>NC_058522.1:224047050-226749550 GCF_904849725.1 Hordeum vulgare subsp. vulgare
TCGGCGACTCAGGAGACTATGCCGGTCAACACCGATGATGAGTCATCGATCCATGGGTGACACATACTCAATCCAGTCTCTACACGAAGGCCGCCTCGAAGATCTATCGCTGGCGATGGATCCCAAAGTCCTCGACCGGACCCGCCGTCAGATCGCCGTATACATGGCGGGGGCGACACGGTCCTAGCAAGACCTTGTAGGCAACAACGAGGCTGGCGAAACATCCAAGAGCCCAGCTGTGATCCTAGTGGACCTATCGGCGGAGATAACAAGGATCACTACTGGAAAACAGGTTTTTGCCATCTGTCTAGTCTTTGTCGTCTGCTAGCTGATGGCAAAGAGTGTCTTTGCCGTCAGCTTCAGCAAAACAGACGGCAAAGCACAGGCTGATGGCATAGAGAGTTTTTGCCATCAGTCACATCTTTGTCGTCCGCTAGCGGACGGCAAAGAGTCCGGAGGCAGACGGCAAAGATGTAGATGGGCCCACCTGACCACGGGGTGGTTAGGTCAAACTGGAGTCCCTTCTTTGTCGTCTGCGAGCGGACGCCAAAGAGTCCGGAGGGAGACTGGAAAGCGCTAACTCTGTTAACGGCTCCTTCCCCCCCCCCCCCCGCCCCGCCCCTCTCTCTCTCTCTCTGTAACGGCCACCTCGTGTGCCCCTCTCTCTCTCTCTCCCAATCCACAACGCCCACCGGCTGCCGCCACCACCGTCGCGCCGCCGCCCCCGTCACGACGCCGCCCCTGTCACCCTCACCGCCGCCCCTATCGCCCCCACCGCCGCCCCTGCCGCCACCGTCGCGCCACCACCACCGTCCCGCCGCTGCCCCACCTCGCCCCCGGTGCCGCAGCCCCACCACCGTCGCCCCGCCGCCCCTGGCGCCCCTGGCGCCGCCCCGCCACCACCAACACCTTGGCCCCTCCACAGCCACCCCTCCCGCTGAGCCCCCACACCCCCACCCCCCACCCCCCCACCCACATTATTTTTTAGTAGTTTTAGTAGTTGTTATTGTTAGTAGTTTTAGTGGTAGATTTAGTTAGGTTAGTAGTTTTAGTTAGGTTAGTTAGTTAGCTTGGTTAGTTAGGTGGAGGAGGAGAAGAGGAGAAGAGGAGGAGGAGGATGACGAGAAGAGGAGAAGAAGAGGAGGAGGAGGAGGAGGAGGAGGAGGAGGAGGAGAAGAAAAAGAAGAAGAAGAAGAAGAAGAAGAAGACGAAGAAGAGGAGAAGAAAAAAATAAGAAGGAGAAGAAGAAGAAGAAGAAGAAGAAGAAGAAGAAGAAGATGATGATGATGATGATGATGATGATGAGGAATAAGAAGAAGAAGAAGAAGAAGAAGAGAAGAAAAAAATAAGAAGGAGAAGAAGTAAAGAAGAAGAGAAGAAGAAGAGAATAAGAAAAAAATAAGAAGGAGAAGAAGAGAAAAAAGAAGAAGAAGTTGATTTTTTATTGTTTGGTATTTAGTGGTAGCTAGATTCTTCTTTAGTTACTTAGTGGTAGACTATGTTTTTGTTATAGTGGTAGATTCTGTTTTTGTTATTTTTTTGCTGTTTGGTGCTATCTAGGTTTAGCGATAGGTTTAGTTAGCTTGGTTAGTTAGATTAGTTAATTAGTTAGCTTAATAGAAAGAATAGGAAGAAGAAGAAGAAGAGGAGGATGAGGAGAAGAGGAGAAGAGGAGGAGGAGGAGAAGAAGAAGAAGAAGAAGAAGAGGAGGAGGAGGAGGAGGAGAAAAAAATAAGAAGGAGAAGAAGAAAAGAAGAAGAGAAGAAGAATACCTTCTCCTCCTCCTTCTTCTCCTCCTTCTTCTCCTCCTCCTCCTTCTCCTTCTTCTTTATTTCTTCTTCTTCTTCTCATCCTCCTCTTTCTTCTCCTCTATCTTATTCTCCTTACCTTATTTTCCCCAACAATGAGATAATTATCCCATTTAGCTACAAAATGGCATAAAAACCTTGGTTAGCTCATGAATATTCTATTCTTAAATTGTTTTCCTCTAAAATGACATAATTAGAATATTTGTGTTGATAGGGTGGATTTACATGTGATAGTTGTCTCATCGCTGTGAGGTCTGCTGTGCGAAGACCTGCCCGTGCGTTGTACGAGCTCCGCCCCTGCATTCGTGGGTCAGTACAAATTTCATCTCCTCCCCGCCCCTTCATTTACTGTGGCTCGGTTTCCGGATGAAAATTTCTAGATTTAGGTAATTAAATTAATTTATCAGTATGCGTGACCAGTATGCGTCTCCCGTTCGAAAGGGAGACATCTATAAATATGCATGTCTTTGCATATTTATAACCGCCATCCCTTTGAATTGTCCAACATTATTCATGGACAGCCCGAGTATGTGTAGATTGGGTTCGTTTTCCCATATGTTGTGCTCTGGATCCGATGCGGAATTTCGTCAGTGCCTCCCTGTTGTTCTCCGGATGCACATCCTCTCTGTTTATTGCAGAGACGTGTATCAGGAGAACAGCGGGGAGGTGCTGCCAAAATTTTGCGTTGGATCCGGAGCAGAGCATGGGAAAACGAACCCAATCTACACATACTCGGGTGGGATTAGGACCTATCCTTACCTATTAGCATGTAGGTTGCCTGGACGTAATAAAAATGGCGAACCTGATTAACCGATGAATATAAATGATAAATTATATATAAATATATTTCTTCTGTCTTTAGTAGCTAGGCAAGGTGAGTGATCGTGTGTGGATGTATACCGGTCACCCTAGTCAGAAAGAGATGACGAAAGAATGGTTTGTAAAAACAAAGGAATTTGTGAAAGCCGCATTCGCAAATGGCCAGGAAAGAAACTATTGCCCCTGTCCTGGATGCGACAACTATAAAAAGACGACAGGGGCTGTAATGATTAAACACCTGCGGAGGAGGGGTTTTAAGCCTAATTATACGGTGTGGACATTTCATGGTGAGTCTATACAACACACAAGAGCTGAGGTGGTCCGTCGTCGCACGAACGAGCATGGTATCGGGATCGAAGACATGGTGCAAGACTTTGACGATGCTCGGGATTCGGAAGATGAGATGGAGAAATCTGCAAAGGCCTTTTATGAAATGGTGGAGTCTTCAAAACGTCCTCTCCATGAGCACACTAAGCTTTGTCAGCTGGATGCAATTGCACAAGTAATGGCTCTGAAGGCTCAGTTCAACTTGGGAAGAGAATGCTACGACGCGATGATGACACTATTTGGACGCTTCCTACCCAAAGGCCATGTCATGCGTGCAAACCTGTATCAGTCGGACAAAATACTTCATGTACTTCAGATGCCCTATGAGAAGATAGATGCATGTGAGAAAGGATGTGTCTTATTTAAGAAGGAGTATGCACACTTGGACTATTGTCCCAATTGCGAGTCTTGCAGGTATCTTGTGGTAGACACCTGTATGGGTGAGAAGAGGCAGACCAAAATTGCAGTTAGTGTTCTTCGGTATATGCCAATTGTACCAAGACTTCAATGTCTTTTCATGGTCGAAGAGATAGCCAGACAGATGACATGGCACAAATTGGGCAAAAGAACCGAACTAGATGCGGATGGGAATAAGATGGTGGTACACACATCGGATGGGGAAGCGTGGAAACATTTGATGGATTGCATCAGGATAAAGCGGCAGACCCAAGGAATCCTCGAGTCTGCGCCGCCACGGATGGTTTTAATCCCTTCAGCATGACGGCAACCCAATACAGTTGTTGGCCTGTATTTGTCATTCCACTCAATCTCCCCCCCCCCCCCCCCCCCGGGGCAGATTATGGAAAGAAAGAACATATTTCTAACGTTGATAATTCCAGGGCCCAATTATTCGGGGAAGAATATGAATGTGTACCTGCAACCGCTTAAGGATGAATTGGAATAAGCTTGGGATAATGGGGTCAAGACATACGATGCCGCTAGAAAAGAAAACTTCAAAATGCATGTGTGGTACATGTACTCTATGCATGACTTGCCAGCGTATGCGCTATTCTCTGGATGGTGTGTGCATGGAAGGTTCCCATGCCCCCAATGCAAGGCAGCTCTTCAGATTCATTGGTTGCAAGGAGGGTCGGAAGTATTCTTGCTTTGACTTGCATAAACAGTTCCTGGATCCTGACCATCAGTTCAGAAAAGACAAGAAGAACTTTACCAAAGGTAAAGTTGTCAAAACTTGGCACCACCTGTGTTGACAGGCCAACAGATCCTGGATCAATTAAACGCCCTCGAGCCTCATCCAGAGCGTCCAGGGTATTTCGAGGGGTATAATTCAAAACACGCCTGGACTCACAAGCCATGCTTCTGGGATCTGCCTTACTTCAAAGACCTCCTTCTTCCACTTAATATCGACATGATGCACACTGAAAAGAATATCGGAGAGGTTATTTTTGGTACATTGTTCGACATAGATGGGAAGACAAAGGATAATACTAAGGCTAGAGTCGATCAAGAGACACTATGTCATAGACCGTTACAAAACATGCGAGAAGGCAAAGGAAAGCAGAAGTGGTCGAAGCCAAAGGCCTGGTTCAATCTTGGAAGGCCAGCTATGAGGGAAATTATCTTGTGGGTCAAAATGCACTTGATGTTCCCCGATGGGTATGCAGTGAATCTAAAGAGGGGAGCGAGTCTTGAAAAATTAAAAATCTTTGGTCTCAAGAGTCATGATTAGCACATATGGCTAGAGCGGGTAATGCCGGTGACGTTACGTGGCTTTATTCCTGAGAATGAATGGCTAGTACTGGCGGAGCTGAGCTATTTCTTCTGTGATCTTTGTGCGAAAGAATTGTCGCCTGGCGTGGTAGAAGAAATGAAGGAGTTTGCACCGGAGTTGTTGTGCAAGTTAGAGAAGATCTTTCCACCATGCTTCTTTAATCCAATGCAGCATTTGATTTTACATCTACCAACCGAGGCAAGATTGGGTGGGCACGTGCAAGATCGTTGGTGCTATGCAATTGAGAGGATGCAGAAGACCCTTCGAGCTAAATGTAAAAATAAGCGTAGAATTGAAGCATCGATGGCTGAGGCATTCATTACTGAGGAGGTGGCAAACTTTGTGACAGCACACTACGAAGCCAAAAATCATCATTTGCATAATCTGAAGCGTCGGCACAATGATGCAGACCCTAAAAAAGGTGGGTCCAACCTCAGCCTATTCAAAGGGAAGCTCGCACCAGCCGGTGCTTCGAAACCAATAACGTTGGATGTCAAAGAATGGCGGAACATTTTGTTGTATATCTTCAACAACCTAACAGAAGTGCGGCCGTACATCGAGTGAGTTCTCAGCACATTTTCCCGTAACTTCTAATTCCTTTGAACTGCTCTTATTCCCGGATATTTCACACAGCCGTTACGTCGCCCAATTCTCGAATGGAGCGGTGATCGAAAATGATTCCGTCGAAGAGTATGAGCTTCTGTCAAAGACAGGAGGCGGCTATCCCGGTTTCATCTCTTGGTTCAAACAAACAGTAATTATCAATAATGGACAATTTCATTTCTTGGTCTAACTTGCGGCTAATGCAACAATCGTTTCGTATTAAACTTGTAGGCTAATTCAGAGTCTATGGACGCCGAATTGAGACAAGTCGCTAATGGTTTTGACTATAAGGTCCGTTCATTTGAGAAATACAACATCAACGGGTATCTGTTTCGTACCTTTGGCAAAGAGCTATCTATGCCCGACCGGAAATCTACAAATTTGTGTGTCTCTGCTATCGGCGAAGGTGTTATCGAGTATTATGGAAGAGTTGAAGCAATTTATGAACTTCAATTCTATGGTGAAAACCCACCGAACGTCGTAGTCTTCAAATGTTATTGGTTCCAGCCGAAGAAGACTAGGACTAATGAACATATAGGACTAGTCAAAATCAATCCAAACACCCATTTAGATGTTCCTGATGTCTATATTATGGCTCAACAGGCGACCCAAGTTTTCTATCTACCATGGGCATGCCAAACGGATAAGAATCTGGAAGGTTGGTATGTTGTTTATGAAGTGCCGCCACATGTCAGACCACCTCTCCCAAATGAACAGGACTATGAACCTCACATTAACCCAGACACATATGATGGAGAATTCTTCCAAGAAACACGTCTTTCCAAGAAACGTTTCAAGAACCGCCGTGCTTCACCCAAGAACATGGAAGTAGACAGCGACAATGAATCCGACTCCAGCCTTGAGCCGGAACCAGAAGACCTGGAACTCGTAGAGGTTACTGATGCGGATGACCTGTCAATGCTTCAACTATTAAAGAAAGGCCTTTCACAACTTCACGCCGTTGAACCCGACGAGCACGTCATTCATGAAGACATGCGTGATAGTGATGATGATGATGCATTTATTGATGATGATTATTAGTTTGTAAGATTCACAACTTAAATTATATATATTTTAATCTTTATTATTCATGTACATATTATTATTCATGTGAGTTATTCAATTTTTTTATGTTGTACTAATTTCTTTTAATCTTTATCATGGCAGGTCACCAGGTGTTGAAAGATGGTGGGCGCTGGTCCAGATCGCTCGACTGGTTTTTCCCAGGCGCCCCGCACGAGGGGTGGTACTTCCCTTCCACCCCTATCTCTCCGTAGAGCCTTGGCAGACAGTCTGTCGACACCACCCGTGGGTTCTTCTTCGTCGGCGGCATTGCCCACTGGGAGAGGTGTTGGTCGGGTAGGGAAGAAGGGGAAGGGTACAGAGAGAGGTGGTGGCCGTGGAAGATCCAGGAGGACTGTTGAGCCGTCCTCGCCACCACCACCAGCTCATTCACCCGAGCATAGGACTACTATGATCGACTCGTTTGTGGAGGAGGCTACGAGGACTCCGTTCCAGGAGCCTGGTGTTGACGGGCATTCGTCCCATGAGACTCCGGTCCAGGAGCAGCCTCGGGTCGAGGTGCATTCGGCCCACGAGACTACGGTTCCGGAGGCTTCACCCGACGTGGACAGGCCCGGATGGGAGACTTGGCCCGATCGGACCGAGTTGCCGGATTGGACCGAGGGTCCGGGTGGCTCAGGGGGCGGGGATGGCGGGGATGAGCTTACGGATAGTGAGGGCGATGTGCAGGTGGACGAGGCCACCGTGTACAAGCGTGGTAGTACACGTCTCCCGGTCGTGCCGGCTACCCGCGAGCAGAGGCCGGTGATTAAACCTGAAGGAGATAGGTAAGTACATTTACTCTTTTTTTAGCTTTTGCCTTCAAGTTTGTTCAAATATCTAATGCGTTGACCTTATCATACTGCAGGGGATGGGTACACCCTCTTGGAGTCCGCAGGCCGAACTCCGTCCTTGGTGTGCTTTGCCGGACAAATTTCCCGGGGTTTGTCACGTTGCCTGGTGAGGGTCAGGTTCCTACACTAGGATTTTCCTCGCAGCACTACCAGGCTGCGCAGGCCCCACCAGAGGAGATTATAGATGGTGTCTTGTGCCACACGAGGGCCGAGATGGTGATCAAGAGCTTTTGGGTAAATTATCCTTTTACACAATCTATAATTAACAATATAGCTAATTATTGTACTAATCGGTGTTTTCACGTTTGATTGCATACCTTCTATTGGTGTGAGGATGGATATGAGGAGGAGGCGGCCAGGGTTCTCGAGGCCGAGTGTAGGCGGTTACTACAGAACTTACGCCACGAGGCTCGGTCGCAGGCTATTCGAGACTACTACGCCATGCGTGGTATTAAGAAGCAGAAGAAGGATTGCCGTGGAAAGTTTCTGAAGAAGGAGCATTACATGAAGGTAAGTACCTATTCTTAAGTCCTTCTACGTAGTTTTCTTGATTTCATTCATAGGCGTAGCGCTCAAAATTCTTTCTAATAACTTACAGGTGCCCCCGAGATGGTGTTGGGATAAGATGAATTGTTGGGAGGCGTTGGTTGATGAGTGGTGCACAGGCAGCTGGCGAGCCGTCCACGAGAATGTGAAGGATCGGCGTAGCCAAATAGTTGGTGTGCCACACCATCAAGGCATCACCAACTTACTTCAGTTCGGACGAAACTGGGTATGTGATTTGCTTCATGATTCATGCAATTCATTCTTCATGCTAATATTTTGTTCCTCTCTTTTAGGCGCATCACAATAAGACGGAGATGCCACACTTGTACAACCTTTATGGCATGGCCCATACTGCCTCGTACAAGAAGGCGAAGGCATTCTCTGAGTCTGACCTGGATGATCCCAATAACTTCACCAACATATCATCCCACCAGAAGCTCGTGGCATACAGGGACACGGGGAAGGCTACGAAAGGGGATGACTTTAACCCTAGCCAGGAACCTTTGGATCCAGAGATGGTGATGATATCTGGTGGCGGGAGGCCCCATGGCTTGATAGCCATTGGATATGGAATAATACGTTGTCCACTCACTCTCCCGGAGATCAAGGCGCACCAGTCGAGCAGCTGTCCTGAGATAACGCGTCGTCCACGGCCAGTCGATCTTTCCATCGACGTTAGTTGTACGGACTTAGAACACTTTCATCCATTTCATTATGTGTGTCACCATAGATCATTACTGTGGTAACGAGGAATGGTGTTTCAGGCTGCTCTTCAGAAAGAGAGATTGGCAAACCAGGCTGCTCTTGAGAAAGAGAGATTGGCAAGCCAGGCTGCTCTTGAGACTGCTCTTGAGAAAGAGAGATTGGCAAGGCAGGCTGCTCTTGATGAGAGGGACCAGACCACGGCACGATTGATTGAGGAGGAGATGTCCCCGAATGAGGCGGGTCAACGGGCCCTGTACGAGCTTTTTGTGGTAAGTTTTTTTCACATTAGCCAAATCATGTGTGTAATGTTTGTTTCATTACTAACTAATACGACCCACTCTTCACGGTCTGTGCGAGAAGAGCGGTCAAGTCGCTCCGCCGATGCTCGTCTTCTCTTCGATTGGCACGGTGAGTTTCAATATAAACTAGTATTAATAATTGAGTGTCATCATGCTAACTGAGACATTGCAAAATATCTATTATGCAGAATAACTCCCGAGCGGCATCGCATGACCCTTCTCCAGGTGTTTCTCCTCCTTGATGACCACTACGGTAAGTTTCTATTCTCCTATTTCATATTCTCCTTCCCTTAATTTCCCCAACAATGACATAATTAGCCCATTTAGCTCCAAAGACACATAGTTAGCTAATTTAGCTCCAAGATGAGGAGAAGAGGAGAAGAAATAGGACCTATGAAAAGAAAGAAGAAGAAGAAGAAGAAGAAGAAGAAGAAGAAGAGAAGAAGGAGGAGGAGGAGGAGAAGGCCAAGGACCTTCTAGTCCTTCTCCTCCTCATCCTCCTTCTCCTCCTTCTTTATTTCTTCTTCTCCTCCTCCTCCTCCTCTTTCTTCTACTCTTTCATATTCTCCTTGCCTTAATTTCCCCAACAATGACATAATTAGCCCATTTAGCTCCAAAATGCCATAATAAGCTCAAAATGGCATAAGAACCTTGGTTAGCACATTAATATTATATACTTAGCTTGTTTTCCTCTAAAATGGGATAATTGTCACGCCAAGATGCGCCCCTATCCTCAATTTGGCATAAGGTCCTCGTTAGGGATAGAAGCGCATCTCGTCGTGTCGCAAGAACGGATATCATTACAAGTACATGTACTGAAAAGAAGAGATAGACAGTATTGGCTTACACTCGCCACAAGCTACATCAGAGTCACATCAGTACATTACATATTCATCAAGAGTAAGGGCAGGGTCCGACTACGGACGAAAACAAACGACAAAATAAGAACAACGTCCATCCTTGCTATCCCAGGCTGCCGGCCTGGAACCCATCCTAGATCGATGAAGAAGAAGAAGAAAAAGAAGAAGCAAATCCAAATGAACAATCAACACGCTCGCGTCAAGTAACCTTTACCTGTACCTGCAACTGGTGTTGTAGTAATCTGTGAGCCACAAGGGACTCAGCAATCTCATTTCCAAAGGTATCAAGACTAGCAAAGCTGGATGGGTGAGGTATGGTTAAGTGGTGAGGTTGCAGCAGCGGCTAAGCATATATTTGGTGGCTAAACTTACGAGTAGAAGAAATAAGAGGGGGGTAATCTACGCATATCGGACGTGAACTACTGATGATCAAATGAATGATCCTGAACACCTACCTACGTCAGGCATAACCCCACCGTGTCCTCGATCGGAGAAGGAACTCACGAAAGAGACAGTCACGGTTACGCACATAGTTGGCAAGTTTTAATTAAGTTAACTTCAAGTTATCTAGAACCACTATTAAACAAAGTTTCCACGCTGCCACATAACCGTGGGCACGGCTTTCCGAAAAGATTTAACCCTGTAGGGGTGCTCCAACTAGTCCATCACAAATTACCACAAGCCGCACAGAAATCCTCAATCACGAAGCTCGCGATCTCGTCGGACTCCCTAGTGGAAAACCTCAACTCTGAGATTACCCAAAGCATCACCGGAATCCCAATGCACAAGATATCTCGTCAAAGGTAAAACTAATCCAGCAAGGCCACCCGGTGTGTCGACGAACCCGATAGGAGCCGCGTATCTCGTTCTCAGGACACACCGTCTATGCAAAGTGGACGGGAACCAAACCTCGAGTTGCCCCGTGGTGGCACCGCCGACTGCTAGGTGGGTGGACCAACACTCATGAGGAGCACTGGCCCGGGGGTTGATTAAATTATCCTCGGGTTAAGTACTCCCTATGCAATTCATTAGTTATTAGGCAAATGTAGTACCAAAGTTGGGCCTTGCGAGACCAGCTTTAATCTAAAACGAATTATCAAGGGGGTCCCCATAACAACCCCGATCGTGTTAGGAGCGCTCAATTATGGAACATAATACCGGTAGCCGAAACTAAGGGGGCAAAGGTGGAACAAAACACCAGGCTAGAAAGGCCGAGCCTTCCACCTTTTACCAAGTATATAGGTGCATTAAATTAAATAGCATTTAAATATGGTGATATTACAAGGAACCCATGTTTTCACATGGAAGCATCTGCACCTGCAACTAGCAACGCTAACACAAGGTTAAGCAAGCAGCAACATAGCCAATCAGTGGTTTGCTAGGTTGAACAGGTTGATGGTTATCATGGCCTTGATGAGAGGCAGATATTTATCAAGTGGTAGGCAACGAGACATAAACGATAGCAACGGTAAAACTAGCATGGCAATGATAGTAATGGTATCTGGGGAAATGATCATCTTGCCTGAGATCCCGCTTGGAAGAAGAAACGACTCCGTGAAGCAGACGAACCGACATAGTCGAACGGGTCCTCACAATCCGGCATGCTGCGGAACTCTATCGAGACGAAGCAAAGCGGAAACACAAATCAACACGCGGAAGTCACCACACTATGCAACAACACAAATGATGCATGAGAAGCTGAAAACATGCAAGGCACGACATGACAATTCACGACAAACAAACACTACACATTAAGTGAAGTTCAATATGCAACGAGTTGCATATTGACGAAACTCCACATATGAATTATTTAGTTCACTCCCGGTTATTTACACAACAATATTAATGTTTTCAAACATGCAAGAGGTGAAGCGGAAATTAAACTACCTATCTAGGCATTTTTAAATGAGGTAGGAAACGACATATAGCATATCCGAGACGACCTCACATGTTAATTTACAATTCTGTCCAGATCTGAACTAATGCATTTAATTAGTTGTTAAACAGCAAAATTAATAGGTTCAGATGATTCTACGCGTCAAGGCAAGCAATCTACACATAAAGAACATCTCCAACGGAGCTACGGATCAAAAGTTACAAGCACCGCAAGATATGATGGCATGAATGCAAAATGTGTGCAACGGCGGCTACGAGCACTTCAAAACATACAACCAGCAAGATAAAATGAAACTACACGAGATTCTAAGCAAGTTTCATGTAGGACACTATCAAATCAGAGCTACGGTTCAAAAACTACAAGCAAAACAAGAAATGACTACAATCTGCCAAAATCAGCCACATAGCATTTTCTACACCCCACAACTACGGCTACACAACTCTGATATGCTCAAGCAAGGCATGGCACGGAAGAGGGCAAGAAGCACTACTACGAACATCTAACAACAACTAGCATGGCATCATGGAGCACTAGGAAAAGAAGACACAAAATGGCTTCCCCCACACTATTTCAGACTTGGTGAAAATAACACTTCATGAAAGTGCAGTTTTCGATCTGAAGCAATATAGACAGCAGCAAAACCTATAGCTACGGGACTCCGAATAGCATGAAAATTTATATCATGCTAGAGAAACATAAGGGGCACAACTAATTCCATTGGACCAACCTCAAAAGAGCTACAGATCACAAGATAGAAGCAAGAGAAGACAGCAACAAAATATAACAGATTCCAGACTTAAAAATATTTCAGCTACTCCAAATCAGCACTATTTCTAGCAACTTGAGAGCAAGCAAAACACACCTAAACATGCATTTCTATTGCAACCAAAAATACCAGGGGCTAGACTAAACACCCAAGAACAACTCCCTAGTTGACAACTTAATCAAACGGAGCACGGAATAAATCCTACGAGTTAAACAAAAGGGCATCACGGCAAAATATCGCGCGAACAAACTTGCCCTAATGCTAAAACTAATTGCACAGAAAAATCCCATGGATTTTTCTACCCCGAAAACATATAAAATATGTGGGGTTGCGCAACAAAATAATACCACACGTAAATGTGAAACATTGTCCTAAGCATGGGAAATAATCTCGCGGCAAATCCCTACACGCAAAAATGCGCGTGACCACTCTAAAATACATGGAAAATTAGTCCCTAAACATGGGCATTTCTAAAACAGCATTCGGTCAATACGAACTCACGCAGAAAATTAAATACACGACTAAACCTATTAAAACAGCACATTATTCTAGGCATCCGGCACGCTAAACGATGTCAAACAATTATGCAAGTTGGATAAACGGATTCTACGCGCAAAACTACATGAAAACCATATAAAATACACCTCGATCCGACTTACGGGATAAAAACTACACGCGTTCTAATCCCAAAAAAAAGGTTAACGGGCTTAATCTGTCTACCGGGCCGAATAGTGCATGGGCGCAGGGTATCTAATACGCGCCAAGGCGAGGGATAGAGGAAGGGGGGAGAGCTCACCTTGTGGGCTTCGGGCCCATGAGGGGAGGCTGGTGGAGGGGCCACCCTCGCCTGGGCCGGCTCGGCCTCGTGGCCAGCTCGGCCGGTCGGGGCAGTGGAGGCCCAGGCGGGGTCGCTGGGGATCGGGGCGACGCCCTCCTCGTGCCCCTGACCTGAGGCGCAGCCGGCGGCGGTGCAGGCTCCTGCGGCGGCAGCCGGCGGGGGAATTCGGAGCGGCCGGGAACGGGACGGGCGGCGCGGCCAGCTGCGGATCCGGGCGGCGGGGTCGCTGGAGGCGGGATCTGGCGCGGCGGCGCGCGGCTGTAGTGCATCTCGCGGCGGGGCAGGACCTGCAGACGGCTCGAGACGAGGTGGGGGCCGGTGCGGTAGCACTCCGGCGACCGGCGGTGCACGCAAGCGAGCCAGCGCGGCGAACGGCACCGAGCAGGCTGGCCGAAGGCGTCGGCACGGCTACTGGTGCTCGGCACGAGCAGGCTCGGGTGCTCCTCCCCTCGAGCTGCCGGCTGGCGGCGGCGGTGCTGGCCCGGATCGGGCCCGGGCGGGCCAGATCTGGGTTCAGCGGGCCCTGGCGGCGGCTGGGGCGCTGGGAGACGACCAGGTGGTGGCTAGGGTTAGGAGGGGATATCCGGAGACGAGAGGGAGAACTGGCGAAGCGGCACGAATTTTAAAACACCGACAGACGTCCGACGGTAGACCGAAAACGGTGCCGCTACGGTCGACCGTTCGGGCACCAGACGGACTCCGATCGCGACGAAACTCGATAGGCGGCCTGGCTATATTAAAATAAGACCGCACGTCAAATCTCAACCCAATCAGAGAAAGTTTTACGCACGCTTTTAAAACAAGGTTTCGACGGTGCCGCGGGTGCGTGCGTGTGCGGTCAGGCTCGGAACGAACAACGACGAACGCGAAGAGAAGCGGCAACTAATAACGGATGCAAGTTTTGAAAACTGGCGGCAACGGGATGCCGATGCAATGTTGATGATGCGCATGATGCGATGATGATGCGACAAAATAAAATAGACACACGACGAAAACGGAAAGAAGGGGGAATCTTCTGGAACGTCGGCATCGGGCTGTCACAACTCTCCTACACTACAAGAGGATCTCGCCTTGAGATCCAAGAATGAAAGGGGGAGAGGATGAGAAAGAACAAGAGGTAAAACTTAGTCGCTTCTTTGAC
This sequence comes from Hordeum vulgare subsp. vulgare, assembly GCF_904849725.1. NCBI lineage: Eukaryota > Viridiplantae > Streptophyta > Magnoliopsida > Poales > Poaceae > Hordeum > Hordeum vulgare. Next base: position 224,061,308 of record NC_058522.1, read on the forward strand.
AAACGAGTGAAACCAACAATCCTTGAAGGTTGGAAAGAGATGAGGACTGATATGAGAAAGAAGCAAGAATTCACGAAAAATTTCGGCAGCACTTCGGTAGGAAAATGGGACAAAAAATCGATAAGATGGTAGAAATAGACAATATTCACAACAAACAAGTACAATAGAGCAAGGGACACCATGATCTTGATAGAACAACAAGATTGATCCAAAATAGCAATATCACAATGCCTCCGGAACAATAGAATATGAACTAGCTCAAGCGGAAGAAGAGAATGAAGAAAAGAATGCCAACTATCATCACAATAGAATTGAAGAGCCTCCGGACACAGAATTGATGTAGTAGTTGGAAAACCAACAACGAAAAGAACAAGATAGTAGTGGGCTTATGAAAATCATCTCAACAAATATGAGGTGACAACCAACCACTAAAAGAAACAAGGATAGTTGAAAGCAAAGATATCAAAACTTCTTACAGCAAGAGGATACATTGAGAACTAGGATTAATGACAAGCACCATGATAGCATAATCCATAGGAAAAGCTTTAGGTGAAATCCAAAGCAAGATAGCTCAATGAAGAAATCATGGGTTGAAATATCTCATGATCAAGAATTGGTGGATTTAATTATCTCATTCTTGAAAGCAAACTCTTCGAGGCTCCCACACTAACAAGAATGTTATAATACCACCTAAAAGGATAAAGGAAGAACAAAGCATTGGAAATGCAATAGAAAGAATAGTTGAGGTACTCCAACAAGAATCTTGAAGAACACTTGAGAATGGATTGAAACCTTGATGAACCACCATGAAGGACCACCGTAAACGAATGAATGATGCAAAGATATCAAGGAAGAAAAGAATAAGATTATGACCTTGCCAAGATTTAGAAGAAGCCTCACAAAGAGATACTTAAAAGAACTTGGAACTCGGAAAAGAAAGACAAGCACAATAGGAACGAATCGATATCATGAGCCACTCCGGAAGAAGAATTGAAATATCTTGGAAGAAGGAAGAACAAGAATAAGAATTATGTTATGCTAATCCTTCACCAAGTTTAATTGATGACAAGCAACGGATTTAGCATACCACTTATTCTACTAAAAATGAATCTTGAAGAGGCACAGAGATAAGCACCACTTGAGGCATAATGAAAGAAGCACCGGTAAGAATTCCAATTAATGGAAAAACTAAGAATTAATGAAGATACATGAAAATGAAGAGCTCATGAGCCACCTGAGAGAAAACTTGAACAAGGCACCGGAATAACCGAGAGACGAACGAAGAGACAACAATGGAGAAGAATTAGAGAACGAAAGCTGAAAGCTGAGAACGAAGAATCTTCTGAAATGATGACCTTCGGAGGATCGAGAATGAAAACAACACAGAAATGCACCGGATAGCAAGAAAGGGATTACTAACGATAGAAACAATTGAGATGATAACACGAAGCTGAGATGGCAATCTTCACAAGAATGGAACAAGATTGAGGGAACACTCCTTCGAATAGCAAGCTGAGAATGATGACGAGGAACACACCAAGAATACTGAGACAATCCGGAATAAAGAAAAATGCAAAGTTGAGCCAATATGAGAATTAAATTCCAATAGATCTTGGAGAAGGGATATGACTGATGAAATTCATACTTACGTCATAGTTGAAAAGAATTAAAGATCTCCGAAAGATTACAAGAGCTATAGCAGATCCTGGGAAAGAACCTGTGGGTTATGGGCCCACTCAAAGAAATCACAGTTGAAAAGAATACTAGAAAGAGAGATATTGCACTGGTATGAAGAGAACTAGACGGGGTTGAGCACCTCGAAATAATTGAAAGAATTGATAACAAGAAACTACTGGGATATCTTCAACGCTCCGGAAAGAATAGAGATAAATGCCAAGAGAAGACTAGATAAGAATTTCCAACACAGGAAAGAATTACAAGGGCGAAAGGAATATGATGAACACGGACAACTGAATTAAATTCACGAGCAAGGATGACAAGAGTGAATAAAGATGAACACGAAGCTCCTGAGAATGTTCACCATGAATCACCGGTTAAAAGAGAAAAGAATAGACAGCGGAAGCACAAAGAAAAGAAAACTCTTGGATGAAAATTGAATCACTGAAGAAAAAGGGTGGGAGGGCGGGGAAAAACAAAGACAACTCGGAACAGATGAGACAAACTCCGGAAAGGATTGAGAGAATGATCTGCAAAAATTAGAGAGGATTGAATTCACTTAAGAGAAGCACACCGGTTGGAAAAGAATTGATATGACAACTCCGGTAGACAAGAATTGACATGACAATTTGAACGAACAAAAGAATTTGCATTCCCACATAAAAATATGAGAACACCACTTAGGAAAGATCTGAAATCACCACTTGACATCGAAGCAACTTGAATTACCATATTCCAACAAAACAAAGAGTGAGGCTTATGAAACAAGCCAGAACAAAAGTCATGAGAAAGATTTTGTTCGATATTTTCGTGGACAGGAATCCACTAGATGTCGAACCCCAATCTAACATCATGCATTTGTTGGAAGACTGTCCTATAAGCAACTATTTGAATTCCCATCTAAGAATTCCCGAAACATCTGGTCATGCAATCTGGTACACGGATACAAGGAGTAATCTCACACAACTCCTATACTAACCCGTCACCTGTATCACATCTGTTAACACACGACCAGAATCTCGGACCTTCATCTACTACAGACCCTCGTGATCACAACGATACAAAGTATGGCAGTACTCCCGAACAATCTGCACCAGTACTGGGAACATCGGGGTTATCTCGCCACTACTAGTATTGAAGCAATTACGAACATCCTTCGTTCTGAGATACTAAGAAATCTGAATGATAACGATGTGCTCAAAAATCCCCTGGAGCTCAACTCCCCTGAGACTTAGAGCAGATAGGAGGCACCAATACAGAACTCCGTCACATCGGCATCATATAGATTCCAAAATATCCGCGTGATCCTAAAAAATTTTGAGTGAGAAGAGGAGTAGAATTAAAATATTACGTCAAGATTCCTCACCAGAGCATAGAAGAGGAGAAAAAAAGAATCCTACTCTCCGATATATAATTAGACTCAAAGTAGTTTTTCACTAGACTCGACTCGGCCAAGTTCGATCAATCAAGGGGGCTCCTAGGTCGGTCCTGGCTCTAATACCAACTTGTCACGCCCAAGATGCGCCCCTATCCTCAATTTGGCATGAGGGCCTCGTCAGGGATAGAAGCGCATCTCGTCGTGTCGCAAAAATGGATATCGTTACAAGTACATGTACTGAAAAGAAGAGATTGACAGAATTGGCTTACACTCGCCACAAGCTACATCAGAGTCACATCAGTACATTACATATTCATCAAGAGTAAGGGCAGGGTCCGACTACGGACAAAAACAAACGATAAAATAAGAACGATGTCCATCCTTGCTATCCCAGGCTGCCGGCCTGGAACCCATCCTAGATCGATGAAGAAGAAGAAGAAGAAGCAACTCCAAATGAACAATCGACGCGCTCGCGTCAAGTAACCTTTACCTGTACCAGCAACTGGTGTTGTAGTAATCTGTGAGCCACACGGGACTCAGCAATCTCATTTCCAAAGGTATCAAGACTAGCAAAGCTGGATGGGTGAGGTATGGTTAAGTGGTGAGGTTGCAGCAGCGGCTAAGCATATATTTGGTGGCTAAACTTACGAGTAGAAGAAATAAGAGGGGAGTAATCTACGCATATCGGACGTGAACTACTGATGATCAAATGAATGATCCTGAACACCTACCTACGTCAGGCATAACCCCACCGTGTCCTCGATCGGAGAAGGAACTCACGAAAGAGACAGTCACGGTTACGCACACAGTTGGCAAGTTTTAATTAAGTTAACTTCAAGTTATCTAGAACCAGTGTTAAACAAAGTTTCCACGCTGCCCCATAACCGCGGGCACGGCTTTCTGAAAAGATTTAACCCTGCAGGGGTAATCCAACTATTCCATCACAAATTACCACAAGCCGCATAGAAATCCTCAATCACGAAGCTCGCGATCTCGTCGGACTCCCTAGTGGAAAACCTCAACTCTGAGATTACCCAAAGCATCATCGGAATCCCGATGCACAAGATATCTCGTCAAAGGTAAAACTAATCCAGCAAGGCCACCCGGTGTGTCGACGAACCCGATAGGAGCCGCGTATCTCGTTCTTAGGACACACCGTCTATGCAAAGTGGACGGGAACCAAACCTCGAGTTGCCCCGTGGTAGCATCGCCGACTGCTAGGTGGGTGGACCAGCACTCATAAGGAGCACTGGCCCGGGGGTTGATTAAATTATCCTCGGGTTAATTACTCCCTATGCAATTCATTAGTTATTAGGCAAATGTAGTACCAAAGTTGGGCCTTGCGAGACCAGCTTTAATCTAAAACGAATTATCAAGGGGGTCCCCATAACAACCCCGATCGTGTTAGGAGCGCTCAATTATGGAACATAATACCGGTAGGCGAAACTAAGGGGGCAAAGGTGGAACAAAACACCAGGCTAGAAAGGCCGAGCCTTCCACCTTTTACCAAGTATATAGGTGCATTAAATTAAATAGCATTTAAATATGGTGATATTACAAGGAACCCATGTTTTCACATGGAAGCATCTGCACCTGCAACTAGCAACGCTAACACAAGGTTAAGCAAGCAGTAACATAGCCAATCAGTGGTTTGCTAGGTTGAACAGGTTGATGGTTATCATGGCCTTGATGAGAGGCAGATATTTATCAAGTGGTAGGCAACGAGACATAAACGATAGCAACGGTAAAACTAGCATGGAAATGATAGTAATGGTATCTGGGGAAATGATCATCTTGCCTGAGATCCCGCTTGGAAGAAGAACGACTCCGTGAAGCAGACGAACCGACGTAGTCGAACGGGTCCTCACAATCCGGCACGCTGCGGAACTCTATCGAGACGAAGCAAACCGGAAACAAAAATCAACACACGGAATTCACCACACTATGCAACAACACAAATGATGCATGAGAAGCTGAAAACATGCAAGGCACGGCATGACAATTCACGACAAACAAACACTACACATTAAGTGAAGTTCAATATGCAACGAGTTGCATATTGACGAAACTCCACATATGAATTATTTAGTTCACTCCCGGTTATTTACACGGCAATATTAATGTTGTCAAACATACAAGAGGTGAAGCAGAAATTAAACTACCTATCTAGACATTTTTAAATGAGGTCGGAAACGACATATAGCATCTCCGAGACGACCTCACATGTTAATTTACAATTCTGTCTAGATCTGAACTAATGCATTTAATTATTTGTTAAACAGCAAAACTAATAGGTTCGCGTGATTCTACGTGTCAAGGCAAGCAATCTATACATAAAGAACATCTCCAACGGAGCTACGGATCAAAAGTTACAAGCACCGCAAGATATGATGGCATGAATGCAAAATGTGTGCAACGGCGGCTACGAGCACTTCAAAACATACAACCAGCAAGATAAAATGAAACTACACGAGATTCTAAGCAAGTTTCCTGTAGGACACGATCAAATCGGGGCTACAGTTCAAAAACTACAAGAAAAACAAGAAATGACTACAATCTGCCAAAATCAGCCACATAGCATTTTCTACGCCCCACAACTACGGCTACACAACTCCGATCTGCTCAAGCAAGGCATGGCACGGAAGAGGGCAAGAAGCACTACTACGAACATCTAACAACAACTAGCATGGCATCATGGAGCACTAGGAAAAGAAGACACAAAATGGCTTCCCCCACACTATTTCAGACTTAGTGAAAATAACACTTCATGAAAGTGCAGTTTTCGATCTGAAGCAATATTGACAGCAGCAAAACCTAAAGCTACGGGACTCCGAATGGCATGAAAATTTATAGCATGCTAGAGAAACACAAGGGGCACAACTAACTCCATTGGACCAACCTCAAAAGAGCTACAGATCACAAGATAGAAGCAAGACAAGACAGCAACAAAATATAACAGATTCCAGACTTAAAAATATTTCTGCTACTCCAAATCAGCACTATTTCTAGCAACTTGAGAGCAAGCAAAACACACCTAAACATGCATTTCTATTCCAACCAAAAATACCAGGGGCTAGACTAAACACCCAAGAACAACTCCCTAGTTGACAACTTAATCAAACGGAGCACGGAATAAATCCTACGAATTAAACAAAAGGGCATCACGGCAAAATATTGCGCGAACCAACTTTCCCTAATGCTAAAACTAATTGCACAGAAAAATCTCATGGATTTTTCTACCCCGAAAACATATAAAATATGTGGGGTTGCGCAACAAAATAATACCACACGTAAATGCGAAACATTGTCCTAAGCACGGGAAATAATCTCGCGGCAAATCCCTACACGCAAAAATACGCGTGACCACTCTAAAATACATGGCAAATTAGTCCCTAAAACATGGGCATTTCTAAAACAGCATTCGGGCAATACGAACTCGCGCGGAAAATTAAATACGCGACTAAACCTATTAAAACAGCACGTTATTCTAGGCATCCGGCACGCTAAACGATGTCAAACAATTACGCAAGTTGGATAAACGGATTCTACGCGCAAAACTACACGAAAACCATATAAAATACGCCTCGATCCGACTTACGGGATAAAAACTACACGCGTTCTAATATCGTCTATTTCCTGGGATTAAATTAAAATCCGAAAACCTAAAAAAAAGGTTAACGGGCTTAATCTGTCTACCGGGCCGAATAGTGCATGGGCGCAGGGTATCTAATACGCGCCAAGGCGAGGGATAGAGGAAGGGGGAGAGCTCACCTTGTGGGCTTCGGGCCCATGAGGGGAGGCTGGTGGAGGGGCCACCCTGGCCTGGGTCGGCTCGGCCTCGTGGCCAGCTCGGCCGGTCGGGGCAGTGGAGGCCCAGGCGGGGTCGCTGGGGATCGGGGCGACGCCCTTCTCGTGCCCCCGACCTGAGGCGCAGCCGGCGGCGGTGCAGGCTCCCGCGGCGGCAGCCGGCAGGGGAGCTCGGAGCGGCCGGGAACGGGACGGGCGGCGCGGCCAGCTGCGGATCCGGGCGGCGGGGTCGCTAGAGGCGGGATATGGCGCGGCGGCGCGCGGCTGCAGTGCATCTGGCGGCGGGGCAGCACCTGCAGACGGCTCGAGACGAGGTGGGGGCCGGCGCGGTAGCACTCCGGCGACCGGCGGTGCACGCAAGCGAGCCAGCGCGGCGAACGGCACCGAGCAGGCTGGCCGAAGGCATCGGCACGACTACTGGTGCTCGGCACGAGCAGGCTCGGGGGCTCCTCCCCTCGAGCTGCCGGCTGGCGGCGGCGGTGCTGGCCCGGATCGGGCCCGGGCGGGCCAGATCTTGGTTCAGCCGGCCCTGGCGGCGGCTGGGGCGCTGGGAGACGACCAGGTGGTGGCTAGGGTAAGGAGGGCATGGAAATCGAGGGAGAGAGGGGGTTAGGGTCCAGATTAGGAAGGGGGAGCTGTTTAAATAGGGAAGGGGGCTAGGTTTAGCAGTTTTTCGCCCCGGTTTCAACCGCACGGTCGGAATCGTACAATTCCAAATGCGGGATCGGATTCGGACGATTCCGAACGCGGGTATGGGTATGCGGCCGTGTAGAGGGGATATCCGAAGACGAGAGGGAGAACGGGCGACGCGGCACGAATTTTAAAACACCGACAGACGTCCGACGGTAGACCGAATAGGGTGCCGCTACGGTCGACCGTTCGGGCACCAGACGGACTCTGATCGCGACGAAATTCGACAGGCGGCCTGGCTATATTAAAATAAGACCGCACGTCAAATCTCAACCCGATCAGAGAAAGTTTTACACACGCTTTTAAAACAGGGTTTCGACGGTGCCGCGGGCGCGTGCGTGTGGGGTCAGGCTCGGAACGAACAACGACGAACGCAAAGAGAAGTGGCAACTAATAACGGATGCAAGTTTTGAAAACTGGCGGCAACGGGATGCCGATGCAATGCTGATGATGCGCATGATGCGATGATGATGCGACAAAATAAAATAGACACACGACGAAAACGGAAAGAAGGGGGAATCTTCAGGAACGTCGGCATCAGGTTGTCACAATAATTAGCCCATTTAGCTCCAAAAAGACATAGTTAGCTAATTTAGCTCCAAGAGGAGGAGAAGAGGAGAAATGAAAAGGAAGAACAAAACGAAGAAGAGAAAGAGAAGATAAGGAGAAGGAGAAGAAGGAGGAGGAGGAGGAGGAGGAGGAGAAGGTCAAGGACCTTCTATTCCTTCTCCTCCTCCTCCTCCTTCTCCTCCTTCTTCTTTATTTCTTCTTCCTCTCCTCCTCCTCCTCTTTCTTCTCCTCTTTCATATTCTCCTTGCCTTAATTTCCCCAACAATGACATAATTAGCCAATTTAGCTCCTAAAAGACGTTATAAGCTCAAAATGGCATAAGAACCTTGGTTAGCTCATTAATATTATATACTTAGCTTGTTTTCCTCTATAATGACATAATTAGCCCATTTAGCTCCAAAAAGACATAGTTTGCTAATTTAGCTCCAAGAAGAGGAGAAGAGGAGAAATGCAAAGAAGGAAGAAGAGGAAGAAGAAGAAGAAGAAGAAGAAGAAGAAGAGAAGAAGAAGAGAAGGAGAAGTAGAAGGAGAAGAAGAAGAAGGAGGACGAGAAGAAGAGAAGAAGAAGGAGAAGGAGGAGAAGAAGGAGAAGGAGCCCTCCTTCTTCTCCTTCTTCTTCTCTCCTCATTCTTCTCCTGCTTCTTCTCCTTCTTCTTCTCTTCTTTTTTTTTCTTCTTCTCCTCCTCATTCTCCTTCTCCTTCCCCTCCTCCTCCTCCTGCTCCTTCTTCTTGTTTTTCTTCTCCTTGTTCTCTTCTTGCTTCTTCTCTTTCTTCTTCAATTTAGCTTATTTGTCATATATATGTTGTTGTTCTTCTTCTTCTGACTTTCTTATTCCCATTTTGCAGATTGGATGTACTACATGCATGGAACCTGGCATTGGAGTGCTTTAGTTTTCGTTTTTATTTGAGTTGATGAACAATGTGGAACTATATGTATATGTATATATGGATGAACAATATATGTGCAACTATATGTATGTATATATGGATGAAACTTTGTATGTGTTGGTTCTTTTGATATATGGGATGTACGTTGATGAACAAATGGCATTGATGAGCTTTATATGTATATCATATATGTGTTGTGACCTATTTATCATATATGTGCTATGAATTATATGTACATTGATGAACAAATGGCATTGATGAGCTTTATATGTATATCATATATGTGTTGTGACCTATTTATCATATATGTGCTATGAATTATATGTATATGTGCTGTGAAATAGAAAAATAAACAAAAATGTGACAATATAGGCTCTTTGCCGGCCTTTGCCATGAGCTGACCGACAGCAAAGGTGCCATGTGGCGCCCAGCTGTGCAACCTGGGCAGTACCAGCTGGCCATATAGTATCTTTGTCGTCTGCTTCTAGGGGGCAGACGGCAAAGAAGAGGGCACAGAAGAGGGGGGAGGAGGTGGAGGCTGACGGCAAAGAAGAGGGGGAGGCAGACGGCACAGAAGAGGGGGAGGCAGACGGCATAGAGGAGGGGGAGGAGGAGGGGGAGGCAGACGGCAAAGAAGAGGGAAGGCAGACGGCAAAGCCTCCGTTAGCCCCTAACGGAGGCAATGTCTGTCGCCTGCCGTCTCGACCACTTTGCCGACTGCTCCTATGAAAAGCTGACGGCAAAGCTCTTTGTCGTCCTCTTTGGGGAGACAGATGGCAAAGAAGCTACAATGCCGTTGTAGGCTGATGCGGATATTTTGCCGGCCGTGAGATTCTTTGTCGCCTGTTATATTCTTTTTGCCGTCCGGGATTTACTCTTTGTCGTCTATGATGGCAGACGGCAAAGAAGCTAATTCCTGTAGTGGATCATGGCAACCCCGATAACAACGGAAAACCAGGGCAGGATAAATGCCGAATTGGCAAAGCTGCGAGATGAGATGGCGAAGGCCTAGCGAGATGCAGAGGCAGAAGCCGCCCGGATTAAGACACGGCAAGCTCAGATCACCGCTGAGACAGCCCGCTTGAACACCGAGAACTGGCGACTTGAAAGGCATCAGCACGCGTCCGACGCTGTCCATCAGAGGAGGCACTAGGGGCGTTTACCCCCTGATCTGAACCCTACCCGCCTTTACGACACTCCACGCACCCCTGGGGCAGGAACCGTTCCAGGTGGAGGGCCAGCTGAGCCACCAAACCCGCCACTTCAGCCAGCGGTGGATCGCTTTCCCCGTTTCTAGACGCCTCAGGGCCACTTTTCCAGCCCCGTGGACAACATGCTCGCCGCAACTCGCCACTTAGGATCCCTTCCGATTTATGGCAACACCCCAGATGAAATAGAAGCAAGAAACGCCATTGAGATGTTCAAAACAGCGGTGGTCCAGAACGCGCAATTCTCACACAGCCTTGATCGGCTGCACTCCACCCCCCAGGCGAGCCACACCAGAAGCCAGCCAGAGGACCAACCCGCCATAACCAGCGGACCGCGACACCTACTGCAGGGTAACCCACCTGACCATCGGGACCCTCCCATCCATAACACCTTTGGCGCGACAGGCCAGGATCACCAGGACATCCAAACCAGCCCAGCTCCGCTTAGCGGAGGCGGCAGGCAAGTAGGGGTGCCATGCTTGGCCCCTGTCCTACACAACAAGCGGATGCCGAAAACTTTAAAGGACCAAGGAAGGTGCCCAACTACACCCCGGACCTTGAGTCGGCATCATGGGTTGAGAGTTATGAAATCGCAATGTACATGCTCGATGTAAGTGAAGCGGTCTGTGCCAGGTACTTTACAATGATGCTCGAGGGGACGGCGCACTTGGTTGAAAAACCTGCCACCCAACTCCATCCAGACTTGGGCTGAGCTGAAGGAACGTTTTGTCAAAAACTTTCGGGGAACTTGCAAACGCCCGATGACGATCGTCGACTTACAGCACTGCGTTCAGCGCCCCGATGAGTCGGCCCACCACTGGACGCGGCGGGTTGCAGAAATCATCCACTCGTCAGATGGCATCACGGCGGCTCAAGCTGTGCTGATCCTGGAGCCAAACTGCCACTATGAGCCCTTGGTACATAAGCTGGGGCGACTCAAGCGCAAGGTCCAGGATATGGGTGAATTGATGGACACCCTCACTCGATACGCCAAAAGCATACGATACTAAAGGCCCAGGAGAGGACAGCGGCAAAGCCAACTCGCCGAGGAAAGGCGAGTCATCCAAGAATAACTCCCGGTTTCAGGGACGCGCCCACCATAATCATGGTGGAAATGGCAATAGAAGGCAGCACAAAGGATCCACGGACTTCGTCGCCAACACCAATACTAACAATTGCAATCAGCGCCAGAAGAAAAGGGGTTACAGTGGCATGAAGCCATGCAACTATAACAAGATACTCAAGGGCCCCTGCCCGCACCACGCCATGGCGGATGGACCGGCGACTCACTCTTGGGAAGACTGTTACGTAATGCAGGAATTTCGGGCGGAGGCAATCAAGAAGGACCAAACCGGCGACCAGAGCCAACGGCAGGAACAATTCAGTGCGCCTAATCAACGCGAGAACCCGTTCGGCGGTTTTCCCGAACCAGGGGCTCAGGGTAGCTCGCAACCAAGCAGTGGCCAGTACTCTGTGCATAACCAGCAGCGGTATAACCTGCCCGGAGTGTTTCAGTAGCCACCCCCGTAGGGGCTCCACAGGGGCAAGATGATAATGGCGGGTTCCGCAGCAATCCCAAACAATTAAGCAGCGAACAATACCACGTGTTTACCACCAGTGCCTATAAGCGAGACAAGAAGGTGAAGCACCGGACGTATAGCGTGTCGGAGCCGGCACTTCCCAGGTACCTCCACTAGTCTGAGCAGACCATCTCGTGGAGTAGGGAGGATCACCCGCCCAAAATCGACAACCCCGACGACTTGGCATTGGTCATGGCCCCCCAAGTTGGGGGATACATCCTTTCAAAGGTTCTTATGGATGGTGGCAGTAGCATCAACATATTATATTTCGACACCTTTCGAAGGATGAACCTCTCAGAGAAAGACCTAATGTCGTCAACCACAGTATTCCATGGTATCATCCTAGGTAAGTCGGCATATCCAATTGGGCGGGTCAAACTTAATGTGGCTTTTGGTACAGCATCCAATCACAGGAGTGAGTCGCTTGTATTTGAGGTGGAGCCCTTATCATGCGTTGTTCGGGCAACCGTCTTACGTCAGGTTCATGGCTCGCCCCTGCTATGTCTACCTGAAACTAAAGATGTCTGGCCCCAAGGGACCCATCACGGTTGATGGTGACAGGAGGATAGCAAAGGAGTGTGAGGAAGGAGATGCGGCCTATGCAGAAACCGCATGTGCTGCAGAGGAACTCAAGTATCACCAAGCCAATGTTGACCCGGCGGATATGTCACCCCTTAAGAAACCAACGACTGATGTAGAGCCGCTCCTCAAGTTCAAGCCGATGGATGACACTAAGATGGTGGACTTTACTCCTAGCGATTCATCCAAGAAGTTCACCATCGGGGCGGGTCTGGACCCCAAATAGGAAAGCGCGCTCATCGAATTCATCCTTGAGAATCGGGACATCTTCGCATGGAAACCTTCTGACATGCCTGGTGTACCGAGAGAATTTGCTGAGCACCATCTTAATTTTGACCCTAACGCAAAGCCGATTTAGCAGTATCTTCGTTGGTTTAATGAGGAGCGACGCAAGGCGATCGGAGAGGAAGTCGCCCGTCTTTTGGCCGCCGGGTTTATCGTTGAGGTCTTCCACCCTAAATGGTTGGCTAACCCGGTCTTGGTGCTCAAAAATAACGGCACTTTCCGCATGTGCATCGACTACACCGACCTCAACCGAGCTTGCCCAAAGGATCCTTTCGCCCTTCCCCGCATTAATCAAATCATTGACTCGGTGGCGGGTTACGAGCGTTTGTGTTTCTTGGACGCCTACTACAGATATCATCAAATCAAGATGGCTGTGGAAGATCAGGAGAAGACAGCTTTCATAACCCCGTTTGGGGCTTTTTGTTATGTATCCATGCCATTTGAGCTCAAGAGTGTTGGGGCGACTTACCAGCGCTGTATCCAAAACTGTCTCCGCGGCCAAATCGGGCGCAACATTCACCCTTACGTTGATGACATTGTGATTAAATCTCGTAAGAAGGAGACGCTCTTGGAGGATCTCAAGGAAACCTTTGACAATCTACGGGTGTATCAGATGAAGCTTAATCCCACCAAATGTGTCTTTGGCGTTCCCGTAGGAAAGCTGTTGGGTTTCCTGGTGTCCGAACGCGGCATTGAGGCCAACCCGGACAAAATTGAAGCAATTACTTCGCTTGGGAAACCAGCGAATATCAATCAAGTTCAATGCATGGCGGGTCGTATTGCAGCTTTGAGTCGCTTTATAAGCCGCCTGGGGGAGAAATCCATTCCCCTCTATCAGTTGCTTAAGAAAGCTGACCGTTTTGTTTGGATGGACGAGGCCAATGAAGCTTTTGAAGCCCTGAAGCAGCAGCTGGTCAACCCGCCAGTCCTGGCCGCCCCGACCGAAAAGGAGCCTATGCTTCTATACATCGTGACGAATTCCAAGGCAGTGAGCGTGGCAGTAGCTGTCGAACGAAAGGAAGAAGGAAAGGAATATCCGGTACAACGCCCGGTATATTTTATCAGCGAGGTGCTAACCCTCTCCAAGCAACACTACCCGCATTGGCAGAAGTTGGTTTATGGGATCTTTATGGCGAGTCGAAAGCTAAAGCATCATTTCCAAGAACATCCTATCACGGTGGTTAGCTCCGCCCCCCTTGGGGACATCATCCAGAACCGAGAAGCAACGGGGTGAATCGCCAAATGGGCGATTGAGCTCGGGCCGCACAACGTGCGGTATACGCCCCGCACGGCCATCAAGTCCCAGGCATTGGTTGACTTCATTAATGATTGGACCGAGTTGCAGATTCCGGAGGATAGGCCTGATCTCACGTACTGGACTATTTATTTTGATGGGTCTAGGCAATTAGAAGGCTCGAGGGCTGGCGTGGTGTTGATTTCACCCCAGCGAGACAAGTTCTGCTATGTCCTCCGACTCATGTTCCAGTGTACCAATAATGCAGCGGAGTATGAGGCCTTGCTTCATGGTTTGCGACTCGCCAACGAGATGAACCTCACACACGTCAGATGTCTTGGCGATTCTGATCTGGTGGCTCAACAAGTTTCAGGTACATGGGACTCCCGGGACCCCTTCATGGCGGCTTACAGAATGGTCATGTCTGATGTGGCGGGTCATTTCCATGGCTATCAAGTTGATCATATCTACCGGCGACTTAACGAAGCAGCTGATGCCCTCTCACGTCTCGGCTCGCAACGTAAGACGGTTCCTCCTAATGTTTTTTGGATATTTTGTATAATCCTTCCATGAGGTTGCCCTCAGAAGAGGAGTTGGCGATACCAGATCCTGAGTCCCAGTTTGTGGCGGCTCTCCGTGTTACGCCGGATTGGTTTCTACCTTATTTGGCATACCTCACACGAGGCGAGTTACCTTCGGATGAGGTGTTGGCTCGTCAAATCGTTCGTCGGAGCAAATCCATGGTCATCATCAATGGCGAGTTATATAAGCGAAGTACTTCTGGGGTATTTCAAAGATGTGTTTCTCCTGATGAAGGGTGCGTAATTCTGAATGACATCCATCCCGATCACTTGGCCTTTCACGGTCTAGGGATTAGATATGGTTGGCCCCTTTAAGATGTCATCCAATAAAAAAAACTCATCTACTGGTGGCGGATGATAAATTCACCAAGTGGGTCGAAGCAGAACCTGTTGGCAGCTGTGATGCAGAAACGGCCGTCAAATTCTTGAAAAGGTTGATTTTCCGGTTTGGATACCCACACAGCATTATCACCGATAATGGTGCCAATTTATCACAAGGGGCGATGCAGGAGTTTCGCCACCGGGAGCACATCTGGCTTGACGTGTCCGCAGTCGCTCATCCACAATCTAATGGGCAGGCAGAACGGGCTAATCAGGAAGTACTACGAGGAATCAAGTCCCGACTTATGGTTCCCCTGGAGCGCACCCCAGGGAGTTGGGTTGAGGAGTTGCCTTCGGTATTATGGAGCATCCGAACGACCCCGAATCGTTCTACGGGTTTTACTCCTTTTTTCCTGGTGTACGGAGCAGAAGCTGTTCTTCCCAGTGACATTAGGCATGACTCGCCCAGAGTCGCCGCTTATGTGGAATAGGATAATGAGTTGGAACGTCAGGATTCTTTGGATGATTTGGAGGAAGCGCGCGATTTGGCTGCCTCCCGATCGGCTATCTATCAGCAAGACTTGCGTCGTTATCATAGCCGCCGGGTCAAGAGTCGAGCTTTTCAGGAGGGCGACTTAGTGCTCCGTTTGATCCAAGATCGCACTGGCATGCATAAGTTGTCACCACCATGGGAAGGACCGTTCGTCGTCAGCAAAAACCTTCGCAACGGGTCATACTATTTGGTGGATCTTCGGCCTGATCGGCCAACCACGGAGGCTGAGTCAACTCGCCCTGGAACATAGCCCACATGTGGCCTTATTACACTTGAGCTATTGGCTTCATTCCTTCTTCTCTCATCTTTGAAGCTTGTAAGTCTTCCATTTATATAAAGCAATAAAGTTGATACCCACGAATTCTGGGTCTTTCCTGCCACTTCATCTTCTTGAAAGCATGGATCTTTATTGCTCTTCGACAAGTCGCCCAAGCATGGACGCTACCAATACAACAGAGCATAAGTCGCCATGATGCACTTATTACAACATTGGGTATCGATAAGCCAAAGAGGATCAAGTCGCTACAAGCGCACGATTCAAACATGGGCGCCTTATATGATTCTGAGGATTAGGCTGGCTTACTTGGGGGCTATCAGCTCCCAAGTCGTTTAGTGGTAAGAGTGTATATGCTTCTACAATCCTATGACCGGTCCTTCCCCTAATCATAGGTCACTTGGGGGCTTCCTCTCACTGAGATCAGCCTTACTACCCATTTGGCTAGCGAAAAATTACCGCACTACAAATGGTTATACTGGACTGTGTGTTGGCCGTATCGCCATATGGACCCATGAACTCTTGGCGAGTCAATCCGCTCTATGGACCCTGAACTCACCTTGGTTAAAACATGCATGGTACCGGCTAGCGCCCCACATGGAAAATAGACAAACCATTGGTTCATTGAACCTGCTTCACTGAAGCTTGACTTGCGCCTGATCAGTCGGTCTAAATGCTTGAGCTTTTTACACAAAAAGTCTCCCTTGGGTAGCACTTGAGTTTGTCTAACTCACCCTATCCTGTCGCGACTTGAACAAGCCGACAAAATTCTTACTCTCGCCTTCCTGGCACTGCCACAAGGTTTCACAGATTTATACAACTCGCCGAATCTTTGTGAACCGGGTTTTTCTGCATATAATTCACCAGAACACTTGAGTTGGTTATTATTTATTATCATCCATTACTCATTGAGATGGTTTGATGTATGTTTTTAGCCCAACAGGTTGGTGATCAAAATCTTTACTAACATGGCGGGTCAAGCATCATAAGGCACCTCAAGGGCGACACAAGGTTTTTTAAGGATCACAGAAGAGTTCCGCAACAGGCATAAGCAAGGGATTGTTTTCTACAAAAACCTATTACATGGCTCGGATGGCCAAATCAGTAAGATCTATTCTGCTGGTGCCTCCGGGTCAACTTGCCCTGAGCTCTGGCCGACTTCAAGTTGTAAATCGCCCAGTACCCAATTGGACTTGGGTAGAGCGGCAAATTCGTCTTCATCATTCAAAAATGCCGAGAGATCCGCCTCCAAATCAAAAGGGTTTTTGGGCCGACGAGGAGTCAAGCTGGTTGTCACAAAGGTTGGCAGGTTTACTTTCTTGTTCTTGTCGTCATAAGCAGCTTGGTACTTTGACAAATCCAAGCTTGCTGCTAGCTGAGTCGCCGACGAGCGTGATTCCCTGACGACACGCTCATAATCATCTTGAGTAAATTCTGACTCGTCGTCCTTGAGTTGTGGGAAGCCTGCTGCTACTTCTTCGGGTTTCAGTTCTGGAGCATACGCCAAACACCGACTCAACGTAGTCAGTGCCCCTTTCCGGGCGGCTGATCGGGTTAGCTCACCTATCTGAGGTGGAAGGGTTGATAAGCAGCCAAGCATCTTTTTGATTGATGTGATTGGTCCCTTGGCGCCCATCAGTGCCTTCACGGTCAGCATGCTCCCAGTATACAGCTGCTCAGTCAATGTGTAAATCGCCTTTAACCTCAACATGCAGTCGTCCTGAAGGTTGGCGGCTCTCGGGCCTGCATAAGGGACAATAATGGTCAGTGTTTTTTTCACACCAATTTTTTATTTTATAAAGTACAAAATCAGGGATTCCTTCTTACCAAAGATGGCATGTGTCATGTTGGAGATATGTTTCTTTAAGCCGGCAAGCTCTTGCTGCACGGCTTCCAGTTTTGTTTCAGCTATTTCCGCTCGCTTTAGCGTGGTGGCCTGGTCAGCTTGAGACTTCTTGTTGGCGGCTTTCAGCTTTTCCATATCAGCTAAGATCAGCTGGTATTTTTCTTCTGCTTTAGCCCACGCGTCTTGTTGGTCGGCTAAACTTTTCTTTAAATCGCCCAACGTCGACTCAGCTTGGGCCAGAGATTCTTGTCAACATATTATCAAGGGACAAGTCTCAGAATTATTGCAAGCAACACCCCTGACACTTGGGGGCTAATGTATAATTTTTTAGATAAAATTATACCACATCAAGACCCGGCTCATCTTTCAAAAGATGACCCGGCCCTTGGGGGTTACAGGTCGAAAGATTTTTCTGCAATCAAGACCCGGCTCATCTTTCAAAAGATGACCCGGCCCTTGGGGGTTACAGGTCGAAAAAAAATTCTACAATCAAGACCCGACTCATCTTTCAAAAGATGACCCGGCCCTTGGGGGTTACAGGTCCAAAGTTTTTTCTACAATCAAGACCCAGCTCATCTTTCAAAAGATGACCCCGCCCTTGGGGGCTAATGAGTAGGGTGTGCATTAAGGCTTACCTCATGTTTATTCTTCATCATATGGAGCAGATTCTTCTCCATTTCATAACTTGTTTCCAGGCGACTTGCAAAGCCGGAGCAGAGCTCTTTAAACTCAGGATTTTCATATTGGGAGAGTTTGGCCTTGGAAATTTCATATCCAGTAGAAGGATGGGACGATGTTGATACATGCTTCGATAAGACTGCCGAAGCCGGCTTAGAAAAGCTAGTACCAGTAATGATTACAGCGTCAGGATCTTCAATCGCCTTCAACGGATTTGGCAGGTTGGGCGCCTCCATGCCTTTCTTGGGAGAACTTGGAAGGTCAACTCGGTCATCAGATATATCTTTCGCCAGGTCAGCACGAGCTGGCGCTGGGATTTCTTTAAGTTCTGGAGCCGGGGTGGAAGTTGAGCCGCTAGTTTTTCTCTTCATTGCTTGCGCTCTAAAGAAAAGAGGGTCATGCTTAAAGTAAGCATCATCATCATTAGGAAAAACATAAGTATTATAAGGACTTACCCTTGTACACAAACCATTGGTGGAAGGGCCGGCATCACTGAGTCGCCTGACGAAGGGGGAGAAGTCTGCAAAAGTAATATCTCAAAATATGAGCGGGTTACAAGTATGATCCAAATGAAAACAAAGGTGGACAGTGATAAAGGATACCTCATTTTGCTGTTTCTTGGTAGAAGTTTTCACTGGTAACCCAGACACCAAATCTCCTGAGTGGCTCCGAGTCTTCCGATAGGAAGCGTGTTGCGCCTTCTTCAGGAGGAAATTAGGATCCAGACAAGCATTCGGGTGAGACATGGGAACTTTCCCACAAACCTGCCTGGCCGGCTTAGGCGGAGGAGAAGATGAGTTGGAAGAAATAGAAATTATCTTTACGGCGTCATCTTGGCTTTCGTTATCATCATTCTATACATAAGAGATGCAGAGATATAAGCACAAATTAGAGCAACGGATGTCAAGATGCAGAAGATAGAATTTTACCTCTGAAGACGCATCGTCGACTTGGGATTCGTCCACATCGGACGATTCGGTGATGGTGGCTTTCTTTTTACCCTTGGTTTTCCTCTTTGGAGGTGGTCTGGCTTGCTTCAGGCCATCTTCTTCGGCCTTTTTGACCAGAACCGGTCACCTTTCTGAAGTGGAATTTTCATTGTGCAGATCAGAATCTGAGTAAGTTGGGAAGCATGAACCAAGGGCGAGTTAGATTATTTACCTTAGGAGCCGGGTTAATCTTGCAGAATGGCTTAAGCCCTATCTGGCTACACTTGGCCAAGGGTTCGTCGGTGAGCTTCTCGATGATGGTCACAATATCTTCCTCTATGAGTGTTGTGCGGATAGCATTGGGGGTGGTCTAAAGTACCATCAAATTCACACATCAAGCCATCTCGGTGACTCAAGGGAAGGATGCGCCATTCCACCCAGTAGCGGATCAGATCAACTCCAGTAAGACCGTTGTTTGTTAAAGATCGTAACTCGGATAGCACTGGAAGTTTGAAATTTGTGGGCAGACGTTCTTTCCTATAGCCGAGGAGTTTGTTCTCACCCGGAGGGGAAGTGTCCTGGCAATAAAACCAAGACTCGCCCCAGCCTTTGGGATGGCTAGGCATGGCGAGTAATGGGAATGAGTTGTCCCTACGTCGTTGGACATTGACCCCTCCAAGTTCTAAGCTAGGGCCGTTGGCAAACTCGGTCTAGCGATTCAAGTGGAAGAAGTACCAAAACAAAGGAACTGATGGTTCCATCCGCAAGTAAGCTTCACAGAATACTAGAAACTGGCATATGTTGCTGATCGAGTTGGGGCCCAGGTCTTGGAGGCGGACGTTCATGAAGGCCATAGCATCTCTGAGGAACTTTGATCCTTGCGGCTTAAACCCCCGTTCGAGGTTCTCAGCAAAAATGACTATCTCCCCTTCCTTCGGGTTGGGGATTTCTTCGCCTAATCCGGATCGCCATCTGATAACTTCTTTTGGGTCAAGATTCCATGTTTTCACGCAGTCGTTGAGGAAGGCGTCGTCAACTTTGGTCGGGAGCCAATCGGCCTTGAGAACGGTACCCATAGCTACACAGGAAAAGGACACGGGTAAGTTAACTTGTCGAACACTTGTTGAAGTGGCTAAGAGGATTTATTAACCCGCCGGACATTTGTCGAGTGGCTAAGCGAATCTGTCAACTCGCCGATAAGGGACCAGATCTGGGCACAAGGGCGACTTAGGAATTTCCTATTGTTTAGGGAAGACATTTCAGAACATGAGAGATGTTCGGTAAAATGGTGAAGTGTGGATCTATAAACAGGTTTCTACATAGCAGGCAGTAAAATATAGATCAACGGAGGAAGTTAAAATGAATGGGAAAAGGCATGGATAAGGTAAAACAGTCTATGGCTAGGGTAAAAAAACAGTACAGATGATTTGACAGAAGCCTTTTTAGTTCCTCAAACAGAAGCTAATCGATTGAGGATATGGTCGATGCTACCGTGCCTACTACTATTGTGAATCAATCAGCATATATGGAGGCATTTGAGGTGTTCTAAGAAACCGGCAGACGATGAACATCGAGGAGCTAAGATTTGTTTCTAATGGCGAAGGACTGACCTAATGATGGCGTCCGGAAGCAACCGTGGGAGATCCGCGGTGAGTGTTGCGTTCTTGGTTGGCTCGGAGACGCGTCGGACGCGGTGGCCGGTGATGGAGCTCCTCGGGCGACAATGGAGTTCTTGGTGCGGTCGCGAGGAAGAAGAGGCCGACAAAATGGGTAGGTGGAGATGTTTTTTGCTCCCTTTCCCGAGTCTATTTAATTGGTCGGGCGCTGGAATCAAGGCGCCTCGCGCGGGAACTGAAATGACAAGATAAAGATTTGTAATAATAGCACCAAGATTTTTGGGATATCTGTGCCGAGAGATCCGTTGGGGATTGCATCGTCATTTATTCCGAGATTAAAGGGATAAGATGATGTCATCAAGAAACGGTTCGGCGACTTGGACATTTCCACAAAGGATGGTGGTTTAAGCGTATGATGCATAAAAGGAGCAGAATGAGTCGCCCCTGACTAGGTAAGAGTATTGGCGTGAACAGGTTCAAGTCAATCTAGGGCCTAATGTTGGGGATATTATCTGTGGTGTGACCCGCCCTAGTTGGGCCGGGTCACCAAGTGGGCGACTCATCCTTTGACGATTCAAGCTTTGGCCTAGTAGGCCCAGGAGCTGGATGGCGGTTCAAGAGCCTCCTGGAGAACCAGTTATCGGGGAGTTCTCTAGTCTTGGAAAGCACGACGACTTAGAGATAGAAAGAATCATAACTTGCGTGATGGCAAGGACTCTTGTAAAACCTAAGGGCTCGACCTGTATATAAAGGCGAGTCCCTGGGAAGGAGAGGGTAGGTAGAAATCATCGAAAGCTGGGTCAGGCGAGTTACGCTCTCCTTGTAATCGAAACACCATCAATACAACACAGAGCATGACGTAGGCTTTTACCTCCTCACGAGGGGCCGAACCTGGGTAAATCCGAGTCTCGCTCCCATTTAACCCCTTTGAGTCGCCACCAAGGTGCGATGGCTCCATCATTAAGTCCTTTCACTAGGACATCTGCCATGACAAAACCACGACAGTGACCAAAGGTTGTTTGGAGTCCCGGATGAGATCTCGGACGTCACGAGGAGTTCCGAAATTGCCCAGATACAAAGATTCATATATAAGAAAGAGGTATACGAGTTTTAGAAAGGTTTCGGGCACTATCGGTAAAGTACCGGGAGTGACGAACGGGTTCCGGGGGTTCACCGGGAGTGGCAACCCACCCAGGGGGCACAGAGGCCCAAGAGGTGGCGAGGCTGGGCGGCCAGCCCCTACTGGTCAATGCATCGAAGTGTGAGGTGGGGAGGGAGTCCGAATTGGAAGAGGGCTCCTCCCTAGCGCCTCCACCTCCCAATTGGAGGAGGACTCCTCCTCTTGGGCGCCCAGGCTATCCCTAGGGTTTTTCCCCAGGGTGCCACCACTTCCTTCCCTCCTATATATATAGTGGAGAGGAGAGAGGCATCCACACCCAAACAGGTTATGGCGCGCCGCCGCACCCAATTAGGTCATGGCTCAGCTCTCTCTCCCTCCTCTAGTTTGTTCCACCTCTAGATTGATTCGGTAGCACTCGTTGCATCCCTGTCGGATCAGCCCCACCAACACCGCCGCCATGCCATCATGCTGATGAAGAACTCATCTACCTCTCTGCCCCCTCTTGCTGGATCAAGAAGGCGGAGAACGTCATCGAGCTGTACGTGTGCTGAACGCGGAGGTGCCATCCGTCCGGCACTGGATCGGGACGGGTCATGATGGGATCGCGCGATGGATCATGACGAGATCGCAGGACGGATCGTGATTGGATCGTGATGACATTTGACTACCTCAACCGTGTTATATACGCTTCCGCTTAGCGATCTACAAGGGTATGTAGATGCACTCCCCCCCCCCCTCTCATAGATGTTAGTCTTCATATATTGATCTTCGTGAGTGTATGAATTTTTTTGTTTCCCATGCGACATTCCTCAACAAGTTTTTGACCGAGGTGTTATCATCGCTTTTCACCGTCGCGCCCTCGTCCGTAGGGGTGTCCACCATGTAGACGTCATACGTGGAGGTGGCAGTCCATCGTCCCATTGCGGGAGGACTAGTTGATCTGATAGCTGTGTCCATATCTTCGGCTTCTTCTGAGGAGAAGTCTAACAGATTGGTTAGATCTTTTATAGTGGCAATGAAGTGGGTGGTGGGTGGGGAATAAAGTTCCCTACACCTAGTCTCAGAGCCGGAAGGATCCTAATCGGGACCGATCCGTCCGAACCGTGCGTGGTTTGGGTTCGGATCATCTTCTCGTTCGACAACGAGTGATTTACCGGACAAGTCTTCGGAGTTGTGACGGAGTTGAACTGTGGTGCTTCACCATAGGGGGTGTTCGAGTGAGGTTACCCTCAGGCCTCCGAACACCATGGTCAGATCCTGACTTGAGGCCGGATCAGGAGTAGGCTCTATCCTGGACTCGAGGTTGGGGAGAAGATTCGAAGTTAACGCTTCAGAGCTTTCGAGCTCTTCGGCCAAAGCCGAGACCTCGGAGAGGATCAAATCGCCTCGGGCGCTAGTGACGTATTCCAAATCGATGAACCTGAATCCCTGGCCCGGGGTGATCCCGTTGATCTGGTGATGAACCGCATTGACACGCGGGGTGGTACTGCCGAAAGCAGGGGATTGGTCGAAGATGAAGATATCCCCAGCCTTGATGTTTTCGCTGGTGACTAAGCGAGCCATCGATACTTTTGGTGATCCTACATCGAAGCTCTCAACGAAAGCACCAATGTCGGTGTCAAAACCGGCTCATCTCGAGTAGGGGGTTTGAACTGTGGATTTTGGATTGATGTATAACAAGGGACGAAGGAGAAGATGTTTACCCGGGTTTGGGCCCTCTTAATGGAGGTAAAACCCTACGTCCTACTCTTGTTGTTATTGATTAAGTAGTACGGAGTACAATGTTGATCTACCTCGAGATCAACTGTTGTGGTCTAAACCCTAATCGTAATGAGCTTAATGTGTCCTACAAACTATGGCCGCCTAGTATATATAGATACCAGGGGTGCTAGGGTTACACAAAGTCGATTACAATACACAAGGATTATGCCAATTACTATGTCGCCTTGGATTATATGCCAAGTCTTTGGAAGAGTCCATCTTGATTCCAATACCTCCAATTATGATCGAACATGCCCACGAGTCACGCCCATGAGAACAGATAGGTGGCCCGAGGACCCCTTAGCCCCAGACTGCCTCAACATGGACTTACTCCTTGGTACAAACCCAATGCCACTTCCTCACCTACCGCGCGGGGCGGCTGCTGTTGTCGCTTTCGTGAGGCTTGCTCGAGCTCCCTCCGCAGGGCTCGCCGCGAGGCCTCTCACAGACTTCCCCCGCCGGGCCAATGTGGGTCTCCTCCTGCAAATCTTATTGGCCTCTTCGCCGGTAACTCCTCCACCCCCCGTGCATGTGGGACGGGAGGGTGCGAGCATGAATCACTTGGTGGCATCATCATTATCGCTGGCGTCGATTAGCAGCTGGCGGCGGTTTGGCGGGGACGCTCCTCCGCTGGTCTCCTCGTCAACGTCTGTCAAGGTATTGCCATTCTCATGGCCGCCCGAGCCAGGAACCACCAGGAGGTTTTTTTCGACATCCTTTGAGGCCTTCAGGAACCAGCCCTCACTCATCGAATCACGGCATTATCGCCAGAATCATGACCCCATCTTCATAGTTGTACACTAGGTACGAGGCTTCGGGCATGCCTTCCACGTCCTCAGCATACAGAATCTCCATGACTTCCTATACCACTGGACCCTTAAGGATGTGGCCACTTAGCCACATCGGGTCCTCCAGGCCGGTGTATGTCCACATCGGGCGAGAACGCTTTTTGAAGGGGGCAATGCGCGAGCGCACAAACTCTTCAGCTAGTCCGACATGGATTTCTCCCCATCCAAACCTTCACCTCGGGCGCTCTAGCTCTCGCCACCAGACTGACAACCACCCTGTGCCAACACCATCTTGAAGCTTCCCACGCCGTCTCACCATGGCACCATGAATTAGGGCTCGCACAACAAAGAAGAGGAGTCGGGACTAGGGGCAGCAGCTTCGTCGGCACGTGGGAGGGACGAACCTCCACTATCAATGACGGTAATCGACTGGATGCAATAGCAGGAGCATACCAGGCATGTTGGCCCACAAGCCCGGACAGGCCTTGAGATGCGTGTGAAGCTCCTGTCGTCGCTGTTAGAGCATATTTCTCCATGTGTGGTTTTGGTAATTAATGAAAATTCCTATGGCCTAATGGTTGCCTTAAGTTATATTTGTAGAATTTGTCCATAGGCACTTCTTGAAGTTCATCTCTCGGTTTCAAGCAGTTTATATGATGACCAAGGTGGTATTCAACGCTTTATCCAAAGATTGGTCACAAAGACACAAGATTGATCAAGACTAAGTCAAAGAGTGAATCAAGTTGATCAACACACAAAGCATACAAGATGTACTGAGAGGGATCAAGTGATCCCATGGGATGGTAAGCATTGTTCATTCGCTTTGTGTACTAACCCATGGTCTTCGTGGGAGTTTTATGTGGGGTTAGGTGTGTTTCCATGGACGTGCGTCAAGAGGAAGATCCCATACAACCCATGAAGGATGACATCAAGTGGTGATAGTCATCAAGGTTACGGTGTGCAAGTTCAAGTGGAGCATCACGAAGATATCATGCTTGAAGCTTGTCGTTCATTGTGGTGGCAATGGACTTGTGAGGATGTTCTGAAGAGTGGCTCACCGATAATGGAGTATGGGGGGCAATCATCTAGTCTTCATCGAGCCAACACAATCAAGAAAGGTGGTCCATCTTGAGGAAGTCAAGATCGTCATCATCTAGCTCAAGTGGACTATGTGCAAGGTGTAGGTTTTCCCTGGATATGTTTTTTTATTTTAGGATAGATTGGTGTATTGTCAAGGGGGGATCTCAAGTGAGTAGCTTGATCGTATCGTTCGTTGAGAGGTCAAACCATTTGCATTCTTGCATCATCTTTCTTGGTTCTTGTTTGGTGGTTCTCTTTGTGAGTTGTAGAGCTTATGGTCATCTTCATGACAAGCTCGAGTTCATCAAAAACGGAGCCCATATGCATCTTCGATGATGTTTTCGATGGTGGACTTTTTGCCGCTTCTTCATTTATAGAGCTTTTTATCGCTGTTGGATTGCTCTTGTCATCCTAAATCCAACAAGCTTGAGTTTGCTCAATTCGGAGCTCATTTGCACAAGTTATGGTAGTTCTGGTTTACTTGTTTTCTTGATATGATTGTACCACTCACCCTAGGAGCTTGTAACAGCCCGAGACCATGCTCCAGAAGATTCCCTTTTTATTCTATTGCCGCTGTGTGATTATTTTATTTGTCGCATTCATCATCGCATCATGCAAATCATATGCATTACATCGGCACTCCCTGCCACCAATTTTCAAAACTTGCATCCATTATTAGTTGTCGGTTCTCTCTGTTTTCGCTGTTGACCGTTCGAGACAAACCACACTCACACGCGCTCGCGGCATAATTAAAATATTGTTTTTAAAGTTGTGCATAAAATATTCTTAGATTGGGTTGAGACTTGGCGTGCGGTCTTATTTTAATGTAGTTAGGCCGCCTGCCAAATTTCATCGCGATCGGAGTACATTCGATACCCGTACCATTTATTATATAGCGGCACTATAGCCGGTTTAATTGTTAGACGTTCGGTGTTTTAAAACTCTGTCACGGACCGCACCATTTCCCTCTCGTCCCTACATAGCCCAACTACACACCCCACTAGACCCATCTAGCCACTTCCTCTGTTCGTGGTCGTCGGATCGCGATCTAACGGACGAGGTCCATCCCACCATAGACCCAACCTTATATAAGAACCACCCCAAGAAGAGAGATCTCTCACTTCACTAGTGTTTCCCCCTAGCCAAATTTTCATCCACCCCCTAGAAAACCCCACCTGCTAGCTCCAGCTCCTCTCTCTCTCCTGAAATCCATCTCTCGATCAGATCTGGACCATTGGATCTCCATCCAAAGGCCCAGAAATGCCAGATTTCCCACCTACCAGACATGTCCGCGGCCAACCCGGACATGTACGGGCAACCACAGGTCAGTCGGCCCCGTTCCCGAGTTCCACCATGCGCAGCGCCTCGCCGCGGCCGCGCCAGCACCTCGTCGGATCCGCGGCAGCTCTGGCCTGAGCATGCTCCGCCGCGAGCCCGCACTCCGGCCGCCGCCAGCCACCGGCCCTGAATAGCCGCATCCGTGTGCAGCCATGGCAGCCACAGCCGCCCCGCCCCGTGCCACCATCCTACACCGCCGCACTTGATGACAGCAGTCGCCGGATCCCGCGAGATCCCGATGCCCTGGTCCTGTCCCGGGCAGATCCGGCCATCGCCGGAACCCCTCGGCGCATGTCGCCCCGCTCCACTGCTCAAGACTAGCCGTCAGCTCTTTGCCTCCCGATCGAGGCAGGATCGGGGATGAGCAGTAGCCTCGCGCTCCTGGGGCGCGCCTCCCTGTGGGCCGAGTCGGCCTACCAGGCCCAACGCCTAGCAACCCAGCCTCTCCCGCTTGGGCCCGAGCCCACTAAGGTGAGACCCCGATAGACTCGTCTATTCCTCGCCATGTGCTCTATATAGATGAGATGCGCTCGTGGTTAGATTCGGCCCATTAGCTAGATTCGGCCCATAGATAATTTATTTTCCCTGCGAATTTATTATTTCCAAAAACATGCATAGTTGAAAACGCCGTAACTTTTAAACCGTGTGACGAATCAGAACAAGTTATATATGTAAAACGTGTAGAATTTTGTGTAGATTAATATTTTCCACCTTGCATGCATATCTAAGGTTGTTTAACCTGCTGTTTGCATAGATTTGCATGCTGATACGTTAGGTGTTTTATCCCGTAGCTATTTAAGCAAGCATGTGAATTGCTCAAACCTAGTACGTATAATGTTCATGTTGATTGCGCATTTCCATGCATGGTAAAAATAGTTGTCTTGATGTTCTTATGTAGGTGGCATAAATAGTTTGTTATGTCGGGTTATGTCATATTCTTGCATACATGTGGTGGCCTTAGTTTTATTTCAAACCCCGCATATTATATATGTTTTCGGGGTAGAAAAATTTGTATAATTTATCTCTGCATTCAGTTTTATCTTTTGAGCAAGTTAGCGTACATGATATTTTGCATGTTGCCCTTTTGTTTATTTTTGTGTGATTTATTTCGTGCATGATATGAATTACTTGTGAACTGAGATATGACCTTGGACATGCATGCTAGTCCCTAGTAATTTTAGTTGCTATAGAAATCCATGTTTAGGTGTTGTTTTCGTGCTGCCAACATGCGAGAAAATAGTGCTGATTTGAGATGCTGAAATATTTCTAAGTCTGGAATCTTTAATATTTTGTTGCTGTCTTGCCATGAGATTTTCTCGTGATCTACAACCCCTTTGGGGTTGGTGCAATGGAGTTATTTCTAGTGCTTACGATTCTCTAGCATGCTGTAAATTTTCATGTCATTCTATGCCCTGTAGCATATAGTTTTACTCGTGTCAATATGCCTTCTGGTCGAAAACTGCATTGCCAAAACTGTTATGTTCACTAAGTCTGAAACTATGTGCAACTTGCCATTTTGTGAGTTCTTTTTCTAGTGATCCATGCTTCCACGCTAGTTGTATTTAGTAGGGTGTTGTTGTGCATCTTGACCATTACTGCCTCATGCCTTGTTTTGAGCATTTTAGAATCATGTAGGTAAAGTTTTGGTGTGTAGAAAATGACATATTGCTATTTTTGGCAGGTTGTAGCTATTTCTTGTTTTGCTTGTAATTGTTGAAACGTTGCGCCGTTTGGAACGTGTCATATATGGAACTTGCTTAGAATCTCGTGTAGTTTCGTTATATCTTGCTGCCTTCATGGTTTGGAATGCTTGTGGCTGTCATTTGCATACATATTGCATTCATGGCATAATATCTTGTGTTGCATGTATCTTTTAACCGTAGCTTCATTCATACGTTCTTTGTGTAACCGACTAGAATCTCATGTAGGATCACATGCTTCACCTCTTGCAAAGTTAACAACATTTTAATATTGTCATGTACCTAAACGGAAGTAAACTAAATAATTCGTATGTGGAGTTTCATCAATATACAGCTCGTTACATATTGACCTTCACTTAATGTGTACCATTTGATTGTTGTGAATTGCCATTCCATGCCTTGCATAATTGAAATGGACATGCATCATATTAGGTTGTGCATCATAACGTGCATGTGTTGTGGCGAATATCGTGTGTTGATTCTTGTTTCAAGTTTGCTTCGTCTCGATAGAGTTCTACAAGTGTGTCGGATTGTGAGGATCCATTAGACTAAGTCGGTTCATCTGCTTCACAGATTTGTTCTTCTTTCAAGCGGGGTCTCAGGCAAGATGTCCGTTTCCTTAGATACCATTACTATCATTGCCATGCTAGTTGTCTCGTTTCTTTCGTTATGTCTCGTTGCCTACCACCTGTCAAATGTCAGCCTCCCAACATTGCCATGAAACCTTCAACCTTTCTACAACCTAGCAAACCACTGATTGGCTATGTTACCGCTTTCTTAACCATGTGTTAGCGTTTCTAGTTGTAAGTGCAGTTGCTTCCATGTGATAACATGGGTTCCTTGTTATATCACCATATTAATGCTATTTAAATTAATGCACCTATATACTTGGTAAAAGGTGGAAGGCTCGGCCTTTCTAGCCTGATGTCCCCTTAGTTTCGGCTACCAGTGTTATATTCCATAATTGAGTGCTCCTAACACGATCGGGGTTGTTATGAGGACCCCCTTGATAAATTGTTTTAGGTTACGACTAGTCTGGCAAGGCCCAACTTTGGTACTACATTTGCCTAACAACCTGATAAAATTGCATAGGGACATTCCGGACCCCGTGGATAATTAATCGACAACCCGGGCCAATGCTCCTCATGAGTGTTGGTCCAACATAGAGCCACTTGCTGGGTCACTCGGGGCAACTCGGAGGATGTATGTCTGGCCACCGTATGTAGTGCTCATCCGGTCGTGTCCTGAGAACGAGATATGCGGCTCCTATCGGGTTCGTCGACACGTCAGGCGGCCTTGATAGATTAGTTTTACCTTTTACGAAATATCTTGTGTATCGGGATTCGGATGAAGCTTTGGGTTATCTCAGAGTTGAAGTTTTCCACTAAGGAATCCAAGGAGATCACGAGTTTCATGATCGAGGCTTCCTATGCAGCTTCTGGTAATTTGTGATGGACTAGTTGGAGCACCCCTGCAGGGTTAAATCTTTCGGAAAGACGTGCTCGCGGTTATATGGCAACATGGAAATTTTGTGTAACATCCGGTTCTAGATAACTTGAGGTAAGCTTAATTAAAATATGCCAACTCTGTGCGTAACCGTGACTATCTCTTTCGTGAGCTCCTTCTCCGATTGAGGACACGGTGGGGTTATGTCTCACATAGGTAGGTGTTCGGGGTCATTCATTAGATCATCATTAGTTCACGTCCGCTACGTGTAGATCATCTCCCTCTCTTATTCTTGTACTCGTAAGTTAGCCACCTCAAACAAATGCTTAGTCTTTGGCTGCAACCTCACCACTTGACCATACCTCACCCATTAAGCTTTGCTAGTCTTGATACCTTTGTAAATGAGATTGTTGGGTCCCTGTGGCTCACAGATTGCTACAACACCACTTGCAGGTATAGGTAAAGTGATATTAAGACATGAGCGCGATGATTGTGCTATTTGGAGTTTCTTCTTCTTCATCATCGATCTAGAATGGGTTCCAGGCCGGCAGCCTGGGATAGCAAGGATGGACATCGTTCTTTTATCATTTGTTTTATTCTCTAGTCGGACCCTGCTCTTCTTCAATATGACTGATTATGTTGTTGTATTGATGTGACTATGATGTAGCTTGTGGCGAGTGTAAGCCAATTCCATATACTCATCTATTTTGTACATGTACTTGTAACGATATCCATTCCAGCGAAACGACGGGATGCGCTTCTATCCCTCTCGAGGCCCTCGTTCCAAAATAAGGATAGGATCGCATCTTGGGTGTTACAAGTTGGTATCAGAGCATTACTGGCCTAGGAGCCCCCTTGATTGATCGAACTTGGCCGAGTCGAGTCTAGTGAAAACTACTTTGAGTCCAGTTATATATATCAAAGAGTGGGATTCTTTTTTCTCCTCTCTTATGCTCTGGTGAGGAATCCTGACATAATAATTTTAATTCTACTCCTCTTCTCACTCAATTATTTTAGGATCACGCGTATATTTTGGAATCTATATGATGTCGATGTGACGGAGTTCTGACTTCTTGCCTCCTATCTGACTTGATTTCTTCCGGGGAGTTGAGCTCCAAGGGATTCTTGAGCATACCGTTACCATTCATATTTCTTAGTATCTCATGACGGAGGATGTTAGAAATTGCTTCAATACTAGTAGTGGCGAGAGGAGTCCGACATCCCCAGTACTGGTGGACAGAGTTTGCATGTCATGCCATACTTGGTATCGTCGTGATTACGAGGGTCTGTAGTATCTGAATTTCTGAGATCTCTGGTTATGTGTTGACGGATGTGATACACTCGACGGGTTAGTGTTATTGCTAGGAGTTGAGTGATGGATTTTACTCCTTGTATCAGTGGACCCGATTGCATGACCAGAAATTTCGGGAGTTCTTAGGTGGGAATTCAAGTAGTTACTTATAGGGCAATCTTCCAACATATGCATGATGTGAGGTTGGGGTTCGACATCTAGTGGATTCGTTTGTTCACAGTCGTTTTTACAAAGGACAGTCTCAATATATGTCATCAGTATGCTTCGACAAGCCTTGTAGTTCGCTACGCCTAGGGAGCATATTCGAGCATCATTTCAATATGAACATCCAATGTACGATT
Source organism: Hordeum vulgare subsp. vulgare (assembly GCF_904849725.1). Lineage (NCBI taxonomy): Eukaryota > Viridiplantae > Streptophyta > Magnoliopsida > Poales > Poaceae > Hordeum > Hordeum vulgare. Next base: position 224,092,888 of record NC_058522.1, read on the forward strand.
GAGCCCGTGCAATCCTATCCACGAAAATACCGAGCGGAATCTCTGTCATATGTTTGTTCTGGCTAATTTGTAAGCCTCATCATTTGTTTTGTTGGAGTGTGGTAATTCGAGTTGCTTCGATGTCAAGTGGTGATTTCATATCTTTTCTAAGTGGTGTTGTCATATTTCTATAGGAATGCTAATTATGTTGCCCAATCAGGTTGTCTTATCAATTCTTTTCAACCAGAGTTGTCATGTCAATATCTTTTCACCCGGTATGCTTCTCTTAAAGTCAATTCTATCCTTTTCAACATTTGCAAGATCAGTCCCTCATTTCTTCGGAGTCGTCTCATTTGCCCCAAGTTGTCTTTGTTTTTTCCCTCTCGCCCGCCCTTTTTCTTTAGTGATTCAATTATCATCCAAGTGCATTTCTTTTCATGATGCTTCCACTATCTTCTCTTATGTATTCTATCTGGTGATTGATGTGAAGATTCTCAGGAGTTTCAAAATCATCATTTCTTAATTCTTGTTTTCTTCTCCAGTGGATTCAATTAATTCTTTCAATGTTTCTCATGATTGAAAATTCTCATCAAGCCTCTCTTGTTATTCCTCCATATGTGTTCTATCTGGAGGGCTGAAGATATCTCAGAAGTTTCTTGTTTTCAATCCTTTCAATTATTTCGAGGTTCTCACCTCATCAAGTTTTCATTTGTACCGGCACAATATCTCTCTTTCTGAGCAATCTTTTCAACGGTGTCTCTTTTGAGCGGGTCCATAACCCACAGATTTCCCAGGATCTTTCGTGGATCTTCTTATTTTTTTGGAAATTTATAGTTCTTTTAAAATATGACGTAAGAATGGATTCCATCAGTCATATTCATTCCTCAAGGTCAACCTAAATTATTTCATCGTCGGCTCAACTTTTCATATTCTTATTCCAGAGTGTCTTACTTATTCTTGGTGTTGTTATCCTCATCATTTTCAGCTTGGAAGACCGAAGGAGTGTTTCTCTCAAATCTTGTCCGTTCTTTTGAAGATTGTTATCTCAGCTCGTGTTATCTTCTCAATTGTTGTCAATCATGAGTAATTATTTCCATATCTATCTGGTGCATTTCAGAGTTGTTTATTTTTCTTGATCCTCCGAAGGCCATCATTTCAGAATATTTCTTCATTATTAGCCTTCAGCTTTCATTCTCAATTCTTCTTAATTGTTGTCTCTTCGTTCGTCTCTCAATTATTCCGGTGGCTTTTTCAAGCATTCTCTAGTCGAATCATGCTCTCTTTATCCTCTTGTAGCCCAGTTCATTTGTATTATCCTCTTTCATTCCAAATCTTTATCGGTGGTTCGTGCAAGAATTCTTTAAGTTTGTCCTCATATCTCTCCTCAATCTTTTCAAGAAGAATGAATGGTATGCCTAATCCATGTTTGTCATCAATTTAACTTGATGAAAGATGAGCATAACATAGTTATTATTCTTGTTCGTCAAGGTGATTTCAATTCTTCTCCCGGAGTTGTTCATGATATCAATTCCTTATCCCAAGTGCTTCATCTTTTCCTTCCGGTGTTCCAAGTTTTTCTCTATATCTCTTCGTGAAGCTTCATCTAAGTCATGGCAGGTCCTGAATCCTATTCTTTTCATCCTTCATATCTTTGCATCATCTATCTATTATATTATTAAAACGATAGAAAACGAACGGTGAAGATTTATTATTGTAGAGTTATGATACGTAAACGGCCTAGATTCATCGGCACACAAAGACATCTTTTTTCTTTGCGGCAGTACACAAAGATATTGACACCCCAAAATCTATATGTTAGAACAGAACACCCACAAGAATTAACGAACCTAGATGTATACTATTCAGTTACCTATACATATATGTTTACTAAGGCAAAATACAACCTGACTTCTGGCCAGAAGACAAGAATATACTATAATTACCATGTTCGCAAAAATAAATACTATGATTACCATGCCAAAAAACTACAATCGATGCTAAAAAAGGCACGCATGTATGGTTCAAAGTACATAGGAGACGTGTAAGGTAGTCCAACGTTGGAAAATAAAAGGAGATATTATTGGCACGTACAGAGTACATCCATCGTGGGAAAATAAAAAAGTGTTCTTTTTGTGCGAAGAAGGGAGTGTTCTTTTTTTGGCCCGTATGGAGTACAAACGAGTACTGTATATCACAGTCACATGTAGAACCAGGTCATGTCATAGAAGGCAATACTTCTTTAACTTCTAATTATCTCTAGGATAGATTAAGGGAAATGTTTTAAATCATCCATCTTATTTTGGCGACGCGTAAGCCGCCTCCTCCGATGGCCACGCGTCCCATGGGGCCACACACGTACCTATCCTCTCCACCACTCCAACCTTATCCTTTCGCCATTTCTTCTTCATCAGCACACCGAAGGCACATACTCCATTTGCCTTCTCTTTTCTCTCACATCACCTCACCGCGCACGGTTGCCTCTAGTCCAGTCGTCTCCCACCACCGATGCTACCGACGAGCATGTTGAGACGCAACACATCGACATTCGGCAGAGCTGTTGCCACTACAAGGGGTGCCACTGCGCCATGATGGTTGCTGTTCCACGACGAGTTACGATGAGCTGTTACCGCGAGGGAGGCGATGGTGCACATGGTGTACGCGGCGACGCGAGATCCCATGGGGCTACGTGGTCGCGGTCGCCGAAGCTGCACGCGATGACGGTGTCGCGAGCCAATTGGCAGTCGTCGCACATGCTGCATCGGGAACACTGTGGAGTGGAGCTTCCACAACATGGGGCCGCAAGCATTGGCTCGACAGAGGACCACCGGCGCTCTGTTGTGCTTCAAACGATTGTCAGGACGCTGCACTCGGGTGGTCGCTGGATTTTTGATGAAGCATCACCGGGCCGCCTCCGCCGGAGTTGCAACGGGGCATCTCTCCTCAACTCCGGCTGCAATGGACCTTCATCACCCCGCCGGTGCTAGCATGAGCGTCGGCCATATGTTGCATTGGAGCTTCACCGGAGTTGTCGCCATGCGTTGGAGGTCTGCCGGAGTTGCATTGGAGCTTCACTGGAGCCGTCGGTGCTGCTTTGGAGCTCTGCCGGAGTTGCATTGGAGCTTCACCAGAGTCGCCGGAGTTGCATTGGAGCTTCGTCGTACACCGTCGATGTTGCGTTGGAGCTTCACCGAACACCGGTGATGCGCGATGAGAGCTGTAGTGGAGCTTTTGATGGGTGGAGCAGCGCTACATCGAAGCAGTCCCATGCTTACTGCTTCAAGAAGGGCATTGCAAGTGATCCAAGGGCCAGTAGGGCACTGATCTGATGGTTGCCTAGCCGGATCATTCGGCTGATTCATAGCACGTCCACTAAATAAATGTTATTTGGTGTTTGCGTTGATCCAAGGGCCAGTAGGGCACTGATTTGACGGTGTACTATAGTCACTTGAATCGAGTGGGAGTTGATCTTTCAGATAAGATAGTGATTGACATAGTTCTCCAAAGTCACTGCCACCAATCTACATAGCTTCGTGACGAACTATAACATATCAGGGATAGATATGATGATCCTTGAGCTATTCGCGATGTTTGACACCGCGAAAGTAGAAATCAAGTAGGATCATCAATTGTTGATGGTTAGTAAAACCACTAGTTTCAAGAAGGGCAAGGCCAATAAGGGATACTTCATGAAACGGCAAACCAGTTGTTGCTCTAGTGAAGAAACCCAAGGTTGAACCCAAACCCGAGACTAAGTGCTTCTATTATGAGGGGGACGGTCACTGAAGCGGAACTACCCTAGATATTTGGTAGATGAGAAGGCTGCCAAAGTCGGTAAAAGTAATATTGGATATGCGTGATATTTATGTGTACCTTACTGGTACTCCTAGTAGCACCAGGGTATTAGATACCGGTTCAGTTGCTAAGTGTTAGTAACTCAAAATTATAGCTACGGATTAAACGGATACTAGCAAGGGTGAGGTGACGATGTGTGATCGGAAGTAATTCCAAGGTTGATGTGATCAACATCGCGCGCCCCCTCTAGCATCGGGATTAGTGTTGAACCTAAATAAATGTTATTTGGTGTTTGCGTTGAGCATGAACATGATTAGATCATGTTTATTGCAATACGATTCTTCATTTAAAGAGAATGATGGTTATTCTATTTGCTTGAATAAATACCTTTAATGGTTTATTGAATCTCGATCGTAGTAATAGACATGTTCATAATATTCTTGCCAAAAGATGCAAAGTAGTAATGATAGTACCACTTACTTGTGGCAGTGCCGCTTGAGTCATATTGGTGTAAAACGCATGAAGAAGCTCCATACTGATGGATCTTTGGACTCACTCGTTTTTGAATCGTTTGAGACATGCGAACCATGCCTATTGGTGTAAACGCATGAAGAAACTCCATGCAGATGGATTGTTTAGACTCACGTGATTTTGAATCACTTGAGACATACAAATCATGCCACTCGGGCAAGATGACTGAAGACCTCGTTTTCTAGTGAGATGGAACAAGAAAGTAACTTATTGGAAGTAATACATTTAGATGTATGCAGTCCAATGAGTGACGAGGCATGCAGTGGATATCGTTATGTTCTTACTTCATAGATGATTTGAGTAGATACTAGTGTATTTTCTTGATGAAACACACACTTGGATTATGGAAAGGTTCAAGTAATTTCATAGTGAAGTTGAAGATCGTCGTGACAAGAGGATAAAATGTCTACGATATGTCATAGAGATGAATATCTGAGTTGCGAGTTTGGTACACAATTAAGAAAATGTGAAATTTGTTTCACAACTAAAGCCACTTGGAACACCATGGTGTGATAGTGTGTCCAAACGTCATAGCCACGCCCTATTGTATATGGTTCATACTATGATGTCTCTTATCGAATTACCACTATCGTTTTTGGGTTAGGTATTAGAGACAGTCGCGTTCACTTTAAACAGGGCACCACAGAATTCCGTTGAAATGACACCGTATGAACTATGGTTTGGAGAAACCTAAGCTGTCATTTCTTAAAAGCTCGGGGCTGCGACTTATGTGAAAAAGTTTCAGCGTGATAAGCTCGAACCCAAATTGGATAAATGTATCTTCATAGGACACCCAAAACAGTTGGGTATACCTCCTATCTCGGATCCGGAATCAAAGTGTTTGTTTCTATGGGTCCTTTCTTGAGAAAAAGTTTCTCTCGAAAGAATTGAGTGGGAGCATGGTGGAACTTGCTGAGGTTATTGAATCGTCACTTCAACCAGTGTGTTGCACGGCGCAGGAAGTTGTTCATGTGGCGCCTACGCCAATTCAACTGGAAGTTGATGATAGTGATCATGAAGCTTCGGATCAAGTTAGTACAAACCTCGTAGGTCGACAAGGTCACGTACTGCTCTAGAGTGGTACGGTAACCCTGTATTGGAGGTCATGTTGTTGGACAACAATGAACCTACGAGCTATAGAGAAGCGATGGTGGGCCTGGATTCCGACGAATGGCTCGACACCATGAAATTCGAGGTAGGATCCATGTATGAAAACAAAGTGTAGACTTTGGAAGAACTACTTGATGGTCATGAGGCTGTTAGGTACATATGGATCTTTAAAAGGAAGACACACAATGATGGTGAAAAGTCACCATTAAGAAAGCTCGACTTGTCGCAGAGATGTTCCCGACAAGTTCAAGGAGTTGATTATGATAAGACTTTCTCACTCGTAGCGATGCTAAAAGTCTGTTGGAATTATATTAGCAGTTGTTGCATTATTTATGAAATCTTGCAGATAGGATGTCAAAACATTGTTTCCTCGACGGTTTCCTTGAGGAAAGGTTGTATGTGATACAACTAGAAGGTTTTGTCGATCCTAAGGATGCTAACAAGTATGCAAGCCCCTACGATCTTTCTATGGGCTGGAGCAAGCATCTCGGAGTTGGAATATACGCTTTGATGAGATGATCAAAGCTTTTGGGTTTATACAAAGTTTATGAGAAACTTGTATTTCCAAAGAAGTGACTAGGAGCACTATAAAATTTCTCATGAGTATATGTGGTTGACATATTGTTGATCGAAAATGTTGTAGAATTTCTGGAAATCATATCGGGTTGTTTGAAAAATGTTTTTCAAAGGAAAACTTGGATTAAGCTACTTGAAAATTGAACATCAAGATCTATAGAGATAGATCAAGACGCTTGATAAAACTTTGAATGAAATGCATGCCTTGACAAGTTTTTGAAGGAGTTCAAAATAGATCGGCAAAGAAGGAGTTCTTGGCTGTGTTGTAAGGTGTGAATATTGAGAAAGACTCAAAACTCGACCACGGCAGAAGAAAGAGAAAGGATAAAGGATGTCCCCTATGCCTTAGCCATAGGCTCTATAGTATGCTATGCTCTGTGCCGCACCTGATGTGTGCCTTGCCACAAATCTGTCAAGGGGTACTAGAGTGATCGAGGAATGGATCACTGGACAGCGATCAAAGTTATCCTTAGTAACTAGTGGAATAAGGAATTTTTCTAGATTATGGACGTGATTAAAGAGTTCTTCATAAAGGATTACATCGATGCAAGCTTTGACACTAATCCGGATAACTCTAAGTAGTAAACCGGATTCGTATAATGGAGCAGCCATTTGGAATAGTTCCGAATGGCACGCTTGTAGCAACACCTATAGGATGACATAGAGATTTGTAAAGCACACTTAGATCTTAAAGGTTCAGACCCGTTGATCAAACCGAGAACTATATGGGTGTTAGATTCATTACAATCACATAGTGATGTGAACTAGATTATTGACTCTTGTGCAAGTGGGAGACTGTTGGAAATATGCCCTAGAGGCAATAATAAATTGGTTATTATTATATTTCCTTGTTTATGATAATTGTTTATTATCCATGCTAGAATTGTATTGATTGGAAACTCAAATACATGTGTGGATGCATAGAAAACACACTGTCTCTAGTGAGCCTCTAGTTGACTAGCTCGTTGATCAATGATGGTCAAGGTTTCCTCGCGATAGACAAGTGTTGTCACTTGATAACGGGATCACATCATTAGGAGAATGATGTGATGGACAAGACCCAAACTATGAACGTAGCATATGATCATGTCAGTTTATTGCTACTGTTTTCTGCATGTCAATGTATCTGTTCCTATGATCACGAGATCATGCAACTCCCGGACACAAGAGGAATACCTTATGTGTATCAAATGTTGCAACGTAACTGGGTCACTATAAATGTGCTCTACAGGTATCTCCGAAGGTGTCTGTTGGGTTGGCATGGATCAAGACTGGGATTTGTCACTTCGTGTGACGAAGAGGTATCTCGGGGCCCATTCAGTATTACAACATCACAATAAGCCTTGCAAGTAATGTGACTAAAGAGTTAGTCACCAGATCTTGTATTTCGGAATGAGTAAAGAGACTTGCCGATAATGATATTGAACTAGGTATGGAGATACCGACGATCGAATCTCGGGCAAGTAACGTACCGATGGACAAAGGGGACAGTATACGCAATTAACTGAATCCTTGACACAGAGGTTCGACCGATAAAGATCTTCATAGAATATGTAGGAATCAATATGGGAATCCAAGTCCAGTTGTTGGTTATTGACCATAGAGGTGTCTCGGTCATGTGTGCATAGTCCTCGAACCTGCAGGGTCTGCACACTTAACATTCGGTGATGCTAGAGTAGTATTGGGATATGTATGTTGGTGACCGGATGTTGTTAGAAGTGTCGGATGAGATCTCGGACGTCATGAGGAGATCCGAAATGGTCTGGAGGTAAATATTTATATCTGGGAAGTCCTATTTTGGCTACCGGAAAAGTTTCGGGTTTTATCGGTATTGTACCGGGAAGATTCTCGAAGGTACCAGAAGGTTCCAAAGGGTTCCGGAGGAGTCCATAAGGGTCCCTACAGCCCCTAGGACGTGCATGGGATGTAATGGGGGTGTCCAAGCCTTGTTGGGCCAGCCCTAAGGGCCCATGCGGTTGGGAGGGAGGAGTCCCTAAAGGGGAAGGCACCTCCTAGGTGCCTTGGGGAGGTAGGAAACCTCCCTAGGCCCACGCCCCCTCCTTGGAGGAGGGGCTAGGGCTATGACCCAACCCTCCTCCTAGCCTCCTATATATAGTGGGGGAGAGGGAGGGGCTGATACATCAATTCCCATGCTCCGGTGGCAACCCTACCTCTCCCATAACTCTGCTTTCTCGTGAGATCGGTTCCGGCAGCGCTTGGCGAAGCCATGCTGGCACTGCTCGACCAACATCTCCACCATGCTGTCATGTTGGTTGAGATCCCATCTACTTCTCCTTCCTCTCTTGCTGGATCAAGAAGGAGGAGACGTCATCGAGCCATACATGTGCTGAACGTAGTGGTGCCGTCCGTTCAGCGCTAGATCGGGGCGGATCGTAATGGGATCGCGGGACAGATCGTGATGAGATCGCGGGACGGGCTGCGATTTGGATCACGAAGATGTTCTGCTACATCAACCGCATTATATATGCTTCCGCTTAGCGATCTACAAGGGTATGTAGATTCACTCTCCCTCTCGTAGATGATCATCGCCATGGATAGGTATTGCGTGTGCGTAGGAAATTTTTTGTTTCCCATGCAACCTTCCCCAACACGAGCTCCTACAAGCACATTGTTGAAGTCGATGCCAGCAGGGTCTGGAGTGCCATGTGCGACCATGCTCACCTTCGGTGAACTCGAGCTCGTAGAGTAGGACAGATGGGAGGTCTGAAGGTGGTGCCGCTCAAAGCCGTGCGTCGCCGGCGTGGAGGACATTCGCGGCGTGTCCGGAAGTTGGTGAAGAAAGGGCGACGAGCCGGTGCTGGCCGCGGCTGCAATGATAGTGAGGAGCCCGTTCTTCCTAGGATTTAACCCTAGCATCAGCACGGGCTGCCTCGTGGCCTCGCGGACGAGTTGGTTGTTCTTCACGATGTTGGCCTCTTTCTCCAAGGCGGCGGCAAGGGGGGAAGCGGGTGCGGCCTCGTTCCTGGCTTCTTGAATATGCCAACTGTTCTTCCTCGTCAACGATTGCTCGATGCGTTCCTCAGGTGTCTGCACCTTCTTATTCTTGGACGGCGCCGACCCTTTTCACCCGTCGCGGCTCCCGGCGGAGGCGAGGGAGGCAAGGCCAGTGGCGGCATCGAGGGTCAGCGCGTCATCGTCCATGGCGCACGCGGGGAGAGGTGGGACGGAATTTGTTGGTGTGAATGGTAGTTGTGTGCCACGGATGGGAGGGCCGTGGGGAGGAGAAGGGCGGGCGTCTCGCGGGCGTCGTGTGCGTTCGTCCCATGTCCGCGCAGATGGAAATCCAACCCAAATTTGACCCTGGAATGGGTCACAGACCTACAAAAGAGGACATGCGTTCGCTTGGGTTGGCACGTTAGGCTGTGTTTTCTGTCCGCGGGGACCCAAACGGACACGGGCAAATGAAATGGGTCGCACGGTTGGAGTTTATTTTAGGGTTAGCTTTAGTTCAACGGTGCTGAGGTGATGTCGGCACTATTGGCGTGGAATGGGATCTTCCTGCCTTCTTCGTATTGTCACGGGGCATGTAGAAGATGGTGTGCCTCCAGGTCTAACATTTTTTCTACATATTTATCTCGGTCATATTGTCACGTGGATCATACAATGTGGTTGGGCATTTTGGTTCTCCGGCTCCAGTTCCTAAAAGAAATTGGTTAGTCTCGACCTTAACGGAGAGCATGCGAGACAGTGTCTGGCCGAAACTGAGGCGTTTAAGTGGCCTTCTTGGAAACTTCTCTTTTATTTTGGGGCGGCGAATAGCTAAGCAAATCACGACTGTCGACATCTTCTGGTATACATATGACAACTTTCAGAAATTTGCTTCTACAAGCTCTTGGGAGCTTAGAGGCATTATCGATCTTTGCTTACGACGTGTCATTGGTGGATGCAATAGGAAGAAGCTTCAACACACTGACTTGGATGTATCTTTTACTTTTTAAGAGTTGTGCTTATTAATATATGGCCTTGGCATTTCCTCCCGAAAAAATTCTAGCAACCTCCTTCTTAACCTGGTTCAAGCACCAAAATGTCGTTCTCCGATAGATCTAATGTGTTTGTCCTTCGGCGTCGGCATTGTGTGTTTGCACCTCCTTAAGTTTGAGTCGAGTGGATCGATGGACAATAAGTTGAGACCTAGGAAGGAGTTGGTTTATGAGTACATGGATCAACTAGAGCAGAAACGTCAACGGAAAGTGGTAGCCAAGGTTGCTGCCAAGGGAGATGTTCAAATTGGGCTCATGGAGGAAGGAAACATGAGTGGGCCAAGCTGAGACAAGAAAAAACACGTGCTCGCCCGACCCGCTCCTCCGAGCAGGGAAGGAGGGAGTACCCTAACTCCGCCACCGACGCCTTCCTCTCGGCTCCTCCCCCCTCCCCGCCGCCAAGGCATGCCGTCGGGGCCCTGGTCTCTCCTCTTGTGAGGCAGGGTCATCACCGGGCGGCCCCCTAGTGCGGCGGCGCAGTGTTGGTAGCTTATTCGGCAACCATGGGTGGCTCGCGGAGGCGACATGGTGGGCTGCTGGGCGACATGGGGGCCGACATGCTCTGCGGGCGTCGCCTTGCTAGAGGTGATGCGGGGGCAACGTGATTTCCCCGCGGATCCAAGCTTCCGTTATGGTTCCATGGGTGGCAGGTGCGGGATGGCCTGGGGGTCGGCTAGCTTCGTCGGCAGGCTTGCGGCTGCTCCGATGGGCTAGGGCTCGGGGCCGGCGGCGGCGGCTGTGCTGCATGGTCTCTCTATAGGCGTGGTGGTGGGGCTGTGGTAGTTGGGTGGTGGGTTGGGTGTGAGTTCGGAGGAGAGGTGGGCCCGTGCATGGAGCCATGGTAGGACGGGGTTGCTGAAATGGATGCTTGCTGGCCGGAATTGCGGGTTGCCCTGTACAACCCCCGTGGTTGGGCCGGCGAACGTGTTCACTGGGTACGAGTGCTGCCAGTAGGCCAGCGATGTGGAAGGGGCCACCGAGCAGGAGTTTTACATGGTCCTCCTGCCCGGGGTTCATTGCTCCTTGTGCGTGGTTTGGTACGTTCCGGCTAGGCCAAGGTGGGTGCTTGCGGAACACTTGGAGAGGCATCATCATGTTATAGAGTCAGTGGAGGTACGCGGTAGTGGTGGCCGGGGCGTCGGTGTGCCGACGGTTGCGTCGATGCCTCAAGCAGCGGACTTGGCGTTGTGTGAGCTGGTGTCTCAACAATAGTCGTCGGCAACCTAAGAGTTATATCCCCACTAGTCGACTTGGATTGGTGGGGATTAGAGGCGTGGGCGCCCAGGATCTGAAGTATGTCTAGAGAGGGGGGGTGATCAGACTACTTGACCAAATAGAAACTTATCCTTTCCCCAATTTTAGTTGTGGGAAAGTTTTAGCAATTGTAGCAAGTCAAGCACACCCTAAACATGAAAGTATAAGAGTATAGCAGCGAAAGTAAAGACATGCACATGTAAATAGAGGGTAGTGTGGGATCGATAGAAGAGGTGTCTAGAGGGGGTGAATAGACTACTTGCATAAAATAAAATCCTAGCCTTTTCCCAATTCAATGGTTGGCAGATTTTAGCAATTATAACAAGTCTAGTGCACCCTACACATACTAGTAAACAAATATGGCATCGTAAAATAAAGACTTTGCACATGTAGTAAGGAGTAGAGTTTAGGAAGATCAAACGTGAAGAAGTTTACACGACGATTCTTGGCATGGTTCCGATAGGTGGCACTATCGTACGTCATGTTAGTGGAGACTTCAACGCATGGAGGGTAACAGCCGCAAGAGTCCACAGAGGGCTCCACCCACAAGAGATCCACAAAGAAGTGGCCTTGTATATTCCATCACGGCTTCCATCCACACAGGACTATCCTTACTCACGGTAGATCTTCACCAAGTAGGCGATCTCCTTTCCCTTACGAACATCTTGGTTCAACTCCACAACACGAATTAGGAGGCTCCCAAGTGACACCTAACCAATCTAGGAGGCACCGCCCTCCAAAAGGTAATAGATGTGGTAGAACAATGAACTCCTTGCTCTTGTTCCTCAAAAGATAGTCTCCTCAACACTCAATCACTCTCTCACAGATTTGGCATGGGTAGGAGAAATTGATCTTGTGGAAAGCAACTTGGGGAGGCTAGTGATCAAGTTTCAAATGATTGGATTGGGATCTCTTGATCTCAACACATGAGTAGGTGGCTCTCTCTCAGAAAAATGGATCTGGCAAGTGTAACTCTGTTTTGAATGCTTCCTCTCGAATGAGAGATAGGTGGAGGGGTATATATAGGCATCCCCAAAATCCAACCGTTATAATATTATTGCCCAACTCGGTGACACCAAAATGAATCTCGGTGGTACCGAGTAGCACTAAATGTGGCAACTTTTGAATTCTTGGTGAGACCGACATAGGAATCTCGGTGATATCGATACGATGACCTAGACGAGTTTCCAAATCTCGGTGATACCGATTTCAAACTCGGAAATTCCGATTATATAAATCTTTTGAATAGAAAGTTGGTCATTAAATCTCGGTGGCACCGATGGGAATGTTGGTGGTACCGAGATGGTAGGGTTTGGCATAGGTTCTTTCAAGTGTAAAATCGGTATGGTCGAGTGAAAATTGTTGGTGGCACCAATTTTGCTGGTATGGGTTTGGATAGAGATATTTTGTGGGAGAATGGCTGAGTATTTTTGGTGGCTACCTCTAAGCACATGAGCAACCAATTCATCATAATACTTCACCCCCTTTTAATAGTATTGGCTTTTCTATGTAGTCAAAGTGATTTCTCATAAAGTATAAAATGTAGAGTCTTCTTGCTTGAAGCTTGAGCCAATGTTGTTCCTTCCTTCATCAAGGGGCTTCTCCTCACAATCCTATAGACAAGGCTCTCTCTGAATTATACCTGAAATATACTAGGTAAAAGTGTTAGTTTAAGAGACAATGTATGTTGTCATGAATTATCAAAACCACCAAGCTAGCATATGTTCTTTTCTGTGGGAATAAGGGGGTGTTCTTTCTTTGGCCTGTATGGAATACAAACGAGTACTGTATATCACAGTCACATGTAGAACCAGAACATGTCATAGAGGCAATACTTCTTTAACTTCTAATTATCTCTGGGGTAGATTAAGGGAAATGTTTTAAATCATCCAGCTTATTTTGGCGTCGCGTAAGCCGCCTCCTCTGATGGCCACGCGTCCCATGGGGCCACACATGTACCTATCCTCTCCACCACTCCAACCTTATCCTTTCGCCATTTCTTCTTCATCAGCACACCGAAGGCACATACTCCATTTGCCTTCTCTTTTCTCTCACATCACCGCACCGCCGCACGGTTGCCTCTAGTCCAGTCGTCTCCCACCACCGATGCTGCCGACGACCATGTTGAGACGCAACACATCGACATTCGGCAGAGCTGTTGCTGCTACAAGGGGTGCCACTACGCCACGATGGCTGTTGTTCCACGACGAGTTATGATGAGTTGTTACCGCGAGGGAGGCGATGGTGCACATGGTGTACGCAGCGACGCGAGATCCCACGGGGCTACGTGGTCGCGGTCGCCCGTGCTGCACACGACAACGGTGTCGCGAGCCAATCGGCAGTCGCCGCACATGCTGCATCAGGAACACTGTGGAGAGGAGCTTCCACAACATGGGGCCGCAAGGATTGGCTCGACAGAGGACCACCGGTGCTCTGTTGTGCTTCAAACGATTGTCGGGACGTTGCACTCGGGTGGTCGCTGGATTTTTTATGAACCATCATCGGGCCGCCGCCGCCGGAGTTGCAACAGGGCATCTCTCCTCAACTCCGGCTGCAATGGACCTTCATCACGCCGCCGGTGCTAGCATGAGCGTCGACCATATGTTGCATTGGAGCTTCACCGGAGCTGTCGCCATGCTTGGAGGTCTGGCGGAGTTGCCTTGGAGCTTCACTCGAGTGGTCAGTGCTACTTTGGAGCTCTGCTGGAGTTGCATTGGAGCTTCACCAGAGTCGCAGGAGTTGCATTGGAGCTTCGTCGTACACCGTCGATGCTGCGTTGGAGCTTCACCGAACACCGGTGATGCGCAATAAGAGTTGTAGTGGAGCTTTTGCTAGGGTGCAATAGCGCTGCATCGAAGTAGTCCCATGCTTATTGCTTCGAGCAGGGCATTGCAAGTGATCCAAGGGCCAATAGGGCACTGATCTGACGGTTGCCTAGCCGGATCATTCAGTTGATTCATAACACGTCCCCTAGATTAAACATAGATGGCGGAGAACCCATAACAAGCTCACGAACTCAAACATCAAACACGAACGTGAATAAATTTGGCTCTGAGCACATGCACCCAATTCAATGGAGGCTTGCCTTCATACCCTAGGAATAGCATCCGATCACGTACGAAGTCTTTGCATTTGGTAATAAACGGATGGGAGCAAAGGTACGAATACGATAGAGGGAGCTGAAGGAGCCATCTAATGGCCGACATGGACGTAGATGCCGAAGAAGCAGGGGCGGCGGCAGAGACGCCGCCGACAAGGAGCTAACCCTACATCGGTCTCCTTGAAGCTATACTTTGAAATTTGGGATATAAAAATTTAAATATAGTATCATGTGAATATATGCACTTAAATCTAGATGATTTTGGTTTCAAAGCTAATTTCTTTGCGTTCGCATAAGTCTTGATATAGCCTTGCAAAAAAAGTCTCCAAATAACATCACCACCCACTGTAACTACAACATGAGGACGTGCAAGACTTGAATGCATCAACACAGGTGAGAAAAATATTTGGTTCTAACATGGACGTAGACGTCAAAGAGGCAGGGGCGGCGGTAGAGACGACGCTGACGATAAGGTAACCCTATAGCCGTCTCCTTGAAGCTAGCAACTGATGCATTGGGTTGTAAAAATTTCAATATATTATCATGTAAAACATATGCACTTACTAATAGATGATTTTGGTTTCAAAGCTAATTTCCTTCGAGTCGCTTAAGTCTTCAGATAGCATCACCATCCATTGTAACTACACCATAAGGACATGCAGGAGTTGAATGCATCAACATAGGTTTGAAACAGACTTGGTTCCAAGCACAAAATCTTTATTCAATTGGGAGAATGCATGGTTTTTGTGCCCACAAACAAAGATATTAATCACTTTCATTTGGGGGTAAATCCCTTGATTTTTTTCTTATAGATGTCCTTTGATAGGTGGATACATAATACAGTTTGATTTAGCCAATGAAGTGAGAAGCAAATAAAATTCAAAACAAGATCAATTCAGTTTCAGTTTGGTTAGAATATAATTTCATATGAAATAACAAGGACCATAAAAAAGAAGTTATCAAAAATAATAAGAGAAATAGATTGTTTGATACCATTTTTACAAATAATACATGGCGATAGTTATGGAGCCTTGGATGCGAGGTTATATAGAGTAACTTGTAATTTCATGAGCATGTGGAAGCATACGCCTTCTATTGTATGATAATGAAAATGCGGATCAAACACATCCAGTGGTGAGCGAGGAAGGCAATAGAAAACAAAGTTTAGATCTATGATTTATGACCACTTGATCACATCTACAATTCATTACTCTATTACCACTTTATGAGAGCAACAATTAAACATGTAATCATCACTTGACCACACCACCAGTATATTAGGAAAATAAAAGGTCATGTTCTTCCACATAGCTAAGTTATTTAAACCGTTACCTCTTTGTCAAACATAAAAATCAATCGACAAGATATAAAAATATATACATATGTATAAATGTTTCTCGCTGTAATACATCATACACACACGAATTAATTCTGAAAACAGTATGAATCATGACTAAATATAGCAATGGATAATACTATATGGATTTGGGTTGTAATTCTGGACAATTATTATATTAGTTTGCATTAATGTTGAAATATATTTTTTATCATCATATATTATTATGTCGTTTGAAACTAATTACGTATATATTTTGAGGACTGATATTGCACAAATATTTTTTTAAAGTTAGCAAGCACGGAAATATTTTGAGGCGTAATATTGCACAAATGGGAAGCACAATTACGTATGGCCAATATGTAGGTATATATAAGCTAGACATGAATGTTTACATTTAGGTTATGACTGAAAGATAGACATCAAAAAATTATTGGAAGAGTGTGTGTAAAATCCTAAAAAGTACAAAACTTTATGATTAAAATATTTACCATATGGCTACTAACACATTAATATACAAATCTAGCCGCGCAAATGCGCGGGTCACCCTGCTAGTTCTTTTGTATACGGAGGTTCGTCATGGTGGTTCTTCAAGATTTCATTCATTCTCAATGAGTTCTTCAAGATTCTTGTTGGAGAACCTCAAGTATTCGTTGTCCTGCATATTCAAGTGCAATTCTCCCTCCTTTATCCTTTGAGGTGGTGCTATAGCATTCTGGTTAGTGGAGGAGTCTCGAACAGAATTTGTTTCAAGAATGAGATAATAAAACCCACCAATTCTATGGTCATGAGATTTTTTTCAGCCCATGATTATTCATTGAAGTTTTCTTGGGTTAAATTTCACCTAAAGCTTTGTCTAAGGATTGTTGATATTATGGTGTTTCCATTAATCCAAGTTTTCAATGTTTCCTCTTGGTGTAAGAAGTGTTCATATCTTGTTGCTCCTAATGAATCAATTGTTTTCCAAATGTGGCTGGTTGTCACCTCATTGTTGAGATGGTTTTCATAACTCCACTACAAGCTTGTTCATTCCGTTGTTGGTTTTCCAACAACTCCGTTCAATTATTTTTGCAAGGAGGCTTGCCAAATTCAATTGTGGTAGTAGTTGTCATTTCTTCTCCTTCATTCTAACTTCCCAATGATCTAGTTTCTATTCTCTTGTTCTGGAGTTGTTGTGATGTTGCTCTCTTCAATCTATCATCTTGTTCTATCAAGATCATGTTCTCTCCTTGCTTACTCAATTTAGTTGGTTTGTTGTGAATATTGTCAAGATCTTCCATCTTATCAAAATTTGTCTCAATTTCCTACCGAAGTGCTCCCGAAATTTCTATTGAATTCTTGCTTGTTCCTCATGTCATTCTTCATATCTTTCAACCTTCAAGATTCATCGGTTTCACTCGTTTGTCAAGAAGCAACTAAGATTTATCGTTTCCTCTTTCTCTTCCTCTTCCCCTTTTCATTCTTAGATCTCGGGGCGAGATCTCTTGTTAGTGTGGGAGAGTTGTAACATCCTGAGACTGACGCTCCACAAGATTCCCCTTTTATTCCGTTGCCACCGTGTGATTATTTTATTTGTGGCATTCATCATTGCATCATGCGAATCATCTGCATTGCATCGGCACTCCGTGCCGCCAGATTTCAAAACTTGCATCCGTTGTTAGTTGTCGGTTCTCTCTGTTTTCGTCATTGACTGATCGAGACCAACCACACTCGCACGCGCACGCGGTATCATTAAAATATTGTTTTTAAAAGTGTGTATAAAATATTCTCGGATTGGGTTGAGACTTGGTGTGCGGTCTTATTTTAATGTAGGTAGGCCGCGTGCCAAATTTCATCCCAATCGGAGTTCGTTTGATACCCGTACCATTTATTATATAGCGACAATATAGCCGGTTTAATTGTCGGTCGTTCTGTGTTTTAAAACTCTGTCATGGGCCGCACCATTTCCCTCTCATCCCTACATAGCCCAACTACACAAACCCACTAGACCCATCTATCCACTTCCTCTATTCGTGGTCGTCGGATCGCGATCTCACGGACGAGGTCCATCCCACCATAGACCAAATCCTATATAAGAACCACCCCATGAAGAGAGCTCTCTCACTTAACTAGGGTTTCCCTCTAGCCAAAATTGCAACCACCCCCTAGAAAACCCCACCTGCTAGCTCCATCTCCTCTCTCTCCCGAAATCCATCTCTAGGTCAGCTCTGGACCATTGGATCTCCATTCATAGGCCCAGAAACGCCAAATTTCCCACCTACCACACATGTCCGCGGCCAACCTGGACATGTCCGGGCAACCACACATCAGCCGGACCAGTTCCCGAGCTCCACCGTGTGCAGCGCCTCGTCGCGGCCGCGCCCGCACCTCGCCGGAGTCGCATCAGCTCTCGCCGAAGCGTGCTCCGCCACCAGCCCGCACTCCGGCCGCCGCCAGCCGCCGGCCCTGATACGTCCATTTTGCATCATGCTTTCATGTTGATATTTATCGCTTTTTGGGCTGTTATTACACTTCATGGTACAATACATATGCCTTTTCTCTCTTATTTTGCAAGGTTTACATGAAGAGGGAGAATGCCGGCAGCTGGAATTCTGGGCTGAAAAAGCAGCAAGTTTGAGATACCTATTATGCGCAACTCCAAAATCCGTGAAAATCAACGAGGACTTTTTTGGGATTTATAAAAAATACTGGGCCGAAAAAGTACCACAGGGGCGCCAGCAGGAGGCCACAAGCGTGCTAGGCGCGGCCTCCCCCCTAGCCGCTCCTAGGGTGCTTGTGGGATCCCAACTGGCCCTCTGGCTCCCCTCTTTTTCTACAAGAAGGGTTTCGTTCCAGAAAAAATCAGGAGGAGGCTTTCGGGAGGAATCGCCTCCGCCACGAGGCGGAACTTGAGCAGAACCAATCTAGAGCTCCGGCAGGACGATCCTGCCGGGGAAACTTCCCTCTCGGAGGGGGAAATTGTCGCCATCGTCATCACCAACACTCCTTTCATCGGAGGGGTCTCATCACCATCAACATCTTCATCAGCACCATCTCATCTCCAAACCCTAGTTCATCTCTTGTAACCAATCTCCGGCCTCGCGACTCCGATTGGTACTTGTAAGGTTGCTAGTAGTGTTAATTACTCTTTGTAGTTGATGCTAGTTGGATTACTTGGTGGAAGATTATATGTTCAGATCTTTGATGCTACTCATTACCTCTCTGGTCATGAGTATGATTATGCTTTGTGAGTAGTCACTTTTGTTCCTCAGGACATGGGATAAGTCTTGCTATAAGTAGTCATGTGAATTTGGTATTCGTTCGATAATTTGATGTGTTGTATGTTGTTTTTCCTCTAGCGGTGATATGTGAACGTCGACTACATAACACTTCACCATTATTTGGGACTAGAGGAAGGCATTGGGAAGTAGTAAGTATATGATGGGTTGCTAGAGTGATAGAAGCTTAAACCCTAGTTTATGTGTTGCTTCGTAAGGGGCTGATTTGGATCCACTAGTTTAATGCTATGGTTAGACTTTGTCTTAATTCTTCTTTCGTAGTTGCGGATGCTTGCCAGAGGGGTTAATCATAAGTGGGATGATTGTCCAAGTAAGGGCAGTACCCAAGTGCCGGTCCACCCACATATCAAACTATCAAAGTAGCAAACGCGAATCATATGAACATGATGAAAACTAGCTTGACAGAAATTCCCATGTGTCCTTGGGAGCGTTTTACCTCCTATAAGAGTTTGTCCAGGCTTGTCCCTTGCTACAAAAGGGATTGGGCCACTTTGTTGCACTGTTGTTACTTTTGTTACTTGCTACTTGCTACGAATCATCTCACCACACAACTACTTGTTACCGATAATTTCAGTGCTTGCACATATTACCTTGTTGAAAACCACTTGGCAGATCCTTGTGCTCCTCGTTGGGTTCGACACCCTTACTTATCAAAAGGACTACGATAGATTGCCTATACTTGTGGGTCATCAAGACTCTTTTCGGGCGCCATTGCCGGCGAGTGAAGCGCCTTTGGTAAGTGGAAATTGGTAAGGAAACATTTGTATAGTGTGCTGAAATTTATTGTCACTTGTCACTATGGAAACTAATCCTTTGAGGGGCTTGTTCGGGGTATCTTCACCTCGAACAGAAGCACAAAGAGTTTCTCCTCAACCTTCTGCATCCACTGAAAATATTTGCTATGAATTTCCTTCGGGTATGCTTGAGAAACTGCTGGCTAATCCTTTTACAGGAGATGGAACATCACATCCAGACTTGCATCTAATCTATGTAGATGAAGTTTGTGGTTTATTTAAGCTTGAAGGTTTGCCCAAGAATGAGGTCAAGAAGAAGGTCTTTACCTTATCTTTGAGGGATAAGGTGTTGACATGGTATAGGCTATGTGATGATACTCGATCATGGAACTACAATCGGTTGAAAGTGGAATTTCATCAAAAGTTTTATCCTATGCATCTAGTACATCGTGATCAGAATTATATTTATAATTTTTGGCCTCGTGACAGAGAAAGCATCGCTCAAGCTTGGGGGAGGCTTAAATCAATGTTATATTCATGCCCCAACCATGAGCTCTCGAGAGAAATTATCATTCAGAACTTCTATGCTCGGCTTTCTCATGATGATCGCACCATGCTTGACACTTCTTGTACCGGTTCTTTTATGAAGAGAGATATTGACTTCACATGGAATTTATTGGACAGAATTAAACACAACTCTGAAGATTGGGAGCTTGATGAAGGTAAGGAGTCAGGTATGAATTTCAAGTTTGATTGCGTTAAATCCTTTGTCGAAACAAATACTTTTTGTGATTTTAGCGCTAAATATGGACTTGACTCTGAGATAGTAGCTTCATTGTGTGAATCGTTTGCTGCTCATATTGAAGTGGTTTAAATATCATCCTCCCTTAGAAGTCAATGTAGTTAAACCCAATCCAGTTGAAGAGAGAGTCATTGCCTATAATGATCCTATTGTTCCTAGTGCTTACATTGAGAAACCACCTTTCCTTGTTAGGACAAAGGATCATTCTAATGCTTCAATTGTGATACGTAGAGGCTACATTAGAACACCTACACCCCCTGAGCAAATTAGAGTTAAACCTAGCATTGCTATTATCAAAGATCTCCTATCCGACAATGTTGATGGCCATGACATTCACTTCTGTGAAGATGCTGCTATAATTGTTAAACCACATGCTAGAAATAAACATAGGCCTATTGTTGGCATGCCTGTTGTTTCTGTTAAGATAGGAGATCATTGTTATTATGGTTTATGTGATGTGGGTGCTATTGTTAGTGCAATACCTCAATCCTTATATGATGAAATTAAAGGCGAAATTTCACCTGTCGAGATAGAACCCATTGATGTCACTATTCAGCTTGCCAATAGAGATACTATCTGCCCTGTGGGACTTGTTAGCGATGTTGAAGTCTTGTGTGGTAAAACGAAGTATCCTGCTGATTTCCTTGTTCTTGCTACCACACAAGATAGCTTTTGTCCCATCATATTTGGCAGACCTTTTCTCAATACTGTCAATGCTCATATTGAGTGTGAGAAGCAAACTGTCACTGTTGGCTTTGAAGGTGTGTCACATGAGTTCAATTTCTCCAAGTTTAGTAGACAACCTCATGAAAAAGAGTTGCCTAGTAGGGATGAAACTATTTCCCTAGCTTCTATTGTCGTGCCTCCTACTGATCCTTTAGAGCAATACTTGCTTGAGCATGAAAATGATATGCATATGGATGAAAGGGATGAGATAGATAGAATTGCCTTAGAACAATATCCTATCCTTAAGAATAATTTGCCTGTTGAACTGCTTGGAGATCCACCCCCACCAAAGGGTGATCCTCTGTTCGAGCTTAAAAAGTTGCCTGATACTCTTAAGTATGCTTATCTTGATGAAAAAGAGATATATCATGTTATAATTAGTGCTAGCCTCTCAGAGCATGAAGAAAAGAAGTTACAAAAAACTCTGAGGAAGCACCGTGCTGCTATTGGATATACTCTTGATGATCTTAAGGGCATTAGTCCCACTCTATGCCAGCACAAGATTAAAACTGATCCTGATTCCAAACCAGTCGCTGATCATCAACGAAGATTAAATCCTAAGATGAAAGAGGTAGTAAGAAAAGAAATACTAAAGCTCCTGGAAGTAGGTATTATCTATCCTGTTGCTCATAGTGATTGGGTGAGTCCGGTGCATTGCATCCCTAAGAAGGGAGGTATTACCGTTGTCCCTAATGATAAGGATGAATTGATCCCACGGAGGATTATTACTCGCTATAGGATAGTGATCGGTTTTAGGAAATTGAATAAGGCCACCAGGAAAGATCATTACCCTTTGCCTTTTACCGACCAAATGCTAGAAAGACTGTCTAAACACACACACTTCTGCTTTCTAGATGGTTATTCTGGTTTCTCCCAAATACCTGTTGCACAATCTGATCAGGAGAAAACCACTTTCACCTGCCCTTTCGGTACCTTTTCTTACAGACGTATGCCTTTTGGCTTATGTAAAGCACCTGGTACCTTTCAAAGATATATGATGGCTATATTCTCTGACTTTTGTGAAAAGATTGTTGAGGTTTTCATGTATGACTTCTCCGTTTACGGGTCTTCTTTTGATGATTGCCTCAGCAGACTTGATCGAGTCTTGCAAAGATGTAAAGACACCAACCTTGTCTTGAATTAGGAGAAGTGCCACTTTATGGTTAATGAAGGCATCGTCTTAGGACATAAAATTTCTGAAAGAGGTATTGAAGTCGATAAGGCTAAGGTTGATGCAATCGAGAAAATGCCATGCCCCACAGATATCAAAGGTATAAGAAGTTTCCTTGGTCATGTTGGTTTCTATAGGAGGTTCATTAAAGACTTCTCTAAGATTTCTAGGCCTCTTACATATCTCTTGCAAAAAGATATTCCTTTTGTTTTTGACGATGATTGTGAGGAAGCCTTCGAAATACTTAAGAAGGCCTTGATAACTGCGCCTATTGTTCAACCACCTGATTGGAACTTGCCTTCTGAAATCATGTGTGATGCTAGTGATTATGTTGTTGGTGTTGTCCTAGGGAAAAGAGTTGATAAGAAGTTTAATGTTATTCACTATGCTAGTAAAACTCTAGACAGTGCCCAAAGAAACTATGCTACTACGGAAAAGGAATTTTTAGCAGTCGTGTTTGCATGTGAAAAGTTCAGATCTTACATAGTTGATTCCAAAGTCACTATTCACACTGATCACGCTGCTATTAAGTACCTAATGGAGAAGAAAGACGCTAAACCTAGACTTATCAGATTGGTTCTCTTGCTACAAGAATTTGATTTGCATGTTGTCGACAGGAAGGGTGCTGATAACCCCGTAGCAGATAACTTGTCTAGGTTGGAGAATGTTCTTGATGACCCACAACCTAGTGATGATAGCTTACCTGATGAGCAATTGAATGTCATCAATACCTCACGTAGTGCACCGTGGTATGCTGATTATGCAAATTATATCGTTGCCAAATATATACCACCTAGTTTCACATACCAGCAAAATAAGAAATTCTTCTTTGATTTGAGACATTACTTCTGGGATGATCCTCACCTTTATAAGGAAGGAGTAGATGGTGTTATTAGACGTTGTGTACCTGAACATGAACAGGGACAGATCCTATAGAAGTGTCACTCCGAGGCTTACGGAGGACACCATGCGGGAGATAGAACTTCACACAAGGTATTGCAATTAGGTTTCTATTGGCCCACTCTCTTCAAGGATGCCCGTAAGTTTGTCTTGTCTTGTGACGAATGTCAAATAATAGGTAATATCAGTAAACGTCAGGAAATGCCTATGAATTATTCACTTGTCATTGAACCATTTGATGTTTGGGGCTTTGATTATATGGGACCTTTTCCAAAATCCAACGGGTATACTCATATCCTAGTTGTTGTTGATTACGTCACTAAGTGGGTAGAAGCTATCCCAACTAGTAGTGCTGATCACAACACCTCTATCAGGATGCTTAAAGAAGTTATTTTCACTACTGGAATCTGCTGGTTTGCCGACAGCCAGAGCTGACGGCAACGGCCTGTATAACGGATGGCAAAGGCTTTGTCGTCAGTGTGCGGTCGGCAAAGGAGCCGGCCACGATTTTATCGGCAATCACCTTCTTTGCCGTGAGCTGCAAATCAACCGACGGCAAAGCCTTTGCCATCAGCTTTGTGGCACGGGCTGACGGCACAGAGCAATGGTGGCAACGGCGCAAGCCGAGCCCCGTTAGAGGGTTAACGGCAGGCTTTGCCATCATCTCGACGCTAGCGGATGACAAAGTTCTAGTGGGCCATACGTTTTAGGGATGCTAGCAGCACTAACATGTGGGTCCCCTCTTTGCCCACAGCCGGAGCACAGCTGACGGCAAAGCCGAAAATCTGGGAAAATTTGGTGTTCTCATAGTTGCCAGGTTACACAGGCTGTCGCCACGTGTCCTTCTTTGTCGTCAGCCCACCGACGGCATAGGCTTTGCCGTCAGTAAGCTGTAGGCAAAGACCCTCTCTGCTTTTTTTATATTTGTTTTCTGTTAATTCCCTGCATTTGCAAAACATAGATACAAACAGCAATATATATATTTATTTATTTTTGCACAGGCCCTAAACAGCACCACAAGTGCATCACAAAGTGCAAACAGCACCACAAGTGCATCACAAAGTGTGAACAACACAATTATATATGTAATTAAAGTGCAAACAAGATCACAAAGTATTACAAAGCATCACAAGTGCATCCGCAAATACAAGTGCATTACAAAGTTCATCTAAGACTACATGAGTACAGTCCCTGGAGCATCCATCCATATGCCATGCTGCTTTATCAAAATATGCATAATGAGAAAGAAGTTAGAAGCAAAATACAATAAGAAAGAAGTTAAATTAAGCTAAGCAATTAGAAGAAGAAGTGTAAGAAGAAGAAGAAGAAGAAGATGGAGAAAAAGAAAGAAGAGAAAAAGGAAGAATAAGAAGATTTGTTCCTCTTATTATATCTTTTTCTCCTCTTTCTTCTCTTATTTCTTCATCTCTTCTTTGTTCTTTTCTTTTGGTTTCTTTTTAAACTTTCTAAACTAATTATGTCATTTTTGAGCTCTAATATCAACTAATTATGCTATTTTTTGTGTTATCAAGTAATTATGTCATTTTTGAAGTAAGTAAGCTAATTATGTAATTTTTCAGGTAAGTAAGCTAATTATCAACTAGAATTTACTAAGCTAACTAAAGCATGGCTAATATCAACTAGAATTTACTAAGCTAACTAAAGCATGGCATAATCTAAGTAGATCTAAACAATAAGAAGAAGAATAAGGAGAGGAATAACTTACCGAATGCCAAGAAACGGAGGAGAAGCACCATCTCGGTTGGTCGCTGGGTTGCTAGGGCTCTCACCAGGAGAAGTAAAGGGATCATGGGATTCAACTATGGAATGATGTTGCAACAAGGCAAGAGTTAAAATATGTGGTTAGCACGGCGACAGACAATGGTATAAGACCGTGCAGGGTTGGTCATTGAAAGGGAGCTCACCGTTCCCACTGGAGAAGGCATCGGCGGAGGGGGCGGCAAACCTTGCTTCTCACACATAGCCTGCAAATTAGTTTTCGAAGAGTCAAAGAAATAGCCTTGTTGCTTCTCACACATAGCCTTGCTTCTCACACAACTGACTTAGCACAACAAACTCGTGCATGGCCTTCGCATGGGCATTATTGCGTGCCCTCTCCTCCTCAAGCAACCTTTGCGTATTTCGGTCCCTCTCCTCCAATAAGAGCCTGGTGGCCTCCCTCTCCTTCTCAAGTGCGGCCTACAACCACTCCACAAAAGGAATTTTCATCATCCATCCAGGGACAAATGAACAAAAGAAATAATGAAGAAAACTATCCTCGATGGCAAGATCAACTGGCCTCGCGCGTTGCCGTATTACACGAGCGGAGCTAGTTTGCCTCGCCTTGATTTGAGATAGAGTCTCAGTGATAGGGACGAAGCCATCACACATGGCCAGCGTGCCATGACGCTTACCGCCACCAGAGATCAGCACCGCCTCTGGAACGATAGGATTCTGGCTCGGGTCAAAGTCAGGCCCGCGCAGCTGTTTGACCACCTCAGAATAAGGCGTCATCTTGCTGTAGGCGGACAGGCTTGTGTATGCCGACGGCCCGTCCCCCTCAAAATATGCCTTCGCCGTCTTGTACGAGCCCTTATGGGCCATGCTAAACGCGGCGTATCCCTAAGGCTCGGGCTGGTTATTGTGTTTGGCCTACACGAAAAGACAAAGAATTAGTACAACAAAAATCATGAACGAATGAATTATTGATGAAACAAAACAAGGCACACATACCCATTTTTGGCGTATTGCTTGATGTTGGCATTGCCTTGGTGGTGTGGCACACCAACCAATTGGGCACGACGGTCCTTGGCCATAGTGTGGGTGCTCAACCAAGCCTCTGTGCACCACATGTCCATTATCATCTCCCAACAATCCATCTTATCGGCCAACCATCTCGGGGGCACCTATGAATGTAAGTTAATGAAGAATGAAACTAAGTATTATAACTAAATTGGCCTAACTAGCCCTAACAAAACTATTAAAGAATTGATCTTTGGAATGTACATACCTCCATGTACTCGGTCTTATCAAGGTAAATCTTTCGACATTCAGTCTTTGTCTTCGGCTCCCCTTGCTTGGCGTACCATTCTCGAACAGCCTGAACACGCAGCTCGTGCCTCGTGTTATTCAATAAACTCTTGCACTCTTTCACAAGGTTCTTCTTGGCCGCCTCCTCCGTCCCCTCCGCGACCCTAAAGTAACTCTGCAATTATGCCATATAGATGCACAGGTGAATAGTGAAATGATTTGGAAGGAAATAACAATATATAACATTGTATACTTTTTATTGGCTAAAATAATAGTTACCCAAAAATCAGCCAACACCTTGTCGGCCACGCTCACGCAAACAACACCATTCACATGTGTGTTTTCCGGGAGCAGAGCGGCTTGGTAGTGCTCCCACTTGAGTCTTGGATCGGGAACCATACCCTCACCGGGCAACTGCACTGTCCCGGGGAAGTGCTCCCTAAGTAAAGCACCAAGGAAGCAGTTTGGATTTCGGGTATTCTTCGGGTAATCCCACCCCCTACATAATGATAAGGCAAAGACATTAGCTACTTGGTGAAATATAATGATATAAGGTACACAATATATATCAACTTACTTCTCGCCATCTGGCTCAATGAACGCCCTGTGCTGCAACTCCAATCGGTCTGGAACTTGTGTCATACCACGTTGGTAGACCGACTTGCTGGCAGACGGGCTCCGCCTCTCTCCCTGAGCCTCCGCCTCAGCCCCCTCAGGCTCTGCCTTAGCCTACTCCTCAGCCTTCGCCTCAGCCTCCGCCTCCGCCTCAGCCCCCTGCATCGGTGTCTGCTCCTAGACGGGAGGATCCCGCACCGGTGACACCCTCGTCTGCAAGGGTGAAGTGGCTGAGACAGAAGTAGCCGAGGGTGGTGGCGACTGGCTCCTATCAGGCATCCTCCCTCTCCCACAACCACGTCCTACGCCTCTCTTCTTTCCTCCGCCTCTCCCACAGGTCTCCTCGGCAAAGCTCTGCAACAAAGTTCTCCATAGCTGCCCAGGTGCTATCCTCAACTTATCCCCGCCTGCCATGTCTCACCACGTGGAACGATAAATAGTTAAATATTTAGTACAAATTCAAGGACAATAATTAAACGAACAATAAAAAATACATGAATAATTCAACTAATAATTGAATAATTAAACAACAATGTTTGGATGCATACAAAGTACTAATAGTCGGGATCATCTGTCTCTTCTCCATGGTCAATTGAAGCAAAATCATCATCGGTATCACACGTGTCGTCATGACTGATATCGTCGTCGGGTTCAAGGACATCATGTGGAAGGCCTTTTTGTAACCGATCAAGCATTGATAGCTCATCCGCATTCGTAACCTCTTCTACTTCCACTTCTTCATCATCATCACGTGATTCTTGTTCCTCCGTGTTCAGGGTGGACGTAGAGCAGTTTCGGGTACGACATCTCACACCACGTGATTCTTGGAAGAATTCTCCATCATATGTTATTGGGTCAATTTGAGGTTCATAATCGTCTTCATTTGGGGGAGGTGGTCTAAGATGTGGCAGCACATCGAACACGACATACCAACCTTCCAGGTTCTTCGACAGTATGGCAGATAGAAAACTTGGGTGGCGTGTTGAGCCACAATATAGACATCGGCACCGCTTAACTGCATGTCTTGTCGAATTTCGACTATCCCAAGATGTTCATGAGTCCGTCTTGTCTTAGTAGGATCGAACCAATGACATTTTAACACAACAACGTTCGGAGGATTTTCACCATAATAATGAAGTTCGTAAACTTCTTCAAGTCTTCCATAATACTCGACACCTCCCTCGCCTATAGCAGAGACACCGGAATTGTTTGTTTTTCGACCAGGCATTGAAAGCTCTTTGCTAGCAGTACGAAAGCGATACCCGTTGATGTCGTACTTCTGAAATGTACGGGCCTTAAAGTCAAAACCATTAGCTATTTGTCTCAATTCATCGTCGATTTTCTCATCTGAATTAGCCTAGAAGTTAAGAAAAGATAGAATTTGGTGTGTTACTCATGAGTAATAGCAACAAAGGAAATCACCTATTATATATAAGGGAGGTACCATTTTTCTAAACCAAGAGATGAAACCGGGATAGCCGCCTCCTGTCTTTTCAAGAAGTTCATACTCGAGAATGGATTCTTTTTCGATTGCAACACCATTCGAGAATTGTTCGACGTATCGACTGTATCAATTAATAATAGTTGTTAGACACAAAACTTGTTAAAAGTTGTGAAACAATGTACAGAGCACTTACTCGATGTATGGCCGAACTTCTGTTAAGTTGTTCAATATATACATCGTTAGTGTGCGCCACTCCTCGACGCACAACAACTATGGTTTTCCCACACCAGAAGGTGCAAGCTTCCCTTTGAAGAGGCTGAGATTGGATTCACGTCGTTTGGGGTCGCCCACATTGTACCAAGGCTTTGGATTATGCAAGTTGTGCATAGTGGCATCATAGTGTGCTGTTACGAAGTTTGCCGCCTCCTCGGTAACGAACGCCTCGGCCATCGATGCTTCAATTCTACATTTATTTTTACATTTTCCTCGAAGTGTCTTCTGCATTCTTTCAGTTGCGTAGCACCAACGATTTTGCATAGGGCCACCCAATCTTGCCTCGGTTGGGAGATGCAAAATCATGTGTTGCATCGGATTAAAGAAGCCCGGTGGAAAAATCTTCTCTAACTTGCAGAGCAACTCAGGCGCCAACTCTTCCATGTCATCTATCACGGCACGCGACAACTCTTTAGCACAAAGAACATGGAAGAAATAGCTCAACTCGGCCAATACTAGCCATTCAGCCTCGGGGATATAGCCGCGCAACATCACCGGCATTATCCGCTCAAGCCATATGTGCCAATCATGACTCTTGAGCCCAAAAATTTTCATTTTTTCAATGCTCGCTCCCCTCGCTAGATTCGCAGCATACCCATCGGGGAACAACAACTTTTTTTGCACCCACAAGAGGATTTCCCTTATTGCTCCCTTCTCAAGATTGTACCAGGCAGGTGGTTTGGACCATATTTTTTTCTTCCTTTGGGTTCTCGCATGTTTAGTGATGGCCTATCACACAGAGTCTCCTGGTCAACTCTAGCCTTTGTATTATCTTTGCCCTTATCAGTGTCGAAAAATGTGCCAAGAAGGGCCTCGGCGATATTCTTTTCAGTGTGCATCATGTCAATGTTGTGTGGAAGTAAGAGGTCTTCGAAGTAGGGGAGATCCCAGATGCATGGCCTATGGGTCCAGGCGTGTTCCTCATTATAACCCAAGAAATACCCTGGACGGTTTGGATCAGGCTCCATAGATTTTAACTGTTCATTAATTTGTGCCCCCGTCAACGCAGGTGGTGCCGAGTGTTTGGCAACTTTACCTTTCATGAAATTCTTCTTGTCTTTTCTGAATGGATGGTCCATAGGCAAGAACTGTCTATGCAAGTCAAAGCAGGAATACTTCCCACCCGCCGGCAACCAATGAAACTTAAGAGCTGCCTTGCATTGTGGGCATGGGAACCTTCCATGCACACACCAGGCAATGAAAAGCGCAAATGTCGGCAGATCATGCAACGAGTATTGGTACCAAACATACATTTGGAAGTTCTCTTTCTTAGATGTGTCGTATGTGTTGACCCCATTCACCCAAGCTTCTTTCAAGTCATCCATCAGCGGTTGCATGTACACACTCATATTCTTCCCCGGATAGTTTGGCCCTGGAACTATCAACGTCAGAAATATGTGCTTTCTTTGCACAATGGATGATGGTGGAAGATTGAGGGGAATGACAAATACAGGCCAGCAACTATATTGGGTAGCTGTCATACCAAAAGGATTGAACCCATCGAGGCTGATGGCGATTCGACAATTCCTTGGTTCTTTAGCTTTTTCCTTATGTATACTATCGAATGCCTTCCATGCGTCACCCTCTGAAGGGTGTACCAACATGGGAACTCCGTGTTCATCTAATTCTTTCCTAATTCCATGTTTGTGCCATGTCATCTGTTTTGCTGTTTCTTCGAGCATGTAAAGTCATTGAAGTCTTGGTAGGATCGGCAGATACCGTAGGACACTCACGGGGATTTTGCTCTGCTTCTTCTCACCTTCACCGTTTTCTACCTCAACATATCTCGAGGACTTGCAAAATGGACAATATGTTTCATCCGCATACTCTTTCCTAAATAAGGCACATCCTTTCTCACAAGCATGTATCTGCTCATACGGCATCTTGAGTGCACTAAGGATTTTGTCTGACTCATATAGGTTTGAAGGCATAATATGACCTTCGGGTAGAAAGCGCCCAAATAGGGTCATCACTGAGTCAAACAGGTCTCTTCCAATGTTGAATTGGGCTTTCAGAGCCATTACTTGTGCGATGGCATCTAGCTGAGAAATCTTAGTGTGCTCGTGAAGAGGACGTTTTGAAGACTCCAACATGGCATAGAAGGCTTTCGCGGATTCCTCCTTCTCTTTGTCCTTGTTTCGTGCATCATCAAAGTCATTCACCATGTCTTCAATCCCTGTACCATAATCATCGGTGCGCCGACGCAACACCTCGTCTCTGTTACGTTGGGCCGACTCACCATGAAATGTCCACAAGGTATAGCCGGGAGTAAAACCACGCATCTGCAGGTGTTTACCCATTACA
This sequence comes from Hordeum vulgare subsp. vulgare, assembly GCF_904849725.1. NCBI lineage: Eukaryota > Viridiplantae > Streptophyta > Magnoliopsida > Poales > Poaceae > Hordeum > Hordeum vulgare. The sequence goes on from NC_058522.1 coordinate 224,123,844, forward strand.
TCCTTTGTCTGTCCCGAATAATTCTTGCACATAGTGTAGGGGCACCATGTTTTTGGCTGGCCTTTAGAAAATGTCGTTTCCATGAATTCATAGGTTTTGCTCAACCATTCATCGGTCATCTCTCTGTGATTATGGTGACCGGTGTACATCCATTCACGATCAGTCATTCTAGCAAGCTAGCTATATAGTATCCACATATAAACAATATAAATTATCAGTTCATCAAGTATGTTAAATTAATTATGGCCATTTTTAATCATGGTCAATACATTGGGATGCACGGCATGCACACATACCATCTACTAGGTAAAGATGGGTCCTAATCCCACCCGAATATGTGTAGATTGGTTCATTTCCCATGCTCTTCTCCCGATCCAACGCAAAATTTCAGCAGCACCTCCCCGTTGTTCTCGTGATACACGTCTTGGAAACTAACCGGGAGGATGTGTACCCGGAGAACAACAAGGAGGCGCTATGGAAACTCTGCATGGGATCTGGAGCAAAGCGTGGGAAACGACCCAATCTACACATACCCGGGCTGTCCATGGATAACGTTGGACAATTCGAAAGAATCACCATTATAAATATGCAAATGCATGCATATTTATAACAGGAACACTTTCGAACGGGAGATGCATATTGGTTATGCAACAACTTTGCATTTTAAGACTAAAAATACCTAGCTAGATAGTGTCATCAGCACGAAGGCCGGAACAGAGCAAAATAAAGGGGGTGAAGGAGGAGTTAACAAATGTGCTCACTTTCGAATGCAGGGGAGGTCGTCGAAAACCAAACCCTCACGGAGAAGCTACTGCACATTTAAATGCACTCAATCAACACAAATACGCACTCGCGGTAATTAAGCTAACTAATACTAACATCATTATTAATAATTTATTATTCAAGTTTTGTTACTCTTCTCTTCTTCTATTTCTTTTCTTCTTACTATTTTCTTTCTATTGCTAACAACTAGCTAACTAATACTAACAGCTAGCTAACTAATACTAACATCTACTAACATCTATTGCTAACTAAATCTAACTAAAAATCTACCACTAAGTAATTGCTAACTAAATTTAACTAAAAATCTACTACTAATAGATCTAACTAACATAGAAAAAATAAACTAAAAAAAGAAAAAAAAAAGGGAGGAGGAGCTCACCGGCGAGTCGGGGTAGGGCTGGCGCGGGGTGGCGGCGGGGCAGGCTGGCGCGGGGCGGGACTGGCGCGGGGTGGTCGGGGTGGCCCTCGTGCGGGGCTGGCGCAGGGCGGCGCGGGGTAGAGGCGAGTCGGGGCGGGCGCGGGTCGACGATGGCAGAGGCGAGTAGGGGCGGGCGCGGGGCGGCGCGGGGGCCGATGCCTCGGGGCGGGGCGATGGCGGGGCTGGCGCGGGGCGGCGCCAGCGAGTAGGGGCAGGCGCGGGTCGACGACGGCGGCGGGTCAGGAGAGAAGATGGGAGAGGTGAGAGAGAAGAGGGCCAGTTAGGTCGTGTCCTGCACGGGGAGGGTAACCACCGGGCTATGTCGTCAGCTGGCTGTCGGCAAAGACAGCCGTTAGGCTTTGCCGTGAGCTGGCTGTCGGCAAAGACAGCCGTTAGGCTTTGCCGTCAGCTGGCTGTCGGCATAGACGGCTCCCGTTAAGCCCTGGTCAAACGTGGGACTGGGAAGCTCCCTATGCCGTCAGGCGCCCTATGTCGTCAGTCTTTTGCTCCTTTGCTGTCAGCTGGCTGACGGCTTAGATAAAGCGGACGGCATAGATTTTCTATGCCGTCGGCATTATTTTTTGCTGAGGGCAAAGTCTCTATGCCGTCAACCCCGTGAATTTGCTAACGGCAAAGCTAAAAGTTGTCGGCAAATTATGTTTTTCTAGTAGTGTTTCCCTAGATTTGGAGTCCCTAGATATCTAATGACCAACGATGGTTCACATTTCATTCATGGTGCTTTCCGTAAAACGCTTGCTAAGTTCGATGTCAACCATAGAATTGCGTCCCCCTATCACCCTCAGTCCAGTGGTCAAGTAGAGCTAAGCAATAGAGAGATTAAACTAATTCTGCAAAAGACTGTCAATAGGTTTAGAAAGAATTGGTCTAAGAAGCTCGATGATGCACTGTGGGCTTATAGAACTGCCTATAAGAATTCCATGGGCATGTCTCCGTACAAAATGGTTTACGGTAAAGCATGTCATTTACCTCTTGAGCTAGAGCATAAGGCTTATTGGGCAATCAAAGAGCTCAACTTTGATTTCAAACTTGCTGGTGAGAAGAGGTTATTCGATATTAGCTCGCTTGATGAATGGAGAACTCAGGCATATGAGAATGCCAAGTTGTTCAAAGAAAAGGTCAAGAGGTGGCATGATAAAAGGATACGGAAACGTGAGTTCAATGTAGGTGATTATGTCTTGCTATATAATTATCGTTTAAGATTTTTTGCAGGCAAGCTTCTCTCTAAATGGGAAGGTCCCCATATTGTTGAGGAAGTATATCGTTCTGGTGCCATCAAGATCAACAACACAGAAGGTAATTTTCCGAGAGTGGTAAATGGGCAGAGAATCAAGCATTATATCTCACGTACTCCCATAAATTTTGAAATCAATATTATCAATACCATAACTCCGGAGGAGTACATAAGAGATATTTATCAACCTGTTTCGGACTCCGAAAACGAAGAGGTGTCTGATTCGGTAAGTAAACCGACTCCAAAACTTTTCCAGTTGGATTTTTCCTCCATTTTGGAATTTTTGAAAAAATAGAAAAAATTGAAGTAGTCCGAAAAGCGCACGAGGAGGCGACAAGCCTGCCAGGCGCGGTCCACCCCCCTGGTCGCGCCTGGGGGCTTGTGGCCACCTCGTGTGCCTCCCGGACTCTTTTTTCTTGCGGAGTACTCCTTCTAGTCGGAAATAAATCATTATATATTCACCCGAAAGGTATGACCCTCGTATCACGCAAATTTCCTCTGTTTTCGTTTCGAGCCTGTTTCTGCTGCAGATCTAGATCGCTATGGCATCACCAAAAACTCCGAAGGACAAGATCTTCGAGAAGGTCATCAATCCCTACCTCGTGGGAGTGCTGCAACACCCTCAATCTATTGAGATGCGTGAGGGGATGCTGCATATCTGTGATGTTGAGGGGCCCAAGAAGATCGGAAGCGTGGAGGCGAGGCTCGAAGCAATGGAGCAACAAGTCTTCAACTGCCAAGGGATGGTGGAGCGTGGACTCAACGCCAACCACATGATGATCACGGAGTTCACCAACAAGCACAAGATCGATGCCAATGACATCGGGAAGCACCTCTCCAGGCTCTATGACAGAATTGATCACCTCCAAGCCCAGATCTATGACCTGCAGAACCAAAACTATGAGTATGAGTATGGATTTACATCAATACGATTGGCTGCAGATTTGAGGATTCCGGAGACTCGTTCAACTTTCCATGATGGAGCACCTATGCCTTGGAAGACGGAGTATCAAACACATGTTGCAACAACTCCACCACCATCACCTCCAAAGGAAGACAACTAAGCATGGGTATGGGCAATCCCCTTGGCTTGTGCCAAGCTTGGGGGAGTTGCCCCGGTATCGTATCACCATCACATCTTTTGCCTTTACCTTTGTTTAGTTCGATCCTTTTTGGTTTTATCTTTCTCTAGTAGATTAAAGTCCTTAGTGTTTTAGGCTTGAGTTTTGCTTTGTGTTACCCCCGATGTATTCGAGCTTGTGAGCCATATAATAAAGAGTGTCTTAGTTAAGGGCTTTGCCTCATGCCATGATCAAAAGAATGATAATAGAGCAAAGGCATGAAAGATCATGTAATGATCTTATGGGAAGTGATGGCTTCACATATAAAAAGAATGATGATTGAAACTTGTTGAGGGTAGACAAACGTAGACCTTGGTCATCGTTGCAGTTAATAGGAAGTGATAAAGAAGGAGAGGTTCACATATAAATATATCATCCTTAACACCATCTACGATTGTGGACACTCACTAAACTATTACATGCTTAGAAGTAGATGTTAGACAAGGAAGACAACATAATGAATTGTGTTTGCTTGGCTCCGAACAATGTTATATGACTAGAGATCCCTTAGCATGTGACGATTGCTTCCACCTCATATTAGCCAACCTCCCGCACCAAGTAGAGATACTACTTGTGCATCCATAAACCTTCAACCCAGTTTTGCCATGAGAGTCCAAAATACCTGCCTATGGATTGAATAAGATCCCTCAAGTAAGTTGTCATCGGTGCAAGCAATAAAAATTGCTCCCTAATATGTATGATCTATTAGTGTGTGGAAAATAATCTTTGTATGAACCTGTGATGAGGAAGAAATAAAAGCGACAGACTGCATAATAAAGTTCTTTATCACATGAGGCAATATAAAGTGATGTTCCTCCGCACAAAGAGGACACACATCCAAATCTCAAAAGCGCATGACAACCTCTGCTTCCCTCTGCGAAGGGCCTATCTTGTACTTTTACTTTCTTCCCTTGAAAGAGTCATGGTGATCTTCACCAATTCCTTATTTCGCCTTTACCTTGGCTAACGTCATATGCTAGGGAAAGATCTATATTCATATGTCAACTTGGAAGTAAGTATTCATGAATTATTATTGTTTACATTACCCTTGATGTAAATGGTTGGGAGGCGAAACTATAAGCCCCTATCTTTCTGTGTGTCCAACTGAAACTTTGATCTCATGAGTACCAAGTGAGTTGTAGCAATTGTAGAGAACGAAAAGATGGTTGAGTATGTGGATTTGCTTTACAAGCTTTGATTTGACTCTTTCCGATGTTGTGATAAATTGCAATTGCTTCAATGACTAAAGTCTATCGATTGTTAATTCTCAGTAAGGTTCTTGATCCATGCTTTACTTTGTGAAGGAATTGTCACTTTAGCATAAGAGATGATGTGATGGTATTGTTGTTCTGAATATGATCATGATGCCTGCATGTCTGTATCTTGTTTTGTCGACACCTCTCTCCCTAAACATGTGGGCATATTTATTGATCTCGGCTTTCGCTTGAGGACAAGCGAGGTCTAAGCTTGGGGGAGTTGATATGTCCATTTTGCATCATGCTCTCATGTTGATATTTATTGCTTTTTGGGCTGTTATTACACTTCACGGTACAATACTTATGCCTTTTCTCTCTTATTTTTGCAAGGTTTACATGAAGAGGGAGAATGCCGGCAGCTGGAATTCTGGCCTGAAAAAGGAGCAAGTTTGACATACCTATTCTGCGCAACTCCAAAAGCTGTGAAAATCAACAAGGATTTTTTCGATTTATAAAAAATACTGGGTCAAAGAAGTACGAGAGGGGCACCAGCACGAGGCCACAAGCGTGCTAGGCGTGGCCTCCCCCTGGCCGCGCCTAGGGGGCTTGTGGGCTCCCAGCTGGCCCTCTGGCTCCCCTCTTTTGCTACAAGAAGGGCTTCGTTCCAGAAAAAATGAGGAGGAGGCTTTCGGGAGGAATCGCCGCCGCCACGAGGCAGAACTTGAGCAGAACCAATCTAGAGCTCCGGCAGGACGATCCTGCCGGGGAAACTTCCCTCCCAGAGGGGGAAATTGTCGCCATCGTCATCACCAACACTCCTCTCATTGGAGAGGACTCATCACCATCAACATCTTCATCAGCACCATCTTATCTCCAAACCCTAGTTCATCTCTTGTAACCAATCTCTGTCTCGCGACTCCGATTGGTACTTGTAAGGTTGCTAGTAGTGTTAATTACTCTTTGTAGTTGATGCTAGTTGGATTACTTGGTGGAAGATTATATGTTCAGATCTTTGATGCTACTCATTACCTCTTTGGTCATGAATATGATTATGCTTTGTGAGTAGTCACTTTTGTTCCTGAGGACATGGGATAAGTCATGCTATAAGTAGTCATGTGAATTTGGTATTCGTTCGATAACTTGATGTGTTGTATGTTGTTTCTCCTCTAGTGGTGTTATGTGAACGTCGAATGCATAACACTTCACCATTATTTGGGCCTAGAGGAAGGCATTGGGAAGTAGTAAGTAGATGATGGGTTGCTAGAGTGACAGAAGCTTAAACCCTAGTTTATGTGTTGCTTCGTAAGGGGCTGATTTGGATCCACTAGTTTAATGCTATGGTTAGACTTTGTCTTAATTCTTCTTTCGTAGTTGCGGATGCTTGCGAGAGGGGTTAATCATAAGTGGGATGCTTGTCCAAGTAAGGGAGGTACCCAAGCGTTGGTCCACCCACATATCAAACTATCAAAGTAGCGAATGCGAATCATATGAACATGATGAAAACTAGCTTGACAGAAATTCCCATGTGTCCTCGGGAGTGTTTTACCTCCTATAAGAGTTTGTCCAGTCTTGTCCCTTGCTACAAAAGGGATTGGGCCACTTTGTTGCATCGTTGTTACTTTTGTTACTTGCTACTTGCTACGAATCATCTCACCACACAACTACTTGTTACCGATAATTTCAGTGCTTGCAGATATTACTTTGCTGAAAACCACTTGTCAGATCCTTCTGCTCCTCGTTGGGTTCGACACTCTTACTTATCGAAAGGACTACGATAGATCCCCTATACTTGTGGGTCATCAGGCCCCGAGTAGCCGGAGCCGCGTGCAGCGAGCACCCACAGCCGCCCCGCCCCGTGCCACCATCGTGCACCACCGCGCCGGAAGATAGCAGTTGTAGGATCCCGCTGCCCCGGCCACGTCCCGGCCAGATCCGGCCATCGCCGAAACCCCTCGGCGCCCGTCGCCCCGCTCCGCCGCTCGAGGCCAGCCGCCGACTCTCTGCCTCCCGATCCAGGCGGGATAGGGGACGAGTAGAAGCCTCGCGCTCCTGGGGCCGCCACCTCCCCGTGGGCCGAGCCGGCCTACCACGCCTAGCGCCCCAACTAGCCAGCCTCTCTCGCTTGGGCCCGAGCCCACCAAGGTGAGACCCAAGCAGACCCATCTATTCCTTGCCTTGTGCGTTGTATAGGTGAGATGCGCCCGTGGTTAGATTTGCCCATTAGCTAGATTCGGCCCGTAGGTAATTTATTTTTCGTGCGAATTTATTATTTCCAAAAAAATATGCATAGTTTAAAACGTTGTAACTTTTAAACCGTGCGACAGATCGGAACAAGTTATATATGTAAAATGTGTAAACTTTTGTGTAGATTAATATTTCCCGACTTGCATGCACATCTAAGGTTGTTTAACCTGTTGTTTGCATAGATTTCTGTGTAGATCCGTTAGTTGTTTTATCCCGTAGCTATTTAAGCGTGCATCCGAATTGCTCAAACCTAGTATGTAAAATGTTCATGTTGTTTGCAATGCATTTCCATGCATGGTAAAAATAGTTGTCTTGTTGTTCTTATGTAGGTGGCATAAATAGTTTGCTATGTCGGGTTATGTCATATTCTCGCATACATGTGGTGGCCTTAGTTTTATTTCAAACCCCGCATATTATATATGTTTTCAGGGTAGAAAAATCTGTAGAATTTATCTCTTCATTTAGTTTTATCTTTTGAGCAAGTTAGCGTGCATGATATTTTGCCATGTTGCCCTTTTGTTTATTTTTGTGTGATTTATTTCGTGCATGATATGAATTACTTGTGAACTGAGATATGCCCTTGGACATGCATGCTAGACCCTGGTAATTTTAGTTTCTATAGAAATCCATGTTTAGGTGTTGTTTTTCGTGTTGCCAACATGCTAGAAAATAGTGCTGATTTGAGATGCTGAAATATTTCGAAGTCTGGAATCTTTATAATTTTGTTGTTATCTTGCCATGAGATTTTCTAGTAATCTAGAGCCCCTTTGGGGTTGGTCCAATGGAGTTATTTGTGGTGATTAAGATTTTTTAGCATGCTGTAAATTTTTATGTCATTCTATGCCCTGTAGTATATAGTTTTACTGCTGCCAATATGCCTTCTAGTTGAAAACTACATTGTCAAAACTATTATTTTCACTAAGTCTGAAATTGTGTGCAACTTGCCATTTTGTGAGTTCTTTTCCTAGTGATCCATCCTTCCATGCTAGTTGTATTTAGTAGGGTGTTGTTGTGCATCTTGACCACTACTGCCTCATGCCTTGTTTGAGAATTTTAGAATCATGTAGGTATAAGTTTTGGTGTGTAGAAAATGCCATGTTGTTGTTTTTGGTAGATTGTAGCTATTTCTTGTTTTGCTTGTAATTGTTGAAATATTGCTCCGTTTGGAACGTGTCATATATGAAACTTGCTTAGAATCTCATGTAGTTCCATTATATCTTGCTACCCTCAGGGTTTGGAATGCTTGTGGCTATCATTTGCATACATATTACATCCATGGCATAATATCTTGTGTTGCACGTATCTTTTAACCGTAGCTCCGTTCATACGTTCTTTGTGTAAGCGACTAGAATGTCGTGTAGGATCACATGCTTCACCTCTTGCCAACTTAACAACATTTTAATATTGTCGTGTACATAAACGGGAGTATACTAAATAATTTGTATGTGGAGTTTCATCAATATGCAACTTGTTGCATATTGAGATTCACTTAATGTGTAGCATTTGATTGTTGTGAATTGCCATGCCATGCCTTGCATAGTTGAAATTGACATGCATCATATTAGGTTGTGCATCATAACGTGCATGCGTTGTGGTGAATATCGTGTGTTGATTCTTGTTTCTGGTTTGCTTCGTCTCGATAGAGTTCCGCAAACGTGTCGGATTGTGAGGATCCGTTCGACTACGTTGGTTCGTTTGCTTCACGTGTTCGTTCTTCTTCCAAGCGGGATCTCAAGCAAGATGACCATTTCCCTAGATACCATTATTATCATTGCCATGCTAGTTGTCTCATTTCTTTCGTTATGTCTCGTTGCCTACCACCTGTTAAATGTCAGCCTCTCAACATTGCCAAGAAACCTTCAACCTTTCTATAACCTAGCAAACCACTGATTTGGCTATGTTACCTCTTGATAACCATTTGTTAGCATTGCTAGTTGCAGGTGAAGTTGCTTCCATGTGATAACATGGGTTCCTTGTTATATCACCATATTAATGTTATTTAAGTTAATCCACCTATATACTTGGTAAAAGATGGAAGGTTAGGCCTTTCTAGCCTGGTGTTCTGTTCCACCTTTGCCCCCTTAGTTTCGGCTACCAGTGTTACATTCCATAATTGAGCGCTCCTAACACGATCGGGTTTGTTATGGGGACCCCCTTGATAATTCGTTTTAGATTAAGATTGGTCTGGCAAGGCCCAACTTTGGTACTACATTTGCCTAACAACCTAATAAAATTGTATAGGGACTTTTCGGACCCTGTGGATAATTAATCGACAACCCGGGCCAGTGCTCCTCATGAGTGTTGGTCCAAAATAGATCCACTTGCAGGGCCACGTGGGGCAACTCGGGGGATGTCTATCTGGCCACCGTATGTAGTGCTCACCTGGTCGTGTTCTGAGAACGAGATATGCAGGTCCTATCGGGTTCGTCGACACGTCGGGCGGCCTTGCTGGATTAGTTTTACCTTTTGCGAAATATCTTGTGCATCGGGATTCCGATGATGCTCTGGGTTATCTCAGAGTTGAGGTTTTCCACTAAGGAATCTGAGGAGATCACTAGTTTCATGATCGAGGCTTTGTATGCGACTTGTGGTAATTTGTGATGGACTAGCTCGAGCACCCCTGCAGGGTTAAATATTTCGGAAAGTCGTGCCTGCGCTTATGTGGCAACGTGGAAATTTTGTTTAACATCCGGTTCTAGATAACTTGAAGTAAGCTTAATCAAAAAAAGCGAACTGTGTGCGTAACCGTGAATGTCTCTTACGTGAGCTCCTTTTCCGATTGAGGACACGGTGGGGTTATGTCTCACGTAGGTAGGCGTTGAGGATCATTCGTTTGATCATCATTAGTTCACGTCCGCTATGCATAGATCATCTCCCTCTTTTATTCTTGTACTCGTAAGTTGGCCACCTCGAACAAATGCTTAGTCGCTTACTACAGCCTCACCACTTGACCATACCTCACCCATTAAGCTTTGCTAGTATTGATACCTTTGAAAATGAGTTTGTTGAGTCCCTATGGCTCACAGATTACTACAACACCAGTAACAGGTACACGTAAAGTGACATTAAGACGTGAGCGCGATGATTGTGCTATTTAGAGTTTGTTCTTCTTCTTCATCATCGATCTAGAATGGGTTCCAGGACGACAGCCTGGGATAGCAAGGATGTACGTCGTTCTTTTATCGTTTGTTTTCGTCCGTAGTCGGACCCTGCTCTTCTTCATGATGACTGATTATGTTGTTGTATTGTTGTGACTATGATGTAGCTTCTGGCGAGTGTAAGCCAATTACACATACTCATCTATTTTGTACATGCACTTGAACGATATCCATTCCTGCGAAACAACGAGATGCGCTTCTATCCCTCTCAAGGCCCTCGTGCCAAAAATAAGGATAGGATCGCATCTTGGGCGTTACACGGCTGTACCGTTCGCTTGTGTCGTTCGGTCTAACCCCACCACTCCACGGGTGATACCCTAGGGGTGCTGCCATTCAGTGATCCCCAGCGATTGTACCGCTGCCCTCCGGTAGTTGTACCACCCACAGCTGGGTGACCCAGAGTGGCGGCCCTGGGCGGTTGAACCGGTCCAGCACCGGGCTTCAACCACACACAGTTCTGTTGAGCTCCGGTTGTTGGGCGGACGTGGACCAGTTGTACCGCTATTTTATATAGCCCAGTACTACCGGTATTCCAGGCGGTTATACCGCTTGGGACTTTGTCGTCTCCAGCACTCGAGTTGAGCGGTTGCACCGGGGTGGAACCACCGGCCAAGTTTCTGTTGGGGAATGTTGCATGGGAAACAAAAAAAATCCTACGCACACGCAATATGTATCCATCGTGATGATCATCTACGAGAGGAGAGAGTGAATCTACATACCCTTGTAGATTTCTAGGTGGAACCGTATATAAAGTGGTTGACGTAGTGGAACATCTTCACGATCCAAATCGCATCCCGTCCCGCGATCTCATCACGATCCGTCCCGCGATCCCATCACGATCCATCCCGATCTAGTGTCGAACGGACGACACCTCCGCGTTCAGCACACGTACAACTCGATGACGATTCCTGCCTTCTTGATCCAGCAAGAGGGGCGGAGAGGTAGATGAGTTCTCCACCATGGCGGCATGGTGGTGGTGGTGGAGCTATTCCAATAGGGCTTTGCCTAAGCACCGTTGAAACTAGACTAGAGAAGAAACACATCTAGAGAGAGAGCAGCACGTGGCTGTTTTTCTGTGTCTCAAAACCCTCAATACCTCTTGTATATATAGGAGGGAGGGAGTGAAGGAGGCAGCCTCAAACCCTCAAGGTTTGGTCCAAATTGGTGGTGGAGGAGTCCTACTCCAATCCTACTACGAGTAGGATTCCTCCTTTCCACTTGGAAACCATATCCACCTTTTCCAATTTTGGGTATTTTGCATCTCAAACTTCATGGGCCTTAGTGGGATCTTATGCCAGCCCACTAGGGGCTGTTTTGTATCCTACCACAGCCCATAAGGCCCCTCGGGGCGTGACACCCCTCCCGAAGGTCCCCGGTACCCTCCCGGCACTCCTGGTACACTACCGATAGCACGAATCTTTTCTGGTGAACAAAACAGGACTTCCTATATATCAATCTTTACCTCCGGACCATTCTGGAGCTCCTCGTGACATCAGGGATCTCATCCGGAACTCCGAACAACTTTCGGTTACCAACACCTATAACTCAACTATACCGATACGTCACCGAACCTTAAGTGTGCAAACCCTGCGGGTTCGAGAACTATGCAGACATGACCGAGACACCTCTACAGTCAATAACCAATAGCGAGACCTGGATAACCATATTGTCTCCTACATATTTTATGAAGATCTTTATCGGTTGAACCTCTATGTCAAGGATTCAGTTAATCCTGTATGATGTTCCCTTTGTCTTTCGGTATGTTACTTACCCGAGATTCGATCGTCGGTATCTCTATACCTAGTTCAATCTCATTATCGGCAAGTCTCTTTACTCGTTCCATAATACAAGATCTCGTGGCTAACTCCTTAGTCACTTTGCTTGCAAGGCTTATTGTGATGTTGTATTACCGAGTGGGCCCCGAGATACCTCTTCATCATACGAAGTGACAAATCCCAATCTTGATTCACGCAAACCCAACAGACACCTTCGCAGATACCTGTAGAGCACCTTTATAGTCACCCAGTTACGCTGCGCCGTATGATACACACAAGGTATTCCTCCGGTGTCCGGGAGTTGCATGTTCTCATGGTCATAGGAACATATACATTGACATGCAGAAAATAATAGCAATAAACTGACATGATCAGATGCTATGTTTATAGTTTGGGTCTTGTCCATCACATCATTCTCCTAATGATGTGATCCCGTTATCAAGTGACAACACTTGTCTATGGCTAGGAAACCTTAACCATCTTTGATCAACGAGCTAGTCAACTAGAGGCTTACTAGGGACAGTGTTTTGTCTATGTATCCACACATGTATTTGAGTTTCCAAATAATACAATTATAGCATGGATAATAAACGATTATCATGAACAAGGAAATATAATAATAACCAATTTATTATTGCCTCTAGGGCATATTTCCAACAGTCTCCCACTTGCACTAGAGTCAATAATCTAGCTCACATCACTATGTGATTTTGATGAATCTAACACCCATACAGTTCTAGGGTTTGATCATGTCTTGCTTGTGAGAGAGGTTTTAGTCAACGGGTCTGAACCTTTCAGATCTGAGTGTGCTTTACGAATCTCTATGTCATCAGGTAGGTGTTGCTACCAACATGCCATTTTGGAACTATTCCAAATGACTGCTCCACTATACGAATCCGGTTTACTACTCAGAGTTTTCCGGATTAGTGTCAAAGCTCGCATCGGCGTAACCCTTTACGACGAACTCTTGTAACACATCCATAATCGAGAAAAAATTCCTTAGTCCACTAGTTACTAATGATAAATTTTGACCGTTGTCCAGTAATCCATTCGTGGATCACTTTCGTACCGCTTGATAAATTCATGTCAAGGCACCCATCAGGTGAGGTACACAGCATAGCATACTATAGAGCCTATGGATAATGCATAGGGGACGACCTTCGTCCTTTATCTTTCTTCTGTCGTGGTCGGGATTTGAGTCTTACTCAAATTCACACCTTACAAACAGCCAAGAACTCCTTCTTTGTTGATCTATTTTGAACTCCTTCAAAAACTTGTCAAGGCATGCATTTCATTGAAAGTTTTATCAAGCGTCTTGATCTATCTCTATGGATCTTGATGCTCAATGTTTAAGTAGCTCAATCCAGGTTTTCCTCTGAAAACACCTTTTCAAACAACCCTATATGCTTTCCAAAAATTCTACATCATTTCCGATCAACAATATGTCAACCACATATACTCATCAGACATTCTATAGTGCTCCCACTCACTTCCTTGGAAATACAAGTTTCTCACAAACTTTGTATAAACCCAAAATCTTTGATCATCACATGAAAGCGCATATCCAACTCTGAGATGCTTACTCCAGTCCTTAGAAGGATCGCTAGAGCTTGCATACTTGTTGCATCCTTAGGATCGACAAAACCTTCTGGTTGTATGACATACAACCTTTCCTCAAGGAAAACATCGAGGAAACAATGTTTTGACATACATCTGCAAGATGCATCAACTGCTAACATAATTCCAACAAACTTTTAGCATCGCTACGAGTGAGAAAGTGGCATCGCAGTCAACTCCTTGATCTTGTCGGAAACCTCTTTGCAACAAGTTGAGCTTTCTTAAATGGTGACTTTCACCATCATTGTGTGTCTTCTTTTAAAGATCCATCTGTACTTAATAGTCTTACGACCATCAAGTAGTTCTTCCAAAGTCCACACTTTTTTTTCATACATGGATCCTCTCTCGGATTTGATGGCCTCCAGCCATTTGTCGGAATTCGGGCCCACCATTGCTTCTCCATAGCTCGTAGGTTCATTGTTGTCCAGCAAAATGACCTCCAAGACAGGATTATCGCACCATTCTGTAGTAGCGCGTATCCTTGTCAACCTACAAGGTTTGGTAGTAACTTGATCCGAAGCTTCATGATCACCATCATTGGCTTCCACTTCAACAGGTGTAGGTGCCACAGGAATAGCTTCCTGCGCCCTTCTACTCTCTAGTTGAAGTGTTGGTTCAATAACCTCATCAAGTTCCTCCATCCTCCCACTCAATTCTTTCGAGATAAACTCTTTCTCGAGAAAGGAACCATTTTGTGAAACAAACACTTTGCTTTTGGATCTGAGATAGGAGGTATACCCAGCTATTTTGGGTATCTTATGAAGATGCATTTATCCGTTTTGGGTTCGATCTTATCAGGTCGAAGCCTTTGGACATAAGCATCGTAGCCCCAAACTTTTAAGAAACGGCAGCTTAGGTTTCTCCAAACCGTAGTTCATACGGTGTCATCTCAACAGAACTATGTGGTGCCCTATTAAAGTGAATGTTGTTGTCTCTAATGCATAACCCCAAAGCTATAGTGGTAATTCGATAGGAGACATCATAATATGCACCATATCTAATAGGGTGCAGCTACGACATTCGGATACACCATCACATTATGGTGTTCCAGGTGGCATTAGGTGTGAAACAATTTTCACATTGTCTTAAATGTATACCAAACTAGCAACTCGAATATTTACCTCCACGATCACATCATAGACATATTATCCTCTTGTCACGTCGATCTTCAACTTCACTCTGAAATTGCTTGAACCTTTCAATAATTCAGACTTGTGTTTCATCAAGTAAATATACCAGTATCTACTCAAATCATGTGAGAAGTAAGAACATAATGATATCCACTGCATGCCTCAGCACTCATTGGACTGCATACATCAAAATGCATTACTTCCAAAAAGTTACTTTCTTGTTCCATCTCAATGGAAAACGAGGCCTTCAGTCATCTTGCCCATGTGGCATGATTTGCATGTCTCAAGTGATTCAAAATCAAGTGAGTCCAAACGATCCATATGCATGGAGTTTCTTCATGCGTTTACACCAATAGGGATGGTTTGTATGTCTCAAACGATTCAAAAACGAGTGAGTCCAAAGATCCATCAGCATGGAGCTTCTTCATGCGTTTTACACCAATATGACTCAAGTGTCAGTGACACAAGTAAGTGGTACTATCATTACTAATTTGCATCTTTTGGCATCAATATTATGAACATGTGTATCACTACGATCGAGATTCAATGAACCATTCATATTGGTGCATGACCATTGAAGGTATTATTCATGTAAACAGAATAACCTTTATTCTCTAACTTAAATGAATAACTGTATTGCAATAAACACAATCCAATCATGTTCATGCTCAATGCAAACACCAAATAACATTTATTTAGGTTCAACACTAATCCCGATGGTAGAGGGAGCGTGCGATGTTGATCACATCAACCATGGAAACACTTCCAACACATCGTCACCTCGCCTTTAGCTAGTATCTGTTTATTCAGTAGCTTTTATTTCGAGTTACTAACACTTAGCAACCTGAACCGGTATCTAATACCCCAATGCTACTAGGAGTACTAGTAAAGTACACATCAGAATCATGTATATCCAATATACTTTTGTCGAATTTCCCAGGCTTCTCATCTACCAAGTAACTAGGGTAGTTCCGCTTCAGTGACTGTTCCCCTCATAATAGAAGCACTTAGTCTCGGGTTTGGGTTCAACCTTGGGTTTCTTTACTAGAGTGGCAACTAGTTTGCCATTTCATAAAGCATCCCTTTTAACCCTTACCCTTCTCGAAACTAGTGGTTCTACTAACCATCAACACTAGATGCTCCTACTTGATTTCTACCTTCGCGATGTCAAACATCGCAAATAGCTCAAGGATCATCAATTCTATCCTTGGCATGTTATAGTTCATCATGAAGCTCTATAGCTTGGTGGCAGTGACTTTGGAGAACTATGCCAATCACTGTCTTATCTGCAAGATCAACTCCCACTCGATTCAAGCGATTGTAGCACCCAAATAATCTGTGCACATGCTCAACGATTGAGCTTTTCTCCCTTACTTTGTAGGCAAAGAATCATGTCGAAGGTCTCATACCTCTCAACACGGGCACGAGCCTGTAATCCTAATTTCATCTCTTAGAACATCTCATATGTCCCGTGACGTTCATAACGTCTTTGGCGCCTTACTTCTAAGTCGTTTAAGCATTACACACTAAATTATCATGTAGTCATCAAAAACGTGTATGTCACATGTTCGCAACATCTACAGACGACGCTCTGGGTTTAGCATATTGAGCAGTGCATTAAGGACATAAGCCTTCTGTGCAGCAATGAGTACAATCCTTGGTTTACGAACCCAGTCCGCATAATTGCTACTATCATCTTTCAACTAAATTTTCTCTAGGAACATATCAAAACAGTAGAGCTACAACGCAAGCTACAACATAATTTGCAAAGACATTTGGACTATGTTCGTGATAATTGAGTTTAGCTATTCATATTACTAATAAACTCCTACTCAAATAGACATCCATCTAGTCATTCTAGTGGCGCATTATCCAAATCCACTAACTCAAGTCCTATCATCACGTGAGTTGAGTATAGTTTTAGTGGTGAACATCTCCATGTTGATCATATCAACTATATGATTCATGCTCGACCTATCGGTCTCTTGTGTTCCGAGGCCATGTTTGTACATGCTAGGCTCGTCAAGTTTAACCCGAGTGTTTTGCGTGTGCAACTGTTTTGCACCCGTTGTATGTGAACGTTGAGTCTATCACACCTGATCATCACGTGGTGTCTCGAAATGAAAAACTGTCGCAACGGTGCACAGTCGGGGAGAACACAATTTCATCTTGAAATTTTAGTGAGGGATCACCTTATAATGCTATCGTCGTCCTAAGCAAAATAAGGTGCATAAAAGGATTAACATGACATGCTAATCATAAGTGACATGATATGGCCATGAACTTGTGCTTCTTGATCTCCATCACTAAAGCACCGGCATGATCTCCATCGTCACCGGCGCTGCACCATGATCTCCATCATCATGCTGCCATCGAGGTTGTCATTCTATCTATGCTATTACTACTAAAGCTACTACCGAGCGATATACTAAAAGCATCTGCAACACAAATGTTAGTTTAAAGACAACCTTATGGCTCCTGCCGGTTGCCGTAGCATCGACATGCAAGTCGATACTTAACTATTTCAACATGATCATCTCATACATCCAATATATCATATCATGTCTTTGGCCATATCACATCACATGCATACCCTGCAAAAACAAGTTAGACGTCCTCTAATTTGTTGTTGCAATTTTTACGTGGCTGCTATGGGTATCTAGTATGATCGCATCTTACTTACGCAACGCCACAATGGTGATATGCAAATTTCTATTTAACCTTCTCCAAGGACCGCCTCGGTCAAATCCAATTCAACTAAAGTTGAAGAAACAGACACCCGCTAGTCATCTTTATGAAACAAGTTGCATGTTAGTTGATGAAACCGGTCTCTCGTAAGCGTACGAGTAAAGTTGGTCCGGGCCGCTTCAATCCAACAATACCGCTGAATTAAGAAAAGACTAAGGAGGGCAGCAAATTGAACATCAACGCCCACAAACTCCTTTGTGTTCTACTCGACATATCATCTACGCATGAACCTAGCTCATGATGCCACTGTTAGGGAACGTGTCATGGGAAACAAAAAAATTCCTATGCACACGCAATACCTATCCATGGTGATGATCATCTACGAGAGGAGAGAGTAAATCTACATACCCTTGAAGATCGCTAAGCGAAAGCGTATATAACTCGGTTGATGTAGTGGAACATCTTCCCGATCCAAATCGCAACCCGTCCCGCGATCTCATCACGATCTGTCCCGTGATTCCATCACGATCCATCCCGATCTAGTGTCGAACGGACGGCACCTCCGCGTTCAGCACACGTACAGCTCGATGACGATCATCGCCTTCTTGATCCAGCAAGAGGAGTGGAGAGGTAGATGAGTTCTCCAACACGGCGACATGGTGGTGGTGGTGGTGGAGCTATTCCAGCAGGGCTTCGCCTAAGCACCGCTGAAACTAGACTAGAGGAGAAACAGATCTAGAGAGAGAGGGCGGCACGTGGCTGTTTTTCTGTGTCTCAAAAACCCTCAATACCTTTAGTATATATAGGAGGGAGGGGGGAGGAGGCAGCCTCAAACCCTCAAGGTTTGGCCGAAATTGGAGGTGGATGAGTCCTACTCCAATCCTACTACGAGTAGGATTCCTCCTTTCCACTTGGAAATCTTTTCCACCTTTTCCACCTTTGGGTTTTTTTGCCTCTCAAACCTCATGGGACTTAGTGGAAGCTTATGTCAGCCCACTAGGGGCTGTTTTGTATCCTCCCACAGCCCATAAGGCCCCTCAGGGCGTGACACCCCTCCCGATGGTCCCTGGTACCCTCCCAGCACTCCCGGTACACTATCGATGAGCCCGAAACTTCTCCGATGACCAAAACAGGACTTCCTATATATCAATCTTTACCTCCGGACCATTCCGCAGCTCCTAGTGACATCCGGGATATCATCCGGGACTCCAAACAACTTTCGGTTACCAACACCTATAACTCAACTATACTGAAACGTCACTAAACCTTAAGTGTGCAGATCCTGCGGGTTCGAGAACTATCCAGACATGACCGAGACACCTTTATGGTAAATAACCAATAGCAGGACCTGGATGCCTGCTATGGCAACAAAAGTCCTTCCCCGGCAACGCCAGGAATTCTTCTTGCTACTTCTCTTGTTTGCGTCGGTTTTTCCCTTGAAGAGGAAAGGGTGATACCGCACAGGAGCAGTAAGTATTTCCCTCAGTTTGAGAACCAAGGTATCAATCGAGTAGGAGAATCTCGTCAAGTCCAGAGTACATGCACAAACACAAAAGATCTTGCACCCAACGCTATAAAGGGGTTGTCAATCCCTTCAAGATTGATTGCAAAGTGGGATTTGAAGGCGGAAAGTGCAACGAAGTAAAAAGAGTAAGGCTGAAAATATGGTGTGGAGTAGACCCGGGGGCCATAGTGTTCACTAGAGGCTTCTCTCAAAATAGCAGATACAAATTATTGTCGAGCAATTGATAGAACCGCGCAAAGTCATGAAGATATCTAAGGCAATGATCATACATATAGGCATCACGTTCGAGACAAGTAGATCGATACTTTCTGCATCTACTACTATTACTCCAAACATCGACCGCTATCCAGCATGCATCTAGTGTATTGAGTTCATGACGAACAGAGTAACGCCTTAAGCATGATGACATGATGTAGAGGGATAATCTCAAACAAATGATGAAAACCCCATCTTTTTACCCTTGATGGCAACAACACGATGCGTGCATCGCTACCCCTTTTGTCACTGGGTGAGGTCACCGCACGGTATGAACCCAAAACCAAGCACTTCTCCCATTGCAAGAATCATAGATCTCGTTGGCCAAACAAAACCCACAACTCGAAGAGAATTACAAGGATATGAAATCATGCATAAGAGAGATCAGAAGAAACTCAAATAAGATCCATAGATAATCTGATCATAAATCCACAATTCATCGGATCTCGACAAACACACTGCAAAAGAAGATTACATCGGATAGATCTCCATGAAGATCACGGAGAACTTTGTATTGAAGATCCAAGAGAGAGAAGAAGCCATCTAGTTACTAGCTATGGACCCGTAGGTCTATGATGAACTACTCACGCATCATCGGAGAGGTCATGGTGTTGATGAAGAAGCCCTTCGTATCCGAATCCCCCCTCCGGTAGGGCACCAGAACGTGCCCCAGATGGGATCTTGTGGATACAGAAGCTTGCGGCGGCGGAAAAAGTACTTTTGATGATCTCCTGATTCTTATGGAATTTTAGGGAATATATAGGTGCAAAACCTAGGGCAAAGAAGCCTCAGGGAGCCCACAAGCCAGGGGGAGCGGGCCCCCTGGCCGCGCCATGAGGGCTTGTGGGGTCCCTCGTGGCCCCGTGCCCTGATTCTCCGGCTTCCCGATCTTCTTCTGTTCCGGAAAAAATCCTTTTGGCAGTTTGATTCTGTTTGGACTCCGTTCAAAATCCTCCTCTGAAAGGGGTCAAAAACATGGAAAAAACAAGAACTGGCTCTTGGCACTGAGTTAATAAGTTAGTCCCAAAAAATATATAAAAGGCATGCAAAACATCCAAAGTTTGACAAGATAATAGCATGAAACCATCAAAAATAATAGATACGTTGGAGACGTATCAAGCATCCCCAAGCTTAACTCCTGCTCGTCCTCGAGTAGGGAAGTGATAAAGAATGAATTTTTGATGTGGAATGCTACCTAGCATAGTTGTCCTTTGCAACTTCTTTCACGTGACATGAATGTTCAGATCCGTAAGATTCGAAACAATAGTTTGCTATTGACATGAAAACAATAATACTTCAAGCAAACTAGCAAAGTAATCATGAACTTTCAAAATAACAAGGCCAAGGAAAGTTATCCCTACAAAATCATATAGTCTGGCTATGCTCCATCATCCTCACACAACTAATGTAAATCATGCACAACCCCGGTATTGGCCAAGTAATTGCTTTCGCACTCTTACTTTCTCAAACTTTTTATAACTATCACGCAATACATGAGCGTGAGCCATGGATATAGCACTATAGGTGGAATAGAGTGTGGTGGTGGTTGTGAGACAAAAAGGAGGAGATGGTCACATTGACTCGGCGTATCAAAGGGCTATGGAGATGCCCATCAATAGATATCAATGTGAATGAGTAGGGATTGCCATACAAGAGATGCACTAGAGCTATAAGTATATGAAAGCTCAAAAGGAAAACTAGTGGATGTGCATCCAACTTGCTTGCTCACAAAGACCTAGGGCAATTTTGAGTAAGCCCGTCATTGGAATATACAAGCCAAGTTATATAATGAAGATTCCCACTAGCATACGGTAGTGACATAGCAAGAAGCTCTCAATCATGAAGAACATGGTGCTATTATGAAGCACAAGTCTGGAAAAAGATAGTAGCATTGTCCCTTCTCTCTTTTTCTCTCTCTTATTTTTATTTTTATTTGGGCACTTGGGCCTCTTTTTTCTCGTTTCCTTTTTTTTTATTTGGGCTCTTTGGCCTCTTTTTTTTATTTCCTCACATGGGACAATGCTCTAATAATGATGATCATCACACTTTTATTTACTCACAACTCAAAGCTCAAAATGATGATGACTCTATAGGAAATGCCTCCGGCGGTGTACCGGGATGTGCAACAATCTAGCTTGGCGTATGACGTTGGAACATCTCGCTAGCTATCTTACGATCATGCAATGGCAATATGAGAGTGACGGCATAAGTCATGAGACGGGACGGTGGGAATTGCATGGCAATATACCTCAGAATGGCTATGAAAATGCCATAGTAGGTAGGTATGGTGGCTGTTTTGAGGAAGGCATATGGTGGGTTTGTGCACCGACGAGTATTGCGCGGCACTAGAGAGGCTAGCAATGGTGGAAGGTGAAAGTGCATCTATACCATGGACTCTCATTAGTCATGAAGAACTCACATACTTGTTGCGAAAGTTTTTATTAGTAATCGAAACAAAGTGCTAAACGCATACTCCGAGGGGAAGGGTTGGTAGGTGTTAACCATCGCGCGATCCCGACCTCAACACAAAGGATGACAATCAATAGATCAATTATGCTTTGACTTCCTAACATAGCGGTTCACCATACGTGCATGCTACGGGAATCACTAACTTCAACACAAGTATTTCTAGATTCACAACACCCTACTAACATAGCTCTTAATATTACCAAATCCACGTCTCAAAACTAATTGAGAGGAACCAAGACTTCTCTTTCTACTCAATGCACATGAAGATGGAGGTTTTTGTATCCTCTCTAGGTACCTATCACTTTTGGGACTACTTTCATAGCATAAGCCAACTACCAAGTCACGCACCGCCATGCTCTAAAAGATATAAGTGAAGCACATAAAGCAAAATTATCTAGCTCAAAAGATATAAGTGAAGCACTATGAGCATTCTAGCAAAATCACGATGAGTGCATGTCTATCTCTATCAAAAAGGTGTGCAACAAGGATGATTG
Source organism: Hordeum vulgare subsp. vulgare (assembly GCF_904849725.1). Lineage (NCBI taxonomy): Eukaryota > Viridiplantae > Streptophyta > Magnoliopsida > Poales > Poaceae > Hordeum > Hordeum vulgare. The sequence continues at coordinate 224,145,969 of NC_058522.1, forward strand.
TGACACAACAAAAAGAAAAGACTCCTACGATACAAGACGCTCCAAGCAAAACACATATCATGTGGTGAATAAAAATATAGCTCCAAGTAATGTTACGATGGATTGAAGACGAAAGAGGGGATGCCTTCCCGGGGCATCCCCAAGCTTAGGCTTTTTGGTGTCCTTGAATTTGGCTTGGGATGCCATGGGCATCCCCAAGCTTGAGTTCTTTCCACTCCTTATCTCTTTGTCCATGAGAACATCATCCAAAACTTGAAAACTTCACAACACAAAACTTAAACAGAAACTCGTGATAGCATTAGCACAAGAAAACAAACTACCACCTCTTTTGGTACTATAGCAAACTTGAATTCTATCTATATTGGTGTTGGGCTACTCTATTCTCACTTTTCCATGGCTAGTACCCCCCCCCCCCCCCCGATACTAACCATAGTTTTATCAAAACAAGCAACCAACTCAACAAAAACAGAATCTGTCAAAAACAGACCAGTCTGTAGCAATATGTATACTTCGTATACTTCTGGTACCTCACAAATTCTGACAAATTACTACTGCCTGGGAAAAAGGCATATCAACCAGCAGCAAAAATAATCAACTCAAAAGCTCTTTCTGAATAAAAATGAAAAATCATCTCGTGAGCGAAAAGTTTCTGTCTTTTTCCAGCAGGATCAAACAACCATCACCAAGACTAGTCATAAAGGTTTTGCTTGGCTCAAACACAAAAAGAAACACAAAAAACACAATCACAACATAAGTATGATGGTGTGGATGCAACAAAACAGAAAGAAAAAGATAAATTCATTGGGTTGCCTCCGAACAAGCGCTATTGTTTAACGCCCTTAGCTAGGCATAAAAGAGATAGAATCACGTATCGTCGTCTTTGGTGCTCAAACCATAAGTGGCCCTCATCATGGATTCATAAGGCAATCTTATTTTATTTCTAGGAAAGTGTACCATGCCCTTCCTTAAAGGAAATTGAAATCTAATATTCCCTTCCTTCATATCGATGATAGCACTGATAGTCCTTAGGAAAGGTCTACCAAGAATAATAGGGCATGTAGGATTGCAACCAATATCAAGCACAATGGAATCCACGGGTACATAGTTCCTATTTGCAATAATAAGAACATCATTGATCCTTCCCATGGGTTTCTTGACAGTAGAATCCGCAAGATGCAAATTAAGAGAACACTCTTCAATCTCATTAAAACCCAGAACATCACATAAAGACTTTGGAATCACGGAAACACTAGCACCCAAATCACACAAAGCATTGCATTCATAGTTTTTTGATTTTGATTTTGATGGTAGGTTCCCACTCATCATGAAGCTTTCTAGGGATAGAGACTTCCAATTCAAGTTTCTCTTCAAGAGATTTTATCATAGCTTCGACGATATGATCGGTAAAGGCCTTGTTTTGGCTATAAGCGTGTGGAGAGTTTAACATGGATTGCATCAAGGAAATGCATTCAATCAAGGAGCAAATATCATAATTGAATTCCTTAAAATCCATGGTAGTAATTTCATTACTACTCAAAGTTTTAACATCTTCTACTCCACTTTCAATGCTTTTAGCATCAAGATAGATGGACTCCAAATCATTGGGGCACTTTTCAACCAAAGTGGATTCATATCCAGCCCCATAATCATTAGGTTTGACACAAGAAAACAAAGATTCAATGGGAGTCACACCAAGCACTTTAAGATCTTCGTGATTCTTATCATGAGAACACACCTTTTTAAGCCATTCATGTCTAGCACGAATTTGGGCGGTTCATTCTTTGCTCTCAATCATGGAAACACACATAGCTTTCAAAGTTTCATCCATATTGAGGAGCACATCTAACTTTCAAAGCATCAACATCACTAGACATTCTATCAACGCTCTTAGCCAAATCGTCAATTTTGAGTAGTCTTTCCTCTATGGACGCATTGAAAATCTTTTGTGAGTTGATGAACTCTTTGATATTAATCTCTAGATCAGAGGGTAATCTATTGTAATTTCCATGAGTATTGTTGTAGGAGTTGCCAAAGTTATTAAAGGAGTTACTAGGAAAAGGCCTTGGAACATAGTTTCCTCTAAAAGCATTGTTGTTGCCAAAATTATTCCTACCAACAAAATTAACGTCCAAGCTAGCGTTGCTACTCTCAATCAAGGAAGACAAGGGCATATCAGTATGATCTAAAGGAGCACTTCCACTAGCAACCAAATTCACTAACTCGTCCATCTTAGCACTCAACGAGTTAATTTCTTCTATTGCGTGTACCTTCTTACTAGTAGGTGACCTTTCAGTGTGCCACTGAGAGTAGTTCGTCATGATATTGTCTATGAGCTTTGTGGCTTCCCCTAACGTGATTTCCATGAACGTTCCACCTGAGGCGGAGTCCAAGATATTTCTATAAGCGAAATTCAAGCCAGCGTAGAAGATTTGTATAATCATCCAAAGACTCAAGCCATGAGCTGGACAATTTCTAATCATCAATTTCATTCTCTCCCAAGATTGTGCAACATGTTCATGATCAAGTTGCTTGAAATTCATGATATCATTACGGAGAGAGATAATCTTAGCCGGCGGAAAATACTTGGGTATATAAGCATCTTTGCACTTATCCCAAGAATCGATACTATTTTTGGGCAAAGAAGAAAACTAAGTTTTTGCGCGATCTCGCAACGAGAAAGGAAAAAGATTCAATGTAATCACATCATTATCCACATCTTTCTTCTTTTGCATATCGCAAAGCTCAATGAAGGTATTGATATGAGATGCGGCATCTTCACTAGGAAGGCCAGAGAATTGCTATTTCATAACAAGATTCAGCAAAGCGGCATTGATTTCGTATGACTCCGCACTAGTGGCGGGAGCAAATGGAGTACTAATAAAATCATTATTATTAGTATTCGAGAAGTCACAAAGTTTGGTGTTTTCATTCATGATAACTCCGGCAAGCAAGCAAGCACACAAGCGAACAAAGAGCAAGCAAGAAAAAGGGCGAACGAAAAGGCAAACGAAAAAGGCAAATTGCGAAGTGGGGGAGAGGAAAACGAGAGGCAACTGGCAAACAAAGTAAATGCAAGAGATGAGTTTGCGACACCTACTTGGATGAGTTCTTGACTTGATCCTCCCCGGCAACGGCGCCAGAAATTCTTCTGCTACGGCAACAAAAGTCCTTCCCCGGCAACGCCAGGAATTCTTCTTGCTACTTGTCTTGTTTGCGTCGGTTTTTCCCTTGAAGAGGAAAGGGTGATGCAGCACAGGAGCAGTAAGTATTTCCCTCGGTTTGAGAACCAAGGTATCAATCCAGTAGGAGAATCTCCTCAAGTCTAGAGTACCTGCGCAAACACAAAAGAGCTTGCACCCAATGCTATAAAGGGGTTGTCAATCCCTTCAAGATTGATTGCAAACTGAGATCTGAAGGCGGAAAGTGCAACGAAGTAAAAAGAGTAAGGCTGAAAATATGGTGTGGAGTAGACCCGGGGGCCATAGTGTTAACTAGAGGCTTCTCTCAAAATAGCAGATACAAATTACCGTCGAGCAATTGATAGAACCGCGCAAAGTCATGACGATATCTAAGGCAATGATCATACATATAGGCATCACGTCCGAGACAAGTAGACTGATACTTTCTGCATCTACTACTATTACTCCACACATCGACCGCTATCCAGCATGCATCTAATGTATTGAGTTCATGACGAACAAAGTAACGCCTTAAGCAGGATGACATGATGTAGAGGGATAATCTCAAACCAATGATGAAAACCCCATCTTATTACCCTTGATGGCAACAACACGATGCGTGCCCCGCTACCCCTTCTATCACTGGGTGACGTCACCGCATGGTATGAACCCAAAACCAAGTACTTCTCCCACTTCAAGAATCATAGATCTAGTTGGCCAAACAAAACCCACAACTCGGAGAGAATTACAAGGATATGAAATCATGCATAAGAGAGATCAGAAGAAACTCAAATAAGATTCATATATAATCTGATCATAAATCCATAATTCATCGGATCTCGACAAACACACCGCAAAAGAAGATTACATCAGATAGATCTCCATGAAGATCACGAAGAACTTTGTATTAAAGATCCAAGAGAGAGAAGAAGCCATCTAGTTACTAGCTATGGACCCATAGGTCTATGGTGAACTACTCACGCATCATCGGAGAGGTCATGGTGTTGATGAAGAAGCCCTCTGTATCCGCATCCCCCTCCGGCACGGCACCAGAACGTGCCCCAGATGGGATATTGCGAAGACAGACGCTTGCGGCGGCGGAAAACTACTTTCGATGATCTCCTGATTTTTTATGGAATTTTGGGGAATATATAGGCGCAAAACCTAGGGTAAAGGATCCTCAGGGAGCCCACAAGCCAGGGGCGCGGGCCCCCTGGCCGCGCCATGAGGGCTTGTGGGGTCCCTAGTGGCCCCCTGCCGTGATTCTCCGGCTTCCCGATCTTTTTCTGTTCCGAAAAAAATCTTTTTGGCAGTTTGATTCTGTTTGGACTCCGTTCAAAATCCTCCTCTGAAAGGGGTCAAAAACATGGAAAAAACAAGAACTGGCTCTTGGCACTGAGTTAATAAGTTAGTCCCAAAATATATATAAAAAGCATGCAAAACATCCAAAGTTTGACAAGATAATAGCATGAAACCATCAAAAATTATAGATACGTTGGAGACGTATCAATGCCCATATTGGCTCCTACATATTCTACGAAGATCTTTATCGGTTGAACCTTTATGTCAAGGATTCAGTTAATCCAGTATGATGTTCCCTTTGTCCTTCGGTATGTTACTTGCCCCAGATTCGATCGTCGGTATCTCTATACCTAGTTCAATCTCGTTATCGGCAAGTCTCTTTACTCGTACCATAATAAAAGATCTCGTGGCTAACTCCTTAGTCACATTGCTTGCAAGGCTTATTGTGATGTTGTATTACCGAGTGGGCCCCGTGATACCTCTCCCTCATACGGAGTGACAAATCCCAGTCTCGATTTACGCCAACCCAACAGACACCTTTGGAGATACTTGTAGAGCACCTTTATAGTCACACACTTACGTTGCGACGTATAATACACACAAGGTATTCCTACGGCGTTCGGGAGTTGCATGATCTCATGGTCATAGGAACAGATACATTGACATGTAGAAAATAGTAGCAATAAACTAACATGATCATATGCTACGTTTATAGTTTGGGTCTTGTCCATCACATCATTCTCCTAATGATGTGATCCCGTTATCAAGTGACAACACTTGTCTATGGCTAGGAAACCTTAACCATCTTTGATCAACGAGCTAGTCAACTAGAGGCTTACTAGGGATAGTGTTTTGTCTATGTATCCACACATGTATTTGAGTTTCCAATCAATACAATTATAGCATAGATAATAAACGATTATCATGAACAAGGAAATATAATAATAACCAATTTATTATTGCCTCTAGGGCATATTTCCAACAATTTCTATTGTGGTCCGGTGGTTGCGCGGTGGTTGCGCGGTTCTACCGGTCATGCCGGTTGTACCGCCCGCATCATTGGTTGTAGCGCTTGTGTGTAATTATGCACATAATGGACAGATTTGTGGGGACCTATTTAAGGGGGTCTTCTTCCCCAATGGTTCTCCAACTCTTGAGTTCTTTTTTGCCCCCCATTGTTGATCTTCTTTGAGTTTGCTAACTCTTAATCCCTCTGATGATTCTTGCTAGTTCTTGAGGGAAAAGAGAGAGGAGATCTAGATCCACATTTCCGCCAATCACTTTCTCCTATTTGTGAGGTACCCTAATACTTCTTCTTGGGTGCTTTGGCATCCTAGGAGCTTGGTGTTGCCTAAGAGCTCGATCATTATGGTGTAAAGCTCCGCGCAAGCTTCAGGGTCTCCAATTAGGTTGTGGAGATTTCCTCGAGCATCTCAGGTTACCTCGAAGCCATATTCCATTATGGTGAAGCTTTGTGGTGTTATTGGAAGCCTCCAATTAAGTTGCGGAGATTGCCCCAACCTTGTTTGTAGAGGTTCGATGACCGTCCTCAAGGGTCCCTTAGTGGAGTCACGACATCTTGCATTGTGCGAGGGCGTGAGGAGATTATGGTGGCCTTAGTGGCATCTTGGGGAGCATTATGCCTCCACACCGCTCCAAATGGACATTAGCATCTGCAAGGGTGTGAACTTCGGGATACATCATCATCTCCGCGTGCCTTGGTTATCTCTTACCCGTACCCTTTACTTGTGCATTTTACTTTTGGGATATCCATAATGTTTTTGGTTATATATGTTGCTATCACTTAGTTGTTTATCTTGCTTATCATAAGTTGTTGGTGCACATAGATGAGCTTAGTTGTTTTAGGTTTTGTGCCTGACAAATTAAACGTTAGTTTTATTCCGTATTTGTTCAAGCCTAAATCGTAATTATTTTATAGTGCATATTCACCCCCTCTCTAGGTGACATCCATGTCCTTTCACTCGTGCTGCAGAAGGCACATCATCGGCACCGTCGCCCCTGTCCGAGCTGCTCCTCCCCACACCGCGCAGTAGGCGTCGAATCCGCGTCGGAGCGTGCCCGCTAAGACCTAGATGGGCCCTTAAGGGTCCAGATCTAGGCCAAGGGCCCACCGACGGCCACCGCCTCTAGGATGTCGGGCCGCCGCCAAGCCAAGCCTCACTGCCTCCTCCCGTGCCAAGGGAAGGAGAGCCGCGCGTGGGTAAAGAAGGTCGCGCCATCGCCGACATCACCCGAGCCAGATCTGGGGGCGCCCGCCGACGATGACGGAAGGGGGATTGTGAGGAAGGGGCCGTTTGTGTGGGCCGCCTCCCGGGGAGGTGACACGAGGACTCTCTATATGTTTTAAAATATAAGTTTTTTTATTTTTTAATGCGTATTATATATACACAGAGCAAAATGGGTCCATCGGGATGGAGGGAGTACATCGTGGTGACATCATTTCTAATAAAGCTAGGATAGTTTTTATTTGAAGAATCATAGGCCTTGTTTGGAACCACCCAGATTATATAATCCAGTTTTTATAATCTATTTTGTCTTCAAACAGGACAACTTATGGTGTAGATTATAAAAACTAAATGCATAGATTATTAAAAACTCATAATCTACTCTATACTAGCTAAAATCAGATTATGGATTGCTAATGACCCATTACCCTTGTAAAGTTGGAGATAATTACATTCCTACCACCGCCGCCCTTTTTTAAAAAAAACACAAAGGACAGACAGGTCATTATGCAATGTAAAACCTGGATTACAGTTTATATAATCTGTCCTCCAAACATGTCCACCTAGATTATTTTTATAAACCAGATTATATAATCTATATTCATAATTTAGATTATCATAATCTATTATGGTTTCAAACAGGCCATAATCTCAAAGGACAAAATGATGTTACGTACAGAAAAATATAGGAGTATCATCAAGCATATCCTGATGCAAGCCGCTGTCTCACTGTACCGCTGGGCCATCGATCGGTGTAACAGCGGGAAAATTGACAAAAATGACCCCTGGGGGGAAAGAACTCACGGAGTGACCCCTCGGGAAAAATATTTCACCCGCCTGACGCTTTTGTGTGGCACCCGACACCTAGGCGCCACACTACACTGTGTGACGCCTAGCCGTTCGGCGCCACACCCCCCGACCACCTGGCAGGGAGGGCCCACCCCCTAGGCCGTGTGACGCCTAAGCCTCAGGCGTCACACATTGTAATGTGTGGTGCCGAACGCTTAGGCGCCACACATTGACTTAACTGGCCACTCGCCAGCCCCCCTCCCCACCCCCTCCCCACCCCCTCCTCATTCCCCTCCCCCAGCCCCCTCTCCCAGCCACTGCCCCCTCCCTCAAATCCTTCTCTAAATCACCAAATTTGAAGGTTTGGACCGGGCATTTGTTGTCCAATCACTCCCCTAAGGTAATCCCCATCTCTCCCCTCATTCTCATCCAAATAAAAATATTTTGTGGTCTTTTTTTGCAAATTTTAGGAAACCCTAGTTTTTCATGAAATGTGGGATGTATATGATATTGTTGTATTTGTTTGTATGTTAGGATAAGGGGTATGATGGGGTTAGGATTAGGGTTGTTTGGATGTTTGCATTATGGTTGTTTTAGGGTTAGGCTAGGGTTAGGCTATGGTTAGGCTAGGGTTAGGGATGTTTGGTTGTGTTAGGGTTATGATGGGGTTAGGGTTATGGTTGTTTGGAAGTTAGGCTAGGGTTATTGTAATTGTATGATTGCTTATAAAAAAGGTTCTATGTTTTGTTGTTTAGGTATGGGAAGAACATGTGCTTATGTTCATCACGTGGACAAGGATGCCTTTTTAAAAGGCAATATTGATCCGGACCCAGATGAGCTTGACATGGTGTTCGATTTGTGTCCTAGCTATGGTGAATTGTTGGAACAAGTCCGAAAGGATTTGAATTGGATGGACCCTAGTGATGTAGTTGAGTTTGATGGTAGGCATAATGTGGGATTCGGAATGCACATTCGTTGGAAGACCATGCGTGTCAACTCCGAGAAACGTTGGCTTGCATACAAGGATACGGTGGCTGAATCACTAGACAAGGCTCTAGAGTTATTTGCCATAAAAACAAATGTTCCTAACTTGTTGGATTTGAACCGGGTTGCCTCTTCGATTGTTGAAGCTATTCCTGCACCCATCAATGAAGAGGCCGACACTGAACCTCTTTCTTGTGTCGATGAGGCCAACGAAGAGGTCAACAATGAACATGAACCATTGGTAGAGGCTAATGATGAGCACGATGATGATGAGAATGATGGTAATGTTCTTCATGATAACAATCTTGGTGATTTGGACAAATATAATTTGCAAGAGACAATGGACCATTCTATTCCGTACTCACGTGGCTATGCATGTGAGTCTGACGATGAGGGTCCCGATGAAGAAGTTGATGAGGAAGGGTTCACGGCAAAGGAGGCTGAAGCTTTCACGAAGGTATTAAAGCGTGATCATCGGACACCATTGTTCGAGGATCTTAGCCTTGCGGATGAAGCCGTGGTTGACGGAGGCGAAGGCATATTGTTTGGAGTTAGGCCACCTTCTCATCGGGACACACATGGGAAGAATATTACTTTGCCGGGGTCAAAGTTCGAAACATTCTTTGAACTGAAGATGTGGTTGGATGAATATTCTGTTACGCATTATAGGCCACACAAAGTTGTTCATTCAAACATGAAGCTGCGTTACACGGTTGCATGTGAGGATAGAGGTTGTCCTTGGATTGTCCGTGCAAGACCATGGAAAGGAGGGCCAGGATGGAACATTGTCAGTTGTATGCCTCACATGTGTCGAGGCAAGAGGGTTGATGGTGCCCTTTCGTCACAAAGCCATAGACAACTCACCTCCGAGTTCATTGCTTATAGGCTTTCCAACTCCATCTCCTCTCTTCCTACAATGAGCATAAAAAGCGTACAAGACCTTGTGAAAGCCCTCTTTCACTACGAGGTGAAATATGGTAAGGCATGGAAAGCAAAGCAAGCCGCATTCAAGATGTTGTATGGTGATTGGGAGGAAGCATACAACTGCATACCTAGGTTGTTGGGAGCTATTGCCCACACTAACCCGGGCATGGTTCATGTGGTCGAGCCGTATGGGGAGAAAACAAGGATTCTGAATGGAAATAGGGTCTGCGTATTTGGCCGTGCATTTTGGGCATTTGAGCAATGTGTGAGGGCTTTCCAGCACTGTCGTCCTATCATCTCCATCGATGGCACGTTTTTGACCGGACAATTCAAGGGCACTTTGTTGGTTGCAATAGCAAGTGATGCCAATAACCGGTTGATGCCTTTGGCTTTTGCTTTGGTTGAGGCAGAGAACAATGTTAACTGGGAATGGTTCTTGCATATTTTGAGAACCAAAGTATTACCGTTTGAGAGGGAAATATGTGTCATATCGGATCGCCATCAAGGCATACTTAACGCAGTTGATATTGTCATCCCGGCCATGCTCCTTTGCATCATCGATGGTGCATGAGGCATTTCTGTGCAAACTTCTACCGGGCATGTGGTAGCAAGGAGTTGGCGGATGATCTTCAAGATTGTTGTCAAGCATTTTCGGACAAACGATTTGCAAGATTGTACAATGCTTTGCTTGTAAACAAAAAACTTGATGCATGTGGGCTTGAGTTTCTTAACAGGCACATTGAACTTCGGGCCAAGTGGGCACGAGCTTATGACGAAGATGGCCGAAGATATGGTCAAATGACAAGTAACATGGCAGAATGCTTCAACCGGGTGTTGAAGGGTGTCCGTGCATTCCCGGTGACGGCAATAGTTCAATACAAATTCGACAAGTTGAGAGCATACTTTCTAAAGTACTCGCAAGAAACAGATGATTAGATTGCGGGAGAGAACAAGAAAAAGTATAACTACCAGTTTCCACCAAAGGTTGACAAATGGATGGTATTTTAATCACGGAAGGCTGACTCCCAAACGGCTACCCTGTACAACAACGAGGATTGGACATACGAAGTGAATGAGCCCGGTGGAACGACAAACGATGGCCAGCAACACGGAAACAAGGCGTTCAAGGTATCTTTATCCTTGTGTGATTGCTCTTGTGGGAGGCCAAGGTTGCTTCATCTCGCATGCTCGCATTTGTACACGGCAGCTCGCAGTAGGAATGTGGACGTCAACCATCCACTAACCGTGAGGGAGTCCGAGTTCTCGGTCATGACCACGAAGCATACATGGGCTCCTAGATTTGAACCATACTTTGACCAATCACAATGGCCGGAGTATCATGGAGTACAACTATGGCCCGATCCAGAGTGGAAGGTTGTGAAACTGGGAAGACGAAAGACAAAGCGTTTTAGAGGAGACATGGACGGATGGGTCCATGGTGGTGGCAGAGAAATGGGGAACAACCAATTCCAAGAGCCTACTGAGAGATCACATTGTGGAGATTGCGGTGTAACAGGGCACAACACAAGAAGGTGTACGACGCGAAAGAAGAAGTCCAAAAACAATGATTCCAGGTCAAGCCAACCAAGTCCTAGCCAACCAAGTCCTAGCCAACCAAGTTCAAGCCAACAAGGGACATGTCAAGGAAGCACGAGCCAACAAGGGACGGGTCAAGCAAGCACAACCCAACAAGTTCCTACTCAACATGTTCCTAGCCGACTTGGGCTTACTAGAGGACGTGGTGCTAGAGGAAGTGGTGGTGGTAGAGGCAGGGGTGCTGCTAGAGGCAGGGGTGGGATAGGTCGTGGTGGTGCTAGAGGCAGGGGTGGGATAGGTGGTGGTGCTGCTAGAGGCAGTGGTGGGATAGGTGGTGGACTTACTAGGATTGGTATGCGTGGATACCTACGAGGACCATTTCCGTATGTCACATATTTCACTTATCTTTATCATGTTGTTTTTCATGCTCCTTTGTGTATTATTTTACTAACTATGAGCTTTGATGCCTGTTTTGTAGGTATGGCCGCTTCTCAACCCAACAAGGCAAAAGCGGAGTGGGGGGAGGAGAAGGATGCAGCCAGTGAGGAGCAACAGTTGATGGAGAGGGTTGCAAAGAAGTTGAGAGAGGAGGATGCAGCGGAAGCGCGAAAGAAGAAGGATGAGGAGCATAAGGCAAAGATGGATGAGGAGTGGCAAATGTTCCTTGAGCATAAGCGATATGAGGCTAGGATAAAGGAGAATGCCAGGAAGACGCTAGAGAAACGTAAAAAAGAATATGAAGCTAACTTTAAGAAGATGTGGGCAGAGGGCGCAGCAAAGAGAGAGCGGGAGCATCAACGCTTCACGGAGAGGGTTAAGGAAGAGGCTTCAAAAATGCGCAAAAGGGAAGAGGAAGAGGAAGAAGAGAGGAAGAAGAAGAAGGGAAAGGGGCCTTGCTCGACCCAATAGAGCCGAATGGTTCTATTCTATGTGTTGTTGAACCCTATGTGTTGTTGAACCTTGTTCGCTTCCGCGCTTTCTTACTATGAAACTCCACTATGTATGCACTTTTGGACGTATGTTCTTCAAAAACCCTATGTATGTTTGAACTCCACCCTCTTTGTGTTGTATGTTTTAACTCTAGTATTATTGTGTTGTATATTTGTGCATATTTTTTATGTATATTTGAACTCCTCCACCACTATGTGCTGCAGTTTTCAGCATGACAGAATGTGGGGCGCCTAAGCCTTGGGCGTTGCACATGTGTGGCGCCTAAGGCTTAGGCACCACACATGTGAAATAGAGTAACAGAAAGTCGACATTTGGGATGCCAGTAGGTTTTCAATTGTGTGGCGCCTAAGCCTTAGGTGCCACACATGTGCAACGCCCAAGACTTAGGCGCCACACAATTGAAAACCTACTAGCATCCCAAATGTAGACTTTCTGTTACTCTATTTCACATGTGTGGCGCCTAAGCCTTAGGCGCCACACATGTGAAACAGAGTAACTTGGCTACTCTTTTGATGAGTAATGCTCATCCTTGATCCTTATCCTTATCCTTATCTTAGTCTTCTCAAGTGCTGATACTCTGTCTCACTTTGTTCTCATTTTGTTGGTCTTAGTTTCACTTTATTCTCATTTTGGTCTTAGTTTCACTATGTTGGTCTTAGTTTCACTATGTTCCCATTTTGTTCTCATTTTGTTCTTAGTTTCACTATGTTGGTCTTAGTTTCACTTTGTTCTCATTTTGGTCTTAGTTTCACTTTGTTCTCATTTCATCAAGACTTTCTTGCATTTTGTTACTCTGTTTCATCAAGACCATGTTTCTCATTTCATCAAGACTCTATGAAATCCTTATCCTTATCCTTATCTTAGTCTTCTCAAGTGTTGATACAACCTGCTGAAATTAAGATACAACTTGCTCATACAACTTCGTGAAATCTACTGAGTCCAACGTGGATATTTTCCTTTTCCATCACTGGCTTCTTCTGCTGCCTTGGCCGCACGAGCTCTTTCTCTCTTTCTCTCCCTCTCAGCTTCACGGGCTTGTTCCCGCTGTCTGTAAACCTCTTCCAGCCGTAGTTTCTCTTCTTGGTTTTTCCTTATCATCTCATCAAGAAAAGCCCTCTGCTCCACACAGTACTCTTCCCACTCTTTCTTCTGCGCTGCTTTCTCCTCTGCTTCAGCCTTCTCGCGGCGCTCTTCCAAGTCCCATCTAGCCCATGCACGACGACCTCTTTCACGAATCTCGGTCACCGCCCAGTCCGGCATTTCCGTGTCAATCCAACGATAGTACATGCAGAGAGGAGGAGGAGACTACCAGGAGGATCAGATTCAAGTAAACAATAATATCAAGTAAACAATAATCTGGATGACTTGAGCATACCGGAGGCCTGATGTACGCAGAAATAGATCCGGGTGGATCAGATTCATAATTGGCGCACATGAAAAACTTCATGCCCAACCAATCTGAAAAATTCTCCACCTCCTTCACCTTGCAGAGATCACCGCACCAACATCGAACTGCTTCCACACCCCGAGGCAAACTCGCACTCTTCATTTTCTTAGGCCTGATGCTTTGATCCGAGCAAGGCAAACTCATATTGACTAAAGCGGTGGTAGTGTTCTCAAGTGAGGCTGGATGACGGAGGAAGGCAGTCCAATGCCTCCTTTTATAGACCGGAAAGGAAACGTGGAAATTTTGGCGAGAACGGAGGAGGGAAAGGTGGCGGGAAAGGAAACGTGGAAATTTTGGCGGGAACGGAGGAGGGAAAGGTGGCGGGAAAGAAGACGTGGAAATTTTGGCGGGAATGGAGGAGGGAAAGGTGGCGGGAAAGAAGACGTGGAAATTTTGGCGGGAACGGAGGAGGGAAAGGTGGCGGGAACGGAGGAGGGAAAGGTGGCGGGAAAGAAGACGTGGAAATTTTGGCGGGAACGAAGGAGGGAAAGGTGGCGGGAAATAGTGTGCTTTGAGATGCCAGTAGGTTTGCACATGTGTGGCGCCTAAGCCTTGGGCGTTGCACATGTGTGGCGCCTAAGGCTTAGGCGTTGCACATGTGTGGAGCCTAAGCCTTAGGCGCCACACATGTGAAAACCTGCTGGAAGCTTAATTTTGACAGCAATACATCATTTTTGACATGAACTAAATGGTTCACAACAAGTGCAACAGCATCATCATATATTTATACAACATTTTTGACAGCATCATCATCATATATTTAGACAACAACTAAATGGTTCACAACAAGTGCAACAACAACTAAATGGTTCACAACTCGAGATAGTTCACAACAAAAGTAAATGGTTCACAACACAAGTGCAACACCAACACCAAATGCCTCCGGTTCACATCTTGGGGCCTCGTCCCCTCTTAGAAACTAGCTTCTTTCTTCTGGCAACCACAAATTGCTCCGTGTCATCCGACTCATCGTCATCGTCATCCTCATCCTCATCGTCCATGCTTCTCATCCTTGACAAACGAGAGCCCCCGGCGACCGGGTTCTTTCCTTTCGCATAATCATCCGGTAAGTGCCGCCTAAATTCCTTCCTAGGCTTCAACATGTAAGCGGAGCGTTGGAAAGCCTTCAACGTCATCCCGTCCGCAGCCTAATACATATGAAGGTTAAAAGTTCAAAGTTGAAGGTTCAAAGTGCAAAATGTTTTATGGCTATGTCATACCTCAGGAGTGTCAACATCATCCTCTATAGTATTTCTTTGGGTATTAGCTACTGAGGTAATGTCACTATCGTCCATACGAGCGCCCGCAGAAGTTGAATCGTCTAGAGTATTTCTTTCGGATGAACCAGATCTCGAAGGTGAAACATATTCACGGTCACGACAACCTAAAATGTTGGATACACGCCGTAACTTCTGGCCCTATTCCTGTTAGATACAAATATAAATGACATATATTAGGTAACCTATAATGTTGCATTCGTAGGCAAAATAATAATAATGACACAACACCTTTATGAAAAGACGAAGTGCAGATTCTCCCTTTTTTCCTCCAGGTGTGTTCTCTAGAATATCTTCGGACTCATCAGCTTGTTTCTTCACCTCTTTGCGCTATGATCATAAGACAATGACATGCAAGTGAATAGGTGCACTAGAATTCATACTTTACATAAGTGAGCACACTTACCACAAAGTTCAGGACAGGGGCGAAGGAAGTTTGGTACCCTTCGCGAATTAACTTGTTGTAACGGCCTTGGGCAAGTGCATCGTACTCAGTGGGTTCTTCCAATATGTCCTCCTCGTAAGCCGGCGGACAAATCTCGACACGAGTACTCGCCTAAAACCATCTTAAGTAGTTGTTGAACGCAAGCGGACAATGCTGGCGGTACTGGGTTCGTCGTATGCTTGAAGCTGCCCACACACTTTGCTCGAACATAATGACATAGCTCTTATGATGCTTCTGCCAATCCTTGATCTTTCGCTGCCTCCTCCTATCCAACCTGCTTTTAACAAAACACATCAGTAGCTCGCTCAACACTAAGAACAAAACTAATCATTACTTATTTTTTGTTACCTGTGAAGCTGTGTGTCCGTGTCCACCCACTCCGGCGGGTGTGGCTGAAAGAACCCAAATTGATGCATCACACATGCGGGAGATGAAACTCAACCGCCCAATTGCATATAAGGGGACAACGCATTAGCCAAAGATGTCTTTCCTGCACGCATAGTGGATTGAGCTCGAACGTGTGTGCATCACCAAAGTTTGGCCCGACAGCATATGGCTCCCATTCCACCTACAACACAAAATAAAAGGCACAATTCATTTTACTCACAACATAAAAGCTGAAAGTCAACTCTGAAACCATCTTACCTGCTCGGGGGTAAGCGAATCCATCTCGTTGTTGTATTGCTTGTACAATAGGTTCACTTCGCTTGCCACCTTCGATACCAAGTCCCACTTGTAAGTCCATGTAGGTTGCCGTGCAGGGTTGCCGTGGTCATCCCAGGTATTCCACTGTGAGCTTTTAGGGCATCCAACAGGTAGGCGTTCCCAGCTCCATACTGAAAGTAGGAGCATACAACCACCAACTCCACCGTCCTTTGTCGTCCCGCGACAAGCATCGTCCAACTACAAGTAACAACAAACATGCATCAGTTTAGCAGAAAAAGATAACACAGAGTACTTAATACTAACAATTTATTACCTGCCGATACAAGTAAGCCAGTGCGGCCGAGCCCCAGCTGAACTTGTTGTCGAAAACAGTCAACGCCTTCCGCCACATCCATGGAGCATTCTTGCCTGTGCCGTCAGCAAAGATAGTCCTAGAGATGACGTACCACATGTACACGCGAGCATACCTCTGGATCACCTCGTCATCTGCGTCCTCAGGACAATGAGCAAAGTTCGCGGCAATCCAAGTGAAAGGAGCGCCGGCCGGGACTCTATCTTTCTTCCCTCCATCTTCTACCTCCGGCTCCTGCGGCGACATACCAATAAGAGCCTCCATTTGTTGCCGCCATCCCTCGGAATCAATGCTCATACAAAGAGGCTTCCCCTCGATCGGAAGTGCGGTGATCATGGAAACATCTTGAAGAGTAACTGTTGGGGATATTACCTGTTGATGACCCGCCCTAGTTGGGTCGGGTTACCAATCAGGCGATTCACCCAAACAATTATTTGGGCCTTGTCCTGGCCGGATCAAGGTCGTATGACGGTTTGTGATTTCTGGAAGGTCTCCAAGCTTTGGAAGACGGCGACTTAGAGACCGCAGGGGTCACGATTTGTAGGAAGGAAAGTAACCTTGTAAACCCTAGGGGTTCGACCTGTATATAAAGGCGAGTCCCAGGGGAGGAGAGTGCAGGTTAGAAATCATCGAGTGCTAGGTTCGGCGAGTTACGCCCTCCTTGTAATCGAAACTACATCAATACACACCAAAGCAGGACGTAGGCTTTTACCTCCTCACGAGGGGCCGAATCTGGGTAAATCGCCGTGTCTCTCCCGCTTAACCCCTTTGAGTCGCCACCAAGGTGCGATGGCTCTAGTACTAAGTCCTTTCATAAGGACATCTGCCGTGACAAAACCACGACAGTAACCGTCATCTCTCCGGTCCGAAGGTGAAAACTATGTGTCTCCGGCCTCCAACGATCAATAAGTGTTGTGACTGCCGCAGCGTTCAGATTGGGCGTTGACCGACTCACAAGCTACAGGAATGGAAGGAGTCCTGTCATCTCAATGTACGGGGTGCACCGCTCATCGTACTGCATTACAGACGATGACCCATGAGACCGGATCTTCAAGGGCGTAAGCTCCTGCAAACATATAGGAGAAGAAGATATCAAGTGCTTATTACATTTTCAAAAAATTACTCATCTACTAATCATTTTCTACTTACCATTTTCTTCTTCGACATGAAATAGGCCCGGTGCTCAACGTCATAAACATTATTCAGAAGCCACACCATCCTACAAATCACAAAAAAATTACTCATCTACTCATATACTAACTAATATTCAAAAAATTACTCATCTACTCATATACTAACTAATATTCAAAAAATTACTCATCTACTCATATACTAACTAATATTCAAAAAATACTCATATTCAAAAAATTACACCATCCTACAATCCACTAATCTACATATCCTAACTACTCAAATCCTAAGAACTCATATGAACTACTAATACTCATATACTCATATACTAACTACAAATATGAACTACTACTACTAATATACTCATATACTAACTACTAATACTAACTACTAGTACTAACTACTAACACTAACTACAAATATGAACTACTACTACTAATATACTCATATACTAACTACTAATACTAACTACAAATATGAACTACTACTACTCATATACTAACTCATATCCTAACTAGTCAAATCCTAAGAACCTACTCAAATCAATCTACTCAACAAAAACCTAATACACTTGGATAGAAGGATGAGAAACGGAAGGGATGGGGGAGGAGATTACCTTGGGGGATCAATCCAAGGAAGAAATCACCAGATCTCAAGGAGATGGGGGAGGGGATTAGGGATTCGAAGAGAGCCAGCCGCCGCCGCTGTTGCAGTTTCTGTTTGAATGAGGGAGGGGAATGGGGAGGGGTGGGGAGGGGGGCTGGCCCGTGGCCAGTTAAGTCAATGTGTGGCGCCTAAGCGTTCGGCGCCACACATTACAATGTGTGATGCCTGAGGCTTAGGCGTCACACGGCCTGGGGGTGGGCCCTCCCTGCCAGGTGGTCGGGGGGTGTGGCGCCGAACGGCTAGGCGTCACACAGTGTAGTGTGGCGCCTAGGTGTCGGGCGCCACACAAAAGGGTCAGGCGGGTGAAATATTTTCCTGAGGGGTCACTCTGTGAGTTCTTTCCCCCCAGGGGTCATTTTTGTCAATTTTGCCGCTGTTACACCAATCGATGGCGGAGCGGTACAGTGAGACAGCGGCTTGCGTCAGGATATGCTTGATGATACTCCTATATTTTTCTGTACGTAACATCATTTTGTCCTTTCAGATTATGGCCTGTTTGAAACCATAATAGATTATGATAATCTAAATTATGAAGATAGATTATATAATCTGGTTTATAAAAATAATCTAGGGGGACATGTTTGGAGGACAGATTATATAAATTGTAATCCACGTTTTACATTGCATAATGACCTGTCTGTCCTCTGTGTTTTTTTTTTAAAAAAAGGACGGCGGTGGTAGGAATGTAATTATCTCCAACTTTACAATGGTAATGGGTCATTAGCAATCCATAATCTGATTTTAGCTGGTATAGAGTAGATTATGAGTTTTTAATAATCTATGCATTTAGTTTTTATAATCTACACCATAAGTTGTCCTGTTTGAAGACAAAATAGATTATAAAAACTGGATTATATAATCTGGGTGGTTCCAAACAAGGCCTATGATTCTTCAAATAAAAACTATCCTAGCTTTATTAGAAATGATGTCACCACGATGTACTCCCTCCATCCCGATGGACCCATTTTGCTCCGTGTATATATAATACGCATTAAAAAATAAAAAAAAAAACTTATATTTTAAAACATATAGAGAGTCCTCGTGTCACCTCCCCGGGAGGCGGCCTAGACAAACGGCCCCCTTCCTCACAATCCCCCTTTCGTCATCGTCGGCGGGCGCCCCCGGATCTCGCTCGGGTGATGTTGGCGATGGCGCGACCTTCTTTACCCGCGCGCGGCTCTCCTTCCCTTGGCACGTGAGGAGGCGGTGAGGCTTGGCTTGGCGGCGGCCCGACATCCTAGAGGCGGTGGCTGTCGGTGGGCCCTTGGCCTAGATCTGGACCCTTAAGGGCCCATCTAGGTCTTAGCGGGCACGCTCCGACGCGGATTCGACGCCTACTGCGCGGTGTGGGGAGGAGCAGCTCGGACAGGGGCTACGGTGCCGATGACGTGCCTTCTGCAGCACGAGTGAAAGGACATGGATGTCACCTAGAGAAGGGGTGAATATGCACTATAAAATAATTACGATTTAGGCTTGAACAAATACGGAATAAAACTAACGTTTAATTTGTCAGGCACAAAACCTAAAACAACTAAGCTCATCTATGTGCACCAACAACTTATGATAAGCAAGATAAACAACTAAGTGATCGCAACATATATAACCAAAAACATTATGGATATCCCAAAAGTAAAATGCACAAGTAAAGGGCATGGGTAAGAGATAACCAAGGCACGCGGAGATGATGATGTATCCCGAAGTTCACACCCTTGCAGATGCTAATGTCCATTTGGAGCGGTGTGGAGGCATAATGCTCCCCAAGATGCCACTAAGGCCACCATAATCTCCTCACGCCCTCGCACAATGCAAGATGTCGTGACTCCACTAAGGGACCCTTGAGGACGGTCATCGAACCTCTACAAACAAGGTTGGGGCAATCTCCGCAACTTAATTGGAGGCTTCCAATAACACCACAAAGCCTCACCATAATGGAATATGGCTTCAAGGTAACCTGAGATGCTCGAGGAAATCTCCACAACCTAATTGGAGACCCTGAAGCTTGCGCGGAGCTTTACACCATAATGATCGAGCTCTTAGGCAACACCAAGCTTCTAGGATGCCAAAGCACCCAAGAAGAAGTATTAGGGTACCAAGCACCCAAGAGTAATAAGCTTCTCAAACTTCACTCCATGTATCACCCTGGAGAACTCAAACCTATGCACCAAATGCAACGGCAAGGACACACGGAGTGCCCATGTCCTTCTCTCCCAGATCCCTCCACAACAAGTAATGTTGTGGAAGAAAATGAGAGGAAGAATGAAGAAAAACACAAAGAACTTCATGATCTAGATCCAAGGTGTTCCCCTCACAAAGAGGAGAAAGTGATTGGCGGAAATGTGGATCTAGATCTCCTCTCTCTTTTCCCTCAAGAACTAGCAAGAATCATCAGAGGGATTAAGAGTTAGCAAACTCAAAGAAGATCAACAATGGGGGCCAAAAAAGAGCTCAAGAGTTGGACAACCATTGGGGAAGAAGACCCCCTTAAATAGGTCTCCACAAATCTGTCCATTATGTGCATAATTTCACACAAGCGCTAGAACCAATGATGCGGCCGGTACAACCGGCATGACCGGTAGAACCGCCCAACCACCGCGCAACCACCGGACCACAACAGAAATTGTTGGAAATATGCCCTAGAGGCAATAATAAATTGGTTATTATTATATTTCCTTGTTCATGATAATCGTTTATTATCCATGCTATAATTGTATTGATTGAAAACTCAAATACATGTGTGGATACATAGACAAAACACTATCCCTAGTAAGCCTCTAGTTGACTAGCTCGTTGATCAAAAATGGTTAAGGTTTCCTAGCCATAGACAAGTGTTGTCACTTGATAATGGGATCACATCATTAGGAGAATGATGTGATGGACAAGACCCAAACTATAAACGTAGCATATGATCATGTTAGTTTATTGCTACTATTTTCTACATGTCAATGTATCTGTTCCTATGACCATGAGATCATGCAACTCCCGGACGCCGTAGGAATACCTTGTGTGTATCATACGTCGCAATGTAAGTGTGTGACTATAAAGGTGCTCTACAGGTATCTAGAAAGGTGTTTGTTGGGTTGGCGTAAATCGAGACTGGGATTTGTCACTCCATATGACGGAGAGGTATCTCGGGGCCCACTCGGTAATACAACATCACAATAAGCCTTGCAAGCAATGTGACTAAGGATTTAGCCACGAGATCTTGTATTACAGTACGAGTAAAGAGACTTGCCGATAACGAGATTGAACTAGGTATAGAGATACCGACGATCGAATCTGGGGCAAGTAACATACCGAAGGACAAAGGGAACATCATACTGGATTAACTCAATCCTTGACATAAAGGTTCAACCGATAAAGATCTTCGTAGAATATGTAGGAGCCAATATGGGCATTGATACGTCTCCAACGTATCTATAATTTTTGATGGTTTCATGCTATTATCTTTTCAAACTTTGGATGTTTTGCATGCATTTTATATATTTTTTGGGACTAACTTATTAACTCAGTGCCAAGAGCCAGTTCCTGTTTTTTCCATGTTTTTGACCCCTTTCAGAGGAGGATTTTGAACGGAGTCCAAACAGAATCAAACTGCCAAAAAGATTTTTTTCGGAACAGAAAAAGATTGGGAAGTTGGAGAATCAGGGCAGGGGGCCACTAGGGACCCCACAAGCCCCCATGGCGCGGCCAGGGGGGCCCGCGCCCCCTGGCTTGTGGGATCCGTGAGGATCCTTTGCCCTAGGTTTTGCGCCTATATATTCCCTAAAATTCCATAAAAAATTAGGAGATCATCGAAAGTACTTTTCCGCCGCCGCAAGCTTCTGTCTCCGCAATATCGCATCTGGGGCACGTTCTGGTGCCCTGCCGGAGGGGGGATTCGGATACGGAGGGCTTCTTCATCAACACCATGACCTCTCCGATGATGCGTGAGTAGTTCACCATAGACCTTTGTCGTCCTGCGACAAGCATCGTCCAACTACAAGTAACAACAAACATGCATCAGTTTAGCAGAAAAAGATAACAGAGAGTACTTAATACTAACAAATTATTACCTGCGGATACAAGTAAGCCAGTGCGGCCGAGCCCCAGCTGAACTTGTTGTCGAAAACAGTCAACGCCTTCAGCCACATCCATGGAGCATTCTTGCCTCTGCCGTCAGCAAAGATAGTCCTAGAGATGACGTACCACATGTACACGCGAGCATACCTCTGGATCACCTCGTCATTTGCGTCCTCAGGACAATGAGCAAAGTTCGCGGCAATCCAAGTGAAAGGAGCGCCGACCGGGACTCTATCTTTCTTCCCTCCATCTTCTACCTCCGGCTCCTGCGGCGACATACCAATAAGAGCCTCCATTTGTTGCCGCCATCCCTCGGAATCAGTGCTCATACAAAGAGGCTTCCCCTCGATCGGAAGTGCGGTGATCATGGAAACATCTTGAAGAGTAACCGTCATCTCTCCGGTCCGGAGGTGAAAACTATGTGTCTCCGGCCTTCAACGATCAATAAGTGTTGTGACTGTCGCAGCGTTCAGATTGGGCGTTGACCGACTCACAAGCTGCACGAATGGAAGGAGTCGTGTCATCTCGATGTACGGGGTGTACCGCTCATCGTACTGCATTACAGACGATGCCCCATGAGATCGGATCTTCAAGGGCGTAAGCTCCTGCAAACATATAGGAGAAGAAGATATCAAGTGCTTATTACATTTTCAAAAAATTACTCATCTACTAATCATTTTCTACTTATCATTTTCTTCTTCGACATGAAATAGGCCCGGTGTTCAACATCATAAACATTATTCAGAAGCCACACCATCCTACAAATCACAAAAAAATTACTCATCTACTCATATACTAACTAATATTTAAAAAATTACTCATCTACTCATATACTAACTAATATTCAAAAAATACTCATATTCAAAAAAATACACCATCCTACAATCCACCAATCTACATATCCTAACTACTCAAATCCTAAGAACTCATATGAACTACTACTACTCATATACTCATATAGTAACTACAAATATGAATTACTACTACTAATATACTCATATACTAACTACTACTACTAACTACTAATACTAACTACAAATATGAACTACTACTACTAATATACTCATATACTAACTACTAATACTAATTACAGATATGAACTACTACTACCCATCTACTCATATACTAACTCATATCCTAACTAGTCAAATCCTAAAAACCTACTCAAATCAATCTACTCAACAAAAACCTAATACACTTGGATAGAAGGATGGGAAACGGAAGGGATGGGGGAGGAGATTACCTTGGGGGATCAATCCAAGGAAGAAATCACCAGATCTGAAGGAGATGAGGGAGGGGATTAGGGATTCGAAGAGAGCCAGCCGCTGCCGCCGTTGCAGTTTCTGTTTGAATGAGGGAGGGGAATGGGGAGGGGGTGGGGAGGGGGGCTGGCCCGTGGCCAGTTAAGTCAATGTGTGGCGCCTAAGCGTTCGGCGCCACACATTACAATGTGTGACACCTGAGGCTTAGGCGTCACACGGCCTGGGGGTGGGCCCTTCCTGCCAGGTGGTCGGGGGGTGTGGCGCCGAACGGCTAGGCGTCATACAGTGTAGTGTGGCGCCTACATGTCGGGCGCCACACAAAAGGGTAAGGCGGGTGAAATATTTTCCCCGAGGGGTCACTTCGTGAGTTCTTTCCCGGAGGGGTCATTTTTGTCAATTTTGCCTGCACCAGCACCCCCCCCCCCCCCCCCCCACACACGGCACAGGCCGAATTCCCCAACCCCCCCAACCAAAGCACCGCGTCGGCGTCCCCTCCAAACCCTAGCCCCCTGCGCGCACGAGTTGCGAGGAGGGTAGGAGGATGGACGGCCCCAAGAGGTCGCAGCTGCGGGTGCGGCTCCGGGTGACGGCACGCCGGCGGGGCGGCGACGGAGCGGACAGGGCCGGACCGGGCGGTGGCGCTGGGGGCGAGCGGAAGCGGCGCATGGACGCCCCACTCATCAACTCCGCGGCCAAGCTGCAGCGCCGCGAGATCGGGGGGCGGCAGCTCGCCGCGCGCGGCGGTGGCGCCGCGGCCGCCGTGCCCGAGCGGTTCCGGAACATGCAGCTCCAGGTAAGCTACCGACCGCGGCTTCTTCCTGCGTGTTTTGGGGGATGGTGTGGTTGGTGGTCTTCGGATCTCTATGATTTGGCTTCTCGTTGGTGGTAATTGAGGTGAAGCCAACGTTTTGTGGCGTCGTGAATGGTTAGGGAGGCAAAATTGATGGGGAGTTTTGCTTCAGTTCCGGGTGACTTTCCTTTGCGTTAACTTTTAAGGTTGTGATCTGGCAGAAGGTCCGGTTTTGGGGACCTATTTTCGTCGAGTTCGTACGAAAAAATGCCAGATCTTGAGGGTTGTTCTGAGGATCCTGTATATTGTGTAGGTAGCATTGAGATTGTTACTTCTGGCATGTGAATGACCCTACAACAACAACAACAACCAAGCCTTTCAGTCCCAAACAAGTTGGGGTAGGCTAGAGTTGAAACCCATAAGATCTCGAAGCCAAGTCATGGCTCTGGAACGTGGATAGCTAACTTCCACGCACCCCTGTCCATGGCTAAGTCTTTGTCGATATTCCAAACCTTCAGGTCTCTCTTAACGGACTTCTCCCATGTCAAGTTTGGTCTACCACGACCCCTCTTAACATTCTCAGCATTCTTAACGACCGTGTGAATGACCCTATTTCAGGTTTTTCTTTTGGTTCCTTACAGAGCGGAGTTCCATTTGAGATAATTGAATTGCCGCAGGATTTGGCTACTGAATTGAGTTTCGGGGTCCCCTGTTAGGATTGGATCTTTGGCATTATGCTACCGGTCATTCAATAAGTGAGCCAGACGGTTTAAAATGACATTTTGTGAAATGGTTGTAGAAGGACCTTCCAAGTTCCAACTATCACAGTGACGGATCCAGAATGGAAACGATGGTGTTCACCAGCACTGCCCTATATAACTGCACATATAATATTGAAGCAACTTTTTTACTAAGTAGTGATGTATGTAATTTCGGAACCAATATTCCTACGCGAAGTGCTACCTCTGTTTCTAAATATAAGACGTTTTGGCAGTTCTAATTGAAGTGCCAAAAAAGAAGTACCACTAATTATATTATACTATCATTTTCCGATGTGCATTTAGAGTGTTTACTTCCTTACCAAAATAAGAAGTACCACTAATTTTATTATACGAAATTTTATATTGGAGGAAAGGAAAACATGGCCTAAAAAAGGGATGGTAATCCGCTGAAATACATGTCGGGGTCATGCCTATGTATATGGGTTATTACTAGAGAATAATTGAACAGGACACCTTACCCTATGTAGCCATTACTGGCTGAACTTGCATCTGCCAGTGCAACTATGCACAATAACACATCACATGGAATTTTGGATAGCTTTTGGAGACCGCTTCAAGTCACCCAAGTTGACTCACTTTGCCACCTTTGTTGACCTGATTAAAGCATCTCCAATCGGGGACCTGAAATCCTCCTCATATGTCCGGATGGACCACCTGGATAGTGCTCGGACAAGAGAGAGAAGAAAAAGGCTACCCAACCAGACCTGACAATTTTGGGGGACATGACTGTGTGCACAGACAAATCAGTGTTCAAAAACTGTCCGGGCATGTCCGCAGACATATAGGGATCAGAGTAGGCAAGTTCGTTGGGAGATGCTCTTACACTTTTTCATTGCTTGTTGAAAAGCTTATGTTTTAGGGTATTTTGCAGCCTTAATAAGCTAGCTTAAGTAGCTTGTTACTTGCAAAAGACTGGATTTGAGCCTCGAAGCATTTGTGATTATACATCTTGACGTGGCTATCTTCTACGTTAGATAAGCTTAAACTGTGGCATTTCCATGTGATAGTTATAATGCTCGAGATGACTCAGTGCTGGCCTGCTGGATCCTGATTCCTTATTTGCTGAATTAGTGGTTCTATTGTTTGTTCCTCAACTTTGGTTCTTGTAGTTGAAGACCCAAAATGGGCATATCGTTACATATTTAGTGAAATTTCAGCTAAGGTGTACAACTTGTCTATATGTAATTTTGTACTCCCTCCGTTCATAGATACAAGACTAACTTTTTTCTGAATCGAATGTATATAGACATGTTTTAGTGTGTTTGTTCACTCATTTCAGTTCATACGGAGACCATATTGAAATATCCAAAACATCTTATATTTCTGAACGGAGGGAGTACTAACTAAGACTTCCTGTATGTATGATTACTCACCTTTTTTGTTATTTTTATTTGAGAAAATTTACGTTCTATACTCCTTAATATGAATCATCTAAATAAGAGTAGATTGACATCATAAATAGCTTCCAGTATGTATAATTGCCCATTCTGTATGGTGCTCTTAATCGAGAAAAAATTACATTACATATTCCTCTTAATATGAATCATCTAAATATGAGTAGACTGACATTATTAATATTTATCTTGTGCAGGAAGAGTTTGACACATATGATCATGACGCTCACCTATTTGTGAAGCTACAATTTCTCAAAAAAAGATCAAAAATTATTGAGATCGTCGCAGCAAAAGATATTATATTTGCTCTTGCTCATTCCGGGCTTTGTGCTGCTTTTAGTCGAGGTAGGTATTTGAACCTCCTGTATAACGTGTCTGTATTTGACAGTCAGTGATGAAGACCAGTGATGTTATTTGACCTCTTGCATTGTGTTTTTGTGTCTGCAGTAACAAATAAGCGTTTATCCTTCTTGAATTTAAGTCCAGACGAAGTGATTCGGAGTTTGTTCTACAACAAGAACAATGATTCACTTATTACTGTCTCAGTTTATGCATCAGACCAATTTAGCACATTGAAGTGCAGAACAACCCCGATCGAGTAAGAGCATATGCCACAGGAACTTACCAAATTGTGCAAAATAATGCCTTAATCTATAACTTGTCAAGAAGCACTCATATATATTTTACTGTTGCCTTCTTATATGTTCAATGTCTATGCATTCTTTCAGGTATATAAGGAGGGACCAATTAGATGCTGGGTTTCCTCTTTTTGAATCGGAATCTCTGAAGTGGCCTGGCTTTGTGGAGTTTGATGATGTAAATGGAAAAGTACTCACTTACTCTGCCCAGGATGGGTATGCCTTCTTAAACATTCATCACATTATAATGTGCACTAAACAATGTTTACTGTTGTAATGGTCATACTTTTATTGGCAGTATCTACAAGGTTTTTGATTTGAAGAACTATTCCTTTCTATATTCGATACCTGATACCAATGTGCAGGAGATAAAGATCAGGTCTGCACCCTTCTCCTTGTTTATTATATTTTTCATTTTCATATTCGAACCATGTCAAGTTACTCCTTCGATTTCTCGTTTCAGTCCAGGAATCATGCTCCTAATATATGATAGAATGCCAAGTTATGTTCCTTTGAAGATATTATCTATTGAAGATGGAAAGCCATTGAAATTATTCAAGCACTTGTTGCACCGTGGCAAGAAAATTGATTTTATTGAGCAGTTCAATGAGAAGCTCCTTGTGAAGCAAGAAGACGAGAACCTTCAGATACTTGATGTATGGCACGATACATGAGTTATATTATACTTATCTTGTACTCCCTCCGTTCCTAAATATAAGACCTTTTAGAAATTTCACTATAGACTAGATACGGAGCAAAATAAATGAATCTACATTTTAAAATATGACTACATACATCCGTATGTAGTTCATAGTGAAATCTCTAAAAGGTCTTATATTTAGGAACGGAGGGAGTAACATTTACTGTTTTGTAAGCCTAATAGCTTCTTCGTGAAGGTACGAAGTTCTGAGCTAATTGAAATCAGTATTGAGAAGTTTATGACCCCATCAGCATTCATTTTTCTGTACGAGAACAATCTCTTCTTGACATTCCGAAACAGAACAGTTGCTGTATGGAATTTCCGAGGAGAGCTTGTTACATCGTTTGAAGACCATTTGCTATGGCATCAAGATTGTAGCACCAACAATATTTACATTACAACTGACCAGGATCTGATTATATCCTACTGTAAATCCGATGCAGCGTCTGATGACGGTACAGGTGCACCCTCATTCAACTGCTTCCATCATTTGGATAGTTTGTCCATAGGGGCGAGTTACTTATATTTATGCTATGTTATCTACTGATTGCTAACATCAACATATTGGGCAGTTACAAAAAAAAAGATATAGTATATGACTAGATAAATGTGATTAAATTCATTTGGTTTTGTACAACTAGTTGTGGAAAATTATCTTAACTTAAGTGATGCACATGCAGCTTCTCCAATTGGATCCATCAACATGAGCGACATTATGACTGGCAAGTGCATTGCCAAGATTGCAGCGAATGATCCTTCCCTTAGCATCGCACCTCGCAAAAATGGTAGCCCCTCAATCTGGAGTAGTATCCCAGAAGCTCTGGAGGATGTCACAGCACTCTTCTACGACGAGGACAGGAACGAGATCTACACTGGGAACAGTCAGGGGCTGGTGCATGTATGGTCCAGTTAGGTAGTATATATATACATGTCACTTTTTGATCTGTTGAGAAGATTGGATGCACTCAGTGCTGCATTCTGTATCATCTCCGGGCTTGTCTACCTCTGCAGTAGAATGTAATTCCTGGGGGGCAGTAAAATGTAGTTCCCTGTAAATATTGTGTGATATTGTGTCATCTACCATGCTATAGTTAGTTTAGAAAATAGCTCAGTTTTATGCAGGAATCTTGTGTGCTATTTTTCATGCATGCCCATGAAATGATGCGTTTTTTAGTTGGGGTATGAACATGGTGGCATTTACAGTAGGGTTTACTCACCCGCCTGTCAGGTGTAAAATGTAAAGTCAACTGGGAGGCGGTATGCTGACCCACACACCTCAGACAGGCTGGGAATCATGCACTTGGGGAAATTTGCAAGAGCTCTAAGGCTACCATGGCCCTGGATGGAATGGAAGGATCCATCTAGATTGTGGGTGGGATTGGCATAGCCATGATCAAAGGTGGATATGGATCTCTTCTATGCATCCACCCTCACTACCATAGGGAATGGAGGGAAGACACCGTTCTGGGAGGTGCCTTGGTTGAGGAAAAAAAATGGATGGATATCGCCCCCCTAATTTTCACGGCATCCAAGCGAAAGAACTGGGTGGTTAGAGATGCCTTGCGGGACAATGCTGGGGTACACAAGATCAACCATTCTGTCAACCTCTCGATCAACCACATTGTGCAGTTTGTTGATCTTTGGATTCGTCTTGAGCAGTTTCAACTTATACCGGATGTGGAGGACGACATCTCTTGGAAGTTTGAGGCGAACGGGAGTACTCTGCGGCCTCCGCTTATAGGATACAATTCGTGGGCTCCATGACAACCACCATGAACAAGATCATCTGGAAGGTCTGGGCACCTCAAAAGGTCAAGTTCTTCTCCTGGTTAGCGATCCAAAACAGGATCTAGACGGCGGATGGATTGGAGAAGCGAGGCTGGGAGAACTGCGGTCTGTGCACTCTTTGTAGAAGAGATAATGAAACGGCCGCGCATCTATTCAATTGGTGCAGATTCATGCTGCGCGTTTGGAGACTGGTAAAGGAGTGTTTGGCCTTGGGTCCCTGGACACTTGCCAATGGTCGACTGAGCGGAACGTCAAGTACTGGTGGACAAGCATGTCGAAACCAAACACGATGAACATGAAGGCCATCGCTTCCCTAACTATGCTTGTCAGTTGGGTAATTTGGAATGAGAGAAACGCTAGTCTTCAGGAAAAAATCGATGCCACCCATATACATCCTCAAGCCGATCTAAGAAGAAGCAAAGCTTTGGGTCACGACAGGAGCGAGGCACCTGAGCAGCATCATGCCGCGAGAGTAGTTACCGTTTACCGTGTGCTTGGACGGGCTATGATGTAAGGCCATTCACCTATTCTGTAAAACTCTCCTCCTTTATTAATATATGAGGCAAGTCTTTTGCCTCTGTTCAAAAAGAAAGATAAAACTCACCCGCCTGTTACGAATTTGACAAATTTTCGCGTTTGCTCACTCTGGTAACAATCTTTGGCATTAACCGAGAGGGAATAACAATGCTAGACTGGCCGCCCCTGTTGGTGCAAATTTGAGACGTTGTGTATCTTTTAGTGGACTCGGTTGGTGCGTGTAATAGGCGGGTTGAGTGATTGTAACATCAGCATACGCAAATCTGCTCATCACTTCCCGTTACCTGATCATTTTCAGTTCCAATTCAAGTTTTGTAATCAGCAAAACACACAGCGAGTCTAAGAGCCCTCTCACCCTCTCTGTTGCTCCGGCTATGGGAGGGGCTAAGGACCCTAGGGTTTGGTTCAGTGGTGGATTTAGAGCAATTCCAACCGTGCGATCCAAATGGATGCGCGTTTTGTCTGTTCCGGTCGGCTCGTCCATCCTCTTTTGTGAACGGGTCGGTCGTGCGCCCACCTTCATGATTTCGACCCCCTTCATCATACAAGCTAGTAGGACTTCTTTTGCTTTGGTGGCCTCGATCTCTAGCATATTCGCTTGCTTCTCCGCCTCTAACACGAGCTTCTTGTTTTGTATCTCCATGAAGGCTCTGATTTGCTCCTCCTTGTCTTCCCGGCGTTTCTCCTCCCTTGAGTCTTTGTTGGCGATCATGCCTTGCAAAGATGTTTGCAAGGCAAGGGACGCCGCCTCGCGCTTGTCCTCTTTCTTGGAGTTGGTCTTTCCACGTGGCCGCGACTTCTCCCCCTCATCATGCTCTTTAATGTCTTCCTTTCCTTCACATGCCTTGATGGCAGCGTATTGTGCTTTGAACTTTTCTTCTCCATTGATGATCATCCAACAATGAGTGAGGTTGAAATACTTGCCTTCGTAGTGAACCTTGAATGCTTCCAAAGCTTGGAAGACCTACAAATGAGCAAGCATGTTAACATACCAAAGTAGGCAAGATATAAGCAAGCATGTTGGCATACCATGTCTTTCATGCCGATGCCGCTCACAGGACGGTCCTCAATGCTCTCAAGAGTGGAACAAAACATTTTGCACTCTTGTTGTATCACCCTCCAATGCTTGCCGAGAGAGACCCACCCACGCTTGCTCTCCATTTGGTATGGTTTAAAATTCTTGCGCTCGTGGAACTCGCGATGCACTCTTTGACAAAATGCCAAAGCTTTTTGCTCGACGCCTACCTTGGGGTCTTGGCCAATGTCTCTCCAACATACACAAATAAGTTTATCTTCATTTTGTGTGTATGCTTTGGTCCGCTTGCTTTTCCGCTTGTTATTCTTGACATTGGCTTGGGCGGGGAGATCACCGAGCAATGGCTCTCCATCGATGTCCACTTCATCATCTTGTTCGTCAAGGCCATAGTCTTCCGGGAACTCGTGATCG
The DNA here is from genome assembly GCF_904849725.1 of Hordeum vulgare subsp. vulgare. Taxonomy (NCBI): domain Eukaryota; kingdom Viridiplantae; phylum Streptophyta; class Magnoliopsida; order Poales; family Poaceae; genus Hordeum; species Hordeum vulgare. Next base: position 224,177,261 of record NC_058522.1, read on the forward strand.
AGCGAAAAATAATTGCCCAAGCCGAGTTGGTCCTCCATGAGGGGGTCGGGCATGTGTGGGGACCCCGACTTACAAGTCGAGATCGCCGAATGAACGTGCTCAGTGATCCCAGAGATCAATGCTCACCGAACACACATAAACTGAATAACAAGAGTCTTACATCCATACATACCGTTTGATACAATAAATGACCATTGCAGTCAAGTCTTACATATATAGGGCCTTGAAGGCCAGCACACCAAACTTGACCAATAGCGGAGATACTGGTCGAAAGCGTGAACCCATGCCATCAGCCTTAACCTACACGCATTCTGACTAGGAAGCGTCCTAGCTCGGAGGAACGTCACCAAGTTACTCTTGACCATATCCTGTTCTCCAACACCTGGTCAATGAAATAACCAGTGGCAAGCCAATGAGTACTTTGAATGTACACGCAAACAGCCCATGATATGGATAGTGCAGTTGGTACGGTAATAAACTAATATGCAGCCTTTGCGGAAAGCAGTTTTACTTAAGAGTAATCATGATCAATTACTTGTATGGATGTGCATCATAAGCTACTCCCTCCGTTCCGGTGTGTTAGGCTCACCGTGAAAAACTATTTGTTTCCTTTTACCCTATTCCTAAGGCCCATAAGCATTAGCTCTTTCCCTTTAATTATCCCCCACCGTTCATTTTCTTCTCCTTTTTAGCTGTGTGAAACCGATTGGGTTGTTAAGTTTACATGCGGATGTTGGACCAAATCCATACATGCAAGGTGAGAACACGAACTGACCAATGCATGGCCGCATGTGGCTCTTCCCCCCCCCTTCCGTTCGGCTATAGACATTAATAGGACCAATTTTCTCCTGTTTTTCTCTCCCAATAAGATCACGCCTTGGTCGCGCTGCCATTAACTAGGTACCCAACATACCTAAACGGAGGGAGTAGATGGTATTTAGAAGAACAGGTCATAGATATCAACATATCTGCTGAAGGTTGAACACCACAGGTTCACCCTATACGCCAAGTCACCGAACTTGTCATTTCATCTTTCTCAGATAACACCTTTAGACACACACACTCACACTTGGTTTATGCGGAAACGACTGGACGTAGTTTAAGCAAGATTATCCAACTGTCCTTGACCGTGGAGACGACTATTCGAATAGTTTCACACTCTGAAGAGAAACTTCCGTGTCATCCACGACTCGCGGTATATAACATACCCGAGGTAAGTACCTGATCAATGCCTTACCCATGATGATACTAGACAAAGAGTTCCACTCGATTGGTACCCAACCCACATGATGTACGTCTTACGAGCACCATGTCTGGACAGTATCATCCATGCGGGGACCAACGGTGTGCCCGGAACACGTAAAAACGACATACTCGACCTACCTGGTACGACCGTGTCACGAGAGTGACCACATATCACTCCCGCCACTAGTAATGTGGCTCTTTGCTAGCACCCACCAAAGTAATCAACAAAGCCCCGTCCCATAAAGGGGTACCGTGGTCGTACATGTAAGGTTGGGATGGTCGACACATCATAAATCTAATCCTGTTTTCGAAACCACTCACATCAAAATATTTTCCGGTGCACCACTTCTTCACAAGTGGCCACCTAACTCCACATCATCACCCTTGGGCATTAGTGGCACCCGACGGGGTTTTCTTAAAACCTTTGATATCAACTTTACCATCATCATGCATATGCTTCTACAATGCGTAGCACTACTGTCTACTTGTCAACATAATATTAGCGTGACCTTCATAGGTGAATGCAAGTGCTCCAGAGGAGCCATCGGTAACACCATATCGATAATTTACCGAATACTCATGATCATATGCAATGGAAATATTACTCTACTTAGCATGCAAGTAATATTTTGCTCAAACATGGTCAAAGGGCTGCTTGCCTTGCTCACATAAGTCCACAGGGTCTTCGAGGTCTTCTGGTCTAACTCCGAGTACTCCGTCTACCCATCAACTATCGTCGGTAACAAACACAGTAAGCCACACAACAAGCAGAAACAAAAATGCTACACGAATGGAAGTTTTATTTTTCTTGGACCTCTCTGGTCATAAGAAAAATACCCGAAACTTGCTAGAAGAGGTTTGGACCATCTGGGATATCTGCATGGATGAAAGGAGGAATAGGTGATCCTCTATGAAGCCTACAAAAATTATTCTAATAAAAATAAGTGGAGGCACTCATTTAACAAAGCATGATTTCAGAAATATTTAGGAAGTTGTTTCACTGGATTTGGAGTTGATATGAAAATTCTAGGGGTTTTCTAACATTGAAAAAATAGCAAAAGGAAGCTATTTATTTAATGCAACAGAAACATTGCAGATAAAAATGTTGACTCAGGCTTCAAAAATAGTGCAAGATATAAGAAGTCTCTGGAAATTGGAATCACTCCATTTGGAGTTGATTTGAACCCTATAGTATTTTACAAAGTGGTGGTTGAATAAATCAAATTCATGTTTGGATTTGATCTCTACAAAAAAATGTTCGTGGAAAATTGTGCAAAGCACAAATCTGGGTAGGCCATGATTTTAGAAACAAGAGTTGGGCTAACTTGTGCACTGGGCACAAGATAACGTCCTGGGCTGGCCCAACTGACCCAACCGCGCGTGCAGCTGGGCTAACTTGTGCACTAGGGGCATTACCTTAAGCAGAGGTGGGGCAAGAGGGGTAAAAATGGTGATCCATGGGTAAAAATGAGAGGTAGCTACATGGAGTCTCCCTCCAATTATTGACCAGAGGCCATGGCAAAGCTACTGGAGGTAAAATGTAACTATATGGAGCTGTGGTAGAAATTTAAGCTCAAGGGTAATAGTGGAAGGGGCCAAAGTAGCCACTTTGGTGAGTGCACACAAGGTGTTCGATGAGTGTTAGGGCTACCAGATGGATTCCAATTGATATGAAACTTAACATGATCAAATAATAGATGAAAATAAGCTTGGACACCAAATTTGGGATTTGGTGGAGAAGGTTTCCAATGTGGACTTGGAAAACCCATGAAATGGGCATAAATGGCCTTCTGCTTACGGAACTATTCAACTATTCAAATCAGTTCGCACAAATCCAATATTTGGTGTGGGGCATTATTTGAGCATTAAGGCATGCCCAAAAAGTTTGGGATCAATTGGAGAAACTTTATAATGTAAAGTTTCCCAAAGTCAGAAATCAACAGAGAGGGTTTTGAGGGGCTTGGGACAAGTTCTTCTATTCTCCTTGATGCACCACTTGGTGTGGATACATTATTGAAGTATCAGAACATGTCGAGAAAATTTGAGCACAAGTGGGGATACTTGGCAATGTAGAGTTGCTCAAATTTGGATCTCGACAGATAGGTTTTTAGAGTAATTAGGGGGCTCAAATCAACTTGGATTGAGATAAAACTTGTAAAGATCATCACATATATCATATGTGACATGCTAGAATTTTACAGGAATTTATTGAGAATATTTCCTATAGAAATATTCCAAAAGCTAGAAATGGACAGGAAGGTTTTGAAGGGGTTTGCCCAATATTTTGAACATTACCATGTGTTGAAACTCATATACATGGAATATATATGTCCACTGAGTTTCCCGAAATTTTCTCAAATATTTTGAAAGCAATAAAAATAACTTTCCTTCATAAGAGACCATTTCTGGCCTCACAGGAAGGCATTTAAATAAAATAGTAAAATAACTTTTAAAATAATATTATAGTGGTTTTGGGAATCCATTTTGATAATGGGATTTAAATAAAATATTTTATGCAAAATAACCTCCCTAATTTGAGGACTTGTAGTGCAAATCCCAACTCACGGGTTTTTGAAGGCTTAGATCAAGGATATGCTCTTTGGTGAAAATAATGTTTGGTAAAAATAGTTTTTGGTCCTATACACATGGCATGATCATTAGGCAAGGGCTTGGGTCAAGGAGATGAGTTTGGAGAGTAGCAGGAGCATTGGATTCAAACACAAGCAATAGGCAAGCAAGCAAACATCACATCAAACATCACAAATATTCACAAATTTCTTAATTGGTCCTAATTTTTGAGAAAAGTCAAATCAGTCAGGAGAGTTAAACAGAGGGTGTTACAACATGCCTTCACCAAATGAATACCCCATGCCGTCTTGGCTTTGCGTCTCGTCAGGATCGTAAGGGATGGCACAACCACCTCCTTCGAAGATGAGGCTCTCCATGAACACGTGGTTAGCCTCGTCTTTCGTAGTCGGTGTTCCACCGAACAGGTTGCGGGTGTTCTCCATGGCATCGACCGAGAGCTCGCGAGGCCGTTTCCACGCACCCTCGGAGGACGATCCAGCTGTTGGAAATATGCCCAGAGGCAATAATGAATTGGTTATTATTATATTTCCTTGTTTATGATAATTGTTTATTATCCATCCTAGAATTGTATTCAGTGGGAACTCAAATACATGTATGGATACATAGACAACACACTATCCCTAGTGAGCCTCTAGTTGACTAGCTCGTTGATCAATGATGGTCAAGGTTTCCTGGTCATAGACAAGTGTTGCCACTTGATAACGGGATCATATCATTAAGAGAATGATGTGATGGACAAGACCCAAACTATAAACGTAGCATAAGATCGTGTCAGTTTATTGCTACTGTTTTCTGCATGTCAATGTATCTGTTCCTATGACCATGAGATCATGCAACTCCCGGACACAGGAGGAATACCTTGTGTGTATCAAACTGACTATAAACGTGCTCTACATGTATCTCCGAAGGTGTCTGTTGGGCCGGCATGGATCAAGACTGGGATTTGTCACCCCGTGTGACGGAGAGGTATCTCGGGGCCCACTCGGTAATACAACATCACAATAAGCCTTGCAAGCAATGTGACTAAAGAGTTAGTCACGGTATGTTGTATTACAGAACGAGTAAAGAGACTTGCCGATAACGATATTGAACTAGGTATGGAGATCGAATGTCGGGCAAGTAACATACCGATGGGCAAAGGGAACAATATACAGGATTAACTGTATCCTTGACATATAGGTTCGACCGATAAATATCTTCATAGAATATGTAGGAACCAATATGGGCATCCAGGTACCGCTATTGGTTATTGACTGTAGAGGTGTCTCGGTCATGTCTGCATAGTCCTCGGACCCGCAGGGTCTGCACACTTAACGTTAGGTGACGCTAGATTAGTATTGGGATATGTATGTTCGTGACCGAATGTTGTTCGAAGTCCCAGATGAGATCCTGGACGTCACGAGGAGGTCCGAAATGGTCCGGAGGTAAAGATTTATATATGGGAAGTCCTACTATTGCTACCGGAATTTTTTCGGGTTTTATCGGTATTGTACCAGGAAGATTCTGGACGGTACCAGAAGGTTCCAGAGGGTTTCGGAGGAGTCTGGAAGGGTCCCTCCAGCCCCTAGGACTTGCATGGGCTGTAAGGAGGCACCCATGCCTTGTTGGTCTAGCCCCCAAGGGCCCATGCGGTTGGGAGGGAAGAGTCCCTCAAGGGGAAGGCACCTCCTAGGTGCCTTGGGGAGGGAGGAAACCTCCCTACGCCCACGCCCCTCCTTCGAGGAGGGGCTAGGGCTGCGACCCAACCCTCCTCCTAGCCTCCTATATATAATGGGGGAGAGGGAGGGGCTGAACACATCAATTCCCACGCTCCGGTGGCAGCCCTACCTCTCCCATAACTCCGTTTTCTCCTCAGATCGGTTCCAACAGCGCTTGGTGAAGCCCTGCTGTCACTGCTCCACCATCATATCCACCATGCTGTCGTGCTGGTTGAGATCCCATCTACTTCTCATTACTCTCTTGTTGGATCAAGAAGGAGGAACGTCATCGAGCCATACGTGTGCTGAACACGGAGGTGCCGTCCGGTCGACACTAGATCTGGACGGATCGTGATGAGATCGCGAGACGGACCGTGATGAGATCACCGGACGGGATGCGATTTGGATCGCGAAGGTGTTCCACTACATGAACCGCGTTATATACGCTTCCGCTTAGCTATCTACAAGGGTATGTAGATTCACTCTCCCTCTCCTAGATGATCATCACCATGGATAGGTATTGCGTGTGCATAGGATTTTTTTTGTTTCCCATGCAACGTTCCCCAACAGTGGAATCATGAGCTAGGTTCATGCATAGATGATTTTTTGAGCAGAACACTAAAGAGTTTGTGGGCATTGATGTTCAATTTGCTGCCCTCCTTAGTATTTTCTTGATTCGACGGTATTGTTGGATTGAAGCGGCCCGGACCAACTTTACTCGTACGCTTACGAGAGATCGGTTTCATCGACTGACATGCAATTTGTTGCATAAAGATGACTGACGGGTGTCTGTTTCTTCAACTTTAGTTGAATTGGATTTGAACGAGGCGGTCCTTGGAGAAGGTTAAATAGCAATTTGGCTATCACCATTGTGGCTTTGCGTAAGTAAGATGCGATCATACTAGATACCCATAGCGGCCACGTAAAAATTGCAACAACAAATTAGAGGACGTCTAACTTATTTTTGCAGGGTATGCATGTGATGTGATATGACCACAAACATGATATGATATATTGGATCTATGAGATGATCATGTTGTAATAGTTAAATATTGACTTGTACGTCGATGCTACGGCAACCGGCAGGAGCCATAGAGTTGTCTTTAATTATTTTGCGCTTGGTGATGCTTTGCTTTATTGCTGGTAGTAGCTTTAGTAGTAACAACATAGTTAGTGCAACAACCTCGATTGTAGCACACTGATGGAGATCATGGTGTGGCGTTGGTGACGATTGAGATGATGTTGGTGCTTTGATGATGGAGATCAAGAAGCATAAGTTCATGGCCATATCATGTCACTTATGATTTGCATGTGATGTTAATCCTTTTATGCACCTTGTTTTGCTTAGGATGACGGTAGCATTATAAGGTGATCGTCACTAAAATTTCAAGATAAAATTGTGTTCTCCCCGACTGTGCACTGTTGCGACAGTTCGTCGTTTCGAGACACCACGTGATGACCGGGTGTGATAAATTCAATGTTCACATGCAATGGGTGCAAAACAGTTGCACACGCGGAACACTCGGGTTAAACTTGACGAGCCTAGCATGTACAAACATGGCCTCAGAACACAAGAGATCGAAAGGTCAAGCATGAATCATATATTTGATATGATTAACATGGAGATGTTCACCATTGAAGCTAAACTCAACTCACGTGATGATCGGACTTGAGTTAGTGAATTTGGATCATGCGACACTCGAATGACTAGAGGGATGCCAATTTGAGTGGGAGTTCTTAATTAATATGATTAATTGAACTCATTATCATGAACATAGTCCAAAGGTCTTTGCAAATTATGTTTTAGCTTGCGGTGTAGCTCTACTATTTTTAATATGTTCCTAGAGAAAGTTTAGTTGAAAGATAATGGTAGAATTTATGCGGACTGCGTCCGTAAACTGAAGATTGTCCTCATTGCTGCACAGAAGGCTTATGTCCTTAATGCACCGCTCGGTGTGCTGAACCCCGAACGTCGCCTGTGGATGTTGCGAACATCTAACATACACGTTTTTGATGACTACGTGATAGTTCAGTGTGTAATGCTTAACGACTTAGAATTGAGGCACCAAAGACATTTTGAACGTCACGGAACATATGAGATGTTCCAAGAGCTGAAATTGGGATTTCAGGCTCGTGCCTGTGTTGAGAGGTATGAGACCTCCGACAAGATTCTTTGCTAGAGAAGTAAGGGGAAAAATCTCAATCGTTGAGCATGTGCTCAGATTGTGTGAGTACTATAGTCGCTTGAATCGAGTGGGAGTTGATCTTCCAGATAAGATAGTGATTGACATCGTTCTCCAAAGTCACTGCCAACAAGTTACCTAGCTTCGTGACGAACTATAACATATCAGGGATATATATGATGATCCTTGAGCTATTCGCGATGTTTGACACCGCAAAAGTAGAAATCAAGTAGGATCATCAATTGTTGATGGTTCGTAAAACCACTAGTTTCAAGAAGGGCAAGGGCAAGAGGGGATACTTCATGAAACGACAAACCAGTTGCTGCTCTAGTGAAGAAACCCAAGGTTGAACCCAAACCCGAGACTAAGTGCTTCTGTTATGAGGGGAACGGTCACTGAAGCGGAACTACTCTAGATACTTGGTAGATGAGAAGTCTGGCAAAGTCGACAAAAGTAATATTGGATATGTGTGATATTTATGTGTACCTTACTAGTACTCCTAGTAGCACCAGGGTATTAGATACCAGTTCAGTTGCTAAGTGTTTGTAACTCGAAATTATAGCTACAGATTAAACGGATACTAGCAAGGGTGAGGTGACGATGTGTGATCGGAAGTAATTCCAAGGTTGATGTGATCAACATCGCGCGCCCCCTCTAGCATCAGGATTAGTGTTGAACCTAAATAAATGTTATTTGGTGTTTGCGTTGAGCATGAACATGATTAGATCATGTTCATTGCAATACAATTATTCATTTAAAGCGAATGATGGTTATTCTATTTGCTTGAATAAATACCTTCAATGGTTTATTGAATCTCGATCGTAGTAATACACATGTTCATAATATTCTTGTCAAAAGATGCAAAGTAGTAATGATAGTACCACTTACTTGTGGCACTGCCGCTTGAGTCATATTGGTGTAAAACGCATGAAGCAACTCCATATTGATGGATCTTTGGACTCACTCATTTTTGAAATGTTTGAGACATGCGAACCATGCCTGTTGGTGTAAACGCATGAAGAAACTCCATGCAGATGGATTGTTTAGACTCACTTGATTTTGAATCATTTGAGACATACAAATCATGCCACTCGGGCAAGATGACTGAAGAACTCGTTTTCTAGTGAGATGGAACAAGAAAGTAACTTATTGGAAGTAATACATTTAGATGTATGCAGTCCAATGAGTGCCGAGGCACGCAGTGTATATCGTTATGTTCTTACTTCATAGATGATTTGAGTAGATACTAGTGTATTTGCTTGATGAAACATACGTCTGGATTGTTGAAAGGTTCAAGTAATTTCAGAGTGAAGTTGAAGATCGTCGTGACAGGAGGATAAAAGGTCTACGATATGATCATAGAGATGAATATCTGAGTTGCGAGTTTGGTACACAATTAAGAAAATGTGAAATTTGTTTCACAACTAAAGCCACCCGGAACACCATGGTGTGATAGTGTGTCCAAACGTCATAGCCACGCCCTATTGGATATGGTGCGTACTATGATGTCTCTTATCGAATTACCACTATCGTTTTTGGGTTAGGTATTAGAGACAGCCGCATTCACTTTAAATAGGGCACCACAGAATCCTGTTGAAGTGACACCGTATGAACTATGGTTTGGAGAAACCGAAGCTGTCATTTCTTAAAAGCTTGGGGCTGCAACTTATGTGAAAAAGTTTCAGCGTGATAAGCTCGAAGCCAAATTGGATAAATGCATCTTCATAGGACACCCAAAATAGTTGGGTATACCTCCTATCTCAGATCCGGAATCAAAGTGTTTGTTTCTAGAAACGGGTCCTTTCTTGAGAAAAAGTTTCTATCGAAAGAATTGAGTGGGAGGATGGTGGAACTTGTTGAGGTTATTGAATCGTCACTTCAACCAGTGTGTCGCACGGCGCAGGAAGTTTCTAGAAATGGGTCCTTTCTTGAGAAAAAGTTTCTACGCCAATTCAAGTGGAAGCTGATGATAGTGATCATGAAGCTTCGGATCAAGTTACTACAAACCTCGTAGGTCGACAAGGTCACGTACTGCTCGAGAGTGGTACGGTAACACTGTATTGGAGGTCATGTTGTTGGACAACAATCAACCTACGAGCTATAGAGAAGCGATGGTGGGCCTGGATTCCGACGAATGGCTCGACGCCATGAAATCCGAGGTAGGATCCATGTATGAAAACAAAGTGTAGACTTTGGAAGAACTACTTGATGGTCATGAGGCTGTTAGGTACATATGGATCTTTAAAAGGAAGACACACAATGATGGTGAAAAGTCACCATTAAGAAAGCTCGACTTGTGGCAAAGATGTTTCTGACAAGTTCAAGGAGTTGACTATGATAAGACTTTCTCACTCGTAGCGATGCTAAAAGTCTGTTGGAATTATATTAGCAGTTGCTGCATTATTTATGAAATCTTGTAGATAGGATGTTAAAACATTGTTTCCTCGACGATTTCCTTGAGGAAAGGTTGTATGTGATACAACCAGAAGGTCTTGTCGATCCTAAGGATGCTAACAAGTATGCAAGCCCCAGCGATCTTTCTATGAGCTGGAGCAAGCATCTCGGAGTTGGAATATATGCTTTGATGAGATGATCAAAGTTTTTGGGTTTATACAAAGTTTATGAGAAACTTGTATTTCCAAAGAAGTGAGTAGGAGCACTATAGAATTTCTGATGAGTATATGTGGTTGACATATTGTTTATCGAAAATGATGTAGAATTCCTGGAAAGCATATAGCGTTTTTTGAAAAATGTTTTTCAAAGGAAAACTTGGATTAAGCTACTTGAAAATTGAGCATCAAGATCTATAGAGATAGATTAATACGCTTGATAAAACTTTCAATGAAATGCATGCCTTGACAAGTTTTTGAAGGAGTTCAAAATAGATCGGCAAAGAAGGAGTTCTTGGCTGTGTTGTAAGGTGTGAATATTGAGAAAGACTCAAAACTCGACCACAACAGAAGAAAGAGAAAGGGCAAAGGACGTCCCCTATGCCTTAGCCATAGGCTCTATATTATGCTATGTTGTGTGCCACACCTTATGTGTGCCTTGCCACACATCTGTCAAGGGGTACTAGAGTGATCGAGGAATGGATCACTGGACATCGGTCAAAGTTATCCTTAGTAACTAATGGAATAAGGAATTTTTCTGGATTATGGAGGTGATTAAAGAGTTCGTCGTAAAGGGTTACGTCGATGCAAGCTTTGACACTAATCCAGATAACTCTAAGTAGTAAACCAGATTCGTATAATGGAGCAGTCATTTGGAATAGTTCCGAATGGCACACTTGTAGCAACACCTACACGATGACATAGAGATTTTTAAAGCACACTCACATCTGAAAGGTTCAGATCCGTTGACTAAAACCTCTCTAACAAGCAAAACATGATCAAACCCGAGAACTGTATGGGTGTTCGATTCATTACAATCACATAGTGATGTGAACTAGATTATTGACTCTTGTGCAAGTGGGAGACTGTTGGAAATATGCCCTAGAGGCAATAATAAATTGGTTATTATTATATTTCGTTGTTTATGATAATTGTTTATTATCCATGCTAGAATTGTATTGATTGGAAACTCAAATACATGTGTGGATACATAGACAACACACTGTCCCTAGTGAGACTCTAGTTGACTAGCTCGTTGATCAATGATGGTCAAGGTTTCCTGGCCATAGACAAGTGTTGTCACTTGATAACGGGATCACATCACTAGGAGGATGATTTGATGGACAAGACCCAAACTATGAATACAGCATATGATCATGTCAGTTTATTGCTACTGTTTTCTGCATGTCAATGTATCTGTTCCTATGACCACGAGATCATGCAACTCCCAGACACCAGAACGTAACTAGGTGACTATAAAGGTGCTCTACAGGTATCTCCGAAGGTGTCCGTTGGGTTGGCATGGATCAAGACTGGGATTTGTCACTTCGTGTGACGAAGAGGTATCTCGGGGCCCATTCGGTATTACAACATCACAATATGCCTTGAAAGCAATGTGACTAACGAGTTAGTCACCGGATCTTGTATTACGGAACGAGTAAAGAGACTTGCCGATAACGATATTGAAATAGTTATGGAGATACCGATGATCGAATCTCGGGCAAGTAACATACCGATGGACAAAGGGGACAGTATACGTGATTAACTGAATCCTTGACATAGAGGTTCGACCGATAAAGATGTTCATAGAATATGTAGGAACCAATACGGGAATCCAAGTCCAGTTGTTGTTTATTGACCATAGAGGTGTCTCGGTCATGTGTGCATAGTCCTCGAACCCGCAGGGTCTGCACACTTAACGTTCGGTGACGCTAGAGTAGTATTGGGATATGTATGTTGGTGGCCGAATGTTGTTAGAAGTGCCGGATGAGATCCCGGAGGTCATGAGGAGATCCCAAATGGTCTGGAGGTAAAGATTTATATATGGGAAGTCCTATTTTGGCTACCGGAAAAGTTACGGGTTTTATCGGTATTGTACCTCGAAGATTTTGGAAGGTACCACAAGGTTCGAGAGGGTTCCGGAGGAATCCAAAAGGGTCCCTCCAGCCCCTAGGACGTGCATGGGATGTAAGGGGGCGTTCAAGCCTTGTTTGGCCAGCCCCAAGGGCCCATGCGGTTGGGAGGGAGGAGTCCCTAAAGGGGAAGGCACCTCCTAGGTGCCTTGGGGAGGGAGGAAACCTCCCTAGGCCCATGCCCCCTCCTTGGAGGAGGGGCTAGGGATACGACCCAACCCTCCTCCTAGCCTCCTATATATAGTGGGGGGAGGGAGGGGCTGAACACATCAATTCCCATGCACCGGTGGCAGCCCTACCTCTCCCATAACTCCGTTTTCTCCTGAGATTGGTTCCGGCAGCGCTTGGCGATGCCCTGCTGGCACTGCTCCACCATCATCTCCACCATGCTGTCATGCTGGTTGAGATCCCATATACTTCTCCTTCCTCTCTTGCTGGATCAAGAAGGAGGAGACGTCATTGACCCATACATGTGCTGAACGCAGAGGTGCCGTCCGTTCAGCGCTAGATCGGGATGGATCGTGATGAGATCGCGGGACGGATCGTGATGAGATCGTGGGACGGGCTACGATTTGGAACGCGAAGATGTTCCACTACATCAACCGCATTATATACGCTTCCGCTTAGCGATCTACAAGGGTATGTAGATTCACTCTCCCTCTCGTAGATGATCATCACCATGGATAGGTATTGCGTGTGCGTAGGAATTTTTTTGTTTCCCATGCAACCTTCCCCAACACCAGCTCCTACAAGCACATTATTGAGGTCGACGCCGGCGGGGTCTGGAGTGCCATGTGCGACCATGCTCACCCTCGGTGAACTCGAGCCCGTAGAGTAGGACAGATGGGAGGTCTGTAGGTGGTGCCGCTCAAAGCCGTGCGTCGCCGGCGTGGAGGACATTCGCGGCGAGTCCGGAAGTTGGTGAAGAAAGGGCGACGAGCCGGGTCTCGCCGTGGCCGCAACGATAGTGACGAGCCCGTTCTTCCTAGGATTTAACCCTAGCATTAGCAGGGTCTGCCTCGTGGTCTCGCAGACGAGCTGGTAGTTCTTCACGATGTTGGCCTCTTTCTTCAAGGCGACGGCAAGGGAGGACGCGGGTGCGGCCTCGTTCCTGGATTCTTGAATATGCCGACTGTTCTTCCTCATCAACGATTGCTCGATGCATTCCTCAGGTGTCCGCACCTTCTTATTCTTGGACAGATGGGCGGGCCACGGCTCCCGGCGGAGGCGAGGGAGGCAAGGCCGGCGGCGACATCGAGGGTCGGCGCGTCATCGTCCATGGCGCACGCGGGGAGAGGTGGGAGGGAATATGTTGGTGGGAATGGTAGTTGTGTGCCACGGATGGGCGGGCCATGGGGAGGAGAAGGGCGGGCGTCTCGCGGGCTTCGGGCGCGTTAGTCCCATGTCCGCGCGGATGGAAATCCGACCAAAATTTGAGCGTGGAATGGGTCACAAACCTACAAAAGAGGGCGTGCGTTCGCTTGTGTTGGCACGTTAGGCTATGTTTTGTGTCCGCGGGGACCCAAACGGACACGGGCGGACGAAATGGGTTGCCCGGTTGGAGTTTCGTTTAGGGTTAGCTTTAGTTCGACAATGCTGAGGTGATGTCGGCACTATTGGCGTGGAATGGGATCTTCCTGCCTTCTTCGTATTGTCACGGGGCATGTAGAAGATGGTGTGCCTCCAGGTCTAACATTTTTTCGACATATTTGTCTCGGTCGTATTGTCACGTGGATCAGACAATGTGGTTGGGCATCTTGCTTCCCCGGCTCCAGTTCCTATAAAAAAAATTTGGTTAGTCTCGACCTTAACGGAGAGCATGCGAGACTGTGTCTGGCCGAAACTGAGGCATTTGACTGGCCTTCTTGGAAACTTCTCTTTTATTTTGGGGCGGCGAATAGCTAAGCAAATCACGACCGCAGACATATTCTGGTATGCATATGACGACTTTCCGAAATTTGCTTCTACAAGCTCTTGGGAGCTCAGAGGCATCATCGATCTTTGCTTACGATGCGTCGTTGGTGGATGCAAGAGGAAGAAACTTCAACACACTGACTTGGATGTATCTTTTACTTTTTAAGAGTTGTGCTTATTAATATATGGCCTTGGCATTTCCTCCCGAAAAAAGTCTAGCAACCTCCTTCTTAACCTGGTTGAAGCACCAAAATGTCGTTCTCCGATAGATCTAATGTGTTTGTCCTTCGGCGTCCGCATTGTGTGTTTGCACCTCCTTAAGTTTGGGTCGAGTGGATCGATGGACAATAAATTGAGACCTAGGAAGGAGTTGGTTTATGAGTACATGGATCAACTAGAGCAGAAATGTCAATGGAAAGTGGTAGCCAAGGTTGCTGCCAAGGGAGATGTTCAAATTGGGCTCATGGAGGAAGGAAACATGAGTGGGCCAAGGTGAGACAAGAAAAAACACCTGCTCGCCCGACCCGCTACTCCGAGCGGGGAAGGAAGGGAGTACCCTAACTCCGCCACTGACGACCTTCCTCTCGGCTCCTCCCCCCTCGCCGCCGCCAAGGCAAGCTGCCGGGGCCCTAGTCTCTCCTCTTGTGAGGCAGGGTCATCACCGGGGGCCCCCCTAGTGCGGCGGCGCAGTGTTGGCAACTTATTCGGCAACCCCGGGAGGCTGGCGGAGGCGACATGGTGGGCTGCTGGGCGACATGGGGGCCGACATGCTCTGCGGGCGTCACCTCGCTAGAGGTGATGCGGGGGGCAACGTGATTTCCCCGCGGATCCGAGCTTCCGTTGCGGTTCATGGGTGGCAGGTGCGAGATGGCTTGGGACCCAGCTAGCTTCGTCGACAGGCTTGCGGCTGCTCCGATGGGCTAGGGCTCGGGGCCGGTGGGGGTGGCTGTGCTGCATGGTCTCTCTATAGGCTTGGTAGTGGGGCTGTGGTAGTTGGGTGGTGGGCTGGGCATGTTTTTGGGGGAGAGGTGGGCTCGTGCGTGGAGCCAAGGTAGGGCGGGGTTGCTGAAATGGATGCTTGCTGGTCGGAATTGTGGGTTGCCGTGTACAACCCCCGTGGTTGGGCCGACGAACGTGCTCACTGGGTACGAGTGCTGCCAGTAGGCCGGGGATGTGGAAGGGGCCACCGAGCAGGAGTTTTACATGGTCCTCCTACCCGGGGTTTGTTGCTCCTTGTGTGTGGTTTCGTACATTCCGACTAGGCCAAGGTGGGTGCTTGCAGAACACTTGGAGAGGCATCATCATGTTATAGAGTCAGTGGAGGTACGCGGTAGTGGTGGTCGGGGCATCGGTGTGCTGACGGTTGGATCGATGCCTCAAGCAGCGGACTTGGTGTTGTGTGAGCTGGTGGCTCAACAATAGTCGTCGACATCCTAAGAGTTATATCCCCACTAGTCGACTTGGATTGGTGGGGATTAGAGGCGTGGGCGCCCAGGATCTCAAGATTGTCTAGAGAGAGGGGGGGGGTGATTAGACTACTTGACCAAATAGAAACTTATCCTTTCCCCAATTTTAGTTGTTGGAAAGTTTTAGCAATTGTAGCAAGTCAAGCACACCCTACACATGAAAGTATAAGAGTATAGCAGCGAAAGTAAAGACATGCACATGTAAATAGAGGGTAGTGTGGGATCTATAGAAGAGGTGTCTAGAGGGGGGGGGGGGGTGTATAGACTACTTGCATAAAATAAAATCCTAGCCTTTTCCCAATTCAATGGTTGGCAGATTTTAGCAATTATAACAAGTCTAGTGCACCCTACACATGCTAGTAAACAAATATGGCAGCGTAAAATAAAGACTTTGCACATGTAGTAAGGAGTAGAGTTTAGGAAGATCAAACGCGAAGAAGTTGACACGAAGATTCTTGGCATGGTTCCGATAGGTGGCGCTATCGTACGTCCATGTTAGTGGAGACTTCAACCCACGGAGGGTTACAGCCGCAAGAGTCCACGGAGGGCTCCACCCACAAGGGATCCACAAAGAAGCGGCCTTGTATATTCCATCACGGCTTCCATCCACACATGACTATCCTTACTCACGGTAGATCTTCACCAAGTAGGCGATCTCCTTTCCCTTACAAACATCTTGGTTCAACTCCACAACACGAAGTAGGAGGCTCCCAAGCGACACCTAACCAATCTAGGAGGCACCGCCCTCCAAAAGGTAATAGATGGGGTAGAACGATGAACTCCTTGCTCTTGTGCTTCAAAAGATAGTCTCCTCAACACTCAATCACTCTCTCACAAATTTGGCATGGGTAGGAGAAATTGATCTTGTGGAAAGCAATTTGGGGAGGCTAGAGATCAAGTTTCAAATGATTGGATTGGAATCTCTTGATCTCAACACATGAGTAGGTGGCTCTCTCTCAGAAAAATGGATCTGGCAAGTGTAACTGTGTTTTGAGTGCTTCCTCTCGAATGAGAGGTAGGTGGAGGGGTATATATAGGCATCCCCCAAAATCCAACTGTTACAACATTATTGCCCAACTCGGTGACACCAAAATGAATCTCGGTGGTACCGAGTAGCACTAAATGTGGCAACTGTTGAATTCTTGGTGAGACCGACATAGGAATCTCGGTGATATCGATACGATGACCTAGACGAGTTTCCAAATCTCGGTGATACCAATTTGAAACTCGGAAATTCCGATTATATAAATCTTTTGAATAGAAAGTTGGTCACTGAATCTCGGTGGCACTGATAGGAATGTTGGTGGTACCGAGATGGTAGGGTTTGGCATAGGTTCTTTCAAGTGTAAAATCGGTATGGCCGAGTGAAAATTGTTGGTGGCACCGATTTTGCTAGTATGGGTTTGGACAGATATATTTTGTGGGAGAATGGCTGAGTATTTTTGGTGGCTACCTCTAAGCACTTGAGCAACCAATTCATCATAATACCTCACCC
The DNA here is from genome assembly GCF_904849725.1 of Hordeum vulgare subsp. vulgare. NCBI lineage: Eukaryota > Viridiplantae > Streptophyta > Magnoliopsida > Poales > Poaceae > Hordeum > Hordeum vulgare. Next base: position 224,194,372 of record NC_058522.1, read on the forward strand.
CCTTTTAATAGTATTGGCTTTTCTATGTACTCAAAGTGATTTCTCACAAAGTATAAAATGTAGAGTCTTCTTGCTTGAAGCTTGAGCCAATGCTATTCCTTCCTTCATCAAGGGGCTTCTCCTCACAATCCTATAGACACGGCTCTCTCTGGACTATACCTGAAATATACTAGGTAAAAGTGTTAGTTTAAGAGACAATGTATGTTGTCATGAATTATCAAAACCACCAAGCGAGCATATGTGCTTTGAATGTGCCCCTTTTTTGGTAATTGATGACAACATACAAACAAAGCTCCAAATGAAGATAAACATTAGAATATGACAACTTTGAAAGAAACATGACTAGTACAAGCCCCCCCTAAATGTGTGCAATCCCTTTAAGGATGGTTGCTTTGGACTGGTTGGGCACACACAAGGTAGAAGGACAAGACAAGCCATATAAATCTTGGCTATATGCATCGAACATATGTGAATGTAGAACTTCCATGTTCATGAATCACTCTTGCAAACAATATGTGCAAGAGACAATAAGTCATCATGAACAAGGATATGATGCATATACTTACCTTGAGGTTCCTGAGCGTCTTAGCAGTAGAAGTACACTTGGGAAAACAAATGTTAGATAACACAAGAGTACTCTATTTTAAAGATGCAAAGAGCTTCAAAAGTACCAAGATATTAAAGACATATTGAAAATATGATTTGATGATAGATATTTCTCCAAGAGAATTAAGAACTTTCTCCCCTAATGATTAATAAGTAAGATTACCTCTCCTCCTGAGTCATAGCATGTAGATGTTGTGAGTAGGTAGGGTAAGACAAGTTTAATCAAAATATAGTGATAGAAAGGCAATGATATCTAAAACAATTTTATCATCTCTCTCCCCCGTAATGGTATTTCTCCCCCTAAGTGTATAAGGTTTGGTATATCTCCCCTTAAGTGGATCTCCCCTCAGGTAGACCTCCCTTTAGGAAAATGTATCTCCCCTTTCATGTAAGCTTATTGGTCATATTTACCCCCCTTTATGTAAGCTTATTGGAAGCTTTGTTATTTCCCTCCCTTCGGCATTGATTTCCAAAAAGGTGAGAGGGTAAAGGCTCATTGAGAGGAAAGGGATCCTTGATTCTTCTCTCTTTGATAAGAGTTCCTTCAATTTGACTCTTCTCCCCCTTAAGAATAGATAAGAGTTCCTTGAACTATCTCCCCCCACGTTAGGGATCCTAGATGATTCTTCCTCTTATATTGTATGGGATCATTGAGGTTTTCTCCCCCTTGAAACTTTTGCTAAGACTAATTTTTGTTTCCCAAAATGTTCAATAAGATCTTAGAAGGTAATGAAATTTGGGATCATTTAAAATCTTTATCCCCCAAAGGCAAAAGCTCCAGAAGATATCTGAAAATCAAAGGCAGTGGTAAATTTCGGAGTCACCGAGGCAATATGGTTCGATAGAGCCGAGAATGACAGCACGTCTCTGGAAGAAATCGGTTGGACCGAGTTTCCGAGATCGGTGAAACCGAGTTGCATTAAAAATCAACTCCTAAAATAAAAATAGACACAAAATTTCCTCAAACTTTAAAAAATAAACTATCCAAAGATAAAAAGGAAATAATAGAAACTTTTTTTATTTCATTTTGAAATATATACATACATATAGGTGAGAGTTGAATGGTTCCAAGAAAGCATGCAATGAAAAATGTGAACCATATAAAAATCTCCATCTAGATGTGGGGCGGTAACTAGGTCACCTATATTAGAGTATATTGACTTGAGGAGTCAAGGAAGAATGCTTGAACATAGGTCATACTCATCGTTAAGCGCAAAATGGGGTTACCATTTTTCGATTAAGCTTTTAATGTCTTCATATCACTTGACTTGCTTTATACAATGACTTGGTGCAAAGCTTTATCAAGGATATGAGTACATACCTTCAAATGATGTTGATGACATGGCATGTATGCATACTTGTCGTGGATGCTCAAAGTTGATGAAGATCATCTTGAGTTGGGAGCTATCCTTGTCGTTTTGGTCCACTTTTCACCTACAATGGTTAGTCATGCAAGGAAGAACACAATATTTCAAATGACATGAGTGAATTACGTCACCATATAATTGTCAAGGATATGATTTTGTTGTCTTCGTCCTCCATCTCCGAAGAAGGGGCTGTTGATACTTGTCCATGTCAAGATTGCTTTTGATGTGAGTTGATGGCAATCTTGTGAAGTCTATTTCTTTCAAGTACCTACAAAAGGTTAGATGCAAGACAAGGGAGCATAGTTTTCCAAGATATAAGATAGTGTGAAATCAATAACATCTTGAAATGGACAATCAAGCTCATGCCCTTGCATACATTCGAGTGAGTCCAGCTCAAGTTTGAAGGATCAATGATGTTGAACTCACTCCTCAAATGACAAAATACTTTGTCATCAAGTGGTTAGGTAAAGATATCAACTAATTGTTTGTCGGTACGAACATTCTTAAGATCTATATCTCCTTTACCAACATGATCACGAATGAGATGATGTCGCACTTGAATATGTTTTGTTCGAGAATGTTGCATAGGATTATAGGCAATGTCAATAACACTTTCATTGTCACACAATAATGGAACATTTTAAACATGAATGCCATAATCCTTAAGAGTTTGAGTCATCCACAGTAATTGCGCACAACATGATCCAGCAGATATATATTCAGCTTCGACAGTAGATAAAGATACTGAGTTTTGTTTCTTGGATGACCAAGACAAAAGAGATCTCCCAAGAAATTGACATGTACCCGAGGTGGATTTTCTATCAACCTTGTCTCCGGCATAGTCTGAGTCAGAATAGCCAACAAGATTAAAAGAAGATCCCTTGGCATACCATATGCCAAAGTTTGGTGTATGTATTAGGTATCTCACTATTCATTTAATAGCCAATAGATGACACTCTTTAGGTGCCGCTGGGTATCGGGTACACATGCAAATACTCAACATGATGTCAGGATGGGAGGCACATAGATATAGCAATGAACCAATCATTGATCGATAAACTCTTTGATCAACCGGTTTGTCCTCCGTAGTGAGGTCAACATGTCCACCAGTAGGCATGGGGTTTCTCATACCTTTGCACTCTTGCATGTTGAACTTCCCAGTTAAGTCCTTGGTGTACTTGGTTTGAGAGATGAACGTGCCTTCTCTCGATTGTTTGATTTGCAAACCGAGGAATAATTTCACCTCACACATCATAGACATCTCATATTTCTCTGACATCAACCTTCCAAATTTCTCAGTAAAATGTGGTTAGTAGAACCAAAGATAATATCATCCACATATATTTGGCACACAAATAGTTCAACATTAATTCTTTTAGTGAATAAAGTTGCATCGGTTTTACCAATCTCAAAACCCTTTTTAATGAGAAACTTCATTAGGAATTTGTACTAAACTGTAGGGGCTTGTTTAAGACCATATAAAGCTTTATGAAGTTTGTAAACATGATTAGGTTTCTTGGGGTTCACAAATCCGGGAGGTTGTTTGACATAAACCTCCTCCTCAATTTCACCATATAAAAAAGCACTTTTGATATCCATTTGGTAATGAGTTATATCATGGTGATTGACATAAGCGAGAAGAATGCGAATGCCTTCAAGTGTAGCAACGAGGGCATATGTATCACCATAGTCCATACCTTCGACTTGCGTTTGTCCCTGGGCTACGAGACACGCCTTGTTGCAAACAACTTGTTCATCTTCATCTTGCTTGTTCCGAAACGGCCATCTTGTACCAATGATGTTGTGCTCGTCTTCGGGCTTTTCAACAAGTATTCACACCTGATTCATCTCAAAGTTGTGTAGCTCTTCGTGCATCGCATTTACCCAATCCGGGTCTTGAAGGGCTTCTTCTACCTTCAAAGGCTCAATGCTAGAGACGAAAGAGTAATGCTCGCAAAAGATAGCTAAACAAAATTTAGAGCTAGTGATTCTCCCGGTTTGTATGCAACCGAAGATTTGATTTAGCGGATGATCTTTGTCCACTCTTGCTCGAACTCCTGACAACTTGTTCTTTTTGGATGGTGGAGCTTCTTCATCGTCATCTTCTTGCAGGTTGTCATTGACAGTGTCATCTCCTTGAGGTGGTGGTGAGGAAGGTTGAGGTGGATCATCACGTTGTACTTCTTACTCTTCTTCATCATGTCGTGTACCGCTTGTGCATGCCTCCATGTTGTTTTGTGGTTCTCCTTGACGCGAAGTAGGAGCTTCCACTTGAGTTGATGAAGTACTTTCCTTCACCTCCATCGGACGAATCTTGCCGATAGGTAGATCTTGGATGGCTTCCGTAGGTTCTTATCTCCTACATCATTTGGCGATTGTTTGAACTGTGAACCATTAGATTCATCAAACTTCACATCTACCGTCTCTTCAACATTTTGAGTGAAGCTGTTGTAGACACGGTAAACCTTCATGTGATTTAGAAGCAAATTTAGAAGCTGTTGTAGACATTGTAAGAGTTTGATCCGTAACCGAGTAGGAAACCTTCATGGGATTTAGAAGCAAATTTAGTGCGATGATGCTTATCAAGAATGTAGAACCTTGAGCCAAATACTTGAAAGTATCCAGCTTGGGGTTTGTTACCGACGAGTAGCTCGTATGCCGTTTTACCAAGAAGCTTGTGTAAGTAGAGTTGGTTTATGACATGACAAGCTGTTTCCACGACTTCTGCCAAAAAGTGTCTTGGTGTCTTGTATTTGTCAAGCATCATTCTGGCCATCTCCACGAGAGTCCGGTTCTTCCTATCAACAACTCCATTTTTTTTGCTGTGTGTACGTCATCGAGAACTGATGTGAGATACCTTCTTCGTCAAGAAAATTATCCACATTAGTGTTCTTGAACTTCGTTCCATTGTCTCTCTAAACTTTCTTGATCTTCACTTGAAACTAATTTTGGGCTTTCCGAGCAAAGTTCTTGAAGATCTTTTGTACTTACGATTTATCTTCAAGAAAGAATACCTACATAAATCTGGAAAACTCATCAAAAATGACTAAACCATAAGAATTTCCAACGAGACTCTTGTAAGCGTTGGGACCAAAAAGATCTATGTGAAGCAACTCGAGTGGCCTTCTAATAGTCATGCATGATGTTCTTCACCGGATGACTTCCACCGACTTGCTTTTGTGCTTGACAAGCACTACAAAGTCTATCTTTGTCAAAGATAACATCTCTAAAACCAAGAATATGACCACCTTTGATAAGCCTGTCAAGGTTACGCATACCTACATGTCCTAACCTTCCATTCCATAACCAACCTTTAGAAGATTTAGCAATAAGACATGTACGAGTTTGGATTTTTAATGAAATCAACAATTTATAGATCAGCTCTACGGATACCAGTAAAGACCATGTTATAGTTATCACGACAAAACAATTGGGAGTCAACTTCCGTAAATAGCACATTGAAACCAAAGTGTGCTAGTTTAGATACGAAAAAAAGATTGTATCCAAGAGATTCAACAATCATGACATTTTGAATAGAACTATCATGAGATATGGCCACCTTACCAAGATCAAGTACCTTACCCTTGGAGTTGTCTCCAAAGGTCACATACCTTCGAGGTCCATGGTTTGGTGTGATCTCATGGAACATGTCTTTATCTCCGGTCATGTGATCGGTGCATCCAATGTCAAGAACCCACTTTTCCTCCGGCCATATAGTCTCTAAGGTTCACCATAAGACTAAGGTTCCTCATGGTATTCTCATACTCGATGTCAACCTCTTCATCTTCATTGTAGTAGCCATGCTCCACATTGTCATTGTTCGACGAAATATCCTCGTCATAAGAACCAAGAATTTCATTAGAATTTTGACTATGACAATGTTCATGTTTATGCATGCGAATGGATTCAACAATGACATTGTTAATGGTAATGACATCACCTTTAGCATGCACGAGGTCATGAAGGTCAAAAAGGCATTTATCAGAATTAGTAACGGTTGGCTTCATTTTGTGAAAGGCATTGCATTTATGGAAAATGATCTCAAGACTTTTTAGTGAGTAATGAGGTTATATTTTCTCTAAGTTTTTCCACAAAGTATGAGCACACTCAATTTTTTTAATTGATTAACACATTTCTTGGCACTCCTCTAATGATTAGATTTACAATTTTAAGATTACCAAGCATATCAAGTTCTTCATCATGAGAAGGATGTAGAGGACGAATGGGAGGCTCATAGGGATATTTAACATACTTGCGCAAATGGAATTCATAGAGTAAATCTTCAAGCGTCAAATTCTTTTAGAGCATTTTCTTTGGGACACACTAAATTCCTCATCTTCAATGTATCCATGAGGAATAGCAATTTGTTCTTAATTTCTTCGCTATCAAAGTCTTCAAGGAATGACCAAAGTCTTCACCCGAAGACATATATTTTTAGGGGTCGATATTCTTCGAATAACTCAAACTCCTCAGCGACTTATAAATCATGCGTACACTCACAAACATATAAGTCTATTAACCTATAATTCATCAATCCACCAAAACGACTTAGGGGCGCTAGATGCACTTACACATTTTAATGCAAATGCACAATCAATCAGGATCACGGGTCACTCTTCCATGTCACATACATCTTGGTGGTGCGCATAAATGATATGAATGCATTACAGTGCACATGACACCAATAATGAGTGAATGATCATCACATAGATATCTCAAGGATAGGAAATAGTAGCATCGAACATAGAGCGTATGATCAATCACAACAAGGTTTAGCACATCCAAAATATAAAACAAATGTTTTCAAAACAAGAAGAGCAACAAAAAGCAACTCTCTCTCAAAGCCCTAAGGATCTATACACTTCTTCCCCTTCGGCAACAAGTTACCAAAAAGTTTAAAGATATTGAGATAACCATCGCTCTAGGCTCGGTCTCCTCCTGTAGCTATTGAAGGAGTCGACAAGAGAGCGTCGATGAAGGCTTCAGCTGATGTCCTATGAGGTGGTGGTGTAGACACTCGAGGTGTAGGAGCTGATGGAGCTGATGCTGGAGCTTATGTCCTCTGAGGTGGTGGTGTAGACACTCAAGGTGTAGGAGCTGATGGAGCTGATGAAGAAGTCTCATCTCTGTAACTGAGACGACAAAAGATCTAGCTGGAGTTCTGAACTAAGTGGAAGTCTAGAGAGAAGGACTATCGTCATCGGCACTACTGGAGCTGGGAGTGGGCACTGCATCAACTTCCTCCTTCAACTAATTGACTGTAGTAGTGAGCTCAGTCACCTTGTTATCCAGGTCATGAAACTTCGTTTCCACAATCCTCTGTAGGCTCTTCTCGTTTAGCAGAATGTCTTTGATGTTCTTCTCTAGCCCTTGGATGGTGCTGATAAAAACGCCATTTGACCACCTTTGGACCTCAACACTGGAGCACTAGAGGCTGTGTGTGCCTCTGCCTCGGCCTCAACCTCTAACTTAGCCTGTGCAGTAGCTGAAGTGGGATGACTTGGATCCATCACCACAATGTTATCCTTGAACTCTGTCTTGAGTGGCAGGTGTTGAGGATTAAGTAGATACATGTTCTTCCCAACCTTGGAGTTAATCATCATGTGAATATTGGGAGCGTATCCACAAGACCTTTTTTGGTCAGCAACAGACCTTTTTTGGTCAGCAACAGTCCTTCTCATTGTCTCAACAATCAAGTCCATCACCCTAATCATGGCATGGGTGTCTACATGATGCAACATGTTTATGGAGTACCCACCGATCATCTTGTCATCACCTGATTTGTGCATCAAGGTGTACCTCATTATTGTGTTGGTGGTGGGTAGTCCTGCTTGTAAAAAGTAGACTGAGCCTAGCTTGTGGGACTTCAATTACTCCTTGGATACTAGGTTATACATGTTGGCCATGGAGTTGTCGTTCATATTGGCCTGATTTTAAATGTCCATATCTCCATCCCGCACCTCTGGGGATCCTAAGATGGTATCCCACTCTTCAAATGTGGATTGATATCTGGTGCCTTCTGTCATCCATACAATTCTACCATCTAGATGGAAGTGAGATGTAGAGTAGAATTGCATGACCATCTCATTGTTCCATGCTGTCATTTATGTGCCAACAAAGTTCTCAATGTCTATGGCCCTGAAATTTTCTTGCACATGAGGGAGTAGTCTTCGTGGTCCTTGATGTAGTTCCAATCTACACACCTCATGTCACTAACAACTGGACTCTTGTCTAACAAGACAGTCTCATAGAAGTCTTGCTGCTCCTTTGTGTGGAAGCAAGCATCAACTACAGTTCTCTTCCCCATAGCATATGGATCAGTTGTTATCCACTCCCCGAGCTCTTGATCCTTCCTATCCTTCATGTTTTCAGCTATAGGGTGTTCATTATTATGTTGTGGCAGATGTGGTCCTAGATTCCTCAGCGCAACAATTTCTTCTTCCTCTGCAACATCATCTCTTGAAGCAGAACCCTCGTTGTTCTTAGCTGCAGGTATATCTATGATAGTACTCTTTGCCTTAGAGGCTACATGCTTCTTGGTCTTGGGAGCAGATGGATTGGCCTTGGATGCTAGCTTGCTTGGCATAGCATCTTTCACCAGTTTCTGCTGCTTGGAAGGAGGCGGGTTAGTAGGTTCCTCATCTTCCTCTTCAGTGTTTGGATACTCAAGTGTTGATGGTTGCATAGTAACTTTGAAAAACCTGGTCCTTTGTCTCTTTTGTCCTTACTTCTTGGCCAAGACTTTTGTTCTCCGAGCAACACTAGGTCACTCTGAAGATAGAGACAACCCTCTTTTGGCTGCAATTGACTCTGGTATCTTTCTGCCAGTTGCCCCCTCTTTATGCTTGTGATAAGTGCTCTTCTCTAGGACAAAATATGCATCTTCCTCATCAGAGTTGAGCTTCTTCCTTTCCCTAGTTGCTGCCTTGAGCATGTCATGGGAGCTGGGGGTGCCTAGGTCTGACTGGCTCCTCTCAGGACTAGTGTGTGTATCAACCTAAACACTTTGTTCTCTGTATGCATTCTGGCTATCCTCAGATCCTGACATACTGACAAGCTGACCTTGTGAATAGATATAGAAGAGTTGGAAAGATAAGCATCACAAAACAAAGCTGATTTTGCAAAATCTGAACTCAAAATCTTAGTCTCAGAATTTTGCTATGTGGGTTTCGGTTCCACCGAGATTTAATTTCCAGAGCCACTGAGAAAAACTTTCTCCTTAACAGATACTTGGCCACCATTTTCGGAGTCACCGAAAATGATAACTCGGTCTCACTGAGATGGTTCTCAGAGTCAAAAATCAGAATCGATGGTACCAATGCTTTTGCACTCGGTGCTACCGAAACACAAATAGCGCAACCCTAAACCTGAAATTTCTCATTCTCCTAATCTATTGGATCTTTCTTGTGGATAGAATCTTTGCAAATCGTGGTATGAAGATGGACAAATTATATCGTGCAAGAATTGAATCGGGAGCATGATAGGGGGTCGAGTTCTTACCTTAGCTTGGCGAAGAACTCACTACGGCGGCGACGATGGGGTAGATTGCCATCGACGGCAGCGGACTCCGGCAGCGAGAGCGCATTGGAGAAGATGGGGGTGTCCGTAGACACGAGTGGCGACAGTAAAGGGGTGCGAGAAGCCGAGGGTTTGAAGTAATTTTCAATCTTGGTTCTGCGAGTATATATAACCTTCTGCTGTCGATAGCATCGAGTTCACAAAATCGGTGCCACCGAGTTTCTTAACTTCCAATAGGACAGTGAAACTAGGTGAAGCCGAAATTTTTAAGTCAGTGTTACCGAGGTGGAAAACCAGATCAACCCTAATGCTTCGATGAAACCGAGTTTGTGGAGTTGGTTACACCGAGTTTGCACATGGGAGGTTTTGGAAGTCAGCCCTTATCGAAATAGAACTCGGAGTGCTCCTCACATAGAGGGTCCCAAAAGTGCTTGCTCAAATTTGGTAATGAAGCATGAATACAATTTGAGACGAGAAATTATAGATAGCTAGAGGGGGTACTGAGGCATTCTTGTATATCCAAGTGGCCAAAGAAAAAGAAAGCCAAATAATGACAACTATGAAAGGACGTGGATGTCACCTAGAGGGGGGGGGGGTGAATATGCGCTTTAAAATAATTACGGTTTAGGTTTGAACAAATGCGGAATAAAACAAACATTTAATTAGTCAAGCACTAAACGTAAAACAACTAGGCTCACCTATGTGCACCAACAACTTATGCTAAGCAAGATAAACAACTAAGTGATAGCAAGATATATAACAAGAAACAATATGGCTATCTCAAAGTAAAGTCCATAAGTAAAGGGCTCAGGTAAGAGATAACCGAGGCACGTGGATACGATGACGTATCCTAAAGTTGATACCCTTGCAGATGCTTATCTCCTTTTTGAGCGGTGTGGAGGCACAATGCTCCCCAAGAAGACACTAGGGCTACCGTAATCTCCTCACGCCCTCGCACAATGAAAGATGCCATGATTCCACTAAGGGACCCTTGAGGGTGGTCATTGAACCCGTACAAACAAGGTTGGGGCAATCTCCACGACTTAGTTGGAGGCTCCTGACAAGGCCACAAAGCTTTATTATAGTGGATTTTGGCTCCGAGGTGACCTTAAATGCTCAGGGTAATCTCCACAAGTTAATTGGAGACCCCAATGCTTGCCCAGAGCTTTACACCACAATGATTGAGCTCCGAGGCACCACCAACTGTCTAGGGCGCCAAAGCACCGGAGATGCACAAGCTCTAGGGTGCCCAAACACCCAAGAGTAATAAGCTTCTCAAACTTAACTTCCATGTATCACCGTGGAAACTCAAACCTATGCACCAAATGTAATGGCAAGACACAAGGAGTTCCCAAGTCCTTCTCTCCCAAACCCCACCACAACAACTAATGCTATGGAATAAAATGAGAGGGAGAATGGAGAAGAACATAAAGAACTACAAGATCTAGATCCAAGGGGTCCCCCCTCACAAAGAGGAGAAAGTGATTGGTGGAAATGTGGATCTATTTCTCCTCTCTATTTTCCCTAAAGAACTAGCAAGAATAATTGGAGGGATTGAGAGTTAGCAAGCTCGAAGAAGGTCAACAACACGGGAAGAACACGAGCTCGAAGGATGGGGTTCAACGGGGAAGAAGAACCCCTTTTATTGGAAGGGAAATTCCAATTGTTACCTTCTCAGCCCACACACAAGTGGTACTACTGCTCTAGAGAGCGGTACTACCGCCCATTAGAGGTAGTACCATTGCTGGGGAGCGGTACTACCGCTGTGGCTGCAGAGAAGCAGATCAGGAGGGAGGCAGAGGGCAGTATTACTACCAGGGCGGCACTATCGCTGCCAGGAGCGGTACTACTACCCATATGGGGTAGTACAACCTCCTACAACCGCTCAACATCCGCTGAGAGTCCAACCCAAGAAAACCTGGGCCGAAATGGCACGGTAGTAATAAGCGGTAGTACTGCTCTGTGAGCAATACTAAAGGCTAAAACTGCCACTCCAGAAATCTCTCAGTCCGACACGAAAAGTGTCGAACCCCCGAGGAGAGCGGTACTACCACTGACCAGGGCGTTACAACCTCGAATAAGAGGTAGTACTACTCCTGGAGCGGTATTACCTCTTGGGACTTTTTAGTCTAGCACAAAGGCAAGAGATGAAAACTGGTAAGACCATAAGTGCCATAACTTCTACAAATGAGCTCCAAATTGAGAAAACTCAAGCTTGTTGGATTGAGGACAACAAGAGCTATGCAACAACCGATAGTATGAACCGGATTATCTTAAAAAGAGGTAGTATGAAAATTCCAATGATATAGAGATGTGAAATCTCTTACGAATGAACAACCCGCAAAAAATCGAACATCGAAAACATCATAGAAGATTCATATGAACTCCGTTTCCGATGAACTCGAGCTTGTCATGAAGATGACCATAACCTCTTAAAACTCACAAAGAGAAATACCAAACAAGAAACAAGAAAGACGATGCAAGGATGAAAATGGATTGAGCTCTCAACGAACGATACAATCAAGCTACTCACTTGAGAGCCCCCTCGATATTTGAATATATCGGTCCTATGAACACAAATGACTTTTGTAACTTTTCTATCGATGTTCAGGCAAGTCATCATGTCGAAGACTTCTACTTGTAATTGGGTATGTTCGCAAGTTTCGGAACATCTGCTTCAGGAGTATGTAGATCAAGGTTTATTGTCTTCCAAAGAAATACTTGGATGGCGGGTTCCCCAGGGAGAGACAAGGCCGAAACGTAGTGAAGTAGAGGTTGTGGTTGTTCTGGATCATCCTTTTAGAGGCTTTTCTCCTCCCGTGTCAAAATTCTTTCGAGCTGTACTTTATTCTCTCCACCTTCATCCACCAGACTTGGCGCCTAATTCCATATCAATTTTTCGCCAATTTCGAGTCTTGTGTGAGGTATATTTGCAGATGGAACCCACCGTTCCACTCTTCCTAGAATTTTTCTATCTGAACCACTAGACTGAGTGCGTAGACGGTCTTAGCCAGGAATTGGGTGGTATCTCGATTCAAAGATGTAGAAACAGTGTTTTCCCTTCTACTTCCTTGCCAAGACATCCTAAAGGGTGGAACAAGACTTGGTTTTACTATATAAATACTGCCCCACATAATGAAAATCCGCTGCCGGGTTACACACCAAGTCGTCTTCTAATTGATTTTAAGCTTCTTGGCCAAATTTCATAGGAGGAACATGATAAGTTTGCCTTTGTCTTCCAAAAATTGGCGTCTCTCAAATATCACGGACCGACCGGAGTAGATTTGACTTGTTTCTGGGTATCTTGGATGATCCTTCCGTTGAGTTGCCGGAGTTCTCTTATGTGCAAATATTTCGGTCGTATGGATGACCCTCAAAGGTATAACACAACAATTTTGACACAAGATGATGTAAATAAAGTTGTGAAGAAATTACTTGGGGAAACTCAAGCAATCTGTGACCAAGTTGGCTTTGAGCCTTTCAATGCTCTCAACCCGGTTCCTCTAGTAAGAATCTTAAGTCATCATATGATTACCTTTGCATTACCTTCTCCAATTTTCTTGAGCATCTTTTGCTTTTATTTTAATTTACCCAAATCTTGCAGGCTTCTTCTTCGTTTTGGAAGAAGAAAACTGAAGTCCTAGCTAGTAAGCCAAAGGTCGCCTCTATCAAGAAGAAAGGTAGAGTGGCTGTCAGCACTTTAGCATTTCAGGACGAGTTCCCTCAGCCGGTGTCGGGGATATACCCCGTGGTGTGACCCGACTTGAAGTATGACCCGGTCGAGCTTGCCGACTCACTGGTGACCCAGTAGGCGTGTCAGACGAATGACAAGACTGAAGGCCCAAGGCTCGGCGTACACCCCAGCACAAGGCGGCTCATAGAGAGACCAGGAGGGCCGACTCACAAGAGAAGGCCCAAAGAAGAGGAAAGACTCCCTCACAAAGGAAACAAGACCCGGATTAGGACTTAAGAGAGACCAGTCCTATTCCTACTCCTAGTAGGACTCTACATGTAAACCTACCCCTTCCACTTATATAAGGAGGGGTAAGGCGCCCCAAGAGGGACAGATTCACAAGTAAAAGTCATTAGAGATAGACAAATTAGACACTCTCGAGATTAGAGGTAGCGATTCCGCATCCTTGTAATTGAGATCATCATCTTCATCAATGAAACACAAGCAGGATGTTGGCTTTTACCTTCATCGAAGGGGCCAAACCTAGGTAAACTCGCGTCTCTCAATTCCGATCAACCCCTCTCAAGCCGCCACATAGCTGCGATGGCTTCACACCTAAGTACTTGCACAAAGACATATGTCGTGATAAAACCATGACATTTGGCGTCCACCGTGGGGCCACGAACGGTGGATTTGTGTTTTGAAGGGATCTCTCCTAGGATCGAGAAAGCTTATGACTCGTCGGATCCGTGAGAGCCGATGCAGAAGATCACATCATCAACGAGGAGTCAAAATAACGTGTCTGAGTTTGAAACATGAAGATTTTAGGCTTGAGCATTGTGCAACAGCCTCACGCACCGTAATGACTCGTCGAAAGTCCATGACGAGGCGCTGCAATGTTCTGGGGCAGTCAGATGTTGCAGTCACAGGAAGGCAAAGAACCTGCTGCGAGCACACAGTTGCGGAAGTATTGGCGGCGGTTTTCATGGAGCAGTAGCGCAGTCAAAATTCCCATGCCCGTAGGAGTAACATATTTGATGGAAATTTCTCTCCTTTGGAAATCAAGCAATACTAATAATAGTACGTCAATTACTACTACTAGTAGTACATCGTGTACACTCGTACGCAACCAGCTTATTCGAGCTAGGTTCAGCAGCGAAGTCCAGGCCGCCACAGACTCGATCGCTCCGCCATGGCTAAGCCACGACGCCGCGCCTGACGTCAGCCATGGATCGATCCGCCACGGCCTCACCCCGACCTGCTGCTCTCCGGCCCCCGTGCGGGCATATCCAGGGCTGCGCTCCGAATCCCCTTGCAATGACCGTAGGTTCCACCTTCCCTCCCTTTTCAGGCAGCTTTTCTCGTGATGGCACGGCCGTCAACGTCGCCGAACCACCTCGACCCTGCCGGCTAGTCCTCTGCTCTACCTCCACCAGTATATTTCCGAGTCGAGTTTGAACTCAACCTCGTTTTCGAGTCATCGCCCCAGCATCTCCCGTCTCGGACTCGACCGCGCCTCGAGCCGCCGTTGCAACCTCCGAGAGCTGCACGTCGTTTCCGACCGAGCTGTCACGAGCACGCTAGTTTGTATGTTCACGCCACACGACCGTCGCTTCTGCCATACGCCTGCCGTAGCATGCGCACCTCACGCACCTCCGCGCACAGTCTCGCCTCGAGCTGGTCACCTTGCACTCGCGTCGGGCCTGCTTCCCTGCGCTGGCTCCACCCTGCGCTCAAGCCATCCCGGCTGCTGCACTCCCCGCCGCCGCGCCACCGCGTCAGCCTCAAGCCGGCCCGGCTGCGCACCCCTGCGCCGTTTCCACCGCCGCAAATCTCGTCGTTCACCACTTCTCTGCTCATCTCGACCCGCCCCGCTCACATCCGACCTGTGTTAGACCAAAAATGAAACCCCATCCCTGTGGCGATCACCTGAGACAAGCCTTGAGCACCAACTCTAACACACACCGCACCGTTACAACGATCACCACGGTGCTTCTTATACCCGGGTGACACCACCCCACGACTCGCTCGCAGCTTGCCCACCACGCCACCCCGGTTCGGCCCGCACGACGCACTCCCGCGCGCTCTCTGCGCCGAGCCCTCAACAAACCCCGCGTGATCACCGCATCTCCCCTGCTCGCCTGGCTACCGTGTCACCCAAGTCACGCACGCACGCACGCACGCCTACCCCACGGTTCCGACGCACCACACACATCTGGTGCGCGCCCATACACGCACCGGACATGTGCAGCGCGCCGCCGTGGCTTATTACAGCCTACATTCTCCCCCTAAGACGCGGCTCAGAGGAGCCTGGGCTCGTGGTCGGCGATCTCCCCCAGCAGCGCTTGCTCCTGCGCCGCCGCTTTCTCCCGCCTCGGGCACTCCCTTTTGAAGTGGCCGCATTCGTTGCAGTGATAGCAACGCCCGTGGCGATTCCCTCGAGCACCTGACGCCTCGCTCTTGCCGTCGTTGTCGTCATCCCGTGCACCACCTCGTCGGCGCTCCTGTGCACGCCACTGTGACATGGTCAGCATCAACTGATCGCCGCCACGGTCGCCGCCGTCCTGTCTACGACGGCGCAGCCTCTCGTTGAACGCCTTAAGCCGCCCTAGTGCGTCCTCGAAGAGCACCGTCGACACGTCACAGAACTGCTCGATCCCTGCCACTGCCGCGTACAGGCGGTCCGGCACGGCGTCGAGAAGCTTCTTGACCATCGCGGCGTCGTCTAGGGTCGATCCAAGCCCCGCGTAGCGCGCCGCCATCCCGCCGATCTTCCCTGCGAACGCGTCCAGGGACTCGTCGGCGTCCATGCGCAGCCGCTCGAAATCTCCTCGGAGCGTAGCCAGCCACGCCGCCCGCACGCGATCAGCTCCGACGAATCTCGACTTGAGGCTGCCCCAGATCTCCGCCGCGGTCTTCTTTGCAGCCACCTGCAGCATCAGGTCGTCGGAGAGCGCTCGCAGCAGGTAGGCGCGCGCCGGCTTGTCTTTCTTCGCGATCACCGCCGACGCCGCTTCCTCCGGTGGCACAACCGCCTCCCAGAGCCCGGCATCATCGAGATCAGCCTCCACCTTGATAGCCCAGGTGGTGTAGTTCTCCCCCGTAAGCATAGGGACCGACGTCGACATCGTCGTCCCCGACCCGCCAGAGTACGGGACCAACGCCATGGTCGTCGAGCTCCCCGGTCACATGTGGCTCTGATACCAAATGCCCATTTTTCCTTGATCATAGGTCACTTGGGGGCTTCCAACTCATCGAGTTCATCCCGAATACCCTCTTAGCTAGCAAAAAATTAACGCATTACAACGGTTATACTGGACTGTATGTTTTGCGACTCGCCCTATAGGCCCCGTGTACTCTTGGTGAGTCAATCCAATCTTGGACCCTGAACTTCCCAAAGTTAAAACATTGAGGTGCTTGCGAGAGACAACATATGGAAAATAGACGAACCATGTGTTCATCAAACCCGCTTCACTAAAGCCTGACTTGAGCCTGATCCGCCAGTCTAAATCATAAAGGTTTTTGCAAAAACCTCTTAGGGTACTGTCGTGGGTATAAGCTTGACAGTAGATGAGTAGGGTACGAATGGAGAGGGCAGAGTCCTAGCTACGTCAAGGTTGTATGAGTTCAGGACCCTTTTTGTGGAGGTAATAGCCCTACCTCTCAGTGCTCTTGGATCTTGTGTCGAGTGGGAATATGTGTTACACGGATGCGAACCCTTGTGCCAGAGGGGAGGGGTGGCTTATATAGAGTGCGCTACCCCTCATAAGTGTCTGGCATGCAAGGGTGCAGTAAGTGGGGTTTAAATGTGTATGTTACTGATAACATACGTAATAAATGATGTTTACTATGACCAGCTGAACGCGTGCCCGTTGTCCTCTCTAGAGTGGCTTTTGGTGTTCTATGTCGACTGGCTTCGGGCTTCTCCGAGTGGAAATTAATAGCCGAGTGAATGAGGGATCCTCCGAGTGGTTCTCTACTGGGTGGATTAGGCGTTTTCTCCATCCAGTCGGAATTTCCTTTGTAGTCCTTAAGCTAATAATGAGGTGCCCTTGGGTAGGACATATAGGTCAGACCTATGACCCTACCATAGGTCTATATCCCCGTCATTAGCCCCCGAATGGATCAGGGTCCGAGTGGTGAAGGTGTTGATGTAAATCTTGTAGCAGCAGACTAAACTTGAACGTACTTCATGGTCTTGCATAATTGGGTGTCAACCGAAGTCTTCAACATTCGCCCTGATCGATTCTGCTGAGTAACACGTCTGAGTGAACTTGTAGATCCGAGTGACTAACAGGATCTCGGGATGTCACGGATCACCCTGTCAGTTCTGGATTTTCTGGGATTTGAAATTTTGGGTTACCACGCGCCTCACGGTGATGACGCCATTGTAAGGCAAGTGGGAGGCGTCGTCTCGATTACCGCGCCTTGATCTCCACCACGTATCTCGCATCTTTGGCAATGTGATAAGCAAGGATCTGGCGGACCCACCGACCAGAGACCCAGTAGGCCAATTAGAAAACTAGCCCACGCTAGGGTTTTGAACGACATCATCCTTCTCCTCCTCGGATCTTCCTCCTCTCTCGCCCTTCCAAACTTAGTCTCCAGATAGATCTCGCCGCCGCCAAGCTGACAAAGGGGTAGACTAGCAAGCTAGAGCGGGCCAAAAAGAAGAAAGGTGGCAAGCAGAAGAAGCCGGAGCTGCCGCCGGGATGGATTGAGGGGGATTTCCTCCATTCCACGGTCCAACAAGAATATCTCCTGGAGCTAGCAGAGCACGGGATGTTGGCAAAAAAGTCACGGAGGCTGCCCGATGATGAAGCCGAACCAGAGCCGCGCGAGGGGGAACGGGTCCTCCTCTTGACCCACATTGAGAAAGGTTTCTCCCTGCCTCCCTATCCCTTTATTCGTGGGTTCTTGAACTTTTTCGGGGCTCAGTTGCACCATTTTCCCCCAAACGCCATTGCTCATCTTTTTGCTTTCGTCACTCTGTGTGAGTGTTTCCTGGGATGTCCTCCTTATTGGGGGTTGTTTAAGTATCTCTTCACCATGCGATCCCAGTCGGTGAAGAAAGTGAATCCGACTGATGACAAAACTCACATTATACAATTGTGCGGGGGTTTGGGGCTCCAGAAGAGGAGCAAAAGCACCTATCCCCACACGACCCTTTCGGAGTCAGTTCACAATTGGTAATCCACCTGGTTCTATTGCAATGATCTTGCCTCCCCAAACATGTCGAGTGGTCTTCCTCCTTTTACTTTAGCGCGAACGAGTGCTCCTAGGGCTTTGATAATGTCGAGAGAGGAGAAGACCCAGGTAGAACACTTAGTGAACGCATTGATCGGCGTGGTTCGCGGCAGCGTGACACGGATGGATTTGCTGGAGACGTTCCTCGGACGACGCATCCAGCCTCTCCAGGCTAGGGATCATGCCATGTGGAATTACTCAGGCCCGGGGGATTCCACTCGGTCTCATCTGGTGGAGGTAAACAAGGAAACGATGGCGAAGTGGATCAGCAGTATTACTGGTCCTTGTGACAATCCTCTCGGGTCGAAGCGGGTTTTACCCTATTCCTCTCAGAATCCGCCGAATAATGTGGTAAGTCGTGCTTCATTGTATATCTTTGCATTGCATTCGAGTGATTGAAATTCCCGTCGACTGACTTGGTGATCTGTATCTCACAGGCGTGGACGGACATGTATTCACTAGTTCCGAATGGTGCCCCGCTTGAGGTCGATGAAGGCAGCATGGAAGGTAGTGTTGAAAGTGACTATGTTGAAGACAACGAGGAGACTAAGGATGACTTAGAAGAGAGCGAAGAGGAGGCTTCATCTCCTTCTCGCACCGATCCTATATCTAAGGAGCACCACAATCCAGCAGCTACGCCAAACAAGACCTTGGCGTCGAGTGGCCGAAGTACTAGGAGGGTTAGGGGAGCATCCAGCGAACCAGTGGAGAAGTCCGCGAAGCTGCTAAAGCCCAACACGTGAAAGCCTCGGAAGGCTCTGCCTCGGATGAGGATCTCCATACCAACCGTCTCGACGTAAGTGTTCATTCTTTTCGTTTGATCCGAGTGAATTTCCCTGGTTGATGTTGATCGAATGGAGTTTCTTTGTTCGAACTTCAACTTCTATGACGTCACCGTCAAGAGAAGATAAGGATCTAATGGATTTAGACACCGTGGATGTGGTCACTTCTCAGCAAGGTGCGATCAACTTTTTACTCTGTTTTATGTCTTCGTGCGTATAGTCTTCCGTTGGAATATTTGACATTTTTGTTTGTCAGCTTTGCCAGCTACAGATGTCATCTATTTGGATGACGATGATCAGCAGCGGACGGCTGTTGAGTTGGCCCTAACTATGTCCGAGACGCCTGTGGTGAGTGCTCCTCCCGTCAGTTCGGTCATTGTCACCACTGCGCCTACTGCACTGCAGTTGGGAACTCCAGTCGTAATTGCGGCGGCTCCAACTCCTCTGATGCCTGCATTTACAATGCGCCGAGTCCTAGAGGACCAGACTGGTGCTGCTAAGGAGGCCATGATCTAGGTGGACTTGATGATGCAGCAGGCCAAAGGAGCTTACGACACCATCAAGTCGGCGTGTGACAGCAACTCGGAGCTTCGAGCCAACATACGAGTAAGTGCGACAGTAAGTTCGATATTTCGTTTGAATCTTGATTTTTCATCCACGAGGAGTTTAATAGTGTCGCATGGTTGTTCTTTCCATTCCAGTGGGGTCACGCTTAGCGAACCCACTGGGTGTAGTCCCCGAGATCGTTGTCGATTGCTTGCATCAGCAGGGGTCTGATCGGTAGAAATACTTTCTCTTTGATTTTTGACTCGTCCGGGACGGACCTGGTCGAGTGTTGTTGTATCCAGTTGGGGCACGCTAAGTGCACCACTAGGTGTAGTCCCCAAAACTATTGTCAATCATTTACGAATGGCAATAGTCTTAAGAACTTGGACAGAGTGTCCTTTTGACTCACCAGGGCGGACCCGGTCAAGTGTTGTAGTAACCAGTGGGGGCACGCCGAGTGAACACACTGGGTGTAGTCCGTGAGACCGCTGTCGAGTGCTTGCATCGGGTGGGGTCTGATCGGAAAGCACACTTTTTTTGTCTTTGAATATTTTGAATGTTCAGTTGAACCATGCCTTTCCACTCAGAAGTGAAAGAATCTTAACGTCGAATGACTTTTCCCTCTGATGTTTTCAAAAAACCTATGAGATAGGAACTGAATATGCCAACTTAGTGGCGGAGAAGAATCAGCTTCAAGTGAATCTGGAAGCTGCTACGAATGACTTGAACGCCTTGAAGAAGGTTGTGGAGGACAAATACAAGGCTCTAGCAGAGGCCGATAAGAAGTTATCGGAAGCGAGTAGTGTAGAGGCACAGAATGCCAAACTTAAGAAGGAGATGCATGACTGGACGAAACAACTCGAGAGGATGTCCAAGAGATGGAATGCTCATGAGAGGTTTGTAGGGGAATTCACAACCAAGATGCCTGGCATGCTCATCGGTAAGTGAGTCTCGTCGAGTGAATTTCTTTGTATGTTTCTGATTGTCTCAAGGCTAACTTTGCAATCTTTCTTTCCCGCAGATTTTTGTCAAGACTTGGAGAAGGAAACTGAGGAAGTTGAGCCATGTATCGATCCCATCAATGTGCCACTTGCGGATACTGTGGCTCTGAATATGTTTCGTGTGGATTTCCATCTCCTGAAGGTGCAAAGCTATGTCGCTCGACTAAGGACCGCTGTGGGTAAAATTGATAAGGAGCTATGGCCTAAAGACGATCTCAAGACTGATGTGGAGGCGATGATGGCCCGATTGGATCAAATTCCCCTCCAAGTGCACGCATGCAAGATATCGGCTACTCATTGCGGAGCTGATGTGGCTCTCTCGCTCATCAGAGTCCACTGCAAGGAATCTCGGGAAGACAAATTGAAGGCGCTCCAAGTGGCAAACATGAAGAAGCCCCGCTTTGAAGACTTCATGGAGACCTTCATTGACACGGCTACCTGCATCGCAAACGGGATCGACCCAGACACCTTTGTTGAGCCAGCAAGTCAGGCGAGCCATGAAGAATAATATTGACCGCCCCCAAAAAAACTTTTGTTCGCATCGGTATGCCGAGTGATTTTGTAACCGTTAAAACTTCGTTCGGGTGTTTAACCCGGGTACCTTTGCTCGCCCAGATAATCTTGATCTGCGTCGAATAATTTTAAGTTTATCCATATTGGATGGATTCAATTGTTTTTGGAATGCTCTTTGCGTACACCTAAGCAAAGTCTGATTCGCAGTTGGGCTGGGGTTAACTTAGGCGAAGATTGACTCGCTTCAAAGTTTCCGAGTGAGAGGATTTCTCTTCACTCGGAGAACGTTTGACACTTAGGCAAAAGCTGGTTCGCAGCTAAGCCCTCGAGTGAGAAGGTAGCTCATCACTCGGAGTACGTTCGTACTTAGGCTAAGCGGATTAGCAGCTAAGCCCTCGAGTGAGAGGATTGCTCGCCACTCGGAGAAGGTTTGATGCTTAGGCAAAAAATGGTTTGCAGCTAAGCCCCCGAGTGAGAGGGTAGCTCGTCACTCGGAGTAAGTTTGTACTTAGGCTAACCGGATTAGCGGCTAAGCCCCCGAGTGAGAGGATAGCTCACCACTCGGAGAAGGTTTGACACTTAGGCGAAAACTGGTTCGCAGCTAAGCCCCCGAGTGAGAGGGTAGCTCGTCACTCGGAGTAAGTTTGTACTTAGGATAAGTGGATTAGCGGCTAAGCCCCGAGTGATAGGATAGCTCGTCACTCGGAGTAATTTTGTACTTAGGCTAAGCGGGTTAGCGGCTAAGCCCCGAGTGAGAGGATTTCTCGTCACTCGGAGAATGTTTGACACTTAGGCGAAAACTGGTTCGCAGCTAAGCCCCTGAGTGAGTGGATAGCTCGTCACTTGGAGTAAGTTTGTACTTAGGCTAAGCGGATTAGCGGCTAAGACCCCGAGTGAGAGGATAGCTTGCCACTCGGATAAGGTTTGACACTTAGATGAAAACTGGTTCGCAGCTAAGCCTTTGAGTGAGAGGATAGCTCGTCACTCGGAGTAAGTTTGTACTTAGTCTAAGCGGACTAGCGGCTAAGCCCCTGAGTTAGAGGATAGCTCGCCACTCGGAGAAGGTTTGACACTTAGGCGAAAATAGGTTCGCAGCTAAGCCCCCAAGTGAGAGGGTAGCTCGTCACTCAGAGTAAGTTTGTACTTAGGCTAAGCGGATTAGCGGCTAAGCCCCCGAGTGAGAGGATAGCTCGTCACTCGGAGTAAGTTTGTACTTCGGCTAAGCGGGTTAGCGGCTAAGCCCCCGAGTGAGAGGATTGCTCGTCACTCGGAGTAAGTTTGTACTTAGGCTAAGCGGGTTAGCGGCTTACCCCCGAGTGAGAGGATTGCTCGGCACTCGGAGAAGGTTTGACACTTAGGCAAAAACTGGTTCGTAGCTAAGCTCCCGAGTGAGAGGATAGCTCGTCACTCGGAGTAAGTTTGTACTTAGGCTAAGTGGATTAGCGACTAAGCCCCCGAGTGAGAGGATTGCTAATAACTCAGAGAAGATTTTTCAATTGGGGCCGACAGAGATTGTAAAAAATCACAACTTTGACAAGCATATTGTTTCGGGCAAACTTCATCCGTTACATCAGATCAATCAGTGGTCAAGCATAAAAGCGTTTGAGTAAATCTACATTCCATGCATTTGGATCATCGATCCTCTTCTAGAGATTGTAGAGTCGATAGGCTCCATTGTTCAACACCTTGGTGACGACGAAAGGACCTTCCCAAGTAGGAGCTAGCTTATGAGGTCACTCTTGATCTACTCGGAGCACCAGATCGCCTTCATGGAATGCCCGGATCCTGACATGCCTCGAGTGAAAGCGCCGTAGGTCCTGTTGGTAAATTCTCGACCGAATCAACGCCATCTCGCGCTCCTCCTCCAAGAGATCCACTCCGTCCTGTTGTGCTTGCTCGGCTTCAGCTTTTGAATAGAGATCCACTCGGGGATTGTTATGGAGTAAATCACTCGATAGGACGGCGTCAGCCCCATACACCAGGAAGAATGGTGTTCGTCCAGTCGACCGGTTCGGGGTTGTCCTCAAGCCCCAGAGAACAGAAGGCAACTCAGCTACCCAAGCGCCCGCGTCATGCTCAAGGTCTCGCATGAGTCGAGGCTTCAATCCTTGGAGGATAAGTTCATTTGCTCGTTCAGCTTGGCAATTGGTTTGGGGATGGGCAACAGATGCATAATACACTCGTGTCCTTAGTCAGAACACAAACGCCCGAATTCATCTGAGTCAAAGTTTGACCCATTGTCCGTGATGATGCTATGTGGGACTCTTTACCGGAATGTAACTTCTTTCATGAATTTGATGACAGTGCGAGAATCTAACTTCTTGATCAGTTTAACTTTGATCCATTTGGTAAACTTGTCGACTGCAACAAGCAAGTGCGTGAACCCACTCTGACCCGTTCGGAAAGGTCTGACCATATCTAAGACGAGACAGCGAACGACCCCATGAGAGGGATAGTCTTGAAAGCAGATGCATGCTTATGAGACAAGTTGGAGTAGAACTGACAGCCTTCACAATGATCAACGATATCTTTGGCCATTTCATTTGCGTGTGGCTAGAAGAATCCGGCTCGGCATGCTTTGGCAAGAATATCCCGAGAGGACGCATGATGACCATAGGTCCCCGAGTGGATTTCCTCCAAAATCAGCCTGCCCTCCTCAGGGGAGACGCATCATTGAGCTATGCGAGTAACGCTCTCTCTATGGAGCCGATCACCCATCACTGTGAAGGCCTTCGACCTGCGGACAATTTGTCGGGCTTCGTCTTCGTCTTCTAGCAACTCTTGCCTTAGGATGTATGCAATATACGACACTGTACAGTCGGGCGTGATTACCAGAATTTCCATTATCACATTGAGGACTGCCGGAACATCGACTTCAGTCAGGTTGGAATAACTTATAGTTTGCGGGGGCTCTTTAGTAAAAGGGTCTTATTGCACCAAAGGGGTGTGCAAATGTTCTAAACACACATCACTGGGTACATGCTTCCGAGTGGATCCGATCTTAGCCAATTCATTAGCTGCTTGGTTTTTCAGTGGGGGTACATGCTGGAGTTCTAAGCCTTCAAATTTCTTCTCCAACTTCCTCACAGCATTGCATTATCCAGTCATGGCTGGGTTTCTCACATCCCATTATTTCATCACCTGATTGAGCACCAAATTATAATCGCCGTATATCATCAGGCGACGGACGCCGAGTGAGATGGCCATACGCAACCCGTAAAGAAGTGCTTCATACTTTGCCTCGTTGTTGCAGGAATCAAACTGAATCTGGAGTACATAGCTGAGTTTGTCGCCTTTCGGGGATATCAGAACCACACCAGCACTAGAACAATTCAACATCTTGGAATCGTCGAAGAACATGGTCCACTGTGCCGAGTGAATTTGAGCCAGTTGGTGCTGTTCCACCCATTCGACCATGAAATCAGCGAGATCATGGGACTTGATGACCTTATTGGCTTCAAACTTAATGTCACAGTACAACAACTCCATAGCCCATTTTGTCACTCGACCGGATGCGTCTCGATTGTGAAGGATCTGAGACAACAGAGCATGGGTGACAACTGATACCGAGTGGTCTTGAAAGTAATGTGCCACCTTTTTTGCTGATAAGTATATCCCATAAAGAAGCTTCTGGTAATATGGATACCTATGTTTGGAAGGGGTCAATACTTCAGAGACGTAATAGATTGGGCGTTGGACCTTGTATGCTTTGCCTTCCTCCTCTCGCTCAACAGTCAGGACTGTGCTGACGACTTGAGTTGTAGCTGTGATGTATAAGAGGAGAGAATCTTTGATGTACGGAGCAGCAAGAACCGGCTGGGTGATGCAAAAAATCTATACACATGCGGAGTGACTTGTCCTTCTTGGGGACGATGACGACATTCGCGAGCCACTCAGAGTGGTAGACCTCATGAATGAACTTGGCCTCCAGGAGTCGAGCCACTTCCTCGCTGATTGCTTTCCTTTTTTGCGTGGCGGACCGATGCAAATGTTCCTTGAGGGGCCGAGCCTTCGGGTCGACTCTTAGTCGATGCTCAGCCAATTTCCTAGGTACACGAGGCATGTCAGCAGGCTTCCATGCGAATATGTCCCAGTTCTCACGGAGAAACTGGATGAGCTTTGCTTCCTATTTAGGATCGAGCGTTGTTGATATGTTAGTCGGAGCAGCGTTGGGATCCGTCGGGTGGATGCTCACTTTCTTGAATTCTCTCGCCGACTGAAAAGCAGACTCAGAAGCAGGTTTCTTTGAACACATTAGGTCGACAGGATCTGTGGTCTTCTTGTACTCGTCGAGCTCCACCATTGCCATCTGCTGATCGGCGATTTTGGAGCCCTGCTGCAGGCACTCTTCTGCTGTTTCCAACCTCCAGTGACAGTGATAACTCCCTTCGGCCCAGGCATCTTTATCTTCAGGTACATGTAACATGGTCGGGCCATGAAACGTAGATAGGCTGGGCAGCCAAGGATGGCGTGGTAAGCACTCTAAAAGTCCACCACCTCGAACGTGAGCTTCTCCTTGCGAAAGTTCTTGTCGGAGCCGAAGACAACGTCCAACGTAATTTGGCCGAGTTACTTGGCCTTCTTGCCAGGGATAACTCCGTGAAACTGCATGTTGCTCTCGTCGAGTCTGGACATTGGGATGCCCATTCCCTTGAGAGTATCGACATATATTATATTCAAGCCACTCCCTCCATCCATCAGCACCTTGCGAAGCCGAATGTCACCAACCATTGGGTCAACAACGAGAGCTTGACGACCGGGAGTAGGGACATGGGCTGGGTGATCCGACTGATCAAATGTGATAGCAGTCTGCGACCACTTGAGGTATGTGGGGGGTGGAAGGAGCTGCCATGTTGACTTCTTGGTTAACAACTTTCAGCCGACTCTTTCTCTCTATGTCAGCGGAGATCATCAAAGTTGCTTGGATCTCTTGGAAAGCATCTTTTCCCTCTTCATCTTCCTTATCAGGGTCTATGTCACTCGACTGTTCCTCCTTGAATCCTTGGAGCAACAATTTACATTGTCGAGTGGTATGCTTTGGCAATATAACATTGCCCTCATCATCTGTCTTCGTGTGGATTGCACACGGTAAATCTAGGACATCGGGTCCCGACTGCTTCTTCTACTTCTTTGAGGGGAACTGACTCTTGCCCTTCCCCTTGAATTTTCCTGCCGCCAGAGCGGCTCCTTCTGCTGGCGCAGTGCCTTCAACCTTTCGCTTATGCTTCGATTGGAATTGGCATCAACGTCGACTGATTTACCCTTACCGCTACAGAGGCGATCTTCTTCTTATCTGTTGACATAACGGGTTGCTATCTCCATCATCTTGCTCATTGACATGTCGCTTGCCTGACCGAACTTCAGATATAGCTCTCGGTACCTCACGCTGCTTTGAAGGTGCAGACTGCTTCATGCTCGGTAACATTTTCCATCGTGTGGTGGAGAGTGGTCCAGCGCTGGATGTAATCGCGCAAAGACTCACTCTGCTTCTATATGCAATGCTGTAACTCAGAAAGACCGACTGGGCGTGTGCCCTCGAAGGTCTTGATGAACACTTGGGCCAAATCTGCCCAACAATATATGCTTGAGCGAGTCAAGTGATTCAGCGATGCATGGGCCAAACCATCTAGCATGAGGGGCAAGTGCTTCATCGCAACATTGTCGTTGCCGCCGCCAATGTGTACTGCGGCTCGGTAGTCGTCCAGCCATGTTTCCAGCTTGGATTCTCCGGTGAACTTGCTTATTCCGTCTGCCAACTTGAAGTTGGGGGGAATATCAGTGGTGCGGATTGCTCGGTTGAAACACTTGGGACCGAAGATGACAGAGCTGCTTCCACTCGGACGATCTCTGTCGTAAACATCTCTCTGGGCTCGACCTCTATCAACTCGTTTCTGGGTGAGATAGTCTCTTGCATCGTGCCTGGGGTCGCGTTCATCACCCACCGAGCACCTTTCGTCATAGTGCCGGGGCACATACGATCCACTCCGCCGAGCAGAGTGCGACCGGTGGAGATCATGGCGATGGTACGGGGGGGGGGGGGGTGGGGAGCAGATTCCGCCCCTGGACTCTGTGATGTATCTGCTCGGACATAATTGTTGGGTAACCTCTTTAGCGACTCGGAAACAACAGGATTCTGTTGCTGTGCCGCTTGCAGTAGAGCACGAATGTGCTCCAAGCCTCTACCTGCCTCTGAGTTTGTCGGCTGGATGGAATGTGCTATCTTTGCAGCTGCAACTACGTTCAAAACGGGCGTGCGTAATACCTCAACATTGACGTCGATTGGAAGTAGGGGGCGCTGGCGGAGATGACCACCCTACGCCTCTCCAGTCTCACGCTTGTTGTGACTAAACTTAAGCGGGCTCTCATGTGAGCCGGCCATGAAAACCTCCGCCACTCGGCTGCAACTCTCGCATTCAAAAGGAGCGCCAGAGTGGTCTGACGCCGAGTCGGAGGCACCGTGCAGAGAAGTAGCGGGCTCGATGGCTGCAACTTGTGGCGATGACGCTTGACGCGCCAGTGCATGGCAGACCCAGCACTGAAGCCGCGAGCGACCGGATCGCTTGTGGCGATGTAGAGCGGGGAGTGTGGTCGACAGCGGTGTCGACGGTTGGTGGAGAAGAACTCGGTAGGAACTAGCTCAGAAGTGCATTGCTCTGTGAATCGGGAGCGCCTCGACATCGAGAGGCGCCTCCTGGAGCCATGCCGAATCGTCGGCGATGAAGAAGAGTGCGCCGAAACGGATCTCATGACCCAAGCACAGGTCGCCGCCAGAAGACATGATGAAGATGTAAAAATGCAAACTTGCGGGAAGTCGCCTAGACGCCTGCCCCAAGGCGGGCGCCAACTGTCGTGGGTATAATCCTGATAGTAGATGAGTATGGTACGAATGGAGAGGCAGAGTCCTAGCTACGACAAGGTTGTATGAGTTCAGGCCCCTCTGCGTAGAGGTAATAGCCCTACGTCTGAGTGCTCTTGGAGCTTGTGTCGAGTCGAAATATGAGTGGTACAGGGATGCAAACCCTTGTGCTAGAGGGGAGGGGTGGTTTATATAGAGTGCACTAGCCCTCATAAGTGTCTCGCATGCAAGGGTGCGGTAAGTGGGGTTTAAATGTGTACGTTAGTGATAACGTACATAATAAATGATGTTTACTACGACCAGCTGAATGCCTGCCTGTTGGCCTCTCTCGAGAGGCTTTTGGTCTTCTGCGTCGACTGGCTTCGTGCTTCTCCGAGTGGAAGTTAATCGCCGAGTGAATGAGGGATCCTCCGAGTGGTTCTGTACCGAGTGGATTAGACATATTCTCCATCCAGTCGGAATTTCTTCTATAGTCCTTAAGCTAATAATGAGGTGACCTTGGGTAGGACATATAGGTCAGGCCTATGACCCTACCCTAGGGCTATATCCCCGTCAGGTACGACTAGAGCCTTTCAAGCCCGTCTACCCGCCGTGACTCAGTGAGATGGCTTATTTATAATATTCAATACCCTAGATGGTATTATCTTTTTCAGGCAAGCATTCAATATTCTTACCCGCCCTACAGAAGTTTGGTGAATATGAAGTCCTTTTTCTCATAAAGGTAAAATCCAAATGGCGAGGCAATAAAGCTCAGAAGGGCGGCTTATATTAAAAGGTAATGCGAAAAGCTTCATTAAGAATAACTTAAGGCCTTATATGGTGTTATCTTTTCTTAGAAAACCGACACTATTTTATCATATACATGCATCATCTTGCATTCCATCATGCATCATACATACATATCATGCCGGTCTTCAAACAGGGTCAAATCATAAACTTCTGCATGAGCAAATAAATTTTTGATAACCAATATGGTGGATCTTCATCATGGTTTATCATAACCAGTGTTCAATGATTTGGTTTTTTAAGTCAGCTCGGAAGAATTGATTATTTTCGAAGAGCCACCCTATCACATATAATGCCGGGTCATCTAATTGACCGACTCTTGGATTTCTTCAACTTGTGCTCTGTAGTAAACTGCAACATTTATGGATTTCTCAAACACATATTTGCCGGGTTACATTGCAACCACGGCCAACAATTTCTTTCATCACAAAGGCATCATTAGCTCACAGAGTGGATATGATTTTATTCTACAATGGAAGGAATAGTCCCGAGTCTGTGCAGTCACACGACTCGACACTTGGGGGCTATATTATTCAAAGCAATATTACATAAAAGTATGAAAGTCCCATATCGGTGCAATAATGCACCATGACACTTGGGGGCTAATGCAAACTGCTCTTTCAAATCAACACAACATCATGAGACCTGACTACCTCAAGGAGATAAGCCGACCCTGGGGGGCTACATATCACTCTTTATTCAAGTATGGATTCAAGGAAGAACCGGCTCATCATTTTTATGATGACTCGGTCCTTGGGGGCTACATATTGCTGCTCAAGGTTAAATAATCAGATCTACAAAGTCCCTGCTCATTATTGCATAATGACCTGACCCTTGGGGGCTACATCATATGATGTTTTATTTTCAAGGGAGAAGAATGTTGAAGTCCCAAGCCGCCGCAAGAAATCGACCCGACAGTTGGGGGCTACACTATTGAGATCAAATTTCTAAAGTCCCAGGTTGGTGCAGGCAAGACAACCCGACCCTTGGGGTCTACAACACTCAGTTGTTCCACAGATCATGAGGTCCAAATTGAAGACCCGACCCATCACACAATGATGAGACGGCCCTTGGGGGCTACACCAGTTGGAGCTTTATAAAGAATAAGACAGTTACAAGTCCCAGGCTGCTGCAGGCAAGACAACCCGACACTTGGGGGCTACATGGTCAATGATATTATTGCAAACCACCAAGTCATCATGAATTGATAAACTTGGAGCTTGGGGGCTACA
Source organism: Hordeum vulgare subsp. vulgare (assembly GCF_904849725.1). Lineage (NCBI taxonomy): Eukaryota > Viridiplantae > Streptophyta > Magnoliopsida > Poales > Poaceae > Hordeum > Hordeum vulgare. The sequence continues at coordinate 224,224,499 of NC_058522.1, forward strand.
GGTAATATGGACATATCAAAAAACTGAAGAACACTTTCAAGATGTCAATTGCGAGACCGGCTCAACATATTTTTATCTAGTTGAAACATTGAGAGACCGGCTCAACATTACATGGATTTCTTTATTACCAATAATTTGATCAAGCCAATTGCAGTTCAATTGTTTGACAAGACATTACCAACAATCATGAGCCAACATTATCAATCATAACCCAACAACTTCGACGATCACAACTGGACAAGCTCTAAACATCTTCAAGCCAGAAGTATTCAAAGCTGGCTCAATACCACAAGGATATTTTAAGTATAATGTTTTTATCAAGCCAAAGCATTGGAGGCCGACTCAATGGTACATTTATTTTATTGCAAAGGACACGTACCTGCAAGATGATTGTGAAGATGGCTCAAAGAAACCCAGATTTTCAAGGATCCACTTCATTAAATCAAGCCGGCCAATGGAGCAAGCTGGTCCCTTAGCATATTTGTTATTCTTATTTCAGGAGCTTACCATGAACAAATTCAAGCTAACCTGGGCGCTAGTGTCGGGGATATACCCCGCGGTGTAACCCAGCTTGAAGTATGACCCGGTCGAGCTTGGCGACTCACTGTTGACCCGGTAGGCGGGTCAGACGAATGACAAGACTGAAGGCCCAAGGCCCGGCGTACACCCCAGCACAAGGCGACTCATAGAGATACAAGGAGGACCGGCTCACAAGAGAAGGCCCAAAGAAGAGGAAAGACTCCCACACAAAGGAAACAAGACCCGGATTAGGATTCAAGAGAGACTAGTCCTATTCCTACTCCTAGTAGGACTCTACATGTAAACCTACCCCTTCCACTTATATAAGGAGGGGTAAGGCACCCCAATCGGGACTGATTCACAAGTAAAAGTCATTAGAGATAGACAGATTAGACACACTTGAGATTAGAGGTTGCGATTCCGCACCCTCGTAATTGAGATCATCATCTTCATCAATGAAACACAACCAGGACATAGGCTTTTACCTCCATCGGAGGGGCCGAACATGGGTAAACTCGCGTCTCTCAATTCCGATCAACCCTTCTCAAGCCGCCACATAGTTGCGATGGCTCCACACCTAAGTCCTTGCACGAGGACAGATGCCGTGATAAAACCACGTTAGCCGGTGTATCTGATCAATACGCTTCTCAAAAACTCCAACTCAATCTCGTCCACAGGCTGGTCTTTTGAAACAACCTCTCAATTGTGCTGACTCGGATTATCAGGAATCGTCTCCCTCGTGTGGCGACTCTTCCTCCATGAAGCTGCCGCCTTTCGTTATTAACCAAGGGTAAGTTACCCCTATTTTTGTGGTATATGTCTGCCTGTTAAGAATTTTCTAAAGTTTACTTTGCCTTCTTTTTTTATAGAGCTAGGGCCAAGACACGGAATGTTGGCAACTTTCTATTACTGTTGAGTCGGAGAAACTAGATACGACGGCTTTCGCACGTGCCGGGCAAGGTGAAAATTTTGAGGAGATTCCAGTTGATCTACCTCAGCCTGAGGTTCAGAAAAATATTGCTTCCTCTCCAGGTGTCGAAACTGACCCAACAATCAATAATCCTCCGTCCAAAGATGCCCCTTGTGATACTGATGCAGAAGTGGTTATTCTTGGGTCAAACTATGCTCCCGGGCCTTCTGACGTATTGGAAAAACAATCCATGAAATAGGAAATTGTCCCATATGATAAGGGGAAAGCTAAACTTCAGTATCTGCATCTTGATGTTAAAGAATTGTACGCCGGTTATCTTGAACGTCTCTCTTCAAGCCGTCCAATGGAAGCTGGCCTTGTAAACACAATAAAAATGAAGTGTGACGTAAGATATGCATCTCATATGCACATACTCTCCTATAGCCCCCAAGGGCCGACTTACCTTCTTGAGATGAGTTGGGTCTTTATAATTTATTTGAAATTTTGAACTTGACCTGTAGCCCCCAAGGATTGGCTCATCTTCTTAAGATGAGTCAGGTATTTATAATATATTTGAAATTTTGAACATGACATGTAGCCCCCAAGGGTCGGCTCATCTTCTTGACATGAGTTAGGTCTTTCTTCATTGTGTATGCTAAAAAGAAACTGATATGCATTTGCCGCCAAGTGCCAAGCATGTTGTTTGAAATTTTCTTGGGACTTGTTATCATAATTGTCATCCTATCTTTGTGTAGGAAAACTTGGAATCTACTGAATAAAAAATCTTAGATTTGACCAAAGCTCTCGAAGTGGGACAACTCGCTCGAGCGGCACTTGAAGAAAAACTTTGTCTCTCTTTGGAGCAAACTGAGAAAATCAAGGCTGGCTTTGTGGTAGAAAGAGAGACTTTTGAAAATGAAAAGGCCAACTTGATAAAACGCTCCACTGATGCTGAAAGTTTGCTGAAAATCGTCTCTGAAGAGTTATCCAAGCTTAAAAAGCATATCGACCAGATGACTCATTCTATCTTTGGTGAGTGCTTGTGTTGCTATTCAACTCTTTTCCTTCCAGCATCCAATATTATTGCGCCTTATGTGTTTTTGCTCCTTTGTAGGTCGTCGTACGTGCAATCTCCAAGAAAATTGCTTGCTGAAGCTTAAAGCTGTGTATGCTCTGACTGAGTAGCTGTATACGAGGAGTTTGTGTGCCATGAAGGTTGTTGCTGGTAATAAAGAGCCGGACACGCAAATCAAATATGTCCTAGCATTTCTTTCCACTATCCCAAAACAAATTGGAGAACTCAAAAGATCATCCACCTGTGGTGGAGTCACCTATTCTTTAAGCCTGCTCTGGCTTACTCATGTGAGCTTGACTCGACAGAGATATTGAAAGGATTACCAGAACTAAAGACTAACATCTCACCTTTTTTCAGAAGAGGACTATCGTCAGAGCAGCTCAGCAACCCTAAAGTTAGGCAATCAACTTGTAAGTAACATATCCTTGAAGACTTATCATCCTGCCTACGACTCAAAAAATGCTCGAATTCAGCCGCCCCAATTTAAATTAGTTGGTCTGGTTCCGTAGCATCACAAGAAACTCTTTGCTCATGATGTTGATCCATCGTCAATCTTCAATGAGGAAGCCATGTTCAAAGCCTTGGCCCACTGTAATTGGAACTTGGACGATCTTCAAATAATAGATCCAACGCCTCAAGTAGAAGGTCAGTCAAAGATGTCCCAAGCTAAGAATCAAGACAAAGCTTAAGCTCCAATTTTGTAAAAACTTCGAATTTTGGTACTTGGGCCTGGAGTGCCTTGTAATATATTTGACTCACCTCTGTGCATTTTTCGAGCATATGAGCTTGAGAAACTTGCATCCTCTGAATCTGTTGCTCCTTAAATTGAGTCATCACTGCTTGTATTTACCCCCTTTTATTTGTTGAAGAAAGACTATACTCATACCTAGAAACTTGAAGTAATGATAACAAGAGATATCCGACTAAGTGAGGCACTGTAAAAATAGACCAGCTTTTGAAGCTCAAGTCTTGCTTCAGTGAAGCGGGTATGATAACCCATGGTTTATCCTCGCTTTCAATATGTCGGGTCTCATGTGACATACCCATATTTTAACCTTGCTAATTCAGGGTCCATAATAGATTGATCAGTCAAGAGTACATGGAGTGACCTTCTTCGGAGTCGTCAAAGCATACTGGCAGTTTTAACCATTTATGGCGTCTTTGTTGATCAAGAGGGTAAGAAAGATAAACTCGATGAGTTAGAATCCCCCAAGTGACCTATGATCAATAGAAAGGCTTGTCATATGATTGAAAAAGTCAATGCTATTACTTCTAAACAACCTAGGCACCGGTAGTCCCCAGATAAGATGACTTAATTCTTATTGATCACGATAATTTTATTTTGTCTCATAATCCCCCATGTAATGTAAATAACAAAGGCTCATACTCAATTTTATGTCTAGAAGATGAGCTTTATTATATTGAAAATATGATAGAGGTTTTACAAGGAATGATGAGCCGGTGGCTCTATGTATAATATGGCCGCAGGTGAGCAATGTTACAAGGCCGGGTTGTCTCTGCTTCAGTGGTGTTCTTACCATGTCATAAATCGATCAGGTGCTATGAACTATTGTTGAGATTTTTGCTGACAATAAACAGCCCTTCCCAGGGTGGTGAGAGTTAATCCATCCCTGTTTGATGTTGGATGAGCCGGAGAACCAAGTCGCCCTCCTGAAAGGCCCAGCTTTTAACCCTGTGGGTGTGGTAGTGACGTAGGTCTTGTTGGTATATGGATGACCTAGCTGATGCTAAGTCTCGCTCCTCCTCCAAGGCATCCAAAGAATCTTGCCTTGCCTACTCGTTGTCGGCCTCGACATAGGCGGTGACTCTAGGAGAATCGTGTCGAATGTCACTTGGCAGCACCGCCTCAGCACCATAGACCAGGAAAAAGGCGTATATCGAGTGGATCTATTTGGAGTAGCATTAATGGTCCAAAGAACTGAAGGAAGCTCCTCCACACAACAACCTGGAGTTTGCATCAACGGGACCATGAGCCGGGGTTTAATAACTCTACAAATTTCTTGATTCACCCTTTCAGCTTGCCCGCTAGATTGCGGGTGCGCCACATCTACCAAATCAAGCCGGATGTGTTCCTTTTGGAGGAATTGTTCCATAGCCCCTTCTGATAAATTGCTACCATTGTTCGTGATAATACTGTGGGGATAGCCAAAATGGTAGATTACTTTCTTAAAAAAAATTACTATTGTTTCTGCGTCACAGTTACTAGTAGGTTCTCTCTCAACCCACTTGGTGAATTTATCAACCGGCACTAGGAGGTGAATTTATCAACCGACACTAGACCGGGAACGGCTAGGTGATTGGGATCACGCACAATTCTTGAGCCGGTCCGTGAGCCTATCGTGCAAATTTCTGACAACCGTCACATTTGCGCACAAGATCTTTCGCATCTGTATGAACCGTCAACCAATAAAACCCATGTCGAAAAGGCTTTTCTACCAAAGATCTTGAGCCAACGTGATGCCCACAATCACCAACGCAGGTTTCACTTAGAATTTCTTGCCCCTCTTCGGGAGATACACATATCTGGAAGACACCAGTACTGCTCCATAGATGTAACTCACCTTCAATGATAGTCATATATTTAGACCGACGCAATATTTGGCAAGCCTCAAACTCCTCGGACAGGAGTTCTCCTCTAGTGACATACGTCAAATATGGCACCGTCCATTCTAGGGTCGCATAAACAACTGCCACTAGTTGTGACTCTGGATCTAGAATTGCTATGTCCTCTTCATATGGTAATTTCACTCAGGGATTATGAAGAACATCTAGAAAAACTTTAGAGGGAACCGGCTTTTGCCGAGACCCAAGCCGCGATAAGGCATCTGCTGCCTCATTAAGCCGACAATCTATATGGTCCACTTGGAATCCATGAAAGTAACCCGCCACCTCACTAACTTCTCACAGGTAAGCCGCCATCAAGGGATCTTTGGAATCCCAGGTCCCTGAAACCTGCTAGCCACCAAATCTGAGTTGCCCAGATATCTTACCGGCTAAGGCTCATTTGCTTAGCCATCCTTAACCCGTGTAACAAAGCCTCATATCCAGCCACATTATTGGTGCACGGAAACATGAGCCGTAGGACATAGCAGAATTTGTCACCTCGTGGAGAAGTTAACACGACCCCAACCCCGGATCCTTTTAATTGTCTGGACACATCAAAGTGTAGGGTCCAATACATATTGTCTGGCTTGTCCTCTAGTATTTGCAACTTCATCCAGTCATTAATGAAATCTACCAATGCTTAAGATTTGATAGCCGTCCGAGGCATATATTTTACCTGATGTGGACCAAGTTTGATTGCCCACTTAGCAATTCGTCTAGTTGCTTCTCTATTTTGTATTATGTCACCAAGAGGTGATGAACAAACCATCATGATTGGGTGCTCCTCGAAGTAGTTTTTCAATTTCCCACTCGCCATAAAGACCTCGAATATGATTTTTTGCCAGTGTGGGTATCGTTGCTGGGACAGGGACAAAACCTCACTTATGAAATAAACTGGTCGTTGGATTGGATATTCCTTTCCTTCCTCTTTCCATTCGACGAAGACTGCAATGCTTACTGCCTTAAAATTGGCAGTAATGTATACAAACTTATGCTCTTTGTTAGCCAGGGCGGCTAGAACCGGTGGCTCAGCCAGATGCTTCTTGAGCGCCTCGAAGGCTTCGTTGGCTGCATCGGTCCAAACAAAATCATCCGTTTTCCTCAACAACTGATATAGATGTATCACCTTATCCCCTAGGTGGTTTTTGAATGGACCCAATGATGCGATACGCCCCCCTTGGCGTTGAACCTGGTTTATGTTATCCTGCGAACCTAGTGGAGTTACTGCCTTGATCTTGTGTGGATTGGCCTCAATGCCTCTTCCTGAAACTAAGAAACCCAGTAGTTTGCCAGCAGGGACCCCGAACACGCACTTTGTCGGGTCCAACTTCATCTCGTATACTAGTAGGTTAGCAAACGTTTCTTTGAGATCATCCAAAAATGTTTCTTTTTTTCTTAGACTTCACCACTATGTCATCAACATAAGCATGAACATTGCACCCAATTTGTGGGTGAAGGTAATTCTGTACACATTGCTGGTAAGTCGCCCCTGCGCTTTTTAGCACAAACGACATAGAAGCATAGCAGAAAGCACCAAAGGGGGTTATGAAAGACGTTTTCTCCTGATCCTCCTTGGCCATTTTGATTTGATGATAGCCTGAATATGCATCTAAAAAGCACAATCGCTCACAACTTGCCGTAGAATCGATGATCTGATCGATGCGCGGGAGGGCGAAAGGATCTCTAGGGCAAGCTTTGTTGAGGTCCGTGTAATCAACACACATGCGCCATGTGCCATTTTTCTTTAGAATGAGCACCGGGTTAGCCAACCATTTAGGATGAAATACTTCAATGATGAGCCTGACAGCTAGGAGCCGGGCTACTTCTTCCCCAATGGCCTTGCGTCTCTCTTTGTTAAAGCGACGGAGGTATTGGCGTACTGGTTTCATCTTTGGATCCACATTAAGGCAGTGCTCAGCGAGTATCCTCGGCACTCCCGACATGTCAGAAGGTTTCCATGCAAAGATGTCCCGATTCTCACAAATGAACTCGATGAGTGCGCTTTCCAATTTAGATTCCAAGCTGGTCCTAATAGTGAACCGCTTGGATGAGTCCCTTGGGACAAAGTAAACCTGCTTAGTATCTTTGGCCGTCTTAAACTTGAGAGGATCTTCGGACTCGACAATTGTCTTCTTGAGGGGACTCATATCGACCGGGTCAATGTTAGATGTATAAAACTTCAGCTCCTCGGTGGCGCAAGATGACTCTGCATAGGTTGTGTCCCCTTCTTCACACTCTTCTGCCGTCATCCTATCTCCCTTCAGTGTGATAGGGCCGTTGGGACCTGGCATCTTGAGCTTGAGGTTAACATAACACGGGCGGGCCATGAAGCATGCATAAGCTGGTCTTTCAAAGAGGGGGTGATAATGGATTTGTACCTTCACAACTTCGAAATTCAAAGGCTCGACCTTGTAACTGTGTTCATCCCCAAAGACTACATCAACCTTAATCCGCCCAACCGGATATGCCGACTTCCCAGGTATGACGCCATGGAAAACGGTGGTCTAACTTTCCAGACTATTGTCATGAAGATTCATCCGTTGAATGGTGTCATAATATAGTATGTTGATGCTACTTCCTCCGTCCATGAGGACCCTTGAGAGGTTATAACTGCCGACTTGAGGTGCTGCCACTAAACCAACTCTCCAGGATTGACAACCCGAGGTGGGTGATCCTGACGACTCCAAGTGATTTGCTACTCAGACCAATGGAGGTACTCCAGAACCGTCATCTCAACCATGCTGATAGCCCTCCTTTTAACCTTTGAATATTGCTTGCAAGCATTTTTGGTGAAGACATGGTACTGACCGGTCCTTGACTGTCTGAAATCCCCATGTGACCCGCCAGGGGAATCCCGACTCGGACGCGTCTATACGTGTCTCTCGAGAACCTTCCTCCGGAATTCCTGCATGATATAACAATCCTCCCATGCATGTATCGCCGACTTCTCCTTAGTGTCATGCTTAGGGCAAGGAGATTTGAGTGCGGCCTCAAAATCATGCGTCTTGTTCCTATGATGGTCCTTACGGCGACCGTTCCGCCGTTGGGTTTTGGAGCGAGCGTTGGTAGCAACCGCAAATTCTAACCCGGGCTCAAAACGATTCCGCTTGTTGTCACTTTGGCTTTCATGATTGCTATCTTTGTGGTGATAAGGCGACTTGACATCCTTTATTGTGACGTGACTTCTCCTAGTCCTGCTCCAGCTGCGATGAGCTGGCTCGACGAGGTTGCGCAGTTGTCCGGCTCGGGCGCTGTTTAATTGGTCTTAACGATGAAGATGTGAATAACGCCAAAGGGAACCCGGTGCCCGTACTCGATTGAGTCGGCATTAGGACCCCAGTTTAAATCGTCGATGTAGATCTTGCCATGATAACTTTTGGTCATCTGACCCACCACGTATCTTTTGAATCCTGGGAGAGCTCGCTCCGAAAACTCAACCCCACCTTGCGATTGCCCCATGGTGGGCGCCAACTATCATGGCTTTTTCACTGTAGATGTCCTTGTGAACGGACTTAGTGGCGAGTCCATCGTCGCGGTGTGGCGACTTAAATGTGTTGATTGGTAAACAAGAAGAGGATTTACCCAGGTTCGGCCCCTCCGATGGAGGTAAAATCCTACGTCCTGCTTTGTATCCGTATTGATGGAAATCTCGATTACAAGGGTGCGAAATCACTAACCTAGCTCTCGAGGGTTTTCTTACTTGATCCTTCTGGCTTGAGGGTTCTCCTTTATGTATAGGTAGAGGCCCCAAGTTTACAATAGAGTCCGGGTCGAATAAACACCCGTGTCCTACTACAAATCTACCTTATCTTTTTTCCCAAGCCAGGAAAGTTTCTGGCCTCTCTTGCCTTGTACATCTTTGAGCCGCCGCCTTCTGGTGATGGGCCACTTGGTGGCTCCTCAACTAAGTCCTCCAACCCATCTTCTCATGTTATCCTTGCGGCTTGACCCGCCCCCATAGTGCGGGTCAAACCCTAGGGTTATATCCCCGACAGTATGGAAATATATCCTATAACCCAGTATCCTATCAAGGGAAAACCTATACCTTGCACATAGTCCACTTGAGGTGGATAATGATGATCTGGACTTCCTGAAGATGGACCACCTTTCATGATTGCGTTGGATCGATGAAGACTAGTTGATGGCTCCCCCATACTCCACTATGGGCAAGCCACTCTTCCGCACATCTTCAAAATTCCATTATCACGACAATGGAAGACAAGCTTCAAGAATGATCTCTTCGTGATGCTCCACTTGAACACGCACACCACAATATTGATGATGATCAACACTTGATGTCATCCTCCATCGGTTGTATGAGATCTTCCTCCTGACGCAAGCCCATGGAGACATACCTAACCCACATAGAACTCTCATGTAGACCATGGGTTAGTACACAAAATGTGATGGACAATGCTTACCCTACCATGGGATCACTTGATCCCTCTCGGTGCATCTTTAACACTTCATGTGTTGATCAACTTGATTCAGTCTTTGACTTAGTCTTGATCAACCTTGTATCTTATATTCTTTATGACCGATCTTTGGACAAAACCTTCAATACCACCTTGATCACCATATAAACTCCTTAAAACTAATAGATGGACTTCATGAAGTGCCTATAGCCAGATCCTTCGAATATAACTCGAGGCAACCATTAGTCCATAGGGATTGTCATCAATTACCAAAACCACGAATGAAGAAATATGCTCTAACAAATTGGATATCCATGAATGAGTAAAAATATGCATACCAACATCCTCACACAATAAGATGTCAAGTAAAACATGGAAAACATGCACAACCACTCTAGTATCTACCAAGCACTTTGGTGATGACGAAGTCATCTATATATGAGTATATTGACTTAGGAGCTGATGGGGTTACAGTCCTAGGGTAGGGTCATAGGCCTGCCCTGAAGGTCCAACCCAAGGACTACCCCTCATAAGGGACAAGGCCCTTAGTCAGTTCCGACTGAACTAAGGAGTTCCCTTCATCCAGTCGGTAACAGATCCTCGACCGTCCAGTCGGAGATTAGCATTCGGAGTTTATCAAACTAACCGACTGGATTCCACTCTGTGCATCGTAACCCCCGTGGAGGGAAACGGTCATACGTTTCCATGTGCCTTTATTAGCATTTAAGACGTACGTTACCTATAATGTAGGCATTTATTCGCCACTACTCCATCCCTGTGCACCGAACCGTTGTGGAGGGCAGCGCACTCTATATAAGCCACCCTCCCCCACTGGTGCAGGGGTTAGCAATTCATTGTATTCTATATTCCAGTCGACAACAAGCTCCCTGAGCACTGAGACGTAGGGCTATTACCTCCACCGCAGAGGGGCCTGAACTCACACAACCTCGCCGTAGCTAAGACTCTGCCCATCCTTTTTGTACCCTACACATCTACTGTCAGGCCTATACCCACGACAGTTGGTGCCCACCGTGGGGCAGGCGTCTAAGCGACTACATCATTTCGTCATTTCGTCCGGTGGAGATTCGAGCATGGGTCACGAGATCTTGTTCGACGCTCTATCCTTCATCGTCAACGATTCGGCATGGCTTCAGGACGCCCCTCTCGACGTCGAGGCGCTTCCCCGCCGCGGGGCTACGCACTTCCGTGCCGGCGCCCACGGCATTCTTCTTCTCCAGCAGTCGGCTCCCGTGTCAACCTACACTACCGTCACGCGCCGCAACAAGCGGTCCCGCCGTCCGCTGCTCCAGCGTTGGGTGCAACACGCCCAGGCGCGCCAGAACGCGTCTTCACAAGTGGCGGTTCTAGAGTCGGTTGTGGTTGCCCCGCCGTCCCAGCGGTCGGACTCGGTTCCGACTGAGTTTCCTTCCGAGTACGCGGGCCGCGGGCCTGCAGCAGAAGTACACATGGCCAACTTCCATGAAGATCCCCGTCAAGCTGGCCGGAACGAGCACGAGATCGGCGAAACGTCCGGCGCGCGTAGTCCACCTCGCCGTTCTGCCAGTCGGCATACTCGGCGGAGCAACATGGAGTTGTTCCGCACACCCCTCCTCAACTTGGCTGCGGCTGCCAAGATAGCCGATTCCCTTCAGCCGACTGATTCAGAGGCTGGCAGGGGGATCGAGCAAATCCGCGCCCTGTTGCACACGGCGCAGCAGCAAAATTCGGCTGTCTCCCAGTCGCACAACAGGATCCACAATAGTTCTGTTCATGCGAATACACATCGGTTAGTTCACAGCCCTGGTTCTCATCAGCGACACAGAGGAGGCAGCCGTTCCATAAATCCCGAAGATCGTCGCCGTTCACGCACCCCTCTGTGGGGTGGGCCCTACGGGCCCCGACATCATGATGATCGGCGTTCAGTCGGTGACACTTACGACCCAAGGCCCGATGTGAGAGGGCATATCGCCCAGCGGAGGGTCGACAGGGGCCGATCCCACCGCGATGGTTACGATATTGACCGTCCGAGTGGAAGCAGGACCATCGTTTCTGGTCCCGAGTGTTTCAGTCGAGCCATCCGTTCGACTGACATCCCTCCCAACTTCCGATTGGCGACGGGAATTAGCAAGTTTACAGGAGAGTCCAAGCCATAAACGTGGCTGGATGATTACCGAGTGGCAGTCCAGATCGGAGGAGGAGACGACCATGTCGCCATGAAGCACCTCCCTCTGATGCTCGACGGCTCGACGCGAGCGTGGCTGAACCAGTTGGCCCCCTCAAGCATCTACAGCTAGGCAGATCTGGCCCGAGTGTTCATCAGGATCTTCGAAGGGACGTGCAAGCACCCTGCTGGCCTCGTGGAGCTCCAGCACTGCGTCCAGAAGCAGAATGAGCCCCTGCGTGATTTCATTCAGCGTTGGACAACTCTCTACCACACGGTGGAGAGTCACAGAGCATCAAGCAGTCTGCGCCTTCAAGGCAGGCGTGCGGTACAGGGATCTGTACCTGAAGTTCGGCCGAACAGGTGACATCTCCATGAGCAAGATGATGGAGATAGCAGCACGCTATGCAAATGGCGAAGAAGAGGACCGCATCCGAAGCGGCAAGCACAAAACAGTCGCCGATGGAGATGGGAGTAACACTCGGAAGCAGAAGCAGAAAGCTCCGTCCACTCCGCAGGCAGAAGCTGCAGCCGTAACCAATGCCAAGTTCAAGGGCAAAGGGAAGGCTCAGTTCACCCCCAAGAAGAAGCAGTTCAATAATCCCATCCTGGACCAGCCATGTCCGGTTCATACGAAGATGGATGAAGAGGGCAACCCCATATATCCGAAGCATACCACTCGATAGTGTCGCCTCCTGATCCAGGGGTTTGGCGAAGGGCAACCGAGTGAAAAGGACAATGAACAAGATGAGGAGGATAAGGAGGATCCGTTCCCCCAAGTCCATGCAACACTGATGATTTTTGCTGACGTTGAGAGCAAGAGTCGATTGAAGCTGGTGAACAGGGAGGTGAACATGGCCACCCCTACCAACCCCAAGTTCCTCAAATGGTCTCAAACTGCAATCACCTTTGACCAGTCGGATCATCCGGCGCACGTACCCACCCCAGGGAGACAGGCTCTGGTCGTCAATCCAGTGGTGGAAGGAGTCCGACTGCGCAAAGTCCTCATGGACGGTGGCAGTGGCTTGAACATGATGTACGCCGACACTCTCAAGGGGATGGGCATTCCGATGTCCAAACTCAGCGAGAGCAGCATGCAGTTCCATGGAGTCGTCCCTGGACGGAAGGCCAAGTCACTCGGCCAGATCGCGTTGGACGTTGTTTTCGGCTCCGACAAGAACTTCCGCAAGGAAAAGCTGACGTTCGAAGTGGTGGACTTCCAGAGCACTTACCACGCAATTCTGGGCCGCCCAGCGTATGCGCGTTTCATGGCCCGTCCGTGTTACATATACCTGAAGCTGAAGATGCCAGGCCCGAAAGGTGTGATCACCATCACGGGCAATCAACAACGAGCCGAAGAGTGTTTGCAGCAGGGATCAAGAATCACCGACCAGCAGATGGCCGTCCTCGAGCTTGACAAGTACAAGAAAACAGTCGACCCCGCTGACTTGATGTGTTCGAAGAAGCCAGCTTCGGAGTCTGCATTCCAGTCGGCGGGAGATACGAAGAAGGTCAGCATCCACCCGACGGACGACACTGCTGCCCCGACAAACATCTCCACCACCCTCGATCCTAAATAGGAAGCCGAGCTCACCCAATTCCTCCGTGAGAACTGGGACATCTTCGCATGGAAACCCTCTGACATGCCAGGTGTACCCAGGGAGTTGGCTGAGCACCGACTGCATGTGGATCCCACCGCTCGGCCTGTCCGAGAACGCATGCGTTGGTCCGCCGCGCATAAGAGGAAGGCAATCGGAGAAGAGGTAGCCAAGCTTTTGGCAGCCAACTTCATTCGTAAGGTTCACCACTCCGAGTGGCTTGCCAATGTTGTCATGGTTCCCAAGAAGGACAAGTCGCTCCGAATGTGCATCGACTTCAAGCACCTCAATAAGGTCTGCCCGAAAGACCATTTTCCGCTCCCCCGCATCGATCAAATTGTTGATTCGACTGCGGGTTGCGAGCGTTTGTCATTTCTTGATGCTTACTCGGGCTATCATCAGATCCATCTGTATGGCCCCGATGAATTAAAAACAGCCTTCATCACCCCATTCGGGTGCTTCTGCTACATCACTATGCCATTCGGTTTGAAGAATGCAGGAGCTACCTTTATGCGCATGATCCAAAAATGCCTCCTCGACCAGATCGGTCGGAATGTGGTGGCGTATATGGATGATATCGTAGTCAAGTCACGCAAAGGTTCCGACCTGCTGACTGACTTGGCAGAAACATTCGCCAACCTTCGTAGGTACGATATCAAGCTCAACCCCGCCAAATGTTTATTCGGCGTTCCCAGCGGAAAGTTACTCGGTTTCTTCGTTTCCGAACGAGGGATCGATGTCAACCCCGAAAAGATCGGGACCATCGTCCGAATGGAGAGGCCGGTCAGAATACACGATGTTCAACGGCTCACAGGTTGCCTAGCGGCTTTGAGTAGGTTCATCAGTCGACTCGGCGAGAAAGCACTTCCTCTGTACCGACTCATGAAGAAATCAGATACTTTCGAGTGGACAGACGAAGCCCAAGTCGCATTCGACGACCTCAAAGTCCTACTTTCCACCCAGCCGGTTCTTACTACTACGCTCAGTAAAGAGCCCCTTCTTGTGTACATCGCGGCTACAAATCAAGTCGTCAGCACTGTTCTTACAGTCGAACGAGAAGAAGAAGGCAAAGCATACAAAGTTCAGCGGCCAGTGTATTACGTCTCCGAAGTCCTGACTCCTTCCAAGCAGAGGTATCCCCACTATCAAAAACTTATCTAGGGGATTTACATGACTGCGAAGAAGGTAGCCCATTATTTCCAAGACCACTCGATGTCTGTCGTTTCTGATGCTCCGTTGGCGGAAATCCTCCACAATCGGGACGCATCAGGCCGAGTGGCGAAGTGGGCAATGGAGATGTTGTACTGCGATATCAAGTTCGAGGCCAAGGAAGCTATAAAGTCTCAAGCCCTGGCTGACTTCATAGCAGAATGGGTAGAACAGCAGAAACCGACCCACATCTACTCGGCTCATTGGACAATGTTCTTCGATGGGTCCAAGATGTTGAATGGCTCCGGCGCTGGCGTTGTGATCGTATCGCCAAAGGGCGACAAACTCAAATATGTGCTGCAGATACACTTTGATTCCTCCAACAATGAGGCAGAGTATGAAGCTCTCCTTTATGGACTGCGTATGGCCATCGCACTCGGCGTCCGTCGCCTGTTGGTCTATGGCGATTCGGATTTGGTGGTTAATCAAGTGATGAAAGAGTGGGACGTCAGGAACCCCACCATGACCACATACTGCAATGTAGTGAGGAAGCTCGAGAAGAAGTTTGAAGGTATAGAACTCCACCATGTTCCGCGACTGAAGAACCAAGCAACTGATGAGTTGGCAAAACTCGGATCCACTCGGAGACCAGTCCCGAGTGACGTCTGCCTCGAGCACCTCCACCTTCCCTCAGTCAAAGAAGATCCTTTCACAGAGGAACCAGTACAACCAAAGAGTTCGACAGATCCGACTGAAGTCGACGTACCTGCCGTGGTTGATCTGATCATGGAGATTCTTGCTGTCATCCCCGATTGGACTGTGCCGATCATTGCATATATCCCGAGGCAGGAATTACCAGAAGACGAAGTGCAGGCCAGGAAGATAGTCCGCAGGTCGAAGTTGTTCACTGTCATTGATGGCCAGTTGTACAAGGAAAGCATTTCAGGCGTTCTTCAACGATGCATCTCCCCAGAGGAGGGACAGTTAATCCTGGAAGAAATTCACTCGGGAACCTGCGGTCATCACACCTCTTCGAGAGCAATCGTCACCAAAGCATTCAGAGCGGGTTTCTTCTGGCTGTAGGCAAATGAAATGGCTAAAGATATGGTCGACCGATGTGAGGGCTGTTAGTTCTACTCCAACAAGTCCCACAAGCCAACATCTGCATTGAAGACAATCCCTCTTGTGTGGCCGTTTGCAGTATGGGAATTAGATACAGTCGGTCCATTCAGGACAGGCCAAGGAGGATACACACATCTGTTGGTGGCAGTCGACAAGTTCACAAAATGGATTGAAGCCAAGCCCATCAAGAAGCTCGACGCCCTAACAGCCATCAAGTTTGTCAGGGATATCATCTCCCGATTCGGGGTACCTCACAGCATAATCACAGACAACGGAACAAACTTTGACTCGGACAGATTCAAAGGTTTCTGTGCAAGCCAAGGTATCCGAGTGGATTTTGCTTCCGTGGCGCATCCTCAATCAAACGGACAAGCAGAGCAGGCAAATGGACTTATTCTGCAAGGTTTGAAGCCCCGACTCCTGCGAGAGGTTGGACATGCCGCTGGCGCATGAGTCACCGAGCTGCCTTCAGTGCTTTGGGGTCTCCGCACAACCCCGAACAGATCTACAGGGCGATCACCGTTCTTCCTCGTTTACGGAGCAGAAGCAGTCCTTCCGAGTGACTTGCTTCACAATGCTCCACGAGTCGAACTCTTCTCCGAAGCTGAAGAAGAACAAGCAAGGCAAGACGGAGTGGACCTTCTAGAGGAGGAGCGCGAGATGGCATTGCCTCGCTCAACTATTTATCAGCAAGATCTGCGGCGTTTTCACGCACGACACGTCAGGAGTCGCACGTTCCAAGCAGGCGACCTGGTGCTCCGAGTGGATCAGCAAAGACCTCACAAGTTGGCTCCTGCCTGGGAAGGACCCTTCATCATCTCCAAGGTGCTGAACAATGGAGCATACAGACTCTACAACATCGACAAGGAGACAGACGAGCCGCGAGCATGGAACGGAGATCTCCTGAAGCGCTTTTACACGTGACCGTCGACTGAAGCAATGTAAAGAACAAGTATTGGTGAAATAATATAAAGCAGATTGAGCTTTTGCAGATCCAAAATTCTTCCGCGGTCGGAGACTCCGGTCTAAAAAAAAAACTTAGCTGCGATCCAGAATCGCCTAAGTACTAACTTTCTCGGAGTGTGCACTAAACGTCGCACTCGGGGACTTAGCTGCGATCATGAATCGCCTAAGTACTAACTTTCTCCGAGTGTGCACTAAACGTCGCACTCGGGGACTTAGCTGCGATCACGAATCGCCTAAGTACTAAGTTTCTCCGAGTGTGCACTAAACGTCACACTCGGGGACTTAGCTGCGATCACGAATCGTCTAAGTACTAACTTTCTCTGACTGTGCACTAAACGTCGCACTCGGGGACTTAGCTGCGATCACGAATCGCCTAAGTACTAACTTTCTCCGAGTGTGCACTAAACGTCGCACTCGGGGATTTTGCTGCGATCACGGATCGCCTAAGTACTAACTTTCTCCGAGTGTGCACTAAACATCGCACTCGGGGACTTAGCTGCGATCAAGAATCGCCTAAGTACTAAATTTCTCCGACTGTGTACTAAACGTCGCACTCGGGGACTTAGCTGCGATCAAGAATCGCCTAAGTACTAAATTTCTCCGACTATGTACTAAACATCGCACTCGGGGACTTAGCTGCGATCATGAATCGCCTAAGTACTAACTTTCTCCGAGTGTGCACTAAACGTCGCACTCGGGGACTTAGCTGCGATCAAGAATCGCCTAAGTAATAACTTTCTCCGAGTGTGCACTTAACGTAGCACTCGGGGACCGAGCCGCGATCAAGAATCGCCTCAGTACAAATTTTCTCCGAGCGTGCACTACTCGTCACACTCGAAGACTTAACTGCGATCAAGAATCGCTTAAATGGGAAAAAGCTTCCTACGACTGTATCCTACAGATACACTCGGGGACTCAGCAGACCCTCATTGAGGCTCATGTAGATGTCAAGACCACTGACAATTACATGAGCAGCAGACTCTCATTGAGGCTCATGTGGATGTCAGGACCACTGACAATTACATGAGTAGCAGACCCTCATTGAGGCTCATGTGGATGTCAAGACCATTGACAAGTACATGATAACAACTCGCTCCGAGTGCGGCATATCCGTCGCACTCGAAGACTTAGCCGCGATCATGAATCGCCTAAGTACGCTATTACCTCCGAGTGTATCCTACATATCCACTCGGGGACTCAGCAGACCCTCATTGAGGCTCATGTAGATGTCAAGACCACTGACAATTACATGAGTAACAACTCGCTCCGACTGCGGCATATCCGTTGCACTCGAAGACTTAGCCGCGATCATGAATCGCCTAAGTACTCTATTACCCTCGAGTGTATCCTACAGATCCACTCGGCGACTTGGCAGACCCTCAGAGAGGCTCACACAGGTGTCAAGGAAACTAACAATTACATGCTCCGCATGTTTGCCATTGGCTTCAACAAGAAAAGCCAAACAAAAACTCGAGCCAAAATGGTGTCAACAACTCTTTGGCAACAGAAGAGCAAAAGATTTGATTTAAGTTCGAAGTTCACCTAAAGATAGTTGACTCGGTGCGGATCAAGCTTACCCGCACCGAACCAAGAATATGACGGCCAACAGAAGTGGCCAAGGTTTCTTACAACCAATACTCGGCATACCGAGGTAAAAGTTTTCTTAAGCGTCCTCCAGATTGGCGCCAGGGCTGGAGGGCTCCACGAATGTGTCCAGGTCGATCCCGTCGGCGATGCGGGTGGCACTCTCAAGGAAGGTTTCCATGAAGTCTTCGAATCGAAGTTTTTTCGTGTTGGCGACTTTCAACGCTTTCAGCTTCTCTTCGCGCACCTCCTTGCAATGCACTCGGACCAGGGACAGGGCAACGTCTGCACCACAACGAGCCACAGACTTCTTCCATGACTGCACTCGGTTTGGGACCTCCTCCAGCCGAGTAATCAAGCCTTCCATCTCATGCCGAGACTCGTCTTCAGGCCAAAGCTCCTTGTCGATCCGGCCGACGACTTCTCTCAGTCGACCGATGAAAGGCCCAACTTTGCCCAGGCGAATGTGCGCTCGGAGCAGATCTCGATTGGCGTCCTCACCGAGTGGAATGTTCTCGCGAATCGACCGCTCCACGTCAGCTGCTTCAGCCTCAGCGTCCATGCAAAAATCTGCAAACACAGGACAAGCAAACAATAAGCGCTGAGTGTAACGCACATACCACAAGCACTCGGAAAAATAGGACTTACCACCCAGACGCGTTATCATCTACCTGGCCCAGTCACTGACGTATTTTTCCTGCGCTATACACCGCTTGTTCAACACATTCATTTGCCCCATCAGCTCAGACCTATGCGCCTTCATCTTCTCAACTTTAGTAGTCCGTGCCTTGTTTGCTTCATGGGCCTGCTCCAACGACTTCTCTTGTTCCACCAGAACATCCTTCATGCCAGCCATTGCAACCAGTGCCGCATCCAGCTCACCATCATACTGAACCTTTTCAGCCCTAAGAGTCTCGTACGCTGTCCCCATCTCGCAAGTTTTCTGCCAGCCAGCGCCAAGAGACGATCAGACAAATCCAACAATAAAAAGTCTAAGTTCTTCCGACCCTTGCTAACGCAAGCAGTCGACAGCGGTCTGGGGGACTACACCCAGTGGGTTCACTGAGAGTGACCCCACTGGCTTGAAACTCAAATAGGTCCGCCCTATTGAGCTACATGACAACACCTACGCCTACGAGGCTAATACTACCCGACCTGAGTAAAATTACTCTCGGGGACTCTTACAGTAGGTGCACTCCAAGTGCACCAACTGTTAGCGTTCGACCAGATTAATTATGGATCTGATCAAGTCAAAGACAATGTGTATAAACACAACTGCCGGTGCAAGCACTCGATAGAAGTCTCGGGGACTACACCCACTGGGTTCACTAAGAGTGAACCCATTGCAAACATCATATGATATCCGAGCACACCTAGTGGGTTACAAGAGAAAAGTAAATACTTACTAGCCCACTTACTCGGATATCGTCCCGCAGCTCCAAGCTTCGCTTGTACAGGGATGCGATGGAGTCGTACGCCTTCTTGGCTTCTCTCGCCATCAGCTCCGCGTGCACCATGGCCCCCTTGGCCGCTCCCACCTGATCCTTCGGGAGGCGCTGGACGTTGTACCCGACATTCGATGGGCGTGGCATCGTTGGAGGCTCCTTGGGCATCCCAAGACCCACTCCAGTCGGTTCAGCAGCAACCAGCGCCGTTTCAGTCGACGGCATCGCCTCAGTCGGCGGCACGTCCGCGGCGAGAGCAGTAACTGGCGGAACAGCCTCAAGGACAGGCACCGCAGCTTGCTCAGGTCTCCCCTGGTCACCCTCATCCACATAAATCACCCCTGCCAAACCGAACGGCGTGAGATCTCAGAAAAAGAAAGGGGCAAGACCGAAGACAGAATTTGCGAGGCGATAATGTAAAACTCTCGGAATCGCTACAACGCACCTGGCTGGGACGAGACGACGTTGTCCATGTCCATGGGGTCATCCCCCTGGCGTGCCGGAGAGGTGGCAGAGGTAGCAACTCTGTCGAGTCAAATTCATTCGACCGATAAACAGGAGTCCAATCGAATACCAGAAGAAGTTAGAAGAACAATATACTTACGTCGAGGTGACACGAACGGTGACCCTCATCCGCGGCAAAGCCTTCCGAGGTTTAGATCCGCTCGGTTTGGCCACCTTGGAAGGCTGACCCGCAAGTTCAGCAGCAGCGTCCCTGGTCCTCTTGGTGCTCTGGGCACTCGGACCCCCGGGAACAGTTGACGGGGCACTCGGAACTGTAGGAGCAGTTGGCGGAGCACTCGAGGATGCTGGAAGGGCCGAGAGAGCTGCAGGTTCATGTCGGCGCTTGGTTTGATGTTCTGGCGGCGGGGGTGGCGAGTCCTGCTCTTCGTCTTCCCCCTCCTCTTCACTAGACTCTTCCTCCGTTTCCCCACTGTCGGAGACGTACTCGACGCTCTCCACGCTGCCCTCCTGGCTGCCCTCCTCCTCCTCCTCCTCGACCGGGTTCCCGTTCGAGACAGGGGAAAACCAGTTGGTCCACTTCTGCATAAAATACAGTCGGCGACATCAGGCGTCAGACAGAGATCCAAGAAAGCGATAAAACTAAGACAATTACGTGCACTCGACAAGTGGTACTCACCTCGTTCGGAGGAGGGTTGTCCGCGCAGAAAGCCCTCACTCGCCGGGACCCTCTGGGATTCTCGCAGGCGCCTGTGATCTGGAGCACCCACGACGCCACCTTCTCCTCAGTCACGCCCAAGACGTTGCTCCGAGTGGAGTCTTCGGGCCCCGTGTAATGCCACATGGCGTGGTCGCGCGCCTGTAGTGGTTGGATGCGCCGACCGAGGAAAACCTCCAGCAAATCTATGCCGGTGACACCCCTTCTGACGACATCTACGAGTGCGTCGACCAGAGGCTGGATGTCGATCTTCTCCGCCTTCGTGAGCGCAAGCTGCTTAGGCGGAGCGGGTCGATCTAAGCTAAAAGGAGGCAACCCTGTCGTGGCATTCGGGCAAGCAACGTCCTGGCAGTAGAACCATGTCGACTGCCAGTTCCTAACCGACTCACTCAGTTGAAGAGCAGGATAACTACTTCTACTCTTCTTCTGGAAACCTAGGCGTCCGCAGAGCTGGAGAAGGTGTGTCTTATCATCCGATTGGTGAAGTCGTTTGATAGTTTGGGATCTAGCAGAGAAAATATGTTTGAAAAGCCCCCAATGGGGGGGACAGCCGATGAAGCACTCGCACAAGACTATGAAAGCACAAAGATGAGCTATAGCATTCGGGGGAAAGTGGTGAAGCTGCGCCCCGAAGTAGTTCATTATGCCTTTGAAGAAAGGATGCGGGGGCAGGGAGAAACCTCGATACACGTGGTTGAGCAGCAGGACGCGCTCCCCCTCCCGGGGCACCGGCTCGATCTCATTCTCCGCCGGCAACCTCCACGACTTGTGCACGATCATCCCGTACTCCACCAGCTCCAGCAGATCCCCCTCTGTCACCGTGTAGGGGAGGAAGTCCCCCTGGATCCACCCCGCCAGCAACGCTCGCTGCCGCCGCTGAGCAGGAGCCGCCGCCTTCCCCTTCTTCTTCTTCGCCTCCAGCTTGCTAGTTTGTCCCTTGGTCATGGCGAAAGCTGCGGGTCCGTGGAGGAGAAGGAAAAGGAAGGAGCTTGGGTGCGCTGGAGGAGGCGAGAGGAGCGGAGCAATCAAAGGCAAGAGATCCGGCGAGCGTAATGAGAAAACCCTCGCCGCTGAGGTTTATGTAAGGTTCCGACTGCGTCACTGGCAGGTGGCCCCGAAACCTTATCCCCCGACCAACCGCGGCGATATCAGTGGAGAAGATGAAGGCGCAGGAATCGAGGCGTCAGGCGCTACTCGAGCGCGATGTCGTCATCCCCGCTGAGCGCGCGGTAACCGAAATTTGAGGATCCCGGAAAATCCGCCGCTGTCAGTTGACTAGTCACGTCAGGAGATACCCTGGAAGCACTCGGTTTCCGACAGTTTGTTCCACCAATACTTCCACTCGGATCGTTGGTCAGAAAAGATAAAATGGATCGAGGCAAGCAACGCCAAAGTCGCATCCGTTCCAGTCGGATCCAAACTTCAAGCATCGCTTCGTCGTTGCAACCCCAATCCATTCGGGGACTAATGATGGGGTTATAGTCCTAGGGTAGGGTCATAGGCCTGCCCTGAAGGTCCAACCCAAGGAATACCCCTCATAAGGGACAAGGCCCTTAGTCAGTTCCGACTGAACTAAGGAGTACCCTTCATCCAGTCGGTAACAGATCCTCGACTGTCCAGTCGGAGATTAGCATTCGGAGTTTATCAAACTAACCGACTGGATTCCACTCTGTGCATCGTAACCCCCCTAGAGGGAAACGGTCATACGTTTCCATGTGCCTTTATTAGCATTTAAGACGTACGTTACTTGTAACGTAGGCATTTACTCGCCACTACTCCACCCCTGTGCACCGAACCGTTGTGGAGGGCAGCACACTCTATATAAGCCACCCTCCCCCACTGGTGCAGGGGTTAGCAATTCATTGTATTCTATATTCCACTCGACAACAAGCTCCCTGAGCACTGAGACGTAGGGCTATTAGCTCCACCGCAGAGGGGCCTGAACTCACACAACCTCGCCGTAGCTAAGACTCTGCCCATCCTTTTCGTACCCTACACATGTACTATCAGGCTTATACCCACGACAGGAGCCAAGTAAGTATACTTCATTATAGGTCATACTCATCGTTTAAGCACAAGTGGGGTTACCACTTTTACATAAAGCTTTTAATGTGTTCACATCTTGTGAGATGCTTTGACTCAAGTCTTAGAGTAAAGCTCCCCCTTGATGTGACACCCCCTAGGAGGGACAAAATAACCTTGGGTTTTGTCATAGAAGACTTCGTGCAGGTGTAGTAGTGGTGGATGCTCATTGTTGATGAAGATCATATTGAGTTGGGAGCTATCCTTGTTATTTCATACTCTTCTCCCCTACATGGGTTAGTCCCATATAAAGAACAAATACAAGGATATCTATGGACACTGAGTGAAGTATATATGAGATGATGTCCATTGATGCATTAATTACCTTGTCCCTTGCTTACCCTTGAGGGAATATGTGACTCCTTGAAATTATGCATAGTGTCGTGGTATTTCCGCGACAAATGCCATGGGGTGGCTTAGATCATGGTTTGGGGCCAATGGGTGCTGGCGGCGTCTGGAAATGTGTGAAGGAGCGGGGCACATGATGCAGATCTACCCGGGTTCAGGGCCCTCTAATGGAGGTAAAACCCCTAGTCATGCCGGAGTGACTATAAGTGGTCATAATACAGGGTGCTCCTTGAGGTGTTAGTGAGGATGAAGATGGAGCTCTCTCTACCAGTCTTGCTACCTCTATGGTGTGTGGAACACGGTGTGTGTCAAGTGTTCGCTAGCTAGCCATCCCCTCTCTCTAGTGGCTGTAGTTCGGTTTTACAGTGCAGCTGGATAGTTACAACAATGTGGGGGAAAGAAGGGCGGGCCCCAGCCGCCAGCCTCTTAGGCTGGTCATGGGACCCACCGGCTGTCGGGTCTTGTCCAACGCGGGGCCCACCGGTGGTGCGTCATAGTGGTCAACACGCTCCTCCGTTAGGGAGTGGGTAGGCGCACACCTCCTACAGGGCAGACTCGCCCAGTTAGCCTCCAGTTTTAGTTGTAAGAGGCCAGAATACAACTCCAAGTCGTCCTCTTTCCCTGGATATGACTATTCGAATAGTTTAATCATCCCTATAGGGGTGCACCACATTTCCCAACACGCTTAATAACTTGTGACCAGAAACACTTTCCTCGGTCATGACCAACCTTGGGACATCAACACGTCATAGCCCCACCTAGACTCAATAGAGAGGCCAACCAGCTGTACTAAATCCTATGCATAGGGGTCTTGGGCCCATCGCCCTTTGCACTCCTGCATGTTGCGTGAGCGGCCGAGATCAGTCCTGGTGACCACCTTTACAAGGCAGATGCTTATGCGGACCACTCGGGCACGCGCTGCTCGAATGCTAACGTCCGAAGAGATTTAGTTGATACAACACCGCCGAGTACCCATAACTATTCCCGCGTGAAGGTTATTGCGTATAGGTCAATCGACCGACTCAGATCAAATACTGAAACTCATTAAGCGTGTTATTATGAAATAACCACGGACAACAACTAAGGACCGGTCCCACCTCTCTCCTAGGCGGTCTCAACCTGCCGTGTCGCTTCATCACAAAGATCCACACAGGGGGCCATCGGGGTAATGTTCTTTCAGCCCCCAGCCCGTGCATCACTCGCGGGTACTCTATGAGCCGAACCGACTTTAGTCACATCAAGTATCATTTATAGTATGTATGTATATGTATATATACCCGTGATCACCTACCTTAGGGGATCACGACCCGATAGTATACCATAACAGATGGACAATAATGTAGGGCCACTAATGGAATACTAGCAAACCTATACTAGGTATTTAGGATAACATGTAAGAGTATCAACAATAGTAGCAAGGAGAGGCTATGCAGCAGAATATGATCAAACCGATAAGCAGTAACACCTACACTACTCTAATGCAAGGAGTAGAAGGCGATATCATAATGATCAAGGTGGGAGGGGGTTCTCACATGAAAGCTCGATCGAGAAGGTAGGAAGAAACAATAAATACGTAGCAAACAAATTCATTGGGATGCATGACATGGTAAGATGCTGTGCTAGGGTTGAGTTAACGTAGTACTACATGTCACGGACGGAGCGGGAGAATATCTGACGATATTTCCCAGATCTTTGGCTATTACCACACATATGATCCTAATGCGAAATGTCCATGTTCATCATGCTAGGAGCATGTGGCAGATGAACGCATAGCCTATTCGGATTTGTGGGATTTTTCTCAACAACTTTCATGTATAAAATATTTTCATATGAGTTAGGCATTATTTTATATGATTTTTCAAAGTTTTAATGATTTTTTGAAATTCTAAAAATAATAACAATTCGAAATTAAAATAGTAAATACTTTTTATATCTACTGTGGGCTAGCGAGAGTGGATGACACGTGGGGCCAGTCAACTGCTTAGCCAGAAGATGACTGGTCCATGTTGACGGCTGAGCGGTTCGGTGGGACCCCCGTGTCAGCGTCTCACGCAATTAAACTGATTTTCAGTCATATCCTAACTAGTTTACTTAGTGTCTTGGGTCCCAGCTGACAGTGGCTAGGTTAGTTTAATTAGGGTGGTTAGTGGCTTAAGTAGGAGGGCCATATCATCATCGCCGGTTAAGTCGTCGACGCTAATCCAACAGCGGCACAGCTCACCGGCCGGCCGTTTTCGTCCATGAGGGGATGCATAGATGGGTTTGTTCGAGAGCCCAAATCGCGACGAGTCTCTTGGTGGCAACGGTGTGCGTAGAGGAGGCTGCTAGCGGCACCGGTGTCGAGCGATGGCGGCGAAGGAGCTCGGGTCGGTGCAGTGAGAGAGGGCAGCTGCAGGGTGTGTGTGTGTCACACACTGTGTTTGTACCCCTTTTGCCACATGTTGGTTTTATAAAATTGGAACCAATTATTTTTTTGCATGTTTGTGATGAATGATTTTTGTCGCAACTTGCTTGCGTGACCGATTGAGTTTTTGAATCACTATAGTTGTCCTGCTCTCTAAAACCTACAACCTTGACCCCAAGCCCTTTCCCGATGATCATGCCATGTGAATGGAATCAGAAAACCATTTTGATAAAATCATTATTTTAACAAAAGTCATTTAATCATTTTAAATTCTCTAAAACCCCTGATTTGGGATTTGGACAGCAAGTCCCCAATTTAGGAGGGATGTTTTACACCAAAGAAACTATTTGAATCCTATTATTCAAAACACTTCCCAAAACCACAAAATAATTATTTTCAAAGTAATTTTCATATTTTATTTAAATGCCTTTCCTTGAGACCAAAAAAATTATTGGAGAAAAAATATTTTCTTGCTTCAAAAGTATTTGAGAAAATTTAGAGAAACTTAGTGGACATATATATTCCATACGTAAGAGTTTCAACACATGGTCATGTTGAAAATATTGGACAAAACCCCTCAAAACTCTTTCTGCCTATTTTTATATTTTCAAATATTTCCATAGGAAATATTCTCAATAAATTCCAGGAAAATTCTAGCAAGTCACACATGAGAAATGTGGTGACCCTGCAAAGTTTCATCCCAATCCAAGTTGATTATATCCACGTATTAATCCCAAAACCCTTTCCATCGAGAACCAAATTCATCCAATTGATCCCGTACTTTAAAAGAGTGATCCAGCCCAAAAACAATGATGCTACACCAAGTGGTGCATTTGTGGGAGGTGATTTGATTACCTTGGTCCACAAAAATCTGATTTTGTCCATTTCTTGGGTTTTTTCATGTCTGCATGGTCAACCTTGCTCAAATGAGCTAAAACTTGGTGAATCCTACTGATTTTAATCATAATTTAATCCTGTTAAATCTCTGTGCAAGTGTTGAGGTTTATATTGCTCAAACCAGCATAAAACACCTTCTGGTGATTTGGTAAAACTCCTACTTTCACCCCTTACACTATTCTCCTTCACTCCAAATTTTTACCACAAGCCCACACACTCACTCTTCACGTGCAGTAGCAACAATAAGCTCTGGTTCATCCGTGGAGTTAGACAAAAATCCCAATTACTCCTCTGGTCCACCCTGGAAGAAGCCTTTTTCCTCTCTCCCTTTGACCATAGTCTCCCTCCTCGGCCCCAAAGCATCGAAGGAGCATCCCCACATACCCGAGATACTAAAGGACAAGGTGGCATGCACCAGAGCATGCCAGCATGCCATGGCCTATGAAAACTGCGCTTTGGATGTGCTATTGTGTGCACCTGCACTATGGGAGGCCAGTCCCGACCATCTTTGGACCCCTCCGGCTGTCCTCCAAGGCCCCCTTGCTGGCAGGAGTCCTACGCCTCATCGTGTCCCGGCTGTCTGATTTAGTCAGATGGCGCTTGCCACTGCAGCATGACAGGAGCCAGCTACCACTCCTTCTCGACCTTGTTCCAACCCCAGACTACATCCACGAAGATCGTAGACGCGTCCCCAAGTCCTCTCTCCTCCCATGGACATCGCCACGGTCTCGCCGGTGCACGAACTTTTGGCGAACCGTTCCCCTTTATATAATGCCACCCTGAGCCTCCCTCTCCCTCCCTTCAACCTCCTGGTACACCTAATCGCACCCCTAAGCCACCCACTCATCGCTAGGAGCCCCCGAGCTTGAGATCAAGCTCCGGATCTGGCGCATCAGAATTCCGGTAACCCCCGAGTACAAGGCCACTTCGGCCCTCATTTCTTTTCCAATGGAACCGCAATAGCTTCCTGATGGCCCCCCTTTCTCCCCGTTCTTTTGCAGCAGGATTCGGACCCGGCGACCACCCTATCGAAGCACCTCCACTGTGGGACCTCATCACCAGGAACTCCCTGCACCCTGGCTCCTCTCTCCACCACCAGTCGAACGACGACTCACCCGTGGATCCATTTCCACCACTAGCTGTCCCCGCCATGCCCTTTGTGATTGTCGGTGAGCTCTCCGCCCTCTTTGTCCCGAGGTTGAAGATGACATGTGGGGGCCACCTGTCAGCCTCAGCTCTCCCTCACCTGCCCTCGCTGCCACTGGCGGCTAGGCCTCACATGTCGGGTTTAAACCCTGACGGGTGTGCGCGCCTAGCCCGCGTGGGCTGATTTCGCTCGTTGGGCCGATTCGGCCAGCAGCTTCTCGCCTAGGAACTGTGGCCTTTTCTTTTTTCCCTTTTATTGCTATTTTGCAAAAATCCCACAGAGTTGAATATTTATCCAAATTCAAATATTCCTCCACCATAAATGTTGTAATATTATGTAGTATTTTTGGGTGCCACTTGTGCAATTTTTGCAAATGGTTGCATGCACTGTATTATTTTAAAACCCTATTTTAGGAATTTTATCACTTTGTTAAAATAGTTTGTGCAACTTTTTGCAGTCCAAATATAAACCCAATAATTTTTACAAAACCTATGCTCATCCTAGTATTTTACAAAAATGGTGTGACATTTTTCTGAGTAGAATATATTCCTTGTTTTTGGTTGAGTGCTTAGTTTAGCCCATTTATATTGCAGCGGTAGACTGCGTTGCTGAGGAGGGGCTTGGACCGGAAGACCTTGAAGATCCCGGAGACTTTGTTGAGCCACACAAACAGCCCTTTTACCATGTGTGAGAAACTAATTTTATGCATGTCAAAAAGCACTTCGTTCCAATGCATTAAATCATGTTGACTCAGTGACCACCTTGGTGGGTTGTTTCCGATAACTCCCCGTTGATACTTGCACTTGGGCACGACCCCACCTTCTTATGAGGGTTTTGTGTGTGGGAAGTAGTTAGGTTGCTAGTAGTGCTACACATGGGAGTGGGTACATGCATGGTTATGGTAAAAGGAGATGATTTCAAATGTTTTACGAAAACCCCGTCGGGTGCCACTAATGCCCAAGGGTGGGGTGTTGATATAGGTAACCACTTGATGAGGGAGTGGTATACCGAGGCCAATTGTGTGAGTGGTTTCTACAAACCGGATTATATTTAAGATTTGTCGATCATACCAACCTTACATGCACGACCACAATACCCCTTATGGGACGGGGATTCGCTGATTACTATGGTCTATGCTAGTAGAGAGCCCTCATTACTAGTGGCAGGAGTGCCGTGGTCACTCTCGAGATGTGGTTGTGCCAAGTAAGGGCGACCATGGGCTGTTTTTACAAACACCGGGCACACCGTTGCGTTCCTTGTGGATGATACATGTGTTGTACATCACGAGGGATTGACACCAACAAGTGGTCTCTTTGTTAGTATCGTCCTGGGAAAGGTGATGTTCGGGTACTTACCTCGGGTATGTTAAATCTCTAGAGTCGTGTTCTGACATGGAAGTTTCCCGAGTCTTGTGGGTAAAGTGTGCTACCTTACTAGTGTGTAAAACTATTCAAATAGTTGTGTCCACGGTTAAGAACAATTGGGTGGTGCTACTTGAACTATATCCAGGAGTTTTCACTTAAACCAAGTGTGTGTGTTTGTGTGGTAATGGTGGCGGTACGAATGATGAGCTAAGTCAGATGACTTGACATGATAGGTGAACATGGATTGTTCAGCCCTCAATTGATATTGATATATGTAACCCGTTCGCATGATTACCACTTGCCATATGATGCATGCCGTATGAGAAGTTGATCATGTTATTGCACTAGGGAACTCTGCTTTCCGCAAAATAGCATACTAGTGTTATGTCATGCTTCATTATTTCCTTCTTCCATATCATGGGTTTCTTGCGAGTACATTCAAAGTAATCATTGGCTTGCCACTGGTTATTTAATTGGCCACGCATGCAGGACCAGGAATTAGGAGAAGAGTTCGTCAGTGAAGAACATGCGAACTAGGACGCTTCCCAATTAGAATGCCCTTCTGTTAAGGTAGATGGCATGGGTTCACACTTTCAATCAAGATATCCGCTATTAGTTGTGTTTGGTGTGCCGACCTTCGTGGTCTTACCTATGTAAGACTTGCCCTTAATGGCCCTTATTTGTATGAGACGGTATGTATGGATGTAAGACTTTTGTTATTCAGCTTCTATGTCTTCAGTGAGCATTGATATCTGGGATCACTGTACACGTGTATTCGGTGATCACGACTTACAAGTCGGGGTCCCCACAGAGTTGGTATCAAAGCCATCCTTATTGTAGGATGCCTTAGCTAGCATGGGCGTCAGATAGGAGGACCCCCTTCCAAAAACTATACCTAGCCACTATGCTTCTCTTGCCTCGTCCACTCTATTTTCAAAACCCTTTACTCACACCCATCCTTAAGCCTTGTAGAAGGACGTCATACCCGAAAACCTCCTAGAATCCGACTTCTCCTTATCCCTTGACGACATCTTGGAGAAGTGTTAGGTCCACCGATCACCCATTTTCCTCTACCACAGGCACTGGGTCAATTCCACCATGAAGGAGTACCACATTGATGTGGTCATGAAGGCAAATGACTCCACAACAAGCTGGTTCTTTGAAGGACCAGAAATGGAGACTTCAGTATTAGTAGTTGAGACAGCGGCGCGGAAGGAGCTCATCCACCTTCACGACAACGTGAGATGGCCTATGAACCGGCTACTCGCCTCTTTCTTTCCGTGAAGGATGATGTTGGAGGGAGTTGGGCGTTGACCCCATCCTCGGAAGAAGGAGCACCACTCAGATTCCAGACCTACTTCAGTCTCTCCACTGACAGTGTGGCTCACAACCTGATCAAGGAACCCGTGAAGCTCCACCAGGAACTTCACCACACCTCTGAGCTACTCCGTCAAGATAAGACCAAGCTAGGCATGATCAAGAAGGATGGAGCCCCTAGGGTCTACCCGTTGTCGCTTACATTGGAGGAGTAGCCCAGCTAGAGATACACACACACACGACATCATCACATCAGTGCGAAGGAGTATCATGAGCTCTTCACTGCTCCACTTACGAAGCATCATCGGGATGGACCTCCCCATTCCCCGACTCCCTTGATGGGAGATTATGCCCGTACAGATGTTGACCAGGAGGAAGACCCAAATGAGTATGATTCAGAGAGGAAGACCCAGAGGAAGACCCGTACAAGAATGATAACTCCACTATTTGAGTCCGAGAACCCCAAGGGTAGGACAAGCTATGAACCCCTCATGCGAAGTCGAGTCCGTGTAATGGTTCGTATGAAACCATGTCTGCTTGTTGTTTGTTTTTCTGTTTGTGTTTCGATGCAAGTCGCGCTTTTGCCTTAGGCAACATGTAAGCGACTACATCACCTATCTTATCTTTAGGTTATGTGGTGAGTTTTTCGACCCTTTGTTTGACACACTTGCACTGTAACAACCCCGTTTAGGCGTGTTTCCCTCTTGTTGCTATTCCTTTCATCCATTCCAGTTGTTTGACTTGGCTGCTTGAAACGGGATGGTGACTGCTACTCTCACTATTCCTTTTGGCAACCCTAGCATCGGTTACTCTAGCCAGCAGCTAGAAGCCAGTGGGTCTGCTCAAGATGGAGGTCACCAGGAGCATCCACAAGACGATATTCCCCAGCCGCCGCCTCTGCTGGAGAACCTGGCTATGGCTTAGTTTCTCCAAGATCTTTGGGGGGGGGGGGGAATGCCAAGCCAATACTGCCATTATCTAGAAGAGGCTCATGTTCTTGCGAACAACCCGCAGGAGGGCTGGAACGACAACGGTTGTTCCACTCTGTCAGAGTTCATGAGGTCTTCGCCCCCGACCTTCATCGAGACAGTTGAACCCTTGGATGCCGATGACTGGATCCACACCATTGAGGACCTCCTTGCATTGGTCAACTTCAATGAGGATCTTAAGAGGGTTCTCGATGCCTCTCACTGCCTTGGATGTACCACCAAAGCTTAGTGGGGGTGGATTAAAGGTAATGCAAGGCAAGCGTGTTATCACCTGGGATGATTTCAAGCAAGGATTTTGTACTGCCCATATCCCTTCTAGGATTTTGGCCATCAAGAAGAGGGAGTTTCAAGTGCTGAAGCAAGGAAGTGGCTCTGTCAAGGAGTATCTTCAGAAGTTCAACCTCTTATCGAGGTATGCACCTGATGATGTCAGCAGTGTGGTATCCAAGATAGAACGCTTCATGGAAGGGTTTGAACAATCGCTACAGTATGAGCTTATTGTATGTGACTGTCGAACCTTGTTCGAGCTGGTGAACAAGGCCCTCATGCTTGAAGATAAGTGTCGTGCCATGGAAGACACACGCAAGGGCAAGACGATCAACATCGGTGGTTCTAGTAACCACAAAACTCGCCCTTGGAAATCATCCCCAACGAAGCCAAACTATCAGCCTCAGCAACGCAGGACTGCTGCACCTCGTTCGAGCTACCGGCCTCAACCGTATGCCAACCCCAAGCCGGCATACAACCCTCCCAACAACAACAATGGCGGCAATACCAACAACCTTGGACAGGTCACATGCTTTGGGTGTGGTCAGCCTGGACACATCTCGAGGCAGTGCACCAACAAGAAGCCAAATGCATCGTGCCCCAATGCGCGAAACCAAGGACAAGGCCGTGGAGCGCCACCCAGGAACCAAGCGCCCCGTAACCTGCCCAACAATGGCAAAGGCCATGTGAATCATGTCTCCACAAAGGAAGCCTAGGAGGACCCGGATGTCATACTCGGTACGTTCCTTGTCAACTCAACCCCAACAACAATTCTGATTGATTGTGGTGATTCGCATAATTTTGTTATCCAAAAGTTTGCGCTAGAGAGTGGCTTGAAGCCTATGCCCTTGAGTGGTCACATGACGATACAAACACAGGGTGTAGTATTAAGGACCAATCTAGGGAGTAGAGGAGTTTAGATCAACATCAATGGGGTAGAATTCTTAACATATCTCATCATACTTAAGTTGCAAGGCTTGGACGTGATCCTTGGCATGGATTGGTTATCCAAGCACCAATTCTTGTTGAACTGTGCCAAGAGGGCTATCAAGATGACCAATAGCCAAGGAGGCAGGGTCAAGTACGTTCCCAACCCTACCTCCAATCATGACCCTTAGATTAATTGCCTTTCGTGAGTTGGGATGGATCAAGTACGAGTGGTATGTGAATACCCATATGTCTTTCCTGACAAACTACCCGGAATGCCACCTGATCAGGACATTGTGTTCATTATCGAGCTAATGCCCGGAGCAGGACCCACCTATAAGAAGCATATAGAATGGGATCCAAAGAGTTGGCTAAAATGAAAGAGCAATTGGATTAGCAGCTCAGAAAAGGATTCATTCATCCTAGAGCATCTCCTTGGGGATCGCTTGTTATATTTCTGACAAAGAAGGACGGAACAATCACGCTCTGTGTTGATTACCGTTCTACCAGTGAACTCACAGTAAAGAATGAAAGTGCGTTATATCGACTAGAGAGGGGGGGGGGTGAATAGGAGATTTTAAGAATTTCATCACCGAGGAAATTCCTTGTGAGGAAAGTCCTCAATCATGAACTAAGTGCAGCGGAAATAGTACCGGATCAGGTGTGCAAAAACGACTACACCAAAGTACTCAATGAGATTTCAAATATTCGTTTTGCACAGTTCGCAAGTACAGAGTAAGCAAGTGAAGATTAACTCAAGTGAAGAATTTGAGGTTGAGGAAATTCTGAGAAAGTCTTCAGACAAATTCTTCAAACGGTACAGATGAAAGTCTTCAACATACAATTAAGGAAATGAAAGAGTTGAAGAAATAGAACCCGTAGCTTGACGAAGACAGTTGTTGATGACCCAGTTCCAACTGTTGTGACAGTTGTACGTCTAGTTCGGAGCGGCTTGGTATTGAAACCAAAAGGACACACAGTCTCGGGACACAGTCCCTAGCGTATTCTCCTTGAGCTAAGGACGCAAAGTCCTCGCCCAACACTCGTGGTAAGTCTTTAGGGCAGACTTCCAAACCCTCACAAAATCGATCACCCGGTGATCCACAATTGACTGCTGGATGCTGTAGACCATGACACCTAACCGTCTAGAGGATGCACAGTCCTCAAAGGTAACAGGCGTCGGTTCCACACAGGAACAACTTCTTCAGTTATGCTCAATCACTTGGGTTTTTGGTTTGGGTTTGGTGTTTGGGGTATTTCCTCACTTGATGATTTCCTCTCAAAGACTCTCAGGAATTTCCTCTCAATGACAAGTGTGAGTTTCTCTCGGAGCAGCTAACCAGCTAGTGGTTGTGGGGCGGCTATTTATAGCCTGGGAGCATCCCGACATGATTTGACATAAATGCCCTTAAATAATATGACCATTGGGTGGATAAGATTAGTGAGGTGGTGCATGGCGCGGTAACAGTGGAAACTTTCAACTGTGAAAGTCCTCATGTCTCTCATATTCCTCACTTTGAGGTTTCGTAATATTTGGGCTTGGGTTGAGCATCATGAGGAAAATCATTCCTTAATTTTACCTCGACCCCCTTTAATAGTATGGTGTTCCTATGACTGAAGTGTAAAGAGAATGAAACAGAAAGACTAAATCCTCACGCTTCAAAGTCTACATAGTGTTTTCTTCAGGACACACCGAATTCCTCATCTTCAATATCTTCATGAGGAATATCAATTTCATCACAATTTCTTCGCGATCAAAGCCTTCAAGGAAGGACCAAAGCCTATACCCGAAGACATACGTTTTTAGGGGTCGATATTCATTGGATAATTCAAACTCCTCAGCGACTTATAGAGCCTGTATACACTCACGAACATATCAGTCTCTTAACTTGTAAGTCTTCAAACCACGAAAATCACTAAGAGGCACTAGATGCACTTATAATCTTCCCCTTTTTGGTGGTTGATGACAATTAGGTTAAGTTTTCAACGGGGATAATAATATGGAATGTAAGTACATAGTTTGAGGATTTTGAAATCAAGATACAGAGAAACTCCCCCTCAAGATGTGCATAATTTGAGGAATTTCCTTTGAACAGAAGATGCACATTGATGATTTATATCATGCAGATCTCCCCCTGTATCTTGCAATTCATGCAAGCATTTGACATATAGTATGAAGAATTAGAAATGCATGATGAAAAATGGTGTCTGACGAATTTCAGCATGCCTGCATTAATAAACTTTGTGGAATAAGCATGTGAGGAAAAACGTTCAAAAGGGTCAGAACACCATCGGGCTTAAGTTACAACTCATTACATCAAAAACTTCAGAAGAACCAAGAGTTTGTAACTTAATAAAGTCTATAAGCCCATAAGGAATCCCGCTTGAAGACTAACTCTCAGGTTTCTCCCCCTTTGTCATCAAGTGACAAAAAGGGACAAAACTGAGGACTAACACCCTTGAAGAAACTCACCTCTTTGTTGATGTAGAGGCGTGGGCATCCTTGGAGTCAGGCTTCTTCCTTGGACCAGTTGAAGTGTCCTCAAGTTCTTTATCTGATTTTGCAGTGCGAAATGAAGAAAATGAACCGTCCTCCAAGTCAGGAACTGAAACAGGCTTGAATTTCTTCTTTGGAGGCCACGACCAATCAAAGTCTTGAGTAAATTAAATTTCTTCAAGTTCCTCGGTAGTCTTCACGTGAGCCAAGGTGGCCCAAGTGTGATCAAATACCTCATGAAGATAATAGTGATTTTTCTTCACTGCATTTTGATTCTCATTGAGGTTTTTCACAATGGCGCCAAACTAGCGTTTCACCCACTTGTGATGGCGATTGACTTTTTGGTGAAGACTGAGGAGAAGCTCTCTGTTAATCATCACCCGAGGGGCTGTTGGGCTTGAAGGGTCTTGAGTAGCAGTGTCATCATATGAGGAATATGAGTCAGCCTTACGAAATTGGCCATCTAGGGGCCGATTTCCTTCATCAATCACGAACTTGCCTTTGCCTTCCGATGGTTCAAAAGATTGCTTGATGGCTTTGTTAGGCGCAGATATCCGAGGTGATTCTGAAAGTCAGCTTGATAGTTGATGCCAGATCTGTTCCTGATGAACCTCATAATCCAAGGTGCATAAATCTTCAGCTCATATGGTGTCAAAGCGTTGTCAGCCAAAGTCCTCAAGAAGAAATCATGAAGAGTCATAGGAAGGCCATGAATGACGTTGAATAGATATTCTTCATGATGCCTACAACGTCTTCATCATTGTCATGCCCTTCGATTGGAGCGAAGGAATGTGACAAGATTTGATAGACAGTTCTAGGCTCATACTTCGGATCCTTCACGAGGAATCTAGTCCTTGGAGGTTCGCCTTGAGCCAAAGGATTCATGAGGACTTCCATGAGCATGTTCAATAGTTCTCTTTCATCATATATTCTGACGGCATCCTTTGAAGGAATTGCTATTGGAGAGCTCAAAGCAATTCTATGGCTGGAGCTTTGTAATGCGTGTGCTGTGTCATCCAATCCAAGACCCATGCGTTGACATCTTTGGGGTCGCCTGTGAGATGCAGTGTGTCATAGAATTGAAGAATTATGTCTGTATTCCAATCACTGATATCTGTGCAGAATGGAAGTAGCCCTGCTCCGTTAAGAACATTTAGTACTGGGGTGAAGCAAGGTATTTCCTCCATGTCACGGTGAGGAATGTGAGTGTGATGAAATATCTTCTTCCTCCCACAGAGCACAGAAGCATAATAGGTGAGTTGATTTCTGGTCGAGAATTTTCTGTGGCTGATGCGAAGCTTATCATAGGGATTATCTCCTGTGAGGTAATGGCGTTCATCAAAGAATGCTTCCTTCTGAAACTTCGGCCTCTTGTAGAAGGGTTGATGAGGCTTTGTTTGAAGATTGTGCTGCTGTTCATCTTGACGAGTTGTGGCCACCACAATTGCAGTTTCAGGATTCACCACTACAATTGCCGTTTCAGCATTAGGAGCAGGAGCATTTTCTTCAGCTTGAGGAATTTGCTGATGTGAGGAAGAAGTTGCAGTTTTTGATGCTGCATTTTCTTCAGCTGATGCAATTGATTCTTGGTCTTGTGTTGATTCCTCACGAGTGCTCTTTTCATCAGAGCCAACCAGAATCTCAGTGGCAGCCGAAGTTTTAAGAATTTGAGCTGTTCTTGGTGAGTTTGGATGAGTCTCTTCCCAGAACTCATTATTGATCACTGGTGTGCTGCATCCAATTTCTTCATCACCCTCCTTTTCTTCAGTAGTCATTGGAGGTGTTGTGGTTTGAGGAATATCATCAATTTGAATTTCCCCATCCATCGGTGTGGATGCACGAGAGCGAGTGTCTTCCATTTCTTCATCCTCTTCGGGAATGATGTATTCCTCACCGAATGGAACAATCGTATACGATGGTGCTACATTTAGAGGAGTAGAATCCACCGAGGTTGATGAAGATTCTGAAGGCATTGTCTTCAGATGTTTTGCTTCTGAGGATTCTAAATCCATTGAAGCTTTTCTCTTCTTAGCTTCCTTTTCAGTAGCTTTGGTTTTCTTCATGCCTGCTACAGACGGAGGATTCACTTTCTTCACCTTTGAGGATTTTGATGAAGGAGCAATTTCATTAGGCACTATTTCATTAGTGTCAGACCTGGCAGATTCTTTAGTTTGAATATTCTAAGGAATTTCTTCAGCTGCCGGTTCTTCATTTTCATCACCCTCAGTTGTTTGCATAGTATGGCTTGGCTGAGGTTCTGTTGGCTACTTAGGAGCAGCAATTCTGCTGTTGTATTCATCAACAACTGTAGTAGCGGCTTTGACGAATTGTACTTTGGCGCCCTTTTGATCTGCATGAAGACTTGTATATCTGTGTGTGAGAGTCTTCAGCTCAGCCTGAGTAGAGACAAGTTTATCAAGGGATAAGGTGAGGAGGTTCTGCTTCAAGAATTTCTCCTTTTTGATCTTGGCAAGCCTAGCTTGTTTGGCTTGCTGATCCATCCATTTAGCTTCATTGATGAAAGTGGCAACCATGTGGCTGACCCCAGGAGGAAGCTTTAAATCATCAATTGGAGTGTTTGAATCCTCATGCCAAAGATCAATGAAGTTTAGCAATTCCTTCGGATCGAGCGCGAGAGGAATGGTGCTTCCAGTAGCTTGTGCAACTCTTTCCTGCTTGTTTCTGATGATGGCTTGAAGATTTTCATCATCATATTCTTCACTTCCTTCTGATGCAGAAGGAATGTTGTAGACTTTGCTAGGGCTTGACCTGGTACCTCTACTAGCAGTCATCTTAGTCTTCAATAGACTTGGTGAAGATTTTGATGCAGAGCCAGTGGCAGATGGCACAAAGGAACTAGGGTTTTCAGATTGAATCTTACTGAGCTGCTTCTGCTGAGGTGGTGGAGACTTTGCTCCAGTTGAGGTTTTTGCAGTCGTTGCAACTTTCTGAGGAAATTGCTCTTTTGGTGCAGCTGTTGAGGCTCTTGGCTTGAGACTTGGTTTCTTCAGTAGAGCCTTCTTCTAACGAATTTCAGTAGCAGTGGCCTCACCAGCTGAAGAAGTGGCAGGAGTAGCTGCAGCAGCAGAGTCCTCATTGAATTTCGTCACAAAAGCTTTAGACTTTTTCTGCAGCTTAGGCAGATATTTGTCTCTTTCATCAGGGTAATCTTCAATAGTAGCTATGCTTGAGGGATGAGATGCTTGTTGATCTCCCTGTGGCAACCTTTTGAAGGGAGGCTTGAGGGCAAACTTCTTAGCATATTTTGGAGTGACATATTTGTACTCTTTCCACTCCTTTGCCCATCTGTGTTTTATGTTTTGAAGCCTTATATTGCGCTTTGCCATGGTCTCTTTACCATGAATGTCCTAATCACGTGCACAATACTCAGCATAGATCTCCTCAAGGATCTCAAAGGCAGTGTTCTGTTCCAGCTTCTTGCCACCTTTCTATTTTCTGTCCTCCTCCATTTTCTTCTGCTGAGGCTTTTGCTGAGGAATTTGTATTCTTGATGATTCTGAGGAATTTGTAAGGTTTCTTCTAAAAATGTTGCAAATGACTTATGTTGATGAGAACCTAATGATTCATCAGCTGCCATTTTGTACCTATGAACATAGTATAGGTGCGATGAATTTGGAGACATCATATGCGTTCTCTGATTTTAGGAAATTGAAAAATTATTTTAAGTTGAGGAATTTGACTAAGCATTCTGATCTAGGGTTCCAGAGTTGTGTAGATTCGAAAATTTACACAATTGAGGAATCTCGTGAAGAATTTAGTGACTTCTTGAAATTCATCAAGTGTTCTAGACATGGGTGTGCACAGCTGAGAGAATTTCTGAGGGAAAACTGATTTCACGAATCTAAAGAGAATTAAGAGATCAACAGAGTAATAAAATAGGATTTTATTTACCCTGTGCAAAGAACACGATGAACTGAAGCAGTAAAAAGAGGAAGTTCTTCGGTCCAGATCTTCAGTGCCTTAACTTGGCGATCGAAGATAGCTACGACGGCGGTGGAGGAAGATATTCCGTAGTCGGCATGAGTCCGGCGAGGGCGAGGGCGAGGCAGTGAAGCTTTTCCTCACCGGCGACGAAGATGCTAGCGGCGGCGCTAGGGTTTGAGCTCGAGTGGAGAAGACGAGAGGAAGACAAGAGTTTTGACTAAGGGGTAACGAGGCTATTTATATCTCAGGTGAAAAATGGTCTGGGCCAAAACCTTCGGACCGAACTGCCCTTGCCGCTTCATCTCCTCATGACACGTGATGCCCATGATTGAAGCGGTGGAGATCGTGGTTATTCGAATGTGAGTAGTGGGTCTGGTTATTGTTGTAACGTATTTTTTTTTGAATTTTGAGGATTTCGTTGCAAACTCCTCAGCTGACAAGGACTTAGTGAGGATTTTGAACGAGTGTCAAATAGAACGCATATGAAGAATT
Organism: Hordeum vulgare subsp. vulgare; assembly: GCF_904849725.1. NCBI lineage: Eukaryota > Viridiplantae > Streptophyta > Magnoliopsida > Poales > Poaceae > Hordeum > Hordeum vulgare. Next base: position 224,263,924 of record NC_058522.1, read on the forward strand.
GAGAATAGACTGGGTTGAGCTTAGTATAGAGGGGAGTCGGGTCCGATCACATTCACTTAGAGGAAATATCAAATTGAAGACTGGGCGATAAGTGAATGCTGTTGAGGACATTGAAAGATCATTATATATATATATATATATATATATATATATATATATATATTCAAATCAAGATCATCAAAAAGTTTTGAAGAATTTGAAGAATTTGAAAATTTTGTTGTTTTTGTGACAAAGTCTCAGATTGAAGAATTTCAACTTTGACGAATTTTCAACTTTGAAGAATTTCAAAGTTGGGTGGTGGTGTGACCCACCGTATAAGAATGATGATTTCAGGCGCCGCGTACAATTGTCGTAGGGCCCTGAGAACCAAATTCGTTATTGATTTCTTCACACTTAGTGTGATATTCTTCATTGATTGAAGAAAATCGTTATTGTGTGTTGCACATCTAAGTCATCAATTTTGTATAAGTGTTAGGATGTGTGCATGTTTACAAGACATTCGAAGACTCTAGGATATTTAGCTCACACCGCAACTTGCAAAACCTTCTTTCATCCAAGGGCTTTGTGAAGATATCTCCTAGTTGATCATCAGTCTTCACATGATCGATGATGATATTGCCCTTGAGGACATGGTCACTAAGAAAATGATGACGAATCTGGATGTACTTGGTCTTCGAGTGTTGTACTGGGTTGTAGGCGATCTTGAGTGCACTCTCATTGTCACAGTAGAGGGGCACATTCTTCATGTTGATGTCGTAGTCTCTGAGGGTTTGCTTAATCCATAGCAATTGAGCACAACAGGATCCAGCAGCAATATATTGAGCTTCGGCAGTGGAGAGTGATACACATTTCTGCTTCTTTGAGGACCAGCAGACTAATGATCTTCCAAGGAAATGGCATATGCCTGATGTTGACTTACGATCCATACGGTCTCCAGCATAATCAGAGTTAGAATATCCAACGAGGTGAAGATTTGAGCCCTTGGGGTACCATAATACTAGTGTTAGTGTGTGAGCTAGATATTGAAGAATATGTTTCACAGCCTTATGATGTGATTCCTTCAGTTTTGCTTGAAAACAAGCACACATGCAAACACTAAGCATAATATCTGGCCTAGATGCACATAGGTATAACAAGGAGCCAATCATAGAAAGTTATACCTGCTGATCGAAATCTATACCATTTTCGTCAGAGCAGAGGTGGCCGTTGGTAGGCATAGGAATCTTGACGCCTTTGCATTCATGCATGCCGAATTTCCTCAGAACGTCCTTGAGGTATTTCTACTGAGATATGAAGATGCCATTGCGTTGTTGACTAATTTGCAGACCTAAGAAGAACGTCAGCTCCCCCATCATAGACATTTGATATCCTTCACCCATCATGTACGCAAATTCATCACTGTAACGTTTGTGAGTAAAACCAAAAATAATGTCGTCGACATATATTTAGCACACAAATAGTTCATTGTCATAGGATTTTGTGAAAAGAGTAGGATCAAGTGAACCGGGTTTGAAGCCTTTCTTCATAAGGAATTCATTCAATGTATCATACCACGCCCGAGGTGCTTGCTTGAGGCCATAGAGTGCCTTTTTGAGTCTGAAAACTTTGTTAGGATACTTCAGGTCTTCAAAACCCCGGGGCTGAGTAACATATACTTCTTCCTCAAGCTTACCATTGAGGAATGCATTTTTCACATCCATTTGATATAGAGTAATATTGTGATGGTTAGCATAAGCAATTAATATTCGAATAGCTTTGTAGTGCCCCAAGTGTGTAACCTTCCTTTTTTGGAACCTATCCATGCGGGTCCAATTTGTCATTGTCTTGAGAGCTATCAATGCATGTGAATTCATGTGATGTCCCTTGTATTTTCTTCGTTGCATGCATGCATGCCATATCATATGTTCCATGTATCATTGTGACTTTGTGATTGCAAGTGTGGTGGTGATGATGTGGCGTCTTGTAATTTCATGTGATGTTGGTGCATATGTGTTGTCGTGAGTAGTAGTAGTGTTTGTGGTGGTTGTTGGTTTGCAAAACCCTTTTGTTGCAAAACCCATCTTTCTCTTTATTCCCTAGTTCAAATATTTACTTGCTCCTAAGCTGATTTAAAAATGTCTTTTATTTAGGGGATATTGTGGGTGTTAAGTTGTGCAAGTTTGGTGATTTCAAAAGTGTTTTAAACAGGTGCAATAAATACAAAACAGAGTCATCTAATTCTGTTTTGTGAAATATTACTTGCTCCTAAAAATCTTGTTGTTGTTTTATTTAAATAGGTCATATTTTTCTAGGACGAGGGGGTATTTTCTTTTGATTTTGTCCCCACTAGTTTGCTTTGTTTATTTCTTTTCGTTTTGTCCTTTCTTTAAATAGAAAAGCCACAGGGCTCTCTTTTCTCCTTAAGAGGCGCCATAGTGGACTTCCCTCTCTTCCCTGGCGGCCCATCTCTCTCCCTCCCTCGCGCGCTGAGGCTCGTGTGCCTTTCGTTCCTCCTCCTGACGCCGTTGCCTCCCCGCGTCTCCTTTCCGTCAGCCATCAGAGAGCTCACGTTGCCGCCGTGTGCGCACTAACATCGAGGGGACCCTACTTATCTCCGCGTCCGTGCCTCCCCAAAGCCAGGGTTCCCTCCTCTCCTTCAGACGCCGCAGCCACCTCTCTTCTTTCTCCTTCCCATCTCTCTTCTTCTTCCTTGGTAAGTTCTGTAGGTTAGCTGCAGAGAGAGAGAGAAGGAGGAGCTCGCCGCGTCTACCCCGCCTTCGTCGCCGTCCGGCGAGTCCGCCATGTCCAGGAGCTCGGGGTTCGACCCTGCATTCCATTCCCATCGTCGGTAGGGTCGGGGAGCGACCACACTAACGGGGCCGAGCTCGTATTCGACGCGGCCACGATGCCCTCCCTCCTCTACATTAGCAGCAGCAGATCTTCTTCCGTTCTCCGTCTTCCTCTTCAGCTTCTCCTCCAAGCAACTGCGCCCTCCTTCTTCCTTCTCGAGGTGAGGACACCGCCCCTTCCTTCCTCCCTCCTTCTCCTCGTCTGGATCGGTTAGGTCGCCGGAGTTTCTCTGTTCCGAGGTCTAGGTCAACCAGGTGCAGGTGGTGGTCGTGCCGTGGCGTCTAGGTAGAGCTAGATGCAGTAGCAGTGGATCTCAAGGGGCCTCCACCTCCCCGTTTTGCTTCGGCTCTCCGGTGGCGCAGCATCAGCACCAGCACGACGAGGCAGCCGACGATCTCCCTGCCTGTCGCCGTGCACCTCTGTAGAAGCAAAGCAGTAGTTCGCGCTTGTGTGTGTGTTGCGCTGGTTGAGACGTGGTGCTTGGTAGTAGCTGGGACGATTCCCTCTTGGTGCAGCAACAGCTGCAGAGCAGCATGGTGTCCTCCCTGTCGCCGGTGACCCTGCGCTGTGCAGAGCACCAGGAGCTCGATATAGGGTTCTTTGGTTCAGTGCGTTCCTCTGTCAGTTGTGGATGCAGTAGCACAGTGGCCAGTAGTGTCGGGGTGTTGCACCAGGTCGTGGGTTCGATCCCCCTTCGCCCCCCTTTTTGTTTTTGTTTCCCTGTTTCGATAGTAGTAGGCACAAGGGAGATGTAACTTGCTAGCTGCTCTGTTGCTGTCGAGCACAAGGCACTAGCAGGGTGGTTTGCACTACTGAGAGGTCCATCAGGTCTGGGGTTCGACCCCAGCACCTCCCCTTTTTATTTTTTTCCTTTGTGTTCTGTTATTCTTTTTTCCTTGCTGTTTCACTACCTTGCAGCCACGATCATCATGGATTTGTAGTTATTTTAGCTTGTGTAGGTTATGTTTAACCTCCTCTCATAATCTGTTTGGGGGTCTTGTTTGTACCAATCTTGTGTAACCATGATTGTTGCACTAAGTGTGTGTATGTAGTTGCACCTAGTAGAGATTTATGTGTAGATGTTGTTGTAAGAAAGCTTGTGTAGGTTCATGTGTAGGGATGCACCTTGAGGGTGTCAAGGGAGTAAGGTGGTGACCCCTTGTAGTAGTTATGTGAGTAGTGCCATCTATGTAGATATGTAGGTGTTGTTTCTATGAGGTGCTTGTCCCATGTGGAGGTGTGGTGATGTGCCAATGCACATAGTCATGAGGACTACCTCTCATGTACCCCCATTGATATTGTGTAATGTGTTCATGCTATTGTAGGTTTGATATGGTGAATAGCACATCTGATGTAGCCCTATTCACTATGTAGGAATCCATGTAGTTTTCCTTCCTAGTTTGAGCTCATTTGTTCCTAGCAAGTGCATATGTTTTATATATGGTTTTGGGTTATAAAGATCCCAGGAATCCATTGGTGAAATCACTTTTTCCATTGGAACATTTTCTGGAGATGACATATTTTCATTTTCTTCTATGTTTGGAGCCTGGTTCCATGAGTTGTGGTGAGCCTTTGTGATTGTTTCTTGGTTGTGCTAGTAGAGGGTGACCACCTCTACCTCTTGTTGGTTTCATCTCATGATTAGTATTCCATATGTGCGAGTTATGCCCACTCAAAGTAGGCATGTGGCTGAAATTCCAGATTAGTGAAAATCTGAGATTTTCACCAAGTCTGAGAATCTGTTTACATTTTCTTCTCCTGTTGGTGAGGTTGTGCTGGTCATTGTGTTGTGATCTAGCCTCAGCTTTCAACTATAAAGTTGGACCTGATATGTTTTTCTATCTCCCTGTAAAATTTCATGTCATTTGGAGCCCTGTAGGTATTGTTTTGGCTGCTGTCAAAATGCTTCAGAGCATAGACAGAAAGTGAGAATCTGGAATTTTCACTAAGTCCCTGAAAACTGACGTTTTTGGGCAAGTTTACAGCCTTGTAACTTTCTGTGTTAATTCCTTTTTGTGTGATTCTTGCTTGTGCTTGTAGTATTCTTGGCTAGCTACATCCACATATATTATTTGTCATAGTTGGGTGGCTGTAGGTGCTTTGCATGTAGCTCACAAAGTGGTATGATGCAGTTTATGGCAGATTATCTAGTTTTGACATTTGATGTTTGTGAGTGCTTAGTTGATGTTGTGGTGTCCTTCCTTGCTCCACCCCATCCATGATGGTTTGTTTTACGTCTTGGCAACCTGGGAATACCAGATTTGTGCCATTTGAGTGTGTGGTGATGATTTTGACACGTAGGGCTTCATATCTTGTTTCGTTGATTCCCGTTGATCCGTAGCTCCGATTGTAATGTTCTTTATATGGTTTTGCATCGTTTTCTCGAGACGCATCTGATCATGTCATTCTCATGCATGTAAAAATTTCTTATGTTACAGTGCTGTCCAGAAACATGTATCAGCTTCTTTTGCTTGTGCTAGTGATAGAAATAGTGATGCATGCTGATTTTCATCTCATGCATCATGTGCTTGTTGCATCTCGAGGTGCTTTTGTTCATTGGATGTTAATTTTATGTTGGTTAGCACCGGGACCAGAGAACGAATACGTGGAGTCAGGAGAGTACGTGCAGGACGATCAAGAACCATTCCAAGCTGAGGATCTCACAGGCAAGATGATATGACCTTGATTCCATCTCTAGACTTGTTATGCTAGACTACGTTTCCTTTGTCATATGCTCGCTGCCTACCACTGAAATTTTTGCCTCTTGATATGCCATGAACCCAAACACTGATCCCTTCCTAGTAAACTTGTATGGCTAAGTAGGCTTTGCTCAGCTACTAATGTTAGCGTTGCTAGATGCATGTGCTTTGACTCATGTGATAACATGAGCTTGATATAATTATATTAAATTCTGTTATTTAATTAATGCACCTATACACCTGATAAATGACGGAAGGCCTAGCCTTTTTCCGGGTGCTTTGTTCCGTTATTTCCGCCATAGTTACCGGTTACCGGTGTTTGATTCCATAATGACCGCTGCTAACACGTTCGGGGTTGTTAGGGGGACCCCCTTGATAAATCGCGTAGTGCTAAGGCTTGTGCGGCAGGACCCAACATTGGTGTTAATTTGCTAATCACTTAATAATAATCTGCATAGGGAATGGCCTACCCGAGGAATTTAATCAACAACCCGGGCCAGTGCTCCTCATGAGTGTTGGTCCAAACTAGAGCACCGTGCGGGGCCATCCCGGGGCAACTCGGGAGATTTCTCTGGCCATTGTACATTCTGCTTATCCGGCGTGTCCTGAGACTGAGATACGCGGCTCTTATCAGGGTCGTCGACACGTCGGGAGGTCCTTCTAGCCTTGCCTTACCTTAGCAATATATCTTGCATATAGGAATCCCAGTGAAGCTTTGGTTCTCCCCAGAGTTGAGGTTTTCCTCTAAGGAATCCGACGAGATCACGAGATTCGTGATAGAGGATTACTTTGCGGCCTGTGTAATATTGTGATGGACTACTTGGAGCACCCCTGCAGGGTTTAATCTTTCGGAAAGCCGCGCCCGCGGTTATGTGGCAACTTGGAATATTTTGTTAACATCCGGTATTAGATAACTTAAAAAAAAGCTAATAAAATTGCCAACTGTGTGCGTAACCGTGAGTGTCCCCTCGAAGATCTCTCTTCAATCACGAACACAGTGGGGTTATGAATGACGTAGATAGGTGTTCAGGATCACTTAGTGATCAAGTATTCACGACCGCTAGTATAGTCCACCTTCATAAAAGCTCTACGTAAGTTAGCCACCAAGTCAAGCTTTGGATGCTGCAACCTTAAATACTCTACCCTATCCAACCCAATAACTTGACTAGTTCTGGCACCAAGGTCTTAGATTGCCGAGTCCCCGTGGCTCACGGATTCCTCCACAATACCAACAGGTTCAGGTACCCCAGACACAGATGATCCCGACGGCACGCAGCTGGCGTGGCAGTACGATGAGGAGACCGACCACCTGTATGTGAACTATCCAGAAGATTGAGGCGTGGTCGTGATCGTGGGCCTGCAGGCAGGGTAGCATAGTCTTTTCTCTGTTTTGTAGTCCGTAGAGGAACTACTTTGGTTGTATACGTGATGTACTCTGATATACTTATGAGAAGGCAATTGAATCCATGATTGTCTATCTTTATTATTATGTATGTGCCGTGTTACCTGTTTGCGAGACGCGTAGATGCGCTCCTTTCCAATTCGGGGCCTCCATCCCCAGATCGGAAGGACCGCATCTTGGTCGTTACAAGTTGGTATCAAAGCAATACGACCATAGGAGCCTTTGTGTGATCGTACTTGGCCGAGTTGAGTCTAGAAAATGTTTTGGGTCTTAGTTATATCAGAGAGTAGGATTCTTTTTTCTCCTCTTCTATGCTCTGGTCAGGTTCCCGTCTTAGGAAATCTTTAATTCTACTCCTCTTCTCGCTCAATTTTTTTAGGATCACGCGGGTATTTGTGAAATCTATATGATTTTGATGTGACGGAGTCCTGTCCTGGTGCCTCCTGTCTGCTTTGAGTTTCAGGGGAGTTGAGCTCCAGGGGATTCTTGCGCACATCGCCATCATTCAGATTTCTGAGTATCTAAGAACGAAGGATGTTCGTAATTGCTTCAATACTGGTAGTGGCGAGATAACCCCGATGTCCCCAGTACTGGTGCAGATTGTTCGGGAGTACTACCACACTTGGTATCGTTGTGATCACGAGGATCTGTTGTAGATGAAGGTCCGAGATGCTGGTTGTGTGTTGAAGGATGTGATACAGGTGACGGGTTAGTTTAGGAGTTGTGTGAAATACTCCTTGTATCCGTGCACCAGATTGCATGACCAGTTATTTCAGGAATTCATAGGTGGGTTATCAAGTAGTATCTTATAGGACTATCTTCCTATAGACGCATGATTGAGGTTGGGGAAATCTCGATGATATGTTTGTTCCGAGCAGTTCTAGATCATACTCGGTTGCAGTGGTCTTAATCGGAATTTTGTCGTCCGTCACTTTGAGGAAGCATTCGTACTATTTTGTTCGAGTGCAATTGCTTATTCATGTCTTTTGATTTAGCAATATCTTCAATTATTCTGTGGACTAATATGTTGTCCGTCTTCAGGATGGCTCCACCGACTCGTCAGAACCCCGGGCGTGAGGATATGCCGCCTCCACCTCCTCCTCCTGAGAACCCTCCGCCGTCGCCGCCTCCTCCTGCAGAGGCCTGGCATGCGGTGATGTCTGCTACTAATGCAAACACCCAGATGCTGATACAGTTGCTGCAAGAGAGAGCCAACCAACAACAAGGCAATTTTCAGCATGGTGGAAATCAGTTTGCGAGTCTGAGTCAGTTCCTGTCGAACCAGCCAAAGGCGTTCACTTCATGCGACCAGCCATTTGATGCAGAAGATTGGATCCGTGATATGAACAAACATTTCGAGTGTAGCAATGTGCGTCCGGAGGATTATGTCAAGTTTGCAACGTTTCAGTTGAAGGGGCAGGCTTCTATATGGTGGCAGCAGCTGAAGGACTCCAGAGGCGCCAGGGTGATTTCTTGGGATGAGTTCTATCGTGACTTCAGGTCCCACTACATTCCTTCTAGTTTTGTGGAGGAGATGCGTGAGAAGTTCAGGCGTTTGGAGCATGGCGGCAATTCCGTGTACAAGTACAACGTTGAGTTTCACGAGCTAGCCCGTTACGCGCTGCAGGATATCCCTGATCAGAAGAGCAAGATTTATTAGTTTAGGGGTGGCTTGAAAGAAGATTTGCAGTTAGCTCTTCCTTGCATGATCCTGAGGAGTTCGACAAGTTCTACAACCTAGCTCTCAGAGCAGAGGCAGCCTTGCACAGGGTGGAGAATTCTAAGAAGCTCTTCAGAGATTCCAGCTCTTCCTCGACTCAGGTGGTTCAGAAGCAACAAAAGTTTTGGGTTTCTCCTCCTCCTCCTCGGCACTCGCAGCAGCTTAAGCACTCAGGTGGTCGTGGTTTTTCGCACCCACCCAACCCTGTCTTCCAGCAGAGATACCAGCATCAGAAGCAAGGGCCTCCTCAGACTCAGTACCGGCAGCCAGCAGATGTCACTTGTCACAAGTGTGGGCAAAAGGGTCACTATGCCAACATGTGTACTTCTCAGCTCCGACTACCGCCGCCTCCTCCTCCAGGAAAACCTCCAAGCAACGCTCTTGTCAAGTTCAACCCCAGATCAGCTCGAGTCAACATGGTGAACGCAGCTGAAGCAGACAACTCCTCTGATGTGATCATGGGTAATCTTTCAGTCAATGATTTTCCTGCGGAAGTCTTGTTCGATTCTGGTGCTTCACATTGCTTTATGTCAAAGTCATTTTTCATCAAGCATGATTTTCCCTTGACAAGTTTGCATAGACCTTTGGGTGTTGTTTCTCCGGGTGCTCAGATGAGGTCAAATTGTAGAGTTCTTGATGTCGATGTCAAGATAGGAAGTTATTCTTTTCTGGCCCCTCCGGATGTCTTGGGCAATTCCGACATCGACTTGATTCTTGGTATGGACTGGCTGGGCATGAACAAGGCATCAATTGATTGTGAAGCCAAAGAAGTGAAGCTTACCCACTCTTCGGAAGACGTGATTATATTTGCGGCGCGCGATGATACAATCCGTCTGTTCTCTTTGAATGAAAAGGGTGAGATCAATCCTATTGAGCAAGTCCCAGTGGTCTGCGAATATGAAGATGTGTTTCCTGAAGAGCTGCCAGGCATGCCTCCACACAGAGAAGTAGAGTTTGTCATTGAGCTTGAGCTAGGCACAGAGCCAGTGTGCAAGCGGCCGTACAAGCTGGGTCCAGAAGAATTGAAGGAACTTAAGAGGCAACTCGATGAGCAGGAGCGTTTGGGTTTGATCAGACCGAGCTCGTCTCCGTGGGGCTGTGGTGTTCGGTTTGTCAAGAAGAAAAATGGCATGGACCGGCTGTGTGTCGATTACCGTCCATTGAATAAGAAGACAATCAGGAACAAATATCCACTTCCGAACAGAACTGAGTTGTTCGGACAGTTGAAAGGTGCTAAGGTCTTCTCGAAGCTTGATCTCAGAATGGGCTATCATCAAATTCGCATTCGCGAGGAAGATATTCCGAAGACTGCCTTCAGCACTAGCTTTGGCTCGTATGAGTATGTGGTCATGTCTTTTGGTCTGGCAAATGCTCTTCCGACATTCTGTCGATTGATGAACTACATATTCTGTCTGTTCAAGAATGACTTTGTCTTGCTCTATCTCGACGACATTCTGGTCTTTTCTGAAACTGAGGAAGAACATGAATAACATCTCAGGTTGGTGCTTGATAAACTGAGAAAGTACAAGTTGTATGCTAAGTTTTCCAAGTGCGAGTTCTGGCTGAAAGAAGTGGTTTATCTTGGGCACATTATCTCTGCCGAGGGCATTAAAGTTGATCCGTCCAAGGTTTAGGCCATTGTTGAATGGGAGGCTCCGCAGAATGTGAAGCAGCTTCGAAGCTTTCTGGGGCTTGCTGGACATTGCAGAAGGTTCGTTGAGAACTTCTCCAAGATCGCCAAGCCGCTCTCAAGTCTTCTTCAGAAGGGTGTTAAGTATGCTTGGTCTCCAGAGTGTCAACTGTCCTTCGATATACTCAAAGAGAAGCTTACCTCCACTCCAGTCTTGGTCCCTCCGGATGATTCCAAGCCATACCAGGTCTTTTGTGATGCTTCTCTCCCGGGTCTTGGTGCAGTCCTGATGCAAGATAAGAAGGTGGTTTCTTATACCTCCAGGGAGTTGAAGCTAGCGGAAAAGAACTATCATGTGCATGATCTTGAGCTAGCAGCTGTGGTACACGCTCTGATAACTTGGAGACACCTCTTGTTGGAACGTAAAGTTGAAGTTTTCACCGATCACAAGAGTCTCAAGTACATCTTCACTCAGCCTAACTTGAATCTTCGGCAAACACGTTGGGTGGAAATGCTCTAGGATTTTAATCCGAGTGTTGAGTACATGCGAGGCAAAGCTAATGTCGTGGCGGATGCTTTGAGCAGGAAGGCATATTGCAACAGTCTGATTCTGCAACCTCTCCAGCCTGGTCTTTGTGAGTCTTTCAGGAAGCTCAACCTTCAGCTAGTACCTCAGGGATTTCTTGCAAACCTTCAAATCTCTCCTACCTTGGAAGATCAGGTCCGAGCAACACAGCTTCTTGACGCTATGGTGAAGAAGGTCAAGATTGGCGTGGGAAAGAGTCTCCCCAAGTATAAGTGCTTCACTGTCGATGCTAGAGACACGTTGTTTTTCGAGGATCGCCTTGTCGTCCCGAAAGGTGATCTCAGGAAGGTAATCATGGAGGAAGCTCATAACTCTCTACTCTCTATTCATCCTGGAAGCTTCAAAAGGTACCATGACTTGAAGCAGACCTTCTGGTGGACTCGTATGAAACGTGAGATTGCTCAGTTCGTAAACGAGTGTGATGTATGTCGAAGGGTGAAAGCAGAACATCAACGCCCAGCAGGCCTCTTGCAGCCTTTGCCAATTCCCGAGTGGAAGTTCGATCACATTGAGATGGATTTCGTCACCGGGTTTCCGAAGTCCAAGAAGGGTAAGGATGCTATCTTCGTCGTCATCGACAAGTTGAGTAAAGTGGCTCATTTTCTTCCAGTCAAGGAGTCCATTTCAGGAGCTCAGCTGGCAGAGTTGTACACCTCCAGGATTGTTTCTTTGCACGGCGTGCCTATGATGATCTCTTCAGATCGCGGAAGTTTCTTCACTTCCAAGTTTTGGGATTCCTTTCAGTCTGTTATGGGCACGAAGATCCGCTTCAGCACAACGTTCCATCCTCAGACTAGTGGTCAAGTGGAGAGAGTGAATCAAGTTCTTGAGGATATGCTGAGAGCCTGTGTTATCTATTTTGGCATGAAGTGGGAAGATTGTCTGCCTTTCGGGGAGTTCTCGTATAACAACAGTTATCAAGCTAGTTCTGGCAAGGCTCCGTTTGAATTCTCTATGGCAGGAAGTGCCGTACCCCGCTCAACTGGTCCGAGACCGGCGAGCGTTAGATCCTTGGGAATGATATGATAGAAGAAGCTGCGGAGATGTGTCGGATCATTCGCGACAACCTCAGAGCAGCTCAGTCCCGTCAGAAGAGCTATTATGATAGCAAGGACCGTGACATGTCTTATGAGCTTGATGACTTTGTCTATCTCAAGGTGTCGCCTATGAAGGGTATGCAACGCTTTGGCATCAAAGGCAAACTTGCGCCTCGTTTCGTTGGTGCATTCGGAGTGGTTGGCAAGAGAGGCGACCTTGCGTACCAGCTCAAGCTTCCGGCAAACTTTGCAAATGTCCATGATGTGTTCCATGTTTCTTAGCTTCGGAGGTGTTTCAAGAACCCCGAGCGCACTGTGCATCTTCAAGACATCAACCTTCAGCCTGACCTTTCTTATCGTGAGCATCCAGTTGCAGTTCTCGAGGCGACTGAGTGCAAGACCTGTAACAAGTCTGTCAAATTTCTCAAAGTGCAGTGGTCATACCATTCCGATAAAGAGGCGACTTGGGAACGCGAGGATCACCTCCGTTCGGAATTTCCCGATTTCTTTCAGTCTTAGATCTCGAGGGCGAGATCTTCTTTTTAGTGCGGGAGAGTTTGTAGTGCCCCAAGTGTGTAACCTTCCTTTTTTGGAACCTATCCATGCGGGTCCAATTTGTCATTGTCTTGAGAGCTATCAATGCATGTGAATTCATGTGATGTCTCTTGTATTTTCTTCGTTGCATGCATGCATGCCATATCATATCTTCCATGTATCATTGTGACTTCGTGATTGCAAGTGTGGTGGTGATGACGTGGTGTCTTGTGATTTCATGTGATGTTGGTGCATATGTGTTGTGGTGAGTAGTAGTAGTGTTTGTGGTGGTTGTTGGTTTGCAAAACCCTTTGGTTGCAAAACCCATCTCTCTCTTTATTCCCTAGTTCAAATATTTACTTGCTCCTAAGCTGCTTTAAAAATTTCTTTTATTTAGGGGATATTGTGGGTGTTAAGTTGTGCAAGTTTGGTGATTTAAAAGTGTTTTAAACAGGTGCAATAAATACAAAACATAGTGATCTAATTCTGTTTTGTGAAATATTACTTGCTCCTAAAAATCTTGTTGTTGTTTTATTTAAATAGGTCATATTTTTCTATGACGAGGGGGTATTTTCTTTTGATTTTATCCCCACTAGTTTGCTTTGTTTATTTCTTTTCCTTCTGCCTTTCTTTAAATAGAAAAGCCACAGGGCTCTCTTTTCTCCTTAAGAGGCGCCACAGTGGACTTCCCTCTCTTCCCTGGCGGCCCATCTCTCTCCCTCCCTCGCGCGCTGAGGCCCGTGTGCCTTTCGTTCCTCCTCCTGACGTCATTGCCTCCCCGCATCTCCTTTCCATCAACCATCAGAGAGCTCACGTTGCCGCCGTGTGCGCACTAACATCAAGGGGACCCTACTTATCTCGGCGTGCGTGCCTCCCCAAAGCTAGGGTTCCCTCCTCTCCTTCAGACTCCGCAGCCACCTCTCTTCTTTCTCCTTCCCATCTCTCTTCTTCTTCCTTGGTAAGTTTTGTAGGTTAGCAGCAGAGAGAGAGAGAGAGAGAGAGGGAGGAGCTCTCCGCGCTACCCCGCCTTCGTCGCCGTCCGGCGAGTCCGCCATGTCCAGGAGCTCGGAGTTCGACCCCGCGTTCCATTCCCGTCGTTGGTAGGGTCGGGGAGCGACCACACCGACGGGGCCGAGCTCGTCTTCGCCACGGCCACGGTGCCCTCCCTCCTCTACATCAGCAGCAGCAGATCTTCTTCCGTTCGCCGTCTTCCTCTTCGGCTTCTCCTCCAAGCAACTGCGCCCTCCTTCTTCCTTCTCGAGGTGAGGACACCGCCCCTTCCTTCCTCCCTCCTTCTCCTCGTCTAGATCGGTTAGGTCGCCGGAGTTTCTCTGTTCCGAGGTCTAGGTCGACCAGGTGCACGTGGTGGTCGTGCCATGGCGTCTAGGTAGAGCTAGATGCAGTAGCAGTGGATCTTTAGGGGCCTCCTTCTCCTCGTTTTGCTTCGGCCCTCCGGTGGCACAGCAGCAGCAGCACGACGAGGCAGCCGGCGATCTCCCTGGCGCCGTGCACCTCTGTAGAAGCAGAGCTGTAGTTCACGCTTGTGTGTGTGTTGCGCTGGTTGATATGTGGTGCTTGGTAGTAGCAGGGCCGATTCCCTCTTGGTGCAGCAACAGCCACAGAGCAACACGGTGTCCTCCCTGTCGCTGGTGACCTTGCGTGCTGTGCAGAGCACCAGGAGCTCGATATAGGATTCTATGGTTCAGTGCCATCCTCTGTCACGTGTCGATGCAGTAGCACAGTGGCCAGTAGTGTCGGGGTGTTGCACCAGGTCGTGGGTTCGATCCCCTTCGGCACCCTTTTTGTTTTTGTTTCCCATGTTTCGACAGTAGTAGGCAGAGGGGAGATGTAACTTGCTAGCTGCTCTATTGCTGTCGAGCACAAGGCACTAGCAGGGTGGTTTACACCACTGGGCAGGTCCATCAGGTCTGGGGTTCGACCCCAACACCTCCCCTTTTTATTTTTTTCCTTTGTGTTCTGTTATTCTTTTTTCCTTGCTGTTTCACTACCTTGCAGCCATGATCATCATGGTTTTGTAGTTATTTTAGCTTGTGTAGGTTAAGTTTAACCTCCTCTCATAATCTGTTTGGGGGTCTTGTTTGTACCAATCTTGTGTAACCATGATTGTTGCACTAAGTGTGTGTATGTAGTTGCACCTAGTAGAGATTTATGTGTAGATGTTGTTGTAAGAAAGCTTGTGTAGGTTCATGTGTAGGGATGCACCTTGAGGGTGTCAAGGGAGTAAGGTGGTGACCCCTTGTAGTAGTTATGTGAGTAGTGCCATCTATGTAGATATGTAGGTGTTGTTTCTATGAGGTGCTTGTCCCATGTGGAGGTGTGGTGATGTGCCAATGCACATAGTCATGAGGACTACCTCTCATGTACCCCCATTGATATTGTGTAATGTGTTCATGCTATTGTAGGTTTGATATGGTGAATAGCACATCTGATGTAGCCCTATTCACTATGTAGGAATCCATGTAGTTTTCCTTCCTAGTTTGAGCTCATTTGTTCCTAGCAAGTGCATATGTTTTATATATGGTTTTGGGTTAGAAAGATCCCAGGAATCCATTGGTGAAATCACTTTTGCCATTGGAACATTTTCTGGAGATGACATATTTTCATTTTCTTCTATGTTTGGAGCTTGGTTCCATGAGTTGTGGTGAGCCTTTGTGATTGTTTTTTGGTTGTGCTAGTAGAGGGTGACCCCCTCTACCTCTTGTTGGTTTCATATCATGATTAGGATTCCATATGTGCAAGTTATGCCCACTCAAAGTAGGCATGTGGCTGAAATTCCAGATTATTGAAAATCTGAGATTTTCACCAAGTCTGAGAATCTGTTTACATTTTCTTCTCCTGTTGGTGAGGTTGTGCTGGTCATTGTGTTGTGGTCTAGCCTCAGCTTTAAACTAGAAAGTTGGACCTGATATGTTTTTCTAGCTCCCTGTAAAATTTCATGTCAGTTGGAGCCCTGTAGGTATTTTTTTGGCTGCTGTCAAAATGCTTCAGAACATAGACATAAAGTGAGAATCTGGAATTTTCACTAAGTCCCTGAAAACTGACGTTTTTGGGCAAGTTTACAGCCTTGTAACTTTCTGTGTTTAATTCCTTTTTGTGTGATTCTTGCTGGTGCTTGTAGTATTCTTGGCTAGCTACAGCCACATATATTATTTGTCGTAGTTGGGTGGCTGTAGGTACTTTGCATGTAGCTCACAAAGTGCTATGATGCAGTTTATGGCAGATTGTGTAGTTTTGACATTTAGATGTTTGTGAGTGCTTAGTTGATGTTGTGGTGTCCTTCCTTGCTCCACCCCATCCATGATGGTTTGTTTTATGTCTTGGCAACCAGGGAATACAAGATTTGTGCCATTTGAGTGTGTGGTGATGATTTTGACACGCAGGGCTTCATATCTTGTTTCGTTGATTCCCGTTGATCCGTAGCTCCGATTGTAATGTTCTTTATATGGTTTTACATCGTTTTCTCGAGACGCATCTGATCATGTCATTCTCATGCATGTCAAAATAGCTTAGGTTATAGTTCTGTCCAGAAACATGTATCAGCTTCTTTTGCTTGTGCTAGTGATAGAAATAGTGATGCATGCTGATTTTCATCTCATGCATCATGTGCTTGTTGCATCTTGAGGTGCTTTTGTTCATTGGATGTTAATTTTATGTTGGGTAGCACCGGGAATGGAGAACGAATACGTGGAGTCAGGAGAGTACGTGCAGGACGATCTAGAACCATTCCAAGCTGAGGATCTCACATGCAAGATGATATGACCTTGATTCCATCTCTAGACTTGTTATGCTAGATTATGTGTCACGCCCAAGATGCGAACCTATCCTCAATTTGGCACGAGGGCCTCGTCAGGGATAGAAGCGCATCTGTCGTGTCGCAAGAATGGATATCGTTACAAGTACATGTACTGAAAAAGAAGATATATATATAGAGTTGGCGTACACTCGCCACAAGCTACATCAGAGTCACATCAGTACATTACATAATCATCAAGAGTAAGAGCAGGGTCCGACTACGGACGAAAACAAACGAGAAAAGAAGAATGACGTCCATCCTTGCTATCCCAGGATGCCGGCCTGGAACCCATCCTAGATCGATGAAGAAGAAGAGGAAGAAGCAACTCCAAATGAACAATCAATGCGCTCGCGTCAAGTAATCTTAACCTGTACCCGCAACTGGTGTTGTAGTAATCTGTGAGCCACAGGGGACTCAGCAATCTCATTTCCAAAGGTATCAAGACTAGCAAAGCTTAATGGGTGAGGCATGGTTAAGTGGTGAGGTTGCAACAGCGGCTAAGCATATATTTGGTGGATAAACTTATGAGTACCAGAAATAAGAGGGGGAAGATCTACGCATAACGGACGTGAACTACTGATGATCAAATGAATGATCCTGAACACCTTCTTACGTCAGACATAACCCCACCGTGTCCTCGATCGGAGAAGGAACTCACGAAAGGGACAGTCACGGTTACGCACACAGTTGACATATTTTAATTAAATTAACTTCAAGTTATCTAGAACCAGTGTTAAACAAAGTTTCCACGTTGCCACATAACCGCGGACACGGCTTTCCGAAAGATTTAACCCTGCAGGGGTGCTCCAACTAGTCCATCACAAATTACCACAAGCCGCATAGAAATCCTCAATCACGAACCTCGCGATCTCGTCGGATTCCCTAGTGGAAAACCTCAACTCTGAGATTACTCAAAGCATCACTGGAATCCCGATGCACAAGATATCTCGTCAAAGGTAAAACTAATCCAGCAAGGCCGCCCGACGTGTCGACGATCCCGATAGGAGTCGCGTACCTCGTTCTCAGGACACGACGGATGAGCTAGACGTCGGGATCATTAAACTTCCGGGTGACCAGAGGGGCGCCGGACATCGCTCAGGTGGGACCAACACTCATGAGGAGCACTGGCCCGGGGGTTGATTAAATTAGTCCGCGGGTGCCGGCGGGTCCCTATGCATTATTATTAGATTATTAGGCAAATGTAGTACCAAAGTTGGGCCTTGCCAGACCAGTTTTAATCTAAAACGAATTATCAAGGGGGTCCCCATAACAACCCCGATCATGTTAGGAGCGCTCATTTATGGAACATAACACCGGTAGCCGGAAACTAAGGGGGCAAAGGTGGAACAAAACACCAGGCTAGAAAGGCCGAGCCTTCCACCTTTTACCAAGTATATAGGTGCATTAAATTAAATAGCCGTATTATGGTGATATAACAAGGAACCCATGCTTTCACATGGAAGCATCTACACCTGCAACTAGCAACGCTAACAACAGGGTTAAGCAAGCGATAACATAGCCAATCAGTGGTTTGCTAGATCGAACTGGTTGAAGGTTATCATGGAATTGTTGAGAGGCTGATATTTAACAGGTGGTAGGCAACAAGACATAAACGATAGAAGCGGTGAACTAGCATGGCAATGATAGTAATGGTATCTAGGGAAATGATCATCTTGACTGAGATCCCGCTTGGAAGAAGAATGCCTCCGTGAAGCAGACGAACTGACGTAGTCGAACGGGTCCTCACAATCCGACACGCTTGCGGAACTCTATCGAGACGAAGCAAACCGGAAACACAAATCAACACACGAAATTCACCACACGACGCAACAACACAAATGATGCATGAGCAGCTGAAAACATGCAAGACACGGCATGACAATTCACGACGAACAAACACTACACATTAAGTGAAGTTCAATATGCAACGGGTTGCATATTGACGAAACTCCACGTTTAATTGTTTAGTTCTATCCCGATTATTAACACGGCAATATTAAAATGTTGTTAACATGGCAAGGGATGAAGCACAAATTAAGCTACCAATCTAGGCATTTTAAATGAGGCCGGAAACGACATATAGCATCTCCGGAACGACCCCACGTGCTAAATTCTAATTTTGTCCAGATTTGTCCTAATCATATTTTAAGTTTGTTAAACAGCAAAACATAGTGGTTCAAGTGTTTCTACTCATCGTTCTGGCCCATTTACGTATATGGCACATCTCCAACGGAGCTACGGACAAATAGTTACGACCTAAACCGTTTTCAACACGACGACATGCAAACCGATGCAAACAGGACACTAAACAGTTCTAGTTATGGATGAGAGTTGGACAATATTACTCTACGCAAAATTCTAGCCAAGATACATATTTAACTCGTCGGAAACCGACGCACGGAATAAAAGTTAGGCACGTTTGAAAATTATGCCTTTTTTCTGAAATTAATAAATCGCACAACTAAAAAAAAGGGGTTTATTGGGATCGATACCAAGACCCCCACGGTTGCATAGGCTAGCAATGAGCCGCTGATGCAAGGAGGATATGGCACAAGCTGTAACACACGCTCGCGCAACAGCCATAGACTAAACTGAATTAACACAAAACAAAACCCAAAATATAGACCGATTGGGATTTGATCCCTGGTCTCTTGGGTTGAGGCTAACTGCACTAGCCAACTCGGCTGGGACTCCCCTCGTGTTGTAACCTACACGCGTCTCTAAATAACCCTACGTGACAGAACAGATCTTGGAAAGAAAAGCTCCAGGTACAGTTACGGGAATACATCTCACAATGGGGGAAGAGGCCAGCGCCATGCCCACGATCTCCGGCGCCGATTCCGGCGGGGAACGGCAGAGAAGGGTCGGGTGGTGGTGGCTCTTGCCGAATCTGGCCGGGGTGGCTCCATTCCCGACGGATCTGACGCGATCCGACGGAGCTTGGCCTCCATGGCTGTGTACCTGCGGGGAAGAAAAGGGCACGCAGAGGAAGCTTAGAGAGGTGGGGAGAAAACAGAGAGAGGAGGAAGAAGGCCGGGCGAGGCACTGGCCTAGGTGACGGAGACGGCCGACGAGCTGCAAGGCGGCGAGATCCGTCCATGGCGGCGTTAGCTGCAGAGGTCCGTGTGAGAGAGAGAACCGAGAGAGATGAGCTCAGGGAGAGAGAGAGCTGCCGGAGGAGGAGGGTGCTAGCCTATCAGAACGCACCCTCATGGTGCTCCAGCTGCGGCAGGATGCGGCGAGGTCCGGTAGGCACGCAACGAAGGAGCTGCGGGCTCTGGTCGCCGGGCATGTCCAGGGACAACATGGCGAGGTAGCCATCAGGCGGCTGGCTACAATGGTTCGGCTCGGGCTCTCGTTGCCGGTTGGCTTGGTGGGGAAAGCAAGGTGGGGCTAGGGGAGGGATCGGGAGAGATCCCGAGGAAGGAGATGGGTCAAGGGGTTGGCGGCGGCGGTTGGGACAGGGGAAGGATCCCTAAAAATTAGGTTTTGGGTGGATTAGTCTACGGTCCAAATATAGCTAGCAGGTTACTTGTAGGTTCATCTCGACCCTCCGATTTAGACCGGGTGGTCGAGATAAATAGGTTAGAAAGTTCACTGGACAAACCAAAGACAGTTTGCGGTAAAACGGGGTTGATCCGGATCCAACGGTCACGACCGCCGGGCTTGGGTTCCGGGAGGTTTTCGGACTGGATTGCGCGCAGGTCGGTGCACTGTGCAGAGAGGCTAGCCGGAGATGAGAGGGAAAACGGGCAACTCGGTGACAGAGTTTAAAATACCGAAACGTCCGATAATCGACCGGCTATAGCGCCGCTATGTAATAAACGACACGGGTAACAAACGAGCTCCGATCGCGATGAAATTTGACGGACGGCCTACATACACTAAATTAATACCGCACGCCAAGTTCCAGCTCAATCAGAGAAAGTTTTACACACACTTTAAAACAAGGTTTCGACGATGCCGCGGGCGCGTGCGTGTGCGGTCGGACTCAGAACGAACAACGACGAGAACCGGCAACTAACAACGGATGCAAGTTTTAAAACTGGTGGCAACAGAGATGCCGATGCAATGCAAATGATGCGCATGATGCAATGATGATGCGACAGACAAACGAACCACACGACGAAAACAGAATAGAAGGGGAATCTTCGGGAACGTCGGCATCGGGATGTCACATTATGTTTCCTTTGTCATATGCTCGCTGCCTACCACTGAAATATTTGCCTCTTGATATGCCATGAACCCAAACACTGATCCCTTCCTAGCAAACTTGTATGGCTAAGTAGGCTTTGCTCAGCTACTAATGTTAGCGTTGCTAGATGCAGGTGCTTTGACTCATGTGATAACATGAGCTTGATATCTTTATCTTAAATTATGTTATTTAATTAATGCACCTATATACCTGGTAAATGACGGAAGTCCTAGCCTTTTTCCGGGTGCTTTGTTCCGTTATTGCCGCCATAGTTACCGGTTACCGGTGTTTGATTTCATAATGATCGCTCCTAACATGTTCGGGGTTGTTATGGGGGCCCCCTCGATAAATCGCGTAGTGCTAAGGCTTGTCCGGCAGGACCCAACATTGGTGTTTATTTGCTAATCACTTAATAATAATCTGCATAGGGAATGTCCTACCCGAGGAATTTAATCAACAACCCGGGCCAGTGCTCCTGATGAGTGTTGGTCCAAACTAGAGCACCGTGTGGGGCCATCCCGGGGCAACTCGGGAGATTTCTCTGGCCACTGTACGCTTCGCTTATCCGGCGTGTCCTGAAACTGAGATACGCGCCTCTTATCAGGGTCGTCGACACGTCGGGAGGTCCTGCTAGCCTTGCCTTACCTTAGCGATATATCTTGCCTATAGGAATCCCAGTGAAGCTTTGGTTCTCCCCAGAGTTGAGGTTTTCCTCTAAGGAATCTGACGAGATCACGAGATTCGTGATAGAGGATTACTTTGCGGCCTGTGTACTTTTGTGATGGACTAGTTGGAGCACCCCTGCAGGGTTTAATCTTTCGGAAAGCCGTGCCCGCGGTTATGTGGCAACTTGGAATATTTTGTTAACATCCGGTATTAGATAACATAAACAAAAGCTAATAAAATTGCCAACAGTGTGCCTAACCGTGACTGTCCCCTCGAAGATCTCTCTTCGATCAGGAACACGGTGGGGTTATGAATGACGTAGGTAGGTATTCAGGATCACTTAGTGATCAAGTATTCACGACCACTAGTATAGTCCACCTTCATAAAAGCTCTACGTAAGTTAGCCACCAAATCAAGCTTAGGATGCTGCAACCTTAAATAGTCTACACTATCCAACCCAATAACTTGACTAGTTGTGGCACCAAGGTCGTAGATTGCTGAGTCCCCGTGGCTCACAGATTCCTCCACAATACCAACAGATTCAGGTACCCCAGACACAGATGATCCTGACGACACGCAGCTGGCATGGCAGTACGATGAGGAGACCGACCGCCTATACGTGAAATATCCAGAAGATTGAGGTGTGGCCGTGATCGTGGGCCTGCAGGCAGGGTAGCATAGTCTTTTCTCTGTTTTGTAGTTCGTAGCGGAACTACTTTCGTTGTATGCGTGATGCACTCTGATATACTTATGAGAAGGCAATTGAATCCCTGATTGTCTATCTTTATTATTATGTATGTGCTGTGTTACCTATTTGCGAGACGCTTAGATGGGCTCCTTTCCAATAGGGGGCCTCGATCCCCAGATCGGAAAGGACCGCATCTTGGTCGTTACAAGCTTCAACTCTAGAAACAGGTGCAAAAGTTTCATCGAAGTCAATTCCTTCAACCTGTGTGTAGCCTTGGGCTACATGCCGTGCCTTGTTCCTCACAACCTGACCATCCTCATCTGGCTTGTTTTGGTAGATCCACTTGGTGCCGATGATATTGTGCTTGCGAGGATCTGGTCTTTTGACGAGTTCCAACACGTCATTTACCTTGAACTGAAGAAGTTCATCTTGCATGGATTGAATCCACTCATGTTCCATGAAAGTTTCAGCAACTTTTGAGGGTTCTGTGATAGACACAAACAAGTAATGCCCCCAAAAGTTAACTAAATGTGAAGCTTTTTAGCGAGTGAGAGGACCTGGCGCATTGATGTCATCGAGGATTTTTTGAAGTTCCACTTCATTTGCAATCCTTTGATGAGTTGGTTGAAGACTTTGGTTGGTCTGAGGAATTTGATATGTAGCATTTTCCTCAGGTGCACCATCTTGAGTTTCCTGAGTGTTGGTGACGACTTCTTCAACAAGGGGTTGTTCCTCAGTGGGAATGATATCTTCAGTTTCCTTGAGCTTGATGGCTTCCTTAGGAGATAGTTTATCTGGCACAGGAGGCAGTTGCTCTCTTTGCGAGCAATTAGTTTCATTGAACCGCACATCTACAGTTTGAACAACCTTGTTGTGATAGGTGTTGAAGACTCTGTAGGTGTGCGAGTCCTTTCCGTAACCAAGCAAAAAACACTCATGTGCGTTAGGTGCAAACTTTGAGCTATGGTGAGGATCTCTAATCCAGCATCTTGCACCGAAGACTTTTAAATAACTTACATTGGGTTTCTTGTGAGTGAGGAGTTCATATGAGGTTTTCTTGAGGAATTTGTCAAGATATACTCGGTTGATGATGTGGCAAGCAGTGTTGATTGCTTCAGGCCAGAAGCGACGAGGAGTCTGATATTCTTCAAGCATAGTCCATGCCATTTCAACTACAGTCATGTTCTTGTGTTCAACAACGCCATTCTGTTGAAGAGTATAAGGAGCAGACAATTCGTGAGTAATACCACGTTCATCAAGATAATCATGAAGACTAGTAATTTTGAATTCTGTCCCATTATCACTCGTGATGTGTTTGATCTTGACGCCGAAGTTCGTCGAGGCCCTTGAGGAAAATCGTTTGAAGACTTTCTGCACTTCAGTTTTATACAGAATGATGTGTACCAAAGTATAACGAGAATAGACATCAACGATTACAAAGCCATATATAGATGTTGCATTGGTTAGAGTAGCATAATGAGTAGGTCCAAACAGATCCATGTGAAGGAATTCAAACGGACGAGTAGTTGTCATGATAGTCTTCGTGGGGTGTTTGGATCTGGTTATTTTTCCACACTCACAAGCACCGCAGAGATCGTCCTTGAGGAATTTGACGGATTCGATGCCAATGACATGCTTCTTCTTTGCCAGTGTGTGCAAATTCCTCATGTCTGCATGACCCATTCATCGATGCCATAGCCAGCCTTCTGAGGTTTTTGCTAGTAAGCATGTGGCTGGTTGTGGACCTGTGGAAAAATCAAAAATATACAAATCTCCTCTCCTAAAGCCTTCGAAGACATTGGATTTGTCAGATTCCATGATTACTACACATCTATATTTTCCAAAGATGACAATCATATCAAGATCACAAAGCATTGAGACTGACATGAGATTAAATCCAACAGATTCGACAATCATGACTTTGTCCATGTGTCGTTCCTTGGAGATAGCCACTTTGCCGTGTCCCAATACCTTGCTTTTACCTTTATCAATGTAACTGATTTGCTTCAGTGATGATGGAGTCTGTGGCTGTCGGATTTAGGGCTCCGCAAAACCCTAGATATTTGTAACCAGGGGTCCGCACGGGGACCACTTGGCATCTTTGGTTCACCCGACTCGAGACTCGACAGACAAGGCAAAGAACTCACTCGATGGTGAGGAATATACAGAACACATCAGTTTACCTAGGTTCGGGCCACTGTGAAGCGTAATACCCTACTCCTACTTTGATGGATTGCCTCTCTTGGAGGATGGTGAATGGGATAGTACAATGCTCATGCGCCTCCGGGGCCGGGTGGCGGTGGGTGATGCTAGTGGATGAATGATTGGGTCTGGATCCCCCTGTACGAAGCAACCTATCCTGTATATATAGTGCTGGCCCGGGTCCTCTTCCCTTATCATTTTGGCGGGAAGGGATCCCACAATGGCCAATTTTAAAGGGCAACAGGGGAACATCCTCCCCCTGCCCAAAGGTGGTCTTCATCTACAACGTGACTGCCAGCGCTGCAGGGACGGGTCCACGGGTGACGTTCGTCTTGCTGGCGCGGGGGGGGGGGGGGTGGTGGCCTTGTTGCACCAGAATGGAAACCTTTGATAGATGACCTTCGAACACGCGTACATCCTTCCCTACTTTGCACGAAAGGGGAAACTGCTCCGTCCTGCAGTCTGCTACTCGCCTGTCCCTTCTCCGTGTCGTCCTTGGCTCCTGAGGCTGGTCCCCGCCTCGGTATCTCCGCCACTCCAGAGTGGTCTTGAGGAGGCCCCCTACGGGTCTTGATGTTGTCCCTCCTCGCGAGGCTTGGCCCCTCATGTGGGCCTTGTCTTGAGCGGTGCCGGGCCCGCTGGTTCGTGGTCGATGAAGTGGGCTAGCCCTGGGCCGGAGGCAGGTAGGTCTGGGTACCCCCATTACTAGAACACCGACAATAGCCCCGGGGGCCCAAGGCGCGCCCAAGTTGTCTTCTCTCCAGAGCCTTGAGGGCGGCCAGAAGCGTCGCGGGTCCCATTTGCTTGCGGGCCAGGCGGCACACGTGTCTGGCAGCCATGTGTGGATGCTTCCGGTTCCCGAGGTGCTCGGAGACGCGCCTGGTCAAACTGATGCGACGTCCGGGTGCTGCGCTAGCCATCATTTCTCCTTGGAGTTACCTCCTCTTCATACGCCACATGGGCACGCTCCCTCATGAACTACATGGGCCGAAGGACGCGGAGGGGCACCGGCCTGCCTTCGGCTGTGTATTTAACCTGGCAAGGGTGATAGGGTCCTCATTGCCTTCGTCTTATTCATCTTCTGGCCCGAGCCCTGCACCCTCTCAGCATGGCGCCCGCAAAGAGGTTCTCCGTTGCAGAGAAGGGGAAGGCCTCTGTGGAAGGTTTCGTCGCTCCTCCATCAAAGAGGGGCCGCGGCCACCCTCGGAAGTATGCGACGGTGTCAGTGGCGGCCTCCGGCGTGCGCGACCGTGGTTCCACCCGTCCCGGAATCACCATCGGCGGCGCAGGTGGTGCGCCGGTGAGCGCGAGCGTGCGCGGTGGCCGAGGTTGGAGGTCGGCGGTGGCCACCCGGCCGCCGCGCCCGCGACTCCATTCAGCTGACACTGCGATGGAGTTCGTGACATGGTTGGATATGCCAGAGATTGCCTGGTTCCATCTTCCAAGCTTCTTCGCGAAGGCGCTGCCGACCGACGGGCTCCCAGGCCTCTGGCTGCACGCGGACGGCTGCTGCGGCGAGGCGTCCTGGGTGGAGTTCGAGGTCACCCCCCGCGACCACGTGTATCTGAACCACGGGTGGCAGGCATTCGCCTGTGCTCGAGGCTTGAAGGGGACGCTCTACCTCCACTTCAAGTATGACGGGGAGGCGACGCTCTGCATCAAGATCTTTGGGGATGAGGGCGAGCGTCTGAGCTGCTGTCTGGAGGACGCCGGCCGTGGTGGTCCTGTAGATGAGCCCGTCTCTGGCGCCATGCATCGTTCCTCTAGCAGTAGCGACTCCCCTTCCGGGGGAAGCCCGAGCGACAGCAGCGACAACAGCTACGACAAGCCGCCACGCCGCCGTGCGTGAGCCACGGTGGGGAGCCCCCAAGCGCGGCGCCGCTTGTCTGCTCCCGTGGTGCCTATGAAGGAGGAGGAGGACACGGACTGAGCGTCGACGCGCAGGTGTCAGGCGTCCGCGGCGGTAACCCTCCCCCCTTGGGACATCCATTGCTAGTTGTCTCCTCCTTACTCCTGATCATGCGTTCATGAAAACAAGCATAGTCCCTTCAGGCATGTAATGGATTTGGGCGACCGCACCTCTTGTTAGTACTATAGCATCTGGTCGGTTTGGATACTTAGCTTGGTGTGCTTGCGATGGATCACTTCGGATGTGAGGCGTGCTCGTGGCGCCCGAGGCGCTTGTTGCTCGGTTGGCTCCTCCTAGTTGCAGGTGAAGTGGGTCAATGCTCTATGGCAGTAGGTCCCAGTCCCGCACATTTTCCTTCCGCCGTGAGGCGTGACCCATTACCAAGGTCGCTCCTCGCGGGGCAAGACCCTGACCCCCCTATACCGACCGGATGTGCCTGGACATCACCAGGGTGACCAGGTGGCTTTGTGACCGGGGAGGCTCCTGAGGCGCAATGCTCAGGAGCCCCCCTTAGACATTCAATCGACTCTACGTTGACAGGTCCGAGTCTCGCACATTTCCTTGCCGTGAGGCACGACCCGTTAAGGTCGCCCCTCACGGGACAAGGCCCTGGCACCCGGGTGCCAGGTGGCTTTGTGACCGGTAAGGCTTCTGAGGTGCGATGCTCAGGAGCCCTCTTAGACATTCAAGAGGTCCTCATCGATTTTTCTTTCTGGAGATCCCTAGTCTGCATTCAGGAAGCTCTGCGTCTACAGGTCCCAGTCCCGCACATCTCCGTGCCGTCGTGAGGCACGACCCGTTACCAAGGTCGTTCCTCATGGGGCATGGCCTGGCACCAGGGTGCCAAGTGGCTTTGTGACCTGTAAGGCTCCTGAGGTGCGATGCTCAGGAGCCCCCTTAGGCGCTCAAGCTATCCGAAGAGAAACAATTGTCATAAGAGAAGACCAAATCTTGTCCCCTCTCCAGGATGGTGCGCCGAGCCATGAATGGGACTCTTGAGCGAGTATCAGATGGCATGAGTCTGCCTACTCGCCCGTGAGTACCACGCGAGGGTCCGGGCACCAAGGTCTAAGCAAGGTGCAGGCACCGTGCCCCCAGCCCCCGCTAACGGGGTACGAACGGGTGGGGACATGCGAATGCTCGACTCACAGGAAGAGAGCGTGTTTGAAGAAAGACCAAAAAAACAGGTTTTCATTAAGACTTCATTTGGAAAGGCCCCGAGTTTGATTTCTTAAACATCAACAAATCCAAGCCAGAAAAAGCAAATTCAAGCCACGTCCGACGCCTAATCTATTCACCGCCTTCGTCTCCCGCAGCGCTGAGCATAGGGCTTCCACTAGGCGCGGGGTGGACCCTTTCCGCGTCCTCGAGGGGCCCCGGGCGTATACAGCCTCGGCTTGTTATTACGTGAGAGTGTCACAGTGGGGGTGTATATGGGAGGTTGCGAGGACACTTTGACCTCGCGAGTGTCCCTACCCCCGAGGAATTGGGGCCTGAGCTTCTGCAGTCATTGGTGAACTGTGTTGATTGCCTCCATGTGTACCGAGCGGGGTGGACCCCTTCCGCGTCCTTGCCGGAAGAATTGAAGGACGATGCAGAGTTGGTGCAGAGTCAATGCAGAGTCGATGGAGAGGCGTTACGGGTAGAACTTCCGGAGATGCTGGATGTTCCAGGCGTTCTGGATGGGAACTCCGTCCTGAGTCTCCAGGCGCACGGCGCCAGGCCTGGAGACATGGGTGACCCCGAATGGCCCCTCCCACATGGGCGAGAGCTTATGCAAGCCCTCCCTAGATTGCACCCGCCATAGGACGAGGTCGCCGACCTCAAGGGTCCTGGAGCGGATATTGCGGCAATGGTAGCGCCGCAAGGCCTGTTGGTACCTTGCGGCTCGGAGTGAAGCCCAGTGGCGCGCCTTCTCTCCAAGCACGAGGTACGTCCCCCGTGCAGCCTCCTGACGCTCCTCATCAAACGCCATGACCTGCGGGGATCGGTGCTTGATCTCGTGGGTAAGGACCGCCTCGGCTCCATAGACGAGGAAGAAAGGGGTTTCGCCGGTGGTCTTGGTCACGGTGGTGCGGATGGACCACAACACCGACGGGAGCTCGTGGACCCAACCCCAGCCGCAAACCTCGAGCTTCTTCTTGAAGCTCCTCACCTGGAGCCCTCGCAGAAGATCTGCGTTGGCGCGCTACGCCTGGCCATTGCTCCACTGGTGGGGCACCGATGCGTAGCATATCTCCGTTCCGAGGTTTGCATAGTAAATCTTGAAGAGTTGACTGGTGAACTGCGAACCATTGTCGATGATGATGCGGTTGGGGACGCTGAAGCGGCTCACGAGCCCCTTGATGAATTTGACGACCGATACGGCATGGTTGGTGCGCACGGGCTCCACCTCCGTCCACCTGGTGAATTTGTCGATGGCGACGTAGAGGTAGCGGAAGCCGCCCGCCGCCCGCGGGAAGGGCCCCAGTATGTCCAGTCCCCAGACCGCGAAGGGCCAGTAGAGCAGAATGATCTGGAGGCCCTGTGCGGGCTGGTGAATCTGCTTGGCGTGGAAATGGTAGGCCTCGCAAGCCCGAACCAGCTCGGTGGCGTCGTCCAACGCTGTAGGCCAGTAGAAGCCTGACCTGAATGCTTTACCTGCGAGCGTGCACGGAGAGGATTGATGCATGCAGTCCCCTCCGTGGATGTCAGCTAGTAGTTCGCTCCCTTGCTCCCTCGAAATGCATCACGGCACAACGTTGTTTGGGTGCCTACGGTACAGGGCGCCATCCCGTATGCAGTAGGTTGAGGCTTGTCGTGCTACGCGCTCTGCGTCTTCCTCCTTCTCCGGCAATGTGTTGTGGCGTAGGTACGCCCCAAGTTCCTACATCCAATCATCAGCTTGAACCTCCAGGGCCAAAAGCAGCCGAGCCCCCAAGGCATGGCTGTAATCCGGAGCCCCCGAGGACGGTGCTGGGGGGAGCTCTTCTCCGCGTGGCGCCGGGTCCTCAGCTGACGGCGTTGCGGAAGGCTTGAAGAGTCGCTCCTCGAAGACTCCTGGCTCTTGAGCCTCGCAACGTGAAGCTCTCTTGGCGATGTCGTCCACCTCCTTGTTTTTTCCACGTGGGACGTGCTGCAGTTCTAGGCCGTGAAAATGTTTCTCAATATTACGTATCTCTTGCAGATATGCCTCCATGTGCTCGTCCTTGGGCGTGTACCCTTTGTTGGAGAAGTTGATGAGCAGTTGGGAGTCGCCCATCTCGGTGAGGCGCCGGACCCCCAAGGCCGTGACAACATTGAGGCCGGCGATGAGGCCCTCATACTCCTCTATCTTGTTGGAGACCTTCTCCCCAAGCTAGAAGCAGAGATGTACGGCGTAGCGGAGCTTGTCTCCCATTGAGGAAGTGAGCAGGAAACCAGCCCCTGCTCCTCTTCGTGTGAAGGCTCCATAGAAGTGCATTGTCCATCCCTCGGGTGCCTCCACACCGGGGGCAAGGGATTAGCTCCCTTCCAGCCCCCGATCCAATGCATCCGTCCACTCCGCCACCAAGTGAGCCAATGTCGTTCCCTTGATGACCCTGGTCGTGCTGAATTCGATGTTGAAGGCCTGAAGTTTGAAGTTCCATTCGGCGACCCTTCCCACCGCGTTTGGGTTGTGCAGGATCTTCTCTAAGGGGTAGGCGGAGACGACCTTAATCGGGTGTCCCTGAAAGTAGTGATGAAGCTTGCGCGAGGCAACGAGGAGCGCTAGAAGGAGATTCTGCTGCATGGGGTAGCGCGAGCGCGCGTCCCGTAGTACCGTGCTGATGAAGTACATTGGCTGCTCGACGAGGGTGCGCCCGCCCGTGGCGTCGTGCTCCTCAGCGGCTTTAGGTGGTTGGGGAGTCTCGTCGTCCGGAGGGAGGACCGGAGCCTCAGGAGGGCTAAGCCTCTCAGGATGCGATCCTACAGTCTGGACCCGAGGTCCCTCTGCCTGTGGGGGAGTTGGAGCTCACGAGTCGCGCGAGCCCCCAGACTCCGCGGGTGGGGGCCCGCCAGGATCCCCCGAAGTTGCACCCCTGCTGGTTCGCTCCTCCCTTACTGCCACCAATGCGGCGCTGGCGGAATGAGGGGTGGCAGCAAGGTAAAGAAGTAGGGGCTCCTGAGGGCAAGGCGCCACCAAGATCGATGGGCTTGTGAGGTATTGCTTGAGTTCATCGAAGGTGGCGTCGGCCTCCGGGGTCCACTCGAAGGGCCCCTTCCTTTTCATGATCTTGAAGAAAGGCATGGCCCGCTCGCCGAGCTTGGAGATGAAACGCCCCAAGGAGGTAACACACCCCACCAATTTCTGCATCTCCTAGAGGATTGTGGGCGCGCTCATCTTGTTTATGGCACTGACCTTCACTGGGTTCGCCTTGATCCCCTGGTGTGACACGAGGAAACCGAGCAGCTTGCACGATGGGACCCCGAAGACCCACTTCTCTGGGTTGAGCTTCAGGTTGACCTCTTGAAGGCCGGCGAAGGTCTCCTCCAGGTCCTCCACCAGGGTTTTTGTCTGTCTTGACTTGACCACGATGTCGTCGACATAGGCCTCTGCGTTCCTCCCGAGCTGCGGTCCCAGGGCGATATGCATCAGCCGCTGGAAGGTTGCCCCGGTGTTCTGGAGACCGAAGGGCATGCAGTCATAGCAGTATACCCCACACGAAGAGAGGAAAGCTGTCTTCTCGACGTCCTCCACCGCCATCTTGATTTGGTGGTAGCCCAAGAATGCATCCAGGAAGCACAGGAGATCGCACTCTACGGTGGAGTCCATGATTTGGTCGATGCGTGGTAGCGGGAACGGGTCCCGAGGGCAAGCCTTGTTGAGGTTCGTGAAGTCGACGCACATGCGCTCCTTCTCGCACTTCTTCGGGACAACCACCGGGTTGTCCACCCATTCCGGCTAGCGCACCTCTCGAATGACCCCTGCCTCCTTCAGTTTGCACACCTCCTAAGCGATGAACGCCTGCTTGGTCGGAGGTGCTCGAGACGAACGCATCCTTGTTTGCCCTGAGGAAACCCACCAATGCCGTCTCTTGGTCCCAAGGGAGGTTTGCGTCGATGGTGAAGGTGGGAGCCGAGCTTCCTTCATCCACCGGAACTTGCTTCGTCTCCTCCAGGTCATGGGAGAACAACTTTTTCTTCTTCATGGGTGCGATGTCATGGGCGTCACCTGGGTCCTACATGGCGCGTGCCTCTCCCCTGAGGTTGGTACGCGCCATGGACTTAGCTTTGTGGCAGAGCTCGAGCACCCGTGAGGTGTCCTTGATGCCCCCACGACGGTGAGCACGCCTCCGCTCCTGGGCATCTTGACGACGTTGTACCCTGGGTGCGTCGCCGCCATGAACTGCGCGAGGGCGGGGTAGCCAAGTATTGCATTGTATGGAAGGTGGATGTGGGCGACGTCGAAGTCGATCTGCTCGGTTCGGAAGTTAGAGCGGGTGCCTAAGGTGACGGGGAGGCGGATTCGTCCCACAGGGGCGACAGATGCTGCCACCACCATGGAGAAGGGCTTTGAGGGCGCAAGCTACTCCCGGGGTAACTGCAGCGCATCGAAGGCCTCTACTGAGATGACGTTGAGGCCCGCGCCGCCATCGATGAGGGTCACGGCCACGAAGGATATGGTCGGCGTGCACAACATGGGAAGAGTCCCGGCGGCCGTCGTGCAGTTGGGGTTATCATCGGGGCCGAAGGTGATGCTGACCTCCGGCCATACGTGGTGTTCTACGGGCTCGGGCCTTGGATGAGCCGCCCCTCCGCGTTGTAGGAAATGCTTGACGTGACAGCCGGAAGACGGCGCCTGTGATACACCCAGGATGCATGCGATAGTGGGGGCGACCCTGCTCGCCCGGGCGCCGCCCACCGCCGAGGACCGGTGGCTGACGGTGGTCGCGCTTGCCATGGAGTTGCCGAGTCAAGATCTGGGTCTTGCTGTTGGCGTG
This sequence comes from Hordeum vulgare subsp. vulgare, assembly GCF_904849725.1. Classification (NCBI taxonomy): domain Eukaryota; kingdom Viridiplantae; phylum Streptophyta; class Magnoliopsida; order Poales; family Poaceae; genus Hordeum; species Hordeum vulgare. The sequence continues at coordinate 224,295,777 of NC_058522.1, forward strand.
GAGGCTCCCACGCACACCCCCTACCTGGCACGCCAAATGTCAGTTTTCGGGCTCCGCAAAACCCTAGAGATTCGTAACCAGTGGTGCGCACGGAGACCACTTGGCAGCTTCGGTTCACCCGACTCGGGACTCGATGGACAAGGCAAAGAACTCACTCGATGGTGAGGAAGACACAGAACACCTCAGTTTACCCAGGTTCAGGCCGTTGTGAAGTGTAATACCCCACTCCTGCTTTGGTGGATTGCCTCTCTTGGAGGATGGTGAATGGGATAGTACGATGCTCATGCGCCTTCGGGGATGGGTGGCGGTGTGTGATGTTAGTGGATGAATGATTGGGTTAGGATCCCCCTCTATGAAGCAACCTATCCTCTATATATAGTTGTGGCCCAGGTCCTCTTCCCTTATTGTTTTGGTGGGAAGGGATCCCACAATGGCCAATTTTAAAGGGGAACAGGGGAACGTGTTCCCCCTACCAAAAGGTGTCTTCGTGTGCAAAGTAACTACCACTGCTGCAGGGACGGGTCCAGGGGTGACGTCCGTCCTGCCGGCGGCGGGGGGGGGGGGGGGGGTGGCCTTGTTGCACCAGAATTGTAACCTTTTGATAGATGCCCTTCGAACGCGCGTACGTCCTTGATGTCAGCTGTGCTTCCCTTGCAACGGTGCCAGAAATACTTTTGCTATCTCAAAAAAGATCTCCGGCAACGGCGCCGGAAATTGTCGTGTTGACGGCATCAGGAATCCTTCAGCTGCGGCTACGCCTTAAGGGACTTCCTAGGCAAGTATGCAAAGGATTTCCCCCGTGGTCTTGGAGCCTTGCGTTGGTGTTCCCTCGAAGCAGAAAGGGTGATGTAGCACAGCGGTGGTAAGTATTACCCACAGTTTGAGAACCAAGGTATCAATCCGATGGAGGAGTATCTCAGGATCCTGCACAAACACAAAAACTTGCTACCAACGCTATGAAGGGGTTGTCAATCCCTTATAGATTGTTTGCCAAGTGAGAACTGAAAGCAACAAAGTAACAAAGCAAAGTAAAAGCGGAGGTGTAAACGAAGGATGTGAATAGACCTGGGGGCCATAGTGTTTACTAGTGGCTTCTCTCATGAAAGCAAGTAGACGGTGGGTGACCAAATTACTGTTGAGCAATTGATAGAACCGCGCAAAGTCGTGACGATATCTATCCAATGATTATTTCTATAGGCATCACGTCCAAAACAAGTAGACCGATACTGTCTGCATCTACTACTATTACTCCACACATTGACCGCTATCCAGCATGCATCTAGTGTATTAAGTCCATAAGAACAGAGTAACGCCTTAAGCAAGATAACATGATGTAGAGGGATAATCTCAAACCAATGATAAAAACCCCATCTTTTTACCCTTGATGGCAACTACTTGATGTGTGCCTTGCTGCCCCTACTGTCACTTGGAAAGGTCACCACATGGCAGAACCCAAAACCAAGCACTTCTCCCATTGCAAGAATCAAAGATCTAGTTGGACAAACAAAACCCAAGACTCGGAGAGACTTACAAGGATATCAAATCATGCATATAAGAAATCAGCAAACACTCAAATATATATCATAGATAATCTGATTACAAATCCGCAATTCATCGGATCTCGACAACCACACCGCCAAACAAGATTACATCAGATAGATCTCCATGAAGATCATGGAGAACTTTGTATTGAAGATCCAAGAGAGAGAAGAAGCCATCAAGCTACTAACTACGGACCCGTAGGTCTGAAGTGAACTACTCACGAGTCATTGGAGGGGCGATGATGATGATGAAGAAGCCCTCCAACTACAAAGTCCCCTCTGCTAGGGCGCCAGGAAGGGTCTCCAGATGAGATCTCGTGGAAACGGAAGCTTGCGGCGGCGGTAAAGTATTTTCGAGGCTCCCTTGATTTTTTGCGGCATATTTGGGAATTTATAGGCCAAAAACCTAGGTCAGGGGCTGGCCAGGGAGGCCACAAGCCTGCCCACCGCCGCCTCCCCCTGGTGGCGGAGTGGGGGCTTGTGGGCTCCCTGGAGCCCACCTGGCTTGGCCCAAAAGCCCCCTGGTCTTCTTCCGTTCGGGAAAAAATAATTTCGGGGTTTTTCTTCCGTTTGGACTCCGTTCCAAAATCAGATCTGAAAAGAGTCAAAAACACGGAAAAAACAGGAACTGGCACTTGGCACTGAATTAGTAAGTTAGTCCCAAAAAAGATATAAAAGGTACATAAAACAACCAAAGAAGACAAGATAACAGTGTGAAACCATCAAAAATTATAGATACATTTGAGATGTATCAAGCATCCCCAAGCTTAACTCCTGCTCGTCCTCGAGTAGGGAAGTGATAAAGAATGAATTTGTGATGCTTTCATGCTACCTAGCATAGTTGTCCTTTGTAATTCCTCTTATGTGACGTGAATGTTCAGATCCATTAGATTCAAAACAATAGTTTGCTATTGACGTGGAAACAATAATAATTCAAGCAAACTAGCAAAGTAATCATGAACTTTCAAAATAACAAGGCCAAAAGAAAGTTATCCCTACAAAAGCATATAGTCTGGCTATGCTCTATCATCATTGCACAATGAATTTAAATCATGCACAACCCCGGTATTGGCCAAGTAATTGTTTCACACCTTTACTTCCTCAAACCTTTTCAACTCTCACGCAATACATGAGCGTGAGCCATGCTTATAGCACTATAGATGGTGTGGAATGTAGTGGAGGTTGCAAGACAAAAAAGGAGAAGATAGTCACATTAACTAGGCATATCAATGAGCTGTGGAGATGCTCATCAATAGATATCAATGTGAATGAGTAGGGACTGCCATACAAATGATGCACTAGAGCTATGAGTATGTGAAAGCTCTTAAAGAAAACTAGTGGGTGTGCATCCAACTTGCTTGCTCACGAAGACCTAAGGCAATTTTGAGGAAGCCTATAATTGGAATATACAAGCCAAGTTATATAATGAAAATTTTCCACTAGCTATATGGTGGTGACAAATCGAGAGACTCTCAATCATGAAGATCATGGTGCTTAATATGCACAAGTGTGGAAAAAGTGGTAGCATTGTCCCTTCTCTCTTTTTCTCTCATTTTTTTTATTTGGTGGGCTCTTTGGCCTCTTTTTTTTGTTTTGGTGGGCTTCTTTGGCCTCTTTTATTTCCTCACATGGGACACTGCTCCATTAATGATGATCATCATACTTTCAACTCAAAACTTAGAACAACTATGACTCTATATGGAATGCCTTCGGTAGTGTACCATGGCAATGATCTAGCATGGCATAGACATCAATGGAAACATCATGCTAGCTATCTTACGATCATGCAATGGCAATGTAGACGTGGTGGCACATGTCATGGTGGTAGTTGCATGGCATTATATCTCGGAATGACTTTGAAAAAGCCATAGTAGGTAGGTATGGTGGCTGTTTTGAGGGAGGCTAATGGTGGGTTTTGTGCACCGGCGAAAGTTGCACGACACTAAGAATATAATGATGGTGGAAGGTGAAAGTGCATCTAAACCATGGACTCAACATTAGTCATGAAGAACTCATATACTTGTTGCAAAAGTTTTATTAGTAATCGAAACAAAGCATTCAATGCATACTCCTAGGGGAAGGGTTGGTAGGTATAAACCATCGCGCGATCCCGAGCGCCACGCAAAGGATGACAATCAATAAACTAATCATGCTCAGATTTCATCACATAGCGGTTCACCATACGTGCATGCTACGGGAATCACTAACTTCAACACAAGTATTTCTAGATCCACAACACCTTACTAGCATGACTTCAATATTACCATAACCACAACTCAAAACTAATTGAGATGAATCAAACTTCTCTAACTATTCAAAGCACATGAAGGTGGAAGTTTTCGTATCCCTTTGGATAACTACCCCTTTTGAGACTACTTTAAAAGCATAGATCAACTACCAAGCCACGCACCGCTGTGCTCTAAAAGATATAAGTGAAGCACATAGAGCAAAAGTATCTAGCTCAAAAGATATAAGTGAAGCACATGTGAGCAGAATTGTCTACCAAAAGATATAAGTGAAGCTCGACAAAATCACGGTGTGTGCATGTCTCTCTCTATAGGTGTGCATCAAGGATGATTGTGACACAACAAAAATAAAAGACTCCTACGATATAATACGCTCCAAGCAAAAACACATAACATGTGGTGAATAAAAGTATAACCCCAAGTAACGTTACCGATGGATTGAAGACGAGAGAGGGGATGCCTTCCCGGGGCATCCCCAAGCTTAGGCTTTTACGACATCCTTCAATCTCTTGGGGTGCCTTTGGCATCCCCAAGCTTGAGATCTTTCTACTCTTTATCTCTTTGTCCATAAGAACTTCACCCAAAACTTGAAAACTTCACAACATGAAACTTAAACAGAAACTCGTGATAACATTAGTACAAGAAAGCAAACCACCACTTCCTTAGGTACTGTAGCAAACTTAAATTCTATTTGTGCTGATGTTGGGTTACTGTACTTTCAATCTTCCATGGCTAATACCCCTCGATACTATCCATAGATTCATCAAAATAAGCAACCAACACAACAAAAACAGAATTTGTTAACAGCAGACTAGTCTGTAGCAATCCGTATGTTTCGTAAACCTATGGTACTTCCACAATTCTGAAAAATTATGACCGTCTGAAGTAATTGCGTAGCAATGAGCATCAAAACGAATCAACTCAAAATCTCTTACAGAAAAAAAAAGAAAATTCTTTTCGTGAGAAGAAAGTTTCTGTGTTTTCTAGCATGAGCAAACGATCATCCCCAAGACTAATCATAACGGTTTTGCTTGGCACAAACGCAAAAAGATACACGAAAAACACAATCATAACAGAATTATGAAAGTTTGGAAAACACAAAACAGAAAGAAAAAGGATAGATTCGTTGGGTTGCCTCCCAACAAGCGCTTTTGTTTAACGCCCTTAGCTAGGCGAAAGTGACGGAATCACGTATAGTCATCTTTGGTGCTCAAACCATAGGTAGCCCTCATCATAGATTCATAAGGCAATCTTATTTTCTTTCTAGGAAAGTGCTCCATGCCCTTCTTTAAAGGAAATTGAAATCTAATATTCCCTTCCTTCATATCGATGATAGCACCAATAGTCCTTAGGAAAGGTCTACCATGAATAATGGGACATGAAGGATTGCAATCTATGTCAAGTACAATGAAATCCACGAGTACATAGTTCTTGTTTGTAACAATAAGAACATCATCTATCCTCCCCATGGGTTTCTTGACAATAGAATCCGCAAGATGCAAATTAAGAGAACACTCTTCAATCTCATGAAAACCAAGAATATCACATAAAGACTTTGGAATCGCGGAAACACTAGCACCCAAATCACACAAAGCATTGCACTCATAGTTTTTGATCTTGATTTTGATAGTAGGTTCCCTCTCATCATGAAGTATTCTAGGTATAGACACTTCTAGTTCGAGCTTCTCTTCAAGAGATTCAGTCATAGCATCTACATATGCGCGGTAAAGGCTTTGCTTTGGATATAAGCATGTGGAGTGTTTGCAATGGATTGCATCAAAGAAATGCATTCAAACAAGGAGCAATTATCATAATTGAATTCCTTGAAATCCAAAGTGGGAGTTTCATTACTACCCAAAATTTTGACTTCTTCTACTCCACTCTCCACACCTTTATCATCAAAATAGGTGGACTCCGAATCATTGGGGCGTTTTTCAACCAAAGTGGATTCATATCCAGCCCCTCCATAAGTCGGTTTGACACGCGAAAACAAAGATTCAAGAGGAGACACACCAAGCACTTTAAGATCTTCATGATTTGCATCACTAGAACACACCCTTTTAAACCATTCATGTCTAGCGCGAATTTGGGCGGTTCTTTCTTTGCTCTCATTCATGGAGATACACATAGCTTTCAAAGTTTCATCCAAGTTGACCTTGGGAGGAGCGCATCTAACTTTCAAAGCATCAATATCACAAGACATCCTATCAACGCTCTTAGCCAAATCGTCTATTTTGAGTAGTTTTTCCTCTATGGACGCATTGAAAATCTTTTGAGAGTTGATGAACTCTTTGATATTACTCTCTAAATCAGATGGTAATTTGTTGTGATTTCCATAAGTGTTGGCGTAGGAATTGCCATAATTGCTAGAGGAGTTACTACGAAAAGGCCTAGGAACATAGTTTCCTCTAAAAGCATTGATGTTGCCAAAATTGTTCCTACCAACAAAATTCACGTCCAAACTAGCGTTGCTACTCTCAATCAAACAAGATAGTGGCATGTCATTAGGATATACGGTAGAGTTTCTACTAGCAACCAAATTCACCAACTCGTCCATCTTAGCACTAAGGGAGTTAATCTCTTCTATAGCGTGCACCTTTTTGCTAGCACGCGACCTTTCAGTGTGCCACTGAGAGTATTTGGTCATGATATTGTCTAGGAGTTTTGTAGCGTCCCCTAATGTGATTTACATGAATGTTCCACCTGAGGCGGAGTCCAATATATTGCGAGAAGCAAAATTCAAGCCAGTGTAAAAGATTTGTATAATCATCCACGAACTCAAGCCATGAGCGGGACAATTTCTAATCATAAGCTTCATCCTCTCCCAAGATTGTGCAACGTGTTCATGATCAAGTTGCTTGAAATTCATGATATCGTTACGTAAGGAGATGATCTTAGCCGGCGGAAAATACTTGGATATGTAAGCATCTTTGCACTTATCCCAAGAATTGATACTATTTTTAGGAAAAGAAGAAAACCACGTTTTTGCGCCATCTCGCAACGAGAAAGCGAAAAGTTTCAACTTAATCACGTCATTACCCACATCTCTTTTCTTTTGCATATCGCAAAGCTCAATGAAGGTATTGAGATGGGATGCGGCATCTTCACTAGGAAGGCCAGAGAATTGCTCTTTCATAACAAGATTCAGCAAAGCTGCGTTGATTTCATACGATTCCGCACTAGTGGCGGGAGCAATCGGAGTACTAATAAAATCATTATTATTAGTGCTCGAGAAGTCGCAAAGTTTGGTGTTTTCAGCCATGATGACTTCAACAAACAAACAAGCATACAAGAAAGAAAGAAAACCGGCAAAGGCAAAAGAAAACAGCGAATGTGAAAGGCGAAGGGCAAATGAAAACGACAAATGTGCAGTGGGGGAGAGGAAAACGAGAGGCAACTGGCAACAAAAGTAAATGCAAGAGAAGAGTTTGTGAGACCTACTTGGATAGATCTTTATTTCTCCTCCCCGGCAACGGCGCCAGAAATATTTCTGATGTCAGCTGTGCTTCCCTTGCAAGTATGCTATCTCAAAAAAGATCTCCGGCAACGGCGCCAGAAATTGTCGTGTCGACGGCACGAGGAATCCTTCAGCTGCGGCTACGCCTTAAGGGACTTCCTAGGCAAGTATGCAAAGGATTTCCCCCGTGGCCTTGGAGCCTTGCGTTGGTGTTCCCTCGAAGCGGAAAGCGGGATGTAGCACAGCGGTGATAAGTATTTGCCTCAGTTTGAGAACCAAAGTATCAATCCGATGGAGGAGTATCTCACGATCCTGCACAAACACAAAAACTTGCTCCCAACGCTATGAAGGGGTTGTCAATCCCTTATGGATTGTTTGCCAAGTGAGAACTGAAAGCAACAAATTAACAAAGCAAAGTAAAAGCGGAGGTGTAAATGAAGGATGTGAATAGACCCGGGGGCCGTAGTGTTTACTAGTGGCTTCTCTCATGAAAGCAAGTAGACAGTGGGTGAACAAATTACTGTCGAGCAATTGATAGAACCGCACAAAGTCATGACTATATCTATGCAATGATTATTTCTATAGGCATCACGTCCAAAACAAGTAGACCGATACTGTCTGCATCTACTACTATTACTCCACACATCGACCGCTATCGAGCATGCATCTAGTGTATTAAGTCCATAAGAACAGAGTAACGCCTTAAGGAAGATGACATGATGTAGAGGGATAATCTCAAACCAATGATAAAAACCCCATATTTTTACCCTTGATGGCAACTACTTGATGTGTGCCTTGCTGCCCCTACTGTCACTGGGAAAGGTCACCACATGGCAGAACCCAAAACCAAGCACTTCTCCCATTGCAAGAATCAAAGATCTAGTTGGCCAAACAAAACCCAAAACTCGGAGAGACTTACAAGGATATCAAATCATGCATATAAGAAATCAACAAAGACTCAAATATATATCATAGATAATCTGATCACAAATCCACAATTCATCGGATCTCGACAAACACACCACCAAAGAAGATTACATCGGATTGATCTCCATGAAGATCATGGAGAACTTTTTATTGAAGATCCAAGAGAGAGAAGAAGCCATCTAGCTAGTAACTACGGACCCATAGGTCTGAAGCGAACTACTCACGAGTCATTGGAGGGGCGATGATGATGATGAAGAAGCCCTCCAACTATAAAGTCCCCTCCGGCACGGCGCTGCGAAGGGTCTCCAGATGAGATCTCGTGCAAACGGAAGCTTGCGGCGGCGGAAAAGTATTTTCGAGGCTCCCCTGATTTTTTTGCGGATTATTTGGGAATTTATAGGCCAAAAACCTAGGTCAGGGGGCGGCCAGGGAGGCCACAAGCCTGCCCACCGCCGCCTCCCCCCTGGTGGCGGAGTGGGGGCTTGTGGGATCCCTGGAGCCCACCTGGCTTGGCCCAAAAGCCCCCTGGTCTTCTTCTGTTCGAGAAAAAATAATTTCGGGGTTTTTCTTCCGTTTGGACTCCGTTCCAAAATCAGATCTAAAAAGAGTCAAAAACACCGAAAAAACAGGAACTGGCACTTGGCACTGAAGTAATAAGTTAGTCCCAAAAAAGATATGAAAGGTACATAAAACAACCAAAGAAGAGAAGATAACAGCGTGAAACCATCAAAAATTATAGATACGTTTGAGACGCATCAGTCCTTCCCTCCTTTGCACGAAAGGGGAAACTGCTCTGTTTGCAGTCCGCTGCTTGCCTATCCCTTCTTCGTGCCGTCCTTGGCTCTTGAGGATGGGCCCCACCTCGGTATCTCCGCCACTCCATAGTGGTCCTAATGGGGGCCCCCTGCGGGTCTTGATGTGTTCCTCCTCACGAGGCTTGGCCCCTCGTGAGGGCCTTGTCTTGAGCGGTGCCAGGCCCGCTTTTTTGTGTCGATGAAGTGGGCTAGCCCTGGGCCGCAGGCAGGTAGGTCTGGGTACCCCCATTCCCAGAACACCGACAGTGGCATATTCATCAACAAGATTTTATCACAAGTCATGTGATTTGTGTAACCACTGTCAAGAACCCACTCTGTATTCTTGGATTTGTCATCCTTCAGATGAATTAGTACAACTTACCATCTCATATGCTTCAGACTTTAAGAATATGATATCAATTTCATCAGATAAGACTTTCATCATAAAGAGTAAATTTGAGGACGTGTGAAATGTGATCATTCATCATTTTTAGCTTGCGTCCAATCAAGAAATTTCCTCAGGCCTCGAGCAAATTCTTCCGATGATGACTTTCATCTGGAGACCTGACCTGCAGAAGAAATTAGTTCAATTTCTTCGCGACCCACATCTGAAGGGATGGCAAAGAGTTTATCATCCTATGAGCACCATATGAGAATGGAGGCATTGAAGCTAATGCACTTCTTTTCACAGTAGGGGGTTAGAGTACTCAAATGAATAGGCAGAGAAATTCTTTGAGGACTTATGAACATAATGATTTGAGGAATAACGTTCATATTCATGTCCCTTGTAATTTCCCTACATATCAGAAGCATTAGCATGAGTTCGAGCATAATATTGATCATTTGAGAATTTTATCCTCATGAAGACTTTGGACCACCTGAGGAATTTGATCTGGGGTTATGGTTCTTCACTGGTGGTGTCATTAGGAGATTCACCTGAAGATTTGCCAAGCAACTTTTGGGGACCCAGATTTTCTTCACGCGTGGTACATTCCTACAGTTAGTTCCAACATATCGAGAAAATACTTCACGTGATTGATTTTTGAACAGTTTATAGTTGGAGTCAAATGACTCATCAGAGGAATATGATATTTCATATGCAAAGCCAGTTAGAGTGGATGGATCGATGGGAGGGCCTTTAGCAGCAACCCATTAGGTTTTGGGGTACTGCTCAGGTTTCCAGTATTATCCATCGACATTAAATTTCCTCTCAAAGGCAATGCCTTCTTTCCTCGAGTTCCTGTTCAGAATCTGCTTTTTGAGCACATCGCAAAGGGTTTGATTCCTTTTGAGACTTCTGTATATGCTTGTCACATAGAATTCCTTCAACCCTGCATTTTCGTCAGTAGCATTTGTGGTTTACTCAAGTGAAGAATTTCATACCACAGGAACAATTGAAGAATTTGTAGCGATAGAAGCATTTGATGATTCTGGTGAAGAATTAGCAGTTTCACGCTCGATACATTTCAAACATGGTGGAATGAATTCAACCTGAGCGATATTGATGTGTTGAGCAAGCAATGAATCATTTTCTATTTGAAGATCATCATGAGACATTCTCAACTTATCAAGATCAAGCTTCCTTTGAAGAAATTCATAGGAAAGTTTCTCATGATCAGCCAAGAGTGTGCCATAACGATCTTGAAGACTATCAAACCTAGACTGAAGAGTTTTCACATCTTCAGTGAGGACTTGAGTACGATTCATTTCATCGTTCAACAAATCATCGCTTCTGTCTATCAGTTTCTGAAGCTTTTCAATAACACTTTGTTGCTTAGTGGCAATGTTGGCAAGTTTATAGTAACTGGGTTTTTGATAATCATGAGGTTCACAGTCACTAGAATCAGAGGAGGAAGTATGGTTTGGTAACTTTGAACCTTTTGCCATGAAGCAATAAGTTGGATAGAAGTCATCCGCATATTCATCTGTGTAGATACCGTTGTCGTTTTCTTCAAGGTTGAAGATTGACTTGCTGACGAATGTGGTAGCCAGCGCAAGACTTGCAACACCAAACTGTGACTCCTCTTCAGAACCTTCCTCTTCATCACATTCCTCAAATTGTTCTTCAGAATCCATTTCCTTGCTAATGAGTGCCCGAGCCTTTCTGAAATTGGTCTTCTTGTGCGATGAGGACTTTGAAGATTTCTTCTTTTTCTTTGAGTCATCAGAACTTTCGTCCTTGTATTTCTTCTTCCTTGATTCTTTCACCCAGCAAGGACAGTCAGTAATGTAGTGACCATATTTCTTGCATTTATGGCAGGTTCTTTTCTTGTAGTCCTCGGATGAAGATTCTGATTTCCTCATATCTCTTATTGAAGATTTACCAAACTGGCCACGCTTTGTGAACTTCTGGAATTTCCTCATGAGCATACCAAGTTCCTGTCCAAATTCTTCAGGGTCACCAATGCTGCAATCCGAGTCTTCTTCTTTAGATGAGGAAATAGACTTAGCCTTCAGCACACGAGGTCTTGAGTAGATTGGTCCATACAGATCTCTTTTTTCTTCTTGTTGGAATTCATGAGTATCGAGTCTCTCAAGTATATCAGCAGGATCAAGCATTTTGTAGTCTCTTCCTTCTTGAAGCATCAGAACCAGTGTGTCAAATGATGGATCAAGAGGTCTTAGCAGTTTCTTCACAACTTCATGGTCAGTGATATCCCTAGCTCCCAGTGCTTGCAGTTCATTTGAGATGTCAGTGAGGCGATCAAAGGTATCTTGGCAGCTTTCATTGTCAAACCTCTTGAAGCGATTGAAGAGATTGCGAAGAGCATCGACACGAGAGTGACATTGTGTTGAGACTCCCTCATTGACTTTGGACAGCCTATCCCAGATAAGCTTAGCTGTGCCCAAAGCACTCACTCTGCCATACTGACCTTTGCTCAGATGGCCATAGATGATATTCTTCGCTTGCGAGTCAAGTTGCTTGAACTTTTTCATATCATCAGCAGAGATAGTTGAAGTGATGGAGGGAATACCATTTTCCACAATATACCAGAGATCATTGTCAATAGCTGGAAGATGCATTTGCATCTTGGTCTTCCAGTAGGGAAGTCCTTTCCTTCGAAGGTAGGACATCCTGCACTAACTTTGATCATACCCGCGGTCGACATAACTAAAACTCCAAACGGTTAAACCAAAATCACACAGAACAAGGGAGTACCTCGCTCTGATACCAATTGAAAGTGTGTTATATTGATTAGAGGGGGTGAATAATCAATTTTTAGAATTTCATCACTGAGGAAATTCCTTGTGAGGAAAGTCCTCAATCATGAACTAAGTGTAGCAGAAATAGTACCGGATCATGTGTGCAAAAACGACTACCCCAAAGTACTCGAGGAGATTTCAGATATTCGATTTGCACCGTTCACAAGTACAGAGTAAGTAGGTGAAGATTAACTCAAGTGAAGAATTTGAGGTTGAGGAAATTCATAGAAAGTCTTCAGACAAATTCTTCAAACGGTACATATGAAATACTTCAACATACAATTGAGGAAATGAAAGAGTTGAAGAAATAAAATCCGTAGTTTGTTGAAGATAGTTGTTGATGACCCAGTTCCAACTGCTATGAAAGTTGTACGTCTGGTTCGGAGCGGCATGGTATTGAAACCCAAAGGACACACAGTCCCGGGACACATAGTCCCTACCGTATTCTCCTTGAGCTAAGGACACACAGTCCTCGCCCAACACTCGTGGTAAGTATTCAGGGTAGACTTCCAAACCCACACTAACTCGGTCATCCGGCGATCCACAGTTGACTGCTGGATGTTCTAGACCATGATGCGTAACCATCTGGAGGATGCACAGTTCTCAAAGGTAACAAGCGTCGGTTCCACACAGGAACAACTTCTTCAGTGATGCTCAATCACTTGGGTTTTTTGGTTTGGGTTTGGTGTTTGGGGTATTTCCTCACTAGATAATTTTCTCTTGAAGACTCTGAGGAATTTTGGTTGCTCTAAATGACAAGTGTCAGTTTCTCTCGGAGCAACCAACCAGCTAGAGGTTGTGGGGGCGGCTATTTATAGCCTAGTAGCACCCCGACATGATTTGACATAAATGCCCTTAAATAATATGACCGTTGGGTGGATAAGATCGGTGAGGTGGCGCGGTAAAGGTCGGAACATTCAACTCTGAAAGTCCTATTGTCTCTCATATTCCTCACTTTGATTCTTTGGTAGATTTAGGCTTGGGTTGAGCATCATGAGGAAAATCATTCCGTCTTTTTACCTCGACAACCTTTAACAGTATGGTGTTCCTATGACTCAAGTGTAAATAAAATGAAACAGAAAGAGTAAATCCTCACGCTTCAAAGTCTTCAGAGTGTTCTCTTCAGGACACACCGAGTTACTCATCTTCAATATCTTCATGAGGAATATCAATTTCATCAGAATTTCCTCGCGATCAAAGTCTTCAAGGAAGGACCAAAGTCTTTACCCGAAGACATACATTTTTAGGGGTCGATATTCTTCGGATAACTCAAACTCCTCACCGACTTATAGAGCTTGTATACACTCACAAACATATTAGTCTCTTAACCTATAAGTCTTCAAACCACCAAAATCACTAAGGGGCACTAGATGCACTTACAATCTCCCCCTTTTTGTTGGTTGATGACAATTAGGTTAAGTTTTTAACGGGGATAATAATATGGAATGTAAGTACAGAGTTTGAGGAATTTTGAATCAAGATAGAGAGAAACTCCCCCTGAAGATGTGCATATTTTGAGGAATTTGCTTTGAACAACAGATGCACATTGATGATTTATATCATGGAGATCCCCCCCCCGTGTATCTTGCAATCCATGCATGCATTTGACATATAGTATGAGGAATTAGAAATGCATGATGAAAAATGGTGTTTGATGAATTTCAGCATGCCTGCATTATTAAACTTTGAGGAATAAGCATGTGAGGAAAAAACGTTCAAAAGAGTCAGAACACCATCGGGCTTAAGTTACAACTCATTACATCAAAAACTTCAGAAGAACCAAGAGATTGTAACTTAATAAAGTTTATAAGCCCATAATGAATATCGCTTGAAGACTAACTCTCGGATTTCTCCCCCTTTGTCATCAAGTGACGAAAAGGGACAAAACTGAGGACTAACGCCCTTGAAGAAATTCACTTCTTTGTTGATGTAGAGGTGTGGGAATACTTGGAGACATGCTTCTTCCTTATACTAGTTGAAGTGTCCTCAGGTTCTTCATCTGATTCTGCAGTGCGAAATGAAGAAAATGAACTGCCCTCCAAGTCAGGAACTGGAATAGGGTTGAATTTCTTCTTTGGAGTCCACGACCAATCAAAGTCTTGAGTAAATTCCATTTCTTCAAGTTCCTCGGGAGTCTTCTGGTGAGCCAAGTTGGCCCAAGTGCGATCAAATACCTCATGAAGATAATAGTGATTTTTCTTCACTGCATTTTGAGTCTCATTGAGGGTTTTCACAATGGCGCCAAACTGGCATTTCACCCACTTGTCATTGCGATCGACTTTTTGGTGAAGACTGAGGAGAAGCTCTGTGTTAGTCATCACCCGAGGGGAAGTTGGGCTTGAAGGGTCTTGAGTAGCAGTGTCATAATATGAGGAATATGAGTCAGCCTTGCGAAATTGGTCATCTAGGGGCTGATTTCCTTCATCAATCACGGACTTGCCTTTGCCTTCAACTGGTTCAAAAGATTGCTTGATGACTTTGATAGGCGGCAGATATATGAGGTGATTGTGAAAGTCAGCTTGACAGTTGATCCCAGATCTGTTCCGGATGGACCTCATAATCCAAGGTGCATAAATCTTCAGCTCATATGGTGTCAAAGCGTTGTGCGCCAAAGTCCTCAAGAAGAAATCATGAAGATTCATAGGAATGCCATGAATGAAGTGGAATTTGATATTCTTCATGATGCCTTCAACGTATTCTTCATTGTCATGGCCACCCCTGATATTCACGAGGAGTTTTTGATATATTTTGATGCATCAAGGACCGGGCTTGGTAGTGTCCTGACGCAAGAGGGCAGAGTCTTGGCATATCTGTCCAGATAGCCGCATCTTCACGAAGAGAACTACGCAACTCATGATCTTGAGCAGGCAGTAGTGGTTCATGCTTTGAAGACATGTCGACATTACCCTCTAGGGAAGCGATGTGAGATATAAACAGGCCACAAGAGTTTGAATTATTCTTTAACTCAGAAGGAATTTTGTCTTAATCGGGGCTCTGCAGACCTAAGGAAAGGTTCGAACACTGGGGAGCACTCCCTGTTCTACCTCACGGCTTCACGGCGGCTCTATGGTGGCACGAGCTAGGGAGACAGACTGAAATCACATGACAATTACCCAGGTTCAAACCAGCTCATGGTGTAAAACCCTATCCCTGCTTGTGGTGGGATTGCTTGAGGTGGAACACAAGTACAAAGGTGGGTTCTTGCCTTAGCCCGGGGGTGAGGTTTAGTTTCCTTCTATGAAGGTCGGGCCTCTCCTATATACTGCTCTTGGTCCTCTTCCTCGAAAACATCAACGGGAAGGGTTGCCACAACGGCTATTTTCAAAAGGGGACAGGACTGCAGTCCACCCTGACAAAGGTGGTCTTCGCCTGCAAAAGTTTCTCTTCATGACACGCTAGTGGGCTCGAGGATGACCTCCGTCGTGCGGAGCCTCCATCTTTAGTCCTCTTGCACTGAACGGGAATCCCTTTGGGTCCCTTCAGGGTGTGCGCCATCTATCCCACCTTACTTAGCGCGCAAGGGAAATCCTCCCCGTACGCGATCACTGGCACCACTCCTGCGGCGCCCGCCCCTTCCACGTGAAGGAGCTGGGTTGTGGGAGCCGACCAAGCTACCCTTGGTAGGCTCTCTTCGCGGGGGCGTTGGGGGGAAAACCTCTCGGCGGACGCCCCCTCCTGAGGCCCTTGGCGACGATCTCAAAGCGCACGCCTCGAGAGGCACGGGCCCTCCCGAGGGTCCTTCTTGACGGGCCTCCCGATAGTCGAACCAGGCATATTCCGTTGCGTTGCGCCCGGGGTCACAGGCCGACGGGCCTGGGTACCCCCGGTCCGCTCGGACCGACAGTAGCCCATGGGCCCGCGTTGTGTACGACTTCTTGATGGGGAACGTTGAATGGGCAACCAAAATTTTCTACTCACACGCAACACCTAACCATGATGATGACCATCTACGAGAGTGGAGAGTAGTGACAACCCGAGATCGACGCTCCAGAAGATTCCCCTCTTTTCCGTTTTTGTTGTGTGATTATTTTTATTTGTCGCATCATGCGCATCATCTGCATTGCATCGGGATCCCATTGTCACAGCCCTAGCTTTCATTTGTTTGCCAAGCATTCATGCATGCATTATAAAAACTTTGATGTTTTAATAGGAAGTGATCAAAACCCCAAATGTTTTGATCAATTGACAAGAAGGCAATAAAAATTTAATACCTTAAAAGGAACCAGGAAAATGTTCCAAATTCTTGGAAAAATATTGACATAAGGTAAATTTGTCAAACCAAAATTCTAGGTGACAGGAACTTTTTGAAAAGGATTTTTGAGTTGACTAAATAGCTATTTGGAATGGAATTATTTTGATTCCTTCTATTTTAAAGTTCCAAAAATGTTGAAACTTTTATGTGGCATTGAACATTATTGTCTCTGTCAAATAATAACATTTTTGGGTTTTATATTTGATCAAAATATTTATTTTAAATCCTAAAAGTAAATACCATAAAGAAATAAAAGAGAAATGAAAAAAACCCAGAAAGAACCTTACCTGTCGCACCTCCTGGCCCAGCCCACCAGAAGGGGGTCTCCCCTGTCGTCTTCCTCCTCGTGCCAGAAGGCAGAGGAGAAGGAAGGCACGGCGCCCCTCGCCACCTCCTGCTCGCGTGGAGCCCCCTCCTGCCTCGACCGCGCCAGCGCACGAGGCCGTCCCTCCCTTATCCTCTCCCCCCTGGACCATTCCCTCCTCTCTTCTCTGTCTCGTGTTCATCTCGCCGCCATTGCCGGCCTGCCTGAGCTCGTCGCAAGCTCGACCCCGTCCACCCCTCGCCCCCCTGAAGAGCTCTACTGCTCCGCCTCGACGAGCTGCATCCCTCCATCAACTCCTCCGAGCACCCGAGCCCCCGTAGCGCCGCCATCAGCGCCGTTTCTTGCTCCGGCCACCGGATCTCGCCACCGTCGAATCATCGGCCAGAGAGCCCCTCCAACCTCGCCGATGCCAGGAATGGAACCCCCGTGAGCCGCTGACCCTTTCCCCTCTCCTCCCATGCACTGTCGTGCCCCGTAGGTCGTTCCCCCACCGTGGCCAAACTCCGGCGACGGCTCCGCTCATCGCCGGCACCTCTCCCGGCCACCCTAGCCTTAGCCGATGCTCCCGCTAGATCGGGTGCTTCATCAGCTCTCTGTAGCCATCAACCACGCTCGATTTGGACCTCGGTAGCGCAAAATAGCACAACTCCGGCGAGCCCTCCACCGCGGCTCAGTCGCCGGCGAGCACTCTCCAGTAGCTGTCGACGTGACCGACCCTTAGCGCTAATTAACCCCTCCCTCCAGTCACTGCCAGAGGGCCCCACTCCTGGTAAAAGCCCAATTAGGGGCTGGTCAGCGCGGGGTTAGCCCCTGGGTCAGTCACTAGTAGACCCCACTGGTCAGGTTTGACCTGGACCCGGCTGGTTGACCTGCTGACGCAGGGATGACATCAGCCTGACGCAGTAATAGTTTTCTGGTTTAATTTAATTCCAGAAAATTTCTAAAACTTGTAAAAATCATAGAAATTAAAATATAACTCTGATGAAAATATTTTATATATGAAAAAGTATCAGAAAAATGCAAGGAATCTATTGGTGGTGTTTTTACACATATTTGGACATTTTAACCTTGCTGAATATGACAAATTCACAATAGGCTTATAAAGGATATAATTGGATTTTGAAAATGATTTATATAGATCAAATAAACTTCTTTCAACCTGTGATCACTTGTATTAGATGAAATCAGCATCATGATAACTTGCCATGCTCATGCATCATTGTGAAGCATTTGCCGTGATCAATTTCTTTTGTTTGATTTGTCGATTGACCTTGCGAGATGTAGTTATCACCGGCATCGAAGAATAGCTGATTTCTTCCGGTCAACAGGCAAGCAAAACCCCTTTGAACATTCCGACAAAATCATATTCTCTCGCTCCTGCTCTCATTTCTATGCATTAGGACAAAATGATTCAGTTGATAGTTGTATTACGATAGCTGCACCTATTCCTTTGCATGACCTGATTTTGATCACAGTAAATAGCTAAACCAATGCAACCTAGCATACCTGGTAGATGCTTGAGTCATATGTGCTTTACCCTGTTATGCTTGCTAAGCTTTGGTTGAGTTTGGTCCGAGCATCGGAATGATGTATTGGAATGATCATGTCCTATTGATGAGAGTTAAAGATGTGAAACTGTTTTGGTAATGGTAGCGATGAGAGGCCATGTAGGAGTACATGGTGGGTTGTCTCATTGTCGCCGCATATAGGACCTGAGATCTTGTGTTAGTGTTCCAAGACTAGCTACTACCGCACATTGGGTTCCGGTAACTCGACCCCTCTCGGCCTATTAACTACCCTGTTCTCAGTCCAGAAGTCGCAGTAGTTCGAAATGTTCATAGGTTATGGCACGGCCTGCTAAGTGGATGAACGGCCCAGTCGGGACCGGCTTGGGGCCCTGCTCACATCGTTTGAGGCCATGTTGGAAACCTCGGCCGGACTTCCATTATGGGTTCCAACTCAGATAGGCGACTGTCTTGGGCGTGAGTCTTAGTAGGTTAACGTCCGTGGACAACTCCCTCGCTGGGCTTCCGCTTGAAGGTTGCCGAGGTGCTAGTTTTATGTGCACTTGGCGATAAGTGGTGGAAGCATGTGTGACGAAGTACACCCCTGCAGGGTATCTATCTATTCGAATAGCCGCGTCCTCGGATATGGACTGCTTGGATACTTACATGGTTCATAGATAACTTTACTGGTTATGTGGACTCGTGTGCGCTCTCTCGTAAGGAGACGAGAGAGATAATAAAACTTTGTTGTAGAATAGGTTAGCCAAAGGTCAAAGCTGGCTTCTCTGCAATAAACCCCACAATTCCGTTCATTGATACTTGATGCATATGTAGTTAGCACTGATGTAAGACTTGCTGAGTACCTTCGTACTCACTGTTGCTTATTTACATTTTTGCGGAATAGACGCCGCTCTCTCTATGTTATCTCTTGACGTTAACATCGATGGTTTAGCTTGGGAACCCAGACAGTGATCTAGCTCCTATGGTAGGGTCGTTGTAGATTTTAGGCTCTTCCAGCCGCTTTTAGTAGATGTCTGTACCCAGACATGTAACTTCCGCTTGATGCTTGTATGCTCTGAATGTTGGGTCATGTGACCCATTCTGTTTGTAACATTAAACCATGTTGACTCTTCGGAGTCTATTAAATAAATGATGTGTTGTAGAGTTATGTTCTGATGCCATGTTGTATCTACACATATCGTGCATATTTTGTGTATGCTTGCAATGCAATGATATGTGTGGGATTCGACACCTAGTTGTGTGCCTTGAGTAGTACTCCATACCGGGAAATGCCTCTTTGTGCTTCCACCGAGCTTTGGTAGCTTGCTACTGCTCCGGACACATGGATTGACCGGCATGTATCCTTCTTGGTTGCTATGTCTGTCCCCTCGGGGAAATGTCACACGGTGTAATGGAGTCCCTGTAGCTTCCTATGACTCGTCTACACTCGCTGATGACCGACACCTTCCTTGCTGGGTTATGTATGCCTATCCCTGTACGGATGTGCCACTTGGGTTCATAACTAGGCATGTCGACCCAGGTTCTTTGACATGTGATTGCTGGCAACATAGTCATATACGTGAGCCAAAAGACGCAAACGGTCCCGGCCAAGGTAAGGTGGCAACCGGGGTGATAACCGTGCGTGAGGCCACAAAGTGATATGATGTGTACATGCTGGAGTTGTATGGCTTAGGATCGGGGTCCTGACAGCGTTGGTATCAGAGCATGACTGCCTGTAGGATTGACAAGCCAAAATGGTTGATGTTGAGTCTAGAAAATCTATAGTTATATAAGGGAATTGATTGTGGAAGGGAACGTAAGGCTCTTTTTACTCTTTTCCTCGAGTCACTCTATTCCGAGTCAGCTTTTCTTTTCTACAGGGATTAAGGACTAGGTTTTATTATCTGTCTACTAGGAGGACGAGTTACTGAACCATGGACTTATAGAATGGTTTCTGTGTGTCATTCCTGCTTTGTGAGAAGAGATGCCTTTGTTCTTGCTGCACCTCGAATCCATAATATTGAGTAGTTATGTTGCCCAGATCTCTTGAAGGATGCCTCATATTTCATGCCTATACAGCCGTTCTGCTGTCCGATTTTCTCTAGGATTGTGGTGTTTAGTGTTCTTTGACTCTGAACCCTGGATTGTTTCAACAGGATTTTGCGAGTAACCCGGAGTTCTACTGGCCATGATCAGAACCATGGAGATGGTAGATGGAGACGATTCTCTTAATCCGCCTTTGTTGACAAAGGTTATGCTAGAAATTGAGAGGAACACGCATGCCACCAACCGTCTGTTGGAGCACATTGAGCGGAATACAGCCTATCAGTGCAATGAGCTAGTATCCATGAGAGACTTCATCAAATTGAATCCACCCACCTTCCACCATTCCATCGAGCCACTAGACGCAGATGATTGGCTCCGAAGTATCAATAACAAGCTGCGTTATGCAACCGTGGCTGAAGGAGACAAGGTTACCTATGCCACATATCACCTCGAAGGTTCTGCTAGTCTATGGTGGGAGAACTTTGAGGCTATGCGTCCTTCGGGCCAAGTTACTTCATGGAAGGAGTTCTGTGAAGCTTTTCGTGAACATCATATTCCGCAGGCCTTGATAGATCGTAAGCAAGAAGAGTTTTGCAATTTGACTCAAGACAAGTTGGATGTAAATGCTTATAGTCGTGAATTTGGACGCCTTGCGCATTATGCACCAGAAAAAGTATCCAGGGATGCCAAGAAGCAAGCTAGGTTCAGGAAAGGTCTTAACCCAAAGCTTCGTCATTATCTCAGTTTGCATGAGTTCATCAGCTTTGAGGTCCTTGTGAACAAAGCCATCCAAGCAGAAAGAAGCAGAATGACCTACGAGGAATCTTGCAAGCACAACCGTGATGTTGGATCATCTTCAACTTCTATATCCCAAAATCGTAGGATATGGATCCCGAATGCTGTTATCACTCCGAGATATGTACCAAAGCCAACCTATGTGGCGCCTCGTCTGCGATGCCAAGTGTCCCCCAGGATAATCTCATCAATCAAGCATTCAACCCAGACCCCCGTCCTATTTCTGGATCATGCTTCTAGTGTAGCAAGCGAGGACATTATTCAAGGGATTGCCCTTTGCGTGGTTTTGTTCCACCTCCTTCAGGAATGGGTGTTGTTCGTTGCAAGCCACCAACCAAGAAGTCCAAGGAAAAGTTAGTTGCTCTAACTCGTGGATATGTGCACCATGTCTCTGCAGAAGAAGCTCAAGATGATGATGATGTCATGCTTAAGATGCTCCTTGTTAATTCTCATCCAGCTTCAGTTCTTTTTGACTCTGGAGCATCTCAATCCTTCATCTCCGAACTTTATGCCTCCTTGCATAACATTGCTTTCGTAGATATGCCCACCCCATTAGTAATTCAGGCTCCAGGTTCCAAATGGAAAACTAATGCAGTAAGTCATGGGAACCAAATCCTTATTGATGGTCTAGTATTCCTTGCTTCCTTGATACCTCTCAAGACTTCAGACATCAATATCATTTTGGGGATGGACTGGTTGACAGCTCATCATGCCAAAATTGATTGTTTCTCTAGATCTGTTCATCTTACCCATACTTCTGGCCGGTTAGTAAATGTCTCATCTGGTATTTCAAAACGCCAGATATATGCCCTCAATGCCAATCCTCTTCCAGACCTTGAAAACATCCCAGTAGTCCGTGATTTTTCGGATGTCTTTCCAGAGGAACTGCCAGGTGTCCCACCTGACATAGAAGTAGAGTTTGTCATAGAACTTGTCCCAGGAACTGCTCCAATTTCTAGAAGACCCTATAAGATGTCTCCTCAAGAATTAGGTGAGCTTAAAACCCAACTTGATTAATCCTTGAAGAAATGTTTCATCCGTCCTAGCTCTTCCCCTTGGGCTTGCCCTGTCCTCTTCGTCAAGAAGAAGGATGGTACGGAACGGATGGTTGTAGATTACCGACCGGTTAATCTGGTCACGATAAAGAACAAATATCCGCTCCCCAGGATCAACGATCTGTATGATCAGCTCGTTGGATCTGCAGTCTTTTCGAAGATGGATTTGAGATTAGGTTATCATCAAATCAAAATTAGGAACGGGGACATTCCTAAGACGGCCTTTGTCACTCGTTATGGCCAATACGAGTACACCGTCATGTCCTTCGGTCTAACCAATGCCCCAGCCACTTTCTCCCGCTTAATGAATTCGATCTTCATGGAGTACTTGGATAAATTCGTCGTGGTTTACCTCGATGATATTCTGATTTACTCGAAGAAAGAAGAAGAACATGCTGAGCATCTTAGGCTGGTATTGATGAAACTTTGAGAGCACCGCCTTTACGCCAAATTCTCCAAGTGTGAATTCTGGTTACCAGAAGTGACCTATCTAGGCCACGTAATCTCGGCAAAAGGTATTATTGTCAATCCCGAGAGAGTTCAGGCCGTTCTTGATTGGACTCCACCTGAATCGGTGAAGCAAGTTAGGAGTTTCCTTGGCTTAGCAAGCTATTGCCGCCGCTTCGTCGAGAATTTCTCCAAAATTGCCAAACCTCTAACTGAACTTCTCAAGAAAGATAAGATGTTCGAATGGACCCCACGGTGCCAGGAAAGTTTTCAGGAGTTGAAAATACGATTGACTACTGCCCCGGTACTTGTGCCCCCAGATTTCTCAAAGGACTTTATCATCTACTGTGATGCCTCGCGACAAGGACTTGGATGCATTCTTATGCAAGATCTTCATGTGATTGCATACGCATCTCGACAGTTGCATCCACATGAGGAGAATTATCCAACACATGATCTGGAACTTGCCGCTATAGTCTATGCACTGTTAACCTGGCGACATTACCTCCTAGGTAATCATTGCGAAATATACACTGATCACCAGAGTCTCAAGTATATATTCACCCAACCGGATTTGAATCTCAGGCAAAGACGGTGGGTTGAGTTGATTACGGATTACAATTTAGGAATATCTTACACCCCAGGCAAAGCCAATGTCATGGATGATGCACTAAGTCGTAAATCCTATTGTAACAACCTCATGTTGCTACAAAATCAACCACTTCTCCATGAGGAATTTCGTAAGCTTAATCTTCACCTTGTTCCTCAAGGATTCCTTTCTACCTTGGTGTCGAAACCGACTCTTGAGGATCAGATCATAGCAGCCCAGAAACATGATACGTGAATTTCCCGGATCAAGAGCAACATCACCAAAGGAGTTGCTGGTCGTTTCTTGGTAAATGTAAAGGTGTTGTATTCTTTGATAATCGTTTGGTGGTTCCTAAGAAGCAACAACTTCGTGATTTGATTCTTAAGGAAGCTCATGAATCGCCTCTCACGATTCATCCCGGTAGCACTAAAATGTATCAGGACCTACGCCAGAGGTTCTGGTGGACCCAGATGAAGAGAGAAATCGCTCAATTCATTGTTAACTGTGACGTTTGTCGTCGC
Organism: Hordeum vulgare subsp. vulgare; assembly: GCF_904849725.1. Taxonomy (NCBI): domain Eukaryota; kingdom Viridiplantae; phylum Streptophyta; class Magnoliopsida; order Poales; family Poaceae; genus Hordeum; species Hordeum vulgare. The sequence continues at coordinate 224,319,481 of NC_058522.1, forward strand.
ATTAAGGCAGAGCATCAAAGGCCTGCTGGCACCCTGCAACCCCTGGCTATTCCCGAGTGGAAGTGGGACAAGGTTAGTATGGATTTTATCACTGGTTTTCCAAAGACCAAGAACGGGAATGATGCCATCTTTGTCGTCATTGATCGCCTTTCGAAAGTTGCTCACTTCCTTCCCGTCCGAGAGAGTATAACTGCTAGCCAGCTAGCAGACCTATATATTTCTCGAATAGTTTCTCTTCATGGTGTTCCTCTAGAAATCAATTCAGATCGTGGAAGTCTTTTTACTTATCGATTTTGGGAAAGTTTCCAAAAAGCTATGGGAACTCATCTTTCGTTTAGCACTGCTTATCACCCTCAGTCAAGTGGTCAAGTAGAAAGAGTCAACCAAATTCTTGAAGATATGCTCAGAGCCTGTGTTATCTCATTTGGAATGAATTGGGAGATGTGTCTTCCGTTCGCCGAATTTGCTTATAACAACAGTTTCCAGTCTAGTCTCGGCAAAGCTCCTTTCGAAGTTCTGTATGGACGAAGATGCCGAACACCATTAAACTGGTCAGAAACCGGTGAAAGACAGTTCTTTGGACCGGATATGATCCAGGATGCACAAGAGCAAGTTCGCATTATTCGTGAGAATTTAAAAACTGCCCAATCTCGTCAAAAGAGTCAATATGACCGCCGTCATAAGGAAGTAAGTTATGAAGTTGACGAGAAGGCTTACCTTTGGGTTTCACCTCTCAAAGGTACCCATCGTTTTGGTATCAAAGGAAAATTGGCTCCTCGTTACATTGGTCCTTTCCATATTCTCGCTAAACGAGGAGAGGTTGCCTATCAGTTAGAGCTGCCTCCTCAGCTTTCCAAAGTTCATGATGTGTTCCACGTTTCTCAACTCAGGCGTTGCTTCAAGGACCCTGTCCGCGAAGTAGACCACGAAACGCTTGATCTCCAAGATGATCTGTCATATCGAGAATATCCTGTTCGTATTCTTGACGTAACCGAGCATAGCACCCGACATCGTATCATCAAGTTTCTCAAGGTTCAGTGGTCTCATCATTCCAAGAATGAAGCAACCTGGGAGCGCGAAGATCGCCTTCGGCTTGAATACCCCGAACTCTTCCCGACTACTCCTAAATCTCGGGACATGATTCTTGTTTAGTGGGGGTGAGTTGTCACAACCCTAGCTTTCACTTGTTTGCCAAACATTCATGCATGCATTATAAAAACATTGATGTTTTAATAGGAAGTTATCAAAACCCCAAATGTTTTGATCAATTGACAAGAAGGCAATAAAAATTTAATACCTTAAAAGGAACCAGGAAAATGTTCCAAATTCTTGGCAAAATAGTGACATAAGTTAAATTTGTCAAACCAAAATTCTAGGTCGCAGGAACTTTTTGAAAAGGATTTTTGAGTTGACTAAATAACTATTTGGAATGGAATTATTTTGATTCCTTCTATTTTAAAGTTCCAAAAATGTTGAAACTTTTATGTGGCATTAGACATTATTGTGTGTGTCACATAATAACATTTTTGGGTTTTATATTTGGTCAAACTATTTATTTTAAATCCTAAAAGTAAATAACAGAAAGAAATAAAAGAGAAATGAAAAAAAATAGAAAGAACCTTACCTGTCGCACCTCCTGGCCCAGCCCACCAAAGGGGGTCTCCCCTGTCGTTCTTACTCCTCGTGCCAGAAGGCAGAGGAGAAGGAAGGCACATCGCCCCTCGCCACCACGTGCTCGCATGGAGCCCCCTCCTGCCTCCACCGCGCCAGCGCAGGAGGCCGTCCCTCCCTTATCCTCTCCTCCCCCTGGACCATTCCCTCCTCTCTTCTCTGTGTCGTGTTCATCTCGCCGCCATTGCCGGTCTGCCTGAGCTCGTCGCAAGCTCGACCCCGGCTACACCTCGCCCCCCTGAAGAGCTCTACTCCTCCGCCTCGACGAGCTGCATCCCTCCATCAACTCCTCCGAGCACCCGAGCCCCCGTAGCGTCGCCATCATCGCCGTTTCTTCCTCCGGCCACCGGATCTCGCCGCCGTCGAATCGTCGGCCAGAGAGCCCCTCCAACCTTGCCAATGCCAGGAATGGAACCCCCGTGAGCCGCTGACCCTTTCCCCTCTCCTCCCATCCTCTGTCGTGCCCCGTAGGCCGTTGCCCCACCGTGGCCGAACTCCGGCGACCGCTCAGCTCGTTGCCGGCACCTCTCCCGGCCACCCTAGCCTCAGCCGATGCTCCCGCTAGATCTGGTGCTTCGTCAGCTCTCTATAGCTGTCAACCACGCTCGATTTGGACCTCGTTAGCATAAAATAGCATAACTCCGGCGAGCCCTCCACCGCGGCTCAGTCGCCGGCGAGCACTCTCCGGTAGGTGTCGACGTGGATGACCCTTAGCGCTAATTAACCCCTCCCCGCAGTCACTGCCAGAGGGCCCCATGCCTGGTCAAACCCCAATTAGGGGCTGGTCAGCGCGGGGTTAGCCCCTGGGTCATTGACCAGTGGACCCCACTGGTCAGGTTTGACCTGGACCCGGCTGGTTGACCTGCTGACGCAGGGATGACATCAGCCTGACGCAGTAATAGTTTTCTGGTTTAATTTAATTCCATAAAATTGCTAAAACTTGTAAAAATCATAGAAATTAAAATATAACTCTGATGAAAATAATTTATATATGAAAAAGTATCAGAAAAATGCAAGGAATCCATTGGTGGCCTTTATACACATGTTTGGACAATTTAACCTTGCTGAATATGACAAATTCACAATAGGCTTACAAAGGATATAATTGGATTTTGAAAATGATTTATATAGATCAAATAAACTTCTTTCAACCTGTGATCACTTGCATCTGATAAAATCAGCATCATGATAACTTGCCATGCTCATGCATCATTGTGAAGCATTTGCCGTGATTAATTTCTTTTGTTTGATTTGTCGATAGACCTTGCGAGATGTAGTGATCACCGACATTGAAGAATAGCTGAGTTCTTCCGATCAACACGCAAGCAAAACCCCTTTGAACATTCCGGCAAAATCCTATTCTCTCGCTCCTGCTCTCATTTCTATGCATTAGGAAAAAATGATTCAGTTGATAGTTGTATTACGATAGCTACACCTATTCCTTTGCATGACCTGATTTTGATCACAGTAAATAGCTAAACCAATGCAACCTAGCATACCTGGTAGATGCTTGAGTCATATGTGCTTTACCCTGTTATGCTTGCTAAGCTTAGGTTGAGTTTGGTCCGAGCATCGGAATGATGTATTGGAATGATCATGTCCTATTGATGAGAGTTAAAGATGTGAAACTGTTTTGCTAAAGGTAGCGATGAGAGGCCATGTAGGAGTACATGGTGGGTTGTCTCATTGTCGCCGCATATAGGACCCGAGATCTTGTGTTGGTCTTCCAAGACTAGCTACTACCGCACATTGGGTTCCGGTAACTCGACCCCTCTCGGCCTATTAACTACTCTGTTCTCAGTCCAGAAGTCGTAGTAGTTCAAAACGTTCATAGGTTGATGCACGGCCTGCTAAGTGGATGAACGGCCCAGTCGGGACCGGCTTGGGGCCCTGCTCACATCGTTTGAGGCCATGTTGGAAAACTCGGCCGGACTTCCATTATGGGTTCCAACTCAGATAGGCGACTGTCTTGGGCGTGAGTCTTAGTAGGTTAACGTCTGTGTCCAACTCCCTCGCTCGGCTTCCGCTTGAAGGTTGCCGAGGTGCTAGTTTTATGTGCACTTGGCGATAAGTGGCGGAAGCATGTGTGACGAAGTACACCCCTGCAGGGTATCTATCTATTCGAATAGCCGCGTCCTCGGATATGGACTGCTTGGATACTTACATGGTTCATAGATAAGTTTAATGGTTACTCTAAAATGGTCCAGATAAGTGTGAGTGCTATTGATGGCCTTCTCGTAGGATGACGAGAGAGGATCCATGGTGGTGTATTGATGTGATGGTTATGTGGACTCGTGTGCGCTCTCTCGTAAGGAGACGAGAGAGATAATAAAACTTTGTTGTAGTATAGGTTAGCCAAAGGTCAAAGCTGGCTTCTCTGCAATAAACCTCACAATTCCGTTCATTGATACTTGATGCATATGTAGTTAGCACTGATGTAAGACTTGCTGAGTACCTTCGTACTCACTGTTGCTTATTTACATTTTTGCAGAATAGACGCCGCTCTCTCTACGTTATCTCTTGACGTTAACATCGATGGTTTAGCTTGGGAACCCAGACAGTGACCTGGCTCCTATGGTAGGGTCGTTGTAGCTTTTAGGCTCTTCCAGCCGCTTTTAGTAGATGTCTGTAGCCAGACATGTAACTTCCGCTTGATGCTTGTATGCTCTGAATGTTGGGTCATGTGACCCATTCTGTTTGTAACATTAAACTATGTTGACTCTTCGGAGTCTATTAAATAAATGATGTGTTGTATAGTTATGTTGTGATGCCATGTTGTATCTACACATATCGTGCATATTGTGTGTATGCTTGCAATGCATTGATATGTGTGGGATTCGACACCTAGTTGTGTGCCTTGAGTAGTACTCCATACCGGTAAATGCCTCTTTGTGCTTCCACCGAGCTTTGGTATCTTGCTACTGCTCCGGACACATGGATTGACCGGCATATATCCTTCTTAGTTGCTGTGTCTGTCCCCTCGGGGAAATGTCACGCGGTGTAATGGAGTCCCTGTAGCTTGCTACGACTCGTCTACACTCGCTGATGACTGACACCTGCCTTGCTGGGTTATGTATGCCTGTCCCTGTACGGATGTGCCACTTGGGTTCATAACTAGCCATGTCGACCCAGGTTCTTTGACATATGATTGCTGGCAACATAGTCATATACGTGAGCCAAAAGACGCAAACGGTCCCGGCCAAGGTAAGGTGGCAACCGGGGTGATTACCGTGCGTGAGGCCACAAAGTGATATGATGTGTACATGCTGGAGTTGTATGGCTTAGGATCGGGGTCCCGACACTCGTTGCCGCCAGTTTTCAAAACATCCATCCGTTATTAGTTGCCGGTTCTCTCCGTGTTCGTCGTTGCCCGTTCTGAGCCCGACCACACTCGCACGTGCTCGCAGCATCATCAAAACCTTGTTATTAAAAGTGTGTATAAAACTTTCTCTGATTGGGTTCAAACTTGGCGTGCGGTCTTATTTTATTATAGGTAGACCGTGTGCCAATTTTCATCGCAATCGGAGCTTGATTGATAACCGTACCGATTATTATATAGCGGCACTATAGCCAGTTTATCGTCGGACGTTTCGGTGTTTTAAATATCTGTCGCCAGGTTGTTGTTTTTCCTCTCATCCCCGCCTAGCCCCTGTGCATAGTGCACTGGCCTGCCCGCAACCTAGTCCGAAATATCTCCCGGAACCCGAACCCGGAGGTCATGACCATTGGATCCGGAGAAACCCCGTTTTACCCGAAACCGTCATCGGTTTGTCCATTGGTCTCCCCTAACCTATTTAATCCCAACCGTCCGATATAGATCGGAGGGTCTAAACCCATCCAAGCATGTTTTTTATATGCGACAAACCCTAGACCTGATATATCCCATCCAACCCAATCCCCTCGCAGCCGCCACACGACCAGCCTCCTCCTTCCTCGGGATCTCATCCTCCCCAACCAATGCGCTAGCACCCTCCTCCTCATTTTGCACCGCATCCAACTAGGAGCAATCAGCTCCGAAGTCAACCTCTGGGCTCCCTAGACTAGTCTAGTGACCGGAGGCTTCCCGAGCAACGCCCAAGCCCCTGTCACCCAGGCCAGTGCCGTGCCGCGTCGTTCTCCTCCTTCCTCCCTCTTTCTTTCATCTCTCCCTCTCTCATTTTTCCCCTTCTCTGTCATGGAACAAGCAGAGATCACAGCTCTAGGAGCCTTGCCATGGCAGACCACCTCCAACAACTTGGATCTGAAGCACCGACCCTCGCTCTGAGCCGTTCTTCGCCGGATCCGAACCCCGACGCCGTCCCCTTTCCGTTCCAGGTCATCCCCGCCGCCTCGTAGCTGCTCTCCAGAGTCTGCCCCCAGCGGAGCCATCGTCGCCCGGCCCCGAGGCCTCCTGCGCGCCAGCTGCCATCACTGGCCTCCCTCGCCCGCCTGAGCCGCGTGCCTCCACGTGTCATGTGGCCCTAAGTTGCTGCCCATCACCGTGGTCGGTGCCCCGGCCTCGCCCTCTCGCACCCGCAACAACAACTTACAACATGGGGAAGGAGCTCCCCTTCCCGAGCTGCAGCTTCGCCATGGCGGCGTTCATGGCCCGAGTGGAGGTTAGCCTCCCCCGAGTTGCTGCCGCACCACCGCGCCGGCGAGCGCATCACAGGAGCGCACCAGGTCCTAACACCGCCTCCCCCTTGCCCTCTCTTCTCCTCTCTCCATTTTCCCTCTGCCCTCTCTAACCTGTGCTGCTCTCTCTCCTTTCGTAAGAGACCATGAACGAACAGAGCAGGGGCTCGTTTCATGGACGCCTCGAACCGGAGCTGCTGCCACAAGGAATGGGACCGGCACCCCATCCCCGACCTTCAGCCTCGACCCATGCCCGGATCCATCCAGCAACCCCGTCCAATCTCAGCTTCTCCTCGCCATGGCCTCCGGCCTCTCTGCTTCCCCAAAGTGAGCAAGCTCCTGTGCAACTAAAATTCAGAGTTTTGGCTAGATCCGTTTTGCAATAGATGTTATGAGCCGTCGCCGCTGATATCTACCACTCGTAGTCTATTAGTGAGATGGTTAGCGCATCATTGCTACCTCCTAGAGCTCCAGGGATCAAATCCCCATCAATGCATAATATTTTTGTAGGAATTGTGCCTCTCCAGCGCAACAACTTATGTATGTTTATTTTATGTGTTGTTTACTCTATTTTGCCATAGCTACTTAATTAGTCTAGTGGTAGGGCTACTAGTGTCCATCCCAGGGATCTGGGGTTCAAATCCCAGCTAAGCCCCATATTATTTATCCCTGTCTTTTTTGTTGTTGTTGGTTGCGCTAGGGAATATAGATGGTTGATTTTGAAATGCTTATAAATTTTTAACGGCGCCTGATATGCAAAAACTGTTGATATGTAGAATGTATCGATTTTTGCGTACAATAACAATTTCCAACTCTCATGCATTTTTTAAATCTGTTTGCCTTGTTGTTTGCATTGGTTTGCGTGTCATCGTGTTAAAAACGGTTTAGGTCGTAAATAATTATCCGTAGGTCCTTTGGAAATGTTCCATATATGTAAATGGGCCAGAACGACGTGTAGTTTCACGTGAACCACTTTGTTTTGCTGTTTGAAAAACCTAAAATATGATTTGGACAAATCTGGATAGAATTGTAAATTAACATGTGAGGACGTTTCGGAGGTGCTATCTGTCATTTCCGACCTTATTTAAAATGACTAGATAGGTAGTTTATTTGTGCTTCACCCCTTGCGATGTTTAACCACATTTAATATTGCCGTGTTCCTAAACGGGAGTGAACTAAACAACTAAACATGGAGTTTCATCGATATGCAACTCGTTGCATATTGAACTTCACTTAATGTGTAGAGTTTGATTGTTGTGAATTGCCATGCCATGTCTTGCATATATTCAGCTTATCATGCATCATATGTGTTGTGCATCGTGTGGCGAATATCGTGTGTTGATCCTTGTTTCCGGTTTGCTTCGTCTCGATAGAGTTCCGCAAGCGTGTCGGATTATGAGGACCCGTTCGACTACATCGGTTTGTCCGCTTCACGGAGTCGTTCTTCTTCCAAGCGGGATCTCAGGCAAGATGACCATTTCCCCTTATACCATTACTATCATTCCCATGCTCGTTTTACTGTTTCTATCGTTATGTCACGCTGCCTACTACCTGTTAAATAAGAGCCTCTCAACATTGCCATGAAAACCTTCAACCTGTTCACAACCTAGCAAACCACTGATTGGCTATGTTAGCGCTTGATTAACCGTGTGTTAGCGTTGCTAGTTGCAGGTGCAATTGCTTCCATGTGATAACATGGGTTCCTTGTTATATCAAAATATTAATGCTATTTAATTTAATGCACCTATATACTTGGTAAAAGGTGGAAGGCTCGGCCTTTCTAGCCTGGTGTTTTGTTCCACCTTTGCCCCCTTAGTTTCAGCTACCGGTGTTATGTTCCATAATTGAGTGCTCCTAACACGATCGGGGTTGTTATGGGGACCCCCTTGATAATTAGTTTTAGATTAAAGATGGTCTGGCAAGGCCCAACATTGGTACTATTTGCCCAACATAATAATTCTGTTAATACTGAAATGCATAGGGCGTCATGAACCCGAGGAGTAATTTTACATAATACAGGGGTGGCCAGTGCTGATGGTGTTGGTCCCAAAAGGGCAGTCTGCGGGGCCACCACGGGGCATCTCGAGGTTTGGTACCTGTAGCCTTTCCCATCCGGTCGTATCTTGAGAACGAGATATGTGGCTCCTATCGGGTTCGTCGACACGTCGGGCGGCCTTGCTGGGTTTGTTTTACCTTTGACGAATGTCTTATGCATCGGGATTCCGGTGATTCTTTGGGTAAGGAGTCCGACGAGATTGCGAGCTTCGTGATCGAGGATTTCTATGCGGCTTGTGGTAATTTGCGATGGATTAGTTGGAGCATCCCTACAGGGTTAAATCTTTCAGAAAGCCGTGCCCGCGGTTATGTGGCAACGTGGAAACTTTGTTTAACACTAGTTCTAGACAACATGAAGTTAACTTATTAAAATATGCCAACTGAGTGCGAACCGTGACTTTCTCTTTCACGAGTTCCTTCTCCGATCGAGGACACGGTGGGGTTATGTTTGACATAAGTAGGTGTTCAGGATCATTCATTTGATCATTAGTAGTTCACGCCCGTCATGCGTAGATCTTCCCCCTCTGTATTCTTTTACTCGTAAGTTAGCCACCTCATATATTGCTTATTCGCTTGCTGTAGCATCATCACTTATCCATACCTCACCTATTAAGCTTTGCTAGTCTTGATACCTTTGGAATGAGATTGGTGAGTCCCCTGTGACTCACAGATTACTATAACACCAGTTGCAGGTACATGTAAAGGTTACTTGACGCGAGCGTGTTGATTGTTCATCTGGAGTTGCTTCTTCTTCTTCTTCTTCATCGATCTAGGATGGGTTCCAGGCCGACAGCCTGGGATAGCAAGGATGGACATCATTCTTCTTTTCTTGTTTGTTTTCGTCCGTAGTCGGACCCTGCTCTTCTTCTTGATGATTATGTATTGTACTGATGTGACTTTGATGTAGGTTGTGGCGAGTGTAAGCCAATTCCATATACTCTTCTCTTCAGTACATGTACTTGTAACGATATCCATTCTTGCGAAACGACAAGATGCGCTTCTATCCCTGACGAGGCCCTCGTGCCAAATGGAGGATAGGATCGCATCTTGGGTGTTCCAAGTTGGTATCAGAGCGGTACCGACCTAGGAGCCCCCTTGATTGATCGAACTTGGCCGAGTCGAGTCTAGTGAAAATTTGCTTTGAGTCTAGGTAGATATCGGAGAGTAGGATTCTTTTTTTCTCCTCTTCTATGCTCTGATGAGGAATCTCGACGTAAGATTTTAGTTATACTCCTCTTCTCACTCAAATATTTTTAGGATCACGCGGATATTTTGGAATCTATATGATGTCGTTGTGACGGAGTTCTGTCTTGGTGCCTCCTGTCTGACTTGAATTCTTCCGGGGAGTTGAGCTCCATGGGATTCTTGAGCACATCGTTATAATTCAGATTTCTTAGTATCTCAGAACGAAGGATGTTCGAAATTACTTTAATACTAGTAGCGGCGAGAGGAGTCCGGCTTCCCCAGTACTAGTGCACAGAGTTCCGGATGTACCGCCATACTTTGTATCGTTGTGATTACGAGTGTCTGAGATAGATGAGGTTCCGAGATTCTAGTTATGTGTTGACGGATGTGATACACTGAACGGGTTAGTATAGGAGTTGTGTAATATATTACTCCTTGTATCCGTGGACTAGATTGCATGACCAGAAATTTCAGGAGTTCTTAGGTGGGACTTCAAGTAGTTACTTATAGGACAATCTTCCAACAAATGCATGATGTTAGGTTGGGGATCGACATCCAGTGGATTCATTTGTTCACGATCGACTTACAGTGGTTCTTGTTGTGTGTTAAAGAGTCCTGTAGCTTGCTATGACTCGGGGACGCTTCGTATGTCGTGTGCACTGCCTTGCATAGGATGGCTACTGTAAGAATCGAGCCTGTGCGATCCTGTCCACGAAAATATAGGACGTAATCTCTCTCATGAGTTTGTTCTGGCTAATTTTCAAGCCTCATCCTTTGTTTTGTTGGAATATGGTAATTTGAGTTGCTTCAATGTCAAATGGTGAATTCATATTTTGCCAAGAGGTGTTCTCATATTTTAATGGGAATGCTAGTTCTTTTGCTTTATCAAGTTGTCTTATCAATTCTTTTCAACCGGAGTCGTCATATCAATTCTTTTCCAACCGGTGTGCTTCTCTTCAAGTGAATTCTATCCTCTCCAATTTTGCAAGATCAATCTCTCTTTTCTTCCGGAGTTCATCTCGCCTGTCCCAAGTTGTGTTTGTTTTTCCCCTCCCTCCCGCCCTTTTTTCTTCAGTGTTTAGTTATCTTCCAAGTGTCTTCTTTTAATTGTCGCTTCCGCTATCTCTTCTTCCTTTTGTAGCCGGTGATTCTTTGTGAAGATTCTCAGGAGCTTTATGTTCATCTTTATCGTGCTTGTAGTCTTTTCCGGTGAATTCAGTTCAGTTATCCGTGTCATCATATCTTTTTCATCTTTCAAATTCTTTCCTGTGTTGGAAATTCTTTAGCCTATCTTGTCTATTCATTTACCTCTATTCTATCCGGAAAGTTGAAGTTATCTCAGAAGTTCTTGTTTTCGATTCTTTCAATTATTTTGAGGTGCTAACCTCATCAAGTTTTCTTATACCGATGCATTCAATCTTTCTTTCAATCTTTTCAATGGTGGTTTCTTTAAGTGGACCAATAACCCACAGGCTTTTCCCAGGATCTTATCTGGCTCTTGTAATCTTTCCGGAGTTCTCTTATTCTTTTCAGTGTGACATAAGAATGATTTCCATCAGTCATATACCTTGTCCAAGATCAATTTGAATTGTTTTTCATCATTGGTTCAACTTTTCCTTCTTATTACGGAGTGTCTCAATTATTCTGGTGGTGTCCCTTATCATCATTCTCAGCTTGGAAGACCCAAGGAGTGTTTTTTGTAAATCTTGCTCCATTTTCATGTCATTTCAGCTTTGTGGCATTATCTTGAATTGTTCCCAGTCATGAGTAATCCCTTTCTTGCTATCCGGTGCGTTTCTGAATTGTTTTCATTCTTGATCCTCCGAAGGCCATCATTTCAGAAGATTCTTCATTCTCAGCTTTCATCCTCAATTCTTCTCAATTGTTGTCTCTTCGTTCGTCTCTTAATTATTTCGGTGCCTTGTTCAAGTTTTCTGTTAGGTGGCTCATGATCTTTTCGTTCTCATGTATCTTAATTCATTCTTGCTGTATCCCCATTCAATCCAATTCTTACCGGTGTCTCCTTCAAGACTTCTTCAAGTTTGTGCTCTTATATCTCCTCAATCATTTCTAGAATAATAAGTGGTGTGCTAAATCCGTTGCTTGTCATCAATTTAACTTGATGAAGGATAAGTATAACTTAATTCTTATTCTTGTTCATAGTGATTTGAATTCTTCTTCCGTAGTGGCTCATCATATCAATTCTTTATCCCATGTGCTTATCTTTCTTTTCCGGAGTTCCAAGTTCTTTTAAGTATCTCTTTGTGAGGCTTCATCTAAATCTTGGCAAGGTCATAATCTTATTCTTTTCTACCTTCATATCTTTGCATCATTCATTTGTATACGGAGGTCCTTCATGGTGGTTCATCAAGTCTTCAATCCATTTTCAGGAGTTCTTCAAGATTCTTCTGGTGGTAGTTATCTTTTTCTTCTTTGTTCTCTCTTTCCAAGATCTAGTTTATATTCTCTTGTTCCATAGTTGTGGTGATGTTGCTATTTTGGGTCAATCATGTTGTTCCGTCAAGACCATATTGTTCCCTTGTTCATATTAGTTAGTTTTTGTGAATTGTCTGAAGATCTATCCATCTTATCAAATTTTTGTTCCCCTTTTCCTATCGAAGTGCTGCCGAAATTTTCTGTGAAATCTTGCTTGTTTCTCATATCATTCTTCATCTCTTTGCAACCTTCAAGGATCGTTGGTTTCACTCGTTTGTCAAAGAAGCAACTAAGTTTTACCTCTTGCTTTCTCATCCTCTTCCCCGTCATTCTTGGATATCGGGTCGAGATCCTCTTGTAGTGTAGGAGAGTTGTGACAGCCCGAGACCGACGCGCCAGAAGATTCCCCTCTTTTCTGTTTTCGTCATGTGATTGTTTTTATTTATCGCATCATCCATCGCATCATGCGCATCATCTGCATTGCATCGGCCTCCCGTTGCCGCCAGTTTTCAAAACTTGCATCCGTTATTAGTTGCCGGTTCTCTCCGTGTTCGCCGTTGCCCGTTCTGAGCCCGACCACACTCGCACGTGCTCGCACCATCGTCAAAACCTTGTTTTTAAAAGTGTGTACAAAACTTTGTGTGATTGGGATGAAACTTGGCGTGCGGTCTTATTTTAATATAGGTAGACTGCCGCCAATTTTTGTCACAATCGGAGCTCGATTGATAACCATACCGATTAATATATAGCGGCACTATAGCCGGTTTATCGTCGGACGTTTCGGTGTTTTAAATCTCTGTCGCCAGGTTGTCATTTTTCCTCTCATCCCTGCCTAGCCCGTGTGCACATTGCACTGACCTGCCCGCAACCTAGTCCGAAATATCTCCCGAAACCCGAACCCGGTGGTCATGACCATTGGATCCGGAGCAACCCTGTTTTACCGGAAACCGTCATCGGTTTGTCCATTGGTCTCCCCTAACCTATTTAATCCCGACCGTACGATATAGATCCAAGGGTCTAAACCCATCCAACCATGTTATTTATATGCGGCAAACCCTAGACCTGATTTGTCCTATCCAACCCAATCTTGTCGCAGCCGCCACACGACCAGCCTCCTCCTTCCTCGGGATCTCATCCTCCCCAACCAATGCGCTAGCACCCTCCTCCTCGTTTTGCACCGCATCCAACCAGGAGAAATCAGCTCCGAAGTCAACCTCCGGCCTCCCTAGACTAGTCCAGTTACCGGAGGCTTCCCGAGCCATGCCCAAGCCCATGTCACCCAGGCCAGTGCCCTGCCGCGTCGTTCTCCCCCTTCCTCTCTATTTCTCTCATCTCTCCCTCTCTCAGTTTTCCCTTCTCTGTCAGGGAACGAGCAGAGATCACAGCTGCAGGAGCCTTGCCATGGCAGACCACGTCCAACACCTTGGATCTGAAGCACCGACCCTCGCTCGGAGCAGTTCTTTGCCAGATCCGAACCTTGACGCCGTCCCCATTCGTTCACGGCCATCCCCGCTGCCTTGTAGCTGCTCGCCGGAGTCTGCCCCCAGCGGAGCTCTCGTTGCCCGGCCGCGAGGCCTCCTGCGCGCCAGCTGCCGTCGCTGGGCTCCCTCGCTCACCGGAGCCACGTGCCTCCGCGCGTCATGTGGCCCCAAGCTGCTGCGTGTCGCCGTGGTCGGTGCCCCAGCCTTGCCCTGTCGCAGCAGCAGCAACAGCTTACAACATGGGGAAGGAGCTCCCCTTCCCGAGCTGCAACTTCGCCATGGCGGCCTTCATGCCCCGAGTGGAGCTCAGCCTCCCCCGAGTTGCTACCGCACCACCGCGCCGACGAGCGTAGCACGGGAGCACAGCAGGTCCTAGCAGCGCCTCCCCTTGCCCTTTCTTCTCCTCTCTCCATTTTCCCTCCGCCCTCTCTAACCTGTGCTTCTCTCTCCTTTCGTAAGAGACGATGAACGAACAGAGCAGGGGCTCATTTCATGGACGCCTCGAACCGGAGCTGCTGCCATAAGGAATGGGACCGGCGCCCCATCCCCGACCTCCAGCCTCGACCCATGCCCGGATCCATCCAGCAACCCCGTCCAATCTTAGCTTCTCCTTGCCATGGCCTCGAGCTTCTCTGCTTCCCCAAAGTGAGAAAGCTTGTGTGCAACTGAAATTCAGAGTTTTGGCTAGATCCGTTTTGCAGTAGATGTTATGAGCCGTCGTGCTGATATCTGCCACTAGTAGTCTATTAGTGAGATGGTTAGCGCAGCAGTGCTACCTCCAGGAGATCCAGGGATCAAATCCCCATCGATGCATAGTAATTTTTTTAGGAATTGTGCCTCTCCAGCGCAACAGCTTTTGTATGTTTATTTTATGTGTTGTTTATAATATTTTGCCATAGCTACTTAATTTGTCTACCTCCTGGAGATCCAGGGATCAAATCCCCATCGATGCATAGTATTTTTTTAGGAATTGTGCCTCTCCATCGCAACAACTTCTGTATGTTAGTTTATGTGTTGTTCAGTCTATTTTGCCATAGCTACTTAATTTGTCTGGTGGTAGGGCTACTAGTGTCCATCCCTGGGATCTGGGGTTCAAATCCCAGCTAAGCCCCCATATTATTTATCCCTGTCATTTTTTGTTGTTGTTGGCTGCGCTAGGGATTATAGATGGATGATTTTAAAATGCTTATAACTTTTTAACGGCGCCTCATATGCAAAAACCGTAGATATGTAGAATGTGTGGATTTTTGCGTAGAACAACAATTTCCAACTCTCATGCATTTTTCAAATCTGTTTGCCTTGCTGTTTGCATTGGTTTGCGTGTCATCGTGTTAAAAACGGTTTAGGTCGTAAATAATTATCCGTAGCGCCATTAGAAATTTTCCATATATGTAAATGGGCCAGAACGACGTGTAGTTTCACGTGAACCACTTTGTTTCTCTGTTTAACAAACTTAAATTATGATTAGGACAAATCTGGACAGAATTGTAAATTAACATGTGAGGTCGTTTCGGAGGTGCTATATGTCCTTTCGGACCTTATTTAAAATGACTAGATAGGTAGTTTATTTGTGCTAATCCCCTTGCCATGTTTAACCACATTTAATATTGCCGTGTTCCTAAACGGGAGTGAACTAAACAACTAAACATGGAGTTTCGTCGATATGCAACTCGTTGCATATTGAAATTCACTTAATGTGTAGAGTTTGATTGTTGTGAATTGCCATGCCATGTCTTGCATATATTCAGCTGATCATGCATCATATGTGTTGTGCATCGTGTGGTGAATATTGTGTGTTGATTCTTGTTTCCGGTTTCATTCGTCTCGATAGAGTTCCGCAAGCGTGTAGGATTGTGAGGACCCGTTCGACTACATCGGTTTGTCTGCTTCACGAAGTCGTTCTTCTTCCAAGCGGGATCTCAGGCAACATGACCATTTCCCCAGATACCATTACAATCATTGCCATGCTAGTTTTGCCTTTTCTATCATTATGTCACGCTGCCTACTACCTGTTAAATATGAGCCTCTCAACATTGCCATGAAAACCTTCAACTTGTTCACAACCTAGCATACCACTGGTTGGCTATGTTACAGGTGCAATTGCTAGTTGCAGGTGCAATTGCTTCCATGTGATAACATGGGTTCCTTGTTATATCACAATATTAATGTTATTTTATTTAATGCACCTATATACTTGGTAAAAGGTGGAAGGCTCGGCCTTTCTAGCCTGGTGTTTTGTTCAACCTTTGCCCCCTTAGTTTCTTCTACCGGTGTTATGTTCCATAATTGAGCGCTCCTAACACGATCGGGGTTGTTATGGGGACCTCATTGATAATTCGTTTTAGATTAAAGCTGGTTTGGCAAGGCCCAACATTGGTACTATTTGCCCAACATAATAATTCTGTTAATACTTAAATGCATAGGGCCTCATGAACCCGAGGAGTAATTTTACATAGTACAGGTGGGGCCAGTGCTGATGGTGTTGGTCCCAAAAGGGCAGCCTGCGGGGCCACCACGGGGCAACTCGATGTTTGGTACCTGTAGCCTTTCCCATCCGGTTGTGTCCTGAGAACGAGATACGCGGCTCCTATCGGGTTCGTCGACACGTCGGGCGGCCTTGCTGGGTTAGTTTTACCTTTGATGAATGTCTTGTGCATCGGGATTCCGGTAATGCTTTGGGTAACCTCAGAGTTGAGGTTTTCCACTAAGGAGTCCGACGAGATTGCGAGCTTCGTGATCGAGGATTTCTATGCGGCTTGTGGTAATTTGTGATGGATTAGTTGGAGCACCCCTGCAGGGTTAAATCTTTCGGAAAGCCGTGCCCGAAGTTATGTGGCAACGTGGAAACTTTGTTTAACACTGGCTCTAGACAACTTGAAGTTAACTTAATTAAAATATGCCAACTAAGTGCGTAACCATGACTGTCTCTTTCGCGAGTGCCTTCTCCGGTTGAGTACACGATGGGGTTATGTTTGATGTAAGTAGGTGTTCAGGATCCTTCATTTGATCATCAGTAGTTCACGTCCGTCATGCGTAGATCTTCCCCCTCTTTATTCTTGTACTCGTAAGTTAGCCACCTCATATATTGCTTAGTCGCTTGCTGCAGCCTCACCACTTATCCATACCTCACCTATTAAGCTTTTCTAGTCTTGATACCTTTGGAAATGAGATTGCTGAGTCCCCTATGGCTCACAGATTACTTCAACACCAGTTGCAGGTATAAGTAAAGGTTACTTGACGCGAGCGCGTTGATTGTTCATTTGGAGTAGCTTCTTATTCTTCTTCTTCATCGATCTAGGATGGGTTCCATGCCGGCAGCCTAGGATAGCAAGGATGGACGTCGTTCTTCTTCTCTCGTTTGTTTTTGTCCGTAGTCGGACCCTTCTCTTCTTCATGATGATTATGTATTGTACTGATGTGACTCTGATGTAGCTTGTGGCAAGTGTAAGCCAATTCCATATACTCTTCTCTTCAGTACATGTACTTGTAACGATATCTATTCTTGCGAAACGACGAGATGCGCTTCTATCACTGACGAGGCCCTCGTGCCAAATTGAGGATAGGATCACATCTTGGGCGTTACAGTGAATCTACATACCCATGTAGATCACTAAGCCCAAGCGTATATAACGCGGTTTACCTCCTCACACATCCCTTGAAGCCTTTGGGTCGTCACACCCCTCCCGGTGGTCCCCCGGTACCCTCCCGGCACTCCCGGTACACTACCGATGAGCCTGAAACTTTTCCGGTGACCAAAACAGGACTTCCTATATATCAGTCTTTACCTCCGGACCATTCCGGAGCTCCTCGTGATGTACAGGATCTTATCCAGGACTCCAAACAACCTTCTGTTACCAACACCTATAACTGAACTATACCGAAACGTCACCGAACCTTAAGTCTGCAGACCTTGCGGGTTCGAGAACTATGCAGACATGACCTGAGACACTCTCCGGTCAATAACCAATAGCGGGACCTAGATGCCCATATTGGCTCCTACATATTCTACGAAGATGTTTATCGGTTGAACCTCTATGTCAAGGATTCAGTCAATCCCATATGTTCTTCCCTTTGTCCTTCGGTATGTTACTTGCACGAGATTCGATCGTCGGTATCTCTATACCTAGGTCAATCTAGTTACCGATAATTCTCTTTACTTGTTTCGTAATACAAGATCCCGTGACTAACTCCTTAGTCACATTGCTTGCAAGGCTTGTTGTGATGTTGTATTACCGAGTGGGCCCCGATATACCTCTCCATCACACGGAGTGACAATCCTAGTCTTGATCCATGCCAACCCAAGAGACAACTTTGGATATACATGTAGAGCACCTTTATAGTCACCCAGTAAAATTGCGACGCTTGATACACACAAGCTATTCCTCTGGTGTCTGGGAGTTGCATGATCTCATGGTCATAGGAACAAATACATTGACATGCAGAAAACAGTAGCAATATACTGACACGATCATATGCGACGTTCATAGTTTGGGTCTTGTCCATCACATCAATCTCCTAATGATGTGATCCCGTTATCAAGTGACATCACTTGTCTATGGCCAGGAAACCTTGACCATCTTTGATCAACGAGCTAGTCAACTAGAGGCTCACTAGGGACAGTGTGTTGTCTATGTATCCACACATGTATTTAAGTTTCCAATCGATATAATTCTAGCATGGAAAATAAACGATTATGATGAAAAAGGAGATATAATAATAATCAATTTATTATTGCCTCTAGGGAATATTTCCAACACTTCTCCCAACGGGAGGGGCGTCGCGACATGGGCCCCAACTGCGTGGGGGCCCGGTGCAACGTGGCGCTTGGTGAGTCGTGAGATGCCCTTGCTCCTTCCCACGATGCCTCGATCACCACCCCGGGCTGGCATAAAGCCTACTCCTGCAGTTGGCCTGTCACTGCTCTCCCTTGCCTTGTGTCGCCTCCCTGCACCTTCCTTCTTGCGTAAGATTGTGCCGATCCGCTAAATAACCACTGCCCCTCCCCACTCGGCGCCATCACAGCCCCTTCGAGCGGGAAGAGTGAGGGAATGGTGATAGAAGGAGATAGCCTCGCTCTGGGACCCGCACTGGGCAGGTCCACAATGCTGAATCACAAAGGGCTCGACAAGGTCCTCCTCATGGTCGCGACTGGCTCAAGCTAATGGGGCCCAACCAAGATCATGTCGGCTTTGACCCCTCCTACCGAGCTGTCAGCAACTTCCATCGCTCTTCACCTTCCGGCACTCTTATCCGACCTACTCCCTCCATTCTTGGAGTTCTTCGGCACCGTGCTTGTGCGTTACCACATTCATGCGCTGCACCTTGATCCGAGGTCTGCTCTTCTCCTCTCGTCCTTTGCCTTTTTCTTCTAGTCCTTCCTTGGTGTCTCTCCTTCGGTGGCACTGCTCTGACACTTTTTCTTCCTCGAGCTGACTGCACCCGACTAGTGCTCCGGGTGCAGGTTGCTCCAAGCAGCGGATGCGACGGCTAGCGAGTGCATCGATATGGAGATCGGTCACTTCGTCGAAGGCTTCACACGGCAATGGGTGTTTGTGGACACGGGGTAGTACAACCCCGTGCTGCGGACCCCATCTCCCCCGGCAGCGCCGAGCTCCAGGTGGGAGCATGCGCCAGTAGTCGACCTGAGGTTGTCACCGGTGTGGGGGACTCTGGACACATTGAAGGAGAAGGGGTGACCGTCGTGCTAATCGTGAGGGAGTTCCTCAGGTGATGGATTGCCCCGCTTCAACATCACTCTCACTCAATGTGGTCCTTCCTTACGCCGAACGACCCCATCCGGCTTCAATCGGGGATCCTAGTTCTTCTTGGCAATTCTGTTGGCAGCATCCACCGCAAGGGGCGCCCCATGTAAAAGTACAAGAATGGGGAAGACTTTGCCCAAGCAATGCCATGTTTCAACTAGTGAGGGCCTCTTTCGGGAAGCCACGAGGGGCCTCGGGACACGCCTGTCTTGGTGGTCTCTGAGCCAGGGGCCTTGGTTGGCACAGAGCCCCCAACTACGGTAGCGGGACGTGGCGGTCGTGTGCCTTAGGCCCGTCCCAAGGGAAGCACTAGGGCTCTACTTAGGGTGCTGAAGAAGAGGAGGAGGTGGACCATTAAGGATGAGTAAGAACCACCCCTCCATTTTCCTTGCCTTCTTGCTTCAGGTGTGATTGATCCCTCTCCGAGCAGGCTTTCGGTGTGCAAGAGGGACAAACAGCCCCTGGCCCGTCGCATGGTATTTCGTCACCGGCCGGGGCTAGGGGGAGCGAACTATGCACACCATACCTTCGTGCGAGCGACGCGCCTGGTAGAGGCCACGGGGTGAAGGGGGACAAGTCTCCCAATATACCCTGCGGGGAGGACTGTGGGTAAGGATGTGCTGAGGGGCTGGATCCCCCAGTTGCCCCGACGCCCCTCCGAACGCCACGGAGGATTCGGTGGGGCTAACCGCCCTGGGTGGGGCCTCGAGCCCGCAGTACATGGCGCCTGACCCTGGCAAGGCGGGGCAGCCATAGTCCAGCCCATAGCCTAGACCGATCAGGACCTCGGCCTCTAGGGTCCTGCCTAGAGGTGGAAGTGTCGGGCCCGAGCCAAAGTCGGCCCTGGAGCTCGTGGCCTCTCAGACCTCGGTCCGCCACGACCTCTTGAGGGTCACTTTGAGCATGGTGAAGCAGCCTGGGGTAGAGCTTCAGGACGTAGACGCGCGCTTCGCCGAGGAAATAATGCGCTTGGCTTGTGGGTGGCATGAACTTGATGTAGTTGTCAAGCTGAGCTGCCGTCAACACGAAGAGGCCCGTGCAAAGATTGAAGTGTCCGCTACCATGGCGAGGGAGGCGTGAAAATGTGCCCTCCATGAGGCTATCGAAGTGGGCGAGCGCCATGAGGCCGCCGAGGAGCGCGAGCGGGAACTTCAAGCCTCGAACGCTGCTTTAGAACAATAACTTCAGGGGCAGAGGGCCGACACAAAGAAGATCACCTTTGGCGAGGCTGACCTTCGGGCCCTTGAATAACAGCTTGCCTTGGTATCAAAGGAGCTGGCCTTGGGGAGCGTGAGAGGCTGGAAGTGCTGGATGAGGACATCATCGGCACCGATGATACCTACAACCAACAAGTGAAAAAAATACAAGGGGATGCTGACACGCGGGTGGAGGAGGCCCACGAGGATTAAACAAGCAGGCTACAACTTCAGGAAAGCCGCTTCGCGACTCAGCGCACACAGCTGCAGTGCAAGATAGATGGTCTCTGGGATACTGGGAGGAAGCCATGCTTCAGGCTAAGGCTGCCACCGCGGCCGAGGTGGCGTCCCTCAAGGGGCAAGTGAGTGGCGCTGCTTCCCTCGTGGAGCGTGCGACTAGCAAGGCGAAAGAGACTCGAGGGCTTCAACTTCAGCGCTTGAGGATGTTCTGAGGTCTCAAGCGACAAGCGCGTCGATAGGGGTGGGTACTATAAAACACATAACCAAAAATCCGTTCCGAATCAAACCGTATTTACCAATTTGTCAGTTTATTTGGTGGTTCGGTTTTTGGTTTGGTGGGAATTTTAAGGTTTTTCGGTGTTCTGTTATTGTTCGGTTTTTAGTGCCTAGAAACCGAATAGACTGAACAAACCTATATGTAGGATATCCCATGTAATACCTTATTTCCAAAAGTGCAAAACTTTGGAGGCATCATGTATTTCTTCGCACATAAGACATTTCACATTCCATGTGATTTATTTACTTAATTATGTTTACTAGTTTGCTTGAGCGAATAAACCATGGAATGATATTAATGTTGCAAGATCTTTGTAACACCATGTGTTCAACTTTCCTGACTAAATTAACTTATTTCAAAAATTAGGACCAATTACAAATTTTGTGAATGCTTATGATGCTTGATGTGATGTTTGCTTGCTTGCATATTGCTTGTGTTTGAATCCAATGCTCCTGCTACTCTCCAAACTCAGCTCCTTGACCCAAACCCTTGCCAAATGATCATGCCATGTGTGTAGTACCAAAAACTATTTTTACCAAATATTATTTTCACCAAAAAGCATTTCCTTGATTTAAGGTTTCAAAAACCCCTAAGTTGGGATTTGTACTACAAGTCCTCAAATTAGGGAGGTTATTTTGCACAAATTATTTTATTTAAAATACATTATCAAGATGTATTCACAAGACCACTATATTATTATTTTAAAAGTTATTTTACCATTTTATTTAAACACCTTTTTCTGATGCCAGAAATGGTCCCTTATGAAGGAAAGTTATTTTGATTACTTAAAAATATTTGATAAAATTTAAGGAAACTCAGTGGACATATATATTCCATATATATGAGTTTCAACACATGGCCATGTTCAAAATATTGGGAAAACCCCTTCAAAACCCTTCCAGCCTATTTCAAGCTTTTGGAATATTTCTATAAGAAATATTGTCAATAAATTCGTGTAAAATTTTAGCATGTCACATATGATATATGTGATGATCTTGCCAAGTTTCATCTCAATACAAGTTGATTTGATTCACTTAATTATTTGAAAATCCTATCTGTCCAGATCCAAATTTGAGCAACTCTACATTGCCAAGTGTTTTCAATTGTGCTCAAATTTGGTGGACATGTTTTGATACTCCAATAATGCATCCACACCAAGTGGTGCATCAAGGAGAATAGAAGTATTTGCCCCAAGCCCCTCAAGACCCTCTCTATTGATTTCTGACCTGGGGAAACTTTACATTATAACATTTCTCCAATTGATACCAAACTTTTTGGGCATGTTTTAATGCTCAAATAATGCCCCACACCAAATTTTGGATCTGTGGGAATTGATTTGAATGGTTTTGTAGGCAGAAAGTCATTTATGCCCAGTTTGTGGGTTTTTTCAAGTCTACATTGGAAACCTTCTCCACCAAATCCCAAATTTGGTGTCCATGCTTATTTTCATCTATTATGTGATCCTGTTTAAGTTTCATATCAATTGAAGTCCATCTGGTAGCCTTAACACCTATCAAACACCTTGTGTGCACTCACCAAAGTTGCTGCTTTAGCCCCTTCAACTATTTCCCTTGAGCTTAAATTTTAACCACAACCTTCCCTATTTACCTTTTACCTCCAGTAACCTTTCCATGTTCATTGGTCAATTATTGGAGAGTGACTCCATGTAGCTACCTCTCATTTTCACCATGGCAGCACCATTTTTACCCCTCTTCCTATACTTCTGTTGAAGCCAAAGCCCCCACATTATTCCAGGGAATCTCTAGCATGCTAATGCACCATTTCATATCAAAATATAGCATGCTCATGTGGGAAAAATGAGAAGCACATCTGAAACTTGATTTCTGGCTGAAAGGTAGCTTTGAACTGCAAGTACTAGCTACACTCATCCACTTGAGCTGAAAGTTAGCAGTATTGTAGTCCTTGCATAGCTAACACTGCTAGACATGGTTTCATCCCAAAACCACCCCACTAAAAACCACTTTTGCTAGCCCCAAGTTTGCTGCTGCAAACTTAATCAGAGTTCAAACCAATTCAAACCAGCCCCACTTGGGTCGAAACCTCACCAATGCTTCGTGTCACACATGCCTTGCATGTTTGACACCTTGCCTGACCAAGGGGTGGTCCTGGACACACGTGGCCGTGGTGACCACCATCCTGGCATGCAATATGGGTGTTGTGCACTTTGTTTGCTTCCTCCAGGCCATATTCGGCCATGGCAACTTCTCTAGGCACGCCACGGGACCCCCCTTTACCAGTCCAACCCCTCCCCGACGCCAAGATGCAGCCAAGATGGCTCAGGAACGCTTGGCCACCTTGCACAGAGTGCACCGAGAGCTCCGAAGACTTACTTCGGTTGTCCCTCCATTGGAAGCTCTCCCGCGAGCCCCTCTCGGCCATATTCCCCCTCTCCACCTCCAACATACCCAGGGAACCAGCAGCTCTTCCTCTAGGGCTCTCCATCACCGGCAATGGCTGAAGCGCTCCTGCCGGTCATCTCCAAAATTAGCGCATCCTCGAGCCCCATTCTTCCCCTAGGATCTACCTGAGCACCACCACACCCCCCTCAGGCCTCCCCTCATCCTTTCTCCCTCTCTCCCCTGCCGAGCCGCCGCTCCCACAGCCACCCGTCGCCATCCTCCACCGCGGCTAAGCTCCCGCTCTCCTCGGTGCTTCCCCGGCGGAGCTATGACCTTAGGCGGGTGCGGCACGCTCCCTGAGCGCGTTGGTGGCCAGAGCTCCACCGGAGGTGGCCGGTGCCGTCGAGGGCATGCGCCAGTGTGCGCTCGGTCGGGCTCGCCTGCCCCTCCCCTGTCCAGGCGGGAAGTGGGATAAGGGCTTACCAGGTGGGCCCCTCTTCTAAGCCACACACCGGCTGAGCCCCCTGTTTTAAGTGGTCGCGTCCTGGCTGGTTGGCGTCTCCCTCGCGCGGAGGAGCATATTGGAGAATAATCCTTTGGTGTCACTAGAGCCTCCTAGGGGGTCTGAGCAACCAGGCCGGCCCATTGGCTATCTCGCGCCCAGAGAACACGGTAACCCCCTCCATTTTCCACGTTTTTCTTTTATCAAAATCTTCAATAATCCACAGAAAATTTATCTGAAGTCCAAATCTAATGATTTGAATTTCTACAGGTTCCTAAATTCAAGATCTATATAAATATGTGCATGGTACATTTTTCCAGAGAAACTTTCTATGGCGTTAATAATCAAAGACCAATCTGAATATTTTAAACTCCACCTTTAAAAAATCCTAGAGGATTCAAATCAACTACAAATGGAGCGATTCCAATTTCCAAAGTCTCTTAATATCTTGCACTATTATTGAAGCCTTAGTCAACATTTTTATATTGCATGATTTTGTTGCATTAAAAAAATAGTTTCCTTTTGCTATTTATCCAATATTAGAAAATCCCTAGAATATTCATATCAAGTCCAAATCCAGTGAAACAACTTCCTAAATATTTCTAAAATCATGTTCTGTTTATCGAGTGCCTCCACTCATTTTTAACAGAATGATTTCTGTAGACTTCCTTAAGGACCACCTATTCCTCCTTTCGTCCATTCAAAAATTTCCTGATGGTCCAAATCTCCTAGAGAAAGCTTCAGGTATTTTTCTTATGACCATAGAGGTCCAAGAAAAATAAAACTCCAATTTATATAGCACTTTTTTTCTTCTTGTTGTGTGGCTTACTGTGTTCGTTTCAGGCGATAGTTGACAGAGTAGATGGAGTACTAGGAGTTGGATCGGAAGACCTCGAAGACCCCGAGGACTTATGTGAGCAAAGCCAAGCAGCCCTTTGACCATGTCTGATACAACATTTTCATGCATGCCAAGTTGAATACTTTATTCCGATGCATATAGTTAAGGTTATTCAGTGCACCCGAGCATGGTGTTACCGATGGCTCCTTCGTAGCACTTGCATTGATCATCACCCTACCATCTATGAGGGTCACGCTGACAATATGTTGACAAGTAGACAGTAGTGCTACACATAGTAAGATCATGTGCATAATGATGGTAACACAGAGTTGGCATCAAAGGTTTTACGAAAACCCCGTCGGGTGCAACTAATGCTCGAGGGTGATGATGTTGAGTTAGGTGACCACTTGCGAAAGAAGTGGTGCACCGGGAATATTTTGTGTGTGTGGTTTTGGAAATGGGATTAGATTTATGATGTGTCGACCGTCCCAACCTTACATGTGCGACCATGTTACCCCTTTATGGGGCGGGGCTTTGTTGATTACTTTGATCGGTGCTAGCAAAGAGGCCACATTACTAGTGGCGGGAGTGATATGTGGTCACTCTCGTGGCGGGGTCGTACCAGGTAGGTCGACTATGTCGTTTTTACGTGTTCCGGTCGAGTGGACTCTTTGTCTAGTGTCGTGTGGGCTGGTCTAGATGATACGGTCAAGAGTCGGTGCTCGTAAGACGTACATCATGTGGGCTGGGTACCAGTCGAGTGGACTCTTTGTCTAGTGTCGTCCGGGGAAAGGCAATGATCGGGTACTTACCTCGGGTATGTTATATACCACGAGTCGTGGATGACACGGAAGTTTCCCAGATCTCGTGGGTACAACATACAAGCTCTGCAAAATGTAAAACTATTCGAATAGCCGTGTCCACGGTTAAGGACAGTTGGGTAATCCTGCTTAAACTACGTCTAGTCGTTTCCGCATAAACCAAGTGTGAGTGTGTGTGTGTGTGTGTGTGTTTCTAAAGGTGTTATCTGAGAAAGATGATATGTCAAGTTTGGTGAGTTGGCATATAGGGTGAACTTGTGATGTTCAACCCTCAACAGATATGTTGATATCTGTGACCTATTCTTATGTTTACCATCTAGCTTATGATGCATATCCATGCAAGTACTTGACCATGTTCATGTTTGATTAAAACTTGCTTTCCGCAAAGGCTGCATATTACTTATTATCGTACCAACTACATTATCCATATCATGGGTCTTTTGCGAGTACATTCAAAGTACTCATTGGCTTGCCACTGGTTATTTCATTGACCAGGTATGAGAGAACAGGTAATTGTGAAGAGCACATTGGTGATATTCCTACGAGCTAGGACACTTCCCAGTCAGAATGCCTGTAGGTTAAGGCTGATGGCATGGGTTCACGCTTTCGACTAATACTTCCGCTATTAGTCAAGTTTGGTGTGCTGGCCTTCAAGGGCCTATATATGTAAGACTTGACCGCAAAGGTCATTTATTGTATCAAACGGTATGTACGGATATAAGACTCTTGTTATCCAGTTTCTGTGTGTTTGGGGAGCATTGATCTCTAGGATCACTGAGCACGTTCATTTGGCGACCTTGACTCGTAAGTCGGGGTCCTCACAGAGCTGGTATTAGAGCCATCTTGACTGTAGGAAGCCCTTAGCTAGCACGTATGTTAGTTAGCAGAAAACTGATTTCCAGACCCTTCAAAATTACTTACAAGTCTGAATCTTCCTCACCTCTCCTAAATTTTCAAAGGAGGCAATGTTTTTGCCTTAGTACTTCCACTCTTATTTTCTTGACACTCCTCGTCTGCTGATACGTCTCCAATGTATCTATAATTTTTTATGGTTCTATGCTATTATCTTGTCAACTTTGGATGTTTTGTATGCATTTTATATCTTTTTTGGGACTAACTTATTAACTCAGTGCCAAGTGCCAGTTCCTGTTTTTTTCGTGTTTTTGACCTTTTTCAGAGGAGAATATCAAACGGAGTACAAACGGAAAAAAAATCTTTGGAATGATTTTTTTCCGGAACAGAAGATACGCAGGAAGCTTGAGAACCAAGACCAAGGGTCCCGGGGGAGGCCACAAGCCCCCTAGCCGCGGCCTGGGGGGCGCCTGGCAGGCTTGTGGGTCCCCTGTGGCTTCTTTGCCCTACCTCTTCCGCCTATAAATCACCAAAAAATCTGAAACCACGGGAGAGAGCCACGAAAATACTTTTCCGCTGCCGCAAGCTTCTGTCTCCGCAAGATCCCATCTGGGGCACGTTCTGGTGCCTTGCCGGAGGGGGGATTCGGACACGGAGGGCTTCTTCATCAACACCATTGCCTCTCCGATGATGCGTGAGTAGTTCACCATAGACCCTCGGGTCCATAGCTAGTAGCTAGATGGCTTCTTCTCTCTCTTGGATCTTCAATACAAAGTTCTCCATGATCTTCAGGGAGATCTATCCAATGTAATCTTCTTTTGTGGTGTGTTTGTCGAGAACCGGTGAATTGTGGATTTATGATCTGATTATATATGAATCTTATTTGAGTTTACTCTGATCTTTTATATGCATGATTTCATATCCTTGTAATTCTCTTCGAGTTGTGGGTTTCGCTTGGCCAACTTGATCTACAGTTCTTGCAATGGGAGAAGTGCTTGGTTTTGGGTTCATACCGTCTGGTGTCCTCACCCAGTGATAGAAGGGGTAGCGAGGCACGCATCATGTTCTTGCCATCAAGGGTAAAAAGATGGGGTTTATATCTATTGCATGAATTTATCCCTCTACATCATGTCATCTTGCTTAAGGCATTACTCCGTTTGTCATGAACTTAATACACTAGATGCATGTTGGATAGCGGTGGATGTGTGGAGTAATAGTAGTAGATGCAGACAGTATCATTCTAATTGTCTCGGACGTGATGCCTATATGTATGATCAATGCCTTAGATATCGTCATGACTTTGCGCGGTTCTATCAATTGCTTGACAAGAATTCATTCACCCACCGTAATACTTGCTATCATGAGAGAAGCCTCAAGTGAACACTATGGCCCCCAGGTCTACTTCACATCATATTTTCAGCCCTACACTTTTACTTTGTTGCACTTTCCGCCTTCACATCTCACCTTGCAATCGATCGTGAAGGGATTGACAACCCCTTTGTAGCGTTGGGTGCAAGTCTGCTATTTTTGCGCAGGTACTTTGGACACTTGCCTTGATAATCCTACTGGATTGATACCTTGGTTCTCAAACTGAGGGCAATACTTACTGCTACCGTGCTGCATCACCCTTTCCTCATCAAGGGAAAAACCAACACAAGCTCAAGCGGTAGCAAGAAGAATTTCTGGCGCCGTTGCCGGGGAGCATCAAGTCAAGAATAGTCTTCCTCCAACGTGTCAATTTCTGGCACAGGGGATTATTCTAAGTGAAACTTATCCAAGTAACCATAGCAAACTCATCTCTTGCATTTACTTTTTTGCCTCTCGTTTTCCTCTCCCCAGTTCTGAAAACAAAAACTACAAAAAAAATATTTTCCTTTTTCGTTTGCCCTTTTCTTTCGCTTGCTTTATGTTTGCTTGTGTGCTTGTCTGCTTGCTGAAGTCACCATGACTGAAAACACCAAACTTTATGACTTCTCGAATACTAATAATAATTATTTTATTAGTACTCCGATTGCTCCGGCCACTAGTGCGGAATCATATGAAACGAATGCTGCTTTGATGAATCTTGTTATGAAAGAGCAATTCTCCGGCCTTCCTAGTGAAGATGCCTCATCCCATCTTAATACATTCATTGAGATCGAGCAAAAACTTGGTTTTCACCTTTGCCCAAAAATAGTATTGATTCTTGGAAGAAGTGCAAAGATGCTTATATATCCAAGTTTTTTCCACCGGCTAAGATTATCTCTCTCCGTAATGATATCATGAATTTTAAGCAACTAGATCATGAACATGTTGCACAATCTTGGGAGAGAATGAAATTGATGATTAGAAATTGTAACGCTCATGGCTTGAGTCTTTGGATGATTATACAAATCTTCTATGCTGGTTTGAATTTTGCTTCTAGAAATATCCTTGATTTCGCCTCCGGTGAAACTTTCATGGAAATCACATTAGGAGAAGCCACAAAACTCCTAGACAATATCATGACAAACTATTCTCAATGGCACACTGAAAGGTCACCTAATAGTAAAAAAGTGCACGCTATAGAAGAAATTAACTCTTTGAATGTTAAGATGGATGAGTTAATGAAATTGTTTAATAGTAAAGGTGCTCCTTTAGATCTAAATGATATGCCCTTGTCTTCCTTGATTGAGAGTAGCAAAGAGAGCTTGGATGTTAATTTTGTTGGTAGGAATAATTTTGGCAACAACAATGCTTTTAGAGGAAACTATATTCCTAGGCCTTTTCCTAGTAATCCCTCTAATAGCTTTGGCAATACCTACAACAATGCTCATGGAAATTACAATAAATTACCCTCTGATCTAGAGAGTAATATTAAAGAGTTTATCAACTCGCAAAAGATTTTGAATGCACCCATAGAAGAAAAACTGCTCAAAATTGATGATTTGGCTAGGAGCGTTGATATAATGTCTGTTGATACTGATGCTTTGAAATTGAGATGTGATCCTCCCAATATCAATATGGATGAAACTTTGATAGCTATGTGTATTTCAATGAATGAGAGTAAAGAAAAAACCGCCCAAATTCGTGCTAGACATGAATGGCTTAAAAAGGCATGTTCTCGTGATGAGAATCACGAAGATCTTAAAGTGCTTGGTGTGACTCCCATTGAATCCTTGTTTTCTAGTGTCAAACCTAATGATGATGGGGCTGGATATGAATCCACCATGGTTGAGAAATGCCCCAATGATTCGAAGTCTATCTATCTTGATGCTAAAAGCATTGAAAGTGGAGTAGAGGATATCAAAACTTTGAGTAGTAATGAAATTACTACTTTGGATTTCAAGGAATTCAATTATGATAGTTGCTCTTTGATTGAATGTATTTACTTGATGCAATCCATGCTAAACTCTCCATACGCTTATAGCCAAAACAAGGCCTTTACCGATCATATCGTCGATGGTATGATGAAATCTCTTGAAGGGAAACTTGAGTTGGAAGTTTCTATTCCTAGAAAAGTTCATGATGAGTGGGAACCTACTATCAAAATCAAGAACAAAAACTATGAATGTAATGATTTGTGTGATTTGGGTGCTAGTGTTTCCGCGATTCCAAAGTCTTTATGTGATGTTCTAGGCTTCAGTGAGATTGATGAGTGCTCTCTTAATTTGCATCTTGCGGATTCTACTGTTAAGAAACCTATGGGAAGGATCAATGATGTTCTTATTATTGCAAATAGGGACTATGTACCCATAGATTTCATTGTGCTTGATATTGATTGCAATCCAACATGTCCTATCATTCTTGGTAGACCTTTCCTAAGGACTATTGGTGCTGTCATCGATATGAAGGAAGGGAATACTAGATTTCAATTTCCATTAAAGAACGGCATGGAACATTTTCCTAGACATAAAATAAGATTGCCTGATGAATCCATGATGAGGGCTACTTATGGTTTGAGCACCAAAGACGACGATACTTGATGCTATCGCCTTATGCCTAGCTAAGGGCGTTAAACAATAGCGCTTGTTGGGAGGCAACCCAATGAATTTATCTTTGCGTTTTGCTTTCTGTTTTGTTGTGTCCAGACCATCATAATTCTGTTATGATTGTGTTTTTTGTGTTTTATTTTGTGTTTGTGCCAAGTAAAACCTTTATGACTAGTTTTGGTGATGGTTGTTTGATCTTGCTGAAAAAGACAGAAACGTTTCGCTCACCAAATTATTTTTCATTTTTATCCAGAAAGAGATTTTGAGTTGATTCTTTTTTCTTCTATTTGATATGCCAATTTCCCTAATTGTCGTAAGTTTTGATCATTTTTGAGATAAAATAAGTATACTAAGTATACAGATTCCTACAGACTGGTCTGTTTTTGACACATTCTATTTTTGTTGTGTTGATTGCTTATTTTGATGAAACTATGGATAGTATCGCGGGGGTACTAGCCATGGAAAAGTGAGAATACAGTAATATAACACCAATATACATAGAAATCAAGTTTGCTACAGTACCTAAAGAGGTGGTGGTTTGTTTTCTTATGCTAATGATGTCACGAGCTTCTGTTTAAGTTTTGTGTTGTGAAGTTTTCAAGTTTTGGGTGATGTTCTGATGGACAATGGGATGGAGAGTGGAAAGATCTCAAGCATGGGGATGCCCAAGGCATCCCAAGCCAAATTCAAGGACACCAAAAGTCCTAAGCTTGGGGATGCCCCAGGAAGGCATCCCCTCTTTCGTCTTCAATCCATCGGTAACATTACTTGGAGCTATATTTTTATGCACCACAAGATATGTGTTTTGCTTGGAGCGTCATGTATTATGGGAGTCTTTTCTTTTTTGTTGTGTCACAATCATCCTTTCTGCACACCTTTTTGAGAGAGACACGCACGCATCGTGAATTTTCTAGAATACTCTTTGAGCTTTGCTTATATCTTTTGAGTTAGGCAATTTAGCTCGCATGTTCTTCACTTATTTCTTTTGAGCTAGATAACTTTGCTCTAGTGCTTCACTTAGATCTTTTTAGAGCACGGCGGTGTCATATTTTGGAGAAATAAGAACTCTTGATCTTCACTTATATCTTTTTGAGAGTGCTCTCCTTGAGTAACTTGCTAATTGGCTTGTGCTATGAAAGTAGTCCTAAAGTTGACAGGCATCCAAAGAGGATACAATAAAAACTTCCATATTCATGCGCATTGATTAGACAGAGAAGTTTTATTCCTCTCAATTAGTTTTGAGACATGGATTTGGTAATATTAGATTCATTTTAGTAGGGTGTTGTAAATCTAGAAATACTTGTGTTGAAGTTAGTGATTCCCGTAACATGCACGTATGGTGAACCGCTATGTTAGGAAGTCGGAGCATAATTGATTTATTGATTGTCATCCTTTGTGTTGCGGTCGGGATCGCGCGATGGTTAACACCTACCAACCCTCCCTAGGAGTATGCGTTTGGCACTTTGTTTCGATTACTAATAAAACTTTCGCAATAAGTATATGAGTTCTTCATGACTAATGTGAGTCCATGGTATAGATGTACTTTCACTTTCCACCACTGCTAGCTTCTCTAGTGTCGCGCAACTTACGCCGGTGCATAAAACCACCATATACCTTCCTCAAAACAGCCACCATACCTACCTATTATGGCCTTTTCATAGCCATTCTGAGATATATATAGCCATGCAACTCCCACCGTTCCGTCTCATGACTTGTGCCGTCACTTACACATTGCCATTGCATGATCGTAAGATAGCTAGCGAGATGTTTCAACATCATACGCCAGGCTAGATCGTTGCACATCCCGGTACATTGCCGGAGGCATTTCGTATAGAGTCATCATTGCTCTGAGTGTTGCGTTGTGAGTAAATAAAAGTGTTATGATCAGCATTATTGGAGCATTGTCCCATGTGAGGAAAAATGAAAAGAGGCCAAAGATGCCCAAAAAAAAGAAAAAAAAAATGAAAAGAGGCCGAAGAGCCCAAAAAAAAGAAGAGATAAAAAGAGAGAAGGGACAATGCTACTATCTTTTACCACACTTGTGCTTCATAATAGCACCATGTTCTTCATGATTAAGAATCTCTTGTTTTGTCACCACCATATACTAGTGGGAATCTTCATTATATAACTTGGCTTGTTTATTCCAATGATGGGCTTCCTCAAAATTGCCCTAGGTCTTTGTGAGCAAGCAAGTTGGATGCACACCCACTAGTTCTCCTTTTGAGCTTTCACACACTTATAGCTCTAAGTGCATCCGTTGCATGGTAATCCCTACTCATTCACATTGATACTATTGATGGGCATCTCCATAGCACGTTGATACGCCGAGTCGATGTGACCATCTCCTCCTTTTTGCCTCACAACCTCCACCACACTCTATTCCACCTATAGTGCTATATCCATGGCTCACGCTCATGTATTGCGTGAGAGTTGAAAAAGGTTTGAGAAAGTAAGAGTGTGAAATCAATTAGTTGGCCAATACCGGGGTTGTGCATGATTTAAATTCGTTTTGTGGGGATCATGGAGCATAGCCAGATTATATGATTTTGTAGGGATAACTTTCTTGGGCCTTGTTATTTCGAAAGTTCACGTTTACCTTGCTAGTTTGCTTGAAGTATTTTTGTTTTCATGTAAATAACAAACTATTTATTTGAATCTTACGGATCTGGACATTCATGTCACATGAAAAAAGTTGCAAAGGGAAAATATGTTAGGTAGCATTCCACATCAAAAGTTCAGTATTTATCACTTCCCTACTCGAGGACGAGCAGGAGTTAAGCTTGGGGATGCTTGATACGTCTCCAACGTATCTATAATTTTTGATTGTTCTATGCTATTATCTTGTCAACTTTGGATGTTTTGTATGCATTTTATATCTTTTTTGGGACTAACTTATTAACTCAGTGCCAAGTGCCAGTTCCTGTTTTTTCCGTGTTTTCGACCTTTTTCAGAGGAGAATATCAAACGGAGTCCGAACGAAAAAAAAATCTTCGAAATGATTTTTTCCGGAACAGAAGATACGCACGGAGCTTGAGAACCAAGGCAAAGGGTCCGGGGGGAGGCTGCAAGCCCCCTAGCCGCGGCCTAGGGGGGCGCCTAGCAGGCTTGTGCCCCCCCCCCCCCGTGGCTCCTTTGCCCTTCCTCTTCCGCCTATAAATCCCCAAAAAATCTAAAACCATAGGAGAGAGCCACGAAAATACTTTTCCACCGCCGCAAGCTTCTGTCTCTACAAGATCCCATCTGGGGCACATTCTGGTGCCCTCCCGGAGAGGGGATTCGGACACGAAGGGCTTCCTCACCAACACCATTGCCTCTCCCATGATGTGTGAGTAGTTCACCACAGACCATCGGGTGCATAGCTAGTATCTAGATGGTTTCTTCTCTCTCTTGGATCTTCAATACAAAGTTCTGCATGATCTTCATGGAGATCTATCCGATGTAATATTCTTTTGCGGTGTGTTTGTTGAGATCCGATGAGTTGTGGATTTATGATCAAATTATCTATGAATCTTATTAGAGTTTCCTCTGATCCCTTATATTCATGGTTTCATATCCTTTTAATTCTCTTCGAGTTGTGGGTTTCGTTTGGCCAACTTGATCTACAGTTCTTGCAATGGGAGAAGTGCTTGGTTTTGGGTTCATACCATGCGGTGTCCTCACCCAGTGACAGAAGGGGTAGCGAGGCACACATCATGTTGTTGCCATCAAGGGTAAAAAGATGGGGTTTATATCTATTGCATGAATTTATCCCTCTACATCATGTCATCTTGCTTAAGGCGTTACTCCGTTTGTCATGAACTTAATACACTAGATGCATGCAGGATAGCGGTCGAAGTGTGGAGTAATAGTAGTAGATGCAGACAGTATCGGTCTACTTGTCTCGGACGTGATGCCTATATGTATGATCATTGCCTTAGATATCGTCACAACTTTGCGTGGTTCTATCAATTGCTCGACAGTAATTCGTTCACCCATCGTAATACTTTCTATCATTAGAGAAGCCTCTAGTGAACACTATGGCCCCCGGGTCTACTTCACATAATATTTTCAGCCCTACACTTTTACTTTGTTGCACTTTCCGCCTTCAGTTCTCACCTTGCAATCAATCGTGAAGGGATTGACAACCCTTTTGTAGCGTTGGGTGCAAGTTTGGTGTTTTTGCGCACGTACTTTGGGGACTTGCCTTAATACTCGTACTGGATTGATACCTTGGTTCTCAAACTGAGGGAAATGCTTACTGCTACTGTGCTGCATCACCCTTTCCTCTTCAAGGGGAAAACCAACGCAAGCTCAAGATGTAGCATCTGCTTCTTCAAAACATGCAAATCGCCGCTAGCACCCAGATGCGTGTCCACGGGATTACTAAAATCCTCGTGGGTAACTCGAAAGGAAGCAACCTTCCCAAGCGATCACCCACATACTTGGAAGACAAGGATGGCAATGCTACGACCAGAAGTACCTCCATGAGGAACAAGGGCATCGAGGCCCACAAGATGGCAACACCCTCGACACTGTTCTTGAGTGATGCAACCTTCTCCTATGCTGACCTAGACGTAATATGTGCAAGTCCATGATCTGCATCGCTAATAGAGCGACCCTATCAATATCAAGGTTGTGTCGACCACCACCGGTGGATGAGAACCTCGCCGATTGGTCTTCCTCACCTTAGTGAGCAGCGAAACGGTTCTCTTCATCCCCCGCTCTAGGTGTCGATATCGTGATCAGTGTGACTGACGGGTCGGAACTCTATCATGCCTGGCTAATGTCATTGCATAAAAGTTCTCCACTTGGAACTCACGAAGCCACACAAGGCAAGCAAACACTGACAAGATTGCAAAGTCCCAGAAGACCCTATCAACGACAGTCATGAGGAACAACCTTCGTCGACATCTCACAACACGAGAAGTCATCAAGTATTCTTTCAACTCAACCCGAGTCGTTTTCTCAAGCAACCACAAGAGACGTGGCAACACCACGAGAAGGTCCAGAAGACTTAGCGGACTCCTCTCCGGATCATGGAGCAAGCACGACTTTTGAGTCCAAGAACCCTAGGGTAGGACGAGTCGTGAAT
This sequence comes from Hordeum vulgare subsp. vulgare, assembly GCF_904849725.1. Taxonomy (NCBI): domain Eukaryota; kingdom Viridiplantae; phylum Streptophyta; class Magnoliopsida; order Poales; family Poaceae; genus Hordeum; species Hordeum vulgare. The sequence goes on from NC_058522.1 coordinate 224,354,792, forward strand.
CCCCTATACGAAGTCGAGCCCGTGAAATGGTTCAAATGGAACCATGTTGTGTGTTGTTTGTTCTTGTTTGTTTGTGCTTGATATAAATCGTGCTTTTGATCAAGGAAACAAGCAGACGATTATATCACCTGTCTTATCTTGATGTTCGAATTGACTTTCGGCACTTGCTTGATTTCATGTGCACCATAGCACCCCTTTGGCACTCCCGCTATGCTAATCCCTCTCCCCCACCTTTCCCGACAACTGGGGACCTGCAAGAGAAGATGCACTAAGGATCCTCTTCGACAGGCGACTGACAATGAAGACGTTGGCTATACCATGCTCAACCAGGCGCGACCCATAGAAGTTATGCTTCCCTCGAGATAGGAAACCCTCCCTATACCAACCTAATAGTCACATGCCTTTCCGGCTCAAATTTCTGGCCACGTGTCTAATACACGGATTTGCCAGAACACCCGACGAGCCCCGATAAACCTCCGCTTAGCACTAGTTCTTTATGGAACAAGTGATCACGGTGGACGAGTATCCAGCATACTTAAGCTACAACCATAACCCTGATGCCATAAGAAGGACCATTTTCGGATATAAGAGTATTAGACTAAGGTTGTTGCGATGATGATATGTGTCTTGAGGATATAGCTAGACTATCTTGGTGGATCGTAATACCCTTATAAAGGTGGGTGAACTTGGTGGAACAAGTTCATAAGTAGCAAAACCTATATATTCCCGGAGTAAGATTGGATTCAGTAGGACGATTATCATCACGATCAATAATTCTTGGTGGTATAATTGACTTTATCAAGTAGTTTACATGGTTTGATAATTTTACCATAAGACTTGGAGTAACGAGTAAAAGTTCTTACTGGACTTGAGTTTTGGGTTAAATAGGTAACCTTAATGGAGTATTAATCGTGAATGAGCCCACATGGTTCGAGGTAAATTGGATTTAGCCGTCGATCTTGTTCGCGGTACCATGTTTCTCGGTTAATAATGAGCACGAATACTTGGAGTTGTCGAATTGATTTATTGTGGGGACCCCGACTTATGAGTCGAGATCGTCGAATGAACGTGCTGAGTGATCCCAGAGATCAATGCTCACCGAACACACAAATACTGAATATTAAGAGTCTTACATCCAAGTACCGAATTATTACATCATGTGACCAAATGGTCAAGTTCACAAGGTAGGGCCTATAAGGCCAAATCACACTGATACAACTAGTAGCGGAAATCTTAGGGCTAAGCAGGTGCCCATGCCATTGATTGCAATCTCTGGCGATGGCTAGACGAATGCTGATGACAACAAACCTTCCCCTGCAACGGCACCAGAAGAATGCTCCTAGCACTCCCCGGCAACGGAACTAGAAGAATGTTGTTGATGGCCCACCAGCGCGTGGGTTCGCAGCAGTTTTCGAGGGTAGAGTATTCGACCCAATTTCTTGGTTTACCACACAGGAGGAGAGAGAATACTCTCGAGTATTAGAAGCTGAATTTGTCAGATTCAACCACACCTAAAAGATTAGTATCTGCAAACATGGTAGTAACAGCAAAGTAATATGATAACAACGGTGTCAGAAACGATCTGTTGACGGCAGACTATTCCTAACGATTGTATCAATGGTGCCAAGTTGCCCGTCGACGGAAATTGTCAGTTCCCGTCAACGTCCAGCGAACCAAAATTTTAGCAGGTAGCAGCAGTGTAACGAGCAATAGCAACGGCAAGGAACAGCAGTAGTGACAGCAGTAGCAAGTAGCAACAGTAGTAAGCGATAGTAGTAGCAGAGCAAAACAAGTAACAACAGTAGGACAAAATCGTAGGCAATGGGTCGGTGATTTGTTTGGATGATATTCATCATGAAACAACTATAACACGGAGAGATATGTGGCTAGCTCCCGTTCGTTAATGTGATGTAGGCATGCATTCCGTGTGTCGTCATACATGCTTAGGGAAAAGAACTTGCATGACATCTATTGTCCATCCCTCCCGTGGCAGCGGGGTCCAAAAAGAAACTACAGGATATTAAGGTTGTCCTTTTAATAAATAACCGGACCAACACATTAGCACTTGGTGAACACACGAACTCCTCAAACTATATTCATCACCGGGAGTGGTTCCGGTTGTTGTCACTCCGGGGTTGCCGGATCGTAACACATAGTAGGTAACTACAACTTGCAAGATCGGATCTAAAACACACATATATTGGTGACAACATAATAATTTCAGATCTGAAACCATGGCACTCGGGCCCTAGTGACAAGCATTTATCATGGCAAAGTAGTAGAAACATCAATCTCAGAACATAGTGGATACTAGGGATCAATCGCCATCAAAACTAACTCGATTACATGATAGATCTCATCCTACTCATCACCGGCCAGCGAGCCTACGAGTAGATTACTCACGAACGATGAAGAGCTTCATGGAATTGGAGAGGGAAGAAGGTTGTTGATGATGATGGCGATGATTTCCCCTCTCCGGAGCCGAAGACGGACTCTAGATCTACCCTCCAGATGAAGAACAGGTGGTGACGGCGCTTCCGTATCGCAAACACGACGAAAACTTCTCTTTTTATTTTTTCTAGGACGAAAGGGGACTTATAGACCTGAGATTGGGGGCGGCAGAGCCGTGTGGGCCCCACAAGCCTCCCCACCGCCATCAGGGGGGTGGTGGCGGAGCTAGGGCTTGTGGCCCACTGGGCCACCCCGTCAGGTGGAACTTGGCGCACATATTTTTCTTATTTTCCAAAACTACTCCTCGTAAATTTTCAGGACGTTTGGAGAACTTTGACTTCTACACAAAAATAACACCAAGGCAATTCTGCTGAAAACAGCGTCAGTGCAGGTTAGTTCCATTCAAATCATGAAATTAGAGTCCAAAACAAGGACAAAAGAGTTTGGAAAAGTAGATACGATGGAGACGTATCAACTCCCCCAAGCTTAAAACCTTGCTTGTCCTCAAGCAACTCAGTTGACAAACTGAGAGAGAAAGAAAAACTTTGACAAACTCTGTTTGATCTTGTTATTGCAACTATGTCTAACTCATAACCAGAATTTCAGCAAGATCACAAGTTAACCACATAAGCAAATGACACAAAGGTCTCACGGTAAACTAATATCAATGGCATAATCAGCTAACGAGCAAATAATAATGAGTTTCAAATACCAACACTTCAATCAAAACAAGCATGAAGCAATATGAATAGGTGGTATCTCGCTAGCTCTTTGTGAGACTGCAAAACATAAATACAGAGCACTTTCAAAGATCAAGGGCTGACTAAACATTGTAATTCATAGCAACGAAGATCCAGTCATAGTCATACTCAATATCAATCAAAAGCAAAGCATAAAAATGATAGAGGTGCTCTCTAATTAGTGCTTATATAAGAGGAGGATGACTCGACAGGAAAATAAATAGACAGACCCTTCCCAGCAGGAAGCATTCATTTGCAGAGGTGCAAGAGCTCAAGCTTTGAAAACAGAGATAATAATTTTGGGTGGCATGCTTTCATTGTCAACGCAATGACCAAGAGTTCTCAATATCTTCCATGCTACTCATGCTATAGGAGGTTCCCAAACAGAAAAGTAAAGTTTTAACTCCCCCACCACCAATCAATCACACTCCATGGCTAGCTGAATCCTCGGGTACCGTCCATACTAACATCAATCCGGGGGGAGTCTTGTTTTCCAGTTATGTTTTCAATTTAAGCGTGGCACTGGGCATTCCAAATACCGGCCCCTTTCTCGTGAATGACTGTGAATAAACACATGTCGAGGATAACACTCCTAGCATGGAAGATACCAATAGCCCCCTATCACCACATGAGCGGTTCGGGCATGCAAAACAAATTATTTCTTGAAGGGATAGAGAATGGAACATGCAAATTTACTTGGAACGGCAGGTAAATACCACAAATAGGTAGGTATGGTGGACTCTCATGGAAAAACTATTGGGTTTATGTAAGTGGATGCACAAGCAGTATTCCGCTTAGTACAACTGAAGGCTAGCAAAAGACTGGGAAGCGACCAACTAGAGAGCGACAACAGTCATCAAGATGCAATGAGTTTGACTAACATTAAATGCAAGCATGAACAGGATATGAATCACCATGAACACAAACATCATAGAGGCTATGTTGATTTTGTTTCAACTACATGCATGAACATGCGCCAAGTCAAGCCACTTCAAACATTCAAAGGAGAATACCATCCTATCGTACTACATCATAGTCATCTCAAAATCTATGTTGTCATTCAAGACAAACCATTATAAGCTCTCAGCTAAATAAGCATGGCATCGGAATCTATGATCTCTAAGTTGTCATTGAAAACATGGTTCTCTGACAACAAAGCTAAATCTGGGTCGACAAGCTAGTCATATTTACAAAAACAAAATAGGTAGAGTTCATACCAGCTTTTCAGTCTCAGTCACCTCATCATATATCATCATTGTTGCCTTTCATTTGCACGATCAAACGACGTGAACAATAATAAGCGCATTGGACTAAGATGAATCTGCAGTCAAACACAAAGTCGAAGATAAAATAATATGGCTCTTCGAAAGCTAAACAGGTAAGCATGTAAGAACCACTAAACATTGTAACCAATATCTTCTACCTTGACACAAAGAAAAAGAAAACTATTTACACGGGAAAGCTCCCAACAAGCAAAATAAGAAAGAAAAATCTGTTTGGGTTTTCTCAGAAGGACTCAAAAGAAGAAAACAAGAAAATGAAAATAAACTAGCATGGATAATACAGTGGCAAAGTGTAAACACCGGCTAACAAAGTGAAAGTATAAGCATGAATGTAAAGTCAGTGAGAACACGTACTCCCCCAAGCTTAGGCTTTTGGCCTAGCTTGGTCTACTCCCAAGGTGGGAAATAACCAGCTGCAGGATACTCCGGAGCAGACTGTGGATGCCACTACTGTGTGTGCTCCTGTGGCTCCCACTGATAAACTGGCATCTGGTACTCGACTGGCGTCTTGGGCACGGGCGCCTGTGGTTGGGCCAAGCCCCAATATGCGTAGATGTCCGTGGGCATAATAGTGTACCTGCCTGCATGAAGATCAAACAAAGAATGAGCAGGCAAAGTAATAGTCTCTCGAGTACCCTGACTAAACACCAGGTTATAAATCATCCGTCTACTAGCATCTCTATCCAGAAAATCATGGCGAACCATGTTGTCATAATCCAGATATCTCTCAGGGAGAAGCATCTCTCCTTCCTCTCCCAGTCTAATGGGTATCTCAAAGTGTGTGGCAAGACGGGTAGCATAGATACCTCCATAGACAACACCTTTAGAACGGTTCAGGTTCAACCGTTGAGCTACTATAGCGCCTAGGCTATAAGTCTTATCGTCATAAAGGCCTTCGTGCAGAACCGCAAGGTCTGGATAACTAAGTGATCCAGCCTCCCCACGGCCAATCAAACATTTTCCCACAAATAATTAGAAGTACCAAAGCACAGGAAAATGTATGCTAGCAATTCTAGCGCGAGACACTCCTCTCTCCTCTCCAACAACAATAGAACCAATGAAATCCTCCAAGTCCCATGGACGAGGGTCACGGATATCCCCAACATAAGGTAATTTGCATACATTGCAAAAGTCCTGCAGCGTCATGCACTCGGGGACATCGTAAATCATGAACTCAACCATGGGAGGATTCTTCCTTGGATAAGAGTTGAAGCTTTGAACGAAAATATTGGTGAGGAGGAGGTATTGTGGGCACTTATGTTCAACGAACGCAGTAAGACCTGCGTTCTCCACCAAGTAATAGAAGTTTTCATAAAGTCCGGCGGCGCGCAAAAATTCATCACTTGGCCACTCGCACGCTCGAACTTCTGTGACTCGAGGGACTACGTACTTGGGGAGATTCTTCTCATCCTCGTTGGGGTTACGGCTTGAAGAGCCTCTCAAGAACCTCCTCATCTTTTCCCTTTTCTAGCTCTAAAAAATTCTGAAATTTTTAGAAACTTCGAAAGAAAAGTGAATGAAGATTAACCCAACTTGTAGCAACTACTCCTACTAGTGCCTAGAGACCGAATCACGCGCTAAAACTACTTGGAACTAGCTAAAATCAACATTTCTAGCTCAAGAACAGGGTCACCAAGGTAGCAAGAATTCACGAAGGATAAAGCAATAGAGCAAAAACTAATTGGACCAATGGAGGAGTCACTTACCAAGGAGTAATTTCCCCAAAACGGTTCGGAGAATGGTGCTTTGATCAAGGAGATCGAAAATCACAGCCAAATGACCAAGAACACGGGTTTGAGCTGCGAAACAATTTTTTCTGGAGGTGGAAGAAGAGGCTGGGAGCTGGAATGAGTGGAGGGGGTGCCTGTGGGCCCCACAAGCTTGCACCCCGCCACTAGGGGGGTAGGTGGAGGTGGCAGGGCTTGTGTCCCACTGGTCTGGCCCCCAGGCGAGCTCTCGGGCCCAGAAATTTTCAAAAATTCCAGAAAAAATCATACTAAATTTTCAGGACCATCGAAGAACTTTTATTTTCGAGGTATTTTTCTCCGGGACGCTAAAACAGAAAACAGGAAAAGCTAAACTAATTCTATCATTTTTCTTCTAAGCAAAAGAAAAGGAAAACTTAAAACAGAGGTATGTGACTCTTTGATTCATCCTTTTCATGGTCATCGAAAGAAATCCGTCAATGGGATTGATCAAGTCCTTATGACAAAACCTTCTCGAATCGCAAGAGAGAACGGAGAATTTTCGAATAGCCACTAAGTCACCTCAATGGGGATATGTATCTCCCCAACAAGCAAGTCATACTTCATCTTGACACGAGGAATAGGGCATTCAAAGCTCCCAATAAGAATCGATGAAGTCTTTTCGATAGCATTGATGCAATGTACTGGATATCATTTCTTCGGAAAGTGCACTGTGTGCTCATTACCGTTGACATGGAAAGTGACATTGCCTTTGTTGCAATCTATAACAGCCCCTGCAGTGTTTAAAAAGGGTCTTCCGAGGATGATAGCCATGGCATCGTCCTCGGGAATATCCAAGATAACAAAGTCTGTTAAGATAGTGGTATTAGCAACCACAACAGGCACATCCTCGCAAACGCCGATAGGGAAAGCAGTTGACTTGTCGGCCATTTGCAAAGAAATTTTAGTGGGTGTCAACTTATCCAACTCAAGTCTACGATAAAGAGAGAGCGGCATAACACTAACACCGGCCCCAAGGTCACATAAGGCAATTCTTACGTAGTTTCGTTTAATTGAGCAAGGTATAGTGGGCACTCCGGGATCACCAAGTTTCTTAGGAGTTCCACCTTTAAAAGTGTAATTAGCAAGCATGGTGGAGATCTCAGGATCTGGTATCTTCCGTTTATTAGTCACAATATCTTTCATGTACTTGGCATACGGAGACATCTTGAGCATATCAGTTAACCGCATCTGCACAAAGACGGATCTTATCATCTCAACGAAGCGCTCAAAATCCTCATCATCCTTTTTCTTGGATGACTTAGGAGGAAAGGGCATAGGTCTCTGAACCCATGGCTCTCTTTCTTTACCATGCTTCCTAGCAGTGAAGTCATTCTATTCGTATCTCTTAGATTGTGGATTATCAGGATTAACCGTAGGTTCAATCTCCACATCCTCGTCATGGCTAGGTTGAGCATTATTATGAACATCAGTGTCCATATTTTTTTGACCGGCTACTGTAGGGAAAACCCCCCACAGCCTTTTTTCTTTTATTCGCATATATAAGAGTAGTATGTACAAGAAGAAGTTAGAATGTACAAAGGGGATGGGTAGCTATGGGTACAAGCCTCAAGGAGGCAAGAAGGAAATCCATTTAAGGAGATCATCCCTGAAACTAGCCTTAATCCTATGAGCTAATAGGGAAATGTCATGGATGAAACCAGATCTCCATTTTCTGAACCTTGGCTGCTCCTGGTTAAACACCTTGGCATTTCTGACAGTCCAGATGTTCCAACATGCAATGAAGACCACCTCCACAAAAAAGGGGTTGTGGAAGTCTCTCTTAGCAGCTACAGGAGCGCTCCACATGGATGGACCCTGCCATGTGATCTGCAGGTAGGTCCAGACCCTGGTGCTGAAAAGACAGTTGAAAAATAAGTGATCTCTGTCTTCTTTAACGCTGGCATGGCATAGAACATAGAGATTGGAGTCTGAAACATTCCAGTGACGCCGTTCAAGCATGTCTTGGGTGTTAAGCCTATCCATGATGAGCATCCAGGCAAACATCTTGATCTTCATTATACAACAGCTCCTCCAGATCCAATTTAGCAAGGGGTTTGGTGTAATAGTGTAGTGAATATGAATATAGTATCTCTTGGCTGTGTAGGCCTTAGCATCCTTTCCCCATACCCATCTGTCAGAGGCCTGGGGATCAATATCCATGGCTTGAAGCAGGGAGTTGACTGAAAGTAGCCCCTGGTAAGCTTGATCAGAGAGGGGCAAGTGGAACATGGAGAGCATACTTTCATCATAAAAAGATTTAAAAACTTCCTCAGCTGTGCAGAAAGGATCAACAACAAAGGAGAATAGCCTTTGAAATCTAGCAGCCAGAGGCCTAGTAGAGTTTCCAACCAACCAGGAGTCAGACCAAAACAGGAAAGTGTCACCCTTGTTAGGATGAACATATGTAACTGATCTGAACTTGTTAAGCCTTTTGCAGATATCCTTCCACCAAAAAGAACCACAAAGAGCAGTTCCCTGAGGTACTGTGTTATGGTAGTAAGTGTTCCAGATTAAGTGAACCCATGGGATATCAGCATGATTCAGAAATTTATCAACATTCTTTAGCAGCAGGGCTTCATTCTTGATTGCCAGATTCATAATTCCTAATCCCCCTTTATTTTTGGGTCTGCACACCGGTTTCCAGGCAGCAAGAGAGGGTGCATGATCTTGCCCATTTTTCCTCCACAGACATTGCCTCTGAATTCTTTCAAGCTGCTTCAGTATGCCTGGTGGGATATCCAGACTGCATAGCAAAAAAATAGGAACAGATGACAGTGCTGAGTTTAAATATTGTAACCTTCCCCCTGGGCCAGGAAGGATGAACTAGCATTGATCCTTCTTTCCATGTTGTCAACCAGTGGCATGAGATCAATGATTCTTGGTTTAGTTGTCCCAACTGGAAGGCCAAGGTATGTGAAGGGCAAAGATCCCACTTTGCAGCCAATGGAGTCTACTAGGTCTTGGAGTTGCTGTGGAGAAGTGTTGACAGGCAGAAGGGCAGATTTGTGATAATTTACTTGTAGTCGAGTGGATTGGGAGAAAAGCAAGAGCATTTTCTTGAACTATAACAGTTGAGTTTCATCAGCAGGGAGGATGATAAGGGTATCATCAGCATATTGGACTATAGGGAAATCCTTATCATGACAAGGGATGGGCAGCTGAATCAGTCCCTCCATCAACAGTTGGTTAACCAAGGTTTGTAAAAAATCAGCAGCAATTGCAAAAAGCAGTGGGGACATGGGATCTCCCTGCGTGACCCCTTTCTTGAACATAAATTTCTTTCCAGGCACACCATTGACCAGGACAGAAGAAGAGCCAGAAGTTAGGAGCTGTTGTACCCAAAGTATCCATTTATCATTGAATCCTTTGTGTTTGAGAATCTGAAAGATAACTCATGCTCCGCAGAATCAAATGTCTTTTCAAAATCCAGCTGGCGAATAACTATTGGTTTCTTGGATTGATGGCATTGGTGCAGGTACTCCAGAGTCCACCCAACACAATCTTGAATGGTTCTAGACTTGATAAAGCCATGCTGATTCTTGTGAATACACTTCATGATCTTCAACTACAACCTGTTGGCTATCATTTGGGACAGAAACTTGAGGCCCATCCTAGTGAGGGATATTGGTCTGTAGTCTCCCACTTGCTCAGGTGATCTCTTCTTGGGAATCAAAGTAATATAAGATGAGTTCATGTTCTCAAGTTGAGCAGTACCAGCATGAAAGGCAGCAGCAAGTTGATAAAACTCAGGAGAAATAATGGACAAGCATTTCTTAAAGAAAAGGCCATTGAAACCATCAGGTCCAGGAGCTTTGTCAATGGGCATTTCCTGAACAGTCTTGTCCATTTCAGACTTAGAAAAAGGTTGTGTGAGAACATCAAGACCCTCCACCTTCTAAAGCAGAGATTGTAAATCAAAGGCCATGTTAATTCCAAGGGAAGTTCCCATTCTATCCTTAAAGGATGCCCAAAAGCATGCAACAATTTGCTCATGGTCAGATATGATGGATCCATCATTTAGCTTGAGAGACGCAATGGAGTTCTTCCTATATCTCTCAGTTGCCATAGCATGAAAGAATTTTGTGTTTTCGTCACCAACTTTAACAAATCTGATAGTGGCTCTCTTTTTCCAGTATAAGCACTGAAAGTGCAATAGGTGCTCCATATTGTCACCAGGTTCATCTTCATCACCTGATTGTGTTTCTGCATCAGACGCAGAAATATCATTAGGTTCTTCAGGTGTGACAGTATTTGGTGAACTAGCGTGCAGCTTTCTACCATCCTTCTTCTTCTCCTTAGGATGACTAGGTGTATCAGCATTGATTCCTTCAGAATATTGATCAATTCTCTGAGGATGACCTTCAGGATACGAAGGTTCCTGAGTCATTTTGCCTCCTCTAGTAATGACTCTGACAGAGTTCTCATTTAATTCATTGAGCGGGTCATTCTGAGCTTTCAGTACTTGTTCTACCTGAGTAGTAATCATAGAGGCATGTTTACTCAGAAGCTTCAGATCATTGACATTTCTGTCTACACAAGCACTTAAATGGCTAAGCATACGAGCACTTTGTTCCAAATGTCTGCTAACATAATCATTGAAACTTTGTTGTTTGGCAACAAAGTTGTCAAATTCATCAAAGCATAGGCTAGCAGGTTTATCAAAAGGAATATCACTCTCGTCAAACCTACACAGAGAATTCACTTCTACTACCTGTATCGCGTTATAGAGACCATGGATCTCTTCGATAGGTGGTAGATTTTTGACATCTTCAGATCTAATGCCTTTCTCTTGCATAGATTTCTTGGCTTCTTGCATATCTTCCGGACTGAGGAATAGAATACCTCTTTTCTTAGGAGTTGGCTTAGGAGGTGGTTCGGGGATAGTCCAAGCATTATCGTTGATCAAGAGGTTATTCAGTAGGGTCTCGGCTTGTTCTACAGTTTGTTCCCTAAAAACACAACCGGCACAACTATCTAGGTGGTCTCTGGAGGCATCGGTAAGTCCGTTATAGAGGATATCAAGTATCTCATTCTTCTTACGAGGGTGATCAGGCAAAGCATTCTGTAGCTGGACGAGCCTACCCCAAGCTTGTGGAAGACACTCTTCTTGGAGTTGAGCAAAGTTGTATATTTCTTGCACGGCAGCTTGCTTCTTATGGGTAGGGAAACATTTCTCACAGAAGTAATAGACAATCTCCTGGGGACTACGCACACATCCAGGAGCAAGAGAGGTGAACCAGACTTTAGCGTCATCCTTTAGAGAGAAAGGAAACAACTTAAGGATATAGTAGTAGCGGATCTTCTCCTCATTAGTGAAAAGGGTTGCTATTTCGGATAGTTTGGCAAGATGGGCTATGACCGTCTCAGACTCATAACCATGAAAAGGATCAGATTCGACTAGAGAGATTCTCTCAGGGTCGATAGAGAATTCATAATCCTTATCGGTGACAAAGATAGGCGAAGTGGCAAACTTCGGTTCATTTTTCATCCTAGCTTCAGAAGCATCACGAGCATTGGCAATAACTCTAGCAATATGAGCATCAAGGAACACTCCTAGTGGAACATCAGGCAAAGGAGTATCTCTAGTAGTATCAAGCATAGCACCATCAGGCAAAATAGCATCTCAAGCATCATCAGGCAAAGCAGTATCAAGCATAGCATCTCTAGCAGTATCAGGCATAGTATCAAGCATAGCATCTCTAGCAGTATCAGTCATAGTATCAAGCATAGTATCATCAGGCATAGTATCAAGCATAGCATATCTAGGAGTAGTATCACAAGCGTCATCAAGCACATCCGACATATCAAGATTTCTAGCAGGAGGTGATGTCGCAAACTTACTCATAACTGAAGGTGAATCAAGTGCACAACTAGATGGCAATTCCTCACCTCCCCTCGTAGTTGAGGGCAAGACTTTGGTCTTCGGATCCTTCAGATTCTTCATAGTGATCAGCAGATATAAATCCCAAGTAACTCAGAGAATATAGCAATACCTCCCCGGCAACGGCGCCAGAAAAATGCTGATTGCAATCTCACGCGATGGCTAGACGAATGCTGATGACAACAAACCTTCCCCTTCAACGGCACCAGAAGAATGCTGCTAGCACTCCCCGGCAATGGAACTAGAAGAATGTTGTTGATGGCCCACCAGCGAGTGGGTTCACGACGGTTTTTGAGGGTAGAGTATTCGACCCAATTTGTTGGTTTACCAGACAGGAGGTGAGAGAATACTCTCGAGTATTAGCAGCTGAATTTGTCAGATTCAACCACACCTGAAAGATTATTTTCTGCAAGCACAGTAGTAACGGCAAAGTAATATGATAACAACGGTGTCAGAAACGATCTGTTGACGGCAGACTATTCCTAACGATTGTATCAATGGCGCCAAGTTGCCCGTCGACGGAAATTGTCAGTTCCCGTCAACGTCCAGCGAACCAAAATTGTAGCAGGTAGCAGCAGTGTAACGAGCAATAGCAATGGCAAGGAACAACATTAGTGACAGCAGTAGCAAGTAGCAACAGTAGCAAGCGACAGTAGTAGCAGAGAAAAAGAAGTAACAGCAGTAGGACAAACTCGTAGGCAATGGGTCGGTGATTTGTTTGGATGATATTCATCATGCAACAGCTATAACACGGAGAGATATGTGGCTAGCTCCCGTTCGTCAATGTGATGTAGGCATGCATTCGGTGTGTCGTCATACGTGCTTAGGGAAAAGAACTTGCATGACATCTATTGTCCATCCCTCCCGTGGCAGCGGGATCTAAAAGGAAACTACGGGATATTAAGGTTCTCCTTTTAATAAAGAGCCGGACCAACGCATTAGCACTTGGTGAACACATGAACTCCTCAAACTATGGTCACCACCGGGAGTGGTTCCGGTTATTGTCACTCCGGGGTTGCCAGATCATAACACATAGTAGGTAACTACAACTTGCAAGATCGGATCTAAAACACACATATATTGGTGACAACATAATAATTTCAGATCTGAAATCATGGCACTCGGTCCCTAGTGACAAGCATTAAGCATGGCAAAGTAGTAGCAACATCAATCTCAGAACATAGTGGATACTAGGGATCAATCCCCATCAAAACTAACTCGATTACATGATAGATCTCATCCTACTCATCACCGCCCAGCGAGCCTACGAATAGATTACTCATGAACGACGAATGGCTTCATGGAATTGGAGAGGGAAGAATGTTGATGATGACGATGGCGATGATTTCCCCTCTCCGGAGCCCAATACGGACTCCAGATCTGCCCTCCAGATGAAGAACAGGTGGTGGCGGCGCCTCCGTATCGCAAACGCGACGAAAACTTCTCTTTTTATTTTTTCTGGGACGAAAGGGGACTTATAGACCTAAGATTGGGGGCGGCAGAGCCGTGTGGGCCCCACAAGCCTGCCCACCGCCACCAGGGGGGTGGTGGCGGAGCTAGGGCTTGTGGCCCACTGGCCCACCCCCTGAGGTGGAACTTGGCGCAGATATTTTTCTTATTTTCCAAAACTGCTCCCCGTAAATTTTCAGGACATTTGGAGAACTTTGATTTCTGCACAAAAATAACACCAAGGCAATTCTGTTGAAAACAGCGTCAGTCCAGGTTAGTTCCATTCAAATCATGCAAATTAGAGTCCAAAACAAGGGAAAAAGAGTTTGGAAAAGTAGATACGATGGAGACGTGTCAGCCACCAGCCTACACCAACAGGCATTCTGACTAGGAAGTGTCCTAGTTCGCAGGGGCGTCTCCGAAGACGCATTCTTCTCCAAACTCCGGTCCTTCCACGTCTGGTCAATAATATAACCAGTGGCAAGCCAATGAGTACTTTTGAATGTACTCGCAAAGAGCCCATGATAGGAACAATGCAAGTGAAGGATAACAATAACATGCTTGTTTGGTGGATATCTCCTTGGTAGTAATAAACATGATCATAGGGATGCATCATAAGTAAAACTACTTTTGAAGCACATGTTACAAATAACGATATATCTGTCACGGGCTGAACCATCCGGGTTCACCCTATATGCCAACTCACCAAACTTGGTCATATCAACTCTTTCATAAAACTCCATTTACCACATACGCACACACACTTGATTTATGCGGAAACGACTGGAAGTAGTTTAAGCAGCACCACCCAACTGTCCTTGACCATGAACACATATATTCAAATAGTTTTACACTCTGCAGAGGTAGTACACTGGACTGACGAGATCGGGGAAACTTCCGTGTCATCCACGACTCGCGGTATATAACATACCCAAGGTAAGTACCCGATCAATGTCTTTCCCCTGACGATACTAGACAAAAAGATCCACTTGTTTGGTACCCAACCCACATGTTGTACATGTTACGGGCACCGACTTTGGACAGTATAAACCATGCGGGGACCAACGGTGTTCCTGGTACATGTAAAAACGGCTTAGTCGCCCTACCTGGCACGACCCCATCATGAGAGTGACCACATATCACTCCTGCCACTAGCAATGTGGCTCTTTGCTAGCACCGACCAGAGTAATTAACATGGCCCCGTCCATTAAATCTATTCCCATTTCCGAAACCATACTCACACAAAATACCCCGTGCACCACTTCACCAAAAGTGGCCACCTAACTCATCACCACCCTCGGGCATTAGTGGCACCCGACAGGGTTTTCATAAATCTTTGATTTATACCAACAACATGCTCATGCTAATATTACTCTAACTTTACTTGTCAACATGATATTAGCATGAGCCTCATAGGTGGTAGGATCAAGCTCAATGCATGTGCTCGGGAGGAGTCATCGGTAACATCGCTTCAATGATTCACCGGCACTTATGATCATATGCAACAGAAATATTTGCTACACTAGCATGCATCATAACATATGCTCAGACATGGTGAAAGGGCTGCTTGCTTTGGTCAGCTAGGTATTCGGGGTCTTTGAGGTCTTCCGCTCCGATTCCTTCATCACACTGGTTTTCTATCGTCGTAATAAGGTCAAAATAATAAGTAGCTCACTGCAAAACAGATCACAAAGTCATTTTAAAAAGGTTGGTTATTTCTGATAAATCCAGTTTTTATTTTAAAAATATTTGCTTTTGTTTCTAATGAAGGAATATTTTTAAAATCAACTTAACAAAAGCAAAACTATTCCAAATTAATCCTTTTTATCATTATAGATTATAATAGTTGCTGCAAAAATTCAACCAATGGTTCTATTAAATACTACACATTTTTAGAAGAATAAAAGTGGAAAAATTATATTTTTACATTGGTTAAATATTTTTATAAAAATCATCGAAATCAAGTTTTAAAAATAAAAGAAAAAGGGCTACAACCCCTAGCCTGGTTTGTCCTGGGACTGGGCCGGCCCAAAGGCCAGCCAGCTAGCCTGCCCAAGCACGCGCGCTGTGAGGTTTGAACCTGACGCGCGGGCCCGTGCGTTCAGTGGCTGCGGGTAGCGAGGGAGAGAGAGATGGGCCACCGACATGTGGGGCTCACCTGTCGGGGTCATCTCCTACCTCTGGCTAGAGAGGAGGAGGAGCACGTCGGTGTGGCTACTGACGTCCTTGGGCCCCAACGAAGAAGGAAATGAGTCCGGCTCGTCGTCGCCTACCTGATGGTGGTTGAGATAACGGCGGAGAGGCTCAGGTTTACCGGCGACGAGGAAGCCCCGGCGGAGGAGTTTCGGGTGAAGGTGGAGGGGGTAGCTAGGGGCACGGATTAGCTTGGGAAAGATGGGGGAAAGATCCCTGGTGTCAAGGGGAGTGGTTTGGAGGCCAGAGGGACGCAGGAGCCGACGTGTAGCCGGAGATCGACCGGAGCTCCAAGGCAGAGGGGCCTCGGTCGATCTCGAGCACCGGGGCTGTGCTGGCTTGCTGGGGTGGCTAGGGAGGTGCTAGGGGTTGTTGCGATGAGGTTTGAGGGGTGCAGGAGCGAGGGGGAGGGCTATATATAGGCCTGCGACGTTGAGCCGATTCGGGAGTGCCAGTGACTCACCGTTGCGCGCATGGGGGTGCGTACAGGAGCTCAGGTCGAAACCACTGTCTGAGGACCTGGTTTTCGACTGCCAGAACCTACTGCGGAGAAGGGAGAGAGAGGGGAGACTAGCATCTATGGTTGCGCATCTCTGGACGGTTCAGGTGTGCGCGGGCACGCGTCGCACCAGCTCTTAGTGCGCGAGAGGAGGGCCCCTGATGGTCGCCTGATGCAGCGGGGTTGTCGGGGAAGAGGTTAGACACCTCGAGGGAGGTTGGAACTAGCCTAGAGCGTCGCCCCACCTCGGTGGCTTCCTGTAGCGCGCCCAGAGCGGAGCTTTGGCATGCCACGGCATGCTGGCACGCTCTACGGTGCCTTGGACGTGTCTAGCATGTCCTGGGCACTGGCTGGGATGTGGCTAGCCCATGAAGACCCGTGGGAGCTTCGGCTGGTCATGGGAGACCAGAGAAACAGGTGCTGTCAGCCTTGAGCTGAATCTTAGCATGGGGATTTTGTCATTTCTACTTGGAACCAGAGAGGGGCCAATTGACTGGGGCTGGGCATTGATACTGGCCACCTAATCTGAGAGTCTGGGGCAAAGGGTTGGGGTTTAGCTAAGGTTAGAGGGGCTTTTACCCATCTGTCAAAAGGTGCTCGACAGTGGTTTAGGGGGGTTGCACCCCACCACTAGTTCTGCAACTTAACATGATTGGGTTTGCTGCTAAATCATGGGGTTTCAGCAAGTTTGAGCTCCATTGGACAAGTTTAGCTTTGTAAATTTGAAAACTTCACCAAATAACCAAATCTGTTCCTTCCAAAGAGAGTGTGGGCAAATTAAGTCCCACAAATCCCATTTTTTGTAACTCATTTGAGGTATTAGGAACACGTGCAAAGTTTCAACTCCATGGGACAAACTTTGCCATGTAGAGTTGCTCAAACTACAATCTGGACAGAAGGGGTTTTGCAGTTATTTTGTGTCCTTAGTCACCTCGGATCAAGGTGAAACTTTATGTGGACACCAAATATGGCTTAGGGATACCACTTGAATTTTCTAGGAATTTATTGAGAATATTTCCTTTGGAAATATTTCAAAAGGTCAAAACAGACACAAATGGTTTGCAGGGTTTTACTCAAATAATAATAATATAAATAGGGGTTAAAATCTTATGTATGGAAAATATATATCCTTCTCATCATCTCCAAATTTAATCAGATATTTCCATATAGGAATACCATTTCTGGCCTAAGAAATGAACATGCAAAGAAATTAGACAAATAATGCATAAAATAATTATTTTGTGGTTTTGGTTCACTAAAATGGTGCTAGAATCAGATCACCAACTTTGGGTGAGAACACTCCTTGCCATCAAGGGCATGTAGTGTAACTCAAAGCAGGGTTTTACTTTAATCAGAAAATAATAAAAGGGTTTTGAAAATATTTGATCTTGAGAAATGTGGTTTTTCTCATCACATGATCAAGCATACAAGCATAAAATGACAATCATGACACTCACAACATTAGTTTGAATTCATTTTATTAAACTCAGATTTTTGAATTACAGAAAATGTGGTAGTGAAAACAGGGTGTGACAGACCTATCCCCCTTACAAGAATCTCGTCCCCGGGATTCCTAAGCTAGGTGCTAAAAACGTAAGGAAACTCAGATCGGAGATAGTGTTCATGCTCCCATGTTGCTTCTGCTTCGGTGTGGTTGCTCCACTGAACCTTGAAATACTTGATAGTGCGGCTTCTGGTGCAACGCTCTGCTTCATCCACGATGCGGATCGGCTTCTCGCCGTAGGTGAGGTTTGGCTGAAGGTCGATGGCATGATGGTCAATGTCCTTGTAAAGATCGGGACGGTTTGGCGCTTGAAGACACTTCCGAAGTGGTGACACGTGGAAGACGTTGTGCACACGCGAAAGTTCTGGAGGTAGCTCCAACTGATAAGCGACTTCTCCATGCCTTGCCGTGATCTTGAAAGGTCCAATGAACCTTGGAGAAAGTTTCCCTTTAATGTGGAAACGCTTGGTCCCCTTGAGAGGCGTGATACGGAGGTACACCTGGTCTTCAAGATTAAACTCCAAATCTCTCCAGTGAGAATCCGCATAGCTCTTCTGCCGCGACTTGGCTGCCTTTAGGTTCTCCCGAACAAGCTGCACCTTATCTTTTGCTTCTTGCAAAATTTCTGCCTCCAAAATCAATCCTTCACCGGTTTCGGACCAGTTGAGCGGGGTGCGACACTTTCGTTCGTACATCACTTCAAATGGGGCCATCTGGAGACTGGACTGGTAGCTGTTGTTGTATGAGAACTCAGCGAACGACAGATAGTCTTGGCATTTGGCTCCATGTGCCAAGACACAAGCGCAGAGCATATCTTCGAATATCTGGTTTACTCTCTCCATTTGTCCTCCCGTTTGCGGGTGGAAAGTGGTGCTGAAAGAGAGTTTGGTCCCGAGGGCTTCTTGGAACTTCTTCCAGAATCTTGAGGTGAACTGCTTTCCTCGGCCAGATACAATCTCCTTGGGAACTCCGTGGAGACTCACTATACGATGGATGTACAGACTAGCCAATTGGCTTCCATCATAAGTGGTGTTGACTGGAATGAAATGGGCCACCTTGGTTAGGTGGTCGACAATGACCAATATGGAGTTATGCCCCTTGCTTGACCTGGGCAATCTAGTGATGGAGTTCATGCCGACCTTGTCCCACTTCCATGCTGGCAGTTGAAGTGGTTGTAGTAGTCCATCAGGTCGCTGATGCTCAGCCTTGACTCGTTGGCACACATCGCACTTGGCGACATAAGACGCTATTTACCTCTTCATGCCATGCCACAAGAAATTTTCTCGGAGATCTTGATACATTTTGGTACCACCGGGGTGAATAGAGTAGGGTGTATCATGTGCTTCCTGCAAGATCAAATCCTTGAGTTCTGCTTTGTTGGGTACACACAAACGTTTCCCAAACCACACTATTCCTTGTTCATCCACTGAAAATTCTAGGGCCTTGCCTTCTTGAATCTTCTTCTTGATGCGTTCAATGCTCTTGTGCATCTTCTGGACCTCCTTGATATTATCAGCCAGCGTTGGTTTGACTTCGAGGTTAGCTAGGAATCCTGATTCCACTAGCTCCAATCCGAAGTTCTCCATTTCTTCATATAAGGCTCGTAGCCTTTGCTTGAGCATGACGTTCAAGGTGTTGGTCTTCCTACTTAAGGCATCAGCCACCACATTGGCCTTACCGGGGTGATATTGAATGTTGAGGTCGTAATCTTTGATTAACTCCAACCATCTTCGTTGCCTCATATTCAATTCCCTTTGAGTGAAGATATACTTCAGACTTTTGTGGTCGGTGCATATTTCACATCGCTTCCGAGAAGGTAATGTGGCCATGTTTTTAGAGCATGCACTACGGATGCTAACTCGAGATCATGGGTGGCATAATTCTCCTCATGCGGACGCAATTGTCATGACAGATACGCCATCACTCTTCCGTCCTGCATTAGAACTCCACCGAGCCTGGTCCTGGAGGCATCACAATATATCACAAACTCCTTGCTGATATCTGGAGTAGCCAATACCGGGGCAGTAGTTAACCTCTTCTTCAACTCTTGGAAGCTTGCTTCACACTCCGGCGTTCACTCGAACTTCTTGTCCTTCTTCAAGAGCTGAGTCATGGGTCGAGCGATGCGGGAGAATCCTTCTACAAACTTGCGGCAGTATCCCGCGAGCCCGAGGAAGCTCCTGACTTCCTTCACATGGCGACTCCCAGTTAGTTACCGTAGTAATCTTGGAGGGATCAACTGCCAATCCACTTGCTGTCATGGTATGACCCAAGAATCCAACTTCGTTCAGCCAGAATTGGCATTTGCCGAACTTGGCACAAAGTTGGTGCTTTGGAAGCTTTTCCAACACTAACCTCAAGTGTTGCTCATGTTCTTCTTCGGACTTGGAAAAGATTAATATGTCATCAATAAATACGACGACAAACTTGTCCAGGTATTCCATGAAGACCTTGTTCATGAGGTACATGAAGTAAGATAGGGCATATTAGTCGATCCGAAAGACATGACAGTGCATTCGTATAAACCGTACCGGGTCACGAACACAGTCTTGGGTATGTCTTCAGGTCAGATCTTCAGTTGGTAATATCCAGATCGGAGATCGTTCTTGGAGAATACCTTAGCTCCATTTAACTAGTCAAACAAATCTTCAATCTTGGGGAGTGGGTACTTATTCTTGATCGTGACCTCATTGAGAGAACGCTAACCGAGGTAGAGTCTGGTAGTTCCATCCTTCTTGGACACAAACAGAACAGGTGATCCCTAGGGTGACGCACTCGGACGAATGAACCCTTTCCCGAGTTGCTCATCTAGTTGCTTCTTCAGCTCTGCTAGCTCTTCGGATCCCATACTGTAAGGCTTCTTATAGATAGGCCTTGATCCAGGCATGAGCTCAATGATGAAATCGATGTCTCGATCGAGAGGCATCCCTGGTAGCTCACCAGGAAAGACGTCCTGGTACTCACAGATTATTGGCACTTGGTCGAGCTCTTCTCCTGACAGGCTGTTAACCTGCAGTACTTGAGTGCTTACTGGCTCAGAGAGATATAATTGACTTTGACCCCTTGGTCGCTTATCATGGTAATATCCCTATTGGCACAGTTCAAGATGCTCTGATGTTTGGCCAACCAATCCATGCCGAGAATTACTTCTAGGACTTGCGACTTAATGACAATGAGGTCTGCTGAGAAGCTTATCCCATTGATATCAATACCGACTTGCCTACATCCTAAGTTGGTCCTTAACACTGCTCCCGGGGTTTGAATTGCCATTTGTCCGTTAAGCAGAGTAGGCTTTAAACCACATTTTTTCGCAAATCTTTGTGTAACAAAAGAATGCGAAGCACCAAAATCAAACAATATTGTTGCTGGGGTGGAGTTGACGAGGAACGTACCCAAAATGCAGTCTGGGTCATCCCGTTACTCTTCTGCGGAGATATGATTGATCCGCCCCCTGCTGTGATACTGTTGGTTGCGGGGAGCTTGGTTCCTGCCTGGTGCTCCTTGGCCTTGATTTGGCGCATTGGGGCACGGTGCGTCGGGCTTCTTGTTGGGACACTGCCTAGAATAGTGGCCGGTCTGGCCACATCCAAAACAGGTAACTTGTGCTGGAAGGTTGGTCTTGACTCCACGGTTGTTCAGTGGGTTGAATGCTGGCTTGGTGCTGACTTGCTGCTTAGGCTGGTGGTTCTGGCAAAACGTTGGATACTTGTACTGCAGCTGTTGATAATTGGGTCTTGCTGGAGCTGACTGCCATGGGCGTGGCTTCGGGTTACTAGGTCCTCCCCTACCCATCAGCTTGCTATTACGGGTGTCATCCATTGCACTATGCTTATCCTCCAACATAAGGGCCTTATTAACCAGGTCGCTAAAGGTCCGACATTCACGTACAACCAGCTAATACAGAGTGACTGCTACAGTCCTTCCATAAAGCGTTCCACTTTGGCGGCCTCAGTGTTGCATCTTCTGGTGCATATCTTGACAGGAGGTTGAACTTCTGCAAATACTCCTTGACGGTTCCACGGCCTTGCCTTAAGGCTCGGAACTCCCGCTTCTTAATGGTCATCATTCCGGGAGGAATGTGAGTAGCGCGGAATCCCTCTTTGAACATAGTTTATGTGATGACTTGCCCTGCTCGCATGATCTGAAATCCATCCCACCAAGCTCTGGTTGTGCCTCCGAGATAGTGAGAAGCATAGAGGACTTTCTCACGATCATCAATGCATTTGACCAGCACGAGGAGGTCTTCGATAGTATGGATCCAGTCATCAGCATCCAATCATTCAGTAATCTCCATAAATATGGGTGGCATAGTTCGCATGAACTCAGAGAGAGTAGAGTGACCATTGCCATTCCCGTTCTGCGGCGGGTTGTTCACCAAGACTTGAGCCAGCTGCTGAATAGCTGCATTATTGGCTTGACGTTCCTCTCGGAGAGCTTGAAGGAACTGAGCCATAGTCAAGCTTTCAGGAGGAGGTGGTGGCGGTGGAACATCGTCTTGCTGCTCGTGGTGATCTCCAGCTTGAGCTTCCCCTCCGGTTCCCTACTTCTTACCTGAAGAGGCAGGGCCGGGGTTGCCAAAGGTGCTGGTGCGAGTTGCAATCACCATCCTGTCACGAAGTAGAGAGGTCAATTTGCCGAACTGGTCGAAATCATAAGGCATGATGTTCTAGTAAAAAGGGGGTCTGGTGCTGTGCTAGTGTGAAATTTTTTAAGCCAAAGGTTTTTGGGAGAGCCAATGCATTAGATTAAAACAAGTGATGTAGTCGCTCACAAGCTGCCTAAGGCAGAATGCAACTTGCATGCAAACATGCTTACACAACACTCATGGTTTGCATGAACCGATACATGAACTCCTACGCTTGGGGAGGAAACTCCTAATTACCTACGTCGTAATCCTACGTGGCGGACTATTCTGTCTCATAAGCGGGTTCTGCAGGATCTTCGTCTTCATCTTCATCTTCATCAGTACTTCCCTCCTTCAGAGGGGTGGGAGAACGAAGCGGTTCGTCATGACGTCTCTTGGTTGGTGAGGCAACAAAGAGTTCAGTGTACTCTTCCGCGGTCAGGCGGCCACTCTGAATAGGAGTGGCCTGAAGCGGTGGTACTCCTCCTCAGAAAGCAACGCCTGATCGTCCTTCGGGTGCTCCTTCCTTCTTCACCTTGCGGTTCTTCATCTTTTCCATGCGGAGTAGATCCTTGACTTGATGCAGTTCTTGGCGAATCTTCGTTGACTCCTTGATCAAAAGGTGCGTCAAAGTGTCGGAGGAGAGGCTGAAGTAGGTCTGAAACCTTAGTGGCGTCCCGTCCTTGGAAGATGGGTTGAGTGTCCAACTCCCGTCTATCCCATCCTTAAGAAAAGGTAGGTGACGAGTAGCTGGCTCATTAGCTATCTCAGGAAGGATATCGCGGAGACGCACGAGCACCTCCCATGCGGCTGTTTCCACTGCCAACATCAGATCCTCCATCTTTGGTCCTTCAAAGAACCAGCTAGTCGGGGAGTCATTAGCCTTCACTATCACATCCATGTGATATTCCTTGGTGTCGGCGTTGACCCAGTGCTCATGGTAGAGGAAGATGGGAGTGCGGCGTACTTGGCACTTCTCGAGGCTATCATCCAAAAGTAGGGGAAAGCCCATCTCCAGAAGCATCTCAGGTACGGAGGCCATCTACAAGATGTAGGGGACAAGGTTAGAAAGTTTTTAGTGGGTACGGAATCTCAGGTTAAGGTCTAAGTGCACAAGTCCGCTTGGCTATCATCCATGCTATCTAAGGCTTCCTATAGTCAGGATGGCTCTGATACCAGCTCTGTGGGGACCCCTGACTTATGAGTCGAGATCGCCGAATGAACGTGCTCAGTGATCCCAGAGATCAATGCTCACCGAACATAGAATATTAAGTCTTACATCCAAGTACCGAATTATTACATCACGTGACCCAATGGTCTAGTTCACAAGGTAGGTCCTATAAGGCCAAATCACAGTGATACAACTAGTAGCGGAAATCTTAGGGCTAAGCGGGTGCCTATGCCATTAGCCTACACCAACAGGCATTCTGACTAGGAAGTGTTCTAGTTCGCAGGGGCGTCTCCGAAGACGTATTCTTCTCCAAACTCCGGTCCTTCCATGTCTGGTCAATAATATAACCAGTGGCAAGCCAATTAGTACTTTTGAATGTACTCTTAAACAACCCATTATATGAACAATGCAAGTGAAGGATAACAATAACATGCTTCTTTGGTGGATATCTCCTTGGTAGTAATAAACATGATCATAGGAATGCATCATAAGTAAAACTACTTTTGAAGAACATGTTATAGATATCAATATATCTTCCACAGGCTGAACCATCCGGGTTCACCCTATATGCCAAGTCACCAAACTTGTTCATATCAGCTGTTTCATAAAACTCCATTTACCACATACGCACACACACTTTATTTGTGCGGAAACGACTAGATGCAGTTTAAGGAGCATCACCCAACTATCCTTGACCATGGACACGGCTATTCGAATAGTTTTACACTCTGTTGAGGTAGTATGCTGGACCAACGAGATCCGGGAAACTTACGTGTCATCCACGACTCGCGGTATATAACATACCCGAGGTAAGTACCCGATCAATGCCTTTCCCCTGACGATATTAGACAAAGAGATCCACTCAATTGCTACCCAGCCCACATGTTGTATGTCTTACGAGCATCGACTCTGGAGAGTATCAACCATGCCGGGATCAACGGTGTGCGTGGAACACGTAAAAACAACATAGTCGCCCTACCTGGCACGATCCCATCACGAGAGTGACCGCACATCACTCGCGCCACTAGTAATGTGTCACTTTGCTAGCACCGACCAGAGTAATTAACATTGCCCCGTCCCATAAAGGGGTAACGTGGTCGTACATGTAAGGTTGGGATGGTCGACACATCGTAAACTTATTCCCATTTCTGAAACCATACTCACACAAAATACCCGGTGCACCACTTCACCAAAAGTGGTCACCTAACTCATCTTCACCCTCGGGCATTAGTGGCACCCGACGGGGTTTTCATAAATCTTTGATTTATACCAACAACATGGTCATGCTAATATTACTCTAACTTTACTTGTCAACATGATATTACCATGACCCTCATAGGTGGTAGGATCAAGCTCAATGCATGTGCTCCGGAGGAGCCATCGGTAAAATCACTTCAATGATTTACCGACACTTATGATCATATGCAACAGAAATATTTGCTACACTAGCATGCATCATAACATATGCTAAGACATGGTCAAAGGGCTGCTTGCCTTGGTCAGCTAGGTATCCGGGGTCTTCGAGGTCTTCCGCTCCGATTCCTTCATCACACGGTATTTCCATCGTCGTAATAAGGTAAAAATAATAAGTAGCTCACTCCAAATCAGATCGCAAAGTCATTTCAAAAATGTTGGTTATTTCTGATAAATCCAGGTTGTTATTTAAAAATATTAGCTTCTGTTTCTAATGAAGCAATATTTTTAAAATCAACTTAATAGAAGCAAAACTATTCCAAATTAATCCTTTTCATTATTATAAAACAAGAATAGTTGGTGCAAAAAATCAACCAATGGTTCTACTAAATACTACACAATTTTAGAAGAATAACAGTGGAAAAATTATATTTTTACACCGGTTAAATCTTTTTATAAAAATAATTTAAGTGAAGTTTGAAAAATAAAAGGAAAAGGACTACATCCCCTGGCCTGGCTTGGCCTGGGACTGGGCCAACACAAAGGCCAGCTAGCTAGCCTGCCCACGCGCGTGCGCCGTCAGATTTGAACCTGACGCGCGGGCCCCTACGGTCAGTGGCTGCGGGATGCGAGGGAGAGAGAGATGGGCCACCGACAGGTGGGGCTCACCTGTCGGGGTCATCTCCTACATCTGGCCAGAGAGGAGGAGGAGCACGCCGATGTGGCTACCGACGTCCTCGGGCCCCAACGAAGACGGAAATGAGTCCGGCTCGTCGTCTCCTACCTGATGGTGGTCGAGACAACGATAAAGAGGCCCCAATTCACAGGCGACGAGGAAGGCGCGGTGGAGGAGTTTCTGGCGAAGGTGGAGGGGTAGCTATGGGCACTCATTAGCTTCGGAAAGAAGGGGGAAAGATCCCTGGTGTCACGGGGAGTGGTTTGGGGGGCACAGGGATGCAGGAGCCGACGTGTAGCCGGAGAACGACCGGAGCTCCGAGGTGGAGGGGCCTCGGTCGATCTCGAGAACCAGGGATCCACTGGCTTGCTGGGGTGGCTAGGGAAGTGCTAGAGGTGGCTGCGATGCGGTTTGAGGGGTGCAACAGCGAGGGGGAGGGCTATATATAGTCCTGCGACGTTGAGCCGATTCGAGAGTGCCGGTGACTCACCGTGGCGCGCATGGGGTGCATAGAGGAGCTGGGGTCGAAACCACGGTCTCAGGACGTGGTTTTGGACTACCAGAACCTACTGCGAGGAAGGGAGAGAGAGGGGAGACGAGCATCCGTGGCCGTGCATCTCTGGCCGGTTCTGGTGCGCGCGGGCACGCATTGCACCAGCTCTTAGCGCGCGTGAGCAGGGGCCCTGATGGTCGCCTGATGCAGAGGGGTTGTCGGGGAAGAGGTTAGACACCTCAGGGGAGGCTGGAACTGGCCGAGAGGGTCGCCCCACCTCGGTGGCTTCCTGTAGTGCGCCTAGAGCGCAACTTTGGCATGCCACGGCATGCTGGCGCGCTCTGGGGTGCCTTGGACGTGTCTAGCATGTCCTGGGCACTGGCTGGGATGTGTCTAGCCCTTGAAGACCCATGGGAGCTTCGGCTGGTCAAGGGAGACCAGAGAAACAGGTGTTGTCAGCCTTGAGCTAAATCTTAGCATGGGGATTTTGTCATTTCTACTTTGAGCCAGAGAGGGGACAATTGACTCGGGCTGGGCATTGATACGGGCCACCTAATCTGAGAGTCTGGGGCAAGGGTTGGGGTTTAGCTAAGGTTAGAGGGGCTTTTACCCATTTGTCAACAGGTGCTCGACAGTGGTTTGGGGTGGTTGCACCCCACCACTGGTTCTGCAACTTAACATGATTGGGTTTGGTGCTAAACCATGGGGTTTCACCAAGTTTGAGCCCCATTGGACAAGTTTAGCTTTGTAAACTTGAAAACTTCACCAAATAACCAGATCTGTTCCTTCCAAAGAGAGTGTGGGAAAATTAAGTCCCACAAATCCATTTTTGGTGTGGAACACTCATTTGAGGTATTAGGCACTCCTGCAAAGTTTCAACTCCATTGGACAAACTTTGCCATGTAGAGTTCCTCTAACTACAATCTGGACAGAAGGGGTTTTGCAGTTATTTGGTGTCTTTAATCACCTCGGATCAAGGTGAAACTTTATGTGGACTCCATATATGGCTTAGGGATACCACTGGAATTTTCTAGGAATTTATTGAGAATATTTCCTTTGGAAATATTTCAAAAGGTCAAAATAGACACAAATGGTTTTCACGGTTTTACTCAAATAATAATAATACAATTAGGGGTCAAAATCTTATGTATGGAAAATATATGTCCTTGTGATCATCTCCAAATTTAATCAGATTTTTCTAAGGGAGAAAAGTATTTTTCCATATAGGAATACCATTTCTGGCCTAAGAAATGGACATGCAAAGAAATTAGACAAATAATCCATAAAATAATTATTTTGTGGTTTTGGTGCACTAAAATGGTGCTAGAATCAGATTACCAACTTTGGGTGAGAACACTCCTTGCCATCAAGGGCATGTAGTGTTTCTCAAAGCAGGGTTTTACTTTAATCAGAAAATAAGAAAAGGGTTTTGAAAATAATTTGATCTTGAGAAATGTGGTTTTTCTCATCACATGATCAAGCATACAAGCATACAATGAGAATCATGGCACTCACAACATTAGTTTGAAAAAGTTTTAATAAACTCAGATTTTTGAATTACAGAAAAAGTGGTAGTGAAAAGAGGGTGTGACATTTACGACCCTATATAATTTGGCTTTGGAGATTAGTTGGCCATGATATTGAAAGTTGGGCGATACACTACGACGTGGTTCTGGCAATAATAATGTGGGTTATGACGACTCTAAGTGATCATGTAGACATCAATACTGGATTTCTAGGAGTAAGGGGTCCTGTGATGATCGACCGGATTGATGGACCACTTGATCAGATTCGTTGAAAGGAAATAAGACTTTGGATTGGTATACTACGTGTTTCCTTAATATAGGAATGCAGTACCATGTCCATTGGATGATCTAGCTGGACATTTCGATTTGTGGTATCTTTATTCTAGCTAGGAGCTTGTATGCCTCCCCTAGGTTCTTCCATACGAATGCATGTGCAATGTAGCTATATCATACTTGTGAGGTTGGGTTTCGTCCTTCCCTCAACCCCGGAGTTGACTCGCACGAGTGGCGTGGAGTTGACTTACGTGAGATGGTATCTTTGACGAAATAGGGTAATTTGTCCTGAGTTAGAGGTCAGACTATTGGCACCGAGGATTGTGCTTAGCAATATGATGGTAGATGTTCACTCACAGCCTAAGTTCCTGGAATCCCCAAAGCTTCACCGAGCCATAATATGGTTGGCTTATGACCATAAGAAACGACTCTAAGTCGTTGGAATATGGCCAGTACTCCGCCCGATCAGCACCCATCGTGCCTATGACGAACATCGGCATGAAGGACTAGATCATGTCGTACCATGAACCTCTCGGCCAGTGACCATCCATAGCAAGTCCCCGTTCCCCTCACCTGTCTCATGAGAACTGTGCTTATGTGATGCTTGGGGAAGTATGTTGTTATTCTCATGGATGACATACTTATCCACCCAATAAGAGGAGGAACACTTAGTCCTATTTGGACGAACCCCAGGAACACCAATCGCTATGCCCCTCAAGAGTAAGGTGTTATCTCGAGAAGGTGGGCTTCTCGAAGCAACCTCAAAGCAGCGGAAGTATATCCTACCCAAGACAAGACGAAGAACCGCCATGGTTGGGAAACCACGACAATGAAGAAGAAATAGAAGAAGTCAACCACTAATCCAGCGCCGACTACATAAACAATGTCAAGAAGCCTCAACGATTCAAGCTGATGAAACCATTGGACAGTGAGAGAAATCATAGAGCTTCTTCTTGGTCCAAACCAAGGACGAGAGTCCTAATTGGATCATGGTGAAACCCTGCTAAAGGTTATTCACCCGCTTGCCGAGCCGCAGACCTTGGGATTGGATGACTGGTCTATACTCTTGGGTAGCCAGCTCATCCAGGACCCCTCACGAACCTTCCGATATGGTAGAACCTGTTCTGGACACCGAGTCTTCGAGCTTAGACTCATGGGCGAGATCCAACCAAGACCCTTTCGCGAGAAAGCCTTCGAAGACCATTGCAACACCCTCGAGGATGAAGACCACCTATGGCCATAGCTTGCCTTCCTTAAGGGACTCAAGGATTTCCCCATCAGCAGGGAGCTGCGTGAAGACCTCGAACGTACGTTCTAACACAAGACATCTAGATGTCACTAACCGACATGAGCAGCCCTGGGACCAGCACCCACACATGCTACCTTGCCAAGTATTCCGACCTTGGAATACACATGCAAGTCACACACTTGCGGGGACTTAGTGCACCAAACCCTTGACCCTCAGTCAAGCCAAACTTACTTCCAGAACTCCGCCCATTGTCAATAAAGATGAGCGGAGCACTCGAGTGGTATAATCAAGCACTTGAAGACCCACAGGAGCAACGTGTGGACATGAAGACCATGTGCGACTCAAGATTTTGTATCTCTCCAACACCTAGCCTAGAAATCTTTGGGACGAGATTTTCTTAAGGGCTAAGGTCTGTAACACCCTCTGTTTAACTTTCCTGACTAAATTAACTTACTTAAAAAATTAGGACCAATTAATTTTTTGTGAATGCTTGTGATGCTTGATGTGATGTTTGCTTGCTTGCCTATTGCTTGTGTTTGAATCCAATGTTCCTGCTACTCTACAAACTCAGATCCTTGACCCCAAACCCTTTCTTAATGATCAT
The DNA here is from genome assembly GCF_904849725.1 of Hordeum vulgare subsp. vulgare. Classification (NCBI taxonomy): domain Eukaryota; kingdom Viridiplantae; phylum Streptophyta; class Magnoliopsida; order Poales; family Poaceae; genus Hordeum; species Hordeum vulgare. The sequence continues at coordinate 224,384,569 of NC_058522.1, forward strand.
GCCATATGTGTAGGACCAAAAACTATTTTTACCAAATATTATTTTTACCAAAAAGCATTTCCTTGATTTAAGCTTTCAAAAACCCGTGAGTTGGGATTTGTACTACAAGTCCTCAAATTAGGTAAGTCATTTTGCACAAATTATTTTATTTAAAATCCATTATCAAAATGTATTCCCAAAACCACTATATTATTATTTTAAAAGTTATTTTACCATTTTATTTAAATACTTTTTTCTGATGCCAGAAATGGTCCCTTAGGAAGGAAAGTTATTATTATTGATTTAAAAATATTTTATAAAATTGAAGGAAACTCATTGGACATATATATTCCATCTATATGAGTTTCAACACATGGTCATGTTCAAAATGTTGGGAAAAACCCTTCAAAACCCTTCCTGTCTATCTCAAGCTTTTGGAATATTTCTATAAGAAATATTCTCAATTCATTCTTATAAAATTTTAGCATGTCACATATGATATATGTGATGATCTTGCCAAGTTTAATCTCAATCTAAGTTGATTTGATTGACTTAATTATTCTAAAACCTTATCTGTCCAGATATAAATTTGAGCAACTTTACATTGCCAAGTGTTTCCAATTGTGCTCAAATTTGGTGGACATGTGCTGATACTCCAATAATGCATCCACACCAAGTGGTGCATGAAGGAGAATAGAAGAACTTATCCCAAGCCCCTCAAAACCCTCTCTGTTGATTTCTGACCTTGGGAAAATTACATTATAATGTTTGTCCAACTGATCCCAAACTTTTTGGGCATGCTTTAATGCTCAAATAATGCGCCCACACCATATATTGGATTTGTGAGAATTGATTTGAATGGTTTTGTAGGCAGAAAGTCATTTCTTCCCAATTCATGGGGCTTTCAAGTCTACATTGGAAACCTTCTCCACCAAATCCCAAATTTGGTGTTGTCGGTGCACTAAAGACTGGGGTCTCTAGTGCCCCAGACTTGTGCACGGGCACGAAGAGCCCATGACGATAGGGCGTGGAAGAGCCCATAAAAGATGCTCCCCCAAGATATCCAAGGCCCCGGCAAGCCTGTCTTACCAGGAAGACACCCAAGGCCACGTTCATTTGATGGACGTGATGAACGCACCAATCACAAGACCCCACTACTAGGGAAAACCCTAGTAGTAGCGATGGAAATATGCATAGCAGTAGCGGTGGGCCAAGCGCTATTGCTATCGCGCTACAGCTAAACACTAGTAGTAGCGCTGGTATGGGCAACGCTACTTGTAAGTAGTGTTAGTAGTAGGTCTTCCCTGTCCAGAGCTACTACTAACTATAGTAGTAGCGCTTGCTCATAGATAGCGCTACTGCTAAGCACCGCTACTGCTAACTTTTACTGCTTTCACAGATTTGCACCCTCTACGTATTTGTGATGTATTTATACAGATTCTATACAATAGTTTCATCACATCATATTAAATATAAACCATTCTCACATATCATAGATATATAGTAGTCTCGTCATACCATCATCATCATTATCATTCAACACAAAATATCATCACATAATCTTGAAAATAGCGATAAGTGCAATCATGTCATGTTTCGAATAAGTGCAACTACATGGTCATGGCACACCCACAAGTTTCATCATCTCTATCTACAACATGATGTAGAAGAGAAGAGCGATCAACATGAGTAAGAGGGTGCGACTATGTAGTACCGGTGGTCCCGCCCCTGGTCATGCTAGAGTGTCCACCTCAAGTAACTACTTTCCGCTTCGGCTCTGGTGTCAAACCCGCCGTGGCTAGCACCCGGGTACCTGTGCACATGGGCCTGAGCGCCTGGCCAGTGGTCGTAGACTCCTAGAACCCTCCCAACGTACACGACGTAGTAGTCCTTCGCCATCTCTGATCTAGGTACCTGCATCGTGAGTTGTTGGTTTGAACGATAATATGCAACATAATGTACTTAAGAAAACAAAGAGGCATGATTAGAAAAATAAAAGCAACCAATAGTAAACATAAATGACGAAGTTCTTGATACCCAAACTAATTAACTAGAGCGCTCTACGGTAGTTCAGGACCACGGTTTAGTTACATCACATAGTTTCACCGTGCATAATTTCAAAGTTTTACCATAGAAAGACAGTAGTGATAAGGCACGCTAGTTCAGGACCATGGTTTAGTTACATCACATTGTCATTGACAATCAGTCGTCCAGGTCGGCGTTCCTATCTTCATAGTCAGGGAGGATGCATCCGAGCTTCGTGAAAAGCTTCAGGTCCAGAGCTGAGCGACTAGCAGTTCTCAAACATCAACCCGCGTGATTGGCCCATGATAGAACATCCCCGTTGGTTTGAGGACTTGCTTCATGATCACTTGGGCTAGTTCACACCGTACGTGATAAAACTCAGCTCAGATTCGATGATCCGGTGTCTTTACTATGCTTGTGGCCCAGCTGACAATCTCAGCATCTTCGGTAGTAGCCGACATGCGATTGCGTTGATTATCCCTTTTGTACTCCATCAGGTGATGCATGAGGTAGAATCCATCAGCCGTACTGTTGTGCGGTTGATGGATGCAGCAGAAGTCGGTCTTATGGCCGAAAGCCGGTGCTTTATTCCTGTACTTTTTCACCTTGATATATCCACCAGTCAGGATGAAGGTTAACAGGGCAGATTCGAGAACACTCTTTACGTGCGTGTAATTCTTTTTCTTGAGGTTCTTCGACGATTCCAAGTACATAGCATGGGAGTATTGAAAGTGCGTTATATCGAGTAGAGGGGGGTGAATAGGAGATTTTTTGAATTTCATCACTGAGGAAATTCCTTTTGAGGAAATTCCTCACTGATGACTAACTTACAGCGGAAACAGTAAAGGATCAGAAGTGCAAAGTTTCACAACAACAGTTTTAGAGTGAAGAATGTGACAACAGATTGCACTGTGAGCAGGCACGCAGAATACAGATGAGGATTAACTAACGTGAAGAATTTGGGGTTGAGGAAATTCAGAGAAAGTATTCAGCAAATTCTTCAAACAGTCGCAGTGAAAGTCATCAACACATAATACGAGGAAAGTAAGGAGTTGAGGAATTAGAACCCGTTTCTCAGTGAAGACAGTCGTTGATTCCCCAGTTCCAACTACTGTGATAGTCGTACATCTGGTTTGGAGCGGCTTGGTATTGAAACAAAAGGACACACAGTCTCTACCGTGTTCTCCTTGAGCTAAGGACACACAGTCCTCGCCCAACACTCGTCGTAAGTCTTTAGGGCAGACTTCCAAACCCTCACAAACTTGGTCACCCGGGGATCCACAATTGACTGCTGGAAATCTCTAGACCATGACGCCTAACCGTCTAGAGGATGCACAGTCCTCAAAGGTAAAAGGCTTCAGTCCCACACAGTAACAACTTCTTGAGTGATGCTCAATCACTAGGTTTGGTTTGTGGTTTCGGTGTATCGTGTATTTCCTCATTGATCAATTACTCTCGAAGACTCTGAGGAATTGGGTTGCTCTTATGACAAGTGTCAGTTTCTAACGGAGCATCCAACCAGCTAATAGTTGTGGGCGTGGCTATTTATAGCCTGGGAGCATCCCGACATGATTTGACACTAATGCCCTTAAATAATCTGACCGTTGGAGTGGATAAGACCAATGACTTGGCGTGGCTATCGAAATGGTCGGAACCCTCAACTGTGAGAGTCCTCATGTCACTCGTATTCCTCACTTGAGGATTTTGGTAGGATTAGGCTTGGGTTGAGCATCATGAGGATATTCATTCCAAAGTGTAACTTCGACCCCCTTTAACAGTACAGTGTTCCTATTACTCAAATGCGAAGAAAATAAAACAGAAAGTGTAAATCTTCATGCTTCAAATTCTTCAGAGTGATTTTCTTCACGATACACCGGATTCCTCAATTTCAGTATCTTCATGAGGAATATCAATTTCATCGTAGATTCCTTGCGATTCACTTCTTCAGCTTCAGACCAATTTCTTCAACCGAAGATATATATTTTTAGGGGTCGATATTCTTCAAATATCTCAAACTCCTCAATGACTTATAGATCATGTGTACACTCATAAACACATTAGATACTTAACCTATAAGTCTTCAAACCACCAAAATCACTAAGGGGCACTAGATGCACTTACAATCTCCCCCTTTTTGGTGGTTGATGACAATTAGGTTAAGTCTTCAACAGGGATCAAAAATATGAAGTGTAAATACTCATTTGAGGAATTTGAGATCAAGATTCAGAGAGACTCCCCCTGAAGATGTGCATATCTTCAGGATTTTGCTTTTCACAGCAAATGCACATTGATGATTTATATCATGGAGATCTCCCCCCGAGTCTTGTAAATCATGCATACATGTAACATATCATATGAAGAAAGTGACAAAGCATGATGACAAATGGTATCTGACGAATTCCATCATGCATGCATTAAAACTTGAGGAATAAGCATGCGAAGAAAAACGTTCAAAAGCGTCAGAGTACCATCGGGCTTAAGTTACAACTCATTACATAAAAACTTCATAAGAGCCAAGAGTTTGTAACTTAAATATAGTTCATAAGACCCAAAAATATCCCGCTTGAAGACTAACTCTCAAGTTTTGTCCCCATTTGTCATCAAGTGACAAAAAGGGACAAACTGAGGACTAACGCCCGTGAAGACTTTACTTCTTGGCGGTTGATAAAGAGTCGTGCTGCTTCTCGGGAGTAGTCTTCTTCCTTGGACCGGTAGCAGTGTCGAGTTGTTCTTCATCAATTTCAGCAGTGCGAAATGAAGAAAAGGAGCTGTCTTCAAGGTCTGGAACTGGAATGGGCCTGAATTTCTTCTTGGGAGGCCACGACTAGTCAAAGTCTCGCTCAAAGTCCATTTCTTCAAGCTCAGTCTGAGTCTTCAGATGTGCAAGTGTAGCCCTGGTGCGATCAAAAACCTCATGTAGATAATGATGGTTGAGCTTCACAGAGTTCTGTGTTTCAGTGAGGGTTTTCACAATGGCGCCAAACTGGCGTTTGACCCACTTCTGATTGCGATCCACCTTCTGGTGAAGACTGAGGAGGAGCTCTCTTGTATTCATCACGCGAGGAGGAACGGGGCTTGCCGGATGAGTCTCAGTATCATCCCATAAAGAATAAGCTTCTGGCTCTCTGAACTGGCCATCAAGGGGCCTACTGCCTTCTTCAATCACTGATTTGCCTTTTCCTTCAATGGGCTCGAAAGTCTTCTTGTTTACCCGGATAGGAGGCATATAACCAACATGGTTTTGGAAATCAGCGTGGAAGTTGATGCTTGTCCTTGTCCTGATGAACCTCATGATCCGTGGGGCATATATCTTGTGATCAAAAGACACATAGCATTGTCAGCCAAAGTCCTCAAGAAGAAATCATGGATGTTGATAGAAATACCATGAATGATGTTGAAGAGGATATTCTTCATGAGGCCTACAACATCTTCCATAAAGCGTTCCACTTTGGCGGCCTCAGTGTTTACGTCCTCAGGTGCGTACCTTGACAGGAGGTTGAACTTCTGCAAATACTTCTTGACGGATCCACTGCCTTGCCATAAGGCTCGGAATTCCCGCTTCTTAATGGACATCATTCCTGGAGGAATGTGAGAAGTGCGAAATCCATCTTTGAACATTGCCCAAGTGATGACTTGCCCTGCTCGCATGATCTGAAACCCATCCCACCAAGCTCTTGCTCTGCCTCCGAGACAACGAGAAGCATAGAAAACTTTCTCACGATTATCAGTGCACTTGACCAGCGCGGGGAGGTCTTTGATAGTACTGATCCAGACATCAACACCCAATGGTTCAGTCGTCTCTGTGAATATGGGTGGCGTAGTTCGCATGAACTCAGACAGAGTAGAGCGACCATTGCCATTCCCGTTCTGCGGCGGGTTGTTCACCAAGGTTTGAGCCAGCTGCTGAATAGCGGCATTGTTGGCTTGACGTTCCTCTCGAAGAGCTTGAAGGAACTGAGCCATAGTCAAGCTTTCGGGAGGAGGTGGTGGTGGTGGAACATCGTCTTGCTGCTCGTGGTGATCTCCAGCTTGAGCTTCCCTTCCGGTTCCCCACTATTGACCTGAAGAGGCAGAGTCGGGGTTGCCGAAGGTGTTGTTGCGAGTTGCATTCACCATCCTGTAAGGGAGTAGACAGGTCAATTTCTCGAAATGGCTGAAATCATAAGGGATGATGCTCTAGTAAAGAGGGGGTCTCGTGTTGTGCTAGTGCGATTTTTTAAACCAATGGTTTTGAAAGAGCTAATGCATTAGATTAAAATAGGCGATGTAGTCGCTCACAATCTACCTAAGGCAGAATGCGACTTGCATCCAACATCCTTACACTACGCTTGTGGTTCATACAAACCGATACAAGAACTCCTACGCTTGGGGAGTACATCCTAATTGCCTACGCTGCTAATGATAAGCAGCCGACTGCACGGTCTCATAAGAGGGTTCTGCGGATCTTGGTCTTCATCTTCATCTTCATCTTGGTTAGTCCTTCCCTTCTTTGAAGGAGTAGGAGAAGGAAGCGGACCCTCACGGCGACTCTTGGTTGGCGAGGTAGTGAGGAGTTCGGTGTGCTCTTTCGTGGGCAAGCGACGACTCTGAAGGGGAGTGGCCTGAAGCAGTGCTATTCCTCCTTGGAAAGCACAACCAGGTGGTCCTACGGGTGCTCCTTCCTTCTTCACCTTGCGGTTGTTCATCTTCTCTGTGGGAAGCAGATCCTTGACTTGGTGTAGCTCTTGGCGAATCCTAGTTGACTCCTTGATCAAAAGATGCGTCAAAGTGTCCCGTCCTCGGAAGATGGGTTGAGTGTCCAACTCCCGTCTACCCCATCCTTAACAAAGGGTAGGTGACGAGTAGCTGGCTCGCCGGCCATGTCGGGAAGGAAGTCGCGGAGTCGCACGAGCGCCTCTCATGATGCGGTCTCCACTGCCAACATCAGATCCTCCATCTGTGGTCCTTCGAAGAACCAGCTAGTCGGGGAGTCGTTAGCCTTCACTATCACGTCCACGTGATACTCCATGGTGTCGGCGTTCACCGAGTGCTCCTGGTAGAGGAAGATGGGCGTGCGGCGTATTTGACACTTCTCGAGGCTATCACTCAAAAGTAGAGGAAAGCCCGTCTCGAGAAGCATCTCAGGTACGGCGGCCATCTACAAGATGTAGAGGAGAGGGTTAGAAGTTTTTAGTGCGTGCAAAATCTCAGGTTAAGGTCTATGTGCACTAATCGTCTAAGCTATCGTCCATGCTACCTAAGGGTTCCTACAGTCAGGATGGCTCTAATACCAGTTCTGTGGGGACCCTGACTTACGAGTCGAGATCGCCGTGCTCAGTGATCCCAGAGATCAATGCTCACCGAACACAGATACTGAATAAAAGAGTCTTACATCCAAGTACCGATTATTACAACACAAGACCGAATGTTCAAGTTCACAAGGCACGACCTAAGGCCAAATCACTCAGATACAACTAGTAGCGGAAATCATAGGGGCTAAGCGGTTGCCCATGCCATCAAGCCTACACCGACAGGCATTCTGACTTGTAAGCGTCCTAGTTCGCAGGGCCGTCTTCGAAGACATACTCATCTCCAAACTTTGGTCCTTCCATGTCTGGTCAATAACATAACCATTGGCAAGCCAATGAGTACTTTGAATGTACTCGCAAACAGCCCATGATATGAACATTGAAAGTGAAGGATAACAATACCATGCATCTTTGGTGGAATTTCTCTTGGTGGATTGATCATGAATATGCATCAAATTAAAGAATTACTTTTGAAGAAAAGGTTACAGATATCAATATATCTGTCGAGGGTTGAACCATTCGGGTGCACCCTATATGCCAAGTCACCAAACTTGGTCATATCATCACTTCCATAACAACACCTTTTTTTCACCACCCACACACACTTTGTTTATGCGGAAACAACTAGACATAGTTTAAGCAGGATTACCCAACTGTCCTTGACCGTGGACACGACTATTCGAATAGTTTTACACTCTGTAGATGTAGTACGCTGGTATATAACATACCCGAGGTAAGTACCCGATCAATGCCTTTCCCCTGACGATACTAGTCAAAGAGGTCCACTCGATTGGTACCCAACCCACATGTGATACGTCTTACGAGCACCGACTCTGGAGAGTATCAACCATGCGGGGACCAACGGTGTGCCTGAAACTCATAAAACTGGCATAGTCGTCCTACCTGGCACGACCCCATCACGACAGTGACCACACATCACTCCCGTCACTAGTAGTGTGGCTCTTTGCTAGCACCGACAAGAGTAATCAACATAGCCCCGTCCCATAAGGGGTAACATTGTCGTACTGGTAAGGTTGGGACGGTCGACACATCATAAATCTAATCCCATTTCCGAAACCATACTCACTCGAAATACCCAGTGCACCACTTCACCAAAAGTGGCCACCAAACTCATCATCACCCTCGGGCATTAGTGGCACTCGACAGGGTTTTCATAAACCTTTGTTTTATACCAACATCATGCTTATGCTACTATGCTTAGCTCTACTTGTCAACATGATATTAGCGTGATCCTCAAAAGGGGTAGGGTCAAGCTCAATGCATCTGCTCCGTTGGAGCCATCGGTTACATTATATCAAATGATTTACCGGCTCTTATGATCATATGCAACGAAAATACTTGCTATCTTAACAAGCAACATAACATATGCTCAGTCATGGTCAAAGGGCTGCTTGCCTTGACAGCTAGGTATTCGGGGTCTTCGAGGTCTTCCGCTCTGATTCCCTCGTCATACGGATTTTCTATCGTCGGTAAAAGAATAAGTAAGAAATAGCTCACTGAGAAATATATCATAAAGTTATTTTAAAAATGTTCTTTATTACTGATAAATCTAAGTGGTCAATTTTCAAAAATATTTGCCTCAAATTCTCATGTAGGAACATTTTTAAAATTAACCAAACAGAAGTAAAACTATTCCAATTTAGTCCTTTTTATTATTGTAAAACAGAATAGTTGTTGAAAAATTCACCCAATCATCTCACTAAATACTACATATTTTTAGAAGAATAACAGTGGAAAAATTATATTTTTACACTGGTTAAATGCTTTTATAAAAAATCTTAGAAATCAGGTTTTAAAAAAATAAAGAAAAATGGGCTAAGTCCGTGGCTTGGCTCGGCCTGGAACTGGGCTGGCCCATGGCCAGCTGACAGCCTTCCCAGGCGCGCGAGCTGACATGTGGGCCCCGTGGTTAGCGGCTGGAGGCAGCGCGGGGGAGGAGACTGGGCCACTGACAGTTGGGGCACACCTGTCGGGGTCGTCTCCTACCTCTAGCCAGAGAAGAGGAGGAGCACACCGACATTCTCAAGGCCCAACAAGGACAGGAATGGGTTCACCATGACATCGCCTACCTGCTGGTGGTTGGAACAACGTCGGAGAGGAAAGGGTTCACCGACGATGAGATGGCCGCGACGCAGGAGTTTCAGGAGGTGGTCGAGGAGGTAGCTAAGGGCACGAAAATGCTCAGGCGAGTTGGGGGAAAGCTTCCTGTGTTTAAGGGGATCAGTTTGATGGGGCGAGGGACGCATGAGCAATCGTGTAGCCGGAGATCGACCAGAGCTCCGAGGCGGAGGGGCCTCGGTCGATCTCGAGCACCGGGGCTCTGATGGTTTGCTGGGGTGGCTAGGGAGGTGCTAGTGGTCGTGGTGAAGCTATCTGAGGGGTGTTGGAGCGAGGGGGAGGGCTATAAATAGGCCCGCGACGGTGAGCCGATTCGGGAGCGCCGATGACTCACCGTGGCGCGTATGGGGTGCAGGGAGGAGCTCGGGTCGAAACCACGGTCTCAAGACATGGTTTTGGACTGCCAGAACCATCTTCTACAGAGGGAGAGAGGGAGGAGTCGAGCATCCATGGCCGCGCAACCTTGGCCGGTTCTGGTGCGCGCGGGCACGCGTCACACGAGCTCTAGCCCATGAGAGAGGGTTGCTCGATGCAGAGGGGTTGTCGAGGAAGAGGTTGGACACCTCGGGGGAGGCTGGAACTGGCTCAGAGCGTCGCCCCCACCTCGGTGGCTTCCTGTAGCGCGCCCAGAGCACAGTTTTGGCATGCCACGGCATGTTGATGTGCTGTGAGGTACTTTTGAGGTGTCTAGCATGTCCTGGCACTGGATGGGAGTGTGGTTAGCCATTTGGGTCTTGTGGGAGCTTCGGCTGGTCAAGGGAGACAAGAAATACTGGTGCTGTCAGCCTTGAACTGAAGCTTAAACTAGGGTTTTTGGCGTTTCCACTTTGAACCAGTGAGGGGCTTGTTGACTGGGGTTGGGTATGGATACTGTCCACCTAATCTAAGAGTTTGGAGCAAAGGGGTTGGGTTTAGCTGTGGCTAAGAAGGCTTTTACCCATCTGTGAGAAGGTGCTCGATAGTGGTTTGAGGGGGTTGCACCCCACCACTCGTGCTGCAACTTAACAGGTTTGGTTTGGTGCTAAAACATGGGGTTTCACCAAATTTGAGCTCCAATGGGCAAGTATAGCTTTGTGAACTTGAAAACACCCTCCATATGACCAGATCTGTCCCTTCCAATGAGAATGTGGGCAAACTAAGTCCCACAAATCCCATTTTTGGTGTGGAACCCTCATTTGAGATATTAGGCACTCCTGCAAAGTTTCAACATCAATGGACAAACTTTGCTATTAGAGTTGTTCTAATTTCAATCTGGACAGAAGGGGTTTTATGGTTATTTGGGGTCCTTAATCACCTTGGAACAAGGTGAAACTTTATGTGGACACCTAATATGGCGTAGGGATACGACTGGAATTTTCTAGGATTTCATTGAGAATATTTCCTTTCGAAATATTTCAAAAGGTCAAAACAGACAGAAATGGTTTTCAGGTTTTTATTCAATAATTATAATATAAAATAGTGTTTAAAATCCTATGTATGGGAAATATATGTCCTTCTGATCATCACTAAATTTAATCAGATTTTTCTAAGGCAGAAAAGTAATTTTCAAATTAGGAATACCATTTCTGGCCTCAGAAATGGACATGCAGTTAAATTAAGAAAACAATTATAAAAATAATTATTTTTGTGGTTTTGAAATATAAAGGTAAGTAAAATCAGATCACCAACTTTGGGTAGAAACACCTATTGCAATCAAGGGCATGTAGTGCCACTCAAAGTAGGGTTTATACCTTGATCAAAAACAAGTAAGGGTTTTAGAAATAATTCAATTTTGTGAGATGGGTTTTTTATCATCACATGATCACACACACAAGCATACAATGACAATCATGGCACTCACATCATTAGTTTTGAAAAAGTTTTAACAAGCTCAGATTTTGGCATTAGAGAGAATGTGGTAGCAAAAAGAGGGTGTGACACTCGGACATTCCGGCAAAATATCAATGACAAGAAGGGATACCATAAGGATAATAATTGGAGTTCTCTTGACACCATCACAAGATTAGTTATACAAATGTAAACAGAAAATAATAAGTACTATGGACACCATGATGATATAATAAGTAATAGCAAAGGGATGCAATGACCTACGCCAAATCTGATAAAGGCAAAAATTGTACGTTACAATACCACTATTGTAAACAAAGATCCCCTGTCAAGCTCGAAGACAAAGCAAATTGTTTCACTAGGGAAAAATATTTTCTTGCCACATTTTTTGTTTTTGAGGACCTTCCTCGATTTTCCTTTTCTTTTTTGAGACCCCCTCGTTCTTTTTGACAATTTCCCATATGTTCACTTCTTTTGAGAGAACCTTCCTCCATTTTCTCCATTTCAGCAAGTAGTGCATATAGTAATAAGTACACAATGAAGATTTCTGGAATCGCCATTTCAGCGTTCCCCTTTAGTATTTGGTCCACTCAAGTAGTACAAACATTAATTACCGTCCAGCATGCAGTATTAAGGGCATCAGGGTATATCCTAATAAGTAATAACACATGGCGTCGAGACGTGTAACTAAATGCAGTCTATAAACACACAAAACTGAAGTAGGGGAGGTGGGTTTAGCCACTCAATTGCACGGGAACATGAGTTGGTTGCCGGTCCAACTAAAGACGTAACCCTCTAAACTACGGCGTCAAACGCGAACGGACACACGAGCACAACACGCGTTACATGAGGCGTCCCTGCTTCACATCGCGCTAAGGAGCAGCAGCAAACTCTCGGCCGCACAGTGAACGAAGGCTTCCAGAACTGTGGCAGCCATCTCCGGCCGAAATCGACAAAAGGGTTGCATCAATCAATGGTCAATGCAAAAAAAACTAGGTTGGGAGCAGCAGCAAATTCCATCATTATACGGGGAGCCTTGTCTGCCGAACGACATGCCTGGCAGCAGCGACGGAATGGCCACACCCTATGCGGGCCGCCACAATCATGCGTCCATCCACCCATGCCGTCGGAGCAAGTATACTTGGAGGAGGCCGGACAAGGGGGTGGGATGGGCAGGAAGCGACGGCGGCATTACCTGGAGGAGGGCGATCGGGGTCGGGGACAGCGGCGAATCTGGCGATGGGGGAGGTTGGGTGATGGCGACGCTGGGTGGACGTTGGGCGACGCTGTGTGGAGGTTGGGCGGCGCGGGGAGCAGTCAGGTGCGGCACGGGGCGCAAAGGGCGATATGGGCGGCGGGGGGAGGAAACAGGGGAGGTTTGGGGAAGAGACAGGGGCGGCTTGGGGAAGATACACGGAGCAGCGGTTAACTCAAAATAGCGGTTGCGCTGGTTTGGAACCAGCGCTATAGCTAACTTAGCTATAGCGCTTGTTTACAAACCAGTGCTGCATCTATCATTTTAAGTAGCATTAGCGCTAGTTTAGGAGTCAGCGCTATAGCTAACTTAGCTATAGCGATGGTTCCCTAAACCAGCGCTGCTGCTATCTTTTCCATCTTTTCTTTTTATTATTTTCCTTTTCTAGTTTTTGTTTTCTTTTTTTCATTATTTCCCTTCTTCTTTTCTGTTTACTTTTCTTTTTCTTTTCTACTTCTTTCTCCCTTTTGTTTTTGTTTCTTCGTTTTCTCCCGACAACGGTGTCTCCCTCTCCCCCAATTGCGCGAATATCACCAATGCTCGAATATCACCGGAACCATGCATGTGGTGGTAACATATCAATTGACCGTTAACGGTTACTTAAGTGCATACACAAAATAGATACAAATATATAAATGTAGGTTTCTGATCAGCTGCGTCGACGATGTTTCACATTGAGCTTCTTCGCTTTTTTGTTCGTTGCCGAGTAATTGAGCCCCTCCTTGTGACATTTCCGGATCCATGGAGTACGATCTTTCCGCCGCCATGTAGTCTTGATTCTTCTTTTCACGTATGCTTTATCGTCATCGTCATCTTCCCTCATAGGGTTGCCGTATTGGTCGTAGTCTTCCTCATTGGCGACTCCATCCATTCCGACGATGCACCTTTTGGATCTCCTCACGACAACACGGCTGGGATTGGCCGGGTCGGTTATGAAGAAGCATTGTGTCGCGTGTTTAGCGTGTACCCATGGCTCATTTTTGGCGATGATGTTAACATTCACAGGAGTGCTCTTCGCGTTAGGTATAGACATGGTGGTGAAATACTTGTTTTCTCTTACGACGTCCTTGGCCTATCTGACACGAAACTTCGTCGCATCGTGCATTCCAGCATAGTCAAGCTCCCAGATCTCTTCGACCCTTCCGTAGAATCTTCCAGTTCTGTTGTTGGCATCGATCATGCATTGAACTATCACCCCAGAGTTCTGGTAATCACTGTCCATGTCTTTGGCCTTCGTGTAGAATGTGTACCCATTGATATCGTAGAACTAATAGGTCGCGAGCTTGGGCGCAGGGCCATATGCTAAGGCGTGTATGAGCAATCCGTCTGAACTACCCTCTTCCGGGGGATATTCAAGAACTTGCTCTTTGAACCAATGCAAGAAAGTAGCGTTGTGCTCTACAGTAACTTCGTCGTCCGTCTTGAGAATCCCCTTATCATCGTACTTATTTGCGATGCTTTCTTTGTGTCGTTCCACATAATCATCTACCACATCTACATGTTGTAGCACTACTAAGTTAGCCCTGTCAAAGTCGTTCCGTCGATCTGAGTAGTCCACGTGCAATTCCCTCCGGCCGTTGTTGTGACCATCTCCTTCGAGCTTCCCATCGTTCTTCTTGATGGGCAAACCAACAATAGGGTCTCCGACGCTTATATAATTCTCGCAAAAGGAGACGCACTCATGCGTCAAATACCCCCGAACGATGCTCCCTTCGGGTCGGGACTTTTTACGAGCGAATCCTTTGATGACCCCACTCATCCTCTCGAATGACATCATGCTGTGAAGGAATGTCGGCCCGAGGTTGATGATGTCGTCCACGATGTGGACACACAGATGCACCAGGACGTCAAAGAACGCGGGCGGGAAGTACATCTCAAGCTCACATAGTATGACAATGATCTCTTCATGTATGCTTCGGAGCTGCTTCACACTTATGGAATTTCGAGAGATAACATTGAAGAAGTTGGAGAGACCAATAAGCAAGTCACGGACGTTCTTGTCCATTATCCCTCCAATGGTAACCCGGAGTATCTGCGTCATCATCACGTGACAGTCATGAGACTTCACCCCGCTGAACCTTTTCTTCTTGGGGTCTAGAAATCTGCTTATCTTCCGAGAGTAACCGGAACTGACTTTGATATCCATAAGGCACTTGATGAATTGATCGATCTCCTTCTTGTTGACTTTTTTGCCCCTTTCCCCCTCCCGTGTCTCGATCTCTGCCTCCTCCATCAACTTTTTATGGTGGATGTCTTTCCTGATCTTAAACTCTTCCAAGTCTTTCCTTTCATTCGCCCCATCCTTGATTTTCTCCGGCATGTTCATCAATGTGCCAAGCAAGCTCTCGAGGACATTCTTCGTGATATGCATTGGATCAAGGCAATGAGGCGTGTCGTGATTGGGCCAGTACTCCAAGTCCCAGAAAATAGACCTCGATTTCCATACCTTCAGCAGTGGCTTTGGCGCCTTTTTGATCTTTCCCGGCGTGGGGCATTGTTCCTAGTTTCTCAATAGCTCGTCGATTTCGGTGCCATTCCTCTTACGTGGAGGTCCTCGAAGCTCAGCCAACCTATTGAATAGATCTCCACGCTTTCTCCACGGGTCATCCTTCTCGAGCCATCTACGATGCCCCATGTACACGATTTTCCGAGACCCGCCATCTTTCGTTGACGTAAGCTGCTGAGACTTTGCATCATCCATGCACCTCGTGCATCCGCAGTATCCGTGGCACACCTGGCCTGAGGTGTACCCATAACCGAGCTAGTCGTGCACCGTCGTCATCAGCGCGGCTCTCACATGGAAATACTCTCCTTTGTTGGCGTCCCATGTCCATGCCGGTGATTTCCATAACGTGTCTAGCTCCTCTTGCAGAAGCCCCGTATACATGTTAATACTATTTCCTGGTTGTTTCGGCCCTTGAATCAACATGCACATGTGTATGTACTTTGTCTTCATGCACTTTCATGGGGGGAGGTTGTACATCCATACAAACGCGGGCCATGTGATGTGGTTGGTGTTCTGGTTTCCAAATGGATTCATGCCATAGGTACTCGCACCAAGCACGATGTTCCTTGGATCTTCTTTAGCAAATCCATATACGATGTTGAATGCTCTCCATTGGCTACCTTCTACGAGGTGTCTCAGCCTCGGATCATCTCCATCGTCGGGCTTCTTCCTCTCCACATGCCAGCGCATGAGCTTTTCTTCCTTAGGATCTACGAAATACCGCTGCAGATGGGGAGTGATCGGAAAGTACCATACAACTTTCTAAGGACCTTTCTTTCCTGCCTTCTTGTATCGAGAAACATTGCACACTAGAAAGGTTATTTTTTCCGCGTGCTACCCCCGATAAATGATGCAATCATTGATGCATGTGTGGTACCTAATGTGCAGCAAATCAAAAGGGCAAACGATTTTCTTGGCCTCCTCGACACTACTAGGACACAGGTTCCCCGTGGGAAGAACTTTATTATGTAGATACTTCAAATGCTCATTGAGGCTTTTGTCTGTGCATTTGTTTTTGGCCTTCGTCTTTAAAAGTTCGAGCGTGAAACTCAAGCGGGTCACCTCGGGATCGCAACCGTCATACAATGGAGTCCTCGAGTCCACTTCAAGTTGAGCCAGCTTGGCCTCCTCTCTAGAAGCAGCTCTCTCGCTCGTTGTACTATTGCGAAGGAGGTCTTGAACGTGAGGGTCTTGCACGACTGCACTTAGTAGTGTCGTAGACTGCGGCGTGACCACCGCCTCTTCTCCGCCATGTCCGGACTCTTCTTCGCAGTGTCTGGAATCTTCTCCGCCGCCGTCATTTCCAGACTCTTCCCCGCCGCCATGTCCGACACCATCGTCTTCGTGTCGATCGGTCATCTCTTTGTCTAGCCCCATTCCATTATTCCCTGCCATTTGGACGTCCTCCTCATCATCATCTTCTCCACTTATCCATCGAGTATAGCCATCCATGAAACCATTCATCAGCAGGTGCACCTTCAAAGTGCCATGATCAAAAGGGTCCAAAAGGACTCCTTCCTTGCATCTTGCACACGGACATCTAATCCTAGTCCGATTATTTGCATACATGTCCATCACCACAGATTGAATGCACCGCTCCACCTTCCATCCACTCACCTTCATGACCGACTGCACGGTATAATTGGCAAATGGGTTATAAAATAAATAATGCATGCATGCTTCAAAGTCATATAAATTTTGGCATGACCTTGCCTAAGAATAGGACATATTGAGTTTGTTGAAAATTCACCGAAACGGAAATAAATCGACATTTCGGCAAAACATAAGCAACTCCATCGGAGGGCATGTCACACTCGCAAAAATCTCTCCATATATATATATATCCCAAACACACATATTCTCGTTCACACACATATTCCCATTCTTTAAATGAACAACTTTTTATTCACCTATATATCTCCCGAGAGAGACCGATCGAGAGAGATGATGAGAGAGACTGATCAAAAGAGCACGCTTGGATGGCTAAATAGCTAGCTAGATCTAGTTTTTGGGGAGGAGAGGTGAATCTAGCTATCTAACTAATGGAGAGGGAGTTATGGTGGAGGGGGGAATTAATATAATGGGGAGAGGAAGAGAGGTAGGACAAAGAGAGGTGTGAGAGAGGCCATTTATGTAGGAGAGTTATGGTGGAGGGGGACATTAATGAGGAGAGAAGAGAGGTAGGAGGAACAGAGAAGAAGAGCAACAATGGTGTGGAGAGTGTGGAGATGGGAAAGGAGGGGGAGAGAGGTCAAAGTGGGGGAGAGGAGGGGGAGGGGGGTAAAAAGGTGGCACCAGCCGCAACTAGCAGTAGCGTTGCATACCACAGAGCGCTGCTGCTATGCTATTAGTAGGAGAGCTGCATACGAGCGAGCGCTACTACTAAGTGGGGCCAACTAGCAGTAGCGGTGTTGCAAAAGAAAGCGCTACCGCTAAACACTTAGAAGTAGCGCTGGGTTTTGGGCAACGCTGCTACTACATCTATTGTCGGTGGCATCGGCTCGTCCCACATAATAGTAGCGCGTTTTTAATAAGCAGCGCTACTGCTAAGGTGTTAGTAGTAGCGCTTAACTGGATCAGCGGTGCTGCTGATTAGCAGCAGTGTTTTCTTTTTTCTAGCACTACTACTAAGGTCCTGCCTATAAGGTTTTTCCTAGTAGTGCCCCGGCAGGCTTCCCTCGCCGAGAAGACAGCCAAAGTCCCCGGCAAGATTCCTTGCCGTGACGAAGCACCAAGGCTCCGACAAGCACCCTTGCCGGGATGACGTGGCAAGGCACTAGAAGGCGACCGCCCTTGCCACTGTGCCACCACCCCCCTAGTTCCAGCGCATTCCGCATGCGCCAGCGGGTTGACAAATGTCTTCACCAGCACTTAGCTGACATGGACAATACGTGCATTTAATGCACCTGACAGCGGTAGATAGATAAGCACCGCTGTAGATTCACTGTATCATCTCGTGAACCTACCATCTAGCATTGTATGTGACCCCTTTGCCTATAAAAGGAGGCCCTTAGCTCATTCACCAGGTATTAATCTCTCTGGAGATTGGCCAAGAAGACAGTTATCATCACTGTAAACGAACAACAAAAGAATGCTTAACATGATCAGACAGGCAGGACGTAGGGTTTTACACGTAAGCGGCCCGAACCTGGGTAAAAAGGCTTGACTAGTGTTGATTGTTAGGTCTGCTCTTGACGTTGTTTTCCCCTCCCTACGATCACAAGGGTATCACGTTGATCCCCATAGGTGTCAACCTAGATCGCCAACATCTTCGGCGCACCAGGTAGGGGGAGGGGGGAAAACGTGTGAATCAGAGCAGGCTCAACGCCGGCTCCATCGAAGTTTGGGCGCTATGCCGCGTTCCTCTAGAAACGGAGTACCGCGGCAGGCGCCCTGTTCTTCTATGGCTTCCCAAGGCCTACGCGAGCGTGTTGCTACATGCGCGAGGGGGGTAGGTAGGTGGAGGCTCCAAGAGCGGCATCATCAGGCTGATGCGTCGCTCGGGGGCCAACGCGCAGCTTTCGAGGGCGTGCCTGGGCGCTTCACAAAGGCCCCGGCGCATACTCTGGCGGACGCACCTCCGCAGAGAGATGCATAGTCGTTGAGGATGCGCCCCACCGTTCCGAAGCCCAGGCACACGCTCCAGCACGAGATTTGCGCCCCTGAGAGTATCGCATCGTCGTCCAAAGACGCGCTCGGGGGCTCCACAAGAACAACCTAGCAAGAGAAAAGAAAAGGGGTTACACCCTGGCTGACTCTCTCTCCAAGCGACGGTCACGGACCTGTCGGCAACAAGTCCTTGCCGGAGAAGAGACCGCCAGGAGCGGTGATTCCCTGCTCGCCGAGGTTTCCTGCGCCCCGGTGAAAGATTCAAGCGCCTCGCAGCCACGGCGCGGACAGATAACTTCTTGAGTTTGAGATTTAGATTTGTAGTAGATAGATCCTTTCTTGTTTCCCTTGGGAAGTTTCTAATCTTTGTGTGAGGAGTTTGCGCATACTGGGACCTTCCCAAATCTCGGTTCACCTTGTCTTTGTTTCAAACTCGTTCAAACGACATGAATGGACACAGAGCGTCGTCAAACAGTTGTGAACCTGATCAATAGAGCAAGCGGCTATGTAGCACCCGATTACGTCTCAAGCTGCGCTTGGCGATTTCCATGGTTGCACCGAACACGGCAAGGAGCCTTGCCGGCAGTCGCCGGCAAGCTCCCAGATATGCAAGAACAAATCATACAAAGAACAGACCAAAAAAGGGAAAAGCAGTCTTTTTTCATTCATATGAATAGATACATTTGGCTTCACTTACAAAACGCGGTTATCCTAACCTAAAGACCATGTTTTTTGACAAGGACCAAACCGCACAGAGGAGTGAAGTTAAAAAATATAAAAAGGCCGGGCCCGCAGCATGGTCAGGACCGGGCCCCAGGGCCGACACTGAGCCCACGAGTACGAGACCGCCCCCGACGGGTGTCGCCTGGCCCCCTCCGGCCAAGGTGCCGAGGGTGGGGCACATGAATGGGCGAAGGGTCCAGAGCTGGCGGGCGCGCCTCCTCCTGGAGCCGGGGGACCAATACCCGCTCCGGTGAGGTGGCCCAAGCAGAGGACATGGAGAAGTTAGAGCTTGTGGTGGTGCCTCCTCCTCGAACACGAGGCACTGACGCCAGCTCCAGCAAGGTACCCCCACCAGGCACGGGCGAGCCACGGGCTAGCCACGGCGGTTCGGTCTACGCCCGGGTGGGACCTGGCGAGTCAACACCCAGTTTGACACCTCGTGGTCCTAACCCAACACAGACCTCGCCGCCACCGCTGTCCTCCTCGTCGCTACCGCTCGAGGCAGGATAGTCGGCACCGCTCGGGCTCCCTTCGCAGCAGTCGAGAAGCACACGTGGGGCCCCCCAAAGGAACATGGAGGGCCGCCATAGGAGCAAGCCCCGGGGAGGGCGGAGGGGTTGGAGTAGCGCTCCGCCTCCCCCGGCCCCGACCTCCGCGGCGACGTCGGCCCCTCACCCTTCCTCTACGACGGGTGTTCGGGCCGTCTTCCGCCGCGACAACTTCAGAACGTGTGGCATGATCCGAACGGGATCCCCTCGCCACCCTCACAGCCTACGGTGGCTGACCTTGTCCCCTAACCACGATTAGGGGCAAGTGCCACCAGCAAACGGAAGACGATTCCAAGGCCAAGACTGAGGAGTTGGTGGATCCACGAAAAGTTGAGTGAGAAAAACCCCTCGCAAAACCCTCCCAATTTATAGGACGAGGCGCAGGGGCTAGCCTCCCTTACTCTAGAAGCCACCACCCTCTCTGACCAATCGCTCGAGCTCACGGGCGAATAGAGAACCACCTTGATGCGCCAATGATTGCACGGCCGGACCCAGCCACTACTGTGCCTTTGAAGGACTCGTCTGCCACCTGTCCATCAATGACTACGCATGCCACGCGCGTGGCAGGGGTGTTTCAAGAGGTGGAGAGGCAACTTCGCGCATGATCTCCCACTTCGCGCATTCGATGCGCGGTGTGGGGAAAGGCAACTGCTAGCAGAATCCAGCCATGAAGGCTCATCCACCTCTTTGGGCCTGGCCCAACAACGCTCCCTGCACCTGTGTGGCGCAGGCCCGGGGGCTCCTGTCGGTGCACTAAAGACTGGGGTCTCTAGTGCCCCAAACTTGTGCACGGGCGCAAAGATCCCTTGACGGAAGGGCGTGGCAGAGCCCTTACAAGATGCTCCCCAAGGCCACGTTCATTTGATGGACGTGATGAACGCACCAAGCACAAGACCCCGGCGGGCTTCCCTCGCCGGGGAGACAGCCGAAGGCCCTGGCAAGCTTCCTTGCCGGGATGAAGCACCAAGGCCCGGGCAAGCACCCTTGCCGGGGTGACATGGCAAGGCACTAGAAGGCATGCGCCTGCGGGGCATCCAGGTGTCGAAACACCTAGACACATGTCTTCACCAGCACTTATCTAACATGGACAAGACGTGCATTTAATGCACCTGACAGCGGTAGATAGATAAGCGCCGCTATAGGTTCACTCTATCATCTCGTGAACCTATCATCGAGCAGTGTAGGTGACCCCTTTGCCTATAAAAAGAGGCCCTTAGCTCATTCACAAGGGGTTAGACTCTCTGGAGATTGGCCAAGAAGACGGTTATCATCACTGTAAATGAACAACAAAAGAACGCTTAACACTATCATACGGGCAGGACGTAGGATTTTATGCATAAGCGGCCCGAACTTGGGTAAAAAGGCTTGCCGGGTGTTGACTGTTAGGTCTGCTCTTGACGTTGTTTTTTCCCTACCTACAATCACAAGGGTATCACGTTGATCCTCATAGGTGTCGATCTAGATCGCCGATGGGTGTCCAAGTTTATTTTCATCTATTATGTGATCCTGTTAAGTTTCATATCAATTGAAGTCCATATGGTAGCCCTAACACCTATCAAACACCTTGTGTGCACTCACCAAAGTTGCTGCTTTGGCCCCTTCAACTATTTCCCTTGAACTTAAATTTTTATCACACCTTATCTAGTTTCCTTTTACCTCGAGTAACCTTTCCATGGCCACTAGTCAATTATTGGAGAGTGACTCCATGTAGCTTCCTCTCATTTTCACCATGGCAGCACCATTTTTACCCCTCTTCATATACTTCTGCTTAAGCCAAAGCCCCCACATTCTTCCAGGGCATCTCTAGCTTGCTAATGCACCATTTCATATCAAAATATAGCATGCTCATGTGGGAAAAATTAGCAGCACATCTGAAACTTGATTTCTGGCTGAAAGGTAGCTTTGAACTGCAAGTACTAGCTACACTCATCCACTTGAGGTGAAAGTTAGCAGTATTGTAGTCCTTGCATAGCTAGCACTGCTAGACATGATTTCATCCCAAAACCACCCCACTGAAAACAACTTTTGCTAGCCCCAAGTTTGCTGCTGCAAACTTAATCAGAGTTCAAACAAATTCAAACCAGCCCCACTTGGGTCCAAACCTCATGAGTGCTGCATGGCATGCATGCCTTGCATGTTTGACACCTTGGCCTGGCCAAGGGGTGGCCCTCGACACAGGTGGTCGTGGTGACCACCACCCTGGCATGCAATAAGGGTGCTCCGCACTTTGTTTTCTTCCTTCAGGCCATATCCAGCTATTGCAGCTTGTCTAGGCACGCCACTTGACCCCACCCCCTTGACTAGTCCAACCCCTCCCCGACGCCAAGATGCAGCAAAGGTGGCTCAGGCACGCGTGGCCACCTTGCACAGAGTGCACCGAGAGATCCCGAGACTTCCTTCGGCCGCCCCTCCATTTGAAGCTCTCCCCCGAGCCCCTCTCGGCCATATTCCCCCTCTCCACCTCGAGCAGGATCAGGGAACCAGTAGCTCTTCCTCTAGGGCTCTCCATCACTGGGAATGGCTGAAGCGCTGCCGCCGGCCATCTCCCAAATTCGTGAATCCTCGAGCCCCATTCTTCCCCTAGGATCCACCTCAGCTCCACCACACCCCCCTCAGGCCTCCCCTCATCCTTGCTCACTCTCTCCCCTGTCGAGCCGCCGCTCCCACAGCCACCCGTCGTCATCCTCCGCCGTGGCTAACCTCCCGCTCTCCTCGCTCCTTCCCGAGCAGAGCTATGGCCTCAGGTGGGTGCGGCATGCCTCCCTAAGCGCACAAGTGGCCAGGGCCCCAACACAGGCGGCTGGTGCTGTCGAGGGAAGGCGCCAGTGCGCGCTCGGGCGGGCTCCCCTGCCCCTCCCCTGTCCAAGCGGGAAGTGGCAGAAGGGTCTGCCAGGCGGGCCCCGTGTGTAAGCCACACACCGATCGGGCCCCGTGTTTTAAGTGGCCGCGCCCTGGCTGGTTGGCGTCTCCCTCGCACGGAGGCGCATATTTGAGAATACGCCTTCGGCGTCACCAGAGCCTCCCATGCGTTCTGAACAACCGGGTCGGCCCATGGGCTATCTGGCGCCCAGAGCACACGGTAACCCCCTCCATTTTCCACCTTTTTCTTTTATCAGAATCATCAAAAATCCATAGAAAAGTTATCTGAAGTTGAAATCTAATGATTCAAATTTCTACATGTTCCTAAATTCGAGATCTATCTAAATATGTGTATGGCACATTTTTTCCGAGCAACTTTCTATGGTGTTAATATTCGAACACCAATTTGAATATTTTGAACTTCACCTTTCAAAAATCCTAGAGGATTCAAATCAACTCCAAATGGAGTGATTCGAGTTTCCAGAGTCTCCTAATATCTTGCATTGGTTTTGAAGCCTTAGTCAACATTTTTATCTGGCATGATTCTGTTGCACTAAATAAATAGCTTTCTTTTGCTATTTATCCAATATTAGAAAATCCCTAGAATATTCATATCAACTCCAAATCTAGTGAAACAACTTCCTAAATATTTCTGAAATCATGTTCTATTTATTGAGTGCCTCCACTAATTTTTAACAAAACGATGTCTGTAGATTTCCTTAAGGACGACCTATTCCTCCTTTCGTCCATTCAAAAATCCCTGATGGTCCAAATCTGCTAGAGCAAGCTTCACATATTTTTCTTATGACCAGAGAGGTACAAGAAAAATAAAACTCCTATTTATATAGCACTTTTGTTTCTGCTTGCTGTGCGGCTTACTGTGTTTGTTTCTGGCGATAGTTGACGGAGTAGACGGAGTACTCGGAGTTGGATCGGAAGACCTCGAAGACCCTGAGGACTTATGTGAGCAAAGGCAAGCAGCCCTTTGACCATGTCTGACAAAACATTTTCATGCACGCCAAGTTGAATACTTTATTCTGATGCATATAGTTCAGGTTAATCGGTGCACGCCCAACATGGTGTTACCGATGGCTCCTCCGGAGCACTTGCATTGAGCATGACCCTACCATCTATGAGGGTCACGCTGACAATATGTTGGCAAGTAGACAACAGTCCTACGCATAGTAAGAGCATGGCATAATGATGGTAACACATAGTTGACATCAAAGGTTTTACGAATACCCTGTCTAATGCCACTAATGCCCGGGGGTGATGATGTTTACTTAGGTGACCACTTGTGAAAGAACTGGTGCACCGGGAATGTTTTGTGTGAGTGGTTTCGGAAATGGGAATGGATTTATGATGTGTCGACCGTCCCATCCTTACATGTGCGACCACGTTACCCCTTTATGGGACGGGGCTTTGTTGATTACTTTGGTCGGTGCTAGCAAAGAGGCCACATTACTAGTGGCGGGAATGATATGTGGTCACTCTCGTGACGGAGTTGTACCAGGTAGGCTGACTATGTCGTTTTTACGTGTTCCGGATACACCGTTGGTCCCCGCATGGATGATATGGTCTGGAGTCGGTGCTTGTAATACGTACATCATGTGGGTTGGGTACCAATCGAGTGGACTCTTTGTCTAGTGCCATCAGGGGAAAGGCAATGATCGGTTACTTACCTCGTGTATGTTATATACTGCGAGTCGTGGATGACACGGAAGTTTCCCGGATCTCGTGGGTATAGCGTACAACCTCTGCAGAGTGTAAAACTATTCGAATAGCCGTGTCCACGGTCAAGGAGAGTTGGGTAATCCTTCTTAAACTACATCCAGTCGTTTCCGCATAAACCAAGTGTCAGTGTGTGTGTGTGTTTAAAGGTGTTATATGAGAAAGATGATATGACAAGTTTGTTGACTTGGCATATAGGGTGATCCTATGATGTTCAACGCTCAACAAATATGTTGATATCTGTGACCTGTTCTTATGTTTACCATCTAGATTATGATGCATATCCATACAAGTACTTGACCATGTTCATTTTTGATCAAAACTTGCTTTTCGCAAAGCCTGCATATTACTTATTATCGTACCAACTGCATTATCCATATCATGGGCTGTTTGCGAGTACATTCGAACTACTCATTGGCTTGCCACTAGTTATTTCATTGACCAGGTATGAGAGAATAGGAAATGGTGAAGAGCACCTTGGTGACGTTCCTACGAGCTTTCACACTTCCCAGTCAGAATGCGTGTAGGTTAAGGCTGATGGAATGGGCTCACGCTTTCGACCAATACTTTCGGTATTGGTCAAGTTTGGTGTGCTAGCCTTCAAGGCCCCTATATATGTAAGACTTGACCGCAAAGGTCATTTATTGTATCAAACGGTATGTATGGATGTAAGACTCTTGTTATCCAGTTTATGTGTGTTCGGTGAGCATTGATCTCTGGGATCACTGAGCACGTTCATTCGGCGATCTCGACTCGTAAGTCGGGGTCCCCACAATCTTGTGATTATTTTTTGCATATTATACAATCCAAATCAATGCTCTGGAGTCATTAAACTTATACTAAAAAGTGCATGAATTTCATTTTTTCGGTTACCCGAACAAACCAAACCAATATATTATGGTTAATATCGTTAGATTTTTAAATTTTGAGTGATTATTTCGGTTTCTATATCTCCAAAACCGAAATTATAAAGAACCGAACAAATCGAACCGTATTAACCCTATAAACCAAACGCCAAACCCTACTCGTCGAGCCCTGTCTTTCACGTGCAGGGGAAGCATCTCCATCCCCCACGTGCCTAACAAAGCCGGTTACCTTGATTTCATTACCAAGGTCGTGGAACGGCTTGAGGCAGGCGCTTGGGAAGTGGCGGCTATGACCGTGGAGGAAAGTCGTGACCTTCTGTCCCAGGCGCTGACGCGCGTCTTCAGCAATCTCTTCCACACCGATCTCCACTTCAATTTCGAGGCCGTGATGGCGCCTGTTTCAGAGGCGAGACGTGACATCCTGGTGAAGGAGGTTGGGGACCATGTCGATGCACTGAGCGTGCAGGTCGCTCCCGATGGCTTCGACGGCCAGGGAGGTGCCGAGGCCATAGTCGATGAAGATGACGATAAGGCTGTAGCGCATGAGGTGAATGGCGTTGGCGACGAGAGTTGTGCGTCTCTCTAGGCCTCACTGGTCCGATGGCCTTGCCGGCCTCTAATCCTGCCGAGGCGCGAAGCCGGCAGCTTATGCTTGAACCTCCCATTTGTGTCATGAATGTTTGTTTTGCATGAATTCTTGTGCCTCTATTGTCGTTTCATACCTTGTGTTGCCCGTCGTGTGTCTTTTATGCAGGTCCTGGAGCCACCTGGCGGCGAGGCTACGATCACCCGCGTGTGGGGTCAAGTAGTGAGAGTACCCGAGGCAGGCTAATGCCTTCCCGAGGTGTATGCCTGATAGGTCATCCTTGACCATGTGCCACACGAGGTATGCTTGTTGAATCTATTTTGTGTGTCGTGCGAGGAAGCTAGGCACTATGGCCTTGGTGAGGTGGTGCGTGTGGGAGTGGTCTTGTATATCGAGCCTGACAGGCCCGTGAACGGCGCCCGTGTCCCGGGCGTAGGCATCGTGCCCTAGCCCCCGATCGCGTGGCGTTCAAAGGGGCGGGCGGGGGGGGGGGGGGCGAGGGCATGTGGAGGGAAAACAAAAAACCAACGGAGAATAGCTAGATCTTTATTAAAACCATAGACAAACTCGTTTACAAGCGCCAAAAGGGGGGATACGGTTGTCGTGTCCTGCACGAGTCAGCCTGGTGAGCTTGCTTGCAAGTTAGAAAAGGGAAAGGAAAAATTGGTTGACGTATTCAGTATGGGCCAACCTAGAAAGAAAGGGCAGCTGCCGTATTTAGTATGCGTAAACCTAAAATAAGTGTTAGCTCCGGCTCGTGAGACGTCTTCTTTGATCGATTCTAGAGGGGATGCATGCGCTTCCACTATGGTATGGGCATAGTCGCGGTTCGACAGTCATTCTACCAGCGCAGAGCATAGGGACTTCCACTTGGACGTGGGAGGGCCCTCCATCGCCGCCATGATGTGGCTCTTCGTGGGATTACACATTGGAGGCTCGAGCTTTACAACTCCCTCATTATTACGTGAGAGGGTCATGAGTAGAACCTTCGGAGATGCTGAATGTTCCACGCGTTTGCCACCATGCTCCCGCCCTTCATCTCTAGGCATGCGGCACCAGGCCTGAAGACATGGGAGATCCTAAAGGGGCCCTTCCACATAGGAGAGAGCTTGTGAAGGCCCTCCCAGGAGAGGACCCATCTCAGGACAAGGTTTCCAACTTCTACGGTGCGGGGGTGGATGTGACAGCTATGGTAGCGCCGCAGGGCTTGCTGGTATCTTGCGGCGTGAAGGGCGGCCTAGCAGCGGGCCTTCTCGAGGAGGAGGAGGAGGTCGGCTTCTCGCGAGTCAGCTTGATGCGCCTCATCAAATGCCAACACCCGCGGGGAACCATACTTGAGCTCCGTGGGGAGGACGACCTCCGCCCCGTAGACGAGGAAGAAGGGGGTCTCACCGATGGGCTTTGTCGCGGTGGTCTGCATAGACCACACCACACACTTTAGCTCATCAAACCAGTCCTTCACGTAAGCTTTGTGGTCCTTCTTGAAGCTCCTGGTCTTGAGGCCCTTGCGGACCTTGATGTTAGCGTGCTCAGCTTGGCCGTTGCTGCGTGGGTGCGCCACAGAGGCGTAGCATATCTGCGTACCAAGGTTAGCACAATACGATTTAAAAACACCGCTTGTGAATTTGGACCCGTTGTCGGTGATCATGCGGTTGGGGACGCCGAGCCGACCGGGATGTTGCGCACGGCTTCGACTTCCGTCCACTTGGTGAACTTGTCAACGACGATGTAGAGGTAGTGGTATCCGCCGGTCGTGCTGGGGAAAGGGTCCAGGATGGCTAGCCCCCACACTACGATGGGCAGGAGAGCGGAACAGTTTGCAGCCCCTGCACAGGTTGGTGGATCTGTTTGGCATGGAGCTGGCACGCCTCTCGGGACTGGACCATCTTAACAACATCGTGAAGTGAAGTGGGTCAGTAGAAATCGTTGTGCAATGCCTTGCCAACGAGGGTGCGTGAGGAGGAATGGTGCCTGCAGTTTCCTCCGTGGATGTCGGCTAGTAGCTCACACACGTGCTGCCGCGTGATGCACCACAACGAGTTGCCGTTGGGTCGCCTGCGGTACAGCTCGCCATCCTATAAGCAGTAGACGATGGCCTATCGGACGACGCACTCCGCACCCTCGTCCTGTGCGGGGAGGTCACCGTGGGTCAGGTAGGCCTTGAACTCAGCCGTCCAATCGCCCTCTTGAGGCTCAAGTGCCAGCATCAGCTGATCCCCTAAAGGCAGACCACAGTTTGGCGCGCCCATCGTTGGCGCTGGGGGTAGCCTTTCAAGCAGCAACACAGTTTTGTCAACAAGTGGCACGACGGGTGGCTTGATGAGCCGCTCCTCGAAGATGCCCCCTTGGCTATCATAGCGTGATGCCCCCTTGGCTATCTCGTTGGCCTCGTGGTTGGTGTCGCTAAGGATGTGCTGCAATTCCAAACCGAGAAATTGTTTCTCAAGTTTACGTACCTCCTCCAGGTAGGCTGCAATGTGCTCGTCCTTGGGTGTGTACTTCTTGTTGGAAAACTAGACCGAGAGCTGCAAGTCACCCATTACCACGAGGTCCCTGGCGCCAAGGGTCAAGGCGGCATTAAGGCCGGTGATCAGGCCATCATACTTGGCAATGTTGTTGGAGACCTTCATGTCGTGCTTGAAGCATAGATGGACCGCGTAATAGAGCTTGTCAACTTTCGGCGAAGTGAGCACCACGCCAGCCCCCGCGCCCTGTACGGAGAAGGCATCGTCGAAGTAAATGACCTAGCCGCGAGGCGCTTCATCCCCGGGCAAGGTGACTCACCCTCGCGAGGCTCTCCTTCACTCAAGTCCATCTAATCCACGACGGAGTCTGCCAGGGCCGCACCCTTGATGACTTTGATGGTGCAGAACTCCAACTTGAAGGCTTGCAACTCGATGTTCCACTCGGTGACCCTGCCAATGACGTTAAGGCTGCACACGATCTGCTCCAGGGGGTAGGCAGAGATGACCTTGATCGGACACCCCTGGAAGTAGTGGCACAGCTTCCTCGAGGCGACGAGGAGCATGAGGAGGAGCTTGTACTGCATCTGATAACGCTCACGCGCATCTCTCGGCACCATGCGGGTGTAGTACACGGGGTGCCCCATGTTCCTCGTGACCGTGGAGTCATCGCCGCACTCGTCGAAGGGCTCGTGGGGTGAAGCTGCTGGGACCATCGAAGGCGCGGAGTCGCGGGTCTCGAGAGACCCTAGAGGTGAAGCAGCCTCCTGAGGTGAGATGTCCTTCAAAGGGAGACCAGCCTCCGGAGAGGGGACGCTCCCAAGGATAGTGACGGCCTCTTGAGGGTCACCCGCTCCGGATCCAGACAGGTCCTGCGTCGGCCCCCGCGATGCCTGCTGGGCAACTGTTGGCTGCTTCTTGGGGTGAGTGAGGCCTTCCGGCTCCACGGCGAGGGTTGCACTGGCCGTCTGTGGGGTGGCCGCCAGGTACAGTAGAAGGGGCTTGCGAGGCCGCAGTGCGACCATGATGGGAGGTCTCGTGATGTACCGCTTGAAGTCTGCGAAGGCGGTTTCAACCTCCGGAGTCCACACGAACACGCATGTCCTCTTCATCTTGAAGAAAGGCAACGCCCGCTCGCCAAACTTTGGGATGAAGCACCCACGGAGGCCAGGCATCTCGTCAGTTTCTGCATTTCCTTGAGGGTTCAGGGAGGGTGCATTTGCTCGACGTCCTTGACCTTCTTTGGGTTTGCCTCGATGCCTCGATGGCATACAAGGAATCCCAGGAGCTTGCCGCAGGGTACCCCGAAGACACATTTGTCGGGGTTAAGCTTTAGGTTGACCCTTCGCAGGATTGTGAAAGTCCCCTTGAGATCCCCGACGAGCGTTCTGGCCTCACGTGTCTTTACCATGATGTCATCAACATAAGCCTCAGCATTCCACCAGAGCTAGGTCCCCAACACAATCTGCATCAATCATTGGAAGGAGGCGCCAGCACTATTCAGGCCGGAGGGCATGCTCAGCATTCTTCACATCTTTCTCTGCCATCTTGATGTGATTGTAGCCTAAGAAGGCATCCAGGAAGCATAACAGTTAGAAGCACCCGGTGAAGTCCACAATCTGGTCAGTGCACGAGAGTAGGAAAGGGTCCAGCGGCCAGACCTTGTTGATGTTGGTGAAGTCGATGCACATCCATTCCTTCCTACCATTATTGTGGAGGACGACGGGTTAGTGAGCCACACTGAGTCACGCACCTTGCGGTGGACCCTAGCCCCTTGCAGCTTCTACACTTCCTGCACGATGAAGTGTTGTTTTTCCACCGCTTGGCGCCATACCTTCTACATGACAGGGCATGCGGGGCACACCTCCAAGTGATGATCAATCGTGTGCCTCGGTACCTCGGTTAGGTCGGACGCCTTCCACTAGGACACATCCGCATTGGCCCTAAGGAAGACGATGAGCCTGATTTCTTGTTCAGGGGAAGGTCTGCGCCAATGGTGAAGGTGGGGATTGATCCGCCGTCATTCAACGACACCTTGTTCATCTAAGTCCAGTCTTGTGCGAACTGCAACTTTTTCCTCATCAGGGCCACCTCTAGTAGGCTATCAGGAGGCGCCCCCTCACCTCCGCTTCCAACACACAGAACCGACGAGGTCGTGGCTCCGCGCACTTTCTTGAGGCAACTCACTGCGTCCCTATTATCACACCTGATGGTCACCCCGCTGTTGCCGGGGATCTTGACGATGTTGTACCCCGTATGAGTCGCCGCCATGAACCTGGCAAGCGCGGGGTACCCTAGACAGTGTTGTACGGGAGGTTGTTGTGCGCCACATCGAAGTGGATGAACTCAGTGTGGTAGTTCCGACGGGTTCCGAAGGTAATGGGGAGGCGGATCTGCCCGAGAGAGGCCGTAGCTTCACCATCCACCCCATAGAGGGGCTCGGTAGGCTGCCGCCGGCTACAAGGAACCTAAAGCGCCTCGAAGACCGCGATGAAGATGATGCTGAGTCAGGCACCCCCGTCGACGAGGGTCTTGGTGACGGCCACCCCACTGATGGTGGGGGTGCACACCATGCGGAGTGTACCCAAAGGCGATCCTCTGCATCAAATGTGATACCATGCGGCGGGACTGTGGGCCCAGGAATGGCCTCCGAGATCCCCGCACCCTGTCGCCACTCAAGAATCATGTCCGTCCTGCAGAAGGACGGCTTGGAATGCTGGCCGTTGCCCGATGTTTGGGCTCCGCCCAGGATGCACGAGACCCCACCCCTCGGCGTGCCGCGACGTCATCGTGGCCCGAGGGCATGTTGCGCCGACGCATGCCGGGGCCGATGCCCTGAGATCCATGCCTTGTACCCCGTGCTTGCAGGAGTGGGGGGCAAGGCGGCGACGGAAGCACCCTCGCCCCCTTTAGGAACAACACCGAGCCTGGGCCCCGCGCCCGCCAGCTGAGGGCGGAGGAGCCCCTTGCACGGTGAGGTGCGGGCACCTGCCTGCCGAGGGGCGGTTGGCTCGGCGAAGGTGGGTGGCGGTGCCAACGCACCGAGCAGGTTGCCCGCTCGGCACGTGGATGGTGGTTATACGCCATGGTGCTGGTGAAGCTCGAGTTGAAATAGGAGCCGGAGAACAATGGCGCACCCCTACGTGGCGCGCCAAATGTCTGAATTGGGGCTCCGCAGACCCAAGGAAAGGTTCGAACACTAGGGTGCACTCGCTCTTCTTCCCTGTTCTACCTCACGGCTTCAAGACGGCTCTATGATGGCGCGAGCTAGGGAGACTAATTGAAATCACATGACAGTTACCTAGGTTTGGGCCACCTCGCGGTGTAAAACCCTACTCCTGCTTGTGGTGGGATTGCTTGAGGTGGAAGTCAATTACAAAGGTGGGTTCTTGCCTTAGCCCGGGGGTGAGGTTTTATTCCCTTCTATGGAGGTCGGGCATGTCCTATATACTGGCCTTGATTCTCTTTCCCGAAAACATCGGCGGGAAGGGTTGCCACAATGGCCATTTTCAAAAGGGGCATGAGTGGAGTCTGCCCTGACAAAGGTGGTCTTCGCTTGCAAAAGCTTCTATTCATGACGTGCTGGTGGTCTCGGGGATGACCTCCATCTGTGGATCCTCCATCTTTAATCCTCTTGCACCGGATGGGAATCCCTTGGTTGTCTATTTAGGGTTTGCACCAGCTATCCCACCTTACTTAGCACGAAAGGAGAAATCCTCCCCGTACGCACTCGCTGGCACCGCTCGTGTGCCTCGTGCACGGCCTTCCCCATCCACGTGAAGGAGTTGGGTCGTGGGACCCGACCAAGACGCTCTTGGCGGGCTCGCTCCGCGGGGGCCTCTTGGAAAAACCTCCCTATGGATGCCCCCTCTCGAGGCCCTTGGCAACGATCTCCAAGTGCCCGCCTCATGAGGCATCGGCCCTCATGAGGGTCCTTCTCGCCGGGCTTGCTGACGGGCGAACCAGGCATATCCCGCTGTGTTGCGCCCGGTGCCGCATGCCAACGGGCTTGGGTACCCCAGATCCCATGGCCCCGACAAATTGAATATGAGGCAACGAAGATGGTTGGGGTTGATCAATGATTATGACCTTTGTATTCAATATCACCCCGTAAAGGCCAATGTGGTAGTAGATGCCTTGAGCATAATGGCTTGTTCCTTCAATGCTATGATCAGGGAATGGCTACCCACCTTGTATGAGGAGCTTGAGAGCTTCGGGTTGGAGCTAGTCACAACAGGATTTCTGGCAACCTCAAAGCGAAGCCTACATTGATGGACGATATCAAGGAAGCTCAGAAGGGATACGAGCATCGACGGTATCAAGAAGAAGATCAAGGATGGTAAGGCCCTAGGATTGTCAGTGGATGTACAAGGAGTTGTATGGTTTGGGGACTGCATTTGCGTGCCCAACAAAGCTGAGCTCAAGAACCTGATCTTGCATGAAACACATGACACTCCATATTCCATTTACACTGGAGGAACCAAGATATACCAAGACCTTAAGGCAACATTCTCGTGGCATGGCATGAAGAGGGAGATATCCTCTTATGTCGCTAAATGTGACGTATGCCAGAGGGTCAAGGCTGAGCATCAACTACCCGCTGGACTGCTACAACCTCTCCAAGTGCCTGAATGTATGTGGGACAAAGTCGGGATGGACTTCATCACTGGTGTGCCCAGATCAAGCAAAGTACATGATTCCATTTGGGTCATTGTCGACCACCTGACCAAGGTAGCCCAATTCATTCCCGTCAGTACCACCTATGGTGGAAGCCAGCTAGCTAAACTCTACATCAATCGCATCATGCGCCGTCATGGAGTTCCTAAGGAGATCGTGTCAGATCATGGCACCCAGTTTACCTCGAGGTTCTAGAAGAAGTTTAACGAAGCTATGGGAACCAAGTTGTCCTTGAGCATCTCTTTTCGCCCTCAAACCGGCAGGCAGATGGAGCGAGTAAATTAGATACTCGAAGACATGTTGTGTGCTTGTGTCTTGGCATGTGCATCCAAGTGGGAAGATTGTTTTCCCTTTGTCGAGTTCTCCTACAACAACTATCAGTCCAGCCTCCAAATGGCACAATTCGAGGTGTTGTATGACTGCAAGTGTCGCACGCCCCTCAACTGGTCAGAAACTGGAGAAGGGATGGTCTTCCCACCAGATGTCCTTTGTCAAGCAGAAGAGCAAGTCCAACTCATCAGGCAATGCCTAGAGGTTGCCCAATCAAGACCTCATAGCTATTTTAATGCCCATCGCCGAGACATGAGTTTCCATGTTGAGGACTATGTATCTCGTCGATTCACACCTCTCAAGGGAACAAAGTGCTTCCACATCAAGGGAAACTTGCACCAAGGTACATTGGTCCCTTCAAGGTCAATGCAAGATGGGAGAAGTTGCCTACCAGCTAGACCTACCATCTGAGCTTTCGTATGTGCGCAACCTTTTTCCACGTGTCGCAACTCCAGAAGTGGCTCCAAGTTCCCAACCTCCCTGAGCACTACAAGGATATCGATCATCGAGCCATCGATCTTCGGCCAGACATCTCTTGTCATGAGAGACCAGTCCGCATCATGTACAAAGCCGAGCGATGCACCAGAAGACGCACCATCAAGTACATCTAGGTCCAGTGGAGCAACCGCACCGAAGCAGAAGCAACATGGTAGTGTGAAGACTACCTCAAATCCGACTTTCCTTCTATTTTTAGCTCCTAGCCTAGGAATCATGGGGACAAGATTCTTGTAAGGGGGATAGGTCTTTCACACCCTGTGTTTGTACCACTTTTTCCACATGTTATTTTTATAAAAATTGGAACCAACTTTAACTTTTTTGCATGTTTGTGATGATTTTGTTTTTGCAACTTGCTGATGTGACTGATTGAATTTTTGAATCACTATAGTTGTTCTCCTCTCTAAAACCTACCTCCTTGACCCCAAGCCCTTGCCTAATGATCATGCCATCTAAATAGAACTAGGAGACCATTTTTATAAAATTATTGTTTTATGAAAAGGCATTTAATCATTTTAAATTCTCCAAAACCCATGATTTGGGATTTGCACTTCAAGTCCCCAATTGAGGAGGGATGTTTGACAACAAAGACTTTATTTGAATCCTATTATTCGAAAGGCATTTAATAATCATTTTCAAAGTTATTTTACTATTTTATATAATACCTTTTCCTTAGTCCAGAAATAGTATTTCATAAGGGAAAAATATTTTCTTTCTTCAAAAATATTTGAGAAAATTTAGGGCAACTTAGTGAACATATAA
Source organism: Hordeum vulgare subsp. vulgare (assembly GCF_904849725.1). Classification (NCBI taxonomy): domain Eukaryota; kingdom Viridiplantae; phylum Streptophyta; class Magnoliopsida; order Poales; family Poaceae; genus Hordeum; species Hordeum vulgare. Next base: position 224,419,236 of record NC_058522.1, read on the forward strand.
TTTCCATACAAAAGAGTTTCAACACATGGTCATGTTCAAAATATTGGACAAAACCCCTCAAAACTATTTCTGCCTATTCCTAGCTTATGAAATATTTCCATTGGAAATGTTCTCAATAAATTCCAGGAAAATTCTAGCAAGTCACACATGATAAATGTGGTGATTCTCCAAAGTTTAATCCCAATCCAAGTTGATTTGATCCACCTATTTATCCCAAAACTTTTTCTGTCCAAAACCAAATTTGAGCAACTTTACATTGCCAAGTTTATCCAATTGATCCCAAACTTTACAAGAGTGATCTAGCCCCCAAACAAGGATCCTACACCAAGTGGTGCATTTGTGGGAGTTGATTTGATCACCTTGGTCCACACAAATCTGTTTCTGTCCATTTCTTGGATTTTTCATGTCTACATGGTCAACCTTGCTCAAATGATCTCAAACTTGGTGAATCCTACTGATTTTCTCATAATTTAATCTTGCTAAATCTTTCTGCAAGTGGTGAGGTTTATCTTGCTCAAACCAGCATCAAACACCTTCTCGTGATTTGGTAAAACTGCTTCTTTCAACCCTCACACTATTCTCCTTCACTCCAATTCTTTCCACAAGCCCAAAGAGTCACTCTTCACCTACAGTAGCAAGATCCAACTCTGGTTCAACCATGGAGTTAGACAAAAACCTCAATTTCCCCTCTGGTCCACCCTAGCAGAAGCCTTTTTCCTGTGTCCCTTTGACCACAGTCTCTCCCTCCTCGGCCCCAAAGCATCCCATGAGCATCCACACATCCCCCGGACACTAGAGGACAAGGTGGCACATGCCAGATCGTGCTCGCATGCAGTGGCATGCGAAAACTGCACTTTGGACACGCTACAGTGCACAAACGCATTGTCGGGGCCAACCATGACCAGCTTTGGACCCCCTCTGGCTGTCCCCCGAGCCCACTTGACGGGAGGAGTCCTTCGCCACGTCAAGCCCCTACTTTCTCCCCTTCCCCTCCCCCTTTAAAGCCTGCCCCCGACCGTGTAATTCGGTCATATGGCACCCGCCACTGCGGCACGCCAGGAGCCAGATCCAACCCCACACCGCGTCCGCAAGTCCTCTCTCCTCCCCTAGCCGTCGCCACGGTCTCTCCAGCGCACGAACTTTCAATGAACTGCGGCCCCTCCATATAAAACCGCCCCGAGCCTTCCTCTCCCTAACTTCAACCTCCTGCTACACCTAATCGCACCCCTGAGCCACCCAGTCATCGCCAGGAGCCCCTGAGCTCGAGATCAAGCTCCGGATCCACCGCATCGGGATTCCAAAACCCCCGAGTACAAGGTCGCTCCGGCTCTCATTTCTTTTCCAATGGAACAGTAATAGCTTCCTAATGGTTCCCCCTTTTTCCCTTGTTCTTTTGCTGCAGGATTCGTCCCCGGTGACCACGCTCCCGAAGCACCTCCGCCGCGGGACCTCGTCTTAGGCAACTCCTTGCACCCCGGTTCCTCTCTCCACCACCAGTCGAACGTCAACTCGCCCATGGACTAATTTCCACCCCTAGTTGCCCAAGTCGTGCCCTCTGCCGTCGCTGGTGAGATCACCACCCTCTTTGTCCCGAGGTTGAAGATGAAAATTGGGGGCCACCTGTTATCCTCGCCTCTCCCTCGCCTCCCCTCACTCGCATGTGCGCCTGGCCCGCCTGGGCTGGTTTCGCTGGCTGGGCCAATTCAGCGCACAGCTTCTCGCCCAGGAACTATGACCTTTTCTTTTTCCTTTTTATTCGTGTTTTGGAAAAACCATACACGGGCGAATATTTATGCAAATTCAAATATTCCTCCACCACAAACCTTGTAATATCATGTAGAATTTTAGGGTGCCACTTGTCCAATTTTTTGTAAAAGGTGGCATGCACTGTATTATTTTAAAACCCTATTTTAGGCATTTGATCAGTACGTTAAAATAGTTTCTGCAACTTTTTGCAGTCCAAATATAAAAGCCAATATTTTTTACAGAACCTATACTCATCCTAGTATTTTCCAAAAATGGTGTAACATTTTTCTGAGTAGAATATATTACCGTTTTTGGTTGAGTGCTAATTTTAGCTTGTTTATATTGCAACTATAGATTGCATTGCTGATGAGGGGCTTGGAGCGGAAGACCTTGAACACCCCTGAGACTTGGTTCAGCCAGCTAAGTAGCCCTTTGACCATGTCTAAGAAACTAGTTTATGCATGTCAAATAGCATTTCATTCCAATGCATTGAATCATGTTGACTCGGTGACCAACTTGGTGGGTTGTTTCCGATAACTTCATGTTGATACTTGCACTTGGGCATGACCCTACTTTCTATGAGTGTTGTGCGAGTGGGAAGTGGTTAGGTTGCTAGTAGGCCTACGCATGGGATTGGGTACATGCATGGTGATGGTAAAAGGAGATGATTTCAAATGTTTTACGAAAACAACGTCGGGTGCCACTAATGCCCGAGGGTGAGGTGTTGAGCTAGGTAACCACTTGATAAGGGAGTGGTATACTGAGGCCACTTGTGTGAGTGGTTTCTACAAACCAGATTAGATTTAAGGCTTGTCGACCATTCCAACCTTACATGTACGACCACAATACCCCTAATGGGACGGGGATTTGTTGATTTCTATGGTCGGTGCTAATAGAGAGCTCGCATTACTAGTGGCGGGAGTGACATGGTCACTCTCGAGACGCGGTAGTTCCAAGGAAGGGTGACCATGGGCTGTTTTTACAGACACCAGGCACATTGTTGCATTCCCTCGTCAATGATACATGTGATATGCATCATGAGGGATTTCCACCAATGAGTGGTCTCTTTGCTAGTATCGTCATGGGAAAGGTGATGTTCGGGTACTTACCTCGGTTATGTTAAATACCGTGAGTCGTGTTCTGACACGGAAGTTTCTCGAGTCTTGTGGCTAAAGTATGCAACCTCTCAAGAGTGTAAAACTATTCCAATAGTCGTGTCCAAGGTAAAGGATAGTTGGGTGGTGCTGCTTAAACTATGTCCACGAGTTTTTGCTTAAACTAACTTTGCGTGTGTGGGGGAATGGTGGCAGAACGAATGATGAGCTGAGCCAGATGACTTGGCATGATGGGTGAGCATGGGTTGTTCAGCCCTCCGTTGATATTGATATATGTAACCCGTTCACGTGGTTATCACTTGCCATATGATGCATGTCGTACGAGAAGTTGATCATGTTATTGCACTAGGGAAAACTCTACTTTCTGCAAAATAGCATACTAGTGTTATGTCATGCTTCATTACTGCCTTGTTCCATATAATGGGTTGCTTGCGAGTACATTCAAAGTACTCATTGGCTTGCCACTGGTTATTTAATTGGCTAGGAATGGAGGAGCAGGAATTCCGAAAAGAGTTCGTTGGTGACGAACATGCGAACTAGGATGCTTCCTAGTCAGAATGCCTATAGGTTAAGGCAGATGGCATGGGTTCAAAATTTAAATCAAAATAGTCGTTGTTAGTTGTGTTTGGTGTGTTGGCCTTCGAGGCCCTACCTATGTAAGACTTGGTGTTAATGGCCTTAATTAGCTTCTGTGTGGTCAGTGAGCATTGATCTTTGGGATCCCTGTACACGTGCATTCAGTGATCAGGACTTAAAAGTCGGGGTCCCCACGGGAGGCGAGCGTGGAGCGGCTACTGTTTCGTGTGGGGGTTTGGTGTAGCTAGCGTGACGGGCGACTAGCAGCGACGGCGGGCGTAGGCACGGTCGTGGTGAGCAACATGGTGGGCGGCAACAACAGTGCACCAACAGGGCCAGAGGACCACATAAGCACAAGAGAGGCGCACGTAGTGAGCAGCAAGGCGCGAGATGCACGCGGTTCAGGCACGCGCGTGTGGGCGCAGGCAGAGGCGTGTATCGGGTTGGCGAGAGCATGGCCCGGCGCGACGAGCGCTGAGGCCTGCGAGAGAGGGGAGCGCGGCTTCCGCAGTGAGAGGAGCCAGAAGGCTGGGCCTAACCGGAGTTTCAGGGAGGAGGGGTCGGCGAGTCTCAACGAAGCTGTCGGGGCGGTGGTCAATGACGAGGCCGGCAGGGAGCGATGGGGCGGCGCGACTGCGGGCAAGCTCGAGCCCGATCTTGAGGGAAACGATACAAGGTCGCAAGGGAAGAGGGAAGGGGGAGAGAGAGGTTAGGGTTCGGGGAGGGGTGGCTGATGACTTAATAGGGGAGGGGCGGCCGGTGGATGGTCGGTGTGTGGCCAGGGTGGAGCCATGGCAGGCATCCATCCCCCCTTCCCCTTAGTGAGAGGTTAGGAGAAGACTGGGGTGGGTTGGGCTGGGTGGGGGTAAGGGGGGCCTCGGGGGAATGGGGGAGGGGCCTTTTCTTCTATTAGTTTAATTTTTGTTTTAGAATTTTGTCATTTCTGTTTGCTTTAAGTTCGTGAGAAAAAATGACTTTTGTAAAATATGGCTTTGGATCCATTAATCCTAATGTATTATTATACCGTGCCTCAAAAATTTGGTGGGCATTGGACCTTGTTTGAAAACTTACATAAATTAAAGGCATCTAAATAATTGATTTAGCCTATGTTAGATTTGTTTTGGAGCACATAAATACTTTAGAAAATCTTGGTTTCAATTTTATAAATTCTTAGGGAATATATGTGACCCAGCTATTTTTTTAATATTGAATTTTTTATTGTTTTTGAAAAATATTGCGTCATTTCAGGAATTTGCAAAAATGTGATCCTTTTGGCCTAGCCATAGATGACAAGGACTAATTGGCCTAGCCAAGACCAATTAGTCCTTGTCGGCTATGGCTAGGCCGACAGGCTTGGCAGGCTAACGAGCGAGCTCCTATATGGCTCCTATGAGCCTTGGCTAGGCCGATTAGTACAAATCGGCCTAGCCGTGACCAATTAGTACTAATTGGCCTAGCCATGACCAATTAGTACTAATTTGTGTTGGCAAAGCTAATAAGTGCATGGATTTGTTTTAGGCCATGCAATGCACAATTTTTGATGTCCATGATATTAAAATTGCCCCTCTATAAATTTTCCCGGTCGTTCTTTCCCGCCACGTTTTCCCGCAAATTTCTTTCACACCTCGTTTCCCGCCATTTTTTTCCGCCCCGGTTCCCGCTATTTCTTTCCCGCCAATTTCTTCCCCGCCATTTCTTTACCGCCTTGTTTTCCCGCTATTGCCCTGAAGCTTGTCATCTGAGTCTATAAAAGGAAGCATTGGACTGTCTTCTTCCTACATCCAGCCACACTTGAAAACACAAACGCTCTAGTCATTATGAGTTTGCCTTGCTCGGATCAAAGCATTAGGCCTCGGAAAATGAAGAATGCTAGTTCGCCTTGGGGGTGGAAGTAGTGCATTGTTGGTGTGGTGATCTCTGCAAGGTGAAGGAGGTGATAGATTTTTCAAATTGGTTGAGCATGAAGTTTTTCATGTGTGCCAATTATGAGGAAGATCCACCTGTTTCTATTTCTCCGTACATCAGGCCTCCAATATGCTCATTTCATCAAGAATAAACACTTTGTTGATATTACTATTTATTTGATATTTATATTTATCTTCTTTCGTAGTCTCCTCCTCCTTTGTGCATGTACTATCTTTGGATTGACACGGAAATGCCGGACTGGGCAGTGACCGAGATTCGTGAAATATGTCATCATGCATGGGATAGTTTGGACTTGGAAGAGCACCGCGTGAAGGCCGAAGTAGAGGAAAAAACAGAGGAGAGGAGAGAGTGGAAAGAGTACTACATGGAGCAGAGGGCTATGCTTGATGAGATGCTGAAGAAAAACCGAGAAGAGGAACTTCGAGTGGCGGAGGTTTATAGAGAGCGATAGGAGGCCCATGATGCTGAAAGGCAGAGAAAGAAAGAAAGGGATCATGTGGCCAAGGAAGCAGAAGAAGCTGGTGATGGAAAAGGAAAATATCCATGTTGGACTCAGTATATTTATGTTACTATATCCTAATATTTTTGAATACTTTCAGCACGTTGTATCTTAATTTCAGCTAGTTGTATCTTAATTTCAGCAAGTTGTATCTTAGTTTGAACATGTTTCGTTTTCCCGTCATATCTTTCCCGCCATTTCTTTCCCGCCATATCTTTCGCTCTCAGGCACCTATAAAACTCCCCTCCGCACTAAGGTTGGATAGCAGTGTAGTCCAGTAGCTAACTTATGTCAAGATGTCCCATTATCCTTTTGATCGTAGTTTTCACTCTAGTATGTCTGTATGTCTTCTGCTCTTAGGTAGCAATTTCAAGATAGACAATAGAATAGTTACATGGGACGAACTCAGCAGTAGTGACACGCTACTGAATGAGGTTTCCCATGCATTATGTAGGAAGGGTTGGCCTAGAAGGACATTTGAGGAGATACGGAAAGAACTTATCAGGTTGAATGAAATATGGAAGAAGAAAGGCCAACACATACATGGTGGAGTAAGACATCAATTTTTATGGATGGATCACAGTGAGGACGAAGACGATACCTTCATTTCGAGTACCAAGGACAAGAGTACCTCATCATCGAAGGGCAAGAGCTCTGCCTCGATGAAGGACAAGAGCTTTGCATCATCGAAGGGCAAGAGCTCTGCATCGACGAAGGACGATGATGATGCCTTCTTGTAGTTTAGTCGCGCCTTTTAATTCATATTTATTATGTAGTATGTGTTTGTAATCTCAAGTTGCTGGTAGTATAAGTGTTATCCCCGCTGAACCAACCGAGCATAGAAATCTCATACAAAAAATAGACGTATGCCCAATACATAATTAGATAGTCATGTCTCTAATGATAGATAGAAGTCTCATACATAAAATAGATATATGTCTCATACATAATTAGACAGCCATGTCTCTAATGGTAGATAGAAGTCGCATACAGAAAATAGAGATATGTCTCATACATAATTAGATAGCCATGTCTCTACTGATCGATAGAAGCCTCACTCACGACGTCTGCCTTGGTGCTCTAGGGGTGTGGGAGGGGTACTCCATCCAAACTTGTGGGGTGGCCTAATGTTTTGAAGAGGAATCTCGGGCCCGCCCTGGTCATTTTGTGTATCCTGTGTGGGCCATGGTGGAGGAGTCGAAAACATGTCCAGCCACATGTTTTGCTCTGATACTGGTTCTTCTTGTTCACTTGCGCACCCGGATCTGGACGCTGATGCCTCCTGATATGCATACGCTCCTACAGGTGGCTGCATACCAGTTGGGTGTGGGTGAAACATGAAACCCGTAGTGCGACCGTGATGTTGTGGTGTTGGCTGCAACACGGAGCTCGATGAGGGAGTATGGTGTTGTGGGTGGTGCCACACGGAACTGCCAGCCTGGTCAGGAGGTGGTGGATGTGGCCTCGGTTCCGTTCTAGGCGTGGACGCGGCTGCTGTCGATGCAGGGAGGGACGCGGATGCGGCTGGTGGTGCTGGTGGTGTTGCTGCTGAACAACGTCCGAAGTGTGGGGGCACGTGATAGCTTTATAGACATCTCGCATCTTCTGCTCCAAGCGCGTGAACCATGGCTGGAGCTGAGACCTCGGTACCAGAAGAGGTTTTTGTTAGCTAAGAGAACCTCGAACCTTCACTCCAGATTTCCAATGGTGATAACACCGTGTGACCGGGCTTTCTTCATCTTTTCATCCATGTACTTCATAACCCTTTCACAGTAACGTGTGTTCGGATTGTTAGTGATATGTAGCACATAACTTTGACGTCTTTCTCTGAAATACTTCACTGTGCCATAGAAAATTCCCGCCACGATCACTGTACGTGGCAAAGCCCTGTTTCCCTTGAGGACAAAGTTATATGTTTCAGCCAGATTGGTAGTCATGGCACCGTACCTTGCTCCATGTGTGTCATGCAACAAAGACCACCTCTCCAATGGCTCATGCTCTATCCACTGACCAAATGTTTTAATTGTCCTCGCAAGCCTTTTCCTTGTACCAGGACGGTCAAATCCTAGCAAGTTACAAAGCCCAACCGGCTCTTCCTCCACGGTAGCAGATCCTATTGCTAGTTGTGCAGCTACTGCTTCAACATGTGCCCTCACAGCTGCATCTCTTGCAACTCTCCTATCCCTAACATGTTTCTGTGTGCAAACATTTTGTGTGTTACGTATCAGCTCGTACTTCCAATGTTAGTTCTGCTTGTAGAGTTTCTTGAATAGATTCATGAGGTTCTTATTTCTAAACTGCGAGAAGAAATTTGCCCCAAGATGGCGCATGCACCAACGGCTCTGCATGTGGTGCCATGGAGTTTGTTCATCCGGACCAGGGTTTGACAATGTCTAGATCACGCTGAGTATACCAGCATGTTTGTCATGAAAGATGCACACATTCGGCTTATTGTCCACAACTACTATTTTCAACTGCTTGAAGAACCATGTCCAACTCTCGATATTCTCGCTCTACACAAAAGCGAATGCAAGTGGGACTACTTGATTTTGGCCATCTTGACCTATGGCTCTGAGAATCTGAACCTTGTACTTCCCAGTGAGAAAAGTGCCATCTACACATATCACCGGTCTGTCTGAAAGCTTTGATGCATACACCGAAAGAGAAGAACAACCGATGCAACACCCTCACAGTTGGGAACTCTGGCAGGTACAAGTTTTGTATGTCAACATAGGTTCCTGGATTATGGTTCTACACTGTCTGGAGGAGCCGCACAACAGAGTCATATGCATCAAAATACGAACCAAATCTGGTCTCAAGTGCCTTCTACTTAGCCCTCCAAGCCTTGCCATAAGAAATGTTGTACTTGAACCTGACAAATACTTTTGTCTGTATAGCCTTAACTTCCATCACTTTCCTCACCACTATCTCGCTGTAAAGCAAGCGAGCAATCACCGTGGAAGTAAGGTTAGGATGATCTTGAGGGATACATGGAATAACACAAGTATGATGAACTATGTCACTTATGACCCAGCTTGTGCCATACTTAGGGAGATAGCCATGCACCCTTGCTGGACAACCCTGGTTTCTGCATACCATTGTCAACTTTTTCGGACTTGAAACATCAGCTACAAAAACTCTTTGAGTGGACATTGCCCAATAAATGATTGCATCCTTTAGAGTTTATTTATTTGGGTACAGGGCACCAGTTGCAATGTTGTTCTAGGGATACTGCCAGGCAGAATCATGACCATCCTTCACAAACATTGCAGATGAGAAGTCCTGATTCCATGATGCAGGAATAGGCACTTGATGTTTGTTCTCTTCTTCATCTGACTGTGTGGAACCATCTGAAATGTCACCTTCTCTATTTTCTTCTTGCATCTGGTTTTGCATCTACCCGTCTATCTCCTCAGCATTCGCCTCGTCACTGACATAATCATCTGCATTTCCTCCTTCTTCCTGACCGCTCTGGCCTGCTTCGTAAGCATCATCTCCAGCCTGGGATGCATAATTTGACTGTGAATCATGCATCCCTTCACTGCTCTGGCCATAATCATAACTACTTTCGGCTTCAGGTGCAGTCACCAGATTTAGCACAGGGAGCAGTAAGGCGACATGATTACATCCCCTACGCTTGCAAGATTTTAACCAGTGTATCCACTGGTCGCCGCGCTCTATATCCTTCAAAGAATAGTAAATTTTTGAACTTGACCAGGTCCATGATGCATGAACACCGACGGTGTGTGTTTCAATATTAAACCCTAAACATCCGGCCAGCCATTCTGTCAACTGATTAACACACCATGTTTCACGGGAAGTCACTGGCAGCTCAATCTACTGAAATTAACTAAGATCAGCTCCCATCTTATTTGTTTGAACAATACTAGGACCATAGTGAAAACCTAACTCCGCTAAATCAGACATTTCTGCTGACCTAAAAAATTATTCAACAACGACAAATTTTAGAAGAAGGACAAACCTATTTTTTTTGAATCAACGGAAAATTAAAAGACCTAAATAAATTTCCCAAATCTATCAGAGTAGCTAAAAATAATTAAACAACTTAACTCACATTTTCCGAATCAACTAAAAATGAGAAGACCTAAATATATTTCCCAAATCTATCGGAGTAGCTAAAATTAATTAAACAACTTAATTGACATTTTACGAATCAGCTACAAATTAAAAGACCTAAATATATTTTCCAAATATACCAGAGCAGCTAAAAATTATTCAACAAAGCTACGTGAACAAATGTTTAGTTTTACCCTTGAAGCGTGCGAAGAAACGATGAATGACGAATGAAGAAAGACAAACACCATCACCTCCAACTCCACCACAACCACAAACTTCACCCACACTCCACCACCACCCCACCACCACCACCTCCACCTCAACCTCCACCACCTCCACCTCCACCTCAACCACCACCACCTCCACCTCCACCTCAACCACCACCACCACCACCTCCACCTCCACCACCACCACCAAAAAATGGTCAATGCAACCACCACGAATTACCCCATCGCGAGAGAGACAGATGGATTGGCTGCCCTAATACTAGACAATACAACTACAATGGAAAATGTGACAAATAATAGTTAGGATTTAGTGTAAAGATGGGGGAGTTTTTGGGTGGGGAGAGGAGAAATAGGAGATGGAGAGAAAGAAAGAGATAAGGAGGAGGAGGAGGAAGAAGGAGAGGGAGCGCTGGCTCACCTTGGCCTCCTATCGGCCACGCCTAGGCCGATTGGCCACCCTCCAGGCCTAGTGGTTGCGGGCGACGTGGCCGAGCCAATTATCGACTACCATGTTGTCGACTGGTGAATTATTGGCCATGCCAAGGCCGAGATGGGGGCAATCGGCTACGACTAGGCCTACTGAAGCCAATTGCCTTCTGTCAGGCCGAGGCCGTTACATTTTTGAAAATTCCTTAAATGACGCAATATTTTTCAAAAACAATACAAAAAAATGCAATATTTAAAAAAAAAGTTGTAACCGAAACATCATTTTTGTTTTCATGTTTGTGAACTTTTGTTTCACACTTAATATTTCAATTTGAATTCAAAGTCGAAGTTGAAATGAGGTTCGAACCAAGATGATCAAGACTAATTAAGCAAAATGATTAGTACCTTAATGATGGTCACTATAGCTCATTACATTCGGGATATCACAATTCCCCTCCTCTAAAAGAAATTCTCGTCCCAACAATTAAGAGGTAGAAGTAAGGGGGACATTCTGGTTATGAAATTCTAACGAATCTTCTCGGTCTTGTTTGCACTTCTCAAAAAAATTGTCCCTTTCATTGATGTCTTCAATTCTCGGTCTCAGGTCATACCGAGGAAGTCATCATCCTTCCTTCAGGATCTTCATCATCCTACAAATGCGATTAGAGGGAGAACTCTGGAAGTAGGTAGATCCACAAAGTTGGGCATCTGACGACAAACTTAGGAAAGAAGACATGAATTATATCTCGAGTTGTAACTCAGGGAATTCATTGAGTGCAAGATGCGATGTAACAAAGATTTCAAATGGGGAGGCAATCATTCAATACCTGATCAAAAGGTGAAAGGGGTTCAGAGCAGCGAGAATAAATATTGGTTCTGATATTAGAACAGGTCATCCCTTTGACGGTGGGTGAGGAATTATAGATGAAGCCAAATGCAAAGGATAATTTGGAATCTGAGATGTATAAGAGAGTCTCGTTTCTATCTAGTGGAACGGTGTGTTACGGGCCCACCATGTTGGTCAAGAGTAGGCAGAGCGGTGACATCTTGTACGATCTTGGTAGCAAGACATGTCAGAGGATAGCGTGTCAATTATGTTGGCAATAATGTCGGTACTAAGGGCGGTGGACGAATAGAACCATTTTCCTGCTCATTGAAACGAGGCAGACCAATAGGAAAAGTTCTCGTCCACCGGCGGCTACTCAAATGTTATCAAAAATAGTAACATGGTGTTTTTGACAGAGTTGTACACCAAGGTTTTTACCTAAGCAGGGAATTACCACTGCCCACATAAGTTAGATTACAAGAAAGGTTAAATAGACCAATGGAAAGGAAAATGTGTTCACAAAAAAGTATTAGAGTATACCTTTCCCAAGGAAAACAAAGCATGGTATACATGATAGGTAACCAAGCATATAACCATTTAGATAAAGGGGTAAGGAGAATCATGATGTTTACCCATACAATACTGTTCGGATAATTCATCAAGAACATTTCAGCATTATGCTTCTAGTGTTCCTGTTGACATTCGAAGTACCACCTTCATGCCTCGAGGGTAGCACCGACATGGTCATCACGTAAAGGTTAGGCTTTGGGTACACAAAGGATCCATGAGGAACAACTTACAAAATAAGTCATACAATTTCCTTAGGGGAGAATGGCAAACGTTACCAAGGAAGACAATATAACAGTAGGTCCTTCGGCCAGGTGTGCTACACAGGACATCATCATACCGGCTTACATAAGGACCCAAGTTATAATTCTTGGACAATGTTCCAACCATTATGTCTACCCGAGATTCAGATCTGACTAGTGTCAGCATACCTTGGACTCAGGAGGCGTGAGAAGAAAAGGGGGCAACAAAAATTAACAAGATGATGAGGTAACATTCTTGGGATATGAACTACGGAAGCAAGTCTTCAATCCTGAGTTGGAGCGCAAGACACATGAACAACATGTCAAGACATTCATGCCCACATGGAATTCTAAAAACGAAATGCAACATAGTTATGATTTGGGAACCATCCTCGAGGATATCAAGGTCCTTGTGTAAATATGGATTAGGTCTTATGACTGAACTTATTTTCCTTCATCATATCAGTTAGTGGCTTGGCGTGCTAAGGAAGTTATGTGAAATGAAGATAGCAATTCTTGAAAACATATAACACTTCACACATGCGTGAATGATTTGGAATGATCCTAGAGGAAGCGAAACAAAACTTTGTCATATTCACGGTGACAAGAATGCACTTGAACTTTTGGAAAACACTTCTTCTATTAAACATATTCTTCATGAGCTTGCACAAAGATAATGCTATCAAGAGCTCTATCCTGAAACATGGAGAAGTCGAGGGTGTGACTGATGGGCTCAGCAACAATCCCCCCAATATTTCAATAGGGATGAATTTTCAAAATTATAAAAACAAGGAGATAGCACTTGGTAGATCAAATGATATAATGACGTATGCCTGAGGAATATCAACAACTAAACATTAATCGAAGGGTGCACTCAAAAATACAGACATAATACCACGACCGATGCTAAAATGGTGAGTAAATAACCAACGCACTAAGAATAAAACCATCAGCCATTAACTCCAAAGCAATAGTGCAACTAGAAGTATTGGAATCACACATCAGAGTTCACTTGTTGGTATTATGATTAGAAACAACACGGACCAAGAAATGAATGGTGATGGCGAGAAGTATCACTATATCAAAAATTCTTAAGAGGTGCAACAATTAGCACAACATGCTCGACAAAAAGATGGTAATACTCCAAGGTAGAATCATAACATAAGATGGACAACAAGGAACTCAAGGGACAACACAAAACATGAACAAGTTTGTCTTAGAGGGAAGGCAATAAGATTGTCGATGGTAACAAAAATATTGAGGGGCAAGGATGGTATTTCTCATCATGAATTCGATTGATATCATGCAAGAGCTCAAAATGCTGATGATGACCACGAAAAATTTGTAGAGAATTTTCATAAAGATGCAATCATTCAGTGATGACATCAAGCAAAGGAATGGTCAAGCGAAAGGTTACCGGAAACAAATATTAGAGTGCTAGCTCAGAATTGAAATTCCTTTCAAGACAACAAACATGATGTTGAAAATTTAATGTACGCTTAACACACAGTTGGAAATGTGTTTCGGGGATGGAGGACATAGGTAGCATGGTTCAAGCTCTAGAATGACAATGATGATGTAACCTAACATCTTGAACTAACATGATCGAGTACAAACTCATAAGCGAAAAAATACTAAGAGTTGTTGAATCACAATGCATACTCGATTCAGTTATTGGTGTCCTTGAGTGTCCAACAACTCAGAACACTATGAAACAGGAACTAGTGAAATAACATAGTTCACGAGGATCTCATAAGAAGTTACATAGCTCCGTGATATTCTCAAGATTCCAGGAATAATACTCAGAGATAGATCAGAATAAAGGTTAGACTATTGTATTGATGTGTGGAAGACAAGCACTTTAACTTGTGTGATAATGAAATCAAAGTAGAACAACATGGTCGGAAACACCATTGCAAAGGATAAGATCACATATACTAGATCGAAATATACTAAGGGAAATTTATCTTTACAAGAAGCTTCCATGATAAGACATACACCGGGTCCATGTGCATGTACACAAAGTTCAACATCGACTCCCACTTGATCAATGCATCACCTCCCATTTACTCCTTGCCTTTGATGAAATTGTAGCTTTGAAAGAATATCTGGAAAAACACCAGAAGAGTAAGACTCGTGAAAACTGTTGGGCTCACATGGATTAGGGAAGGCATAGGTTCAACCATCACGGCATCTTAAGAACATCTACCACAAACTTCAAGAGTAATTAACACATGCTTGAAGAGCATGGCTCAAAAAATCACAAATACAACTTATGAGAGGGAAAAGACAAAATTTACCAATGGCATCATGTATCACAGGAAGAATATCATGTAACTGTTGGAAATATGCCCTAGAGGCAATAATAAATTGGTTATTATTATATTTCCTTGTTCATAATAATCGTTTATTATCCATGCTAGAATTGTATTGATTGGAAACTCAAATACATGTGTGGATACATAGACAACACACTATCCCTAGTGAGCCTCTAGTTGACTAGCTCATTGACCAAAGATGGTCAAGGTTTCATGGCCATAGTCAAGTGTTGTCACTTGATAACGGTATCACATCATTCGAAGAATGTTGTGATGGACAAGCCCCAAACTATAAACGTAGCATATGATCGTGTCATTTTATTGCTACTATTTTCTGCATGTCAATGTATATGTTCCTATGACCATGAAATCATGCAACTCCCGGACACCATAGGAATACCTTGTGTGTGTCAAACGTCGCAACGTAACTGGTGACTATAAAGGTGCTCTACAGATATCTCCAAAGGTGTCTGTTGGGTTGGCATGGATCAAGACTGGGATTTGTCACTTTGTGTGAGGGAGAGGTATCTCGGGGCCCACTCAGTAATACAACATCACAACAAGCCTTGCAAGCAATGTGACTAAGGAGTTAGTTACGGGATCTTGTATTACAGAACGAGTAAAGAGATTGCCGGTAACGAGATTGAACTAGGTATGGAGATGCCGACGATCGAATCTCGAGCAAGTAACATACCGAAGGACAAAGGGAACAACATACGGGATTAACTGAATCCTTGACATAGAGGTTCAACCGATAGAGATCTTCGTAGAATATATGGGAGCCAATATGGACATCCAGGACCCGCTATTGGTTATTGACCGGAGAGTGTCTCAGGTCATGTATGCATAGTTCTCGAACCCGCAGGGTCTGCACACTTAAGGTTCGGTGACGTTTCTGTATAGTTGAGTTATATGTGTTGGTGACCGAAGTTTTTTAATACAAGATGAGATCCCAGACGTCACATGGAGTTCCGGAATGGTCCGAAAATGAAGATTGATATATAGGAAGTTAGTATTTGGATTCCCGAAGGTTTTCGAGCATTGCCGGTAGTGTACCGGGAGTGACAAATGGGTTCCGGGGGCCCACTGAGTGGGCCAACCACGCCCAAGGGGTCCACATTGGTTTTTTGGATGCGCAATAAGGCATAATGGGCTGACAAAGTCTTCCAAGGAAAGCCCATGAGGAAAAAGTGGAAAATCCAAAAGAGGTGGGAAATTTAGGAAGGAGTCCTAATCTAATTGGGATTGGAGGAGGACTCCTCCCTCCTCCACTTCGGCCGACCCAAGGGAGCCTCCCTTGTGGCACAAGGCTGCCTCCTCCCTCCTCCTATATATACTAGAGGTTTAGGGCTTTTTGAGACACACCTTTTCCACGTGCTGCCCTCTCCTCTAGATCGAAGTTCTTCCTCTAGATCGGTTTTCTGTGGAGCTCGGGCGGAGCCCTACAGGAATAGATCACCAGCACCACCAGAGCGTCGTCGCGCTGTGAGGGAACTCATCTACATCCCTGTCTCTCTTGCTAGATCAAGAAGGTGGAGATCGTCATCGAGTTGTACGTGTGCGGAACACGCAGGTGTCGTCCGTTCGGCACTTGATCGGGACGGATCGTGAGACGGTTCGTGGGACGGATCGTGGGACGGTTCGTGGGACGGATCATGAAGACGTACCACTACATCAACCGCGTTTATTAACACTTCCGCTTAGCGATCTTCAAGGGTATGTGGATCTGATCTCCCTCTCATAGATGATCGTCACCATGATAGGTCTTTGTGTGCATAGGAAATTTTTTGTTTCAGATGCAACGTTCCCCAAAAGTGGCATCATGAGCTAGGTTCATGCGTCGATGATATCTCGAGTAGAACACAAAAGAGTTTGTGGGCATTTATGTTCTTTTTTCTGCCGTCTTTAGTCTCTTCTCGATTCAGCGGTATTGTTGGATTGAAGCGGCCCGGACCAACTTTACTTGTACGCTTACAAGAGACCGGTTTCACGGACTAACATGCAACTTGTTGCATAAAGATGACTGGCGGGTCTCTGTTTCTTCAACTTCAATTGAATCAGATTTGACCGAGGCGGTCCTTGGAGAAGGCTAAATAGCAAATTGCATATCACTGTTGTTGCTTTGCGTAAGTAAGATGCAATCATACTAGATACCCATAACGGCCACGTAAAACATGCAACAACAAATTATAGGATGGCTAACTTGTTTTTGGAGGGTATGCATGTGATGTGATATGGACAAAGACATGGTATGATATATTGGATGTATGAGATGATCTTGTTGTAGTAGTTAAATATCGACTTGCACGTTGATGCTACGGCAACCGACAGGAGCCATAAGGTTGTCTTTAAACTAATGTTTGTGCTTGCAGATGCGTTTAATATATTGCTAGGTAGTAGCTTTAGTAGTAATAGGATAGATAGCACGACAACCGCGATGGTGGCACAATGATGGAGATCGTGATGATGGAGATCATGGTGTGGCGCCGATGACGAGGAAGATCATGTCGATGCTTTGGTGATGGAGATCAAGAAGCACAAGATCATGGCCATATCATGTCACTTATGATTTGCATGTGACGTTAATCCGTTTATGCACCTTATTTTTCTTAGAAGGACGGTAGCATTATAAGGTGATCCCTCACTAAAATTTCAAGATAAAATTGTGTTCTCCCCGACTGTGCTCCTTGCGACAGTTCATCATTTCGAGACATCACGTGATGATCGAGTGTGATAGACTCAACGTTCACATACAACTGGTGCAAAACAGTTGCACACGCGGAACACTCGGGTTAAACTTGACGAGCCTAGCATGTACATACATGGCCTCGGAACACAAGAGACCGAAAGGTCGAGCATGAATCATATAGTGGATATGATCAACATGGAGATGTTCACCATTGAAGCTAAACTCAACTCACATGATGATCGGACTTGAGGTACTGGATTTGGATCATGCGCCACTCGAATGAGGAGAGGGATGTCTATTTGAGTGGGATTTCTTAAGTAATATGATTGATTGAACTAATTATCATGAAGATATTCAAAAGGTCTTTGCAAATAATTTTGTAGCTTGCGCTGTAGCTCTACTATTTTTAGGTATGTTCCTAGAGAAAATTTAGTTGAAAGATGATAGTAGCAATTATGCGGACTGGGTCCGTAAACTGAGGATTGTCCTCATTGCTGCATAGAAGGCTTGTGTCCTTAATGCACCGCTCAGTGTCCTGAACCTCAAGCGTCGTCTATGGATGTTGCGAACATCTGAGATACACGTTTTTTGATGACTACATGATAGTTCAGTGCGTAATACTTAACGGCTTAGAATTGAGGTGCTGAAGACGTTTTGAACGTCACAGAATGTATGAGATGTTCTAAGAGATGAAATTGGGATTTCATGCTCGTGCCCTTGTTGTGAGGTATGAGACCTCCGACAAGATTCTTTGTCTGCAAAGTAAAGGAGAAAATCTCAATAGTTGAGCATGTGCTCAGATTGTCTGAGTGCAACAGTCGCTTGAATCAAGTGGGAGTTAATCTTTCGGATGAGATAGTGATGGTTCTCCAAAGTCACTGCCACGAAGCTACTAGAGCTTCGTGATGAACTATAACATAACAAGGATAGATGTGATGATCCTTGAGCTATTAACGATGTTGGACATCGCGAAAGTAGAAATCGAATAGGAGCATCAATTGTTGATGGTTAGTAAAACCACTAGTTTCAAGAAGGGAAAGGGCAAGAAGGTATACTTCATGAAATGGCAAACCAGTTGCTGATCTAGTGAAGAAACTCAAGGTTGAACCCAAGCCCGAGGCTAAGTGCTTCTGTAATGAGGGGAACAGTCACTGAAGCGGAACTACCCTAGATAGTTGGTAGATGAGACGGCTGGCAAAGTCGACAAAAGTATATTGGATATACCTGATATTGATGCGTACCTTACTAGCACTCCTAGTAGCACCAGGGTATTAGATATCGGTTCAGTTGCTAAGTGTTAGTAACTCGAAATTATAGTCTACCGATTAAACGGATACTAGCAACGGTGAGGTCACGATGTGTGTTGGAAGTAATTCTAAGGTTGATGTGATCAAACATCGCACGCTCCCTCTACCATCGGGATTAGTGTTAAACCTAAATAATTGTTATTTGGTGTTTGCGTTGAGCATGGACATGATTAGATCGTGTTTATTGCAATATGATTATTCATTTAAAGAGAATAATGGTTATTCTATTTGCTTGAATAAATACCTTCAATGGTTTGTTGAATCTCGATCGTAGTGATACACATGTTCATAATACTGATGCCAAAAGATACAAAGTAGTAATGATAGTACCACTTACTTGTGACACTGCCGCTTGAGTCATGTTGGTAGAAGATGCATGAATAAGTTCCATGCGGATGGATCTTGGTACTCACTCATTTTTGAAACGTTTGAGACATGCAAACCATGCCTATTGGTATAAACACATGAAGAAACTCCATGCAGATGGATCGTTTGGACTCACTTGATTTTGTATCACTTGAGACATGCAAATCATACCACATGGGAAAGATGACTGAAGGCCTCCTTTTCCAACGCGATGGAACTAGAAAGTAACTTATTGGAAGTAATACATTTGGATGTATGCAGTCCAATGAGTGTTGAGGTACGCAGTGGATGTCATTATGTTCTTACTTCACAGATGATTTGAGTAGATACTAATGTATTTGCTTGGTGAAACACACGTATGAATTGTTGAAAGGTTCAAGCAGTTTCAGAGTGAAATTGAAGATTGTCGTACAAGAGGGTAACATGTCTACGATATGATCATAGAGATGAATATATGACTTGCGATTTTGGTACACAATTAAGACAAATGTGAAAAAAAATTCACATGTTATGCCACCTAGAACACCATAGTGTGATGGTGTGTTCGAACGTCATAGCCGCGCCCTATTTGATATGGTGCATACTATGATGTCTCTAATCGAATTACCACTATCGTTTTTGGGTTATGCATTAGAGACAATCGCATTCATTTTAAATAGGGAACCACGTATTTCCGTTGAGATGACACCGTATGAATTACGGTTTGGAGAAACCTAAGGTGTCATTTCTTAAAAGTTTGGGGCTGCGACGCTTATGTGGAAAAGTTGAAGTGTAATAAGCTCGAACCCAAAGCGGATAAAAGCATCTTCATAGGACACCCAAAACAATTGGGTATATCTCCTATCTCAGATCCGGAAGGAAAGTTTTTGTTTCTAGAAACGGGTCCTTTCTCGAGGAAAAGTTTCTCTTGAAAGAATTGAGTGGGAGAGTGGTGGAACTTGATAAGGTTATTGAACCATCACTTCAACCAGTGTGTAGCAGGGCCCATGAAGTTGTTCTTGTGGCGCCTATGCCAATTGAAGTGGAAACTGATTATAGGTCGTCAAGGTCGCATACTGCTACAGAGTGGTACAATAACCCTGTCTTGGAGGTCATGTTGTTGAACAACAATGAACCTATGAGCTATGGAGAAGCGATGGTGGGCCCGGATTCCGACAAATGGCTAGAGGCCATGAAATCCGAGAGAGAGGATCCGTGTATAAAACCAAAGTGTAGACTTTGGAAGAACTACTTAATGGTCGTAAGACTATTAAGTACATGTGGATCTTTAAAAGGAAGACAGACGATGATGGTGAAAAGTCACCATTAAGAAAAGCTCGACTTGTCGCAAAGATGTTTCCGAAAAGTTCAAGGAGTTGACTATGATGAGACTTTCTCACTCGTAGCGATGCTAAAAGTCTGTTGGAATTATGTTAGAAGTTGTTGGATTATTTGTGAAATATTGCACATTGGATGTCAAAACATTGTTTCCTCGATGGTTTCCTGGAGGAAAGGTTGTATGTGGTACAACGAGAAGGTTTTGTCGATCCTAAGGATGCTAACAAGTATGCAGGCTCCAGCAATCCTTCTATGGACTAGTGCAAACATCTCGGAGTTGGAATATACGCTTTGATGAGATGATCAAAGTTTTTGGGTTTATACAAGGTTTGTGAGAAACTTGCATTTCCAAAGAAGTGAGTGGGAGCACTATAGGATTTCTGATGAGTATATGTGGTAGACATATTGTTGATCGAAAATAATGTATTATAAAGGTTTGTTTGAAGGGTGTTTTTCAAAGGAAACCTGGATTAAGATACTTGAACATTGTGCATCAAGATCTATGGCGATAGATCAAGACGCTTAATAAGAACTTTCAATGAAATGCATGCCCTGACAAGTTTTGAAGGAGTTCAAAATAGATCGGCAAAGAAGGAGTTCTTGGCTGTGTAGTAAGGTGTGAATTTGATTAAGACTCAAAGCTCGACCACGGTAGAAGAAACAGAAAGGACGAAGGTTGGTCCCTATGCATTAGCCATAGGCTCTATAGTATGCTATATTGTGTACCTCACCTAATGTGTTCCTTGCCATGAATCTGTCAAGGGGTACAGAAGTGATCCAGGAATGGATTACTGGACAGCGGCCAAAAGCTATCCTTAGTAACTAGTGGACGAAGGAATTTTTCTCAATTATGGAGGTGATTAAAGTGTTCATCGTAAAGGGTTACGTCGATGCAAGCTTTGACACTAATCCGAATAAATTTAAGAAGAAAACCAGATTCATATAGTGGAGCAGTCATTTGGAATAGTTCCAAATGGTGCATGGTAGCAACATCTATAGGATGGCATAGAGATTTGTAAAGCACACACAGATCCGAAAGGTTCAGACCCGTTGACTAAAAACCTCTCTCACAAGCAAGATATGATCAAACCCCATAACTGTATGGGTGTTAGGTTCATTGCAATCACATAGTGATGTGAACTAGATTATTGACTCTAGTGCAAGTGGGAGACTGTTGGAAATATGCCCAATAGGCAGTAATAAATTGGTTATTATTATATTTCCTAGTTCATAATAATTGTTTATTATCCATGCTAGAATTGTATTAATTGGAAACTCAAATACATGTGTGAATACATAGACAACACACTGTCCCTAGTGAGCCTATAATAGACTAGCTCGTTGATCAAAGATGGTCAAGGTTTCCTGGCCATAGGAAGTGTTGTCACTTGATAACGGGATAACATCATTGGGAGGATGATGTGATGCACAAGACCCAAACTATAAACGTAGCATATGATTGTGTCAGTTTATTGCTACTGTTTTCCGCATGTCAACGTATATGTTCCTATGACCATGAAATCATGCAAATCCCGGACACCGGAGGAATACCTTGTGTGTATCAAACGTTGCAACGTAACTGGGTGACTATAAAGGTGCTCTACAGGTATCTCCAAAGGTGTTTGTTGGGTTGGCAAGGATCAACACTTGGATTTGTCACTCCATGTGACGGAGAGGTATCTCGGGGCCCACTCGGTAATACAACATCCCAACAAGCCTTGCAAGCAATGTGACTAAGCAGTTAGTTACGAGATCTTGTATTACGGAACAAGTAAAGAGACTTGCCGGTAACGAGATTGAAATAGGTATGGAGATACCGACGATCGAATCTCGGGCAAGTAACATACCGAAAGACAAAGGGAACAACATACGGGATTAACTAAATCCTTGACATAGAGGGTCAACCGATAGAGATCTTCGAAGAATATGTGGGAGCCAATATGTACATCTAGGTCCTGCTATTGGTTATTGACCAGAGAGTGTCTCACGTCATGTCTGCATAGTTCTCGAACCCGCAGGGTCTGCACACTTAAGGTTCGGTGACATTTCGGTATTGTTGAGTTATATGTGTTGGTGACCGAAATTGTTTTCGGAGTCCCGGATGAGATCCCTGACATCACGAGGAGTTCCGGAATGGTCCGAAAACAAAGATTGATATATAGGAAGTTGGTATTTGGATTTCGGAAGGGTTTCGGGCATTTGCGGCAGAGTACCGGGAGTTACGAATGGGTTCTGGGGGCCCACTAGGTGGTCCCACTATGCCCCAAGGGGTCCACATGGGTTTATTGGATTCGCAATAAGGCATAATGGGCTGACAAAGTCATCCAAGGAAATCCCTTGACAAAAAAGTGGAAAATCCAAAAGAGGTGGGAAATTTAGGAAGGAGTCCTAATCCAATTGGGATTGGAGGAAGACTCCTCCCTCCTCTAGTTTGGCCGAACCAAGGGAGCCTCCCTTGTGGTGCAAGGCTGCCTCCTCCCTCCTCCTATATATACTAGAGGATTACGGCTTTTTGAGACACAACTTTGCCACGTGCTGCCCTCTCCTCTAGATTGAAGTTCTTCCTCTAGATCGGTTTTCTACGGAGCTCGGGCGGAGCCCTGCAGGGATAAATCACCACCACCACCGGAGCACCGTCACGCTGCCGGGGAACTCATCTACATCCCCGTCTCTCTTGTTGGATCAAGAAGGCGGAGATCATCATCGAGCTGTACGTGTGCGGAACGTGGAGGTGCCGTCCGTTCGACACTTGATTGGGACGGATCGTGAGACGGTTCGTGGGATGGACCGTAGGACAGTTCGTGGGATGGATCGTGAAGACGTACAACTACATCAACTGCGTTTATTAACGCTTCCGCTGAGCTATCTACAAGGGTATGTGGATCTGATCTCCCTCTCGTAGATGATCATCACCATGATAGGTCTTCGCGTGCGTAGGAAATTTGTTGTTGCCCATGCAACGTTCCCCAACAGTAACAGTCCAAGTGCAATTTCCAAACCATCTGTAATATTTTCATGAGTGAACCTTCCATGTGAAATATTAAAGTTTGCAACATGACTTCCATTTGCATCATAGCATCATGTCATCATGCCATGTATTTTGATTGTTGCACCTTGTTGCGAGTGTGATGTTGAATGTGTGTTTGTAGTGATGAGGTTGCAAGAGTGATAGTCATATGCAAAACTCCTCCGCCAAATGCTTGAGTAAACCCCATCTTCTTTAATTCAAATTTAGTGTTATGGTGAAATGTTGTTTTTCCCAA
The DNA here is from genome assembly GCF_904849725.1 of Hordeum vulgare subsp. vulgare. Lineage (NCBI taxonomy): Eukaryota > Viridiplantae > Streptophyta > Magnoliopsida > Poales > Poaceae > Hordeum > Hordeum vulgare. The sequence goes on from NC_058522.1 coordinate 224,442,723, forward strand.
CACCATGCTAAAAATGTTGCAAATGTTGTAAATATTATGTTGCTAATTTAGAATCAAGTTTCAGGTGTGTTATAATTTTTCTGATAACTATTAAACCTGCAAACAATACCAAATGGTAATATATGCGCATTTATTTTCCATCCCTAACAATTGGGAAACCAATTTTATTAAATAGGGTCTATTTTTGTGAGTGCTGTCGGATTTCGAGCTCTCCAAAACCCTAACGATTCGAACGCAGGGGCGTATACGAAGATCTCTCCGTGCCTAGCCTCGCCTAGCTCGCTACTCGATGGAAACGATGAAGGACTCACTTGATGGTGAGGGAAACACAGAACAAAAAAGTTTACCCAGGTTCGGGCCTCTTTGAAGCATAAAACCCTACTCCTGCTTTTGGTGGATTGCCTCTTGCGGAGGTTGGTGGATGAACTGGTACAGTGCTCTCGAGCCTCCGGAGGATAAGAGGCTTGGTGTGTTGCTCTAGGGTCAGAATGAGCCGATCCCCCTACCAAGTGTTCTACCATTTCCATTTATAGCGGAGGCTCGGGACCTCTTCCCTCATAGCTTCGGCGGGAAGGGATCCCACAGCGGCCAATTTTGAAGGGGGACAGGGGAATATGATCCAATGCCCGAAGGTGGTCTTCGCCTACAAAGTAACTGCCCGCTCTGTAGGGACGGGCTTGAGGATGACGTTTGCCCTACTGGCCGGTGGTGGCGGCTTTGTTGCACCAGAAGGGAAACCTTTGGAAGATGCCTTTGGGACCCCGTTACGCTCCCGCCCCCTTTGCACTAAAGGGGAAACTGTTCCATTCTGTCGTCCGCTGCTCGCATGTCCTATACCTTGCGTCACCCTTGACTCTTGAGGCCCGACCTTACCTCGGAATATCCGCCCGTCCGGAGGGGTCTTGATGCTGCTCCTCCTCGCGAGGGCCTAGTCCCGGGTGATGTCGCATCAGTTGATCTGGGGTCGATGAAGTGGGCTAACCCTAGGCCGCACGCAGGCAAGTCTGGGTACCCCCATTCCCAGAAAGCTGACAGTAGCCCCTGGGCCGAAGGCGCCCCTTGGTTGGCTTGTTGGCGGAGCCTTGGCAGCGGCCTGAAGCGTCGCGGTCCCTAAACGCCTACAGGCCAGGTCTTTAAAATGGCGAACCCGTCCTCTCCGTGCAGCTCCTCCTGATCTGTGTCTGCTGACCGTCTCCGCTTCTTATCCATCTCGCTGTCGGCTCTTCCTTGTGTCGATCCTGCCGCCGGTCCTTCCTCTGACCCATGTGCGTCGCGTCGTATTTACCTTGCTCTCTCCATCATGCCTTAGAAAGGGGGGAAATGCAGAGGCCCGCGGGGTCCGACCGTCCTGGCGGCCCCTTGGCCCGCGCTGGGGCGGTCGATGGTGGTGAACTTCGAGGGGTTGAAGAAGGTCCGGCTGGTAGTTGTTGTCGGCTCTAATAAGTGGAGGGCCACCTAGATCTGGTCGGGTTCATGGCCTCAGGGTGAGAGGGCATCCCCATCGGTTCCTTGCCATTTCCACGCCCTCCTTTCTGGTGTACTGCCGCCATTCTCGGGCTTCCTCGACGCAGTGCTTTCGCATTACCAGATCCATTCGCTCCACCTTGACACCCGTTCTATGGTTCTCCTCTCAGCCTTCGCCTTCCTGTGCGAGGCTTTTGTTGGCGTTACTCCTTTCGTGGCATTGCTCCGCCATTTCTTCTCCCTTGAGAAGGTCTTCGAGGTGCAGTGCTCCGGGTGCGCGTCCTTGAAAGTTGCCGACGCAACAGTCCCCGGGGCCCTCTATGCTGAGGTCCTCCCTAAAGAGGAAGGGTTCCAGCGGCAATGGGTGCAGGTTGAGGTTGCCGAGGCCGAAGCCCTATTCCAACTTCCGCCGACCCCTGCCAAACTTAACCGGGGGTGGGAACACGAAGAGCTCAGTGACCCCCGGCTCGCGCTGGTCTTGATCCGGTTGGAGAAGCTGAGACGTGTGGGGGTGACGATGACGATGGTGGCGCGCGAGTTTATCTGCCGGCGGATTGCTCCTCTTCAATGCCACTCCCGCCCAACGTGGGCCTACACAGGGCCTAAAGACTCGATGGCGACCCAAGTCGTCCCCTTTTCCCCTGATGTCTTGCGTGAGCTGCTCCATGGCTGATCGGCGGCAATCCTGACGAGATCCCCCCAAATGGCCTCCCGATGTACAGCTTCAAGGCCCCGGGATCTCTCGCCCCGGAGATGCCGCTCTTTGATGAGTGGGGGCTCCTTACTGAGGGGAAAAGGCGTTCCCCGGAGGCCTCGACCCTGGGGGTTTAGCCCCGCGAGAATCCAGGTCATGCGATCACTTCCACGACCGGGGTGGGCGGTGCCCCCCCCCCCCCCGCGCGCGCGACTCTGGCTCCGCATCGAGCCGGGGTTGGGGTGGCGATCGTTCAACGGTGGAAGGTACTGCCCCCACTTCCGAGCCTCGCTCGAGGGCCGTCGAGTTGCTCATCCAGGCCGCCCTCACCGGCCGGAAGAGGAGGTCGCCCGACGGTGGCCGCCACCCGACGCGGGAGGCTCCGCTGAGGAAGAAGTGGATGTTCGTTGACGAGTAAGCGCCCGTATTCTCCTTACTTTATGTGCCTACCTTCTGAAACCTTGCTCTTCAGGGTCCCCTTCGACGGCCAGGAAGGCGGATCAACGATGCCTGATCTGGAGGTCATCGAGCATCTCGCAGCCTCTTCCCTCGCACTCTGCAGGGTTCGATCTCGCGAGCCCCATGTACGTGAACCCCCCGCGATCTTCTTCGGTCGCGGCCTCCGGTACTCCGGGAGGGTGCGTCTCCCCTCGCCTGTGGCCCCTCCTAGGGCCATGCTGCGTCTTCTCCCTGGACCCCTCCTGCATGGTGATGAGAGGTCTCATGGGGTGCTCAATGCCGACGAAACGGTCGCACGGGACCCCCAGCCCCCGAGCATGGACTTGGGTCGGATGATCCCTTGCGCTCTTCTCCTGCTCGCCATATAGAAGGCGAGGACCCCTCCTGGCCTCTGGAGCCTGTCATGGATTTGCCCGCCGCGCCATGGGGTTTCTCCGCACCGCAGAGGACACGCTTCAACGTCTGGGGGCGGGGCTTGCCGGTCATGAAGCCCGCCGGGAAGGTGAACTCTAGCACCTTGCGTCGGGGTGGCGCCAGCTTGAGATCGCCGTGAACCTCGGCCGCCTGCAGCGGGAGCGCGTCCACATAGAGACGAAGGCATCCCTCGCTGTAGCGATAGAAGCCGGCGAGCACGCTCTCGCTGAGGCTCGTGAGGCTGATTGTCGACTCAGGGCCTGCGAAGACCGTCACACGGAGCTTTGCGCCATCATCACGAATATCGAAGAGAAAGCCCCGCCGAGGGCTTCCCTGGGTGATCCGCCGACGGAGTCCTTCCTCGCCGGTTCTCGAGCATCCACCGACTCGCTGGAGCTTGTAGAGGTGGAACAGAGCCTGGAGCAGGAGCGTTTGGATATGAGGGAGCGCCAGTTGTCGCTTGCTGAGGAATCCCTTGCCTATCATGAAGCGAAGCTTCAGGAGGAGATAGACAAGGGGTGGCGGAGGCTCGACGTTATCTCCTTCTCGACTACCGTGCGAAGTTGAGGCTCCAGGAGTCTCGCTTCCTCGAGCGTTGTGGTTGCGTGCAAAATGAGGTCAATGCCCTCCGGAGAAGGTTGGATCAGGAGGTGGAACGCCGACAGGTCGCGCTGGACGCACATGCCACTGACGAAGGTAAACTGTCTCATATCTCCAAACAAGTGAAAGGCGCGGCTTCCTTGGTTGGAGAGGCTTCCGAAGAGGCAGCCCGTGCTCGCAGCCTCCAATTTGAGCTCTCCCGGATGTTCCGGTCCCTCGAGGGGAGGGCTTCCCGTGCTCTGTGCGACATTTATGGAGAGGGTGTCTCTGGTCCCCTGATTCCCGATGATGCCGGGTACTTGGGATATTTCTACCACATCATGGAGCACCTGGAGGCGGGCGTCAGGAAGGCCCTCGTGTTGGCGGAGGAGAAGGTCCGTGACCTTTTAGGTCAAGCGGCCTCGGACGTCTTCAGCCACCCCCTTTGCCTCGACCCCAACTTTGACTTCGCTACGGTGTCGATCCGGTTCTAGAAACGATCCGCGCCGCCCTGGCTGAATGGGTCGAAGTTGATGTGGAAGACCTGGTGACAAGGCTTGCTCCTGAAGGCTGTGGCGTGGGCTCCGATGATGATGTGTCCTTATGATCCACCACGTCGTCTTCCTGATAGGTTCATGTGTTAAGTTTAACAACAACTAGGACGTGTCTACTGGGTACCTTTTAACGTGTTCCCTGATGACGAGGTATGCATGACGCTTCCCTTCTGGCCTTGGCTACTGCCAGCCCGTGATGTTTCCACACTGATGATTTGTCTCGCGAGCGTGGCCTCATTCGTGGTGCCTCCTTCCTACTTTTGGGGCGGTTTGAGGACCCTTTCAGCACTCTGTGTCTGCAGGTCTCGGTCCCGCACACTTCCCTGCTGCCGTGAGGTGCGGCCCTTTATCAAGGTTGCTTCTCACGCGGCAAAGCCCTGGCGCCCTGGGGGCCGAGTGGCTTTGTGACCAGTAAGGCCCCTGAGGCGTGCTGCTCAGGAGCCCCCTTCGACACTCAAGCCTCTCTACGTCGTCAGGCCCCAGTCCTGCACATTTCCCTGCCACCGTGAGGCTCGGGCATCATAGGGTGGGTCCCCGCCACTCCCGGCGCCGACTGGAACTCCCGGACGTCGCCAACAGTGGCAAGTAGCATTATGACCGGTAAGACTCCCGAGGCAGAGCGCAGCAGCCCCCCTTTTGGTGCTTGAGTGAGTCCGCACTCCCCCTTTTTGCAATTCCCTCGGGAGAACCGAAGGCCTCCGAGGTTCCCGCGAAACACCAATCAGAGCGACGGGAGAAGTAGAACACGAGTTCGGCAAAACGAGAGAACATAGAAACAAAATCCTCGCCCTTCTTTTCTTTTCAAAACATTAAGCAGAGTAACCTGCGAGCCCTCGACAGCTGAAAATACAGAAGAAAGGGAAGGCCCTAGTGGGCCTCGACTTAAAACGCAATGAAGGAATGACAAAACGCCGCGTCCGGCATCCTAGCTAGTCACCGCCTCTGTTTCCCCACAATGGTGAGCATAGGGCTTCCACTAGGCGTGGGGCTGACCCCTTCCGCGTCCTTGGGGGGGCCTGAGTGTATACAACCTCGGCTCGTTGTTACGTGAGAGTGTCACGATGGGGGTGTATATGGGAGGTCGCGAGGATGCTTTGGCCTCGCGAGTGTCCCTACCCCCGAGGCATTAGGCGCCTGATTCCGGAAGTCATTGGTGGACTGTGTTGATTCCTCCGTCTTATCCACAAGGCGTGGTGTGGACCCCTTTCGCGTCCTCGAAGGCCCCTGGGCGTATACAGCCTCGGCTCATTATTATGTGAGAGTGTCACAGGATGAAGTAGGTTCTCGAAGAATTGAAGGATGATGCAGGGTCGATGCAGAGGTGGCACTCACGCGTCGCAGGGGCAGCGATGAGGTGTTACGGTTTGATGCAGGTCCCGGGGACGCTTCGGGAGCCCCATGCCCCATGTGCGCGTGCCCTACTCGTGGTCCCCGGGCTCGTAGAGGCGTGGCGTGGCCTGTCCTAAGCGAGCCCTCAAGCGAGGAGGAGCCCCCCGCACCCGCTAGCCGGAAGGCTCACCCAGGTGGTGGGTGCTGAATCCCTGGGGCGGTGCGCCAGCGCGCCACGGTGGGGCCCCCGGGGTTCCATGACTGGTACCTCGGGCCGCGCCCCCAGACCAGGCTAGCCCAGCCTAAAGGCAACGACGGGTAACCGAACACGTGTTGGTAACCGAAGGAAGCATGCACCGGTGACATGGGCGTGTGCTCCACCCTCAGTCACCAGGTGAGCGTCGCGCGCCCTGGTGGTAGGGGTGGGTATATCAGCCCCGGCCTCCAGGTTGGGATCGTGTGGCCTGGGAACATGGGCATCTGTTCCACCCTCAGTCCCCAGGCTCGGGCCCCTCGACCTGGACATGAGGGTGCGTCCACCTTGTCCAAGGCGAGACGTCCCCGGTCCCCAGACCCAAACGTCTGCCTGGGGCAGCTCCCAACCAGCAGGTGCGCCCCGCGAGTGCACCATCGTTGGGCGTCCTTGTGAAGCCACCCCCATAGATCACCCCCACGGCGTTGTTCATACCTGTCAGCGCGGGGGCTGTCCACGAGGACGCGCGCGTGCCTCCTACTTTAGTTGCGGTCTACGTTGTCTCCTTCGTAGCCCTTAGGTGTGACGATGCAGTTGTCGTTGGACCGTGTGAGCCCCCAAGGATTGATGTAGCCGGGCCTCCGATACTCCCTCCCCGCTCCGTGAAGTACGCCGGAGGACGTTGGGTGACGCCTTCCCAATGGGACCGAATCCCGTACCTCCATCTTCTCCCGCCGGATCTCCAATAGGGGCGACCCCGAGTGGAGGTTTGGGGTGCGCCCGCGTGGTCATTCCGTTGCAATTCGTAATGATGGGGGCGATGGACACTACTTGCGCGGGAATGAAGTTGGGCTTCGCCGTCGGCGATGAGCCCGAGGTGGCGCGTGTGACCTATGACGCGGCGATGGCGTGCGGTGCGTTGGCGCCCGAGCTCGTGCGCCACCAGTAGTGCGACATGCCTATCCGTCGGGTGCTTACAATCTCGGACGAGAGAATGGGTTGCCGGGACGCGCAGAAGGGCTATGGCGGCGTGGGGACGTTGTATGGTTGGTGAAGACGGCAACCTCCGGCGCCCGCCGGAAGCCTGTCGAGCATGGACATCAGACTTCAAGGTGGCGGAACGTTGTCTTGGCCCGCCCGCGTCGTCTATGCCACGCAGGCAGCCCACCTCTCTGCGCGGACTCGTCGTTTCCCTGCCATGGGCGCGGTCAGTTTCGATGAGGCGAACCTTGGGAGAGACCTCGATACGCCCCCTACCTAGCGCGGCAAATGTCGTATTTCGGGCTCTGCAACACCCTAAGGATTTGAACACAGGGGCGTGTGCGAAGATCTCTCCCTGCCCAACCTCGCCTAGCTCGCTACTCGATGGAAACGACGAAGGAATCACTCGATGGTGAGGGAAACACAGAACGCAACAGTTTACCTAGGTTCAGGACGTTGTGTAGCGTAAAACCCTACTCCTGCTTTTGGTGGATTGCCTCTCGTCGAGGTTGGTGGAGGAACTGGTAGACTGCTCTTGAGCCTCCGGAGGCTAAGTGGCTTGGTGTGAGGCTCTATGATCGGAATGAGCTGATCCTCATACCAGGAGGTTCTACCCTTACTATTTATAGCGGAGGCCCGGGTCCTCTTCGCTCATAGCTTCGGCGGGAAGGGATCCCACAACGGCCAATTTTGAAGGGGAACAGGGGAATATGCTCCCCTGCCCAAAGGTGGTCTTTGCCGACAAAGTAACTACCCGCGCTGCAGGGACGGGCCTGAGGATGACGTTTACCCTACTGGCCGGCGTTGGCGGCTTCATTGCACAAGAAGGGAAACCTTTGGAAGATACCTTTGGGACCCCGGTATGCTCCCACCCCCTTTGCACTAAAGGGGAAAATGTCCTGGTTTGCTGTCCGCTGCACGCCTTTCCTTCCCTTGCTTCACCCTTGACTCCTGAGGCCCGGCCTTGACTTGGAATATCCGCTGCTCCGGAGGGGTCCTCAGGAGGCCCCCTGCGGGTCTTGATGCTCCTCCTCCTTGCGAGGCTTGGCCCCGTGCGAGGGCCTACTCCTGGGTGATGTCAGTTGATCTAGGGTCGGTGAAGTGGGGCAACCCTGGGCCGCAGGCAGGCAGGTCTAAGTACCCCCATTCCGAGAATGCTGACAAGTGCAAAATATGTGTTGTTTTTTTCCAAACCTTCCCAATCTTTGTGAGGAGAATTTTGAACTCCGTGCTAAATTCAAAAAAATAAAAGGTTTTCTAGGGGGGGAACAGAGGCCAGCCACCCTGGGCTTCTCCCTACCTTGCAACCCGTAGTAGCATGCCCAACAAGTGCAGTTGCCCAGCCAGCCAGATCGCTTGTAGTGCGCCGCAACCCATGAGCCCCCGAGCGACGATGCCCTGGCAATCTTCTTCTGCCTGTACGACACCCCATCCACGAAGCCACATCCACGTCATCTTTGATTTGATGTCCGAGGTAGTTCCCCACGACCTATAGCAGCATGTCCCCCGCGTTGCCCTAGACCTAGCTGCTCCATTTCCCTCTTCCTCCGCCGCTGCACGCGCACCTAAGGACCTTCCGTGGCATAGCCGTTGCCTGTCAGCCATGTTCCGACCGAGGTTGAGCTCATGCTCTGGGTAGCGTCGTCGCCTCGTCTCAGACCTCCCTGCCGACGTAGATCAAGCCCCTGGAACGCCTGCCATCTCCTTCCCCTGAATACGCGATTCCAGCACCCCTGGAGACCCCTCACTGTCGTCGTCATCTTCCCTGTGCAAGGATCCAAGGCGCACCGGGCTTCCATCGACCCTCGAAGCATCTCTGACTCGCCCTGGACTTCCCCCATGTGTCCTAGGTAGTCAAGGTAGTCCCCTCCTACTCTGTGGACCTTTCCATCGCCGGTAGTACCGTAGTGTAGGTGAGAGGTCTGTGCCATCTTCATGCTCCCAGAGCTTTGAAAGGTTGTAGTTTTTTATTCTGCACGATTATCTCTCTGTGACGTGAGGTGGCCGACCGCCTCCGTGCAAGATCTGGGCACGCCATAGCTTGCCCGCACAAGCGCTTACCCGCACCCCACTCGCTTCAAGACAAGCGCCTCGCCCCACTTCACATCTCCATTGCCCCAAGCACAGCTTCTGCTCGAGCTCGTGGCACAGCCCCGCGTTCCTTGCAGCGTCTCCACAGTGTGGGAACAAAACCCCCACTATAGCCGCAACCCCTGCCATAGGTCTCCCGCCCCCCTGGTGGACGGAGTACTCGATGGCGTCGATGTCATGTTCCTCCTTGAGCACGTGCAGCGCCAGCCCTGCTCGGGGGCTAGCTCAAAAGGAGCAGAGCCCCCTTGTTTCGACAACCCCCCCCCCACCTAGACTAGTGGTCGCACCCCTATCTCCTTTCGGGAAGACCTGGGTTCGAACCCCGTGGGCGCCCTATTCATCCCCCTTTTTCCTATGTTTATGTGGAGCTGACATGTGGGCCCCTATGTCAGCCACCCAGGGCATAGGGCCACTCACCACTCGGCCCATACTTATGTTATTATTTTATTTTATTTATTTTGCTTAATTGTTCTGATTGTGGAGATTTGCAATTTTGGGCATATTCCATTTAGGGCCTTTCCCAATCTGGTAAGTCCATTTTGGGAACATGCTAAACCTGGCTTATTCTATGTTATGACTTGAGGTGGAAAATTTCATTTCTGATTGTAGTAGATTTCCCTACAGTAACATAGCCTTAGGATATATGATTTTGGGTAGAAGAAGTCAAGGAATCCAATGGTGGCATCGGCAGGCGGAGCATTCCATGGGTCGGCGTCGGCAGCCCCCCGGGACAGGAGGGGTGCAGCCCCCGGGTCTACCGGAATGAAGATGGATTCGGATTCCGGAGACAGCTTGATGAAGGATTTGCGCAGGTGCTCGAGGGACACATTAGCTGGAATGGGTTATCGGGTGGAGCTAATCTTCGCGAGCGTGTTGGCGGCCTCGTTGCCGGCCTGAAGAACGTGATGGAACTCACATCCTTTAAAACCGCCGGTCAGCTGGTGGACCAGGAAGCGGTAGCTAGCCATGTTTGTGTCCCTGGCGTCCCACTCGCGAATGACTTGTTGTACCACCATGTTCGAGTCGCCAAAGCATATGATACGTCGGATGCCAATCTCTCTAGCTAGCCGAAGGCCGTGGGTGAGTGCTTCATACATTGCCACATTGTTCGAGGTGGCAAAGTGGACCTGCAAGACGTACTGCAGCCGATACCCCTTTGGGGAAGTGAGGACGATGCTGACCCCGACGCTGGTGCACATCTTCGACCTGTCGAAGTGTATGTGCCAATGGGTTGAGTTGGGAGGTGGTGGCAAGTAATTCGTCTATTCCTAGTCGACGAGGAAATCCTCCAAGTCTTGAGACTTGATGGTCATGCGCGACTCTTAGATGATGTGGTGGTCGGCTAATTGGATGGCCCACTTAGCTATCTGTCCGACCGCATTTCAGTTGCCCATGATTTCCCCGAGGGGCGCGGTGGTCACCACCTTGATTGGGTGCTCCTGGAAGTAAGGCTTCAGCTTCCGTGGAGCCAAGGACACAATGTAGCACAACTTTTGCTACCGGGGATAGTTCTGGTTGGAAGCGGACAACACCTCGCTGAAATAGTAGGCCGGTCGTTGGACCGGTTGGGCTCGGCCCGGCTCCGATCGTTCGACAGCCATGATGATGTTGACTACCTTCATGGTTGCGGTGATGTATAGAAGCATTCGCTGCTTGTCCGCCAGTGTGGCCAGCACGGGTGCTGTAGACAGCGCACGCTTGAGGTCGCGAAGCGCCTCATCCGTCTAGTCGCTCAAGACGAAATTGTCCACCTTTTTTAGCACACGGTAGAGGGGGAGCGTCTTCTCCCCTAGCCGCCTGATGAAGCGGATGAGCGAGGCCAGAGAGTCAGTGATCATCTAGACACCGTCCAGATTGGTCGGCCGAGCCATGCGATCGATGGCCCGGATCTTCTCTCAATTGGCCTCGATCCCTCGCTCGGAAATAAGGAAACCGAGGAGCTAGCTGGCTGGGACACCGAACATACTTCTCCAGGTTCAGCCAGATTTCCAACTCACATAGGCTCGTGAACGTATCATTGATATCGTGTAGGAGGGTGCGGCTCTTTTTTGACTTGACCACACGTCGTCTACGTAGACGTGCATGTTGTGGCCATGCTCCCTATAAAGGCATCTCTCCAAGTAGCGCTGGAAGGTGGCGCCGACATTTTTCAGCCCAAACACCATGGTTATGTAGAAAACGCCCCGAAGGGGGAGATGAAAGTTGTTTTGATCCGGTCGGCCAGATTCAGTTTGATCTTGTGGTAACTTGATTAGGCGTCTCTAGAGGATAGCATGTCATAGCCGGACATGAGTCGATCACTTGATTGTTACGGGGCATAGTGAATGGATCCTTGGGGCATGCCTTCTTCAACAACAAGATTCGGTTTGCCAACCAGTCCGGGTAGAAGACGTCCATGATGAAGATGGCTGCCAGCAGCCGAGCGATTTCTTCACCAATTGTTTTCTGCTTCCCCACGGTGAAGTGGTGTAGCGGTTGCTTGACCGGCTTTGCGTTTGGGCAGACATGTAAGAAGTGCTCGGTGTACTTCCTCGGGACTCTCGGCATGTCGTTTGGGGTCCATGCGAAGATATCCCGATTATCACGGAGGAATTCGACGATCCTGCTTTCCAATTTGTTGTGAGGCCGGCCCCCACCACGACATACTTGCCGGTGGGGTCAGCCGAGTCAAGGGGGACCCTCTTGGTGTCCTTTCTGATTGGCGGCTGGAACTAGGACTCCCCAGCCTGCTGCTTCAGTTCATGCTCGGGCATGGCCATCCTCTCGCGGGCGAGAACCACGACTTGATTGTTGTAATGCCCCAAGAGTGTATCTTTCCCTTTTTGGAACCTTCTCTATGTGGGTCCAACTTGTCATTGATATGAGAGATCAATGCATATGATTTCATGTGATGTCACCTTGTTTATTCTTCCTTTGCATGCATGCATGACCATCATTTCATCCTTGTCTTGTGTTGGTGCCTTCTGAATCAATGTGTTTCTGGGTTGATGAATATGTCATGTGATGATAGTGTAGGAAACCATGTTGGTTTGCACTAGGGTTTTAGAAAACTTCCCCACCCTCTCTAATTCATCTCAAGGTCAAGTTTCACTTGATCCTTCCTGTTTTAAAAAAATGTCCTTGATTTATTATATTTTGTGGTATTTGTGAGCAAGTGAAGTTGTTGTTTTGATCCAAGTTTTAAAGATGCAAAATATTCACAAAACAGCCCAACATATTCTGTTTTGTAAATATTTAGAGGCTCCTAAAATTCCTTTTCTATTTTTCTTAAATAGGTTATATTTTCTTATGACCAGGGGTGTGCTAGTTTTATTTTTTTTCCATCTATAGTTTAGTTTGTGCTTTATTTGCTTTGTCTAGTTATTTGACATTGGATAAAACTCCAGGAGTTTTATTTCTCTTATCTGGCGCTACTAGTGGTCTACCTCCCACTAGCAGGCCCATTCCTCCCTCTCTTCGGGCGCAGCAGCCCAGCCTGTGCGTCCCTCCTTCCTCCTCCTGACGGCGTCTACCCCCACTCCTCACTTTCTGTCAGACAACCGAGAGAGAGAGGCTGTGAGGGCTCATGGATGTCGAGGCCCCCCATATAGCCTCGGCGTGCGTGCCCCCTTCCCTTAGGGTTTCTCCTTTCCCCTCCTTGCGCCGCCACTCCTTCCCCATCTATCTTCCTCCCCCCCAAGGTAAGTTCTGCAGCATCTAGAAGAGAGTGAGAGGAGAGCCCCGTCGTCGTCTACCCTGCTCCCGTCGTCTCCGGCGCCGGCCGCCATGTCCAGGGGCTCGGTGCAGGACACCGTGCTCCATTCCCGTCCTCGGTGAGGCCGGGGAGCGACCTCACCGACGGGCAGGATCTCGCCAACGGCGCATTCCCATCGGTCTTCTTCCTCTACATCGGTCTGCAGCAGGCCGTCCTCTTCAGATCATCTACATCGTCTCCAGGCGCTCCTTCTTCCAATCGGCACCTCTTCTCCTTCCCCTAGGTGAGCTAGGTCTCCTCCTCCCTTCCCCCTCGATTGGATCAGCCTAGGGCTCGTCGGCGTGCCTCTATCCCGAGAGGAGTGTGACAGATGCAGTGCATGTGTTGCTGTGTGTTTTGCGTGTTGTGCTCGGTAAATGAAGTAGTAGAGCAGGGCATCCCTCACAGTGCAGTGGTAGCCGTAGTAGGTCTCCCCCTTGCGTAGTAGTAGCAGTAGCGAGGCCATGCTCCGATGATGTTCTCTACCGCCGGCGTCTCTGTGTTCAGAGCAGAGCATCTGGTGCTCGTGTAGGTTACCTGGTAGAGATCCCCTTCTCTGTCGAGATCCTGTGCATAGTGTAGTGGTAGGCCCGTGTGTGTGTTCTAGCGAGGGCGTGGGTTCGATTCCCAGCTTTTCCCCCCTTTTTATTTTCCTTGCTTCGGCACTGTGGTGCAGAGGATGGCTTACCTTGCAAAAGCCTCTCTGTTCTGTCGAACTAGTGGCAGTAGCAGAGTGGCATGAGTTGCAGGTGAGGTCCAGAGGGGCTTGGGTTCGAACCCCCCCCCCCCCCCAAGAATGTGGCTTTTATTTTTTTCCTTGTTTCTCTTTTGATGTGTACTTTTGCTTGCAACATTGTGCTGCAGATGCTTGTGAGGCAGGTTTTGTAATGCCATTTTTATTCCATCAATAGTTGTGCCTAGACAAAGTAGGCATGTGGCTGAAATTCCAGTTTAGTGAAAATCTGTGATTTTCACTAAGTCTGAGAATCTGCTTATATTTTCTTCTCCTGTTGTTTTGCTTGTAGAGGTCCATGTGTAAGGAATCAGCCTTTGCTATAAACTAGAAAGTTCTAGCTTTTGTGTTTGTCTAGCTCTCTGTAAATTTTCATTCCATTTGGAGTACTGTAGATATTGTTTTGGGTGCTGTCAAAATGCTTTAGAGCATAAACAGCTAGTGAGAATCTGGAATTTTCACTAAGTCCCTGAAAACTGATTTTTTTGGCCAAGTTAGCAGTTGTGTAACTTTCTGTGTGAAACTCCATTTGTAGTACTATTTGGCATGTTTGGGTGGCTATAGGTGCTTTGCATGTAGCCCTCAAAAGGCTATGATGCTGTTTATGGCAGATTGTATAGTTTTGATGTTTTGATGCTTGTGAGTGCATAGTTGATGGTGTGGTGATATTCTTTGCACCACCCCATCCATGTTGGTTTGTTTTATGTCTTGGCAACCTGGAAATAACAGAAGTATGCCATTGGTGTGTGTTGTGATGGATTTGGCACGTAGGACCCTATTTCTTATTTCGTTGTTTCCCGTTGATCCGTAGCTCCGTTTGTAACGTTCTTTATATGGTTTTGCATTGTTTGCACGTGAAGCATTTGTTCATGTAATCCTCATGCATGTCAAGATAGATTAGGGTGCAGTTCTGTCCAGGAACTTGTATTTACTTCTCATGCTTGTGCTAGTGATTAGAATAGAGATGCATGTTCATTTTCATCTCATGCATCATGTGCTTGTTGCATCTTGAGGTGCTGTTGCTCATTGGATGCTATTTTTATGTTGGGTAGCACTGGGATTGGAGAACGAGTACGTGGATTCGGGAGAGTACGTGCAGGACGAAAAAGTGCAGTTCCATGTTGAGGACATCACAGGCAAGATGATATGACCTTGATTCCATCTCTAGACTTGTTATGCTAGATTATGTTTCTTCCATCATATGCTCGCTTCCTACCACTGAAATAATTGCCTCCTGATATTGCCATGAAACCCAAACACTTATCCCTTCCTAGCAAATCTTGAATGGCTAAGTAGGCTTGCTAGCTTCTAATGTTAGCGTTGCTAGTTGCAAGTGCTTTCTCTGTTGTGATAACATGAGCTTGATATCATTATGTTAAACCTGTTATTTAATTAATGCACCTATATACTTGGTAAATAACGGAAGGCCTAGCCTTTTGCCGGGTCTTTTCTTCCGTTATTGCCGCCATATTTCCCTGCTATCGGTGTTTGGTTCCATAATGATCGCTCCTAACACGTTTGGGGTTGTTATGGGGACCCCCTCGACAAATCGCGTAGTGCTAAAACTTGTCTGGAAGGACCCAACTTTGGTGTTAATTTGCTAATCACTTAATAATAATCTGCATAGGGAATAGCTACCCCGAGGAATTTAATCAACAACCCGGGCCAGTGCTTCTCATGAGTGTTGGTCCAACCCAGAGCAACTTATTACGCTCCCCGGGGAAACTCGGTGTTTTGGCGTGGTAACCATCGCTCATCCGTCGTGTCCTGAGATTGAGATACGCGACTCTTATCAGGGTCGTCGACACGACGGCAGGTCCTGCTAGTCTTGTCTTACCTTAGCGACATATCTTGCGTATAGGAATCCTGGTGAAGCTTTGGTTCTCCCCAGAGTTGAGGTTTTCCTCTAAGGAATCCGATGAGATCACGAGATTCGTGATAGAGAATTACTTTGCGGCCCGTGACCGTTTGTGATGGACTAGTTGGAGCACCCCTGCTGGGTTTAATCCTTGGGAAAGTCGTGCCCGTGGTTATGTGGCAACTTGGAATATTTGTTAAACATCCGGTTATAGATAGTTTAAACATAACTCTAATAAAATTTCCAATTGTGTGCGTAACCTTGACTGTCCCCTTCGATGACCTCTCTTTGATCGGGAACACGGTGGGGTTATGATTGACGTAAGGAGGTGTTCAGGATCACTTAGTGATCAGTTAAACTTCGACCGCTAGTATAGACCACCTGCAATACATGTTCTACGTAAGTTAGCCACTATAAAGCTTAGGATGCTGCAACCTAAATACTCCACCTTCCTTACCTAATAACTTGACTAGTTCTGGCACTAAGGTCATAGATTGTTGAGTCCCCGTGGCTCACAGATTCCTTCAAAACCCCAACAGGTTCAAGCACCCCCGAGACAGGTGATCCCGACGGCACGCAACTAGCGTGGCAGTACGATGAGGAGAACGGCCTCCTGTACGTGAACTATCTAGAAGACTATGGCGTGGTCATGATCGTGGGCAAGCATGCAGGGTAGCATAGTCGTTTCTCATGTTTTGTAGTCCGTAGCGGAACTACCTTGTTTGGATGTGTGATGTAACTCTGATATATTTATGAGATGGCAGTTGAATCCCTTATTGTCATTCTACTATTATTATGTATGTGCTATGTTACCGTGCTTGCGAAACCCTTAGATGCGCTTCATTCCAATTCGGGGCCTCGTTCCCTAAATCGGAAAGAACCGCATCTTAGTCGTTACAATTGATCTGGCGTCGCTCCTCGGTGATGACGATGGTGATTTCTTATAGTTTTCGATGATGGTGATGATGTCGTGTGGACTCGACAGCTTCATCTTCACGTAGCCATATTGGGGGACCTTCCTGAGCTTGGCCCAGGCGATGCAGCCCTAGAGTGCCTGGTAGGGGCTAGAGACATATACGACCTCTAACTAGATGGGCTCATGGAGGAAATTCTTCATCGTGTCGAACAACACATCCAGCCAGACCTTGCTGACCGGGGAGAAGGAGTGACAGGGAACAATGCCATGGAACACCATCCGGGTCGGCTGGAGATCGGACTCTAGGATGAAAAGCTTGTCCATGGTGTCACGGTACAAGACGTTGATGCTGCTACCGCGATCCACGAGCACCCCACGTAAAACGGAAGGTGTTCTGCTTGGATACGAAGGTGGGGTCGATGACCAACTCGTAGCCTCCTGCCATGGGCATCGCGCCTGGGTGGTCCTCGTGTCCCCAAGTGATGGGTTTGTCCGACGAGTGCATGTACTAGGGGAGTGGCGGGATGATAGTGTTGACCTCCTGTGCATGCTTGTGCTCGTTGTGATTGTTGTCATCTTCTATGGTGAAGAGGACGTAGGTCGAGTCCTGGCAGGGATAGTGATCCCGAGCGCCACAGTTCCCTAGAGCTGACGGTGGTGGTGGCGGCCGTGGCGGCGCCAGCACGAGCGGCAACGTGTCCCACCGTGCGATCTTGGTGAACAAGCTTTACTTGCGAGTCGTGGGCGTGGCTGGCTTGGTCCTATTGTGGAACTTGCAGGGCCCATAGAGCATTGCCTCGAAGGTGTGGTTGAGCTGCAAGGGCTGCTTTCCCTCATTAATGTGCTGACGCCGACTGGAGCTCGGTCCGTCAGCCATCTTGCCATCCACAATGATGGCAACCTACCGGCTGCCATAGTGGGCATCCGGCTAGTCAGTCTTGCTCTTGCCCTGATCCGTTGGGATCTGTCCGCTGCCGGAGCAACATCCGTCTTGGCCATGGTTGGCTTGTCGTCCACATCGACGAGCACCAGGAGCTTCATTGAAGACTCGGCCACGAATTACTCGTCGACAATGGCCAGCAGTTGTGACAGGGTTGCCGGCTCCTGGCACATGAGCTTGTACTTGAGGAGGGTGTTGTCGTGGGTATAAGTCTGGCAGTAGATGTGTAGGGTACGAAAGGATGGGCAGAGCCTTAGCTACGGCGAGGTTGTATGAGTTCAGGCCCCTCAACGGTGGAGGTAATAGCCCTGCGTCTCAATGGTCTGGGAGCTTGTTGTCGAGTGGAATATGGATTGCGGTGAATTGCTAACCCTTGCACTTCAGGAGGTCTCCGTTCCATGCTCGCGGCTCGTCTGTTTCCTTGTCGATGTTGTAGAGTCGGTATGCTCCGTTGTTCAGCACCTTGGAGATGATGAAGGGTCCTTCCCAGGCGGGAGCCAACTTGTGAGGTCTCTGCTGATCCACTCGGAGCACCAGGTCGCCTGCTTGGAATGTACGACTCCTGACATGTCGTGCGTGAAAACGCCGCAGATCTTGTTGACAAATGGTTGAGCGAGTCAGTGCCATCTTGCGCTCCTCCTCTAGAAGATCCACTCCGTCTTGCCTTGCTTGTTCAGCTTCAACTTCGGAGAAGAGTTCAACTCGTGGAGCATTGTGAAGCAAGTCACTAGGAAGGAATGCCTCTGCTCCGTAAACGAGGAAGAACGGGGATCGCCCTGTAGATCTATTTGGGGTTGTGCGGAGACCCCAAAGCACCGAAGGTAGCTTGGTGACCCATGCGCCAGCGGCATGTCCCACCTCTCGCAGGAGTCGAGGCTTCAAACCTTGCAGAATAAGCCCATTCGCCCGCTCTGCTTGTCCGTTTGTTTGGGGATGCGCCACAGATGCAAAATCCACTCGGATACCTTGGCCTGTACAGAAACCTTTGAATCTGTCCGAGTCAAAGTTTGTTCCATTGTCAGTGATTATGCTGTGAGGTACCCCGAATCTGGAGATGATGTCCCTGACAAACTTGATGGCCGTTAGGGCGTCAAGCTTCTTGATGGGCTTGGCTTCGATCCACTTCGTTAACTTGTCGGCTGCCACCAACAGATGTGTGAATCCCCCCTGGCTTGTCCTGAATGGACCGACTGTATCTAATCCCCATACCGCAAACGGCCAAACGAGAGGGATTGTCTTCAACGCAGATGTTGGCTTGTGGGACTTGTTGGAGTAGAACTGACAGCCTTCACATCGGTCGACCATATCTTTAGCCATTTCATTCACCTGCAGCCAGAAGAAGCGAGCTCTAAATGCTTTGGTGACGATTGCTCTTGAAGAGGCGTGATGACCGCAGGTTCCCGAGTGAATTTCTTCCAGGATCAGCTGTCCCTCCTCAGGGGAGATGCATCGCTGAAGAACGCCTGAAACGCTTTCCTTGTACAACTGTCCATCAATGATAGTGAACGATTTTGACCTGCGGACGATATGTCTGGCTTGGACTTCGTCTTGTGGTAATTCTTGCCTCAGGATGTGTGCAATGATCGGCACAGTCCAATCGGGGATGACAGCAACAATCTCCATGATCAATTCAACCACAGCAGGTACGTCGACTTCAGTCGGATCTGTCGAGCTCTTTGGTTGTACTGGTTCCTCTGTGAAAGGATCTTCTTTAACTGAGGGAAGGTGGAGGTGCTCGAGGCAGACATCACTCGGGACTGGTCTCCGAGTGGATCTGAGTTTTGCCAACTCATCAGCTGCTTGGTTCTTCAGTCGCGGAACATGGTGGAGTTCTAGACCTTCAAACTTTTTCTCGAGCTTCCTCACTGCATTGCAGTATGTGGTCATGGTGGGGTTCCTGACGTCCCACTCCTTCATCACTTGATTAACCACCAAATCCGAATCGCCATAGACCATGAGGCGACGGACGCCGAGTGCGATGGCCATGCGCAGTCCATAAAGGAGAGCTTCATACTCTGCCTCATTGTTGGAGGAATCAAAGTGTATCTGCAGCACATACTTGACTTTGTTGCCCTTTGGCGATACGATCACTACGCCAGCGCCGGAGCCATTCAACATCTTGGACCCATCGAAGAACATTGTCCAATGAGCCGAGTAGATGTGGGTCGGTTGCTATTGTTCTACCCATTCTGCTATGAAGTCAGCCAGAGCTTGAGACTTTATAGCTTTCTTGGCCTCGAACTTGATGTCGCAGTACAACATCTCCATTGCCCACTTCGCCACTCGGCCCGACGTGTCCCGATTGTGGAGGATTTCCGACAACGGAGCATCAGAAACGACAGACACCGAGTGGTCTTGGAAATAATGAGCCACCTTCTTCGCAGTCATGTAAATCCCGTAGATAAGTTTTTGATAGTGGGGATACCTCTGCTTGGAAGGAGTCAGGACTTTGGAGACGTAATACACTGGCCGCTGAACTTTGTATGCTTTGCCTTCTTCTTCTCGTTCGACTGTGAGAATAGTGCTGACGACTTGATTTGTAGCCGCGATGTACAGAATACGGGGCTCTTTACTGAGCGGAGCAGTAAGAACCGGCTGGGTGGAAAGTAGGACTTTGAGGTCGTCGAATGCAACTTGGGCTTCATATGTCCACTCGAAAGTATCTGATTTCTTCATGAGTCGGTACAGAGGAAGTGCTTTCTCGCCGAGTCGACTGGTAAACCTGCTCAAAGCCGCTAGGCAACCTGTGAGCCTTTGAACATCGTATATTCTGACCGGCCACTCCATTCGGACGATGGTCCTGATCTTTTCGGGGTTGACGTCAATCCCTCGTTCGGAAAAGAAGAAACCGAGTAACTTTCCGCTGGGAACACCGAATGAACACTTGGCCGGGTTGAGCTTGATATCGTACCTACGAAGGTTGGCGAATGTTTCTGCCAAGTCAGTCAGCAGGTCAGAACCTTTGTGTGACTTGACTACGATATCATCCATATATGCCTCCACATTCCGACCGATCTGGTCGAGGAGGCATTTTTGGATCATGCGCATAAAGGTTGCTCCTGCATTCTTCAAACCAAATGGCATAGTGATGTAGCAGAAGCACCCGAATGGGGGGATGAAGGCTGTTTTCAATTCATCGGGGCCATACAGACGGATCTGATGATAGCCCGAGTAGGCATCAAGAAATGACAAATGCTCGCAGCCCGCAGTCGAATCGACAATCTGATCGATACGGGGGAGCGGAAAATGGTCTTTCGGGCAGACCTTATTGAGATGCTTGAAGTCGATGCACATTCGGAGCGACTTGTCTTTCTTCGGCACCATGACAACATTGGCGAGCCACTCGGAGTGGTGTACCTCGCGAATGAAGTTGGCTGCCAAAAGCTTGGCCACCTCTTCTCCGATTGCCTTCCTCTTGTGCGCGGCGGCTCGACGCAGACGTTCTCGGACAGGCCGAGCGACGGGATCCACATGCAGTTGGTGCTCAGCCAACTCCCTGGGTACACCTGGCATGTCAGAAGGTTTCCATGCGAAGATGTCCCAGTTCTCACGAAGGAATTGGATGAACTCGGCTTCCTATTTAGGATCGAGGGTGGTGGAGATGTTTGTCGGGGCGGCGGTGTCGTCCGTTGGGTGGATGCTGACCTTCTTCGTCTATCCCGCCGACTGGAATGTGGACTCCGATGATTGCTTCTTCGAACGCATCAAGTCAACAGGTCGGCTGTCTTCTTGTACTCGTCAAGCTCGAGGACAGCCATCTGTTGATCGGCGATCCTCGATCCCTGCTGCAGACACACCTCGGCCCGCTGCCGATTTCCTGTGATAGTGATCACACCTTTCGGGCCTAGCATCTTCAGCTTCAGGTACACGTAATATGGACGGGCCATGAAACACGCATACGCCGGGCGGCCCAGAATTGCGTGGTACACGCTCTGGAAGTCCACCACCTCGAACGTCAGCTTTTCCATGCGGAAGTTCTTGTCGGAGTTGAAGACGACGTCCAACACGATATGGCCGAGTGACTTTGCCTTTCGTCCAGGGACGACTCCATGGAACTGCATGCTGCTCTCGCTGAGTTTGGACATCGGAATGCCCATCCCCTTGAGAGTGTCGGCGTACATGATGTTCAAGCCATTGCCGCCGTCAATGAGGACTTTGCGCAGTCGGACTCCTTCCACCACCGGGTCGACGACCAGAGCCTGCCTCCCTGGGGTGGGTACGTGTGCTGGATGATCCGACTGGTCAAAGGTGATCGTAGTCTGAGACCATTTGAGGAACGTGGGGTTGGTCGGCACGGCCATGTTCACCTCCCTGTTCACCAGCTTCAGTCGACTCTTGCTCT
The DNA here is from genome assembly GCF_904849725.1 of Hordeum vulgare subsp. vulgare. NCBI lineage: Eukaryota > Viridiplantae > Streptophyta > Magnoliopsida > Poales > Poaceae > Hordeum > Hordeum vulgare. The sequence continues at coordinate 224,464,003 of NC_058522.1, forward strand.
CAACGTCAGCAAAAATCATCAGTGTTGCATGGACTTGGGGGAACGGATCCTCCTTGTCCTCCTCATCCTGTTCATTTCCCTTTTCACTCGGTTGCCCTTCGCCGAACCCCTGGATCAGGAGGCGACATTGCCGAGTGGTATGCTTCGGATATATGGCGTTGCCCTCTTCATCCATCTTCGTGTGAATCGGACATGGCTAGTCCAGGATGGGGTTATTGAACTACTTCTTCTTGGGGGTGAACTATGCTTTCCCCTTGCCCTTGAACTTGGTATTGGTAACAGCTGCGGCTTCTGCCTGCAGAGTGGACGGAGCTTTTTGCTTCTGCTTCCGAGTGTTATTCCCATCTCCGTTGGCGACTGTTTTGTGCTTGCCGCTACGGATGCGGTCCTCTTCTTCGCCATTTGCATAGCATGCCGCTATCTCCATCATCTTGCTCATGGAGATGTCGCCTCTTCGACCGAACTTCAGGGACAGATCTTTGTACTGCACGCCTACCTTGAAGGTGCAGACTGCTTGGTGCTTTGTGACATTCTCCACCGTGTGGTAAAGGGTCGTCCAACGCTGAATGATGTCGCGCAGGGGCTCATTTTGTTTCTGGACACAGTGCTGGAACTCCGCAAGGCCAGCAGGGCATTTGCACGTCCCTTCGAAGGTCCTGATGAATACTCAAGCCAGATCTGCCCAGCTGTAGATGCTTGGGGGGGCCAATTGGTTCAGCCACGCTCGTGTTGAGCCGTCGAGCATCAGAGGGAGGTGCTTCATGGCGACGTGGTCGTCCCCTCCTCCGATCTGGACTGCCACTCGGTAGTCGTCCAGCCACGTTTCTGGCTTGGATTCTCCTGTAAACTTGCTGATCCCCGTCGCCAATCGGAAATTGGGAGGGATGTCACCGAACGGATGGCTCGAATGAAACACTCGGGACCAGAGACGATGGTCTTGCTTCCACTCGGACGGTCCATATCGAGACCATCGCGGTGGGCTCGGCCCCTGTCGACCCTCCGCTGAGCGATATGCCCTCTCACGTCGGGCCTCGGATCGTAAGTGTCACCGACTGAATGCCGAGCATCATGATGTCGGGGACCATAGATCCCACCCTGCGGAGGGGTGCGTCGGCGACGATCTTTGGGATTTATGGGACGGCTGCCTCCCCTGTGTCGCTGATGAGAACCAGGGTTGTGAACTGACCGATGCGTGTTCACATGAACATAACTATTGTGGATCCTGTTGTGCGACTAGGAGACCGCCGAATTTTGCTGCTGCGCCGTGTGCAGCAGGGCGCGGATTTGCTCGATCCCCCTGCCAGCCTCTGAATCAGTCGGCTGAAGGTAATTGGCTATCTTGGCAGCAGCAGCCAGGTTGAGGATGGGTGTGCGGAACAACTCCACGTTACTCCGCCGAGTGTGCCGACTGGCTGAACGGCGGGGCGGACGGCGAGTGCCGGATGTTTGCCGATCTCGTGCTCGTTCCGGCCATTTTGGCGGGGACTTTCATGGGAGTTGGCCATGTGCACTTCTGCTGCAGGCCCGCGACCCAAGTACTCGGAAGGAAACTCAGTCGGAACCGAGTCCGAGCGCTGGGACGGCGGGGCAACCACAACCGACTCTAAGACCACCACTTGTGAAGACGCGTTCTGGCGCGCCTGGGCGTGTTGCACCCAACGCTGGAGCCGCGGACGGGGCGACCGCTTGTTGCGGCGCGTGACGACGGCGTAGGCCGACACCGGAGCCGACTGCTGGAGAAGAAGAATGCTGCGGGCACCGGCATGGAAGTGCGTAGCCCCGCGACGGGGGAGCGCCTCGATGTCGAGAGGGGCGTCCTGAAGCCATGCCGAATCATCGACGATGAAGGAGAGAGCGCCGAAGAGGATCTCGTGATCCATGCTCAAATCTCCACCGGAAGACATGACGGCAAGATGTAGTCGCAAACTCGCCGGAAGTCGCTTAGACGCCTGCCCCACGGTGGGCGCCAACTGTCGTGGGTATAAGTCTGACAGTGGATGTGTAGGGTACGAAAGGATGGGCAGAGCCTTAGCTACGGCGAGGTTGTCTGAGTTCAGGCCCCTCAACGGTGGAGTTAATAGCCCTACGTCTTAGTGCTCCAGGAGCTTGTTGTCGAGTGGAATGTGGATTAAAGTGAATTGCGAACCCTTGCACCAGTGGGGAAGGGCGGCTTATATAGAGTGCGCTGCCCTTCACAACGGTTCGGTGCACAGGGGTGGAGTAGTGGCGAATAAATGCCTACGTTACAGGTAACGTATGTCTTAAATGCTAATAAAGGCACATAGAAACGTATGACTGTTACCCTCCAGGGGGGTTATGATGTACAGAGTGGAATCCAGTCGGTAAGTTTGATACGCTCCGAATGCTCATCTCCGACTGGATGATGGAGGGATCGTCACCGACTGGATGATGGGAAGTCCTTAAGTCAGTCGGAACTGACTAAGGGCCTTGTCCCTTATGAGGGGTAGTCCTTGGGTAGGACCTATAGGGCAGGCCTATGACCCTACCCTAGGACTATAACCCCATCAGGTGCCGTCTTGGCAGACGTTGATAAAGTATTGGATCACATGTACCTCATGGACACCCTCGTGGGAGTTGCGGAACTCGGTCCACCGCGTGAGCTATTCACGGAGAAGTTCCTACAGCCCCTAGATGCAGAGGGCCAGCTGGCGGTGTCGGTCGGGACGCTTGTATGTGCCAGTGGAGTTGCGTCCAAAGGCCTCCTCGAAGGCTGTTGATCCAGGTCCTGGCCGAGCCAGGCAACATGAGGGGTGCTTAGCATACTGCCATGCGCTTGTTGTCGTAGGCGATGCCGATGGTGGTGGTGTAGTCGGTCAACCAATCCTCAGGCTTGGTTGAGCTTTTGTACTTGGGGGTGTCTCGTGCCAAGGTGACGCCCTTGGGGAATTGTTCATTCAGGATGCGCGGCCTAAATCATGGTGGGCCGACAATGCTTTCTTCCTCGGCGGCCTAGGACTCTACGATCCGCTCCACGCGGAAGAGGGCGTCCTAGTCATGCACCTAGCATGGACCGACGCGTTCGGCCACCGGGCGGGAAGCTCCCGGCTGCTCGGCCACCTGGTCGCGGTCATCCTCCGTGCAGGTTGCTTCGTAGTAGCTAGCGGTGGCCCTGGATAGCCGGCTCATTCGCGCGACTGTTCAGAACCGACGAGTTGTGGTCTCGCCGACCGTGTCTGCCCATGTTTTGGTTGTCACGGCGATGTTTAGCGTCGACAGGCAAAGATGCATGGTGCTTGTCTCACCGGCCACTCATGGGCCGATGAGGGTCGATGATGTCTTTGTTGATCCTCGAGCAGGAGCCGACTGGGTCATGAGATGACTGGGTCGGCTGCTCCTACTACGCGTTGGCAGCCTCCACGAGGACGCGAATGCGTTCCTGCCGCACCTTGCGGGCTTGTTCCTCGAGCTCTCCTAGCTTGTTGAGGGCAGCCCGCGCATCTCTCATGTTCTTGATGCAGGTGACATATATGGGGCGCCCATCGGCCAGCTCCTAGCCAACGGCACCGTCGGTGACGTACTTCTCCCAGCCAGCTGCGGCCAACGGCACACGGCGTAAGGCCATGGGCCGTGTTGAACTCGCGCTGTGCAGCCTCAAATTAGTGTTCCATGGCCTCCGTCGCTTCCATTTCCGGGAGCAAGTGCTGGCGATGGTCGTCGAGCTCTATGGTTGTGGTCGTCGGGTCGTCCGCAACCGGGATGGGTGCATGCAGTGTGTCCACTGTCGTACATAGGAGGGTCGCCATGATGTCGTGCCGCCCAGCGATGCCGCAGTCATCACCTCTACACGGGTACAGAGGACATCTAGGTCGCCGAAGATGTTGGATTCATTGGATGAAGGCACCTTGTCATAGCTAAGCACCACGGCGGGGTATTTGTTGGGGATGACGGCAATGTAAACGCAGAGCCCACCGAAGGGAACAATGGAGCCGCCGACGGGGAAGTTTGTGTCCTCGATGTGGTGGGCGTTGTCATTGATGTATTCGAGCATGCCATAGTGCATGACCAAACCGTGCGCCACGCGCTCGCCACAGGCGGTGAAGGGTCCCTCCCGAAACATAACTCTGGCCGGCGACGTTGCTGGCCCCATGCTGGGCGCCAACTGTCATGGTATTTCCATGGCAGATACCAGGAGGTGGCTTGGATCGTGGCTTGGCGCCGACATGCGCCAGCGGCATCTGGGAACGGGTGAAGGCGCGAAACACATGATGCGGATCTACCCACGTTCATGGCCCTCCGATGGAGGTAAACCCCTAGTCCTCCCAGAGTGACTATAGGTGGTAACAATATAGGGTGCTCCTTGAGCTGTTCGTGAGGACGAAGATGGATCTCTCGCTACCAGCCTTGTTGCCTCTTTATTGTGTGGAATATGGTGTGTGTCGAGTGTTTTGTAGCTAGCCAACCCCTCTCTTTGGGGGTTGGAGTTCAGTTTCATAGTACAGTCGAATAGTTACAGTAATAGGGGAATGAAGGTGCGGGCCCCACCCGCCAGCCTCTCAGTCTAGCCATGCCACCCACCGGTTCTCGGGTCTTGTCTGACGGAGGGCCCGCCATCCGTGCGCCATAGTGGTTAGCATGCTCCGCTGTCACGGAGTGGGTAGGTGCACACCTGCTACTTGTCTGGCTCGCCCGGGGTCCTGTAGCCATGCTCTCCTCGCGTCATGAAGTCATGTAGCCACACGAGGCCTGTCAACGCATCGTGTCATGCTTTTTTGATGGCCGATGTCCTCGTGAAAGGACATAGAGATGGAGCCATCGCACCTTGGTGGCGACTCGAAGGGGGTGAGCGAAAGCGAGACTTTGATTTACCCAGGTTCGGCCCCTCGTGAGGAGGTAAAAGCCTATGTCCTGCTTTGTGTGGATTAATGGCGGTTCCGATTACAAGGAGGGCGTAACTCGCCTAGCCTAGCTCTCGATTCTGTCTAACCCTCTTGACCTCTCACCGGGACTCGCCTTTATATACAGGTCGAGACCCTAGGGTTTACAAAGTTCTGCCATGCTACTCTTTGTGGCTTTCCTTATCTCTAAGTCACCGTGTCCTCCACGATCAGGAGCTTTCTTGGTAATCCACCATCCGCACGACCTCTTGAATCGCCATCCAGCTTCTGGGCCACGGGACGCACGATAAATGGTAAGTCGCCCCTTTGGTGACCCGGCCCACTAAGGGCAGGTTACCCACAGGTAATATGCCCAACATTAGGCCCCGGATTGTCCTGAATTCATTCATGTCAATAAACCTCCACCAATTTGGGGCGACTCTTACCATTTCCATCCTTCGATGAAAAATAAGTCGCCACCCGTTGTAATTTGATCTGAGTCGCCGTGTAGTCTTGGATGACATGACCTCATCCCCTTAGTTCCGGGGCTTTTAGCACTGCAACCAGTAACGAATCTTTTGCTCATAATCACTTATCCCGACAATCTAGGCGCCATCATCGCTGCCTCTGACTTGTCGCCTCAATCTCCGCCTTGACAGCCTCGATTTCTGTTCCTACCCTTCAAATAACGAGAGGAGAAATTGGGGGGAGGAAACCCCGTAACCTACCTCCATCTCTTCCTCGTCTTCCTCGCGCTCTTCCTCTTCGAGCACCAGCGCCCCGGCATCGTCACCGACTCCAGGAGCTCCTCCATCGACCATGGTCTTCCGGGCGCCAACAAGCACGAAGTACTGCGATTTCGTCCTCGGCTTCGATCCTCTTTTCCCAGGTACGCACCTTCCCCCATTAGGGTTAGGCCGAGATCACCATGACCCTTACTTCCTGCGAGCTAGCTTTCATGACGCGACAAACACCCTACTTTAGATCCATTTCATATTTTCGCAATAGACCTTTAGGCAGTAGCAAACCACAACCACTTTATCACATCTTTTCGTTAGCTTAGACCTTCATGTCGTAGATCCAATGTTGTCGCTGCCTTATGTGCATAACTCTCTGCCATTTTTTCGAGCAATATTCTTTTATTTTGATCCACTCGTAGATCCATAGTTTACTGCCTGTTTATAGAAACATGTTTGCTCATCTCTCGAGAATATCCCTAAGGAAAAAGAACCCCTGAGAGTCACCATTTAGCTCCAGCTTCCATAGCGACTTAAATTTATCATCATAACCGTGACCCTTCTCTTTCCAATTTAAAGGGCGAGTTACCATACTTCAAAGATACTTTCATGAATCGCCCGAATAGCGGGTTGTGATGTATGTCACCCATTTGGCGGGTCACCAAATCCCTTTCGAACATACCGTAGACCCATACCGGCGAGTTAGAATACTTTCTCGTTGTTACTGAATCTCATCGTTCCCCTTTCTTTTGTATTCATGGCCATTACGAAGTGCGACTGGTTACCAACAAAAAATGATGATGTCACTCTTGAAAAGTTTGTTAAGGCGGGTCTTCTTGATAGTAAGGAAACCATCGGTTGGAGAACCGTCCCGGGGGAGTTGACTCCCAACCCCGCTACAGGAGAAGTATCATCTTTACCGATTACCTCGAACGAGGTTTTAAACCGCCGGGGTCGAAGTTTTTTCGAGACGTCCTGCATTTCCTTAATGTTCATCCTCAATTTCTGGGACCCAACTCCATCAGCAACTTGTGTGAGTTCCATGTGTTTTGTGAGGTATATTTACAGAGAGAACCCATAGTTCCCTTATTTGGGAACTTCTTCCATTTGAATCACCAGACCGAGTTCCCCAACGGCCCCAACCATGAGCTTGGAGTAAACATTCAAAGACGCCGCGAGCATGGATTTCCAACAGTCCTTCTGCCCAGCCATCCTAAGGGCTGGGCCGAGTCATGGTTCTACTTCCGTGATACCTCTCCACCTGGTGAAAACCCTCTTCTGGGCTTCAGAGAAGATTGCGTGCCCATGGACTTCAAACTGCCCGAGAAGCTCACAGAAGAAAAAGAGTCGGAGTTTATCCCCATTTTCTCCAAGTGGAAGTCGCTGACCAACAATGGGCTCATCGGTATTGATCTATTCCGCTGCTGGATAGAGTGGAACATCCATCCCTTGAGTCGCCGAGACAGGCCGATATATGAATATGATGGTAAGATAGACCATCCGCAGTGCTTATATCGCAAAAGACTCTCGGAGGGCGAAATTGTCGGAATCATCAAGAAACAAACCGGTGAGACATTGGAAGAATGTGCCAAGATTGGGCTCAAGGCCTTCTGCCGCTCCAACCAGGTGCCGCCAGTAAGAATCTAAGCCGCCTTTCGTCTTTTTTATGCTTAACAATGCTCTTGGTTTGATACTCGCTTCTATTCATCAGAAAACTGATGCATTTTGGTGAAGGGGCCCCAAAGTGACCGACCAGAAGACCACCAAGACGCCACCAAAAAAGAAGAATACGGTAAGCAAAAAGAAAGCCGCCACCAAAGATTCATCTTTTGTTGGCGAGTCACAAGCTGACGAAGCGCACTCAGAGGTAAGGTTTCCCCCTCAATCATTATTTATGTATTCGCACTTATGTTTATACCATGCGTCCTTGTGTGTAGGGCGAGGACAATGAGAGCCAAGATGATGCGGTCTAGGTAATTTCCATTTCTTCCGACTCACCTTCGCCTTCTCCTAGACCAGCTAGGCGGATATGTGGAAAAGTGCCCATGTCTCACCCATATGCTTATATGGACCCTGATTTCCTTTTGAAGAAAGCAAGATATACCCCCAAGCGCAAGACCCGTAGTCGCTCTGGCGACTTAATCACCGAACTGCCTGAGAAGACAACCGGTCAGAAACGCACCAGCGAGGTACACTTCTGTTTTATCGTACCCTTTCTTGTGTAAAACGTGACTCGCCGCTTTTTTAACTTCAAGCCTTTGTTCTATCAGACTTCTCCCCATACATCTGGCGACTCGGGAATATAAGCTCTCTCGCCAATGATTCGTGTACAAGGGTGAGTCTCTTTGTTAATCCCAATTTCCTCCAAACAACGATATGTGCTTTTAATATTGGTGCCTTTGTCTCAGAGCACAAGCGAAGAGGAGGAAAACTGGCGACCTATCTTTTGCTCCCAAAACCACGGACGCCTTAGGCTCGAGCACCCCTGTCCTAGAGATTGATGAAGAGCAAATGGCGGCTCATGATATTCCTGCGGACGATACTCCTGATGCCCGGGATGACTCGCCCGAAATTTTGAAGGAAACCGCTGGTAAGGGTAACCTGCCAAGCCCTCTCAAGGCGACTGATGATCCAGACAACTCGTGGTCACCGGTACTAGCTATTTGATACGTCTCCGTCGTATCTACTTTTCCGAACTCTTTTCCCCTTTGTTTTGGACTCTAATTTGCATGATTTGAATGGAACTAACCCGGACTGAAGTTGTTTTCAGCAGAATTGCCATGGTGTTGTTTTTCTACAGAAATAAAAGTTCTCGGAATGTCCTGAAAATTCACGGAGATTTTTTTGGAATAAAAGAAAAATACATGTGCAAAGATCCACCGGAGGAGGTGGACCAGTGGGCCACAAGCCCACAGGCCGCGGCCACCCCCCTCGCCGCGCCGTGAGGGCTTGTGGGGCCCACGTGGCTCCACCGCCCCCAAACTCAGCTCTATATCTTTCATCTAGCCCGGAAAAAAAATCACAGAGAAGGTTTCATCGCGTTTTACGATACGGAGGCGCCGCCACATCCTGTTCTTCATCTGGAGGGCAGATCTGGAGTCCGTTTCCGGCTCCGGAGAGGGGAAATCGTCGCCATCGTCATCATCAACCTTCCTCCATCGACAATTCCATGATGCTCTTCATCGTTCGTGAGTAATCTCATCGTAGGCTTGCTAGACGGTGATGACTTGGATGAGATCTATCATGTAATCGAGTTAGTTTTGACGGGGATTGATCCCTAGTATCCACTATGTTCTAGATTGATGTTGCTACTACTTGGTGATGCTTAATGCTTGTCACTAGGGCCCGAGTGCCATGATTTCAGATCTAAACCTATTATGTTGTCGCCAATATATGTGTGTTTTAGATCCTATCTTGCAAGTTGTTGTCACCGACTATGTGTTATGACCTGGCAACCCCGGAGTGACAATAGCCGGAACCACTCCCGGAGATGACCATAGTATGAGGAGTTCATGTATTCACCAAGTGTTAATGCGTTGCTCCGGTTCTTTATTAAAAGGAGAACCTTAATATCCCGTAGTTTCCATTAGGACCCCGCTGCCATGGGAGGGATGGACAATAGATGTCATGCAAGTTCTTTTCCCTAAGCACGTATGACTACATACGGAATACATGCCTACATTAGATTGACGAACGGGAGGTAGTTACATATCTATCCGTGTTATAGCTGTTACATGATGAATCACATCCGTCATACTCATCAATCACCGATCCACTACCTACAAGTCTTTTACTACTGGTCCTCGTTACGTTACTTTGTCTATGCTTGTCCCTTGCTACAAAAGGGATTAGGCCACTTTGCTGCTACTGCTGTCACTTTGCTGCTACTGTTGCTACTGTTGTCACTTTGCTGTTGTTGTTCCTTACTACTCCGCCGCTACTTGTTTCAAGACCTTTTCTAGAGCAGTTGCTGGGGAAGAATAGTCCCCCGTCAACGTGCTTTTTACTGGCGCCATTGATACAAAGTTAGGAATAGTCTACCGTCAACAGATCGTTTCTGGCACCGTTGTTATCATATTAGTTTGCTACTGATACTTTGCTTGCAGACACTAATCTTTCAGGTGTGGTTGAATCTGACAACTCAGCTGCTAATATTTGAGAATATTCTTTCGTTTCCCCTTGGCGAACCAACAAATTTGGGTTGAATACTCTACCCTAAAAAACTGTTGCGATCCCCTATACTTATAGGTTATGAAAGACTTTTTCTGGCGCCGTTGCTGGGGAGGCACAGCTATATTCTCTGAGTCACTTGGGATTGACGTCTGCTGATCACTATGAGGAATCCAAAAGATCCAAGACCTAAAATCCTGCCTTCCACTATGAGGAGAGGTAAGGAACTGCCATCTAGCTCTGCACTTGATTCACCTTCAGTTTTGAGTAAGTTTGCGACATCGCCTCCTTCTAGAAATCTTGATATGTCACCTATGCCTGATGATGCTATGCTTGATACTATGCCTGACGATGCTATGCTTGATACTATGCCGGATGATGCTATGCTTGATACTATGGCTGATGATGCTATGCCTGATAATGCTTTGCCACTTGGTGCATTCCTTGATGCACATATTGCTAGAATTGCTGCTAGATGTGATGATACTTCTAAACTGCTGATACTATTCAAGTAGAACCTGCTACTATGCCTGAATTGCCTGTTATGCCTGATACGCGCTATGTTATGGAGGGAGAAATAGCTGAGGATTTTCTTGCGTGTAAGGGTAGATATGATGTTGAGAAACTTCTGCGCAAGTGAAAAGATAAATGTCTGACCGCTAGGATGAAATACGACCCGAAGTTTGCTACTTCGCCTATCTTTGTGACCAATAAGGATTATGAATTCTCTGTCGACCTTGAGTTAATCAGTCTAGTAGAATCTGATCCCTTTTACGGTGATGAGTCTGAAATGGTTGTAGCCCATCTTACCAAACTGCACGATATACCCACCCTATTCACTAGTGAGGACAAGATCCGCCACTACTATATGCTTAAGCTGTTTCCTTTCTCGCTAAAGGATGATTCTAAGACCTGGTTCACTTCTCTTGCTCCTGGATGTGTGCGTAGTCCCTAGGATATGGTCTACAACTTCTCTGAAAAATATTTCCCTGCCCATAAGAAGCAAGCTGCCTTGCAGGAAATATACAACTTTGCTCAAGCTGAGGAAGAGAGTCTCCCACAAGCTTGGGGGAGTCTCATCCAGCTACTGAATGCTTTGCCTGATCACCCTCTTGAGAAGAACGAAATACTTGATATCTTCTATAATGGACTTACCGATGCTTCTAAAGACCACCTAGATAGTTGTGACGGTAGTGTTTTTAGGGAACGAACTGTAGAACAAGCTGAGATTCTACTGAATAACATCTTGTGCAATGAGAATGCTTGGACTATTCCCGAACCACCTCCTAAGCCAACTCCGAAGAAAAGAGGTATTCTATTCGTCAGTCCTGAAGATATGCAAGAAGCCATGAAATCTATGCGAGAGAAAGGCATTAAATCTGAAGATGTAAAAAATGTACCACCTATCGAAGAGATCCATGGTCTCGATAACCCGATACAGGTAGTAGAAGTAAATTCTCTGTGTAGGTTTCATGAGAGTGATATTCCTTTTGATAAACCTGCTAGCCTATGCCTGGATGAATTCGATAACTTCGTTGCCAAACAACAGAGTTTCAATGATTATGTTAGCAGACAATTGGAAAAGAATACTCGTATGCTTAGTCATTTAAGTGCTTGTGTAGATAGAAACGTCAATGATCTTAAGCTTCTGAGTAAACATGCCTATATGGTTACTACTGAGGTAGAACAAGTACTTAAACCTCAAAATGACTTGCTCAATGAGTTGAATGAAAATTCCGTCAGAGTCGTTACTAGAGGCGGTAGAATGACCCAGGAACCTCTGTATCCTGAGGGTCATCCGAAGAGAATTGAACAAGATTCTCAAGGAGTTAGCACTTATGCACCTAGTCATCCTAGAAAGAAGAAGAAAGATGATACGAACCTGCACGTTAGCAACCCTATTGCTGCTACACCCAAGAGTCCAAACGATGCCTTTGTCTCTGATGCTGAAACACAATCTGGTGATGAACATGAGCCTAATGATAATATCAATAGTGATGTTCATGATGATGCTCAACCTAGCAACGATAAGGATGTGGAGATTGAACATAGTGTTGATCTTGATAACCCACAACCTAAGAACAAGAGATACGATAAGAATGACTTTGCTGCTAGGAAGCACGGTAAAGAAAGGGAACCATGGGTTCAGAAACCTATGACCTTTCCTCCCAAACCATCCAAGAAAAAGGATGATGAGGATTTTGAGCGCTTTGTTGAAATGATCAGACCTGTCTTTCTGCAGATGCGTTTGACAGATATGCTCAAAATGTCTCCGTATGCTAAGTACATGAAAGATATTATGACTAATAAGAGGAGGATACCTGATCTTGAGATCTCCACCATGCTCGCTAATTATACCTTCAAGGGTGGAACTCCGAAGAAACTAGGAAATTACGTTAGAACTGCGTTATGCGATCTTGGAGCCGGTGTTAGTATTATGCCTCTCTCTCTTTATCGTAGACTTGAACTGGATAAGTTGACACCCACTGAAATCTCTCTGCAAATGTCTGACAAATCAACTGCTTTCCCTATCGGCATTTGCGAGGATGTGCCTGTTGTGGTTGCTAACGTCACTATCTTAATAGACTTTGTTATCTTGGATATTCCCGAGGACGATGCCATGGCTGTCATCCTCGGAAGACCCTTTTTAAAAACTGCAGGGGCTGTTATAGATTGCAACAAAGGCAATGTCACTTTCCATGTCAACGGTAATGAGCATACAGTGCACTTTCCAAAGAAACAATATCGAGTACATTCCATCAATGCTATCGAAAAGACTTCATCGATTCTTATTGGGAGCTTTGAATGCCCTATTCCTCGTGTCAAGATGAAGTATGATTTGCTTGTTGGGGAGATACACATCCCCATTTAGGTGACCTAGTGACTATTCTAAAATTCTCCGTCTTCTTTTGCGATTCGAGAAAGTTTTGTCAAGGGGATTTGATCAACCCCATTGATGGATTTCTTTCGATGACCATGAGATGGATGAATCGAGGAGTCACAAACCTTTGTTCCAAGCTTTCATTTTAGTTTGCTTAGAAGAAAAATGATAGATTTAGTTTAGTTTTCCCTATTTTTTGTCTTAGCGTCCCGCGGAAAAGTACCTCGAAAATAAAAGTTCGCCGAACGCTGTGAAAATCAAGTATGATTTTTTTTGGATTTTTTGAAAAATACTAGGACAAAGAGTCTGTCTGGGCCCACACCAGTGGGCCACAAGCCCTAGGGGTGCGGACACCGCCTGGCCGCACCACCCAGGCTTGTGGGGCCCACAGGCACACCCCCCACTCATTCTTACTCTCATCCGCTTCTCCTACCTCCAGAAAAAATCGTTTCGCAGCTCAAACCCGTGTTTTTGCTCCTCTTGCTGGGATTTTCGATCTCTTTGCCCAAAGCACCATTCTCCGAACTGTTTTGGGGAAATTACTCCTTGGTAAGTGACTCCTCCATTGGTCCAATTTGTTTTTGCTCTAGTGCCTTATACTCCGCGTATTTTTGCTGCCTTGGTGACCATGTTCTTGAGCTTTGCATGCTGATTCTAGCTGGTCCCAAGTAGTTTTGATGCGTAATATGGCCTCTAGGCACTTGTGGGAGTAGTTGCTATGAGTTTTGTTGAGCCTTATTCACTTTTCCTTAGAATCACTAAAAATTTCAGAAATTTTCAGAGATAGAAAAGGGAAAAGATGAGGAGGTTCTTAAGAGGCTCGTCAAGCCGTGACCCCAAGGATGATGGGAGTGAGAAGAAGCCCAAGTATTTGGTCCCTCAAGTCCCGGATGTTCGAGCGTGCGAGTGGCCAAGCGACGTGTTCTTACGCGCCGCTAGAATTTATGAGGACTTTTATCAGTTGGTGGAGAACGCAGGCCTTACCGTCTTCGTCGAAGATAAGTGTCCGCAATACCTCCTATGGTAGAGTTCAGACTTTATGATATCCCTTAGCGCATGTCACTCCAGGATTTTTGCAATGTCTGCAAATTACCTTACGTTGGGGATATTCATGAACCTCGTCCACGGGACATGCAAGCTTTCATCTGTACTATTGTTGTAGGAGGGGAGAGGAGCATCTTGCGCTAGAGCTGCTAGCATTCATTTTCCCGTGCTTCGGTACTTCACATTATTTGTGGGAAAATGTTTGAATGGGCGTGGGAAAGCTGGGTCACTTAGTTCCCCAGATCTTGCGGTCTTGCGCGAAGCCCTTTATAATGATAAAACTTATAGCTTGGGTGCTACAGTAGCTCAACGGTTGAACCTGAACCGTTCTAAAGGTGTTGTCTATGGAGGTATCTATGCTACTCGTATTTCCAGACACTTTGAGATACCTATTAGACTGGATGAGGAAGAAGAGGTTCTTCTTCCCGAGAGATATCTAGATTATGATAGCATGGTTCGCCATGACTTTCTTGATAGAGATATAAATAGAACGATGATTTTTTACCTGGTATTTAGTCAGGGTACTTATGAGACTATTACTTTGCCTGCTCCTTCTTTGTTCAATCTCCATGCAGGCAGGTACACTATTATGCCCTCGGAGATCTATGCATATTGGGGCCTAGCCCAACCACAGGTGCCCGTGCCGGAGCCGCCAGTCGAGTACCAGACGCCAGTTTATCAGTGGGAGCCAGAGGAGCTCACACAACAGTGGCATCCTCAATCCACTCCGGAGTACCCCGGAGCTAGTTATTTCCCTCCTTGGGAGTAGACCAAGTTAGGCCAAAAGCCTAAGCTTGGGGGAGTACGTGTTTCTCACCGACTTTACATTCCTGCTTATGCTTTCACTTTGTTAACCGGTGTTCACACTTTGCCACTGTATCATCCATGCTAGTTTATTTTCTTTTTCTCGTTTTGTTTTCGTGTGTCTGTCTAGTTTGAGGAAAACCCAAAAAGATTTTCTTTTTCTTCTTTTTCTTGTTGGGAGCTTTCCCGTGTAGATAGTTTTCTTTTTCTTTGGGTCAAGGTAGAAGATATTGGTTACAATGCTTAGTGGCTCTTGCATGCATACCGGTTTAGCTTTCATAGAGCCATATTACTTTGTCTTCTCCTTTGTGTTTGCCTGCAGATTCGAGTGTAGTCCAATGCACGAGCACGCTTATTATTGTTCACATCGTTCGGTCGTTCAAGTGAAAGGCAATAATGACGATATATGATGGAGTGACTGAGCCTGGAAAAGATGGTATGAACTCGATCTATTTTGTTTTTGTAAATATGACTAGCTCAACATCCCTGATTCAGATTTGTTGTGAGAGAAACATGTTTGCAATGACAACTTAGAGATCATAGTTGCTGATGCCATGCTTAATTAGCTAGGAGCTTATAATGGTTTGTCTTGGTTGCCCACATGAATTTTGAGATGAGTATGATGTAGTATGATAGGATGGTATCCTCCTTTGAATGATTCAAGTGGCTTGACTTGGCGCTTGTTCACGCATGTAGTTGAAACAAAATTAACATAGCCTCTATGATATTCATGTTCATGGTGATTTATGTCCTACTCATGCTTGCACTCGATGTTGGTTAATTTCAATGCATTTTGATGACTGTTGTCACTCTCTAGTTGGTCGCTTCCCAGTCTTTTGCTAGCCTTCACTTGTACTAAGTGGGAATACTGCTTGTGCATCCACCTCCATAAACCCAAAGTTGTGCCATATGAGTCCACCATACCAACCTATGTGCGGTATCTACCTGCCGTTCCTAGTAAACTTGCATGTGCCACCCTCTAAACCTTCAAGAAATAATCTGTTTTGCTTGCCCGAACCGCTCATGTGGTGACAGGGGGCTATTGGTATCTTCCATGCTAGGCGTGTTATCCTCGATATGTGTTTATTAACTATCATTCACGAGAAAGGGGTCGGTAATTGGAATTCCCAGTTCCATTCTCAAGTTGAAAAGATAATTGCAAACAAAACTCCCCCAGGATTGATGTTGGTATGGACGGTACCCGAGGATTCGGCTAGCCGTGGAGTGTGATTGATTGGTGGTGGGGGAGTCAAAACTTTACTTTTCTGTTTGGGAACCGCCTATAGCATGTGTAGCGTATAAGATGTTGAGAACTCTTACTCATTGCGTTGACAATGAAAGCATCCCACCCAAAATTATTATCTCTGTTTTAAAAGCTTGAGCTCTAGCACCTCTGCAAATCAATGCTTCCCTCTGCGAAGGGCTTGTCTATTTATGTTCCTGTTGGGCCATCCTCCTCTTACAAAAGCACCAATTAGAGAGCACCTCTATCATTTTTAGGCTTTGCTTTTAACTGTGTTGAGTATGACTATGACTGGATCTTCATTGCCATGAATTACAATGTTTAGTCAGCCCTTGGTCTTTGAAGGTGCTATGCATTTATGTTTTGCGGTCTCAGAAAGAGCTAGAGAGATACCACCTATTCGTACTGCTTCATGTTGTTTTGATTGAAGTGTTGACGGTTGAGACTTATTATTATTTGCTCGCTAGTTGATTATGCCATTGATATGAGTTTATCGTGAGACCTAGATGTCATTCGCTTATGTGGTTTGCTTGTGATCTTGCTGAAACTCTGGATATGAGTTATACATAGTTGCAACAACAAGATCAAACAGAGTTCGTCAAAGTTTTTCTTTTGTCTCTTTCAATTTGTCAACTGAATTGCTTGAGGACAAGCAAGGCTTTAAGCTTGGGGGAGTTGATACGTCTCTGTCGTATCTACTTTTCTGAACTCTTTTGCCCTGGTTTTGGACTCTAATTTGCATGATTTGAATGGAACTAACCCGAACTGACACAGTTTTTAGCAGAATTGCCATGGTGTTGTTTTTGTGCAGAAATAAAAGTTCTCGGAATGTACTCAAAATTTACGGAGATTTTTTTTGGAATAAAAGAAAAATACACACGCAAAGATCCACCGGAGGAGGTGGACCAGTGGGCCACAAGCACAGGCCGCGGCCACCCCCCTGGCCGCGCCATGAGGGCTTGTGGGGCCCACATGGCTCCACCGCCCCCAAAATCAGCTCTATATCTTCCGTATCGCCCGGAAAAAAATCAGAGAGAAAGTTTCATCGCGTTTTATGATATGGAGGCACCGCCACATCTTGTTCTTCATCTGGAGGGCAGATCTGGAGTCCGTCTCAGGCTCCGGAGAGGGGAAATTGTCGCCATCGTCATCATCAACCTTCCACCATCGATAATTCCATGATGCTCTTCATCGTTCGTGAGTAATCTCATCGTGGGCTTGCTGGACGGTGATGAGTTGGATGAGATCTATCATGTAATCGAGTTAGTTTTGACGGGGATTGATCCCTAGTATCCACTATGTTCTAGATTGATGTTGCTACTACTTGGCTATGCTTAATGCTTATCACAAGGGCCCGAGTGCCATGATTTTAGATCTGAACCTATTATGTTGTCGCCAATATATGTGTGTTGTAGATCCTATCTTGCAAGTTGTAGTCACCTACTATGTGTTATGACCCGGCAACCCCGGAGTGACAATAGCCGGAAACACTCCCGGAGATGACCATAGTATGAGGAGTTCATGTATTCACCAAGTGTTAATGTGTTGGTCCGGTTCTTTATTTAAAGGAGAACTTTAATATCCCGTAGTTTCCATTAGGACGCCGCTGCCACGGGAGGGATGGACAATAGATGTCATGCAAGTTCTTTTCCCTAAGCACGTATGACTACATACGGAATACATGCCTACATTAGATTGACGAACGGAAGCTAGTTACATATCTCTCCGTGTTATAGCTGTTACATGATGAATCACATCCATCATACTCATCCATCACCGATCCACTGCCTACGAGTCTTTTACTACTGGTCCTCGCTACGTTACTTTGTCTAGGCTTGTCCATTGCTACAAAAGGGATTGGGCCACTTTGCTGCTACTGCTGTAACTTTGCTGCTAGTGTTGCTACTGCTGTTCCTTACTACTCCGCTGCTACTTGTTGCAAGACCTTTTCTGGAGCAGTTGTTAGGGAAGAATAGTCCCCCGTCAACATGCTTTTTACTGGCGCCATTGATACAACAGTTAGGAATAGTCTATCGTCAACAGATCGTTTCTGGCACCGTTGTTATCATATTACTTTGCTGCTGATACTTTGCTTGCAGACACTAATCTTTCAGGTGTGGTTGAATCTGAAAATTCAGCTGCCAATACTTGAGAATATACTTTCGCTTCCCCTTGGCAAACCAACAAATTTTGGTTGAATACTCTACCCTCGAAAACTGTTGCGATCCCCTATACTTGTGGGTTATCACTATTCCAGTCCTTCAATGGCAGTACTTTCCAAGCATACCTCCAAGGAAACTCGCCCTTCTCCTGATCAAGACATAGGAAAATTCAAGCACCCCCAATATGAGAAGCTGGAATTGGACCAACTTTGTTCCAGCTTCGCAAGTCATCTGGAGAGGGATTATGAGATGAACAAGAGCTTGATTTGTCTTATGAGGATTAGGCATGAGGTATGCTTGTTTATGTATTTTCCTGCACCCATTAGCCTTCCAAGGGCCGGCTCATATTTTGAAAGATGAGCCGGGTCTTTGAATATAATGTAAATCTTCACCCTGTCACCCCAAGGGTCGGGTAATCTTTTGAAATATGAGCCGGGTTTTGAAAAGTAAATCTTCAACCCGTAGCCCCCAAGGGTCGGGTCATCTTTTGAAAGATGCGCCGGGTTTTGAAAAGTAAATCTTCAACCCATAGCCCCCAAGGGTCGGGTCATCTTTCGAAAGATGAGCTGGGTCTTGAATAAATCTTCAACCTGTAGCCCCCAAGGGTCAGGACATCTTTTGAAAGCCGAGCCGGGTCTTGAATAAAAAATCTTCAACTTGTAGCCCCGAAGGGCCGGGTCATCTTTTGAAAGATGAACCGGGTCTTGAAGAAATCTTCAACCTGTAGCCCCCAAGGGTCGGGTCATATTTTGAAAGATGAGCCGGGTCTTGAATAAAAAATCTTCAACCTGTAGCCCCCAAGGACCGGGTCATCTGTTGGAAGATGAGACGGGTCTTGAATAAATCTTCAACCTGTAGCCCCCAAGGGCTGGTTCATCTTTTGAAAGATGAGCCGGGTCTTGAATATGGTATGATTTTGAAGAAAATCATACATTGGCCCCCAAGTATCAGGAGTATTGCTTGCAGTAATGCTGAGACTTATTTCCACAAATTTTATGTGCAGGTGACTGTGACCCAGACTAAGTCGGCTGTGGCCGATTTAAAGAAAAATCTAGCTGACCAACAAGATGCACACTCCGAGTTGGAGAGGAAATACTGCTTAATTCAAGCCGAGCTGGAGAAAATGAAGGCTCACCAGCAAAAACTTGAGAATAAAGCCAAAGCGGACCAAGCCGCCATTCTTAAGCATCCTGAGTAGGCTGAGGAAAAATTGGAAGCCGCCCAGCAGGAGCTTTCCGGCTTAAATAAATATATTTCCAACATGACCGTGGCTATGTTTGGTAAGCTTTAACCCTTGACTGTTGAATAATCAATCTGGTATCAAAGATTAGCAAAACTAATTTGTCCATTGTAGGTGCACGAGCCGCCAATCTTCCACACGACTGCATGCTGAAGTTAAAAGCCATATATACCTTCGTTGAACAGCTATACACCGGGGGCGTGCTGACGATTAAAGCGGTGATAGGTAGCATGGAGCGAGTCAGGACCATCAAGCACATGCTCGGCTTTCTGTCTACATTGCCTCCTCAAATAGAGGAACTGAAAAGGTCAGCCACCTGGAAGGGAGTTTTGAACACCTTGAGCCGGTGCTTAGCTTATGCCCCGGAGCTCAAACCCGAAGAGATAGCCGCCGGCTACCCCGAGCTGAAGGATGATGGGTCAGAATTCACCGAGGTGGACTACCACCGAGTTATCATAGAATCACGTTATGCGGCGACTCAACTGGCAGCCAACTTATATTTGAGTAAATACCAAGCCACCTATGACGAGAAGAAAAAGAAGGTGACGCCTCCTTCATATGAAACTGCTAGCCTGGTTCCTCGCCGACCCAAGAATCCTTTTGATCTTAACATGGACCTATCTCTCTTCCTTGACGATGACAACGAGTTCGTTGCGCTGTCCAAGTGTAAATGGAAACAGGGCGACTTACGAATCGAAGGCGGGGAGAGCTCAAGGCAAGGTGATTCGGCGACGGCTTGACTTGTCAACGGATTCTTCCTTCGCAGGGGGATGACACCCATTTCGGCCACGCGAGCCATGTAATAGCTTTGTTAGTGTTCGTGGAACAACAATCAGGCAGCATCACCTTTTGATGGAACCACTGTTATTCCTTGAATCTATGCATGACTTGCCTTTTGATGGAACCACTGCGGGTCCTTGAATCTATGCACGAGTCGCCTCCAATTTTGATAAACGAGGGAATGTCATAATTTGACAAACAAGTTTTTACCTGATGTGTTAGGAAAAACAAAAGCCGACTTAGGGAGTGCATGGCAAAGAGTAGACCAGCCCCCTGGATTATGGCAAAAAATAGATCAGCCCCCCCCCACCGGGCTATGTCAAAAAATAGATCAGCCCCCGGGTTATGGCCAAAAATAGATCAGCCCCCGGGTTATGGCCAAAAATAGATCAGCCCCCAGGTTATGGCAAATAATGGTTAAAAAATGAGTCGGGGCGAGTTATAATCAAAAACCGACTAAAAGATATTTTTAAGAAACCTTGTGGTCTTGCCATCAAGAAGTATAATTTTATCGACTAAGTGAGTTTTGATAGGATAAGACAAGTTTGCAGAACTGAAATGTTACCCTCAGAAAGCTTTTGCTAAAAGCCTTGTTGTTTTAGACCGGCTGATCAGGCGCGAGTCAAGCTTCCGTGAAGTAGGTTCAATGAACCAATGGTTTCTCTATTTCCCATGTGTGACTCTGGCCGATACCTTTTATGTTTTAACCAAGGCGAGTTCAGGGTCCAAATAATGGATTGACTCGCCCTGAGTACATAGGTACATGTGGCGACTTGTTCAACACATAGTCCAGTATAACCATTTGTAATGCGGTAATTGTTCGCTGGCCAAGAGGGTATTCAGGCTGAACTCAATGAATGGAAGCCCCCAAGTGATATATGATTTAGGAACAAACTAGGCATGGGATCACAGAAGCGTATAGGCTCTTACTACGAAACGACTTGGGGACTAGTAGCCTCCAAGTAAGTCGGCTTAATTCTCAAAACCACATAAGGCGCCTATGTTTGAACTATGCAACGTGGCAACGTTGGTCCTCTTTCGCTTTATCAAAGCCCAGTTTTGAAGTAAGTGCAGCATGCCGACTTACGCTCTTTGACTTTGATAGCGTCCATGTTTGGGCGGCTTATAGAACAATAAAGACTCATGCTTTCAAAAGCTGAAACGGAAAAGGACCCCGAAATTCGTGGGTGCCGGCTTTATTGCTTTCATAATTCATGGATTACAATTTTCTGAAAACTGGTAAAGAAAAAGGGGAGCTCATGGCTCTAAGTGTAGTAAGGCCGCAGATGGGCTATGTTCCAGAGCAAGTTGTCTCAACCTCCGTAGTCGGCCGATCTGGGCGAAGGTCCACCAAACAGTATGAGCCGTTCTGAAGATTCTTGCTGACGACAAACGATCCTTCCCACGGAGGGGATATCTTGTGCGTACCAGTATGATCTTGAATCAAACGGAGCACCAAGTCGCCTTCTTGGAAAGCCCGACTCTTGACCCGGCGACTATGGTAACGTTGCAAGTCCTGTTGGTAAATCGCCGATCGTGATGCGGCCAAGTCACGTTCGTCCTCCAAGGCATCCAGCGAGTCTTGTCGCACCAGCTCGTTGTGTTGTTCCACATAGGCGGCAACTCGTCGGGAATTGTGTTTGATGTCACTTGGTAACACCGCTTCTGCTCCGTAGACGAGGAAGAAAGGAGTAAAACCCGTGGAGCGGTTTGGAGTTGTCCTGATACTCCACAGTACTGACAGCAACTCCTCAACCCAACATCCAGGAGTGCGTTCCAAAGGTACCATGAGCCAAGGCTTAATCCCCGGCAAGATTTCCTGATTCGCCCTCTCTGCCTGTCCATTAGACTAGGGATGTGCAACCGCGGAAACATCAAGCCGGATATGCTCTCGTGAAAAAAACTCTTGCATTGCACCTTTGGATAGATTAGTACCATTGTCAGTAATGATACTATGAGGATATCTGAATCTGAAAATCAGCTTCTTGAAGAATTTGACGGCCGTATCTGCGTCACAACTGCTAACAGGTTCCGCCTCCACCCACTTGGTAAATTTGTCAACCGGCACCAATAGGTGAGTCTTTTTGGTGGAAGACATCTTGAAAGGGCCGACCATATCAAGCCCCCAGACTGCAAACAGCCAAGTGATTGGTATCATCCGCAATTCCTGAGCTGGCACATGCATCTGTCGTCCAAACTTTTGGCAACCATCACATCGGCGAACAATACCCTTTGCGTGTGCATGAGCCGTCAGCCAATAAAACCCATGTATGAAGGCCTTAGAAACCAAGGATGGGGACCCGACATGATGAGCACAATCGCCCACGTGAATCTCATTGAGGATCATAGATCCTTCGTCAGAGGAGACGCATCTTTGAAATACCCTCGAGGTGCTTCGTTTGTGTAACTCGCCATTGTGTATGACCATGGATTTACACCGACGGACGATTTGGCGAGCTAATAGCTCGTCGGCTGGTAACTCGCCTCTGGTGAGATATGCCATGTAAGGAATCCCCCAGTCTGGAGTAGTGTGAAGAGCCGCCACGAGTTGTTACTCGGGGTCCGATACCCACAAATCCTCCTCTGAAGGCAGTTTCACCAAAGGGTTATGCAATATATCCAAAAAGACATTGGGAGGAACTAGCTTACGTTGTGAACCAAGACGGGAATGAGCATCCGTTGCTTCGTTAAGCCGTCGGTCGATCTGATCCACTTGATAACCATTGAAGTGACCCGCTAAATCCGACACAGCTCGTCTATAGGCCGCCATCAAAGGGTCTTGTGAATCCCAGGTGCCAGAAACTTGCTGCGCCACCAGATCTGAATCGCCCAGACACATCACTCGTGTGTGATTCATCTCTTTGGCCAGTCGCAGACCATGGAGCAAAGCTTCGTATTCTGCTGCATTATTGGTACATGGGAACATGAGCCGAAGGACATAGCAAAACTTGTCACCTTGAGGCAAAGTTATCACCACACCAGCCCCCGAGCATTCCAACTGTGTGGACCCATCGAAATAGATGGTCTAATAAGTAAGATCAGGTCTCTCCTCCGGGACTTGTAACTCGGTCCAATCATTGATGAAGTCCAGGAGTGCTTGAGATTTGATGGCTGTCCGAGGCGTCTATCGCACATGATGGGATCCAAGCTCGATGGCCCACTTAGCAATCTGTCCAGTAGCCTCTCGGTTCTGTATGATGTCGCCGAGGGGGGCGGAACTGACGACCGTGATCGGGTGTTCCTGGAAGTAATGCTTGAGCTTTTGACTCGCCATGAACACCCCGAAAACCAGCTTTTGCCAATGTGGGTAACGTTGCTTGGAGAGGGTGAGGACCTCGCTGACGAAATACACCGGCCGCTGGACCGGGTACTCCTTTCCTTCTTCCTTACATTCGAAAACTAATACCACGCTGACCGCCTTAGAATTGGCTGCAATGTACAGGAGCATAGGTTCCTTGTCTGCCAGAGCCGCCAACACTGGCGGGTTAGCTAATTGCGCTTCAAGGCTTCAAAAGCTTCATTGGCTTCACCCGTCCATACGAAACGATCAATTTTCTTGAGCAACTGGTAGAGAGGGATGGCCTTCTCCCCAAGGCGACTTATAAAGCGGTTCAGAGCTGCGATTCGACCCGCCATACGCTGGACCTGGTTAACGTTGGTTGGTTTCCCTAGTGAGGTAATCACCTCAATCTTGTCCGGGTTGGCCTCAATGCCATGCTCCGACGCGAAGAAACCCAGTAACTTTCCCGCCGGGACACCAAAGACGCACTTGGTGGGATTAAGCCTCATCTGGTAAACATGCAGTTTGTCAAAGGTTTCCTTGAGATCCTCCAAGAGTGACTCGTTTCGGTGAGACCTGACCACGATGTCATCCACATAAGAATGGACGTTACGGCCTATCTGGTTGTGCAAGCAATTTTGGATGCAACGCTGGTAAGTCGCCCCCGCACTCTTGAGCCCAAACAACATGGACACGTAACAGAAAGCTCCAAACGGGGTTATGAAGGATGTCTTCTCCTGATCTGCCACCGCCATCTCAATCTGATGGTATCCCGAATAAGCGTCCAAGAAACACACACGTTCACAACCCGCAGTCAAGTCAATAATTTGATCAATGCGGGGAAGGGCGAAAGGATCCTTCGGACAGGCTCTTTTGAGGTCAATGTAATCGATGCACATGTGGAAAGTGCCGTTCTTCTTGAGCACCAGGACCGGGTTAGCCAGCCATTCAGGATGGAAAACCTCGATGATGAACCCGGCAGCAAGGAGCCGGGCTACTTCCTCTCCAATGGCCTTACGACGTTCTTCATTAAACCTACGAAGGTACTGTCGAACCGGCTTAACTTTAGGGTCAGTATTAAGATGGTGCTCAGCGAATTCTCTCGGTACACCCGGCATGTAAGAAGGTTTCCATGCAAAGATATCCCGATTCTCACGGATGAATTCGATGAGCGCTCTTTCCTATTTGTGGTCGAGACCTGCCCCAATAGTGAACTGCTTGGTGGAGTCGCCAGGGGTAAAGTCGATAACCTTGGTGTCGTCCGTTGGTTTAAATGTGAGGGGCGACTCGGAATCTATGAGCGACCTCTTGAGCGGTGTCATGTCCGCCGAGTCAACATTAGATTGGTGAAACTTGAGCTCCTCAGCCGCGCAAGCTGACTCAGCATAATCCGTGTCTCCTTCTTCACATTCTTGGGCTATCTTCTTGTCGCCGCTGATGGTAATAGGACCCTTAGGTCCGGGCATCTTGAGTTTGACATAAACATAGCATGGACGAGCCATGAATCTGGCGTACGCCAGCCGTCCAAACAATGCATGATAAGGGCTCTTGATTGTGACCACTTCGAACAGGAGGGACTCGCTCTTGTAATTTGACTCTGTACCGAAAGCCACGTTAAGCTTAATCCGCCCAATTGGATATGTCGACTTACCGGGAACGATGTCGTGGAAGACCATGGATGATGGCATCAGGTCTTTCTCCAATAGGTTCATGTGCCGGAAAGTGTCGAAATATAGGATGTTGATGCTGCTGCCTCCGTCCATGATGTCCTTGGAGAGGGTGTATCCTCCGACTTGGGGAGCCACGACCAAAGCCAAGTCGCGAGGGTTGTCTACTCGGGGTGGATGGTCTTCCCTGCTCTAGGTTATGGGTTGCTCAGACCAGTGAAGGTACTGGGGGCGCGCGGCTCAGCTATGTTGAAGGTTCTATGCTTCACCTAATGATCCCGCTTACAGGTGTTGGTGGTGAACACGTGGAACTGCCAGCTGTTCAATTGTTTGGGGTTATTCTGGAACCCGCCTCGATCTTCCTGTTGCTGGGGGTCCCCTTGCGGGGGGGGGGGAGGTTGCTAGAACACTCCCGGCAGGTGGTACTATTGGTTGTGAACTTGGTACTGGCCAACATTGGGTTGTGACCCACCCTGTGGTCCTTGGTTAGGAAAACCACCGAACTTGACCTGGCGTGACCCGGATGCGCCGGGTTGTTCCTGTCGCTGGCCCTGTCCGCCACCTTGACCTCTTCTGAGCGCCTCGGCTTGAAATTCCTGCATCACATAGCAATCCTCCCACGAGTGAGTCACCGGTCCTTCCGCCGTGGCATGCTGCAGACACGGGCCTTTAAGCATCTCGTGATAATTGCATGGTTTCTTCCAGCTAAAGCCCCGCTTCTTCTGACGTGGGTTTCCATTGCCGGTATTAGTATTAGCAACAAATTCCGTAGGACCTTCCTGTTGTCTCTTCTTGCCGTGCCCACCATGGTGGTGGTTGCCCCGGCCTTGAAACTGAGAATGGCCCTTGTGTAACTCGCCCTTCCTAGCAGTACTAACTTTGTCGTCGTCCTCCCAAGGATCCTTGGTGTCGTCCGACTCAGCATACCTGGTAAGGGTATCCATTAACTCGCCCATGTCCTGTACTTTTCGCTTATGTCACCCTAGCTTTAGCACCAGAGGTTCGTAATGACAGTTCTTCTCCAAGATCAACACCGCCTGAGCCGCCGAGATGCCTTCCGATGAATGAATAACTTCCGCGACTCGCCGGGTCCAATGGTGGGCCGACTCATCCGGCTGCTGGACGCAGTGCTGTAGCTCGACGATGGTAATCGGGCGCTTGCAGGTCCCTCTAAAATTCTTGATGAAGCGCTCCTTTAGCTCCGCCCAAGTGTTGATGGAGTTGGCCCGTAAGTTTTTCAACCACGCACGTGTCGTCCCTTCAAGCATCATAGTGAAGTACTTAGCGAAAACCGCCTCGTTTACGTCGAGCATTTCCATCGCGAGTTCGTAGCTCTCGATCCATGACCCTGGTTCGAGATCCGGCAAGTAATTGGGGACCTTCCGGGGCCCTTTGAAGTCTTTCGGCATGCGCTCATTGCGCAAAACCGGTACAAGACACGATACCCCGATGTGCTTGCCCCCAGCGTCCAGGGGCGCGGGAGGTGATGGTAGGTAAGACGGGTAAACCTGACCCGCCGCGGCTGTTGGCTCTAATTGACGCGCGGCTCGCGCTGCATCCAGGATATCTTGGGCTCGCGTGTCGGGCATCCCGAGCGGGTTATGTTGAGGGAATCGCCGAGGCCCACTGGTTACCGCGGGGAAGTCCTCATGGCGACTTCTGGTGTGACTCGCCTGAGGCGTGGAGTGCAGCCGATCAAGGCTATGAGAATATTGTGCGTGCTGAACCACAGCCGTCTTTAGCATCTCGATGGTGTTTCTGGCTTCTATCTCGGCCGGGGTATTTCCGTAGATCGGAAGGGACTCCAGGTGGCGGGTTGCCGCCAAGACATTGTCTACGGGATTGTTTGGAACCGAGTCACATGGGCATCCATTGGCTGAGGCGGCAGCGGATTGGGCGGTGGAACCGCTCCTCCCCTCGGGATGGTTTGTAGAGGCCGATCAGGACCCGCCCCGGGAGTGCGCGGGGGGTCGAAAAGGCGAGTTGGATGTAAGTCGGTCGGGATGCGCCCGTGGTGCCTCCTTTGGTGAACGGCGTCAGACGCATGCTGTTGTCTCTCGAGCCGCCAGCCTTCGGTGTTCAGCCGCTTTGTCTCTGCTGCGATCACGACCGATTGTGTCTCCACCCCTGGCGGCTTCTGCTTACATGACCCGATGTGCCTTGGCCATTGCCTCCCGCAGCTTAGCTAGCTCGGTGTTGACAGACTCCTGATTCTCAGACGTGACGGTGGTTGCCATGAGGCTGGCGACCTCCGCCGCTAGCTCCGCCACGGTTTGTGCTGGGGGTTTGGACATCCCACCGGTCTCGTTATTGCCGGTTGGATTTTGCTGTGGGTGTGCTGACCCCACCATGTAGATGGCGATTTGGCGGCGGGACCTCTCGAAGACCTCGGGATCCATTGCCAACGACAGCTCCCCGAGTTGTCCTTCCTCAAGATGGTGGATCGATTCTGTCTCACCATCAGAATTGACGAAGGTGATCACTTGACCCGCCAGTTCGTATTGTATGTCGTTTCCCTGCGTAACACCGACGAAAGCATGGCGACTTCTACCCCGCCGTGTGACGGGGAGGACGAACCTGGCCGGCTTGACGACGTCGGTAGAGGTGTCCGGCTCAGGCACGGGCGTACCAATCATGCCGATGAAGACAAAGATTTTGTCGAAGGGGACTCGGTAGCCAGATTCGACTGAATCGGCTTTCGACTCCCACAGCGAGTGGTCGATGTAATACTTCCCGTGGCGGCTTTTAGTTATGATGCCGACCGCATAGCTTTCTAATCCCGGTAGGGCTCCCTTCGAGAACTCAACTCCACCGTGCGCTAGCCCCAGGGTGGGCGCCAACTGTCGTGGTTTTGTCACGGCAGATGTCCTCATGAAAGGACTTAGAGATGGAGCCATCGCACCTTGGTGGCGACTCGAAGGGGGTGAGCAAAAGCGAGACTCAGATGTACCCAGGTTCGGCCCCTCGTGAGGAGGTAAAAGCCTACGTCCTGCTTTGTGTGGATTAATGGTGGTTTCGATTACAAGGAGGGCATAACTCGCCTGACCTAGCTCTCGATTCTCTCTAACCCTCTTGACCTCTCCCTGGGACTCGCCTTTATATACAGGTCGAGGCGCTAGGGTTTACAAAGTCCTGCCATGCTACTCTTTGTGGCTTTCCCTATCTCTAAGTCATCGTGTCCTCCACGATCAAGAACTTTCTTGGTAATCCACCATCCCCACGACCTCTTGAACCGCCATCCAGCTTCTGGGCCACGGGACGCACGATAAATGGTAGTCGCCCCTTTGGTGACCTGACCCACTAAGGGCGGGTTACCCACAGGTAATATCCCTAACACATCGTGTAGCCATGCACACCCCTCGTCGGATCCGAGTCATGTCATCGTATGTCTGTGCAGGTGGATGGGACCAGCGCTGACCTGCCAGCTGCCGCTGGGGCAAGCCAGATGGGCCAACTGTCACCTGCTAGTCAGCAGTGTGGCGGCCAGATGGCCCACCTATTGCTAGCCGGTATTGGGGGCCAGCCGACCCCCAAATGTCTGGGAGTTGGGTTTCCTCCACTTTGGCATACCCGTAGTCCATATCCCCGTCATATAGGGTTGGAGTTGATTGCAAATATTTCTTGCCAAAATTCATGAGATTGAATTTTGTTGGCGGAGTCACCCCTCGAGAACTTCTCTAGTTCTTTCTCTTAGGGACACACATCAACTTGACGGGGATCCTTGGAGTTGAGGTATCGCTTGATGAATTAGAGCTAGTGGTGGCCTTGGGAACCCACTTGACCATGGCTTGGGATTCTTATTCAAATGAGTCAATCTCCTCTTGAAGTTTGTCCTTGCCCTTGAGCTTGTGGCTTGTCGTGGAAGGTCATCTTGACCATTTGTTCCTTTGGGGAGAGTAGGATCATTCTTCTCCTTTTGGGGAACAAACTTTGGATTAGGGTATTGACCTTATTGCCATTCAACTCCATTGGTACTGAAGTAGCCAATGCCTTGTTTCTTTCGGTGTCCTTCTTGCTTCCGTGCAACCTCCTCGAATTGGTTATTTCCGACAAGACTCTTGAAGAGAACTCTATCTATAATTCCTTTCAATAAATTATTTTCTTGCTCAAGCGTAACTTGGCTGAGAGAATCATTAGTGGAATTAATAGAGCTACTAGAAACAACATCATCTGATCTAACACAAGTGTTGTTGTTACTAGATGAAGAAACTTTCTTGCCTTTGTTACTAGTTTGCTTGGACTTAACTTGTGGAACAAAACTAGTCAAGAGTTATCATTTGATTAGATAGGTGTGATGCCCCTAGCTTAATCGTAAGCTCATCATACACAAAAATGCATACGATCAAGATTAGGGACTCACAGGAAGATATCACAACAAAACTCTAGACACAAATTAAAGGCATACAAGATTCATATTACAAGCCAGTGGCCTCGAGGGCTTGAATACATAAGCTCAGGAACACACGAGTCAGCCGAAGCAAATAATATCTGCGTACAGACATAGAAAACAAGTGTTTCCTTAAGAACGCTAGCACAAACATAACATAGATATAAGAGGCAAGGCATCCTGCCGGGGAACCTCCTAACTACTCATGTTTGTCAGCGGCCTCCACATAGTAGTTGGATCCGTCAAGGTAGTCGTTGTCGGTGGGATCATCCATCTCCTGGGCCCTGTCATCTAGTCGCGACAATCGTACCAAGAGGGAAAGGGGGAGCAAAGCAACGGTGAGTACTCAGCCAAAGTACTCACAAGACTGAGACCAGAACTATGCTAAGTATGCATCAGTACCAAAGGAATGGGGCAAAATCTTTGGATTGACTGCAGTAATGCCAGAAAAGAGAGAAGGGACTAGTCCTATCGAAGACTAAAAATCTTCACTATCTTGCAACATTAGAAGAGTACAGATCAGTAACACATATGTAGTCATATTGTTGCAGTAATTTTAATTAAGTCTCGCCCAAATATTCTTCCGCGACACCTTGCGAAAAGGCAGTCTCGGAGCCAATCATTCAGGTTAAGTCACAGTTCCAATTGTATTAGATTGGGATACAACCCAAGTTGTCCTATTATCATGGACACGACTATTCGAATAGTTCAATTCATCCCTCCAGGGGTGCACCACATTACCCAACACACTCGATCAACTCTGGCCGGACACACTTTCCTCGGAAAATCAACATGTTGTAGCCCTACCTAGGCTCAACAGAGAGGCCAGACTGTCGGTCTACATCCTAAGCGCACAGGGATCGTCGACCAATCGCCCTTTGCACTCCCGCACATTGCGAGGACGGCCCAGAGTAGTCCGAGCACCTCTTATACAAGATCAATGCTTACGCGAACCACTCGGGTGCGCGTCACCCCAATGCCGACGTCCGAAGTGCTTCGGTAGATACAACAATGCTGAGTGACCATAAATATCTATGCTTGAAGGTTAGTGTGAAAAAATTCAATCGACCAAGTCACATCAAATACCCAATCCTGTTTATGTTTTAATTAACCGCGATGACGATCCGCAGTCCATGATATGTAGTCCCGTCACCCCATATCGAGGATGTGTGGCAAGGGCCAAGAATTCTCGACCACGCCTCGACACATTCACATGGGAATCCATCCACACCACACATTTCATCAAGTTCTAGTAGTAAAGCGAAAGTAACAGTGTGTCTGTAACATCAGAGGAATCTGAGGTATCACCCTCGATGGATTCGAATCAATGTAACAGTCAAGGTGACTACGGAGGAATCACCCTCGATGGTTCACGCTTGAGGGGTTGCACCACAGAGTCGTTATCGAAAGTGGTGATCCACCTCCGTTTAACTACACTACAGAGCTAACATGAGGAGTACATAACGAGTTGTCAGCCTTGGTACTCGATAGTAGCTCTGTGGAGTTGTACAACTAAGGAGGTGTGAAGTGATGTGACGGGTCATGGCTCGTCGATCAGCTGATCGAGTCTTCGATGGTAAAGCAAGGACAACTAGGGATAGTGGGGTCACTCGGGATCACTAATCCACCTACACTAAGCATTTGATATGCAATAGGGTACAAAAGGAGTTTATCTAAAGTAGGATATGCATCACAGTAGGAGCTATCTACAACAGTAGTAAAATCTAATGCAAGCATGAGGGGGAAAGAATGGGCGATATAGGGATGATCAAGGGGGGGGGTAGCTTGCCTGTTGCTCTATTGCAAACGGTAGGTCATCAGTGGGGTAGTAGTACTTGGCAGCAGCTTAAGCTTCAGCGTCTACCGGAGAGAAGAGGGGGAATAAACAATAAATAAAAGCACGCTGATGCATCACGATGCATGACATGGCAATATGCAATGCTAAGCATGAGCAAACGTAGTACTACTCGTCATGGACGGAGCAGGAAAATATGTGATGATATTTCCGAGGTCTCTCGCTACTACCACACAAATGAATCGAGGAGTAAAGTTCCAAGTTCCTCATTCTAGGAGCATGTGACAGATGAACAAATAGTGTATTTGGATTTGTGGGATTTTTCTAAGAAATTTTCATATATACATTATTTTCATCTGACTTGCATATTATTTTATATTAATTTTCAACGTTTTAAATCATTTTTAAGAATTTATCAGAATTATTTTAATTAATGAAATACATTCTTACATCAGCATCATGTGAGCATGACATCAATAGTCACGAGTCTTTGTTGAGTGGTCAATTGACTGCTAGACCCCACGTGTCATAGACAATGGGGTTAACAATATTTAGTTTAAGCTAATTGTCTAATTAAATTGACACGGCCCCACCTGCCATTGTCTATTTAATTCAAATTAATTATTTTACTTACATTAATAGTTTAATTAGAGGCTAATGTCTAGGGCCCACATGTTATAGGGCGAGGGGGTGGTGGCACCATGTGTCTGGGGCTGGGCCGCCCTGTCAGCACAGTTGACCGGGTCAATAGTGAACAGGGGCTGGGGGACCCGCGGGCCAGTGGCATGGGGAGGTGGCTCCGGTTGGCTAGGTCAGCTCCGACGACCACAAATTGCGGCGGAGGGGCACGATCCTCATCGAAAGTCGTCGCAAAACGGCCATGGGGCCGTTTTGCGCGTGGACGGGCGGGATCGGACGAGGGGGACGAGCCGTGTCGAACCGCAGTGGTGGCACGGGCTGGAGTGGCCGATGGCGAGTTCAGAATGGACGACATCAGCGGTGGCACTTGGACGTCGGCAGGGGTCGGGCTGCGACGCGCTAGCGAGCTAGTTAAGTGGCTAATGAGGGCCTACGTGGTGTGGGGGAGTCGACTAGTGGCGAGCACGTGACCGAAAGTTCACCGGAGGCTCGCTAGCGACGAGCCCGAATGGAGATGAGCGTCGGCTATGGGGGAGAATGGAGACGAGCGTCGGCTAAAGGGCCAGAGCGAGCTCAGAGAGAGCTAGGTTAGGAAGAGAAGCTTACAACGCTCCTGTAGGTGCGTCTAGGCTGCTCGGGGTGGCCTGGTGCGATCGGATTCCTTGTCGGAGCGTGGCGGCATCGGGAGGAGGAAGAAGAGCTTGACGGCGCTGGTGTGGTTACGGGATGAGCTCGAGGGCGAGGAGGAAGAGGCTGAGGGCGGGGAAGCTTCTGGCGCGTCCCTAGGCGACACGAGGTTGGAGATTGTGCGGGTGGCGGCGGACGCCAGGGAAGCTTCTCGCGCGGCTCTAGGCGACGGGGAGGCTGGAAAGCATGAATGCAGTCGTGGCCATGGCGATGGTGGCGCAGTCGTGTGCGAGGGAATATATCTGGCCCAAATGGTCGTGCTTTCTGGTCCGGCCCAAAAGCACGGTGGCCCAACATGCTGTGCGCTAGGCGTGGCATGCTTTAAACGGGTCGTGCCAGGCGCAACCCGCCTTGGGACATACCTCGGCCTGAAGGCCAGGCACGCGGGCTGGCACGTCACGTCCCATTTACCATTTTTATTTTTTATATTCTTGTATATATATAACATATAAAATATCCCAACACGCCAAAATCGGCCTAAAACTATGTGAAATCGGGCCTAGTGTGCCAACGGGCCGGCCCGTATAGCTTTCGTGTCGTGCCTGGGCCTAGAGTGTGCCCACGTGGGCGGACATGGCATGGCCCGAGTAATATTTGTTCCTTGGCAAGTCGTGTCAGGCCATTCCCGTTTATGGCCGGGTCGTGCCTGAAAGCACAATTGCTCCCTCGGGTGGTTTTGATAATTGATGACAACATATGCATCATTGGACTAATGTGTTTTCCAAGTATATTTCATAAAAGTTCAAAAGATGCTATGGCTTAAGGTTTATGTGGAGATGCTCCTGGATGCAAGAAAGGAATAATATTGGCTCAAGCTTCAAGCTAGAAGACTCTTCATTTAATATTTGTGATAAATCACTTTTGAGTCCATAGGACAGCCAATACTATTAAAAGGGGGTGAGGTAGTAAAATGAACTGGTTGCTCAAATGCTCAAAGTTAGCCACCAAAACACTTAGTCATTTTTCCCACATATCCACTCTGTCAAGTTCGACATACACAAATTCGGTGTAACCAACATTGCCACATCGGACCCACCGAATTTGAACCTAAGATAGAACCCTAGCCGTTCCCACCAAATCGGTGCAACCGAAACTGCATCGGTGCTACCTAGTTCAGTGTGACCAACATTCTGTTGCCATGATACACAAAATTAGAATTTTCAATTTTGAGTATCAGTGCCACTGAGTTTGGCCATACGACCGTTAGTCACCTTTTCGGTGCCACTGAGTTCTATATATCGGTCTCACCGAGATTCAAAAGTTCACCACTTCAGTGCTAATTGGTACCACCGAGTTGTCCACTTTGGTGTCATCGAGTTTGCTCTTTTGTGTGTAATGGTTGGATTTTGGTTGCTGCCTATAAATACCCCTTCACCGACCTGTTATTTGTGGGAGAAGCACAAAGAACACACACTTCATTTGCAGATCCATTTTCTGAGAGAGAATCACCTACTCATGTGTTGAGACCAAGATATTCCAATACTATGGTTTGAATCTTGATATCTAGCCTCCCCAAACTGCTTTCCACCAAATCAACCTCTCCTACCCATGCATATTCTGTGTGAGAGAGATTTGTGTTGTTGAGTCTATCTTTAGAAGCACAAGAGCAAGGAGTTCATTGATCTTCCCCATCTATTACCTTTTGGAGGGCGGTGCCTCCTACATTGGTTAGGTGTCGCTTGGGAGCCTCCTACTTCATGTTGTGGAGTTGAACCAAGATGTTTGTAAGGGCAAGGAGATCGCCTACTTCATGAAGATCTAGCGTGAGTAAGGCTAGTCGTCCATGGACGGAAGCCCTCCGTGGGATAGACAAGGCCGCTTCTTTGTGGACCCTCCGCGGGTGGAGCCCTCCGTGGACTCTTGCAGCCGTTACCCTCCGTGGGTTGAAGTCTCTACTAACATGGACGTACAACAGCGCTACCTATCGTAACCTTGCCAAAAATCACCATGTCAACCTTATGTGTATGATCTCCGTTCCTTACTCCTCTATTTACACTTACATGTTTACTTTCCATTGCTATACTATTAGAACTGCATGTGTAGGGTGTATTTGACTTGTCATAACTGCCATAGTTGCCTCCCAAGTAAAATTGATAAAAGGCCAAAAAAATATCTTGTCAAGTAGTTTAATCACCCCCCTCTAAACATACTTCCAATCCTACAAGTGGTATCAGAGCTTTGGTCTCCATTTCATTGGTTTGGAAACCTTGGAGAGTATGGCATCTAGTGAGGGAAATTATCATTGTAGAGGTCCTTACTTCGATGGCACTAATTTTGCTAGTTGGAAGCATAAAATGGAGATGCACATTCTTGGCTTTAATCCTCATGTTCGGGCTGTTATTCGTGTTGGTGTGCAAGGTAACTTCTTTGGAGAAGGGCATGAATCAGATCGGGATGCGACAATTGATGAACTAAAGACGTCGCAACTTCATGCTGAAGCCTGCGATATCATATTCAACTGCCTTTGTCCCGAAGAAATCAACAATATATGTCATCTTGAGAATGCAAAAGAGATTTGGGATACTTTGTTTGATATGCACGAAGGAACTAATTTTGTCAAAGAATCTAAGTTGGATGTGCTTCAAAGTCAAATTGACATGTTCAAGATGAAGGATGGTCAAGGAGTCGCTGCAATGTACTCTAGGCTAGCTCTCAACACAAATGAGATTGCCGGCTTAGGAAGCGAAGAGATAACTGACAAATTCATCATCAATAAGAGACTTAGAGCCCTTGATGGCAAGTATGATAGAGTGTGCACATTGATCCAAATGATGCCAAATTACAAAGATCTCAAGCCAACTGATGTCATTGTTAGGATTGTTGCTCATAAGATATCACTCAAAGACAAACATGGGCTGCACAACAAGTCAAGTGGTGCTTATAAAGCGTCATGCG
Organism: Hordeum vulgare subsp. vulgare; assembly: GCF_904849725.1. NCBI lineage: Eukaryota > Viridiplantae > Streptophyta > Magnoliopsida > Poales > Poaceae > Hordeum > Hordeum vulgare. The sequence goes on from NC_058522.1 coordinate 224,499,249, forward strand.
ATGATCCCTCCACTTCAAAAGACAATCTTGTCACTCATGAAGAGATAAGCCTCATGGTCAGAAAACTCAACAAGTTCTACAAGAGTAGAGGCAAAGATAGAATCTCAAGTTCAAGGCATGATGAGAAGCATTCGTCCAGTCGTACCGAAACTGCTACAATTGTGGGAAACCCGGACACTACTCAAATGAGTGCTCAGCTCCCTACAAAAGAAGAGAAGTGTCACCTGATACGACTCAAATGTATCTATAATTTTTGATGGTTTCACGCTATTATCTTGTCTTCTTTGGTTGTTTTATGTACTTTTTATATCTTTTTTGGGACTAACTTATTAATTCAGTGCCAAGTGCCAGTTCCTGTTTTTCCCGTGTTTTTGACTCTTTTCAGATCTGATTTTGGAATGAAGTCCAAACGGAAGAAAACCCCGAAATGATTTTCTCCCGAACGGAAGAAGACTAGGGGGCTTTTGGGCCAAGCCAGGTGGGCTTCAGGGAGCCCACAAGCCCCCACTCTGCCACCAGGGGGGGCGGCGGTGGGCAGGCTTGTGACCTCCCTGGCCGCCACCTGACCTAGGTTTTTGGCCTATAAATTCCCAAATATTCCGCAAAAAATCAGGGGAGCCTCGAAAATACTTTTCCGCCGCCGCGAGCTTCCGTTTTTGCGAGATCTCATCTGGAGACCATTCTCGGCGCCCTGCCGGAGGGGACTTTGGAGTTGGAGGGCTTCTTCATCATCATCATCGCCCCACCAATGACTCGTGAGTAGTTCACTTCATACCTACGGGTTCGTAGTTAGTAGCTAGATGGCTTCTTCTCTCTCTTGGATCTTCAATGCAAAGTTCTCCATGATCTTCACGGAGATCTATCCGATGTAATATTCTTTGGCGGTGTGTTTGTCGAGATCCAATGAATTGTGGATTTGTGATCAGATTATCTATGATATATATTTGAGTCTTTGGTGATTTCTTATATGCATGATTTAATATCCTTGTACGTCTCTCCGAGTCTTGGGTTTTTTTTGGCCAACTAGATCTTTGATTCTTGCAATGGGAGAAGTGCTTGGTTTTGGGTTCTGCCATGTGGTGACCTTTCCCAGTGACAGTAGGGGCAGCAAGGCACACATCAAGTACTTGCCATCAAGGGTAAAAAGATGGGGTTTTTATCATTGGTTTGAGATTATCCCTCTACATCATGTCATCTTGCTTAAGGCGTTACTCTGTTCTTATGGACTTAATACTCTAGATGCATGCTGGATAGCGGTCGACGTGTGGAGTAATAGTAGTAGATAGAGACAGTATCGGTCTACTTGTTTTGGACGTGATGCCTATAGATATAATCATTGCATAGATATCGTCACGACTTTGCGCGGTTCTATCAATTGCTTGACATTAATTTGTTCACCCACCGTCTACTTGCTTTCATGAGAGAAGCCACTAGTAAACACTACGACCCCCGGGTCTATTGACATACATCGTTTACACCTCCGCTTTTACTTTGCTTTGTTACTTTGTTGCTTTCAGTTCTCACTTGGCAAACAATCTATAAGGGATTGACAACCCCTTCATAGCGTCAGGAGCAAGTTTTTGTGTTTGTGCAGGATCTTGAGATACTCCTCCATCGGATTGATACCTTGGTTCTCAAACTGAGGGAAATACTTACCACCGCTGTGCTACATCACCCTTTCCGCTTCGAGGGAACACCAACGCAAGGCTCCAAGGCCACGGGGGAAATCCTTTGCATACTTGCCTAGGAAGTCCCTTATGGCGTAGTCGCAACTGAAGGATTCCTGGTGCCGTCGACCCGACAATTTCCGGCGCCGTTGCCGGAGATCTTTTTTGAGATAGCAAAATTATTTCTCGCACCGTTGCAAGGGAAGCACAACTGACATCAGAAGTATTTCTGGCGCCGTTGCCGGGGAGGAGAAATCAAAATCTATCCAAGTAGGTCTCACAAACTCTTCTCTTGCATTTACTTTTGTTGCCAGTTGCCTCTCGTTTTCCTCTCCCCCACTTCACATTTGCCGTTTTCATCCGCCTTTTGCCTTTCTCCTTCGCCGTTTTCTTTAGACTTTTTGCTGTTTTCTTTTGCACGTTTCACTCTCTCTTCCTGCTCGTTTGTGTGTGAGATAGTCCATCAATGGCTGGACCCACCACTCAAAACGACACCCCTGAAAATGAAGTTCTCAATTTCAGGCAGAATGAGGAAGAAAATTTGAAGGACGCTTGGTACAGGATTTGCAATGCTCAATGTAGATCTACTCGTAAGCAATCCACTACCGTCCTCCTTCGCAGTTTCTATGTTGGAATTTCTCCTTGGAATAGGTATATCCTTGATACCATTGTAGGCGGGAACTTTTTAGGGAGCCATACCGTTGACTCCTATAGAGCTATCATTAATTTGGTAGGCTCACCCCCGCTCATGGTTAATGGAACTATCTTGACCTTGGAACACGTGATGCAAAGGCTTGACGCTATTGATAACAAAATTACCATAGTTGAACTTATTGAGGGTTTGGATAGAAAGATCCACAATCAAATTTCTCAGTACGGATCCAAAGTGGGAAACTATTCGAAAAATTTAAAGGAGAAGGAACTTATAGTTAATGATTCTTCTAGAATTGGCAAATTAGAAGATGTCATAACCAACTTGGGTTCCGCTTTTGCCGCTATGCAAAATACTCCAAATCTTACTCTCAAAAAGATCGTCAAACATGTTTTTGTTCCTAAAGCTAGTGGTGAGTCATCCAATAAAGATGAAAATCTTAAGATGATAAATGATCAGACTACTTATGGTTTGAGCACCAAATATGACTATACGTGATTCCATCACTTTCGCCTAGCTAAGGGCGTTAAACAAAAGCGTTGTTGGGAGGCAACCCAATGAATCAATCCTTTTTTCTTTTTGTTTTGTGTTTTCCACCCTTTAATAATTCTATTATGATTGTGTTTTTTGTGTTTCTTTTTGCGTTTGTGCCAAGCAAAACCGTTATGATTAGTCTTGGGGATGATCGTTTGGTCATGCTGGAAAAGACAGAAACATTCTGCGCACGAAAAGCATTTTCATTTTTGTTCTGTAAGAGATTTTGAGTTGATTATTTTTGTACTGATTTCTACGCAAATTCTTCAGACTGTCGTAATTTTTCAGAATTTTTGAAGTACCAGAGGTATACGAAACATACCGATTGCTACAGACTGGTCTGCTGTTAACAGATTTTGTTTTTGTTCTGTTGGTTGCTTATTTTGATGAAACTATGGATAGTATCGGGGGTATTAGCCATGGAAGATTGAAAGTACAGTAACCCAACATCAGCACAAGTAGAATTTAAGTTTGCTACAGTACGTAAGGAAGTGGTGGTTTGCTTTCTTGTACTAATGTTATCACGAGTTTCTGTTTAAGTTTCGTGTTGTGAAGTTTTCAAGTTTTGGGTGAAGTTCTTATGGACAAATAGATAAAGAGTGGCAAGAGCTCAATCTTGGGGATGCCCAAGGCACCCCAAGAGATTCAAAGATTCTGTAAAAGCCTAAGCTTGGGGATGCCCCGGAAAGGCATCCCCTCTCTCGTCTTCAATCCATCGGTAACGTTACTTGGGGCTATATTTTTATTCACCACATGTTATGTGTTTTTGCTTGGAGCGTCTTGTATCGTAGGAGTCTTTTATTTTTGTTGTGTCACAATCATCCTTGCTGCACACCTAGATAGAGAGACATGCACACACCGTGATTTTGTCGAGCTTCACTTATATCTTTTGGTAGACAATTCAGCTCACATGTGCTTCACTTATATCTTTTGAGCTATATACTTTTGCTCTATGTGCTTCACTTATATCTTTTAGAGCACAGCGGTGCGTGTCTTGGTAGTTGATCTATGCTTTTAAAGTAGTCTCAAAAGGGGTAGTTATCCAAAGGGATACGAAAACTTCCACCTTCATGTGCATTGAATAGTTAGAGAAGTTTGATTCATCTCAATTAGTTTTGAGTTGTGGTTATGGTAATATTGAAGTCATGCTAGTAAGGTGTTGTGGATCTGGAAATACTTGTGTTGAAGTTAGTGATTCCCGTAGCATGCACGTATGGTGAACCGCTATGTGATGAAATATGAGCATGATTAGTTTATTGATTGTCATCCTTTGCGTGGCGGTCGGGATCGCGCGATGGTTTATACCTACCAACCCTTCCCCTAGGAGTATGCGTTGAATGCTTTGTTTCGTTTACTAATAAAACGTTTGCAACAAGTATATGAGTTCTTCATGAATAATGTTGAGTCCATGGTTCAGATGCACTTTCACCTTCCACCATCATTATCTTCTTACTGCCGTGAAATTTTCTCCGGTGCACAAAACCCACCACTAGCCTCCCTCAAAACAGCCACCATACCTACCTACTATGGCTTTTTCAAAGTCATTCCGAGATATATTGCCATGCAACTACCACCATGACATGTGCCACCACGTCTACATTGCCATTGCATGATCGTAAGATAGCTAGCATGATGTTTCCATTGATGTCTATGCCATGCTAGATCATTGCCACGGTACACTACCGAAGGCATTCCATATAGATTCATAGTTGCTCTAAGTTTTGAGTTGAAAGTGTGATGATCATCATTAATGGAGACTTGTCCCATGTGAGGAAATAAAAGAGGCCAAAGAAGCCCATCAAAAAAAAGAGGCCAAAGATCCCACCAAATAAAAAAAATGAGAGAAAAAGAGAGAAGGGACAATGCTACCACTTTTTCCACACTTGTGCATATTAAGCACCATGATCTTCATGACTGAGAGTCTCTCGTTTTGTCACCACCATATAGCTAGTGGGAAATCTTCACTATATAACTTGGCTTGTATATTCCAATGATAGGCTTCCTCAAAATTGCCTTAGGTCTTCAGGAGCAAGCAAGTTGGATGGACACCCACTAGTTTTCTTTAAGAGCTTTCACATACTCATAGCTCTAGTGCATCATTTGTATGGCAATCCCTACTCATTCACATTGATATCTATTGATGAGCATCTCCACCTCTAATTGATATGCCTATTTAATGTGACTATCTTCTCCTTTATTTGTCTTGCAACCTCCACTACATTCCACACCATCTATAGTGCTATAACCATGGCTCACGCTCATGTATTGTGTGAGAGTTGAAATGGTTTGAGAAAGTAAAGGTGTGAAACAATTACTTGACCAATACCGGGGTTTTGCATGATTTAAATTCATTGTGAAATGATGATAGAGCATAGCCAGACTATACGCATTTGTAGGGATAACTTTCTTTTGGCCTTGTTATTTTGAAAGTTCATGATTACTTTGCTAGTTTGCTTGAATTATTATTGTTTCCACGTCAATAGCAAACTATTGTTTTCAATCTAATGGATCTGAACATTCACGTCACATAAGAGGAATTACAAAGGACACCTATGCTAGGTAGCATGTAAGCATCAAAAATTCATTCTTTATCACTTCCCTACTCAAGGACGAGCAAGAGTTAAGCTTGGGGATGCTTGATACGTCTCAAATGTATCTATAATTTTTGATGGTTTCACGCTGTTATCTTGTCTTCTTTGGTTGTTTTATGTACCTTTTATATCTTTTTTGGCACTAACTTATTAATTCAGTGCCAAGTGCCAGTTCCTATTTTTTCTGTGTTTTTGACTCTTTTCAGATCTGATTTTGGAACGGAGTCCAAACGGAAGAAAAACCCCGAAATGATGTTTTCCCGAACGGAAGAAGACCAGGGGGCTTTTGGGCCAAGCCAGGTGGGCTCCAGGGAGCCCACAAGTCCCCACTCCGCCACTAGGGGAGGCGGCGGTGGGCAGGCTTGTGGCCTCTCTGGCCGCCCCCTGACCTAGGTTTTTGGCCTATAAATTCCCAAATATTCCGCAAAAAATCAGGGGAGCCTCGAAAATACTTTTCCTCCGCCGCAAACTTCCGTTTCCGCGAGATCTCGTCTGGAGACCATTCCCGGCGCCCTGTCGGAGGGGACTTTGGAGTTGGAGGGCTTCTTCATCATCATCATCGTCCCTCCAATGACTCGTGAGTAGTTCACTTCAGACCTACGGGTTCGTAGTTAGTAGCTAGATGGCTTTTTCTCTCTCCTGGATCTTCAATACAAAGTTCTCCATGATCTTCATGAAGATCTATCCGATGTAATCTTGTTTGGCGGTGTCTTTGTCGAGATCCGATGAATTGTGGATTTGAGATTAGATTATCTATGATATATATTTGAGTCTTTGCTGATTTCTTATATGCATGATTTGATATCCTTGTAAGTCTCTCTGAGTCTTGGGTTTTCTTTGGCCAACTAGATCTTTGATTCTTGCAATGGGAGAAGTGCTTGGTTTTGGGTTCTGCCATGTGGTGACCTTTCCAAGTGACAGTAGGGGCAGCAAGGCACACATCAAGTAGTTGCCATCAAGGGTAAAAAGATGGGATTTTTATCATTGGTTTGAGATTATCCCTCTACATCATGTCATCTTTCTTAAGGCGTTACTCTGTTCTTATGGACTTAATACACTAGATGCATGCTGGATAGCGGTCACCGTGTGGAGTAATAGTAGTAGATGCAGACAGTATCGGTCTACTTGTTTTGGACGTGATGCCTATAGAAATAATCATTGCATAGATATCGTCACGACTTTGTGCGGTTCTATCAATTGCTCGACAGTAATTTGTTCACCCATCGTCTACTTGCTTTCATGAGAGAAGCCACTAGTAAACACTACGGCCCCCGGGTCTATTCACATCCATCGTTTACACCTCTGCTTTTACTTTGCTTTGTTACTTTGTTTCTTTTAGTTCTCACTTGGCAAACAATCTATCAGGGATTGACAACCCCTTCATAGCGTTGGGAGCAAGTTTTTGTGTTTGTGAAGGATCTTGAGATACTCCTCCATCGGATTGATACCTTGGTTCTCAAACTGAGGGAAATACTTACCACCGCGTGCTACATCACCCTTTCCGCTTCGAGGGAACACCAACGCAAGGCTCCAAGGCCACGGGGAAAATCCTTTGCATACTTGCCTAGGAAGTCCCTTAAGGCGTAGCCGCAGCTGAAGGATTCCTGATGCCGTCGACACGACAATTTCTGGCGCCATTGCCAGAGATCTTTCTTGAGATAGCAAAAGTATTTCTGGCACCGTTGCAAGGGAAGCACAGCTGACATCATCACCTCGAAGACGAATCTCAAGAGATGAGTCACCTCGCCGAGAGAGAAGGAGTAGAGACGGTCAGTATGAACGAAGACACTCACGGAGAGGCAAGGAATCATAGAAGAAGAACAATTACACCAAGAGCAGTTCAAGAAGAAGACATCAAGAACATGTTGGTGAATTGGTTTCTCGCTCCGAATCTGATCACCACTCCGAGGGAAGCTATCACTCCCACTACTACTATAGTCAAGATGAAGGTGTTGCCGACATTGCACTTGTTTCCTCCAACTCCTACGACTTATTTGATTCACCAAATGAGGGAGTCGGAAACTACTTCATGGCTAAAGCCCCCAAGGTATCACACCCCGAGTATCATGATTTCAATAGTGATGAGGATGGCTTGTTAGGAGATGACTTGCTTCTAGATAAAACTAGTGATTGCACCGAAAATGAACTTGCTAATTATCATGCTAGTCAAGAGAAATCGAATGATGACGATAAGAAAAAGATTGAACGACTAACTCAAGAATTGAAAACACTTAAGTTAGCTCATGAGACTACTCTAGAAGATCATAGAGAGCTTGCAAGAACCCATGAGAAGCTACGCTTCGAGAAGCTCAACTTGGAGCAAGAGCATGAGTTATTAAAAGCAATCAATGATGACCTTCGAAAGAAGAGTTCTTCATATCTTGCCAAATGATTAATCTTGTCTAATTTTGTTCCACAAGTTAAGCCCAAGAACACTAGTAAAAAATCCAAGAAGGTGTCTTCATCTAGTAACAACAATGCTAAAACAAAATCAAATAATGTTGTTTCTAGTAACTCTATTGATTCCACTAACAATTCTCTTATCCAAGTTACACTTGAGCAAGAAAATGATTTATTGAAACGGATTATAGAGAGAGGTGTCTTCAAGAGTCTTGACGGAATTAAGCAATTCAAGGAAATTGTACACAAGCAAGGAAGACATCGGAAGAAACAAGGAGTTGGCTATTTCAACATCAATAGAGATGTTTGGGAAGAAGGTCCATCTCCCACTCCATGTTTGTTCCCCAAGAGGAGAAGTCCACTCCTTCTGAAGTAACAGGCTCACAAGATGACCTTCCACCACAAGACCACAAAGTCAAGGGAAAGCTTCAAGATGACATTGACCTATTTGAGGAAGAACCCCAAGCCAAGGTCGAGTGGGTTCTCAAGGATACTACTAGCTCTACCTCAACAAGTGCTACAGTAATTCCAAGGACCCCCCATCAATTTAATGTGGATTCCCAAGAGGAAGAACTAGAACGTCTTGAGGGGTGACTCTGCCAGTGAAATTCACTCTTATTCATTTTGGCAAGAACAATATGCAATCAATCTGAACCTTGTGCATTATTTCAAGGAGTCACACATTCCCTCAAAGGAAAGCAAGGAACTAGGTAATCAATGCATCTTTGGACATCATACCATTTGTGCTTCACTCCTTGTCCATAGATATACTTGCATATGTTCCTTTTTGCTTTGGGACTAACCCATGTATGTGAGAAGAGTATGAAAACAAAAAGGATTGCTCCCAACTCAAGATGATCTTCATCAATTTTGAGCATCCACCACTACTTCACCTACTTGAAGTCTTCCAAGACAAAACCCAAGGTTAGTTGATCCCTCTTTGTGGGGATATCATATCAAGGGGGGGCTTTACTCTAATACTTGACTATAAGCATCTCGTAAGGATATGAACACATTAATGCTTATGTAAAAGTCATAACCCCACTTGTGCTTAACGATGAGTATGACTTATGATCAAGTATTATTGCTTGGCTCCTATGTCAATATACTCATATATAGATGACCTTGTCATCGCCCAAGTGCTTCATAGCTGCTATGATGTTTGTGCATGTTCACCATTCTTATTGTGTGAGCATGTTGGTCTGCATGAATTTAATCATTCAAGGACATACAATTGTTTTTATATGTCGTTTGTTTTATCTTTTGCCAATTGGATGGACAAGAATGCCTAGGACCATTCTCTAGCGATCTATGCTATCTCATCTCAAGTTCTATTCATGCTTCATCGCAAAACTTGAACAAGCACATGTCGATCCCTCTGTGTGAAGGTGCACTCGGAGTTCAGTATCGTCAAAGGTTGCCTTCTAAAACCACTTTGAAAAACTTAGTGTGACCAATTCCACAAACTCAGAGCCACCGATTTTCCAAAGTTGATCAACTTTTCTCATCTCGGTACCACCGAAATCGCCAACTCGGTTACAATGAGTTTCACTATCTACTAACAGTTGTGGAACCCGATGACACCGATTTTGCCATCTCGGTGATACGGACAGTGCACAGGTATATATACCTGCGGACCAGACCTTTTGATTTCACTTTGTCAAAACGTTTCGTTCGCCAAACCCTCGCTGCCCCTTGAGACCGTAGGTCATCGCCTTGACTCTTCGAGCGCCACCGCCACCGGGACTCGCCATCGTCGACGAAATCTGCTCCTTCGTCATCGCCTTAGCCGAACTGCCACCAAGCTAGGGTATGGTTCGATCCCCTTTGCATTCCCCATCTGTTTCTCACACATTGGATCTCTTAATTCTTATTTCCACTTTGCGCAAACCTCCTGTCCACCAGATAAAATCAGTAGATTAGGTGAAGTAGGAAATTTCGGATTTGATCTTACGCAGAATGCAACTCGGTGAGACCGAGTTTGTAAAATCGGTTCCACCGATTCCTGTTTTAGGGTTCCTCAGAATCAACTCGGTGAGACCGAGGAGCTATTTTCGGTGCAACCGAAAATGATTGCCAAGTTTCTGTTAAGCGAGTATGTTTTCTCAATGACTCAGAAAATGCCAACTTGGTGCCACCGATTTAGATCCTGCAGAAGATAATACCCTGAGTTTCAGACTTCAAATTTTCAAAATATATCTGAATTTTGTGATGCTCATCCATTCTTTCTTTCCTACATCCACTTCACAGGATCTGTTGTTTGCTGCCGAGTGTGTCAATTAGTATGTCAGGTTCAAATGATAGTCAGAATGACTTCACAAAGCAGAGTGTCGAGACGGACTCCAGCACTAGTCCAGAGAAGACTGCTTTAGACCCTAGTTCTCCCAGTTCTCATGGCTTGCCCAAAGCATCCACCAGGCAAAGGAGGAAGATAGTTTGTGATGAGGCAGACTCAGACTTTTTGCAAGAAGAAACTTCAGCCCCTTCTAAGGATCCTCCAAAGAAAGTTGTGAGGAAGATATCTGCCAGTGCTGCTGATCTGAGAGCACATGATTATCCCAAGAAGGGCAAAGCTATTACCAAGGAAGCACCTGTAAAGAAGGCCGGTGTGAAGAGCACCAGGAAGATAATTATCCATCTTGTTGGCAGAAAGACTTCTATGTTCAAAGACCCAAAAGAAGCTAAGGAAGAAGCTCGTGAGGAGATCCCAGTTCCTCCCAAGAAGAAGAAGCCGATGGGTGATACAATGAAGTCTGCTCCAAAGCCTATTGCTAAAGCAAAGACGGTTGTAGCTTCTAGGAAGACAACCAAAGATATACATGCAGCTGCTAAGAGCAAAGGCCCTACATCGAGAATGCTCTAGTTCTTAGGAAGCTCAGACAATACCTTCCACTGAACAATGATGCTCATCCTGTAGCAGAATACATGAAGAACACGAAGGATGCCGGGTTAAGAAAGTGGAGAGCCGCGGATCCATGTCCCGTCAGAAGAAGAACTATTGTTGATCCAAGGTTTCACACCAAGGAACAACAAGATTTTTATGAGACTGTCTTGTATGACAAGAGTCCTGCTATGAGTGATATGAGGTATGTCGACTGGGCATACATCAAGGAGAATGAGAATTTGTTTCCACATGTTCAAGAGAACTTCAGGCTAGTTGACATAGAAGAATTTGTAGGGAAGGAGACGGCCCCATGGAATGATGATATCATCATGAAATTCTATGCAACAGTACATTTCTATGATGACTCTTGAGTTTGGATTACCGACGGACACAGGTATGACACTACAATTGCTGAATGGGCCGCTCTCATTGGTGTTTCCAAGTAGGAAGAAGCAGATGTAGATGTGTATGCAGATGCTAAGCAGAATCATAACTCCATGGACAAAATGTACAAGACCATTCCACATGAGTACTTGGCCAGTCACAAGTTTGGCTCACTATATTTTTGCAAGCTCGTATTCCCACGACGAATACTATGCTGCGACACACTCTCATTCCCAAGTCAGGAGATGAGAAGATGATCAGAGTATATTCAATCAACCTGCTGCAAATACTTGATACCCATACCAGATTTACAGTGATGGACTTGATAGTTGAGACTATCCGAAGGACTGCTGCGGATTAAAAGAGATCATGTGGATATGCACCATATATTCAGATGCTCATCAATGCCAAGCTAGGCAAGCATGGATATCAACTTGATCGTCCCCATCTACCTCTTTAGGCAGAATTTGAAGATAATGAGGTTGTGATGGACGACAATGATCTCAACTCAGGTGCAACAAGAATGGCAGCAGAGGAAGAAAAGGCTAGAGCTGCTAGAAACATACCACCTCGAGTTCCACAGCTCAGAACTCAAGGTGAGCAAATGACATTTCTAGTAACCACTGTCTAAGGCATTGAGAAGAACATTCACGAGATCATGCAAAATCAGAAGAGCCTTGAGATAGTTGTGGAGACTAAATTCCACAACATGGATATGAAGTTAACTGAGTTGACCACCATTGTCAGACAGCTTCAACATGAAGTTGACTCTATGGAGATTCCACGTCAGAGGATGAAGATGAAGATGATGATGGCGAGGATGAGTCTCCGCGTCCCACTACAACACAGTTCAACACCACGCCCCGGTCAGTTGTTGTTCCTGCTCTGGAGACAAGACATACATCTTCCGCACAGGCTTCAGCACCTTTAGCACCAGCTCCAGCTCAAGCTCCTTCAGTATCAACTCCTCCAGCTCCAGGGACTTCAGCAGAAGTCTTCGCTGACGCCGTTCTATCGACTCCATCATCAGCTGCCCAGAGAGACGAGTAGTTCTATATTTTTGAACTTGTTGCCAAAGGGGGAGAAATGTATAGAACATAGACTTCGTGTGAGAGAGAGATTTTGACTTTATTTGCTCTCGTTTGGTTTTAAATACTTTGTTTGTTGAATGACTTTATCCTATCCGTGTGTGATCATACGCTTTCTCCTGTGTGATGCTATCCATGTGATGATCATTTACTTATCTTGTTGGTGTCATGTGCATTGCTATTATTTTTACGCACCACCAAGATGTATGTGACATGGAAGAGTAACCTAAGATCCTAATCGATTGTGCATTTGCATTCAAATGCAAATTTTAAATAATAAACAAGTTTAGGGGGAGCTCTTGCTTTTCACATACTTCTCAAAGCGTCGATGCTAATCATTGATTATATATTTTGTCGAAGCATTGATCTATACATTGTCATCAATTACCAAAAAGGGGGAGATTGAAATCAAAATTGCTCCCTACGGAGGTTTTGATAATTGAACACAACAAATGCATCATTGGACTAATGTGTTTTCCAAGTTTATTTCAAAAAAGTTCAAAATATGCTATGGCTTAAGGTTCATGTGGATATGCCCTGGATGCAAGAAAGGAATAATATTGGCTCAAGCTTCAAGCTAGAAGACTCTTCATTTTATATTTGTGAGAAATCACTTTTGAGTCCATAGGAAAGACAATACTATTAAAAGTGGGTGATGTAGTAAAATGAATTGATTGCTCAAATGCTCAAAGTTAGCCACGAACACACTCAGTCATTTTTCCCACATATCCACTCTGTCAAGTTTCACATACACAAATTCGGTGTAACCAACATTGCCACATCGGACCAAGCGAGTTTGAACCTATGAAAGAACCCTAGCCATTCCCACCAAATCGGTGCAACCGAAACTGCACCAGTGCTACCGATTTCAGTGTGACCAACATTCTGTTGCCAAGATACACAAAATTGGAATTTATGAGTTTGAGTATTGGTGCCACCGAGTTTGGCCATCTGACCGTTAGTCACCTTTTCGGTGCACCGAGTTCTATATATCGGTCTCACCAAGATTCAAAGGTTCACCACTTTAGTGCTAATCAGTACCACTAAGTTGTCCACTTTGGTGTCACCGTGTTTGCTCTTTTATGTGTAACGGTTGGATTTTGGGTGTTTCCTATATATACCCCTTCACCAACCTCTCATTCGTGCGAGAAGCACTCAAAACGCACACTTCATTTCCATATCCATTTTCTGAGAGAGAACCACCTACTCATGTGTTCAGACCAAGATATTCCAATCCAATCATTTGAATCTTGATCTGTAGCCTCCCCAAACTTCTTTCCACAAAATCAACCTCTCCTACCCATGCATATTCAGTGTGAGAGAGATTTGTGTTGAGGAGACTTTATTTATAAGAACAAGAGCAAGGAGTTCATTGATCTACCCCATCTATTACCTTTAGGAGGGCGGTGCCTCCTAGATTGGTTAGGTGTCGCTTGGGAGCCTCCTACTTCGTGTTGTGGAGTTGAACCAAGATGTTTGTAAGGGCAAGGAGATTGCCTACTTCATGAAGATCTACCATGTGTAAGGCTAGTCCTATGTGGACGGAAGCCCTGGTGGCATAGACAAGGCCGCTTCTTTGTGGACCCTTCATGGGTGGAGCCCTCCGTGGAGTCTCGCAGCCATTACCCTCCGTAGGTTGAAGTCTCCACTAACATGGACGTATGATAGCGCCACCTATCAGATCCATGCCAAAAATCGTCGTGTCAACCTTATGCGTCTGATATCCCTTCCTTAATCCTCTATTTACACTTGCATGTTTACTTTGTGATTCTATACTATTAGAACTGCATGTGTAGGGTGTATTTGACTTGTCATAACTGCCATAGTTGCCTCTCAAGTAAAATTGGGAAAAGGCAAAAAATTTATCTTGTGAAGTAGTCTAATCACCCCCTCTAGACATAATTTGGATCCTACAGTGTCGTGTCGTGCCGGGCCGGCCCTTTTGGCCATGTATGCAGGGGAGGAGCAACGGACGCGAGGGGGAGACTAAGAGGGGTGCTAGGGTTCTAGGTGGTGTGTGGCGCTTTGTAGCCATCAGGAGACCGCGGGAAGCATGCCACAGCGACGTACGTGGCCCCTGGAAGCCATCGGCAGCCTCCACGCGTGCTCGGGTGAGCAGGAGGAAGGGGGAGGAGGTAGGTGTGCTGGCTGGGCCGGATGGGCTGGTGCTGTAACACACTAGAGCCCAGGGGCACAATGTTCCTCTTTTTTCCCTTTTACTATTCTCTTTCTTTTATTTTCTTCTGTTTTCATTTTATTTTTGTAACAAAACCTTTTTTGTAAAATTGTGGATCTCGTCCATAATTCATCTTGTAATTTTTAGGTTCTGCCACCAAAGTTTGGCGCCCATTTGGAAAGTGTGGGAATTATCATAATTTAAAAGGTATTTATTAATTTTTTTGGCCTTTGATATAATTATTTTGAGGCACCAAATTACATGATAAAAATATGGTTTCAATTCTACAATCACTTGGTGAATATTTGCAAGGCCACCATGATTTTAGTTTTCATGTTTGGCAGAATATTTAATCCACATAATATTTGGATTTTGAATTTAAAAGGGAATATGAAATGAGATATGATTCAAAGGTTGATCAAGCACTGTTTAGAAAAAGCATTCATCTTAATCTTCACCATCACTGTAGCTTAATTACAATGGTTACTATAGCTGAATCCAAGGGTGTCACAACTCTCCCCTACTAAAAGAAGTTACCGACTTGAGAATTAATAGGCAGAAGGAAAAGAGCTCGGGGTATTCATCCCGAAGATGATTCTCGCGTTCCCAAGTGGCTTCATCTTCAGAATGATTTTACCACTTCACCTTAAGGAACTTGGTGACCTTTTGACGAGTTCGATGTTTAGTTTGGTCGAGAATGGAGACTGGCTGCTCTTTATAAGAAAGGTCTTGTTGCCGCTCAAGGATATCATGATCCACTGCTTGGATAGGATCCTTGAACCAGCAGCGGAGCTGAGACACATGGAAGACATCGTGAACCTGAGAAAAGTTCGATAGTATCTCCAATTGATATGCCACCTTTCCACGCCTTTCGGGAATAGTGAAAGGGCCAATATAGTGAGGAGCTAGCTTCCCCTTTATCCGAAAGTGGTGTGAACCTCTCATTAGTGTGACTCGAAGATAAGCCTTTTCACCTAGTTGATAGACCATATCTTGGTTATGACGGTCATACTAACTTTTCTGACGAGACTGAGCACCCTTCAGATTCTCACGAATAATGCGGACTTGATCTTCGGCATGTTGGATTATATTCGGACTGAAGAGTGGCATTTCCCCAATTTTTGACCAATTCAGAGGAGTTCGACACTTTCGTCCATACAACACTCCAAAGGGGGCCATCATCATACTAGCTTGATAGCTATCGTTGTAGGATAACTCGGCATATGGAAGAGATTCCTCCCATTTCTTCACGAAAGAAATATCACAAGCTCGAAGCATGTCTTTGAGAATTTGGTTGACTCATTCAACTTGTCCCTAGGATTGAGGATGAAATGCGGTGCTAAAGGACAGATGAGTTCCTGAAAGAAGAATTGCTCCCAAAGGTAGTTTTGGTAATTAATCACAACATATGCATCATCGGACTAATGAATTTATCCAAGTACATTTCATAAAAGTTCGAATATGCTTTGGCTATAGGATTGTGTGGAGATGCCCCTTTGATGCAAAGAAGGAATAGGATTGGCTAAAGCTTCAAGCAAGAAGAATATTCATTTTACACTGTGAGAAATCACATTTGAGTCCATAGGAAAGCCAATACTATTAAAAGCGGATGAGGTTTTATGATGAGTATCTCAAGTGCTTAGAGATAGCCACCAAAAATACTCGGCCACTTTCTGACAATATATATATGTCCCAAGCCAAACATGGAAAACCGGTGCCACTAACATTTCTCACTCGGCTATACCGATTTTATGCTTAGACAGATCCTATGCCAATTCCACTATCTCGGTAGAACCAACATTCCTATCGGTGCCACCGAGATTGGGTGACCAACTTTCTGTTAAGCTAATTTCAAGTTTCGAAAATTCTGAGTTTCAAGTCGGTCTCGTCGAGTTTGGAAATCCAATCTAGGTTATCATAGAGAATTCAAAGTTGCCACATTTAGTGCACTCGGAACCACCGAGATTAACATTTCAGTTTCACCGAGTTTGCCAATAATGGTGTAACAGTTGGATTTTGGGAGATGCCTATATATACCCCTCCACCTACCTCTCATTTGTAAAGGAAGCACTCAGAAGACACTTACACTTGCGCGGTCCCTTTTTCCAAGAGAGACTCATTGACTCATGTGTCGATACCAGAAGATTCCATTCCTACCATTTGAACCTTGATTTCTAGCCTCCCCAAGTTGCTTTCCACAAGATCAATCTCTCTTACACATGCCAAATCTGAGAGATTGTGATTGATTGTTGACGAAACTATCTTTAGAAGCACAAGAGCAAGGAGTTCATCGTTCTACCACATCTGTTACCTTTTGGAGGGTCATGCCTCCTAGATTGGTTAGGTGTCGCTTGGGAGCCTCCTACTTCATGTTGTGGAGTTCAACCAAGATGTTTATAAGGGCAAGGAGATCTTCTACTTCGTAAAGACCTACCGTGAGTGAGGGTAGTCCTATGTGGACAGAAGACGTGGTGGAATAGACAAGGCCACTTCTTTGTGGACCCCTTGTGGGTGGAGCCCTTCGTGGACCCTCACAGCCTTTACCCTCCGTGGGTTGAAGTCTCCACTAACATGGGCATACGATAGGACCACCTATCGGAACCATGCCAAAATTTGTCGTGCCAACCTTCGCGTTTGATCTCCCTACCTTATCCTCTATTTACACTTGCATGTTTTACTTTTCGCTACAATACTTTCAGATATGCATTTGTAGGGTGTACTTGACTAGTCATAGTTGCTAAAACTGGCCCACACTAAAAATTGGGAAAAGGCTAAGTTTTTATCTTGTCAAGTAGTGTAATCACCCCCTCTAGAAATACTTTCGATCCTACAAGTGGTATGAGAGCTTTGGCCTCCATTACATTGGTTTCACAACCTAGGAGAGTATGGCGTTTAGTGAGGGAAATAATAACCGCACAGGTCCATATTTTGATGGCACTAATTTTGCTAGTTGTAAGCATAAAATGAAAATGCATATTCTTGGTCATAATCCTGCCGTTTGGGCTTTTGTTCATGTTGGAATGCAAGGTCATTTATTAGGAGAAGGAAAAGAATCGGATCGTCATGCCATAGCGGAAGAATTGAAGATGTTGCAATTCAATGCTCAAGCATGCGACGTCCTTTTATACTACTTGTGTCCCGAGGAGTTCAACAAAATCAGTCGCCTTGAGAATGCAAAGGATATTTGGGATACTTCAATTGATATGCACGAAGCTACCGATTCTGTGAGAGAATCTAAGTTGGATGTGCTACAAAATCAGCTTGACAAGTTCAAGATGAAGGATGGTGAACGAGCTGTTGATATGTACTCTAGTCTAGCTCTCATCACAAATGAGATTATCGGCTTAGGAAGGAAAGAGATGGCCGACAAATTCATCATCAAGAAGATACTTAGAGCTCTGGATGGAAGATACGACACCGTGTGCACATTAATCCAAATGATGCCCAACTACAAAGATCTCAAGCCTACTTAAGTCATTGGAACGATAGTTGCTCATGAAATGTCTCTCAAAGACAAAGATGAGTTGCACAACAACTCAAGCGATGCTTACAAAGCTTTAGTTGGTGGTCCCGCTACTTCAAGTGACAACCTTGTTACCAATAAAGAGATCAGCCTCATGGTCAGAAATTTCAACAATTTTTACAAGAGTAAAGGAAAAGAGAGAAGCTCAAGCGCAAGATATGATGAGAATCTTTCGTCTAGTCATGACCGAAACTGCTACAACTGTGGAAAGCCCGAACACTTTTCAAATGAGAGCTAGGCTCCCCACAAACAAAGAGAAGAGTCACCCAAAACACGAAGCACAAGAGATGAGTCACCTCACAGAGAGAGAAGGAGTAGAGAATATCATTATGAACGAAGACACTCCCGGAGAGACATAGAATCGAACAAGAAGGACAAGTACACAAAGAGCAGTTCAAGAAGATGACATCAAGCTCATGTTGGTGAATGGGTTTCTGGCTCTGAGTCTGATAACCAATCCGAGAGAAGCTATCACTCCAACTCTGACTATAGTCAAGATGAAGTTGTTGCCGGCATTGCACTTGTTTTCGCCAACCCCTACGACTTATTTGACTCACCAAATGAAGGGATTGGAAACTACTTCATGATAAAAGGCCCCAAGAGATCACACCCCGAGTATTTTGATTTTGATAATGATGAGGATGACTTGTTAGGAGAAGATGACTAGCTCCTTGATAAGACTAGTGATAATATTGAAATTGAACTTGCTAATTTTCATGCTAGTCAAGAGAAACCGAACGATGATGATAAGAGAGGTATTGAACGAATAAATAAGGAATTAGACACTCTTAAGTTACCTCATTAAACTACTCTATAAGATCATAGAGAGCTTGCAAGAACTCGTGAGAAGCTACCTTCGAGAAGCTAAATTTAGAGCAAAATCATGAGTTCCTAAAAGCAATCAATGATGATCTTCAAAAGAAGAGTCACTCTTATCTAGCCAAACGACTACCCTTGCCTACTTTTGTTCCACAAGTTAAACCTAAGAACACTAGTAACATAGGTAAGAAAGTTTCTTCATCTAGTAACAACAATTCTAAAGCTAAATCAAATGATGTTGTTGGTAGTTGCTCTCTTGATTCCACTAATGATTTTCTTATCTAAGTTACACTTGAGCAAGAAAACGATTTATTGGAAGGGATTATAGAGATAGGTGTCTTCACGAGTCTTGCCAGAAGTGAGAAATTTGAGGAAATTGTGCGCAAGCAAGGAGGATATTGGAAGAAGCAAGGTGTTGGCTACTTCAACGTCAATGGAGATGTTTGTGAAGAAGGACCATATCCCATTCCCAAGTTTGTTCCTCAAGAGGAGAAGTATGATCCTACTCCTTCCAAGGGAACAAGTTCACAAGATGGCCTTATACCACAAGACCACAAGGGAAAGGGAAAGCTTCAAGAGGACATTGACTCAGTTGAACAACCTCAAGCCATGGTTGAGTGGGTTCCCAAGGACACTTATAGCACTACCTGACCTAGTGCTACCACAACTCCAAGGATCCCCATCAAGGTTATGTGGGTTCCCAAGAGGAAGAACTAGAAAGTTCTTGAGGGGTGACTCCGCCAATGAATTTCACTCCTATTCATTTTGCCAAGAACTATATGCAATCAACCTCAACCATATGCATTAGTTCAAGGAGTCACACATTCCCTCAAAGGTGGTCAAGGGACAAGGTAATTAATGCATCTTCGGACATCATCTCGCATGTATCTCACTCCATGTCTTTGTGTTTTTTCCTTTCCTTTCGTACTAACCCATGTAGGTGAGAAGAGTAAGAAACAACAAGGATTGCTCCCAAATCAAGATGAACTTCATCAACAATAAGAATCCACCACTACTTCACCTACTTGAACTCTTCTACGACAAAACCAAAGGTTAGTTGATCCCACTTAGGGGGGATGTCAATCTAGGGGGAGCTTTACTTTAAGACTTGAGTACAAGTGTCTCCGAAATGATGTGAACACATTAATGCATTATGTAAAAGTGGTAACCCCACTTATGCTTAATCTATGAGTATGACCTATGGTCAAGTATTCTTACTTTACTCCTAAGTCAATATACTCATATATAGATGACTTTGTTATTGCCAAAGTGCTTGATAGATGCCAGGATGTTTGTGCATGTTCATCATGATTTCATTTGACATCTTATTGTGTTAGCCTGTTGGTCTGCATATGTTTTCTCATTTGAGGATATCCAATTGTTGCTATTTGTCTTTTAATTTACCTTTTGCCAATTGGATAGACAAGAATTCCTAGGAACCTTCTCTAGCTATCTATGCTTTCTTGTCTCAAGTTCTATTCATGCTACATCGAAAACTTGAACAAGCACTTGTTGATCCCTCTTTGTGAGGACCACTCACTTCCGTGTTGATATGGGCTTCCTTCCAAAACCTCTTTGTGAATCTTGGTGTAACCAACCCAAAATTCTCGGTTCCGCCGATTCTCAAAGTTGATCTAGGTTTTCATCTCTGTACCACCAATAACATAATCTTGGCTTCACCGAGTTTCCATGTCAACAGATAGCAGTGGAACTCGGTGGCATCAAAATTTTAGTCTCGGTGACACACACAATGAGGGATATATATACTTGAGGACCCAACGCTTTGAAATTCTATCTTCAAACGTCAAGTCCCCAACCCCAAACTGCCGCACCAGGACCCCTTGGTCGTCGCCCTTATATTCCCATGCGTCTAAACCATTGGGAATCGCCACCGCCGATGGAACCTTCATCGCCGTAGTCGCCTAGCGGATTCATCATCTTGCTAGGGTATGAATCCGACCCCTCGTGCGCTCCTTTATCTGATTCATGCACATTAGGTCACTCCCATCTACAATCGACGGTGTGAAACTCTTCTACTCCACTAGAAAAATGCAACGAATAGAGAATGAAGAAATTTCGGATCTGATATCCCGCTACATGCTTCTCGGTAATACCGAGTTGATAAATAAGTTCCACCGATTTAGTTTTAAGGGTTACCGAGAACCGCTTCGGTGAGACCGAGTAGTTCTTTTCGGTTACACCAAAAAGGCTGCCCAAGTTTTTGTTAATATGAGTGGTCAATTGTAATGCTCCAAGAGTGTAACTTGCCATTTTGGAACCTTCTCTATGTGGGTCCATCTTGTCATTCCAATGAGAGCCTATGCATGTGTTATTTCATGTGTCACCTTGTCTTTCCTTTGCATGCATGCATCCATTCCATTCATCCATGTTTTTGTGTTGTTGCCTTGTGATCATATGTATGAGGTGTGATTTCATGTGATGATGTGTGTTGTTAGGTGATGATATGTGAGATGGTGTGGAGTAGTGTTGTTGCAAGTAGTTAGCACTATGTGGTTTGCACTAAGGTTTCAAAATTCCCCCCCTTTCTTTTATCTCAAGTCAATATTCACTTGTCCGATCCTTGTTTTAAAAATGTCCATGATTTAGCATGTATTGTGGTGATTGTGAGGATGTGAAGTTGCTATTTTGAAACTATGTTTCAGAGGTGCTATATATTCACAAAAACAGTGGAATAAATATTGTTTTGTAAGCATTTACTTGCTCCTAAAATCCCTTTTCTATTTTATTCGAATAGGTCTTTATTAATTCTTGCCCAGGGTCATTTTATTTTATTTTTCTTTAGCCCACATATTTTCCTAGGGATTTATTGATGTGACTTTGTCTTTATATTGCAAAACCAGTAGGATTTCCCTCCCTCTCTATTTTGTGCCTGCTTGGGCCTCTCTCCCCCTCCCGAGGCCCATCAATCCTCGTTGTTTCCCCAGCTACAGCCCAGGCGTGCTCCTTCTTCTTTCTTTAGACGGTTTCTACCCCGTGTGTCGCTTTCCGTCAGGCTGCAGAGAGAGACCGAGAGGTTTCACGCCGTCCATCCCATCCGCAGCCCCATAAAGCCTTGGCGTCCGTGCCCCCTTGGCCTAGGGTTCCTCTATCCCCTCCTTGCGCCGCCACATCCTCCCTCCATCTCCTCCTTTCCCCAAGGTAAGCTCCTATAGTTCCAATTGCAGAGAGGGAGAGGTAGTGCGCCGTCGTTGATCCTGTGCTTTCCTCTCCTCTGGCGCCAGCCAGCATGCCTAGGGGCTCGGGGAGGACGCCCGCGCTCCATTCCCGCCTTCGCTGAGGTCGGGGAGCGACCACATCGACGGGCAGGAGCTCGTCCACGGCATGTACCCGGCGATCTCCTTCCTCTACTTCGGTTCAGCGACAGTACACCTTCAGACTTCTTCACATTGCCGTCTCGTCTTCTTCAGGCGCATCCCTCCGATCGGATCGTCCCCTTCTTCCTTCTCTAGGTGAAGCTGCCCCTTCCTCCCTTCTTCTTTGATAGATGATGCGTAGGAGTTCGATGTCGTGCCTCTGTCCCGAGAGGAGTACGACCGTGCAATGCTTGCGTGTGTTGTGCGTGCGTAGGTGCTCGGGCTCGTCGTGGTTCAGGCCCAGGGCGTCCCACGCAGTGCAGTAGAAGTAGCGTACGCAAGCCCCCCTCTCTGGCGCAGTAGTAGCAGTAGCGAGGCGCTCCGACGATCGTCTCTGTCGTTGCCGTCTCTGTGTTCAGAGGAGAGCAGGGCGACTCTTGTAGTTTACCTAGTTGGATGCCTCCTCTTTGTCAAATCCCGAAGCGCAGCTTAGTGGTTGGATGTATGTGTGTTGATCAGGTGGTCGAGGGATCGAACCCCCGCGGCGCCACACCCCCTTTTTGATATTTGTTTTCAACAGTATCATAAGCAGCAGCAGAGAAGTTTACCCTGTTAGCCATCCCTGGTGTGTCCAGCTCATGGACAGTAGCAGAGTGGTGGCTCGTTTGTTGGTGAAATAGGGGGTCCATGGATCAAATCCCACCCCAAACCTTTTATTTTTCTTTTGCTTTCCTTGCTGTTTTTCTTTGGCTGAAACATGTGATGTTGTGGTATGCTCAACACCTTGTGGGATTATTATTTTAGCTCTCTAACAACATGTTGTCTCTAGTTAAGTTGCTGCCATGGTAGATATGTGTGGTGTAGGCTTGTATGTATTATATTATGTATGTGCTAGCTCTTGTATGTGTGTGTGTGTGATACTTCTGCTCATGGGTGGTGTCCTTGAGCACTAGTTAGTGCAAGTGTGTGTGGGTTTCCCCCCACCTACTTTGAGGGTGTGTGTAGGTGCTCATGTGAGAGTGTGTTATTGATGTACTTGTGTGTAGTGTGTGTGTGTGTGTGACACACACATGCCCGAGGCATGGTGTGCCTTGTCATCCTTTTGAGTGCAAGCATTGATGTGTGGGTGTAGGAGAGATGATGTGGTGTAATCTAGTGTGTGTGTTCTCATTATCATGTGTAGGTGCTTGCTAATGTGGTGCTTGATGTCCACATGAGAATGAGGTCTACCCCTCATGTCCACCGTGTATATGTGAGAGTGTGCAAGTGCTTGTGCAGGTGGTGTTCTAGTGAGAATCACATGTCATGATGCACTATTCATCTTTATGTGATTCCATGTAAATCTTCTTCTTAGCTTTGTGCCCAATTATTCTATGGAAGTGCCTATGTGTTATATATGTTTTTGGGTATAAACATCCTAGGAATCCATTGGTGGAATCAGTTTTGCCTTCGGAACACTTTCTGGGAATGTCATATTTCAGTTTTGTTCCATGTTTAGAGCTTGGTTCCATGTGATTTGATGAGCCCAAGAGGTTGATTCTTTGTTGTGTTACTAGAGAGTGAACCCCTATACAACATGTTGGTTTTGTTTCATGCTTAGGAATTCATATGTGCAAGTTGTGCCTAGTCAAAGTAGGCATGTGGCTGAAATTCTAGTTTAGTGAAAATCTGTGATTTTCACCAAGTCTGAGAATCTGCTTATATTTTCTTCTCCTGTTGTTGTGCTTGTAGAAGTCAATGTGTTGTGAATCAGCCCTTGTTATAAACTGGGAAGTTGTAGCTTTTGTGTTTTTCTAGTTCTCTGTCCACTTTCATTCCATTTGCAGTCCTATAGATATTGTTTTGGGTGATGTCAAAGTGCTTCAGAGCATAAACAGCTAGTGAGAATCTGGAATTTTCACTAAGTCCCTGAAAACTGATATTTTTGTCCAAGTTAGCAGCTGTCGAACTTTCTGTGTGAAACTCCTTTGTATTTTATTTTACCTCATGCTTGTAGGGATTTTGAATAGCTTCTGCCACATATCCTATTTGGCATATTTGGGTGGCTGTAGGTGCCTTGCATATAGCTCTCAAACTGCTATGTTGCTGTTTATGGCAGATTGTGTAGTTTTGATGTTTTGATGCTTGTGAGTGCATACTTGATGGTGTGGTGATATTAGTTGCACCACCCCATCCATTCTTGTTTGTTTTGTGATTTGGCAACCTGGGAATACCAAAAGTATGCCATTGGAGTGTGTTGTGATGGATTTGACACGTAGGACTCTATTTCTTGATTTGTTGTTTCCGGTTGATCCGTAGCTCCGTTTGTAACGTTCTTTATATGTTTTTGCATCGATTTCGCGTGACGCATATGTTCATGTAATGCACATGCATGTCAAGATAGCTTAGGGTGCAGTTCTGTCCAGTAGCTTGTATTTCCTTCTCATCCTTGAGCTAGTGTGTATAATAGAGATGCATGTTCATTTTCATTTCATGCATCATGTGTTTGTTGCATCTTGAAGTGCTGTTGTTCATTGGATCCTATTTTTATGTTGGGTAAAACCGGGATCGGAGAGCGATTACGTGGATCCGGGAGAGTACGTGCAGGACGAACAAGAGCAGTTCCAAGCTGAGGACACCACAGGAAAGATGATATGACCTTGATTCCATCTCTAGAGTTGTTATGCTAGATTCACGTTTCGTTCGTCATATGCTCGCTGCCTACCACTGAAATAATTGCCTCCTGATATTTCCATAAAAACCCAAACACTTATCCCCTCTTAGCAAATCTTGAATGGCTAAGTAGGCTTTTGCTAAGCTTCTAATGTTAGCGTTGCTAGTTGCAGGTGCTTTGTCTCATGTGATAACATGAATTGATATAATTATGTTAAATCTGTTATTTAATTAATGCACCTATATACTTGGTAAATAACAGAAGGCCTAGCCTTTTTCTGGGTGTTTTGTTCCGTTATTGCCGCCATAGTTTCCAGCTACCGGTGTTTGATTCCATAACAGATCGCTCCTAACACGTTCGGGGTTGTTAAGGGGACCCCCTTGATAAATCGTGCAGTGTTAAGACTTGTCCGGCAGGACCCAACATTGGTGTTAATTTGCTAATCACTTAATAATAATCTGCATAGGGAATGATCACCCCGAGGAGTTTAATCAACAACCCGGGCCAGTGCTCCTCATGAGTGTTGGTCCAACTGGTCTGCCTACGGGGCCACCACAAGGAAACTTGAGGTTTGGTTCTCATAGCTAGTTCCATCCGTCGTGTCCTGAGACTAAGATACGCGGCTCTTATCGGGGTCGTCGACCCGACGGGAGGTCCTGCTAGTCTTGTCTTACCTTAGCGATATATCTGGCGTATAGGAATCCCGGTGAAGCTTTGGTTCTCCCGAGAGTTGAGGTTTTCCTCTAAGGAATCCGACGAGATCACGAGATTCGTGATAGAGGATTACTTTGCGGCCCGTGACCGTTTGTGATGGACTAGTTGGAGCACCCCTGTAGGGTTTAATCTTTCGGAAAGCCGGCACCATGGTTATGTGGAAACTTGGAATACTTGTTAACATCCGGTTATAGATAGCTTGAACCTAAGCTAATAAAATTGCCAACTGTGTGCGTAACCATGACTATCCCCTTCGAAGATCTCTCTTGGATCGGGAACACAATGGGGTTATGATTGACGTAAGTAGGTGTTCAGGATCACTTAGTGATCAGCTAATCAGCGACCACTAGAATAGACCACCTTCAATACCTGGTCTACGTAAGTTAGCCACCATATATGCTTAGGATGGTGCAACCTAAACACTGAACCTTCCTTACCTAATAACTTGACTAGTTCTGGCACCGAGGTCATAGATTGTTGAGTCCCTGTGGCTCACATATTACTTCAACACACCAACAGGTACAGGTACCCCCGACACAGGTGATCTCGAGGGCACACAGCTGGCGTGGCAGTACGATGAGGAGAATGACCGCCTGTACGTGAACTATCCAGAAGACTGAGGCGTGGTCGTGATCGTGGGAAAGCAATGAGGGTAGCATAGTCATTTCTCATGTTTGGTAGTTCGTAGCGGAACTAACTTGTTTGGATGCGTGATGTAAACCCTGATATTATTTATGAGATGGCAGTTGAATCCCTAATTGTCATTCTATTATTATGTATGTGCTATGTTACCGTCCTTGCGAAACGCATAGATGCGATTCTCTCCTCTTTGGGGCCTCGTTCCCCTAAACCGGAAAGGACTGCATCTTAGTCGTTACATCAATCTCGGTGACTCTGAAAAATTCAACCTAGTGCTACTGAAATACATTTTGTAGTAGATCATGCCCAAAGTTTCTAAGTTCAAATTTAGAAAATATGCAATTTTGTGATGCTTATCTTTTCTAGCTCTTCCATATCTTTTCACAGGGTCGGCTAGTCTGTGTGTCAACTTGCCTGCTCAGTTTGGAAGATGTCAGGTTCCGATGACAGTCAGAACAATTTGAGTGAGCCCCATGTCGAGTCTGATTCAAGCACTTGTCCTGAGAGGACCCCTTCTGATCCAGGCATCCCCAGCTCCCATGGCTTTCCCAAGGCTGACACAAGGACCACGAGGAAGTTGAATTCTGATGAGGAAGATTCAAATTTTGTTCCTGTAGAGTCTTCTCCCCACAAGCACCAAGAGAAGCCTGCTATTAAGAAAACTGTCAGGAAGGAGTATTCTAAACCTTCTGACATGAAAGTTCCAGAGACTGCAAGGAAGGGGATGGCACTTACCCTTGAGAGACCTCCTAATAAGCCCGATGTGAAGAGAGCAAGGAAGAGAACTAATCATGTCAATGGTAGACAAACTTCCATGTATGAAGATACAGTAGAAAATGTTGCTGCTACTGAGGAAGAGGAAGAGGAAGTACGAGCTAAGGCCCCTCCTCCAAAGAAGAAGAAGCTTATGGCAGATGTTATGAAGCTTTCTTCTCCAAAGCCTTCACCTCCAAAGAATCTTGTAGTTCACAAGAAGACTATAAAGGACATACATGCAACTGCTAAAGAGAAAGGCACTGCTTCCAGAGCCTTTGTTGGAGAGGAAGATGTTGAAAATGCAACTATTCTCAAGAAGTTAAGACTTCATTTGCCATTTCACAAGGAGGCTCATCTAATTGCTGAAGACATGAAGAAGAGAAGAGATACAGGGTTGAGTAAGTGGAGAGCTATTGATCCATATCCTGTGAGGAGAAGAACTACTGTTGGTACCAGGTTTCATACACGGGAAAAACAAGACTTCTATGAGATAGTTCTGTATGACGAATGTCCAACAGTCAGTGACATGAGATATGTTGACTGGAATTACATCAAAGCCAATGAAGATTTCTTTTCACATGTGAGTGAGAACTTCAATCTTGTTGAATTGAAGAGTTTGTTGGCAGACATATCACTTCTTGGAATAATGAAGTGATTATGTAACTCTATTCAACAGTTCATATCTATTTAGATGGCACAATTGTCTAGTTGAATGATGGTCATAGATATGAAGCCACAATTGAAGAATGGGATACTATCATTGGTGCTCCAAAGTTAAGAGCAGAGGACTTGGATGTGTATTCAGAACCTAAGAAGAATCACAACTCCATGGTCGATATGTACAAGCCAGTGCCCAGTGACTATCTGCCATCTCACAAGCTTGGCTCTATCTATTTCTTGCAAGATGTAATAACCACCACCAACACGAGCTTGAGGTATACCCTGATGCTGAAATCAGGTGATGACAAAATGATTAGAGGCTATTCGATCAATATGCTACTATATTCAGACAACTGCACTCGCTTCAAAGTCATGGACTTGATTGCTGAGTGTAAGTGCATCTAGTGTCCCTTAGTTATTTTGGTGGTTTGGAGACTTATAGGTTAAGAGACTAATATGTTTGTGAGTGTACACAGGCTCTATAAGTCGCTGAGGATTTTGAGTTATACGATGAATATCGACCCCTAAAAATGTATGTCTTGGGGTGAAGACTTTGGTCATTCCTTGAAGACTTTGATCGTGAGGAAATTGCAAAGAAATTGATATTCCTCATGAAGATATTGAAGATGAGGAATTCGGCGTGTCCTCAAGAAAACACTCTGAAGACTTTGAAGCATGAAGTTTTATTCTTTCTATTTCATTTTCTTTATACTTCAGTCATAGGAACGTAGTACTCTTAAAGGGGGTAGAGGTAAAACTATGGAATGAATTTCCTAATGATGATCAACCCAAGCCTAACTCTACCAAAGCCTCAAAGGAGGAATAT
Organism: Hordeum vulgare subsp. vulgare; assembly: GCF_904849725.1. Taxonomy (NCBI): domain Eukaryota; kingdom Viridiplantae; phylum Streptophyta; class Magnoliopsida; order Poales; family Poaceae; genus Hordeum; species Hordeum vulgare. The sequence continues at coordinate 224,527,529 of NC_058522.1, forward strand.
GAGAGACATGAGGACTTTCACAGTTGAAAGTTCTGACTGTTGCTGCGACACGCGCCACCTTGCTGATCTTATCCACCCAACGGTCATATTAGTTAAGGGCATTTATGTCAAATCATGTCGGGATGCTCCCAGGCTATAAATAGCCGCCCCCACAACTGCTTGCTGGTTGGCTGCTCCGAGAGAAGTAGACACTTGTCACTTAGAGCAATCCAAATTCCTCAGAGTCTTCGAGAGAAATACATCAAGTAAGGAAATACCCCAAACGCCAAACCCCAAACCAAAAACCAAGTGATTGAGAATCACTTAAGAAGTTGTTCCTGTGTGGAACTGAAGCCTGTTACCTTTGAGGACTGTGCATTCTCCATACAGTTAGGCATCATGGTCTAGAGCATCGAGTAGTTAATTGTGGATCGCCAGGTGACCGAGTTTGTGAGGTATTGGAAGTCTGCCCTGAACACTTACCACGAGTGTTGGGCGAGGACTGTGTGTCCTTAGCTCAAGGAGAATATGGTAGAGACTATGTGTCCTTTTGTTTCAATTCCAAGCTGCTCTGAACCAGACGTACAACTGTCACAGCAGTTGGAACTAGGTCATCAACAACTGTCTTCATCAAGCTTCAGGTTTTATTTCTTCAATTCTTTCATTTCCTCAATTGTATGTTGAAGAGTTTCATCTGTACTGTTTGAAGAATTTGTCTGAAGACTTTCCCTGAATTTCCTCAACCTCAAATTCTTCACTTGAGTTAATCTTCACCTTCTTATTCTGTACTTGCAAACTGTGCAAACCGAATCTCATGAATCTCATTGAGTACTTTGCTATAATAGTTTTTGCACGCATGATCCTATACTATTTCCGCTGCACTTAGTTCATGATTGAGGACTTTCCTCACAAGGAATTTCGTCAGTGATGAAATTCTAAAAATCTCCTATTCACCCCCCTCTAGTCGATATAACACACTTTCAATTGGTATTAGAGCAAGGTACTCCCATTGTTCTGTGTGATTTTGGTTAAACCACCTGGAGTTTTAGTTATGTCGACCGCAGGTATGATCAAGGTTACTGCAGGATGTCCTACCTTCGAAAGAAAGGACTTTCCCTAATAGTAGACTAAGATGCAAATGCATCTTCAAGCTATTGACAATGATCTCTGGTATATTATGGAACATGGTATTCCCTACATCACTGCTACTATCTATGCCACTGATGTGAAGACTTGACTCGCAAGCGAGGAATATCATCTTTTGCCATCTGAACAAAGGTTAGTATGGCAGAGTGAGTACTTTGGGCACACCTAAGCTTATCTGGGATAGGCTATCCAAAGTCAATGAGGTAGTATCAACACACCGTGACTCTCGTATCGATGTTCTTCGCAATCTCTTCAATCTCTTCAAGAGGCTTGAATGAAAGCTACCAAGATACCTTTGATCGCCTCACTGACATCTCAAATGAACTATAAGCACTGGGAGCTAGAGACATCACTGACCATGAAGTTGTGAAGAAACTGCTAAGATCCCTTGATCCATCATCTGAATCATTGTTTCTGATGATTCAAGAATGAAGAGACTACTAAATGCTTGATCCTGCTGATATACTTGAGAGACCCAATACTCATGAATTCCAAGAAGAAGAAAAGAGTGATTTGTATGGACCAAGCTACTCAAGACCTCGTGCGCTGAAGGCTAAGGATATTTCCTCATCTGAAGAAGAATACTCGGATTGCAGCATTGGTGATCCTGAAGAACTTGGAAAGGAACTTGCACTGCTCATGAGGAAATTCCAGAAGTTCACAAAGCGTGGCTAGTTTGGTAAATCTTTAAGAAGAGATATGAGAAAATCAGAATCTTCATGTGGGGACTACAAGAAAAGAACGTGCCACAAATGCAAGAAATTTGGTCACTACATTGCTGATTATCCTCGATGGGTGAAAGAATCAAGGAAGAAGAAATACAAGGACGAATGTTCTGATGACTCGAAGAAAAAGAAGAAATCTTCAAAATCCTCATCCTCAATGTCCTCATCGCACAAGAAGACCAGTTTCAGAAAGGCTCGGGCACTCATTGGCAAGGAAATGGATTCTGAAGAAGAATCTGAGGAATATGATGAAGAGGAAGGTTCTGAAGAGGAGTCTGAGTGTGGTGTGGCAAGTCTTGCACTGGCTACCACATTCGTCAGCAAGTCAATCTTCAACCTGGAAGTAAATGACAACACTATCTACACTAATGAATATGCTTATGACTTCGCTGCGACCTATTGCTTCATGGCAAAAGGTTCAAAGGTACCAAACCATACTTTCTCCTCTGATTCTACTGACTTTGAACCTGATGATTATCAAAAACCCAATTACCATAAACTTGCCAACATTGCCACTAAGCAACAAAGTGCCATTGAAAAGCTTCAAAACTGCTAGATAGAGGCGATGATCTATTGAATGATGAAATGAATCATACTCAAGTCCTCACTAAAGATGTGAATAATCTTCAGTCTAGATTTGATAGTCTTCAAGATCGTTATGGCACACTCTTGGCTGATCATGAGAAACTTTCCTATGAATTTCTTCAAAGGAAGGTTGATCTTGCGAAGTTGAAAATGTATCATGATAATCTTCGAAGGAAAACGATCCATTACTTGCTCAATATATCAGTGTCGCTCAGATTGAATTCATTCCACCATGTTTGAAATGCATCGAGCGTGAAACTGCTAATTCTTCAACAGAATCATCAAATGCTTCTATCGCTACAAATTCTTCAACTGTTCCTGTGGTATCCAAATCTTCACTTGAGGAAACCACAAATGCTACTGACAAAAATGCAGGGTTGAAGGAATTGTATGTGACAGGCATATAGAAAAGTCTCAAAGGGGATCAAACCCTTTGCAATGTGCTCAAAAAGCATATTTTGAACAGGAACACGAGGAAAGAAGGCATTGCCTTTGACAGGAAATTGAATGCCGATGGATCATACTGGAAACGTGAGAAGTACACCAAAACCTCATGGGTTGCTGCTAAAGGCCCTCCCATCGATCAATCCACTCTGACAGGCTTTGCATGTGAAATATCCTATTCCTGTGATGAGTCATTTGACTTGAGCTATAAATTGTTCAAAAATCAACCTGGTGAAGTATTTGCTCGATATGTTGGAACTAACTGCAGGAATGGACCACCCATAAGGAAAATCTGGGTCCTCAAAAGTTGCTTGGAAAATCTTCAGGTGAATGTCCTCATGAAACCACCTGTGAAGAAACAGAACCCCAGATCAAATTCCTCACGTGAACCAAAGTCTTCACAAGAATCAAAATCCTCAAATGGTCAATATTATGCTCATACTTGCGCTAATGCTTTTGATATACACAGAATTTACGAGGGACATGAATATGAGCTTTATTTCTCAAATCGTTATGTTCATTTCTCCGCCTATTCAGTTGAGTACTCTAACCCCCCTACTGTGCAAAGAAGTGCATTAGCTTCGGTGCCTCCGTTCTCATATGGTGCTCGCGGGATGATGAACTCTTTGCCACCTTTTCAGATGTGGGAGGTGAAGAAATCGAACTAATCACTTCTGCAGGTCAAGTCTCCAGATCAAAGTCATCATCTGAAGAGTTTGCTGGAGACCTGAGGAAATTGCTTGATTGGACACAAGCTAGAAATGATGAAATGATAACATTGCACGCATCCTCAAATTTACTGTTTATGATGAAATTCTTATCTGATGAAATTGATATCATATTCTTCAAGTCTGAAGCATATGAGATAGTAAGATGTACTAATTCATCTGCAGGATGACAAACCCAAGAATATAGAGTGGGTTCTTGACAGTGGTTGCACAAATCATATGATTGGTGAGAAAACTTGTTGATGAACATGCCACTTACTCCATCACCATTGAAGCAAATCAAATATGTTGATAAAGGTAAAAGCAAGGTATTTGAACTTGGCAAAGTTCTTATCTCCTAGGACAAGCACATGGACAAAGTCATGCTTGTCGAATCCCTTGAGTTTAACCTCATGCCGGTCTCAATGCTTTGTGATCTTGATATGATTGTCATCTTTGGAAAATATAGATGCGTAGTCATCATGGAATCTGACAAATCCAAAGTCTTCGAAGTCTTTAGGAGAGGAGATATGTATATTGTTGATTTTTCCACAGGTCCTCAACCAGCCACATGCTTACTAGCAAAAACATCAGAAGGCTGGCTATGGCATCGACGACTTGGTCACGCATGCATGAGTAATTTGCACAAGCTGGCAAAGAAAAAGCATGTCATTGGTATTGAATCCGTCCAATTCCTCAACGACCATCTCTGCGGTCCTTGTGAGTCTGGAAAAATAACCATATCCAAACAACCCTCGAAGACTATCATGACTTCTACTCGTTCGTTTGAATTGCTTCACATGGATTTGTTTGGACCTACTCATTATGCTACTCTAACCAATGCAACATCTTTATATGGCTTTGTCATCGTTGATGACTACTCTCGCTACACTTGCATACACATCATTCTGTATAGAACTGAAGTGGAGGAAATCTTCAAACATTTTTCCTCAAGGGCCTCGACGAACTTCGGCGTTAAGATCAAACACATCTGGAGTGCTAATGGGATAGAATTCAAAAATACTGGACTTGATGATTATGTTTATGAACTCGGTATTACTCATGAATTGTGTGCTCCTTATAGTCCTCAACAAAATGGCATCGTTGAATTCAATAATAGGACTCTGGTTGAAATGGTACGGACTATGCTTGACGAATATCACACCCCTCGTCGCTTCTGGCCTGAAGCAATCAACACTGCTTGCCACATCATCAACCGGGTATATCTTCACAAATTCCTCAAGAAAACCTCATATGAACTATCACTGATAAGAAACCTAATGTAAGTTATTTCAAAGTCTTCGGTGCAAGATGCTGGATTAGAGATCCTCACCATAGCTTAAAGTTCGCACCTACATGACCTGAGGGCTTTATTTTTGGTTACGGAAAGTACTCGCACACCTACAGAGTCTTCAACATCTATCACAACAAGGTTGTTGAAACTGTAGATGTGTGGTTTGATGAAACTAATGGCTCGCAAAGAGAGCAAGTGCCTCATGCGCGAGATAAATTACCTCCTGAGGAAGCCATCAAATTCAAAGGTACTGAAGATATCATTCCTACCGAGGAACAACCCCTTGTAGAAGATGTCGTCCCCAACACTGAGGAAATTCAAGCAGGTGCACCTGAGGAAAATGCTACAGATCAAATTTCTCAGCCCAACCAAAGTCTTCAACCAGCTCATCCAAGGATTGCAAATGAAGTGGAACTTGACAAAATCCTAGATGACTTCAATGCGCCAGGTCCTCTCACTCACTCAAAAGCTTCACATTTAGTTAACTTTTGTGGGCATTCCTCTTTTTTGTCTATCACAGAACCCTCAATAGTTGTTGAAGCCTTCATGGAACCTGAGTGGATTCAAGCCATGCAAGATGAACTTCTTCAGTTCAAGCTAAATGACGTGTGGGAACTCGTCAAATGACCAGATCCTCGCAAGCACAATATCATCGGCACCAATTGGATCTACCGAAACAAGCAAGATGAGGATGGTCAAGTGGTAAAGAATAAGGCACGGCTTGTAGCCCAAGGCTACACACAGGTTGAAGGAATCGACTTCAATGAAACTTTTGCACCTGTTGCTAGACTTAAAGCTATTCGAATATTACTTGCGTATGATAACCATCACAATAATACACTATATCAAATGGATGTGAAAAGTGCATTCCTCAATGGTAAGCTTGAGGAAGAAGTATATGTTGCTCAGCCCTGAGGTTTCGAAGACCCGAAATATCTTGACAAAGTCTTCAGACTCGGAAAGGAACTCTATGGCCTCAAGCAAGCCCCTCGGGCATGGTATGATACATTGAAGGAATTCCTCATGAAAAAGGCTTCAAACCCGGTTCACTTGATCATACTCTGTTCACAAAATCCTATGACAATGAATTATTTGTGTGTCAAATATATGTAGACGACATTATCTTTGGTTGTATTGACAAACGTTACAGTGATGAATTTTCCTACATGATGGGTGAAGAATATCAAATGTCTATGATGGGGGAGCTGAAATTATTCTTAGGTCTCCAAATTCATCAACAACGCAACAACATCTTCATATATCAGGAGAAATACCTCAAGGACATTCTGAGGAAATTCCACATGCATGAATGCAAAGGTGTCAAGATTCCTATGCCTACCAACGGCCACCTCTGCACTGATGAAAATGGTAAAGATTTCGATCAGCAGGTATATCACTCTATGATGGCTCTTTATTTTACCTATGTGCATCTAGGCCAGATATTATGATTAGTGTTTGCATGTGTGCATGTTTTCAAGCAAAACCGAAGGAATCACACCACAAGGCTATGAAACATATTCTTCGATATCTAGCTCACACACCAACAGTAGGATTATGGTACCCAAAGGGCTCAAACCTTCACCTCGTTGGATATTCTGATTCTGATTATGCTGGTGACCGTGTGGATCACAAGTCAACATCTCGCACATGCCATTTCCTTGGATGGTCATTAGTTTGCTGGTCCTCAAAGAAGCAGAACCGTGTTTCTCTCTCCACTGCCGAAGTTGAATATATTATTGCTGGATCTTGTTGTGCTCAACTGCTATGAATGAAGCAAACCCTCGGAGATTAGGACATCAACATGAAGAATGTGCCTCTCTACTGCGACAATGGGAGTGCAATCAAGATCGCCTACAACCTAGTACAACACTTGAAGACCAAGCACATCCAAATTCGTCATCATTTTCTTTGTGGCCATGTCCTCAAGGGCAATATCATCATCGACCATGTGAAGACTGACGATCCACTAGCAGATGTCTTCACAAGGCCCTTGGATGAGAGAAGGTTTGCAAGTTGCGGTGTGAGCTAAATATCCTAGAATCTTCGAATGTCATGAAAACATGCACACATCCAAACACTTATGAAAAATTTATGACTTAGATGTGCAACACACAAAGTAACAATTTTCTTCAATCAATGAAGAATATCACTCTAAGTGTGAAGAAATTAATGAAGAATTTGGTTCTCAGGGCCCTACGACAATTGTACGCGGCGGCTGAAATCATCATTCTTATACGGTGGGTCACGCCACCACCCAACTTTGAAATTCTTCAAGTTGGAAATTCTTCAAAATTCTTCAATCTCGTACTTTGTCACAAAAACCTCAAATATTTAAAGTCTTCAAAATCTTCAAAATCTTCAAAACTTTTTTATGATCTTCATTTGATCATATATATATTGAGCTTTCAGTGTCCTCAACAACATTCACTTATTGCTCAGTCTTCAATGTCATATTTTCTCTAAGTGAATGTGATCGGGCCCGTCTCCCCTCTATGCTAAGCTCAACCTAATCTATTCTCAATTCTTCATATGTGTTCTATTTGACACTTGTTCGAAATCCTCACAGAGTCCTTGTCAGCTGAGGATTTGCAACAAAATCCTCAAAATTGATTTTTTTAAACGTTACAACACTAACCACACCCACTACTCATGTTCGGATAACCACGATCTCCACCGCTTCAATCGTGGGCACCAGTGTCATGGGAAGATGACGGGGCAAGGTTAGTTCGGTCTGAATGTTTCGGCCCGAACAGTTTTCACGTGAGCTATAAATAGCCCCTTACCCCCTCAGTCAAAACTCTTCTCTTCCTCTCGACTTCTCCGCTCGAGTTCAAACCCTAGCGCCGCCGCTAGCATCTTCGTCACCGGTGAGGAAAAGCTTCACTGCCTCGCCCTTGCCCTCGCCGAAATCACGCCGACTGCAGAATATCTTCCTCCGCCGCCGTCATAGCTGTCTTCAGTCGCCAAGTTAGGGCACTGATGATCTGAACCGAAGAACTTCTTCTTTTTACTACTCCATTTCATCGTGTTCTTCACACAGGGTAAATAAAATCCTATTTTACTACCCATGTTGATTTCTTGATTCTCTTTAGGTTTGCAAAATCTTCTTTTCCTCATAAATTCTCTCAGCTGTGCACACTCATGTCTAGAACACTTGATGAATTTCCCTAAGTCACTAAAGTTCTTCACGAGATTCCTAAATTGTGTAAATTTTCAAATCTGCACAACTCTGGAACCCAAGATCAGAATGCTTAGCCAAATTCCTAAACTCACTGGTCAAATTACTCAAATTTTGAAATTTTTCAATTTCCTCAAACCTGAGAACGCATATGACCTTTCCAAATTGTTTGCACCTACACTCTATTCACAGGTACAAAATGTCAGCTGATGAATCACTAGGTTCTCATCAACTTAACTTATTTGCAGCATTTCTAGAAGAGACCTTACCTATATCTTCAGAATCATCAAGAGTTCAATTTCCTCAGCAAAGACCTGAGGTGAAGAAAATGCAAGAAGACCCGAAACAGAAAGGTGGCAAGAAGCTGGAACATAATACTACCTCTAAGATCCCTTAAGAAATCTATGCTGACTACTATACACCTCATGAGGAAATACATGGTAAAGAGACCATGGCGAAGCGCAAGATAAGGCTTCAAAGGATTGGGCGCAGGTGGGCATAAGAGTGGAAAGAGTACAAATATGTGACTCCAAAATATGCCACGAAGTTTGCCCTCAAACCTCCGTGCAAAAGGTTGCCATAGGGAGATCAACAAGCAGCTCATCCCTGATGAAAAAGACAAATACTTGTCTAAATTGCAGAAAAAGGCTAAAGCTGCTATGACGAAATTCAATGAGGACTATGCTGCTACAACCACTGCTACCACTTCCTCAGCTGTTGAGGCCTCTCCCACTCAAATTCCTCAGAAGGCTCTCCTAAATAAACCAAAAGCCTCAACAAGTGCATCAAAAGAGCAGTTTCCTTAGAAAGTTGCAACGATTGCAAAATCCTCAACTACAGCAAAGTCTTCACGCCCTCCGCAAAAGCAGCTCAGTAAGATTCAATTTGAACAACCTAGTTCCTCTGTGCCATCTACCACCGGCTCAGCTTCAAAATCTTCACCAAGTCTGTTGAAGACTAAGATGACTGATGGTAGAGGTACCAGACCAAGTCCAAGAAAAATCGTCAACATTCCTTCTACATCAGAAGGAAGTGAAGAATTTGATGCTGAAACACTTCAATCCATTATCAAAAAGAAACAAGAAAGAGTTGCACAAGCCACTCGCAGCTCCATTCCTCTTGCAATGGATCCGAAGGTATTGCTAGACTTCATAGACTTCTGGTATGAGGATCCAAACACTCCGATTGATGATTTGAAGCTTCCCCTAGTGTAAGCCACATGGTTGCCACTTTCATCAATGAAGCTAAATGGAAGGAGCAACTAGCCAAACAAGCAAGGGCTGCTAAAGTTAAAAAGGAGAAATTTCTGAAGCAGAACCTCCTCAACCTATCGCCTGAGAAATTCGTTTCAACCCAGGCTGAGGTGAAAACCCTCAGGGACAAGGATACAAGTCTTCACGCTGATTGTAAGGGGTTCAGACTGCAATTCGTCAAAGCTGCAACTGCTGCAATTGATGAATACAATAGCAGAATGGCCGCTCCAAAGCGGCAAACAAACCCTCATCCAAGCTACACTGTTCAATTGCCCTAGGAAGATGAAAATGAAGAACCAACTTCTAAAGAAAATTTCTCATAATATTCCAGCTGAAGAATCTGCCAGGCCTGACGCTGATAAAACAGCGCCTGATGAAATTGCTCCTTCACCTAAATCCTCAAAGGTGAAAAAAGTAACTCCGTCTGTAGTAGATGTGAAGATAACCAAAGCGGCTGAAAAAGAAAATAAAAAGAGAAAAGCTTCAATGGCTTCAGAATCCTGAGAACCAAAACGCCTGAAGATTATGCCTTCAGAATCTTCATCAGCCCTGGTGGATGTTACTCCTCTGAATGTAGCACATCATATATGATGGTTCCATTCGGTGAGCAATACGTCATTCCCGAAGAAGATGAATAAATGGAAGACACTCGCCCTCGTGCATCCACACCGATGGATGAGGAAATTCGAATTGATGATATTCCTCAAACTAGCACACCTCCAATGACTACTGAAGAAAAGGTGGGTGATGAAGAAATTGGATGCAACAAGCCTGTGATCCATGATGAGTTCTGGGAAGCGACTGATCCAAACTCACCAATAACATCTCAAATTCCTCAGACTCCAGCTGCCACTGAGATTCTGACTGGCTCTGATGAAAAGAGTATTCGTGAGGAATCAACACAAGAATCAACTGCATGAGCTGAAGAAAAAGCAGCATTAAAAGCTGAAACTGCTTCCTCAGATAAGCAAATTCCTCAAGATGAAGAAAATGCTCAAGCTAAAGAAAATGCTCCTGCTCCTAATGCTGAAACTGCACTTGTTGTGGTGAATCCTGAAACTGCCATTATGGTGGCCACAACTCCTCAAGATGCATAGCAGCACAATATTCAGCCGAAGCCTAATCAACCCTTCTCCAACAGGCCGATGTTTCATAAGGAAGCATTCTTTGATGAACGCCATTACTTCACACGTGCAAACCCCTATGATAGGCTTCGCATTAGGCACAAAAACTTCTGGACCAGAAATGAACTCAACTATTATGCATCTGTGCTCCGTGGAAGAAAGAATATATTTCTTCACACCCATCTTACTCATTGTGACATGGAGGAAATACCTTCCTTCACCCCAGTCCTCAATGTTCTTCACAAAGCTGGGCTACTTCCATTCCGCACAGATATCAGTGATTGGAACACCGACATAATTCTTCAATTTTATGCCACACTTCATATCTCAGGCGACCCCAAAGACATCACCACATGGGTGTTGGACTGGATGACTCAGCACACTCATTATAAATCTCCAGCCACAGAATTTCTCTGAGCGCTTCCAATGTCAATATCCTCAAAGGATACAGTCAGGATGTATGATAAAAGAGAGATGCCACACAAGCTCATGAAAGTCCTTATGAAGCCTTTGTCCAAGGGCCAACCTCCAAGGACCCGATTCCTCGTAGAGGATCTGAAGTATGAGCCAGAACTGTCCATCGAATCTTGTCATAGTCCTTCGCTCCAATCAAAGGGCATGACAATGAAGAAGATGTTGTAGGCATCATGAAGAATATCCTATTCAATATCATTCATGGCATTCCAATGTATCTTCATGATTTCTTCTTGAGGACTTCCGCTGACAACGCTTTGACACCATATGAGCTGAAGATTTATGGACCGTGGATTATGAGGTTCATCAGGAACAGATCAGGCATCAATTATAAAGCTGATTTTCGGAAACACCTCGAACATCTTCTGCCTATCAAAGTCATCCAGCAATCTTTTGAACCTGTTGAAGGAAAATGAAAGTCCGTGATTGATGAAGGAAATCGGCTCCTAGACGGTCAATTTCGCAAGGCTGATTCATATTCTTCATATGATGATACTGCTACTCAAGGACCTCCAATGCCAACTACCTCTCAGGTGATGACTAACAAAGAGATTCTCCTCGGTCTTCACCAGAAAGTCGATCGCAATCACAAGTGGGTAAAACGCCAGTTTGATGCCATTGTGAAAACCCTCAATGAGACTCAAAATACAGTGAAATAAAATCAGTATTATCTTCATGACGTTTTTTATCGCACTTGGGACACTTTGGCTCACCTGAAGACTCGTGATGAACTTGAGAAAATGGAATTTACTCAAAACTTTGACTGGTCGTGGCCTCCAAAGAAGAAATTCAAGCCAATTCCAGTTCTTGACTTGGAGGACAATTCATTTTCTTCATTTTGCACTGCAGAATCAGATGAAGAATCAGAGGACACTACAACTCGTCCAACGAAGAAGCATGTCCCCAAGGATGCTCATGCCTCTACATCAACAAAGAAAGGAATTTATCCACGGGCGTTAGTCCTCAGTTGTGTCCCTTTTCGTCACTTGATGAAAAAGGGGGAGAAATCTGAGAGTTAGTCTTCAAGCGGGATACATTATGGGCTTATAAACTTTATTAAGTTACAAACTCTTGGTTCTTCTGAAGTTTTTGATGTAATGAGTTGTAACTTAAGCCCAATGGTGTTCTGACTCTTTTGAATGTTTTTCCTCACATGCATATTCCTCAAAGTTTATTAATGCAGGCATGTTGAAATTCGTCACACACCATTTTTCATCATTCATTTCTAATTCCTCATACTATATGTCAAATGCGTGCATGAATTATAAGATACAGGGGAGATATCCATGATATAAATCATCAATGTGCATCTGCTGTTCAAAGCAGATTCCTAAAAATATGCACGTCTACAGGGGGAGTTTCTTTGTATCTTGATTTCAAATTCCTCAAACTTTGTACTTACACTCCATATTATTATCTCCTTTGAAAATTAACCTAATTGTCACCAACCACCAAAAAGGGGGAGATCGTAAGTGCACCTAGTGCTCCTTAGTGATTTTGGTGGCTTGAAGACTTATAGGTTAAGAGAATAATATGTCTGTGAGTGCACAAAGGCTCTATAAGTCACTGAGGAGTTTGAGTTATACAATGAATATCGACCCCTAAAAATGTATGTTTTGGGGTGAAGATTTTGGTCCTTCCTTGAAGACTTTGATCGTGGAGAAATTGCGAAGAAATTGATATTCCTCATGAAGATATTGAAGATGAGGAATTCGGCGTGTCGTGAAGAAAACACTGAGAAGACTTTGAAGCATGAAGTTTATTATTTCTATTTCATTTTGTTTATACTTGATTCATAGGAATGCCGTACTGTGAAAGGCGTCGAATTAAAACTACAGAATGAATTTCCTCATGATGCTCAATCCAAGCCTAAATCTATAAAAGCCTCAAAGTGAGGAATATGAGAGACATGAGGACTTTCACCGTTTAAAGTTCCAACCATTGCCACGACACGCGTCACCTCACAGATCTTATCCACCTGACGGTCATATTATTTAAGGGAATTTATCTCAAATCATGTTGGGATGCTCCTAAGCTATAAATAGCCGCCCCACAACCGCTTGCTCGTTGGCTGCTCCGAGAGAAACTCACACTTGTCATTTAGAGCAACCAAAATTCCTCAGAGTCTTCGAGAGAAAAACATCAAGTGAGGAAATACCGTAAACCAAAAACCAAGTGATTGAGCATCACTTAAGAAGTTGTTCCTGTGTGGGATGAAGCCTGTTACATTCATTTTATGTTTGTGAGAAATCACTTTTGAGTCCATAGGAAAGCGAATACTATTAAAAGGGGGTGAGGTAGTAAAATGAATCGATTGCTCAAATGCTCAAAGTTAGTCACCAAAACACTCAGTCAGTTTCCCTACATATCCACTCTGACAAGTTCCACAGTCAAAAATTCAGTGCAACCAACATTGCCGCATTGGACCCACCAAGTTTGAGAATCAGACAGAACCCTAGCCATTCCCACCAAATCGGTGCAACCAAAACTGCATCGGTGCTACTGACTTCAGTGTGAAAAACATTTTGTTACCCAGATACACAAAATCGGAATTTGGGAATTTGAGTATTGGTGCCACCGAGTTTGGTCATCTGACCGTTAGTCACCTTTTCGGTGCCACCAAATTCTATATGTCGGTCTCGCCGAGATTCAAAAGTGCACACCTTTACTACTAGCCGGTACCACCGAGTTTTCCACTTCAGTGTCACTGAGTCAGCACTTTTGTGTGTAACGGTTGGCTTTTGGCTGCTGCCTATATATACCCCTTCATCCACATCTCATTCATGGGAGAAGCACTCAGAACACACACTTCATTTCGAGATCCATTTTCTGAGAGAGAACCACCTACTCATGTGTTGAGACCAAGATATTCCAATCCAATCATTTACAACCCGATCTCTAGCCCCCCAAAACTGCTTTGCACCAAATCAACCTCTCCTACTCATTCATATTTTGTAAGAGAGTGATTTGTGTTGAGGAGACTATCTTTAGAAGCACAATAGCAAGAAGTTCATTGATCTACCCCATCTATTACCTTTTGGAGGGTGGTGCCTCCTAGATTGGTTAGGTGTCGCTTGGGAGCCTCCTACTTCGTGCTGTGCAGTTGAACAAACATGTTTGTAAGGGCAAGGCGATCGCCTAATTTGTGAAGATCTACCGTGAGTGAGGCTAGTCCTGTATAGAATAGACAAGGCCGCTTCTTTGTGGACCCCTTGTGGGTGGAGCCCTCCGTGAAATCTCGCAGCTGTTACCCTCCGTGGGTTGAAGTCTCCACTAACATGGACGTACGATAGCGCCACCTATCGGAACCATGCCACAAATCGTCGTGTCAACCTCATGCGTTTGACCTCCCTACCTTAATCCTCTATTAACACTTGCTTGTTTACTTTCCGCTGCTGTACTAATTGAACTGCATGTGTAGGGTTTACTTGACTTGTTATAACTGCCGTAGCTGCCTCTCAAGTAAAATAGGGAAAAGGCAAAAAAATAATATCTTCTCAAGTTGTCTAATCACCCCCCTCTAGACATACTTTCGATCCTGCAACTATTACCAGAGCCTTGGTCTCCATTTCATTGGTTTCGCAACCAAGGAGAGTAAATTATCATCGTAGAGGTCCTCACTTCGATGGCACTAATTTTGCTAGTTGGAAGCATAAAATGAAAATGCGCATACTTGGCTTTAAACCTCATGTTTGGTATGTTATTCGTGTTGGTGTCCAAGGTAACGTCTTTGGAGAAGGGCATGAACCAGATCGTGATGCGACAGCTGATGAACTAAAGATGTTGCAACTTAATGCTCAAGCCTGCGATATCATCTTCAATTGTCTTTGCCCCGAAGAATTCAACAAAATTAGTCGTCTTGAGCGTGCAAAATAAATTTGGGATACTTTGGTTGATATGCGCAATGGTACTGATTCTGTCAGAGAATCTAAGTTGGATGTGCCCCAAAGTCATCTTAACAAGTTCAAGATGAAAGATGGTGAAGGACTCGCTGAAATGTACTCTAGGCTAGCTCTCATCACCAATGAGATTGTCGGCTTAGGAAGCGACAAATTCATCATCAAGAAGATACTTAGATATCTTGATGGCAAGTATGACACAATGTACACATTGATTCAAATGATGACAAATTACCAAGATCTCCAGCCAACTGAAGTCATTGGTTGGATTGTTTCTCATGAGATGTCACTCAAGGACAAAGATGAGTTTCACAAAGAGTCAAATGGTGCTTATAAATCTTCTTGTGATGCTCCCGCTACTTCAAAAGACAATCTTGTCACTGATGAAGAGATAAGCCTCATGGTCAAAAAATTCAACAAGTTCTACAAGAGTAGAGGGAAAGATAGAAGATCAAGTTCAAGACATGATGAGAAGCGTTCATCCAGTCGTGACCGAAACTGCTACAAGTGTGGAAAGCTCGAACACTACTCAAATGACTACTCAACTCCCTAAAAAAGAAGAGAAGAGTCACCTCGAAGACGAAGCTCAAGAGATGAGTCACCTCGTAGAGAGAGAAGGAGTAGAGAAGATCACTATGAACGAAGACATTCAGTGAGAGGCAAGGAATCGGAGAAGAAGGAAAAATACAGGAACGTCAGTTCAAGAAAAAAACATCAAGTTCATGTTGGTGAATGGGTCTCTGGCTCCGAGTGTGAGCACCACTCCGAGAGAAGCTATCATTCCAACTCCGGCTATAGTCAAGATGAAGGTGTTGTGGGGATTGCGCTTGTTCCCACCAACTCCTATGACTTATTTTATTTTCTAAGTGCATCTAGTGCCCTTAGTGATTTTGGTGGTTTGAAGACTTATAGATTAAGAGACTAATATGTTTGTGAGGGTACACAGGCTCTATAAGTCGGCGAGGAGTTTGAACTATACAATGAATATCAAACCCTAAAAATGTATGTCTTCGGGTGAAGACTTTTGTCTTTCCTTGAAGACTTTAATCGCGAAGAAATTGCGATGAAATTAATATTCCTCATGAAGACATCGAAGATGAGGAATTTGGTGTGTCCTCGAGAAAACACTCTGAAGACTTTGAAGCGTGAAGTTTTATTCTTTCTGTTTCATTTTATTTACACTTGAGTCATAGGAACGTCGTACTGTTAAAGGGGGTCGAGGTAAAACTACGAAATGATTTTCCTCATGATGCTCAACCGAAGCCTAAATCTACCAAAGCCTCAAAGGAGGAATATGAGAGACATGAGGACTTTCACAGTTGAAAGTTCTGACCGTAGCCGCGCCACACGCCACCTCGCTGATCTTATCCACCTAACGGTCATATTATTTAAGGGCATTTATGTCAAATCATGTCGGGATGCTCCCAGGCTATCAATAGCCGCCCCCACAACCACTTGCCGGTTGGCTGCTCCGAGTGAAACATACACTTGTCATTTAGAGCAATCCAAATTCCTCGGAGTCTTCGAGAGAAAAACATCAAGTGACGAAATACCCCAAACGCCAAACCCAAAACCAAAAACCAAGTGATTGAGCATCACTTAAGAAGTTGTTCCTGTGTGGAACTGAAGCATGTTACCTTTGAGGACTGTGCATCCTCCATACGGTTAGGCATCATGGTCTAGAGCATCCAGTAGTTAATTGTGGATCGACGGGTGACCGAGTTTGTGAGGGTTTGGAAGTCTGCCCTGAAGACTTACCACAAGTGTTGGGCGAGGACTATGTGTCCTTAGCTCAAGGAGAATACGGTAAGGACTGTGTGTCCCAGGACTGTGTGTCCTTTTGGTTTCAATACCAACCAGCTCTGAACCAGACATACAACTGTCACAACAATTGGAACTGGGTCATCAACAACTATCTTCATCGAGCTACGAGTTCTATTTCTTAAACTCTTTCATTTCCTCAAATTTCATGTTGAAGAATTTCTACTGTGTTATTTGAACAATTTTTCTGAAGACTTTCTCTAATTTCCTCAACCTCAAATTCTTCACTTGAGTTAATCTTCACCTGCGTATTATGTACTTGCGAACTGTGCAAACCGAATCTCATAAACTTCATCGTGTACTTTGTTGTAGTCGTTTTGCACTCCTGATCCTGCGCTATTTCCGCTACACTAAGTTCATCATTGAGGACTTTCCTCAGAAGGAGTTTCCTCAGTGATGAAATTCTAAAAATCGCCTATTAAACCCACTCTTGTCGATATAACGCACTTTTAGATTCACCAAATGAGGGAGTCAGGAACTGCTTCATGGCTAAAGGTTCCAAGGTATCACATCCTGAGTATCTTGATTTCAATAGAGGATGGCTTGTTAGGAGAAGATGACTTGCTTCTACATAATGCTAGTGAATGCACTAAAAATGAACTTGCTATTTATTATGCTAGTCAAGATAAATCGAATGATGATGATAAGAAAGAAATTGAAAGACTAACCCAAGAATTAAAAGCTCTTAAGTTATCTCATGAGAGTATTCTAGAAGACCATAGACAGCTTCTAAGAACCCATGAGAAGCTACGCTTCGAGAAGCTCAACTTGGAGCCAGAGCATGAGTTCTTAAAAGAAATCAATGATTATCTTTGCAAGAAGAGTTCTTATCTAGCCACACGATTACTCTTGTCTAACTGTGTTCCACAAGTTAAACCTAGGAACACTAGTAACAAAGGTAAGAAGGTTTCTTCATCTAGTAACAACAATGCTAAAGATAAATCCAATAATGTTGTTGCTAGTACCTCTATTGATTCCATTAATGATTCTCTTAGCCAAGTTACACTTGAGCAAGAAAATAATCTATTGAAAGGGATTATAGAGAGAGGTGTCTTCAAGAGTCTCACCGGAAGTAAGCTATTTGAGGAAATTGTGCGCAAGCAAGGAGGACGTCGGAAGAAACAAGGTGCTGGCTACTTCAACATCAACGGATATGTTTGGGAACAAGGTCCATATCCCCCTCCCAAGTTTGTTCCCCAAGAGGAGAAGTCCACTCCCTCCGAAGGAACAAGATCACAAGATGGACTTCTACCACAAGACCACAAAGGCAAGGGAAAGCTTCAAGATGACATTGACCAGTTTGAAGAAGAACCCCAAGCCAAGGTCAAGTGGATTCCAAAGGATACTACTAGTTCTACCAGAGCAAGTGCTACCACAACTCCAAGGATTCCCATCAATTTGGTGTGGATTCCCAAGAGGAAGAACTAGAAGTTCTTGAGGGGTGACTTTGCCAATGAAATTCACTCTTATTCATTTTGGCAAGAATTATATGCAATCAACCTCAACCATATGCATTAGTTCAATGAGTGACACATTCCCTCAAAGGTAAGCAAGAAACGAGGTAATTAATGCATCTTTGGACATTATCCCATGTGTGCTTCAGTCCATGTCCATAGATACTCTTGCATATGTTCCTTTTGCTTTGGGACTAACCGAGGTAGGTGAGAAGAGTATGAAAACAACAAGGATTGCTCCCAACTCAAGATGATCTTCATCAACGTTGAGCATCCACCACTACTTCACCTACTTAAAGTCTTCTACGATAAAACCCAAGGTTAGTAGATCCCTGTTAGTGGGGATATCATATCAAGGTGGAACTTTACTCTAAGACTTGAGTATAAGAATCTCCTAAGGATATGAACACATTAATGCTTATGTAGAGGTGGTAACCCCACTTGTTCTTAACGATGAGCATGACCTATGACCAAGTATTCTTAGTTGGCTCCTATGTCAATATACTCATATATAGATGACTTCCTCATTGCCCAAGTGCTTGATATCTGCTAGGATGTGTGTGCATGTTCACCATGACTTAGTCATCATTCTTATTGTGTGAGCATGTTGGTCTGCATGTGTTTGATCATTCGAGGACATCCAATTGTTGTTATTTGGCTTTTGATTTATATTTTGCCAATTGGATGGACAAGAATGCCTAGGACCCTTCTCTAGCTATATATTCTATCTCATCTCAAGTTCTATTCATGCTTCATCACACAACTTGAACAAGCACTTGTCGATCCCTCTATGTGAAGGTGCACTCGGAGTTTGATATAGTCAAGGGCTGCCTTCCAAAACCTCCATGAGAAACTCGGTCTGACCAACTCCACAAACTCCGCGTCACCGATTTTTCAAAGTTGATCAGGTTTTCAATCTTGGTACCAGCGAAATTGCCAACTCGGTTACACCGAGTTTCCGTGTCTGCTGACAGTTGACGAACTCGGTGACATCGATTTTGCCATTTCGGTGACACTGATAGCGCACGGGTATGTATACCTGCGGACCGAATCTTTGACATCACTTTTTCAAAATGTTTCGTTCGCCAAAACCCTTGCCGCCCCCGAGACCCCAGGTCATCGCCTTGACTCCCCGAGCGCCGCCGCCTCTGGGATTCACCGTCTTTGACGCAATCTGGTCCGTCGTCGTCGCCGTAGCCGGACCGCCGCCAAATTAGGGTACGGATCCGATTTCATTGCGTTTCCCATCTGATTCTTATGCATTGGGAAAGTTTTTCTTCGAGCCACTGGTAACCCACAAGTATAGGGGATCAATTGTAGCCTTTCTCGATAAGTAAGAGTGTCGAACCCAACGAGGAGCTAAAGATAGGACAAATATTCCCTCAAGTTCTATCGACCATCGATACAACTCTATGCACACTTTACGTTCGCTTTACCTAGAACAAGTTTGAAACTAGAAGTACTTTGTAGGTGTGATAGCATAGGTTTGCAAGATAATAAAGAACACGTAAATAAAAACTCGGGGCTGTTTAGATAAAGAAACAATTAAGTTAGTTTAACGAGTGTGGAAAAGTGGTGGTAGGAGTTGCGGAATTGTCCCTAAGCAATTGGCTACATTACTAGACCGATAGCAACTTTTATGTGGGAGAGGCCACTGCTAGCATGTCATCCCTTACTTGGACTTCTATGCACATATGATTGGAACTATTAGCAAGCATCCGCAACTACTAACGTTCATTAAGGTAAAACCAAACCATAGTAATAAGATATATTGGTTCCCCTTCAATCCCGTATGCATCGATTTCTATGCTAGGCTGAAGCTTCTGTCACCCTTGCCCTCCAATACATAGTCCTATCAACATACTATTAACCCTATGGTGTGATCCACGCACGCGCTCATATGATGGGCACCGAAGGAAAGCAACATAACCACAAGCAAATTAAACTAATCATAGCAATTCATCAATCACCGATAGGACAACGAAAATCTACTCAGACATCATAGGATGGCAAGACATCATTGGATAATAATATGAAGCATAAAGCACCATGTTCAAGTAGAGGGTACAGCGGGTTGCGGGAGAGTGGACCGTTGAATAAAGATGGGGGAAGGTGATGGAGGTGTTGGTGAAGATGATGGAGGTGTTGGTGTGGATCGCCGTCACACGATGATGTCCCGAGAGGCGTTCCGACGCCGCCGGGAGAGAGGGGGAGAGAGCCCCCTTCTTCTTCTTATTCCTTGACCTCCTCCCTAGATGGGAGAAGGGTTTCCCCTCTGGTCCATGGTCTCCAAGACGGCGGAGAGGCGAGAGCCCCTCCAAGATTGGATCTCTCTCTGTGTGTGTCTTTCTGTTTCTGCGCTCCCTGATTCTGGCCTTTCACCGTTCCTTCAATTCCCGGAGATCTGTAACTCCGATTGAGGTGTCCTTTTAACACGATCTCCTTCCGGATATTAGATTTCTTGCGGTGAAAGAAGGGCCCCAACAGCCTTAGGGGTTGGTCACGAGCCTACCAGGCGCGCCTGGGGGGGGGGGGGGGGGGGTAGGGCGCGCCTCCTGGGCTCGTGACCCCCTCGGGCATCGTTTCACGTTGATTCTTCTTCCCAAAAATCATAAATATTCCAAAAAAAATCCCCGTAGGTTTTTATTGCGTTTGGACTTCGTTTAGTATGGATATTCTACGAAACAAAAAACATGCAACAAACAGGAACTAGCACTAGGCACTGGATCAATATGTTAGTCCCAAAAATAGTATAAAAATTTGCCAAAAGTATATGAAAGTTGTAGAATATTGGCATGAAACAATCAAAAATTATAGATACGACGGAGACATATCAGCATCCCGAAGCTTAATTCCTCCTCGTCCTCATGTAGGTAAATGATAAAAAAGATAATTTTTGATGTGGAATGCTACCTAGCATAATCTTGATCATATAATCTAATCATGGCATGAATACTAAAACACGAGTGATTCAAAGCAATAGTCTATCATTTGACATAAAGACAATAATATTTCAAGCATACTAACAAAGTAATCATGTATTCTCAAAATATCATGGCCAAAGAAAGTTATCCCTACAAAATCATATAGTCTGGCTATGCTCCATCTTCCCCACACAACGTATTTAAATCATGCACAACCCCGGTTTAAGCCAAGCAATTGTTTCATACTTTAGTGTTCTCAAACTTTTTCAACTTTCACGCAATACATGAGCGTGAGCCATGGACATAGCACTATAGGTGGAATAGAATGTGGTGGTTGTGGAGAAGACAAAAAGGAGGAGATAGTCTCACATCAACTAGGCATATCAACGGGCTATGGAGATGCCCATCAATAGATATCAATGTGAGTGAGTAGGGATTGCCATGCAACAGATGCACAAGAGCTATAAGTGTATGAAAGTTCAAAAAGAAACTAGTGGGTGTGCATCCAACTCGCTTGCTCATGAAGACCTAGGGAAATTTGAGGAAGCCCATCATTGGAATATACAAGCCAAGTTCTATAATGAAAATTTCCCACTAGTATATGAAAGTGACAACATAGGAAACTCTCTATCATGAAGATCATGGTGCTACTTTGAAGCACAAGTGTGGTAAAGGATAGTAGCATTGTCCCTTCTCTCTTTTCTCTCATTTATTATTATTATTATTATTATTTTATTATTATTTTTCTCTTTTTTTTGGTGGGCCTCTTTGGCCTCTTTTTTTATTTGGGCTTCATTGGCCTCTTTTATTACTTCCTCACATGGGACAATGCCCTCATAATGATGATGATCACACTTTTATTTACTTACAACTCGATATTTGGAACAAAATATGACTCTATATGAATGCCTCTGGCGGTGTACCGGGATGTGCAATGATCTAGCGTAGCAATGACATGAAAAAACGGACAAGCCATGAAAACATCATGCTAGCTATCTTACGATCATGCAAAGGAATATGACAATGATGGTGCGTGTCATAATAAATGGAACAATGGAAGTTGCATGGCAATATATCTCAGAATGGCTATGGAAATGCCATAATAGGTAGGCATAGTGGTTGTTTTGAGGAAGGGTATATGGTGGGTGTAATGCACCGGCAAAAGTTCCGCGATACTAGAGAGGCTAGCAATGGTGGAAGGGTGAGAGTGCGTATAATCCATGGACTCAACATTAGCCATAAAGAACTCACATACTTATTGCAAAAGTCTATTAGTCATCGAAACAACGTACTACACGCATGCTGCTAGGGTAAGGGTTGGTAGGAGTTAACCATCGCGCGATCCCGACCTCCACACAAAGGATGACAATCAATAAATAAATCATGCTTCGACCTCGTCACATAACGGTTCACCATACGTGCATGCTACAGGTAGCACAAACCTTAACACAAGTATTTCTATGAATACACAATTACTCACTAGCATGACTCTAATATCATATCTTCATGTCGTAAAACTATTGCAAGGAATCAAACATATCATATTCAGTGATCTACAAGTTTTAAGTAGGATTTTATGACGAACCATGTGAATGACCAACTCCTGTTAACTCTCTAAATAGGTATAAGTGAAGCATGAGAGTTTAATTTTTTCTACAAAAGATAGGCCCCGCTCTAACAAATATAAGTGAAGGAAAAGATCATTCTACAAATGGTAGTTTTCTATGTGTAGGGAAACAGGAAATCCAAACTTCAAATGATATAAGTGAAGCACATGAAGCATTCTATAAAGCCATACTCAAAAGATATAAGTGAAGTGCAAAGAGCATTCTATAATTCAACCAAGTACTATCTCATACCAGCATGATGCATAAAATAAAATGGAAAAATAAACACAAAAGACGCTCCAATCATTTGCACATATCATGTGACGAATAAAAATATAGCTCCGAGTAAAATTACTGATAGATTGTAGATGAAAGAGGGGATGCCTTCCGGGGCATCCCCAATCTTAGACGCTTGAGTCTTCCTTGATTATTACCTTGGGGTGCCTCGGGCATCCCAAAGCTTAGTCTCTTGCCTCTCCTTATTCCTTCATCCATCGTGGTCTCACCCAAAACTTGAAAACTTCAATCACACAAAACTCAACAAAACCTTCGTGAGATCCGTTAGTATAATAAAGTAAATCACCTGTTTAAGTACTGTTGTGAACTCATTCCAAATTCATATTAGCATTATATCTACTGTATTCCAACTTCACCATGGTTCATACCCCCCGATACTACCCATAGATTCATCAAAATAAGAGAACAATGCATAGAAAGCAGAATCTGTCAAAAACATAATAGTCTGTAGTAATCTGAACAGATACCATACTTCTGACACTCCAAACATTCTGAACAAATTATTATAATCAAGGAAATTTGTATATCAATCAGCAGCAAAAAGAATTAACTCAATAGCACTCTCTGCATAGAAATAATAAATGATTTCGTGAGTAAAAAGTTTGTGTCTTTTTCAGCATGATCAAACAACTATCACCCAAACTAATCATAAAGGCTTTACTTGGCACATTATTTTTATAATACAATGCAATTGTACAAGGGGATAATTATTTTTGCGAGAAACTTCCATGTCAAATTCTACATTTTTTCCATGAGCATGAATACAAGTGTTCAAGGTCGACCCTCACTTCCGCAATGCATCACCTTTCAATCGCTTCTCTTTTTGGTAAAGTTTTAAGTTCCCCTCCATATTTTTTTGTTTTTAAACTATATAAAAGCACTCAACAGAAATAAATGACTCTCTCAAACATCCGGGTTGTCTCCCAGACAGCGCTTTCTTTAAAGCCATTAAGCTAGGCATAAAGTGCTCAAGTAATGGATCCACCCGGATCCCAAGGTATATCAAAGCCAATTTTAATTAACTATGTTTTGTAATTTAGTAGTGAGCACATGGTAACATATATCATGCAATGACGAACTCTAACTCTCTTCCTATGCATTGGCATGTCATAAAAGAACAATTCATGCACATCAACTAAAGGCCAATACATAGCATAAGCAGTTTCTTGCAATTTTATCGTATTGGAAACATAGAGAGGTGGAGATGTAGTTCCTCTATCATAATAATTGCAAGTAGGAGCAGCAAGCACATGCATATTATATTCGTCAAAATCATCATGTGTGATAGTAGAAGGCAACCCATCTATTTAATCCCTAATAAGAGCAAACTTCTCCGATATAGTGTAGTTGGGAGAGATCAAAAAGATAATAGGACTATCATAAGTGGGTGTGATAGCAACAATTTCATGTTTAACATAGGGAACTATAGCAAGTTCATCTTCATAAGCATCATTCATATTGGCATCATGGCCACAAGCATAGCAAGCATCAAGTTCATCAAAAAGGTATATTTCAAACGAATCCAAGGGATCATAGCAATCAACATAGCATTCATCCTTCGGTAAGAAAGAAGGGAAATTAAACAATGTATGAGTTGAAGAGTTACTCTCATTAGAAGGTGGGAACGGGTAGCTAGTCCGCTCTTCCTCCTTTTGTTCTTCGCTCTCCTCTTCATCTTTTTCATCTAATGAGCTCACAGTTTCAGCATTTTCTTCTTCCATAGTTTCCTGCAAAATATTAGTCTCTTCTTGGGCAGCGGAGAATTTCTCCATAAATTGATAAATATGGGAATTATATTCATAATTAGTATAACAATAATGAAGCATAACCAAATTTTCAGATCGGTAAACAACATCATCATTATCATCACACTTTTTAAACAGAGCTTCAATTTCATAAGCACCAATAAAAGCAACAAACTCTTCTATTTGTTCCACATCATATTAATCATATATACCATTAGCATAAGAAGCCAAGGTTTCATTAGCATTAAATTTACAAGAAAAGGGAAGGTGTTTAGCCTTCATCCTAGAGCAACAAGTAATATCATATCTCAAGCATAGATCCCAACCATACCATTCCAACATATGAATTTGATCCCATAATAGTTTCCCTTTTTGAGTCAAGCGATAATCCCTAAAGTATTCACGTTGATCCAACGTGTATCCCATTATATAATTGAATGGGTTTTTCTCGGGATTATTAAAGAAGTGCATAATATTTTCCACATAAGGATCATCGAGGGTTTTAGGAGGTTCCCCAACTCCATGAGTAGCAAGTACACCTAATTTTTTTGTTATTTCGTGTTCCGTATCCATAACTAAAGATAGAGAACAACTTAGAACAGCAAATAAATCTACTTAGTGATAAAGCAAACAACACACACAAGAATATTCACCCCACGCTATTGCTCCCTGGCAACGGCGCCAGAAAAAGGTCTTGATAACCCACAAGTATAGGGGATCAATTGTAGCCTTTCTCGATAAGTAAGAGTGTCGAACCCAACGAGGAGCTAAAGGTAGAACAAATATTCCCTCAAGTTCTATCGACCACCGATACAACTCTATGCACACTTTACGTTCACTTTACCTAGAACAAGTATGAAACTAGAAGTACTTTGTAGGTGTGATAGGATAGGTTTGCAAGATAATAAAGAACACCTAAATAAAAACTAGGGGCTGTTTAGATAAAGAAACAATTACATTAGTTTAACGAGTGTGGAAAAGTGGTGGTAGGAGTTGTGGAATTGTCCCTAAGCAATTCACAACGTTACCAGACCGATAACAAGTTTTATGTGGGACAGGCCACTGCTAGCATGTCAACCTTACTTGGAATTCTATGCACTTATGATTGGAACTATTAGCAAGCATGCGCAACTACTAACGTTCATTAAGGTAAAACCCAACCATATCAATAAGATATATTGGTACGCTTCAAGCCCGTATGCATCAATCTCTATGCTAGACTGAAGCTTCTGTTACCCTTACCCTCTAATACATAGTCCTATCAACATACTACTAACCCTATGGTGTGATCCACGCGCGTGCTCATATGATGGGCACCAAAGGACAGCAACATAACCACAAGCAAATTAAACCAATCATAGCAATTCATCAATCACCGATAGGACAACGAATATCTACTCAGACATCATAGGATGGCAACACATCATTGGATAATAATATGAAGCATAAAGCACCATGTTCAAGTAGAGGGTACAGCGGGTTGTGGGAGAGTGGACCGCTGAATATAGATGGGGGACGGTGATGGAGGTGTTGGTGAAGATGACGGAGGTGTTGGTGTACATCGCCGTCACACGATGATGTCCCGGGCGGCGTTCTGGCGCCGCCGCGAGAGAGGGGGGAGAGCCCCCCTTCTTCTTCTTCTTCATTTACCTCCTCCCTAGATGGGATAAGGGTGTCCCCTCTGGTCCATGGTCTCCATGACGGCGGAGAGGCGAGAGCCCCTCCGAGATTGGATCTCTCTCTCTCTGTCCTTCTGTTTTTGCACTCCCTGATTCTGGCCTTTCACCGTTCCTTAAATTCCCGGAGATCCTTAACTCCGATTGAGGTGTCCTTTTAACACGATTTTCTTCTGGATATTAGCTTTCTTGTGGCGAAAGAAGGGCCCCAACCGCCTTAGGGGTTGGTCACGAGCCTGCCAGGCGCGCCTGGGGGGTAGGGCGCGCCCCCTGGGCTCGTGACCCCCTCAGGCATCGTTTCGCATTGATTCTTCTTCTCAAAAATCATAAATATTCCACACAAAAATCCCAATTGTTTTTTTATTTCGTTTGGACTTCATTTGGTATGGATATTCTATGAAACAAAAAACATGCAACAAACAGGAACTGGCACTGGGCACTAAATCAATATGTTAGTCCCAAAAATAGTATAAAAAATTGCCAAAAGTATATGAAAGTTGTAGAATATTGGCATGAAACAGTCAAAAATTATAGATACGATGGAGACGTATCAGCCACCTTGTGCAAACCCTTCCTTCCGCCACATAAATCTCATAGTATAGAAGAAGTAGAAATTTTGGATTTGATCTGCCGCAGCATGTAACTCGGTGAGACCGAGTTTGCAAAATCGGTTCCACCTATTCTTGTTATAGAGTTCCTGAGAAGCAACTCGGTGAGACCGAGCATCTCTTTTTGGTGCCACCAAAAATGACTGCCAAGTCTCTATTAAGAGAGTAAGCCTTCTCGGTCACTCCGAAAATGCCAACTCGGTGCCACCGATTTACATCCTAGAGAAGATCATAGCCTAAGTTTCAAACTTCAATTTTTTTTGAAAAACATCTGAATTTTGTGATGCTCATCCATTCTGTCTTTCCTATATCCACTTCACAGGCTCTGTTGTTTGCTGCTAAGCGTGTCTGTCAGCATGTCAAGTTCAGATGATAGTCAGAATGGCTTCAGAGAGCACAGTGTTGAGATGGACTCGGGCACAAGTCCAGAAAATACTGATTCACACCCAAGTTCTCCCAGTTCCCATGGCTTACCCAAGCAGCCACTGGGCAAAGGAGGAAGATAGTTTCTGACGAGGAAGACTCAGACTTTTTGCCAGAAGAAACTTCAGGCCCTTCTAAGGCTCCTCCAAGGAAAGTTGTCAGGAAGATATCTGCTAGTCATGCTGATCTGAGAGCACCTGATTATGCCAAGAAGGGCAAAGCAATTTTCAAGGATACACATGCAAAGAAGGCTTGTGAGAAGAGGCCTAGGAAGAGAACTGTACATTTTGTTGGCAGAAAGAATTATATGTTTGACGACCCAGAAGAAGCTGAGAAAGAAGCTCCTAAGAAGATCCTAGTTCCTCCCAAGAAGAAGAAGATGATGGAAGATGCAATGAAGTCTGCTCCAAAGCCTATTGCTAAAGCAAAGAAGGCTGTAGCTTCTAGGAAGACCACTAAAGATATACCTACAACTCCTAAGACCAAAGGCCCTGCATCTATTGCCCATGCAACAGAAGAGGAAGAAGATGAGAATGCTCCATTTCTTAGGAAGCTCAGACCATACCTTCCACTCCATAATGATGCTCATTCTATAGCAGAAGATATGAAGAAGAGGAAGGTTGACGGACTAAGAAAGTAGAGAGCTATTGATCTATTTTCTTTCAGAAGAAGAATTGTTGTTGATCCAAGGTTTCACACCAAGGAACAACAAGATTTTTATGAGATTCTCTTGTATGACAAGAGTCCTGCTGTCAGTGATATGAGGTATGTTGACTGGGCATACATCAAGGATAATTAGAATTTCTCTCCACATGTTGAAGAGAACTTCAAGGCAATGGACATAGAAGACTTTGTTGGGAAGGAGATGACCCCATGGAATGACGAGTTGATCATGCAATTCTATGCAACTGTTCATTTCTATGATGACTCTTTAGTCTGGATGACTGATGGACACAGGTACAAAGCTATAATTGCTAAATGGGCTGCTATCGTTGGTGTTCCCAAGCAGCAAGATGCAGATGTAGATGTGTATACAGAAGCTAAGCAGAATCACAACTCGATGGCCAATATGTAAAAGACCATTCCATATCAGTACTTGCCAAGTCACAAGTATTGTTCAATATATTTTCTGCAAGCTGGCATTCCCACGACAAACACTATACTGTGATACACTCTCATGCCCAAGTAAGGAGATGAGAAGATGATTAGAGGATATTCAGTCAACCTGCTGCACCACTTGATACCCATACCAGATTTCAAGTGATGGACTTGATAGTTGAAACTGTCCGAAGGACTGCTGTGGATCAGAAGAGATCCTGTGGATATGCAACTTACATTCAAATTCCTATCAATGCAAAGCTAGGAAAGCACACATATCAACTTGATCTTCCACATCTACCTCTTCAGTCTGAATTTGAAGATAATGAGGTTGTGATGGATGACAATGATCCCAACTCAACTACAGCAAGAATGGCACGAGAGGCAGCAGAGACTGAAGCTGCTAGAAATAGGCCACCTCCAGTTCCATAGCTCAGATTTCAAGCTGAGCAAATGGCATTTCTAGTGAGTACTGTTCAAGGCATGGAGAAGAACATCCAGGAGATCATGCAAAACCAGAAGAGTCTTGAGAGAGTTGTCGAAACAAAATTCCACAACATGGATATGAAGGTAACTGAATTGACCACCATTCTTAGACAACTTCAACATGAAGTTGACTCTATGGATATTCCACGCTCGGAGGATAAAGATGAAGATGATGATGGTGATGAGAAAGAGACTCCTCCTCCCACTACTACATAGTTCAACACCAGGCCTAGGTTAGTTATTGTTCCTGCTCCCGAGAGAAGACAGACATCTTCAGCACAAGCTTCAGCACCTTCGACACCAGCTCGAGCTCAAGCTCCTTCAGTATCAACTCCTCCAGCCCCAGGACATTCAGCAGAATCCTTCGCCGACGCTGTTCTATCAACTCCATCATCAACTCCCCCGATAGAAGAGTAGTTATATACTTTGGAACTTTTTGTTAACTTGTTGCCAAAGGGGGAGAAATGTATGGATCATAGAATTCGTGTGAGAGAGAGCTTTTGAATTTATTTGATGTTGTTTGGTTTTAAAAACTTTGGTTTTTGGATGACTTTATCCTCTCTCTGTTTGTGATCATACGCTTTTGACTTTATCCTCTCCTGTGTGATGCTACGATATCATCTTTTAGCTATCCTTGTAATGATCACTCACTTATCTTATTTGTGTCATGTGCATTGCTATTATTTTTACGCACCACCAAGATGTATGTGACATGGAAGAGTAACCCATAGAAGAGATGACTTCTTGGAATGATGAAATGATTAAACTCTATTCAATAGTTCATATCTATTCAGATGGCACAACTGTCTAGATGACTGATGGTCATAGATATGAAGCCACAATTGAAGAATGGGATACTACCATTGGTCCTCCAAAGTTACGAGGAGAGCACTTGGATGTGTATTCACAACCTGAGAAGAATCACAACTACATGGCAAATATGTACAAGCCAGTGCCAAGTGACTATCTACCATCTCACAAGCTTGGCTCTATCTTTTTCTTGCAAGCTGGAATAACCACCAGAAACACTATCTTGAGGCATACCCTGATGCCCAAATGAGGTGATGACAAAATAATTAGAGGCTATTCCATCAATATGCTACTTCATTTAGACACACACACTCGCTTCAAAGTCATGGACTTGATTGGTGAGATATCAGGAGAACTTTTGCACATGAGAAGAGATCTTGAGGATATGTGAAAGCACAATTGCACCCTAGGGTGGTTTTGATAATTGATCAGAACATATGCATCATTGGACTAATGTGTTTTCCAAGTATATTTTAGAAAAGTTCAAAAGATTTTATGGCTTAAGGTTTACGTCGAGATACCTCTGGATGCAAGAAAGGAATAATATTGGCTCAAGCTTCAAGCTAGAAGACTCTTCATTTTATATTTGTGAGAAATGACTTTTGAGTCCATAGGAAAGCCAATACTAGTAAAAGGGGGTTAGGTAGTAAAATGAACTGATTGCTCAAATGCTCAAAGTTAGTCACCAAAACACCCAGTCAATTTTCCCACATATCCAATCTCTCAAGTTCCACAGTCACAAATTAGGTGCAACCAACATTGCCACATTGGACCCACCGAGTTTGAACCTCACATAGAACCTAGCCATTCCCACCAAATCGGTGCAACCGAGTTTAGTCTGACCAACATTCTGTTGCCAAGATAGACAAAATCGCAATTTCCAAGTTTGAGTATTGGTGCCACTGAGTTTGGTCATCTGACAGTTAGTCACCTTTTCAGTGCCACCGAGTTTTATATATCGGTCTGACCAAGATTCAGAAGTTCACACCTTTAGTACTAGTCGGTACCACCGAGTTCTCCACTTCAGTGTCACCGAGTTTGCACTTTTGTGTGCAACGGTTGGATTTTGGCTGCTGCCTATATATACCCCTTCACCCACCTCTTATTCCGGGGAGAAGCACTCAGAACACACACTTCATTTCCAGATCCATTTTCTCAGAGAGAAACACCTACTCATGTGTTGAGACCAAGATATTCCAATCCAATCATTTGAAACTTGATCTCTAGCCTCCCCAAACTTCTTTCCACCAAATCAACCTCTCCTACCCATTCATATTCTATGAGACAGTGATTTGTGTTGAGGAGATTATCTTTAGAAGCACAAGAGCAAGGAGTTCATTGGTCTACCCCATCTATTACTTTTTGGAGGGTAGTGCCTCCTAGATTAGTTAGTTGTCGCTTGGGAGCCTCCTACTTTGTGTTGTGGAATTGAACCAAGATGTTTGTAAGGGAAAGGAGATCGCCTACTTCGTGAAGATCTACCGTTAGTGAGGCTAGTCCTGTGTGGACGGAAGCCATGGTGGAATAGACAAGGCCCCTTCTTTGTGCACCCCTTGTGGGTGGAGCCCTCTGTGGACTCTGGCAGCTGTTACCCTCCGTGAGTTGAAGTCTCCCCTAACATGGACGTACGATAGCGCCACCTAATGGAACCATGCCAAAAATCGCCGTGTCAACCTCATGCGTTTGATATACCTACCTTACTCCTCTATTTACACTTGCATATTTACTTTCCGCTGTTATACTATTAGAACTGCATGTGTAGGGTGTACTTGACTTGTTATAACTGTCGTAGCTGCCTGTCAAGTAAAATTGGGAAAAGGCAAAAAAATATCTTGTCAAGTAGTCTAATCACCCCTCTCTAGACATACTTTCGACCCTACAATATGCACCATACATTCAGATGGTCATCAATGCCAAGTTTGGCAAGCATGAATATCAGCTTGATTCTCCTCATTTACCACTTTAGTTAGAGTTGAAGGATAATGAAGTTGTGATGGATGACACTCATCCAAGCTCATCTACAACTAGATAGGTTGTAGAGGCAGCAGATGCACATGCCACTAGGAAAGCTCCAGCTCTACCACCCGAGCTAAAAAACATAGATGAACATATGTCATTCTTGGTCAGCACCATCTGAGGGATGGAGAAGAATATTTCTAAGATTCTGCTAAACCAGAAGATCCTAGAGAAGATCGCGGAAACAAAGTTCCATGACCTGGATGTGAAGGTTACGGAGTTGACCACCACAGCTAAGAAGCTTCAACATGAAGTTGACTCAGTGCATATTCCACGCTCAAATGATGATGATGATAACGATGATGATGATGATTCACCTCTTCGTACTACAACATAGTTCTCGACCCAGACCAGGTCAGCATCTATGCCAGTACCAGAATATATACCGTCTTCATCAGCTTAAGCTTCAACTCCTGCTCCACCACCTCCAGCTCCTGCTCCATCACCTCCAGTCTCTACACCTCCAGCTCCTGCTCCAGCAACATCAGCCGAAGCTTTCATCGATGCTCTCTTGTCTACTCCAACATATGCTACCATAGGATATCATGCCCAGAGAGACGCTTAGATTAGACCTTTGAACTTTTTGGTACTTGTTGCCAAAGGGGGAGAAGTGCATAGATCAATAGGGCTTTGAGAGAGGGAGAGCTTTTGATTTATTTGCTCTCGTTCGGTTTTCAAAATTTTATTTGGTCTTTTGGAGGACATTATCTGTTTAGATGTGTTTTTGATCATACGCTTTGATTGTTTGATGCTACCACGTTATTACTTTGGAGCTATCCATGTCATGATCATTCACTTGTTTTTTGGTGCTATGTGCATTACTATTCATTCATACAACTTATGTGCAACACCAAGTTGTATGTGACATGGAAGAGTAACATATGATCCTAATCGATTGTGCATTTGCATTCAAACCTGAATTTAAAATAATGCACAAATTTAGGGGGATCCCTTGCTTTTCACATACCTCTCAAAGCGTTGATGCTAATCATTGATTATATCTTTTGTCAAAGCTTTGTTCTATATGTTGTCATCAATTACCAAAAAGGGGAGACTGAAAGCACAATTGCTCCCTAAGGTGGTTTGGGTAATTAATCCCAACATATGCATCATTGGACTAATGAGTTTATCCAAGTAGATTTTGGAAAAGTTCAAAGATGCTTTGGATATAGGATTGTGTGGAGATGCCCCTATGATGCAAAAAAGGAATAGGATTGGCTAAATCTTCAAGGAAGAAGACTCTTCGTTTTACACTTTGTGAGAAATCATATTTGAATCCATAGGAAAGCCAATACTAGTAAAAGGGGATGGTGTTTTATGATGAATTGGTTGCTCAAGTGCTTAGAGATAGCCACCAAAAATACTCAGCCACTTTATCACAATATATATTTTTCCCAAGCCAAATATGGAAAATTGGTGCCACCAACATTTCTCACTCGACAATACCGATTTTACACTTAGACAGATCCTATGTCAATCCCACCATCTCGGTAAAACCAACATTCGTATTGGTGCCACCGAGATTGGGTGACCAACTTTCGGTTAAGCTAATTTCAAGTTTCGGAAATTCCGAGTTCGAAGTCGGGCTCGCCGAGTTT
This sequence comes from Hordeum vulgare subsp. vulgare, assembly GCF_904849725.1. Taxonomy (NCBI): domain Eukaryota; kingdom Viridiplantae; phylum Streptophyta; class Magnoliopsida; order Poales; family Poaceae; genus Hordeum; species Hordeum vulgare. Next base: position 224,560,900 of record NC_058522.1, read on the forward strand.
GGAAATCCAGCCTAGGTCATCGTATTGGTACAACCGAGATTCATATATTGGTCTCACCGAGAATGTAAAGTTGCCACATTAGTGCACTCGGTATCACCGAGATTAACATTTCGGTTTCACCAAGTTTGCCAATAATGGTGTAATGGTTGGATTTTGGGAGATGCCACCTACCCATGCATTGAGATCAATAGGTTCCTACTCATGTATTTTTCTGAGAGAGAGCCACCTACTCATGTATTGAGATCAAGAGGTTACATTCCTACCATTTGAACCTTAATTTCTAGCATCCCCAACTTGCTTTCCACAAGATCAATCTCTCCTACCCCTGCCAAATTTGAGTGAGAGAGACAAGGTTGCTATCTTTATAAACATAAGAGCAAGGAGTTCATCGTTCTACCACATCTATTACCTTTTGGGGGGTGGTGCCTCCTAGATTGGTTAGGTGTCACTTGGGAACCTCCTACTTCGTGTTGTGGAGTTGAACCAAGATGTTTGTAAGGGAAAGGAGATCGTCTACTTCATGAAGATCTACGTTGACTAAGGCTAGTCCTGTGTGGACGGAAGTTGTGGTGGAATAGACAAGGTTGCTTCTTCGTGCACCCGTTGTGGGTGGAGCCCTTTGTGGACTCTCGCAACTGTTACCCTCCGTGGGTTGAAGTCTCCACTGACGTGGATGTACGATAGCGCCACCTATCGGAACCATGCCAAAAATCATCGTGTCAACCTTTGCGTTTGATCTCCCTAGCTTACCCTCTATCTACACTTGCATGTTTTACTTTCTGCTTAAATAATCTTAGATATGCATGTGTAGGGTGTATTTGACTAGTCATAGTTGCTAAAACTGTCCCGCACTAAAAATTGGTAAAAGGCCAAATTTTTATCTTGTCAAGTAGTCTAATCATCCCCCTCTACACATACTTTCAATCCTACAATTCCCATAGCTTTCTGGAAACTTTCCCAAAATTTTGAAGTGAATAAGCTGCCATGTCTAAGCTAATTACCAAAGGAATGTCATGAGTGAAACAATTCTGGACATATATAGATCTGTCAGCTGACTAGCAGTAATTGTTTCTTTATGGACAAAAAATGTGCAACTTTGGACACGCAGTCAATGACGACAAGATTAGCATCATTACGTTTCTACGATGTGGGAAAACGGGTTACAAAGTCCATTTCAGCATGGTCCCATTTCCACTCAGGAATAGACATAGGTTGCAGAGTTCCAGCAAGCCTTTGATGGTCTGCTTTGATTCGACGACAAATTTTACACTCTGCAACATGGCGTGCAATGTCTTGTTTCATGTTTGACCACCAGAATCTTTGACAGATGTCTAGGTACATCTTAGTACTACCCAGATGAATAGACAAAGGTGTATCTTGAGCTTCTTTCATCACCCTGTGAGCCATATTCAGATTTTCCCTCTAACTTGGCACGAATAGGCAACCCTTGAAGTACAGGGCGCCATCGTCAGCGACATTGAAGCAAGAAGGTTTACCTTCTGCAAGGTAGCCTTTAATCTTTCGAATTCATCATCATAGTGTTGAATAGTTGCGTTGTAGCCCATGATATCTGGCTCGGAAACCAGGTTATTAAGGGAACCCGGGTTAACAACACGGATGTTCATCTTGCGGAACTCTTCAGGAGGGGGAGCAAGATAACCCTGAGGAACAATATGGAGGTTCAGCTTGCTAAAAGAATTCTGAAGATGGGCCTGAACCTTATGAACCTAGAGGTGGTTGCGGTGTGACTTGCAGCTCAAGGCATTAGCCATTACATTAGCTTTGCGAGGTGTGTAAGAAATTCATAAGTTGAAGTCTGCTATGCTCTCCACCCATCTTTATTTATAGAGATTCATATCCGGTTGAATAAACAGGTACTTCAGACTTCGATGATCGGTGTAGATCACACAACGATTACCGAGAAGGTAATGTCGCCATAGGAACAATGCATACATAACTACAACAAGTTCAAGGTCATGAACTGGATAGTTCTCTTCATGAGCATGCAACTATCATAAGCCATAGGAAATCATTCTCTGCTCTTGCATTAGGACAAAGTGCTCCGGCATTAGGACACATCCTAATCCTTGACATGAAGCGTCCCAGTATATGATGAAATCCTTCTTAGTATTCACAGGAGGAAGCACTAGAGCAGATCTCAGTTTGTCTTTGAGTGCATGGAAACTTTCCTGACATTTATCTGTCCACTCATACTTAACACATGTATGTAACAGATTGGATAAGGGTTTTGTAGTCTTGGAGAAGTTCTTGACAAATCGACATTAAAAGCTGGCGAGTCAAAGAATTTTTTTGACTTGCTTGGCATTCTTTGGGGAGTCCAGTCAAGAATAGCCTCAACTCATTCGGGGTTGAACACAATACCATCCTTGGAAATCACATGACCAAGGTAGGTCACTTCGTCCAACCAGAATTTGCACTAGGAATACTTGACATAAAGTTGATGCTCCCAAAGCTTTTCCAGTACAAGACGAAGATGTTCGGTATGTTCTTCTTTATTCTTGGCGTATACCAAGATATCATCCACATAAATCATGGTGAATTTGTGAAGTTATTCCACGAAGATATAATTCATCAACCGAGAGAAGGCTGCTGGAGCATTGGTTAAACCAAAGGACGTGACTGTGTACTCTTTTGAACCATATCGAGTAACAAAGGCGGTTTTCGGGATATCCTCTTCCTGGACACGGATTTGGTGGTATCCCAACCTCAAGTCGAGCTTAGAGAAGACTCAGGAACCAGCAAGTTGATCATAGATATCATTTATCCGACGAAGAGGATACTTGTTCTGAATAGTGGCCTCATTGATAGGATGGTAGTTTTGAACCAAACAATTCATTCCATCCTTCTTTTTAACAAAGAGAGAAGGTGCTCCCCAAGCATAGGAACTTGGAAGAATAAAACCAAATCGAAGATATTTGTCGATTTCTTTCTTAAGTTCAAGGAGTTCATGTGGAGGAATTTTGTAGGGTCGCTTGGCGATAGGATTGGTATGTGGTAGGAAGTCGATGACAAATTCGACAACTCTAACATGGGGAATCCCTGGGATTTCTTCTGGAAATAAATCCATAAAGTCACGGACAATTGGAATGTTTTCGATCCCCTCAAGAGGTGACGCATTCAAGGCATTCAAGGCATATAGGCGGGCTTCGGCATCTCGAACAAGATGAGCATGGTAGCTTATTATTTCAATTGAAGGATGTAGGAGATGGATGGTTTTGGTGGCACAAAAAATTGAAGCAGTATGAGATTTCAATGAGTCCATTCCCAGAATGAGGTCAATATTGGAAGAATTTAGCAATATGGGAGCGACAAGGAATCCCAATCCTTCAATTTCAACGGGGACATTGGGGCAAACCCTGGAGGTTCTACATTGGCCCACGGGGGAGTTTACCCCTATTGAGATGTTCATATCTTCGTATTTAATGCCATGCATGAATGCCATATTTTCTAACATGAAAGAATGGGATGCTCATGTATCAAACAATACATAAGCTGGTACTGAGTTAAGAAGAAGTGTACCCATCACGGCAGTAGGCTGGTCTTGAGCTTGACTCATTTCAATGTTCTTAGCCTGAGCACGACCATAAGAAGGCACGACATTGTTGTTGTGGTTCTTGTTATTTCCACTGCCATTTGATGGTAATGCAAGCTGACTCTACTGCCGGCTGGAACCCTAGAAGGCCAAATTTGAAGCACAACTCGTCCTGAGGACAGGAAGGAGGAGCTCGGGGTGGTGGAGATGAGAGTCTTGGCTGCCTAGGTGGTGGAGGAGGCATACGAGGTGCGGCATAAGACGGCCTTGGAGCAAGAGAAAGTGCATGGTGCATGTTGTGGGGAATCTAGATTTTCTGCTTCTATGCAAAGGAGCCTGAAGATGAGCCCATGTCATGGTTGCGCTTGTTGCCATCCTTGTATTACTACGGACCTTTTTCAACCTGAATGGCCTTGTTCACCAAGGTGTCAAAATCGGGATTGTCTTGAACAAAGACTGCCACTTTGATGTTAGGGTGGATGCCATCATGAAACTTCTCCTATCTGCGAGCGTCAGTTGCAATATCTTCTTCAGCATAGAGGGGTAAGTCTAGAAATTCCCATTGATAAGCATGGACAGTCTTGTTGCCCTGGACGAGGTTGCGGAACTCACACGTCTTCCTGTCCATGATTCCGTGAGGAATGTAGCAGACACGGAAAGCAACTTGGAACTCCGGCCACGTGATGATGGTTCCAGCATGCTGCGAATGTCTTTTACTGTCCCACCATTGAGCAGCAGGAACCTTCAGGAAGTATGCCGCAAAGGTGGCTTAGCCTTCCATGGTAACATTGGTAGACTCTGGCTCATAAGATATATCAATGAGCTAGTCATCAACATCGAGAGGCTAAGTTGAGCTACGGTAAATTGCAGGGTTGAGATGACAGAAGTCCTACAGTGTCACACCTTGCTGTTGGTTCATGTTTGAAGATGGGAACTGGTCCATGAGACCTTGCATGAACTAACGGTTCAACTGAAACTGTTGGATCATCCCAACCATATATTCACGGGGTGGTAGTGGGTTGGCGCCACCATGGCCATGGCCAGCTGGTCTTACCATCCTGCTAAAATTTAACATGGATAGTTTAGTATAATGTAATTGCAGGGGTATGGAATCATTCATGAAGTAATCAAGCATAACCAAAGGGAAACGCTATAGATACTTCATAGTAGCCAAGTTCAACATAAAGATCCATACATAAGTTTGATTGCAGACTAGCGGTTACAAGTTCGAGGTTTGACGATAACCTGGACCCACTAGGCGGCACGCAGGAATATGGTGGAGAGATACAACAACAGGGCATAGGATAATGCTACATCAACGTCGGGGACAACCACTGAAACCAGGTAACTAAGAGTGACCCTGAATAGCAAATCTGGGGGCATGATTCTGCATCCCGTGAATACTCTGATGTAGGTACTATCCCCGAACGGGTAGCAAAGGTCCAAGTGAAGGAGTACGACCTCCAATAGTAGGCCGCTCAAGACCTGGTGGTAGCTCTGTCATGTGCGGGTAAAGGATGTACACAGGGTGTGTCCTCGCGCTGACTGTTGGTAGCTACTATGTCGCCACGTCGTAAAGATGAGTACAAGTGGCATACAACTCAATAGTTAGGGCTCAGACAGCCCGATCCAGCACCTCAGTGTACCAAGCCAAAACCTCTGGGTCGTAGCAACGACTAACATAGGGGGCATAGACAGCGGATTAGGATTGGTTATTACACTACCGCACGTAAGGAGTGTATGCAGCGAGGTTAGATCCAGTCTCATCCCCAGCGGGAACATACGGGATGTATTTGAATCCAGTCTCCTCCAAGCGAGGGTACTCTCCACGGAGATGAGTGATAGCAGTATAGGCAGGATCATCGACTGCCATATCAACAGTCACTCCAACACCGCAGAAGGTGTGCAGCAGTGATGGAGATGTCCTACCAATCGAAGATACGAACAACAGCCTGGTACTGCTCCTGGTTGAACTCATGGTAGTCCTTATAAATAGTGTACTCGCGGTACCAACGATATCCCAACTTGGTCAATAGGTCGACCAGAATGGCCAGGAACCTAGTCACATCAACAACCATAGTGAGGCGTACGAGGTGTGTTGCAGGACGTATCTGTAACAAGGAAGGTCAAAGATGTCAAATTATAGTGTGTGCAACATAATTTCAAAAGAATAGCAGTAGATAATTCAGCTCTCGGGGTTGTTATGATCACGAGACCCTAATGTTAAAGTTAGCAAAATCTTTAAGCCAAAAGAGAAGAGAGATCAGAACCCAAAGTATAGAAGAGGAGTAAAACATCCTAATCCCACTCGATTGATATGTGGGCCCGTAAGCCACACACCAATGTTAGTTAATGTTTTCAAGTACTAGACTCAACTTCGCCCAAGGAGTTCGAAAGGGGGCTACTTACAGGCAGTCGACTCTGATACCAACTTGTGACGCCCCGAGCTTAATTGTATGCTAATCATACATGTAAATGTGTATGATCAAGATTAAGTACTCACGGGAAGATATCACAACACAACTCGAGACACCAATTAAAGGCATACACACTTCATATTAGAAGCCAGGTGCCTCGAGGGCTTGAATACATAAGCTTGGGAACACACGAGTCTTTAGAAGCAAATAATATCTAAGTACAGACATAGAAAACAAGTTTTGCCTTAAGAAGGCAAGCACAAACATAACATAGATGAAAGAGGCAAGGCCTCCTTCCTGGGAACCTCCTAACTACTCCTTGTCGTCAGCGGCCTCCACATAGTATTAGGCTCTGTCGGGGTACTAGTCGTCGACGGGGTCAGCCATCTCCTGGGCTCCGCCATCTGGTCGTGGAAATCGTACCAACGGGAATAGGGGGAGCAAAGCAATAGTGAGTAATCATCCCAAGTACTCACAATACATACATCAGAACTATGCTAAGTATACATCAATATCAAAAGAATGGGGCTATATCTTTGGACTAACTGCAGCAATGCGAGAAAAGAGAAAAGTGACTAGTCCTATCGAGGACTAACATCTTCAGTGTCTTGCATGATTAGAAGAGTACAAATCAATAACACATATATAGTCATATTGTTGTAGCAATTTTAATTAAGTCACGCCCAGAGATTCTTCCCCGACTCCCTCGAGTAAGCAATCTCGGAGCCATTCATTCAAGTTAAGTAACAGTTCTAGTTGTTTTTGTTGGAGATATGCCCTAGAGGAAATAATAAAATAGTTATTATTATATTTCCATGTTCAGGATAATCTTTTATTATCCATGCTAGAATTGTATTGATTGGAAACTCAAATACATGTGTGGATACGTAGAGAACACACTGTCCCTAGTAAGCCTCTAATGGACTAGCTCGTTGATCCAAGATGGTCAAGGTTTCTTGACCATAGACATGAGTTGTCATTTGATAACAGCATCACATTATTAGGAGAATGATGTAATGGACAAGACCCAAACTATATACGTAGCATCTGATCATGTAAGTTTACTACTAGTGTTTTCTGCATGTCAAGTATGAGTTCCTATGACCAGGAAATCATGCAACTCCCGGACACGGGAGGAATGCCTTATGTGTATCAAATGTCACAACATAACTAGGTGACTATAAAGGTGCTCTACAGGTATCTCCGAGGGTGTCTGTTGGGTTGGCATGAATTGAGACTGGGATTTGTCGCTCCGTATGACGGAGAGGTATCTCTGGGCCTACTCGGTAATACAACATCACAATGAGATTGCAAGCAATGTGACTAAGGAGTTAATCACGGGATCTTGTATTACAGAACAAGTAAAGAGACTTGCAGGTGACAAAATTGAGCTTGGTACGGAGATACCGACGATCGAATCTTGGGCATGTAACATACTGATGGAGGCAATAACATACGGGATTGATTGAATCCATGACAATGAGGTTCGGCCGATGAAGATCTTTGTACAATATGTAGGAGCCAATATGGGCATCCGGGTCCCCCTATTGGTTATTGTTTGGAGAGTGTCTCGGTCATGTCTGCGTAGTTCTCGAAGCCGTAGGGTCTACACACTTAAGGTTCGGTGATGGTATAAGCATGATTGCGTCATTGTGTTGCTGACCAAAGGTTTTTCGGAGTCCCGGATGAGATCCCGGATGTGACGAGGAACTCTAGAATAGTCCAGAGGTGAAGATTGATATATAGGATGAAGGTAATCGGAGCGCAGAAGTGTTCCGGGGAGTACCGGCGGAATAACGGAGTACCGAAAGGGGTTTCGGGAGGCCCCGACAATTGTTCGGGGGTCTCATGGGACACGGAGAGGGGGCATCGCAGCCCACAAGGGGGCTGGGCGCAGCCCCTCTCCCCAACCCACTTCGGCCGAAGGGGAGGGGGGCTCCTCCTTGGGGCGCCGCCAGCCCAACTTGGGTGGCAAGGCACCCAAGTGGGAGGGCCAGCCAACCCTAGCCGCTGCCCCTCCCTTGGCCGTCGGCCCCTAGGGGAAACCCTAGGGCGCCCTACCCTATCCCTTCCCCCTATATATAAAGAGGTAGAGAGAGGGCAGCCACACGACAATCTTCTCGCGATGCTGCACCTCCTCTCCCTCGTAGTTCTCTCCTCCAAACACCCCACGGCGTAGCCCTGCTGAGGTGTCACTAGCAACACCTCACCACGCCGTCGTGCTGCTGGAGGACTCGGGCTATTAATTCACCATCACTCACTGGATCAAGGAGGTGAACGCGTCCCCAAGCTATACGTGTGTTCAATGCGGAGGTGCCGTCCATTTGGCACTTGATCGGGATATTGCGGGGCGGTTTGTGATTGGAATTCGAAGACATATGCCACTTCTTGAGCCTGCATCGGTTTTCCCTTGGAGAGGAAAGGGTGATGCAGTAAAGTAGATAAGTATTTCTCTCAGTTTGTTGAGAACCAAGGTATCAATCCAGTAGGAGGAACAAGCAAGGCCCCAATCTTCGCACCTACACAAACAATCAAACACTTGCACCTAACGCTAAAAAGGGGTTGTCAATCCCTTCACGGTTATTTGCAAGGATGAGATCTGATAGAGATAGATATAAAAGATTGCTAGACCGAAAAGTAAAACAAAAGTAAATAAATGGCAGAAATATATTTTTGGTATTTTATGTTTATAGATCTGAAAGTATAATATGGAAAATAAACCCGGGGACCATAGGTTTCACTAGAGGCTTCTCTCATGAAGGAAGATAATATGGTGGGTAAACTAATTATTGTCGAGCAATTGATAGAAAAGTGAATAATTATGAAGATATCCAAGGCCATTATTATGCATATAAGCATCATGTCCGTGTCAAGTAGACCGAAACGATTCTGCATCTACTACTATTACTCGCCACATTGACCGAGTCCTGCCTGCAGCTAGAGTATTAAGTTCATGAAGAACAGAGTGACGCATTAGGTAAGATGACATGATGTAGAGGGATAAACTCAAGAAATATGATGAAAACCCCATCTTTTTATCCTTGATGGAAAGAATGCAATACGTGCCTCCCTACCCCTACTTTGTCACTAGGTGAGGATTATGACCCACAAGCATAGGGGATCAATCGTAGTCCTTTCGATAAGTAAGAGTGTCGATCCCAACGGGGAGCAGGAGGATCTGACAAGTGGTTTTCAGCAAGGTAAAATCTGCAGGCACTGAAATTGTCGGTAACAAGTTCTTGTGTGGTGAGATGATTCATAGCAAGCAACAAGTAACAAAAGTTGTCCAATCCCTTTTGTAGCAAGGGACAAGCCTAGAAAAAGTCTTATAGGAGGAAAAACGCTCCCGAGGACACACGGGAATTTCTGTCATGCTAGTTTTCATCATGTTCATATGATTTGCGTTCGTTACTTTGATAGTTTGATATGTGGGTGGACCAGCGCTTGGGTACTGCCCTTACTTGGACAAGCCTCCCACTTATGATTAATCCCTCTCGCAAGCATCTGCAACTATGAAAGAAGAATTAAGACAAAGTCTAACCATAACATTAAACTAGTGGATCCAAATCAGCCCCTTACGAAGTAACGCATAAACTAGGGTTTAAGCTTCTGTCACTCTAGCAACCCATCATCTACTTAATACTTCCCAATGCCTTCCTCTAGTTCCAAATAATGGTGAAGTGTTATGTAGTCGACGTTCACATAGCACCACTAGAGGAAAAACAACATACAACATATCAAAATATTGAACGAATACCAAATTCACATGACTACTATTAGCATGACTTATCCCATGTCCTCGGGAACAAAAGTAACTACTCACAAAGCATAATCATATTCATGACCAGAGAGGTAATGAGTAGCATCAAGGATCTGAACATAAACTCTTCCACCAAGTAATCCAACTAGCATCAACTACAAAGAGTAATCAACACTACTAGCAACCTTACAAGTACCAATCGGAGTCGTGAGACGGAGATTGGTTACAAGTGATGAACTAGGGTTTGGAGATGAGATGGTGCTGATGAAGATGTTGATGGTGACATGTCCCCTCCGATGAGAGGAGTGTTGGTGATGACGATGACGATGACGATGATTTCCCCCTCCGGAAGGGAAGTTTCCCCGGCAGGATCGTCCTGCCGGAGCTCTAGATTGGTTCTGCTCAAGTTCCGCCTCGTGGCGGCGGTGAAACCACGAAAAAGCTCCTCTCTCCTTTTTTCCTTGACGAAACCCTCCATATAGCAAAAGAGGCGAGCAAGTGGGCCAGTGGGCTGCCCACAAGCCCCCATGGTGTGGCCTGGGGGGTGGCCGCGTCGTGCAGGCTTGTGGGCACCCCCTAGTGCCCCTCTGGCACTTCTTCGGCCAAGTATTTTTGATAAATCGGGAAAAAAATACTCGTTGATTTTTACGGCGTTTGGAGTTGCGCAGAATAGGTATCTCAACTTTGCTCCACTTTTAGGCCAGAATTCCAGTTGCCGGCATTCTCCCTCTTCATGTAAACCTTGCAAAATAAGATTGAAAGGCATAATAATTATACCGTTAAGTGAAATAACAGCCAAAGAAGCGATAAATATCAACATGAAAAGATGATGCAAAATGGACGTATCAACTCCCCTAAGCTTAGACCTCGCTTGTCCTCAAGCGAAAGCCGAGCTCAATAAATATGTCCACATGTTTAGGGAGAGAGGTGTCGACAAAACAAGATACGAACATGCATGCATCATGATCATGATCAGAACATCAATACCAATATATAATCTCTCATGCTAAAGTGATAATTCGTTCACAAAGTAAAGCATGGATCAAGAACCTTACCGAGAAGTAACAACCGATAGCCTTTAGTCATTGAAGCAATTGCAATTTATCACAACATCAGAACGAGTCAAATAAGAGCTTGTAAAGCAATTCCACATACTCAATCATTCTTTCGTTCTCTACAATTGCTACAACTCACGTGGTACTCATGAGATCAAAGTTTCAGCTGGACACGGAGAAAGATAGGGGCTTAGAGTTTTGCCTCCCAACTGCTTACCTCAAGGGTAATGTCAACAATAATAATTCATTAATACTTACCTCCAAGTTGACATATGAATATAGATCTTTCCCAAGCATATGACGGTAGCCAAGATAAAGGCGAAATAAGGAATTGGTGAAGATCACCATGACTCCTTCAAGGGCAAAAAGTAAAGGTACAAGATAAGCCCTTCGCAGAGGGAAGCAGAGGTTGTCATGCGCTTTTGAGGTTTGGGTGTGTGTCCTCTTAGTGTGGAGGAACGTCACTTTATATTGCCTCCTGTGATAAAGAACTTTATTATGCAGTCTGTCGCTTTTATGTCTTCCTCATCATAGGTTCGTATAAAGCTTACTTTCCACACACTAATAGATCATACATATCAGAGAGCAATTTTTATTTCTTGCACCGATGACAACTTACTTGAGGCATCTTTTTCAATCCATAGGTAGGTATGGTGGACACTCAAGGCAAAACTGGTTTGATGGTTTATGGATGCACAAGTAGTATCTCTACTTAGTGCGGGACGTTTGGCTAATGTGAGGTGGAAGCAATCGTCACATGCTAAGGGATCTATAATCATATAACATTGTTCGGAGCCAAGAAAACACAATTCATTACGTTGTCTTCCTTGTACAACATCTACTTCTAGGCATGTAATAGTTTAGTGAGTGTTCACAATCATCGATGGTGTCAGAGATGACGTATTTATATGTGAACCTCTCCTTCTTTAGCACTTCCTATTAGTTGCAACAATGACCAAGGTCTACGTTTGCCTATCCTCAACAAGTTTCAATCCTCATTATTTTTATATGTGAAGCCATCACTTCCCATAAGATCATTACATGATCTTTCATGCTTTTGTTCTATTCTCACTAATTTTATCAGGGCAAGAGGCAAAGCCCTTCAACTAAGACACTCTTTATTATAAGGCTCACGAGCAAGAATACATCGGGGATGACACAAAGCAAAACTCAAGACTAATACACTAAGACTTTTATTCTACTAGAGAACGAGAAAACTGAAAAGGAAAACTAAAACAAAGGTAAAGGCAAAAGATGTGATGGTGATACGATACTAGGGAAACTCCCCCAAGCTTGGCACAAGTCAAGGGGATTGCCCATGCCAATGCTTAGTTGTCTTCCTTTGGTGGTGATGGTGGAGTTGTTGCAATCTTTGACTCCAAGAGGGCCATCAATCTTTGATTTATACCCTGGAGATCTGCTATATGTTTTCCAGCAAAACAACTTCACGAGTGAGACAAGTATTGCGAGCACGAGTTGTTTCACAAAACCTCAAGAGTTCAATCAATGATGGTGACAGTAGGTGGAGGCAGGGTTGGAGGAAATACACTTCTTCAACTTCTTCCTTGTTGAGCACAGATTGCACTTCGTCCCATGCCTGATCCTTCTCCTTAGCCTCCATGACCTCCATCCTTTTCAGATCAGCATGAACTTCTTCATAGATTTGACGAAGATTTTTCTCCCCCACAGATTCCTGGGACGACATCTTGCTCTAAATCTGCGGCAGAAAACAGGCTCGAAACAAAAAACAGAGGAAATCTGCATGATGCAGGGGTCAGACCAGACGGAAGTATATATATGATTTTTTTCAGACCAGAAGGAGTACCCTGCACGAAAACAGAGTCCGGGAGGTGCACGAGGTGGCCACAAGCCCTCACGACGCGGCCTGGGGGTGGGCCCGCGCCTTGCAGGCTTGTTACCTCCTCGCGCGCTTTCCGCACTACTTCCATTTTTTGTATTTTCTCAAAAATTCCAAAATGGAGAAAATTTCCTACAGGAAAAGTTTTGGACTCTGTTTTCTTACCGAATCACATACCTCTTCCTTTTCGGAGTCTGAAACAGGGTGATAAATATCCCTTAGGTATTCTTCCGGAGTTATGGTAATGATGATATTGCTTTCAACATTTATGGGAGTATCTGAGATATAATGCTTGATTCTCTACCCATTTACCACTGTTGGACAATTACCTTCCGGGTTATTGATCTTGATAGGACCAGAATGATATACTTCCTCAACAACATAGGGACCTTCCCATTTAGAGAGAAGCTTGCCTGCAAAGAATCTTAAACGAGAGTTATATATCAAGACATAATCACCTACATTGAACTCACGCTTTCGTATCCTCTTGTCATGCCACCTCTTAACCTTCTCTTTGAATAGCTTGGCATTCTCATATGCCTGAGTTCTCCACTCGTCAAGCGAGCTAATATCAAATAACCTCTTCTCACCGGCAAGTTTGAAATCAAAGTTGAGCTCTTTGATTGCCCAATAAGCTTTATGCTCTAGCTCAAGAGGTAAGTGACATGCTTTCCCATGCACCATTTTGTACGGAGACATGCCCATGGGATTCTTATAGGCAGTTCTATAAGCCCACAGTACATCATCGAGCTTCTTGGACCAATTCTTTCTAGACCTGTTGACAGTCTTTCGCAGAATCAGTTTAATCTCTCTATTACTTAGCTCTACTTGACCACTGGACTAAGGGTGGTAGGGAGACACAATTCTATGGTTGCTATCGTACTTAGCAAGCGTTTTACGGAAAGCACCATGAATGAAGTGTGAACCACGTCAGTCATTAGATATCTATGGACTCCAAATCTAGGGAAAATAACTTCTTTAAGCATCCTGATAGAAGTGTTGTGATCAGCACTACTAGTGGGGATAGCTTCTACCCACTTAGTGACGTAATCAACAGCAACTAGGATATGAGTATAGCCATTGGATTTTGGAAAAGGTCCCATATAATAAAAGCCCCAGACATCAAATGGTTCAATGATAAGTGAATAGTTCATAGGCATTTCCTGACGTTTTCTAATATTACCTATTCTTTGACATTCGTCACAAGACAAGACAAACTTACGGGCATCCTTGAAGAGAGTGGGCCAATAGAACCCTGATTGCAATACCTTGTGTGCAGTTCTATCTCCCGCATGGTGTCCTCCATAGGCCTTGGAGTGACACTTCTGTAGGATCTGTCCCTGTTCATGTTGAGGTACACAACGTCTAATAACACCATCTACTCCTTCCTTATAAACGTGAGGATCATCCCAAAACTAATATCTCAAGTCAAAGAAGATTTTCTTCTTTTGCTGGTACGTGAAACTAGGTGGTATATATTTGGCAACGAGATAGTTTGCATAATCAGCATACCACGGTGCACTACGTGAAGCATTGATGACATTCAGTTGCTCATCGGGAAAGCAATAATCAATAGGTTGTGGGTCATCAAGAACGTTCTCCAACCTAGGCAAGTTATCTGCTCCTAGGTTATCAGCACCCTTCCTGTCGACAACGTGCAAATCAAATTCTTGTAGCAAGAGAACCCATCTAATAAGTCTAGGTTTAGCGTCTGTCTTCTCCATGAGGTACTTAATAGAAGCATGATCAGTGTGAATAGTGACTTTGGAATCAACTATGTAAGACCTGAACTTTTCACATGCAAACACGACTGCTAAAAATTCCTTCTCCGTAGTAGCATAGTTTCTTTGGGCATTGTCTAGAGTTTTACTAGCGTAGTGAATAACATTCAACTTCTGGTCGACTCTTTGCCCTAGAACAGCACCAACAGCATAATCGCTAGCATCACACATGATTTCAAAAGGTAGGTTCCAATCTGGTGGTTGAACAATAGGTGTAGTTATCAAAGCCCTGTTAAGTATTTCTAAGGCTTCCTCACAATCATCGTCAAAAACAAAAGGAATATCCTTTTGCAAGAGATTGGTAAGAGGCCTAGAAATCTTACAAAAGTCTTTAATGAACCTTCTATAGAAACCAGCATGACCAAGGAAACTTCTTATACCTTTGATATCTGTGGGGTATGGCATTTTCTCTATTGCATCAACCTTAGCCTTATCGACTTCAATACCTCTTTCAGAAATTTTATGTCCTAAGACGATGCCTTCATTAACCATAAAGTGGCACTTCTCCCACTTCAAGACAAGATTGGTGTCTTTACATCTCTGTAAGACTCGATCAAGGTTGCTGAGGCAATCATCAATGGAAGACCCGTAAATGGAGAAGTCATCCATGAAAACCTCAACAATCTTTTCACAAAAGTCAGAGAATATAGCCATCATACATCTTTCAAAGGTGGCAGGTGCATTACATAAGCCGAAAGGCATACGTCTATAAGCAAAGGTACCGAAAGGGCAGGTGAAAGTGGTTTTCTCCTAATCAGATTGTGCAACTGGTATTTGGGAGAAACCAGAATAACTGTCTAGAAAGCAGAAGTGTGTGTGTTTCGACAGCCTTTCTAGCATTTGGTTGATAAACGACAAAGGGTAATGATCTTTCCTAGTGGCTTTATTCAATTTCCTAAAATCGATCACCATCCTATAGCCAGAAATAATCCTCTAAGGGATCAATTCATCCTTATCATTAGGGACAACGGTAATGCCTCCCTTCTTAGGAACACAATGCATCGGACTCACCCAATCGCTATGAGCAATAGGATAGATGATACCTGCTTCCAGGAGCTTTAGTATTTATTTTATTACTACTTCTTTCATCTTAGGATTCAATCACCTTTGATGATCAACAACTGGTTTGATCTTGTGCTGACATAGAGTAGGACTAATGCCCTTAAGATCATCAAGAGTATATCCAATAGCAGCACGGTGCTTCCTAAGAGTTTTTAGTAACTTCTTTTCTTCATGCTCTCAGAGGCTAGCACTAATAATAACAGGATATATCTGCTTTTCATCAACATAGGCATACTTAAGAGTATCAGGCAACTGTTTAAGCTCGAACACACGATCACCCTTTGGTGGGGGTGGATCCCCAAGCAGTTCAACACGCAAGTTATTCTTAAGGATAGGATATTGTTCTAAGACCACTCTATCTATCTCATCCCTTTCATTCATATGCATATCATTTTCATGCTCAAGCAAGTATTGCTCTAAGGGATCAGTAGGAGGCACGACAGTAGAGGCTAAGGCAATAGTTTCATCCCTACTAGGCAACTCCTTTTCATGAGGTTGTCTACCAAACTTAGAGAAATTGAACTCATGCGACACACCTTCAAAGCCAATAGTGACAGTTTGCTTCTCACAATCAATATGAGCATTGACGGTATTGAGAAAAGGTCTACCAAATATGATGGGACAAAATCTATCTTGTGCAGTAGCAAGAATGAGGAAATCGGCATGATACTACGTTTTACCACACAAGACTTCAACGTCCCTAACAATTCCCACAGGGCAGATAGTATCTCTATTGGCAAGCTGAATAGTGACATCAATAGGCTCTATCTCAACAGGTGCAATCTCATCTTTGATTTCATCGTATAAGGATTGAGGTATTGCACTAACACTAGCACCCACGTCACATAAACCATGATAACAATGATCTCCTATCTTAACAGAAACCACAGGCATGCCAACAACAGGCCTATGTTTATCTCTAGCGTGAGGTTTAGCAATTCTAGCAGCATCTTCACGGAAGTGAATATTATGTCCCTCAACTTCTTCAGACAGAAGATCTTTGATATTAGTAACGATAGGTTCAACTATAATTTTCTCAGGGGGTGTAGGTGTTCTAATATAGCCTCTACGTATCATAGTTGAAGCTTTAGAATGATCCTTTATCCTAACAAGGAAAGGTGGTTTCTCAATGTAAGCACTGGGAACAACAGGATCATTATAGGCAATGACTTTCTCTTCAACTGGAGTGGGTTTAACTACATTGACTTCTAAAGGAGGATGAAATTTAAACCACTTCTCTTTGGGGAGATCAATATGAGCAGCAAAGGATTCACACAATGAAGCTACTATCTCAGAGTCAAGTCCATACTTAGCGCTAAAGTCACAAAAAGTATTTGTCTCAACAAAGGATTTAACGCAATCAAACGTGAAATTCATACCTGACTCCTTACCTTCTTCAAGCTCCCAATAAATTCCATTTGAAGTCAATATCTCTCTTCATAAAAGAACCGGTACAAGAAGTGTTAAGCATGGTGCGATCATCATGAGAAAGCCGAGCATAGAAGTTCTGAATGATAATTTCTTTCGAGAGCTCATGATTGGGGCATGAATATAGCATTGATTTAAGCCTCCCCCAAGCTTGAGCGATGCTTTCTCTGTCACGAGGCCAAAAATTGTAAATATAATTCGATCACGATGTACTAAATGCATACGATACAACTTTTGATGAAATTCCAATTTCAACCGATTGTAGTCCCGTGATCTAGTGTCATCACATAGCCTATACCATGTCAATGCCTTATCCTTCAAAGATAAAGGAAATACCTTCTTCTTGACCTCATCCTCGGGCACACCTGCAAGCTTAAATAAACCACAAACTTCATCTACATAGATCAGATGCAAGTATGGATGTGATGTTCCATCTCCTGTAAAAGGATTAGCCAAGAGTTTCTCAAGCATACCCGAAGGAAATTCAAAGCAAATACTTTCAGTAGGTGCAGCGGGTTGAGGAGAAACTCTTTGTGCATCCGTTCGAGGTGAAGATACCCAGAACAAGCCCCTCAAAGTATTAGTATCCATAGTGAAAAGTGACAATAAATTTCAGCACACTATATGAATGTTTCCTTACCAAGTTCCACTTACCAAAGGCGCTTCACTCCCCGGCAACGGTGCCAGAAAAGAGTCTTGATGACCCACTAGTATAGGGGATGAATCGTAGTCCTTTCGATAAGTAAGAGTGTCAAACCCAACGAGGAGCAGAAGGATCTGACAAGTGGTTTTCAGCAAGGTAAAATCTGCAGGCACTGAAATTATCGGTAACAAGTGATTGTGTCATGAGATCATTCGTAGCAAGCAACAAGTAACAAAAGTATCAAATGTGCAGCAAAGTGGCCCAATCTCTTTTTTAGCAAGGGATAAGCCTGGACAAAGTCTTATAGGAGGAAAAACGCTCCCGAGGACACACAGGAATTTCTGTCATGCTAGTTTTCATCATGTTCATATGATTCGCGTTCGTTACTTTGATAGTTTGATATGTGGGTGGACCAGCGCTTGGGTACTGCCCTTACTTCGACAAGCATCCCACTTATGATTAACCCCTCTCGCAAGCATCCGCAACTACGAAAGAAGAATTAAGACAAAGTCTAACCATAGCATTAAACTAGTGGATCCAAATCAGCCCCTTATGAAGTAATGCATGCACTAGGGTTTAAGCTTCTGTCACTCTAGCAACCCATCATCTACTTACTACTTCCCAATGCCTTCCTCTAGGCCCAAATAATTGTGAAGTGTTATGTAGTCGACGTTCACATAACACCACTAGAGGAAAAACAACATACAACATATCAAAATATCGAACGAATACCAAATTCACATGACTACTATTAGCATGACTTATCCCGTGTCCTCAGGAACAAAAGTAACTACTCACAAAGTATTATCATATTCATGACCAGAGAGGTACTGAGTAGCATGAAGGATCTGAACATAAACTCTTCCACCAAGTAATCCAACTAACATCAACTACAAAGAGTAATCAACACTACTAGCAACCTTACAAGTACCAATTGGAGTCGCGAGACGGAGATTGGTTACAAGTGATGAACTAGGGTTTGGAGATGAGATGGTGCTGATGAAGATGTTGATGGTGACGAGTCCCCTCCGATGAGAGGAGTGTTGGTGATGACGATGGCAACGATTTCCCCCTCCGGGAGGGAAGTTTCCTAGCAGGATCGTCCTGCTGGAGCTCTAGATTGGTTCTACTCAAGTTCTGCCTCATGGCGGCGGTGAAACCATGAAAAAGCTCCTCTCTCCTTTTTTTTCTGGACGAAACCCTCCATATAGAAAAAGAGGGGAGCAAGTGGGCGAGTGGGCTGCCCACAAGCCCCCATGGTGCGGCCTGGGGGGTGGTCGCGCCATGCAGGCTTGTGGGCACCCCCTGGTGCCCCTCCGGCACTTCTTCGTCCTAGTATTTTTGATAAATCGGGAAAAAAATCCTCGTTGATTTTTACGGCGTTTGGAGTTGCGCAGAATAGGTATCTCAACTTTGCTCCACTTTCAGGCCAGAATTCTAGTTGTCGGCATTCTCCCTCTTCATGTAATCCTTGCAAAATAAGAGAGAAAAGGGATAAGAATTGTACCGTGAAGTGAAATAACAGCCAAAGAAGCGATAAATATCAACATGAAAACATGATGCAAAATGGACGTATCAGAGGACACCGCAAGATTGAACCCAAAACGAAGCATTTCTCGCATTGCAAGAATTACCAATCTAGTTGGCCAAACCAAACTAATAACTCGAAGAGACTTGCTAAGATATGACATCATGCATATAAGAATTCAGAGAAGATTCAAATAATATTCATAGATAATCCGAACATAAACCCACAATTCATCGGATCTCGACAAACACACCGCAAAAGAGTATTACATCGGATAGATCTTCATGAAGGTCATCAAGAACATGGTTGTCAGCGATGCGAGGTCGACACCTATGGGAATCAACGTGAAACCCTTGTGATCATAGGGCGAGGAGAGGTGACGTGAAGAGCAGAGCTAACAATCAGCACCCGCCAAGCCTTTTCACCCAGGTTCAGGTCACTTACGCGAAAAACCCTACGTCCTGCTTGTCCGGTTGTATTAAGTGTTTTGTTGTCGATTGTTAGACTGACCGTTGATGACCGTCTTATGGGTCAATGTCCAAAGAGTCTAACCCATTTGAAATGAGCTAAGGGCCTCCTTTTATAGGCAAAGGGGTCACCTACAGTGCTCGGTTGTAGGTTCACGAGGAGTTACAGTGAACCTAGGGCAGTGCTTATCCATCTACCGCTGTTAGGTGCATTTAATGCATGTCTTGTCCTTGTCAGCGATGTGCTGGTGAAGACATGTATCCAAGTGTTTCGACACCTGGACGCTGCGCTGGCGCATGTGGGATGCGCTGGCACTTGGGGGCGGTGGCACTGTGGCAAGGGCGGTTGCCCACCAGTGGCCAGGCCCGTCATCCCGTCAAGGAGCTTGCCAGGGCCTTGAGTCTTCGTCCCGGCAAGGGAGCTTGCCGGGGGCTTCAGTCGTCATCCCGGCAAGGGAGCTTGCTGGGGTCTTGTACTTGGTGAGTTCATCACGCCCACCAAACGGGCGCGACCTTGGTCATCTTCCCAGCAAGGCAGGCTTGCCGAGGCCTTGATAATCTTGGGGTTTGCATCTTGACTTGGTCCTGCCATGATCTGCCCGCAGGGGCTCTTTGCGTCCGTGCACAAGTCTGTGGCAAGATGGACCCCAGTCTTTAGTGCACCGACAGGAGCCCCGGGGCCTAGGCCACACACGCATGCGAAGCGTTGTTGGACCAGGCCAAAAGAGGTGCACGGGCTTTCATGCATGGATCCGTTGGCAGTTGCTTTTCCCCACGTCGCGCATTGAACGCGCGGAGTGGGGAGTCGTGCACGCAGTGGCCTAGGTGGCCGCGAGCGTGGAGAACCGTTGGTTGAGTAGGCAAAGGCTCGGTCCGCGTCTCCATAAGAGGGGGAAACACGAGCTCTCCTAGCCCACACTTCCCAGTTGTTCTCCAATCTCAAACGCCGCCGTCGTTGCCTCGCTGGTCGCCCTGCAAAACAAATTGGCTCCTATGGAGGAGGCACTTAAGGAGGGCGCGGCCCGGGAGGAGGATTTGACTCGAAGGCTGCAGGTTGGGGTGGAACAGCTCAATGCCGCCTCCGCCGACCACAACGGCTACATGGAGACCGTCAATTTGTGGACGGAGCGCCTTGTTAACGCCGCGTCCACTATTGCCGATCAGCTAGCCACCATGGATCTCCAAGTCCCTAGCTACTCTCCTTCTCCAGGGGTTCCTCTGAGCGTCAATTTGGCTTTGTTCTTTGAGAGTCTGACCAACGCCCTGAAGCGTCTCCAGACCGGTGAGGCGATTTGGCTGGCGAGGGAGGCCCGACGGCTGTGCCGGAACGTCCTCCTCAAGGTGCTCACCAAGCTGGCGTATAGGAATCCCGATCTCTGCCTCTCCATGGTACGCCTGCCGAAGGAAGTGGACCCCAAGCCTTTTGAGCAGAAGGTCATGTCTATCATCGACAGGGTAGACCAAGTTAAGAGAGTGCAAGGTTTACGTCGGGACTAGCCCCCATGCCCCTTGTTACTGCAATCTGTGCTTTAAACATAATTATTGTTATTTGTAGTATACTTAGTGATTCGCTTGAGAGAGCAGTGCTTCTCTTCCTCCACAACCCCTTTCTCTCTCCTTTTTTTTATCGTGGTCCGCCTTCGTGTGTTTGCCGGGGAATCTTTGGTGCGATCGGCCTTGTAGCCCGCACCTTGGGGGGCGATACTTTGCCGGAGTCATCACTACCTACAGGGTGTTTAGATCCCTTTCGGGCTTCGATATTGGCCGTCGAGCACGCTTTTTACAAAAGGGGTGTGCAGGACAAGCGACCTCGGTTGTTGAGCGCACTTCAAGACGACGTCTGGAAGGCTTATGATAGTGATCCCCAGCGCACAGGTTTTTCCACGTGAGAGAATCGAGGATGCTTAGAGAGGAGAGGGATGTACTTACCCAACGACTTACTCAAAGTGTTTGCAACTTATCTACGGGTTGCGTTTACTTTTTTCGGCCTCGAGTGGATTATCTTGGCTCTAGCTACTGCTGTGGGCGTCCCCACTATCCTCCCCCCTCCCCCCGGGCAAACTTGTGCGCGGGGTTGTACCTGTCTTGCAAGAGAAATAAAAAAGGGAAAATATTTGTCGTGGCTATGGTCCCCTTGTTAGTTTATGCGTTTCACAAAATCATAGATGCATGCATGTTTTCTATCATGAGAGTCTATATGATGATGTGGAACGCTATGCTTTATTTGACTGCACTCAGGGTCTTCGCCTGGCTTTGTACAAAGGATTACATGCAACTTCGGCAAGACTTGTACAAAAGGTGGTCGCCGGTTAGCCCGACAACCTCTCCCTACGGGTAGAACTTTCGAAGATGCTCAATGTTCTAGGAGTTGCTCACCGGTAAGCCATCTTCGGTCTCCATACAGACAGCATTGGTCCTGGTGACTCGCACTACCCGATATGGGCCTTCCCACTTCGGCGTCAACTTGTTTGTATTCTTGGCCGACTGAACGTGCCGAAGACTTATGGCTCGTACCTTGCGGCTATGATAGCGGTGCAAGGCTTGCTGATAGCAAGTGGCTCACACAGCCGCCTAAATCCGGCTCTCCTCGAGGAGCACTGCATCGTCTGGACGCAATTGCTCTTGCTCAAGCTCATCATAAGCGAGCACCCGAGGGGATCCATAAACGAGTTCCGTGGGAAGACCTGCTTCTGCCCGTAGACCAGTGAAAAGGGTGTGTGGTCGGTGGCTCAATTTGGTGTCGTTCTAATTGACCAAAGAACCACCGGCAGTTCATCAATCTAGTGCTTTCCATGCTTGCGCAGCTTGTCAAAAGTCCTGGTCTTGAGCCCACGCAGTACCTCGGCATTTTCTCTTTTGTCTTGACCGTTGCTCCTTGGATGAGCGACAGAAGCAAAGCATATTTTGCTGTCGAGGTCCTGGGCGTGTTGCATGATGATGCGGCTCGTGAACTGGGTGTCATAGTCGGTGATGACCCTGTTCGGGACACCAAAGCGACAGACTATCCCCTTGAAGAACTTGATGGCTGATTGCGCTGTCACTTTTCTCATTGGCGCCACTTCTAGCCACTTTGTGAACTAGTGATTGCGACGTACAAGTACTCAAAGCCTCCGGCGGCGCGGGGGAAGTGCCCGAGAATATCGAGCCCCCAGACCGAGAATGGCCATGAGAGAGGGATCGTTTGGAGAGCTTGTGCTGGTTGATCAAGCTTTCTTGAATGGAACTGGCATGCTTCACACTTGGTTACTAATGCAGTTGCATCCTGGAGGGCTGCGTGCTAGAAGAATCGTTGCCGGAACGCCTTCCCGGCAAGGGCCCTCGACCCTATGTGGGATCCACATATTCCTTCGTGTATTTCAGCCAAAACTTCCAGTCCTTCCTCCTGGGGAATGCACTTCAGCTTCATGTCGTTCAGTTGTCTTTTGTAGAAGGCATCATCTATGTATTGGTACATGCTTGACTGGCGGGCTAATTTTTCTCCTTCTTCGGGTTCTTCGGGCAATTCCCTACTCTGGAGGTACCGAACTATGTGTTTCACCCATGCCGGAGCATGGGGCTCGACAGCAACGACTAATGGCATGTCTTCTGCCGGGGTGGGATCCCCCCCGGCAGGCTTTGCTTCTGTTCCGACAACTTCTTCCGCGGCGAGGTTCTTGCGGGAGCTCCTTGGCAAGCCTGCCGGGAAGTACTTGCCGGAGTTAAGCTTCTTCCTTTTGTCTGGCCTGGTTGATGGTGCCACAGAGGGTTGAGTCAGTCGTAGCACAAAAGTTCCTGGTTCCACAGGAAGTTTAAGTGATGCACGCTTTGACAGGTCATCTGTGATGGTGTTTTCGGCACGGGGTATGTGCTCCATCTATAGACCGTCAATGCGTTCCTCCAACTTTCTCACCTCCTCCACATAGGCGTCCATCAACGGGCTCTGATAGTCTTTGTTGACTTGCTGGATGACCAGCTGTGAGTCACCTGTGATGATGAGCTTCTGAATTCCAAGATCTGTCGCGATCCTGAGTCCGGCAAGCAGCCCTCCATACTCTGTGGTGTTGTTGGTTGACTTCTCCCAGGGGAAATACAGCTAGGTCACATACTTGAGATCCTCTATGGTAGGCGCGACTAGCAACATGCCAGCCCCGGTGCCGTGGAGGGAGCACGCTCCATCGAAGTACATGACCCATTCTTGATCTGATTCCTTGCCCGGGAGGGTTGATTCTGGTATTTCTTCATCTCGCGTCGGGGTCCATTCTGCAATGAACTCCTCCAAGGCCCTGCTCTGTATGGTCGAGGTGCTCTTGAACTTGAGGCCGAAGCTGGACAACTCCAACCTCCACTCCAATATCCTGCTAGTTTCATCGGGGTTTTCGCAAAACCCTTTGCAGCGGGAAGCGAGTGACGACGGTAATATCATGTGCTTGGAAGTATTGGTGCAACTTTCTTGAGGCCATGAGGAGGCCAAAAAGCAACTTCTGCACTCCGGAATATCTCGTTTTGTCCCCTTGTAGGAGGGAGCTGACGAAATAGACTGGGTGTTGCACCAACTTCTTCTTTTGCACAGGCCCGCTGGTTGGCGAGGATTTCTCTTGGTCGCCCCCAATTCCGTAGGGGGCCCCTGTTCACCGTCGTGGGCATCCTCATTGAGCGGTGTCGCCTTTGCCGGGGCTCCATCATCCTCCTCCCTCTGCGCCACAAAGGCAACACTGACCACCTGGTTGGTTGCCGCTAGATACAAGGGCAGTGGCTCTTGGGGTCTAGGGGCCACCAACACGGGTGCGAAGGGGAGGTACTTCTTCAAATCTTGTAATGCCACTTCTGCCTCAGGAGTCCACTTCATCGGCCCCGCCTTCTTCAGGATTTTGAAGAAGGGTAGGGCGCGCTCAGCGCACTTGGAGATGAACCGGCTCAGGGCAGCTACGCAACCGGCTAGGCGTCACACATCCTTGACGCGCTTCGGTGCCTCAATCTGTTTGATGGCCTTGATCTTGTCGGGATTGGCTTCGATTCCACGTTGGGACACGAAGAACCCGAGAAGCATGCCAGACGGGATCCCCAAGACACATTTCTCGGGGTTGAGCTTGAGGTTGATTTTGCGAAGGTTGTCAAACGTTTCTTCCAGGTCTTGCACAAGGTTCGACCTGTCCTCGGTTTTGACCACTATGTCATCCATATAGGCTTCCAGATTTCTATGGAGTTGGGGTTCAAGACCAATTTGGAAAACCCTTGCGAAAGTCGAACCAGCGTTCTTTAACCAGAAAGGCATCCGCACAAAGCAATACGTGCCACATGGGGTGATGAATGTGGTCTCTTCTTCATCTTCCTCGGCCATGTAGATCTGATGATAACCGAAGTAGGCGTCGAGGAAGGACAGCAGGTCACAGTCGGCAGTGGAGTCAACAATCTGGTCGATGCGCGGCAAGGGGAAGGGATCCTTGCGACAGGCCTTATTGACGTTGGTGAAGTCAATAAAAATCCACCACTTCCCGTTCGCCTTGCGCACAACGACTGGATTTGCCAACCATGTGGGATGGATGACCCCTCTGACTAGGCCTGCTGCTTCGAGCTTCTTGATCTCCTCGGCAATAAACTCTTGCCGCTCCAGGGCATGTTTTCTCACCTTCTGCTTAACCGACCACGCGTGTGGATAGACGGCAAGGTGATGCTCAATCACCTTCCTAGGAACGTCGGGGATATATGCCGTTTTCCAAGAAAACACATCAAGATTTGCCCACAGGAAGGCCATGAGCGTGCTTTCCTATTTGCTGTCGAGGGTGCAATAGATGGCTAGGTCAGGTTAACGCAACCTTCCCCCCTACCTGGCGCGCCAAAGATGTCCGTGATGCGAGGTCGACACCTATGGGAAACAACGTGAAACCCTTGTGATCGTAGGGCGGGGAGAGGTGACGTGAAGAGCAAAGCTAACAATTAGCACCCGGCAAGCCTTTTTACCCAGGTTCGGGCCGCTTACGCGTAAAACCCTATGTTATGCTTGTGTAGTTGTATTAAGCGTTTTGTTGTCGATTGTTACAGTGATCGTTGATGACCGTCTTATGGGTCGGTGTCCAAAGAGTCTAACCCCTTCGAAATGAGCTAAGGGCCTCCTTTCATAGGCAAAGGGGTCGCCTACAGTGCTCGGTGGTAGGTTCACAAGGAGTTATAGTGAAACTAGGGTGGTGCTTATCCATCTACTGCTCTCAGGTGCATTTAGTGCATGTCTTGTCCTTGTCAGCGATGTGCTGGTGAAGACACATATCCAGGTGTTTTGACACCTGGATGCTACACTGGCATATGCGGAATGCGCTGGCACTATGGCAAGGGTGGTTGCCCACCAGTGCCCAAGCCCATCATCCAGGCAAGGAGCTAACCGGGGCCTTGATTCTTCGTCCCGGCTAGGGAGTTTGCCGGGGGCTTCAGTCGTCATCCCGGCAAGGGAGCTTGCCGGGGTCTTGTACTTGGCGAGTTCATCACGCCCACCAAATGGGCGCGGCCTTGGTCATCTTCCCGGCAAGGCAGGCTTGCCGAGGCCTTGATAATCTAGGGGGTTGCATCTTGACTGGGTCTTGCCATGCTCTGCCGGCAGGGGCTCTTCGCACCCGTGCACAAGTCTAGGGCACTAGGGACTGCAGTCTTTAGTGCATGGACAATGGTATTGAAGAACAAAGAGAGAGAAGAAGCCATCTAGATACTAGCTATGGACCCGTAGGTCTGTGGTGAACTACTCAAGCATCACCGGAGGGGCAATGGAGTTGATGTAGATCCCCTGCGTGATCGATTCCCCCTCCGGCAGATTACAAGAAAAGGCTCCCAGATTCGATCTGACGGGAACAGAGGCCCCCGGCGGCGGAAAAGTATTTTCTGTTGCTCTTTTGGTATTGGGGGAATATTTGGGAATTTATAGGAGGAGGATTAAGGTTAGGAAGGTTGTCATGGGGCCACAATCCAGCCCCCCACCCCTAGGGCGCGCCCTGCAGGCTTGTCGTCTCCCGACAAGTCTCCTGCCCCCTCTCTAAGTCTGGCAGGTTTCTTCTGGTCCAAGAAAAATCATTCCAGATATTTTATTCCATTTGGACTCTGTTTAATATTCCTTATCTGCAATACTCAAAAACAAGGAAAAAATAGAAACTAGCACTAGGCTCTAGATTAATAGGTTAGTCCCAAAAATAATAAAAATAGCATATTAATGCATATAAAACATCCAAAACAGATAATAGAATAGCGTGGAACAATCAAAAATTATAGATACATTGGAGACGTATCAAGCATCCCCAACCTTAATTCCCACTCATCCTCGAGTAGATAAATGATAAAAACAGAAATTTTTTATGTGTAATGCCACCTAACATATTTATCCATGTAATATTATTTATTTTGGCATGAATATTCAGATCCATTAAATTCAAAACAAAAGTCGAATATTGACATAAAAATAATAATACTTCAAGCATACTAATAAGGCAATTGTTGTAACTATTGTTTGCTTGTCATGCTTGGGATGCTTGTAATAGGTTAGTACAAATCTCATCTCTGTTTAGCTTGAAGTGACTATTGTTTGCTTGCTTGCTGGTATGCTTGTGTTGATTCTCAAAAATTCTTGCTACACTCCAAACTCACGTCCTTAGCCTAAAACTCCTGCATAATGATCATGCCATGTGTTTGGGACCACAAATCATTTTTACCAAATATTATTTTTACTAAAAAAGCATTTCTTTGAATTAAACTTTCAAACCCCTGAGATGAGATTTGTACTACAAGTCCTCCAATTAGGGAATTTATTTTGCACCAAGTATTTTATTTAAAACCTATTATCAAAATTTCTTACAAAAAGCAGAATATTATTATTTTAAAAGTTGTTTTATTATTTTATTTAAATGCCTTCCTGTGAGGCCAAAATTGGTCTCTTATGAAGGAAAGTTATTTTTATTGCTTTCAAAATATTTAAGAAAATTTAGGGGAAACTCAGTGGATATATTTATTCCATATATATGAGTTTCAACACATGGTCATTTTCAAAATATTGGGCAAACACCTCCAAAACCATTCATTCCTATTTCAATCTTTTGGAATATTTCTATGAGAAATATTCTCAATAAATTCTAGTAAAATTCCAGCATACCACCTAGGATATGTTTGATGATCTTGCCAAGTTTCATCTCAATTCAAGTTGATTTGACTCTCCTAATTATTCCAAAACCCTATCTGTCGAGATTCAAATTTGAGCAACTCATCATTGTCAAATATCTCCGAATGTGCTCAAATTTGGTGGACATGTTCTAACACTCCAATAATGCATCCACACCAAGTGGTGCATCAAGGAGAATGGAAGAACTTGTCCCAAGCCCCTGAAAACCCTCTCTGCTGATTTATGACTTTGCGAAACTTTACATTATAAAGTTCCTCCAATTGACCCCAAACTTTTTGTGCATGCCTTAATGCTCAAATAATGCCCCCACACCAAATATTGGATTTATGGGAATTGATTTGAATAGTTTTGTAAGGAGGAAGCCATTTTTGCCCATTTCAAGGGTTTTCCAAGTCTACATTGGAAACCTTCCCCACCAAATCCCAATTTTGGTGTCCAAGCTTATTTTCATCTATTATTT
Organism: Hordeum vulgare subsp. vulgare; assembly: GCF_904849725.1. NCBI lineage: Eukaryota > Viridiplantae > Streptophyta > Magnoliopsida > Poales > Poaceae > Hordeum > Hordeum vulgare. The sequence goes on from NC_058522.1 coordinate 224,589,040, forward strand.
GATCTTGTTAAGTTTCATATCCATTGATGTCCATCTGATTGCTCTGCCACTCATCAAACACCTTGTGTGCATTCACTTTATTGGCTACTTTGGCCCCTTCCACTTTAACCCTAGAGGCTCCATGTAACTACTCCTCATTTTACCCTTGAAACCACCCTTTTTACCCTCTTGCCCCACTTCTGCTTAAGCCAAAGCCCCCATCCCTTTCCAGAGGGTACCTAACATCCCAAAGCATTGTTTCAAGCCAAGAGATGGCATGCTCATGTGGAGAAAATGAGCAGCACAACCTCAAGTTGATTTATGGCTGAAAGGTAGCTTTGTACAGCAAGTGCTGGCTACACTTCTTTGCTTAAGCTAAAACTTTGCAGTGGTGTAGTCCTTCCATACCAGATGCTCCAGGACATAATTTCACCTCCCCTTCCTGCGTGTAAAAACCACTTTTATCAACCCCTAGTTTCCTGCTGGAATATTTACCTCAGTCAAAACCAATTCAAACCAGCTCCACTTGGGGCCAAACTTCACCAGTGTAGTGTGGCATGCATGCCTTCCATGTTTGACACCTTGGCCTAGCCAAGGAGAGGCCCAGGACATCAAGTGGGGTGGTGACCACCTCCCTGGAGTGCAGAAATGGTGCTCTGCGTCTTGTTTCTTTCCTCTTGTCCATTTCTTGCTGAACAATGATGTCTCAATATGTCTTAGAGCGTCCCCTTAACTGGTCCAAGCCATCCCCATCGCCAGCTAGATTCAAAGCTCTCCCAGGGGTGTGTGGCATCCATGCACCAGGAAGCTCCAGGAGCTCCCGAGTTCTCTCTTCTCTTCCCCTCTTATTTTCTCTTCCCTGAGCCCTCTATGGCTTTCCCCAGAGCCTCCTCTCTCCCGGGAGCACCCCCCTAGACCATCCATCTCTCCTCCTGTGCCCTGCATCCATGGCGACGGCCAAAGCAGCCGCCGGCCACCGCGCAGATGCGGACAACCAGCGCTTTCCCCCTCGCACCGTGGGCTCTCCGGCGTGTCCTCCCCATCGCTTCAGCCCCTCAGCGCCCCGTTCCCTCCCGATGCGTCGAGCTCCCGAGTCCCATAAGGGCCGGCATCATCTCTGGCGGCCACCCCCTCCGGCTTCGCCGCAGCCCTCCCCGCGGGATCTAGGTGCAGGAACGGGGGGCGACACAGCATCCCCACCTCGCCGTTGTGTCAGACCTCGCCGGAGGTGGCCAGGGGGAGCGAGCTCCGGCGCGCCCTCGATCCCTGCCTCTCCTCTGCGCGAGCTGGAGGAGGGCGATGAATCTGACAGCAAGGGCCCCGTGTAAGTGGCACAACCCCGGGCCCGCGTAAGTAAGTGGAAGCGGTTTTGGTGGTGGACACCTTCGAGTGCGGAAGGCGCACTCAAAGATGGGCGCCTTCAGCATGGCCTCCTCCCTAGCCGGACAGAGCTGCTGGGCCGGCCCGGAGGCCTATCTAGCGCCCTGGGTGCTAGTTAGCCCCGAAGGATGAGCTCCTTTTCTCTTTTCCTATTTTTTCATAACTTCAAAAATCCATTATAAATTCATTTTAGCTCCGATTCTAATGATTCGAATTTCTACAGGTTCCTAAATTCAAAACCTATCCAAATATGTGCATGGCACATTTTTCGAGAGCAACTTCTTGTGGAGTATCTATTTAAATCCAAATCTGATTATATTTGGTCCCACTTTGTAAAAATCCTAGAGGACTCAAATCAGCTCAAAATAGAGTGATTCCAAATTCCACAACCTTCTAATGTCATGCCCTATTTTTAGAACCTTGGTTAACATTTTTGTGAGGCTTTGTTCTGTTTCATTAAATAAATAGCTCCCTATTGCTATTTATTCCATATTAGGAAATTCCTAGAATATTCATTTCAACTCCAAATCCAGTGAAACATCTTCCTAAACATTTCTAAGATTTTTCTCTGTTAAGTGAGTGCCTCCACTCATTTTTATCATAATATCTTCTGTGGGCTTCATAAAGAATCCCAACTCCTCCTTTCCTCCATCCAGAAATCCATGATGATCCAAACCTCCTATGGCAAGCTTGAGGTATTTTTCTTCAGACCATAGAGGTCCAAGAAAAATATTACTTCTATTTGTGTAGCACTTTTATTTTCTGCCTGCTGTGTGGCTTAGCGTGGTTGTTTCCGACGATAGTTGACGGGTAGACGGAGTACTCGGAGTTGGAGCAGAAGACCTCGAAGACCCGAGGACTTATGTGAGCAAAGGAAAGCATCCCTTTGACCATGATTGAGCATATGCTATATTGCATGTTAAGGTAGCAAGTATTTTCGTTGCATATGATCATAAGTGTCGGTAAATCACTCAGGTGATTTTTACCGATTGCTCCCCCGGAGCACATGCATTGAGCTTGATCCTACCCCTTTGAGGGTCACGCTATTATCATGTTGACAAGTAATGCTAGAGTAAATAGCATGAGCATGTTGTTGGTATAAATCAAAGTCTTATGAAAACCACGTCGGGTGCCACTAATGCCGAGGGTGATGATGAGTTAGGTGGCCACTTTTGGTGATGTGGTGCACCAGGTATTTGTGTGAGTATGGTTTCGGAAATGGGATTAGATTTATGATGTGTCGACCGTCCCAACCTTACCAGTACGACCACGTTACTCCTAATGGGACGGGGCTATGTTGATTACTCTGGTTGGTGCTAGCAAAGAGCCACATTACTAGTGGAGGGAGTGATGTGTGGTCACTCTCGTGATGGGGTCGTGCCAGGTAGGATGACTATGCCATTTTTATGACTTCCAAGCACACCGTTGGTCCCCGCATGGTTGATACTGTCTAGAGTTGGTGATCGTAAGACGTACGACATGTGGGCTGGGTACAAATCGAGTGGACCTCCTTGTCTTGTATCGTCAGAGGAAAGGCATTGATCGGGTACTTACCTCGGGTATGTTATATACCGCGAGTCGTGGATGACACAGAAGTTTCCCGGATCTCGTGGGTCTAGCGTACTACCTCTGCAGAGTGTAAAACTATTCGAATAGCCGTGTCCACGATCAAGGACATTTGGGTAATCCTTCTTAAACTACGTCCAGTTGTTTCCGCATAAACCAAGGTGTGTGAGTGGTGACAAAAAGGTGTTGTTATGGAAGTTGATATGACCAAGTTTGGTGACTTGGCATATAGGGTGAGCCCGGATGGTTCAGCCGTCGACAGATATATTGATATATGTAACCTGTTCTTAAAAATTAATTCATTAACTTGATGCATACATGTGATCGTGTTTATTTACCACCAAGAGACATCCACCACATGCATGCTATTGTTATCCTTCACTTTCATTGTTCATGCCATGGGCTGTTTGCGAGTACAATCAAAGTACTCATTGGCTTGCCACTAGTTATTTCATTGACCATGTATGAGAGAACCGGATTTGACGAAGAGTAACTCGGTGACGTTCTTGCGAGCTAGGACGCTTCCCAGTCAGAATGCATGTAGGTTAAGGCTGATGGCATGGGTTCACACTTTCAACCAATAATTCTGCTATTGGTCCAGTTTGGTGTGTTGGCCTTTAAGGCCCTACATATGTAAGACTCGACCGCCATGGTCATTTATTGTATCAAACGGTATGTATGGATGTAAGACTCTTATTATTCAGTTTCTGTGTGTTCGGTGAGCATTGATCTTTGGGATCACTGAGCACGATCATTCGGCGATCTCGACTCGTAAGTCGGGGTCCCCACAATTGCGTCCTCTCGGAATAACATGGCCTTAGAAAGTTATCCTTACAAAATCATATGGTCTGGCTATGCTCCAAATTCCCCACACAAAGTATCTAAATCATGCACAACCCCAATGAAAATCAAGCAACTGTTTCACACTTTTTATGTTCTGAAACCTTTTCAACTCTCACGCAATACATAAGCGTGAGCCATGGATATAGCACTATAGGTGGAATAGAATATGGTGGAGCTTGCAAGGGAAAAAAGGAGAAGATAGTCTCACATCAAGTAGGCATATCAACGGGCTATGGAGTTGCCCATAAATGGATATCTATATGAGTGAGAAGGGATTGCCATGCAACAAATGCACTACAGTTATAAGTGTATGAAAGCTCAAAAAGAAAACCAAGTGGTTGTGGATGAAAAATTCCACTAGTTATATGAAAGTGACAAAATAGGAGACTCTCTATGAAGAACATGGTGCTAATTTGAAGCACAAGTGTGGTAAAAGATAGTAGCATTGTCCCTTCTCTCTCTCTCATTTTTTCTTTTTTTTGGTGTCTATCTTTGGCCTCTTATATTTTTTATATGGGCTTCGCTGGCCTCTTTTATTTTTTGTAAAGTCCAGAGACTCGTCCCAACTTGTGAGGGAGTTATAGCTTCCATCATATTTTTCTCACATGGGACAATGCTCTAATAATGCAAATCATCACACTTTTATTTACTTACAACTCAAAGATTACAACTCGATATCTACAACAAAATATGACTCTATAAGCAATATGGAAGTGATGGTGAGTGTCAGAAAAAAACGAACGGTGGTGTTGCATGGCAATATATCTCGGAATGGCTATGAAAATTCCATAATAGGTAGATATGTTGGATGTTTTGAGGAAATTATATGGTGGCTGTTTTGAGGAAGGTGGGTTTACTGTAACGGCGAAAGTTGCGCGGTACTAGAGAGCCTAGCAAAGGTGGAAGGGTGAGAGTGGGTATAATCCATGAACTCAACATTAGTCATAGAGAACTCACATACTTATTACAAAAGCCTATTAGTTATTGAAGCAAATTATTAGACACATGGTCCTAGGGGAAGGGTTGGTAGGAGTTAACCATCGCGTGATCCCGACCTCCACACAAAAGTTGACAATCATTAAACAAATCATGCTCCGACTTCATCAAATAACGGTTCACCATACGTGCATGCTACGGGAATCACAAACTTTAACACAAGTATCTCTTCCAATTCACAATTACTTACTAGCACGACTCTCGTATTACCATCTTCATATCTCAAAATTATATGCAACGAATGAAACTTCTCATCATATCCAATGCACTTAATATGAAAGTTTTTATTATATCCCTCTTGGATGCCCATTATATTAGGACTAAATTCATAACCTAAAACAATTACCATGCTGTTTAAAGACTCTCAAAATAATATAAGTGAGGTACAAGAGTTTAATAATTTCTATAAAATAAAATACCACCATGCTCTAAAAGATATAAGTGAAGCACTAGAGCAACATTGCCTAGCTCAAAAGATATAAGTGAAGCACATAGAGTATTCTAATAAATTCATGATTCACCGTGTCTCTCTCAAAAGATGTGTGCAACAAGGATGATTGTGGCAAACTAAAAAGTAAACACTCATATCATACAAGAGTTTCCAAGCAAAACACATGTCATGTGGTGAATAAAAATATAGCCTCAAGTAAATTTACCGATGGATTGAAGACGAAAGAGGGGATGCCTTCTGGGGCATCCCCAAGATTAGGCTCTTTGATATCCTTGAATATGGCTTGGGGAGCCTTGGGCATCCCCTAGCTTTGGTCTTGCAACTCCTTATTCCATAGTCCATCAAATATATACCCAAAACTTGAAAACTTCACAAAACAAAAGTCGAGAGAAAGCTTATGAGATCCGTTAGTATAAGAAAAATAAATCACCACTTTAGGTACTCTTGTGAAATCATTCTTTATTTATACTAGTGCGATATTTACTGTATTCCAACTTCTCCATGGTTCACACCCCCCGATACAACCCATAGATTCATCAAAATAAGCAAACAACACAAAGAAAACAGAATGTGTCAAAAAAGAACAGTCTGTAGCAATATATAAACTTAGAATACTTGTGTAACTCTGAAAATTCTGAACAATTAGGAAAATAAGGGAAATTTTAATATCAATCTTGTGTAAAACTTTTAGACCAAAATCATGTTCGAGTGAATTTACACAATTCCTGGACTAAGAGCAAAAGTTTCTGTTTTTCAGCAAAATCAAGTTGCAAACACCGTAGACCATCCCAAAAGTCTTACTTGGCTCAAACACTAATCAAAACAATAAAATAAAATTATTATAGAGGTAATAATGTGTGGAGCACTCAAAAACAGAAGCAAAAGCAAAATCATAAAAATAAAATTGGGTTGCCTCCCAACAAGCGCTATTGTTTAGCGTCCCTAGCTAGGCATAATGCAATAGATCTAGGCATTGTCATCTTTGGTATGCACTCCATAAGTAGCTCTCATAATAGATTCATAAGGTCATTTTATTTTCTTTCTAGGTGTCGTGGGTATAAGTCTGATAGTAGAAGTATGGGGTACGAAAGTATATGGGCAGAGGCTTAGCTACGGCGAGGATGTATGAGTCCAGGCCCCTCTACGGTGGAGGTAAAAGCCCTACGTCTTAGTGCTCTTGGGAGCTTTGTGTCGAGTGGATTATAGGATTATAGCAAGTGCCAACCCCCGTACCAGTGGTGAAGGGCGGCTTATATAGAGTGCGCTGCCCTTCATAATGGCCCGGTGGACAGGGGTGGAATAGTGGCGAGTAAATGCTTACGTTACAGGTAACGTAAGCTTTGAATGCTAATAATGGTGTATGAAAACGTATGACCGTTGCCCTCCTAGGAGGTTACGATGTACAGAGTGGATTCCAGTCGGTACATTAGGTATGCTCCGAGTGGATCGTCGCCGACTGGATGATGGGGGCGTCCTTAGTTCAGTCGGAACTGTCTAAGGGCCTTGTCTTCTATGAAGGGTAGTCCTTGGGTAGGACCTATAGGGAAGACCTATGACCCTACCCTGGGACTATAACCCCATCATTAGTCCCCGAATGGATCGGGGTTGGAACGATGAAGTGATGTTTGGAGTTTGGAACCGACTGGTATTGAGGTGACTTTAGCGTTGTTTGCCTCGATCCAATTTATCCTTTCAGCTAGTGATCCGAGTGAATATGCCAGTGAAACGAACCGTCAGGGACCGAGTGCTTCCGCGGAATCTTTCGTCGTGACTGGTCAAACTGACAGCGCCCGATTTTCTGGGATCCTCAAATTTAGGTTACCGCGCGCTCAGCGGGGATGACGACATCTCCATCGAGTAGGTTTTGCCTCCTCGATTACCGCGCCGTTATCTTCTCCACTAATCTTGCAGCAGCCGGTTGGGGGATAAGATCCTGGGCCCACGTGTAAGTGACCAAGTCGGAAGCCTGTTAAAGCCTCCCCAGCGGGATTTCCTGTTGCGCTGCTCAACCTCCTCCCATTAATCTCGCTCCTCCCGCAGCTCTCTGCACACCTCAAGCCACCTCCTTCCCCTCCTCCTATGCGGATCCGTCGCCCTCGCCATGACGAAGGGGCAGACCAGCAAGCTCGAGGCGCAGAAGAAGAAGAAGAAGGGGGGGCCTCCACTCAGCGGCGGCAGCGGGCGCTGCCGGCGGGCTGGATCCATGGGGACTTCCTCCCCTCCTCGGTGACGGAGAACGACGTCCTGGAGTTGTGGCGCACGGTATGGTCGCTAACAAGTCCTGGAGGTTGCCGGAAGGCGAGACGGAGCCGACGCCGAAGGAGGGGGAGCGCGTTCTGCTGCTCAGCCACGTGGCCAGAGGCTTCTCCTTGCCTCCCGATCCTTTCTTCCGAGGTATCATGGATTACTTCTGGGCACAGCTCCATCACTTTCCTCCAAACGCGACAGCTCACCTTTCTGCATTCGTCACCCTCTACGAGTGCTTCATAGGATGCCCTCCCCACTGGGGGCTCTTTAAATATGTCTTCTCCGCTAGATCCCAAACTGTCAAAAAGCTTGGCCAGTCAGATAATAAGACGCACATCCTCCAGCTTTGCGGGGGTTTAGGCTTTCAGAAGAAAACAAAGAGTAGCTATCCCTCCCTCCAGCTATCCGAGTCAGTTAGGAACTGGCAATCGTCCTGGTTCTATTGCCAGGACATTGCTTGCCCGAATGCTTCGAGTGGATTGCCACCTTTCAGTTTAGACAGTCCGGGCCCTCCCAGGAAGCTTGCGCTCTCTAAGGGACAAAGAACCCAGATCCAGCCCTTGGTCGACGCTCTGATAGCCGTCGTCCGGAGGGGAGTCACCGGCATGGACCTGCTGGAGACTTTTCTAGGTCGGCGCATCCAGCCGCTGCAGGCCCGAGACCATGCTATGTGGCATTACGCGGGGCCTTCGATTCCACTCGGTCTCATCCAGAGGACGTGAGCGGGGAGACTGTGAGTGCGTGGGTCCGCAGCATCACAGGCACGTGTGATAACCCAGTGGGAGCCCCGCGGGTGAAGCCCTTCCGCGTCGAAAATCCTCCTCCGAATGAGGTGAGTACATGTTGTCGAGTGCTTTTAACCTTCTCAGCTTTATTGCTTTTCTTGTCTCGCTGACTGACGTTGCCGACTGTGTTTTGTGCAGGAGTGGACAAACTAGCATTCTGCAGTCTCGAACGGGAATCCAGTCGAGGAAGAGGAGGGCAGCCAGGAGGGCAGCGCGGATAGCGCCGAGTACGTCTCTGACAGTGGAGAGACGGAGGAGGAGACGGAAGAGGAGGAGGAGGAGAGTGGAGAGCAGAGCTCGTCACCCTCACCACCAGAGCACCGAACCAAGCGCCGTCATGATCCCGCTGCTCCGCCGGTCCTCCCGCGGCCTCGAGTGCTCCGCCAGCTCCTCCCGTGGCTCCGAGTGCTCGGAGTGTGAAGAGAACCAGGCGTGCTTCTGCCGAGACCGTGAACCAGCCGTCCAAGGTGGCTAAACCTAGTGGGCCAAAACCTCGGAAAGCCTTGCCCCGGATGAGGATCGTTGTCCCGGTCGCCTCAACGTAAGTATCTTTACTCTTTCATCTTCCTTCAGTATCTGATTGAATTCCTCTTTTTGGGAACTCATGTTTATCCGTCGAGTGGATTTCACTCAACAGAGCTGCTACCTCCGCCACCTCTCTGCCGCGCCAGGACGATGATCCCATGGACACAGATAATGCCACCACGTCCCAGCAAGGTACGTTGTCACGACTCCGAGAGCTGTATTACTCTTTCGCGAGTGTTGTCTTTAATCTTGACCTTTTTCTGTAATTTTATTTTGTTCAGTCGGGCTTCCTTCGGAGGTGATCCATCTGGACGACGACGACCAAAGGAGGTCGGAGCCAGCTTTGGTGCATGTCCCTGGGGTTATCCCATCTGCTGCCAATCCCACCATGAACGTCCCGCCGACTGAGACGGTGCCGCCGACTGAGACGGTGGCCCTCACGACGGAACCGACTGGAGCACAGCTCGGGATGCCCAGGGAGTCTTCTGCCACGCCGGGTCCGTCGGCTGTTCAATATAACGCCCGACGCCTCCCGGCAGACCAGGTAGGAGCCGCCAAGGACGCCATGATGCAGGTGGAGCTGATGGTGGGCGACGCCAAGGGAGCGTATGACTCCGTCGCGTCTCTGTACAAGAAGAGCTTGGAGCTTTGGGATGATATTCGAGTATGTGCGCTAGTAAGTGTTTACATTCCTCTTGGTATCCACTTGGGATTTCAGCGAGGTACTCAGATGCAATAGGTTGGTTTTGCAGTGGGTTCACTCCGAGTGAACCCAGTGGGTGTAGTCCCCGAGACTTCTGCCGAGTGCTTGCGCCGGAAGTTGTCTTTATATGTATTTTCCATAATCTGTACAGATCAGAGCTAATCTGGCCGAATGGTACCAGTGGGGCACGCCGAGTGCACCCACCGGGTGTAGTCCCCGAGAGTAGTGTTACTCGGGTCGAGTAATAGTAATCTCATAGTGTTGTTGGTTTGCTATGGAGCTAAATGGGACTGACCTATTCGAGCTTCATGCCAGTGGGGTCACTCTCAGTGAACCCACTGGGTGTAGTCCCCGAGACCGCTGTCGATTGCTTGCATCGGCAGGGGTCTGAAGAATTTTGAGCTTTGATTGTTTTGTCATATCTGTCGAGACTTTCTCCTTGTTGAATCTGGCTGATCCTCCCTTTGTGTCCCTTTGACAGAAGACTTGTGAAATGGGATCGGCGTACAATGCTCTGAAGGCTGAGAAGACTCAACTTGCTACGGACTTGGAGGTGGCTGTGAATGACCTGGCTGGCGTGAAGAAGGCTCCTGCTGACCGAGAGAAATCTTCGGAGGAATCTCGGGAGGCTGACAAGGCGCTGCTAGCCGAGGTAGAAAAAATGAAGAGGGAGAGATCCAAATGGATGGGCCAGCTGAAGGTGATGAACACAAGGTGCAGAGTGCAGGAGAACTACGTCGGCGATTGGGCGAAGAAGATGGTCGCACTGCTTGGTGGTAAGTTCTTGCCGAGTGCTTTTTGAATTTGGAGTTCACTCCGCGCTTATTTTCTGCTTGTCTTTTCTTCGCAGATTTCTGTCGGGACGTTGACGCTGAAACGGCCGAAATTGACGGGTCGCTTGTTCCGAATGTTCCACTCGGTGATGAAGCTAACCGGGACATGTTCCGAGCACATTCTCGCCTTAACAGGGTGGGCCCTTTCATTAGTCGCCTGAGAAGAGTTGTTGGCCGAATCGACAAGGATCTGTGGCCTGAAGATGACTCCCGGAACGAGATAGAGGGGTTGATGACCCGACTGGATGGCGTCCCAAGCAGAGTGCAGGCATGGAAGATGTCTGCCGCTCGTTGTGGTGCGGACGTGGCGCTGTCTCTGGTCCGAGTGCACTGCAAGGAAGCCCGCGAAGACAAGTTGAAGACGTTGAAGGTCGCCAACACCAAGAAGCTTCGACTCGAAGATTTCATGGAGACCTTCCTCAACACAGCCACTCGGATTGCAGACGGAATCGACCTCGACACCTTTGTGGAGCCTGCCAGTCCCGGCGACGCTTGATAAACATTATGCTGAACACACATTTACCTCGGTATGCCGAGTGGAATCTGTATTAAACTTTGCCCACTTCTGTTGGCCGGTACATTCGTGATTCTACGTGGATAAACTTGATTCACACCGAGCCGACTGATCGTAGATCCAACTTGAATTCAAATCGGATCTTTTGCTCTTCTTTCGCTGAGTTTTTTTTTACACGATTTTGGCTCGTGGTTTTTGTTTGGGCGTCTCTTGGTGAAGCTGGCTCCGACCTCAATGAGTTGTCAGTTGTCTTCACATCCACATGAGCCTCAATGAGGGTCTGCTAAGCCTCCGAGTGTATATCCCGTGCCCACTCGGAGGAAGCTTTATACTTAGGAGAATCTGGTTCGCATCTAATTCTCCGAGTGTGACTTGGAATGCACACTCAGAGCAATTTGTTTACTTAGGCGACTCTGAGTCGCAGCTAAGTCTCCGAGTGTGACTTTTCGTGCACACTCGGAGCGAGTTTTTACTCATGTAGTTGTCAGTTGTCTTCACATCCACATGAGCCTCGATGAGGGTCTGCTAAGCCTCCGAGTGTATCTTGAGTATACACTCGGAGGAAGCTTTTTACTTAGGCGACTCTGACTCGCAGCTAAGTCCCCGAGTGTGACTTTTCGTGCACACTCGGAGTGAGTTGTTTACTTAGGCAACTCTGGGTCGCAGCTAAGTCTCCGAGTGTGACTTTTAGCGCACAATCGGAGCGAGTTTGTACTTAGGCGACTCTGGGTCGCAGCTAAGTCTTCGAGTGTGACTTTTCGTGCATACTCGGAGCGAGTTGTTACTTAGGAGACTCTGGGTCGAAGCTAAGTCTCCGAGTGTGACTTTTAGTGCACACTCGGAGCAAATTTGTACTTAGGCGACTCTGGGTCGCAGCTAAGTCCTCGAGTGTGACTTTTAGCGCACACTCGGGGTGAGTTTGTACTTAGGCGACTCTGGGTCGCAGCTAAGTCCCTGAGTGTGACTTTTCGTGCACACTCGGAGCGAGTTTGTACTTAGGCGACTCTGGGTCGCAGCTAAGTCCACGAGTGTGACTTTTCGTGCACACTCGGAGCGAGTTTGTACTTAGGCAACTCTGGGTCGCAGCTAAGTCCCCGAGTGTGAATTTTCGTGCACACTCGGAGCGAGTTGTTACTTAGGCGACTCTGGGTCGCAGCTAGGTCTCCGAATGTGACTTTTCTTGCACACTCGGAGCGAGTTGTTTACTTAGGCGACCCTGGGTCGCAGCTAAGTCTCCGAGTGTGACTTTTAGTGCACACTCGGAGCGAGTTTGTACTTAGGCGACTCTGGGTCGCAGCTAAGTCTCCGAGTGTGACTTTTCGTGCACACTCGGAGCGATTTGTTACTTAGGCGACTCTGGGTCGCAGCTAAGTCTCCGAATGTGACTTTTCGTGCACACTCGGAGCGAGTTGTTTACTTAGACGACTCCGGGTCGCAGCTAAGTCTCCGAGTGTGACTTTTAGTGCACACTCGGAGCGATATTGTACTTAGGCGACTCTGGGTCGCAGCTAAGTCTCTGAGTGTGACTTTTCGTGCACACTCGGAGCGAGTTGTTTACTTAGGCGACTCTGGGTCGCAGCTAAGTCCCCGAGCGTGACTTTTAGTGCACACTCGGAGTTGGTCTTTTAGACCGGAGTCTGCGAACGCGGAAGAATTTTGAATCGGCAAGAAATCAATATGCTTTGTATTACTTCGATGATACTTGGTCTTTACATTGTCTCCGTCGGCGGTTATGTGTAGAAGCGCTTTAGTAGATCTCCATTCCATGCTCGCGGCTCGTCTGTTTACTTGTTGAGGTTGTATAGTCGATATGCTCCGTTGTTCAACACCTTAGAGATGATGAACGGTCCTTCCCAGGTGGGAGCCAACTTCTGTGGTATCTGCTGATCCACTCGGAGCACCAGGTCGCCTGCTTGGAATGTGCGGCTCCTGACGTGCCGCGCATGAAATCGCCGCAGATCTTGTTGATAAATTGTTGAAAGGATCAGCTCCATCTCGCGCTCCTCTTCTAAAAGGTCCACTCCGTCTTGCCTGGCTTGCTCTGCTTCGGCTTCGGAGAAGAGTTTGACTCGTGGAGAGTTGTGAAGCAAGTCAATCGGAAGGACTGCCTCTCCTCCATAAACAAGGAAAAATGGGGATCGCCCTGTCGATCTATTCGGAGTTGTGCGGAGGCCCACAGCACCGGAGGCAGCTCGGTGACCCATGCGCCGGCGGCATGTCCAACTTCTCGCAGGAGTCGAGGCTTCAACCCTTGAAGAATAATTCCATTCGCCCGCTCTGCTTCCCTGTTTGTTTGGGGTGCGCCACGGATGCAAAATCCACTCGGATACCTTGGCCTGTGCAAAAACCTTTGAACTGGTCCGAGTCAAAGTTTGTGCCATTGTCGGTGATTATGTTGTGCGGAACCCCGTATCTGGCGATGATGTCTGTGATAAATTTGATGGCCGTAAGGGCATCAAGCTTCTTATGGGCTTGGCTTCAATCCACTTGGTAAACTTGTCGACTGCTACCAGCAGATGAGTGAATCCTCCTTGGCATGTTCTGAATGGTCCGACTATATCTAATCCCCATACGGTGAATGGCCAAGCAAGAGGAATTGTCTTCAGCGCAGACGTTGGCTTGTGGAACTTGTTCGAATAGAACTGACATCCTTCGCAACGGTCGACCATATCTTTTGCCATTTCATTCGCCTGCAACCAGAAGAAACCAGCTCTGAATGCTTTGGCAACGATTGCCCTTGAGGAGGCATGATGACTGCAGGTTCCCGAGTGAATTTCTTCCAAGATTAATTGTCCCTCCTCAGGAGAGATACACCGCTGAAGGATGCCTGAAACACTTTCCCTGTACAACTGGTCATCAATGACGGTGAAGGACTTCGACCTGCGAACGATCTGCCTAGCTTGGACTTCGTCTTCTGGTAACTCTTGCCTCATGATGTACGCTATGAACGGCATAGTCCATTCGGGAATGACAGCTAGAATCTCCATGATCAAATCAACCACAATGGGGACCTCGACTTCAGTCTGATCTATTGAGCTCTTCGGTTGTACTGGTTCCTCTGTAAAAGGATCTTCTTTTACCGAGGGGAGGTGTAGGTGCTCGAGGCAGACATCACTCGGTACCGGTCTCCGAGTGGATCCAAGTTTTGCCAATTCATCTGCTGCTTGGTTTTTCAGTCGGGGAACATGGTGAAGTTCGAGACCTTTGAACTTCTTCTCGAGCTTCCTTACTGCGTTGTAGTATGCAGTCACGGTGGGGTTCCTTACATCCCCTTCCTTCATTACTTGATTAACCACTAGATCTGAGTCGCCATAGACCATCAGGCGACGAACGCCGAGTGTGATGGCCATGCACAACCAGTAAAGGAGAGCTTCATACTCTGCTTCGTTGTTGGAAGAATCAAAATGGATCTGCAACACATACTTGAGTTTATCACAATTTGGGGATATGAGCACTACACCGGCGCCGGAGCCATTCAACATCTTGGATCCATCGAAGAACATGGTCCAATGAGCCGAGTAGATGCGGGTCGGTTGCTGTTGTTCTACCCATTCTGCTATGAAGTCAGCAAGAGCTTGAGACTTTATAGCTTTCTTGGCTTCGAACTTGATGTCGCAGTATAGCATCTCCATTGCCCACTTTGCCACTCGGACTGATGCGTCCCGATTGGGGAGAATTTCTGACAACGGAGCATCAGATATGACAAACACCGAGTGGTCTTGGAAATAATGAGCCACCTTCTTTGTAGTCATGTAGATCCCATAAATAAGCTTCTGATAATGGGGATACCTCTGGTTGGAAGGAGTCAGGACTTCAGAAACATAATATACTGGCCGATGAACCTTGTACGCTTTGCCTTCTTCTTCGCATTCGACTGTCAGAACGGTGCTGAGAACTTGATTTGTAGCCGCGATGTACAGAAGAAGGGGTTCTTTACTGAGCGGGGCAGGAAGAACCGGCTGGGTGGAAAGCAAGGCTTTGAGGTCGTCGAATGCGATTTGGGCTTCGTCTGTCCACTCGAAGGTATCGGACTTCTTCATGAGTCGGTACAGAGGTAACGCCTTCTCGCCGAGTCGAGCAATAAACCTGCTCAAAGCCGCTAGGTGACCTGTGAGATTTTGAACATCCTGTACTCTTATCGGTCGCTCCATTCGAACAATGGTCCCGATCTTTTCGGGGTTGACATCGATCCCTCGTTCGGAAACGAAGAAACCGAGTAACTTCCCGCTGGGAACGCCGAATGAACACTTGGCTGGGTTGAGCTTGATATCGTACCTACGTAAGTTGGCGAATGTTTCTGCCAAGTCAGTCAACAGGTCGGAACCTTTGCGTGACTTGACGAGGATATCATCCATATATGCCTCCACATTTCGACCGATCTGGTCTAGGAGGCATTTTTGGATCATGCGCATAAAAGTTGCTCCTGCATTCTTCAAACCGAATGGCATAGTGATGTAACAGAAACACCCGAATGGGGTGATGAAGGCTGTTTTTAATTCATCTGGACCATACAGACAGATCTGATGATAGCCCGAAGAGGCATCAAGGAAGGATAAGCGCTCGCAACCCGCAGTTGAATCAACAATTTGATCAACGCGGGGGAGCGGGAAGTGATCTTTCGGACATACCTTATTGAGATGCTTGAAATCGATGCACATACGGAGAGACTTGTCCTTCTTGGGCACCATAACAACATTAGCGAGCCACTCGGAGTGGTGTACCTCGCGAATGAAGTTGGCTGCCAAAAGTTTAGCCACCTCCTCTCCGATTGCTTTCCTCTTGTGCGCGGCGGACCGACGCAGGCGTTCTCGGACAGGCCGAGTAGCAGGATCCACATGCAGTCGGTGCTTAGCCAACTCCCTGGGTACACCTGGCATGTCAGCAGGCTTCCATACAAAAATGTCCCAGTTCTCACGGAGGAAGTAGATGAGCTCGGCTTCCTATTTTGGATCAAGGGTGGTGGAGATGTTTGTCGGGGCGGCGGTGTCGTCCGTCGGATGGATGCTGACTTTCTTCGTGTCTCCCGCCGACTGGAATGCGGACTCGGAAGCTGGCTTCTTTGAACGCATCAGGTCAGCGGCGTAGGCGGTCTTCTTGTACTCATCCAGCTCGAGTATAGCCATCTACTGATCAGCAATCCTCGACCCCTGCTGCAGACACTCCTCGGCCCGCTGCCGATTGCCTGTGAAAGTAATCACACCTTTGGGACCGGGCATCTTCAACTTCAAATAGACGTAACATGGACGGGCCATGAAACGCGCATATGCTGGACGGCCCAGAATCGCATGGTATGCACTCTGGAAGTCTACCACCTTGAATGTGAGCTTCTACTTGCGGAAGTTCTTGTCAGAGCTGAAGACGACATCCAACGCTATCTGGCCGAGTGATTTGGCCTTTCTTCCTGGGACGACTCCGTGGAACTGCATACTGCTCTCGCTAAGTCTAGACATCGGAATGGCCATTCCCTTGAGAGTGTCGGCGTACATGATATTCAAGCTGCTGCCGCCGTCCATGAGGACTTTGCGCAGCCTAACTCCTTCCACCACCGGGTCGACGACCAGAGCCTGCCTCCCTGGGGTGGGTACGTGTGCTGGGTGGTCTGACTGATCAAAGGTGATCGCAGTCGGTGACCACTTGAGGAACGTGGGAGTGGATGGGGTTGCCATGTTTACCTCCCTGTTGACCAGCTTCAGTCGACTTTTGCTTTCCACATCAGCAAAAATCATCAACGTTGCATGGACTTGGGGGAACGGATCCTCCTTGTCCTCATCATCCTTCTCGGTGTCCTTCTCACTTGGTTGTCCTTCGCCGAATCCTTGGATCAGGAGGTGACACTGCCGAGTGGTATGCTTCGGGAATATGACATTGCCTTCTTCATCCGTCTTCGTGCCGATTGGACACGGTTGATCTAGGATGGACTTTCCTGACTGCCTCTTCTTGGGGGTGTACTGTTCTTTCCCCTTGCCTTTGAACTTGGCATTTGTAACGGCCGTTGCCTCTGCCTGCGGAGTGGATTGAGCTTTCTGCTTCTACTTCCGATTGCTGTTCCCATATCCATCGGCGACTGACTTATGCTTGCCGCTACGTATGCGGTCCTCCTCTTCGCCATTTGCATAGCGCGCGGCTATCT
This sequence comes from Hordeum vulgare subsp. vulgare, assembly GCF_904849725.1. Taxonomy (NCBI): domain Eukaryota; kingdom Viridiplantae; phylum Streptophyta; class Magnoliopsida; order Poales; family Poaceae; genus Hordeum; species Hordeum vulgare. The sequence goes on from NC_058522.1 coordinate 224,605,992, forward strand.
CCATCATCTTGCTCATGGAGATGTCGCCTGTCCGACCGAACTTCATGTTACAGATCTCTGTACCGCACGCATGCCTTGAAGGCGCAGACTGCTTGGTGCTCTGTGACGTTCTCCACCGTGTGGTAGAGGGTCGTCCAGCGCTGGATGAAATCACGCAATGGCTCGTTTTGCTTCTGGACACAGTGCTGAAGCTGTACGAGACCAGCAGGGCGTTTGCACGTACCCTCGAAGGTCCTGATGAAGACTCGGGATATATCTGCCCAGCTGTAGATGCTTGACGGAGCTATCTGGTTTAGCCAAGCTCGCGCCGAACCGTCGAGCATCAGTGGGAGATGTTTCGTGGCGACATGGTCATCTCCGCCACCGATCTGGACCGGCACTCTGTAGTCGTCCAACCAAGTTTCTGGTTTGGACTCTCCCGTGAATTTGCTGATTCCCGTCGCCAATCGGAAGTAGGGAGGGATGTCAGCTGAGCGGATGGCCCGACTGAAGCACTCGGGGCCAGAAACAACGGTCCTGCTTCCACTCGGACGGTATCTATCGTGACCATCACGGTGGGCTCGACTTCTGTCGACCTTCTTCTAGGTGATGTACCCTCTTGCATCAGGTCTTGGATCATGCGCGCCACTGCCCGAACGACGGTCATCGTAATGTCGGGGTCCGTAAGGCCCACTCCGTGGAGGAGTATGTGAACGGCGACTATCTTCAGGATGAGACCGAATGGGAAGCGGATTCCGACTCGGGTCCCTGGAAGGGCTGCCCCCTCTGCATCGCTGGTGAGAGTCGGGACTGAAAACCGACCGATGCGTGTTCGCTTGAACAGAACTGTTGTGGATCATGTTGTGCGACTGGGAGACCGCCGAATTTTGCTGTTGCGCCGTATGCAACAAGGCACGGATCTTCTCGATTCCTCTACCAGCCTCTGAATCAGTCGGCTGGAGAGAATCGGCTATCCCGGCGGCTGCAGCCAAGTTGAGGATGGGTGTGCGGAACACCTCGACGTTGCTCTGGCGAGTGCATCGACTGGAAGACCGATGGTGTTGACGATGAGCGCCGGATGATTCTCTGAATTCACGTTCGTTCTGCCGAGTCCCGAGGGGACTTTCGTGGGAATCGTCCATGAGAACTTCGGCCGCAGGCCCGCGACCCGGATACTCAGAAGGTAGTTCAGTCGAAAATGACTCCAAGCACTAGGATGACGGCGGGACCACAACCGATTCAAGCACCGCCACTTGAGAGGACGCGTTTTGTCGCGCCTGGGCGTGTCGCACCCAATGCTGGAGCCGCGGACGACGGGATCGCTTGTTGCGGCGCGTGACGGGGGCGAAGATCGACACCGGGGTCGATGGCTGGAGAGGAAGAACACCGCGGGAACTGGCACGGAAGTGTATAGCCCCGCGACTGGGAAGCGCCCCGACGTCGAGGGGGTATCCCGAAGCCATGCCGAATCATCGGCGATGAAGGAGAGTGCACCGAAGAGGATCTCGTGACCCATGCACAAATCTCCGCCGGACGACATGACGAAAAAGATGAAATCGCAAACTCGCCGGAAGTCGCTTAGACGCCTGCCCCACGGTGGGCGCCAACTGTCGTGGGTATAAGTCTGACAGTAGAAGTATGGGGTACGAAAGTATATGGGCAGAGCCTTAGCTACGGTGAGGATGTATGAGTTCATGCCCCTCTACGGTGGAGGTAAAAGCCCTACCTCTTAGTGCTCTTGGGAGCTTTGTGTCGAGTGGATTATAGGATTACAGCAAGTGCCAACCCTCGTACCAGTGGTGAAGGGCGGCTTATATAGAGTGCGCTGCCCTTCATAATGGCCCGATGGACAGGGGTGGAATAGTGGTGAGTAAATGTTTACGTTACAGGTAACGTAAGCTTTAAATGCTAATAATGGTGTTTGAAAACGTATGACTGTTGCCCTCCTGGGAGGTTACGATGTACAGATTGGATTCCAGTTGGTACGTTAGATATGCTCCTTGTGGATCGTCGCCGACTGGATGATGGGGGCGTCCTTAGTTCAGTCGGAACTGTCTAAGGGCCTTGTCTTCTATGAAGGGTAGTCCTTGGGTAGGACCTATAGGGCAGACCTATGACCCTACCGTGGGACTATAACCCCATCACTAGGAAAGTGCTTAATGCCTTTCCTTAATGGAAATTGTAATCTAATATTTCCTTCCCTCATATGAATAATTGCACCAATCGTTCTAAGGAAAGGTCTACCAAGAATAATAGGACATGTAGGATTGCAATCTATATCAAGAACAATGAAATCTACGGGCACATAATTCCTATTTGCGATAATAAGAACATCATTAATCCTTCCCATAGTTTTCTTAATGGTCGAATGCGCTAGATACAAATTTAAAGAGCAATCATCAAATTCACGAAAACCTAGCACATGACATAAAGTTTTTGGAATCGTGGAAACGCTAGCACCCAAATCACACAAAGCATGGCACCCATAATCTTTAATTTTAATCTTAATAGTAGGTTCCCAGTCATCATAAAGCTTTCTAGGTATAGAAACTTCCAACTCAAGTTTTTCTTCAAAAGATTTCATCATAGCATCTACAATATGTTTAGTAAAAGCTATATTTTGATTATAAGCATGCGGAGAATTCAATATGCATTGCAACAAGGAAACACAATCAAGCAAATAACAACTATCATAATTAAAGTCCTTGAAATCCAAAAGAGTGGGTTCATTGCTATTTAATGTTTTGACCTCTTCAATCCCACTTTTATCAATCTTAACATTAAGATCTATAAACTCCGAATCATTGGGACGCCTTTTAACTAACATTGACTCGTCTCCAATCCCATCTTTTTTAAGATTCATATTAGAAAACAAAGATTTGATAGGAGTCACATAAATCACTTTAAGAACTTCATCATTATTATCACGAGAACACACCTTTTCAAGCCATTCGCGCTTAGCACGTATTCTAGCGGTTCTTTCCTTACACTCATCAATAGAAATTCTCATAGCTTTTAAAGACTCTGTAATATCATGCTTGTGTGGAATAAATCTAATTTTCATAGAATCTATCTCAAGAGAAATTCTACCAACGTTCCTAGCCAAATCATTAATCTTGAGCAACTTTTCTTCAATCATGGCATTGAAATATTTTTGCGAGATAATCATTAATATTATTATCAAGATCAGAGGGCATCTTATTATAACTTCCATAAGAATTGTTCTAGGAATTACCATAATTATTAGAGAATTACTAGGAAATGACCTAGGATTGAAATTATCTCTATACGCGTTATTGCCAAAATTGTTCCTACCAACAAATTTCACATCCATAGAATCATTAATATTTCCAATCAAAGAAGACAAAGGCATATCATTGGGATCAATTGGAGCACTCTTAGTAGCAAACAATTTCATCAATTCATCCATCTTTTCACTCAAAGCATTTATTTCTTCAATAGGGTGCACTTTTTTACTAGTAGGAGATCTTTCGGTATGCCATTGAGAGTAATTTTCCATAATATTATCTAGGAGTTTAGTGGCTTATCCTAATGTGATTTCCGTAACCACCCATGGAGGAATCTAAAAGATTTCTAGCAGGAAACTTTAGACACGCATAAAAAATTTGTATAATCATCCATAAACTCAAACCATGCGCGGGGTAATCCCTAGTCATTAGTTTCATCCTCTCCAAAGATTGTGCAACATGCTCATGATCAAGTTGCTTAAAATTAATTATATCGTTCCTAAGGGAGAACATCTTAGCGGATGGGAAGTACTTGGAAATAGAAGCATCTTTACACTTATTCTATGAATCAATACTATTTTTAGGCAAAGATGAAAACCAAGTTTTAGCAGATCTCGTAGTGAGAAAGGAAATAGCTTAAATTTAACAATTTCATTATACATATCTTTATTCTTTTGCATATCACACAACTAAACGAAAGTATTTAGATGGGATGCGGCATCTTCACTAGGAACGCTAGAAAATTGTTCTTTCATAACAAGATCAAGCAAAGCGTCATTAATTTCATATGATTCCGCACTAGTGGCGGGAGCAATCGGAGTACTAATAAAATCATTATTATTAGTAGTGTAAAAGTCACATAACTTGGTATTCTCTTGAGTCATCGTGAAAAAGTATGCAATATAGCACACAAGCAAGCAAACAAAAAGACGAACGGAAGAAGGGCGAATAAAAAGGCAAATGTTTTGGGTATTTTATGAAAATTGTTGTAGAAGTGGGGGAGAGGAAAACGAGGGGCAAATGGAAAATAAAGTAAATGCAACAGATGAGTTTGTGATGGGTACTTGGTAGGCTTGATCTTGCTATGTATCCTCCCCGGCAACGGCACCAGAAATCCTTCCTCCTACTTCTTGAGCTTGCGTTGGTTTTCCCTTGAAGAGGAAAGGGTGATGCAGCAAAGTAGATAAGTATTTCCCTCAGTTTGTTGAGAACCAAGGTATGAATCCAGTAGGAGGAACAAGCAAGCCCCCAATCTTGCACCTACACAAACAATCAAACACTTGCACCTATCGCTAAAAAGGGGTTGTCAATTCCTTCACGGTTATTTGCAAGGATGAGGTCTGATAGAGATAGATATAAAATATTGCTAGAACTAAAAGTAAAACAAAAGTAAATAAACTGCAGCAATATATTTTTTATATTTTTGGTTTATAGATCTAAAAGTATAATATGGAAAATAGACCCGGAGGCCATAGGTTTCACTAGAGGCTTCTGTCATGAAGGAAAATAATATGGTGGGTAAACAAATTATTATGAAAATATAATGGCGGGAGCAATTGATAGAATAGAGAATAGTTATGAAAATATCCAAGGCAATGATTATGCATATAGGCATCACGTCTATGTCAAGTAGAACGAAACGATTCTGCATCTACTACTATTACTCCACACATTGACCGACTCCTGCGTGCATCTAGAGTATTAAGTTCATGAAGAAGAGAGTAACGCATTAGGTAAGATGACATGATGTATAGGGATAAACTCAAAAAATATGATGAAAACCCCATCTTTTTATCCTTGATGACAACAATGCAATACGTGCCTCGCTACCCCCACTTTGTCACTGGGTGAGGACACCGTAAGATTGAACCCAAAACTAAGCACTTCTCCCATTGCAAGAATTACCAACCTAGTTGGCCAAACCAAACTAATAACTCGACGAGACTTGCTAAGATATGAAATCATGCATATAAGAATTCAAAGAAGATTCAAATTATATTCATAGATAATCCGAACATAAACACACAATTCATTGGATCTCGACAAACACACCGCAAAAGAGTATTACATCGGATAGATCTTCATGAACGTCATGAAGAACATGGTATTGAAGAAGAAAGGGAGAGAAGAAGTCATCTAGCTACTAGCTATGGATCCGTAGGTGTGTGGTGAACTACTCACGCATCATCGGAGGGGCAATGGAGTTGATGTAGATGCCTTTTGTGATTGATTCCCCCTTTGGCAGATTACCGGAAAAGGCTCCCGGATGGGATCTCACAGGAATAGAGGCCCACGGCGGCGGAAAAGTATTTTTTGTTGCTCTTTTGGTATTGGGGGAATATTTGGGAATTTATAGGAGGAGGATTAGGGTTAGGAGGGCTACTGTGGGGCCACAAGCCAGCCCCCCCCTAGGGAACGCCTTGCAGGCTTGTTGTCTCCCGGAAGGTTTCCTGCCCCCTCTCCAAGTCAGGCAGGTTTCTTGTGGTCCAAGAAAAATCATTCGAGAGATTTTATTCCGCTTGGACTCCGTTTAGTATTCATTATCTTCAATACTTAAAACAAGGAAAAAATAGAAACTCGCACTAGGATCTAGATGAATAGGTTAGTCCCAAAAATAATATAAAATGGCATATTAATGCATATAGAACATCCAATACAGATAATATAATAGCTTGGAACAATAAAAAATTATAGATACATTTGAGACGTATCAACGTACCACTACATCAACCGCATTCTTGAACTCTTCCGATTAGCGATCTACAAGGGTATATTCGATATCTCCTCTCGTAGATGGTCATCACCATGAATAGATTGTGTTTGCATGTAAGAAAAAAATTGTTTCCCATGCAACGTTCCCCAACAGTGGCATCATGAGCTAGGTCTATGTGTAGATGATATCTCGGGTAGAAAACAAAGGAGTTTCTGGGTGTTGATATTCAGATTGCTTCCCTCCTTAGTTTTTTCTTGATTCGGCGGTATTGTTGGATGAAATGGCCCGGGCCAACTTTACTTGTCCATGTACGGGAGACCAGTTCCATCGATCTACATGCAAGTTTTTGCATAAAGATGACTGGCGGGTGTCTGTCTCTCCTACTTTAGTTGAATCGGATTCGACAAAAGGCGGTCCTTGTAAAAGGGTAAATAGCATATCACCATTGTTGTTTTGCGAAGGTAAGAAACATTCTTACTAGATACCCATAGCAGCCACGTAAAATTTGCAACAACAAATTAGAGGACATCTGACTTGTTTTTGGAGGTATGCATGTGATATGATATGGCGAAAGACATGATGATGTATATTTGATGTATGAGATGATCATGTTGTAATAGTTAGTATCGACTTGTATGTCGATGCTATGGAAACCGGCAGGAGCCATAGGGTTGTCTTTAATTTTTGAGAGCTTAGTGATGCATTACTTTCTCGCTAAATTAGTAGAAATAATAGTACAAGCATAGATGGCGCGACAACCTCGATGGGAGCACAACGATGGAGATCATGATGATGCAGGTCATGTCGGTGCTTTGGAGATGGAGATCAAAGGCACAAGATCATGGCCATATCATCTCACTTATGATTTGCATGTGATGTTAATCCTTTTTATGCACCTTGTTTTGCTAAGGACTACAGTAGCATTATAAGGTCATCCCTCACTAAATTTCAAGATAAAATTGTGTTCTCCCCGAGTGTGCACCGTTGCGGAAGTTCGTCATTTTGAGACACCACGTGATGCTCGGGTGTGATAGACTCTACGTTCACATACAACGGGAGCAAGGCAGTTTTGCACACGCGGAACACTAAATTTGACGAGCGTAGCATGTACAGACATGGCCTCGGAACACAAGAGACCGAAAGGTATAACATGAGTCATATAGTTGATATGATCAACATGAAGAAGTTCACCATTGAAACCACCTCATCTCATGTGATGATTGGAGTTGGGCTGGTGGATTTGGATCATGTGTCACTCGAATGACTAGAGGGATGTCCATTTGAGTGGGAGTTTTAAGTAATTTGATTAACTAAACTCATTATCTTGAACAATAGTCTAAGTAATCTTTGCAAATTTAAGTTATAGTTCAATGGCTCGTGCAGTAGCACCCCTGAATTTTAATGCGTTCGTAGAGAAAGCTAAGCTAAAAGACGATGGGAGAAAATTTGTTGACTAGGCCCATAATCTGAGGCTTATCCTCACGGTTTCCCAAAAGAGCTATGTCCTTCATGCACCGCTAGGTGATGCACCCCTCTTCCTGGCGGCTGAAGACGTTATGAACGTCTAGCACTCGCGTGTGGATGACTACTCAGTAGTTCAGTGTGCGATCTTGTATGGCTTAGAAGAGAGACTTCAAAGATGTTTTGAATGTCATGGAGCATATGAGATGTTCCAGGAATTGAAGTTTATCTTTGAGAAGAATGCCCGGATCGAGAGGTATGAGACCTCCGATAAGTTCTATGCTTGCAAAATGAAGGAGAACGGATGTGTCAGTGCGCATGTACTCAGAATGTCTCGGTATGCCAACCATTTGCCTGAGTTGGGAATTGTTCTCCCGCCAGAGGTGATCATTGACAGAGTTCTCCAATCACTGCCACCTAGCTACAAAAGCTTTGTTCTAAACTACAACATGCAAGGGATGAATTAATCAGTCGCCAAGCTGTTTGCGATGCTGAAATTCACTGAGTTAGAAATCCAAAAGGAACATCAAGTGTTGATGGTCAATACAACCACCAGTTTCAAGAAAAATGTTAAGGGCAAGAAAGGTAACTTCGAGAAGAGTGGCAAAGTTATTGCCCCTCCCGTGAAGTAACCCAAGGCTCGGACCAAGCCAGAAACTGAGTGCTATCATTGCAAGGGGACTGGTCACTAGAAGCGAAACTGCCCCAAGTATCTGGCCGACAAGAAGGCGGACAACGCCAAACAAGGTATATATGGTATATATGTTATTGGTGTGTACCTCACCAACTCTCGTTGTAGTGCCTGGGTATTTGACACCGATTCGGTTGCTCACATTTGCAACTCAAAACAAGAACTACGAAATAGATGGAGGTTGGCGAAGGATGAAGTGACGATGCTCATGGGAAATGCTTCCAAGGTTGATGTGATCGCCGTCGGCATGCTCTCACTTCAGTTACCATCGAGATTAACGATGAACCTAAATAATTCTTATTTAGTGCCTGCGTTAAGCATGAAGATTATATATGGATCTTGTTTATTGTGAGATGGTTACTCATTTAAATCAAAGAATAATGGTTATACTATTTATATGAGTAATATCTTTTATGGTCATGCACCACATTGTGAGGGGTTTATTCTTATTGAATCTCGATAGTAATGACACACATGTTCATAACATTGATGCCAAAACATGTAGAGTTGATAATGATAGTATCACTTTCTTGTGGCACTTCCGCTTAGGTGATATTGGTGTAAAGTGGATGAAGAAACTCCATGCTGATAGACTTTTGGAGTCACTTGATTTTGAATCACTTGCCACATGTGAACCATGCCTCATGGGCAAGATGACCAAAATTCTGTTCTCCGGAACAATGGAGCGAGCAAGTGGCTTATTGGAAATCATACATACAAATGTGTGCGGTCCGATGAGCATTAAGGCACGCGGTGGATATCGTTATTTTCTCACCTTCACTAATAACTTGAGTTGATATGGTTATATTTACTTAATGAAACACAAGTCTGAAACATTTGAAAAGTTCAAGAAATTTCAAACTGAAGTGGAGAATCATCTAACAAGAAGATCAAATTCCAACGTTCTGATCGAGGAGGAGAATATCGGAGTTATGAGTTTGGCACTCACTTAATACAATGTGGAATTGTTTCAAAGTTGACTCTGCCTGGAACACCATAGCGCAATGGTGTGTCCGAATGTCGTAATCGTACTTTATTGGATATGGTGCATTATATTATGTCTATTGCCAATTTGCCATTGTCATTTTGGGGTTATGCATTAAATAAAGCTGCATTCACTTTAAATAGGGCACCATCAAAATCCGTTGAGATGACGCCATATGAACTATGGTTTGGTAAGAAACCAAAGTTGACGTTTCTTAAAGTTTGGGGATGTGATGCTTATATCAAAAAGCTTCAGCCTGAAAAGCTGGAACCCAAAGCGGAGAAATACTTCTTCATAGGATACCCAAAAGTGGCAGGTTGGTACCCCTTCGATCTCAGATCCGAAGGCAAAGTATTTATCACTAAAAATGGAACATTTCTTGAAAAAGAGTTTCTCTCGTAAGAATTGTGTGGGAGGAAGATAGAACTTGATGAGGTTGTTGAAACTTCACTTCAATCGGAGAGTAGCGCAGCACAGAAAGTTGTTTCCGTGGATCCTACATCAATTGAAGAGGAAGCTAATGATGATGATCATGAAGCTTCGAATCAAGTTACTATCGAGCCTCGTAGGCCAACAAGGGAACGCACCGCTCCTTAGTGGTATGGTAACCATGTCTTAACAGTCATGTTGTTGGACAACGATGAACCTACGAGCTACACAGAAGCGATGGTGGGCCCAAATTCCAACAAATGGTTAGAGGCCATCAAATCCGAGATAGGATCCATGTATGAAAAAATGTGGGCTTTCAAAGAATTACCTGAAGGGCGAAAGGCCATTCAGAATAAATGGATCTTTACGAACAAGACGGACGCCGACGTTAATATCACCGTATATAAAGCTCGACTTGTGGCAAAGGGTTTTTCACAAGTTCAAGGAGTTGTCTACGATGAGACTCTCACCCGTAGCGATGCTTAAGTCCGTCAGAATCATGTTAGCAATAGCTGCATTTTTCAATTATGAAATTTGACAGATGGATGTCAAAATAGTGTTCCTTAACAGTTTCCTTAAGGAAGAGTTGTATATGATGTAACCAGAAGGTTTCGTCGATCCAGAGAATGCTAACAAAGTGTGCAAGCTCTAGCGATCCATTTGTGGACCGGTGCAAGCATCTCGGAGTAGGAATCAGCGTTTTGATGAGGTGATCAAGGTGTTTGGCTTAATACAAGTTTATGGAGAAGCTTGTATATACAAGAGAGTGAGTGGGAGCTCTATAGCGTTTCTAATGTTATATGTGGATGACACATTGCTGATTGGAAACAATATAGAATTTTGAGGAACTGTAAAGGATTATTTGAACAAGAGTATTTCAATGAAAGACCTAGGAGAATTTGCTTACATATTAGGCATCACGATATATAGAGATAGACCGAGACGCTTAATAGGACTTTCACAGAGCACATACCTTTTGAAGAAGTTCAAAATGGATCAGTCCAAGAGAGGGTTCTTGCCTGTGTTGCCAGGTGTGAAGTTGAGTAAGAGTCAATGCCGAGTGACTGCAGAAGATAGAGAAAAGATGAGTGTCGTCCCCTATGCTTCATCCATAGGCTCTATCATGTATGCAATGTCATGGACAAGACCAAATGTCACCCTTGCCATAAGTATGACAGGAAGGTTTCAAAGTGAACCAGGAATGGAACACTCGACAACGGTCCAGAATATCCTGAAGTACGTGAAAAGGACTAAGGAAATGGTTCTCGTGTATGGAGGTGATCAAGAGCTCATCGTAAAGGGTTACGTCAATGCAAGTTTTGACACTGATCTCGATGACTCTAGGTCGCAAATCAGATACGTATATATTCTCAATGAGGGTGCGGTAAGCTGGTGCAGTTCCAAGAAAAGTGTGGTAGCTGATTCTACATGCGAAACGGAGTATATAGCTACCTCGGAGGCGTCTAAAGAAGGTGTCCAGATGAAGGAGTTCATGACAGATCTTGGAGTTGTGCCAAGTGCACTGGATCCAATGACTCTGTTCTGTGACAACACTGGTGCCATTGCTCTAGCCAAGGTATCGAGGTTTTACAAGAGGACCGGACACATAAAGCGATGCTTCAATTCGTTCCGTGATTGCATCAAATAGGACGACATAAATAGTTGCAAAGTGCAAACGGATCTAACTATTGCACGCCCATTGAATAAGCCTCTTCCACGAGCGACACATGATCAACACCAGAAATATATGGGTGTTAGATTCATTACAATGTAAATCACATAGTGATGTGAGCTAGATTATTAACTCCGGTGCAAGTGGGAGACTGTTGGAAATATGCCCTAGAGGAAATAATAAAATAGTTATTATTATATTTCCTTGTTCAAGATAATTGTTTATTATCCATGCTAGAATTGTATTGATTGGAAACTCAACTACATGTGTGGATACATAAACAACACACTGTCCCTAATAAGCCTCTAATGGACTAGCTCGTTGATCAAAAATGGTCATGGTTTCCTGACCATGGACATGAGTTGTCATTTGATAACAGGATCACAGCATTAGGAGAATGATGTGATGGAAAAGACCCAAACTATAAACATAGCATCTAACCATGTAAGTTTAATGCTACTGTTTTCTGCATGTCAAGTATCAGTTCCTATGACCATGAGATCATGCAACTCCCGGACACGGGAGGAATTCCTTGTGTGTATCAAACGCCACAACGTAACTGGGTGACTATAAAGGTGCTCTATGGGTATCTTCGAGGGTGTCGGTTGGGATGGCATGAATCGAGACTGGGATTTGTTGCTCCGTATGACGGAGAGGTATCGCTGGGCCTACTCGGTAATACAACGTCACAATGAGCTTGCAAGCAATGTGACTAAGGATTTAGTCATGGGATCTTCTATTACGGAACGAGTAAAGAGACTTCCCGTAACGACATTGACCTAGGTACGGAGATACTGATGATCGAATATCGGGCAAGTAACATACCAATAGACAAAGGGAATAGCATACGTGATTGATTGAATACTTGATACTGAGGTTCGACTGATGAAGATATTCATAGCATATGTAGGAGACAATATGGGCATGCAGGTCCCGCTATTGGTTATTGACCACAGGGTTCGATAACGATATAAGCATGATTGAGTCATTTTGTTGGTGACCGAAGGTTGTTCGGAGTCCTAGATGAGTTCCCGGACGTGACGAGGTTCTCCGGAATAGTCCGGAAGTGATGGTTGATATATAGGATGAAGGTCATCGGAGTCCGGAAGTGTTCCGGGGTGTACCGAGGGAATAACAAAGTGCTGAAAGGGGTTTCGGGAGGCCCCGACAATTGTTGGGGGCCTCATGGGCCAAGGGGGTTGGGCGCAACCCCTCTCCCCAACCCACTTCAGACAAAGGGGAGGTGGCCTCCTCCTTGGGGCGCCGCTAGACCAACTTTGGTGGCAAGGCACGCAAGTGGGAGGGGCCACCCAACCCTAGCCGCCACCCCTCCCTTGGCCGTCGGCCCCTAGGGGAAACCCTAGGGCGCCCTCTCCTCTCACTCCCACCTATATACAGAGAGGTAGAGAGAGGGCAGCCATACGACAATCTTTCCGCGGCGCTGTACCTCCTCTCCCTCGTAGTTCTCTCCTCCAAACAACCCATGGCGAAGCCCTGCTGAGCTGTCACCACCAACACCTCACCACGCCGTCATGCTACCAGAGGACTCAGGCTGCTACTTCACCATCGCTCGCTGGATCGAGGTGGTGAAGGTGTCACCAAGGTGTACATGTGTTGAACGCGGAAGTGCCATCCGGTCGGCACTTGATTGGGAGATCGCGGGACGGTTCATGATTGGAACACGGAGATGTACCACTACATCAACCGCGTTCTTGAAATCTTCTGCTTAGCAATCTACAAGGGTATGTAGATTCAATCTCTCCTCTCGTAGATGGTCGTCACCATGGATAGATCGTGTTTGCACATAGGAAATTTTTTGTTTCCCATGCAACGTTCCCCAAGAGTATTAGATCGAGATACGATTCCAAGTCGTCCTCTTATCGTGGACACGACTATCTGAATAGTTCAATTCATCCCTGTAGGGGTGCACCACATTTCCCAACACACTCGATCAACTCTGGCCGGATACAAATTCCTCGGTCATGCCCGACCTCGGAAGATCAACACATCGTAACCCTACCTAGGATCAACGAAGAGGCTAGCGTGTCGGTCTACATCCTAAGCACACAGGGGTCTTGGGCCAATCGCCCTTTGCACTACTCCATGTTGCGGGGGAGGCCGAGATCAGTCCTAGCACCTCTTATACAAGATCAATGCTCTCCAATGCTCACGTCTGAAGAGCTTCGGTTGATACAATGATGCTAAGTGCCCACAATTGTCCCTGCATGAAGGTTAGTGCAAAATAAGGTCAATCGACGAGCTCACATCAAATACCCAATCCCATTAATGTTTTAGTTAAATGGGGCGACAATCGGCAATCCACGGTACATGGTCCCATCGCCCCGTCTCGAGGATGTGTGGCAAGGGCCAAGAATGCCCGGCCACGCCTCGTCACATTCACGCGGGAATCCACCCATACCACACATTTCATCATGTTCCAGTAGTAAAGTGAAAGTAATCGCGTGTGTGTAAGATCGGGGGAGTCCGAGGTATCACCCTCGATGGATTCCAATCAATGTGACCGTCGAGGTGACTAGGGAGGAATCACCATTGATGGTTCATGCTTCAGGGGTTGCCCGACAGAGTCATTATCGGAAGTGGTGAAGGAGGAATCACCCTCTATAATCCACCTTCAGTTAACTACACTATAGAGCTAATATTAGGAGTACATAACGAGGTGTGACCCTCGATACTCGATAGTTGCTCTACGGAGTCGTACAAATAAGGGGGTGTGAAGTGATGTGACGGGTCATGGCTCGTCGATCAGTTGATCGAGTCTTCCATGATAAAGAAGGGGCAACTAGGGCTAGTGGGGTCATTGGGGATCACTACTCCAGCTCTACTAAGCATTTGATATGCAGTAGCATACAACAATAGTTTATCAAAATAGGCTATGCTTCAGCATAGGAGCTATCTAAAACAGTAGCAAAATCTAATGCACACATGGGGGGAGAAAGAATGGACGATATAGGGATGATTAAGGGTGTTTGCTTGCCTTGTTGATGTGCTGCAAAAGGCTAGTTGTCATGGGGTAGTCGTACCCAGCACCAGTGTTTGCTTGCCTTGTTGATGTGCTGCAGAAGGCTAGTTGTCATGGGGGAAGAAACAATAAATAAAAGCAGGCAGATTCATCATGATGCATGATATAGCAATATGGGGTTCTAGGCATGAGCTAACACAATACTACTCGTCACGGATGCAGCGGGAAAATATGTGGCGATTTCGAGTTGTCGTATTTGGATTTGTCGTATTTTATGAGCAACTTTCATATATAAATTATTTTCATCTAACTTACATATTATTTTAAATTCAATTTCCTATTTTTAAATCATTTTTAAGAATTTATGTGAATTATTTTCAGTAGAAAATGCTTTATTGCATCACCATGATGTGAGCATGACATCAGTAGTCAACGGTCTCTATTGACTGGTCAACTGAGTACTCGACCCCATGTGGTATAGACAGTGGGGTTAACAATATTTTATTTAATAAAATTATCTAATTAAACTGACACGACCCCATCTGTCATTGTCTATTTAATTCAAATTTTTTATTTTAATTAGAGGCTAGTGGGCACGACCCATATGCCCATGGGGGTGGTGGCCCCACGTGTCAGGGGCTCGGTTGCCCAGTCACCGTAGGTGACCGGGTCAATTGTCAATAGGGGCTAGGGGGACATGCACGTGAGTCGCACGGGGAGGTGGCCCCGGTCGGCCAAGTCAGCTTCGGCAATCGGAGGCATCGCCGGCGACCACGAATTGCGGCGGAGGGGCTCGGGCCTCATCAAAACTCGTCAGAAAATGGCCAACGGGGACGGGACCGGACAAGGGAGACGAGCTGCGTCGAACCGTGGCAGTGGCATGGGCTGGGGTGGCCAATGGTGAGCGCAGGAATGACGACAATAGTGGAGGCGCTCGGGTTTCAACGGGAGACGGGGCTGCGATGCACTAGTGAGCTAGCTAAGCGGCTAGTGAGGGCCTATGTGGTGCTAAGAGTCGAGTGGTGGCGAGCGCTTGACCAAAAGGTCGCCAGAGGCTCGTTGGCGACGAGCCCGAACCGAGCCGAGCATCGACAATGGGGGAGAAGGGAGCTATGGGGCTAGAGCAAGCTCGAGAGAGAGGGGAGAGGAAGATGAGCTTACATCGCTCTTGTAAGTGAGCTTAGGTTGCTCTTGCGAGGCCTGGTGCGATCAGATTTGTCGCTTGAGTGCGGCAGGGTCGGGAGGAGGAATAAGAGGTCGATGTGCGCTAGGGTGGCTTCAGGTTCTAGCTCGATAGAAAGTAGGTAGCGGTGGACGGTGGGAAGATTATGGTGTGGCCCTAGGCAACGGCAATGCCGGAGAGAGTGCGGGCGGCGGTGGCCACGGCGATGACAGCAGAATCGTATGTGAGGGAGGATCAACGGGGCATGAGGGGGAAGATTGGGAGTGGATCTAGAGTTCCATGGGGTGTGCACTGGCTTTATAGCAATCAAGGAACTGCTCGATGTGTGCCACGGCGACGGCCGTGGCACGTGGCATCCATCGGTAGCCTCCATGCGACCTCAGGTGAGTAGGAGGAAGCGGAAGGAGGTAGGTGCGCTGGCTGGGCCGGCTAGGCTGGTGCTGTAGCACACTAGAGCCCACGGGCACACATCCCATCTTTTCTTTTCCTTTTACTTTTCAATTTTTTTTATTTGTTCCTATATTCATTTTATATTTGTAACAAAATCTGTTTTGTAAAATTGTGGATCTAGTCCATAGTTCATCTTGTAATTTTTAGGTTTTGTCACAAAAGTTTGGGGGCCATTGGGAAAGTGTGGGAACTATCATAACTAAAAAGGTATTTAATTAATTTATTTGGCCTGTGATATAATTATTTTGAGGCACAAAATTACATGCTAAATTTATGGTTTCAATTGTACAATGACTAGGTGAATATTTGCAGGGCCACCATGATTGTAGTTTTCATGTTAGGCAGAATATTTAATCCACTTAATATTTGGATTTTGAATTTCAAAGGGAATTTGAAATGAGATATGATTCAAAGGTTGATCAAGCACTGTTTAGGAAAAGCATTCAGCTTAATCTTCACCATCACTCTAGCTTAATTACATTGTTAGTGTAGTTTAATGCAAGGGTGTCACAATAGGAAGAACTCTTCTTTCTAAGATCATCATTGATTGCTTTCAAAAATTCATGCTCTTGTAGTAAATTTAGCTTCTCGAAGCATAGCTTCTCATGACTTCTTACAAGCTCTCTATGATCTTCTAGAGTAGATTCATGGGCTAACTTATGAGTGTTTAGTTCTTTAGTTAGAACCTCAATGTCCTACTTATCATCATCACACGACTTATCTTGACTAGCATGATTATCATCAAGTTCATTTTGACTAACATTACTAGTTTTATCAGAGCGCAAGTCATCATCTCCAAGTAAGTCATCCTCGTCACTATTTAAGTCAAAGTATTCAGGGTGTGATACCTTGGGGCCTTTAGCCATGAAGCAATTTCCAAATCCTTCATTTGGTGAATCAAATATATCAAAGGAATTGGAGGATACAAGTGCTAGTCTGGCAACACATTCATCTTGACTATAGTCGGAGTTAGAGTGGTAGCTTCTCTCGGATTCGTTGTCGGATTTGAAGCCGGATACCCATTTGAAAGTGCGTTATATAGACTAGAGGGGGTGAATAGGAGATTTTTATAATTTCATCACTGAGGAAATTCCTAGTGAGGGAAGTCCTCGGTCATGAACTGAGTGCAACAGAAATAGTACACGATCAGGTGTGCAAAAACGTCTACAGCAAAGTACTCGATGAGGTTTCAGAGATTCGGTTTGCACAGTTCGCAAGTACAGAGTAAGCAGGTGAAGATTAACTGAAGTGAAGAATTTGAGGTTGAGGAAATTCAGAGAAAGTCTTCAGACAAATTCTTCAAACAGTACAGATGAATGTCTTCAACATACAATTGACGAAATGAGAAGGTTGAAGAAATAGAACCCGTAACTTGATGAAGACAATTATTGATGACCTAGTTCCAACTGTTGTGACAGTTGAACGTCTAGTTCGGAGCGGCTTGGTATTGAAACCAAAGGACACACAATCCCTACCGTGTTCTCCTTGAGCTAAGGACACACAGTCCTCGCCCAATACTCATGGTAAGTCTTGAGGGAAGACTTCCAAATCCTCACAAACTTGGTCACCTGGCAATCCACAATTGATTGTTGGATGCTCTTGACCAAGACGCCTAACCATCTGGAGGATACACAGTCCTCAAAGGTAACAAGCGTTGGATCCACACAGGAACAACTTCTTCAGTGATGCTCAATCACTTGGGTTTTTGGTTTGGGTTTGGTCTTTGGGGTATTTCCTCACTTGATGATTTTCTCTCGAAGACTCTAAGGAATTTGGGTTTCTCTAAATAACAAGTGTGAGTTTCTCTCGGAGTAGCTAGCCAGCAATTGGTTGTGGGGGCGGCAATTTATAGCCAGGGAGCATCCCGACATGATTTGACATAAATGCCCTTTAATAATATGACCATTGGGTGGATAAGATAAGTAAGGTGGCGCGTGGTGCGGCAACGGTCAGGACTTTCAACTGTGAAAATCCTCATGTCTCTCATATTCCTCACTTTGAGGTTTTGATGGATTTAGGCTTGTGTTGAGCATCATGAGGAAAATCATTCCGTAGTTTTACCTGGACCCCCTTTAACAGTACGATGTTCCTCTGACTCAATTATAAAGAAAATGAAATAGAAAGACTAAATCTTCATGCTTCAAAGTCTTCAGAGTGCTTTTCTTCACGACACACTGAATTCCTCACCTTCAATATCTTCATGAGGAATATCAATTTCTTCGCAATTACCTCGCGATCAAAGTCTTCAAGGAAAGACCAAAGTCTTCACCCTAAGACATGCAATTTTAGGGGTCGATATTCATCGGATAACTTAAACTCCTCAGCGACTTATAGTGTGTGTGTACACTCACAAACATATCAGTCTCTTAACCTATAAGTCTTCAAACCACCAAAATCACTAAAGGGCACTTGATGCACTTATAATCTCCCCCTTTTTGGTGGTTGATGACAATTAGGTTAAGTTTTCAACGGTGATAGTAATATGGAATGTAAGTACAGAGTTTGAGGAATTTGAAGTCAAGATACACAGAAACTCCCCCTGAAGATGTGCATGTTTTGAGGAATCTGCTTTGAATAGCAGAGGCACATTGATGATTTATATCATGGAGATCTCCCCCTATATTTTGCAATTCATGCATGCATTTGAAATATAGTATGAGGAATTAGAAATGCATGATGAAAAATGGTGTCTCGCGAATTTCAGCATGCCTGCATTAATAATCTTTGAGGAATAACCATGCGAGGAAAAACGTTCAAACGAGTCAGAACACCATCAGGCTTAAGTTACAACTCATTACATCAAAAATTTCAGAAGATCCAAGTGTTTGTAACTTAATAAAGTATATAAACCCATAAAAAGAATCCCGCTTGAAGACTAAATCTCAGATTTCTCCCCCTTTGTCATCAAGTGACGAAAAGGGACAAAACTGAGGACTAATGCCCTTGAAGAATTTCACTTCTGCGTTGAAGTAGAGGCGTGAGCATCCTTGGAGGAAAAATTCTTTATTGGACCAGTTGCAGTATCATCTGGTTCTTCATCTGATTCTGCAATGCGAAATGAAGAAAATGAGTTGTCCTCCAAGTGAGGAACTGGAATAGGCTTGTATTTCTTCTTTGGAAGCCACGACCACTCAAAGTCTTGAGTAAATTCGATTTCTTCAAGTTCCTCACGAGTCTTCAGGCGAGCCAAGGTGGCCCAAGTGCCATCAAATACCTCATGTAGATAATAGTGATTGTTCTTCACTAAATTTTGAGTCTCGTTGAGGCTTTTCACAATGGCGCCAAACTGTCGTTTTACCCACTTGTGATTGCGATCGACTTTCTGGTGAAGACTGAGGAGAAGGTATTTGTTAGTCATCACCCTAGGGGCAGTTGGGCTTGAAGGTTCTTGAGTGGCAGTGTCATCATATGAGGAATAAGAGTCAGCCTTGCGAAATTAGCCATCTAGGGGCAGATTTCCTTCATCAATCACAGACTTTCCTTTGCCTTCAACTAGTTGAAAAGATTTCTTGATGACTTTGATAGGCGGAAGATCGCTGAGGTGATTCTGAAAGTCAGCTTGGTAGTTGATGGCGGAGTTGTTCCTGATGAACCTCATCTAGTGCCCCTTAGTGATTTTGGTGGTATGAAGACTTATAGGTTAAGTATCTAATGTGTTCATGAGTGTATACAGGATCTATAAGTCGCTGAGGAGTTTGAAACATTCGATGAACATCGACCCCTAAAAATGTATAGCTTCGTCTGAAGAAATTGGTCTTCTGCTGAAGACTTTGATCGCGAAGAAATTGCGATGAAATTGATATTTCTCATGAAGATATTGAAGATGAGGAATTCGGTGTGTCCTGAAGAAAATCAATCTGAAGACTTTGAAGCATGAAGATTTATCCTTTCTGTTTTATTTTCTTCACACTTGAGTAAAAGGAACACTATACTGTTAAAGGGGGTCGAGGTAACACTTGAAAATGAATTTCCTCATGATGCTCAACCCAAGCCTAATCCTACCAAAAGCCTCAAGTGAGGAATATGAGAGACATGAGGACTCTCACAGTTGAGGGTCCCGACCGTTGCCGCAATTTGCGCCACATCACCGATCTTGTCCACTCCAACGGTCATATTATTTAAGGGCATTAATGTCAAATCATGTTGGGATGCTCCCATGCTATAAATAGTCGCCCCCCACAACCATTAGCTGGTTGGCTGCTCCGTTAGAAAGTGACACTTGTCATAAGAGCAACCCAAATTCCTCAGAGTCTTCGAGAGTAATTCATCAGTGAGGAAATACCCAAAACACCAAACCACAAACCAAAACCAAGTGATTGAGCATCACTGAAGAAGTTGTTCTTGTGTGGAACTGAAGCCTTTTACCTTTGAGGACTGTGCATCCTCCAGACGGTTAGGTGTCATAGTCTAGAGCAATCGAGGAGTCAATTGTGGATCCCCAGGTGACAGTTTTGTGAGGGTTTGGAAATCTGACCTGAAGACATACCATGAGTGTTGGGCGAGGACTGTGTGTTCTTAGCACAAGGAGAATACGGCATGGACTGTGTGTCCCGACACTGTGTGTCTTTTGGTTTCAATACCAAGCCGCTCCAAAATAGATGTACAACTGTCACAGCAGTTGGAACTGGGTCATCGACCACTGTCTTCACAGTGAAATGGGTTATATTTCTTCAACTCTTTCAATTCCTCATATTGTATGTTGAAGATTTTCATTGTCACTGTTTGAAGAATTTGCTGAAGACTTTCTCTGAAATTCCTCAACCCCAAATTCTTCACGCGAGTTATTCTTCACCTGTTTTCTGTGTGCCTTCATACTCTGCAAACTGCTTTTCATATTTGTCACGTTGAAAACTGCTGTAGTGAAACTTTGCACTCCTGATCCTTTGATCTTTCCGTTGCAAGTTAGTCGTCAGTGAGGAATTTCCTCAAAAGGAATTTCCTCAGTGATGACATTCTAAAAATCTCCTATTCACCCCCCCTCTAGTCGATATAACGCACTTTCAAGTCAGCCTTGCGAAATTAGCCATCTAGGGGCCGATTTCCTTCATCAATCACAGACTTTCCTTTGCCTTCAACTAGTTGAAAAGATTTCTTGATGACTTTGATAGGCTGAAGATAGTCGAGGTGATTCTAAAAGTCAGCTTGGTAGTTGATGGCGTATTTGTTCCTGATGAACCTCATGATCCAAGGCGCATATATCTTCAGCTCAAATGGTGACAAAGCATTATCGGCCAGAGTCCTCAAGAAGAAATCATGAAGGTTCATAAGGATGTCATGAATAACGTTGAACAGGATATTCTTCATGATGCCTACAACATCTTCTTCATTGTCATGTCCTTTGATAGGTGCGAAGGAATATAATAATAATCTATAGACAGTTCTGGGCTCATACTTCAAGTCCTTCACCAGGAATCTAGTCCTTGGAGGTTGGCTCTAAGCCAAAGGTTTCATGAGGACTTCCATGATCTTGTTTGGCAGTTCTCTTTCATCATACATTTTGATTGCATCTTCTGAAGGAATTGATATTGGAAGAGGTCGAAGAAATTCTGTGACTGGAGGTTTGTAGTGAGTGTGTCAAGTCATCCCGTCCAAGATCCATGTGTTGACGTCTTTGATGTCACCTGAGTTATGCAGTGTGGGATGGAATTGAAGAATTATGTCAATATTCCAATCTCTGATATCTGTACAAAATAGCAGTAGCCCTACTTCGTGAAGAACATTCAGTTATGGGGTGAAGCAAAGAATTTCCTCCATGTCAGAGTGAGGAATGTGAGTGTGAAGAAATATCTTCTTTCTTCCACAAAGCACAGAAGCATAGTAGTTGAGTTGAGTTCAGGTCCAGAACTTTCTGTGCCTGGTGCTAAGCCTATCGAAAGGATTTTCTCAAGTGAAGTAATGACGTTCATCATATAAGTCTTTCTTCTAAAACTTTGGCCTTTTGGAGAAGGGCTCATGAGGCTTTGGTTGAAGATTATGTTGTTGTTCATCTTGAGTAGTTGTGGCTACCACAATTGCAGTTTCAGGATTTACCACTACAATTGCAGTTTCAACATTTTGAGCAGGAGCATTTTCTTCAGCTTGAGGAATTTGTTGATCCGAGGGAGCAGTTGCAGTTTTTGGTGCTGCAGTTTCTTCAGCTATTGCAGCTGAATCTCGGTCTTGTGCTGATTCCTCATGTGAGCTCTTTTCATCAGAGCCAGTCAAAATCTCAGTGGCTACCGGAGTTTGAGGAATTTAAGCTGTTCTTGGTAAGTTTGGGTGAACCTCTGCCGAGAACTCATCATGGATAAAACGTGTGATGTATCCAATTTCTTCATGACCCTCCTTTTCTTCAACAGTCATTGGAGGTGTTGTGACTTGTGGAGTATGATCTGCTTGAATTTCCTCATCCATCGGTGTGGATGCACCAGAGCGATTATCTTCCATTTCTTCATCCTCTTCTGGAATGATGTATTCTTCACTGAATGGAACAATCATATATGATGGTGCTACATTGAGGGGAGTAGCATCCACTGGGGCTGATGATGACGTAGGAATGGTCTTCAGGCGTTTTGCCTCTCAAGACTCTGAAGTAGTTGAAGATGTTCTCTTCTTAGCTTCTTTTTCAGCAGTTTTGTTTTCTTCACGTCTGCTGTAGACGGAAAGGTCACTTTATTCACCTTTGAAGACTTGGGTGAAGGAGCATTTTCATCAGGCACCACTTTATCAGTGTCAAGCCTAGCCGATTGTTCAGCTGAAATATTCCGAGGAGTTTCTTCAGTAGCTGGTTCTTCATTTTCATCATCCTCGCTCATTTGCACAATATAGCTTGGTTGAGGATTTGTTGGTTGCTTTGGAGCGGCAACCCTATTGTTGTATTCATCAATTGCAGCAGTTGCAACTTTGACAAATTGCACTTTTACACCCTTTTGATCAGCATGAAGACTTGTGTATCTGTTAGTGAGGGTATTCAGCTCAGACTGAGTAGAAACAAGTTTCTCATCGGATAGGTTGACGAGGTTCTGCTTCAAGAATTTCTCCTTTTTGATCTTTGGAAGCCTAGCTTGTTTGGCTTGCTGATCCTTTCATTTTACTTCATTCATGAATGTAGCAACCATATGGCTTGCTCCAGGAGGAAGCTTCAAATCATCAATTGGAGTGTTTGGATCCTCATGCCAAAGATCGATAAAGTTCAGCAGTTCCTTCGGATCCAGTGTGAGGGGAATGGTGCTACTAGTAGCTTGTGCAACTCTTTCTTGCTTGTTTCTGGTGATGGCTTGAAGAGTTTCATCATCATGTTCTTCACTTCCTTTTGATGCAGAAGGAATGTTGATGACTTTGCTTGGACATGGCCTGGTACCTCTACCAGCAGTCATCTTAGTCTTCAACACACTAGGTGAAGATTTTGAAGCTGAGCCTGTGGCAGATGGCACAGAGTAACATGGGTTTTCTTATTGAAGCTTACTGAGTTGTTTCTTCGGAGTAGATGAAGAATTTGCAGCAGTTGAGGATTTGGCAGTTGTTGCTTCTTTGTGAGGAAGTTGCTCTTTTGATACTGCTGATGAGGCCTTTGGCTTTAGCCTTGGTTTCTTTAGCAGAGCCTTCTTCCGAGGTTTTTCTGTAGCAGAAGCCTCTGCAGCAGAAGAAGTGGCAGGAGTTGCTGTAGCAGAAGAGTCCTCATTATATTTTGTGACAGAAGCTTTAGCCTTTTTCTGCAGCTTAGACAAACACTTGTCTCTTTCATCAGGGTAATCCTCAATTACGGCTACGCTTGAGGGATGTGCTGCTTGTTGATCTCCTTGTGGCAACCTTTTGCAGGGAGGCTTGAGGGAAAACTTCTTGGCATATTTTGGAGTGACATACCTATATTCTTTCCACTCCTTTGCCCATCTGCGTTCTATCATTTGAAGCCTTATCTTGCGCTTTCACATTGTCTCTTTACCATGAATTTCCTCATCAGGCGTGCAGTACTCAGCATAGATCTCCTCAGGGATCTCAAAGGCAGTGTTCTGTTCCAGCTTCTTGCCACCCTTCTGTTTTTTGTCTTCCTCCATTTTCTTCAGCTGAGGTTTTTGGTGTGGAATTTGTATTATTGATGATTGAGAGGACACATGTAATGTTTCTTCTAGAAATGTTGCAAATGAGTTAAGTTGATGAGAACCTAGTGATTCATCAGCTAACATTTTGTACCTATGAACAAAGCATAGGTGCGAAGAATTTGGACAGGTCATATGCATCCTCATATTTGAGGAAATTGGGAAAAATTACTTAAGTTGAGGAATTTGACTAAGCATTCTGATATTGGGTTCAAGAGTTGTGCAGATTCATAAATTTACACAATTGAGGAATCTCGTGAAGAATTTAGTGACTTAGTGAAATTCATAAAATGTTCTAGACACGGGTGTGCACAGCTGAGAGAATTTCTGAGGAAAAACTGATTTCACAAATTTTAAGAGAATAAAGAGATTAATAGGGGTAGTAAAATAGGATTTTATTTACCCCGTGCGAAGAACACGATTAAGTGAAGCAATAAAAGAATAAGTTCTTCGGTCCATATCTTCAGTGCCCTAACTTGGCGACTGAAGACAGCTACGGCGGCGGTGGAGGAAGATGTTCCCAGTCGGCGTGAGTCCGACGACGGTGAGGGCGAGGTAGTAAAGCTTTTCCTCAACGACAACGATGATGCTAGCGGAGGTGCTTGGTTTTGAGCCCGAGCAGAAAAGACGAGAGGAAGAGAAGAGTTTTGACTAAGGGGGGTAAGGGGCTATTTATAGCTCAAGTGATAACGGTCCGGGGCGAAACATTAGGACCAAACTGCCCTTGCGCATTCGTCTCTGCGTGATACGTGCTAACCATGATCGAAGCGGTGGCGATCATGGTTATCCGTTCATGAGTAGTGGGTGCGGTTACTGTGGTAACGTTAAAAATGTTATTTTTGGATTTGGAGGATTTTGTTGCAAAGTCCTCAACTGACAAGGACTCAGTGAGGATTTTGAACAAGTGTCAAACATAATGCATATGAAGAATTGACAATAGACTGGTTTGAGCTTAGCATAGAGGGGGGTCGAGTCCGATAAGATTCACTTAGAATAAATACCAAGTTGAAGACCGAGCAATAAGTGAATGTTGTTGAGGACATAGAATGCTCACTATAATATATATATATATATATATATATTTATATGTATATATATATGTATATATGTATATATATATGTATATATGTATATATATATGTATATATATATATAGTCAAATGAAGATCATCACAAAAAGTTTTGAAGCATTTGAAGACTTTGAAAATTTTGAGGTTTTTGTGACAAAGTCTGACATTGAAGAATTTCAACTTTGAAGAATTTACAACTTGAATAATTTCAAAGTTGGGTGGTGGCGTGACCCACAGTATTAGAATTATGATTTCAGGCGCCGCTTACAAATGTTGTAGGGCCCTGAGAACCATATTCTTCATTGATTGAAGGAAGAAAATCATTACTTTGTGTGTTGCACATCTAAGTCATCAATTTTGCATCAGTGTGAGGATGTGTGCATGTTTACAAGACATTCGGAGATTCTAAGATATTTATCTCACATCGCAACTTGCAAAACCTTCTCTCGTCCAAGGGTTTTGTCAAGATATCTGCTAGTTGATCATCAGTCTTCACATGGTCGATGATGATATTGCCCTTGATAACATGGTCTCGAAGAAGATGATGACGAATATGGATGTGCTTGGTCTTTGAGTGTTGTATTGGGTTGTAAGAGATCTTGATTGCACTCTCATTGTCGCAGTAGAGGGGCACATTCTTCATGTTGATGTCATAGTCTGTGAGGGTTTGCTTCATCCATAGCAGTTGCGCACAGCAATATTCAACACCAATGTATTTAGCTTCGGCAGTGTAGAGTGATACACACTTCTTTGTCTGAGGGGCTTGCTTGAGGCCATAGAGTGCCTTTTTGAGTCTGAAGACTTTGTCAGGATGCTTTGGGTCTTCATAACCTAGAGGCTGAGAAACATATACTTTTCAAAACCTAGGGGTTGAGCAACATATACTTCTTCCTCAAGCTTACCATTGAGGAATGCACTTTTCACATCCATTTGATATAGAGTAATATTGTGATTGTTAGCTTAAGAAAGTAATATTCAAATAGCTTCAAGTCTAGCAACATGTGCAAAAGATTCAACAAAGTCAATTCCTTCAACCTGTGTGTAGCCTTGGGCTACAAGACGTGCCTTGTTCCTCACAACCTGACCCTCCTGGTCTTGCTTGTTTTGGTAGATCCACTTAGTATCGATGATATTGAGCTTGCGAGGATCTGGTCTGTTGACGAGTTCCCATATGTCATTTAGCTTGAACTAAAGAAGTTCATCTTACATGGCTTGAATCCACTCAGGTTCCATGAAGGCATCAACAACTTTTGAGGGTTCTGTGATACACACAAACGCGGAATGCCCACAAAAGGTAACTAAATGTGAAGCTTTTGAGCTAGTGAGAGGACCCAGTGCGTTGAAGTCATTGAGGAATTTGTCAAATTCCACTTCATTTGCAATCCTTGGATGAACAAGTTGAAGACTTTGGTTGGGCTGAGGAATTTGTTCTATAGCATTTTCCTCAGATGCACCTGCTTGAATTTCCTCAGTGTTGGGGACGACTTCTTCAACAAGGGGTTGTTACTCAGTAGGAATGATATTTTCAGTAGCTTTGAGCTTCATGTCTTCTTTAGGAGTCAATTTATCTCGCACATGAGGCAGTTGATCTCTCTACGAGCCATTAGTTTCATCACACCGCATGTCTACAGTTTCAACAACCTTGTTCTGATAGGTATTGAAGACTTTGTAGGTGTGCGAGTTCTTCCCGTACCCAATCATAAAACCCTCATGTGCTTTAGGTCCAAACTATGAGCTATGGTGAGGATCTCTAATCCAGAATCTTGCACCGAAGACTTTGAAATAACTTACATTGGGTTTGTTGTTAGTGACGAGTTCATATGAGGTTTTCTTGTGGAATTTGAGAAGATATACCGTGTTGATGATGTCGCAAGCAGTGTTGATTGCTTCAGGCCAAAAGCGACGAGGATTCTGGTATTCTGCTAGCATAGTCTATGCCATTTCAACTAGAGTCTTGTTTTCGCGTTCAACGACGCCATTCTATTGAGGAATATAAGGAGCAGACAATTCGTGAGTAATACCAAGTTCATCAAGATAATCAACAAGGCCAGAATTTTGGAATTTTGTTCCATTATCACTCTTAATGTGTTTGATCTTGACGCCGAAGTTCGTCGAGGCCCTTGAGGAAAATCGTTTGAAGACTTCCTGCACAGAATGATGTGTACCCAAGTATAGCGAGAGTAGTCATCAACAATGACAAAGCCATTTAAAGATGTTGCATTGGTTAGAGTAGCTTAATGAGTAGGTCCAAATAGATCCATGTGAAGCAATTCAAATGGACGAGTAGTAGTCATGATAGTCTTCGAGGGGTGTTTGGATCTGGTCATTTTTCGAGACTCACAAGCACCGTAGAGATGGTCCTTGAGGAATTTTATGGATTCGATGACAATGACATGCTTCTTCTTCGCCAGAGTGTGCAAATTCCTCATGCCTACATGACCAAGTCGTCGATGCCATAGCCAGTCTTCTAAAGTTTTTGCTAATAAGCATGTGGCTGGTTGAGGACCTGTGGAAAAATCAACAATATAAAAATATCCTCTCCTAAGGCCTTCAAAGACTTTGGACTTGTCAGATTCCATGATGAATACACATCTATATTTTCCAAAGATGACAATCATATCAAGATCACAAAGCAATGAGACTGACATGAGGTTAAACCCAAAGGATTCGACAAGCATGACTTTGTCCATGTGCCGGTCCTTGGAGATAGCCACTTTACCAAGTCCCAATACCTTAATTTTACCTTTATCAGCGTAAATGATTTGCTTCAGTGGTGATGGAGTTAGTGGCATATTCATCAATAAGCTTTTATCACCAGTCATGTGAGTTGTGCAACCACTACCAAGAACCCATTCTGTATTCTTGGGTTTGTCATCCTCCACATGAATTAGTACAGCTTACCATCTCATATGCTTCAGACTTGAAGAATATGATATCAATTTCATCAAATAAGAATTTCTTCATAAACAGTAAATTTGAGGACGTGTGAAATGTTATCATTTCATCATTTTTAGCTTATGTCCAATCAAGAAATTTCCTCAGGTCACTAGCAAATTCTTTAGATGAGGACTTTCGTCTTGAGACCTAACCTGCAGAAGTGATTAGTTTGATATCTTCACCACCCACATATGAAGGGGTGGCAAAGAGTTCATCATCCTGCGAGCACCATACGAGAATGGAGGCATTGAAGCTAATGCACTTTTTTTCATAGTAGGGGGTTAGAGTACTCAAATGAATAGGCAGAGAAATTCTTTGAGGACTTATGAACATAATGATTTGAGGAATAACGCTCATATTCATGTTCCTTGTAGTTTCCCTGCATATCAAAAGCATTAGTGTGAGTACGAGCATAATTTTGACCATTTGAGGAATTTGATCCTCGTGAAGACTTGGTCCACCTGAGAAATTTGATCTAGGGTTCTGGTTCTTCACTGGTGGTGTCATGAGGACATTCACCTGAAGATTTTCCAAGCAACTTTTGGGGACCCTGATTTTCCTCAGGGGTGGTCCATTCCCGTAGTTAGTTCCAACATATTGAGCAAATACTTCACCAGATTGATTTTTGAACAGTTTGTAATTGGAATAAAATGACCCGTCAGAGGAATAGGACTTTTCACATGCACAGCCTATTAGAGTGGATGGATCAACGGGAAGGCCTTTAGCAGCAACCATGAGGTTGTGGGGTATTGCTCAGGTTTCTAGTATGATCCATCGGCATTCAATTTCTCTCGAAGGCGATGCCCTCTTTCCTCGGGTTCCTGTTCAGAAACTGTTTTTTGAGCACATTGCAAAGGGTTTAATGCCCTTTGAGACTTTTGTATATGCCTGTCACATACAATTCCTTCAACCCTGCATTTTCATTAGTAGCATTTGTGGTTTCCTCAAGTGAAGAATTTGATACCACAGGAACAGTTGAAGAATTTGTAGCGATAGAAGCATTTGATGATTCTGGTGAAGAATTAGGAGTTTCACGCTCAATGCATTTCAGACATGGTGGAAGGAATTCAACTTGAGCGGTACTGATCTATTGAGCAAGAAATGAATCATTTTCCATTCGAAGATCATCATGAGACATTCTCAACTTCTCAAGATCAAGATTCCTTTGAAAAAATTCATAGGAAATTTACTCATGATCAGCCAAGAGTGTGCCATAACGATCTTGAAGAGTATCAAATCTTGATTGAATACTTTTCCCATCTTCAGTGAGGACTTTAGTACGATTAATTTCATCATTCAACAGATCATCACTTATGTCTAGCAGCTTTTGAAGCTTTTCAATGTCACTTTGTTGTTTAGTTGCAATGTTGGCAAGTTTATTGTAACTGGGTTTTTTATAATCATCAGGTTCACAGTCACTTGAGTCAGAGGAGGAAGTATCATTTGTTACCTTTGAACATTTTTCCATGAAGCAATAGGTTGGAGCGAAGTCATCATCATATTCATCAGTGTAGATAGCATTGTTATTTTATTCAAGGTTGAAGATTGACTTGTTGACGAAGGTGGTAGCCAGTGCAAGACTTGCCACACCAGACTCTGAATCTTCTTCAGATCCTTCATCTTCATCATATTCCTCATATTCTTCCTCTGAATCCATTTCCTTCCCAATGAGTGCCCGAGCCTTTCGGAAACTGGTCTTCTTGTGCGATGAGGACTTTGAGGATGAGGATTTTGAAGATTTCTTCTTTTTCTTCGAGTCATCAGAACTTTCATCCTTGTATTTCTTCTTCTTTGATTCTTTCACCCAGTGAGGACAGTCAGCTATGTAGTGACCATATTTCTTACATTTGTGACATGCTCTTTTCTTGTACTCACCACATGAAGATTCGGATTTCCTCATATCTCTTCTTGTAGATTTACCAAACTGGACACGCTTTGTAAATTTCTAGAATTTCCTCACGAGCATTGCAAGCTCCTGTCCAAGTTCTTCAGGGTCACCAATGCTGCAATCTGAGTCTTCTTCCTCAGATGAGGAAATAGCTTTAGCCTTCAGCGCACGAGGTCTTGAGTAGCTTAGTCCATACAGATATCTCTTTTCTTCCTTTTGGAATTCATGAGTATTGAGTATTTCAAGTATATCAGTAGGATCAAGCATCTTATAGTCTCCTCGTTCTTGAATCATCACAACTAGTGTATCAAATGATGGATCAAGAGGACTTAGTAGTTTCTTCACAACTTCATGGTTAGTGATGTCTCGACCTCCCAGTGCTTGCGGTTCATTTGAGATGTCAATGAGGCGATCAAAGGTATCTTGGCAGCTTTCATTGTCAAGCCTCTTGAAGCGATTCATTTCATCATTCTGAAGACTTTTTACATCTTTAGTAAGGACTTGAGTACGATTCATTTCATCGTTCAACTCATCATCGCTTTTGTCTAGCAGTTTCTGAAGCTTTTCTATGGCACTTTGTTGTTTAGTGGCAATGTAGGCAAGTTTATATTAACTGGGTTTTTGATAATCATTATATTCACGGTCACTAGAATCAGAGGAGGAAGTACGGTTCGGTACCTTGGAACCTTTTGCCATGAAGCAATAGGTTGGAGAGAAGTCATCAACATATTCATTAGTGTACATAGCGTTGTCATTTTCCTCAAGGTTGAAGATTGACTTGCAAACGAATGTGGTAGCCAGTGCAAGACTTGCCACACCGGACTCTAACTCCATTTCAAAACCTTCTTCTTCATCACATTCTCGGATTCTTCTTCAGAATCAATTTCCTTGCCAATGAGTGTTGAGCCTTTCTGAAACTGGTCTTCTTGTGCGATGAAGACTTTGAAGATGAGGAATTTGAAGATTTCTTCTTTTTCTTCGAGTCATCAGAACTTTCATCCTTGTATTTATTCTTCCTTGATTCTTTCACCCAGCGAGGACAATCAGCAATTTAGTGGACAGATTTCTTGCATTTGTGGCAGGTTCTTTTCTTGTAGTCCTCAGATGAAGATTTTGATTTCCTCATATCTTTTCTTGAAGATTTTCCGAACTGACCATGTTTAGTGAACTTATGTAATTTTCTCACGAGCATTGCAAGTTCTTGTCCAAGTTCTTCAGGGTGACCAAGACTGCAATCCGAGTCTTCTTCTTCAGATGAGGAATTAGCCTTAGCCTTCAGCATACGAGGTCTTGAGTACCTTGGTCCATACAGATCTCTCTTTTCTTTTTGTTGGAATTCATGAGTATTGAGTCTCTCAAGTATATCAGCAGGATCAAGCATCTTGTAGTCCCTTTGTTCTTGGATCATCAGAACCAGTGTGTCAAATGATGGATCAAGAGATCGTAGTAGTTTCTTCACAGCTTCATGGTCAGTGATGTCTCTGGCTCCTAGTTCATGCAGTTCATTTGAGATGTCAGTGAGGCGATCAAAGGTATCTTAACAGCTTTCATTGTCAAGCCTCTTGAAGCGATTGAAGAGATTGCAAAGAACATCGACACGAGAGTTACAATGTGTCTGAGACTCCCTCATTGACATTGGACAGCCTATCCCAGATAACCTTAGCTGTGTCCAAAGCACTGACTCTGCCATACTGACCTTTGCTCAGGTGGCCATAGACGATATTCTTCGCTTGTGAGTTAACTTGCATGAACTTCTTCACATCAGCGGTAGAGATTGTAGCAGTGATGGAGGGAACACCATTTTCCACAATATATGAGAGGTCATTGTCAATAGCTTGAAGATGCATTTGCATCTCGGTCTTCCAGTAGGGGAAGTCCTTTCCTTAGAAGGTAGGACATCCTGCAGTAACCTTGATCATACCTACGGTCAACATAACTAAAACTCCAGGCGGTTAAACCAAAATCACAGAGAACAAGGGAGTACCTTGCTCTGGTACCAATTGAAAGTACGTTATATCGACAAGAGGGGTGAATAGTAGATTTTTATAATTTCATCACTGAGGAAATTCCTAGTGAGGAAAGTCCTCCCTCATGAATTGAGTGCAACGGAAATAGTACTGGATCAGGTGTGCAAAAACGTCTACAGGAAAGTACTCGATGAGATTTCAGAAATTCGGTTTGCGCAGTTTGCAAGTACAAAGTAAGAGGGTGAAGATTAACTCAAGTGAAGAATTTTAGGTTGAGGAAATTCAGAGAAAGTCGTCAGACAAATTCTTCAAATAGTACAGATGAAAGTCTTCAACATACAATTGAGGAAATAAGAAGGTTGAAGAAATAGAACCCGTAGCTTGATGAAGACGGTTGTTGATGACCCAGTTCCAATTGTTGTGACAATTGTATGTCTGGTTCGGAGTGGCTTGGTATTGAAACCAAAGGACACACAATCCTGGGACACACAGTCCCAGAACACACAGTCCCTACCGTGTTCTCCTTGATCTAAGGACACATAGTCCTCGTCGAACACTCGTGGTAAGTCTTCAGGGCAGACTTCAAAACCCTCACAAACTTGGTCACCCGGCGATCCACAATTGACTGTTGGATGCTCTAGACCATGACGCCTAACCGTCTGGAGGATACGCAGTCCTCAAAGAGAATAAGTGTTGGATCCACACAGGAACAACTTTTTAAGTGATGCTCAATCACGTGGGTTTTTGGTTTGGGTTTGGTGTTTGGGGTATTTCCTCATTTGATGATTTTCTCTCGAAGACTATGAGGAATTTGGGTTGCTGCAAATGACAAGTGTCAATTTCTCTCGAAGCATCCCGACATGATTTGACATAAATGCCCTTTAATAATATGACCGTTGGGTGGATAAGATCAGCGAGGTGGCGCGTGGCGTGGCAACGGTTGGAACTTTCAACTATGAAAGTCCTCACGTCTGTCATATTCCTCACTTTGAGGCTTTGATAGATTTAGGCTTGGGTTGAGCATCATGAAGTTAATCATTTCGTAGTTTTACCTCGACCCACTTTAACAGTACGGTGTTCCTATGACTCGAGTGTAAAGAAAAAGAAATAGAAAGAGTAAATCTTCACGCTTCAAAGTCTTCAGAGTGTCTTCTTCAGGACACACCGAATTCCTCATCTTCAATATCTTCATGAGGAATATCAATTTCTTCGCAATTTCTTCGCGATCAAAATCTTCAAGGAAAGACCAAAGTCTTCACCCGAAGATATACATTTTTAGGGGTCGATATTCATCGGATAACTCAACCTCCTCAGTGACTTATAGTGCTTGTGTACACTCACAAACATATCAGTCTCTTAACCTATAAGTATTCAAACAACAAAAATCACTAAGGGGCACTAGATGCACTTACACTATTCACCAACATGAGCTTGGTCTCATGTTCTTGAGTGGCTCTTTGTGTACTTATAATTTTTCTCCGATTCCTTGCTTTTTCGGGAGGGTCTTCCTTCATAACGATCTTCTCTACTCCTCTCTCTTCGAGGTGACTCGTCTCTTAAGCTTCGTCTTCTAGGTGACTCTTCTCTTCTTTTGTTGGGGGTCGTGCACTCATTAGAGTGGTGTCTAGGTCTTCCACAATTTTGCAATTATGGTCACGACCACATGAACACTTCTCTTCATATCTTGAGTTGGAGCTTCTCTCTTTGCCTCTACTCTTGTAGAACTTGTTGGATTTCCTAACCATGAGGCTTATCTCTTTATTGGTAACAAGGTTGTCATTTGAAGTAGTGGGAGTGTGACTTGAAGATTTGTATGCATTGCTTGAGTTGTTATGAATCTCTTCTTTGTCTTTGAGTGACATTTCTTGAGCAACAATCCTTCCAATGACTTTTGTTGGCTTGAGATCTTTGTAGTTTGGAACCATTCGAATCAATGTGCACATAGTGTCGTACTTTCCGTCCAATGCTCTAAGGATCTTCTTGATGTTGAATATGTCAGTCATCTCTTAGCTTCCCAAGTTGGCAATCTCATTTGTGACGAGAGGAAGCCTAGAGTACATTCCAGCGACTCTTTCACAATCCTTCACCTTGAACTTGTCAAGTTGACTCTGTAGCACATACAACTTTGATTCCCTAATGGATTCGATACTGTCGTGTTTATCAACCAAAGTATTCCCAATTTCATTTGCATTCTCAAGATGGATAATCTTGTTGAACTCTTCGGGGCATATGGAGTTGAATATAATGTCGCATGCTTGAGAGTTATATTGCAATATCTTCAATTCTTCCGCGGTCGCTTCATGATCTGGTTCCCTTCCATCATCAAAGAATTCACCTTGCAATCCAACGCGAAGAACAACCCAAACAGCAAGGTTATGACCAAGAATGTGCATTTTCATTTTCTGCGTCTAACTAGCAAAGTTTGAACCATCAAAATATGGCCCTCTAAGGTGGTAATTTCCCTGACAAGACGCCATACTCTCCTAGCTTGTGAAACCAATGCAATGGATACCAAAGCTATGATATCACTTATGGCATCTGAAGTATGTCTAAAGCGGGTGATTAGACTACTTGACCAAATAAAAACTTATTTTTTCCAATTTTAGTTGCGGGGAAGTTTTAGAAATTGTAGCAAGTCAAGCACACCTTACACATGCAAGTCTAAGAGTATAGCAGCGGAAAGTAAAGACATGCACAGGTAAATAGAGGGTAGGGATAGGAAGATTAAACACAGAGATTGACACGGAGATTTTTGGTGTGGTTTTGATAGGTGGTGCTACGTACGTCAAAGTTAATGGAGACTTCAAACCACAAAGGGTAACGGCCGCGAGACTCCACGGAGGGCTCAACCCATGAAGCGACCATGGAGAAGCAACATTGTCTATTCCATCATGGCTTACATCCATGAAGGACTATGTCGGCGTTCTCGGAATATGGGTACCCAGACCTGCCTGCCTGCGGCCCACGGCTGGCCCACTTCATCGAGCAAGCACAATCGGGCACGGCCCCACTCAAGGCAAGGTCCTCGCGAGGAGGAGCAGCATGAAGACCCGCAGGGGGCTCCCTTAGGACCCCTCCGGAGCGACGGAGATACCGAGGCAAGACCCAGCCTCAAGAGTCAAGGATGATGAGGGAAAGGACACGCGAGGAGCGAATAGCAGGACGGAGCAGTTTCCCCTTTAGTGCAAAGGGGGCAAGGACGTACGCGGGTTCCCAAGGCATCTTCCAAAGGTTTCCATTCTAGTGCAAGAAGGCCACCACCGCCCACCAACAGGTCGGACGTCACCCCTCGACCCGTCCCTGCTGCGTTGACAACCACTTTTGCAGACGAAGACCACCTTTGGACGGAGGGAGCATGTTCCCCTATTCCCCTTAGAAATCGGCCATTGTGGGATCCCTTCCCGCCCTTGCGATAAGGGAAGAGGACCGGGCCGCAGCTATATATAGAGGATAGGTTGCTTCGTAGTAAGAGATCACACCCACACCACACGAAGTTCACCCAGCCTCCGGAGGACCTCGAACACTATACTAGTTCATCCACCAACTTCCACGAGAGGCAATCCACGAAAGCAGGAGTAGGGTATTACGCTTCTCAGCGGCCCGAACCTGGGTAAACTCCCATGTTCTGTGTCTTCCTCACCATCGAGTGAGTTCTTTTCCATCCCCTACGAGTAGCGAGCTAGGTGAGGCAAGCCACGAGAGATCTTCGTACACACCCCTGAGTTCGAATCTTTTGGGTGTTGCAGCGCCCGAAATCCGACATTTGGCGTGCCAGGTAAGGGGCGTGGCGAGGTCTTCCCCAAGCTTCATCATCCCTAAGCCATGTTGCTTCAATGGTTGGCGCCCAACAAGCTTCTTCGAGCCTCGTCAAGCTAGCTTCTAACTGTCATACCACGGCGGCCAGAAGCACGTGTACCGGTGTTATGGTACCAGGCAGCTCGTACCAGATCATCAACATCGTCGCCACCGCTGCAACCACCAGCGCCACCAATGCGCAAGGCGCCTAGGAGGCGACCCCGGCATCCATGACGCACCGCATCAACCTGGGGGACCTCAGCGCGCATGACGCACTGCATATGGCGAGCGAGATGCTCCGCCAGTGACCGATGCAAGGGGGCTTCGACGCCTGGGCGGACCACATCATGGAGCTGATCGCCATAACCCAGAAGGCCATCCGACCCTACTCTTCTTCACGGCCACATGCGCCAGCCACCGGGAGCTCGCACCCCATGCGGGCCCTTGGGCCTGCAAGCGGCAGGGCCCCTCCGGGGCTGCACAGTGCCGAGAGAGACGTGTCGCATGCTGCCCTCCTCCTCCTCCAGATTCCGGTGGCCAGCCTCGAGGCGCAGCATGCCGGCAACCACCAGAGGCGCGATGAGAATGGCAGGATGTTCGACGCACACACCGGCGCATATCACCAAGACCAGATCGGCCCTCGACAACCCGGGGCAGCCAGGCAGGATCGCTCCCTCGTGCGTAGCCAGCAGCGGGCGTCGGCGCGGGTGAACCATCGCAATGGAGACAAGTCAGGGTACCAAGGGAGGAGTCCGCACCGAGCAGTGCTAGGACCACCCAACGACGGCAACAGGAAAAAGCGACTTCGTGCAAAGGCCCATCGCAAGAAGAACTCCGAGCAACGCGACCGGGGGGACCTCCCCCCCGCCGTCGAGAGGGACCGCCACTGTCGCGCTGCTGAACGGCTTTGGAGGTCGATCAAACACCTACACGGAGCCATACATACCGTTCTATGTAACACCACCTGACCCTCCCGATGAGGAAGAGCCTCACGCGTCCACCCCAGGCGCTAGTCCTTCTCAGGAGTGCCGAACGCTCTGGGGTACCCCTTGAGCCACACCCTAGGTCTCCCGATGGCGGAGCACTGGGACCAAGAGGAGCGGGCAGGGAGGCGCCCCCAAGCCACGGGGCATGACGCCAGCCACCTCCCCCGCGGAGGAACTGCGAAGAACCGGGTCCCTCGCCTCAGGAGGACGAGTCAAAGAAAGCAACTAGACACAAGTGGCGTGGGTCACCTGAGGCGACTATGGTGCTGGTGTGGGCACCAAGGGTCGGGCCTCACAAGGCGCCCCTTAGGCACAGAGAAGCTATGCGGGGTAAATTTTTGGTTCACTACTCTAGGGGGGTCTACTGCTCGCACGAACTTCAAATGTTCAGAGCACGCCTCTGCCTATCATATCATTTACGCATGCTTCCATAACTTCTGCACCATCCATTCAGCGATCTGACATCTTGCCTTGCTTGCATCTTTGGGCCATCTACCCCCCCACCCCCGCTC
Source organism: Hordeum vulgare subsp. vulgare (assembly GCF_904849725.1). Taxonomy (NCBI): domain Eukaryota; kingdom Viridiplantae; phylum Streptophyta; class Magnoliopsida; order Poales; family Poaceae; genus Hordeum; species Hordeum vulgare. The sequence goes on from NC_058522.1 coordinate 224,643,013, forward strand.
GGGGAGCTTCCGCCGGTGCGTGTTGCCCCATCGCGGGACCTGGGGAGGCCCCACGGCTCCCCAGGGCCACAATCAACAGGATGAAATGCGGGCCACTTGAGCGTCAAAAGGGAGCTCCTGAGCATCGAGCCTCAGGAGCCTCACCAGTCATAAGGCCACCTGCAACCCTTGATGCCGTCCACGGACATTCGGTCGTTATGAGGGGTGGCAGGGCTCGACCCCGTGGCTGCGTTCGTCCATTGGGTTGCAAGCAACGGCGGTTGGAAAATGTGTGGGTCTGGGTCTTGGCAACGCAAGGCCGCTCGAACGTCAAAGGGGGCTCTTGAGCATCGCGTCTCAGGAGCCTTACGGTCAAAAAGCCACTTGGCCACCCTGGTGTCGTCCAGGCACATTCGGTCGGTATCATGGTCATCAGGGCCTTGCCTCGTGAGGCGCCTCAGGACGGTAGGGAAATGTGCAGGACAAGGACCTGCTGACATAGAGCAGTAGAAAAGCCCTCAACCAGTCTGAGGAGATGGAGGAAACTTCCCCCAAGGAGGAGACATCGCGAGGACGGAGCACCCTCGCATTCGCCCTGCAGTCCCCGCCGGACATGCATCAACCTGTGGCACCTCTGCATCGTCCTTCAATCGTTTCGGAACCTACTTCATCCCGTGACACTCCCACGTAATAACGAGCCAAGGCTGTATACGCCCAGGGCCCCCCAAGGATGCGAAAGGGGCCCATCCCACGCCGAGTGGATGACCTATGCTCCTCGCTGAGTAAAGACGGAGGCAATCAACACAGTCCACCAATCACTCAAAGGAATCAAATGCCTATGCCTCGGGGGTAGGGACACTCGTGAGGCCAAAGCGTCCTCGCGACCTCCCAGATACACCCCCACCGTGATATTCTCATGTAATAACGAGATGAGGTTGTATACACCCATGGCCCCTCGAGGACGAGGAAGGGGTCCATCCCACGCCTAGTCGAAGCCCTACGCTCCATGCTGGAGAGAAGACGGAGGCAATCAACTTAGTCCGCCAATAACTATGCCAGCAGCTGGGGGAGATGGCAGCCGAGATTAGCCTAGGTGTCGGACGCGGCATTTGCTTGCATCTTCCTGGAGTTTGAATTATCCTGTGCTGGACTTAAATATGCCGATTTCAAAGTTGCGTTTGAAAAACAAAATGGGGGGGGGGGAATTTATCTTGCACTGTCTCATTTTGCCGGCTTTAAAGCCTCCTTTTCTGGATGACATTTTCTGAGGAGTTGAACACTCCGCACCACCCCTAGGAGCGGAGGAGCGTGAAAGCAAGGACTTGCCGCCCGAGGGGCTAACACTTTCAGCGGTCGAACCCCACTCGAGGACTCGGATCGAAGCACAATACTATCACAAAGAGTCTCGGTGGCCTCAGGGCGCCCTGGGGCGATGACCAAAGGGTCTCCACCCCGTCCCACCAACAAAGCGGGAGCTACTCACGAGGAGTTGCGGAAGGAACGGGCACAAATCGACGAGCTAAGTACCCCGCTATCTCAGACAGGGACCATCTGGTTTTGCGTCAAACCAAGAACGAATTAAAAAGCACGCTTACTAACGAGAGAATGAAGTGCCTAAGGACTACGCTGCGGCAAAGAACGAGGCCACCGACCAAGCATGCAGCTGCACAAACGATGCCTTGGGGGGATGGGACCTCCTGAGGGCCTTGGCTGCCTCCGCCCCGGAGCAACGGTTGGGTCATCGACGGGCCCTATGCAAGGAAGCCAAGCCGCAATGGCTACCAGCGAGCAAGCCTCCGATTCAGGAGCGAAAGAAAAAAGGGAGAACGGCGAAGGTAACATGCAAAAGTTTAACGCCCGACAGGGCAAAGTTCATGGTCCACTATTACACGAACGGGAAAACATAAGCTATGGGAGACCTAGGGGGAGAAGTCGCCGACACCGCCCTTCGCGCAGGCGGGCTCAGCGTCGAAGCCCTCCTCCTCACTGGAGACGGGCACCTGGACGTACCGCTTCACCAGGGTGTCCACACGCGGGCGGACTGTCTCTCGGACAAAAAGCCGGGACTCACCAGGCACCGGCTCGATGATGCGCTAGAGATCAAGCTCCGGGACGAGGCGGCGCACGTTGGGGAAGAAGAGCGTCAAGGCAAGTCCCAGAAGCTCGCACGAGTTGGACGCGTTGTCCTCCTCCACGCGAGAGACGCCGGCCTCCTGCGTCTCCACCACCTTCTGGTAGAAGGCGAGGCAGCCCCCCTTGCTGCTCACGCTTAGCAGCGCGAGGGAATCCACCACGAACCGACATGTCACGCGCACTGCCCGGCCGATGATGCCCTCGAACTGCTTGACTCGCTGGGACGCCAGCATCCGGGCGTACGCCACCTCGTCCTAGGCGGCCTGACCGGCGTCGGCCGCCTCCTGGACGTGCCTTTGCATCTCCGCCTTGGCCTCCGCTTCACCCTGGTGGGCGACCTCGACGCTCTCGAGCTAAGTCCGCAGCCCCTCCACCTCCTCTTGAAGCTTGCCGAGCTTGAGCTTCTTGGTTGTGGGCGCTCTGGAGAAAAACGAAGATCGACCACCAAGAGCAACTTACTCGTCGGTCAGAGTCCGGCGGCGGCGGACGCGCGGCGACCCGGAGGGTCCTCCGTTGCTGCTCCCGGGGGCGGACTAGGGCGCGGAAGGAGCCGCGTGCTTCCCCCTGCCAGGATCGCCTCCGGGGGATGCCATGGAAGACGGAGAAATGAAGGGGAGAAGAGGTTTTTCTCGGTGGAACAAGGGAGGCAAAGAGGAAGCTCAAGATCACAGTGCCTTGCCCTTGCCATGGGCGAGGCAGATTTATAGGCGAGTGGTTTGCCACCAACCGTCGTGGGAGCGGGAGCGTCGTGCGCCCCTCGGGGGACGCGAGGTGGGCCGACGGGAGCGTTGCCACCAACATTGCCTCACCTGTCAACCGAGTCGTCACGTCCGTGAGGGCCGTTGGGCGTGATCGGGACGCATCGATGCCATTCAATGAGAACAATGATGGTCTGTATGGTTCTTGGAGATCGTGCCATCGTGGTCTGGTGTGCCCCAGATGCCTCTAGGAGCGGGAGCATCGCCGCATGGCGGCTAGACACGTGTGCCGTCTGGCCCGCAGGCAATGAGGGGCCGCGACGCTTCAGGCCGCCCTCTAGGCTTCGCCGAGAAGCCAGCCCAGGCGTGCCTTGGGCCCGGGGGCTACTGTCGACGTTCTGGGAATGGGGGTACCCAGACCTGCTTGCGTGCGGCCCAGGGCTGGCCCACTTCATCGAGCAAGCACAATCAGGCATGGCCCCACTCAAGGCAAGGTCCTCGCGAGGGGCCAAGCCTCGCGAGGAGGAGGAGCATCAATACCCGCAAGGGGCCCCCTGAGGACCCCTCTGAAGGGGCAAAGATTTCGAGGCAAGACCCAGCCTCAGGAGTCAAGGATGACGCGAGAAAGGAAGGACGAGTAATGGACGGTAGGACGGAGTAGTTTCCCCTTTAGTGCACAGGGGGCAAGGACGTAAGCGGGTTCCCAAGGGATCTTCCAAAGGTTTCCATTCTGGTGCAACAAGGCCACCACAGCCCGCCAGCAGGACGAACGTCACCCTTGGACCCGTCCATGTTGCGTTGAAAGCCACTTTTGCATACGAAGACCATAGTTGGACAAGGCGAGCATGTTCCCCTGTTACCCTTCGAAATCGGCCATTGCGGGATCCCTTCCCGCACTTGTGATAAGGGAAGAAGGCCCGGGCCGCAACTATATATAGAGGATAGGTTGCTTCATATTAAGAGATCCATTCATTGGCACACCCACACCACACGAAGGCCGCCCAACCTCCGGAGAACCTCGAACACTATACTAGTTCATCGACCAACCTCCACGAGAGGCAATCCGCCAAAGCAGGAGGAGGGTATTACACTTCTAAGCGGCCCGAAGTGGGGTAAAATGTCGTGTTCTGTGTCTTCCTCGCCATCTAGTGAGTTCTTTGCCATCCCCTGCGAGTAGCGATCTAGGTGAGGTGAGCCACGAGAGATCTTCGTACACGCCCCTAAGTTCGAATCTTTAGAGTGTTCCGGAGCTCGAAGTCCGACAGACTAGCCTCACTCAGGGTAGATCTTTGCAAAGTAGGCGATCTCCGTCCCCTTACAAACTTCTTGTTCAACTCCACACAAAGTCGGTGGCTCCCAAGCGACACCTAACCAATCTAGGAGACACCACTCAGCAAAAGGTAATAAAAGTGGTAGTACGTTGAACACCTTGCTCTTGTGCTTCAAAATATGGTCTCCTCAACACTCAATCACTCTCTCACGGATTTGGCTCGGGTAGAAGAGATTGACTGGGTAGAAAGCATGTTGGGGAGGCTAGAAATCAAGATTCATATGGTACGATTAGGTTATCTTGATCTCAACACATGAGTAGGTGGCTCTCTCTCAGAAAATGGATGGTGCAAGTGTTGGTTCGTTCTCGGTGCTTCCTCTCCGATTGAGTGGCAGGTGGTGGGGTATATATTGTCATCTCCGAAACTCCAATTGTTAAAAGTTTATTGCCCCAACTCGGTGAATCCGAGGGTAAAAACTTGGTTGCACCGACTAGTGCAAAATATGGCAACTTTAGGCTTTTCGGTGAGACCGATATATGAATCTTGGAGAGTCTGATTTTGGCTCACCTAGGAAGTTACCAGTCTCGGTGACACCGATTGCAAAACTCGAAATTTTTATTTGAGAAAATGTCTATCCAAGGAGTTGTCCACAGTTTCGGTCAGACTAAAACCAAACTTGGTGGTACCGAGATGTTAGGGTTTGGCATAGGTTATATCTAGAGTAAAACTCGGTTGGGCCGATTTGGAAGTATTGGTGGCATCGAATTTGACTTTGGGGTTTGAATAGAATATTTGTGGCAGAATTGCATGTGTATATTTGATGGCTAATCTCTAAGCACATGAGCAAGCAGATCATCATAAACACCTCATCCCCTTTTAATAGTATTGACTTACCTATGTACCCAAATGTGATTTCCCACAAAAATGTAAAATGTAGAGTCTTGAAGCTTGAAGCTTGCCCAATCCTATTCCTAGCATCTCGGGGTTCTCCTCACAATCCTTAGCCAATCCATCATTGAAATGTTTCTAAAATATACTAGATAGAATTATTAGTCCAATGACATATATGTTGTTATTAATTACCAAAACCACTTAGGGAGAAGTTGTGCTTTCACGATGGTGGCCCTGAACCTGGCTTGGTGGCTGATGTCGGGCTTCTCCATGCAAGAGTTTATGCACTATGAAGCTTGCGGTGGTTGGTGTCTCATGGATTGGATGCCGGGACGGTGGTCTTGGAAGGTGGTCCATCTGGTTGCTCTCCAACAGGTACCATGACGGTGGTGGTGGCTATACGTCTTAGTCGTGTGGGTGGGAAGAGGTGTATCGACGGGTGGCCCGAGTGAGCCCTTTGTCTTTGCTAGTGGCGGCGCTCCAATCTAGAGCTGGGGACCTGGTCTCATCGCGCATCTCTTGAAGACCTCATGGTGACATAGGGGAGCTTCCAAGCGAAAGCTCTCCGCTTTGTCGCCGACGAGGGAGACACTCATGTGCATCGTTATCTTCTTGAAGACGTCGTTGTGGTGTTCCTCTCCGTGCATGGGTTCCAGGTGAAAACCCTTACCCGTGTGGACTCGATAAAAGTGGGCCTCGTGTCGTTGCCCCTCCTGAGGGTATTGTCGTGGAACTTAGGTGTTCTAGGGCATTGTGTGGTGGTTCTCTCAGGCCTTCCTGTGTTATCTTTCGGTGATGTAGTTCGGACCGGCCGCCCCGAGGTGGGGGGAGGGGGTCGCCCCGAGGCCCTGGCAACGAGGGGGGCCCCATGACTGGGTGTATGCTACAGTTGTAAAATGTTTAAACATGGCCTATGTTACATGCATTGATTACGTTTTTGAGGAATCTATCGACTAGGGAGCGACGGCGGATTGTGTGGCGCATCATGGGAAAGTGATTTCGTCAGTTTACATTAGACAAAATGACAATCGCTTGCGAGTTGTTCGCCTCTTTTTTAGCTGATTGCCTCGAAACATCATCGTCCGCAAGCTGCAACGGCCGCAAGGCAGTGGACTGTGGAACCGAGACAACCGCACTTCGCCATGGCACTGCCAATGCAGCAACTCCAGCCCACGCCTCGTCACCAGTGTCGATGTCATAGGTGTCCTATATCTTAACGAGGTCACAGCTTTTATCTCCGTATACCTATGCCTTATCAAGGCTTGAACGGTTTCTACGGGATGAATTTGCTAGACTGCCGAATCCAGGTATGCAGATACCATGTAGAACTCTTGGTGAAATGGAAGTTATGTAACTTATAGTTTTCTGCATCTTAGATGAGTAAAATTGTTTGATGAAAGGCAGTGGTTACATATACTTGCAATGTGAATTTACATTCACTTCTGTTCTAGAAAAAATTACATTGTCTTTTCTAAAACCATCAAATAAATATCAAAACAGGGCAGAATATATGACTATGTGGTTGATTTTGTTGGACTAATTAGGAACAGTTGAAGCTCCCGCAAATAAGAAGAACATGACAATGCTAATAAGCAAACCAATGTACACAGAGTAATTGAAGAATAGTGACCAAACAAGTATTCTTTTATAGTAATCGATAATCATTCATATTGCATGTTTAGTATGTTGTACAGTGATTTTTTAAAAGTTTCATACAGTTTATAATGAAAATAGCTTTTGAAAATTAACGAGGCCTTGGGTTCTAGTTTCACCCCGGGACCTTAAAATCTCAAGACCGGCCGTCCACGTAGTCTCTTGTTTTCTCCATTCCCCAATTATCTTGGGATCGGCTTTGTAAGAGGTTACCTCATCATCTCGTATCGTTTGGACATGTACTTTGTATGGTTGTTGCTTTATTTATAAAGTGAAACGAACACCTATTTCAAGGAGGAAGAAGGAAACATCAATCTTCAAGCTCGTGTATGTAATCCCAAGACGCCCTATTCAATATTAGGGGTTTTCCAATCGGTAGAATGGAATATATTTTGGTGGGGGATTGCAATCGTTGGTTCACATGTGTTAATCAACCTCATATCAGTATGCTTAAAGTACGAAATATATGTATGGAACTCCGATTAAGATATTTTATATAGGATTTTCAAATATTTAGGGTAAGCCAGCACCGAGGAAATATCTATGGAGTTTTTATAATAGGCAGACGGAATTCGCTTCAATGCAAATGCAGAACAAGTCAATGCAGGACCACACGATTAATTTGAATAAAAAAAAAGATGAGAGCGGGGTTGAGGGTTCAAGGATAGAGTGAGATACTAAAAATTGTATTTAGTGGTTAACCGTAAGCGAGAAAGAGACTAGCACAACAGGAGTCTTCTTCTTTATCGTCTGCAATAGCGCACAGCAAAGATCCACTCCACGGCTAGCAAAGATCTTTGTCGTCCGTTGGTTGATGGAAAACTTCCAACAATGGAAGTCATGGTGAAGGCTTTCTTTGCCGTCTTTGGATGGCAGTGGACGCCAAAGATCTTTGTCATTGGTCTGCCTAGACCAGCAAACAGCAAAGGTGCTAGATGACAGCGCACAGGTGCCAGGTCCGTTAGGTGGCTAACGGAGCCTTTGTTGTCTGCCATTTGGTGGCAGCCTTTGTCGTCTGCTAGCTGACATCAGCACTAGTTCCGCCAGTCGGGGCCTGCTATGTTGTTTGTCGTATGCCTGGGTGCACCTTTGCAATCTCCCTTGGTGCACCTAGCTGATGGCGAAATGACAATATGGGTCAGACTTGTTGCCCCCAAGTTGCGCAGGTAGCTGCCACGTGGCACCTTTGACATGAGCTGGTAGATGGCAAAGGCCTTTGCCGTTGGCTGGCAGGCGGCAAAACACATGCATTGCCACTTTTTTCTTTTTTAAGTTATTTTCCTGCATTTTCAGAATACATATATGATATATATAATTTCAAACATCATGTGTAGTTTCAGCGGCATAAACATGTGGAAGGCTTTTTGTAATCGGTCAAGTATTGACAGGTCATCCGCAGCAGTAACCCCTTCTAGTTTCGGCTCAGGGGTGAAGTCGGATTCACTGTCATTGTCTACTTCCATGTTCTGGGGTGAAGTAGAGTGGTTCTTGAAATATTTCTTGGAAAGACGTGTTTCTTGGAAGAAATATTCGTCATATGTGTATGGTTTAATGTGAGGTTCATAATCCTCTTCATTGGGGGAGGTGGTCTAGCATGTGGCCGCACTTCATAAACATCATCCCAACCATTCAGTTTCTCATCGGTTTGGCAGGCCCACGGTAGATAGAAAACTTCGGTTGCTTGTTGAGCCGTAATATAGACATCGGGAACATCTAAATGGGTGCTATGTTTGATTTTGACTAGCTCTATATGTTCATGAGTCCTTCTAGTATCCTTCTGTTGTAACCACTAACATTTGAAGACTACGACGTTCTGTGGGTTTTAACCATAGAATTGAAGTTCATAAATTGCTTCAACACTTCCATAATACTCGGTACCTCCTTCGCCGATAGCAGAGACACCACAATTTGTAGATTTCTAGTCGGGCATAGATAGCTCTTTGCCAAAGGTACGAACGCGATACCCGTGGATGTTGTAATTCTCAAAAGAGCGGACCTTATTGTCAAAACCATTAGCGGCTTGTCTCAATTCGGCGTCCATAGACTCTGAATTAGACTACAAGTTTAATATGAAAGTATTGTTGCATTATCCGCCGATTAGACCAAGAAATGGAATCGTCCATTATTTATAATTACCGTTTGGGTGAACCAAGAGATGAATCCGGGATAGCCACCTCCATGCTTTCTGAGAATCTCATACTCTTTGAAAGAGTTCTTTTGGATAACCACTCCATTCGAGAATTTAGCAACGAATAAATTGTATCAAATATCCGGGAATAAGAGCAGTTCAAAGGAACTAGAAGTTGCGGAAAAACGTACCGAGACCTTACTCGATGTACGACCGCACTTCTGTTAGGTTATTGAAGATATACAACAAAAGGCTTGCCATTATTCGACATCCAATGTTATTGGTTTTGAAGCATCGACTGGTGCGATCTTCCCTTTGAATAGGCTGAGGTTGGATCCACCTTTTTTAGGGTCGCCATCATTGTACCGAGGCTTCGAATTATGCAAATGACGATTTCTGGCTTCGTAGTGTGGTGTCACGAAGTTTTTTACCTCCTTAGTAACAATGCCTCAGCCATCCATGCTTCAATTCTATGCTAAGCACCAATGATTTTGCATGGCCCCACCCAATCTTGCCTCGGTCGAGAGATGTAAAATCAAATGTTGCATTGGATTAAAGAAGCCTGGTGGAAAGATCTTCTCTAACTTGCACAGCAACTCCGGCGCCAACTCCTCCATGACATCTACCATGTCAGGCGATAGTTCTTTCGCACAAACAACACAGAAGAAATAGCTTAGCTCTACTAGTACTAGACATTCATCCTCGGGAATAAAGCCACGTAACATTACCGGCATTACCAGCTCAAGCCATATGTGCCAATCATGACTCTTCCGACCAAATATTTTCAATTTTTCAAGACTCGCTCCCCTCTTTAGTTTACTGCATACCCATCGGGGAACATCAACTGGATTTTGACCCACAAGATAATTTCCCTCATAGCTCCTCTTTTTAGATTGAACCGGGCCTTTGGTTTCGACCAGTTCTTCTTTACTTTTACTTGTCGCATGTTTTGTAACGGTCTATCATATAGAGTTTACTGATCGACTTTTGCCTTAGGATTATCCTTTTACTTTCCCTCTATGTCGAACAATGTACCAAAAATGGCCTCTCTAATATTCTTTTCAGTGTGCATCATGTCGATGTTATGTGGAAGAAGGAGCTCTTTGAAGTAAGGTAGATACCACAAGCATGACTTGTGAGTCCATGTGTGTTCCGAATTATACCCCTTGAAATACCATGGATGATGTGGATCAGGCTCGAGAGCGTTTAATTGATCCAGGATCTATTGGCGTGTCAATGCAGGTGGTGCTGAGTTTTTGACAACTTTACCTATGATAAAGTTCTTCTTGTCTTTTCTGAACTGATGGCGCGGATCCAGGAAGTGACTATGCAAGTCAAAGCAAGAATACTTCTGACCCGCGTGCAACCAATCAAACTGAAGAGCTGCCTTGCTTGTGGGGCACGAGAACCTTCCATGCACACACCAGCCAGCAAATAGTGCATACGTCAGCAAGTCATGCATCGCGTACATGTATTAGACATGCATTTTGAAGTTTTTTTTCTAGAGGCATCGTATGTTTTGAACCATTATCCCAAGATTTTTTCCATTCATCCTTAAGCGGATGCATGTACACATTCATATTCTTCCCCGGATAGTTGGGCCCTGGAAGTATCAATGTCAGGAATATGTTCTTTCTTTGCATAATCTGTCCGGGGGGAGACTGAGTGGAATGAAAAATACAAGCCAACTATTGTATTTGGTTGCCCGCATACCAAAGGTATTGAACCCATCCATGCCAACGGAGAATCAAGGATGCCTTGGATCTGCCACTTTATCCGGATGTAATGCATCGAAGTGCTTCCACACTTCCACATCTGATGTGTGTACCAACATCTTATTCCCATATGCATCTAGTTCGGTTCTTTTGCCCAATTTGTGCCATGTCATCTGTCTGGCCGAATCTTCGACCATTAAAAGACGTTGAAGTCTTGGTATGACTGGCATATACCAAAGAACATTCACTAGGATTTTGGTCTGCCTCTTCTCACCCATACCGTTGTCTACCACAACATACCTGGAAGACATCCAAAAGGGACAATAATTCAAGTCTGCATTCTCAAATCTAAATAAGGCACATCCTTTCTCACACGCATCTATCTTCTCCTAGCGAATCTAAAGGACACAGAGTATTTTTTCTGACTGGTACAGGTTTGTAGGATGACATGGCCTTTTAGTAGAAATTGTCCAAATAGTCTCATCATCGTGTCGTAGCTTTCTCTGCCCAAGTTGAACTCAGCCTTCACAGACATTACTTGTACGATGGCATCTAGCTGACAAAGCTCAGTGTGCTCGTGGAGAGGATGTTTTGAAGACTCCAATATTTCATAGAAGGCCTTTGCATATTCCTCCATCTCATCGTCCAAATCCCGAGCATCATCAAAGTCTTGCACCATGTCTTCGATCCCGGTACCATGCTCTTCGGTGTAACGATGAACCACCTTAGCTCTGGTACGTTGGGCAGACTAACCCTGAAATGTCCACACCGTATAATCAGACGTAAAACCCCTCTTTTGTGGGTGTTTACCCATTTCATCATGTGTCCTCTTTTTAAATTTGTCCCACCTAGGACAGGGGCACCAGGATTTTCAGTGGCCATTTGCAAATGCGGCTTTCACAAACTCATTGGTTTTTGTTAAGCCATTTTAGGTCATCTCTTTCTGACTAATGTGACAGGTGTACATCCACGCATGATCACTCATCTTGCCTGTCTATTAAACACACAAGAAATATAAATATAATTCAACATATATATTTATCAGTTAATCAAGTTTGTAAGTTTTATTACGTCCATGCAACCTACACGCTAATAGGTAAAGATAGGTCCTAATCCCACCCGAGTGTGTGTAGATTGGGCTCATTTTCCCATGCTCTACACGTCTTGGCAATAAATAGAGAGGATGTGTACTCGGAGAACAACAGGGAGGCACTAACGAAATTATGCATCGGATCTGGAGCAGAGCATATGGGAAAATGAACCCAATCTACACATACTCGGGTTGTCCATGGATAATGTGGGACAATTCGAAAGAATCAGGGTTATAAATATATGCAAGTGCATCCATATTTATAATTGTAACCCTTTCGAACGGGAGACGCATATTGGTCATGCATATTAATGATTTAATGTACCTATATGTAGCAAGTTACCTCGACACAAATACTGGAACAGACCAAATGAAAGGAGGAGGAGGAAATATCATCTGTGCTCACCCATGACGCACAGGTGGAGCTCATCGAACGCACTGGGGGGTCATCGAACACCAGACCCTCGCAGCGACGAAACAACTGCACATTTAAATCCACCCGATCAACACAAATATGGTGTTTTTTATAACAAAACTGGAAAATATATGACCTAAACCATAATTTACAGAAGTATGAACTTGCGTGTGGAAGGCCGAAGAGCACCTTTTCGGTCAACAGGGGGCCGAAGAGGTGTCAAGGGTCGGGGTAAGCGGCACCAGGGGTGGCGTATTAATATTTGTGCGGGGGATTGTCATGGAGACCTATCACTGACATCTTCTCGTCGCCACACGCAAGTGCGGGTGCCTGGTGTCGTGATGGGTTTTCTTCGGGGTGTCGTGCAGGGGCTCACCGGAGGGGCATCACCAGGATGTCATGTCGGGGTGTCGTTGCAATCGTAGACCCGCCCCTACCGATTAACCTAATTAACCTAATACACCTAATTAACCTAAGCAATAATCCATACGTATAATAATTAGGGACTCCCTAGAAATTCCCATGTTAATTAGTAATTAGGAGCTGTTAATCTGGTCGACCTGGGTTATTACAGTGTAGATTAGCTCACATAATCCTTAAGAAAAAACATGTATTCACATGGTCCAAAATCTAATTTTGTTCTTCTTTCTCCTCTTATTCTATGTTTCCTCTTCATCTCCTCTTCTAATTCTCCTCTTCTCGATTTTTTCTTCTTATTCTTCTTATTATTTTCTTCTCCTCCTCTTCTTCTTCTTTTTCTTCTTCTTCTTCCTTCTTTTCCTTTTTCCTATTCTTCTCCTCTTCTTCTTCTCCTCTTCTCCTCTTCTCTTATTTTCTCCTACTCATCATCCTCCTCCTCCTCCTCATCTTCTTCTCCTTCTTCTTCTTCTTCTTCCTTATTTTCCTTTTTCCTCTTCTTCTTCTCCTCTTCTCCTCTTTTTCTTCTTCTTCTGCTTCTTCTTCTTCTTTCTTCTTTCTTCTCTTCTTCTACTTCTTGTTCTTCTTGTTCTTCTTCTTGTTCTTCTTCTTGTTCTTCTTCTTCTTCTTCTTCCTCTTCTTCTTCTTTTTCGTCTTCTTCTCCTCCTCCTTTTCTTCTTCTTCTCCTTCTACTTTTCTTCTTTCCATTTTTTCTTTTTCGTTTTTTCCTTCTTCTTTTCCTTCTACTTTTCTTGTTATTTTCCTTCTTCTTTTCTTCTTTTATTCTTTTCCTTCTAATTTTCTTCTTCTAATTACTAATCTAATTTCTTCTTCTTCTAATTACTAATCTAATTTTCTTCTTCTAACTAACCTAAATAATCTAACTAACAATAGCTAGCTAATTACTATTTAGTCTAATTAGATGAAGAAAACAAGAAAAAAAGAAGAGAGAGGCAGAGAGATCTCACTGGAGGGGTTGGTCGGGCGGCGGGGCCGTCGGAGCATCGGGGTGTCAGGGGCGGTGGGGCGGCGGGCGGCGGGGCACAAGGGCGGAGGGAGGCGGGGCGGTCGGTGGGCGGGGGCAGTTGGGCGGAGGGGCTGCCGGTGGGCGGAGGGGAGAGGGAGGGGGGAGGGAGAGAGAGGGGGTGGGGCGCGGCACGGCCGTTAGTAGGTCGTGCCCTTTGTCGTCCGCTAGCTGATGGCAAAGAAAGCAGCCTATTTATCGTCTGCTTTCGGGCGCTTTGTCGTTAGCTAGCGGACGGCAAAACACCCATCCATTTGACGTAACAAGGTCCACAGGCCAGTAGGGCCCACCTGGCCTCTTTGCCCTCTTCCACTGACCTCTTTGTCGTCAGTTGGCAGACGGGAAAGAACTGACTGATGGCAAACAATATCTTTGCCATTAGTTAGTTCTTTGTCATTGCCGTCAGCTGGCAGACGGCAAAGTACTGACTGATGGCAAATTCTCTAATTCCAATAGTGTAGGTTGATGAATGCTACGGATTGTTTCTTTTATGAAGTAACAAGGTCGCCAAATATAGTAAACACACAACTAACCCAAGTGGTGACCATATAGATTATGGTGTGGTTTCTGCCTTACGGTCATCTTAAGATGCTTGGTGTCTCATTCACATCAATCACTTCTATACCAGAAACAAATAGAAGCCTACATCGTAGCCTAAGAACAACAAATAATTAACTACTCCGTCTACGACTACATCAATGGCTCAAACTAAATATCAGAGGGTCCTGACCATAAAATGAAGGCGCCCATTTTTCCACTCAAGAAATCCTAGTGAGGAGCTTGGGCAGTTTTTAGCGAATCTGCTTCCTTGACTGCGCACCCGGTGATGTGTCGAGGCCTTGCAAAATCTATCCCATCTAATTCCTTATTATGTGCAGACACCAGTATCTGCATAACCAACATGTGTCCACTCTTCTCTTCCTTCAACTCCACATACTAAAGGATATCTTAATTTGGACGACGAGCTCTCGAGTGTCGTCTGGAGGTGTAACGCCCAAGATGCGATCCTATCCTTATTTTCGCTCGAGGGCCTTGATAGGGACAGAAGCGTATCTCGTCGTTTTGCAAGAATGGATATCATTATAATTACATGTACAGAAAAGATGAGTATATGGAATTGTCTTACACTCGCTACAAGCTACAACATGAAGAACACAATACAACAATATATTCAATCACCATGTAGAACAGCTGGGTCTGACTATGGACAAAATCAAACGGTAAAAGAACGACGTCCATCATTGCTATCCCAGGCTGTGGCCTCGAACCCATCCAAGATTGATGAAGAAGAATAAGAAACTTTTGTTGTAGTAATCCGTGAGCCACACGGACTCAGCAATCTCACTTACAAAGGTATCAAGACTAGCAAAGCTTAATGGGTAAGGTATGGTTAAGTGGTGATGTTGCAGTAAGAACTAACCATTTATTTGAGTGGTTAACTTACGAGTTCAAGAATAAGAGGGGTGATCTATACATAAGCATACATGAACTAGAAGTGATCATTAAGTGATCCTGAACACCTACATAAGAGTCAAACATAACCCCATCGTGTCCTCTCTCCGATACAGAGCGCACGAGAAGAGACAGCCACGGTTACACACTGAGTTGGCAGATTTTAATTAAGTTTACTTCAAGTTTGCTACTACCGGGTTCTAAACAAAGTTTCCAAGTTGCCACATAAACGTGGGCGCGGCTTTTCGAAAGATATAACCCTGTAGGGGTGCTCCAACTAGTCCATCACAAACTACCACAAGCTACCCTCGAGAGAAAACCTCAACCTCGAGGTAGCCCGAGGTATCCTCGATATCCCATTGCACAAGACCTTCGATAAGAGTAAAACAAATCTAGCAAGACCTCCTGGCAGGCCAAATCCCAATAGGAGCCGCGTGTATCCCTTTCTCAGGGCACTACCGGATGAGCACTACGTACGGTGACCGTATAGAAATCCCCCGAGTTGCCCCGGTTGACCCCACAAGTCGCTATGTTTGGACCGACACTCATGGGGAGCAGTGGCCCGGGGTTGATTAATTATCTACGGGTGATGGCGGGTCCCTATGCTTTTTATTAGTTACTAGGAAAATGTAATACCAATTTTGGGCCTTGCCAGTAGTGTTTTATCCCAAAACGAAAATCAAGGGGGTCCCCATAACAATACCAAACATGTTAGGACCGCTCAATTATGGAACATAACACCGATACACAAGTAACTAGGGCGGAAAAAGTGGAACAAAACACCGAGCCAAAAGACCAAGCCTTCCACCTTTTACCAAGTATATAGGTGCATTAAATTAAATAGAAACAATATGGTGATATTCAAAAGAATATCCATGTTTTCACATGGAAGAATTTGCACCGGCAACTAGTAGTGCTATAAGAAGGGTTGAGCAAGCGGTAACCTAGCCAAAGAAAGGTTTGCTGGGATGTGGAGGGGTTAGAGGCTTTCATGGCAATGTTGGGAGGCTTGACATAATAGGTGGTAGGCTATGAGACCTAACCATAGAAGCGATACAACTAGAATAGCAATGATAGAATTGGTATCTAGGGAAATGATCATCTTGCGTGTGATCACGCTTGGAAGAAGAATGAATCCGTGAAGTAGACGAACCAGCATAATCGAACAAATCCTCACACCCTGAAGCGGATCGGAACTCTATCGAGAAGAAACAATCCGGAAACAATAATCAACACACGATAACACCACAACGTATGCATGGCATGATGCGCAAATAAATATGATGCATGTCTAGTTTAATTATGCAAGGCATGACAATCACCACAATCAAATAATACACATTAAGTGAAGCTCAATATGCAACGAGTTGCATATTGACAAAACTCCACATTTGAATTACGTAGTTCACTCCCGTTTAGGAGCACAATAGTGTTAAATATTGTTAAATATGGCAAGAGGTTAAGCATAAATAAACAACACTATATAGGCCTTTTAAATGAGGTTAGAACAACATATAACATTTACGAATGACCCCATATGTTAATTTCGAAATTGGTCCAAATCTAAACTAAAAATATTCCATATTTATTAAACAGCAAAATAAAGTGGACCATGTGTTTATACACGTCATTCTAGTCGATTTACATATATAGATCATTTAAAACACAGCTACGGTCTAAAAGATATGACCAACGCAAGATAATATGACATGGATGCAAAATGTATGCAAATGACAGCCACAAGCATGTTAAAAGATGTATGCAACAAGATATTATGAAACTACATGAAATTCTAGGCAAGTTTAAATGTGGCCGGAACAACGAATAACAATTCCGGGAAGTTCCCATATGTGAATTAAGATTCCGGTACTGTTATGCCTATAACACAATTTTAGAGTTGTTAAACAACAAAATAAATGCCGCCATGTTATTCTACACGTTTTTCTAGTCAAGTTACATATATAAGACATTTTAATCGGAGTTACGGTTTAGTATCTATGAATTAAACTGTTTTAATATGGCATTAATGCAAATTACATAAAAACAACAAGTTAAATATTTTTAACATGGTTCAAAGTTGGATATTGATAATCTACACAAAATTATGAACATTTTACATTTACACAGTTTTTACATGTGATGCACATATAATTAGATATGAGCATTTTAAAATGATGCATTTTTTTGTAATCTGCAAAATCCTGGATAATAAATAAATTCGTTCAGTATGAAAAAAATGCAATGGGACAAAACCAATGAGCGTTGGATAACATAAGGTGCATTGGGCGAGGGATAGCAACGCGGGGTCTCCCTCGGGCCAACATGCCGGATCTAGCGCGGCTGGGCCTGCGAGGCTGCGGGCGTGCGGCAGTTGTGGGCCTTGGGGCGAGCAACCCACGCAGCTGGGGCGAGCATTGTCGCTGCATCTGGGAGGCTAGCTTGGGCCAGCCCGGCAGGAGGTGAGGAGGAAGGTCGGGCAAGGCGCTGGCAATGATGGGCCTGGCCTCGCTACAGGAGGCACTGGTGGGGCTCTCGTGTGCGGTCAAAGCAGCAATGGATTGGGCGGTTCTTAGCGCACGCGTCCTCCTCCTTCGATGCAGGGAAGACGACAGGTTGCGGCGGCTCCGACACTCACCAAACACCGGCAAGGTGGCCAGGGATCACGCGAGCGCACGACAGCTCCTGTGTCCAAACGAGAGTGAAAGAGAGGTCAGAGAGAGGGAGAAGGAAGGGAGGAAGTATAGGAGCGCGGAAGGGGGGTCGATCGATGATTGTGGCGGTCGACAGCAGGGCTCCTCGTTGGCTCTTTGGGTCGAGGCGGCACAGACAAGGTCTAGACCTGGTGATGGACAACAACAGCGATGCGAGGAGGATCCGAATGAGTGAGCTCCTGCTCAGGGATGAGGCTCCTGCGGGTGCGCCCATGAAGGTGGCGTTGTAGCTCCTACTCAACCATGGAGGTTCCTCTAGATTGGGTCTGTCTGCCCTTCGGGATTCCTCCGGTTGCTGGACGCGTCCATGGATACTAGTGGTTGGGGATGAGGTCGAGCTGGCTTCGGCATGAGCGCACGAGAGAATCGGTGCAGCAGTGATGGTTGGTCAGAGATGGACTCCGTAGAGACCAGGTGGATCGATGGGGAACTAGTTGGATGCGGGCGGATCCCGGGGTTGGAATGTACATGGGCTGGCAGGGACGCTAGAAATTAGGGACTTGGTCTAGGGTTTGGTCTGATTTTATATTAAGGTCTATACATAGCCAGTGGGTTAGGTTCGGACCCTCCGATTCCAATCGAACGGTCGACAATAATACGCTAGGGAGTCCAATTGAAAAACCGATGATGGTTTGGGATATTACAAGGTTGATCCGGACCCAACGGTCATGGCCGTATGTTTCGGGTTCTGGAAGGTCTTTGAGTGCACGTGAGGGGTGTGTGCACTGTGTAGAGGGCTAGACACAGAAGAGATGGAAAACACGGGCAGCCTGGCGACAGAGTTTAAAATATCGAAGTATCTGCGATTTAGACTGTCTATAGTGTCGCTATACATTTAACGGTTGGGGGTAACAAACAGCCTTTGAATGCGATGAAATTTGGCAAGCGGCCTACCTACACTATATTGAGACCACACACCAACTTTCAACCCATTCCTATAAAGTTTTATAGGCCCTTTTAAAACCATTATTTCAATGATCACACGGTGAAAGCACATATGCTCCCTTCGTGGTTTTGATAATTCATGACAACATACATTGTCACTTGGACTAACACTTTTACCTAGTATATTTCAGGTATAGTCCACAGAGAGCATTGGCCAAAGGATTGTGAGGAGAAGCCCCTTTTGCAAGGAAGGGAGTAGGATTGGCTCAAGTTTCAAGCAGGAGACTCTACATTTTACCTTTGTGAGAAATTACTTTTTGAGTCCATAGGAAAGCTAATACTATTAAAAGGGGGTGAAGTACTATGATGAATTTATTGCTCACGTGCTTAGAGATAGCCACCAAAAAATTTCAGTCATTCTCCCCCAAAAATTTGCGTCCCAAGCCAAAACACCAAATCAGTGCCATTAGCTTTTTCCAATCGGCCCTACTGATTTTCCACTAGACGAATCCTTTGCCAAACTCTAATCTCTCGGTACACCAACTTTCATATCGGTGCCACTAAGATCAATGAACAACTTTTGGTTGAGCAAACTCCAAGAATTGGAATTCCAGAGATTGGAATCGATCTTACCGAGGTTTGGGAACTGCTCTAGGTCATCGTATAGGTAGCACCAAAATTCATATATCGGTCTCACCAAGAATTCAAAAGTTGCCGCATTTAGTGCAACTCGATACAATCGAGATCCATTTTGGTGTCATCGAGTTGAGCAATAATGTTGTAATGGTTGAATTTTGGGGGATGCCTATATACACCCCTCCACCTCCTCTCGTTCGCGCGGGAAGCACTCGGAGCACACTTACACTTGCCAGATCCATTTTTCTAAGAGAGAGTCACCTACTCATGTGTTGAGATCAAGAGATTCCAATCCTACCATTTGAAACTTGATCTCTAGCCTCCCCTAGTTTCTTTACATAAAATCAATCTCTCCTACCCATGCCAAATCTATGAGAGAGTGATTGAGTGTTGAGGAGACTATATTTTGAAGCACAAGAGCAAGGATTTTATCGCTCTATCGCATCTACTACCTTTTGGATGATGCCGCCTCCTACATTGGTTAGGTCTCGCTTGGGAGCCTCCTACTTTGTATTTTGGAGTTGAACCAAGAAGTTTGTACGGGCAAGGAGCTCTCCTACTTCGTGAAGATCTACCGTGAGTGAGGCTAGTACTCGGTGGATGTAAGCCATGGTGGAATATACAAGGCCGCTTCTTCATGGACCCCTTGTGGGTGGAGCCCTCCATGGACTATCTCAGCTGTTACCCTTCGTGGGTTGAAGTCTCCACTAACATGGACATACGATAGCACCACCCATCGGAACCACGCCAAAAGTCGCCATGTCAATCTTTGTGTTTGATCTTCCTAAACTCTACTCCTTACTTACATGTGCAATCTCTTTACTTTACGCTGCCATAGTTGTTGACTAGCATGTGTAGGGTGCCCTAGACTTGTAAGAATTGCTAAAATCTACCAACCATTAAAATTGGGAAAAGGCTAGGATTTTAATTTATGCAACTAGTCTATTCATCCCCCCTGTAGACATCTCTTCTATCGATCCAACGATTGGTATCAAAGCTTTGGTGTCCATAACCTTGGTTTAAACACCATTTGAGGAAGATGGATGTGCATAGTTTGGGTAATATTAGTTGTAGAGTTCCTATTCTCAATGGGGAGTATTATAGACAATGGAATATGAAATACTTGATATATTTGATGAATTCCATTTGCGCAAGTATGTTGAATATCCCTATGTGTGTCCCATTGATCCCTTACATCCTTCTCATGATGAAGAACTTGATATCCTTAGTAATCTTAAAACTGTAAATCTAATCATTAGAGGACTGCCAAGAAATGTGCTTAATCAAATGCAAATTTTTGAGTGTGCTCATACTTTGTGGAAAAACTTAGAGAAAATATATCCGGACTATTCCCTGAAAAATCTTGATATCATTTTCCATAAATGCATTGGCTTTCACAAAATGAGGACAACTAATCCCAATTTTGATTAATGTCTATTTGAGCTTTGTGACCTCATGCGTGCTAGAGGAGATGTAACTACTATTAGCAATGTCGTTGTTGAAGCCATTCGCATGCATAAACATAAACATTATCATAGTCAAAATTTTGATGAAATTCTTGATTCTTATGGCGAGGATATTTCGTCTCGTGATGACAATGTAGAGCATGGCTACTACAATTAAGATGAGGAGTTTGACATCGAGTATGAGAAGGCCATGAGGAACCTTAGTCTGACGGCGAACCTTAGAGACTACATGGTCATAGGAAAAGAGTGGATAATTGACAGTCGATGCACTGATCACATGACTAGAGATAAAGACATGTTTCATGAGATCACACCAAACCGTCGACCTCGAAGGTATGTGACTTTTGGAGATAACTCCAAGGGTAAGGTACTTGGTGTTGGTAAGGTGGCCATATCTCATGATAGCTCCATTCAAAATGTCATGCTTGTTGAATCCCTTGGCTACAATCTTCTTTTCGTATCTAGACTAGCATACTTTGGTTTCAATGTGCTATTAATGAAAGTTGACTTCTAAGTGTTCTGTAGCGACAATCATAACATGGTCTTTACTAGTTTTCGCAAAGGTGATCTATACATTGTCAATTTCACTAAAAAATTGAACCCCGTACATGTCTTATTGAAAAATCTTCTAAAGGTTGGTTATGTCATAGAAGGCTAGGACATGTTGGTATGCGTAACATTGACAGGCTTATCAAAGGTGATCATATTGTTGGTGTTAAAGATGTTATCTTTGACAAAGATAGACTTTGTAGTGCTTGTTAAACAGGAAAGCAAGTTGGTGGAAGTCATCCTGTGAAGAACATCATGACTACAAGAAGGCCACTTGAGCTACTTCACATAGATCTCTTTGGTCCCAATGCTTACAAGAGCCTCAGTGGAAATTCTTATGGTTTAGTCATTGTTGAGATTTTTCCATATTTACGTGGGTATTCTTTCTTGATGATAAGTCGTTGTACAAAAGATCTTTAAGAACTTTACTCGGAAGGCCCAAAATCAGTTTCAAGTGAAGATCAAGAAAGTTCGGAGCGACAACAGAACGGAGTTCAAGAACACAAATGTATCTACTTTTCTTGACTAAGAAGGTATCTCACATGAATTCTCAATGATGTACACACCTCATCAAAATAGAGTTGTTGAGAGGAAGAATCAAACTCTCATAGAGATGGCCAGAACGATGCTTGAGGAATACAAGACACCAAGAAACTTTTGGGCAAAATCCATGGAAACAGCTTGTCACGCCATCAACCGAATCTACTTACACAAGATTCTTGGTAAAATGGCATACGAGATACTCGCGGCTAACAAACCCCAAGTTGGATACTTTCGAGTATTCGGCTCTAAGTGCTAAATTCTTGATAAGCATCCTTGCTCTTAATTTGGTCCTATCTCATGAAGGTTTCCTACTTGGTTACGGATTAAACTCTCACACTTACTGTGTCTACAACAGCTTCACTCGAAAAGTTGAAGAGATGATAGATGTGAAGTTTGATGAATCTAATGGTTCACAAGTCAAACAATTGCCAAATGATGTAGGAGATAAGGAACCTTCGGGAGCCATCCAACATCTACCTATCGTCATGATTCGTCCCATGGAGGTGAAGGAAAGTACTTCATCATCCCAAGTGGAAGCTCCTACTTCGCATCAAGGAAAACCGCAAAACAACATGGAGGCATCCACAAGCGGTACACGACATGATGAAAAAGAGGAAGAAGTACATTGTGATGATCCACCTCAACCTTCCTCACCACCACCTCAAGGAGATGACACCGTCAACGACAACGAGCAAGAATATGATGATGAAGAAGTTCCACCATCCAACAAGAAGAAGTTTTCACGTGTTCGAGTAAGAGTGGACAAGGATCATCCGCTGAATCAAATCTTCGGTGACATACAGACTGGGAGAATCACTCGCTCTAAATCTCGTTTAGCTAACTTTGTGAGCATAAATCATTTATCTTTAGCATTGAGCCTATGAAGGTAGAGATCTTCAAGACCCGGATTGGTTGAATGTCATGCACGAAGAGCTATACAACTTCGAGAGGAATCAAGTGTGGACATTTGTTGAAAAGCCCAAGGACGAGCACAACATCATAGTTAAAAAATGGGTGTTTCGGAACAAGCAAGACGAAGATGGTCAAGTTGTATGCAACAAGGCACATCTCGTAGCCCAAGCTTACATGCAGGTCGAAGGTATGCACTACAGTGAGACCTATGCCCCCATTGCTCGACTTGAAGCCATTCGCATTCTTCTCGCTTATGCCAATCACCATGATATTACTCGATACCAAATGGATATCAAATGTGATTTTAGAAATGGTGAAATTGAGGAGGAAGTTTATGTCAAACAACCTCCCGGATTTGTGAACCCTAAGAAACCTAATCATGTTTACAAACTTCATAAAGCTTTATATGGTCTTAAACAATCACCTAGAGCTTGGTACAAATGTCTAACAAAATTTCTGATTCAAAAGGGTTTGAGATTGGTTAAATTGGTGTGACCTTATTCACTAAAAGAGTAAATGGAGAATTATTAGTGTGCCAAATATATGTGGATGGTATTATCTTTGGTTCTGCTAACCCACATTTTAATGAGAAATTTAGAAGGTTGATGTGAGAGAAATATGAGATGTCTATGATGTCTGAGCTGAAATTATTCCTTGGTCTGTAAATCAAACAATTGATAGAAGGTACATTTATCTCTCAAACCAAGTACACCAAGGACTTAATCAAGAATTTCGACATGCAAGAATGCAAAGGTTGATGAAAAGGTTTATCGATCAATGATCGGTTAATTGCTATATCTATGTGCCTCCCATCCCGATATCATGTTGAGTGTTTGCATATGTGCCCGATATCAAGCGGCACCTAAAGAGTGTCATCTATTGAGTATGAAAAGAATCATGAGATACCTGATACATACACCAAACTTTGGCATATGGTATCCCAAGGGATCTTCTTTTAATCTTGTTGGCTATTCCGACACGGATTATGCAAGAGACAGGGTTGATAGAAAATACACCTTTGGTACATGTCAATTTCTTGGGAGACCTCTTGTGTCTTGGTCATCAAAGAGACAAAACTCGATATCTTTACCTACTGTCGAAACCGAATAAATTGTCGCAGGATCATGTTGTGTGCAATTACTTTGGCTGACTCAAAATCTTAAGGATTATGGCATTCATGTGAGACATGTTCCATTATACTATGACAATGAAAGTGCTATTAAAATTGCCTATAATATCGTGCAACATTCACGAACTAAACATATTCAAGTGCGGCATCATTTGATTTGTGATCATGTTGGTAAAGAAGATATAGATCTCAAGCATGTTCGCACCGACAAACAATTAGCTAATATATTTACCAAACCACTTGATGAGAATGTATTTTGTCAACTGAGGAGTGATTCGAACATCATTGATACTTCAAACTTGAGCTAGACTCACTCGGATGCATGCAAGGGCGTGATCTTGATTGTCCATTCCATGATGCTATTGATATGAACTATCTTATATCTTGGAAAACTATGGTCCCTTGTATTGCATATAACCTTTTGTAGGTGCTTGGAAGGACTACACTTCACAAGATTGCCATCAACTCACATCAAAAGCAATCTTGACATGGCCAAGTATCAACAACACCTTCTTCGGGGATGAGGGAAGAAGACAACAAAATCATATCCTTGACCATTATATGATGATGAAATTTACTCATGTCATTTGGATATATTATAGTCTTCCTTGAATGACTAACCAATTTAGGTGAAAAGTGAACCAAAACGACAAGGATAGCTCCCAACTCAAGATGATCATTATAAACATTGAGCATCCATGACGAGTTCATCTACATGCCACGTCATCAACATCATTCGAAGGTATGTACTCATACCCTTGATAAAGATTTGCACCAAGTCATGAGGTAAAGCAAATCAAGTGATATGAAGACATTAAAAAGCTTTATCGAAAAATGGTAACCCCATTTTTTGCTTAACGATGAGTATTACCTATAATCAAGCATTCTTGCTTGACTCCTCAAGTCAATATACTCTAATATAGGTGACCTAGTCACCGCCCAACATCTAGATGGAGATTTTTGCCTTAGGAGGAGAAAAATGTTCAGTAATCCCAAGTTTTACTACCTCCCACGCTCTTATTGAAAATTTCCATTTTTGCCAAAAGAGGATATTATCTTGTTACCAAAAAAATTGAGGGGGAGAAATCCTGAGTGATCCCAGAATATAAGAGGGAGAAACATCCAAGATCCCTAAAATAGGGGGAGATAGTTAAAGGACTCTTATCTATCTTTAAGGGGGAGAAAAGTCAAGGAACCCTTATCAAAGAGTGAAGAATGAATGAGCCCTTTTTCTCAACTATTCCTTATCCTCTGACCTTTTTTGGAAATTAATGCCAAAGGGGGAGAAATATCAAAGATTTCAATAAGCTTCAGTTAAAGGGGGGATATATGTTCCTAAGGGGAGGTCTACCTAAGGGAAGATCTATAAAAGGGGGAGATATATCAAACCTTACATACTCACGGGGACTAACACCATCTACGGGGAGAGAGTCATAATTGCTTTATTGCTATCTATGGATTGAACTTATCTCACCGTACCTACTCCCAATATCTACATGCTATGATTCAGGGGGAGAGGTAATCTTACATATTCATCCTTAGGGGGGAATGTTCTCAAATATTATTGGAGACATATTTATCATCAAATCAGATTTCTCAGATGTTCTCCATATATTGGTACTTTTTACGCTCTTTGCAAATTTACCATAGAGTACTCTTGTGTTATCTAACTTTTGTTTTCCCAAGTGTACTCCTACTGCTAAGGCGCTCAAGAACCTCAAGGTAAGTATATGCATCATATCCTTGTTCAAGATGATCTCTTGTCTCTTTCACATATTGTTTGCAAGAGTGAGTTTTGAACATGGAAGTTCTTCATTCACTTATGTTTGACGCATATAGGAAAGATTTGTATGAGTTGTCTTGTCCTTCTACCATGTGTGTGCCCATGCAGTCCAAAGCAACTGTCCTTTAAAGGTGGAATGCGCACATTTAGGGGGAGCTTGTACTAGTAATGTATATTTTAAAATTGTCATATTCTCATGCCTACCTTAATTTGAAGCATTGATTGTATGTTGTCATATATTACCAAAAAGGGGGAGATTTAAAGCACATATTCTCCCTTGGTGGTTTTGATAATTCATGAAAACATACATTGTCTCTTGGACAAACACTTTTACGTAGTATATTTCAGGTATAGTCCACAAAGAGTATTGGCTAAAGGATTGTGAGGAGAATCCCATTGTTGCAAGGAAAGGAATATGATTGGCTCAAGCTTCAAGCAAAAGACTCTACATTTTACATTTGTGAGAAATCACTTTTTGAGTCCATAGGAAAGTCAATACTATTAAAAGGGGGTGAGGTATTATGATTAATTGGTTGCTCAAGTGCTTAGAGATAACCACCAAAAATATTCAGTCATTCTCCCACGAAAATCTCTATCCCAAGCCAAAATAGCAAAATCGGCGCCACTAACTTTTTCCACTCGGCCCTACTGATTTTCCACCACACATATCCTTTGCCAAACCCTAATCTCTCGGTACCACCAACTTTCATATCAGTGCCACCGAGATCAGTTACCAACTTTTGGTTGAGAAAATTCCAAGAAACGGAATTTCCGAGATTGGAATCGGTCTCACTGAGATTTGGAAACTACTCTAGGTTATCGTATTGGTACCACCAAGATTCATATATCGGTCTCACCAAGAATTCAAAAGTTGCCACATTTAGTGAAACTCGGTACCACAGAGATTCATTTCGGTGTCACCGAGTTGGAAATAATGTTATAACGGTTGGATTTTGGGGGATGGCTATATATACCCCTCCACCTCCTCATTCGCATGGGAAGCACTCATAATACACTTACACTTGTCAGATCCATTTTTCTGAGAGAGAGACACCTACTCATGTATTGAGATCAAGAGATTCCAATCCAACCATCTGAAACTTGATCTCTAGCCTCCCCAAGTTGCTTTCCACAAAATCAATCTTTCCTACCCATGCCAAATCTATGAGAGATTGATTGAGTGTTGAGGAGACTATCTTTTGAAGCACAAGAGAAAGGAGTTCATCATTCTACGTCATCTATTACCTTTTAGAGGCTGGTGCCTCCTAGATTGATTAGGTATCACTTGGGAGCCTCCTACTTCATGTTGTGGAGTTGAACCAAGAAGTTTGTACGGGCAAGGAGATCGCCTACTTCATAAAGATCTACTATGAGTGAGGCTATTCGTTTGTGGACGTAAGCCATGGTGGAATAGACAAGGCCGCTTCTTCGTGGACCTCTTGTGGGTGGAGTGTAACGACTAAGATGCGGTCCTTTCCGATCTGGGGATCGAGGCCCCGAATTAGAAAGGAGCGCATCTAAGCGTCTCGCAAACAAGGTATCATGACACATCCATAATATCAACAGAATGACAATAAGGGGTTCAATTGCCATCTCATAAATATCAGAGTACAACACGCATACAATCAAAGTAGTTCCGCTACGGACTACAAAACATGGGAAATGGCTATGCTACCCTGCCTTCTGGCCCACGATCACGACCACGCCTCAATCTTCTGGATAGTTCACGTACACGCGAACGTTCTCCTCATCGTACTGCCACGCCAGCTGCATGCCGTTGGGATCACCTATCTCTATGGTACCTGAACTTGTTGATGTTGTGAAGGAATCTGTGAGCCACGGGGACTCAGCAATCTATGACCTTGGTGCCAGAACTAGTCAAGTTATTTGGTTGGATAGGTGGAGTATTTAGGTTTTAGCATCCTAAGCTTGATTTGGTGGCTAACTTACGTAGAACTTGTATGAAGGTGGTCTATACTAGCGGTCGATGATAGATGATCACTAAGTGATCCTGAACACCTACCTACGTCAATCATAACCACACCATGTTCCCAATCGAAGAGAGATCTTCGAGGGGACAGTCACGGTTACGCACACAGTTGGCAATTTCATTGGCTTATGTTTAAGTTATCTATTACCGGATGTTAACAAAATATTCCATGCTGCCACATAATCGTGGGCACGGCTTTTCGAAAGATTAAACCCTGCAGGGGTGCTCCAACTAGTCCATCACAAACATACACAGGCTGCAAAGTAATCCTCTATCACGAATCTCGTGATCTCGTCGGATTCCTTAGAGGAAACCTCAACTCGGGGGAGAACCAAAGCTTCACCGGGATTCCTATACGCAAGATATATCGCTAAGGTAAGACAAGACTAGAAGGACCTCCCGGTGTGTCGACGACCATGATAAGAGCCGCGTATCTCAGTCTCAGGACAACACCGTCTATGCAAAGTGGACAAGGACCAAACCTCAATTTTCCTTCGGGTGGTCTTGCCGACTGCTAGATGGGTGGACCAACACTCATGAGGAGCACTGGCCCGGGTTGTTGATTAAATTCCTCGGGGTAGCTATTCCCTATGCAGATTATTATTAAGTGATTAGGAAATTAAAACCAATGTTGGGTCCTGCCGGACAACTCTTAACACTACGTGATTTATCAAGGGGTCCCCATAACAACCCCGAACGTGTTAGGAGCGATCAATATGAAATCAAACACCGGTAGCTGGTAACTATGGCGGCAATAACGGAACAAAGCACCCGGCAAAAGGCTAGGCCTTCCGTTATTTACCAAGTATATAGGTGCATTAATTAAAGAACAGAATTAAGATAATGATATCAATCTCATGTTATCACATGAGGCAAAGCACCTGCATCTAGCAACGCTAACATTAGTAGCTGAGCAAAGCCTACTTAGCCATTCAAGTTTGCTAGGAAGGGATCAGTGTTTGGGTTCATGGCATATCAGGAGGCAATATTTCAGTGGTAGGCAGTGAGCATATGAAAAAGGAAACGTAATCTATCATAACAAGTCTAGAGATGGAATCAATGTCATGTCATCTTGCTTGTGATATCCTCAGCTTGGAATGGTTCTTGTTCGTCCTGCACGTACTCTCCTGAATCCACGAACTCGTTCTCCGATCCCGGTGCTACCCAACACAAGAATAACATCCAATGAACAACAACACCTCAAGTTGCAACAATCACATGATGCATGAGATGAATATGAGCATGCATTACTATTTCTATCACTAGCACAAGCATAAGGAGTAAATACGTGTTCCTGGACAGAACTGCATCGTAAGCTGTTTTGACATGCATGAGAATGACATGATCATATGAGTCTCGAGAAAACGATGCAAAAGCATATAAAGAACATTACAATCGGACCTACGGATCAACGGGAATCAACGAAACAAGATATGAAGCCCTACGTGTCAAAATCATCACCACACACTCAAATGGCACAACTCTGGTATTTCCATGTTTTCAAGACATAAAAAAAACCAACATGGATGGGGTGGAGCAAGAAATAACACCACATCATCATCTAAGCACTCACAAACATCAAAATGGCAAAACTAAACAATCTGCCATAAACTGCATCATAGCACTTTGTGAGCTACATGCAAAGTACCTACAGCCACCTAAACATGCCAAATAAGATATGTGGCTGTAGCTATCCAAGATTATTACAAGCACAAGCAAGCATCACACACAAAGGAATTAAACACAGAAAGTAACAAGGCTGTAAACTTGCCCAAAATATCAGATTTCACAGACTTAGTGAAAATTCCAGATTCTCACTATATGTCTATGCTCTGAAGCATTTTGAAAGCAGCCAAAACAATATCTACAGGACTCCAAATGGAATTAAATTTTACAGGGAGCTGGACAAACATATCAGCTCCAACTTTCCAGTTTAAAGCTAAGGCTAGATCACAACACATTGACCCGCACAACCTCATCAACAGGAGAAGAAAATATAAACAGATTCTCAAACTTATTTTCACTATTCTGGAATTTCAGCCTCATGCCTACTTTGATTGGGCACAACTTGCACATATGGATTCCTAATCATGAAATGAAACCAACATGTGGTAGAGGGGGTCACCCTCTACTACCACAACCAAGAATCAAACACAAAGGCTCACCACGACTCATGGAACCAAGCTCTAAACATAGAAGAAAAAAGAAATATGTCATCTCCAGAAAATGTCTCAATGGAAAAACTGAGTTCACCAATGGATTCCTTGGGAGATTCTACCCCAAAATCATATATAATAACTATGCACTTACTTGGATCAAGTGACCACAAACTAGGAAGGAAGAAACTACAAGAAATCATACATGGTGAATAGTGCAACATTTCATGTGCATTTCACTAGAACAACTCCTACATAGTTACTTGCCCATGTCCACAACACCAATGGTTACATGAGGGTGTTGACCCCATGTATGTGTGCCATAGCACATCAATCATCACAAGCACATCTACCAAGCTATCCACACACAAAAAACACCATGCCCTCTCACATATGGTCGTGTGAAGGTGCATAGTTTTGCTTGCAAAGGTGGGGTGTCCCACACACACACATCCACTCCACTACACACATCAAAACATGTTCTTGGACAACACTAAATATTGCATCTATTTAGATCACTCAAGTAGGGAGCTCATCTACCACAAACCCATGCTCACAAACTTTGGTGTACATGAACTATGTTCATGTGGGGGTGTTCTTCACACCACATGCACCACAAGATAAACATGCACTCAAAACCTATCACACTACACCATATAAGCATGACACTAGTGCATCTACACACTCACTTATGCTAGCTTCACCACACACTCACATACATACAACCATGCATACACACATATGAACACATACACCACACTCACATATGTTACCTACACCACTACAACTACTGGACAGGAAAAGAAAAATAAGATGTACTCCTTCATGCCTATTATTTAGGCACAAGGTGTAATAGCAAATAGCAAAGGAAAATTAAAAGAAAGAAAGGGAAAGAAATTAAAAGGGCAGGCCTGGGATTCGAACCCCGGTGCCCCTTGTACTGTCCTGTGGTGCATACCACCCTGTTAGAGCCTTGTGTTCGACAGAAACAGAGCTGCTGGAAGGATAAGTTGATCTGCTGCGCTAGCATACTACATCGAAATAAACCAAAAAAAAGGGGAGCGCCCCTGGGATTCGAACCCACGACCTGATGCATCAAATCAAAGACGCGCTCCACTACACTACGATACGGCAACTGATAGAACAGAGGGGTACCGCAGGGTATACTAGCACGAGCACCTATTCTCTACTCTGCACGCCGGCGATAGGGAGGACGCCGGGGCAGATCCTGCTACTGCTGCGCTCACGCGAGGGCACCACTACTCTGATCGATGGGATGGAGCTATGAGGGGGAGGGGGCCCTGCTCTACGACACACAAACACAAGCGCACCCACACACACATGCACACAGTTACTGCACCTGATGCGCCTACTGCCGTTCTGCTACTGACAGAGGAGCACAGATCGTCGGCCGGAGCTACCGCTGTGAAATCGAACCGAGGGAAGGAGGGAGGAGATCCTGCTCACCTAGGGGAAGTAGGAAGGGCGCCGATCGGAGGAGGAGGCACTGGAGAGGAAGAAGAACGTCGATCTGACAAAGATCCTGATGCAGAACCGAAGCAGAGGCGAAACCACCGGGAGCACGGCGATGGCGAGCTCCTGGCAGTCTTTGAGGTCACTCCTCGACCTCAGCGTTGGTGGGAATGGAGCGCGGGGCGATCCCCCATGCCCCTGGACATGGCTGCGACGTCGGACGGCGACGGAACCGGGGGTTGACGTTAGCGAGTGCTGCTCTCTCTCTCTCTCTCTGCTAACTCCTACAGAGACTTACAAGGAGGGGGAAAGAGAGAAGGAGGAAGATGGCGGCGGCGCTGGAGGAAGGAGAGGGAACCCTAGGTTCGGAGGAGGGCACGGACGCCGAGATAAATAGGGGGCTCGACGTTAGTGCCTCACGGCGCTTGCGCGTGCTCTCTGATGGATGACGGAAAGGTGCAGAGGTGGGGAGACGACGTCAAGGAGGAAGAAAGGATGCCACGTGGGCTCCTGTGCGCACGAGAGGGAGAAGGTGGGCCGGCCAGGGAGGGAGAGAGCCCACCTGAGGCGCCACTTACGGAAAAACACTCTGGCCTCTTCTATTTACAGAATTAGGCAGAGAGGAAAATAAATGTACAGGGAAAATCACAAGTGCAAAAATAAAAATAGC
The DNA here is from genome assembly GCF_904849725.1 of Hordeum vulgare subsp. vulgare. Lineage (NCBI taxonomy): Eukaryota > Viridiplantae > Streptophyta > Magnoliopsida > Poales > Poaceae > Hordeum > Hordeum vulgare. The sequence continues at coordinate 224,674,782 of NC_058522.1, forward strand.
ACTTGTCCTGGACATGTAAAAACAAGACCTATTTAACAAAAATAGAACCAAGATTTTAGGAGCAAGTATTTATTTTGCAAAACAGAATTAAAGGCGGCTGCTTTGCAATTGTTTGCACCATTAAATCAAACCAAAAGAACACCAAATCACCAACCCAATATCCCCACAATATTTTCTAAACAATAGACATTTTTAAAATAGGAAAAGAAAGGTTGGAAAAAGGAGCTATGGTTTATTTGAGATAAAAGGGTTTTGGCAAAAACAATCCATCACATGCCATGCTACTAACCCTACCAACACATCTCCAAACACCACATGAAATCACAAGGTACCCACACACATCACATGATAACACAAGCAAACACAACGACAAGACATGGCTTGAAACATATGGTACGCATGCATGCAAGGAAGAACATAAGGGGCACATGAAATCATACATGCAAAAGGACTCTCTCATATCAAAGTCAAGGTGGTCCCACATGGAAGGTTACAACAAGGGAAAGCTTTACACTTGGGGCATCACATGGAGCCCTTCGTGGACTCTCACAACCGTTACCCTCTCTGGGTTGAAGTCTCGACTACCGTGGAAGTACGATAGCACCACTTATCGGAACCACGCCAAAAATCGTCGTGTCAATCTTTGCATTTGATCTTCCTAAACTCTATTCCTTAATTACATGTGCAATGTCTTTACTTTCCGCTGCCATATTTGTTGACTAGCATATGTAGAGTGCACTAGACTTGTTATAATTGCTAAAATCGGCCAACCATTAAAATTGGGAAATGGCTAGGATTTTAATTTATGCGACTAGTCTATTCACCCCCCCCCCTCTAGACACCTCTTCTATCGATCCAACATGCGGGTGCATGCATGTGTTGTTGCTCTCAAAACGGTCAACGGCAAAGACGGAGAGGACCAGCAACTACGAACCGATGCAAGATTTGAAAAATGACGGCAACAGAGATTTGATGCAAAGTTTCCAAATCCAAATAGTTGGCAGATTTTAATTAAGTTTACTTCAAGTTTTCTATTACCAGGTGGTAAACAAAGTTTCCAAGTTGCCACATAACGCGGGCACGGCTTTCTGAAAGATTTAACCCTGCAGGGGTGCTCCAACTAGTCCATCACAAACTACCACAAGCTGCCCTCAAGAGAAAACCATAACCTCGAGGTAGCCCGAGGTATCCTCGATATCCTAGTGCACAAGAAATTCGATAAGAGTAAAACAAATCCAGCAAGACCGCCGTGCAGGCCAGATCCCAATAGGAGCCGTGTGTATCTGTTTCACAGGGCACTACCAGATGAGCACTACGTACGGTGGCCGGATAGAAATCCCCTGAGTTGCCCCGTGTGGCCCTGCAAGTGGCTCTGTTTGGACCGACACTCTTGGGGAGCACTCGGGGGTTGATTAATTATTCGTGGGTGCCAGCGGGTCCCTATGTTTTTTATTAGTTATTAGGAAAATGTAATACCAATGTAGGTCCTTGTCGAAAGTGTTTTATGCCAAAACGAAAATCAAGGGGGTCCCCATAACAACCACAAACATGTTAGGAGTGATCAATTACATAACATAACACCGATACACAAGTAACTAGGGCGGCAAAAGTGGAAAAAACACCGAGATAAAAGACCAAGCCTTCCACCTTTTACCAAGTATATTGGTGAATTAAATTAAATAGCAATAATGTGGTGGTATTCAAAAGAATATCCATGTTGTTAAATGGAAGCATTTGCACCTGCAACTAGCAACGCTATAAGAAGGGTTGAGGAAGCGGTAACAAAGCCAAACAAAGGTTTGTTGGGATGTTTAGGGGTTAGAGGCTTTCATGGTAATGTTGGGAGACTTGACCTAACATGTGGTAGACAGCGAGACATAACGATTAAACTACACAACTAGCATAGCAATGATAGTAGTGGTATCTAGGGAAATGATCATCTCGCATGTGATCCTACTTGAAAGAAGAACGAATCCGTGAAGTAGATGACCCAGCGTAGTCGAACGAATCCTCACACTCCGAAGCGATTTGAAACTCTATCGAGAAGAAACAATCCAGACACAATAATCAACACACGATAACACCACAACATATGCATGACATGATGCGCAAACAAATATGATGCATGTCCGGTTTAATTATGGAAGGCTTGACAATCACCACAATCAAATACTACACATTAAGTGAAGTTCAATAAGCAACAAGTTGCATATTGACGATACTCCACATTTGGATTACTTAGTTCACTCCCGTTTAGGAACACAATAGTGTTAAATATTGTTAAACATGGCAATAGGTGAAGCATAAATAAACTACACTATTTAGGCCTTTTAAATGGGGTTGGAACAACATATAGCATTTTCGAATGACCCCATACGTTAATTTCGAAATTGGTCCAAATCTGAAGTAAACATATTTTATATTTATTAAACAGAAAAATAAAGTGGATCATGTGTTTCAACACGTCATTCTAGTCGATTTACATATAGAGGTCATTTAAAATGGAGCTACGGTCTAAAAGATATGACCAACGCAAGATAATATGACATGGATGCAAAATGTATCGAAATGACACCCACAAGCATGTTAAAAGATGGATGCAATAAGATATTATGAAACTACATGAAATTCTAGACAAGTTAAAATGAGGCCGGAACAACGAATAACAATTTTGGAAAGTCCCCATATGTGAATTAAGATTTTGGTATTGTTGTGCCTGTAACAAAATTTAGAGTTGTTAACAGCAAAATAAATGCTACCATGTTATTCTACACATTTTTCTAGTCAAGTTACATGTAAAAAATATTTTAATCACAGTTATGGTTTAATATCGAATTAAACCATTTTAATATGGCATTAACGCAAACTACATGAAAACAACAAGTTAAATATTTTTAATATGGTTGAAAGTTGGATATTGATAATCTCAGCCTGGACATTTTACATATATAAAGTTTTTACATGCGATGCGGTTAATTAGATATGAGCATTTTAAAATGATGCATTTTTGTGTAATCTTCATAATTATGGATAATAAACAAATTCGCTGAATCTGAAAAATGCAATGGGCCGAAACCGGTGAGTGTTGGATAACATATGGTGCGTTGGGCGAGGGATAGCGACCCGGGGGCTCACCTCGAGCCAAAAGGCCAGATCTCACGCGGCTAGGTCTGCAAGGCTGCGGGCTTGCGGCAATTGTGGGCCTTGGGCGAGAAGCCCACACGGCTGGGGCGAGCGCTAGCGCTGCAGTTGGGAGCCAGGCTTGGGCTAGCCCGGATGAAAGCAAATCTGGCCAAACGGGCCATGCCTGGCAGGCCGGCCCGGCTGCCCGCGTACCAGGCACGACTCGGGCCCGGCCCTGGACGGGCTAATCGTGCCCGGGCCCGGCATGAGCAAGCCCTGGGTCGTGCCCGGGCCGCCACCCCCAGCCCACGTGTCGACACAGCACGGCACGTTTAAGGTGGGTCGGCCCGCGGCACGGCACGGCACGACACGGTAGCATCGGGCGACGGGGGAGCGTCCTGGCGCGTGGCGAGTGGCGACGGGGGAGCGTCTGGCGTGCGGGGGGCCCAGGGCGGCCGATCGTTGCGGCTGCGGGGCGGAAGCGCGGGGCAGGGCCGAGGCGCCAGCTGGGCAGCTGGCTGGGGCGGTGGGTGCCGTTGGGAGGGATTAGGGGTGGGTTAGGAGGGATTAGGGATGGGTTAGGAGTGTTTTTATACATAACTCATATTTTTGAATATATGACTGTTGGAGGGTCAAATTAGACCAAAAATTGATTTCCCTCCCTATAAATAGGGCTGCCAAGCTCACATATTTCACACACTCAAACATGGACAGCCAAGACAATTTGCAAGACAATACCAACTTCACAATAGCCGATTTTGGTCTTGATGAATTTGATATTGCCATGCCTCCACCGCACATGCCTCCACCGCGCATGCCTCCACCACCCATGCAACCACCCTATAACGATCATCCCTCTCTCGAGGCCCTTCCCGATTACCAAGCCGATGGTCAAGGCAATTCTAGTAGTAGGACGGGTTCCACCACCAGCATGGGTGTGAGAAGAACTCGTCGCAGAACCTCCGACGTTTGGGAATTTTTCGATGAAGAAGTATCCATGGTGAACGGTGTGCGGAAGGTGGAGGCACGGTGCAAGAGGTGCCAGAAGGAGCTAACCGGAGATGCCAAGGGAGGAACCGGACACCTGAGGAGGCATTTGACTTCCCACAAGAAGGCGGATGCATCAAGCGCGTCGAGCTCGGCCGTGGAAACTCATCTCAAGTTCAACACCGACGGTATGGTAAGCAATTTCATTTACGATCCTCAACGAGCGCGAGAAGGTCTATGTCGTTTTATTGCTTCTAATGATTTACCACTTGGCATTGGTGAATCTGACGGTTTTGTAGAATTTATTCAATCTTGTCATAATCCTAATTATAGACCAGTTTCTAGACAAACTACAAGTAGGGATATTAAAAATCTTTACCAGACTGGTAAAGATAAAACAAAAGAAGAATTTTCTACGTGCACTTTTTCAGTGTCGTTAACATCTGATATATGGACTGATACTCAATCTACTATCTGCATTCCTAAGTTTAGATTATACTGATGACTTCAACACGGCTCGTGCTTCGCTATATGACGTTTATGCTAAGTATGAGCAAAAATATTCCGGAGTTCAAATGCAGCGACCTCCACCAGCACCTACTGCAGGTAAAAAGAGAGGAGCATGGAGCAAGATATTTGCTTCTTCTTCTTCGTCCTCCTCTACCGCCGGAAGCTCTTCTACTTCCGCATCTTCGATTCAAGCTACCGGGAGTTATCAAAGTACCTCAACAGTGACAAAGTCATGTTCGATGAAGAGAGTGAGGAAGAGTTCAACATACTAATGTGGTGGCAAGAACACAAACGTACATTCCGGTGCTTTTCATATTAGCATGTGATGTGTTATCGGTACCCGCCTCTACGGTGTCATCAGAGTCTGCTTGTAGCACGGCTGGAAGAATAATTCAGGATCGAAGAACTAGTCTCAGCCCTAATATGGTGAGAACACTGATTTCCTTAAAAGATGGGGAGCTATCAAGAAGGAGAGTCCAACACACTGCTGAAGACATGGAACTAATAAGCATGTTTGAAGACATATGCTTTGACGATGACTCGTCATCGGACCTATCGGTAGATTAGTTGGTGTAGTGTACTCCTTTTCTATTTGTTTTGTAATTTTCTTATCTTTTTGTAATTTTATTTCCTTTTTGTAATTCTAGAGTGTGGCTTTGTACTCTTTTACTTCAGAGGGATGGAAGGTTTTAATGAGGCAGCCACTAATAAAGCTCAAGATTTATCCCACATGCCATATTGCCTATCGTACCTATCGTGCCTTATCGTGCCTATCGTGCCTATTTTTTGGCTATAAAAAGGGATGCCAAGTTTCTCATTTCTAACTCCATCTCATTCTAGATTCTACAAACACAAACATGGAAAATAGAGGGAGGCGTCGGCCCTTAATTTGGAATCCTACATTCTACGATGAAGAAAGAGCTATAGATGAGGATGGTATCCCCCAGATTTATGCAAAGTGCAAACAATGCGGTAAGAAGATGGTCGTCGTGGAAAATTCGGGATCCGGCCACCTGAAGAGGCACGTAGCGGCACACGAGAGGACGAATGCGGACACGGCCAACGTGGCGGCTCCAGGTGCAGGTGCAAGCGATGCAGGGCAAGGTTGATGATAGCATGTCATGTAATATTGTAATGTAGTATTTGTATTTTTTCCTTTCTCTATCTTCTCTTTTTTTCTATTTCTACTTTCTAGAGAATGTCTTGTACTCTTTTACTTCTTTGGGATGGAAGGTTTTAACGAGGCAGGCGCTAATGTAATAATATATACCGTGCCTCGGGCCGGCCTGTATACATGTCGTGCCGTGCTTGGGCCTGGGAAGCCGGCACGGCGCGTTTATTAATCGTGCCCAACCGGGTCGTGCCATGCCTGGCACGAATAGGGTGGGCCGTGCCGGGCCGGCCCGTTTGGCCAGGTATGGATGAAAGTGAGGAGGTAGGCCAGGCGAGGTGCTGGCTATGCTGGGCCTGGCTTCGCTGCGCGAGGCACTGTTGAGGCTCTCGCGTGCGGTCAACGCACGGACGGATCGGGTGGTTCTTGGCACATACCTCCTCCTCCTTCAATGCAGGGATAACGACAGGCTGCGGCAGCTCCAACACTCACCAAACTCTGGCAAGGCGACGAGGGTTCAGGCGAGCGCGTGGCGGCTCCTGTATTGAGATGAGAGAGAAAGAGAGGTCAGAGAGATGGGGAAGCAGGGAAGGAAGCAGAGGAGCAAGGGAAGCGGGGTCGACCAATGATTGCGGTGGCCGGCGGCAGGGCTCGTGGTTGGTGTTCGGGGTTGAGGCGGCGTGGACGAGGTCTGGCCCTGGCGGTGGACAATGATGGCGGCGCGAGGAAGATCCGAATGGGGGATACCCTGCCCAGGGACGAGGCTCCTGCGGGTGCGCCCATGACGGCGGGGCCGTAGCTCCTGCTCAGCCATGGGGGTTCCTCTAGATCAGATCTGGCTGTCGCTCGGGAGTACTCTGGTCGATCGACGGGTCCATGGAGACTCGTGGTTGGGGATAAGGTCGTGCTGGCTTGGTTGCAAGTGCAGGAGAGAATTTGTGGAGCGGTGGTGGTTTGTCGGGCGCGGACTCCATGGAGACCAGGTGGATCAGTGAGAAAGTAGTTGACTACGGACGGATCCCAAGGTGGGAATGGACACGGGCTGGCAGCGGCGCTAGAAATTAGGTAGTTGGTCTAGGGTTTGGTCTGATTTTGGACTAAGGTCTATTTATAGCGAGTGGGTTAGGTTTGGACCCTACGATTTCAATTGGACGGTCAGGAAAAATAGGCTAGGGAGTCCAATTGAAAAACCGATGATGGTTTGGGGTATTACGGGTTTGATCTGAATCCAACGGTCATGGTTGTATGTTTCTGGTTCCGAAAGTTCTTCGGGTGCATGCGAGGTGTGTGTGCACTGTGTAGAGGGTCTAGGCATAGAAGAAAGGGAAAACATGGGCAGCCCGGCGACAGAGTTTAATATATCGAAACGTGTGCAATTTAGACCGACTATAGTGTCGCTATAGGTTTAACGTTTGGGTATCAAACGACCTCCGAATGCGACAAAATTTGACACGCGGTCAATCTACACTATATTGAGACTCTAGGCCAACTTTCAACCCATTCCGAGAAAGTTGTATACGCCCTTTTGAAAACCATTATTTAAATGATGGTGCGGGTGTATGCGTGCGTGTTTGATCTCAAACGGTCAACATAAAAAACGGAGAGGACCGGCAACTATGAATGGATGTAAGTTTAAAAAATGACGGCAACGGAGTGCCGATGCAATGCGGATGTGTAAGTGCATCTAGTGCCCCTTAGTGCTTTTGGTGGTTTGAAGACTTATAGGTTAAGAGACTGGTATATTTGTGAGTGTACACACGCTCTATAAGTCGCTGAGGAGTTTGAGTTATTCGATGAATATCGACCCCTAAAAATATATGTCTTCGGGTGAAGACTTTGGTCATTCCTTGAAGACTTTTATCGCGAGGAAATTGCGACGAAATTGATATTCCTCATGAAGATACTGAAAATGAGGAATTTGGTGTGTCCCGAAGAAAAAACACTGAAGACTTTGAAGCTTGAAGATTTACTCTTTCTGTTTCATTTTCTTTATACTTAAGTCATAGGAACACCGTACTATTAAAGGGGGTCGAGGTGAAACTATGGAACAAATTTCCTCATGATTCTCAACCCAAACCTACATCTACCAAATCCTTAAAGTGAGGAACATGAGAGTCATGAGGACTTTCATAGTTGAAAGTTCTGACCGTTGCCATGCCAGGCACCACCTGTCCCAGATCCTATCCACCCAACGGTCATATTATTAAAGGGCATTTATGTCAAATCATGTACGGATGCTCACAGGCTATAAATAGCCGCCCCCCACAACCAATAGCTGGTTGGCTGCTCTGAGAGAAACTTACACTAGTCATTTAGAGCAACCCAAATTCCTCTGAACCTTTGAGCGAAAATCATCAAGTGAGGAAATACCCCAAAACACCCAAACCCAAATCAAAACCCAAGTGATTGAGCATGACTGAAGAAGTTATTCTTGTGTGGAACCGGCGCTTGTTACCTTTGAGGATTGTGCATCCTCCAGACGGCTAGGCATCATGGTCTAGAACATCCAACAGTCAATTGTGGATCGCTGGGTGGCCGAGTTTGTAAGGGTTTGGAAGTCTGCCCTGAAGACTTACCATGAGTGTTGGGCGAGGACTGTGTGTCCTTAGCTAAAGGAGCATACGGTAGGGACCGTGTGTCCTTTGGTTTCAATACCAAGCCGCTCCAAACCAGACGTATAACTGTCACAGCAGTTGGAACTTGGTCATCAACAATTGTCTTCATCGAGCTACTGGTTCAATTTCTCCCCAACACTCTCATTTCATCAATTTGCATGTTGAAGACTTTCATCTGTACTGTTTGAAGAATTTGACTGAAGACTTTCTCTGAATTCCTCACCTCAAATTCTTCACCTCAGTTATTCTTCACCTGCTTATCATGTACTTGTGACCTGTGCAAACCGATTCTCTGAAATCACATTGAGTACTTTGTTGTATATGTTTTTGCACTTCTGACTTTGTACTATTTCTGCTGCACTCAGCTCATGACTGAGGACTTCCCTCACTAGGAATTTCCTCAGTGATGAAATTGTAAAAATCGCCTATTCACCCCCCCCCCCTCTAGTCGATATAACGCACTTTCAGTTGGTATCACAGCATGGTACTCCCTTGTTCTGTGTGATTTTGGTTTAACCGCCTGGAGTTTTAGTTATGTCGACCAGAGGTATGATCAAGGTTACTGCAGGATGTCCTACCTTTGAAGGATAGGACTTTCCCTACTCGAAGACCAAGATGCAAATGCATGTTCAAGCAATTGACAATGATCTCTGGTATATTGTAGAAAATGGTATTTCCTCCATCACTGCTACTATATCTGCCGCTGATGTGAAGAAGTTCAAGCAACTTGACTCGCAAGTGAAGAATGTCATCTGTGGCCACCTAAGCAAAGGTCAGTATGGCAGAATGAGTGCCTTAGGCACAACAAAGCTTATCTAGGATAGGTTGTCCAAGGCCAATGAGGGAGTCTCAACACAGTGTGACTCTCGTATCGATGATTTTTGCAATCCCTTCAATCGCTTCAAGAGGCTTGACAATGAAAGCTGCCAAGGTACCTTTGATTGCCTCACTGACATCTCAAATGAATTGCAAACTCTGGAGCTACAGACATCACTGACCATGAAGATGTGAAGAAACTGCTACAACCTCTTGATCCATCATTTGGCACACTGGTTCTGATAATACAGGAACAAAGAGACTACAAGATGCTTGATCCTGCTGATATACTTGAGAGACTCAATACTCATGAAATTCCAACAAGAAGAAAAGACAGATCTGTATGGACCAAGCTATTCAAGACCTCGTGCGTTGAAGGCCAAGGTTGTTTCCTCATCTGAAGAAGATGACTCAGATTGCAGGTTTTATGACCATGAAAAACTTGGACACGAACTTGTTATGCTCGTGAAGAAATACCAAAAGTTCACAAAACGTGGTCAGTTCGGAAAATCTTCAAGAAAAGATATGAGGAAATCAAAATCTTCATGTGAGTACTACAAGAAAAGAACATGTCACAAATCCAAGAAATCTGGTCACTACATTGTTGATTGTGCTCGCTGGGTGAAAGAATCAAAGAATAAGAAATACAAAGATGAAAGTTCTGATGACTCGAAGAAAAACAAGAAATCTTCAAAGTCCTCATCCTCAAAGTCCTCATCCTAAAAGTGCTCATCACACAAGAAGACCAGTTTTAGAAAGGCTCAGACACTCATTGGCAAGGAATTGGATTCTTAAGAAGAACTTGAGGAATGTGATGAAGAGGAAGGTTCTGAAGTGGAGTCACAGTGTGGTGTGACGAGTCTTTCACTAGCTACCATATTCTTTAGCAAGTCAATCTTCAACCTTGAAGAAAATAACAACGCCAACTACACTGATGAATATGTTGATGACTTCGCTCCAACCTATTGTTTCATGGCAAAAGGTTCAAAGGATGAGAAACCCAAGAATAGAGAGTGGGTTCTTCACAGTGGTTGCACAAATCACATGACTGGTGATAAAAGCTTATTGATGAATATACCACTGACTCCAACACCACTGAAGCAAATCACTTATGCTGATAAAGGTAAAAGCAAGGTATTGGGACTTGGTGAAGTGGATATCTCTAAGGATAGGCACCTGGACAAGGTTATGCTTGTCGAATCCCTTGGGTTTAACCTCATGTCAGTCTCAATGCTTTCCGATCTTGATATGATTGTCATGTTTGGAAAATATAGATGTGTAGTCAACATGGAATCTGACAAATCCAAAGTCTTCGAAGGCTTTAGAAGAGGAGACTTGTACATTGTTGATTTTTCCACAGGTCCTCAACTAGCCACATGTTTGGAGGCTATGGCATCGACGACTTGGTCAGCAGGCATGAGGAATTTGCACACACTGGCGAAGAAGAAGCATGTCATTGGCATCAAATATGTCAAATTCCTCCAGGACCATCTCTGCGGTGCTTGTGAGTATGGAAAAATTACTAGATCCAAACACCCCTCGAAGACTATCATGACTACTACTTGTCCGTTTGAATTGCTTCACATGGATCTGTTTGGACCTACTCATTATGCTACCATAACCAATGCATCATTCCTATATGGCTTTGTCAACATTGATGATTATTCACGATATACATGGGTGCATATCATTCTATATAAAACTGAAGTGCGGGAAGTTTTCAAACGATTTTCCTCAAGGGCCTCGACGAACTTCGGTCTCAAGATCAAACACATAAGGGATGATAATGGGACAGAATTCAAAAATACTAGTCTTGATGATTATCTTGATGAACTTGGTATTACTCATGAATTGTCTGCTCCTTATACTCCTCAACAGAATGGCGTTTTTGAACGCAAGAACATGACTCTCGTTGAAACGGCATGAATTATGCTTGAAGAATATCAGACTCCTTGTCGTTTTTGGCCTAAAGCAAACAACACTGCTTGCCACATCATCAACACGGTATATCTTCACAAATTCCTCAAGAAAACCTCATATGAACTCCTCACTCACAAGAAAACCAATGTAAGTTATTTCAAAGTTTTCGGTTCAAGATGCTGGATTAGAGATCCTCGCCATAGCTCAAAGTTTGCACCAAAAGAACATGAGGGTTTCATGCTTGGTTACACAAAGGACTCGCACACCTACATAGTCTTCAACACCTATCACAACAAGGTTGTTGAAACTGTAGATATGCGGGTCGATGAAACTAATGGCTCGTAAAATAAGCAACTGCCTCATGTGCCAGATAAATTGACTCCTCGAGAAGCTATTAATCACAAGGCTACTAAAGATATTATTCCTACTAAGGAACAACCCATTGTTGAAGAAGTCATCCCCAACACTGAGGAAACTCAAGCAGGTGCACCTGAGGAAAATGCTACAAATCAAATTCCTCAGCCCAATCAAAGTCTTCAACCAGCTCATCCAAGGTTTGCAAATTAAGTGGAACTTGACAAAATCGTCGATGACATCAATGCGCCAGGTCCTCTCACTCACTCAAAAGATTCACATTTAGTTAAATTTTGTGGGCATTCCTCTTTTGTGTCTATCATAGAACCCTCAAAAGTTATTGAAGCCTTCATGGAACCTGAATGGATTCAAGCCATGCAAGATGAACTTCTTCGGTTCAAGCTAAATGATATATGGGAACTCGTTAAAAGACCAGATCCTCGCAAACCCAATATCATCGGCACCAAGTGGATCTATCGAAACAAACAAGATGAGGATGGTCAGGTTGTGAGGAATAAGGCACGGCTTATAGCCCAAGGCTACACACAGGTTGAAGAATTGACTTTGATGAAACTTTTGCACGTGTTGCTAGACTTGAAGCTATTTGAATGTTGCTTGCTTATGCTAACCATCACAATATTACTCTATATCAAATGGATGTGAAAATTGCATTCCTCAATGGTAAGCTTGAGGAATAAGTATATGTTTCTAAGCTCCGAGGTTTTGAAGACCTGGAGCATCCTGACAAAGTCTTTACACTCAGCAAAGCACACTATGGCCTCAAACAAGCCCTTAGGTGTGGTACGGTACATTGAAGAATTCAAACGATTTTCCTCAAGGGCCTTGACGAACTTCGGTGTCAAGATGAAACACATCAGGAGTGATAATGGGACAGAATTCAAGAACACTAGTCTTGATTATTATCTTGATCAACTTGATATTACTCATGAATTATCTGGTCCTTATACTTCTTAACAGAATGGCGTTGTTGAACGCAAGAATAGGACTCCGGTTGAAATGGCATGGACTATGCTTGAAGATTATCAGACTCCTCGTCGTTTCTGGCCTGAAGCAATCAACACTGCTTGCGACATCATCAACAGGGTATATCTTCACAAATTCTTCAAGAAAATCTCATATGAACTCCTCACTAACAAGAAACCCAATGTAAGTTATTTCAAAGTCTTAGGTGCAAAGTTCTGGATTAGAGATCCTCACCATAGCTCAAAGTTTGCGCCTAAAGCACATGAGGGTTTTTTCCTCGGTTACGGAAAGGACTAGCACACCTACGGAGTCTTCAACACCTATCACAACAAGCTTGTTGAAACTGTAGATGTGCGGTTCGATGAAACTAATGGCTCGCAAAGAGAGCAACTTCCTTCGGTGCCAGATAAATTACCTCCCGAGGAAGCCATCAAGCTCAAGGCAACTGAAGATATCATTCCTACTGAGGAACATCACCTTGTTGAAGAAGTCGTCCCCAACACTGAGGAAATTCAAACTGGTGCACCTGAGGAAAATGCTACAGATCAAATTCCTCAGCCCAACCAAAGTCATCAACCAGCTCATCCGAAGATTGTGAACGAAGTACAACTTGACAAAATCCTCGATGACATCAATGCGCCAGGTCCTCTCACTCGCTCAAAAGCTTCACATTTAGTTAACTTTTGTGAGCATTCCTCATTTGTGTCTATCACAAAACCCTAAAAAGTTGATGAAGCCTTCATGGAACCTAAGTGGATTCAAGCCAAGCAAGATGAATTTCTTAAGTTCAAGCTAAATGACGCGTGGGAACTAGTCAATCGACCAGATCCTCGCAAGCACAATATCATCAGCACCAAGTGGATCTACCGAAACAAGCAAGATGAGGATGGTCAAGTCATGAGGAATAAGGCACGGCTTGTAGCCCAAGGCTACACATAGGTTGAAGGAATTGACTTTGATGAAACTTCTGCACCTGTTGCTAGACTTGAAGCTATTCGAATATTACTTGCTTATGCTAATCATCATAGTATTACTCTATATCAAATGGATGTGAAAAGTGCATTCCTCAGTGGTAAGCTTGAGGAAGAAGTATATGTTGCTCAGCCCCGAGGTTTTGAAGATCCGAAGCATCCAGACAAAGTCTTCAGACTCAAAAAGGCACTCTATGGCCTCAAGCAAGCCCCTCAGGCGTGGTATGATACATTGAAGGAATTCCTCATGAAGAAAGGCTTCAAACCCGGTTCACTTGATCCTGTTGTTTTCACAAAATCCTATGACAATGAACTATTCGTGTGCCAAATAAATGTCGACAACATTATTTTTGGTTGTACTGACAAACGTTACAGTGATGAATTTGCCTAAATGACGGGTGAAGAATATCAAATGTCCATGATTGGGGAGCTGAAATTCTTCTTAGGTGTGCAAATTCGTCAACAACGCAATGGTATATTCATATCTCAGGAGAAATACCTCAAGGATGTTCTGAGGAATTTCGGCATGCATGAATGCAAAGGTGTCAAGATACTTATGCCTACCAACGGCCACCTCTGCACTGAAAAATGATATAGATTTCGATTAGCAGGTATATCGTTCTATGATTAGCTCTTTGTTCTACCTATGTGCATCTAGGCCAGACATTACCCTTAGTGTTTGCATGTGTGCATGTTTTCAAGCAAAACCGAAGGAATCACACCATAAGGCTGTGAAACGTATTCTTCGATATCTAGCTCGCACACCCACACAAGGATTATGGTACCCCAAGGTCTAAAATCTTCACCTTGGTGGATATTCTGATTCTTATTATGCTGGTGACCGTGTGGATCGCAAGTCAACATCAAGCACATGTCATTTCCTTGGACGATCCTTAGTCTGCTAGTCCTCAAAGAAGTAGAATTGTGTATCACTCTCCACTACTGAAGTTGAATACATTGTCGTTGGATCTTGTTGTGCTCAACTGCTATTGATGAAGAAAACCCTCAGAGATTACGGCATCAACATGAAGAATGTGCCCCTCTGCTACGACAATGAGAGTGCAATCAACATCGCCTACAACCCAGTACAACACTCAAAGACCAAGCACATATAGATTCATCATCATTTTCTTCGTGATCATGTACTCAAGGGCAGTATCATCATGGACCATATGAAGACTGATGGTGAGCTAGCAAATATCTTCACAAAGCCCTTAGATGAGAGAAGGTTTTGCAAGTTGCAGTGTGAGCTAAATATCCTAGAGTCTTCAAATGTTTTGTAAACATGCACACATCCTAACACTTATGCAAAATTGATGACTTAGACGTGCAACACACGAAGTAACGATTTTTTTCAATCAATGAAGAATATCACTCTAAGTGTGAAGAAATTAATGAAGAATTTGGTTCTTAGGGTCCTAAGACAATTGTACGCGACGCCTGAAATCATCATTCTTATACGGTGGGTCACTCAAAGTGCATGCTATGCCCCTAATCGTCTTTTGGTGTTAATGACAACACATACATAGGAAACTAATCCTATTCGTTGAGTGTATCTCAGGATGGCAAGTACTTTAGTAGATTGAGAATTATGTGCCAAAGGTTGTCTGAAAAGATTGGGGATTTATATTTCGAAAAGGCTCGGGATTAAGAAAAGATGATGTAGACTAGTCTTTTGAGTTTACTCATATTGAGTATAGGGATCCCGCACTATTAAGAGGGGATCACAGGTTTTGCGATGAACTTGCTCATACCACATCTTTACTATCATACCTCATACCACATACTCTCCACTTTGTTCTCAATTCAAAACAGGGCTATTGCCTCGGACATCCGGCTCCCTCCGGATGTCCGAGGGCCGGACGACCGGCAGGCTTCGGAAATCCGCAGCCCTTCACCAGAAGTTTGTGAGGCATATAACTCGGAAATCCGGCTCCCTCCGGACATCCAAGGGCCGAACGTCCGGCCAAGCCCCGGAAATCCGGAAGCCTGCAGCAGTAGTAGTTGAGTTCTATAACTCGAAAATCCGGCTCCCTCCGGACGTCCGAGCACCGGACGTCCGACCCCCGTCGGAAATCCGGAATCTACCACCAGAAGAAGTTGAGTTGTATAACTCGGATTTCCGGGTCTCTCCGAACGTCCGGACGCTGATAAATTCAAAATAGGTTCAGTCGTATCTAAAGGCCTCGGACGACCGACCCCTTTCGGACGTCCGACCCCTCGCGGACGCCCGGACTTCCGGCAACTGTCGGACGTCCGGACCCTGTGTGACTTAAAGTACCTCCAACGGCTGGATTTCACTCCCCACTATATATACTCTTCTCCCACCTCGTGAAAGGGTGTTCAACACAGCTAGAATACACCCAAGAACACCTTTCCTCTCACTCACTCTTGTCTACACCAAATCCTAGATCCCAAGAGCATTTGTGAGTCCCTTTGAGTTTTGTTCCAATCAAAAGATAGATCGTCTCCCTCTCCTCCTTCCCACCAAAGTGATTTGTGGTTTGAGCAAGTTTTGAGCAATCCCCGTGATCTTATTTGTCGGGACCCCGATCCTAAGCCATAGGAATCCAGCCTGTAACACATCGCATCTCTTTGTGGTCTCACGCACGGTTAACTCCACGGCTGCAGCCTTACCTTAGCCGGGACCGTTTGCGTCTTTTGACTCACGTATGCGATAGGTGTCGCTAGCAATCCAATGTCAAAGAACCCGGATCGACATGTCTAGTCATAAACCAAAGTGGTAGTTCCGCACAAGGACAGGCATACATGACCCAACAAAGCAGGTGTCGGTCACCAGCGAACATAGACGAGTCGTAGCAAGCTACAAGGACTCCATTACGTCACGTGACATTTCCCCAAAGAGGACAGACACAGCAGCTAAGAAGGACACATGCCGGTCAACCAATGTGTCCGGAGCAGTAGCGGACTACCAAGGCTCGTTGGATCACAAAGGGGCATTTCCTTGTAAGGAGTGCTACTAAAGTTCACGACTAGGTATTCGAACCCCATACATATCAAGTAAGACACACGTACGCATGGCATACCGATATGTATAGATACATCGATGGCATCACAACATAACCATAAACATACAACCTTTATTTAAGAGGCTCGGAAGAGCCACACTCATAACATTACACATTAAGGGTCTCACGACCCATAATAGCAGTCATACAATAAAAGCCAGCGGAAGAGTTATAAACTGTCTGGGTACAGACAGGGCAACTAGAAGGCACATGGCCTGACTATACTACAGAGCCGACGTAGGGCCAGATCGTAGCTGGGACACCAGCTACTCGTCGTCGTTGATGTCTATGAAGAACCCTCCATTAGGGTCATTAGCAACCTCTGCAACATTTATTAAGCAAACATGAGTACGAAGGTACTCAGCAAGACTTTAGGATGACTAACTACTCATGCAAGGTATCAAAAGGTATTGTGGGGTTTCAGGCGGAAAGCCAGCATTTGACTCGTGGCTAGACAACTTGCATTTTAAATAATTCTGACAACTTGATTTCTCGCACACGAGTCCACTAACACCACAATAATACACTATCGTGGAATCATTCCGTCTCCGTACGGAAATGCCGTCCACGACACTCACACTTATCTTGACAATTTTATGAGTAGCCATTGAAGTTATCTATGAACAACATATGTCTCCAAGTAGTCCATATCCGCGGACGCGGCTATTCGAATAGATCATAACCCTGCAGGGGTGTACTTCGTCACACACGCTCTCGCCACTTATCGCCATGTGCACGTCATGCACCTCGGCAACCTTCAAGCGGAAGCCCAGCGAGGGAGTCGGCCACGACCGTTAACCACACTAGTACCTAGTCCAGGTTTGTCGCCTATCTGAGAGTAACCCGTGCGGAAGTCCGGCCGAGGTTTCCGCCACGGCCTCAAACGATGTGCGCAGGGTTCCCAAGCCCACCATCCGGGTGCCACTTGGTACACCGTGCCACTGCCTACCGCATCATGGCCCACCTCTCAGGTCAGCACCATGCACGGCCTCCAGCATTACTATAAACACCAGAAACTACTTGCAACTCCTGGACCGAGTACTACGCGATTAATAGGCCGAGCGGGGTCATATTTCAGGGCCCAGCATGTGGTAGTATCTAGTCTTGGATTACATACACGGAACTCAGTAACTAAGGACGGTTCTAATGAAACAACCCGCCATGTACTCCTACACAGCCTTTCACCGGTACCTTTACCAAATCAAGATCAACACACAACCTTTGCTCACCGAACACATTCCACATTTCTGTTCATCTCCCAGATGACAGACCATACACAACTCTAAGCATAGCATGCATAGCAGGATAAGGCACATCATAGCTCAAGCAACTACCAGGTATGCTAGGTTGCAAGGTTCGGCTATTTACTGTGACAAGGTTAAGTCATGCAAAGGAAGTGGGTTCAACTATCGTGGCAAAAGCAGTTGAAGCATTTGATCCTAATGCAATAAATAGGTGCAGGAGCAAGAACATAGGAGTTATCGGGATGATCAAAAGGGTTGCTTGCCTTGTTGCTCAGAGGAGGAACGATATCCGTCAGACGGATATTCGGTGGAATCCGGGGGTGCGGAGCCTACCGAAATGAATGGCAACATTCAGTAACAATCATATGCACTCAAAATGATGCATGAGCATGGCATGAGAATGAAAGGTGATAAGTTATTATTTTCAACATGTAATAGGTTTAGAGTTGATTTGAATCACATTCGAATAGCAATTCAAACGGGTATTCTCGGATATCGGTTTAATTGATTCGACCTGATGCTCGGTTCATCTTGATGTTAACATGCATGAATTGTCTTGTTATGATACTGATTTGTACTTAGGGCAGTGTGTGATCATTGCATATATAATGAAATTTGAATATTTTTGCAAATTCCATTTATCAGGTGATTAAAAGAATTGAATTATTTCTTATTTCACAATTTAGGGTTCTGTAACTTCTTCAAACATAGTTGAAAATAGCATAATCAGAATCCTTGAATTTTTCTGATACTTTTTCATATATAAATTATTTTCATTGGAGTTACAGATTAATTTCTATGATTTTTACAACTTTTAGCAATTTCCTGAATTAGTTTTAAACTGGAAATTCTATTTATTGCGTCAGGCTGACGTCAGCAGGTCAGCCGACCTGTGCAGGTCAAAACTGACAGGGGGGCCCCACTGGTCAGCCTCTCTGGGACTAATCCCGCGCTGACCAGCCCCTAATTGGGGTTTGACCAGGCGTGGGGCCCTCTGGCAGCGACTGAGGGGAGGGCGATTACGCCCTAATGGTCGGCCACGTCGACGGCCACCGGAGGGTGGTCGCCGGCGACCAGACCCGCGGCGGAGGGCTCGCCGGAGGCGACCTAGACGGCGCTGCACAGCACCAAAACGCACGCGGTTTGCAGCTATAGCATGTTCGCGAAGTGGCCGATCTGGCAGGACTATCTGGGGAGGCTAGGGTCGCCGGAAGAGGCGTCGGCGACGAGCCGGAGCGGCGGCCGAAGCTCGGGCGTCATCGGGGGCTTTGAATCAGAGGGATCTACGCTCGGTTCTTAGCTGCTACGGCATCTACGCGTCGTCCTGGAGCTGCTGGTGCCCTCGGAAGGACGAGCTGAACATCGGAGGGCTACCGGCGACGAGCGGCAGTGGCGGTCCTCGTCGGGCTCGAGTGGAACTAGAGCTAGAGGAGAGGATCGAGGGGGAAAACTTAGGGGAAACGACCGCATGCTCACGGGGAGTGCAGAGCAGAGCTTAGACGGCTCGGGGAAGGCCTGGGGGCGACAAATCGACGGGAGAGGTCCGGCGGCCGGAGGTGGAAGACGACGGCGTTGCGGGCGTTGCAGGGCTCGAGGAAGCTTCGGCTTCTGCAGAGACGACCAGGGCGACGAGGCGGAGCTAATGGCGTGCTCTAGGAGGGGATCCTATGGCCAGGGGCACGGGCAGCTCGAGCTCGAGCTCGGCTCTAATGGCGGCAGCAAGGACGGGGAGGAGATCCGGGCTGTCGGGGATATACCCCGCAGTGTAACCCGGCTTGGAGTATGACCCGCCAAGGACTTGGCGACTCACCGGCGACTCAGCGGTGACCTGGCGGGCGAATCATACTTGTCCCCACAGGCGACTGAGATAAATGACGAAGGCCCAAGGCCCGGCGTACACCCTGGCATAAGGCGGCTCATATAGAGGCCAGGAGGGTCGGCTCACAAGAGAAGGCCCAAGAAGAGGAGAGACTCCCTCACGAAGGAAACAAGACCCGGATTAGGATTCCAGAGAGACTAGTCCTATTCCTACTCCTAGTAGGACTCTACATGTAAACCTACCCCTTCCACCTATATAAGGAGGGGTAAGGCACCCCAAGAGGGACAAGATTCACAACTTAGGTCTAGACAAGACAAATCATGGGATAGACAGATTAGACACCCACGAGATTAGAGGTGGCGAATCTGCACCCTTGTAATCAAGATCATCATCTCCATCAATGGAACACAAGCACGACGTAGGCTTTTACCTCCATCGGAGGGGCCGAACCTGGATAAACTCGCGTCTCTCGATTCCGACCAACCCCTTCAAGCCGCCACATGGTTGCGATGGCCTCACACCTAAAGTTCTCTCACGAGGACATATGCCGTGACAAAAACCACGACACGGGCGGAGGAGGAGAACCGAGGCGGGGAATGGATAGGGGAGGCTCTGGGGAGCTTATCCCCGTCGTCGTCAGCGCGGGGCGGCGGCCAGGCAGGCACGCAGGTGCGTGGCCGCGCCGGAGGAGGCAGCGGCCACCTCGTGCTGCCTACTGGCGCGAGGGAGGGGACGAGCGGGGAGATGGGTCGGGCCAGGCTTGGGCGACAGGTAAGCTTTTTCCCATTTTCTCTGTTTTTGTTTTTCTGTTTTGCTAATTATTGTATTGCTAATTAATTCAGCTCCAAAACAAAAATTAAAAACTATTTTAGACCTCCTGAAATATTTGTTATAATATCCCCACTCATTTCCAAGGGTTTCAACATTTTTGGAAAATTATAGTTTTTTATTTCAATTTTTTTAAATTTGAAACCAGTGCCTTTTGCATTTATTGAAAATGCTTAAAGTGTCAATAAAATAGTTTTCTCCAATGCTCAATTACTTTCATGATTTATCAGAAAGTTTGAACATTTCTTGAGGCCATTTTGGGTTCATTGATTTTGAACTAGTTTGAGATTTCCTTTAATTGAAATGGTGGCTAGGGTTTTGAGTTTTTCCTTTGCCACTTTGTTGTTTTTGTTGAAACTTCTTAGATGCAAATGCAAAGAAGACATGAGCACAATGCTATCTTGCTTAAGGGTTAGGGATGTGACATTATTACTCTTGGAGGTTGGAGACTCCTAGGCGGTAGGAGTCTTCGGAGAGGAATCAAACCATTGTGATATCCCCCGGAAAGTTTGTGAAGGTTTGGAAGCCACCTCAAGGCTTACCACTAGTGGTTGAGAAACGCCTTCGTGGAGTTATCTCAAAAGGAGAATATGGTGAGCCTTCGTGGCGTTTGTGTGCCTTCGTGGTAACATCCGCCCCTCTAACGATGACGTAGCTTCCCTCCAAGGAAGTGAACATTGGGATACATCCTTGTCTCTCTCGGAGTTTCGGTTATTCCTAACCCTAACTCTCTACTTGTGTTAATCCTTATTACATACTTGTATTTGATTATTGTTTACCGCTTGTCTTACTTCACTCCAAATAGCTTACTCTTTGTCATAACAATTATTAGGCTTACACTCATATTCCGCACTTTAGCCTAAAATTGCTAAGTAATTATTAAAATTTGGATTTGTACCTATTCACCCCCCCTCTAGGTCCATCTCGATCCTTTTCAATTGGTATCAGAGCCTCGTGATCTATTCGTGTGGCTTAACCGCCCAAGAGCGAGATGGACGTGGATCCAGCTACGGTAGCTCCAGTGCAGAGGGGCGGGACTTCCTCAGAAGTCAAGTCTTTCACCTCTGAGGACCTGGAACAGGCCCTTGCCAAGCAAAAAGAGGAGCATGATGCTTCTCTTGAGGCCATGGTCCAAATAAGACTAGCATCACTAACCACGGGGACAACCACGTCCCCGAGGGCCTCAGGGCCCCATGTGCACGGTACTTCATTTGGCCAACCACCTCCGGAGAGGAACCAAACCAGTGTTCCATGGCTTTATGCTAGATCTCAAATGGAGAAACCTAAGTACAATGCTGGAGGAAAACCTCCCTTGCTTGATGACAATTTCGATTTTGCTTTGTGGAGAGTTGGTATGCAGGATCATCTTAGGTACGCCAATGATGAGATGTTGGACGTCCTCGAGCATGGGTACAATCCTGTAGATCCAAGGTGCCTCACGCCCAGAGAAACTTATGACAAGCATCTAAATGACACTGCGATCATGTGCATAAGAAAAGGAATGAATGACAAGCAACGAAGACCATACATTCACATCACAAGTGCCAAGGAACTGTGGGATAGCATCATAAGGACCAAGACCGGTACCTCCACTCTTCGGCTTGCTCAATATGAAATTGCCAAGGGGAAATTACAGAATTTCTATATGGAAAAGGGTGAATCTCCCAAGCAACTGCTATAACGGCTCATGACTCTCGCCACAGACATTGAGTCATGTGACTGTGACAAGACGCAAGATGGCTTCAATCTGACCAAGAGATTTCTTGTGGACAAGTTACTTCACGCTCTTGCTCCGTATCACCATCAAATGGTATGGGACATGAGGCAGCATCATGGGTTCAAAGAAATGACTCCGGATGACATCATATCCACCTTCCAATTATTTGAAGAGTGAAAGGCAAATGCAACAAAACACCTTGCCATGCATGGCACTTCAACATCAAAGATCAATCTTGCTTTGAAAGCCAAGCATGAATGTGACGAAGAAGAAAGTGAAGAAGAAGAGGGTGATGATGACTTCGAAGATGGTGATGATGTTGACTCTGATGAAAGCCCATCTTATGAGGACATTAGTCTCTTTGTAAAGAATTTCAGTGCAGGAAAGTTCAAGGGAAGATTCCCAAAGAAGAAGGTAAGGAAATGCTATAACTGTGAGGAAACCAACCACTTCTCCAATGACTGTCCTTATGAGAAGAGAGAAGACAAACCAAGGTTTCCAAAGACCTTTGTAAAGAAGAAGTTGCCAAACCCTATGAACTCCAAGTTCAAGAGGACAGATGGAAGAGCAATGGTTGCACAAGAAGAATCAGATCCAGAAGATGTTGGTGGAGTTGCCGGAGTAGCTCAGGATACACAAAGCACCTTGAGGCTAGTCAACAAAAGTGGTGATGTTGTTCACTACAACTATATGAAGGACTACAAGGGCAACGCTCACAAGTGTTTGATGGCAAAGACTGCCATGGGAGATGAGGAAGACTAAAGCTCCCATGATAAGGTTAAGGTAACTCCACGGTTAAACTCCTTCAGTCTAGCTTCTAGTCCATCTGATGAGTATCTTGATGCGGAAGATCACTATGAGGATAATGACTTAGATCATCCCATGTTTGCTAAAATAAACAAATTTATGTGCTCTCTTAAAGGAAAGAAGCTCACTATGTTTCGCATACTTATGGAAATGGTGAGTAAATACACCAATACCATCAAGGAACTCGAAACCCTCGTCACCGAGGAGAAGGAAAGAAATGAACTCCTTGAGCAGAAAGTCATGTATGAGAAAGCACAAAATGATGCACTATGTTCAAAAGTAGGTGAAAACCTTGATAAACATGCTAATGATCTTGCCTCCTTGAAAAAGGTTGAATCTGTGTGCAAAGAATTACTAAATGATAAAGACCGACTTGTGAACTCTCATGCTTCCCTTTCTAAGGGTTGTGAGCGTCTATCCTTGTCTCTCAAAGACAAGGAAGAGAAACTCACTATTCTTACAAAGAGCTTTGAGGCACTTAAGGTCACTTATCTTAACACTCTAGCTAAGGCCTACTCCTCACCTATTATCAATGTTGATACCTACACTACTAACTCTAGTAGTGAACTGACATCTATCCTTGAGGAAAACTGTTCGTTAAAGGCACAGCTAGACAGAGGTCTCATGACATGTGCACAAGGACAAAAGACTCTCAATGAGATCTTAAGTCGACACAATGGAGGTTTCGCCAAGGAAGGGCTTGGGTTCAACCCAAGCACTGCCAAGAAAAGTGCATCTCCTCTCAAGTGTACCACTCCGCTTAAAAAAATATTTGTACGGAAGGGACACATGGAGAAAGGTAAGGTTGTGAGTGCATCGGCCACTAGGGGTTCGTCAACTCACAACAAGACAACCGAATTCATGCCTCCATCCTATGTACTACGCAAATCAAAGGAAGGAGAGGTCTATGCTAAATTCGTTGGTCCCCGTAATGCATTTCGATTTTATGCTATTTGGGTCCCTAAGACTCTTGTAACTAATGTGAAAGGCCCCATGACAAAATGGGTACCTCAAACCAAGTCTTAGTTCGTTACAGGTTGTTTTCTCCGGAGGAGCCAAATGGGTGATCGACAGTGGATGCACCAATCATATGACCGGAGATAGTAACTTGCTCTATGACTTCATGCAAGCCATTCGACCATACATGAGCATTGTATTTGGTGGAGGGTCGAGAGGGCAAGTAATTGGGTTGGGCAAGGTGGCAATCACTAACGACATGTCTATTGCAAATGTCATGCTTGTCCAATCCCTTCAATATCATTTACTTTCAGTTCGCCAATTGGCTTCCGTCGGTTATGACACATTATTTGGACTAACTGATCTGAAAGTCTTTAAGAGAGAAACTCTTGAAGTGGCCTTTGTTGGAGAGTTGGATGGCAACCTTTACACGGTTGATTTCTCGAAAGAGAGCACCTTCCATACAACTTGTCTAATGGCCAAGGCCGACCTGGGATGGCTGTGGCATCGCCGGCTCGCCCATGTTGGCATGAAAAATCTTCAAAATCTCTTAAACGGCAATCACATCCTTGGACTAACAAATGTATCTTTTAAGAAAGATCGTGTGTGCAGTGCATGCATAGCTGGGAAACAACATCAGTCAAGACATCCACTCAAGAACATTGTATCCACTTCGAGGCCGTTAGAGCTCCTTCATGTGTATCTGTTTGGGCCTCCTTCATGGGCAAGTCTTGGAGGGAAAAAGTATGGCCTAGTCATTGTTGATGATTACTCAAGATATACATGGGTGTTCTTTCTCAAGTCCAAGGACGAGACGAAGATAACTTTCATTGACTTTGCCAAACAAGCCCAGCGGAAGTTTGACAAGGACATCAAGGTAGTAAGAAGTGATAATGGCTCTGAGTTCAAGAACTACACCCTAGAAGAATTTCTTAGTGAGGAGGGAATTGAACATCAGTACTCCGCACCTTACACCCCTCAACAAAATGGTGTGGCAGAAAGGAAGAACCGGACACTTGTGGAAATGGCAAGGTCCATGTTAGACGAATACAAGTCACCACATAGTTTTTGGGCTGAGGCCGTCAACACAACATGTCATGCATCAAACCGGCTCTTCCTCCGATCAATATTGGAAAAGACTCCATATGAGCTCCTAACTGGGAACAAGCCCAATGTTAAGTACTTTCGTTTGTTTGGATGCAAATGTTTCATCCTCAACAAACGGGAACGG
The DNA here is from genome assembly GCF_904849725.1 of Hordeum vulgare subsp. vulgare. NCBI lineage: Eukaryota > Viridiplantae > Streptophyta > Magnoliopsida > Poales > Poaceae > Hordeum > Hordeum vulgare. Next base: position 224,699,805 of record NC_058522.1, read on the forward strand.
TTAGGAAAATTTCAATCCAAAACAACTGAAGGGATTTTTGTTGGCTATGGGTCAAACTCTCACGCCTACAGAGTCTACAACAAATCCACTGGATGTGTTATAGAAACCTGTGACGTGACGTTTGATGAATTTAACCGCTCCCATGGGGAGCAAGTTGATCTAGATGATGCAGGTGAAGAAGACTCCCCACAAGATATCTTAAACATGGGTGTAGGTGCACTTCTTCCCATGGAACAAAGACCCCATGATGATGATGAAGATGATGAGAGTATTTCTCATCCTCAAGACAGTTCACTATCCGTACCTCCACAAGATACTAGCACACACATCATGTTAGTTGTTGAGGATCAAGTGGGAGAACATGTCTCTCACCCTGATGACACTCAAGAACAAGTTGATCTTCAAGAGGTAGACCAAAGTATGGGTATGTTTGAAGATGAACCTCAACACGTCCAACGCGAAGAGGAATATCTTCCTCCGCACATAAATGATCCATATGTTGAGGACGTTGATGATGGAAACAAAGTCGAACCTCGTGAAACCTTGACCTCCATCATGACACGTGTGGCCGGTCGTGTTGATATTGATCAAATCCTCACAGGCGTGTCGGAAGGTAGAGTGACTCGTAAACAATTAACAAACTTTTGTGCTCACTTTTCGTTTGTCTCTAGTACCGTGCCACACAGGGTTCAGGATGCATTGTGTGACCATGACTGGCTACTTGCTATGCAAGAGGAGCTAAACAATTTTACACGCAACGAAGTATGGTCATTGGTAGAACGACCAACTGAGGAACATAATGTCATTGGAACTAAATGGATTTTCAAGAACAAGGAAGATGAGAACGGGACTATCCTACGCAACAAGGCAAGGTTAGTAGCACAGGGGTACTCCCAAGTTGAAGGTTTGGACTTTGGTGAAACTTTCGCCCCTGTTGCTCGTCTTGAGTCCATTCGCATTTTATTGGCCTATGCTGCTTTCAATGGTTTTACTTTGCGTCAAATGGATGTGAAAAGTGCTTTTCTTAACGGTCCTCTACAAGAAGAAGTATATGTATCACAACCACCTGGGTTTGTTGACCCTCATCACAAAGACCATGTATATAAACTTCACAAGGCTCTGTATGGTCTTAAACAAGCACCCCCTGCTTGGTACGATCATCTTAAGAAGTTCCTACTCGATGATGGCTTTGTGGTGGGGGTGACCGATCCCACTCTTTTTACTAAGAGGGAAAATGGTGATTTGATCTTATGCCAAATCTATGTAGATGACATAATTTTTGGTTCTCCTAACATCCATTTGTGCAAGAAGTTTGCGGCCTCCATGACCAAGACCATTGAGATGTCACTCAACACGGACTTGAAGTTCTTTCTTGGTTTTCAAATACAACAATTTCAAGAAGGGATTTTCTTGTCTCAAACTAAGTACCTCAAGGACATTCTTGAAAAATTTGATATGACAAATGCTAAACCAATGAAGACACCTATGGCCATCGATGTAGTTCTAAATGAAGACACAAACGGTACTCCTTTTGACCCATCTACTTACCGCTCCATGATTGGCTCGCTGCTTTATCTTTGCGCATCTAGACCGGACATCATGTGAAGTGTAGGAATATGTGCTAGATTTCAAGCTTCCCCTAGGGAAAGCCATCACAGGGCGGTTAAGCATATTCTTAGATACCTTGTTCACACCCCAAAGTTAGGCTTATGGTACCCTAAGGATGCAAAGTTTGATCTTATTGGGTATTCCAATGCGGATTGGGCCGGTGATAAAGTGGGATGGAAATCCACTTCCGGTGCATGTCAGTTTCTTGGACGCTCCTTGGTAAGTTGGTCCTCGAATAAGAAGAACTGTGTTTCTCTCTCCACGGCCGAGGCCGAATATATTGCAGCCGCAAGCTGTGCAACCCAACTGCTATGGATGAGGCAAACACTAAAGGATTATGGTATCACGTATCGACACGTTCCTCTTCTCTGTGATAATGAAAGTGCCATAAAGATCTCCGAGAACCCCATTGATCACCCTCGCACAAAACATATTGATATTAGGTATCATTTCTTGAGAGACCATGTGCAAAAGGGTGACATTGATATTACCCATGTGGGTACCGACATGCAGTTAGCCGACATTTTCACCAAGCCACTTAGCGTAGCTACGTTCTATCAACTTAGGCGTGAACTTGGTATCTTGGAGCTTGACAACATATCTTGAAATCTTGCACACATACACACACTCACATTATGTTTGTGTCTTGATGTGGCCATGTATTTCGGGGGAGTGAGTCTTAATTCTCTGTTTTTAAGCTTACAAAGTACGCATAGATCAATTCATGCATGTAATGCTTGTAGGAAACCATGTTCGTATTTTTTTTGTTTTTTTGTTTGCGAAACCATGCAAGTCATCATCTCATCATCAAAACAAAAGAAACCAGAATCAGTCTCTGCCTCCTCCTCCTTCTCGGATGTCCGACTGATCTCGGACGTCCGGCGGCAAAATCCCCTCCGGTCATCCGACCAGTGTCGGTCGTCCGACGCCAAAATCACCTCCGGACGTCCGACGCATGTCGGACGTCCGACGCCTCGGGCCTATATATATAGCTGGGCGCGGGGCTGGGCTCTTGCCCTAACCCTCAGCGCCCCTTTTCCCAGAGCCGCCGCCGCCAGCTCGAGGAGCAGCTCGAGGAGCTCCTTCCTGCGCCGCCAACCTCGAGATTAGGCCGATCTCCTCCGCGGATCCTCCACTCCTTCCTCCGTATTCTTCGTGGGATCCATCCTCAGGTCGCTCCTCCGTCTCCTTTCGCGTTGGTTTTGATTCTCTCTCTCTCCCATGTATCTCCATGTTCGTTCCTCATTTGGGGATTTTTCATCCGCGTAGGTGTTTGTGCTCCATGGGGAAGACCAAGCACACCGCTCGGAAGACCGTGGCTGGCTCATCCTCTCGCGCCCCTATTAAGATGGGGTCGGACTCGGATGAGCCCCTTCGTCCCTTCAAACAGACTGCCCGGCGTTCTCCGGCCCGGCGTTCTCCGTCTCCACAACTGCCCTCGTCGTCTGATGGTGATGACCCCGACTTTGAGGAGGAGCTTGCCGCCGAGGACCTTCCTGTCCAGCACGTCGATCGAAGGTCCAAGCCAAAGCCCGGGACTCGCAAGGCGTCCTACATGCCACAACCTCCTCCTGCCCAGCCCGCAGGTGAAGCTCGCCGCATCTCACTAGAACCTCCTTCCAAGTTAGGTCGTGCTATCACGAACTTCACCACACTTGGCGCAGCTTCATATCTTACTTTCCGCCGCGACATTGATCAATACGCTGTCAAACGTGACTCTACTGACTCACGTTTCCGCACAAACGTCCAGGCGGACATTTTTACCACTGTCATAGTTCCAAAGGGGTTATCTATTCATCACTCTATTGATGTTGAGCATATTCGCATGCACCCGGCGAAATATCCGGGTGCCATTGAGCTTATTGAGGCATCGGGGCTTGCCGCCCCGTTTTCCTTTCATTGCGACTTTAATGCTGCTGCCATTCACCAGTTCTATGCCACATGTCATTTTAAACCAGACCAAACTGTCAGCTGGATCACCTCTGACGTTCGCTTCACAGCTTCTTATGATACATTTGTTGCCGCACTGGGTTTCCCCAATTCCGGTTTCAAAATGCATAGGGATGATCCTAACCATGCGCCTAAGTCTATTGACGTGTGTGGGCATCTTCTCAAGCCACTACGTGAGCTTGATGCGGATGAACGCATGAAGGACCTTAACCAGGTATCTATCTGGCGCTCACCTTACTTCATCATTTTTCAGTGTCTCATCCGCACCATCTATCCCAAGATGGGTGATAAGGGTTCTTGCAGTGGCTATTGTATCGACATCATGTTTCACTTATTCGAGCACCCCAAGGGCAAAATCAATGTGCCCCATTTTCTATGGCATGAGATTCAGCTTGCTAGCTTTCAGTACAAGCGAGCCTTTCCTCACGCTCCTTTCATCCAGGCTCTTATTAACCATGTTGCTGATTTCTCTGTGGCTGTCACTCACACACATCGCAAGTGGGTCATTCCCGCTCACATGGCGGATGACTTTGCTCCCAAGAAAGCCCCCTCATCCTCCACATCCAATCGCCGCACTGCTGCACGGGCCGCCACCCCCTCATCTAGCTCCGCTCCTCTCGGTCGCATTGCCAAATTCCTTGGCAAGGCACATTCTGCTTTGATGAAGGCTGTCTCTTTCCTGTGTGGTCAAACCCATGATGTGGTTTCTCGCTTAGTCTCCTCCAAGAATGCCCTCAAGGCTCGTCTGAGAGCCTCAGGTGCTCTTGATGTGAGTGATGATGAGGCCCCTCCTGCTGCTCCTCCTACTGATTTTGGCTTCCCTTCTGGTCCTGAGTGGTCTGATTTCCTTGACGAGGCTGGTGGCAGTGGCTTGGCTGATGATGCTGATGATGATGGTGATGAGCTCTGAGCGTGATTAGTACTGTTGGTGGCTCCCTTTTTGGTACTTGGTGCCAAAGGAGGAGTAATGTATCGTAGTTTTTAGTCTTTGGAGATTTAATGTAATGGATAAACTCATGTATGGCTACTTATGAATGGTTGTGATTTGCTATGGATTGCTATGATATCATCATAGACTATTATGTCTTGCTCCACTACTTCTATGATGATCTATTATCTTTACATGTTGATCCATTGGAGCTTCGATTTTTTTATTATCATGCATATACAAAGGGGGAGCTCCGTACTAAATATCTCCTAGACTATAATGTATGTTAAATCTTTTTGAGACCTATGTATATGTTGTCATCAACTACCAAAAAGGGGGAGATTGAAAGTGCATGTTATGCCCCTAATCGTCTTTTGGTGTTAATGACAACACATACATAGGAAACTAATCCTATTTGTTGAGTGTATCTCAGGATGGCAACTACTTTAGTAGATTGAGAATTATGTGCCAAAGGTTGTCTGAAAAGATTGGGGATTTATATTTCGAGAAGGCTCCGGATTAAGAAAATATGATGTAGACTAGTATTTTGAGTTTACTGATATTGAGTATAGGGATCCCGCACTATTAAGAGGGGATCACAGGTTTTGCGATGAACTTGCTCATACCACATCTTTACTATCATACCCAATACCACATACTCTCCACTCTGTTCTCAATTCAAAACAGGGCTATTGCCTCGGACATCCGGCTCCCTCCGGACGTCCGAGGGTCGGACGACCGGCAGGCTTCGGAAATCCGCAGCCCTTCACGAGAAGTTTGTGAGGCATATAACACGGAAATCCGGCTCCCTCCGGACATCCGAGGGCTGACGTCCGGCCAAACCCCGGAAATCCGGAAGCCTGCACCAGTAGTAGTTGAGTTCTATAACTCGGAAATCCGGCTCCCTCCGGACGTCCGAGCGCCGGACGTCCGACCCCCGTCGGAAATCCGGAATCTACCACCAGAAGAAGTTGAGTTGTATAACTCGGATTTCCGAGTCTCTGCGGACTTCCGGACGCTGATAAATTCAAAATAGGTTCAGTCGTATATACAGGCCTCGGACGACCGACCCGTGTCGGACGTCCGACCCCTCGCGGACGCCCGGACTTCCGGCAACTGTCGGACTTCCGGACCCTGTGTGACTTAAAGTACCTCCAACGACTGGATTTCACTCCCCACTATATATACTCTTCTCCCACCTCGTGAAAGGGTGTTCAACACAGCTAGAATACACCCAAGAACACCTTTCCTCTCACTCACTCTTGTCTACACCAAATCCTAGATCCCAAGAGCATTTGTGAGTCCCTTTGAGTGTTGTTCCAATCAAAAGATAGATCGTCTCCCTCTCCTCCTTCCCACCAAAGTGATTTGTGATTTGAGCAAGTTTTGAGCAATCCCCGTGATCTTGTTACTCTTGGAGGTTGGAGACTCCTAGGCGGTAGGAGTCTTCGGAGAGGAATCAAACCATTGTGATATCATCCGGAAAGTTTGTGAAGGTTTGTAAGCCACCTCAAGGCTTACCACTAGTGGTTGAGAAACGCCTTCGTGGAGTTATCTCAAAGAGAGAATAGGGTGAGCCTTCGTGGCATTGGTGTGCCTTCGTGGTAACATCCGCCCCTCTAACGGTGACATAGCTTCCCTCCAAGGAAGTGAACATCGGGATACATACTTGTCTCTCTCGGAGTTTCGGTTATTCCTAACCCTAACTCTCTACTTGTGTTAATCCTTATTACATACTTGTATTTGATTATTGTTTACCGCTTGTCTTACTTCACTCCAAATAGCTTACTCTTTGTCATAGCAATTATTAGGCTTACACTCATATTCCGCACTTTAGCCTAAAATTGCTAAGTAATTATTAAAATTTGGATTTGTACCTATTCACCCCCCCTCTAGGTCCATCTCGATCCTTTTCAGTCACGCCACTACCAAACTTTGAAATTCTTCATACTGGAAATTCTTCAATATGAGGCTTTTTTCACAAATACCTCAAATTTTTCAAAGTCTTCAAAATTTCAAATTCTTCAAAACTTTCTGTGATGATCTTCATTGACTATATATGTTATAATGAGCTTTCAGTGTCCTCAACAGCATTCACTTATTGCTATATCTTCAATTTGGTATTTCTTCTAAGTGAATGTGATCGGACCCGTCTCCCCTGTATGCCAAGCTCAACCCAGTCTATTCTCAATTCTTCATATGCGTTCTATTTGACACTCAATCAAAGTCCTCACTGAATCCTTGTCAGCTGAAGACTTTGAATCAAAGTCCTCAAAATTCAAAAAAAACGTCAACACTCAAACTTCACCCACTACTCACGTTAGGATAACCACGATCTCCACCGCTTCGATCGTGGGTAGCACGTGTCATGCGGAGACGAAAGGGCAAGGGCATTTTCGTCCAAACTTTTCGCTTCAGACCGTTTTAACCTGAGCTATAAATAGCCCCTTACCCCCCTTCAGTCAAAAACTCTTCTCTCCCTCTCGGCCCTTTCGCTCGAGCTCAAAACCTAGCGCCGCTGCTAGCATCCTCGTCATCAGCAAGGAACAGCTTCACTGCCTCGACCTTGCCGTCGCCGTACTCACGCCGACTGTGGATCATCTTCCTCCGCTGCCACCGTAGCTGTCTTCAATCGCCAAGTTAGGGCACTGAAGATCTGAACTGAAGAACTTCAGTTTTTACTTCCCCGGTTCATCGTGTTCTTCATACAGGGTAATTAAAATCATATTTTATTGTCCCTATTTGATCCATTATATTCTATTTGAATTCGTGGAATCAGTTTTTCCTCAAAAAATATCTCACCAGTGCACACCCATGTCTAGAACACTTGATGAATTTTTCTAAGCCCCTAAATTCTTCACGAGATTCCTCAATTGTGTAAATTTTCGAATCTACACAACTCTGGAACCCAAGATCAGAATGCTTAGTCCAATTCCTCAACACACTAGTCAAATTCCTCAACCTAAGTAATTTTTTAATTTCCTCAAGTTTTAGAACGCATACGACCTCTCCAAATTCTTCGCACCTATACTTTGTTCACATGTACAAAATGTCAGCTAATGAATCACTAGGTTCTCGTAAACTTAACTAATTTGCAGAATTTCTTGAAGAAACATTACATATGTCCTCGGATTCCTCAAGAATACAAATTCCTCAGCAAAAACCTTAGCTAAAGGAAATGGAGGAAGACAGAAAACAGAAGGGTGGAAAGAAACTAGAACATTACACTGCTTTTGAGATCCTAGAGGAGATTTATGCTGAGTATTGCACGCTAGATGAAGAAATTCATGGAAAAGAGACCATGGCAAAACACAAGATAAGGCTTCAAATGATTGAGCGCGGATGGGAAAAGGAGTGGAAGGAATATAGGTATGTCACTCCAAACTATGCCAAGAAGTTTGCCCTCAAACGTCCTTGCAAAAGATTGCCACAAGGAGACCAAGAAGTAGCACATCCCTCGAGTGTAGCCACAATTGAGGACTATCCTGATGAAAAAGACAAGTATTTGTCTAAGCTATAGAAAAAGGCAAAAGCTGTTGTAACACAATTCAATGAGGATTTTTTTGCTGCTACTTCTTCTGTTGTTGAGGCTTCTGCAACAGAACTACCTCGGAAGAAGTTCCTGATGAAGAAAACAAGTCTCAAGGCAAAACCCTCAACAGCACTGTCAAAAGAGAAAATTCCTCGGAAAGTTACTACAATGGCTGCCAAGTCCTCAACTACCGCAAAGTCTTCACCTCCACTTCAGTCACACCTCAAGAAGCATCAAGCAGAAAATCCAAGTTCCTCAGTACCATCTGCCTGAGGTTCAGCTCTCAAATCTTCACCTGGCATACTGAACACAAAGATGACTACTGGAAGAGGAACAAGGCCAAGCCCAAGCAAGGTTGTCAAGATTCCTTCTGGATCAGAAGGAAGTGAAGAATATGACGATGAAACTCTTCAAGCCATCATAACAAGCAAGCAAGAAAGGGTTGCACAAGCTACTGACAACACCATTCCCCTCGCACTGGATCCGAAAGTTGTGCTTAACTTCATCGACCTTTGGTATGAGGATCCAAACACTCGAATTGATGAGTTGAAACTTCTTGGACTCAGTCACATGGTCACTTTATTCATCAATGAAGCAAAATGGAAGGATCAGCAAGCCAAACAAGCTCGGATGGCAAAGGTTAAAAAGGATAAGTACTTGAAGAAAAACATCCTTAATATGTCGCGTGAGAAACTTGTTTCTACACAAGCAGAACAGAAAACCCTCACTCACGCATACACAAGTCTACATGTGGACCGAAAGGGTGTCAAAGTGAGGTTTCTCAAAGCCGCGATTGATGCAATTCACGAATACAACAGCAGGGTTGCAGCCCCAAAGTTACCAGAAAATCCACAGCCTAGCTATAATGTACAATTGCCTGATTCTAATGAAGAAGAAGAAGCAGCTGTTGGTAAAGTTACTCAGCATATTCCAACAAAAGAATCTGTTAGGCCTCACACTACTCATGCTATGCCTAATAAACTGCTCCTTCACCAATGTCTTCAAAGGTGAAGAAAGTGACTCTTCCGTCTGCATCAGTCGTGAAGAAAACAAAAGCTGCTGAGAAGAAATCAAAGAAGAGAAAGGCATCAACACCTTTGTAAGTGCATCTAATGCCCTTAGTGATTTTGGTGGTTTGAAGACTTATAGGTGAAGAGACTAATATGTTTGTGAGTGTACACAGGCTCTATAAGTCGTCGAGGAATTTGAGCTATACGATAAATATCAACCCCTACAAATGTATGTATTCGGCTGAAGACTTTGGTCTTTCCTTGAAGACTTTGATCATCAAGAAATTGCGATGAAATTGATATTCCTCATGAAGACATTGAAGATGAGGAATTTGGTGTGTCCTCGTGAAAGCACTCTGAAGACTTTGAAGTGTGATGTTTTATTCTATCTATTTCATTTTCTTTATACTTGAGTCATAGGAATGCCGTACTGTTAAAGGGGGTTGAGGTAAAACTACAGAATGATTTTTCTCATGATGCTCAAACCAAGCCTAAATCTACCAAAGCCTCAAAGTGAGGAATATGAGAGACATGAGGACTTTCACAGTTGAAAGTTCCGACTGTTGCCGCGCCACGCGCCACCTCACTGGTCTTATCCATCCAATGGTCATATTATTTAAGGGCATTTATGTCAAATCATGTCAGGATGCTCCGAGGCTACAAATAGCCGCCCCCCACAACCACTAGTTGGTTGGCTCCTCTGAGAGAAACTGACACTTCTCATTTAGAGCAACCCAAATTCGTCAGAGTCCTCGAGAGAAAATCATCAAGTGAGGAAATACCCCAAACACCAAACCCCAAACCAAAACCAAGTAATTGAGCATCACTGAAGAAGTTGTTCCTATGTGGAACTGACGCCTGTTACCTTTGAGGACTGTGCATCCTCCATACGGTTAGGCTTCGTGGTCTAGAGCATCCAGCAGGCAACTGTGGATCATCGGGTGACCGAGTTTGTGAGGGTTTGGAAGGCTGCCCTGCAGACTTACCACGAGTGTTGGGTGAGGACTATGTGTCCTTAGCTCAAGGAGAATACGGTAGGGACTGTGTGTCCTTTTGGTTTCAATACCAAGCCGCTCCAAACCAGACGTACAACTGTCACAGTAGTTGGAACTGGGTCATCAACAAATGTCTTCATCGAGCTACGGGTTCTATTTCTTCAACTCTTTCATTTCCTCAAATTGTATGTTGAAGAATTTCATCTGTGCTGTTTGAAGAATTTGTGTGAAGACTTTCTCTGAATTTACTCAACCTCAAATTCTTCAATTGAATTAATCTTCATGTGTGTATTCTGTACTTGCAAACTGTGTAAAGCGAATCTCATAAACTTCATCGTGTACTTTGATGTAGTCGTTTTGCACTCCTGATCCTGCGGTATTTCTGCTGCACTAAGTTAATCATTGAGGACTTTCCTCATAAGGAATTTCCTCACGGATGAAATTCTAAAAATCACCTTTTCAACCCCCCCCCTCTAGTCGATATAACGCACTTTCAATTGGTATCACAGCAAGGTACTCCCTACTTCTGTGTGATTTTGGTTTAACCACGTGGAGTTTTAGTTATGTCGACCGCAGGTACGATCAAGGGTACTGCAGGATGTCCTACCTTTGAAGGAAAGGACTTTCCCTACTGGAAGACCAAGATTTAGATGCATCATTAGGCTATTGAAAATGATCTCTAGTATATTGTCGAAAATGGTATTCCATCCATCATTGCTACTGTCTCTGCCGCTCATATGAAGAAGTTCTAGGAACTTGACTCACAAGCAAAGAATATCATCTATGGCCATCTGAGCAAAGGTCAGTGTTGGGGATATACCCCGCGGTGTAACCCGGCTTGGAGTATGACCCGCCAAGGACTTGGCGACTCACCGGCGACTCAGCAGTGACCTGGCGGGCGACTCATACTTGTCCCCACACGCGACTTACATAAATGACGAAGGCCCAAGGCCCGGCGTACACCCTGGCATAAGGCGGCTCATAGAGAAGCCAGGCGGGCCGACTCACAAGAGAAGGCCCAAGAAGAGGAGAGACTCCCTCACAAAGGAAACAAGACCTGAATTAGGATTCAAGAGAGACTAGTCCTATTCCTACTCCTAGTAGGACTCTACATGTAAACCTACCCCTTCCACCTATATAAGGAGGGGTAAGGCGCCCCAAGAGGGACAAGATTCACAACTTAGGTCTAGACAAGACAAATCATGAGATAGATAGATTAGACACCCATGAGATCAGAGGTGGCGAGTCTGCACCCCTGTAATCGAGATCATCATCTTCATCAATGAAACACAAGCATGGCGTAGGCTTTTACCTCCATCGGAGGGGCCGAACCTGGGTAAACTCGCGTCTCTCGATTCCGACCAACCCCTCTCACATAGCTGCGATGGCCTCACACCTAAGTTCTCTCACGAGGACATCTTCCGTGACAAAACCACGATAGTTGGCGCCCACCATGGGGCTGATGGCACGGTGGAATTGTGTTCTTGAAGGGAAACTTTTAGGGATCAAGAAGCTCAAGATGGATCGGATGAAGAAGAGCCGGCAAACTTAGCGTTTGGTGATCAAAATCATGATTAAGCTTTGGAGCTGGGAGGTACGAGATCGAGGTCAAAAGAAAAATTAGGGTTTTGGTGGGAGCGTTGCCGTTGGTACAATCCGATTCAGAGAAGAGATCAATTTTCGTTGCTGATGTTGCGCGTCACCGAGACCGACAAGAGTTCCAACGCATGTTGGCGACAAACTCGTTTCCATCGTTTCGTCGAGTGGCGCTCGTTGCCCTAGAGGAGATCAGACGATAGCTACTGTTTTTAACTATTCATGAGTTTGGAAAACGGGAAGAGTTGTTGCCAAAGTGATCAACTTGGAGGCGTCACATCGGTTCAGCTCCCAAAGGACTCTCGACTCTAAAAAAATCCCGGTTCCTGTACCTGTGTGCATATAAAAAAAGGGTGGCAAAGCTGGACACAGCCAAGACCCGCATGATTTCATGCCACACTGGCCCTGTTTGGATACTCTAACCGGGTTAGAGGTTAGAGTTAGATTCTAACCCTCAACTAACCCTAAACTAACTCTAACCCAAAAGGTGTTTGGATGAGAGGGTTAGATTGGCAATAAATGTCCTTTCTCAATCATTTGGTTACTTTTGTCCATACTCACTGCCGGATTTGGTGTGGCCGATCGTTGTGTGGCCTGCTCTCGCTCACAAATGAAGTATAAAAAAGATGATAAAAAATAATTTGTTCGTACAAATTTGATGTCTCACTTAAACATACAAGTCGTCAATCGAACTTTGAAAAAATATTACACTCCATGAAGTCTTCTCCGTCCATTGCAACTGGGTCACACGAACATTATCAGAGGAAAAAAATTTCAGCACAAAAACGTCAAAAAAGACACACACACACACACACGCACACATACATACCTGCGGGTGCTGCAGCCGGAAGGGCGCGGCGGGGCGGGGCGGGGCGGGCCGGCGGCAGGAAGGGCGGGGCGGGGCGGGCCGGCGGCAGGAAGGGCGGGGCGGGGCGGCCGGCGGCAGGGCGCGGCGGGGCGCTGCGGGGCGGGGCTGGGCGGGGCAGGTCGGCGGCGGGGAGGGGCGGCGGCAGGGCGCGGCGGGGCGGGGCTGGGCGGGGCAGGTCGGTGGCGGGGCGGGGCGGGGCGGGCCGGCGGCAGGGCGCGGCGGGGCGGGGCGGGGCAGGTCGGCGGCGGGGCGGGGCGGGGCGGGCCGGCGGCAGGAAGGGCGGGGCGGGGCGGCCGGCGGCAGGGCGAGGAGGGGCGCGGCGGGGCGGGGCTGGGCGTGCGGCAGAGGCTGGGGCGGCCGACGGCAGGGCGCGGCGGGGCGGGCCGGCGACGGGGCGGGCCGCGGCAGGGCGCGGCGGCCGGCGGCTGGGGCGGCCGGCGGCTGGGACGGTGAGGAGGGAGGGCGACGGGAGGGACTGGGAGGATCCGGTGCGGATGGATGCGGTAAGAAGTGATTTTTTTTCTTTTTTTTTGTCCCCACCTAACTCTAACCCAAAAAAGCACCTCTTGGGTGGGTTAGAGTTTTTGGGTGGGTTAAATGCATCTAACCCAATCTAACCCTACCTGTTTGGATTTTTGAGGGTTAGATAGCTCAACTCTAACCCAATCTAACTCTAACCCTGGGATCCAAACAGGGCCACTATCATCCTCCACTAGCAGAACAACTCCTGACACAAAGGAATATTTCAGTAGCACGCAAGCAAAGAACCAGCAGCCAGCTACAATTAGTGAGAGATCACCCAGATTCAAAGGACACACGTACAGAGCCCTGCAACCCGTCAACCTGGTCGTTCTGCTATATCAGCCATCATGAGTCGCTGGTGTGTAAGGAGGAAAGGAAAGAGACCCCTCGGATGACCTATCCGGTCGCTGGCGTGCAGTACCATAAAACAAAGTTACAGCCCACGTGATGTACCACATGGAGTAGTAACTATGTATGCTAGAGATCATCAAGCACTAGTAGTATTTCAGCAAAAGCTACTACAGGTTCATTGTCACATCAAGACAAAGAAAAAAAAATATCTATACATAGATGATGGTCCAAGTTGATTAGCAAATACAACATCAGATTCACATTCACCGATCTGCGGAAGAAATAGTACAACAAAATATCAAAACCGGGTCTCATCAATGGAACATCCGGCGACAAATACTCACTACAATTGTGATATAATATTATGGGTGGTGCTCAACGGACTCATGCGTCGGCTTACAATATCGCGACCAACTCGCCGTCATGTCAGTTTACAATTGACGGCCAACTCGCCGCCCGCGCCTATTTACACAATGACGCGGTCAATTCTCACGACCGCGCAACCAAGATGGGCTTACAACGTCACGGCCAATTCTCGAGTCCATGCCAAATCAACATACAACTCTCATGTTCAACATCAACCAGCCGTTGCAGTGCTCACCTGTACGAGCCGCCAAACAGACGCTTGCAAGACCCGCCCTCACGGCCCGGATTATGTCAACCCGCCGGTGCAGTGCTAGCGTGTACGAGCCGCCTAACAAAAGGATGCAAGACGCCACCCTCGCGGTCCAGACGACATCAACATGTCGGTTTAGTGCTCGCTTATATGAGCCACCCGACAGGCGCGCGCAAGACGCCACCCTCGTGGTCCAGATGACATCAACATGTCGGTGCAGTGCTCGCTTATACGAGTCGCCCGACACGCGCGCGCAAGACGCCGCCCTCGCGGTCCAGATGACATCAACATATCGGTGCAGTGCTCGATTGGATGAGCCGCCCAACAGACGCATACAAACCGCCTCTCCGGCCCGTCTCCCCCAACAACATTGGATCAAAGCATATCAAGAGTAATAGGAGAGTTTGGCACAGAAACATCCCTCGTGAAGCTACAATTTGATCCAGCCATTATTGAACCGGCAATTCGAAGCAAGCAGCAAAGAAAAAGTAAAATGGTCCTGGAGGAACCACGAGAGCCGGACCACCCGAGAATTAAGCATGGGTCAAACATCCATCATCAACTGTCAAATCTTATGACCAGTTTATGCCACAATCAAGTATGGAGAGTCTCAAGCCGCCTCCTTGAGTCGACTTAAGACTCGGGGGCTACACGGACATGGCTCGGCATACTCAACTGGTTTGAATAATTCAAGAACCCTGTGTCGTTACAGAAAAATTAAGCCGGTCTCGGGGGCTGATGCCTTTTGGCGAGAAGATTTAAAGATCGCCTAAGAAGACAAGTCGCCATGATGCGACTGCCCAAACATGGGTGCCCGACCTTATTGGCGGATGATTCATAAGCCGTCCAAGCATGGATGCTATCAGTATCAAAGAGCATAAGTCGCCATGCTGCACTTATTTCAAAACTGGATACTGGTAAGCCAAAGAGGACCAAAGTTGCCACGTTGCATGGTTCAAACATGGGCGCCTTATATGGTTTTGAGAACTAAGCCGGCATACTTGGGGGCTACTAGCTCCCAAGTCGTTTTGCAGTAAGAGCGGATACGCTTCTGAAATCCTATGTCTGGTTTTTTCCCTAATCATAGGTCACTTGGGGGCTTCCACTCACTGAGTTCAGCCTGAATACCCTCTTGGCTAGCGAAAAATTACCGCATTACAAATGGTTATACTGGACTATGTGTTGGACAAATCGCCCCATGGTCCCATGTACTCTTGGCGAGTTATTCCGTTTCTGGACCCTAAACTTTCCTTGGTTAAAACGTGAAAGGTACCGGCAAGAGCCAATACATGGAAAATAGACAAACCATTGGTTCACTGAACCTGCTTCACTGAAGCTTGACTCGGGCTTGATCAGTCAGCCTAAATAATTCAGGCTGTTGCAAAAGCCTTCTTGGGGTAACACTAGAGTTTTGCAAACTCGTCTTGTCCTGTCGTGACTCATCGAGCCGGCGAATTTTATGATTATCTTTGTGGCACTGCCATAAAGTTTTCATAAAAAGTTTTATAACTCGCCGCGACTCATTGAGCCGGCCGATGTGACTCACTGAGTCGGGTTAACCTCTTTTGGGTACCACTAGATCCTTGAGAGCTCATCTTACCCGCCTAGACTCACTGAGCCGGCTATGGTGTAACCAACATTATTCTGTCATATACATGCATCATCTTGCATTGCATCATGCATCATACATACATATCATGTCGTTCTTCAAACCGGGTCAAAGCATAAATTCTTGCAGGTGCAAATTAATCTTTGAATAGCCAATTTGGCTGGATTTTCATCATGGTTTATCATAACCAGTGTTAAATGATTGGGGTTTTTAAACCAGCTCAGAAGAATTGACTATTGTTGAAGAGCCGCCCTATCACATATAATGCCGAGTCATCGAATTGACCGACCCTTGGATTTCTTCAACTTGTGCTTTGTAGTAAACTACAACACTTATGGATTTCTCAAACATATGGATTTCTCAAAGGATATATTTTCCGGGTTACATTGCAAACCACGGTCAAGGATTTCTTTTATCACAAAGGCATCATCAGCTCACAGAGTGGATATGATTTTATTCTACAATGGAAGGAATAGTCCCGAGTCGCTGCACGCACACAACCCGGCACTTGGAGGCTACACTATTCAAATCAAGATTACATCAAATTATGAAAGTCCCATGTCGCTGCAAGCATGCACCATGACACTTGGGGGCTAATGCAATCCGCTTTTCAAATCATCACATCATCAACACACCCGGCTACCTCAAGGAGATAAGATGGCCCTGGGGGCTACAGGTCGCTCTGTATTTCAAATATAGATTCAAGGAAAACTGTCTCATCATTTTTATAATGACCCGGCCCTTGGGGGCTACACACTGCTGCTCAAGGTTACATCATCAGATTTACAAAGTCCCTGCTCATTATTGCATAATGACCCGGCCCTTGGGGGCTACATCATATGATGTTTTATTTTCAAAGGAGAAGAACGTGGAAGTCCCGAGTCGCCGCAAGCAATCGACCCGTCACTTGGGGGCTACACTATTCAGATCATAATTTCTAAAGTCCCAGGTTGCTGCAGGCAAGACAACCCGGCCCTTGGGGGCTACACCACTAAGTTGTTTCATAGATCATGAGGTTTAAATTGAAGACCCGTCCCATCACACATTGATGACCCGGCCCTTGGGGGCTACAAGTAATATGGATATATCAAAAAATTGAAGAGCACATTTCATTTTGTCATGGAGGTGGCGTATTGGGAGACCGGTTCAGCATATTTTTATCTAGTTGAAGCATTGAAATACCGACTCAACATCACACGGATTTGTCAATTGGAGTTCAGTTGTTTGACGGGGCACTACTAATAATCATGACCCGCCATTAGCAATCATGACCCGCCATTGTCAATCATAACCCGCCAAAGCAAGAGAAGCTGGTTTAACATTGTGTGGATTTCTTATTTCCCAAATTTTCATCAAGCCAAAGCATTGGAGTCCGACTCAATGGCATATGTATTTTATTACAAAGGACACGTACCAACAAGATGATTGTGAAGACGGCTCGTTATTATGAAGAAGAAACCCGAATTTTTCAAGGAGCCACTTCAGTAAATCAAGCCGGCCAGAGGAGCAAGCCGGTCCCTTAACTTATTTATTATTCTTATTTCAGGAGCTTACCATGAATAAATTCAAGCTAACCTCGGGGCTAATGTCGGGGATATACCCCCGCAGTGTAACCCGGCTTGGAGTATGACCCGCCAAGGACTTGGCGACTCAGCAGTGACCTGGCGGGCGACTCATACTTGTCCCCACAGGCGACTTAGATAAATGATGAAGGCCCAAGGCCCGGCATACACCCTGGCATAAGGCGGTTCATAGAGAGGCCAGGAGGGCCGGCTCACAAGAGAAGGCCCAAGAAGAGGAGAGACTCCCTCATAAAGGAAACAAGACCCGGATTAGGATTCAAGAGAGACTAGTCCTATTCCTACTCCTAGTAGGACTCTACATGTAAACCTACCCCTTCCACCTATATAAGGAGGGGTAAGGCGCCCCAAGAGGGACAAGATTCACAACTTAGGTCTAGACAAGACAAATCATGAGATAGACAGATTAGACACCCACCAGATTAGAGGTGGCGAGTCTGCACCCCTATAATCGAGATCATCATCTTCATCAATGAAACACAAGCAGGACGTAGGCTTTTACCTCCATCGGAGGGGCCAAACCCTTGTAAACTCGCGTCTCTCGATTCTGACCAACCCCTCTCAAGGCGCCACATAGCTGCGATGGCCTCACACCTAAGTTCTCTCACGAGGACATCTGCCGTGACAAAACCACGACAGTCAGGATGGCAGAGTGAGTGCCTTGGGCACATCTAAGCTTATCTCGGATTGAAAGTGCGTTATATCGACTAGAGGGGGTGAATAGGTGATTTTTAGAATTTCATCGCTGAGCAAATTCCTTGTGAGGAAATTCCTCGGTGATGAATTATGTGCAGTGGAAATAACGCAGGATCAAAAGTGCAAAGACTACTACAGCATATTACTTGGTGAAGATTATGAGAATCGATTTGCACAGTACGCAGGTACAAAGAACACAGGTGAAGATTAACTCGAGTGAAGAATGTGAGGTTGAGGAAATTCAGAGAGAGTCTTCAGACAAATTCTTCAAACAACACAGATGAAAGTCTTCAGCATACTATTTTGAGGAAATGAAAGAGTTAAAGAAATAGAACCCGTTGCTCGATGAAGACAGTTGGTGATGACCCAGTTCCAACTGTTGTGATAGTTGTACGTCTAGTTCAGAGCAGCTTGGTATTGAAACCAAAGGACACGGAGTCCAAGGACACATAGTCCCTACGGTATTCTCCTTGAGCTAAGGACACACAGTCCTCGCCCAACACTCGTGGTAAGCCTTCAGGGCCGACTTCCAAACCCTCACAAACTCGGTCACCCGGTGATCCACAATTGACTGCTGGATGCTCTAGACCATGATGCCTAACCGTCTGGAGGATGCATAGTCCTCAAAGTTAAAAGGCTTTAGTTCCACACAAGAACAAATTCTTCATTGATGCTCAATCACTTGGTTTTTGGTTTGGGGTTTTGTGTTTGGGGTATTTCCTCACTTGATGATTTTGTATCTCGAAGACTCTCGGGAATTTGAGTTGCTCTAAATGACAAGTGTCAGTTTCTCTCGGAGCAGCCAACCAGCTAGTAGTTGTGGGGCGGCTATTTATAGCCTGGGAGCATCCCAGCATGATTTGACATAAATGCCCTTAAATAATGTGACCGTTGGATGGATAAGATTAGTCAGGTGGAGTGTGTCGCGGCAACGGTCAGAACTTTCAACTGTGGAAGTCCTCATGTCTCTCATATTCCTCATTTTGAGGCTTTGGTAAGTTCAGGCTTGGGTTGAGCATCATGCGAAAATTCATTTTGGAGTATTACTTTGACCCCCTTTACAAGTAATGTGTTCATATGACTCGAGAGTAAAGAAAATGAAACAAAAAGAGTAAATCTTCACGCTTCAAAGTCTTCAGGCTGTTTTTCTTCACGACACACCGAATTCCTCATCTTCAATATCTTCATGAGGAATATCAATTTCATCGCAATTTCTTTGCGTTCAAAGTCTTCGAGCTAAGACCAAAATCTTCAGCCGAAGACATACATTTTTAGGGGTCGATATTCATCGTATAACTCAAACTCCTCAGCGAGTTATAGAGCATGTGTACACTTACAAACACATTAGTCTCTTAAACTATGTCTTCAAACCACCAAAATCACTAAGGGCACTAGATGCACTTACAATCTCCCCCTTTTTGGTGGTTGATGACAATTAGGTTAAGTTTTCAACGGGGATAATAATATGAAACGTAAGTACTGAGTTTGAGGAATTTAAAATCAAGATACCAAGAGACTCCCCCTGAAGATGTGCTTATTTTGAGGAATTTGCTTTGCACAACAGATGCACATTGATGATTTATATCATGGAGATCTCCCCATGTACCTTGTAAATCATGCATACATTTGACATATACTATGAGGAATTGAAAATGCATGATGAAAAATGGTGTCTGACGAATTTCAGCATGCCTGCATTAATAGACTTTGAGGAATAAGCATGTGAAGAAAAACGTTCAAAAGAGTCAAAGCACCATCGAGCTTAAGATACAACTCATTACATCAAACACTTCAGAAGAGCCAAGAGTTTGTAACTTAATAAAATTTGTAAGCCCCAAAATAGATCCCGATTAAAGACTAACTCTCAAGTTTCTCCCCCTTTGTCATCAAGTTACGAAAAGGGAAAAAACTAAGGACTAACGCCCTTGAAGAAATTCACTTCTTGGTTGATGTAGAGGCGTGAGGATTCTTGGAGACATGCTTCTTCCTTGGACCAGTCGCAGTATCTTCTGGTTCTTCATCTGATTCAGCGGTGTGAAATGAAGAAAACAAACTGTCCTCCAAGTCAGGAACTGCAATTGGCTTGAATATCTTCTTTGGAGGCCATGACCAGTCAAGGTCTTGAGTAAACTCCAATTCCTCAAGTTCCTCTTGAGTCTTCAGATGAGCCAAGGTGGCCCAAGTGCGATCAAACACCTCATGAAGATAACAGTGATTTTTCTTCACTGCATTCTGAGTCTCGTTGAGGGTTTTCAAAATGGCACCAAACTGGCGTTTCAGCCACTTGTGATTGCGGTCGACCCTTTGATGAAGATTGAGGAGTAGCTCTGTGTTATTCATCACTCTCGGGGCAATTGGGCTTGGAGGATCTTGAGTAGCAATTTCACCATATGAAGAATAGGAATCTGCCTTGCGAAATTGGCCATCAAGGGGCCGATTTCCTTCATCAATCACAGACTTGCCTTTGCCTTCAACAGGTTCAAATGATTTCTTGATGACATTGAATGGTGGAAGATATACGAGGTGATTTTGAAAATCAGCTTGATAGTTGATGCCTGGCCTGTTTCTGATGAATCTCATGATCCAAGGCAAATAAATCTTCAATTCATTGTGGGGACCCCAACTTACTAGTCGAGAATCGCCGTGCTCAGTGATCCCAGAGATCAATGCTCACCGAACACAGATACTGAATAAAGAGTCTTACATGCAAGTATCGATTATTACATCACGTGACCAAAGGGTCAAGTTCACAAGACAGGGCCTAAGACCAAATCACACGAGTACACTAATAGCGGAAAACAAAGGGGCTAAGCGGGTGCCCATGCCATCAAGCCTACACCGACAGGCATTCCGACTCGGAAGTGTCCTAGTTCGCAGGGGTGTCTCCGAAGACGTACTCATCTCCAAACTCCGGTCCTTCCATGTCTGGTCAATAACATAACCAGTGGAAAGCCAATGAGTACTTTGAATGTACTCGCAAACAACCCATGATATAATCAACGAAAGTGAAGGATAACAATATCATGCATTTCCAGTATAACTCATCTGGGTGGAATGATCATGAATATGCATCAAGTTAAAGAATTACTCTTGAAGAACAGGTTACAGATATCAATATATCTATCGAGGGTTGAACCATCCGGGTTCACCCTATATACCAAGTCACCAAACTTGGTCATATTATTGCTATCATAGCAACTCCTTTCTCATCACCATACACACACACACACACTCACGCACACTTGGTTTATGCGGAAATATCAGGATGTAGTTTAAGCAGGATTACCCAACTGTCCCTGACCATGTACACGGCTATTCAAATAGTTTACACTCTGCAGAGGTAGTATGCTGGAACCATGAGATCCAGGAAACTTCCGTGTCATCCACGACTCGCGGTATATCACATACCCGAGGTAAGTACCCGATCAATGCCTTTCCCCTAACGATACTAGACAAAGAGGTCCACTCGATTGGTACCCAGCCCACATGTTGTACGTCTTACGAGCACCAACTCTGGACAGTATCAACCATGCGGGGACCAACGGTGTGACTGGAACTCATAAAAATGGCATAGTCGTCCTACCCGGCACGACCCCATCACGAGAGTGACCACATATTACTCCCGCCACTAGTAATGTGGCTCTTTGCTAGCACCGACCAGAGTAATTAACATAGCCCCATCCCATAAGGGGTAATGTGTTCATACTGGTAAGGTTGGGATGGTCGACACATCATAAATCTAATCCCATTTCCAAAACCTTACTCACACAAATACCGGGTGCATCACTTAACCAAAAGTGACCACCTAACTCATCATCACCGTCGGGCATTAGTGGCATCCGACGGGGTTTTCATAAACTCTTGCTTTATGACAACATCATGCTCATGATAATACTACTGCTATCTTTACTTGTCAACATGGTATTATCATGACCCTCAAGGGGTAGAGTCAAGCTCAATGCAAAATACTCCGGAGGATCCTTCGGTAAAATCATATCAAATGATTACCGGCACTTATGATCACATGCAACGGAAATACTAGCTATTCTATCATGGAAAGTAACATATGCTCAGTCATGGTCAAAGGGCTGCTTGCCTTGGTCAGCTAAGTATCTGGGGTCTTCCAGGTCTTCCCCTCTGATTCCCTCGTCACACGGATTTTCTATCATCGATAAAACAATAAATAAGGAATAGCTCACACAGAAAGAGTCCACAAAGTCATTTTTAAAATGTTCCCTATTACTGATAAATCTAAGATATCATTTAAAAAATATTTGCCTTAATTTTCCTTGAAGGAATATTTTTGAAAACAACCAAGGAGAAGCAAAACTATTCCATTTTAGCCCTTTTTATTATTATAAAATAGAATAGTTGCTCGAAGAATTCATCTAAGCATATCATTAAATCCTACACATTTTTAGAAAAATAACAGTGGAAGTATTATATTTTTACACTGGTTAAATGTTTTTATAAAAATCTTAGAAATTAAGGTTTTAAAATAAAAAGAAAAACAGGACAGCTCCTGGCCTGGCTCGGCCCAGAGCTGGGCTGGTGTCGGGACCCCGATCCTAAGCCATAGGAATCCAGCCTGTAACACATCGCATCTCTTTGTGGTCTCACGCACGGTTAACTCCACGGCTGCAGCCTTACCTTAGCCGGGACCGTTTGCGTCTTTTGACTCACGTATGCGATAGGTGTCGCTAGCAATCCAATGTCAAAGAACCCGGATCGACATGTCTAGTCATAAACCAAAGTGGTAGTTCCGCACAAGGACAGGCATACATGACCCAACAAAGCAGGTGTCGGTCATCAGCGAACGTAGACGAGTCGTAGCAAGCTACAAGGACTCCATTACGTCGCGTGACATTTCCCCAAAGAAGACAGACACAGCAGCTAAGAAGGACACATGCCGGTCAACCAATGTGTCCGGAGCAGTAGCGGACTACCAAGGCTCGTTGGATCACAAAGGGGCATTTCCTTGTAAGGAGTGCTACTAAAGTTCACGACTAGGTATTCGAACCCCATACATATCAAGTAAGACACACGTACGCATGGCATACCGATATGTATAGATACATCGATGGCATCACCACATAACCATAAACATACAACCTTTATTTAAGAGGCTCGGAAGAGCCACACTCATAACATTACACACTAAGGGTCTCACGACCCATAATAGCAGTCATACAATACAAGCCAGCGGAAGAGTTATAAACTGTCTGGGTACAGACAGGGCAACTAGAAGGCACATGGCCTGACTATACTACAGAGCCGACGTAGGGCCAGATCGTAGCTGGGATACCAGCTACTCGTCCTCGTCGATGTCTACGAAGAACCCTCCATTAGGGTCATTAGCAACCTCTGCAACATTTATTAAGCAAACATGAGTACGAAGGTACTCAGCAAGACTTTAGGATGACTAACTACTCATGCAAGGTATCAAAAGGTATTGTGGGGTTTCAGGCGGAAAGCCAGCATTTGACTCGTGGCTAGACAACTTGCATTTTAAATAATTTTGACAACTTGATTTCTCGCACACGAGTCCACTAACACCACAACAATACACTATCGTGGAATCATTCCGTCTCCGTACGGAAATGCCGTCCACGACACTCACACTTATCTTGACAATTTTATGAGTAGCCATTAAAGTTATCTATGAACAACATATGTCTCCAAGTAGTCCATATCCGCGGACGCGGCTATTCGAATAGATCATAACCCTGCAGGGGTGTACTTCGTCACACACGCTCTCGCCACTTATCACCATGTGCACGTCATGCACCTCGGCAACCTTCAAGCGGAAGCCCAGCGAGGGAGTCGGCCACGACCGTTAACCACTCTAGTACCTAGTCCAGGTTTATCGCCTATCTGAGAGTAACCCGTACGGAAGTCCGGCCGAGGTTTCCGCCACGGCCTCAAACAATGTGCGCAGGGTTCCCAAGCCCACCATCCGGGTGCCACTTGGTACACCGTGCCACTGCCTACCGCATCACGGCCCACCTCTCAGGTCAGCACCATGCACGGCCTCCAGCATTACTATAAACACCAGAAACTACTTGCAACTCCTGGACCGAGTACTACGCGATTAATAGGCCGAGCGGGGTCATATTTCAGGGCCCAGCATGTGGTAGTATCTAGTCTTGGATTACATACACGAAACTCAGTTCCTAAGGACGGTTCCAATGAAACAACCCGCCATGTACTCCTACACAGCCTTTCACCGGTACCTTTACCAAATCAAGATCAACACACAACCTTTGCTCACCGAACACATTCCACATTTCTTTTCATCTCCCAGATGACACACCATACACAACTCTAAGCATAGCATGCATAGCAGGATAAGGCACATCATAGCTCAAGCAACTACCAGGTATGCTAGGTTGCAAGGTTCGGCTATTTACTGTGACAAGGTTAAGTCATGCAAAGGAAGTGGGTTCAACTATCGTGGCAAAAGCAGTTGAAGCATTTGATCCTAATGCAATAAATAGGTGCAGGAGCAAGAACATAGGAGTTATCGGGATGATCAAAAGGGTTGCTTGCCTTGTTGCTCAGAGGAGGAACGATATCCGTCAGACGGATATTCGGTGGAATCCGGGGGTGCGGAGCCTACCGGAATGAATGGCAACATTCAATAACAATCATATGCACTCAAAATGATGCATGAGCATGGCATGACAATGCAAGGTGATAAGTTATTATTTTCAACATGTAATAGGTTTAGAGTTGACTTGAATCACATTCGAATAGAAATTCAAACGGGTATTCTCGGATATCGGTTTAATTGATTCGACCTGATGCTCGGTTCATCTTGATGTTAACATGCATGAATTGTCTTGTTATGATACTGATTTGTACTTAGGGCAGTGTGTGATCATTGCATATATAATGAAATTTGAATATTTTTGCAAATTCCATTTATAAGGTGATTAAAAGAATTGAATTATTCCTTATTTCAAAATTTAGGGTTCTGTAACTTCTTCAAACATAGTTGAAAATAGCATAATCAGAATCCTTGAATTTTTCTGATACTTTTTCATATATAAATTATTTTCATTGGAGTTACAGATTAATTTCTATGATTTTTACAACTTTTAGCAATTTCCTGAATTAGTTTTAAACTGGAAATTCTATTTATTGCGTCAGGCTGACGTCAGTAGGTCAGCCGACCTGTGCAGGTCAAACCTGACAGGGGGGCCCCACTGGTCAGCCTCTCTGGGACTAATCCCGCGCTGACCAGCCCCTAATTGGGGTTTGACCAGGCGTGGGGCCCTCTGGCAGCGACTGAGGGGAGGGCGATTACGCCCTAATGGTCGGCCACGTCGACGGCCACCGGAGGGTGGTCGCCGGCGACCAGACCCGCGGCGGAGGGCTCGCCGGAGGTGACCTAGACGGCGCTGCACAGCACCAAAACGCACACGGTTTGCAGCTACAGCATGCTCGCGAAGTGGCCGATCTGGCAGGACTATCTGGGGAGGCTAGGGTCACCGGAAGAGGCGTCGGCGACGAGCCGGAGCGGCGGTCGAAGCTCGGGCATCATCAGGGGCTTTGAATCAGAGGGATCTACGCTCGGTTCTTAGCTGCTACGGCATCTACGCGTCGTCCTGGAGCTGCTGGTGCCCTCGGAAGGACGAGCTGAACATCGGAGGGCTACCGGCGACGAGCGGCAGCGGCGGTCCTCGTCGGGCTCCGGTGGAACTAGAGCTAGAGGAGAGGATCAAGGGGGGAAACTTAGGGGAAACCACCGCATGCTCACGGGGAGTGCAGAGCAGAGCTTAGACGGCTCAGGGAAGGCCTGGGGGCGACAAATCGACGGGAGAGGTCCGGCGGCCGGAGGTGGAAGACGACGGCGTTGCGGGCGTTGCAGGGCTCGAGGAAGCTTTGGCTTCTGCACAGACGACCAGGGCGACGAGGCGGAGCTAATGGCATGCTCTGGGAGGGGGTCCTATGGCCAGGGGCACGGGCAGCTCGAGCTCGAGCTCGGCTCTAATTGCGGAAGCAAGGAGGGGGGAGATCCGGGCGGAGGAGGAGAACCGAGGCGGGGAATGGATAGGGGAGGCTCTGGGGAGCTTATCCCCGTCGTCGCCAGCGCGAGGCGGTGGCTAGGCAGGCACGCAGGTGCGTGGCCGCGCCGGAGGAGGCGGCGGCCACCTCCTGGTGCCTACTGGCGCGAGGGAGGGGACGAGCGGGGAGATGGGCCGGGCCAGGCTTGGGCGACAGGTAAGCTTTTTCCCATTTTCTCTCTTTTTGTTTTTCTGTTTTGCTAATTATTGTATTGCTAATTAATTCAGCTCCAAAACAAAAAGTAAAAACTATTTTAGACCTCCTGAAATATTTGTTATAATATCCCACTCATTTCCAAGGGTTTCAACATTTTTGGAAAATTATAGTTTCTGATTTCAATTTTTTTAAATTTGAAACCAGTGGCTTTTGCATTTATTTAAAATGCTTAAAGTGTCAAGAAAATAGTTTTCTCCAATGCTCATTTACTTTCATGATTTATCAGAAAGTTTGAACATTTCTTGAGGCCATTTTGGGTTCATTGATTTTGAACTAGTTTGAGATTTCCTTTAATTGAAATGGTGGCTAGGGTTTTGAGTTTTTCCTTTGCCACTTTGTTGTTTTTGTTGAAACTTCTTAGATGCAAATGCAAAGAAGACATGGGCACAATGCTATCTTGCTTAAGGGTTAGGGATGTGACAACTCACCCCCACTCAAAAGAATCTCGTCCCGAGATTTAGAAGTCGTCGGGAATAACGCAGGATACTCAAGTCGGAGACGATCCTCTCTTTCCCAAGTTGCCTCCTTTTCAGAATGATTTGACCATTGAACTTTAAGAAACTTGAGGTTTCGACGTCGAGTGGTACGCTCAGCTTGATCAAGAATACGCACGGGGTATTCTCGGTAAGAAAGGTTATCTTGTAGATCAAGCGTTTCGTGGTCCACTTCACGGATAGGATCCGAAAAGCAACGCCTGAGTTGCGAGACGTGGAAAACATCATGAACCTTGGAAAGATGCGGAGGAAGTTCCAACTGGTAGGCAACTTCTCCTCGTTTGGTAAGAATGCGAAAAGGACCAATGTAACGAGGAGCCAATTTGCCCTTGATACCGAATCGATGGGTACCCTTCAAAGGTGTAACCCGAAGGTAAGCCTTCTCGTCAACTTCAAAGGTCACAGCTTTATGATGACGATCATATTGGCTCTTTTGACGAGACTCGGCTGTTTTCAACTTTTCACGAATAACGCGAACCTGCTCTTCTGTATCCTGGATCATATCCGGGCCAAAGAGTTGCCTCTCTCCGGTTTCTGACCAATTAAGAGGGGTTCGACATCTTCGTCCATAGAGAACTTCAAAAGGAGCTTTGCCCAAGCTTGATTGATAACTATTGTTATAAGCGAATTCAGCGAATGGAAGGCACTTCTCCCAATTCATACCGAACGAAATAACACAGACTCGGAGCATATCTTCTAAGATTTGATTCACTCTTTCTACTTGACCACTTGATTGAGGATGGAAAGCAGTGCTAAAAGATAAGTGAGTCCCCATGGCAATCTGAAAACTTTCCCAGAAGCGAGAAGTAAAGGTACTTCCACGGTCTGAGTTAATTTCCAGGGGAACACCATGAAGAGACACTATTCGAGAGATATATAACTCTGCTAGCTGGCTAGCTGTTATACTCTCAGGAACAGGAAGAAAATGAGCCACTTTGGAAAGACGGTCAATGACCACAAAGATAGCATTATTTCCTTTCTTGGTCTTGGGAAATCCGGTAATGAAATCCATGCTAACTTTATCCCATTTCCATTCAGGAATAGCTAAAGGTTGAAGGGTGCCAGCAGGCCTTTGATGTTCTGCCTTAACTCGACGACAAACGTCGCAGTTAGCAACGAACTCAGCAATTTCTCTCTTCATCCTAGTCCACCAGAACCTCTGGCATAGGTCCTGATACATCTTAGTACTACCAGGATGAATGGTGAGAGGAGAATCATGAGCCTCCTTAAGGATTAACTGCCTTAGATGTGGGTTCTTAGGAACCACTAAACGATTCTGGAAGAACACAACACCTTGATTATTCATGGAGAATTCTTTAGCGTTTCCGCTAAAAATATTCTCCTTGATCCGTGATATACCCTTGTCACGCTTTTGGACAGCTATAATTTGATCCTTAAGAGTAGGCTTCGCCACCAGGGTGGAAAGGAATCCTTGAGGAACAATATGAAGATTCAACTTCCGAAAGTCCTCATGGAGATGTGGTTGACCTTGTTGTAGCATCAAATTGTTACAATAAGATTTACGACTTAGTGCATCGGCCATAACATTGGCCTTCCCCGGGGTGTAAGTTATCCTTAAGTCGTAATCCGAGATCAACTCAACCCACCGTCTTTGCCTGAGATTCAAATCCGGCTGGGTGAAGATATACTTCAGACTTTGGTGATCAGTGAATATTTCGCAACGATTACCCAAAAGGTAATTTCGCCAGGTTTTTAGTGCATGGACCACAGCTGCAAGCTCAAGGTCATGTGTGGGATAATTATCCTCATGTGGACGCAACTGTCGAGATGCATATGTGATCACATGACGATCTTGCATGAGAATGCAACCTAATCCTTGTCGCAAGGCGTCGCAATAGATAACAAAGTCCTTAGAAAAATCTGGTGGTAGCAACACACGTGCGGAAGTCAGGCGTCTTTTCAGTTCCTGAAAACTATGCTCACACTGTGGTGTCCACTCGAACTTTTTATCCTTCTTGAGGAGTTCAGTTAGAGGCTTTGCAACCTTGGAGAAATTCTCGACGAAGCGGCGACAATAGCTCGCTAGACCAAGAAAACTCCTAACTTGCTTAACCGATTCAGGTTGAGTCCAATCAAGGACAGCTTGAACTCTCTCGGGATTGACAGCAATACCCTTGCCAGAGATTACGTGGCCTAGATAGGTCACTTCTGGTAACCAGAATTCACATTTTGAAAATTTGGCATAAAGGCGATGCTCTCGAAGTTTCATCAATACCAGCCTTAGATGCTCGGCATGTTCTTGTTCATTCTTTGAGTAGATGAGAATATCATCGAGGTATACTATGACGAATTTATCCAAATACTCCATAAAGATTGAATTCATCAGCCGAGAGAAGGTGGCTGGGGCATTGGTTAAACCGAAGGACATAACGGTGTACTCATATTGGCCATAACGAGTAACAAAAGCCGTTTTTGGAATGTCCCCGTTCTTAATCTTGATTTGATGGTATCCCAACCTCAAATCCATTTTGGAGAAGACTGAGGATCCAGCGAGCTGATAGTACAGATCGTTGATCCTGGCGAGCGGATACTTGTTCTTTATGGTGACCAGATTAACTGGTCGGTAATCTACAACCATCCGATCCGTTCCGTCTTTCTTCTTGACGAAGAGGACGGGACAAGCCCAAGGAGAAGAGCTAGGACGAATGAAACCCTTGCTCAAGGCCTCATCTAATTGCTTCTTAAGTTCGGCTAGCTCTCGGGGTGCCATCTTATAAGGTCTTCTGGCTATTGGGACAGTTCCCGGAACAAGATCTATCACAAACTCTACATCTCTGTCGGGTGGAATTCCTGGCAGTTCCTCTGGAAAAACATCCGGGAAGTCACGGACTACCGGAATGTCTTCAAGTTCCGGAAGGGGGTTGGCATTTAGGGAATAGAGTTGGCATTTGGCAGCTCGAGTAGAGACATTTACTATCTCACCCGAGGAATGGGTAAGCTGGACATTTCTAGATTGAGTATCAATCTTGGCATAGTGAGCTGACATCCAGTCCATGCCCAAGATGATATTAATATCCGAAGATTTCAATGCTATCAATGAGGCTAGAAAAACTAGCCTGTCTACTAGAATTTCATTGTCATAGGTTATCCTAGAGGTTTGCCATTTACTACCAGGGGTTTGAACAACCAATGGAATTGGCATATCACAAAAAGACATGTTATGCAACTGTGCATAACTTTCTGAAATGAAGGAATGAGAAGACCCAGTGTCAAAGAGAACGGACGCTGGGTGATGATTAACAAGAAGCGTACCCAGCATGACGTCGGGATCCTCTGCGGCTTCTTCTGCTGACACATAGTTCACACGGCCACGTGCAGGAGTTGGCTTCACATAAAAAGCTTTGCCCGACTTGGCTTGCCCGACGGACTTTCCGGGTTGCTTGGCACCCACATTCTGAGGACACTCACGGGAATAATGCCCTGGTTCTCCACACTTGTAGCATATCACCTGGTTGGCACGTGGTGCAGCATTGCTAGCTGGACCACCATAAGCTTTTGCTGGAGGGTTTGCCTGATTCGTCTGAGGCGCCACGTAGGATGGCCTCGGAGTGTATCTTGGCGGTAGAGAACTGTTTGGAACCCACAGCCTGCGTTTTGGAAACGCGGAACCAGAAGATGAGCCGAAGTCACGGGAGTGCTTCCTTGTGGCTTTGAAGTCAGAATGACCAGTCTCGGCACTGATCGCTTTGTTGACTAGGGCTTGAAAACTAGCACACTCATGGAGGCGCAGGTCACGACGGAGCTCAGGGCTCAGACCCTTACGGAATCTTGCTTGCTTCTTGGCGTCAGTAGACACCTCCTCTGTTGCATAGTGGGCGAGGTTACCGAACTCGCGGCTATAGACATCCACAGACAACTTGCCCTGAGTGAAGGCACAGAACTCTTCTCTCTTTCTGTCCATCAGGCCCTCTGGAATATGGTGCAGACGAAAAGCTGCGCTGAAGTGTGCCCATGTGGCCACTGGTTCAGCGGGACGCATAGCTTCAAAATTCTCCCACCACAGATTGGCGGGTCCCTCCAGGAAATACGCCGCAAAGGTCACCTTGTCGGCCTCAGACACATTCGCCGAGCGAATCTTGCGTGAGATGCTGCACAACCAGTCATCAGCGTCAAGGGGATCGACGGAATGATGAAACTTTGGAGGATTCAGCTTCACAAAGTCATTGAGGGACACTGCAACATTCCTAGGCTGTCGAGCCGTATTCTGCTCAATACGCTCTAGCAGTCGGTTGGTCTCCCTTTTGTTTCTTTCTGCTTCAAGCATCACTTCTACCAGAGAAGGTGGGTGAGGCAGGTCTTCCTGCGACGCTTGACTACCCTCACCTTGCTCATGAGCAGGGGCACGGTTCAACCTGGTGAACACCATCTTGACAAACAAACTCATAGCTTAGACCAATATCATATCAATACTAGCTATGGATTAAGAATGTACTGAACACACGGAATGCGGAAATGAATATCCGAACAACATGGTAACAAGCCACTGCTATATATACACCATGGTTCATACACATCCTTACATAGTTCAGTACAAACTTAACCGAAGAGCAAACTACTGAAATGGTGGAACTACTCATCAGAGGCTTACAAGCTTCCTATACATTATTTATCTAGGCCTCCGGAATTCATCTCACATTACTACCATACTTCACAAGTCACGTAGGACTGTGAATGTACGGCTACTACCATACTATCCTTCCGCTCACAGCTCAGGCATCCGCATAGAACATCTCATAGAGATTACCTCCATGACCTGGAAGCTCAACCTGCGGATCAGGAAACACTCTAGCCTGAGATCCCTGGGATCCATAAGGACACGGATGTGGCCTTGGTCCCCTGACTGGTGGTAAGAGGGGTCCCCGAAGAGGTGTGACTCCTCCTATAGCTGGCCAGTCAACATGGGCCGGAAGATGGGTCCTAACAGGGTTCAGCATCTCCATCTCTCCATACCCTGTCTGGACTACCGGTGCCAGCTGCGTCAAAGCTGTCCACAGACGTGCACGGGTAGCATAAAGCTCCATGCGGAGAGCACGAGCATCCTTGTCTCTGTTCTCTAGCATCTCAACAGTGGACTGCAGAAGTGGATCCTTCATAGAAGAATCAAAATAGACTCCACTGAGGTATCCCTCTTCACCGGACTGAGAGGCCGGAACATAGCAGAACTCTGAATTCTGCAACAGTGCATGTCTCGCTCTCATAATAGTCAGCATTGAATAGGCCGCATCTTGTAATGCCATGTCAACAGTGACCCCCAACCCATAGGACCAATGGATTGGCTCCTCAGCTCCAGGGTAGTCTGGAAATACCCTAACAGTGCAGATGTACTGGCTCTGGTTGAAGTCTCGGTACTGTTCCTCCACTGTGTACTCGGGGTACCAGCGGTAACCGCACACGGACATCACCCTGACCAGCATGGCCGTATGACCCGGTACATCAATGCACCTGGTCAGACGTACCACCTGACGAGAAGAACGGCCAGGCATCTGTAATAGAGAGTAATGCAAAAGCATTAGAGCTCCGAATGAAAAATTGGGCAGCATAACGGCTGTAAATGCTCAAAAACAAATTTTGAGACAACCCAAAAATGGAATAGCGTAACCACTCAACTATCAAGTTCAACTCTCTGATCATCAAACTTACTTCCTTTTTCCTAGGGATAAAAAAAACCCAATATCTCTCGACCCGTAGTCCTATAAGCTACCGATCAGAACACGAGCCTAGGAGAAGATGAGTAACCTAGTCCTTAATTCCCGCAGAAAAGACGAGGATGACCGGGATAGAATATCTTGAGAAGAGAACAAGAGTGTTACGTTCCCTTCCACAAACAATTCCCCTATATATAACTAAGAAATTCTAGACTCAACTTCGACCAGTTTGGCTTAGTAATCCTACAGTCAGTCAGGCTCTGATACCAACGCTGTCGGGACCCCGATCCTAAGCCATAGGAATCCAGCCTGTAACACATCGCATCTCTTTGTGGTCTCACGCATGGTTAACTCCACGGCTGCAGCCTTACCTTAGCCGGGACCGTTTGCGTCTTTTGACTCACGTATGCGATAGGTGTCGCTAGCAATCCAATGTCAAAGAACCCGGATCGACATGTCTAGTCATAAACCAAAGTGGTAGTTCCGCACAAGGACAGGCATACATGACCCAACAAAGCAGGTGTCGGTCACCAGCGAACGTAGACGAGTCGTAGCAAGCTACAAGGACTCCATTACGTCGCGTGACATTTCCCCAAAGGGGACAGACACAGCAGCTAAGAAGGACACATGTCGGTCAACCAATGTGTCCGGAGCAGTAGCGGACTACCAAGGCTCGTTGGATCACAAAGGGGCATTTCCTTGTAAGGAGTGCTACTAAAGTTCACGACTAGGTATTCGAACCCCATACATATCAAGTAAGACACACGTACGCATGGCATACCGATATGTATAGATACATCGATGGCATCACAACATAACCATAAACATACAACCTTTATTTAAGAGGCTCGGAAGAGCCACACTCATAACATTACACATTGAGGGTCTCATGACCCATAATAGCAGTCATACAATACAAGCCAGCGGAAGAGTTATAAACTGTCTGCGTACAGACAGGGCAACTAGAAGGCACATGGCCTGACTATACTACAGAGCCGACGTAGGGCCAGATCGTAGCTGGGACACCAGCTACTCGTCGTCGTCGATGTCTACGAAGAACCCTCCATTAGGGTCATTAGCAACCTCTGCAACATTTATTAAGCAAACATGAGTACGAAGGTACTCAGCAAGACTTTAGGATGACTAACTACTCATGCAAGGTATCAAAAGGTATTGTGGGGTTTCAGGCGGAAAGCCAGCATTTGACTCGTGGCTAGACAACTTGCATTTTAAATAATTTTGACAACTTGATTTCTCGCACACGAGTTCACTAACACCACAACAATACACTATCGTGGAATCATTCCGTCTCCGTACGGAAATGCCGTCCACGACACTCACACTTATCTTGACAATTTTATGAGTAGCCATTGAAGTTATCTATGAACAACATATGTCTCCAAGTAGTCCATATCCGCGGACGCGGCTATTCGAATAGATCATAACCCTGCAGGGGTGTACTTCGTCACACACGCTCTCGCCACTTATCTCCATGTGCACGTCATGCACCTCGGCAACCTTCAAGCGGAAGCCCAGCGAGGGAGTCGGCCACGACCGTTAACCACACTAGTACCTAGTCCACGATTATCGCCTATCTGAGAGTAACCCGTACGGAAGTCCGGCTGAGGTTTCCGCCACGGCCTCAAACGATGTGCGCAGGGTTCCCAAGCCCACCATCCGGGTGCCACTTGGTACACTGTGCCACTGCCTACCGCATCACGGCCCACCTCTCAGGTCAGCACCATGCACGGCCTCCAGCATTACTATAAACACCAGAAACTACTTGCAACTCCTGGACCGAGTACTACGCGATTAATAGGCCGAGCGGGGTCATATTTCAGGGCCCAGCATGTGGTAGTATCTAGTCTTGGATTACATACACGGAACTCAGTTCCTAAGGATGGTTCCAATGAAACAACCCGCCATGTACTCCTACACAGCCTTTCACCGGTACCTTTACCAAATCAAGATCAACACACAACCTTTGCTCACCGAACACATTCCACATTTCTGTTCATCTCCCAGATGACAGACCATACACAACTCTAAGCATAGCATGCATAGCAGGATAAGGCACATCATAGCTCAAGCAACTACCAGGTATGCTAGGTTGCAAGGTTCGGCTATTTACTGTGACAAGGTTAAGTCATGCAAAGGAAGTGGGTTCAACTATCGTGGAAAAAGCAGTTGAAGCATTTGATCCTAATGCAATAAATAGGTGCAGGAGCAAGAACATAGGAGTTATCGGGATGATCAAAAGGGTTGCTTGCCTTGTTGCTCAGAGGAGGAACGATATCCGTCAGACGGATATTCGGTGGAATCCGGGGGTGCGGAGCCTACCGAAATGAATGGCAACATTCAATAACAATCATATGCACTCAAAATGATGCATGAGCATGGCATGAGAATGCAAGGTGATAAGTTATTATTTTCAACATGTAATAGGTTTGGAGTTGATTTGAATCACATTCGAATAGCAATTCAAACGGGTATTCTCGGATATCGGTTTAATTGATTCGACCTGATGCTCGGTTCATCTTGATGTTAACATGCATGAATTGTCTTGTTATGATACTGATTTGTACTTAGGGCAGTGTGTGATCATTGCATATATAATGAAATTTGAATATTTTTGCAAATTCCATTTATAAGGTGATTAAAAGAATTGAATTATTCCTTATTTCACAATTTAGGGTTCTGTAACTTCTTCAAACATAGTTGAAAATAGCATAATCAGAATCCTTGAATTTTTCTGATACTTTTTCATATATAAATTATTTTCATTGGAGTTACAGATTAATTTCTATGATTTTTACAACTTTTAGCAATTTCCTGAATTAGTTTTAAACTGGAAATTCTATTTATTGCGTCAGGCTGACGTCAGCAGGTCAGCCGACCTGTGCAGGTCAAACCTGACAGGGGGGCCCCACTGGTCAGCCTCTCTGGGACTAATCCCGCGCTGACCAGCCCCTAATTGGGGTTTGACCAGGCGTGGGGCCCTCTGGCAGCGACTGAGGGGAGGGCGATTACGCCCTAATGGTCGGCCACGTCGACGGCCACCGGAGGGTGGTCGCCGGTGACCAGACCCGCGGCGGAGGGCTCGCCGGAGGCGACCTAGATGGCGCTGCACAGCACCAAAACGCACACGGTTCGCAGCTACAGCATGCTCGCGAAGTGGCCGATCTGGCAGGACTATCTGGGGAGGCTAGGGTCGCCGGAAGAGGCATCAGCGACGAGCCGGAGCGACGGCCAAAGCTCGGGCGTCATCGGGGGCTTTGAATCAGAGGGATCTACGCTCGGTTCTTAGCTGCTACGGCATCTACGCGTCGTCCTGGAGCTGCTGGTGCCCTCGGAAGGACGAGCTGAACATCGGAGGGCTACCGGCGACGAGCGGCAGCGGCGGTCCTCGTCGGGCTCCGGTGGAACTAGAGCTAGAGGAGAGGATCGAGGGGGGAAACTTAGGGGAAACGACTGCATGCTCACGGGGAGTGCAGAGCAGAGCTTAGACGGCTCGGGGAAGGCCTGGGGGCGACAAATCGACGGGAGAGGTCCGGCGGCCGGAGGTGGAAGACGACGGCGTTGCGGGCGTTGCAGGGCTCGAGGAAGCTTCGGCTTCTACAGAGACGACCAGGGCGACGAGGCGGAGCTAATGGCGTGCTCTAGGAGGGGATCCTATGGCCAGGGGCACGGGCAGCTCGAGCTTGAGCTCGGCTCTAATGGCGGCAGCAAGGAGGGGGAGGAGATCCGGGCGGAGGAGGAGAACCGAGGCGGGGAATGGATAGGGGAGGCTCTGGGGAGCTTATCCCCGTCGTCGCCAGCGCGAGGCGGCGGCCAAGCAGGCACGCAGGTGCGTGGCCGCGCCGGAGGAGGCGGCGGCCACCTCCTGCTGCCTACTGGCGCGAGGGAGGGGACGAGCGGGGAGATGGGCCGGGCCAGGCTTGGGCGACAGGTAAGCTTTTCCCATTTTCTCTGTTTTTGTTTTTCTGTTTTGCTAATTATTGTATTGCTAATTAATTCAGCTCCAAAACAAAAATTAAAAACTATTTTAGACCTCCTGAAATATTTGTTATAATATCCCAACTCATTTCCAAGGGTTTCAACATTTTTGGAAAATTATAGTTTCTAATTTCAATTTTTTTAAATTTGAAACCAGTGGCTTTTGCATTTATTTAAAATGCTTAAAGTGTCAAGAAAATAGTTTTCTCCAATGCTCATTTACTTTCATGATTTATCAGAAAGTTTGAACATTTCTTGAGGCCATTTTGGGTTCATTGATTTTGAACTAGTTTGAGATTTCCTTTAATTGAAATGGTGGCTAGGGTTTTGAGTTTTTCCTTTGCCACTTTGTTGTTTTTGTTGAAACTTCTTAGATGCAAATGCAAAGAAGCCATGGGCACAATGCTATCTTGCTTAAGGGTTAGGGATGTGACAGCTGGCCCATGGCCAGCCGACGGCCTGCCCAGGCGCGCGCGCCGTCAGGTTTGAACCTGACGCGCAGGGCCCTGTGGTCAGTGGCCGAGGCCAGTGCGGGGGAGGAGGTTGGGCCACCGACAGGTGGGGTACGCATGTCGGGGTCGTCTCCTACCTCCGGCAATAGAGGAGGAGGAGGATGCCGTCGAGGTTGCCGATGCGCTCATGCCCTAATGAACACGGGAATGGGTTTTCCTGACCGTCGCCTACCTGCTGGTGGTCGAAACAACGACGGGGAGGCAGGGGTTCGCCGGGGATGGGGAGGCCGTGGTGGAGGAGTTTCGGGAAGTGGTCGAGGGGGTGGCTAGAGACACGGAAAAGCTCGGGCGAGTTGGAGGAAAGCTTCCTAGGATCAAGGGGGTAAGTTTGGTCGGTCGAGGGGCGCAGGAGCCGTCGTGTAGCCGAAGATCGACCGGAGCTCCGAGGCGGAGGGGCCTCGGTCGATCTCGAGCACCGGGGCTCTGCTGATTTGCTCGGGTGGCTACGGAGGTACTAGTGATCGTGGCAAAGCTATCTGAGGGGTGCTAGAGCGAGGGGGAGGGCTATTTGTAGGCCCGCGACGGTCAAAAGATTCGGGAGCACCGGTGACTCAACGTGGCGCGCATGGGGGTGCAGAGAGAGCTTGGGGT
Organism: Hordeum vulgare subsp. vulgare; assembly: GCF_904849725.1. NCBI lineage: Eukaryota > Viridiplantae > Streptophyta > Magnoliopsida > Poales > Poaceae > Hordeum > Hordeum vulgare. Next base: position 224,737,211 of record NC_058522.1, read on the forward strand.
TGAAACCACGGTCTCACGACATGGTATTGGACCGCCCGAACCATCTGCTGCAGAGAGAGAGGAGAGCCGTGCATTCTTGGCCGCGCAACCTTGGCTGGTTCTGGAGCGCGCGGGCACGCGTCGCGCGAGCTCTAGCGCGAGAGAGGAGGGGCCCTGAGGCTTGCCTGACGCAGAGGGGTTGTCGGGGAAGAGGTTGGACATCTCGGGGGAGGCTGGAACTGGCCGAGGGCGTCGCCCCCACCTCGGTGACTCCCTGTAGCGCGCCCAGAGCGCAATTTTGGCATGCCACGGCATGCTGGCGCGCTCTGAGGTACTTTGGACGTGTCTAGCATGTCCTGGCACTTGCTGGGGGTGTGGCTAGCCGTTTGATTTTAGTGGAAGCTTCGGCTGGTCAAAGGAGGCAAGAAATAGTGGTGATGTCAGTCATGAACTGAGGTCTAAATTGGGGTTTTTGGCCTTTCCACTTTGGACCAGTGAGGGGCCAGTTGACTGGGGTTAGATACATGTACTGGCCACTTAATCTAAGAGTTTGAAGCAAAGGAGTTTGGTTAAGCTCTGGCTAAGGTGGTTTTTTCCTATCTGTTAGAAGGTGTTCAACAGTGGATTTATGGGGTTGCACCACACCACTGGTGTTGAGACTTAACAGGTTTGGTTTTGGTGGTAAATCATGGAGTTCCACCAAATTTGAGCTCCAAAGGATAAGTTTAGCTTTGTAAACTTGAAATCACTCAAATATGACCAGATATGTTCCTTCCAAAGGGAGTGTGGGCAAACTGAGTCCCACAAATCCCATTTTTGGTGTAGAACCCTCATTTGAGGTACTAGGCACTCCTGCAAAGTTTTAGCCTCATTGGACAAACTTTTCTATGTAGAGTTGCTCTAACTTGATTCTGGACAGAAAGGGTTTTTGGGTTATTTGGGGTCCTTATCCACCTTTGATCAAGGTGAAACATTATGTGGACACCAAACAGGGCTTAGGGATACCACTAGAATTTTCTAGGAATTTATTGAGAATATTTCCTCTGGAAATATTTCAAAATGCCAAAACAGAGAGAAATAGCTTTTATAGTTTTAATCAATAAATATAATATAAAATGGGGTTTAAAACCTTATGTATGGAAAACATATGTCCTTCTGATCATATCTAAATTTAATCAGATTTTTCCAAGGCAGAAAAGTATTTTCCCATGTTGGAATACCAATTCTGGCCTCAGAAATGGACAGGTTATTTAATTAGAAAAATAATCACAAAAATAATTATTTTTGTGGTTTTGAAATATAAAGATAGGTAAAAATCAGATTACCAAATATGAGTAGAAGCACTGCTTGCTAACAAGGACATGTAGTGCAACTCAAGGTGGTTTTACTTTGGTCAGCAAAGGTTTTTGGAAATCAGTACAATACCAAAGGAATTTAGGGTTTTAAAACCTCACATGATCAAGCATACAAGCATACAATGTCAATCATGGCACTCACAACATTAGTTTTGAAAAAGTTTTAACAAGCTCAGAATTTTACAACACAGACAAGTGATAGCAAAAACAGGGTGTGACACACCTATCCCCCTTACAAGAATCTCGTCCCCGAGATTCCTAAGCTAGGTGCTAAAAAGGTCTGGAAACTCGGATCGGAGATAGTCTTCACGCTCCCAGGTAGCTTCGGCTTCGGTGTGGTTGCTCCATTGAACCTTGAAGTACTTGATGGTGCGGCTTCGGGTGCATCGCTCTGCTTCATCCAGAATGCGGATTGGCCTCTCGCGGTAGGTGAGATCAGACTGAAGGTCAATGGCCCGATGATCAATGTCCTTGTAAGGATCCGAACGACTTGGTGTTTGGAGATACTTCCGAAGCTGCGACATGTGGAAAACGTTGTGCACTCCCGAAAATTCCGGAGGTAACTCCAACTGATAAGCGACCTCTCCATGCCTTGTTCTGATCTTAAATGGCCCAATGAACCTTGGAGCGAGTTTCCCCTTAACGTGGAAACGCTTGGTTCCCTTGAGAGGTGTGACACGAAGGTACACCAGATCTGTGGGAATGAACTCCACATTCCTGCGGCGAGAGTCCGCATAACTCTTTTGTCGCGACTTGGCTGCCTTCAGATTTTCTTGGACTAGTTGCACCTTCTCTTGTGCCCGGTGCAAAACTTCCGGTTCGAAAATCAGCCCGTCTCCGGTTTCTGACCAGTTGAGCGGTGTGCGGCATTTCTATCCGTACAGCACTTCGAACGGGCCATCTGGAGACTGGACTGGTAGGTGTTGTTGTATGAAAACTCAGCGAACGTCAGACAGTCTTCCCATTTGGCTCCGTGCGCTAGGACGCATGCGCTGAGCATATCTTTGAGTATCTGATTCACCCTTTCCGTCTGTCCTCCCGTCTGCGGGTGGAAGGCGGTGCTGAAAGAGATCTTGGTACCGAGGGCTTCCTGAAGTTTCCTCCAAAACCTTGAGGTGAATTGCGTGCCTCGGTCAGATACAATCTCCTTGGGAACTCCATGAAGGCTTACTATACGCTCAATATAGAGACTAGCCAACTAGTTCCCGTCATAAGTGGTGTTGACACGGATGAAATGGGCCACTTTGGTCAAATGGTCGACAACAACCCGTATCGAGTTATGGCCCTTGCTAAACCTTGGTAGTCCGGTAATGAAATCCATCCCTACCTTGTCCCACTTCCATTCCGGCACCTGGAGAGGTTGTAGGAGTCCTGCGTGTCGCTGATGCTCAGCATTAACTTGCTGACACACAACACACTTGGCCACATATGACGCGATTTCCCTCTTCATGCCGTTCCACCAGAATCTTTCTCGGAGATCTTGATACATCTTTGTACCACCGGGGTGAACGGAGTAGGGTGCATCATGAGCTTCCCATAGGATGAGTTCCTTGAGTTTAGCCTTGTTGGGTACGCATAAACGTTTCCCAAACCACACCACTCCTTGATCATCCTCCAAGAATCCTGGGGCCTTGCCTTCTGGAATCTTCTTCTTGTTCCTTCGATGCTCTTGTGAACCTTCTGGGCTCCCTTGATGTCGTCTTCCAGCGTTGGCTTGACTTTGAGGTTATCTAGGAATCCTGGTTCCACCAGTTCCAACCCGAAGTTCTCCAATTCTTCATACAAGGCGGGCCGCCTTTCCTTAAGCATGACGTTTAAGCTGCTGGTCTTCCGACTCAAGGCATCAGCCACTACATTTTCCTTACTGAGGTGATATTGAATATTGAGGTCGTAGTCTTTGATTAACTCCAACCATCACCGTTGCCTCATATTCAATTCCCTTTGGGTCAAGATATACTTCAGACTCTTGTGGTCGGTGTATATTTCACACCGCTTCCCCAGAAGGTAATGTCCCCATGTCTTCAGGGCATGCACTACAGCTGCCAACTCCAGATCATGGGTGGCATAATTTTCCTCATGCGGGCGCAGTTGCCGTGACAAGAATGCCACGACCCTGCCATCCTGCATTAGAACCCCACCTAGCCCGGTCCTTGAGGCATTACAATATATCACGAACTCCTTGCTAATATCTAGGGTGGCCAATACCGGGGCGGTGGTTAACCTCTTCTTCAACTCTTGGAAGCTTGCCTCACACTCCGGCATCCAATCGAACTTCTTGCCTTTCTTCAGGAGCTGAGTCATAGGTCGCGCAATGCGGGAGAATCCTTCTACGAATTGCGGTAATATCCTGCGAGTCCGAGGAAACTCTTGACTTCCTGCACATCGATTGGCGATTCCCAGTTGGTTACCACTTGCTGTCATCGTATGACCTAGGAATCCAACTTCGTTCAGCCAAAACTGGCACTTGCTGAACTTGGCATACAGTTGGTGCTCTCGAAGCTTCTCCAATACTAGCCTCAAGTGTTTCTCATGCTCGTCTTCAGACTTGGAAAACATTAATATGTCATCAATGAATACGACGACAAACTTGTCCAGGTATTCCATGAAGACCTTATTCATGAGGTACATGAAGTAAGATAGGGCATTCGTCAATCCAAAGGACATGACAGTGCATTCGTACAGACCGTACCGGGTCACAAATGTCGTCTTCAGAATGTCTTCGAGTCGAGCATTCGTCAATCCAAAGGACATGACAGTGCATTCGTATAGACCGTACCGGGTCACAAATGTCGTCTTCAGAATGTCTTCGGGTCGAATCTTTAGTTGGTAATATCCACATCAGAGGTCGATCTTGGAGAATACCTTTGCTCCATTCAGCTGGTCGAACAAGTCTTCAATCCTGGGGAGTGGATACTTGTTCTTGATTGTGACCTCATTGAGGGAACGGTAATCGATGCAAAGTCGTATTGTCCCATCCTTCTTGGACACGAAGAGAACAGATGATCCCCAAGGTGACGCACTTGGACGAATAAACCCTTTCCTGAGTTGCTCATCCAGTTGCTTTTTCAACTCCACTAGCTCTTCGGATCCCATCATGTCAGGCTTCTTATAGATAGGCCTTGATCCTGGCATGAGTTCGATGATGAACACGATGTCTCGGTCAGGAGGCATCCCTGGTAGCTCATCAGGAAAGACGTCTGGGTATTCATAGACTATTGGCACGCGGTCGAGTCCTTCCTCTGATAGGTTGTTAACTCGTGGAACTCGAGTGGGTACTAGCTCAGAGACATACTTGACTTTGACCCCTTGGTCACTTGTCATGGTAATGGCCCTATTAGCACAGTCTAATATACTCTGATGCTTGGCCAACCAGTCCATATCGAGGATTACTTCTAGGCCTTGCGACTTAAGCACAATGAGATCTGTTGAGAGCTCGTCCCATTGATAACTATCCCGACCTTCCTACACCCTAGGTTGGTCCTCAAAACTCCTCCCAGGCTTTGAATTGCCATATGCCCACGAAGCAAGGTAGGTTCTAGACCACACTTTTCCGCAAACTTTTGCGTAACAAAGGAATGCAAAGCACCACAGTCAAACAATACTGTTGCTGGGGTAGAGTTGACGAGGAACGTACCGAGAATGAAGTCTGGGTCTTCCTGTGCCTCTTCTGCTGAAATATGCTTAATCCGCCACTTGCTGTGATACTGCTGATTGCGGGGAGCCTAGTTCCTGCCTCGTGCTCCTTGGCCCGGATTTGGCGCATTGGGGCGCGGAGCATCAGGTTTCTTATTGGGGCACTGCCTGGAATAATGCCCTGGTTGTTGATACGTCTCAAACGTATCTATAATTTTTTATGGTTTCACGCTGCTATCTTGTCTTCTTTGGTTGTTTTATGTACCTTTTATATCTTTTTTGGGACTAACTTATTAATTCAGTGCCAAGTGCCAGTTTCTATTTTCCCCGTGTTTTTGACTCTTTTCAGATCTGATTTTGGAACGGAGTCCAAACAGAAGAAAAACCCCGAAATGATTTTTTCCCGAATGGAAGAAGACCAGGGGCTTTTGGGCCAAGCCAGGTAGGCTCCAGGGAGCCCACAAGCCCCCACTCCACCACTAGGGGGGAGGCGGCGGGGGGCAGGCTTGTGGCCTCCCTGGCCGCCCCCTGACCTAGGTCTTTGGCCTATAAATTCCCAAATATTCCACAAAAAATCAGGGGAGCCTCGAAAATACTTTTCGCCGCCTTAAGCTTCCGTTTCCGCGAGATCTCATCTGGAGACCCTTCCCGGCACCCTGCCGGAGGGGACTTTGGAGTTGGAGGGCTTCTTCATCATCATCATCGCCCCTCCAATGACTCGTGAGTAGTTCACTTCAGACCTACGGGTCCGTAGTTAGTAGCTAGATGGCTTCTTCTCTCTCTTGGATCTTCAATACAAAGTTCTCCATGATCTTCATGGAGATCTATCCGATGTAATCTTCTTTGGCGGTGTGTTTGTCGAGATCCGATGAATTGTGGATTTGTGATCAGATTATCTAAGATATATATTTGAGTCTTTGCTGATTTCTTATATGCATGATTTGATATCCTTGTAAGTCTCTCCGAGTCTTGGGTTTTGTTTGGCCAACTAGATCTATGATTCTTGCAATGGGAGAAGTGCTTGGTTCTGGGTTCTACCATGTGGTGACCTTTCCAAGTGACAGTATGTGCAGCAAGGCACACATCAAGTAGTTGCCATCAAGGGTAAAAAGATGGGGTTTTTATCATTGGTTTGAGATTATCCCTCTACATGATGTCATCTTGATTAAGGCGTTACTCTGTTCTTATGGACTTAATACACTAGATGCATGCTGGATAGCGGTCGACGTGTGGAGTAATAGTTGTAGATGCCGAAAGTATCGGTCTACTTGTTTCAGACGTGATGCCTATAGAAATAATCATTGCATAGATATCGTCACGACTTTGCACGGTTCTATCAGTTGCTCGACAGTAATTTGTTCACCCACCGTCTACTTGCTTTCATGAGAGAAGCCACTAGTAAACACTACGGCCCCCGGGTCTATTCACATCCATCGTTTACACCTCCGCTTTTACTTTGCTTTGTTACTTTGTTGCTTTCAGTTCTCACTTGGCAAACAATCTATAAGGGATTGGCAACCCCTTCATAGCGTTGGGAGCAAGTTTTTGTGTTTGTGCAGGATCTTCAGATACTCCTCCACTGGATTGATACCTTGGTTCTCAAACTGAGGGAAGTACTTACCACCGCTACGCTACATCACCCTTTCCGCTTCGAGGGAACACCAACGCAAGGCTCCAAGGCCACGGGGGAAATCCTTTGCATACTTGCCTAGGAAGTCCCTTAAGACGTAGCCGCGGCAGAAAGATCAAGCCAAGTATTCTCCCGTCGACGTTCCTATTTCTGGCGCCGTTGGAAGGTCTTTTGTTGCAGTAGCAGAAGTATTTCTGGCGCCGTTGCCGGGGAGGAGATATCAAGATCTATCCAAGTAGGTCTCACAAACCCATCTCCTGCATTTACTTTTGTTGCCAGTTGCCTCTCGTTTTCCTCTCCCCCACTTCACATTTGTCGTTTTCATTCGCCTTTCTCCTTCGCCGTTTTCTTTTGCCCGTTTCATTCTCTCTTCCTGCTCGTTTGTGCGTGAGATAGTCCATCAACGGATAGACCCACCACTCCAAACGACACCCCTGAAAATGGAATTCTCAATTTCAGGCAGAATGAGGAAGAAAATTTGAAGGACGCTTGGTACAGGATTTGCAATGCTCAAAGTAGATCTACTCGTAAGCAATCCACTACCATCCTCCTTCCCAGTTTCTATGTTGGAGTTTCTCCTTGGAATAGGTATATCCTTGATACCATTGTAGGCGGGAACTTTTTGGGGAGCCATACTGTTGACTCCTATAGAGCTATCATTAATTTGGTAGGCTAACCCCCGCTCATGGTTGATGGAACTATCTTGACCTTGGAACACGTGATGCAAAGGCTTGACGCTATTGAAAACAAAATTGCCACAGTTGAAATTATTGAGGGTTTGGATAGAAAGATCCACAATCAAATTACTCAGTACGGATCCAAAGTGGGAAACTTTTTGAAAAATTTAAAGGAGAAGGAACTTATAGTTAATGATTCTCCTAGAATTGGCAAATTAGAAGATGTCATAACCAACTTGGGTTCCGCTTTTGCCACTTTGCAAAATACTCCAAATCTTACTCTCAAAAAGACCGTCAAGCCTGTTTTTGTTCCTAAAGCTAGTGGTGAGTCATCTAATAAAGACGAAAACCTTAAGATGATAAATGATCACACAACCTATGGTCTGAGCACCAAAGATGACTATACATGATTCCATCACTTTCGCCTAGCTAAGGGCGTTAAACAAAAGCGCTTGTTGGGAGGCAACCCAACGAATATATCCTTTTTCTTTCTATTTTGTGTTTTCCACACTTTCATAATTTTGTTATGATTGTGTTTTTTGTGTTTCTTTTTCTGTTTGTGCCAAGCAAAATCGTTATGATTAGTCTTGGGGATGATCGTTTGGTGATGCTGGAAAAGACAGAAACTTTCCGCTCATGAAAATAATTTTATATTTTTTCTGTAAGAGATTTTGAGTTTATTCTTTTTGCTGCTGCTTGCTACGCAAATTCTAAAGACTGTCGTAATTTTTCAGAATTTTTGAAGTACCAGAGGTATATGAAATATACAGATTGCTACAGGCTGGTCTACTGTTAACAGATTCTGTTTTTGTTGTGTTGCTTGCTTATTTTGATGAAACTATGGATAGTATCGGGGGGTATTAGCCATGGAAGATTGAAAGTAAAGTAACCCAACATCAGCACACGTAGAATTTAAGTTTGCTACAGTACCTAAAGAAGTGGTGGTTTGCTTACTTGTACTAATGTTATCACGAGTTTCTGTTTAAGTTTCGTGTTGTGAAGTTTTCAAGTTTTGGGTGAAGTTCTTATGGACAAAGAGATAAAGAGTGGCAAGAGCTCAAGCTTGGGGATGCCCAAGGCACCCCAAGAGATTCAAGGATGCCGTAAAAGCCTAATCTTGGGCATGCCCCGGGAAGGCATCCCCTCTCTCGTCTTCAATCCATCGGTAACGTTACTTGGGGCTATATTTTTATTCACCACATGTTATGTATTTTCGCATGGAGCGTCTTGTATCGTAGGAGTCTTTTATTTTTTTTGTGTCACAATCATCCTTGCTGCACACCTAGAGAGAGAGACATGCACACACCGTGATTTTGTCGAGCTTCACTTATATCTTTTGGTAGACAATTCAGCTCACATGTGCTTCACTTATATCTTTTAGAGCGCAGCAGTGCGTGGCTTGGTAGTTGATCTATGCTTTGAAAGTAGTCTCAAAAGGGGTACTTATCCAAAGGGATACGAAAACTACCACCTTCATGTGCATTGAATAGTTAGAGAAGTTTGATTCATCTCAATTAGTTTTGAGTTGTGGTTATGGTAATATTGAAGTCATGCTAGTAAGGTGTTGTGAATCCAGAAATGCTTATGTTGAAGTTAGTGATTCCCGTAGCATGCAAGTATGGTGAACCGCTATGTGATGCAATCTGAGCATGAATAGTATATTGATTGTCATCCTTTGCGTAGCGGTCGGGATCGCGCGATGGTTTATACCTACCAACCCTTCCCCTAGGAGTATGCGTTGAATGCTTTGTTTTGATTACTAATAAAACTTTTGCAACAAGTATATGAGTTCTTCATGACTAATGTTGAGTCCATGCTTTAGATGCACTTTCACCTTCCACCATCACTATCTTCTTAGTGTCGTGCAACTTTCGCCGGTGCACAAAACCCACCATTAGCCTCCCTCAAAACAGCCACCATACCTACCTATTATGGCTTTTTCAAAGTCATTCCGAGATATATTGCCATGCAACTACCACCATGACATGTGCCACCACGTCTACTTTGCCTTTGCACGATCATAAGATAGCTAGCGTGATGTTTCCATTGATGTCTATGTCATGCTAGATCATTGCCACGATACACTACCGAAGGCATTCCATATAGAGTCATAGTTGCTCTAAGTTTTGAGTTGAAACTGTGATGATCATCATTAATGGAGCATTGTCCCATATGAGGAAATAAAAGAGGCCAAATAAGCCCATAAAAAAAGAGGCCAAAGAGCCCACCAAAATTAAAAAAATAGAGAGAAAAAGAGAGAAGGGACAATGCTACCACTTTTTCCACACTTGTGCATATTAAAGCACCATGATCTTCATGATTGAGAGTCTCTCGTTTTGTCACCACCATATAGCTAGTGGGAAAGTTTCATTGTATAACTTGGCTTGTGTATTCCAATGATAGGCTTCCTCAAAACTTCCTTAGGTCTTCGTGAGCAAGCAAGTTGGATGCACACCCACTAGTTTTCTTTAAGAGCTTTCGCATACTCGTAGCTCTAGTGCATCATTTGTATGGCAATCCCTACTCATTCACATTGATATCTATTGATGAGCATCTCCACAGCTCATTGATATGCCTAGTTAATGTGACTATCTTCTCTTTTGTTGTCTTGCAACCTCCACTACATTCCACACCATATATAGTGTTATAACCATGGCTCACGCTCATGTATTGCGTGAGAGTTGAAAATGTTTGACAAAGTAAAGGTGTGAAACAATTACTTGGCCAATACCGGGGTTGTGGATGATTTAAATTCGTTGTGCAATGATGATAGAGCATAGCCAGACTATATGCTTTTGTAGGGATAACTTTCTTTTGGCCTTGTTATTTTGAAAGTTCATGATTACTTTGCTAGTTTGCTTGAATTATTATTGTTTCCACGTCAACAGCAAACTATTGTTTTGAATCTAATGGATCTGAACATTCACGTCACATAAGAGGAATTACAAAGGACACCTATACTAGGTAGCATGAAAGCATCAAAAATTCAATCTTTATCACTTCCCTACTCGAGGAAGAGCAGGAGTTAAGCTTGGGGATGCTTGATACGTCTCTAACGTATCTATAATTTTTGATGGTTTCACGTTGTTATATTGTCTTCTTTGGTTGTTTTATGTACCTTTTATATCTTTTTTGGGACTAACTTATTAATTCAGTGTCAGTTCCTGTTTTTTTCGTGTTTTTGACTCTTTTCAGATATTATTTTGGAACGGAGTCCAAACGGAAGAAAAACCCCGAAATGATTTTTTCCCGACCGGAAGAAGACCAGGGGCTTTTGGGCCAAGCCAGGTGGGCTCCAGGGAGCCCACAAGCCCCCACTCCGCCACCAGGGGGAGGCGGCGGTGGGCAGGCTTGTGGGCTCCCTGGCCGCCCCCTGAACTAGGTCTTTGGCCTATAAATTCACAAATATTCCGCAAAAAATCAGGGGAGCCTCGAAAATACTTTTCCGCCGCCGCAAGCTTCCGTTTCCGCAAGATCTCATCTGGAGACCCTTCCCGGCACCGTATCGGAGGGGACTTTCGAGTTGGAGGGATTCTTCATCATCATCATCGCCCCTCCAATGACTCGTGAGTAGTTCACATCAGACCTACGGGTCCGTAGTTAGTAGCTAGATGGCTTCTTCTCTCTCTTGGATCTTCAATACAAAGTTCTCCATGATCTTCATGGAGATCTATCCAATGTAATCTTCTTTGGCGGTGTGTTTGTTAAGATCCGATGAATTGTGGATTTGTGATCGTATTATCTATGATATATATTTGAGTCTTTGCTGATTTCTTATATGCATAATTTGATATCCTTGTAAGTCTCTTCGGGTCTTGGGTTTTGTTTGGCCAACTAGATCTATGATTCTTGCAATGGGTGAAGTGCTTGGTTTTGGGTTCTACCATATGGTGACCTTTCCCAGTGACAGTAGGGGCAGCAAGGCACACATCAAGTAGTTGCCATCAAGGGTAAAAAGATGGGGTTTTTATCATTGGCATGAGATTATCCCTCTACATCATCTCATCTTGCTTAAGGCGTTACTCTGTTCTTATGGACTTAATACACTAGATCCATGCTGGATAGCGGTCGACGTGTGGAGTAATAGTAGTAGATGCCGAAAGTATCAATCTACTTGTTTCGGACGTGATGCCTATAGAAATAATCATTGCATAGATATCGTCACGACTTTGCGCGGTTCTATCAATTGCTAGACAGTAATTTGTTCACCCACCATGTACTTGCTTTCATGAGAGAAGCCACTAGTAAACACTACGGCCCCCGGGTCTATTCACATCCATCGTTTACACCTCCTCTTTTACTTTGCTTTGTTACTTTGTTGCTTTCAGTTTTCACTTGGCAAACAATCTATAAGGGATTGACAACCCATTCATAGCGTTGGGAGCAAGTTTTTGAGTTTGTGCAGGATCTTGAGATACTCCTCCACTGGATTCATACCTTGGTTCTCAAACTGAGGGAAGTACTTACCAGCGCTACGCTACATCACCCTTTCCGCTTCGAGGGAACACCAACACAAGGCTGCAAGGCCACGGGGGAAATCCTTTGCATACTTGCCTAGGAAGTACCTTAAGGCGTAGCCGCAGCAGAAAGATCAAGCCAAGTATTCTCCCGTCGACGTGCCTATTTCTGGCGCCGTTGGAAGGTCTTTTGTTGCAGTAGCAGTTGTCCACACCCAAAACAGGTAACTTGCGCTGGAAGGTTGGTCTTGCCCCCACCGCTGTTTGGTGGAGTGCTTGCTGGCTTGACGCTGACTTGCTGGGGTTGGTAATTCCGGCGAAACGTTGGATGCTTGTACTGCTGCTGCTGATAGTTGTGTCTTGCTGGGGCTCACTGTCACGGTCGTGGTTTCGAGCTAATCGGTCCTCCACTACCCATTAGCTTGCGCTTACGGGTGTCGTCCATTGAACGACGCTTGTCTTCCAACATAGGAGCCTTATTAACCAGGTCACTGAAGGTCCGACATTCACAAACAACCAACTGATATTGGAGTGACTGCTGCAGTCCTTCCATAAAGCGCTCCACTTTGGCAGCCTCCGTGTTGACGTCTTCAGGTGCATATCTTGATAGGAGGTTGAACTTCTGCAAATACTCCTTCACTGATCCACTGCCTTGCCTTAAGGCTCGGAATTCTCGCTTCTTAATGGTCATCATTCCCGGAGGAATGTGAGCGGCGCGGAATCCATACTTGAACACGGCCCAAGTGATGACTTGTCCGGCTCGCATGATCTGAAATCCATCCCACCAGGCTCTGGCTATGCCTCCGAGACAGTGGGTTGCATAGAGGACTTTCTCGTTGTCGTCAGTGCACTTGACCAGCGCGAGAAGGTCTTCAATAGTGCGGATCCAGTCATCGGCATCCAAGGGCTCAGTCGTCTCCGTGAATGTGGGCGGCGTAGTCCGCATAAACTGAGAGAGAGTTGAGCACCTGTTGCCATTCCCGTTCTGCGGCGGGTGGTTTACCAAAGTTTGAGACAACTGTCGGATAGCGACATTGTTGGCTTGACGTTCCTCCCGAAGAGCTTGAAGGAACTGAGCCATGGTCAAGCTTTCAGGAGGAGGCGGCGGCGATGGAACATCGTCTTGCTGCACATGGTGATCTCCAGCTTGAGCTTCCTCCCCCCCCCCCCGTTCCCTGCTGCTGTCCTGAAGAGGCAGAGCCGGGGTTGGCGAAGGTGTTGTTGCGAGTTGCATTCACCATCGTGGCAGGGGAGTAGACAGGTCAATTTTTGCCACTGGTTGCATTTGAAAGGGATGATGTTCTAGTAAAGAGGGGGGTCTGGTGTTGTGCTAGTGTGCAAGGTTTTTATGACAAAGGTTTTAAAAAGAACTACTGCATTAATTTAAAACAAGTGATGTAGTCGCTCACAAACTGCTTAAGGCAGAATGCGACTTGCATCCAACAGGTTCACGCAACATTCGGGTCATAAAATCCTGATACAAGAACTCCAACGTTCGGTACATCCTACGCTGCTAAGCGATCGACTACGCGGTCTCATAAGCCGGCTCGATGGGATCTTCGTCTTCATCTTCATCTCTGTATTCATCTTCATTAGTGCTTCCCTTCCTCGAGGGAGTAGGGGAAGGACGCAGACCATCACGACATCTCTTGGTTGGTGAAGTAGCGAAGAGCTCGATGTACTCTTGTGCGGTTAAACGACGACTCTGAAGAGGAACAGCCTGAAGCGGGGGTATTCCTCCTCGGAAAGCAAAGCCAGGTGATATTACGGGTGCTCCTTCTTTCTTCACCTTGCGGTTGTTCATCTTCTGCATACGAAGTAGGTACTTGACTTGGTGCAGATCTTGGCGGATCCTAGTCGACTCCTTGATCAAAAGGTGCGTCGAGGTGTCTGAGGAGAGGCTGAAGTAGGTCTGAAACCTTAATGGCATCCCGTCCTCGGATGAGGGGTTGAGTGTCTAACTCCCGTCTACCTTATCCTTAACAAAATGTAGGTGACGAGTAGCGGGCTCGTCCGCCATCTCAGGAAGGATGTCGCGGAGTTGCACGAGTACCTCTCGTGCTGCAGTCTCCACGGCCAACATCAGATCCTCCATTTGTGGTCCTTCAAAGAACCAGCTAGTTGGGGAGTCATTAGCCTTCACTATCACGTCCACATGATACTCCTTGGTGTCGCCGTTGACCCAGTGCTCGTGGTAGAGAAAGACGGCGTGCGACGCACTTGACACTTCTCAAGGCTATCACTCAAAAGCAGAGGAAAGCCCATTTCCAGAAGCGTCTCGGGTACGGCGGCCATCTACAAGGTGTAGAGGAGAGGGTTAGAAATATATAGTGGGTGCGGTTCTCGGGTCATCCTATGTGCACTAATTGTTTCGGCTATCGCCCATGCTACCTAAGGCTTCCTATAGTCAGGATGGCTCTGATACCAGCTCTATGAGGACCCTGACTTACTAGTCGAGAATCGCCGTGCTCAGTGATCCCAGAGATCAATGCTCACCGAACACAGATACTGAATAAAGAATCTTACATCCAAGTACCGATTATTACATCACGTGACCGAAGGGTCAAGTTCAAAAGACAGGGCCTACGGCCAAATCACACGAGTACACTAATAGCAGAAAACAAAGGGGCTAAGCGGGTGCCCATGCCATCAAGCCTACACCGACAGGCATTCTGACTTGGAAGCGTCCTAGTTAGCAGGGGTGTCTCCGAAGACGTACTCATCTCCCAACTCCGGTCCTTTCATGTCTGGTCAATAACATAACCAGTGGCAAGCCAATGAATACTTTGAATGTACTCGCAAACAACCCAGATATAATCAACGAAAGTGAAGGATAACAAAATCATGCATTTCTAGTATAACTCATCTAGGTGGAATGATCATGAATATGCATCAAGTTAAAGAAATACTCTTGAAGAAAAGGTTACAGATATCAATATATCTGTCGAGGGCTGGACCATTCGGGTTCACCCTATATGCCAAGTCACCAAACTTGGTCATATTATTGCTATCATAGCAACTCCCTTCTCATCACCATACACACACACACACACACACACTCACGCACACTTGGTTTATGCGGAAATATCAGGACGTAGTTTAAGCAGGATTACCCAACAGTCCTTGACCGTGGACACGGCTATTCGAATAGTTTACACTCAGCAGAGGTAGTACGCTGGACCCACGAGATCCAGGAAACTTCCGTGTCATCCACGACTCGCGGTATATCACATACCCAAGGTAAGTACCCGATCAATGCCTTTCCCCTGACGATACTAGACAAAGAGGTAGACTCGATTAGTACCCAGCCCACATGTTGTACGTCTTACGAGCACCAACTGTGGACAATACCAACCATGCGGGGACCAACGGTGTGACTGGAACTCATAAAAATGGCATAGTCGTCCTACCCGGCATGACCCCATCACGAGAGTGACCACATATCACTCCCGCCACTAGTAATGTGGCTCTTTGCTAGCACCGACCAGAGTAATTAACATAGCCCCGTCCCATAAGGGGTAACGTGGTCGTACTGGTAAGGTTGGGATGGTCGACACATCATAAATCTAATCCCATTTCCAAAACCTTACTCACACAAATACCGGGTGCATCACTTAACCAAAAGTGACCACCTAACTCATCATCACCGTCGGGCATTAGTGGCATCCGACGGGGTTTTCATAAACTCTTGCTTTATGACAACATCATGCTCATGATAATACTACTGCTATCTTTACTTGTCAACATGGTATTATCATAACCCTCAAGGGGTAGAGTCAAGCTCAATGCAAAATACTCCGGAGGATCCTTCGGTAAAATCATATCAAATGATTACCGGCACTTATGATCACATGCAACGGAAATACTAGCTATTCTATCATGCAAAGTAACATATGCTCAGTCATGGTCAAAGGGCTGCTTGCCTTGGTCAGCTAACTATCCGGGGTCTTCGAGGTCTTCCGCTCCGATTCCCTCGTCACACGAATTTTCTATCATCGATAAAACAATAAATAAGGAATAGCTCACACGGAAACAGTCCAGAAAGTCATTTTAAAAATGTTCCCTATTACTGATAAATCTAAGATCTCAATTAAAAAATTGCCTTAATTTTCCTTGAAGGAATATTTTTGAAAACAACCAAGGAGAAGCAAAACTATTCCATTTTAGCCCTTTTTATTATTATAAAATAGAATAGTTGCTCGAAGAATTCATCTAAGCATATCATTAAATCCTACACATTTTTAGAAAAATAACAGTGCAAGAATTATATTTTTGCACTCGTTAAATGTTTTAATAAAAATCTTAGAAATCAAGGTTTTAAAATAAAAAGAAAAACAGGCCAGCTCCTGGCCTGGCTCGGCCCAAAGCTGGGCTGGTCCATGGCCAGCCGACGGCCTGCCCAGGCGCGCGCTGTCAGGTTTGAACCTGACACGCGGGGCCCTGTGGTCAGTGGCCGAGGCCAGCGCGGGGGAGGAGGCTGGGCCACCGACAGATGGGGCACACCTGTCGGGGTCGTCTCCTACCTCCGGCCAGAGAGGAGGAGGAGGACGTCGACGAGGTTGCCGACGCGCTCATGCCCTAATGAACACAGGAATGGGTTTGCCTAACCGTCGCCTACCTGCTGGTGGTCGAAACAACGACGGGGAGGTAGGGGTTCGCCAGCGACCAGGAGGCCGTGGCGGAGGAGTTTCGGGAAGTGGTCGAGGGGGTGGCTAGAGACACGGAAAAGCTCGGGCGAGTTGAGGGAAAGCTTCCTGGGATCAAGGGGTCAGTTTGGTGGTCGAGGGGCGCAGGAGCCGTCATGTAGCCGGAGATCGACCGTAGCTCCGAGCCGGAGGGGCCTCGGTCGATCTAGAGCACCGGGGCTCTGCTGGTTTGCTGGGGTGGCTAGGGAGGTACTAGTGATCGTGGCAAAGCTATCTGAGGGGTGCTGGAGCGAGGGGGAGGGCTATTTATAGGCCCGCGACGGTGAGCAGATTCGGGAGCACCGGTGACTCACCGTGGTGCGCATGGGGGTGCAGAGAGAGGTTGGGGTTGAAACCACGGTCTCAGGACGTGGTATTGGACCGCCCGAACCATCTGCTGCAGAGAGAGAGAGAGAGGAGAGCCGTGCATTCGTGTCCGCGCAACCTTGGCCGGTTCTGGAGCGCGCGGGCACGCGTCGCGCGAGCTCTAGCACGAGAGAGGAGGGGCCCTGAAGCTTGCCCGACGCTGTGGGGTTGTCGGGGAAGAGGTTGGACATCTCGGGGGAGGCTGGAACTGGCCGAGGGCGTCGCCCCCACCTCGGTGACTCCCTGTAGCGCGCCCAGAGCGTAGTTTTGGCATGCCATGGCATGCTGGCGGGCTCTGAGGCACTTTGGACGTCTCTAGCATGTCCTGGCACTTGCTGGCGGTGTGGCTAGCCGTTTGATTTTAGTGGGAGCTTCGGCTTGTCAAAGGAGGTAAGAAATACTGGGGCTCTCAGTCATCAATTGAGGTCTAAATTGGGGTTTTTGGCGTTTCCACTTTGAACTAGTGACGGGCCAGTTCACTAGGGTTAGATACAGGTACTGGCCACTTAATCTAAGAGTTTGAAGCAAAGGAGTTTGGTTGAGTTGTGGCTAAGGTGGCTTTTTCCTATCTGTCAGAAGGTGTTTGACAGTGGGTTTAGGGGGTTGCACCCCACCATTTGTGCTGAGACTTAGCAGGTTTGGTTTTGGTGGTAAACCATGGAATTCCACCAAATTTGAGCTCCAAAGGATAAGTTTAGCTTTGTCAACTTTAAATCACTCCAATATGACCAGATTTGTTCCTTCCAAAGGGAGTGTGGGCAAACTAAGTCGCACAAATCCCATTTTTGGTGTAGAACCCTCATTTGAGGTATTAGGCACTCGTGCAAAGTTTTAACCTCATTGGACAAACTTTTCTATGTAGAGTTGCTCTAACTTGATTCTGGACAGACGGGGTTTTTGGGTTATTTGGTTCCTTATCCACCTTTGATCAAGGTGAAACTTTATGTGGACACCAAACAAGGCTTAGGGATACCAATGGAATTTTCTAGGAATTTATTGAGAATATTTCCTTTGGAAATATTTCAAAATCCAAAACAGACATAAATAGCTTTTATAGTTTTAATGAATAAATATAATATAAAGTGGGGTTTAAAACCTTCTGTATGGAAAACATATGTCCTTCTGATCATCTCTAAATTTAATCAGATTTTTCCAAGGCAGAAAAGTATTTTCCCATGTTGGAATACCAATTCTGGCCTCAGAAATGGACAGGTTATTTAATTATAAAAACAGAAATAATTTTTTTTGTGGTTTTGAAATATAAAGATAGGTAAAAATCAGATTACCAAATATGAGTAGAAGCACTGCTTGCTAACAAGGACATGTAGTGCAACTCAAGGTGGTTTTACTTTGGTCAGCAAAGGTTTTTGGAAACCAGTACAATACCAAAGGAATTTAGGGTTTTAAAACCTCACATGATCAAGCATACAAGCATATAATGTCAATCATGGCACTCACAACATTAGTTTTCAAAAAGTTTTAACAAGCTCAGAATTTTACAACACACACAAGTGATAGCAAAAACAGGGTGTGACATTCATATGGAAACAAAGCATTGTCAGCCAAAGTCCTCAAGAAGAAATCATGAAGATTCATAGGTATGCCATGAATGACATTGAACAGCATATTATTCATGATGCATACGACATCTTCTTCATCATCATGCCCTTTGATAGGCGCAATGGCATAAGACAAGATTATGTACACAGTTTCGGGCTCATACTTCAAAGGCTTCATGAGGACTTCCATGAGCTTGTTGGGCAGTTCTCGTTCATCATACGTCATAACTGCATCTTCTGAGGGAATTGAAATTGGGAGAGCTCAAAGCAATTTAGTGGCAGGAGCTTTGTAGTGTGTGTGCTGAGTCATCCGATCCAATACCCAAGTATTGACATCCTTTGGGTCGCCAGAGATATGCAGTGTGGCATAAAATTGAAGAATGATGTCTACGTTCCAATCACTGATATTAGTACAGAAAGGCAGTAACCCGACTTCGTGAAGAACATTGAGGACTGGAGCAAAGCAAGGTATGTCCTCCATATCACTGTGAGGAATATGGGTATGTTGAAATATCTTGTTTCTCCCATAGAGCACTGAAGCATAGTAGTTAGGCTGATTTCTTTTCCAGAACTTCCTGTGTCCGATGCGAAGCTTGTCATATGGATTCTCGCCAGTGAAGTACATGCGTTCTTCATAGAATGCCTCTTTCTAAAACTTTGGCCTTTTGGAGAAAGGTTGATTTTGCTGTGGTTGAAGATTGTGCTGCTGTTCTTGAGGAGTAGCCACCACCATTGTTGTTCCTGTGTTCACCACAACAATAGCGGTTTCAGTGTTGGGTGCAGGAGCATTTTCTTCAGTTTGAGCATTTTCCTCAATCTGAGGATTCTCTTCAGCTTGAGGAATTTGCTTGTTGGAGGAGGCAGTTGCAGTATTTTACGCTGCATTGTCTTCAGCTGATGCAACTGATTCTTGAGCAGATTCCTCACGAATGCTTCTTCCGTCAGAACCGGTGAGAATCTCAGTTGTAGCAGGAGTTGGAGGGATTTGAGTTGACCTTGGTGAGCGTGGATGAGTTTCTTCCCAGAAATCATCATGGATTATGGGTGTGCTGCATCCAATGTCATCATCACCCACTTGTTCTTCAGTGGTCTTCGGAGGAGTGGTGGACTTAGGAATATCATCTATTTATATTTCCTCATCCGTTAATTCATCCTCTTCAGCATCATGTATTTCTTCATCTTCTTTAGGAATGACATAGTCAACTCCGAAGGGAACGATCATGTATGATGGTGCTACATTTATAGGAGTAGCATCCACCGGAGCTGATGAAGATTTTGACTGTGCAATCTTCAGAAATTTGGCCTTTGATGATTTTGAGGTCATTGAAGCTTTTCTATTTTTGGCTTCTTTCTCAGCCGATTTCGTTTTCTTCACATCTGATGCAAACGGAGTCACTTTCTTCACCTTTGAGGGTTGTGGTGAAGGGGCAAATTCATCAGGCACTCATTCAGTGTCAGGCCTGGCAGTTTCTTCAGCTAGAGTAGTTTCTTCAGCTGGAATATTTTGAGGAATTTTCTCACTAGCTGGTTCATCAGTTTCGTCTTCCTCGGGCAGCTAAACAGTATAACTTGGTTGAGGTGGTGTTTGCTGCTTTTGAGGGGCAGTTCTCTTGTTGTATTCATCAACAGCAGCTGTTGCAGCCTTGATGAATTTCACTTTGACGCCTTGACGATCAGAGTGAAGACTTGTATACTTGTTTTTGAGGGTTTTGAGTTCATCCTGAGTTGATACAATTGCTTCAGGCGACAGGTTGAGGAGATTCTGCTTGAGGAATTTCTCCTTTTTTATTTTGGCAGACCTTGCTTGCTTGGCTTGCTACTCTTTCCACTTTGCTTCATTGATGAAAGTAGCCACCATATGGCTGACACCAGGGGGAAGCTTCAAGTAATTAACCGGTGTGTTTGGATCTTCATACTAGAGGTCGATGGAATCCAGCAATACCTTCGGATCCATAGCTAGAGGAATGGAATTGTCGGAGGCTTGTGCAACATGTTCCTGTTTGTTTCTGATGATTTCCTGGAGTGTTTCATCATCAAATTCTTCACTTCCTTCTAATGCAGAAGGAACGTTGATGACCTTGCTAGGACTTGGCCTGGTGCCTCTATCAGCAGTCATTTTAGTCTTCAACAGAGTAGGTGAACACTTTGAAGCAGATCCAGTGGCAGATGGCACTCAGGAACTTGATTGTGTAGGTTGAAACTTACTGAGTTGCTTCTGTTATGGGGATGAAGACGGTGGTGCTGTTGAAGATTTTGCAGCCGTTTCAGCCTTCTGAGGCAATTGCTCTTTTGGCGTTGTAGTTGAAGCTTTGGGTTTCTTCAGCAAATTCTTCTTCTGAGGAATTGTTGTAGCACAGGCCTTGCCAGCTGAAGAAGTGGCAGCAGTGGCTGCAGCAGCAAAATCCACATTGAATTTCTTCACAGCTGCTTCTGCCCTCTTCTGTAACTTAGACAAATATTTGTCTTTCTCATCTGGATAATCCTCAATAGTTGCTACACTTGAGGGATGAGATACTTGTTGATCACCCTATGGAGGCCTTTTGCAAGTTGGCTTGAGGGCGAATTTCTTGGCATATTTCGGAGTCATATATCTCTACTCTTTCCACTCCTTAGCCCACCTTCACTCAATCTTTTGAAGCCTTATCTTGCGCTTCGCCATGGTCCCTTTACCATGTATTTTCTCATTAGAAGTACAATAATCACCATATATGTCTTCAGGTATTTCAAATGTTGTATTCTGTTCCAGCTTCTTTCCTGCTTTCTGCTTCCGATCATCCTCCATTTTATTCAACTGTGGCTTTTGCTGAGAAATTTGAACTCTAGATGATTCTAAAGACACAGGTAAAGTTTCTTCGAGGAATGTTGCAAATGAGTTGAGTTGATGAGAACCTAGAGATTCATCAGCTAACATTTTTGTACCTGTGAACAAAGTATAGGTGCGAAGAATTTGGGGAGGTCATATGCGTTTTCAGATTTGAAGAAATTGAAAAAATTTAATGGTTGAGGAATTTGACTAATGAGTTGAGGAATTTGACTAAGCATTCTGATCTTTGGTTCCAGAGTTGTGCAGATTCGAGAATTTACACAATTGAGGAATCTCATGAAGAATTTTAGTGGCTTAGTGAAATTCATCAAGTGTTTGAGGAATGAGTGTGCATGGCTGACACACTTTCTGAGGAAAAACAGATTTCGCGAGTCTAAAGTGAATTAAAAGATTAACAGAGGCAGTAAAATAGGATTTTATTTACCCAGTGCGAAGAACACAAAGAACTCGAGCAGTAAAAGGGAGAAGTTCCTCGGTTCAGATCTTCAGCGCCCTAACTTGGCAACTGAAATCAGCTACGGCGGTGGCGGAAGACGATTTTCCGCGGTCGGCGTGAGTCCGGCGATGGCAAGGGCAAGGTAGCGAAGCTTTTCTTCACCGGTGACAAGGATGCTAGCGGTGGTGCTAGGGTTGAGCTTCAGCGGACAAGACAAGAGGACGAAGAGTTTTGACTGAGGGGGTAAGGGCCTATTTATAGCTCAGGTGAAAAACTGTTCGGCCAAAACTTTCGGACCAAACTACCCTTGCCCCATCGTCTCCGCATGACACGTGGTGCCCACAACTGAAGAGGTGGAGTTTGTGGTTATCTGATCGTGAGAAGTGGGTTCGGTAACTGTGTAACATTATAAAAACATTTTTTGATTTTTTGAGGATTTTGTTGCAAAGTCCTCAGCTGACAAGGACTCGGTGAGGATTTTGAACAAGTGTCAATTAGAACGCATATGAAAAATTGAGAATAGACTGAGTTGAGCTTAGCATAGAGGGGGAGTCGGGTCCGATCACATTCACTTAGATGAAATTTCAAATTGAAGAGTCACTATAAGTGAATGTTGTTGAGGACTTTGAAATATCAGTCTATATATATATATATGTGTGTGTGTGTGTGTATGTGTGTGTGTGTATGGAAATGAAAATCATCAAACATTTTTGAAGAATTTGAAGATTTTGAAAATTGGAGAATTTTGTGACAAAGTGTCAGATTGATGAATTTCAACTTTGAAGAAAAACCAGCTTGAAGAATTGCAAAGTTGGGTGCTGGCGTGACCCACCATATAAGAATGATGATTTCAGGCGCCACGTACAATTGTCGTAGGACCCTGAGAACCAAATTCTTCATTAATTTCTTCACACTAAGAGTGATATTCTTCATTGATTGAAGAAAATCGATTCTTCATTTGTTGCACATCTAAGTCATCAATTTTGCGTAAGTGTTAGGATGTGTGCATGTTTTCACAAAACACTTGACGAATCTAGGATATTTAGCTCACACCGCAACTTGCAAAACATTCTCTCATCCAAGCGCTTTGTGAAGATATCTGCTAGTTGATCGTTAGTCTTCACATGGTCGATGATGATATTGCCCTTGAGGACATGGTCTCGAAGAAAATGATGACGAATATGGATGTGCTTAGTCTTCTAGTGTTGTACTCGGTTGTAGGCAATCTTGATTGCACTCAAAATGTCATAGTAGAGAGGCACATTCTTCATGTTGATGTCGTAGTCTCTGAGGATTTGCTTCATCCATAGGAGTTGAGCACAGCAGGATCCAGCAGGAATGTACTCAGCTTTGGCAGTGGAGAGAGAAACACAGTTCTGCTTCTTTGAGGACCAGCACACTAATGACCTGAAATGGCATGTGCCTGATGTTGACTTGCAATCCACACAGTCACTAGCATAATCAGAATCAGAATATCCAACAAGGTGAAGATTTGAGCCCCTGGGGTACCATAATCCTAGTGTTGGTGTGTGAGCTAAGTATCAAATAATATGTTTCACAGCCTTATGGTGTGATTCCTTCGGTTTTACTTGAAAAATAGCACACATGCAAACACTAAGCATTATATCTGGTCTAGATGCACATAGATAAAATAAAGAGCCAATCATTAAGCGATATACCTGTTGATCGAAATCTTTACCATTTTTGTGAGTGCAGAGGTTGCCGTTGGTAGGCATAGGAATCTTGACGCCTTTGCAATCATGCATGTTGAATTTCCTCAGAACGTCCTTGAGGTATTTCTCCTGAGATATGAATATGTCATTGCGTAGTTGACAAATTTGAAGACCTAAGAACAATTTCAGCTCCCTCATCATAGACATCTGATATTCTTCACTCATCATGTAAGCAAATTCAGCACTATAATGTTTGTCAGTACAACCAAAGATAATGTCGTCGACATATATTTGGCACACAAATAGTTCATTGTCATAGGATTTTGTGAAAAGGGTATGATCAAGTGAACCAGGTTTGAAGCCTTTCTTCATGAGGAATTCCTTAAATGTATCATACCACGCCCGAGGGGCTTGCTTGAGGCCATAGAGTGCCTTTTTGAGTCTGAAGACTTTGTTTGGATGCTTCGGATCTTCAAAACCTGGGGGCTGAGCAACATATACTTCTTCCTCAAGTTTACCATTGAGGAATGCAATTTTTACATCCATTTGATATAGAGTAATATTATAATGTTTAGCATAAGAAAGTAGTGTTCGAATAGCTTCAAGTCTAGCAACAGGTGCAAAAGTTTCATCGAAATCACTTCCTTCAACCTGTGTGTAGCCTTGGACTACAAGCCGTGCCTTATTCCTCACCACTTGACCATACTCATCTTGCTTGTTTTGGAAAATCCTCTTGGTGCCAATGATATTGTGCTTGCGAGGATCTGGTCGTTCGACGAGTTCCCACACGTCATTTAGCTTGAATTAAAGAAGTTCATCTTGCATGGCTTGAATCCACTCGGGTTTCATGAAGGCTTCAGCAACTTTTGAGGGTTCTGTGATAGACACAAAAGAGGAATGTGCACAAAAGTTAACTAAATGTGAAGCTTTTGAGCGAGTGAGAGGATCTGGCGCATTGATGTCTTCGAGGATTTTGTCAAGTTCCACTTCATTTGCAATCCTTGGATGAGCTAGTTGAAGACTTTGGTTGGGCTGAGGAATTTGATCTGGAGCAATTTCCTCACGTGCACCCGCTTGAATTTCATCAGTGTTGTGGACGATTTCTTCAGCAGTTTCCTCAGTGGGAATGATATCTTCAGTGGCTTTGAGCTTGATGGCTTCCTCACAAGGTAACTTATCTAGCACAGGAGGTAATTGCTCTGTTTGTGATCCCTTAGTTTCATCGAACCGTACATCTACAGTTTCAACAACCTTGTTGTGATAGGTGTTGAAGACTCTCTAGGTGTGCGAGTTCTTTCCGTAACCAAGCATAAAATCCTCATGTGCTTTAGGTGGAAATTTTGAGCTATGCTGAGGATCTCTAATCCAGCATCTTGCACTGAAGACTTTGAAATAACTGACATTGGGCTTCTTGTCAGTGAGGAGTTCATATGAGGTTTTCTTGAGGAATTTGTGAAGATATACCCTGTTGATGATGTGGCAAGCAGTGTTGATTGCTTCAGGCCAGAAACGACGATGAGTCTGACATTCTTCAAGCATAGTCCATGCCATTTCAACAAGAGTCATGTTCTTGCGTTCAACGACGCCGGTCTATTGAGGAGTATAAGGAGAAGATAATTCTGAGTAATACCAAGTTCATCAAGATAATCATCAAGACCAGTGTTTTTGAATTCTGTCCCATTGTCACTCCTGACGTGTTTGATCTTGATTCCGAAGTTTGTCGAGGGCCTTGAGGAAAATCGTTTGAAGAATTACTGCACTTCAGTTTTATACAAAATGATATGTACCCAAGTGTATCGAGAATAATCATCAACAATGACAAAGCCATATAAAGATGATGCATTGGTTAGAGTGGCATAATGAGTAGGTCCAAAAAGATCCATGTGAAGCAATTCAAACGAACGAGTAGTAGTCATGATAGTCTTTGAGGGGTGTTTGGATCTGGTCATTTTTTCAGGCTCGCAAGCACCGCAGAGGTGGTCCTTGAGGAATTTGACTGATTCGATGCCAATGACATGCTTCTTCTTCGCCAGCGTGTGCAAATTCCTCATGCCTGCATGACCAAGTCTTTGATGCCATAGCCAGCCTTCTGAGGTTTTTGCTAGTAAACATGTGGTTGGTTGAGGACCTGTGGGAAAATCAACAATCTACAAATCTCATCTCCTAAAGCCTTCGAAGACTTTGGATCAACCAGATTCCATGATGACTACACATCTATATTTTCCAAAGATAACAACCATATCAAGATCACAAAGCATTGAGACTGACATGAGGTTAAACCCAAGGGATTCGACAAGCATGACTTTGTCCATGTGCCTGTCCTTGGAAATGCCACTTTGCTAAGTCCCAATACCTTGCTTTTACTTTTGTTAGCATAAGTGATTTGCTTCAGTGGTGATGGAGCCAGTGGCATATTCATCAGCAAGATTTTATCACCAGTATTGTGGTTTGTGCAACCACTATCAAGGACCCACTTTGTATTCTTGAATTTATCATCCTGCAGATGAATTAGTACAGCTTACCATCTCATATGCTTCAGACTTGAAGAATATGATTTCAATTTCATCAGATAGGAATTTCATCATAAACAGTAAATTAGAGGACGTGTGAAATGTTATCATTTCATCAATTTTAGCTTGCGTCCAGTCAAGCATTTTCATCAGGTCTCCAGCAAATTCTTCACATGATGATTTTCATCTGGAGACCTGACTTGGGGAAGTGGTTAGTTCAATTTCTTTACCACCCACATCTGAAGGGGTGGCAAAGAATTCATCATCCTGCGAGCACCATGTGAGAAAGGGGGCATTGAAGCTAATGCACTTATTTTCACAGTAGGGGGATTAGAGTACTCAAATGAATAGGTAGAGAAGTTCTTCGAGAATTTAAGAACATGATGATTTGAGGAATAATGCTCATATTCATATCCCTTGTAATGTCCCTGCATATCAGAAGCATTAGCAAAAGCACAAGTATAGTATTGGCCATTTGAGGACTTTGATCCTCTTGAAGAATTTGGTCCACCTGAGGAATTTGTTCTAGGGTTCAGGTTCTTCACAGGTAGTGTCATGAGGACATTCACCTGAAGGTTTTCCAAACAACTTTTGGGGACCCAAATTTTCCTCAGGGGTGGTCCATTCCTGCAGTTAGCTCCAACATATCGAGCAAATACTTCAACAGGTTGATTTTTGAACAATTTATAGTTGGAATCAAATGACTCATCTGAGGAATAGGATAATTCACATGCAAAGCCTGTTAGAGAGGGCGGATTGACGGGAGGGCCTATAACAGCAACCCATGAGGTTTTGGGATACTGCTCAGGTTTCCAGTATGATCCATCAGCATTCAATTTCCTCCCGAAGGCGATTCCTTCTTTCCTCGGGTTCATGTTCAAAATATGCTTTCTGAGCACATGGCAAAGGGTTTGATGACCTTTGAGACTTTTGTATATGCTTGTCACATACGATTCCTTCAGCCCTGCTTTTTCGTCAGTAGCATTTCTGGTTTCTTAAAGTGAAGAAGTTGATACCACAGGAGCAGTTGAAGAATTTGTAGCGATATAAGCATTTGATGATTCTGGTGAAGAATTAGCAGTTTCACGTTCAATGCATTTGAGACATGGTGGAGTAAATTCAACCTGAGCGGCACTAATCTGTTGAGCAAGCAATGAATCGTTTTCTATTCGAAGATCATCATGAGACATCTTCAACTTCTCAGGATCAAGTTTCCTTTGAAGAAATTCATAGGAAAGTTTCTCATGATCACCCAAGAGTGTGCCATAACGATCTTGAAGACTATCAAATCTAGATTGAAGACTTTTCACATCTTCAGTGAGGACTTGAGTATGATTCATTTCATCATTCAAAACATCATCTCTTCTGTCTAGCATCTTTTGAAGCTTTTCAATGTCACTTTGTTGTTTAGTTGCAATGTTGGCAAGTTTAATGTAACTGGGGATTTTATAATCATCAGGTTCACAGTCTGTCATAGCCCAATTTTACTTTGCTTGCCAAGTATTCATGCATGCATATTTAAAATTCTTTTAAATCTCAAATGGGGAAGTGATCAAGCCTCGGGAACCAAAATTTGGGAAATAAGAAATATAAAATTGTTTCAAAATGAATTAGGAAAATGTTTCAATTACTTGTGAAAATATTTGGATGAGGTACAATTGCCATCCAGTATTTGAAACCACAGGAAAATTATATTTTGGACTTTTGAATCAATCAAACAATTATTTTAAATGGAATTGTATTTGCTATATATAAAATATAGCTTTATAAATACTGAAACTATTATGTGGCATTGGACATTTATATTTATGCCACATAAAAATATTATCACGATTTTGTAAAATGATTTGGATTTATTTTCAAATCAAAACAAATGTCAAAAAGAACTAAAAAAGAAAGAGAAATAAAAAAAGAAGAGGATTACCTCGCGCTCACGTGCAGGCCCAGCCCACCAGGAGGCCTCCCTGTCGTCTTCCTCCTCATGCACAGTAGGCACAGGAGAAGGCGAGCATGGCGGCAGCTCCTCGCCACCTCCTGCTTCACCGTGGAGCTTTCCCTCGCCTCCACCGCGCCAGCTCCACCCCCTATCTCCCTTATCTCCTCCTCCTCTCCCCATTTCCCTCTTCTCCCCCTGCTTTCTCCCTTTCTCCTCACCGCCATTACAGAGCTCGGGCTCGAGCTCCATTCGTGTTCTCCGTCCATAGCAAAGCCACCCCGAGCAGCCCATCACCTCCGCCTCCTCGAGCTCATCCTCCAAGCCAGAAGAATTGAGCTCGTCCTCCAAGCCAGAAGAATCGAGCCGGAGGCCCCCGCAGCGTCTCCGACCTCGCCGGACCTCCTCGCGGCGATTCGTTGGACAGAAAGTGTCTCCGACCTCCCCGATGCCTCAAATGCAACCGCCGTGAGCTCCTGAGCATTTCCCCCTTCTTCCCCTTCTCTCTCGTGCCCCCTAGCCTATGCCACATCGAGGTCGAACTCCGGTCGCCACGGATGTGCTCGCCGGCACCGTCTCCGGCGCCCCCGTGCCCTCCTGATCCCTCTGCTCGATGCGGTCGAGCACGGGCTCCCCTCCAGTACCTCGGCGTGCAAATCCGAAGCCTGTAGCACGAGATCAAGAAAGTCCGGCGAGTCTCCGCCGCTCCGTCGGTCGTTCTGAGCCAGCATCGGCGAAAATGACATGGCACCGTCATTAGTGCTAATGGCGGGGCTAATTAACCCCCTATAGGCACTGACAGTGGGCCCCAACACCTCCAAATTAGGAATTAAGTTAAATTCAACTTTGTTAAGTAGATGCGACACTGACGTGTGGACCCCACATGTCAGGTTTGACTTTGACCAGGTTAGTTGACCTGCTGAGGTCATGCTGAAGTAGTGCTAAGGCAATAAAAAATTTCTGGATTAAATCAGTTCAGGAAATTTGAGAAAATACTAAAACCTTCTAAAAAGCATAGAAATTCAAGTGTAACTCCAATGAAAATAATTTATATATGAAAAAATATCACAAAAATCCAAAGAATCTGCTTATGGCATTTAAATGCATGTTAGAACAACTTTTGTTCCCTCTTTTGGACAAATCAAATTATTGCCATTTAAATAATCATATATGGAGTTTGAATTTGAACCTTTGGTTCAAAGTAACTTCATTTAATCCTTATGCTAGATGCATCAGTTCAATCATTAGTATTTTACCATGTCATGATCATGCATCATAGTGTTGCATTTCTGTGAAGTAAATATTGTTCTTTTTGTGTTTGCCGGTGTTGTTCCCTCTCGGTAGATGATGGTTCCGACGATGCGATCGTTGACATTGATGAAGACTGATTGCTATCTTCAGAACTGTCAGGCAAGCAACCCCCCCCCCTTGAGCATTTCGATACAATCCTACTCTCTCGCTCCTGCTCTCCTTTATTGCATTAGGACAAACACGATTCAATCGTTACCTGTTCTCGGTAGTTGAACCCATTCCACTGCATGACCTGATTTTGCCACAGTAAATAGTTGAAACCACTTAGCATGAGTAGCAACTGCTTGAGCCTTCTCGTGCTTACTCATCCATGTTTGCTTACTGTGCCTACTATGCTTAGAGTAGTGTCAGGTCTGATCCATCTGGATGATGAATCAGACTGGTTGTGTTCATGTTCTAAAGTGTGAGAGTAAAGGTGTGAATCCGATTTGGTAAAGGTAGCGATGAGAGGGGCCATGTAGGACTACATGGTGGGTTGTCTCATTGGGACCGTACTTAAGAACTGAGTTATGTGTATGTTATCTAAGACAAGATACTACCATGCATTGGGCCCTGAATATCACCCCGCTCGGCTTATTAATCGCCTAGATCTCTCTCCAGGAGTTGCAATTAGTTTCTGGTGTTTGTAGGAAAAGTGTTGGCGGACGTGTTTTGCTCTGCCCGACGGGGTAGGCTTCACAGTGGTAGATACACAGTGGCACGATGTACCAAGTGGCACCCGGATGGTGGGCTTGGGAACCCTACGCACATCGTTTGGGGCCGTAGAGGAAACCTCGGCCGGACTTCCTTGCGGGTTTAGTTTCAAATAGGCGATAAACCTGGACTAGGGTCTTGTGTGGTTAACGGTCGTGGCCGACACCTACGCTAGTGCTTCCGCTTGAAGGTTGCCGAGATGCATGACATGCATATGGTGCTAAGTGGTGAGAGCATGTGTGAAGAAGTATACCCTGCAGGGTGATTTAATCTGTTCGACTAGCCGTGCCCTCAGATATGGACTACTTGGAATCATTACGTGGTACATAGACAATTTAAATGGATACTCTAAAACATGCAAGATAAGTGTGAGTGTTATGGATGGCCTTCTCGTAGGGAGACGAGAGTGGATCCATAGTGGTGTATTGAATTGGTGAATATGTGGACTTGTGTACACTATCCCACCTCAAAGAAAGAACTTGTAGTCGTAGTACAGGTTAGCCAAGAGTCAAAGCTGGTTTGCTGCAATCTAACCCCACAATCCCCTCATTGATACTGATGCATATGTAGATAGTTCTAATGTAAGTCTTGCTGAGTACCTTTGTACTCACGGTTGCTTTATTTATGTTTTTTGCACAGAAAATTTTAGTCTCATTAAAGGTTTCTACGTGATGTGTTCAGTGTTGACCGGAATAGCTTGGGAATTCTAGACAGAGGTCTGGTTCCTTTGGTAGGGTCCTTGTAGATTTTCAGGCTCCTCCAGCCACTTTTATTAGATGTGTGTACCCAAACATGTTATGATTCCGCTTGATGCTTGTATGAGTTGTGTGTAGGGTCATGTGACCCCTGTTTGTAATATCATACTATGTTTACTCTTATGAGTCTTTAATAAAAGCTTGAGTAATAGAGTTATGTTGTGATGCCATGTTGTATCTACACAAATCGTGCATATTGTGTGTATGTTATGAAATGCATTATATGTGTGGGATTCGACACCTAGTTGTGTGCCTTTAGTAGTACTCTCTACGGGGAAATGCCTCTTTGTGCTTCCACCGAGCTTTGGTAGATTGCTACTGCTCCGGACACATTGATTGACCGGTATGTATCCTTCTTTGCTGATGTGTCTCTCCCTTCGGGGAAATGTCACATGGTGTAATGGAGTCCTTGTAGATTGCTACGACTCGTCTACACACGTTGATGACCGACACCTGCTTTGCTGGGTTATGTATGCATATCCATGTATGGATGTACCACTTGGGTTTATAACTAGTCATATCGACCCGGGTTCTTTGTCGTTTGAATGCTAGCGACACATTCATATACGTGAGCCAAAAGACACAAACGGTCCCGGCCAAGGTAAGGTGGCAGCCGTGGATTTTACCGTGCATGAGGCCGCAAAGTGATGTGATGTATTACAGCCTGGGTTCTTATGATTTACGATCGGGGTCCCATCACAGTCACTTGAGTCAGAGGAGGAAGTATCATTAGTTAACTTTGAACCTTTTGCCATGAAGCAATAGGTTGGAGCGAAGTCATCAGCATATTCATCAGTTTAGATAGCGCTGTCATTTTCTTCAAGGTTGAAGATTGACTTGTTGACGAATGTGGTAGTCAGTGCAAGACTTGCCACACCAGACTCTGAATCTTCTTCAGATCCTTCCTCTTCATCACATTCCTCATATTCTTCCTCTGAATCCATTTCCTTCCCAATGAGTGTCCGAGCCTTTCAGAAAGTGCTCTTCTTGCGCGATGAAGACTTTGAGGATGAGTATTTTGAAGATTTCTTCTTTTTCTTTGAGTCATCAGAACTTTCATCTTTGTATTTCTTATTCTTTGATTCTTTCACCCAGCGAGGATAGTCAGCTATGTAGTGACCATATTTCTTACATTTGTGACAGGTTCTTTTCTTGTAGTCCTCAGATAAAGATTCTGATTTCCTCATATCTCTTCTTGAAGATTTACCAAACTAGCCACGCTTTGTAAACTTCTGGAATTTCCTCACGAGCATTGCAAGCTCATGTCCAAGTTCTTCAGGGTCACCAATGCTGCAATCTGAGTCTTCTTCCTCAGATGAGGAAATAGCTTTAGCCTTTAGCGCACGAGGTCTTGAGTAGCTTGGTCCATACAGATCTCTCTTTTCTTCCTGTTGGAATTCATGAGTATGGAGTCTTTCAAGTATATCAAAAGGATCAAGCATCTTATAGTCTCCTCTTTCTTGAATCATCAGAACTAGTGTATCAAATGATGGATCAAGAGATCTTAGCAGCTTCTTCACAACTTCATGGTCAGTGATCTCTCGAGCTCCCACTGCTTGCAGTTCATTTGAGATGTTAGTGAGGCGATCAAAGGTATCTTGGCAGCTTTCATTGTCAATCCTCTTGAAGCAATTGAAGAGATTGCAAAGAACTTCAACACGAGAGTCACGCTGAGTTGAAATTCCTTCATTGACTTTGGACAGCCTATCCCAGATGAGCTTAGTTGTGCCCAAAGCACTCACTCTGCCATACTGTCCTTTGCTCAGATGGCCACAAATGATATTCTTTGCTTGTGAGTCAAGTTGCTTAAATTTCTTCACATCAGCAGCACAGATAGTAGCAGTGATGGAGGGAATACCATGTTCCACAATATACCAGAGATCATTGTCAATAGCCTGAAGATGCATCTGCATCTTAGTCTTCCAGTAGGGAAAGTCCTTTCCTTCGAAGGTAGGACATCCTACAGTAACCTTGATCATACCTGCGGTCGACATATATAAAAATTCAGGTGGTTAAACCAAAATCACACAGAACAAGAGAGTACCTTGCTATGCTACCAATTTAAAGTCCGTTATATCGACTAGAGGGGGGTGAATAGGCGATTTTTAGAATTTCATCGCTGAGAAAATTCATTGTGAGGAAATTCCTTAATGGTGAACTATGTGCAGCGGAAATAGCGCAGGATCAGAAGTGCAAAGACTACTACATCAGATTACTTGGTGAAGATTATGAGAATTGATTTGCATAGTATGCAGGTACAAAGAACACAGGTGAAGATTAACTGGAGTGAAGAATCTGAGGTTGAGAAAATTTAGAGAGAGTCTTCAGACAAATTCTTCAAACAACACAAATGGAAGTCTTCAACATACAATTTTGAGGAAATGAAAGAGTTGAAGAAATAGAACCCGTAGCTCGATGAAGACAGTTGTTGATGACCCTTTTCCAACTATTGTGACAGTTGTACGTCTGGTTCGGAGGTGCTTTGTTTTGAAACCAAAGGACACACAGTCCCTACCATATTCTCATTGAGCTAAGGATACACAATCCTTGCCCAACACCCGTGGTAAGTATTCAGGGCAGACTTCCAAACCCTCACAAACTCGGTCACCCTACGATCCACAATTGACTACTAGATGCTCTAGACCATGATGCCTAACCGTCTGGAGGATGCACAGTCCTCAAAAGTAAAAAAAGCTTCAATTCCACACAGGAACAAATTCTTCAGTGATGCTCAATCACTTGGTTTTTGGTTTGGGGTTTGGTGTTTGGGGTATTCCTCACTTGATGATTTTGTCTCTCAAGGACTGAGGAATTTGGGTTGCTCTAAATGACAAGTGTCAGTTTCTCTCGGAGCAGCCAACCAGCTAGTGGTTGTGGGGGCAGCAATTTATAGCGTGGGAGCATCCCGACATGATTTGACATAAATGCCCTTAAATAATGTGACAGTTGGATGGATAAGATCAGTGAGGTGACGCGTGTCGCGGCAACGGTCGGAACTTTCAACTGTGAAAGTCCTCATGTCTCTCATATTCCTCACTTTGAGGCTTTGGTAGGCTTAGGCTTGGGTTGAGCATCATGAGGAAATTCATTCCATAGTATTACTTCGACCCCCTTTAACAGTACAGTGTTCCTATGACTGAAGAGTAAAGAAAATGAAACATAAAGAGTAAATCTTCACGCTTCAAAGTCTTTAGTCTGTTTTTCTTCAGGACACACCGAATTCCTCATATTCAATATCTTCATGAGGAATATCAATTTCATCGCAATTTCTTCACGATCGAAGTCTTCAAGGTAAGACCAAAATCTTCACCCAAAGACATACATTTTTAGGGGTCGATATTCATCATATAACTCAAACTCCTCATCGACTTATAGAGCCTGTGTACACTTACAAACACATTTGTCTCTTAACCTATAAGTCTTCAAATCACCAAAATCACTAAGGGCACTCGATGCACTTACAATCTCCCCCTTTTTGGTGGTTGATGACAATTACATTGATTGTCCCCGTTGAAAACTTAACCTAATTGTCCCCGTTTGTTACCTAAGTGTCACAACCACCTAAAAGGGGGAGATTGTAAGTGCATATAGTGCCCTTAGTAATTTTGGTGGTTTGAAGACTTAAAGGTTAAGAGACTAATATGTTTTTGAGTGTACACAGGCTCTATAAGTCGCAGAGGAGTTTGAGCTATACGATGAATATCGACCCCTAAAAGTGTATGTCTTCGGCTGAAGACTTTGGTCTTTCCTTGAAGACTTTGATCGCGATGAAATTGATATTCCTGATGAAGACATTGAAGATGAGGAATTCGGTGTGTCCTGGAGCAAACACTCTGAAGACTTTGAAGCGTGAAGTTTTATTCTTTCTGTTTCTTTTTGTTTACACTTGAGTCATAGGAAGGTCGTATTGTTAAAGGGGGTCGAGGTAAAACTATGGAATGATTTTCCTCATGATGCTCAACCCAAGCCTAAATCTACTAAAGCCTCAAAGTGAGGAATATGAGAGACATGAGGACTTTCACAGTTGAAAGTTCCGACCATTGTCGCGCTACGCGCCACCTCACTAGTCTTATCCATCCAACGGTCATATTATTTAAGGGCATTTATGTCAAATCATGTCGTGATGCTCCGAGGCTATAAATAGCTGCCCCCCACAACACTAGCTGGTTGGCTACTCCGAGAGAAACTGCACTTGTCATTTAGAGCAACCCAAAGTCCTCAGAGCCCTCGAGAGAAAATAATCAAGTGAGGCAATACCCCCGAACACCAAACCCCAAACCAAAAACCAAGTGATTGAGCATCATCGAAGAAGGTGTTCCTCTATGGAACTGAAGCCTATTACCTTTGAGTACTTTGCATCCTCCAGACGGTTATGCGTCATGGTTTAGAGCATCCAGCAGTCAATTGTGGATCGTCGGGTGACCAAGTTTGTGAGGGTTTGGAAGTCTGTTCTCAAGACTTGCCACAAGTGTTGGGCGAGGATTGTGTGTCCTTAGCTCAAGGAGAATACGGTATGGACTGTGTATCCCGGGACTGTGTGTCTTTTTGGTTTCAATACCAAGCCACTCCGAACCAGATGTACAACTGTCACAGCAGTTGCAACTGGGTCATCAACATCTGTCTTCATCGAGCTACGGGTTCTATTTCTTCAACTCTTTCATTTCCTCACATTGTATGTTGAAAATTTCATGTGTGTTGTTTGAAGAATTTGTCAGAAGACTTTCTCTAAATTTCCTCAACCTCAAATTCTTCACTTGAGTTAATATTCACCTGCTTATTCTGTACTTGCGAACTGTGCAAACCGAATCTCATAAACTTCATCGTGTACTTTGTTGTAGTCGTTTTGCACTCCTGAACGTGCGCTATTTCTGCTGCACTACGTTCATCATTGAGGACTTTCCTCACAAGGAATTTCCTCAGTGATGAAATTCTAAAATCCATATATCCCCCCCCCCCCCGTCTAGTAGATATAACGCACTTTCATCCTTCAAAGTCTTCATAGGCAAAACTCCTGACGACATTGCCTACTACATCATCAGCTCGAGTGGATGCAACTCCCCTTAGTGTTGCACCATCATATATGATTGTACCATTTTGTAAAGAGCACATCATTCCAGACCAGGATGAGGAAATGGACGACAATCGCTCGGCTCCATCCACACCAATAGATGAGGAATTTCAAGCTGATCAAATTCCTCAAGTCTCAACACCTCCTCCTCAAAACCCACAAATGACTACTGAAGAAAAGGAGGTCGATGAAGACATTCGCAGCAGCACACCTGTTATCCATGATGAGTTTTCGGAAAAGGATCACCCAAACTCGCCAATGACCACTCAAATTCCTCAAACTCCTGCGGCCACTCAAATTCTCACTAGCTCTGAAGAAAAGAGCTCACATGTGAAATCAGCACCAGACCAAGAATCAGTTGCATCAGCTGAAGAAACTGAAAAGGAAACTGATGTACCAGAAACTTCATCTGCTCCGTTAGCACAGCAAATTCCTCACACTGAAGAACAAGCCCCTGATGAAAATGCCTCATCACACAATAAAAAATACTGCTGATGAAACTCCAATTGTGGTTGCAAATCCTGAAAGTGCAATTGTGGTGGTCAAAACTCCTCAAGATGATCAACATCATAATCTTCTACCAAAGCCTCATCGGCCCTTCTCAAAGAAGCCAAACTTTCTTAAGGAAGACTTCTATGATGAACATCATTTCTTCACTGGAGAAAATCATTACGTGTGGGGACCCCGACTGGCAAGTCGAGTTCCCCGTGCTCAGTGACCCCAAGGATCAATGTTCACTGAACACAGATATGAATAATAGAGTCTTACATCCAAGTACCGAAATTATTACATCAAACGACCAGAAGGTCGGGTTCAAGAGCAAGGCCTAAAGCCAAATTAAACGGATACATCGAGTAGCGGAAACTCGTAAGGGCTAAGCGGTGCCCATGCCATCAAGCCTACACCGACAGGCATTCTGACTTGGAAGCGTCCTAGAGCGCAGGTTCGTCTCCGACGGCGTACTCGTCGCCAAACTCTAGTCCTTCCATGTATGGTCAATAATATAACCAGTGGCAAGCCAATGAGTACTTTGAATGTACTCGCAAACAGCCCATGATATGAACATATATAGTGAAGAACAACAGTAACATGCATCTTTAGTGGAATGCAATGTGGTGGCATGATCAGGTATATGCAACAAGTTAAAGAATTACTCTTAAGAACAGGTTACAGATACCAACATATCTACTAGGGGTTGAACAATCCGGGTTCACCCTAAATGCCAAGTCATCGGACTTGTCATAACCTCAATGTATTAATGAGGGCTAAACCATCCGGGTTTACCCTATATGTCAAGTCATCAAACTTAATCATATTATAGTGATTAACATAACAACATCTTTTTAACACCACACACACACTCTTGGTTTATGCGGAAACGCTGGACGTAGTTTAAGCAGCACCACCCAACTGGCCTTGACCATGGACACGGCTATTCAAATAGTTTACACTCTGCAGAGGTAGTATGCTGGACCCACGAGAAACGGGAAACTTCCGTGTCATCCACGACTCGCGGTATATCACATATACCCGAGGTAAGTACCCGATCATCATCTTTCCCCTGACGATACTAGAAAAAGAGGTCCACTCGATTGGTACCCAGCCCACATGTTGTACGTCTTACGAGCACCGACTCTGGACTGTATCAACCATGCAGGGACCAACGGTGTGCCTGGAACTCATAATAATGGCACAGTCGTCCTACCTCGCACGACCCCATCACGAGAGTGACACCGATCACTCCCGCCACTAGTAATGTGGCTCTTTGCTAGTACCGACCAGAGTAATCAACAAAGCCCCGTCCCATAAAGGGGTATCGTGGTCATACTGGTAAGGTTGGGACGGTCGACACATCATAAATCTAATCCCATTTCCGAAACCATACTCACACAAAATCACCGGTGCATCACTTCACCAAAAGTGATCACCAACTCATCATCACCCTCGGGCATTAGTGGCACCCGACGTGGTTTCAAAAACTCTTTATTTTAACTCATCATTATGCTCATGATAATATGCTCTATCATTACTTGTCAACATGGTAATAACATGACCCTCACGGGTAGGGTCAAGCTTAGTGCAAAGATCCTATAACTTTACTTGGTCAACATGACAGTAGCACGATCCTCGTAGATGGTAGGATCAAGCTCATCATGTTTGTGCTCCGAGGAGCCATGTGATTAACATCATCAACATGCAAGGGCTATGAAGAAGCCTTCGGTACCATCACATCAATGATGAACCGGCACTGTGATCTCATGCCACGAAAAGTACTTGCTACTCTAGCATGCATCATTTCCTATGCTTAAGTCATGGCAAAAGGGCTGCTTGCCTTGGTCACCTAGGTATCCGGGGTCTTCGAGGTCTTCCGCTCCCGATCCTCCGTCACTCGGTAACTCTACCGTCGAGAAAGGAATAAATAAATACTAGCTCTCACTAAAACAGATCACAAAGTGCTTTTAAAAATGTTGCGAGGCTTGAATAAATTCAGTTTATTATTTTGGAAAATGTTTCCTATAGTTTTTATTAGCTAAGCATATTTATTTAAAAGCAAACAGAAGCAAACAAATGCTTTTAATATCATTTTATTATACCAAAATAGTTTCTGTTTTTGGTAAATGTCAAATATTACAGAATCAAATACTACTCATTTTTAGAAAATTACTGGTGGAAGAATCATATTTTTCTACTGGCTAAATCTTTTTATAAAAATCATTTAAGTTACTGGATCAAAACAAAAGGAAAAAGGCCAGGCGGGTTGGATCCAGTCGGCCCAGCCAGCAGGCCTGGCCACCAGGCGCGCGCGGGCCAGGTTCAAACCTGACCTGCGGGCCCCTGGGGTCAGCGTCAGCGGCTGCGCGTGCTGGCTGCCCCAGGACACCGACAGGTGGGCTCCACCTATCGGGTCCTTCTCCTACCTCCAGCCAGAGAGGTGGAGATGGACGCCGGCGAGGCTGCCGTTGTCCTCAGGCCAATCTAGGAACGGGAACGGGTCCCTCGTGCCTCCGCCTACCTGCTCGTGGTCGGGACGTCACCAGAGGTGGTATGGGTCGCCGACGATGAGGTGGCTGTGGCGGAAGGGTTTCGGGTCGGCGTCGAACTAGTGGCTAGGGGCACGGATTCGCTCGGGAAAGTTAGGGGAAATGTTCCTGGTGTCAAGGGGGGTGTAATGGGAGGTCGGGCACCGCAGGAGCCAACGTGTAGCCGGAGATCGACCGGAGCTCCGAGGCGGAGGAGCCTCGGTCGATCTCGAGCACTCGGGCTCTGCGAGCTCGATTGGGTGGCTAAGGGGTGTCTAGTGGTTGTGTTGAAGCTGCTTGGAGGGTGCTGGGGTGCCGGGGGACCTATTTATAGGCCAGCGACGGTGACCCAACTCGAGCGCGCCGGTGACTCACCGTGGCGCGCGTGCGAGCACAGTGAGGTGCTGGCCGCGAAACCACGGGTTCGGGGTGTGGTTTAGGACCTCCTGGTGCAACGGCCGCAGAGGGAAAGCGAGTGGGGTCGAGCCGCAGCGACCGTGCATGCTTGGCCGCGTCGGGTGCGCACGGGCACGAGTCGCCTGAGCTCTTGCGCGAGGGGAGAGGGTCCCTGGGGGTAGCTTTGCACTGAATGGTTATCGGGTGAGCGTTTGGACATAACTGGGGAGGTTGGGACCGGCCGGGGCGTCGTCCCCTTGCTGGTGGCTCTCTGCAGCGCGCCCAGAGCGCAGTTTTGGCAAGCCACGGCATGCTGGCTCGCTCTAGGGCACTTGGGACGTGTCCTCCATGTCCTGAGTGTTGCTGGGAGTGTGCCTAGCCGTTGTGGGTTAGTGGGAGCTCGAGCTGGTCAAGGGAGCAAGGAACACTAGTGTTGCCAGTACTGCCCTACGGCTCAAATTGGAGTTCTTGTCACTTGTGCTTGGAGTTGGGAAGGGGCTGATTGACTGGGTGCTCAGGGTGTTCTGGGGCTCTAACCCACCAAGTTTGGGGCCTTGACATTGGGTAAAACAGTGGCTAGGAGGGTTTTTACCTTCCTGTCAGTAGGTGTTCGACAGTGACTTGGGGTGCTTCCACTCCACCACTGGAAATGAAACTTAACAGGTTTGGTCTTGGGGTAAAAACATGGGGTTCCACCAAATCTGAGCTCCATTGAACAAGTTTGGCTTTGTAAACTTGAAAATGTCTCAAAATGACCAGTACTGTCCTTTACAAAGGAAGTGTGGCCAAACAGAGTCTCACAAATCCCATCTTTGGTGTGGAGTCATCATTTGGGGTGTCAAACACATCTGCAAAGTTTCAGCTCCATTGGAGAAACTTTGCAATGTAGAGTTGTTCCAACTCTTCTCTGGACAAAGAGGGTTTTGGGCTCATTAGGTGCACTTTCCCACCTTGGATCAAGGTGAGATTTTAGGTGAGCACCTAATATGGCTTGGGAGGGCTCGTGTAATTTTATGGGAATTTACTGAGATAATTTCCTTTGGAAACATCTCAAAAAGCTAAAACAGACAGAAATGGTTTTTAGGGTTTTACTCAAATAATATTAATATAAAATATGGTTGAAAATCTTATATATGGAAAATATATGTCCTTCTGAGCTTCCATGAATTTACTCAGAATTTTCTAAGGCAGGAAAGCAATTTCTCTTGTGGGAATATCATTACTGGCCTTAGAAACAGAAATAGATATAAAATAGGAAAATAATATTTTAAATCACCAATTAATGTTTTTAATGAATGAAAATAATATTTGGATCAGATCACCAACTTTGGTTGGAAGTGCCACTTGGCTTCATGAGCTAGTAGTGTATCCCAACATGATGAAGGTGATCT
Organism: Hordeum vulgare subsp. vulgare; assembly: GCF_904849725.1. NCBI lineage: Eukaryota > Viridiplantae > Streptophyta > Magnoliopsida > Poales > Poaceae > Hordeum > Hordeum vulgare. The sequence continues at coordinate 224,777,562 of NC_058522.1, forward strand.
TGATATAAAGGAAAAAGGGTTTTTGAAGAGAGCAAAATAATAAGTTTTCATGGGTTTGAGTCAACAAACAAACAAGCATACACTCAAACAAGGGCTGACATTGCACTCACAACATTATTTGAAAAAGTTTTAACAAGCTCTGATTTTTGCAACACAAAATACTTGTGGTGAAAAACAGGGTGTGACAGACCTATCCCTCTTACAAGAATCTCGTCCCCGAGATTCCTAAGCTAAGCATTAAATAGCTCGAGAAATTCTGATCGCAGATAGTCTTCTCGTTCCCATGTGGCTTCTGCTTCGGTATGGTTGCTCCACTGAACCTTGAATAACTTGATGGTGCGGCTTCTGGTGCAACGTTTGGCTTCATCCAAAATGCGGATCGGTCTCTCGCGGTAGGTAAGATCCAGTTGAAGGTCAATAGCTGTATGATCAATGTCCTTGTAAAGATCGGGACGGTTCGGCACTTGTAAACACTTCTGGAGCTGTGACACGTGGAACACGTTGTGCACACCCGAAAGCTCAGGAGGTAGCTCCAACTGATAAGCTACTTCCCCGCGCCTTGCCGTGATCTTGAAGGGTCCAATGAACCTTGGAGCTAGCTTCCCCTTGACGTGGAAACGCTTGGTCCCCTGGAGAGGCGTGACTCGCAAGTACACCTGGTCTCCGGGAACAAACTCCACGTTTCTGCAGCGAGGGTCCGCATAGCTCTTCTGCCTTGACTTAGCCGCCTCCAAGTTTTCTCGGACAAGCTGAACCTTGTCCCCTGCTTCCTGCGGTGCTTCTGGTCCGAAAACTAGTCCTTCACCGGTTTCGGACCAATTGAGCGGGGTGCGGCACTTCCGCCCATATAACGCTTCAAATGGGGCCATTTGAAGACTGGACTGGTAGCTGTTGTTGTAAGAAAACTCAGCAAACGGCAGGTAGTCTTCCCACTTGGCACCATGAGCCAAAACACAAGCGCGGAGCATGTCCTCAAGTATCTGGTTTACCCTCTCGGTCCATCCGCCCGTCTGCGGGTGGAAAGCCGTACTGAAGGAGAGTTTGGTTCCGAGAGCTTCTTGAAACTTCTTCCAGAATCTTGAGGTGAATTGTGTGCCGCGGTCGGACACGATCTCTTTGGGAACTCCATGGAGACTCACCACTCGATGAATGTCTAGACTGGCCAGCTGGCTGCCATCGTAGGTGGTGTTAACGGGGATGAAATGGGCTACCTTGGTCAAATGATCGACTATGACCCAAATGGAGTTATGACCCTTATTCGACCGGGGCAACACGGTGATGAAGTCCATGCCGATTTTATCCCACTTCCATTCCGGCACTTGAAGAGGTTGCAGTAATCCAGCAGGTCGCTGGTGTTCAGCATTGACTCGCTGACATACATCGCATTTAGCGACATAGGAGCCAATCTCCCTCTTCATGCCATGCCACCAGAATCGTTCTCGGATGTCTTGGTACATCTTGGTACCACCTGGATGGATAGAGTACAGTGTGTCATGAGCCTCTTGCAGGATCAAGTCCTTAAGTTCGGCCTTGTTAGGTACGCATAAGCACTTCCCGTACCACAGTACTCCTTGTTCATCAATCGAGAATCCTGGGGCTTTGCCTTCTCGCACCTTCCTCTTGAGGCCTTCGATACTCTTGTGCCCCTTCTGGGCTTCCTTGATGTCGTCTACCAGAGTAGGCTTGACTTCGAGGTTGGCCAGGTACCCTGGTTCGACTATCTCAAGTCCAAAGCCCTCCATCTCTTCATACAAGACGGGTAACCTTTCCTTGAGCGTGACGTTAAAGGAGCCTGCCTTCAGGCTCAAGGCATCGGCTACCACGTTCGCCTTGTCGGGGTGGTACTGAATGCTGAGGTCGTAATCCTTGATTAACTCAAGCCATCTCCGTTGTCTCATATTCAGCTCCCTTTGAGTGAAGATATATTTCAGACTTTTGTGGTCAATATATATCTCACATCGCTTTCCCACAAGGTAATGTCGCCACGTCTTCAGAGCATGCACTACAGCTGCTAGCTCGAGATCATGGGTGGCGTAGTTCTCCTCATGCGGACGCAGTTGCCGTGACAAGTACGCCGCGACCCTGCCATCTTGCATCAGGACTCCACCGAGCCAGGTTCCAGAGGCATCACAATATATCACGAATTCCTTGTTGATGTCTGGGGTAGCCAATACCGGCGCGGTAGTTAGCCTCTTCTTCAACTCCTGGAAACTTGCTTCACACACCGGTGTCCACTCGAACTTCCGGCCTTTCTTCAAGAGCTGAGTCATAGGTCGAGCAATGCTGGAGAATCCTTCGACAAACTTGCGGTAGTATCCCGCGAGCCCGAGGAAACTCCTGACATCCTTCACGTCCTTTGGTGATTCCCAGTTGGTCACTGTAGTAATCTTGGACTGATCTACAGCCAATCCGCGTGCCGTCAGGGTATGACCCAGAAATCCAACTTCGTTCAGCCAGAACTGACACTTGCTGAATTTGGCATAAAGTTGGTGCTCTCGAAGCTTTCCCAGAACTAGCCTCAGGTGTTGCTCATGCTCCTCTTCGGACTTGGAGAAGATTAATATGTCATCGATGAACACGACGACAAACTTGTCCAAATATTCCATGAAGACCTTGTTCATGAGGTACATGAAGTAGGCTGGGGCATTCGTCAAACCGAAGGACATGACAGTGCATTCATATAGACCGTATCGGGTCACGAATGCAGTCTTGGGTATATCTTCAGGACAAATCTTCAACTGGTAATATCCCGATCGAAGATCGATCTTGGAAAATACCCTGGCCCCGTTTAACTGGTCAAACAGGTCTTCGATCTTGGGGAGTGGGTACTTGTTCTTAATTGTGACTTCATTAAGAGAACGGTAATCGACGCAGAGTTGAATGGTACCATCCTTCTTTGAAACAAATAGAACAGGTGATCCCCAAGGTGATGTACTCGGACGGATGAACCCTTTCCTGAGTTGCTCATCCAGCTGCTTCTTCAGTTCTGCCAGCTCTTCGGAACCCATCCTGTAAGGCTTTTTATATATAGGCCTTGATCCGGGCATGAGCTCAATGATGAACTCGATGTCTCGGTCAGGAGGCATTCCGGGTAGCTCGTCAGGAAAGACGTCCGGGTATTCACAGACTATAGGCACTTGATCAAGCTCTACCTCGGATAGACTGTCGACTCGAGGTGCTTGAGCCGATACTGGCTCGGAGACAAACTTGACCTTGACCCCTTGGTTTCTTGTCATGGTAATGGCCCTGTTGGCACAGTCCAAAAGACTCTGGTGCTTGGCCAACCAATCCATGCCAAGGATTACTTCTACACCTTGCGATTTAAGCACAATGAGGTCTGCCAAGAAACTCGTCCCATTGATAACTATCTCGACCCTTCTACACCCTAGGTTGGTCCTCAATACTGCTCCCGGGGTTTGAATTGCCATCTGCCCACGGAGTAAAGTGGGTTTTAAACCACACTTCTCCGCAAACCCTTGAGTAACAAAAGAATGTGAGGCACCACAATCAAACAACACTGTTGCTGGAGTTGAGTTGATGAGGAACGTACCCAGAATGTAGTTCGGGTCTTCCTGCGCCTCTTCTGCAGTGATGTGATTGATCCGGCCCCTACCATTGAACTGCTGGTTGCGGGGGGGCTGGTTCCTTCCTGGTGCACCTTGACCGGGGTTGGGTGCATTGGGACACAGTGCGTTGGGCTTCTTGTTGGGGCACTGCCTGGAATAGTGCCTAGTCTGACCACACCCAAAGCAGGTGACCTGCCCCGGAGGGTTGGTCTTCACTCCACCGATGTTCGACGGGTTGACTACTGGCTTGGCTTGCTGCTGAGGCTGATAATTCGGGCGGAACACCGGATACTTGTATTGCTGCTGCTGAAAGTTGGGTCTTGCAGGTGCTGACTGCCATGGTCTTGGTCTTGCGTTACTGGGCCCTCCACTGCCTATCAGTTTGCGCTTGCGGGTGTCGTCTATCGCACGACGCTTGTCTTCCAGCATAAGCGCCTTGTTAACCAGCTCGCTGAAAGTCTGGCAGTCGCAAACCACCAGCTGGTATTGCAGGGACTGATGTAACCCTTCCATGAAGCGTTCCACCTTAGCGGCCTTAGTGTTAACATCTTCAGGCGAGTACCTCGATAAGAGGTTAAACTTCTGCAGGTACTCCTTAACAGTTCCACTGCCCTGCCTCAAGGCTCGGAATTCCCGCTTCTTAATGGTCATCAGTCCAGGTGGAATGTGAGCCGCGCGAAATCCTTCCTTGAACATCACCCAAGTGATGACTTTCCCTATCCGCATGATCTGGAATCCATCCCACCATGCCCTGGCGGTGCCTCCGAGACAGTGAGAAGCATAAAGGACCTTCTCATGATCGTCGGTGCACTTGACCAGCGCAAGGAGGTCTTCAATGGTGCGAATCCAGTCATCGGCGTCCAGGGGTTCAGTCGACTCCGTGAATATTGGGGGCGTAGTCCGCATGAACTCAGAAAGAGTAGAGCGATCACCGCCATTCCCATTCCGCAACGGGTTGTCCACCAGGACTTGAGTCAGCTGCTGAATAGCGGCATTGCTGGCTTGACGCTCCTCCCGAAGAGCTTGAAGGAACTGAGCCATCGTCAAGTTCTCAGGAGGAGGTGGTGGCAGAAGGTCTCTAGGGTGCTCGTGGTGACCTCCAGCGTGAGCTTCTCCTTCGGTTCCCTGCGGCGTCCCTCAGGAGCCGGCGCCGGGGTTGCCGAAGGTGCTGTTGCAGGTTGCGTTCACCATCCTGTCATAGAAACAGAGAGGTCAAAAATGCCACCTTGCTCGGGAATACAAGGATTCGCTCCTAGTAAGAGGGGGTCCAATACGTGTGTGTGCCAAGTTTTCAAAACCAAAGTTTTTGATAAACTGGAAATTGCATTCATAACAACTAGGTGATGTAGTCACTTACAGGCTGCCTAAGGCAATAGGTGACTTACATCAAGCACACATACGCAAATTAGAAACGGATACATGGATACCCTATGCTCGGGGTACTCCTAATTGCCTACGCTAAATCCTACACGGTGGACTGCTCGGTCTCAAAGGCGGACTCAATAGGATCCTCATCTTCATCAACATCTTCTTCCTTTATAGGAGTGGAAGAAAGAATCCGCACATCACGGCGTCTCTTAGGCGAGGCGGCGAAGATCTCAGTGTACTCTTCCGCTGTTAGGCGGCGACTCCGAAGAGGGACTGCCTGGATGGGTAACACACCACCCCTAGTGGCAAAATCTATCCTCCCTTCAGGTGCGCTTGCCTTCTTTACTTTGCGGTTCTGCATCTTCTCAGTGTGGAGCAGGCCCTTGACTAGGTGCAGCTCTTGGCGAAGCTTGACTAATTCCTTAACCAGGAAGTGTGTCAGGGTGTCCGACGAGAGACTGAAGTAGGTCTGAAACCTTAATGGCATTCCATCCTCTGTGGCTGGGGTGAGTGTCCAACTCCCATCCACTCCTTCCTTAATGAAAGGTAGGTGATGAGTGACAGGCTCATTAGCCATCTGAGGGAGGATGCTGCGGAGATGCACGAGCGCCTCTCGTGCAGCTGCCTCTACTGCCAACATCAGCTCTCCCATCTGTGGTCCCTCGAAGAACCAACTAGACGGGGAGTCATTAGCCTTCACTATCACGTCCACGTGATATTCCTTAGTGTCGGCGTTGACCCAGTGCTCGTGGTAGAGGAAGATGGGCGTGCGTCGTACGTGGTACTTCTCGAGACAATCCACCAGGAGTAGTGGAAAGCCGGTCTCCAGAAGCGTCTCAGGTACGGCAGCCATCTACAAGGCATAGGAGAGAAGTCAGAAGGTTGTATGTGCAAAAGTCTTGTGCAAGGCTGGCGTTCTAACGTTCTCAGCTAACGTCCATGCTATCTAAGGCTTCCTATAGTCAGGATGGATCTGATACCAGTTCTATGGGGACCCCAACTAGCAAGTCGAGTTCGCCGTGCTCAGTGACCCCAAGGATCAATGTTCACTGAACACACATACTGAATAATAGAGTCTTACATCCAAGTACCGAAATTATTACATCAAACGACCAGAAGGTCGGGTTCAAGAGCAAGGCCTAAAGCCAAATTAAACGGATACATCGAGTAGCGGAAACTCGTAAGGGCTAAGCGGTGCCCATGCCATCAAGCCTACAACAACAGGCATTCTCACTTGGAAGCGTCCTAGATCGCAAGTTCGTCTCCGATGGCGTACTCGTCGCCAAACCCCGGTCCTTCCATGTCTGGTCAATAATATAACCAGTGGCAAGCCAATGAACATATATAGTGAAGAACAACAGTAACATGCATCTTTAGTGGAATGCAATGTGGTGGCATGATCAGGTATATGCAACAAGTTAAAGAATTACTCTTAAGAACAGGTTACAGATACCAACATATCTGCTAGGGGTTGAACACTCGGGGTTCACCCTCATGTCAAGTCACCGAACTTAATCATATTATAGTGATTATCATAACAACATCTTTTTAACACCACACACACACACTCTTGGTTTATGCGGAAATGTTGGACGTAGTTTAAGCAGCATCACCCAGCTGTCCTTGACCGTGGACACGGCTATTCGAATAGTTTACACTCTGCAGAGGTAGTACGTTGGACCCACGAGAAACGGGAAACTTCTGTGTCATCCACGACTCGCGGTATATCACATATACCCGAGGTAAGTACCCGATCATCATCTTTCCCGTGACGATACTAGACAGAGAGGTCCACTCGATTGGTACCCAGCCCACATGTTGTACGTCTTACGAGCACCGACTCTGGACTGTATCAACCATGCATGGACCAACGGTGTGCCTGGAACTCATAATAATGGCATAGTCGTCCTGCCTGGCACGACCCCATCACGAGAGTGACACCGATCACTCCCGCCACTAGTAATGTGGCTCTTTGCTAGTACCGACCAGAATAATCAACAAAGCCCCGTCCCATAAAGGGGTATCGTGGTCGTACTGGTAAGGTTGGGACGGTCGACACATCATAAATCTAATCCCATTTCCGAAACCATACTCACACAAAATCACCGGTGCATCACTTCACCAAAAGTGATCACCAACTCATCATCACCCTCGGGCATTAGTGGCACCCGACGGGGTTTCATAAACTCTTTATTTTAACTCATCATTATGCTCATGATAATATGCTCTATCATTACTTGTCAACATGGTAATAACATGACCCTCACGGGTAGGGTCAAGCTCAGTGCAAAGATCCTATAACTTTACTTGGTCAACATGACAGTAGCATGATCCTCGTAGATGGTAGGATCAAGCTCATCATGTTTGTGCTCCGAGGAGCTATGTGATTAACATCATCAACATGCAAGGGCTTTGAAGAAGCCTTCGGTACCATCACATCAATGATGAACCGGCACTGTGATCTCATGCAACGAAAAGTACTTGCTACTCTAGCATGCATCATTTCATATGCTTAAGTCATGGCAAAAGGGCTGCTTGCCTTGGTCAGCTAGGTATCCGGGGTCTTCGAGGTCTTCTGCTCCGGATCCTCCGTCACTCGGTAACTCTACCGTCGAGAAAGGAATAAATAAATACTAGCTCTCACTAAAACAGATCACAAAGTGCTTTTAAAAATGTTGCAAGGCTTGAATAAATTCAGTTTATTATTTCGGAAAATGTTTCCAATAGTTATTATTAGCTAAGCATATTTATTTAAAAGCAAACAAATGCATTTGATATCATTTTATTATACCAAAATAGTTTCTGTTTTTGGTAAATGTCAAATATTACAGAATCAAATACTACTCATTTTTAGAAAATTACTGGTGGAAGAATCATATTTTTCTACTGGCTAAATCTTTTTATAAAACTTATTTAAGTTACTGGATTAAAACAAAAGGAAAAAGGCTAGGGGGGTTGGATCCAGTCAGCCCACCCAACAGGCCTGGCCACCAGGCGCACGCGGGCGAGGTTCAGACCTGACCTGCGGGCCCCTGGGGTCAGCGGCTGCGCGCGCTGGCTGCCCCAGGACACCGACACGTGGGCTCCACCTGTCGGGTCCTTCTCCTACCTCCAGCCAGAGAGGTGGAGATGGACGCCGGCGAGGCTGCCGTTGTCCTCGGGCCAATCTAGGACCGGGAACGGGTCCCTCGTGCCTCCGCCTACCTGCTCGTGGTCGGGACGTCACTGGAGGTGGTCTGGGTCGCCGGCGACGAGGTGGCTGTGGCGGAAGGGTTTCGGGTCGGCGTCGAACTAGTGGCTAGGGGCACGGATTCGCTCGGGAAAGTTAGGGGAAATGTTCCTGGTGTCAAGGGGAGTGTAATGGGAGGTCGGGTAGCGCAGGAGCCGACGTGTAGCCGGAGATCGACCGGAGCTCCGAGGCGGAGGGGCCTCGGTCGATCTCGAGCACCGGGGCTCTGCGAGCTCGATTGGTTTGCAAGGGGGTGTCTACTGGTTGTGCTGAAGCTGCTTGGAGGGTGCTGGGGTGCCGGGGGACCTATTTATAGGCCAGCGACGGTGACCCACCTCAGGCGCGCCGGTGACTCACCGTGGCGCGCGTGCGAGCACAGTGAGGTGCTGGCCGCGAAACCACGGGTTCGGGACGTGGCTTAGGACCTCCTGGTGCAACGGCCGCAGAGGGAAAGCGAGTGGGGTCGAGCCGCAGCGATCTTGCATGCTCGGCCGCGTCGGGCGCGCACGGGCACGCGTCGTCTGAGCTCTTGCGCGAGGGGAGAGGGTCCCTGGGGGTAGCTTTGCACTGAATAGTTGTCGGGGGCGCGTTTGGACATAACTGTGGAGGTTGGGACCGGCCGGGGCGTCGTCCCCTTGCTGGTGGCTCTCTGAAGTGCGCCCAGAGCGCAGTTTTGGCATGCCACGGCATGATGGCTCGCTCTGGGGCACTTGGGACGTGTCCTCCATGTCCTGAGTGTTGCTGGGAGTGTGCCTAGCCGTTGTGGGTTAGTGGGAGCTCGAGCTGGTCAAGGGAGCAAGGAACACTAGTGTTGCCAGTACTGCCATGCAGCTCAAATTGGAGTTCTTGTCACTTGTGCTTGGAGTTGGGGAGGGGCTGATTTACTGGGTGCTCAGGGTGTTCTGGGGCTCTAACCCACCAAATTTGGGGCCTTGACATTGGGTAAAACAGTGGCTAGGAGGGTTTTTACCTTCCTGTCAGTAGGTGTTCGACAGTGACTTGGGGTGCTTCCACTCCACCACTGGAAATGAAACTTAACAGGTTTGGTCTTGGGGTCAAAACATGGGGTTCCACCAAATCTAAGCTCCATTGAACAAGTTTGGCTTTGTAAACTTGAAAATGTCTCAAAATGACCAGTATTGTCCTTTACGAAGGAAGTGTGGCCAAACAGAGTCTCACAAATCCCATCTTTGGTGTGGAGTCCTCATTTGGGGTGTCAAACACCTCTGCAAAGTTTCAGCTCCATTGGAGAAACTTTGCAATCTAGAGTTGTTCCAACTCTTCTCTGGACAGAGAGGGTTTTGGGCTCATTAGGTGCACTTCCCCACCTTGGATCAAGGTGAGATTTTAGGTGAGCACCTAATATGGCTTGGGAGGGCTCCTGTAATTTTATGGGAATTTACTGAGATAATTTCCTTTGGAAACATCTCAAAAAGCTAAAACAGACAGAAATGGTTTTCAGGGTTTTACTCAAATAATGTTAATATAAAATAGGGTTGAAAATCTTATATATGGAAAATATATGTCCTTCTAAGCTTCCATGAATTTACTCAGAATTTTCTAAGGCAGGAAAGCAATTTCCCTTGTGGGAATATCATTACTGGCCTTAGAAACAGACATAGATATAAAATAGTAAAATAATATTTTAAATCACCAATTAATGTTTTTAATGAATGAAAATAATATTTGGATCAGGTCACCAACATTGGTTGGAAGTGCCACTTGGCTTCATGAGCTAGTAGTGTATCCCAACATGATGAAGGTGATCTTGATATAAAGGAAAAAGGGTTTTTGAAGAGAGCAAAATAATAAGTTTTCATGGGTTTGAGTCATCAAAAAAACAAGCATACACTCAAACAAGGGCTGACATTGCACTCACAACATTATTTGAAAAAGTTTTAACAAGCTCTGATTTTTGCAACATAAAATACTTGTGGTGAAAAACAGGGTGTGACATTACGATAGGCTTCATATCAGGCACAGAAAGTTCTTGACCAGAACTCAACTTAATTACTATGCTTCAGTGCTTTGTGGGAAAAGCAAGATATTTCATCACACCCACATTCCTCATTGTGATATGGAGGAAATTCCTTGCTTCACCCCAGTACTGAGTGTTCTTCACGAAGGAGGCTACTACCATTCTGCACAGATATCGGTGACTGGAATACAGACATTATTCTTCAGTTCTATGCCGCACTACATATCTCAGGTGACCCCAAAGACATCAACTCCTGGGTCTTGGACTGGATGACACAGCACACTCACTACAAAGCTTCAGCCACAGAATTGTTTCAAACTCTACCTATCTCAATTCCTTCAGATGAAGCAATCAAACTCTATGATGAAAGAGAGTTGCCAAATCAGCTCATGGAGGTCCTTATGAAACCTTTAGCTCCGGTCCAACCTCCAAGGACTAGATTCCTCATTAAGGAATTGAAGTATGTGCCGAGAACTGTCTACGGAATACTGGAATATTCCATCACACCTATCAAAAGCATTATAAGGAAGAAGATGTTGTTGATATCATGAAGAACATCCTGTTCAACGTCATACATGGCATCAAAATGAACCTTCATGATTTCTTCTTGAGGACCTTGGCTGACAATGCTTTGTCACCATTTGAGCTGAAGATTTATGCGCCTTGGATCATGAGATTCAACAGGAACAGATTCGCCATCCACTATCAAGCTGACTATCAGAATCACCTCGATTATCTGCCGCCTCTCAAAGTCATCAAGAAATCTTTTGAAACAGTTGAAGGAAAAGGCAAGTCAGTGATTGATGAAGGAAATTGTCCCCTAGATGGTCAATTTCACAAGGTTGCTTCATATTCCTCATATGATGACACTACCACTCAAGAATCTGATGGCAGAGCAAAACCTCCAACCCAATTGCCCCAACGGTGATGAATAACAGAGAGCTTCTCCTCAGTCTTCATCAGAAAGTCGATCAGAATCACAAGTGGGTAAAATGCCAGTTTGGCTCCATTGTGAAAACCCTCAACGGGACTCAAAATGTTGTGAAGAAAAATCACTATTATCTTCTTGAGGTATTTGATCGCACTTGGGCCATATTGTCTCACCTGAATTCTCCAAAAGAACTTGAAGAATTGGAATTTACTCGCGACTTTGATTGGTCATGGCCACCAAAGAACAAATTCAAGACTATTCTAGTTCCTGACTTGGTGGACAGCTCATTTTCTTCATTCTACACTGCTGATTCACATGAAGAACCTGGGGATACTACAACTGGCCCAACAAGGAATCTAACTCGAAGAATGCTCATGCCTCTACCTCAACACAGGAGTGAAGTTCTTCATGGGCGTTAGTCCTCGGTTTTGTCCCTTTTCTTCACTTGATGACAAAGGGGGAGAAAATTTGAGAGTTAGTCTTCAAGCGGGATAAATTTATGGGCCTATAAACTTTATTAAGTTACAAACTCTTGGTTCTTCTGAAGTTTTTGATGTAATGAGTTGTGACTTAAGCCCGATGGTGTTCTGACACTTTTGAATGTTTTTCCTCGCATGCTTATTCCTCAAGTTAATTAATGCATGCATGTTGAAATTCGCCAGACACCATTTTTCATCATGCATTTCAAATTCCTCATACTATATGTCAAATGCATGCATGAATTACAAGATACAGGGGGAGATATCCATGATATATATCATCAATGTGCATTTGTTGTTTCAAGTAAATTCCTCAAAACATGCACATTTTCAGGGGGAGTTTCTCTATATCTTACCTTCAAATTCCTCAAACTCAGTACTTAAATTTCATACTAATATCCCGGTTGAAAACTTAACCTATTTGTCATCAACCACCAAAAAGGGGGAGATTGTAAGTGCATCTAGTGCCCCTTAGTGATTTTGGTGGTTTGAAGACTTATAGGTTAAGAGACTGATATGTTTGTTAGTGTGCACAGGCTCTATAAGTCGCTGAGGAGTTTGAGTTATTTGATGAAGACTTTGGTAATTCCTTGAAGACTTTGATCGCGAAGAAATTGATATTCCTCATGAAGATATTGAATATAAGGAATTCGGTGTGTCCCGAAGAAAACACACTAAAGACTTGGAAGCTTGAAGACTTACTATTTATGTTTCATTTTCTTTATACTTAAGTCATAGGAACACCGTACTACTAAAGGGGGTCGAGGTAAAACTATAGAACGAATTTACTCATGATGCTCAACCCAAACCTACATCTACCAAATCCTCAAAGTGAGGAACATGAGAGACATGATCAATTTTACAGTTGAAAGTTCCGACCGTTGCCGCGCCACGCGCCACCTGTCCCAGATCCTATCCACCCAATGGTCATATTATTAAAGGGCACTTCTGTCAAATCATGTCCGTATGCTCCCAGGCTATAAATAGCTTCCCCCACAACCACTAGCTAGTTGGCTGCTCCGAGAGAAACTCACACTAGTCATTTAGAGCAACCAAAATTCCTTAGAACCTTTGAGCGAAAATCATCAAGTGGGGAAATACCCCAAAACACCCAAACCCAAACCAAAACCCAAGTGATTAACCATCACTGAAGAAGTTATTCCTATGTGGAACCGATGCTTGTTACCTTTGAGGACTATGCATCCTCCGGACGGCTAGGCGTCATGGTCTAGAGCATCCACGAGTCAATTGTGGATCGCTGGGTGACCGAGTTTGTGAGGGTTTGGAAGTCTGCCCTAAAGACTTACCATGAGTGTTGGGCGAGGACTGTGTGTCCTTAGCTCAAGGAGAATGTGGTAGGGACTGTGTGTCCCGGGACTATGTGTCCTTTGGTTTTAATACCAAGCCGCTCCAAACCAGACGTACAACAATCACAGCGGTTGGAACTGGGTCATCAACAATTGTCTTCGTCGAGCTACTGGTTATATCTCCTCAACACTCTCATTTCATCAATTTGCATGTTGAAGACTTTCATCTGTACTGTTTGAAGTATTTGACTCAATACTTTCTATGTATTCCTCACCTCGAATTCTTCACCTGAGTTATTCTTCACCTGCTTATCATGTACTTGTGACCTATGCAAACCGATTCTCCGAAATCACGTTGAGTACTTTGCTGTAGACGTTTTTGCACTTCTGATTTTGTAATATTTCCGCTGCATTCAACTCATGGCTGAGGACTTTCCTCACTAGAAATTTCCTTAGTGATGAAATTGTAAAAATCGCCTATTCACCCCCCTCTAGTCGATATAACGCACTTTCAGGATGATGGGAATGATGCGATGATGAATGCGACAAACAAAAGAATCACACGATGAAAATATAATAAAAGAGGAATCTTGTGGAGCGTTGGTTCCCGACTGTTACACGAAGATAACAAGAAAACTCACCGGCAACTTCGTTCACCTCTCCGCACAACACTCTATCCAGTTCACCATCTCTGACTCGATGAGGTGCCACAGACATTCTCCTGGCCACTCTCGCAACATCTGGAAGTGGAATACAAGCTGAGCTAGTGAATATAGAGCCACGACATCCATCCGAGTTGCGAATTCAGTGAGTGAGCAATTTTCTGAAGATGTAGAAGAGGTTGGACGAGAGGAAAGAATGGGTTGTGAGGGAGGTAGGATATAGTACTATATACTATAGGCATGAGCCCGCCATGAGATTTTAAACGAACCTAACGAACATGACGAGTTTGACCCTAGGAATTGTCAGTGCAGATTGCGTGGCACCTCCAACCGAGCCGGATTGGAAGATGTAACCTGGTAAGCAGCCTTGTTGAAATCATATCTTTTTATAAACCGGCATAAACTACACTCACCGGATAAAGCTTGGACTATTTTTACTCAAATCATTTTCTTTTTTATTAAATCATTGTCACATAAGAAAGTTTGTTGAGTTGTACCTTATGTTAGTGTTGAAGTTACTCTTACTATAAGTAGTCTTAGCGCAACGAAAGTCTAGAAGAATTTCGACGTCGACGCTCTCCAAGAAGGGCCAAGAACACTTAACCACTAGATCACGATTGGAGCGCGTTGTTGCGCCCGTCTATTTTTCCAATAGAGTAATAGTAATTTTAAAAATATATAGACATGGAAGAACTAGAATCCTATTTTCATGAAAGAACTTATGAACCTACATCAATATTAATTATTTTATATATCTATCATCTTGTATATTTTCCGGGTCATGTTGACCATCCTCTTAGTTCCATGTCTACCAAGTTTTTTTCTAGCATCTCATATATTGGATAATAAATTTACAACATAGGCATTTCATGACCATGAATGTGCCAAGAAGTGGTCGTTCAAGGAAAGTGGAAACAAATGGCATTTCATGAAACTGATCACTATAGTATTCTTGCCAAAGCTTCTCGGCAAAACACATTGAAATAATAGTGGTGTGACATCCTTAGAAAGGCCTATTTTCTCTTAGTTACATGTATAAGTGACATCGGCAATACAATTAAAGGATGGAGTATATGGATTAATGTGGAAAGTTGTAATACTCTTACTAGATGGGTGAGCTCCTTGAAGCACAATTGCTCCCTAGGGTGGTTTTGATAATTTATCACCACATATGCATCATTGGACTAATGTGTTTTCCAAGTATATTTCGGAAAAAGTTCAAAAGATGTTATGGCTTAAGGTTTATGTGGAGATGACCCTAGATACAAGAAAGGAACGATATTGGCTCAAGCTTCAAGATAGAAGACTCTTCATTTTATATTTGTGAAAAATCACTTTTGAGTCCATAGGAAAGCCAATACTATTAAAAGGGGGTGGGGTGGTAAAATGAACTCATTGCTCAAATGCTCAAAGTTAGCCACCAAAACACACAGTCATTTTTCCCACATATCCACTGTGTCAAGTTCCACATTCACAAGTTCGGTGTCACCAACATTTCCACATAGAACCCGCCGAGTTTGAACCTCACACAGAACCCTAGCCATTCCCACCAAATCGGTGCAACCGAAACTGCATCGCTGCTACCGAGTTCAGTCTGACCGACATTCTATTGCCAAGATACACAAAATCGGAATTTCTGAGTTTGAGTATCGGTGCCACCGAGTTCTATATATAGGTCTCACCGAGATTCAAAAGTTCACACCTTCAGTACTAGTCGGTACCACCCGGTTGTCCAGTTTGGTGTCACCGAGTTTGCACTTTTGTGTGTAACGGTTGGATTTTGGCTGCTGCCTATATATACCCCTTCACCCACCTCTCATTCGTGGGAGAAGCACTCAGAACACACACTTCATTTCTAGATCCACTTCCTGAGAGAGAACCACCTACTCATGTGTTGAGACCAAGATATTCCAATCCGATCATTTGAAACTTGATCTCTAGCCTCCGCAAACTGCTTTCCACCAAATCAACCTCTCCTACCCATGCATATTCTGTCAGAGAGTGATTTTTGTTGAGGATACTATCTTTAGAAGCACAAGATCAAGGACTTCATTGATCTACCCCATCTATTACCTTTTGGAGGGTGGTGCCTCCTAGATTGGTTAGGTGTCGCTTGGGAGCCTCCTACTTCGTGTTGTGGAGTTGAACCAAGATGTTTGTAAGGGCAAGGAGATCGCCTACTTCGTGAAGATCTACCATGGGTAAGACTAGTCCTTCGTGGACGTAAGCCGTGGTGGGATAGACAAGGCCGCTTCTTTCTGGACTCTCGCAGCGGTTACCCTCCATGGGTTGAAGTCTCCACTAACATGGACGTACGATAGCGCCACCTATCGGAAGCATGCCAAAAATCGTCGTGTCAACGTCACGCGTTTGATATCCCTACCTTACTCCTTTATTTATACTTGAATGTTTACTTTCCGTTGTTATACTATTAGAACTGCATGTGTAGGGTGTACTTGACTTGCTATAACTATCGTAGTTGCCTCTCAAGTAAAATCAGGAAAAGGCAAAAAAAAAATCTTGTCAAGTAGTCTAATCACCCCGCCCCCCTCTAGACATACTTTCGATCCTACAAGTGGCATTAGAGCCTTGGTATCCATTTTTGGTTTAGCAACGTAAGAGAGTATGGCATCTAGTGAGGGAAATTACCATCGTAGACGTCTTTACTTCAATGGCACTAATTTTGCTAGTTGGAAGCATAAAACGAAAATGCATATACTTGGCTTTAATCCTCATGTTTGGGTTGTTATTTGTGTCAGTGTGCAAGGTAACTTCTTTGGAGAAGGGCATGAACCAGATCGTGATGCGAGAGCTGATGAACTGAAGATGTTGCAACTTAATGCTCAAGCCTGCGATATCATCTTCAACTGTCTTTTCCCCGAAGAATTCAACAAAATCAGTCGTCTTGAGAATGCAAAAGAAATTTGGGATACTTTGGTTGATACGCACGAAGGTACTGATTCTGTTAGAGAATCTAGGTTCGATGTGCTTCAAAGTCAGCTTGACAAGTTCAAGATGAAGGATGGTGAAGGAATCGCTGAAATGTACTCTAGGCTAGCTCTCATCACCAATGAGATTGCCGGCTTAGGAAGCAAAGAGATGATCGACAAAGTCATCATCAAGAAGATACTTAGAGCTCTTGATGGCAAGTATGACACAGTGTGCACATTGATCCAAATGATGCCAAATTACAAAGATCTCAAGCCAACTGAAGTCATTGGTAGGATTGTTGCTCATGAGATGTCACTCAAGGACAAAGATGAGCTCCACAAGAAGTCAAGCATGCTTATAAAGCTTCATGTGATGCTCCCTCTACTTCAAAATAAAATCTTGTCACTTATGAAGAGATAAGCCTCATGGTCAGAAAATTCAACAAGTTCTACAAGAGTAGAGGAAAAGATAGAAGCTCAAGTTCAAGGCATGATGAGAAGCGTTCGTCCAGTCGTGACTGAAACTGCTACAATTGTGAGAAGCCCGGACACTACTCAAATGAGTGCTCGGCTCCCTACAAAAGAAGACAAGAGTCACCTCGAAGATGAAGCTCAAGAGATGAGTCACCTCGTAGAGAGAGAAGGAGTAAATAAGATCATTATGAACGAAGACACTCACGGAGATGCAAGGAATCGGAGAAGAACGATAAATACACCAAGAGAAGTTCAAGAAGAAGACGTCAAGCTCATGTTGGTGAATGGGTCTCTGACTCCGAGACTGACCACCACTCCGAGAGAAGCTATCACTCGAACTCTGACTATAGTCAAGATGAATGTGTTGTCGGGATTGAGCTTGTTTCCACTAACTCCTACGACCTATTTGATTCACCAAATGAGGGAGTCAGAAACTGCTTCATGTCTAAAGGCCCCAAGGTATCACATCCTGATTATCTTGATTTCAATAGTGATGAGGATTACTTGTTAGGAGAAGATGATTTGCTTCTAGATAAAGCTAGAGAATGCACTGAAAATGAACTTCCTATTTATCATGCTAGTCAAGAGAAATTGAATGATGATGATAAGAAAGAAACTAAACGACTAACTCAAGAATTAAAAACTCTTAAGTTTGCTCATGAGACTACTCTAGAAGATCATAGAGAGCTTGCAAGAACCCATGAGAAGCTACGCTTCGAGAGGCTCAACTTGGAGCAAGAGTATGAGTTCTTAAAAGCAATAAATGATGATCTCCGGAAGAAGATTTCTTCTTATCAAGCCAAACGATTACTCTTGTCTAACTTTGTTCCACAAGTTAAACCTAGGAACACTAGTAACAAAGGTAAGAAGGTTTCTTCATCTAGTAACAACAATGCTAAAGTCAAATCCAATAATTTTATTGCTAGTACCTCTATTGATTCCACTAACGATTCTCTAAGCTAAGTTACACTTGAGCAAGAAAATGGTCTATTGAAAGGGATTATATAGAGAGGTGTCTTCAAGAGTCTAACCGGAAGTAAGCAATTTGAGGAAATTGTGCGCAATCAAGGAGGACATCGGAAAAAACAAGGTGTTGGCTACTTCAACGCCAACAGAGATGTTTGGGAAGAAGGTCCATATCCCACTCCCAAGTTTGTTCCCCAAGAGGAGAGGTCAACTCCTTCCGAAGGAATGAGCTCTCAAGATGGCCTTCTACTACAAGACCACAAAGGCAGGGGAAAGCTTCAAGATGACATTGACCTATTTGAAGAAGAGCCCCAAGCTAAGGTCAAGTGGATTCCCAAGGATACTACTAGCTCTACCTCAGCAAGTGCTACCACAACTCCAAGGATTCCCATCAATTTGGTATGGATTCCCAAGAGGAAGAACTAGAAGTTCTTGAGGGGTGAATCTGCCAATGAAATTCACTCTTATTCATTTTGGCAAGAACTATATGCAATCAACCTCAACCATATGCTTTAGTTCAAGGAGTCACGCATTCCCTCAAATGTAGGCAAGGAACAAGGTAATTAATGCATCTTTGGACATTATCCCATGTGTGCTTCACTCCATGTCCATAAATATTCTTGCATATGTGTGCTTTGGGACTAACCCATGTAGGTGAGAAGAGTATTAAAATAACAAGATTGTTCCCAACTCAAGATGATCTTCATCAACATATGAGCATCAACCACTACTTCACCTACTTGAAGTCTTCCATGACAAAAACCAAGGTTAGCTGATCCCTCTTTGTGGGGATATCATATCAAGGGGGAGTTTTACTCTAAGACTTGAGTATAAGCATCTCCTAAGGATGTGAACACATTAATGCTTATGTAAAAGTGGTAACCCCACTTGTGCTTAACGATGAGTATGACCTATGATCAAGTATTCTTACTTGGCTCCTTTGTCAATATACTCAAATATAGATGATGTTGTCATCGCCCAAGTGCTTGATAGATGCTAGGATGTTTGTCCATGTTTACCATGCTTTATTCATCATTCTTATTGTGTGAGCATGTTGGTCTGCATGTGTTTGATCATTCGAGAACATCCAATTGTTGTTATTTGGCTTTCGATTTATCTTTTGCCAATTGGATGGACAAGAATGCCTAGGACCCTTCTCTAGCTATCTATGATATCTCATCTCAAGTTATATTCATGCTTTATCACAAAACTTTAACAAGCACTTGTCGATCCCTCTGTGTGAAGGTGCACTCGGAGCTCCGTATCGTCAAAGTCTGCCTTCCAAAACCTCTTTGAAAACTCGGTGTGACCAACTCCACAAACTCGGTGCCACCGATTTTTCAAAGGTGATGAGGTTTTCCTATCTTGGTACCACCAAAATCGCCAACACGGTTACACCTAGTTTGCATGTCTACTATTAGTTGAGGAACTCGGTGACACAGATTTTGCCATCTCGGTGATACCGACAGCGCACGGGTATATATATCCGCGGACCAAATCTTTTGACTTCACTTCGTCAAAACCATTTTTTTGCCAAACCCTTGCTGCCTCCGAGACCCCAAGTCATCGCCTTTGTCTCCTAGAGCGTCGCCGCCTCTAGGATTCGTTGTCGTCGACGCAATCAACTCCGCCCTCGCCGCCGTAGCCGGACCGCTGATACGTCTCAAACGTATCTATAATTTTTGATGGTTTCATGTTGTTATCTTGTCAACTTTGGATGTTTTATATACCTTTTATATCTTTTTTGGAACTAACTTAATAATTCAATGCCAAGTGCCAGTTCCTATTTTTTCTGTGTTTTTGACTCTTTTCAGATCTGATTTTGGAACGGCGTCCAAACCAAATAAAATCCCCGAAATGAATTTTTCCAGAACAGAAGAAGATCGGGGGACTTGAGGGCCAAGGCAGGAGGCCCACAAGGGGCCCACAAGCCATGTAGCCGCGGCTAGGGGGCCCGCAGCTACCAGGCTTGTGGCCTCCCTAGAGCTCCCCTACCCTAGGAGTATGCGTTGAATGCTTTGTTTCGATTACTACTAAAACTTTTGCAACAAGTATATGAGTTCTTCATGAGTAATGTTGAGTCCATGGTTTAGATGCACTTTCACCTTCCACCATCACTATCTTCTTTAGTGTCGTGCAACTTTCGCCGGTGCATAAAACCACCATTAGCGTCCCTCAAAACAGCCACCATACCTACCTACTATGGCTTTTTCAAAGCCATTCCGAGATATATTGCCATGCAACTACCACCATGACATGTGCCACCACTTCTACATTGCCATTTCATGATCATAAGATAGCTAGCATGATGTTTCCATTGATGTCTATGCCATGCTAGATCATTGTCACGGTACACTACCGAAGGCATTCCATATAGAGTCATCATTGCTCTAAGTCTTGAGTTGTAAGTGTGATGATCATCATTGATGGAGCATTGTCCCATGTGAGTAAATAAAATAGGCCACAAAGCCCATTTACAAAAAGAGGCCAAAGATGCCCACCAAAATAAAATAAAAATAGGCCAAAGAGCCCACGAAAAAATGAGAGAAAAAGAGAGAAGGGACAATGCTACTATCTCCTTTCCACACTTGTGCTTCATATTAAGCACCATGATCTTCATGATTGAGAGTCTCTCGTTTTGTCACCACCATATAGCTAGTGGGAAATTTTCATTATATAACTTGGCTTGTATATTCCAATGATGGGCTTCCTCAAAATTGCCTTAGGTCTTCGTGAGCAAGCAAGTTGGATGCACACCCACTAGTTTTCTTTAAGAGCTTTCACATACTCTTAGCTCTAGTGCATCATTTGTATGGAAATCCCTACTCATTCACATTGATATCTATGGATGAGCATCTCCATAGCTCATTGATATGCCTAGTCAATGTGACCATCTTCTGCTTGTTTACCTTGCAACCTCCACCACACTCTATTCCACTTATAGTGCTAAAACCATGGCTCACACTCATGTATTGCGTGAGAGTTGAAAAAGTTTGAGAAAGTAAAGGTGTGAAAACAATTACTTGGCCAATACCGAGGTTGTGCATGATTTAAATTCGTTGTGCAAGGATGATAGAGCATAGCCAGACTATATGATTTTGTAGGGATAACTTTCTTTTGGCCTTGTTATTTTGAAAGTTCATGATTACCCTGTTAGTTTGCTTGAAGTATTATTGTCTCCACGTCAATAGCAAACTATTGTTTTGAATCTAATGGATCTGAACATTCATGTCACATAAGAGGAGTTACAAAGGACATCTATGCTAGGTAGCATGAAAGCATCAAAAATTCATTCTTTATCACTTCCCTACTCGAGGACGAGCAGGAGTTAAGCTTGGGGATGCTTGATAAGTCTCAAACGTATCTATAATTTTTGATGGTTTCATGATGTTATCTTGTCAACTTTGTATGTTTTATATACCTTTTATTTCTCTTTTCGGACTAACTTATTAATCCAGTGCCAAGTGCGAGTTCCTGTTTTTTCTGTGTTTTTGACTTTTTCAAATCTGATTTTGGAACGGAGTCCAAACGGAATAAAATCCCCGAAATGAATTTTTTGAGAACAGAAGAAGATCGGGGGACTTGAGGGCCAAGGCAGGAGGCCCATAGGGGGCCCACAAACCCTGTAGCCCCGGCCAGGGGGGCCCGCGGCTACCAGGCTTGTGGCCTCCCTGGAGCTCCCCTTCCCTTGCTCTTTGGCCTATATATTCCCTAAAATCCCAGGAAAAAAAAGGGCGTCCACAAAACCACTTTTTCGCCGCCGCAAGCTTCCGTTTCCACGAGATCTCATCTGGAGACCCTTCTTGGTGCCCTGTCGGAGGGGACTTTGGAGCTGGAGGGCTTCTACATCAACATCATTACCTCTCCAATGACTCGTGAGTAGTCCACTTCAGACCTACGGGTCCGTAGTTAGTAGCTAGATGGCTTCTTCTCTCTCTTGGATCTTCAATACAAAGTTCTCCATGATCTTCATGGAGATCTATCCGATGTAATCCTCTTTGGCGGTGTGTTTGTCGAGATCCGATGAATTGTGGATTTGTGATCAGATTATCTATGAATTATATTTGAGTCTTTGCTCATTTCTTATATGCATGATTTGATATCCTTGTAAGTCTCTCCGAGTCTTGGGTTTTGTTTGGCCAACTAGATCTATGATTCTTGCAATGGGAGAAGTGCTTGGTTTTGGGTTCATACCGTGCGGTGACCTTTCCCAGTGACAGAAGGGGCAGCAAGGCACGCATCATGTTGTTGCCATCAAGGGTAACAA
This sequence comes from Hordeum vulgare subsp. vulgare, assembly GCF_904849725.1. Classification (NCBI taxonomy): domain Eukaryota; kingdom Viridiplantae; phylum Streptophyta; class Magnoliopsida; order Poales; family Poaceae; genus Hordeum; species Hordeum vulgare. The sequence goes on from NC_058522.1 coordinate 224,799,719, forward strand.
GATGGGCTTTCATCATAGATTTGAGATTGTCCATCTACATCATGTCATCTTGCTTAAGGCGTTACTCTGTTCTTATGAACTCAATACACTAGATGCATGCTAGATAGCGGTCGACGTGTGGAGTAATAGTAGTGGATGCATAAAGAATCGGTCTACTTGTTTTGGACGTGATGCCTATATGTATGATCATTGCCATAGATAACGTCATGACTTTGCGCGGTTCTATCAATTGCTCGACAGTAATTCGTTCACCCACGTCTACTTGCTTTCATGAGAGAACACTACGGCCCCCGGGTCTATTCACAATTATCATCTCCATTTTTACTTTTACGTTGCTTTGTTTACTTTTTGCTTTCAGTTCTCACTTTGCAAACAATCTATAAGGGATTGACAACCCCTTCATAGCGTTGGGTGCAAGCTCTTTGTGTTTGTGCAGGTACTTGTGACTTGACGCGATCCTCCTACTGGATTGATACCTTGGTTCTCAAACTGAGGGAAATACTTACCGCCGCTGTGCTACATCACCCTTTCCTCTTCAAGGGAACACCAACGCAAGGCTCCAAGGCCGCGGGGGAATCCTTTGCATATTTGCCAAGGAAATCCCTATAGGCGTAGCCAGCAGCAACCGCCACCAAGTTAGGGTACGGATCCGATTTCCTTTGTGTTCCCCTATCTGATTCTTACGCATTGAGAAAGTAATTTTTCGAGCCACCATGTGCAAACCCTTCCTTCCACCAGATGAATCTCGTAGTGTAGAAGAAGTAGAAATTTTGGATCTGATCTACCACAGCATGCAACTCGGTGAGAACGAGTTTGTAAAATCGGTTCCACTGATTCTTGTTTTAGGGCTCATGAGAAACTCAGTGAGACTGAGCAGCTCTTTTCGGTGCCACCGAAAATGACTGCCAAGTCTATGTTAAGCGAGTAAGCCTTCTCGTGACTCCAAAAATGCCAACTCGGTGCCACCGATTTACATCCTGCATAAGATCATACCCTAAGTTTCAGACTTCAAATTCTCAAAAATATCTTAATTTTGCGATGATCATCCATTCTGTCTTTCCTATATCCACTTCACAAGTTATGTTGTTTGTTGCTGAGCATGTCTCTCAGTACGTCAGGTTCAGATGATAGTCAGAATGACTTCAGAGAGCAGAATGTCGAGATGGAGTCATGCACTAGTCCAGAGAAGACTGCTTCATACCCAAGTTCTGACAGTTCTCATGGCTTGCCCAAGGCAGCCACCAGGCAAAGGAAGAAGCTAGTTTCTGATGAGGAAGACTCGGACTTTTTGCCAGAAGAAACTTCAACCCCTCCTAAGACTCCTCCAAGGAAATTTGTCAGGAAGATATCTGCAAGTGCTGGTGATCTGAGAGCACCTGAATATGCCAAAAAGGGCAAAGCACTTTCCAAGGATGCACCACTGAAGAAGGTTCGTATGAAGAGGCCTATTAAGAGAACCGTCCATCTTGTTGGCAGAAATACTTCTATGTTTGAAGATCCAGAAGAAGCTGAGGAAGAAGCTCCTGAGGAGATCCCAGTTCCTCCCAAGAAGAAGAATTTGATGGCTCATGCCATGAAGTCTGCTCCTAAGCCTGCTGCTAAAGCAAAGAAGGTTGTAGCTTCCAGGAAGACCACCAAAGATATACCTGCAGCTGCTAAGAGCAAAGGCCCTGCATCCAGTATCCATGTTGCAGAAGAGGAAGAAGATGAGAATGCTCCGGTTCTCAGGAAGCTCAGACCATTCCTTCCATTCCACAATGATGCTCATCCTATAGCAGAAGATATGAAGAAGAGGAAGGATGCCAGACTTAGAAAGTGGAGAGCTATTGATCCATATGCTGTCAGAAGAAGAATTGTTGTTGATCCAATGTTTCACACCAAGGAACAACAAGATTTTTATGAGACTGTCCTGCATGACAAGAGTCCTGCTGTCAGTGATATGAGGTATGTCGATGGGGAATACATCAAGGAAAATGAGAATTTCTTTCCACATGTTCAAGAGAACTTCAGGCTAGTTGACATAGAAGATTTTGTTGGGAAGGAGATGACCCTATGGAATGACGAGCTGATCATGAAACTATATGCAACTGTTCACTTCTATGATGACTCTGTAGTGTGGATGACTGATGGTCACAAGTATGAAGCCACAATTGTTCAATGGGATGCTATCATTGGTGTCCCCAAGCAGGAAGAATCAGATGTAGATGTGTATGCACAACCAAAGCAGAATCACAACTCCATGGCCAATATGACAAGACCATTCCACGTCAGTACTTGGCCAGTCACAAGTTTGGTTCAGTATATTTTCTTCAAGCTGGCATTCCCACGACGGACACTATACGGTGATACAACCTCATACCTAAGTCAGGTGAAGACAAGATGATTATAGGATATTCTATCAACTTGCTACACCTGCTTGATACCCATACCAGATTTTGAGTGATGGATTTGATAGTTGAGACTATCTGAAGGACAGCTGCGGATCAGAAGAGATCCTCTGGATATGCACCTTAAATTCATATGCTCATCAATGCCAAGCTAAGCAAGCATGCATATCAACTTGATCGTCCTCATCTACCTCTTCAACCTGACAATGATCCAAACTCAGCTGCAGCAAGAATGGCAATAGAGGCTGAAGTTGTTAGGAATAGGCCACCTCTAGTTCCACAGCTCAGAACTCAAGCTGAGCAAATGGAATTTCTAGTGAGCACTGTCTAAGGCATGGAGAATAATATCCAAGAGATCATGCAAAATCAGAAGAGTCTTGAGAGGGTTGTGGAGACAAAATTCCACAACATGGATGTGAAGGCAACTGAGTTGACCACCATTGCCACATGGCTTCAACATGAAGTTGACTCTATGGAGATTCCACACTCAGAGGATGAAGATGAAGATGAAGATGATGATGATGATGACGACGAGGATGAATCTCTTCCTCCCACTACTACTAGGTTTAGCACCAAGCCTCGGTATGTTGTTGTTCCTGCTCAGGAGACAAGACAGACATCTTCAGCACAAGCTTCAGCACCTTCAGCACTAGCTCCAGCTCAAGCTCCTTCAGTATCAACTCCTCCAGCTCCAGGACATTCAGCATAACCTTCGCACACGGTGTTCTATCGACTCCATCATCTGCTGCCCAGTGAGATGAGTAGTTCTATCTTTTGAAAATTTTGGTAACTTGTTGCAAAATGGGGAGAAATGTATAGATCATAGACTTCGTGTGAGAGAGAGCTTTTGACTTTATTTGCTCTCCTTTGGTTTTAAAAAGTTTGGTTTTTGGATGACATTATCCTCTCTGTGATTGATCATACGCTTTATCCTGTGTGATGCTACGATATCATCTTTTAGCTATCCTTGTGATGATCACTCACTTATCTTGTTGGTGTCATGTGCATTGCTATTGTTTTTACGCACCACCAAGATGTATGTGACATGGAAGATTAACCCATGATCCTAATCAATTGTGCATTTGCATTCAAACGCAAAATTTAAATAATACACAAATTTAGGGGGGGTCTTGCTTTTCGCATACTTCTCAAAGCGTAGATGCTAATAATTGATTATATCTTTTGTCGAAGCTTTGATCTATACGTTGTCATCAATTACCAAAAAGGGGTAGATTGAAAGCACAATTGCTCCCTAGGGTGGTTTTGATAATTGATCACAACATATGCATCATTGGACTAATGTGTTTTCCAAGTATATTTCAAAAAAAGTTCAAAAGATGATATGGCTTAAGGTTTATGTGGATATGCCCCTCGATGCAAGAAAGGAACAATATTGGCTCAAGCTTCAAGCTAGAAGACTCTTCATTTTATATTTGTGAGAGATCACTTTTGAGTCCATAGGAAAGCCAATACTATTAAAAGGGGGTGAGGTAGTAAGATGAACTCATTGCTCAAATGCTCAAAGTTAGCCACCAAAACACTCAGTCGTTTTTCCCACGTATCCACTATGTCAAGTTCCACATTCACAAGTTCGGTGTCACCAACATTTCCACACTGGACCCACCGAGTTTGAACCTCATACAGAACCCTAGCCATTCCCACCAAATCGGTGCAACCGAAACTGCATCGGTGCTACCGAGTTCAGTGTGACCAACATTATGTTGTCAAGATACACAAAATTGGAATTTCCGAGTTTGAGCATCGGTGCCACCGAGTTTGGTCATCTGACCGTTAGTTACCTTTTCGGTGCCACTGAGTTCTATATATCGGTCTCAGCGAGATTCAAAAGTTCACACCTTCAGTACTAGTCAGTACCACCGAGTTGTCCACTTCGGTGTCACCGGGTTTGCTCTTTTGTGTGTAACAGTTGGATTTTGATTGTTTCCTATATATATCCCTTCACCCACCTATCATTCGTGGGAGAATCACTCGGAATAGACACTTCATTTCAACATCCATTTCCTGAGAGAGAACCACCTACTCATGTGTTGATATCAAGATATTCCAATCCAATCATTTGAAACTTGATCTCTAGCCTCTCCAAACTGCTTTCGACCAAATCAACCTCTCCTACCCATGCATATTATGTGAAAGAGGGATTTGTGTTGAGGAGACTATCTTTAGAAGCACAAGAGCAAGGAGTTCATTGACCTACCCCATCTATTACCTTTTGGAGGGTGGTGCCTCCTAGATTAGTTAGGTGTCGCTTGGGAGCCTCCTACTTCGTGTTGTGGAGTTGAACCAACATGTTTGTAAGGGAAAGGAGATTGCCTACTTCGTGAAGATCTACCGTGAGTAAGGCTAGTCATCCGTGGACGTAAGCCGTGGTGGGATAGTGTCACGCCCAAGATGCGACCCTATCCTCAATTTGGCACGAGGGCCTCGTCAGGGATAGAAGCGCATCTCGTCGTGTCGCAAGAATGGATATCGTTACAAGTACATGTACTGAAAAGAAGAGATATATTTATAGAATTGGCTTACACTCGCCACAAGCTACATCAGAGTCACAGCAGTTCAATACATAACCATCATGAAGAAGAGCAGGGTCCGACTACGGACGAAAACAAACGAGAAAAGAAGAACGACGTCCATCCTTGATATCCCAGGCTGCCGGCCTAGAACCCATCCTAGATCGATGAAGAAGAAGAAGAAGAAGAAGAAGAAGCAACTCCAAATGAACAATCAACGCGCTCGCGTCAAGTAACCTTTACTTGTACCTGCAACTGGTGTTGTAGTAATCTATGAGCCACAGGGGACTCATCAATCTCATTTCCAAAGGTATCAAGACTAGCAAAGCTTATTAGGTGAGGTATGGTTAAGTGGTGAGGTTGCAGCAGCGGCTAAGCATATATTTGGTGGCTAAACTTACGAGTCCAAGAAATAAGAGGGGGAAGATCTACACATAGCGGACATGACTACTGATGATCAAATGAATGATCCTGAACACCTACCTACGTCAGACATAACCCCATCGTGTCCTCGATCGAAGAAGGAATTCACGAAAGAGACAGTCACGGTTACGCACGCAGTTGGCAAGTTTTAATTAAATTAACTTCAAGTTATCTAGAACCAGTGTTAAAAAAAGTTTCCACGTTGCCACATAACCGCGGGCACAGCTTTCCGAAAAGATTTAACCCTGCAGGGGTGCTCCAACTAATCCATCACAAATTACCACAAACCGCATAGAAATCCTCGATCACGCCACTCGCGATCTCGTCGGATTCCTTAGTGGAAAACCTCAACTCTGAGATTACTCAAAGCATCACCGGAATCCCGATGCACAAGATATCTCGTCAAAGGTAAAAATAATCCAGCAAGGCCGCCCGGCGTGTCGACGATCCCGATAGGAGCCGCGTATCTCGTTCTCAGGACACGCGGATGAGCGACGCGTACGGTGGCCTGATAGAAATCACCCAAGTTGCCCTGGGTTGGCGCCGCACAGTGCTCTGTTTTGGACCAACACCATCAGCACTGGCCCACCCTGTATTATGTAGAATTACTCCTCGGGTAGCGCTAACTCCCTATGCATTTCAGTATTAACAGAATTATTATGTTGGGCAAATGTAGTACCAATGTTGGGCCTTGCCAGACCAGCTTTAATCTAAAACGAATTATCAAGGGGGTCCCCATAACAACCCCGGTCGTGTTAGGAGCGCTCAGTTATGGAACATAACACCGGTAGCCGAAACTAAGGGGGCAAAGGTGTAACAAAACACCAAGCTAGAGAGGCCGAACCTTCCACCTTTTACCAAGTATATAGGTGCATTAATTTAAATAGAATTTAATATGGTGATATGACAAGGAACCCATGTTAACACATGGAACCAACTACACCTGCAACTAGCAACACTAACACAAGGTTAAGCAAGCAGTAACATGGCCAATCAGTGGTTTGCTAGGTTGAACAGGTTGAAGGTTTCATGGCATTGTTGAGAGGCTGATATTTAACATGTGGTAGGCAACGAGACATAGCGACAGAAACAATAATACTAGCATGGCAATGATAGTAATGGTATCTGGGGAAATGGTCATCTTGCCTGAGATCCCTCTTGGAAGAAGAATGACTCCATGAAGCAGACGAACCGATGTAGTCAAACGGGTCCTCACATCCGACACGCTTGCGGAACTCTATCGAGATGAAGGAAACCGGAAACAAGAATCAACACACGATATTCACCACACGATGCACAACACATATGATGCATGGGCATCTGAATACATGCAAGTCACGGCATGACAATTCACACAATCAACCACTACACATTAAGTGAAGTTTAATATGCAACGAGTTGCATATTGACGAAACTCCACATAGGGGTTATTTAGTTCTATACCGATTAGGTACTCGGCAATATTAAATGTGATTAAACATGGCAAGAGGTGAAGCGTAATTAATCTACCTATCTAGGCATTTTAAATGAGGTCGGAAATGACATATAGCATCTCCGGGTCGACCTCACATGTTAATTTACAATTCTATCCAGATCTGAACTAACGCGTTTAATTATTTGTTAAATAGCAAAACAAATAGGTTCACGTGATTCTACGCATCGTTACAAGCAATTTACACATAGAGATCATCTCCAACGAAGCTACGGATCAAAAGATACAAGCACCGCAAGATATGATGGTATGAATGCAATATGTGTGCAACGACTGTCACGAGCACTTCAAAACACACAACCAGCAAGATAAAATGAAACTACACGAGATTCTAAGCAAGTTTCATATAGAGCACGGTCAAAACGGAGCTACGGTTCAACAACTACGAGCTAAACAAGAAATCACTACAATCTGCCAAAACCAGCCACATAGCATTTTCTACACCCCACAACTACGAGCTACTCAACTCCAATATGCTCAAGCAAGACATGACACGATATAGGGAAAGAAACACTACAACAAACAACTAATAACGACTAGCATGGAAGCATGGATCACTTAGGAAAAGAAGTCACAAAATGGCTTCTCACACACAGTTTCAGACTTAGTGAAAATAGCAGTTTATGAAGCTGCAGTTTTCGATCTGAAGGTATATTGACAGCAGGAACACCATATTCTACAGGACTCCAAATGGCATGAAATTTAACAGCATACTAGAGAATCCTAAAGTCTACAACTAACTCCATTGCACCAACCTCAAAAGAGCTACAGATCACAAGATAGAAGCAAGAGACGACAGCAACAAAATATAACAGATCGCTGACTTAGAAATATTTCAGCATCTCCAAATCAGCACTATTTCTAGCAACTAAAGAACAAGCAAACTACACCTAAACATGGATTTCTATTGCAAACAAAAATACCAGGGGCTAGACTAAACATCAAAGGGCAACTCTCTACTTGACAACTTAATCATAGCACGCACGGAATAAATCCTACGAAAAAGACAAGAGGGCAACATGGCAAAATATCGCGTGAACTAACTTGCTCAAAAGCTAAAACTAAATACACAGGAAAATCCTATGGATTTTTCTACCCTGAAAACATATAAAACATGTGGGGTTGCAACACAAAAATATTGCCACACGTAAATGCGAGATAATGTCCTAAACACGGAAAATAAACTAGCGGCAAATCCCTACACGCGAAAATACCAATGACTACTCTAAAATACATGGCAAAGGGGTTCCTAAAACGTGAACATTTTATCTACAGAGTTCTAGCAATTCGAACACGCGCGGAAATACATATGGGACGAGCAACCTATTGGGACAGCACGTAAAACTATGCATTCGGCACGCTAAACTACGTCAAACAAATATGCAAGTTGCAAAAACAGAGTCTACGCGCAAAACTACCCAAAATCCATATGCTACACACCTCGTTCCGACACATGGTTAAAAAGATACGAACGTTTTAAAATGCCTATATCTCCTGAAAAGGATCAAATCCTAGAACCTAAAAAAACACTAACGGGCCGAACTGGTGCATGGCGCAGGTTAGCTATCTCTCGCCCGGGCAAAGAGTAGCGAGCTTGGGCGGGAGCTGCTCACCATGGGTCGGCCTCACTGAAGAGGCGAGGTAGGCCGAGGCGCCTGGGCTAGCAGGCCGGGCGAAGGGGCGATGAGGAGGCCTCGGGAGGTTGGCCGAGGTGGGTCTGGCAAGGCCACATGGGAGGCCGCCCCACGCGGCTACGGGAGGGCGAGGCGCAGGGCCTCGTCGTCCTCCTCTCGTCGTGTCGCGCGAGGGCATGGCGGCGCCGACCGACGCGGAGGCACGAGCGCCACGGCGGGGCTCAGGACCGGCGGATCCGACAGGCTAGGGCTGCAGCAAGCCGCCTGGCTGCTCGATCCAGGAGCTCGCCATGGAGCTCGGGCGGCTCCTGGTCGACCCTGCGAATAAGAGGAGCAGAGAGGTTAGGGGGAGAGAGGAGGAAGAAAAGAGGAGAAGGGGCGGCGATGGCCAGGACGTGCAAGGGGCGGCGCTCCAGCGAGTCGCCGGCGGCGGGATTCGGCGGGTTTGAGGGAGGAGCTACAGCTCGGGGCTGCTGCTTCTCCCCAAGGAGGAGGAGGGGCGAGCTGGGGCTGCAGATCGGGGGCGGCAGGCGGATGGGCTCGGCGGGCCTCGCGTGGGCTCGCGGGCACGGCAACGGCGCTGAGGAGAGAGGAGAGAGAGAGTGTGGCGGCTAGGTTAGGGTTTCGGGGGTAGGTGGCGCGGATCCCGAGGTGGAAGGGGGGTTGTCTAAAAATGCACACGGGGACTATTTATAGACAAATGGGGGGCTAGGTTTAGCGAAATCTCGTTCCGGATTCGACTAATTCCGACCACGGGAACGGGTAAGTGGCCATGCTGTGTAGTTATTCGGAGACGAGAGGGAAAACGGGCGACCCGGCAACGTATTTTTAAAACACCGACAACCGTCTGACGGTAGACCGAATACGGTGCCACTACGGTCGACCGTTCGGGTACCAGACAGACTCCGATCGCGACGAAATTTGACAAGCGGCCTACGTAAATTAAAATACGACCGCACGTCAAATCTCAACCCAATCAGAGAAAGTTTTACGCACACTTTTTAAAACAAGATATTGACGGTGCCGCGGGCGCGTGCGTGTGTGATCGGGCTCAGAACGGACACGACGAGAACCGACAACTAACAATGGATGCAAGTTTGAAAACTGGCGGCAATGGGATGCCGATGCAATGCTGATGATGCGCATGATGCAACGATGATGCGACAAAAGAAAATAGACACGACGAAAACGGAATAGAAGGGGAATCTTCTGGAACGTCGGCATCGGGCTGTCACAGATAGACAATGCCGCTTCTTTGTGGACCCTCCGTGTGTGGAGCCCTCCGTGGAGTCTCGCAATATTTACCCTCCGTGGGTTGAAGTCTCCACTAACATGGACGTACGATAGCGCCACCTATCGGAACCATGCCAAAAATCGTCGTGTCAACCTCATGTGTTTGATCTCCCTATTTACTCCTTTATTTACACTTGCATGTTTACTTTCCGCTCCTATACTATTAGAACTGCATGTGTAGGGTGTACTTGACTTGCTATAAGTGTCGTAGCTGCGTCTCAAGTAAAACTGGGAAAAGGCAAAAAAATATCTTGTCAAGTAGTCTAATCACCCCCCCCCCCTCTAGACATACTTTCGATCCTACACTCCTCAATCTTTGGTGTACTCCCAATACTTGCGCCATATATATTTGTACAGGAAAAAATATCAGTGGAAATACTACATATACGGAACCAAAATACAACCATGGCCTTTCTGTTTAGATCAACACAAACAAACATTTTGCATAAATAACAGTCCAAGACGCAACAAATACTGTTTGGTGAACCATTTGGTCCCACTTGTTTATGTACATATATTACAAACTCAGAACTATATAAAACTTATACAAAGATGAGTGGGCGTTATTTTTATCTAGGAAGAAGCTACAGAGTCAATGTTAGCTTTAGTTGGTTCAGTGCATGTATAGAAATCACCGACACTTACGGTCGCAGCAGCATTAGTCTCCATCAAATCTAATGAACAAGAGCATGAACATATGTGAGGACTAAACTGGACTAAATTAAATATGCACCATAAAGAGAAATATCATTCCAAATTTTTGTACACAACCAGATAACCGATGTAGATGTTTTGAATAAGACAAGCATATATAGTAGGAGGATCCATTTGGCAAAAAATAACATAAAATGTAAGAGCTATTTATTCTAAAATATAATGCAAGGAAAATATAATTCTAGAAATGAAAGGACCATACAATTTGAACAACTACTCATCTAAATACCTTAAGAATCAGGGAATTCTTTATTGCAAATACTAACGTAAGAAGAAATAAATGGCGTCTAAAATTCTTTATTCCAAATCATAATGCTAATAATTTGACATATCATTATTGTACTGCAAGATGAAGCGGCAAAGTAGAGTAATCATGGTCATTCCACCGTTGTCTATCAATGTCGAACTCTAAACACACAAAGTCATTTCTAAATCATTTAGCAAACTCTTCTTCAATTTTATAAGCCACTTTTCAAGTGTATCAAGAAGTCCTTTATTGCAAGGAAACATGGCACCCAATTTAGGCGGACATGATTGCCGTCCATACGAAGCATTACTCTTCCAACACTTTTTTAGTGTGACCGAGTAGTGTGGACAAAAAGTGGCAAAATTGACAGAAATATTTGTCACAAAGAGATACACACTTTACCTATATATTGTAACCCATAAGCGTAACATGTCTATAATTTAAAATGTATGGCTACATATTCTCTTATTTAGAGAAATAAAACAACAAACTGGGTTCGTACTTCGTACATACACACTCTATGATAATAACAACAAAGGAATAACACATGAGAAGTTGAGCGACGGGGCTCTTATTCCTCGGAGAACATAATAGATATTTATTCAAAGCTCAGATAATCCACTGGAAAGAACGTCCACAAGGAGAACACCAAATTAAAAGAGCATTCAAATTTTTGAAACAAAAATAATATAGAGCTGAATATACATTTGATGAACAATTGTTTTACCTCATAGAAAATCAGCAACTTGGCATCCCTATCCTATTTTGCTCGGTTCAATGATAGCCTGTTGGACATCACTGCTGAAAGCAGTGCGATTCCGTGCTGAAGTGTGTTTTTCATGTTGCTTGAGAGAGCCCAACCACATGAATACATGAGCAACGAAATAACATTTCTTGCAAAAACGGATAACCTGCAATCCCTGCTAAAGCAGAACGACTAAAATCATGATCATAGTAAGATAATATTTTTCTAAAATGAGGAATCAATCTCAGAACACCTCCTTTAGAAGGCAGCATTCCATAAAAAATTGTCTCGAAGTCCGTACACTTAGCTCCGAAGAGACTACCCATAGCAGCAACCCCATTGGCACCAATCAAACCTGTTTTTTGTGATCCATGAAGATAAATTTCGCTCCATGGAGGACCATATCCAAGGGTAACATAATCTGCAGAGTCGTATAGACACATGTTGATCCAACGCTGACCCATCTCGGATAATGTTCCGTCGCACTGAAAAAATGCGATAGGGCACATTCGTTTTATTGAATTGAACCACACTGAGGCATGCAAAACAAGGATTAGCTAAAAGAGAGATGCACATAGGTAGGACGCGGAGACCACGATAATAAACCAGGCCTGTATATGGTGATGTGAGCTATATATGCTTACGCTTTTTCAGGAAAGCATGAAGGCAACATATGAAGAGCATCATCTTCTATTTTACGAAGAGCCTCTATATGCATAAATTGAACAGTAGATGCACACTTTTTAAGGATTTCTTGGTTGATCTTGTGTGCATCACCAAGCATGGCACTACAAGCAGGGTCCCAAACAACCAATGCACAACCATGGGTCTGACCACGCTCCTTGCATACATTGACAGAGTTTGCCTGTGACTTCAGCAAAGCTCTTCATGAGAAAAGCTCCTTCCAGAAAGACTTCATTCCTTTGTACGCATTAACGCCCACAAAAGCATCCTGACATGAGAAAATGCAAACATGTATAAAGATCTTGTTTTCTTTCCCGTGAGAACGAACATGAGAAAACAATCATCTATAAAAATAGCTCTACTAAATTAATGTAAATTACTTGCTCGAAGGCCTTAAAACAAACAAAGTCTGTTGGCTATCAGAATAACATCTATGTGAAGCCAAAAGAATAACTTGATAGACCATGGTAAATGAGGCATGCAATAAATGCCAACAACTTTATGATAACTAAGAATGGAGTATCGACTATTAAAATAGGTAAATCAAAGATTGAATTTAAGCTTCATTATTCAGCGGTAGATCCTAACCATATGTGTTCTCAAAAAACTAAAAGATCTAAAGCATGCACCTAAATAAAATAGCAAGATGACTGGACTGGTATACTGACTAGCACCCGTTGTGTGCAGTGCGCATCATGATCGCCATATACTCCCTCTCTCTCGGACTCCGTGACGGCAGGAAGAGCCGCCTGCGCACTATGACCACACAGAACGGTAGAACCCATAGAGCAACAATACATTGAAAGAGACACCAAGAAACCATTTACCTGTACATGCGCTTCTCCTCCTTAATAAGCGGTGGCCGGAACATAAGCCACGAGGCATATCGATCTTGAGCACGCGCGGTGACCACGGGGAGCGGGGGCGCCTTCTTCTTCTCCTAGTCCTTGCCAACCTTCTTGTTCTTGCCACACCTCTTCTCTTCTCGGACTACAAGGCGCAGCCGCAAGGTGAGCTGGGAAGTCACCGTTGGCTCCACTTCTGGAGGTGGAGGTCGCGGGAGAGGTGCCGTCTTTCAATCCTCGTCTCACTAGTAAGACATGGTGTTATTTAAGGAGAGCAGAGCAGTTTCCAAGGGCATGATTGCGAGCTTGAAGGAGGACTTCCGTCTCAGTAGCGAGCGGATGAACCAGGTTGTCGGGTTTGCGAATGGGTCACGTGGTCGCCCCAAGCAGTGGGTCTCCTACGAATGGGCTAGCGGAAGGCCCAATGCATCAGATGCCTTGGTTTCGGCCTCCACAGCAGCAGCCCACACAATAGACGGGCTGAATTCCATAAACTGCGCGGATCAGCTCGACTAAGAGCTAAATCCAACAGCCAGAAACTCTTAATTAATGAAATCCAACGGTCAGAAATGTCTAATCGCTGAGAGGGCAGGGATTAGGTGTCATTTTACTGTCCTTAATTCGTCGCTTTCTAGAAAAGTGGACACGCGATGACCATTGGGCAGTTCCATGCTCCTTTTCACCTTTAGCTCAGGCGTGACTCATGGTCAAACCGTCTGGTGTTAAGACGCCTTCACGTGTACCCAACACACATGTCATTAGGCACGATAGGGAGAGGCCAGATTCTGAAATAAGATTTCTAGTGTTAGAGCCTTTCTAGCAGACCACGTATAACGCCTTGACCCGCAAAATAACTGTTAAAATATGGATCAACGTAAAAATGTTGTCTGACCAGACCCCGCAAACGTCTCCAGTCCGTAAAACTTTTTGCAGAGCGCGGTAAAATGCCCACCCCAACCCACGAAAACGCATGTTCTCCCTCTCGCCCCGACGGTGCCCTATATATATCGGGAGCGATTAGTGGGTGGGACATTTAAGCCCGCACTTTTCCCTCACCCACCGCCGTCGAGCTGGCGCCTTCGATTCCGGCCATACTAGCCGTCGGGATCACGCTGGCGACCCGCCACACGCCCGAGATTGTCCTCGACCACTCCCTCGTGCCTCGGCTCGCAGGAAAGTTGTAGATCGGCGGATGTTTGTCACGGCCACCGGATTTAGCATTTCCGGTCATGGATTGGTTGGGGAGCACCCCGCACAGCCCCGGCAAAGCGCGAGCGCCACATGCAGGTGCTGGTTCGTCCTCTAGTCGTCGTCGTCGTCGGTTTGCCGGCAAGGACTCTTCCGGGTGTCGCCCGGGCACGGTGCTCGCGCAGCGACATCGGCAGGTCACAGTGTGACGACTGCACTAACACGGTGCTGGAGCTCACATCTAGCACGTGGCAACACCTCGGATGTGTATTCTTCAAATGCCATAATGACGGGACGTGTTCTTCTTTTTGTTCGTCTTTGTCAACTTATTTGGTTAAATCTCGGTAGCTTATTGAGGTGTTCATGTGTGTAGGAAGGTGGATGCTCATTTTGGTATTGAAAAGAAGAATACATCGATTTATTGATAGGAAGAAACTTAATAGATGCTCGTGCACTCCTTAGTATAATTGATGCTAATGATGCAGTTGTATGTGCAATTAGAAAAGAAATTAGAGGAGAAGCAACGTCTAATTCTTTGAAGTCAAAGCCGAAGAATGAAGAATGTAAGATCAAGAATCCGCAGATCAACAACGAATGCATGGAGAAGATATTGGTCCAACTAGTAAGAACAGTTATGAAAAAATGCCTAATTGTGATTTTTGTTTTCTTTGGCCCTGCTATTTTAGCGAAGATTTGATGAACTACTATGTATCAAATGCCTTTGAAGGAAAATAAAAAAAGCAAATAAATGTGTTTTCATGTTCGAAATTAAAATGCAAATAACTGATTTACGGCGGGGCCAGCGTGGGCGGCGGCCGAGCAGACCCGCAAAACGGACCCGTAAAAAATATTCGCTGCTGAATATTATTTTTACGGATCTATTTTGCAGGGTCTGGGGATGGCAATGGGTACCCATTACCCGCGTACCTTCTGGGTAAAAACCATATTAGGATACGGGTATGGGTCAAAAAAATACCCATGGATACATAAACGGGAAAATTTGAAACCCATTAGGTATAGTGGGTATGGGTATGGTTTAGTATAACCCATACCCGTGTACCCATGTACCCTCATATAATTTAAAAATAGGACTTAATTATTGTTTATCAACATATTAAACATATTATATGTACAAAAATCCGGCAGCAAGCCCACGTCCAGAATGTGTTATTGTTTACGAATGTGTATTGTTGTCATGAAGTGTTGTTGTTTATACGTTATTATTAAAAGTTTTTGTTTATGACTTTGTAATACTCAAATTGATGTGTTGCAAAAATGGGTAATTTTATCCGTGGGTATCCATTTACCCTGACGGGTGATGGGTATGGGAAAAAGTTATACCCGTTGATGGATATGGGTATGGGTGATGGGTAAGGTTTGAGACGACGGGTAAGGATATGGGGTGGCTCCACCCGTACTCAAACCCGCCGCCCACGCCGACCCGCAAAAGCATTTTTACGTGACCTGTAAACGACTTTTGTAAGCATTCCTCTCCCACACAAATAATACTCTAGCAAGAGCTATGACGGGTGCCACTCACATCTTACAGTCGTAAGCATTCCTCTCCCATATACAAGACCAATGCAAGTCGCAGTCACATCCTACAGTTGTAAGCATTTCCCTCCTACACAAGACCAATGTAAATCCCGCGACATTTTTGTAAGATCTAACCGACCAAACCCTTGGATCAGTGTAACTTCACCAAATAACACAATACAATTTGGGAAAGAAAAATAGGGAAAATCTAAGTAACGACGCCGCACCTCTTCCTTCCCGTGCGGCGGGCGCGCAGCGATCTGAGCGGGCATCGTACGGCCCTGCAGCGCGACGGAGTATTTTATCGTTGAATTTTCAAAAAGTTTTATCTCTTAAACTATAAATCCAATTAACGATCCGTTTTTATCGTTAGCTTTCTTGCAACGAGATCTTCAAAATTAGATCCATGTCGACATGTTTCGACAACTTTTTTTTCATCGATAGTTGTCAGATTACTATTACTTAGTTGTTAGATTATGAGACACTTAGTAGCCATATTTAATTAACCTAATTATCAACTTGGCAATTGTATGTATAGATTTTTGTCAGCTATGCTTGTTTAAATCCGAAGACCGTGTTTAACAAATTATTGTTGTCTTGTAGCAATTTTCATTATACATGATATAAACGCATGCCATAGGTTTAGTTTACCAATTTAAATATGTCAACTTGTCATATTTACATACAACTTTGTCAGAAAAATATTTTATGTGTTTGCTAGTTTAACTATGCCGACTTGTCATATTTACTAACAATTATCAAAAAAAAGATTTTGTCTAGTCGTTGATTCTAAATATACTGAGTTGTTATATTTTTACATGTTATCGTCCTAAAAATGTCGTTTGTGCTTGCTCGTTTGATTATGTCGAGATGTTATATTTATACGCAATTTCTAAAAAATATGACGATTAAGTTAACTTTTATCAAACAAGTATTTACTAATATGACAAGTACGTACAACAAATGTAATAAGTATGAGAAACAAATAAGTTGTCGAAACATATCGACATGGGATAGAGTTTTAAAAATTTCGTCAAAACAAAGTCAATGACGAAAATGAATCATCAGTTGAATTAATGGTTTGAAAGATAAAACTTTTTAAATTTTAATCACTTTAAAAAAATCTGACGACATCATTACATGCATGACAAAGGAAAAGGGTTTGGCGGCAGCATCACATTGCTTTTTTTTAAGTAACATGATTAGTAAAGCATTAAAGCAACGCTATTTTTTATTAGGATGGTGATTAGTTCGGTCGCCGCACCGCAAGACGCAGGTGCGGCGCCGCTGGGTAGCGTTGTCCAAATATGATTTCAAGAACTTGGCACCACATGTCTGCCACCTCCTGAACAAAATTCCAAAACCGAATTACATGAAACACTGAATGAAAGAAAAGCCTAGATATTTACATCAGAAGTGGAAATTCTAGCATCCTACCCGAGGAGTCCCAAGGGGCGATAAAGGAACACAACAGACGCACTAGGCCAAGGAATCAGTGGTTCTCATTCGGGACATAGAAATCGAATGTGACATCAACATTACCAGACGATTCTCCAGTGTCCTTGAAGTCAACACCAACGATTTTTCCTCCGTACTGCTCTTCAGATTCCTGGTACTCGGGCTTCACACGGCGCACTGGAACAGTTACAGAATACACAGTGCCAAGGCCAGCATCGGTCGAGATATCCACTTGTACATTATCACGCGATTCAATCTCGACAAATTCAGATAGCGCCTCAACAACGCTTTCCACTATCTTTTTCTTTGCTTCGTCACTGACCTCGCACCTGTCGGAGAATAGAATCATCTTCAGCCTCTGCTTTGCAATACTTGCATTTGTGTTCTCATGTATGGTTGGTGCTGGGAAGATTATCTCCCAAGCCAATTTCAGACGGTCAAGAAATCCCATATTAACAATACTGTGAAGGAAGCCGTCCATGTCTTGAGTAACAGGAGAGAAGTCCCGCCTTGAAAGAGCAGAGCAGGCACTAGATCGCACTAGACAGCTTTGACGCTCAACCCGTAGTCGTCCCAGTGTAAGCATGAGCCTGCTAGATGTTCCACGAGGAAAAGCACGAAAGCATCCCTGTGGAATTATATAAATAGGTCAGGCTCTACTACTTAAAAGAAAAATAGTGATCCGTTTTCTCCTATGATCCTCCCCTACCTCTCCATTTTTGATTTTTTTTCCCCCTCCTATCTCTGGTCTTTTTCACCGGTTTTCCTTGAAAACCATCTTAACTGCCCCACCATTTATTGACTTACCAAATAAAATTATGTCTTCTTTCGTAAGCTACCAAGTTCTTAACAAACAGGTGATTTTTTATTTAGGTAGGTTAATCACAGACATGATTTTATAAAAATTTCGACAATCACATTAATACGGGCATGTAAATCATGGGCTAACATGCTAGAATATTTATATCATGTTGCAACGCACAGGCAATTATCTAGAGTAGTAAATAAAAAAATGTGAACATAATTTCAAACAAATGTACAAGTTAGGTCATGCATGCAATGCAAGGCAGAAGAAAACATAACTTCACAAAATAATCAATTTAAAAATTCGGTCGGCTGAAAGAACTATGGTAGGAAGAAACACCAAGCATGGGTGAGCAAGACCAAAGACAAACGAGTGTTTCACTAACTGTGCTTTAGTAAGGGTCCTAGTATATTCAGCATCAAGATCCTATGATTGCATCTCTGCAGCACACACATTATGTTATGACCGGTACAACGTACCAATGGACAGGGTTAATTACGGGCTTAGCCCAAGTTATCTTACCTATCTTAGAGTCCAAGTTATATTAGAAGTTAGAGTCCAAGTTATCTAGGGTTTAGTGAAGGCTGTCCTCCTATATAAACACATATACCCCTTCGGTATTAAGCAGACAATAAACAGTATATTCTGTTGTCGTCTCCCTCAGGAGACGAGAGCCCCAAACCCTAGCCGCCTCTCTCTCTCACGCCGCGACGGCGCCCAACCGCCGGCGTCCCCAACCTCGCAGCCCGCACTTCCACCCCTACAACCTACGTCCGAGACCTGGTAGAACCCTAGCCTCTACCAATTTGGTACCAGGTAGCTTGGGTTCGATGAGTTTGTCGGACCTTCCCACCACCACCGCCACCGCCACCACCGCCTTCCCTGCCACCTCGCAGCAACTGCCGCCGCCACACCACTCGCCGCCGCCGGCCACCTCAGGTCCGGCCGCCTCCGGTCCCGCGGCCCTGGCGGCCGAACCCGCCCCCGTCCTCTCCCCGGCGGAGATGTCCTCGGCGATCCGCGACCTCAACCTGGCGGTCTCGAACCTCCGGACTTTCCTCCAGGCTCCGTACGCAACCCCGCCACCACCGCCTCCGCCGGCAGCGCCCTTCGCGCCACCGCCCCCGGCCACTGTCGCGCCCCAGGGCCTGCCGATCACCCAGGTCCGGTGGCCGCCGTCGCCGTCCCCGCTACCGACGTGGATTGACACGCCGACCTACACAACAGCGCCACTACAGCCGACGGTGTTGCAGCCACCCGCCCCCACCTTCGGGGGGTTCGGCGAGTACACTGATCCGTACGCCGGGAGCTCCGTGGTGCCGCATCACTCTCCTTTCGCCGCGCTGGGTCGTCACGAGGGCACCAATGCGGCCTCGCCACACGTGCAGCAGCCACCCCGCTTCACCAAGCTGGAGTTCGCCACCTACGACGGCACCGTCGACCCCCTGAACTGGCTCAATCAGTGCGACCAGTTTTTTAGGGGGCAGCGGACCATGGCGTCCGACCGCACGTGGATCGCCTCCTACCACCTCCGTGGCGCCGCCCAGACTTGGTACTACGCCCTCGAGCAGGACGAGGGCGGGATGCCTCCGTGGGAGCGCTTTCGCGACCTGTGTCTCCTCCGGTTCGGCCCCCCCATACGTGGGAGCCGCTTGGCCGAGCTCGGTCGCCTTCCCTTCACCACCTCGGTGCAGGACTTCGCCGACCGCTTCCAGACGTTGGCCTGCCATGCGCCTGACGTCACGGCTCGCCAACGCGCCGAGCTCTTCGTCGGCGGCCTTCCCGACCACATCCGCATCGACGTCGAGATGCGCGACCCCCAGGACCTGCAGACGGCCATGTATTACGCACGCGCGTACGAGCAGCGCGCCAACGCCCTGCAGCAGGCGTTCCCAGGCCGCGGCACGCGTCCCCCGACCCGCCCCGCCCCGGCGGCCGCCACCCCGACAAGCCCCGCCCTGCCGGCCGCTACTGCGGCTGCCCCCGCGCCGACACGCACCTTCTGGCACTTGACGTCGGCCGAGCAGCTCGAGCGGTGCCGCAAGGGCCTGTGCTTCAACTGCGACGAGCTGTATGCGCCGGGTCATACGTGTGCCCGCCTGTTCTACTTGGAGACCGTCGACAACGCGGAGGAGGAGGCCCTCACCGCGGAGCTCGACGCCACCACACTCTCCGAGGCCGGCGTCACGACCTACGGGCCGGTCGACGCGACCGCCTTCGTCGTATCCCTTCATGCCATGGCTGGCATCAAGACGGCAAAGACGATGCTGCTTCCGGTGACGATTAACGGGGAGCGTCTCACCGCGCTCGTGGACACGGGTTCGACGCACAACTTCCTGTCCGGGGACGCCATGCGCCGCCTCGCACTCCAACCGGCGGGCTCGGAGAAGTTCAGCGTCACCGTCGCCAACGGGGACCGCCTTGCTTGCCAGGGGGTGGCGCGGCAGGTTCCCGTCCTCATCATCGACGAGCCGTTCTCCATCGACTGTGTCGGCATCGACCTGGGCTGCTACGACTTCATCCTCGGCATCGACTTCGTGTCCACTCTCGGCCCCATCCTTTGGGACCTCGATGTGTTGTCCCTCATCTTCTGGCGCGAGGGCGGCCGTCGCGTTCAGTGGACAGGCATCGGCGGCTCCGGCGCCGTGACTCCACAGCTCCAGTTGATGGCGGCCGCACTGGACGAGGCGCATCCCCTCCTGGCCGACCTCCTGCAGCAGCACAGCGACATCTTCGACGAGCCACAGGGCCTCCCTCCCGCGCGGCCCTGTGACCACCGCATCCACCTGCTGCCGGACACGGCACCTGTAGCCGTGCGTCCGTATCGGTACCCTCAGCTGCAGAAAGACGAGCTCGAGCGTCAGGTGGCGGTCATGCTCGCGCAGGGCATCATCCGGATTTCGACATCGCCGTTCTCCGCCCCGGTGCTCCTTGTGCGCAAGCCCGACGGCACATGGCGCTTCTGCATCGACTACCGCGCCCTCCACGCCCTGACGTCCAAGGATAAGTTCCCCATCCCCGTCGTGGATGAGCTCTTGGACGAGCTACACGGAGCGCGCTTCTTCACCAAGCTCGACCTTCGCTCGGGCTACCATCAGGTGCGCATGCACCCTGACGACATCGAGAAGACGGCGTTCCGCACTCACCATGGCCACTTCGAGTTCCTGGTGATGCCGTTCGGCCTCTCCAACGCGCCGGCGACCTTCCAGGCCCTGATGAACGACGTGCTCAGCCCATACTTGCGCCGCTTTGTGCTTGTTTTCTTTGATGACATTCTCATCTACAGTGCATCTTGGGCGGAGCACCTACAACACGTGGCCATCATCTTCAATGAGCTTCGAGCGCATCGTCTTCACCTCAAGCGCTCGAAGTGTTCGTTCGGCACGACCTCCGTCGCGTACCTGGGGCAGTCATCTCGGCGGACGGGGTAGCGATGGACGCGGACAAGGTCGCCGCCGTCGCCGCGTGGCTGATCCCGCGGTCACCGCGGGCGCTCCGCGGCTTCTTGGGCCTCGCCGGCTACTACCGGAAGTACATCCGGGACTTCGGCCTCATCGCCGCGCCACTGACGCGTCTCCTTCGACGCGACGCCTTCTCCTGGGACGAGGAGGCGACTACGGCATTCGAGGCTCTCCAACGGGCGCTCACGACAGGACCCGTCCTCCAGATGCCGGACTTTGATATGCCGTTCATGGTGGACTGCGACGCCTCTGGCATCGGCTTCGGCGCCGTCCTCCACCAGGGCGAGGGACCGCTCGCCTTCTTCAGCCGCCCCTTCGCCGCTCGCCATCATCAGCTCGCGGCCTACGAGCGCGAGCTTATTGGGCTGGTTCAGGCGGTGCGCCACTGGCGGCCTTATCTTTGGGGCCGGTCATTCCGTGTGCGCACGGACCACTACAGCCTCAAGTTCTTGCTGGACCAGCGCCTCTCCACAGTTCCGCAACACCAGTGGATGAGCAAGCTCTTTGGCTTCGACTTCATCGTTGAGTACCGCCCCGGCCGTCTCAACACGGTCGCCGACGCCTTGTCCCGCCGCTACACTGAGGATGTCGCGGACGACGTCGCCATGGCTGGCACTATCATGTTTATTCGCTCCGGGCCATCTTTCGCCTTCATCGACGACATTCGCCGGGCAACTTCGACGGTCGTGGACGCCCAGGGCCTGCGCCAGCGCCTTGACGCCGGCGAGCTGGACGCGCCCTGGTGCTTGGACGAGGGGCTGCTCCTACATGGCCGCCGCATCTTCGTGCCCGACCATGGCGACCTACGCCACCAGGTCCTGACCTTGGCGCACTCTGCAGGGCACGAGGGCGTGCAGAAGACTCTCCATCGTCTCCGTGCTGATTTTTACATCCCCGGTGATGGCGCGATGGTCCGCGACTGGGTGCGGTCGTGCGTGACGTGCCAGCGGAACAAGACGGAGACACTACGACCCGCGGGTCTACTGCAGCCGCTGGACGTACCCTCCCAGGTGTGGGCGGATATTTCCATGGACTTCATCGAGGGCCTTCCCAAGGTGGCCGGCAAGTCCGTCATCCTCACGGTGGTTGACCGCTTCTCCAAGTACGCGCACTTCATCGCCCTGGGTCATCCATATACAGCCGCCTCCGTGGCGCGGGCCTTCTCCGACGGCATCGTCCGCCTCCACGGTTTTCCGTTGTCCATCGTCAGCGATCGTGATCCCGTGTTCACGGGACATGTCTGGCGGGATCTCTTTCGACTGGCGGGCGTGAAGCTCCGCATGAGCACGGCGTTCCACCCTCAAACAGACGGCCAATCCGAGGTGGTCAACAAGGTGATCGCCATGTACCTGCATTGTGTTACTGGTGATCGTCCACGAGCTTGGGTGGACTGGTTGGCGTGGGCGGAGTACTGCTACAACACCTCCTATCACTCCGCCCTGCGCACCACGCCTTTCGAGGTGGTCTACGGGCGCCCACCTCCGGCGATGCTCCCTTACGAGCCTGGGACGGCTCGGTCCGAGACGGCGGGCAACTTACTCCACACCCGCGACGACATTCTGGCTGAGGCACGCCAGCATCTTCTCCAAGCACAGCAGCTGGCTCGGAAGTACTACGATGCTCATCATCACGAGGCGGAGTTCGCGGTGGGCGATTGGGTGTGGCTGCGCCTCCTCCACAGGACCACGCAGTCTCTGGACCCGCGCTCCAAGCGCAAATTGGGACCTCGCTACGCCGGTCCCTTTCGTGTGCTGGAGCGTGTCGGCACACTCGCATACCGCTTGGAGCTGCCAGCTGGTTCTCGCCTCCACGACGTCTTCCATGTCGGCTTACTGAAGGCCTACCGCGGGGACCCTCCTGCAGCGACGCCGGCCCTTCCTCCTACTTCGGATGGCCGCCTCCTTCCAGCTTCCGCACAGGTGGCGAAGGTGTTGCAGTCGCAGCAGCGTCGCGGCGTCTGGCATGTCTTGGTACAGTGGACCGGCCTGCCAGAGGAGGAAGCGACTTGGGAGAAGCTCGACGATTTCCGCCAGCAGTTTCCAGATGTTCAGCTCGAGGACGAGCTGTTTGAGAAGGCGGGGAGAGATGTTATGACCGGTACAACGTATCAACGGAGGAGGCCCAATGGGCAGGGTTAATTACGGGCTTAGCCCAAGTTATCTTACCTATCTTAGAGTCCAAGTTAGAGTCCAAGTTATCTAGGGTTTAGTGGAGGCTGTCCTCCTATATAAACACATGTACCCCTTCGATATTAAGCAGACAATAAACAGTATATTCTGTTGTCGTCTCCCTCAGGAGACGAGAGCCCCAAACCCTAGCCGCCTCTCTCTCTCTCACGCCGCGACGGCGCCCAACCGCCGGCGCCGGCGTCCCCAACCTCGCAGCCCGCACTTCCACCCCTACAACCTACGTCCGAGACCTGGTAGAACCCTAGCCTCTACCACATTATGACCCCAAAAATGCTAGACATACAAAGAGTTACATAAGGTTACACGCTGACTAGGATTCTTTATTTCTAACTAACCACTCCCCCCTGATTTTTAAGGAGGATGGGACCCTCATTCCCCTTAATCTCCAATCAAAATCCATCTGTTTGTAAAACCCATGTAAACTTATGTATGTGTAGCATTGCTATTATGACCCCTAGTAGAATCCACGGCCAATACCTGATGTCATACTATTTTTTATCAATTATGCAACAACAGGATTATCAGGGTCTACATGATACCTGCACAACATGGCCAATACCTGTAAAACAGGTATACGGCAGCAAGCACGTAAACACACTGGAAGAATCTAGTACTGACCTAGCCTTAATTACTGAAAAGTAGATAAAAGTAAACGACCATACTCTTCTCCGCTTTACTGAGAAGGGGCTATAATAGACGAGACTTGACCAACAAGCCGGTAAATCTATTCAAACTCTAATACAATCTCTAACCTGAGTACCTGTGTCATGTGGGGCCAATCCTATAGGCGCAAGGGCCCTGCACCTGCCTAGTTATGTCCTAGTTTAATTAATAGAGTCCTTTTAGATTTGAGAGTCTGGGTATTAAGTTGGAAAGGTTTAGTCCCGAAGAAGGTTACCCTGCCAACACCCAATTAGAGTTGGAGTCTACAATCCAGGTCTTGTAATCAGGCTACTTATAGCCACCCCTTGGGGATCAATGAAGGCAAGCAGAATATAACCTAACCTCTCTCCCCTCGTGCATCTACGCCTCGGCGCCCCTCCTCACCTCCTTCCCTGACAATAGGTCGACGAGGGGTTCGCCCTCGTCCTCCAATCTCTCACGAATACAACCTCCACTCCAACCAGGGCCCAACCCATGACAACTTGGTATCAGCTTCCTCGTCGATCCCGGCAGCCATGTCCCCGCCGCCGCCCCTTCCGCAAACCCTAGAAGAACTCGCCGCCAAACAGCAGGAGGACCATGACGCCGTGATCGCTACTCTCAACAGCCTCTCCGAGGAAAACCACACCGCCAGGACGGAACGCATCAAGGGCCCTGCCACCCTCAAATCCATCGCCGAGACGCTGAAGTCACTCCAAGGCCAGCTCGCTGATGCGTCGCAACAACAGGGCGCGCAGAATCTGGCCCTCCTCCGGCTTGAAGGCAAGGACACGCCTCAACTTGGTGGCCTCGGGCTCAAGCGGCCTCCAGAGGCGACGTCCCACACCGGGGCCACGACCAACTCTGCTGTCGTGTCCGATCAGTCCGATCGGCCTATGCGCCTCTACAAGATCGACTTCCCCCTCTTTGACGAGGCCAGCGATCCATGGCCGTGGTTGCCGCGCTGCAACCTTTTCTTCCTCGGTCAGCGGACGCCTGATTCAGACAAGACGTGGCTCACTTCCTACCACCTCACCGACGTCGCCGCCTTATGGTATGGCCATCTTGAGGCAAAGTTGGGCCAGCGGCAGTCTTGGAACGAGTTCAAAAAACTCACCGCTAACCACTTTGGACCACCGACTCGCGCCAACCCCTTTGGCGAACTGATCTCCACTCGCCGCTCCGGCACCATGGCGAAGTACTCCAAGCGCTTCCTCGAGAATCTCTCTCATGTGCGCCCATTGCCGATGACGACGAGCATGATATCTTCAACAACAATTTGGGCGAGCCCATGAAAACTCGGGTCGAGATGCTTAAACCTGAGACCCTGGACGCCACTATGGATTTGGCAATCTCGTTCGAGCACCTCAATACCGTCACCCGAGCCATGGCCGCCATTGCACACCCAGTCGTCCACTCCGCCCCATGGCCACCCCCAGTTCGGCCTTACCGGACTCCTCCAGCTCCATGCCAGTGCTCGTCTTCAAAAAGCTCACTCAGACCGAGATGGATGAACGGCACGCTAAAGGCCTTTGCTTCAACTGTGACGAGAAGTTTGCTCGGGGCCATCGCTGCAAGCGCCTTTTCTACATTCAGTCAGCCGACGACGACGAAGAGCAGTTCGAGGATTTCCAGGACGCCAAAATCTCGCTTCTGGCTGTCATCGGGATTCCCACCAGCGACACCATGCAGGTCACTCTTCGCATCGGGGATCGTGACCTGGTCGCCTTGCTTGATTCCGGTAGCACTCATAACTTCATCCACGAAGAACTGGCCGCTGTCGTGGGACTGCCTTTTTCCTCCGACCGCCGCCTCGGAGTCACGGTCGCTAATGGTGACAAGGTGACCTGCCGCGGACTCCTTCAGCAGGCTGCTCTCACGATTGAAAAAAAGCGTTTCATTGTCGACCTGCACACCATACCATTGGGTGGATTCGACATCGTCCTTGGCACGTGTTTTCTCAAAACTCTCGGGCCAATTCTTGTGGGATTTTAATACCCAGTGGATGTCGTTTTGGCACTCGGATCATCGCGTGGAGTGGTCAAGACTGGGCTCACCCGGACGGCCTGCCCATTTACATGTGTGTGACGGCAAGGACCTCCTTGACAACCTCCTAACCACATTCCCCGACGTTTTCACCGACCCCCAGGACCTGCCACCACTGCGCGCCCATGACCATCATATTCACCTTATTCCCGGGACTCAGCCCGTTGCTATACGACCCTACCGCTAACCGACTATTCAAAAGGATGAACTAGAGAGACAATGTGCTGAGATGCTGGCCCATGGTCTTATACGTCATAGTTCCTCGGCGTTTTCGTCACCCGTTCTCCTTGTCAAAAAGCATGATGGTACTTGGCGTTTCTGCATCGACTATTGGGGACTCAACCTTGTCACCATCAAGGACAAGTTTCCTATTCCAGTTGTCGATGAACTGCTGGATGAGCTTAAAGCCGCCCGATTTTTCACCAAGCTGGATCTTCGGTCCGGTTACCACCAAGTTCGGATGGCCCCTGAAGATATCCACAAGACGGTGTTCCACACCCATGAGGGCCTCTTTGAGTTTGTGGTGAAGGCTTTTGGTCTGACCAACGCTCCCGCGACGTTCCAAGCACTCATGAACGAAGTACTCCGCCCCTTCCTTCGTTGGTGTATGCTTGTTTTCTTTGACAACATTTTGATATACAGCTCTTCCTGGTCGGATCACCTTCATCATGTCAAGCTCGTCTTGGAGGCTATGCATACACATCAACTTTTTCTCAAGCGCTCCAAGTGCTCATTTGGGGAGGAAACCATGGCTTACCTTGGTCACGTCATCTCTGCAGCAGGAGTTGCCGTGGACAGCGATAAGGTTCTCGCCGTGGTGGACTAGCCAGTTTCGCGCACTGTCCGAGCTGTGCGTGGTTTCTTGGGTCTTGCCGGCTACTACCAAAAGTTCATCCGGGATTTCGGCACCATTGCAGCACCCCTCACAGCGCTACTCAAGAAAGATGGGTTTCTCTAGACATCTGAGGCGACCACCGCGTTTGAGACTCTCAAGACTGCTCTTACCACAGCCCAAGTGCTTCACTTACCGGATTTTGCCGTTTCGTTTGCTGTGGAATGTGATGCATCCGGGTCCGGTTACGGTGCAGTTTTGCATCAGGGCGGCGGGCCGATTGCCTATTTCAGCAAGACCATCCCTCTGCGCCATGCCTCTCTCGTCGCTTACGAGCGGGAGCTCATTGGTCTGGTGCACGCCGTGCGGCACTGGCGGCCCTACCTTTGAGGGCGTGCTTTCGTCGTCAAAACCGACCACTACAGCCTCAAGTTTCTGTTGGACCAACGTCGGGCTACCATCCCCTAGCATCATTGGGTGGGTAAGCTATTGGGATTCGACTTCATTGTGGAATACAAACCAGGTCGCAAAAACATCGTCGCCGACGCTCTTTCTCGCCGTGATGCTCCTTCAGGCCATGCACTCGCCATCGCCGGGCCTTTCTTCGATCTATTTGAAGCTCTCCGTCAGGCCGCTCACACTGACCAGACGCTCGTCACATTCAGGGAACAGCTAGAGTCTAGCGAGTTGGGACAGCCTTTGGCTCTCGTCGATGGCATTGTTACCTTTCAACACAAGGCTTATGTGCCACCCGCGTCACAGATGGTCGGGAGGTCCTGGTTGTAGCCCACGAGCAGGCCATGAAGGCATACAAAAGCCGTTACATCGTCTCCGCAAGGATTTCCATCTACCTCAAGCAAGGGCAGCACTTCAACAGTATATTTGTGCTTGTCCGGTTTGTCAACGTAACAAGACGGAGCAGCTTCATCCGGCTGGCCTGTTACAGCCTTTGACAGTTCCATCTCGTGTCTGGGAAGACATCTCCATGGATTTCATTAAGGCACTACCAAAGGTGGGCGGTAAAAGTGTTATCCTTATTGTCGGTCAAAAAAAAAGTGTTATCCTTACCATAGTGGACCGTTTCTCCAAGTATGCACATTTTATTCCTTTGGCGCATCCGTACATTGTCGAGTCTGTTGCTAAGGCCTTCTTCTCCAACATTGTCCGCCTTCATGGATTTCCAACATCCACCGTTTCAGACAGAGATGTGGTGTTCACTTCGGGATTTTGGAAGCTTTGTTTGCAGCCGCAGGAACACGCTTGCACATGAGTTCAGCCTTCCACCTGCAGTCCGATGGGCAATCAGAGGCAGTGAATCGCGTCATCACGATGTACCTTTGTTGCATCACTGGGGTCGCCCAGGCCACTGGCTCCAATGGTTGTCATGGGAGAATACTGCTACAACACTTCATATCATTCAGCGTTGAAGGACACTCCTTCAAGATGGTTTATGGACAGGATCCCCCGTCTCTGCGGGACTATACGTCGGGCGAGATTCGCAATCAGGCGGTAGAGCGGCAGATCGTCGACCGCGACCAGTTCTTACTCGACATCCGCGAGCGTCTCCTTCAGGCAGCACAGCAGTACAAGCATTACTACGATGACAAGCATCGGGCCCTTTCCTTTGATGTTGGGGAGTCGGCTTGGCTCCGTCTGCAGCACCGGTCGGCGACATTCCTCGGAGCAGGCGCAAAAGGGAAATTGGCTCCCAAATACTATGGGCCTTTCAAGGTCCTCGCTAAAATAGATATGATCGCTTACCGTCTGGAGCTACCCCCACGCGCCCGCATTCACAATGTCTTCCATGTCGGGGTACTGAAGAAATACCATGGTCCTCCACCAAAAGGTCAGTCGATGCTTCCCCCACTGTTTCAGGGTCGAGTACATCCAACTCCCGTCCAGGCATTCGTGCTCATATTGCTCGCGGTGTATAGCAGGTGCTCATTCAACGGGAGGGACAGCCTGCGTCTGATGCCTCGTGGGAAGATGTCATAGCCTTCCGCGACCGTTATCCAAGTTTCCAGCTTGAGGACAAGTTGTTTCAGAATGGAAGGGGATATGTCATGTGGGGCCAATCCTATAGGCACAAGGGCCCTGCACCTGCCTAGTTATGTCCTAGTTTAATTAATAGAGTCCTTTTAGATTTAGGAGTCTGGGCATTAAGTTGGAAAGGTTTAGTCCCAAAGAAGGTTACCCTGTGTCGGTGCACTAAAGACTGGGGTCTCCAGTGCCCCGGACTAGTGCGCGGACACCGGCAACCCCTCCACAGCGGCAAGGCACGTCGCTGGAGCTTAGGGCGGAAGCAAGACTCAAAAGCCACCAAGTACAGATTGCAAGCCCCCGGCAAGCACTCGCTTGCTGGGAGAGAAGAAGAGACCCCGGCAGGAGCTCCTTGTCGGGGAGATAGACAATGCCACGGCAAGACCCTCCCGCCGAGGAAGAAGGACTGAGCCCCGGCAAGCCATCCTTGCCAGGAAGATTGGCAAGGCCTCGGTAGGCCATCGCCTCCCTGCCGAGAGGAACAAGAGCCCCGGCAAGGTAACCCTGCCGGGAAGGAAGAGAAGGCCCGAGGAGAGGCGCCAGCCCAGGGCGCCCTCGCGACCTGTGAACGCCTCCACCGACGGTCTTGAGGAAGGCGACCTTGTACTTCGGCACGTTCAGTCGGCCAAGAACTCAAACAAGTTGACGCCGAAGTGGGAAGGCCCATATCAGGTGGTGCGAGTCACCAGGCCTGGCGCAGTCCGGCTGGAGACAGAGGATGGAATTCCGGTGAGCAACTCCAGGAACATCGAACATCTTCGCAAGTTCTACCCGTAGGGAGAGGCCGCCGGGTATTACCGGCGACCACCTTTTGTACAAGTCTTGCCGATGTTGCATGTAATCCTCTGTACAAAGCCAGGCAAAGACCCTGAGCGCAGTCAAATGAAGTTTAGCGTCATGCATCATCTAGATTTCTCATGATTAAAATCATGCATGCATATAATCTAGAGTTTGGTGTAGCACATAAACTGACAAGCACCGAGATATCTATGTCTATTTTCTCTTCTTTCTTACCACAAAGTACAGGTCTTCCTCCGCGCACAAGTTTGCCGGGGGGAAAGGGGAAGAAAGGAGACATACAGCATACAGAACAGGAACGTGCCCGGAGTCAAAAGGAGAGTCGCGGTCCAAGTGATAAGTGACAGAAACTCCGAACAAACTCCTGGCTCAAGGTATAGCTCCTTACCAGCGCCTTCAAAACTCTTATATGGAAAACTTGTGCGCCGAAGAGCCTAGCCACGAATGCCCTGAATACTATCTGGAAGCACGCCTGTCAACTAGCGGCCTCTGATGGCCGCCTCGTTGAAAAGAGGCGTGCTCGATAGTGCGAAGGCAAAACACAGAGGCGGCAAGGCACCTCGTCGGTGGTGACGACCCCGGCAAGGAAGCCAAAGCCTATCTCCCGTGGCATCCCCGGCAAGACATGCCGGCGGAAACACAAGGATAAACCATACAAAGAAAGGGCGGCTGAAAGGAGATCACACCCAGTCGAGAAAAATAATGAGTATATGACAAACGTTGATAAGCGCATTTTGAGCTTAAAAATGTCCATGAGTTTAAGATCGCAGGGACAGGGGTACGCGAAGCCGTTAATCCCGTCGAGAGCCTTGCACCCTCTTGACTCGGTCCACCTTGTTGACGATGGGCATGACGAGCCCTTCGAGCGCCTTGAGGTCCACGCCCTCCGGTATGCGCCCAAGGGTGAAACTCATGTCGGGGTTTCGGTACGCCAGTTTGGTGAGCACCTTCAAGAGAACGCCTCAGCAAAGCTCGCGGGACTCGTCAGCAAGGCGCTGCTTCAAAGCGTCCTCCACGCCTTCGAAGAACAAGGTCAGTCGGGCGCTATGGGACACCGCCGGGTCCAAAGGGTAGCCGAAGCCCTGGATGCCCATGGCGGACATCTGCGCGTCAACCCTTCCGGACACGTCGACAAGACGCTCAGTCCACAGCTCGACGTCGCGCGCATAAGCTGCACGGGCCGCGAAAACGGACTTGAGCTCGTCAGCCTCGCCCTGGAGCTTCACGGCCAAGGCCTCCTCGCGAGCTCGACTGTCTTGGAGAGCTTGCTCCGAAGAGGCCAGTTCCCCTTGCAGCGCGGCAACGGCGTTGTTGGTGGAGAGGAGCTTGGCGGAAGCGTCGGAGGCGGCAGCTTGAGCCTCCGTCAAGCTAGTGAGGGTCTTTTCCCTCTCGGTCCTGAGCTCCGAGGCCTCCTTACCTCGCCCGTGCGGCAAGCTCCTCCTTGGCCCCTTCGGCGACAACGGCCCTGTCCGCCATCTTCTTCAACTCCGCGACGAAGTCGGAGGCCTGGGCGGCAAGGGCATTTTTGTGCTGCTCCGCCAACTCTTGGGTACGCTGCACCACGAGACGCTCGACCTCCTCGTCTTTTGCACGAAGGCGGCCGTTGAGCGCCCTCTCGCGGCCAGCGATGTCCTCCTCGGCTGCGTCAAGGCTGATACGGAGGGAGTTGTAGCGCGGTCGTTGAGCGCCCTCTCGCGGCCAGCGATGTCCTCCTCCGCTGCGTCAAGGCTGATACGGAGGGAGTTGAAGCGGACCTCTTCGGCGGCGTGGCGACTTTTCGCCTCCTCCTTCTGAATGTCGTAAGACTTCAGGAGGAGCTCCTCCCTTTTGGTCTTCGACCGGGCGCGCTCCTCCTGCAGCTCCCGGAAGGCTTTAGTGAGTTGTTCTTGCGCCTGATCAAAGCACCGCTAGAACGCCTCCTCCCTCGCCTCCGCAATTGCCGCCCGGGAGTCCAATTTTTCCTTCCGGGCACGATAAAGGGTCTGGAGCTGGCTCAAGTTGTCCTCCATGGACAGGAAGAGCTGCTCCTCGCCAAGCTTGCTGCCGCCGGCCTCCAGCCCGGTACCGACTTCGAGCCCGTCGGCGGTAGAGACCTCTCCATCAAGGGTCACTCCCGCCACGATCTCGCTGACGCGAGTCATCCCCGGCGGGCTAATGAATTGCCCCTTGCCTGCATGGATGTACTCGCCGGAAGGAGGGACCGCTGAGGAGGAAGGATGGTCTCCCCCGGCTCCCTCGTCGACGAGCGGGGAGGCCGCGTCCGACGCAGCCTCCTCCATGGCGGCAGCAGAGAAACCGCCAGCATGCCCTTCAGGCACTTTGGCACTCTCCTCCATCAAGTCCTGGGCGATCTGGTCCCGCGCCTCCGCCGCGGTCTCCCCGGCAGCAACCTTGTCGGCCGCGGCCGCAGCGTCCAGTGTTATCTCCTCAATGACGAGGTCAACATCTGCCTCGCCCAAGCAAAGAGAGGAGGAAAGAGCCTGAGGTCCGGGAAGAAGAAAAAGAAAAGAAAGGGAAGGGAAGCGCAAGTGTCCCCAGATGGGATACTCACCTTCGTCCAGCAGAGGCGGGGTGGCTGTCCTCTCCCCGCAACGTCGGCGACCGACGCGGGGTCCTCAGTCTCCAATCCTACAGGGTCCTCCTTGGCGGGGATTGGCCCCGGCAGGGGGGTCACCCCCGTCTGGCGAGGCCGCTGGTGATTCCGCCTGCTGCCGGACCTTCCCTGCACGATGAGTGATGTCAGCGGAGAAGACCACGTTCCCGGTGCTCGGCAAGGGGAAACAGTCGATGGACCCACGCTGGGGGACTCTGCTGAGGGCTGACTGAAGTCGACTCCAGCGCCCGGGAGGTGCTGGCCGAGGGTCTGTCGCTCGCCGACACCTTTGCCCTCTTGGCCATCCTCTGTGCCAGCGTCTCCATTTCCCTGCAGGGGCCAAGGTCAAGACGCGTCTCATGAGAAATAACAAGAATGGAAGAATGAGGGCACGGGTGTGTACTCTTCTTCCTCCTCCGAGCTGAAGGTCGAGAAGTCGAAGTTCAGATCCTCCTCGCCGCCAGCAGGAGGCGATGCGCCTCTTGAGCGCTTGGCGGGGACGGAGACTGGAGTTTGCTGCACTGGGAGCCCAGTGTCGGCGCGTCGAAGGACCCGTTTGGGCCTTCGGTGGACCAGAGGCTCCTCATCCTCTTCCTCCTCTGCCTCTTCAGGCACATGGACAACGGAGGGGCCCTGGGCAAAGGAGCTGCCGGCTTCCCCGGCAAGCGCATCCGCTGCCGCCGTCAACTCCATGTCGTACTCTTCTTCGTCACAGGACCCGACCTCCCCGCCGCCTCGGCGAGGGCACTCTCCTGGAGACAGCTGGCTATGAATGCCACCTCCTCTTCGGTGGTGGGACGGATGAGCACAACCTCCTCCACCCTGGCAACCTTCTCCGACAAGCGGTCGAAAAAGGACAAGATGTCCTCGTCCGACGGCTGAGCCCGGGTCGGAAGGACGCCATGGGCGTTGCACTCCGGCATCATTGCCGTGAGCGTGCTCAGGGCCGAGCTGATGAACAGAGGAATAACGCCCGTCGGAAGCTCTGCTCCCCTTCGGCGGCATGTCAACGGCGGGTGGGGCGGCTACTGGGGGAAGCGGTTTCGGGAAGGAGAAGGGGGGGCAGAGGCTCGGTCTCAAGGAAGATGACAGCGGCGGTGAGATTGGAGGAACAGGAAAGTAAAGAAGCAACCGCGCCCCTCGTTATTTTCCTTTATGAGGAACGCAGGTCGGCCTTTGGTTGCGCAACTAACGGCTCCACGCGCACACGGCTGCCTCGGCCACTGCGCGCACGCCGCACACCCTCCCACTTCACGCGTTCAATGCGCGGCGTGGGGAAAAAGCCTGTAACGGCTCGATTCCGATAACCCCGACGCCTGCGAGTCCGCGCACCACTTTGGGCCTAGCCCAACAACGCCTCGCATGCGTGTGTGGCCCAGGCCCGGGGGCTCCTGTCAGTGCACTAAAGACTGGGGTCTCCAGTGCCCCGGACTAGTGTGCGGACACCGGCAGCCCCTCCGCAGCGGCAAGGCGCGTCGCTAGAGCTTAGGGCAGAAGCTAGAATCTGTAGTAAGCAACCGAGGAAGTGAACGGCAGACATGCCAACTCGCCCAAAGGATTGGCGTGGAGTGACGGCCCAAACTGAACATGGCAAGCTTCCTTGAATTGCTCCCATGTAGGCATGTTGTTTGCGCTCGAGCTGTAAGTACCAGAACTTAGCGTCACCGGTGAGGTGGTAGGCTGCAGCGCAAACCTTGTCAGCCTCGGTTGTGCGTTGTCCACGGAAAAACTGCTTGCACCTATGAAGCCAACCAAGAGGATCGACCGAACTATAATACGTCGGGAAGTCAAGTTTGTGGAAGCGAGGCATGCCTGAACCGGAACCTGAGCCAATGTGATTGTTGGGTAGGGGGCGAAGGGAGGTGATGGGTGAGGCGGATCCACAAATGGGTTGCGCGGCCATAGCGACGAATGAAATTGGTTGGCGGGTGGAGATGTGAAGGTGGTAGAGGCGGCGGCGAAAATCTACTGTTGCTGCTGTAGGTGGGATTTGGGTGGTAAGGCTGTAGGTGGGTGACAAAATTGGGGTGGGATTTGGGTTGTAGGGTACCAAGTGGCCCAGATTATTGGGGGTGGCTTGGTGAATAAGGAGATGGCTAGAGGTGGTAAAAGGGTGTTAGCGGCTGATGGTGGTTGGCAGCAAAAGTGAGGGGATGGTGGGGGTGGGCAATCTGCCGAGCGGGTGAGGTCCGCCGCCGCCAGCGATACCTCCGTTGGAAAAGGGGACACTAGAGGTGGTGTTGGCGAGGAGAACCACCAGGGGCGAATCGTCGCTGGGGAGGAGGAGGGCCTAGGTCGCAAAGGTGGCGTCATGGGCGGCTGCTGCAGCTGTGGAATTTGAAGGTGGGGGCAGGGCCGGCAGCCACTGCTCGAGCGCCAGCAAGCACTGCACCAGCCCGGCGAGGAGCACCTGGCCCTCCGTTCGCTGGCGTGCGAAGGCCTCCAATTGCTTCATGACGATCTTCATCTGCTCCACAACCTCGATCCGCCATCATAGATGGCTCAGGTACCAAACTGGAAGAATCTACTACTGACCTAACCCTAATCACTGAAAAGTAGAACGACAATATTCTTCTCAGCTTTACTGAGAGGAGTCAGCCCCTTTATACAATAGACAAAACTTGACCAACAAGCCGGTAAATCTAAAACTCTAATACAATCTCTAAACTGATTGGACTCTTTCCTAACAAAGATGCTTAATCAACTAGGACTAATTAAGGGATAAGACTCCACGTTTGATGGGCTGGTCCACATAACACACACATTTGTATTTCTGCAACAAGGAAAAATGACGGATGTGCATCTCTAAAAGGAAAAGGCCTAACTAAGCAAATTAATGGACATAATGGTACAGAGAGATTCATAACTGAGTTGTCTACCAAGTACCGACTCCTTTGGAAATGTAGTACATTATTTAACAGTCCAACTATTTTGGAAATTGTAGGGCCTAATTTGACTGTCCAAGTTCAAGGTTTGACAAATAATCAATCCAATAAATGTGGGTGATGTTATACACAATTGATATTGTTGACTTTCTTATGATTATAATTTTTTAAGCGTTAACAAAACATTGTTCCCGAAATTTATAGTGAAAGCTCACACTTGGGCAGTCAAACTAGTCCCTACATTTCCAACCGGAGAGAGTAGATCTGAACATATTTCAGTATACTACATGTGATGACCAGGAGGCAGTTCTACTAGTGCTTATACAAGATGAAATAAGCACCACACTACAGACAAGAAATACAAAGTTGAAAAAGGGCGAGAAATGCAAATCAGACAAGAGATGGAAATAGGGCCAGCACGAAATTTTGGATGACCAGATTTTGCAACCATGGTTGACGCTCCTAGCACTGGTAACATGCCCAGCAGCTTACTTGCATCACCAATCGAATCGACACAACAATGCAGATTTCAAGCCCACTAGGTTTCGGGGCCGCGCCTACAGCTGATCTTCCATGGAGCCGGTCACAAATTCAAACGGACTCCCAAGGGCAATGAAAGCAATCGATGCGAAACCAGAGAGAAGCGCTTAGCTCTGATTTTGTGGTGTGTGGCAATCGACAAGCACTTAGCATAGAGATTAGGGTCTTGAGGGAAATGGGGATGGAGAGGATGACCTTGGAGTTGGCGGCGCGTCGGAGCGGCGCGGGGAGGGATGAAGCGGAAGGAGCGAGGATTGCGCTGGCCTCGCCGGATACGCGGCAGGAGATCGCCGTCGCTGTCGCCATCACCAGAGGTGCCCGAAGAGCTAGGGTTTTGCTTTTCGGTCCTTTGTTTCTTCTTTATTTATTATTGCCCTTCTCGTTTTGTTCTTCTCTTTGCTGTCTAGACGTCCGGTCGGCAGGACGGGTAAAATGGTCAAAACTAATTATCGTCAAAAAAGAATGATAAAACTAAGGGGAACGCACGTCCGCCGGATGATTTTTAAAATTATCCGTCACCTAGCTAGCCATCGGATGCCGATTTAACGCCCCGCATCCACGTCGCATAGTCAGTAGTTATTTCCTGAAACGACGTTCGAGTTGCGGAAACTTTCGCTTTGTTGAAAGAAATAAACTTTGGATCCGTTAATTTTCTGAAACAACGGTCGAGTTTCAGAAACAATTTGCTTGTTGCAGAAGAAAAAAAATCTTTGTCTTTCTGTAATATAGGTATTTTTACGGAAGAAATTTTTGCAACAACGATCGAGTTTCAGGAATTTTTGCAACGAAAGTCACGTTGCAACCGGGATCCATGCTCAACGGAGAGTCGGGCGCGCGAGCACGGACGCATCTCGAACGAGGCAGAGAAGCTCCCCGACGGCGGGAGCTCGCCGGCGTCCGCGCCGCACACCTCCTCGTTCGCCGTGCGAGGTGGGGATCCGGCGATCCGGCGAGGTGGGGATCCGGCGAGGTGGGGATCCAGCGAGCTGGCGAGGACCGACAGCGGCGGTTCACCGGACTCCGGCAGGCTCGTCCCCGGTAGCAGAGGAGCCACGACGAGGAACCTGGAGTGCACCAGCTTCGGCCTCCGTTTCTGAAACAATGCTCCAGTTTCTGAAACAACGAGTCAGTTTCAGGAAATAGTTCGTGACCAAGGTGAGATCTAACGGACGAGCGGGCGGCGGATGGATCAACCGGATCAGCCGGTGGGATGTAATCTTTTCCCTAAAACTAAACCTCAAAGTCAAAACAAATTCAAACAATAAAGGACTTAACTACATAGCGGCGCCGCATGCGAGTCTTTCTACCATGCATGCATGCAATGACGTCATCAAGATTCTCTATTGACTTGAAATTTAAAAAAAGTTTTTATCTCTAGAACCGTTAATTTAATTGACAATCCATTTTCATCATTGGCTTTGTCGCGACGAGATCTTCAAAACTAGACCCATGTCAACATGTTTTGAGAATTTTTTTTCTCCATTCATAATTGCCACATTTTTAGACTTACTTGTTGTATTATTAGCCACTTATTTGTCTGAAAAAATATAACTTAATTGCTATTTTTTTCTCGATGTGAATCATATGCCGCATGTGTCCATATTGCAACACATAGCAACGTGGGCTAGAAAGATATGCTGATGGCATCATAAAAATATGCATTGCATGAAAAGTGTCACACAGAAAATTGATAGAAAAATTGTCTCACACAAAACATTTGTTGGGAAGCCTTATTCACTATCTAAATGTATCTGGTTAGTACTATACTACTAGTAGTAGTTTAAAATTACGTAGTTGCCAATTTTTAAAAAACTTATACGGAGTTTTGAAGATTTCGTCGAAACAAAGTCAACGATGAAAACGGATTATCGATCGAATTAACGGTTTAAGAGATAAAAAAATTTAAATTTCGGTCATTTAAAACGAATCTGATGACATCACTGCATGCATGCATGCAAGAGAACACACAAGTCGCGGCACCGGATGTCCACCGTGCGGCGCTTCTATATAAAATTTTCCAACAATAAATTGTCGAATAAAATAATTGATAATGCCCAACACTTAGAGACGATAGTACACGGATAGCATCGTTCTAACAGTCGCTCGCTACATTTCATGTCATCGTTTTTTCTCGCAAATACCAAAATACCCAAGAATTACTCCCTCTGTACCGGAATATAGGTCGTTGGAGTAGGTAGAAGCAGGGGGTTCCATGGATAAAGGCGGAAACAACGCCGAGATCGTTGGCGTAGCAAGGAAGAGGTGCTCAACAGTGAAGAAAAGAAAAGGCTCTTGCAAGACTATATTGTTTAATCCTCAAGCACCCGCACGAGCTTTAAGTCTTGGCCTCCTCCTCGATATCCACGATGAGACGCTCGACGGATGGTTGTTCGTCGTTGAAGATGCACCGATTGCGATGGCACCAAATGGACCAAGAAGTGAGGATGATGCGGTCAAATCATGGTCCATCCTAAATGTGTGAAGCCTTTTATCTAGGCACTATGCTATGGAGCATAGTGCCTTTGCTTTAGGCTCTACACGTTGATTTAGAGAATTTTTAGCATGCTTCAGCCCTCGTATGCTATTTGTTGCTCTCTGACCCCGACAACGGGCAAATACTAAGTCCTAGAGTAGCGTGTGTGCTTTAGGCGCTATCCAACACATCATAGTGCCTTCTCTTGGGCGCTATGGTAATTGAAGTGCATGTCGAGAGAGCAACAAAAAGCATTTTTAATGGACAATGCAATAGTTAATGACAGAATGATAGTCCATTCCTACAAATTCTACACTCTGTAATTAATATCCAACTTTATTTTTGCAACATTTTTAGTAGATTCAACATCTCCAAAGCTAATGAGTCTATTCATGTTGCTTCTTCAACAAGATAATTCATGGGTTCCCTTCTTCATAGTCTTTCCAAAGATATTCAAGTTCATGCGTCATAGTAAATATGTCAGTTCATGGACTGAAAAGAATACGCATATAAATATATACATGTGCTTTAAATATTATGCGTTGATTTTGCATGTGTACCGGGCCAATCTGCATAGGGTAATCCAGGTCAGACAATAAGACCCAAAACCAGACTGCTAATAGAGCATTATTGAGGGCCAAAAAATGCCAATAAGTTCCACTTTGATAAAAACGGCAACAAAAAGACGATGTGTAGTAAAACACTGATATGAGCAACAAATGATGACATGATTTTGCTATGTTGCTTGTCTTGACAATCCAAATTGACTCACATAATGCAACACAATATATTATTATATTATAGGTAGACTTGAAACACATTATCTGACAATCAATCTTAAGTTTTACAGTCGTAGTCATAGCACGTTGATTTACAATTTCTTTAGCCAAATTCATTATGCTTTCATAGTCTAAATATGTTTCATACACCTAGCTTCCAAGTATAAGGGGGCAAGTGAGACCTTATTTAAAGTAGCACATTCTGAAAGCAAAAATGAAGGAGAGAAAGGGGCGTGGGAAATTGAAAGGTGGAGATAGAGAAATTAAGCTACAAGATATCTCCCTAAAAAGGAGCGTTGAACAACAGAACGAAAGAAACATATAAGAGAACATGATCGTTTACTTCAATGGTGGTAAATTCAGGATTATGGCGAGTAGAGATGCCTTCATTTCAGAATACTCTTTGAATCTCATAAACTTTCTTCGAGTCTCATAAACTTTCTCGAGCCCTCCAACCTGCATTTCAATTATCAGAGTGCCTAAGGGGAAGGCGCTATGATGTGTACGATAGGGTCTACCTCACATGTGTTACTCTAAGAGTTAGTGTTTGTCCGTTGTTCGGGGCTAGAGGCCAACAAAGAGCATGTTTTCCCGTTGTCGGGGCTAGAGGGCAACAAAGAGCATGTTTTCCCGTTGTCGGGGCTAGAGAGCAACAGAGAGCATACGAGGGATGGGGCAAGCCGGAAATTCTCCAAGTCAACGTGTAGTTCCTAAGACAAAGACGTTATGCTCAATAGCATAGCGCATAGACCAAATGGGTCACACAACTAGGGTGGGCCTCGACCTGGTCGTGCGATGCCACATTGGCAGGGAGTGTAGTGCCTGTCAGAACGACGCTACCCTGTGTAGCATAGCGCCGAAGTGTTGGTGTCACAACCCTAGATTATTGTTTGCAAGTAGTTGCATTTGCATCCATGCACCATGATTAAAATTTT
The DNA here is from genome assembly GCF_904849725.1 of Hordeum vulgare subsp. vulgare. Lineage (NCBI taxonomy): Eukaryota > Viridiplantae > Streptophyta > Magnoliopsida > Poales > Poaceae > Hordeum > Hordeum vulgare. The sequence goes on from NC_058522.1 coordinate 224,839,911, forward strand.
AAATTTAAAACGGGGATGATCAAACCCTAACACCAAATAAAATTAAATATTTTCACTCAGTCCAAAATGGCAATCGAAAAAGTTCATCATTTTTTAACTGGGTGAAAACCTCTGCCAAAAATTGTGCACATTTCTCTAGATCATCTCTGGATTTTTGAATTAAATCATAGCGTATTTGAATTGGAGCATTTAATTGCTATAAATATTTTAAATGCTTCAATACTTTGAAAACAATTGACGACCGTTGGAAATAATTTGAAAGATGGCAATAAATAATTTTAGGAGTTTTGGAAATGATTTAGTATTTTTAACATGTTGAGGATATCGCTTATTGTTAGCGTCTCGGTCACATGGGGATTAGAGATTAATCGGTCGACTATTAATCATTCACTTTTTGTATATCTGAGGTTTCAAACACTAAAATATTATATATTCAACACAAAAACAATATTGGACAAAACGGTTACGTTGATTCCTAACCTTTGATTCCTCATATAATGACAAACAAAATAGAACAACATTACATATTGAGTAAGAAGGTCCACAAAACACAAAAAAACACAGTTTTTGCAAGCATAATGCTATGAATAAGCCTGGTTTATCAATAGATTTCCAATAAACTACTTGTGAGAGCGCTAAATCGACCCAAACAATAAAAGGTGAAGATAAGGGGTAATTGAAAACAAAGAAAGAAAATCAGAAAACTGAAACAGAAATGGAAAAACAGAGAGAGAGAAGGACTTTCCTAACTTACCTAGCCGGCCCACTAGTGCAGCCCACCACACCAGGGGCGAAAAGGTCTTCTTCCACCTCTTGATAGTGGGATGAGAGGGGTGTCGCCCGCGCACACGTACGGCGGCAACTCGTGCCTTCCATGGATAAGGTCACCCGAGCCTATCTCCCTTGCTAGGAGACGTGCACGAGCTCCCTCTAGCTATCCCCCTCGCTCACTCCTCTCTCCCTCGCCCCCCCCCTCTCATTTATGTGTTGACTCGAGAGAGACGGTCGCCGCTGTTCGCCACCACCACACCCTCCGGCTACACCTTGCCTCAACATCATGTCAAGAAGAAGCCTCGTGACGTCCTCTTCCTCTTCGCCAATCCATGCAAGCTAGGAGCCAGTGCTTCGTCGTCTTCGACCTCGTCTTCCTCCTTAGGCTCTGACAACTACAGTTGTTGACTCGGAGCAACCAACATTCCCCCGGCCTCGCCGTTACCTCTGCTGGATTCGTGGTGAGTCGCTGAACCTTTTCCTCAATGCCCCGTCACCAATACTATCCCCCTAGCCGCCATCCCCGACATAGTCGAGCTCCAGCTACTGCTATACATGGCACCACCATGCCTAGAGCACCCACACATCGCGTCCGAGCATGGCGTTGAACTCTTGGAGATCCTAGGAGCCCATAGAGCATCACATCCGGCCTCCACGTGCCTTACAAACTTGCATGCCTCATTGATACGTCTCAAACGTATCTATAATTTTTGATGGTTTCACGCTGTTATCTTGTCTTCTTTGTATGTTTTATGTACCTTTTTATATCTTTTTGGGACTAACTTATTGATTCAGTGCCAAGTGTCAGTTCCTATTTTTTTCCGTGTTTTTGACTCTTTTCAGATCTGATTTTGGAACGGAGTCCAAACGGAAGAAAAACCCCGAAATGATTTTTTCCCGAACGGAAGAAGTCCAGGGGGCTTTTGGGCCAAGCCAGGTGGGCTCGAGGGAGCCCACAAGCCCCCACTCCGCCACCAGGGGAGGCGGCGGTGGGCAGGCTTGTGGCCTCCCTGGCCGCCTCGTGACCTAGGTCTTGCGCCTATATATTCCCAAATATTCCGCAAAAAATCAGGGGAGCCTCGAAAATACTTTCCCGCCGCCGCAAGCTTCCGTTTCCATGAGATCTCATCCGGAGACCCTTCCCGGCACCCTGCCGGAGGGGACTTTGGAGGTGGAGGGCTTCTTCATCATCATCATCATCGCCCCTTCAATGACTCGTGAGTAGTTCACTTCAGACCTACGGGTCCGTAGTTAGTAGCTAGATGGATTCTTCTCTCTCTTAGATCTTCAATACAAAGTTCTCCATGATCTTCATGGAGATCTATCCGACGTAATCTTCTTTGGCGATGTGTTTGTCAAGATCCGATGAATTGTGGACTTGTGATCAAATTATCTATGATATATATTTGAGTCTTTGCTGATTTCTTATATGCATGATTTGATATCCTTGTAAGTCTCTCCGAGTCTTGGGTTTTGTTTGGCCAACTAGATCTATGATTCTTGCAATGGGAGAAGTGCTTGGTTTTGGGTTCTGCCATGTGGTGACCTTTCCCAGTGACAGTAGGGGCAGCAAGGCACACATCAAGCAGTTGCCATCACGGGTAAAAAGATGGGGTTTTTATCATTGGTTTGAGATTATCCCTTTACATCATGTCATCTTGCTTAAGGCGTTACTCTGTTCTTATGGACTTAATACACTAGATGCATGATGGATAGCGGTCGACGTGTGGAGTAATAGTAGTAGATGCAGAAAGTATCGGTCTACTTGTTTCGGACGTGATGCCTATAGAAATAATCATTGCATAGATATCGTCACGACTCTGCACAGTTCTATCAATTGCTCGACAGTAATTTGTTCACCCATCGCCTACTTGCTTTCATGAGAGAAGCCACTAGTAAACACTACGGCCCCCGGGTCTATTCACATCCATCGTTTACATCTCCGCTTTTACTTTGCTTTGTTACTTTGTTGCTTTCAGTTCTCACTTGGCAAACAATCTATAAGGGATTGACAACCCCTTCATAGCGTTGGGTGCAAGGTTTTGTGTTTGTGCAGGATCTTGAGATACTCTTCCGCCGGATTGATACCTTGGTTCTCAAACTGAGGGAAATACTTACCGTCGCTGTGCTACATCACCCTTTCCGCTTCGAGGGAACACCAACGCAAGGCTCCAAGGCCACGGGGGAAATCCTTTGCATACTTGCCTAGGAAGTCCCTTAAGGCGTAGCCGTAGCTGAAGGATTCCTGGTGCCGTCAACACAACTATTTCTGGCGCCATTGCAAGGGATACACAGCAGAACAATCACTCATCATCGTGCTCCGACCGCCACGGATGAGCTTGCCGGCGGCACCTCCGACGGCCTCGCACCTCCCATTTGCTCCATCTGATGTGGACGAGTCCCAGGACCTCGACCATGGTCTCCGCCGCTATTTTGGTCGCCGGAGGAGCGATACCGATGCCCTTCGATGTCTCGGGCTTCGTTGGCGACTAATCGCCGGTGGGTTTGACCCAAACTCACCATGTTTGACCCCCTCGGTCACTAACAAGTGGGCCTACGCGCCCTAAAAATCTTAGTTAAGTTTTAAATAACCCTATTCAACCTAATGACTCAGTGATAATTCGGTCCAGTCTTGCTCACAGTTTAGTTAGGAATTAACTTAATGCTAATCAACTCTCTTAATTAGCTGGATCACTTACGAATGCGTCCCACTCGTCAGGTTTGACGTGGAACGATCAATTGACCTGCTGACATCACAGTGGCGCAATGTTGATGCGGTAATGCATTTTCTTGATTTTTTAAATTCCAAATAATTAAGAAAAATTCAGAAAATGTTTGAAACTTCCAAAAATCATAGAAAATGATTTGTAAGTCAGATGAAAATATTTTATATATGAAAATGATGAGAAAAATCCAATCAATCTGTTTATACCATTTTCATGCATGACAAAACAAGTTACACCTGTTGACGAGGTCAAATCAGTTAAAGGGTATTTGAAATACCATATTTGGTGTTTGAATTTTAATCTTGATTCAAACAAACTTCATTTAATCTGGTTATTAGATGCATTTTCAACACCATATTTCCATATCATGATGATGCATCGTAGTGTTGCATTTCCGTGAAATAAACATTGCTGCTTTTTTGTTTGCCGATGTTTGTTCCCTCTCGTTAGACGTTGTTCCGACATTGAGATCTATTTCACTAATGAAGAAACAATGCTATCTTCAGAAGCGTCAGACAAGCACCCTCCCTTGAGCATGCTGATATACACCCACTCTCTTGCTGTCGGTGAATACTCACAACATAAGCCATGGGTAGGCTAAAGAAGGTAGGAACCGAAGTGGCACCGAAGGGTGCTGGGGGCAAGGTTGGTACAAGCATGGAACACATGATGTACCCAGGTTCGGGGCTCTCCATAGAGATAATACCCCTAGTCCTGCCGGAGTGTATGATGTGTATGGATGGGATTACAAGTTGCTCCTCGAGCTGTATTGCCGATGAGGAAGAAGGAGCAGCCGGCTCGTCTCTACCTCTCCTATGTGGTTGGTGTGTGTGTGTGTGATCAGTTGACCTACCCTCTGAATGAAGGGGGCGGGGGTTTTATAGACAAACCCACCGGCCTACAATATGGATAAAGGGTACAAGAGTGGGACCCCGCTCGCAGCCTCGCCGGCTGGACAGAGGGCCCGCGGGGGTCTTGTCTTGTCGCTTAAGGGGCCCACCGACTGCGAGGTCCCGTCTGGCTGTGGGACCTGCCGGCTAGCCAATGAGGCTCTCGCGTAAGGTTGACGCCGGACACGTGTGGTACGCTCGGTGTCATCCAGCAAGATTTGTCATGGGCAGACAGTACGGTGGCCTCCACTGTTCCCATGCCGAGTGTAGTAATGTAGTGGGAGTTTGATGGGCCGACACTGTGCTGGGTGATGGATCAGAGCCGGGGGAGGTCAGCGGCATGGCCGCCGATGCTGGTACCCGTCGTGCACTCCGATCGAGTACCTTTGCTGACGCGTAGCCACCTTTAATCGTAGGGTCTCGTCATGACCTACGATCTGATGTGACTCGAGATCCCCGACCGACTAGCCTGCTCGACTAGCCGGCCTGGGCACGACCACCTCGTCCCTAACCGTCTGGCTTGGCCTAGGCGGCCAGGGAGAGGGAGCCGTCTTGCCTCTAGCCGACAGGTGCTTCCTGGCTGGCCAGAGAGTTGGTCGCCTCGCCCCCCAGCCGGTAGGTGTTGCCTAGCGGGCGAGGAGAATTGGGCCTTGTAGAATTGTTTTGGGTCATTCCTTCTGGGCTGGAGATAAAGGAGCGGGCTCGTTGAGCCTACCCCGGGGTTATCCCCCCGACAGTAGTCCCCGAAGCTGGAGATGCCCACCGCTTGGTTGCGGGTGGCCTCACCGGCTTGATTGTTTGTCGTTCTATCCCTGCCGCCGCTTGTGGCAGGGGACGTCGGCTCGAAAGCCGGCTGGCTTCCAAGCGACGCCTTGGCTTCATCGTAGGTTGTGCAAATCGCGCCAGGTGCCAGGCCCGGCCTGGCGTGATGATGGTTTACGTAGGTGACGTGACCGGGACCGGGCCCTGGGTCCCGCCACGACGCCCCCCTCGGCCGCCGTGCGGAGGATCCTCTGTGGATTTACTGTGCGACGGTTGGGTTTCGGGAAACGTTACCGCCCGTAATACACGGGATTAGTGGGGCTCCGCGCGCACCAGATCCCCTCCCCACGATCCTTCGTGGGGTTTAAATGGGGTGTGGTGGTACCGAGGAGGCCATTCGCCCCCTTCTTGCCCCGCATCAACGCCCCCTTCCTCCCTGAGCCTAGAGAGAAAGAGACCGTCTGCCTCCGTCTTCGTCCTCTCCGTCGCCGTCGCGCCACCCGTCGCCACCAGTCTTCCCTAGCATCCGTCGCCTGCAGTCATGGCGAGCGGCTCCTCTTCAAAGAAGACCTCGTCCCAGGGAGCTTGGTTCGGCAGCGAGATTTGCGACGGCCACATCGAGGCGCTCCACCACCGTCGGATGCTGCCTCCGGCCTCTCTCGTGATGGTGCGGATCTCCGACGCCGAGACCACCCCGACGCCGCGGGAAGGAGAGATCATCGTATTCGACGAGCACTTCGACAGGGGCTTCGGGCTCCCGGCGAGCACCTTCTTCTCCAACGGGCTCATCTTCTTTGGCCTGCAGTCGCACCACCTGGCGCCGAACGCCATTCTCCAGCTGTCTTCCTTCGTCGACCTGTGCGAGGGCTTTCTGGGGATAGAGCCTCACCTCGACCTCTGACAAAGCTTATTCTTCCTCAAGCAGCACTCCAGGAAGATGGACAAGGCCGAGCTGGAGAAGCTCGACGTGCCTCGCCCGATGATGCCGTGCGGGGCTGCGCTGGTGCACCATTGCTCAAAGTCCGGCTTCCCCCAGATGCCACTGCAAGAATCCATGAAGCAGTGGCAGAAAGGCTTCTTCTATGTGAAGAACGCCAGCCCCGCACACGACGCCCTCAACATGCCCCCATTCAACATCGATCCTCCGAAGGTGAAGTTGAACTGGGGAGCAAAGTATCCGAAGCCGATTCCCGAGGTGGCGCAGATCGGCGCCTACCTTGATAGCTTGAAGGGTTGCGGCCTCCTGGGCCGTGACGTGCTTACCACCATGGTCTCCCGGAGGATCTTGCCTCTGCAGAGGCAGCCCCATCTGGTTTGCCAGATGAGCGGCCGGTATGATCCCTGTCGGACCTCCACCAAGAGCTTCACAGCCAGCGTGGTGGCGCGGGGGGTGAACCAGATTTCCACCGCCCACATGGACGATAGTGGGAACTGGGAGTGGGGGCTGGCCCCTTACGACGGGTCCCGTCCGCCTCCGATGGTAAGCACTCTCGTTGAGTCTGTTCTTGTTGTTTTCTTGTAGTCGATCATCTTTTTGAGCTAGCCGCCGACTCCATTATGCAGACGTTCGAGAAGCTGCAGGCACTCAACCCGCCTGCCCCCGACGTGGTGACGTCTGACGCCTCGGAGATCGAGGACGAGGGCATGATTGAGCCTCGTTCTGCCACCTCCGAAGGTTCAGAGGACGCGCTGGAGTCGGAGGGCACAGAGCCGTCTGGTGAGCGTTTGAAGCCCTCCATTGTTGATTGGACGGATGATGATGAGACACCGCCCTCCTTATCTGATGCAACCTTTGCAGAAGACTCCGACGGGGTGGAGGAGGTCATCAGCCCGCCTCTGACGTGCAGGCGACACCATAAGGCCGAGGCAGACAGTCTTGGCGAGGTGGCCCGGAGGAAAGGCAAGGGTGCCACAACTTCCAGGCCAGCTCCCAAGCGAGACGCGACGGGTCCTCTAGCTGGAGTACGAGCAGGCGGCGCTAAGAAGCGTCGTGCTGGCGCCGGCAGGAGGCAGGTGCCCATCGTCGCGGGGTAAGGGTTCCCTTTCATGCTTTTAGCTTTGTCTTGCGTGAAGACTTGTTCCTCAAAGTGCTACTTGGCAGGGAGGCGGAGGACGTAGAGGAAGACACCGCCTCCGCCGCTGAGCGAGCCGGCTGGGCAGCGCCTGACGCTACCGAGAAGGAACTTGAGGAACAATCTGCCCGCCGCTGGGATGCAGCCGTGGAGAAGATGGCCGAAGGCCAATCTCGGCCCAGCCGGGCCGAGAAGCCTGTGGAGAGGCGTAGGAAGGCTAAAAATGACCCCTCCACACGTGCTCGCGTGGAGGATCTAGCTAGCGAGGCGGCCCCGAGGCGCGCTCGGAGGACCGAGGCGACCAAGCCGTCCGATTCGTACGCCTGTGCGCTAGTGGATCTTGAGGAGATCCCTGAGTTGTCGGAGGCCGAGGTGGCGGCCAACGCGCCAGAACTAAACCTGGACGCGCCAGATGTGGCCCTGGACGCGCCAGATGTGGCCCTGGACGCACCAGAGGTGATCATTGATGCGCCGGACGCGGCTAATCCACCTCCTGCTGTGGAGATGGTGCCGGCTTGTACGTCGGCGGAGCCGGTCGCCACACCGACGCCTGGAGACGACACCATCGTTGTCTCCAATCGTGGCCCGACTGCTCCAGGAGCCGGCCCCAGAGCCGGGAGCCGGCCCATGAAGGCTTGGCGAGCGGCCAATCTTGAGCGCCAGACGATGCCCGTAGGCACCATACTCCAAGGTGTCCCGGAGCTGGTATCGATGTTTGCCAACAGCCGATACAAAGGTGGAGCAGGCGGCCCGCGTGGCGGGCAGCGATCTGGAGCGCCTGGTGGAGCGCACCAGGGTAATTGCCTCGTCTTTGTCTTGGATTTCGATTTTTTCTTCTTATTTTTGGATCAGTGGGGGCGCGCCAGTGCACCCACTAGGTGTAGCTCCCGAGAATTGGGCCGGCCAAGCATTGGCCGAATCTCTTTGAGCTTATCTCTTGCTTTGCTTTTTTAGTGGGGGCGCGCTAGCGCACCCACTGGGTGTATCCCCGAGAATCGGGCTGGTTATGAATTAACCAGGACGAATCTTACTTTTGCTTATTCTTTGCTTGTAGGATCTTTATGATGCTCAGGTGCAAGCATATAACACGCTGCAGGCTCAGAACCAGGCGACCGATGGCCAGGTCGCCGAACTTAAGGCCCGGCTGGGCGAGGTCGTCGTGGAGCGGGACGCCCTGCGCGACGCGGACGGCTGGTTCCAGAAGCAGCTGACTCTTCTTCAGACGGAGAAAAAGGAGCTCGAGGCGGCCCGCCAGGATGAGCAGGAGCAGTTGCGCGCCTCCGTATAGGAGAAGGACAACTCCCATGCTGCCGACATGGAGCGTCTTGAGACGGTTCATCCCGAGGAGATGAAGCTCAAGGACGCTGCCTTGAAGGAGAAGGAGGAAACCCTGATCCAGAGGCAGGCGCAGCTGGCCAAGGCGCTGGACATAGCCGCGACCCTCCCGGAAGAAGTCGCCTGCATCACTCAAGCGAGCAAGGTGCGGGAGCTCGAGGCCCTGGAGAGTGCTCACGAGACTGACGGCCACTTCGATCGCGAGTCCTCTTTGTTTTGTCTTGAATTTTCTTCTTTGCTGCATCCTCTTCTTATTCTTATTTGCGCCCCTTCCCCTATCTCAGGTCTCTTCCCTGAGACACAGGATGCAGCCGAGACGACCGTCGAGGTGAGCCGCGAGGAGCATCGCGTGGCTGGGCAGGAGGTAGATGTCGCCTCCGGCTGGAGCGTGAAGGAGATCGGGGTGGGCCTCAGAGCCCGCCTGCATGCCCTGGGCGAGTCCATGGCGCGGCTCCAAGTCGCAGGCTCGTCGATGGTGAAGGCTCTGCGGCCTGAACCCGTGGAGCCGGCGTCGATGAGTCGGCTCTCCCGATGGCTTGCGGCTGGCGATGATCGCCTTGACGCCTGGCGTGCTTCGGCCGCCCGTGCTGGAGCCTACATGGCCCTGCGCTTGGCCAAGTCCTGGTACCGAAACCTGGACTTGGGCAAGCTCGTCGCTCAATGCGACGACTCGGAGGGGGAGCTATAAGCCGTGGAGGAGCAGCTGCGCGTGAGGGCCAGCGACATCGCCTCGTACGCCGCGTGGGATGAGCTCAACTTGGAGCGGGGTGAAGACGGAAACGTGATCCCTGAGGATCTGCACAGCCTTCAGCCCTATGATGCCGATGGAAGCTCCGACGAGGCGGCCCGTGAGGTGGAAGACGCCACCTCCAGCGGCGAGGCATATGCCGAATCCATCGAGGACGGAGCCGAAAGCCCTCACGGAGGAGACGACGCCACCACCTCGGGAGTAGCCGGCGATGGTGAAGCCACCACTCGAGGAGCAGCAGTCGGGGCAACAAACGAGGCCGCCTCCCCTTAGCCGATCCTGTTTTTCTTTTCGTTGTGTGCAATACTTTGTCAGTCCAATAGTTCCACCCACTGGGGGTGTAATGAACTTCGGCCGTGGGCCAAAGCCTTTGAATGTATGAATTCTACATTATATTCGTAATGCCATGCGTGCTATTTTATATCTTCATCTTTTGATTCCTACTTGACTTCTTTTTCTCCAACCCCTCTACTCCCCCTAGCTTCCACCCCGCCAGCCCAACGGTCGGGAGCCGGTCTGTGACTGGGTCGAGGTTTCTGTCTTTGGGAATATAGGACTTCGATTTTTCAAAGCCATCAAGACTTAAAGACTCAGACATAAACCAACAGAGGCCGGCTAGAATGGGATCGTAAAAAGATCAAGCCAACCCGAGCCGACAACCTTTTTGTAGTCAAACTTTTCATGTATCCGGCCTTACCTGGCGTCGCCTCGCTAGCCGGACAGCCGGGAGCCGGTCTGTAGCTGTTACGAGGTGACCAGGGATCGATCCGGCGTACACTATGTGCTTTTCTACAACATAAGGAAGTCGTCCGGGCGGCTAGCGAGCCACCGAGCTTATTAGAGCCAGTCAAGGGACTCACAGAGTGAGTGAAAACTCTAGATATGAATCTAAAAAGAGGCTATGTGCATGCTCTTTTCATTGCATTCATTAGAAATCCCTGAAGAGGGAGAAAGATACATATGTGCATGCTCTTTCCATGTTTGATACTTGCCTTCTAGCAATAGAACATGCGAAGCAACGCCACATTCCATGGACGTTCCGTCTCCTGGCCGGAGTCGTCCCTCTTGCGCTTCCTTGGCTTCTAGGCATCGATCAAGTAGTATGCATTGTTGTGCAATGCCCTACTGATGATGAAGGGTCCCTGACATCAGCTGTGCTTCCCTGGCAATGGCTCTAGAAAAGGGTTGATCCTGCAATCTCTGGCGTTAGCTAGACGAATGCTTATAACAACTAACCTTCCCCTGCAACGGCACCAGAAGAATGCTGATAGCACTCCCCGGCAATGAAACTGGAAGAATGTTGTTGATGGCCCACCAGCGCGTGGGTTCGCAGCAGTTTTCGAGGGTAGAGTATTCGACCCAAATTTGTAGATCGCAAAAGGAGGTGAGAGTATACTCTCAAGTATTAGCAGCTGAATTTGTCGGATCCAACCACACCTAAAAGATTAGTATCTGCAAGCACAATAGTAACAACAAAGTAGTATGATAACAATGGTGTTAGAAACGATCAGTTGACGGCAGACTATTCCTAACGATTGTATCAATGGCGCTTCCGTTGCCGCGTTGACGGAAGTTGTCAATTCCCGTCAACGGTCAGGCGAATCAACAGTGTAACAGGTAGTAGCAGTGTAACGAGCAATAGCAGTGGCAAGGAACAGCAGTAGTGACAACAGTAGCAAGTAGCAACAGTAGCAAGCGAGAGTAGTAGCAGCAGAGGAAGACAAGTAACAACAGTAGCAACAGTAGTAGCACCAGCAGAGCAAGACAAGTAACAGCAGTAGCAACAATAGTAGCAGCAGCAGAGCAAGACAAGTAACATCAGCAGTAGGACAAACTCGTAGGCAATGGGTCGGTGATTTTTTGGATGATATTCATCATGCAACAACTATAACATGGAGAGATATGTGGCTAGCTCCCGTTCGTCAATGTGATGTAGGCATGCATTCCGTGTGTCGTCATACGTGCTTAGGGAAAAGAACTTGCATGACATCTATTGTCCATCCCTCCCGTGGCAGCGGGGTCCAAAAGGAAACTATGGGATATTAAGGTTCTCCTTTTAATAAAGAACCGGACCAACGCATTAACACTTGGTGGACACATGAACTCCTCAAACTATGATCATCACCGGGAGTGGTTCCGGTTATTGTCACTCCGGGGTTGCCGGATCATAACACATAGTAGGTAACTACAACTTGCAAGATCGGATCTAAAACACACATGTATTAGTGACAACATAATAATTTCATATCTGAAATCATGACACTCGGGCCCTAATGGCAAGCATTAAGCATGGTAAAGTAGTAGCAACATCAAATCTCAGAACATAGTGGATACTAGGGATCAATCCCCATCAAAACTAACTCGATTACATGATAGATCTCATCCTACTCATCAACGCCCAGTGAGCCTACGAATAGATTACTCACGAACGACGAAGAGATTCATGGAATTGGAGAGGGAAGAAGGTTGATGATGACGATGGCGACGATTTCCCCTCTCCGGAGCCCAAGATGGACTCCAAATCTGCCCTCGAGATGAAGAACAGGTGGTGGCGGCGCCTCCGTATCGAAAACGCGATGAAAACTTCTCTTTTTATATTTTCTGGGACGAAAGACAACTTATAGAGCTAGAGTTGGGGGCGGCAGGTGCCTGTGGGCCCCACAAGCCTGCCCACCGCCACCAAGGGGGTGGTGGCGGAGCAGGGGCTTGTGGCCCACTGGCCCACCCCCTAAGGTGGAACTTGGCACAGATATTTTTGATATTTTCCAAAACTGCTCCTCGTAAATTTTCAGGACGTTTGGAGAACTTTGATTTCTACACAAAAATAACACCAAGGCAATTCTGCTGAAAACAGCGTCAGTCCAGGTTAGTTCCATTCAAATCATGCAAATTATAGTCCAAAACAAGGGCAAAAGAGTTTGGAAAAGTACATACGTTGGAGACGTATCAACTCCCCCAAGCTTAAAACCTTGCTTGTCCTCAAGCAACTCAGTTGACAAACTGAGAGAGAAAGAAAAACTTTGACAAACTCTGTTTGATCTTGTTGTTGCAACTATGTCTAACTCATAACGAGAATTTCAGCAAGATCACAAGTTAACCACATAAGCAAATGACACAAAGGTCTCACGGTAAACTAATATCAATGGCATAACCAGTTAACGAGAAAATAATAATGAGTTTCAAATACCAACACTTGAATCAAAGCAAGCATGAAGCAATATGAATAGGTGGTATCTCGCTAGCTCTTTCTGAGACCGCAAAACATAAATGCAGAGCACTTTCAAAGATCAAGGGCTGACTAAACATTGTAATTCATAGCAACGAAGATCCAGTCATAGTCATACTCAATATCAATCAAAAGCAAAGCATAAAAATGATAGGGGTGCTCTCTAATTGGTGCTTATATAAGAGGAGGACGACTCGTCAAGAAAATAAATAGTCAGGCCCTTCGCAGAGGGAAGCATTGATTTGCAGAGGTGCCAGAGCTCAAGCTTTTGAAAACAAAGATAATAATTTTGGGTGGCATGCTTTCATTGTCAACGCAATGACCAAGAGTTCTCAATATATTCCATGCTACTCATGCTATAGGCGGTTCCCAAACAGAAAAGTAAAGTTTTAACCCCCACACCACCAATCAATCACACTCCACGGCTAGCCGAATCCTCGGGTACCGTCCATACTAACATCAATCCGGGGGGAGTCTTGTTTTACAGTTATGTTTTCGATTTAAGCATGGAACTGGGCATCCCAAATATCGTCCCCTTTCTCGTGAAGGACTGTGAATAAACACATGTCGAGGATAACACTCCTAGCATGGAAGATACCAGTAGCCCTCTGTCACCACATGAGCGGTTCGGGCATGCAAAACAGATTTATTTCTTGAAGGTTTAGAGAATGACACATGCAAATTTACTTGGAACGGCAGGTAGATACCGCAAATAGGTAGGTATGGTGGACTCTCATGGAAAAACTTTTGGGTTCATGGAAGTGGATGCACAAGCAGCATTCCCGCTTAGTACAAGTGAAGGCTAGCAAAAGACTGGGAAGCGACCAACTAGAGAGCGACGATAGTCATCAAGATGCAATGAGTTTGACTAACATTGAATGCAAGCATGAACAGGATATAAATCACTATGAGCACGAACATCATAGAGGCTATGTTGATTTTGTTTCAACTACATGCATGAACATGCGCCAAGTCAAGCCACTTGAAACATTCAAAGGAGAATACCATCCTATCATACCACATCACAGTCATCTCAAAATCTATGTTGGCATTCAAGACAAACCATTATAAGCTCTTAGCTAAATAAGCATGGCATCAGAAACTATGATCTCTAAGTTGTCATTGCAAACATGGTTCCCTCACAACAAAGCTAAATCTGGGTCGACAAGCTAGTCATATTTACAAAAACAAAATAGATAGAGTTCATACCAACTTTTTAGTCTCAGTCACTTCATCATATATCATCATTGTTGCCTTTCGTTTGCACGATCGAACGATGAAAACGATAATAAGTGCATTGGAGTAAGCTGAATCTGTAGGCAAACGCAAAGGAGAATACAAAATAATATGGCTCTTTGAAAGCTAAACAGGTGGGCATGTAAGAACCACTAAGCATTGTAACCAATATCTTCTACCTTGACACAAAGAAAAAGAAAGCTATTTACACAGGAAAGCTCCCAAAAAGCAAAAGAAGAAAGAAAAATATTTTTGGGTTTTCTCAAAAGGACACAAAACAAGAAAACAAGAAAACAAAAAGAAACTAGCATGGATAATACAGTGGCAAAGTGTAAGCACCGGCTAACAAAGTGAAAGCATAAGCATGAATGTAAAGTCGGTGAGAACACGTACTCCCCCAAGCTTAGGCTTTTGGACTAGCTTGGTCTACTCCCAACGTGGGAAATAACCAGCTCCAGGATACCCCGGAGCAGACTGCGGATGCCACTGCTGTGCGAGCTCCTCTGGCTCCCACTGATAAACTGGCGTCTCGTACTCGGCTGGCGGCTCAGGCACGAGCGCCTGTGGTTGGGCCAAGCCCCAATATGCGTAGATGTCCGCGGGCATAATAGTGTACCTGCCTGCATGAAGATCAAACAAAGAAGGAGCAGGAAAAGTAATAGTCTCTCGAGTACTCTGACTAAACACCAGGTTATAAATCATCCGTCTACTAGCATCTCTATCCAAAAAATCATGGCGAACCATGTTGTCATAATCCAGATATCTCTCAGGGAGAAGCATCTCTCCTTCCTCTCCGAGTCTAATCGGTATCTCAAAGTGTCTGGCAAGACGGGTAGCATAGATACCTCCATAGACAACACCTTTAGAATGGTTCATGTTCAACCGTTGAGCTACTATAGTGCCCAAGCTATAAGTCTTATCATTATAAAGGCCTTCGTGCAAAACCGCAAGGTCTGGAGAACTAAGTGATCCAGCCTCCCCATGGCCAATCAAACATTTTCCCACAAATAGTGAGAAGTACCGAAGCACAGGAAAATGTATGCTAGCAATTCTAGCGCGAGACACTCCTCTCTCCTCTACAACAACAATAGAACCAATGAAATCCTCCAAGTCCCATGGACGAGGGTAACAGATATCCCCAACATAAGGTAATTTGCATACATTGCAAAAGTTCTGCAGCGTCATGCACTGGGGAACATCGTAAATCATGAACTCAACCATGGGAGGATTCTTCCTCGGATAAAAGTTGAAGCTTTGAACGAAAATATTGGTGAGGAGGAGATATTGTGGGCACTTATCTTCAACGAACGCAGTAAGACCTGCGTTCTCCACCAAGTAATAAAAGTCTTCATAAAGTCCGGCGGCGCGCAAAAATTCATCACTTGGCCACTCGCACGCTCGAACTTCTGTGACTCGAGGGACTACGTACTTGGGGTGGTTCTTCTCATCCTCCTTGTGGTTACGACTTGAAGAGACTCTCAAGAACCTCCTCATCTTTTCCTTTTTCTAGCTCTGAAAAATTCTGAAATTTTTAGAGACTTCGAAAGAAAAGTGAACAAGGATCAACCCAACTTGTAGCAACTACTCATACTAGTGCCTAGAGACCGTATCACGCGCTAAAACTACTTGAACCAGTTAAAATCAACATTTCTAGCTCAAGAACAGGGTCACCAAGGTAGTAAGAATTCGGAAGGATAAAGCACTAGAGCAAAAACTAATTGGACCAATGGAGGAGTCACTTACCAAGGAGTAATTTCCCCAAAACAGTTCGGAGAATGGTGCTTTGAGCAAGGAGATCGAAAATCACAGCCAAATGAGCAAGAACACGAGTTTGAGCTGCAAAACAATTTTTTCTGGAGGTGGAAGAAGAGGATGAGAGCTGGAATGAGTGGTGGGGATGCCTGTGGGCCCCACAAGCTTGCACCCTGCCACCAGGGGGGTAGGTGGCGGTGGGGGGGGGGGGGGGGGCTTCTGGCCCACTGGTCTGGCCCCCAGGCCAGCTCTCAGGCCCAAAAAATTTCAAAAATTCCAGAAAAAATCATACTAAATTTTCAGGACCATCGGAGAACTTTTATTTTCGAGGTATTTTTCTCCGGGACGCTAAAACAGAAAACGGGAAAAGCTAAACTAATTCTATCATTTTTCTTCTAAGCAACAGAAAAGGAAAACTCAAAACATAGGTATATGACTCTTTGATTCATCCTTCTCATGGTCATCGAAAGAAATCCGTCAATGGGATTGATCAAGTCCTTATGACAAAACCTTCTCGAATTGCAAGAGAGAACGGAGAATTTTCAAATAGCCACTAAGTCACCTCAATGGGGATATGGATCTCCCCAACAAGCAAATCATACTTCATCTTGACACGAGGAATAGGGCATTCAAAGCTCCCAATGAGAATCGATGAAGTCTTTTCGATAGCATTGATGCAATGTACTTGATATCGTTTCTTCAGAAAATGCACTGTGTGCTCATTACCGTTGACATGGAAAGTGACATTGCCTTTGTTGCAATCCATAACAGCCCCTGCAGTGTTTAAAAAGGGTCTTCCGAGGATGATAGCCATGGCATCGTCCTCGGGAATATCCATGATAACAAAGTCTGTTAAGATAGTGGTATTAGCAACCACAACAAGCACATCCTCACAAATGCCGATAGGGAAAGCAGTTGATTTGTCGGCCATTAGCAGAGAAATTTCAGTGGGTGTCAACTTATCCAACTCAAGTCTATGATAAAGAGAGAGCGGCATAACACTAACACCGGATCCAAGGTCACATAAGGCAGTTCTTACGTAGTTTCCTTTAATGGAGCAAGGTATAGTGGGCACTCCGGGATCACCAAGTTTCTTAGGAGTTCCACCTTTGAAAGTGTAATTGGCAAGCATGGTGGAGATCTCAAGATCTGGTATCTTTCGTTTATTAGTCACGATATCTTTCATGTACTTGGCATACGGAGACATCTTGAGCATATCAGTTAACCGCATCTGCAGAAAGATGGGTCTTATCATCTCAACGAAGCGCTCAAAATCCTCATCATCTTTTTTCTTGGATGGCTTAGGAGAAAAGGGCATAGGTCTCTGAACCCATGGCTCTCTTTCTTTACCATGCTTCCTAGTAGTAAAGTCATTCTTGTCGTATCTCTTAGGTTGTGGATTATCAGGATTAACCATAGGTTCAATCTCCACATCCTCATCATGGCTAGGTTGAGCATTATTATGAACATCACTGTCCACATTGTCACCAGGTTCATGTTCATCACCTGATTGTGTTTCTGCATCAGACGCAAAAATATCATTAGGTTCTTCAGGTGTGATAGTATTTGGTGAACTGGCGTGCAGGTTTCTATCATCCTTCTTTTTCTCCTTAGGATGACTAGGTGTATCACCATTGATTCCTTGAGAATCTTGATTAATTCTCTTAGGATGACCTTCAGGATACAAAGGTTCCAGAGTCATTTTGCCTCCTCTAGTAATGACTCTGACAGAGTTGTCATTTTATTCATTGAGCAGGTCATTCTGAGCTTTAAGTACTTGTTCTACCTGAGTAGTAATCATAGAGTCATGTTTACTCAGAAGCTTCAGAGCATTGACATTTCTGTCTACACAAGCACTTAAATGGCTAAGCATACGAGCACTTTGTTCCAAATCTAGGAGAGCTAGGTATAATGGGAGGAAAAGCAGGTTCTATCTCAATAGCATCGGCAATTTCAGAAGCATCATGAGCATTGGTAGTAACTCTAGCAATATGAGCATCAAGGAACACTCCTAGTGGAACAGGCAAAGGAGCATCTCTAGCAGTATCAAGCATAGCATTATCAGGCAAAATAGCATCTCTAGCATCATCAGGCAAAACAGTATCAAGCATAGCATCTCTAGCAGTATCAGGCATAGCATCTCTAGCAGTAGTATCAAGCATAGCATCATCAGGCATAGTATCAAGCATAGCATCTCTAGCAGTATCAGGCATAGCATCAAGCATAGTATCATCACGCATAGTATCAAGCATAGCATCCTAGCAGTAGTATCACAAGCATCATCAAGCACATGCGACATATCAAGATTTCTAGCAGGAGGTGAAGTCGCAAACTTACTCATAACTCAAGGTGAATCAAGTGCAGAGCTAGATGGCAACTCCTTACCTCCCCTCGTAGTTGAGGGCAAGACTTTGGTCTTCGGATCCTTCAGATTCTTCATAGTGATCAGCAGATACAAATCCCAAGTAACTCAGAGAATATAGCAACACCTCCCCGGCAACGGCGCTAGAAAAATGCTGACGTCAGCTGTGCTTCCCTGGCAATGGCTCCAGAAAAGGGTTGATCCTGCAATCTCTGGCGTTAGCTAGACGAATGCTTATAACAACTAACCTTCTCCTGCAACAGCACCAGAAGAATGCTGATAGCACTCCCCGGCAATGAAACTGGAAGAATGTTGTTGATGGCCCACCAGCGCGTGGGTTCGCAGCAGTTTTCGAGGGTAGAGTATTCGACCCAAATTTGTAGATCGCCAAAAGGAGGTGAGAATATACTCTCAAGTATTAGCAGCTGAATTTGTCGGATCCAGCCACACCTGAAAGATTAGTATCTGCAAGCACAATAGTAACAACAAAGTAGTATGATAACAACGGTGTTAGAAACGACCTGTTGATGGCAGACTATTCCTAACGATTGTATCAATGGCGCTTCCATTGCCGCGTTGCCGGAAGTTGTCAATTCCCGTCAACGGTCAGGCGAATCAACAGTGTAACATGTAGTAGCAGTGTAACGACCAATAGCAGTGGCAAGGAACACGAGTAGTGACAGCAGTAGCAAGTAGCAACAATAGCAAGCGACAATAGTAGCAACAGTAGTAGCAGCAGCAGAGCAAGACAAGTAACAGCAGTAGCAACAGTAGTAGCAGCAGCAGAGCAAGACAAATAACAATAGTAGCAACAGTAGTAGCAGCAGCAGAGCAAGACAAGTAACAACAGCAGTAGGACAAACTCGTAGGCAATGGGTCGGTGATTTGTTTGGATGATATTCGTCATGCAACAACTATAACACGGAGAGATATGTGGCTAGCTCCCGTTCATCAGTGTGATGTAGGCATGCATTCCGTGTGTCATCATACGTGCTTAGGGAAAAGAACTTGCATGACATCTATTGTCCATCCCTCCCGTGGCAGCGGGGTCCAAAAGGAAACTACGGGATATTAATGTTCTCCTTTTAATAAAGAACCGGACCAATGCATTAGCACTTGGTGAACACATGAACTCCTCAAACTATGATCATCATCGGGAGTGGTTCCGGTTATTGTCACTCCGGGGTTGCCGGATCATAACACATAGTAGGTAACTACAACTTGCAAGATCGGATCTAAAACACACATATATTGGTGACAACATAATAATTTCAGATCTGAAATCATGGCACTCGGGCCCTAGTGACAAGCATTAAGCATGGCAAAGTAGTAGCAACATCAAATCTCAGAACATAGTGGATACTAGGGATCAATCCCCATCAAAACTAACTCAATTACATGATAGATCTCATCCTACTCATCACCGCCCAGCGAGCCTACGAATAGATTACGCACGAACGACGAAGAGCTTCATGGAATTGGAGAGGGAAGAAGGTTGATGATGATGATGGCGATGATTTCCCCTCTTCGGAGCCCAAGACAGACTCCAAATCTGCCCTCCAGATGAAGAACAGGTGGTGGCGGCGCCTCCGTATCGAAAACGCGACGAAAACTTCTCTTTTTATTTTTTCTGGGACGAAAGACAACTTATAGAGCTGGAATTGGGGGCGACAGGTGCCTGTGGGCCCCACAAGCCTGCCCACCGCCACCAGGGGGTGGTGGCGGAGCAGGGGCTTGTGGCCCACTGGCCCACCCCATGAGGTGGAACTTGGTGCAGATATTTTTGATATTTTCCAAAACTGCTCCCCGTAAATTTTCAGGATGTTTGGAGAATTTTGATTTCTGCACAAAAATAACACCAAGGCAATTCTGCTAAAAACAACATCAGTCCAGGTTAGTTCCATTCAAATCATGCAAATTATAGTCCAAAAAAAGGGCAAAAGAGTTTGGAAAAGTAGATACGTTGGAGACGTATCAGTCCCTCCCATGGGGATGAGAGCTTGTGCTGGCCGGCTGTGCGCTGGCTTCTGAGCACCAAGTCTCCCTCTCTGAAGGAGAGAGGCTTGATCTTCTTGCTGTGGTAGTACCTCAGCTTCTGTTGATAGATTGCCGTCCGGCTCAAGGCTAGGTCCCATGCCTCCTCGAGGAGATCAACGCCATCTTCTCTTGCCTCCCTTGCCTCCGTTTGTGTGTACAGGTTGACCCGAGGCGGTCGAACTCAATATCCATAGGGATGATAGCCTCGGACCCGTATACCAGAAAGAACGGGGTGAAGCCAGTTGACCGGTTGGGCGTGGTGTGGAGACTCCACAGTACTGCCGGCAACTCTTCGATCCAGCAGCCGGCTGACTTGACCAGCGGTGCCACCAGTCTTGGCTTGATGCCGGCCAAGATTAGGCCGTTGGCCCTCTCCACTTGGCCATTGGACTGGGGATGTGCCACTGACGCCAAGTCGAGCCGGATGCCTACCTTGGAGCAGTAGAGCGCCAAAGCGCGCTTGGCGAAGTTAGTGCCGTTGTCGGTGATGATGCTGCGGGGGACGCCGTATCGGACAGAGATGTCCATGATGAACTTGATAGCCGTGTGTCCATCAAGCTTCTTGATGGGCCTAGCTTCGATCCACTTGGTAAATTTGTGGATGGCCACCAAGAGGTGAGTCATGCCACCGCGAGCCGTCTTGAAAGGCCCCACCATGTCCAACCCTGAGACCGCGAAAGGCCATGACAAGGGGATGGTTTTGAGGGCCGAAGGCGGCATGTGGCTCTACGCGCCAAAGTGTTGGCAGCCCTCGCATTTGTTGACCATGTCGACGGCCTCCTCGAGGGTCGTGGGCCAATAGAATCCGTGGCGAAATGCCTTGGCCACCAGGGTTCTAGAGGCGGCATGATGCCCTCACTCCCCCTGATGAATGTCTCTGAGGATCTCCTATCCCTTTTTGGATTCGGCGCAATGCTGGAACACGCCAGTCACGCTATGCCGAACCAACTCGCGATTGATGATGGCGTAGGCTGCAGATCTGCGCTGGATCTGCCTCGCCTCCGCCTTCTCTTGAGGAAGTTCGCCGCGAAGGAGGAAGGCCAGGATGGGTTGAGCACATGATGGAGCCGACACAAGGGCTGGCTCTGTCTCGACCTGATTGCCGGGGGCTTCTGCAGCCCCCGCGCTTGATGAAGCAGTCGCGGGCTTGAGACACTGTGTTTTGATGCCGTCCTGGCAACTAGCTCGCCATCTACCTCCATGACGTCCACCCACTTGGTATCGAGACGACATGATTCAAGGCTTGGCGGAGCCGGATTTGTTGTTGTAGCCGGCGAAGTAGTCGTAGCCGGCGAAGTGGTTGTAGCCGGTGCCGCAATTGGAGTCGGCAGAGCCAGTGCAGCCAGCACAGGAGCTGTAGCCGGCGCAGCTGGCGTAGCCGACGGCGCTTGCATCGAGGAATCAGCGAACACGAAAATTGATGCCGACTCTGGAGACGACCTGATAGACGGCTTGTGCAGCTGCTCGAGAGAGACGCCGGCTGGGATGGCCTGTCTCGTGGAGCCAATTTTAGCCAATGTATCGGCCGCCTCGTTGTCCGCCTTGGGAACGTGGTGTAACTCGCAACCCTCGAAAGGGCCGCTGAGCTGCTGGATGAGGAAGCGGTAGCTTGCCATGTTGGCGTCCCTAGCGTCCCATTCGCCAGAAACTTGCTGCACCACGATGTCTGAATCGCCGAAGCAGAGGAGCTGCCGGATGCCAATCTCCTTGGTGAGCCGGAGACCGTGAGCGAGCGCTTCGTACTCGGCGATGTTGTTGGAGGCGGCGAAGTGGATCCGGAGAGCATACTTGAGATGGTCTCCTTTCGGAGACGTCAAGACGATGTCGGCTCCCAGACCAGTTCGCATCTTCGAGCCGTCGAAGTGCATCTGCCAATGAGTGGAGTCTGGAGGTGGTGGCTCAAACTCGGTTTCAGCCCAGTCGACCACGAAGTCGGCCACAACCTAAGATTTGATGGCAGTGCAAGGCTCGTAGCGGATATCGTGGTCCGCCATGGCGATGGACCACTTGGCGATCCTGCCAGTCGCATCACGGTTGCCCATGATTTCTGAAAGTGGAGCAGTGCTCACCATAGTGATGGCATGCTCTTGGAAGTATTGCTTCAACTTCTTTGTAGCAAGGTAAACACCATAACACATTTTTTGGTAGTGGGGATAGTTTTGCTTGGAGGCGGACAAGACCTCGCTGAGGTAGTAGATAGGGCGTTGCACTAACAGTACCTTGCCCTCCTCCTTGTGTTCAACTACCAGCACTACACAAACGACGCGAGTGGTCGCTGCAATGTATATGAGTATGGGTTCCCTTTCAGCCGGTGCTGCCAAGATTGGCAGACTCGAGATGACCTGCTTGAGGTCGCGGAAGGCTTCGTCCGCCTGGTCGTTCCACTCGAACTTCGTTGTTTTCTTCATGAGCTGGTAGAGTGGAAGGGCCTTCTCGCTGAGCCGGCTGACGAACCGGCTAAGGGATGCCAGGCAGCCGACGAACTTCTGGACGTCTAGGATTCGAACCGGCTTCACTATCCCCTTGATGGTGCCGATCTTCTCGGGGTTCGCCTCGATGCCACGAGCGGACACGAAGAACCCCAAGAGCTTGCCGCCGGGAACCCCAAAGACGCACTTCTCTGGGGTTAGTCGGATCTTGTACTCGCACAGGTTGGCGAACGTCTCGTGCAGGTTGTTGAGGAGGCTGAAGTGTTGCTTGGTCTTGACGACGATGTCATCCACATAGACGTGGATGTTTTTGCCAATCTGTGGCAGTAGGCACTGCTGCATGCAGCGTTGGAATGTCGCACCAGCGTTCTTCAGACCGAACTTCATGGTGCTGTAGCGGTAGGCCCTGAAGGGCGTGATGAAGGAGGTCTTCAGGCGATCAGATGGATCCAGCTTGATTTGATGGTAGCCTGAATAAGCATCCAGAAATGACAACATTTCGCAGCCAGCACTGGAGTCGAGCACTTGATCTATCCGAGGCAACACGAAAGGGTCCTTCGGGCATGCCTTATTCAGGCTTGTGTAGTCGATACACATTCGCCATGTGTTGTTTTTCTTCAGCACCAAGACTGGATTGGCTAACCAGTCCAGATGGAAAACCTCCATGATGAAGCCGGCTGCAAGGAGCCAGGTAATCTCTTCTCCGATTGTGCGCCGCTTCCCCTCGGCGAAGCAGCGCAAAGGTTGTTTTACCGCCTTTGCATCCGGACGCACGTGAAGTTTGTGCTCGGCGTACTTCCTCGGTACACCCGACATGTCTTTGGGGGACCATGCAAAGATGTCCCGATTCTCGCGGAGGAAGTCGACGAGCTCGCCTTCCTATTTGGGGCTGAGGCCACCCCCGATGGTGACACACTGCTTGGGGTTTCACGGTCGAGTGGCACCTGCTTGGTTTCTTTAGCCGGCTTGAAGGAGCCTTCGCCGGTCGACTCGGATGGAGGAGAAGGGATCGCCGGCTGCTCGGTAGCCTGAGCCACAAGCCGATCAATCTGTCTCCTCTCCTCAGCAATCACCGTGGCGTCGGCCAGGCGGCTGCTGCCCTATCCACACTCAAGCGACTTCTTGTAGTCGCCATCAATGGTGATGATGCCCTTTGGACCCGGCATCTTCATCTTCAGGTAGGCGTAGTGGGGATAGCCATGAACTTGGCCAGAGCCAGTCTGCCTAGCAGTGCGTGATACGGGCTGCTGAGGTCCACCACCTCGAACCACATGGACTCGCGGCAGAAGTGAGCTTTGTCACCGAAGAGGACATCCAACTGGATTTTGCCGATAGGCGAGCAGGACAGCCCCGACACGATGCCGTGGAAGATAATATTGGTCGGCAAGACGTCTGTCTCCTTGAGCCCAAGCTTGAGGAGGGTGTCGAGGTAGAGGATGTTGATGCTGCTGCCACCATCAACCAACACCCGGGAGAACCGGCAGGTGAGCCTCTTGGAGGCGAAGGTAGGGTCAAGGACGAGCGCATATGAGTCCGGGTTGGGCATCACCGCAGGATGGTCAACCCGGCTCCATGTGATGGGCTTTTCAGACCAGTGCATGTATTGAGAAGCCGGGGGGACCATGGCATTCACCTCACGTCGTCGCTGGTGCAGGCTGTGCTTGTCGTCGCCTTCACTGGTGAAGACGACGAATGCTCCGTCTTGATGGGGGTAGTTGATGTCAGCTGTGCTTCCCTTGCAACGGCGCCAGAAATTGTCGTGTTGACGGCACCAGGAATCCTTCAGCTGCGGCTACGCCTTAAGGGACTTCCTAGGCAAGTATGCAAAGGATTTCCCCCGTGGCCTTGGAGCCTTGCGTTGGTGTTCCCTCGAAGCGGAAAGGGTGATGTAGCACAGCGGTGGTAAGTATTTCCCTCAGTTTGAGAACCAAGATATCAATCCAGTGGAGGACTATCACAAGATCCTGCACAAACACAAAAGCTTGCTCCCAACGCTATGAAGGGGTTGTCAATCCCTTATAGATTGTTTGCCAAGTGAGAACTGAAAGCAACAAAGTAACAAAGCAAAGTAAAAGCGGAGGTGTAAACGATGGATGTGAATAGACCCGGGGGCCGTAGTGTTAACTAGTGGCTTCTCTCATGAAAGCAAGTAGACGGTGGGTGAACAAATTACTGTCGAGCAATTGATAGAACCGCGCAAAGTCGTGACGATATCTATGCAATGATTATATCTATAGGCATCACGTCCAAAACAAGTAGACCGATACTTGCTGCATCTATTACTATTACTCCACACGTCGACCGCTATCCAGCATGCATCTAGTGTATTAAGTCCATAAGAACAGAGTAACACCTTAAGCAAGATGACATGATGTAGAGGGATAATCTCAAACCAATGATAAAAACCCCATCTTTTTACCCTTGATGGCAACTACTTGATGTGTGCCTTGCTGCCCCTACTTTCACTGGGAAAGGTCACCACATGGTAGAACCCAAAACCAAGCACTTCTCCCATTGCAAGAATCATAGATCTAGTTGGCCAAACAAAACCCAAGACTCAGAGAGACTTACAAGGATATCAAATCATACATATAAGAAATCAGCAAAGACTCAAATATATATCATAGATAATCTGATCACAAATCCACAATTCATCGGATCTCGATAGACACACCGCCAAAGAAGATTACATCGGATAGATCTCCATGAAGATCATGGAGAACTTTGTATTGAAGATCCAAGAGAGAGAAGAAGCCATCTAGCTACTAACTACGGACCCGTAGGTCTGAAGTGAACTACTCACGAGTCATTGAAGGGGCGATGATGATGATGAAGAAGCCCTCCAACTCCAAAGTCCCCTCCGGCAGGGCGCCGGGAAGGGTCTCTAGATCAGATCTCGCGGAAACGGAAGTTTGCAGCGGCAGAAAAGTATTTTCGAGGCTCCCCTGATTTTTTTCTAAACATTTGGGAATATATAGGCCAAGGATCTAGGTCAGGGGGCGGCCAGGGAGGCCACAAGCCCTGACACTGCCGCCTCCCTCTGGTGGCGGAGTGGGGGCTTGTGGGCTCCCTGGAGCCCACCTGGCTTGGCCCAAAGGCCCCCTGATCTTCTTCCGTTCGGGAAAAAATCATTTCGGGGTTTTTATTCCGTTTGGACTCCGTTCCAAAATCAGATCTGAAAAGAGTCAAAAACACAGAAAAAACAGGAATTGGCACTTGGCACTGAATTAATAAGTTAGTCCCAAAAAGATAAAAAAGGTACATGAAACATCCAAAGAAGACAAGATAACAGCGTGAAACCATCAAAAATTACAGATACGTTTGAGACGTATCAGTAGTCGTCGTGGAGACGGCCGTCGTCGTGAGGCGGTGGTGGTGGAGTCGGAGTAGGACCGGGAGCCGGAGCTTGAGGCGCAACCGGTGCACCTGGGGCAGCCGGCAAGCCCTCCCCTTGCGACAGCCTCGTGCAAAGCTGCACTGTTGAAGGGTGTGGGTAGAGGGTTGTGCCCCAGAATGTATTTTGCAGGGTGCGTCAAGCATATGCTCAAAGGTCTGCCTGGGCAACCAGTTGCCCTTGTTGGGCCGCTTCCGTTGGGAGCCGGTCTGAGTAGACAACGCCTCACCCTCCACGTTGGCTACCAACTTGTTGTTGGAGTGCGAATCTAGCTGATCCGCCTTGCGCTTGTTGTTGTTTTGCCCGCCTCGATTATCTACAGCCGGCTTAGGAGTAGCCAGCGTGGGGACATCCTTGTCCGAGGCGGTCACCTTGACTCGCATCACGGAGTCGCCCGTGGCGTACTTGTCCGCCTTGGTCATGAGCACCGCCAGAGAGGTGGGCTCGGAGCACATGAGCTTGTGCTTGAGGAGGGCGCCGTCTCGGCAACCGTCTATGAAGTACTGGATGGCATGTACCTCATGCACTCCCTCGCAAGAGTTGCGAAGCTCCGTCCAGTGCATGATGTAGTCGCGAGGGGTTCGTCGGGCCTCTGGATGCACATGGCCAGCTCGCGAGGCCGGCGAGGACGCTTTTAAGTGCCTGTGAAGTTGCGGACGAATGCCTCCTCAAAGTCCACCCACGAGTTGACGCTGCCGGCTGGGAGGCTCTTAAGCAATGTCTGAGCCGAGCCGGCCAACATGAGTAGCACGTAGCGGACTACTACTCGCTTGTTGCCCCTGGAAATGCTAACGGCAGTGGTGTAGTCGATCAACCAGTCCTCTGGCTTGGCGGTGCCGTTGTACTTGGGAGTATCCCGAGGCAAGGTGAAGCCTTGGGGAAACGGCTCCCCTCAGATCCGGGGGCCGAAGCAGGCCGGACCGATGGGACCGTCCTCCTCCAGAAGTGCTGACTGTACAAGGGCGTTGATACGCGTGCGGGCGTCGTGGTCGCCCTGGGGAACGCGAGCGCCGATCCGAGCCGCAATCGGAAGGGCACCTTGTGAACCGGTGGCATGGGTCCTCCCCGGACGAGGAAACTCATACACCGAGTCGCTCTCGTCATCTCCACGATGACGGCTCGAAGTATGCTCGCTCTGGCGCTGGGAGCGCCTGTCATGGCTTCCCTCGCCTTTCCGTTCGGAAGTGCGATGCGAGGAAGATCCCTCAGCGTGCTGATGACCGCTGGGGTTGCGGCGCGCTCCGGGGTTGGGTCCCGAAGACTCTGATTGGGCTCGACCGGGGTCAAGCCGTGTCTCCTACTTGTTGGCGGCGTCAAGGAGATCCTTGACCCGCTTCTCCTGGAAGGCGCGCTCCTCGCCCTCCAAACTCGGCATTTCTTCCATGGCTGCATGGGCCGCCTGCAAGTCGGCTGCAGGAGTCTCGTAGATGGGCTGCTTGCCGCATAG
The DNA here is from genome assembly GCF_904849725.1 of Hordeum vulgare subsp. vulgare. Classification (NCBI taxonomy): domain Eukaryota; kingdom Viridiplantae; phylum Streptophyta; class Magnoliopsida; order Poales; family Poaceae; genus Hordeum; species Hordeum vulgare. The sequence goes on from NC_058522.1 coordinate 224,867,098, forward strand.
AATCTCGGCGATGACCCGGCCACGGCCGCGGACCGAGCCAAGCTGGCTAGGGGCCTCGGAAACCGGAGTGAGGTCGTATGCGGAGTTATACTCGCGCTGCATGGCCTCCATCCGACGTTTCGCCAAAGCAATGGCGATGCCCTCCTCCAAGATCTGCCTGCGAGCCTCCTCCAGCAAGGCTCGCGCGTCGCTAGGGTTTGTGGAGGCGGCGATGGGCATCTTCAGGCCGGTAAGCGCAGCCTGAAGAGTGTCAGCGGCGACAGCAGCAGGCTCACCAGCGTCTGCTGGCGCCTTGCTCTGAGTCGTGCTGGTGCCGGCGCCGATGACCATCACCTCCACGATGTTGGAGACAGTGGCGACATGGTACGGGGTGAAGAACCCCACAGACGGCGGAGGGCCGTCGAAGACGAGTACGTTGCTGGGGTACACGTCGTGTGTAGGCGTCTCAGCGATAGAGAGCCTACTAAAGCTGGCGCATAACGCCTCAACATCGAAGTCCTTGCCAAAGTAGCAAGGACCATCGTTGAGGCACAGGTCGCTAAAGAGAACGCTGAGGTTTTCCATAGCAGCGACGTCGACGCTGGGAGGCGCCTCGTCGTCGTACTCCCCGTCTGAATCCGTAGGCGGACAGGGATGTCAATCATCATCGGCGTTGCCTCATCAAAGGCAGGCTCCATGGGCATGCAGATTGGTCCGGACGCGATGCATTCGGTGGTGTAGGTGCGGGGCCCCGCCCAACGCATAAAGCCAACCGATGCCGCGATCGGCCCCATGGTGGGCGCCAAATGTCGGTGAATACTCACAACATAAGCGATGGGTAGGCTAAAGAAGGTAGGAACCGAAGTGGCACCGGAGGGTGCTGGTGGCAAGGTTGGTACAAGCATGGAACGCACGATGTACATAGGTTCCGGGCTCTCCCTAGAGATAATACCCCTAGTCCTATCGGAGTGTATGATGTGTATGGATGGGATTACAAGTTGCTCCTGGAGCTGTATTGCGGATGAGGAAGAAGGAGAATTCGGCTCATCTCTGCCTCTCCTACGTGGTTGGTGTGTGTGTGTGTGTGATCAGTTGACCGACCCTCTGCATGGAGGGGGCCGGGGGGTTTTATAGACGAACCCACCGGCCTACAATATGGATAAAGGGTACAAGAGTGGGACCCGGCTGGCAGCCTCGCCGGCTGGCTAGAGGGCCCGCGGGGGTCTTGTCTTGTCACTTGAGGGGCCCGCCGGCTGCGAGGTCCCGTCTGGCTGTGGGACCCGCTGACTAGCCAATGAGGCTCTCGCCTAAGGTTGACGCAGGACACGTGTGGTACGCTCGGCATCGTCCAACGAGATTCGTCATGGGCAGACAGTACGGCCGCCCCCAGTGTTCTGAATAACAAGAATCTTACGTCAATTATGTATAGTTTAGCTTGAATATGGCCTTTATGGCCAAGCCTTCATGTATCTTCAGCGGAGAATCTTCATCGAGAATGTGAACCCAAGCCATTTGCCTTAACCCAACAAGCATTCTGACTAGGAAGCGTCCTAGCTCGCAAGAACATCACCAAGGTATTCCCCATCATATCCTGTTCTGTTATGCATGGTCAATAAAATAACCAGTGGCAAGCCAGTGAGTACTTTGAATGTACTCGCAAGCAACCCATGTGAAAAGACGTGGATGTCGCCTAGAGGGGGGGTGAATAGGTGCATTAAAATAATTACAGTTTAGGCTTGAACAAATGTGGAATAAAACTAACGTTTAATTTGTCAAGCACAAAACATAAAACAACTAGGCTCACCTATGTGCACCAACAACTTATGCTAAGCAAGATAAACAACTAAGTGATAGCAAGATTGTAAGGGCATATTTCTACCCTAGTAGTTTTGGTGATTGATGACAATCCATTTGTGGACTAATCATGTGCAATAAGCCTTTCACGTACTTCCTCGGTTTGCACAAAGACGATTCTTGCTCCTCGGTGTTTTGATGTGAAGACGGTTTTCTTTCTTATGCTTCATTGTCGATGGACTTGAGTCGTAGGAAAAGTCGTACTATTAAGAGGGGATCCACTTTGGAAAAGTCTGGGTGGAATCATCACGTACACTTTCCTCTCCCCTTTTCCGCTTCGATGGAGCTATCTACCCTGCCAAAAGCTTGCCCTGAAGTTTCTAAGCGGCGGTACCGCTCCCAGGAGAGGTACTACCTCTTATCACCGGTAGTACCGCCAGAGCCGACGGTAGTACCGCTCAGAGCGGTAGTGTTGTGATGGTACCGCGGGCCTGTACCGCTGCTCGGAAGTGTGAACACTTCTGTGGTCGGACTTTCTGGTAGTACTGGGTGGTACTACCGCTTGTTACTACCGCTCCGGGTGGTACTAGCTGCCTTGCCTTGGTTCTGGCTCGGCCTCCCTCTGCGTGAGCGGTAGTACCCCGCTCACCTGAGCGGTACTACCGCTTATCATTGGTAGTATTGCTCCAAGGAGCGGTAGTACCGCTCTGGCTCGTGCAGAGGGGGTGGGCAAGGTTGTTAGAATCGCGATTCTGAATCGGATTGGAGCCGTGATGACATGATCGCAAATTGTAGAATCTTCACTATCAGGATCATAAAAACATAGATTCTATGAACCAAAATCATAGAATCAGAGGGGTTTGTTTGGATCGTAAAGTCGTAGAATCGCACAACAGAATCGCGATTCTCACAACCTTGGGGGTGGGTAACGGCAGTTTCCTTCCACCACTATATAAATGGGTTCTTCTTCCCTGAGAACCCTACCTTTTTCCCCAAAGCTCCATTGTTGCTCCAAGCTCCATTTTAGCCCGATTTCTCTCCCTAGCCAACAAAACTTGTTGATATTCTAGGGTTTGGTTGAAAGGGCCTTGATCTACACTTCCACCAAGAGAAATTTGATTCCTCCCACTAATCCCTCGCGGATCTTGTTACTCTTGGGTGTTTGGGCACCCTAGATGGTTGAGGTCACCTTGAAGCCATATTCCATTGTGGTGAAGCTTCATGGTCTTGTTGGGAGCCTCCAATTAAATTGTGGAGATTGCCCCAACCTTGTTTGTAAAGGTTCGATCGCCGCCTTCAAGGGCACCACTTAGTGGAATCACGACACCTCACATTGTGTGAGGGTGTGAGGAGAATATGGTGGCCTTAGTGGCATCTTGGGGAGCATTGTGCCTCCACACTACTCCAAGGGAGACGTACTTACCCTCAAAGGGAAGGAACTTCGGAAACACATCCTTGTCTTCATTGGTTCCACTTATGGTTATTTCTTACCTTTACTTGTGTTTACTTCTTGCTTATTATTGTTGTTGTTAGCATCATATAGGTTGCTCACTTAGTTGCATATCTAGACAACATATTTGTTGCTCAACCTAAATTGTTTAAAGAAAATTGTAAAATTTGTTAGTTGCCTATTCACCCCCTCTAGTCAACCATATCGATCCTTTCAATTGGTATCAGAGCCTCGTCTCTCTATTAAGGGTTTCACCACCCAGAGAGTATGGCTAACGATGAGGAGCGAGTTGAGGAGGTGGCCGAGGGAGGTTGTGCCAACCCGGTCACCCGAGAGGAGTTAAATGAAGTCATGTCCACATTTAAATCCTTAATGGTTGTCGAAGTCAAGAACATGCTTAAAGATTTCCTTGATATTTACAAACCGTCTACCGACGAGTTGTTTGTGGCTAATCCCACAGCTTCGGATACGGGGGCCAATTCTGAAAAGGAAAGTACTAGTAGTGAAAAAGATAAATTGCCTCAAGAAACGAGTGGGGAAAATACCTTTACCTCGGTTCCTCCTCCCGTGGTCTATGGAGGACCGGTCCACCCACCGCATATTACTAATCTCGGTCCTCCAGCAAAGCTTGTTAAGAATGATTTTGCTAACTGGGTTTTTCGCATAAAGGCACATTTGAATCAGAGCTCAACACAACTTTCGAGAATCATCGAGCAAGGCTACTACCCTCATGATCCAAGAAACCTCACTCCAAGTGAAGAGGTTGAAAATCAACCCAACCATTCAGCCTTGTTCATCCTTTAAGCAGTTGTTACCATTGAAGATCTTGCTCATTTGCGTCCCTTCACTCGTGCCAAAGATTGTTGGGAGCACATCATTTCCATGTACAAGGGAAGTTCTAGTATTCAACGGTCAAACTATCAAGTGATACTTGATGAGGCCGATGAATTTGTTATGATTGAGGATGAAGATCCTTGTGAGCTATATCGAAGGGTGACGACTCTTGGTGTCGCTCTTCAAGATCATGGAACCAGGGACGTGGATGACAATTGGATCAACTGTAAGTTTCTCAAGGCTATTATGCCCTTCCACAAATCCATGTCCCCCGCCATCCGTCAGAGGCCAGACTTTCACTCCTTATCTTCAAGCGATGTGTTGGATGAGTTTATTGCCATGAACATATTGATCAAGACCGCTCACAATGCTCTTGCTCGTGTTCACGGTCAAGAAAATATTCTCCCAACCTTGCCTTTAAGGCCAAGGCTGAATTGGAGGAAGATGAGGAAGAAGAAGAGGAATTGTGCCCTGGAGACACCAAGTATGGTTATCAAGAGCATATGGCTCTTAACTCAAGACTTTTGGCAACAAGAGAAACTCAAAGCCAAATTTCTCCAAGAACAACTCAAATGGGCCCAAAGGCAAGCAAATGGTGAGAACTTGCTATAATTGTGGCAATGTGAGTCACTTTGTGGCTGATTGTCCTTATGAGAAGAGGGGAGACAATGGTGGCAAACTTATTTGGAAAGACAAAGCCAAGCCCTTTCGCAACAAGAACAAACCCCAAAAGGTGTTGGTTCACGAGGAGCACCTCTCCGATGAGGACGAGGATGAGGATGCAAGTGGTGAAGTGATGGGGATGACCATCGTGGCCATTGCATCCTCTTCTCCAAGCAAGGTGTCCCTCTTCAACGCCCCCAACGAGAATCACATTGCCAAGTGCCTTATGGCTAAGGCATCCAACAAGGTAACATCCAACATTAAAACTTCCAACCTCAATGCTACCATTTCCACTATCTTTGTTAGTGGCGGTGAAAAGGAAGAGGTAGAGGAGGAGGAAAAATCCTTTGATAAATTCATGAGAAAACTCAAGGGTAAATCCAAGAAGCATTTTGTTGATCTCTTGGAACAACTTGGAGAGGCTTATGACCTCACTGAATCTCATGAAGAAATTATCTCCACCTTACAAGGTCATAGTCTTGACTATGTCGATGAGATTGTGGATCTTTCTATTGCTCTCGAAGAAGAGCAAGGACTTTGTTTGACTATTGAGGAGTCACACAACGTTGACCTTGCTAAATTAAAGAAAGACCTTGATCATGCTCTTGTTCTTACTTGTGTGATTCGGCTTGATCATGTAAGACTCGAGGAAGAGCTTGCAACACTTGACAAGGCTCACAATGCCTTGAAGAATGTCCATGCCTCTTTAAAAGAGTCTCATGCTCAACTCCAAGTAAAGCTCACTAAGGAAATATCCACTTGTTCTCCATTTGTCTTAATTGATAATGTCCATGCTACTAACTCTTGTTGTGAGCATGCTCACCTTGTGGAAGAGAACACCAAATTAAAACAGCAGCTTGAGAAAGGCCCTGTGACATGCATCCAAGGTGAAAAGAATCTTAATGACCTTTTAAGCAGTCAAAAGGAAGTGGTTGCAAAGGAAGGAGTTGGGTTCGCACCCAAGTCCAAGAAGAACAAGAAGAGGAAGACCAAGCAACCTCCCTAGCTTATGGAAACCTCCCGAGCTTCCTTTAGGAATAACATGGTCTTAGAAAGTTATACCTATAAAATCATATGGTCTGGCTATGCTCCATCTTCACCACACAAAGTATCTAAATCATGCACAACTCCGATGAAAATCAAGCAATTGTTTCACACTTTTTATGTTCTGAAACCTTTTCAACTCTCATGCAATACATGAGCGTGAGCCATGGATATAACACTATAAGTGGAATAGAGTATGGTGGAGGTTGCAAAAAAAGGAGAAGATAGTCTCACATCAACTAGACATATCAACGGGCTATGGAGATGCCCATCAATAGATATCAATGTGAGTGAGTAGGGATTGCCATGCAACAAATGCACTAGATCTATAAGTGTATGAAAGCTCAAAAAGGGAAACTAAGTGGTTGCGCAAAAGTTGTAATTCCACTAGTTATATGAAATTGACAAAATAGGAGAGACTCTATGAAGAACATGGTGCTTTTTTGAAGCACGAGTGTGGAAAAAGATAGTAGCATTGTCCCTTCTCTCTTTCTCTCATTTTTTCCTTTTTTTCTTTTCTTTGGTGGGCTTCTTTGGCCTCTTTTATTTTTTATGGGCTTCGCTGGCCTCTTTTATTTTTGGTAAAGTATGGAGACTCATCCCAACTTATGAGGGAATCATAGCTTCCATCATCCTTTTCTCACACGGGACAATGCTCTAATAATGCAAATCATCACACTTTTATTTACTTACAACTCGAAGATTACAACTCGTTATCTAGAAGAAAATATAACTCTATAAGCAGTATGGAAGTGATGGTGCATGTCATAAAAAAACGAGACGGTGGTGTTGCATGTCAATATATCTTGGAATGGCTATGAAAATGCCATAATAGGTAGATATGGTGTCTGTTTTGAGGAAAATATATGGTGGCTGTTCTGAGGAAGGTGGGTTTAGTGTACCAGCGAGAGTTGTGCGGTACTAGAGAGGCTAGCAAAGGTGGAAGGGTGAGAGTGCGTATAATCCATGAACTCAACATTAGTCATAAAGGACTCACATACTTATTGCAAAAGTCTATTAGTTATCGAAGCGAAGTATTAGACGCATGCTCCTAGTGGAAGGGTTGGTAGGAGTTAACCATCGCGCGATATCGACCTCCACACAAACGTTGACAATCATTAAACTAATCATGCTCCGAATTCATCACATAAAGGTTCACCAGACGTGCATGCTATGAGAATCACAAGCTTTAACACAAGTATTTATTCTAATTCACAATTACTTACTAGCATGACTCTCATATTACCATCTTCATATCTCAAAACTATATGCAAGGAGTCAAACTTCTCATCATATTCAATGCACTTAATATGAAAGTTTTTATTATATCCCTCTTGGATGCCCGTTACATTAGGACTAAATTCATAACCTAAACCAATTACCATGTTGTTTAAAGAACTCTCAAAATAATGTAAGTGAGGTACGAGAGTTTAATATTTTCTATAAAACAAAACACCACCCTGCTCTAAAAGATATAAGTGAAGGACTAGAGCAACATTGCCTAGCTCAAAAGATATAAGTGAAGCACAAAGAGTATTCTAATAAATTCATGATTCAGCGTGTCTCTCTCAAAATATGTGTGCAACAAGGATGATTGTGTCAAACTAGAAAGTAAAGACTCATATCATACAAGACGCTCCAAGCAAAACACATATCATGTGGTGAACCAAAATATAGCCTCAAGTAAATTTACCGATGGATTGAAGACGAAAGAGGGGATGCCTTCCGAGGCATCCCCAAGCTTAGGCTCTCTGGTATCCTTGAATATGGCTTGGGGTGCCTTGTGCATTCCCAAGCTTAGGCTCTTTCCACTCCTTATTCCATGGACCATCAAATCTTTACCCAAAACTTGAAAACTTCACAACATAAAACTCAACATAAAACTCATAAGATGTGTTAGTATAAGAAAAATAAATCACCACTTTAGGTACTGTTGTGAACTCAGTCTTTATTTATATTGATGTAATATTTACTTTATTCCAACTTCTCCATGGTTCATGCCCCCCAATACAACCCATATATTCATCAAAATAAGCAAACAACACGAAGAAAACAAAATCTGCCAAAAACAGAACAATTTGTAGCAATCTGTTTACTTTGAATACTTATGTAACTCCAAAAATTCTGAAAAATTAGGAAAATCTGGGCAATTTGTAAATCAATCTTGTGTAAAAAATCAGATCAAATCACCTTCCCGTGAAATTACAAAACTCTTGGACCGAGAGCGAAAGTTTTTGTTTTTCAGCAAAATCAACTTGCAAACACCGTAGTCCGTAGACCATCCCAAAGGTCTTACTTGGATCAAATAGTAATTAAAACAAGAAAACACAATTATTACAGAGTTAATAATGTGTGTAGTACTCAAAAAACAGAAGCAAAAACAAAAGGATAAAAATAAAATTGGGTTGCCTCCCAACAAGCGCTATTGTTTAACGCCCCTAGCTAGGCACAATGCAATAGATCTTGTTATTGTCATCTTTGGTATGCAATCCATAAGTAGCTCTCATAATAGATTCATAAGGTAATCTCATTTTCTTTCTATGAAAGTTCTCCATGCCTTTCTTTAATGCAAATTGGAATCTAATATTTCCTTCTTTCATATGAATAATTGCACCAATCGTTCTAACGAAAGGTCTACCAAGAATAATAGGACATGTAGGATTGCAATCTATATCAAGAACAATGAAATTTACGGGCACATAATTCCTAATTGCAGCCATAAGAACATCATTGATCCTTCCCATAGGTTTCTTAATTGTAGAATCCGCTAGATTCAAATTTAAAGAGCAATCATCAAATTCACGGAATCCTAGCACATCACATAAAGTTTTTGGAATCGTGGAAATGCTAGCCCCAAATTACACAAAGCATGTCACTCATAATCTTTAATTTTAATCTTAATAGTAGGTTCCCACTCATTATAAAGCTTTATAGGTATAGAAACTTCCAACTCAAGTTTTTCTTCAAAAGATTTCATCATAGTATCCACAATATGTTTAGTAAAAGCTTTATTTTGATTATAAGTGTACGAAGAATTCAACATGGATTGCAACAAGGAAACACAATCAATCAAAGACCAACTACCATAATTAAAGTCCTTGAAATCCAAAAGAGTGGGCTCATTGCTCTTTAAAGTTTTAACCTCTTCCATCCCACTTTTATCAATCTTATCATTAAGATCTATAAACTCCAAATCATTGGGACGCTTTTTAACTAAAGTTGACTCATTTCCAGTCCCATCCTTTTCAAGATTTATACTAGAAAACAAAGATTCAATAGGTGTCTAAAAGCACAATTGCTCCCCAGGGTGGTTTTGATGATTGATCACAACATATGCATCATTGGACTAATGTGTTTTCCAAGTATATTTCAGAAAAGTTCAAAATAAGCTATGGCTTAAGGTTTATGTGGACATGCCCGTGGATGCAAGAAAGGAATACTATTGGCTCAAGCTTTAAGCTAGAAGACTCCTCATTTTACATTTGTGAGAAATCACTTTTGAGTCCATAGGAAATCCAATACTATTAAAAGGGGGTGAGGTAGTAAAATGAACCAATTGCTCAAATTCTCAAAGTTAGCCACCAAAACACTTAGTCATTTTTCCCACATATCCACTCCGTCAAGTTCCACATACAAAAATTCGGTGTCACCAACATTGCCACATCGGACCCACCGAGTTTAAACCTAAGACAAAATCCTAGCCATTTCCACCAAATCGGTGCAACCGAAATTGCATCCGTGCTACCGAGTTCAGTGTGACCAACATTCTGTTGCCAAGATACACAAAATCCGAATTTCCGAGTTTGAGTATCGGTGCCACCGAGTTTGGCCATCTGGCCATTAGTCGCCTTTTCGGTGCCACCGAGTTCTATATATAGGTCTCACCAAGATTCAAAGTTCACACTTTTACTACTAGTCGATACCGCCGAGTTGTCCACTTCGGTGTCACCGAGTTTGTACTTTTATGTGTAATGGTTGGATTTTGGCTACTGCCTGTATATACCCCTTCACCCACGTCTCATTCGTGGGAGAAGCACTCAAAACACACACTTCATTTCCAAATCCATTTTTTGATCTCTAGCCTCCCCAAACTGCTTTCCACCAAGATATTCCAATCCAATCATTTGAATCTTGATCTCTAGCCTCCCCAAACGGCTTTCCACCAAATCAACCTCTCCTACCCATGCATATTTTATGAGAGAGATTTGTGTTGAGGAGACTATATTTAGAAGCACAAGAGCAAGGAGTTCATTGATCTACCCCATCTATTACCTTTTGGAGGGTGGTGCCTCCTAGATTGGTTAGGTGTCGCTTGGGAGCCTCCTACTTCGTGTTGTGGAGTTGAACCAAGATGTTTGTAAGGGCAAGGAGATCACTACTTCGTGAGGATATACCGTGAGTAAGGCTAGTCCTCCGTGGATGGATGCCGTGGTGGGATAGACAAGGCCGCTTCTTTGTGGACCCTTAGTGGGTGGAGCCCTCCATGGACTATCGCAGCCGTTACCCTCCGTGGGTTGAAGTCTCCACACACGGACGTACGATAGCGCCACCTATCGGAACCATGCCAAAAATCGTTGTGTCAACCTCATGCGTTTGATCTCCCTACTTTACTCCTCTATTCACACTTGCATGTTTACTTTCCGCTAGAATACTATTAGAGCTGCATGTGTAGGGTGTACTTGACCTGTTATAACCGCCATAGCTTCCTCTCAAGTAAAATTGGGAAAAGGCAATTTTTTTATCTTGTCAAGTAGTCTAATCACCCCCTCTAGACATACTTTCGATCCTACAAGTGGTATCAGAGCTTTGGTCTCCATTTCATTGGTTTAGCAACCTAGGATAGTATGGCATCTAGTGAGAGAAATTATCATTGTAGAGGTCCTTACTTCGATGGCACTAATTTTGCTAGTTTGAAGCATAAAATGAAAATGCATATACTTGGCTTTAATCCTCATGTTTGGGCTGTTATTCGTGTTGGTGTCCAAGTTAACTTCTTTGGAGAAGGGCATGAACCAGATCTTGATGCGAAAATTGATGAACTGAAGATGTTGCAACTTAATGCTCAAGCCTGCGATATCATCTTCAACTACCTTTGCCCCGAAGAATTCAACAAATCAGTCGTCTTGAGAATGCAAAAGAGATCTGGGATACTTTGGTTGATATGCATGAAGGTACCGATTCTGTCGGAGAATCTAAGTTGGATGTGCTTCAAAGTCAACTTGACAAGTTCAAGATGAAGGATGGTGAAGGAGTCGCTGAAATGTACTCTAGGCTAGCTCTCATCACCAATGAGATTGCCGGCTTCAGAAGCGAATAGATGACTGACAAATTCATCATCAAGAAGATACTTAGAGCTCTTGATGGCAAGTATGACACCGTGTGCACATTAATCCAATTGATGCCAAATTACAAAGATCTCAAACCAACTAAAGTCATTGGTAGGATTGTTGCTCATGAGATGTCACTCAAAGACAAAGATGAGTTGCAGAACAAGTGAAGCGGTGCTTATAAAGCTTCATGCGATGCTCCGCTACTTGAAAAGACAACCTTGTCACTTATGAAAAGATAAGCCTCATGGTCAGAAAATTCAACAAGTTCTACAAGAGTAGAGGCAAAGATAGAAGCTCAAGTTCAAGACATGATGAGAAGCATTCATCCAAACATGACCGAAACTACTACAATTGTGGGAAACCCGAACACTACTCAAATGAGTGCTCGGCTCCCTACAAAAGAAGAGAAGAGTCACCTCGAAGACGAAGCTCAAGAGACGAGTCACCTCGCAGAGAGAGAAGGAGTAGAGAAGATTACTATGAACGAAGACACTCACGGAGAGGCAAGGAATCAGAGAAGAAGGACAAATACACCAAGAGTAGCTCAAGAATAAGACATAAAGATCATGTTGGTGAATGGGTTTCTGGCTCCAAATCTGATCACCACTCTGAGAGAAGCTATCACTCCCACTCCGACTATAGTCAAGATGAAGGTGTTGCGGGCTTTGCACTTGTTTCCTCCAACTCCTACGACTTATTTGATTCACTAAATGAGGGAGTTGGAAACTGCTTCATGGCTAAAGGCCCCAAGGTATCACACCCCGAGTATCTTGATTTCTATAGTGACGAGGATGACTTGTTGGGACAAGATGACTTGCTTCTAGATAAAGCTACTGAATGCATGAAAATGAACTTGCTATTTATCATGCTAGTCAAGAGAAATCGAATGATGACGATAAGAAAGAGATTCAATGACTAACTCAAGAATTCAAAACTCTTAAGTTAGCTCATGAGACTACTCTAGAAGATCATAGAGAGCTTGCAAGAACCCATGAGAAGCTACGCTTCGAGAAGCTCAACTTGGATCAAGAGCATGAGTTATTAAAAGCAATCAATGATGACCTTCAAAATAAGAGTTCTTCTTATCTAGCCAAACGATTACCCTTGTCTAATTTTGTTCCACAAGTTAAGCCTAAGACACTAGTAACAAAGGCAAGAAGGTTTCTTCATCTAGTAACAACAATTCTAAAGCTAAATCCAATAATGTTGTTGCTAGTAACTCTATTGATTCCACCAACGATTCTCTTAGCCAAGTTACACTTGAGAAAGAACATGATTTATTGAAAGGGATTATAGAGAGAGGTGTCTTCAAGAGTCTTGCCGAAAGTAAGGAATTCGAGGAAATTGTGCGCAAGCAAGGAGGACATCAGAAGAAACAAGGTGTTGGCTATTTCAAAGTCAACGAAGATGTTTGGGAAGAAGGTCCATATCCCACTCCCAAGTTTGTTCCCCAAGAGGATAAGTCCACTCCTTTCGAAGGAACAAGCAGACAAGATGGCCTTCTACCACAAGACTAGAAAGGCAAGGGAAAGCTTCCAGATGACATTGACATATTTGAAGAAGAACCCCAAGCCAAGGTGAAGTGGATTCCCAAGGATACTACTAGCTCTACCTCAACAAGTGCTACAACAACTCCAAGGATTCCCATCAATTTGGTGTGTATTCCCAAGTGGAAGAACTAGAAGTTCTTGAGGGGTGACTATGCCAATGAAATTCACTCTTATTCATTTTGGCAAGAACTATATGCAATCAACCTCAACCTTATGCATTAGTTCAAGGAGCCACACATACCCTCAAAGGTGAGAATAGTATGAAAACAACAAGGATTGCTCCCAACTCCAGATGATCTTCATCAACTTTGATCATCCACCACTACTTCACCTACTTGAAGTCTTCCATGACAAAACCCAAGGCTAGATGATCCCTCTTTGTGGGGATATCATATCAAGGGGGAGCTTTACTCTAATACTTGAGTATAAGCATCTCCTAAGGATATGAACCCATTAATGCTTACGTAAAAGTGGTACCCCACTTGTGCTTAACGATGAGTATGACCTATGATCAAGTATTCTTGCTTGGCTCCTATGTCAATATACTCATATATAGATGACCTAGTCATCGCCCAAGTGCTTGATAGATGCTAGGATGTTTGTGCATGTTCACCATGTTTGTATCTTCATTCTTATTGTGTGAGCATGTTGGTCTGCATGAATTTAATCATTCGAGGACATACAATTGTTGTTATATGGCTTTTGTTTTATCATTTGCAAATTGGATGGACAAGAATGACTAAGACCCTTCTATAGCTATATATGCTATCTCATCTCAAGTTCTATTCATGCTTCATCACAAAACTTGAACAAGCACTTGTCGATCCCTCTGTGTGAAGGTGCACTCAGAGTTCAATATCGTCAAAGTATGCCTTCGAAAACCTCTTTGAAAAACTTAGTGTGACCAATTCCAAAAACTCAGAGCCACCGATTTTTCAAAGTTGATCAGGTTTTCTCATCTCGGTACCACCAGACTTGCCAACTCGGTTACACCAAGTTTCCTTGTCTACTGAGAGTTGAGGAACTCGGTGACACCGATTTTGCCATCTCGGTGACACCGACAACGCACGGGTATATATACCTGCGGACCGGACCTTTTGATTTCACATCTTGAAAACGGTTCGTTCCTCAAACCCTCGCTGCCCCCCGAGACCCGAGGTCATCGCCTTGACTCCCCGAGCGTCGCCGCCGCTCGGATTCGTCACCGTCGACGCAATCTGCCCCGCCGTCGTCGCCGTAGCCGAACCACCACCAAGTTAGGGTACAGTTCGATCTCCCTTGAGTTTTCCATCTGATTCTTACGCATTGGAACATATTTTCTTCGAGCCACCATGTGGAAATACTTCTACCCACTAGATAAATCTCGTAGAGTAGAAGAAGCAGGAATTCTGGATTTGATCTACCGCAGAATGCAACTTGGTGAGACTGAGTTTGTAAAATCGGTTCCACCGATTCCTGTTTTAAGTTTCCCGAGAAGCAACTCGGTGAGACCGAGAAGCTATTTTCGGTGCTACCGAAAATGTCTGCCAAGTTTCTGTTAAGCGAGTCTGTTTTCTCGGTGACTCCGAAAATGCCAACTCGGTGCCACCGATTTACATCCTGCAGAAGATCATACCCTGAGTTTCAGACTTCAAATTTTCAAAAAAACATCTGAATTTTGTGATGCTCAACCAGTTTGTCTTTCCTACACCCACTTCACATGTTCTGCTGTTTGCTGCTGTGCTTGTTAGTCAGTATGTTACGATCAGATGACAGACATAATGATTTCACACAGCAGAGTGTTGACTTGGAAGCTGGCACCAGTCCAGAGAGGACTGCTTCCCATCCTAGTTCTCCCAATTCCCATGGCTTGCCCAAAGCAGCCACTAGTCAAAGGAGGAAGATAATTTCTGATGAGGAAGACTCGGACTTTTTGCCAGAAGAAACTTTAGCCCCTCCTAAGGCTCCTCCAAGGAAAGTTGTCAGGAAGTTATCTGCCAGTGCTGTTGAAGTGAGAGCACCTGAGTATGCCAGGAAGGGCAAAGCTACTGCCAAGGATGCACCTGCAAGAAGGCTGGTGTAAAGAGGCCCAGGAAGAGAGCTATCCATCTAGTTGGCAGAAAGACTTCTATGTTTGAAGACCCAAAAGAAGCTGAGGAAGAAGCTCCTGAGGAGATCCGAGTTCCTCCCAAGAAGAAGAAGCTGATGGGTGATGCAATTAAGTGTGCTCCAAATCCTGCTGCTAAAGCTAAGAAGGTTCTAGCTTCGAGGAAGACCACCAAAGATGTACCTGCAGCTGCTAAGAGCAAAGGCCCTGCATCTAGTGCCCATGCTGTAGAAGAGGAAGAAGATGAGAATATTCCAGTTCTCAGGAAGCTCAGACCATACGTACCACTCCACAATGATGCTCATCCTGTAGCAGAAGACATGAAGAAGAGGAAGGATGCCAGATTAAGAAAGTGGAGAGCTGCTGATCCATATGCTTTTAGAAGAAGAACATCTGTTGATCGAAGGTTTCACACCAAGGAACAACAAGATTTTTATGAGACTGTCTTGTATGACAAGAGTCCTGTTGTCAGCGATATGAGGTATGTTAACTTGGCATACATGAAGGATAATGAGAATTTTTTTCCACATGTTCAAGAGAACTTCAGGCTAGTTGACATAGAAGATTTTGTTGGGAAGGAGATGATCATGCAATTATATGCAACAATTCATTTCTATGAAGACTCTCTACTCTGGATGAGCGATGGTCACATGTACGACACTACGATTGCTGAATGGGCTGCTATCATTGGTGTTCCCAAGCAGGAAGAAGCAGATGTAGATGTGTATGCACATGCTAAGAAGAATCACAACTCCATGGCCAACATGTACAAGACCATCCCACATCAGTACTTGGCCAGTCACAAGTTTGGCTCATTATATTTTCTGCAAGCTGGTATTCCCATGACAAACACTATACTGCGATACACTCTTATGCCTAAGTCAGGAGATTAGAAGATGATCAGAGGATATTCAATCAACCTGCTGCACCTACTTGATACCCATACCAGATTTAGAGTGATGGACTTGATAGTTGAGACTATCCAAAGGACTTCCGCGGATCAGAAGAAATCCCGTGGATATGCACCCTATATTCATATGCTCATCAATGCCAAGATAGGCAAGCATGCATATCTACTTGATCGTCCCCATCTATCTCTTCAGCCATAATTTGAAGATAACAAGGTTGTGATGGATCACAATGATCCCAACTCAGCTGCACGAGGAATGGGAGGAAAGGCAGCAGAGGCTGGAGCTTCTAGAAACAAGCCACCTCGAGTTCCACAACTCAGAACTCAAGCTGAGCAAATGGCATTTCTAGTGAGCACTGTCCAAGATATGGAGAAGAACATCCAAGAGATCATACAAAATCAGAAGAGTCTCGAGAGAGTTTTGGAGACAAAATTTCACAACATGGATGTGAAGGTAACTGAGTTGACCACCATTGTGAGACAACTTCAACATGAAGTTGACACTGTGGAGATTCCACGCTCAGAGGATGATGATGATGAGGAGGATGAGTCTCCTCCTCGCACTACTACTAGGTTCAGCACCAAACCTCAGTCAGTTGTTGTTCTTGCTCAGGAGACAAGACACACATCTTCAGCACAAGCTTCATCAGCTTCAACCCCAGCTCCATCTCAAGCTCCTTCAATATCAACTCCTCTAGCTCCAGGGCATTTAGCACAAGCCTTTGTAGACACTGTTCTATCAACTCCATCATCAGATGCCCAGAGAGACGAGTAGTCCTATACTTTTGAACTTTTTGGTAACTTGTTGACAAAGGGGGAGAACTCTATAGATCATAGACTTCGTGTGAGAGGGAGATTTTGACTTTATTTTCTCTTATTTTGGTTTTAAAAACTTCGGTTTTTGGATGACTTTATCCTTTTTGTGTGGTTGATCACACGCTTTGTCTTGTGTGATGCTACGGTAGCATCTCTTAGCTATTCTTGTGATGATCATTCACTTATCTTGTTGGTGTCATGTGCATTGCTATTCTTTTTATGCACCACCAAAATGTATTTGACATGGAAGAGTAACCCATGATCCTAATCGATTGTGCATTTGTATTTAAACACAAATTTTAAATAATGCACACATTTAGGGAGAGCTCTTGCTTTTTACATACTTGTCAAAGCGTCGATGCTAATCATTGATTATATCTTTTGTTGAAGCTTTGATCTATATGTTGTCATGAATTACCAAAACGGGGGAGATTGAAAGCACAATTGCTCCCTAGGGTGGTTTTGATAATTGATCACAACATATGCATCATTGGACTAATGTGTTTTCCAAGTATATTTCAGAAAAGTTCAAAAGATGCTATGGCTTAAGGTTTATGTGGAGATGCCCCTGGATGCAAGAAAGGAATAATTGGCTCAAGCTTCAAGCTAGAAGACTCTTCATTTTATATTTATGAGAAGTCACTTTTGAGTTCATAGGAAATCCAATACTATTAAAAGGGGTGAGGTAGTAAAATGAACTGATTGCTCAAATGCTCAAAGTTTGCCACCAAAACACTTAGTCATTTTTCCCACGTATCCACTCTGTCAAGTTCCACATACACAAATTCGGTGTCACCAACATTGCCACATCGGACCCGCCGAGTTTGAACCTAAGACAGAACCCTAGCCATTCCCACCAAATCGGTGCAACCGAACTGCATCGGTGCTAAGTTTAGTGTGACCAACATTTTATTGCCAAGATACTCAAAATCAAAATTTTTGAGTTTGAGTATCGGTTCCACCGAGTTTGGCCATCTGACCTTTAGTCACCTTTTCGGTGCCACCATGTTCTATATATCGGTCTCACCAAGATTCAAAGTTCACACTTTTACTACTAGTCGGTACCATCGAGTTGTCCACTTCGGTGTCACCGAGTTTGCACTTTTATGTGTAACGGTTGGATTTTGGCTGTTGCCTATATATACCCCTTCACCCACCTCTCATTCATGGGAGAAGTACTCAGAACACACACTTCATTTCCAGATCCATTTTTCTGAGAGAGAACCACCTACTCATGTGTTGAGACCAAGATATTCCAATCCAATCATTTGAATCTTGATCTCTAGCCTCCGCAAACTGCTTTCCACCAAATCAACCTCTCCTATCCATGCATATTCTGTGAGAGAAAGATTTGTGTTGAGGAGACTATCTTTATAAGCACAAGAGCAAGGAGTTCATTGATCTACCTCATCTATTACCTTTTGGAGGGTGGTACCTCCTAGATTGGTTAGGTGTCGCTTGGGAGCCTCCTACTTTGTTTTGTGGAGTTGAACCAAGATGTTTGTAAGGGAAAGGAGATCACCTACTTCGTGAAGATCTACCGTGAGTAAGGCTACTCCTCCGTGGACGGAAGCCGTGGTGGGTTAGACAAGGCTGCTTCTTTGTGGACCCTCTGTGGGTGGAGCCCTCCGTGGACTATCACAGCCTATACCCTCCGTGGGTTGAAGTCTCCACTAACATGGATGTACGATAGCGCCACCTATCGGAACCATGCCAAAAATCGCCATGTCAACCTCATGCGTTTGATGTCCCTACCTTACTCCTCTATTTACACTTGCATGTTTACTTTCCGCTGCAATACTATTAGAACTACATGTGTAGGGTGTACTTGACCTGTTATAACTGCCGTAGCTGCCTCTCAAGTAAAATTGGGAAAAGGCAAAAAAAATCTTGTCAAGTAGTCTAATCACCCCCCTCTAGACATACTTTTGATCCTATAGTGTCACATCAATCACTTTAAGATCTTCATCGTTATTATTACGAGAAAACACCTTTTGAAGAAATTCACGCTTAGCACGTATTCTAGCGGCTCTTTCCTTACACTCATCAATAGACATTGTCATAGCTTTTAAAGACTCATTAATATCATGCTTGGGCGGAATAGATCTAATTTTCAAAGAATGAATCTCAAGAGAAATTCTATTAACGTTCCTAGCCAAATCATCAATCTTGAGCAATTTTTCTTCAATCATAGCATTGAAACCCTTTTGCAAGCTAATGAATTCTTTAATATTATTCTCAAGATCAGAGGGCATCTTATTATAATTTCCATAATAATTATTGTAGGAATTACCATAATTGTTAGAGGAATTACTAGGAAACGGCCTAGGATTGAAATTACCTCTATACGCGTTATTGCCAAAATTGTTCCTACCAACAAAATTTACATCCATTGATTCATTATTATTTCCAATCAAATAAGACAAAGGCATATCATTGGGATCAATAGGAGCACTCTTACTAGCAAACAATTTCATTAATTCATCCATCTTTCCACTCAAAGTGTTTATTTCTTCAATAGCTTGCACTTTTTTACTAGTAGGAGATCTTTCGGAATGCCATTGAGAGTAATTTGCCATAATATTATCTAGGAATTTAGTAGCTTCTCATAATGTGATTTCCATAAAGGTGCCACCCGTGGCGTAATCTAAAATATTTCTAGAAGGAAAATTCAATCCCGCATAAAAAATTTGTATAATCATCCATAAACTCAAACCATGCGCATGGCAATTCCTAACCATTAGTTTCAACCTCTCCCAAGATTGTGCAACATGCTCATGATCAAGTTGCTTAAAATTCATTATATCGTTCCTAAGGGAGATAATCTTAGCGGGTGGAAAGTACTTGGAAATAAAAGCATCTTTACACTTATTCCATGAATCAATACTATTTTTAGGTAAAGATGAAAACCAAGTTTTGGCACGATCTCGTAGTGAGAAAGGAAATAGCTTCAATTTAACAATTTTATTATCCACATATTTGTTCTTTTGCATATCACACAACTCAACGGAAGTATTTAGATGGCATGCGACATCTTCACTAAGAAGGCCAGAAAATTGTTCTTTCATAACAAGATTGAGCAAAGCGGCATTAATTTCACAAGATTCGACACTAGTGGTGGGAGCAATCAAAGTACTAATAAAATCTTTATTATTAGTATTGGAAAAGTCACATAACTTGGTATTCTCTTGAATCATCGTGACAACGCAAGCAATTTAGCACACAAGCAAGCAAACGAAAAGACGAACGGAAAAAGGGCGAATAAAAAGGCAAATCTTTTTGGTATTTTCTGAAAATCGTTTTAGAAGTGTGGGAGAGGAAAACGAGAAGCAAATGGAAAATAAAGTAAATGCAAGAGATGAGTTCGTGATGGGTACTTTGTCGACTTGATCTTGCTATGTATCCTCCCCGACAACGGCGCCAGAAATCCTTCTTGCTACTTTTTGAGCTTGCGTTGGTTTTCCTTGAAGAGGAAACGGTGATGCAACAAAGTAGATAAGTATTTCCCTCAGTTTATTAAGAACCAAGGTATCAATCCAGTAGGAGGAACAAGCAAGGCCCCAATCGTAGTAGCTACACAAACAATCAAACACTTGCACCCAACGCTAAAAAGGGGTTGTCAATCCCTTTAGAGTTATTTGCAAGGATGAGATCTGATAGAGATAGATATAAAAGATTGCAGAAACAAAAGTAAATAAATTGGAGGAATATATTTTTGGTATTTTTTGTTTATTGATCTGAAAGTATAATATGGAAAATAGACCCGGGGGCCATAGGTTTCACTAGAGGCTTCTCTCATAAAGGAAAATAATACGATGGGTGAATAAATTACTGTCAAGCAATTGATAGAAAAGCGAATAATTATGAAGATACCCAAGGCAATAATTATGCAAATAGGCATCACGTCTGTGTCAAGTAGACCGAAACGATTCTGCATCTACTACTATTACTCCACACATCGACCGACTCCTCCCTCCACACATCTGCTACCCCTACTATGTCACTGGGTGAGGACGCCGCAAGATTGAACCCAAAACTAAGCACTTCGCGCATTGCAAGAATTACCAATCTGGTTGGCCAAACCAAACCAATAACTCGAAGAGACTTGCTAAGATATGAAATCATGGATATAAGAATTAATAAGAGATTCAAATAATATTCATAGATAATCTGAACATAAACTCATAATTCATCGGATCTCGACAAACACACCGCAAAAGAGTATTACATCGAATAGATCTTCATGAAGATAATGAAGAACATGGTATTGAAGATCAAAGAGAGAGAAGAAGCCAGCTAGATACTAGCTATGGACCCATAGGTTTGTGGTGAACTACTCATGCATCATCGGAGGGGCAATGGAGTTGATGTAGATGCGTTTCGTGATCAATTCCCTCTCCGGAAGATTACCGCAAAAGGCTCCCAGATTGGATCTCACGGGAACACATGCTCTCGGTGGCGGCAAAGTATTTTCGTGGCTCTTTTTAGCGATGGGGGAATATTTGGGAATTTATAGGCCGAAGAATAGGGTTAGGAGACCTATAGGGGAGCCACAAGCCAGGGGGCGTGACCCTCCCTAGGGCGCGCCTTGCAGGCTTGTGGCCTCCCGGCAGGTGCCCTGCCCCCTACTCCAAGTCTTCTGGGTTTCTTCTGGTCCAAGAATAATCATTCCATAGATTTTATTCCGTTTGGACTCTATTTAATATTCCTTATCTTCAATACTCAAAAACATGGAAAAAACTGAAACTGGCACTAGGCTCTAGATTAATAGGTTAGTCCCCAAAATAATATAAAACAACATATTAATGCATATAAAACATCCAAAACAGTTAATATAGGAGCATGGAACAATAAAAAATTATAGATACTTTGGTGACGTATCAGGGCCTGCTGGACCAACTTGGGCCATGTGTTTGGATGAAGACGGGTGAAGCGGGTCTTCACCACGGCCCATGCTTCCCTATGTCCTTCTCGGTAGGCTAGAATCTTCCACAACTCGAAACGACTCCTGACTCTTTTGAATAGTTCAGACAGTTCAACCATCCCCTGTGGCGAAGCCTGGTCCAACCATAGAGCTTGGATCATATTCCGCATGGATTTTGGATCCCTCTCATGAACAACGGAAAGCTCTTGTAGCATATTCTACCCGAAGGAATCGGCTTCTGTCGTGGGACGCCCGGTCAAGAGACCTTTTAAGGCAAATTGAACGACGTAAGTCTTTTAGTACACCGTCGTCATATAGTGATTTATCAAACAAATAGGTTAGGTTTTTTTACTTACAATATAAACCGCTCTTTAAATGTTGATTCTCTTCGTTGCTATTTTCCAGTTGAGACTTTAATGGTCCAATCTCCTCGGCCTGATTTTTCTTCTCCTCCCTGCGCTGGTTGTTTTCTTTGGGGCATCTTGTTAATACATGATGACCGACTTCAAGCTAGGATTCAGTGTACCTTTGAGAATCATGAGCTGAGCTTAGACCCCTCTGCATCTGGTATATGGATTTGCATGCTATATCAAAAACAAAATCCTATGATGAGTAAGTGGTCTTATGAAATTCACCACACCATCAACCAAATTACCCTTACCATGAGCTTCCCTAGTAAACTTCTTTACATCCTCGAGCTTTTCCCTACCGTCTTGAAGTTCGATTAGCATTACAATTTGCTATTTTTTCTGCTTCTAAGCCTGGAAAAGCAAAATCAACGGCCAGATCGAGCCTTAACTCGGCCGTTCCGACCAAATTAACGCTCGGGGGCTACTATACCCGAACTTCGGTTCAAATTACCAAAAGAGTGATGAATATGTGTAGTTGGGCTGACGTCTGCAAGGCTACTTCTTTGAGGTTGTTCCACGCAGCGCCAAGATATGCATCGTCCGAATTTAGCGCATTAAACTGCTTCTCGGGAGAAGATAGGGTGTCCTAATGACTCCTTGTGATGCCGATGATTCATAGCACTCTCGTTTTTAGAGTTTGTCGCTGAAACGCCATCGACAGGACTGTGCGCTGAGAAAGTGTTCGGAGCCCCCGCGTTGGCCGAATATCGTGGGTTGGGCTGGCTTTCCAATACCTCGGCCCCGTTATCGAGCGAGGAGGGTCGCGCTCGTTTTCTACAATTATCAACAAAAGGGATTGTAAGTACACCAAGGAAGCTGATGTTATTGTAAAGGAAATTGGTGGATATGAGTACCTGGCTGGAGGGACGGACGCGATATTGCCTGCCACCTCTTGTTTGGTAACTTGTCCCCCAGTCAACGCAACCCCGGCTGGAGGAACATGGGATGTTGTTTGGCGCGTGCTCCGACGACATTTTGGAGTAGTCCCGCGATGAGTGGCCACCTTACGAATGCTTGCCGAAGCTGGGAGAGACCTTTGGTTACCGGCCAGAAGGGCCATTACCTGTCCGTCAAGGCTCTCCTGGTAAAATACCCCATCCTCAAAGATAATGGAGATTTCTGAATCTTTGTGGAATCGAGGGGCGTCGTCCCGAGCATAGTTCTCGGGCTTGGGAGCGGGGCATCTCACTGTTTCGATCTAGCACCTCCAATCCTACAAGTAAAGGATCAAGGGGTTTATGTTTATCGGTAACACGATCAAACAAGATAAGTGCAGATGTGTATGTACTGACCCACGGGATGGGGTTGTATGACGCGAAGCCTTCCCTGAAGGCGGGATGGACGAAATCTTCCTTTGCCCCCTTGAAAAAAATCATCCATAATGGCTGCTAAGTCGTCCCAGGTGACTGGTCCTTGCCGCTTGGAGCGCTTTGAGTAATCTATCCCGTAGTAATCCCATAAAAGATGTATGCACTGCTGAAGCAGTTGGACGCACCTGGTGATTACGGTGTCCATCACTTGTACGATGGTGAGACCACCGTGAGCTAGCATTTTTACCTTGGTGACTAGGCGGCTCACTTCCAAGCTCTCTTCTTTTGATTTACTCTTTGGACGCTAGCAGAATCACTTATTCAAAGGAGCCGCTGAGTACTTGGGAAGGCCCCGCCAAACTGGGTCTAATAAAGGGAGATCGTCGATGTAGAACCACTCTAAAGACCATTCGTTGGCCTCCTCATTCGGTGTAACGACTGGGTATCCGGTGGCCGCTATATGCCACACCTCGGCCCGCCTACTTTGTCGATGGAGGTTCCGTCAGTCCGGGGAACAATGCAGAAGTACTTTCTCCACAAATCGAAATGAGGTTCACAGCCTAGGAATATCTCAAACAAGGCTACGAAGCCTGAGATGTGGAATGGAACGTGGGGACAAATTATGGAGCCGCAATCCATAAAACTCCAACAAACCTCTCAGAAATGGATGATTGGGAAATCCCAACCCGCGCAGTAGGAAAGAAGTAAAACCGACCCTTTTGCCTCTTTGCGGAGTAGGGGATTTTTCTGCGAGGGCCTCGCCGTTTTAGGCAGTTAGGCCAACACGTGTGGGTGCAAGATCAGAAGAGGGATGATAGCCTTGGACTTCAAGGTCTGGCAATCGAAGCTGGGAGACGGAGCAACTGGCCCAATCGCCCTGTTGAGGGCCAAAAGGAGGATAGGAGGAACCCGCCATGGAGCTAAGTGCTAGGATTATAGGGTTTCCTTGGCCACACTTGTGGAGGAGGGAATGGTGATAATGCCTTGGACCTCGGCCCCTGCTTATTTATAAGAAAAGTCACCTCCCCCCACGTGTGTAAGAGACGGTTCCGTTGAATCATTGGGACGCGTGACTACTTTAAGATACACAACGCCCAAAGATTATTAAAGTTTAGGGGCAAGATTGAAAGTTATGGGTCCCGCAACACTTTGATATTCGTGGATTCACCAAAGACTAGTTCGTCATGTTGCAAATCGTAGGAGGAACTCGCCTTTCAAGCCGACTACCACAGACGTGTGAAAGCTGCCGAAGACTATACACAAGGGCGTGGAAGGCTAGTTCGGAGGCTACCGAGGGAGTCCTGGATTAAGGGGTCCTCGGGGCATCAGCCCATGGACCGGATCATCAGAGTCCGGATAGTTGAAAACTTCGCACTAAGGAAGAAAGACTCCAAGGACTGGCGTGTTCTCCAAGCTTAGAAAGACTAGGTCGGCTCATCTATTCTTGATTATAGTGGGTAACTTGTAAACCCTGGGGGTCCCTGGTGTCTATATAAACCAGAGACCACTATTCGTGTAGAAGGGGCTGAATCATCTAGTGTTTAGCACATACGATCTCGAGGTAGATCTACTCTATAATCATCTTCATCAATACAATCAAGCATGACATAGGATATCACCTCCATAGGAGGGCCCGAACCTGGGTAAACTCCTCTCTCCCCCTTCTTCCTACAACCCATCGATCCAAGCTCCACAGTTCGGTACCCCCTACTCAAGATCTGCCGGTTTTGACACCGACACCCGTCTCGAGAGTGACCACGCCACTCCCACCACTAGTAATGCAGGCTCTCTACTAGCATCGACCAAAGTAATCAACACAGCCCCGTCTCATAAAGGGGCATCATGGCCGCGGTGTAGTATCTGAAGTATGTCTAGAGGGGGGGGGGTGATTAGACTACTTGACCAAATAAAAACTTAGCCTTTTCCCAATTTTAGTTGTGGGCCAGTTTTAGCAATTATGACTAGTCAAATTCACCCTACACATGCATATCTAAGAGTATAGCAGCGAAAATTAAAGACATGTAAATGTAATGTGGAGGGTAGGGAAGGAATTTCAAACACAAAGGTTGACACGACGATTTTTGATGTGGTTCCGATTGGTGGCGCTATCGTATGTCCACTTTAGTGGAGAATTCAACCCACAGAGGGTAACAACTAGGAGAGTCCAGGGAGGGATCCACCCACAAGGGGTCCACGAAGAAGTGACCTTGTCTGTTCCACCATGGCTTACGTCCACACATGACTAGCCTCACTCATGGTAGGTCTTCACAAAGTAGACGATCTCCTTGCTTGTACAAACTTCTTGGTTCAACTCCACAACATGAAGTAGGAGGATCCCAAGCGACAGCTAACAAATCTAGGAGGCACCACCCTCCAAAAGGTAATAGACGCGGTAGAACAATGAACTCCTTGCTCTTGTGCTTCAAAAGATAGTCTCCTCAACACTCAGTCACTCTCTCATAGATTTGGCATGGGTAGGAGAGATTGATTTTGTGGAAAGTAACTTGGGCAGGATAGAGATCAAATTTCAAATGGTTGGATTGGAATCTCTTGATCTCAACACATGAGTAGGTGGCTCTCTCTTTAAAAAATGGATCTGGCAAGAGTGTGTGTGTGTGTGTGTGTTCTGAGTGCTTCCTCTATGAGTGAGAGGAGATGGAGGGGTATATATATGCATCCCCAAAAATCCAACTGTTATAACATTATTGCCCAACTCGGTGACACCGAAATGAATCTCGATGGTACTGAGTTGCACTAAATGTGGCAACTTTTGAATTCTCGGTGAGACCGATATATGAATCTTGGTCGTACCGATATGATGACCTAGGACATTTTCCAAATCTCGGTGGTACTGATTTCCAACTCGAAAATTCTGATTCTTTAAATAGAGATACCACGTAGTTGGTCACTAACTTTCAGTGGTACCAATGTGAAACTTGATGGTACCGAGGGATTATGGTTTGGCAAAGGATCTGTCACAAGGAAAATTGGTAGGGCCGAGTGAGAAAACTTGGTGGCACCGATTTTGCTGTTTTGGCTTGGGACAAAGATATTTGTGGGATAATGATTGGTTATTTTTGGTGGCTATATCTAAGCACTTGAGGAAACAATTGATGATAATACCTCACCCCCTTTTAATAGTATTGGCTTTCCTATGGACTCAAAGGTGATTTCTCACAAATGTAAAATGTAGAGTTCTCTTGCTTGAAGCTTGATCCATTCCTATTCCTTTCCTTGCATCAAGGTTTTTTTTTCACAATCCGTTAGCCAATGCATCTTTGAACTTTTCTCAAATATACTTGGATAAGATCATTAGTTTAATGATACATATGTTGTTATTAATTACCAAAACCACCTTAGGGAGCAACTATGCTTTCACACACATGTAAGTTTGGAGTAACGATCGCAACTTAAACCAATCCGTTTTTGAAACAACACACTCACTTGCCTCAGTACACCACTTCTTTCTCAAGTGGTTACCTAGCTCAAAACCATCTCCCTCAGGCATTAGGGGCACCTGAC
Source organism: Hordeum vulgare subsp. vulgare (assembly GCF_904849725.1). Taxonomy (NCBI): domain Eukaryota; kingdom Viridiplantae; phylum Streptophyta; class Magnoliopsida; order Poales; family Poaceae; genus Hordeum; species Hordeum vulgare. The sequence continues at coordinate 224,893,720 of NC_058522.1, forward strand.
ATTTTTTTGAGAAGTCTTTGAAATCATTTCTTTTTGCGTCACCATGCATATTCCACCCCACTTGCGTAGCACCTACTTAACATCCTATCTACTTCCCACCCGCACAACCCTCATAGAAAGGTAGGGTCATGTCCAAGTGCAAGTATCAACGAGGAGTTACCGAGACAACCCACCAAGGAGGTCACTGATTCATAATGATTTAGATGCAACAAAGCAAAGTGCCATATGTCATGCATAAAAATGGTTTCAAGTCATGGTCAAGGGGCTGCTTGCGTGGTTCAGCAAAGACTTCGAGGGCTTTACATGCTTCTCGTCCAATTTCGATCACTTTATCTACTTCGTCAACTATCGTCGAAAACAACCACAATAAGCTACACAACAAGCACAAAAACAAAATTGCTCTACAAATAGGAGTTTTATTTATCTTGGACACCTCTGTTCTCAAGAGGAATACCTAAAGTTTGTTTTAATGGATCTGGTTCACCACAGATTTTTCTATGGTGGAAATGGAGGCATCACTGACCCCACAAGAAGTCTACAGAGAATATTTTCCTAAAAATGAGTGGAGGGATTAAATAGGGCATGGTTTTAGAAACATCTAGGAAGTGGTTTCATTGGATTTGGAGTTGTGATGATTTTTCTATGGGTTTTCTAAGATGGAAATAGTGAAAAAGGGGGTCATTTATTTTACTAGCAAAAACAATGCATGAGAAAAATGTTCACATCGGCTATAAAAACACAGGAAGATTTTATAGACACCTACGAGTTGGAATCACTCCATTTCGAGTTGATTTGGACTCTCTAGGAATTTTACAAAGTGGGATTTTAAGTATCCAAATTTGAATTTGAATATTAATACTATATAAAATATCTCTAAAAAATGTGCAGTGCACATATTTCGATAGCACATGATTTTAGGAATGTGTAGAAATTTGAATCCTCAAATTTGAAGTTCAAATGAATTATTTATGAATTAAATAGTCTATGTGGGAAAGAAAAAGATAAAGGAAATTACCTAAATGGGCTATATAGTGCACCACGTGGAGGATAACCAGTTGGACTGACCCAGCAGCTCGCACGCGCAGTGGGGATGACCTCGAAGGCATACTCTAAGGAGTACGCCTCCTCTACACGGAGACTGGAACGACTGAGGGCGCCTCCACTTAAAATGTTGGGCCCAACCGTGTAGTCGCCAAAAGGGAGGGCCCACCCATCAGTTTTTTCCTCAACCTCTCGCTCGGGTAGAGGAGGACTAGAGGGGGCATGACCGCGCGCTTGCGGGTGCCGTTTCGGCGACTCTGGCCGCCTTTGACGATGCGTGAGCTACCAGAGGACTTAGGGGAGCGTCGCCAGTTGGGTGGCACCGGAGTTGGTCGCTGGTGGTGACAGGTTTGTCGACAGTGATTAACCCGAGCGGTAGCTAAAGCGTTTGAGGAGGACGATCTAGGCTTTGAGCGCAATACGCCAAAAGGATGAGGAGGTTAGCTACATGGGTCGCACAGGAACACGGAGAAGGCGGCGAGAGGAAGAATGGGGCTGTGTACCTCCTAAACAGCGGCGTCCTGAAGCGGCGGGGACTGGCTCGATTTCGAGCACATAGAGTGGGGAATGGATAGGGAGTGACACGGGTTTTCAATTGGGGCTTCGAGACTATGCACCATGGACCAAAGTACGATGGGGTCGTGGCTGTCCCTAGCAAGCTCGGAGACCCTTGGGCCCATGTTTGCGACTCTTGTGGACTTGGTCCCAGACCAGGGATGTAAAGAGAGAGAGAGATAGAGAGAGCGGGGGGGGGGGGGTGGGGGGGGGGAGCGCAGACACGTCACGCTGCGAGCGCGCCCACTGGTGCGTTCGGGCGGCCGGTGCATATGCGAGGGGAGGTCCACAGAGGGGGCGAGAGAGGAGGGGGACAGGGAGGAGCCGTGTCCCGGACGCTGAGGCAGACTGTCGGGTGAGAGGGTGGGGGCTCGAGGTTGTTGGGGCCTTGGGTGTGGGCGGCTACAGTTTGGCTAGGCACTGTAGCATGCCCGAGAGCGGCAAAATGGTCGGCATGGCAATGCCCCTGCGCTCTGGCCCGCCTAACCTTGTCCACTAGCTCCCAGGGTCTTCTCGAGATGCACTCGAGTAGCTTAGGGTGCAAGGCAGGGGTAGGAGTGAGAGGGGAGATGTGGAAGTAGTCTGCCATTGTGAAATCAGAGAAGAAGATGGGTTTTACCCCACCCAATAATTGATAAGAGTGCATACAAGGCCTCCTCGAGGTGTAAGGTAACTACAAGAGCCTGTGGTAAAAATTTGGGGTCATGGGGATCAAGATAGAAGGTGAAAACAATAGTTTCCAGTTTTCACTAAAAGGTGTTTGATGCAAGTTTGGGCAAGTAAATGGAGTTCACTTGCCCTGATATTTAACATGATCAAATGTTAGGTGAAAATGAGGTTGATCACCAATTTTGGGATTATATGGTGGAAGTTTTCAATGTAAACTTGAAAAACCCTAGAAATGGGCAGAAATAGTTTCCACTATACAAATTCATGCAAATTAATTCCCCATAATTTACCACTTGGTGTGGTGGGATTATTTCAGTAATAGAGCATGCAAGAAAGTTTGGGATCAATTGGAGAGACTTTACAATGTAAAATTTTCCAATTCTTGAAATCAACACAAGAGGTTTTGAGGGGTCTTGGACAAGTGGATCTATTCTCCTTGATGTACCACTTGGTGTGGATGCATCATTAGGGTATTGGAACGACCAAAAAATTGAGAGCCAAAGGAGAAACTTTGCAATGTAGAGTTGCTCAAATTTGGTTCTAGACAGATAGGGTTTTAGAATATTTTGGTGAATCAAATACACTTGGATTGAGATGAAACTTGGCAAGATCATCGCATATGTCACGTGTGACATGCTATAATATTCTTGGAATTTATTGAGAAAATTTCTTATAGAACTATTTCAAAAGCTTAAAATAGGAAGAAAGGGTTTTGGACGGGTTTGTCCATTATTTTGAATATGACCATGTGTTGAAACTCTTATATATGAAAAATATATGTCCAATGAGTTTCCCTAAATTTTCAAAAATATTTTGGAAGCAAGAAAATATTTTTTCTTCATAAAAGACCATTTCTATCCTTAGAAAAAGTTATTTAAATAAAATAGGAAAATAACTTCTAAAATAATAATTTTGTGGTTTTGGGAAGTTTGTTTGATAATGGGATTTAAATAAATATATGGGGCAAAACAACTTCCCTAATTTGAGGACTTGTAGTACAAATCCCAACTCTGGGGATTTTGAAAGTTCAAATTAAATAAAAGCTCTTTCGTCAAAATAACACCCCCTCGATCCCAAAATAAACGAATAAAAAATGACTCAATTTATACTAATTTTAGTACAAAACCGAGTCACTTTTGAGTCACTTATTTTGGGGCGGAGGGAATATCTTATAAAAATAGTTTTCGGTACTATACACATGGTATGGTCACTGGGCAAGGATTTGGATCAAGAAGATGAGTCTAGAGAGTAGGAGGAAGTTTGTGATTTTAAAACACAATCTAACAAGAAAGCAATCACAACCAAGTCAAGCATCACAAGCACATAGAAAAAGTTTTAATAGTTCCTAATTTTTGAGCTATGTTAACTTAGTCAAGAGAGTTAAAACACAGGGTGTGACACACCTACCCCCCTTACAAGCATCGCGGCCGTGTGATTCCTAGGCTAGGCGTTGGGAAGATACCGAGTTTCAGGTTGAGGTAGTCTTCGCGTTCCCGTGTGGCTTGTCCTTCGATGTGATTGCTTCCTCTGGGTCCTGAAGTGCTTGGTTATGTAGCTTCAAATACTTCTCTCGTCTTTGTCTGAGAGTGAACGGGGTTCCCCCAATATGCTAGGCCTGACTAGAGATCAAGGGCTTGGTGAACAAAGTTCGGCCAAGGGTCTGGTTTGCCTGTGTTCTCCAAAGTCGGAATACATGGCAAGGTAGTGTGTCTCCGTGCTGGACCTGGGGTGGTTCATGTTGGTTAGTGACATCTAGATGTCCCATGTTAGGATAGAAGGGTCGAGTGTTGGTGTATCTCCCTGTTGTCGGGAGGTCCTTGACCTCCTTAAAGCAGGTGATCCTCATTCGGAGGTGGTCTTCATCCTTGACAGTGTTGTAGGGTGGCGTCGTAGGCTTCTCATCGAGATCTTCTGCTTGAGTAGTGGACCAAGTATGTTCTTCATATGTCTTCAGCCAAGTGTCTTCGTTGTCACGGACGCACGTTTCCGGCGTGTTTTCAGATGCTTGGTCTTCTAGCCTCTTCATAGCTACTTGGGAAAGGCGAGAGCTGAGTATCATTCCTAAGACTAAGCTTAGAGACTCGATGTTGTAATGGGTTTTACCATCTAGGAAGGTCTTTGAGGGGTGTCCTAGATGAGTTGGCTACCCAAAAGCATAGACCAGTCATCCAATCCCCAAGGTATGAGGCTTGGCAAGTGGGGTGAGCCACCTTTGACACGGGTTTCACCATGGTCCAGACAGGAATCACGTCCTTGATTGGACAAAAAGGGGCGCTTTAAGTTCTCTTGATGTCCAAAGCCTCTATCATGTTTGTATGTCAACAATTCTTGACACAGTCTTACTGATGGAGCCGACAGAGGAGTGGTAGTTGATTCCATCTTCTTCATCGTCGTGGTTTCCCAATCGTAGTGGTCCTTCATCTTGCTTGGGTAGATAGTCTTATGCTACTTGGAGGTTGCTTCGAGGAGTCCACTTTCTCAAGGTAAAAACTTACACTTAAGAAGAATGGTGGTTCTTCTGGGGCTGATCCAAATAGGATTAAGCTGTTCCTTCTCTTATTGGGTAAATAAGTATGTCATCCACGAGGACAACAACCTATTTCTCCAAGCATCACATAAACACATTGCTCATGGGATATGCGGGAGGAGAGGGAATTTGGTCTAGACGGTTACTTTCCCAGGGGTTTTCTCCAGCATAATCTAGTCCTTCATGTCCACCTTCCTTATGTGCATGATTAGCGGTGGTCGGGGTGAAGTATTGGCCATAGTCTAATGACTTAGAGCCAAGGCGTATGGCCATAATCCGATCATGTCATGGCTCGGTAAATTTTGGGGTTTTAAAGGAGCTTAGGATGTGAGTCAACGTCTATCATCTTATCCTCGAGCACAGTTCTCAGATGCCAATAGTCCTACCTATTTCTCCGAATAGAATCATGCAATCTCAATAGAAGTACTATCTCATATAAGCCAACCCCAACATCACTTATGCTATTCAACTCCAAGGTTTGATATAAGGACTAAACCAAAATCTCATAATATACTATAGTTAACTCATTTGTATCCCTATGTAAAAATCCTCGGGAAGCATACAAGCTGTTATGCTTGAATGAGAATCTACAATCCGAGTGCTCAGCTAAATTATCCAAGGTCTAAGGTAGTGCATTTCTATGCTAAGTTAACACGTAGTCCACCAATCCAAGATCTCTTTCCTATGAATCCAATCAAGTGGTTCACCAATCCCACCAATCATCACTCGACACATTATTCCTATAATCCAATATTGATGGGTCCCTACATAATAACATAGAGTCCTTTTAATCCACATATCATTGCAAGTACTACCATCACAGTATATCTATGAAATCCCAATATCATGAGAAACTAATCTCCAAGGTCAAGCTTATACAAATTTGTAAATCATCCCCAACATCACCCAATTACTTCTACATATCATCCATCGAGAAACATGGTATCACGATCAAGATCGTTGGGCTTAAATCAAAATTACTCCGAACCATGTAGACTTACTTAACACCAACACTCTATTGAGATTACCTATTTAAATCCATTCTCATGTTCAACAAGAACTCCTACTTGATACCCCAAGTCATTATTGTAACATCATCAATCCATGACTACATCTTGACATGGTCATCTATTTATACCACCAAGAATCCTAGCTCATGATCATAATTGTCCTACTAAATCCAAATTTACTCCACGTGTATGTAGGTTATGCTACTTAATCAACTTGTTCCACCAAGTCACCTATCATCGTGAAAGTTCCCGGAATGCACCAAACAAGGTTAGTTACATCCTCAAGACACCTATTATAGTCACCTCAGTTTGTTGACTAGAGTGTGTATATCCTTAGAACGAGCCTTCCTATGGCATCAAGGTTCTGGTGCTAGCTTGAGAATGAAAGATACTTGTTCATAGTGATCACTTGGTCCATAATGAACCGAATGCTAAGTAGGGGTTATTGAAGCTGAACAGGTGCTCTGGTAAATCCGTGTAGTAAACACGTGATCAGGGGTTTGAGCGAGGGAAGCTTGTGGGGTCTAGGTGGAAGTGTGTTATATCGACTAGAGGGGGGGGGGTGAATAGGCGATTTTTACAAATTCATCGCCGAGGAAATTCCTAGTGAGGAAAGTGCTCGGTCATGAACTGAGTGTAGCGGAATAAGTACTCAAATAGATGTGAAAAACATGCTACAACTTAGTCATCAGAGTGAAATGAAACATTCAGGTTGCATAGGTCACGTGAGCAGGATAAGCAGGTGACAAATAACTTAAGTGAAGAATTTGAGGTGAGGAATTAGAGAAACTCTTCAGTCAAATTCTTGAAACAGTAAAGATCAAAGTCGTAAACATGCAATTGAGGAAATGAAAGAATTGAGGAATTAGAACCCGTTGCTCAATGAAGACAGTGATTTGATAACCCAGTTTCAACTGTTGTGGCAGTCGTATGTCTGGTTTGGAGCGGCTTGGTATTTAAACCAAAGCACACACACTCCTGGGACACATAGTCCCTACCGTATTCTCCTTGAGCTAAGGGCACACAATCCTCGCCCAACAATCATGGTAAGTCTTCAGGGAAGACTTCCAAACCATCACAAACTTGGTCACTCGACGATCCACAGTTCACTACTGGATGCTCTAGACCATGACGCCTAACCGTCTGGAGGATGCACAATCCTCAAAGGTAACAAGCGTCGGTTCCACTGTAACACCCCGCGTTTAACTTTCCTGACTAAATTAACTTATTTCAAAAATCACGACCAATTAAATTTTTTGTGAATGCTTGTGATGCTTCATGTGATGGTTGCTTGCTTGCCTATTGCTTGTGTTTGAATACAATGTTCCTGGTACTCTCCAAACTCATCTCTTTGACCTAAATCCTTGCCTAATGATCATGCCATGTGTCTAGGACCAGAAACTATTTTACCAAACATTATTTTGACCAAAAAGCATTTCCTTGAATTAAGCTTTAAAAAACCCCTAAGTTGGGATTTGTACTGCAAGTCCTCAAATTAGGGAGGTTATTTTGCACCAAATATTTTATTTAAATCCATTATCAAAATGGCTTCCCAAAACCACTATATTATTATTTTAAAAGCTATTTTACCATTTTATTTAAATACCTTTTTCTGAGGCCAAAAATGGTCCCTTATGAAGGGAAGTAATTTTTATTGCTTTCAAGATATTTGAGAAATTTTTGGGAAACTCAGGGGGCATATATATTCCATATATAAGAGTTTCAACACATGCTCATGTTCAAAATATTAGGCACAACCCTCCAAAACCCTTCCTGCCTATTTCAAGCTTTTGGAATATTTCTATAAGAAATATTCTGAATAAATTTCTGTAAAATTCTAGAATGTCACATATGATATATGTGATGATCTTGCCAAGTTTCATCTCAATCCAAGTTGATTTGATTCACTTAATTATTCTAAAACCCTATATGTCCACATCCAAATTTGAGCAACTCTACATTGCCAAGTGTCTCCTATTGTGCTCAAATTTGGTGGACATGTTCTGATACTCCAATAATCCATCCACACCATGTGGTGCATCAAAGAGATAGATGAACTTCTCCCAAACTCCTCAAAACCTTCTCTGTTGATTTCTCACCTTGGGAAACTTTACATTATAAAGTTTCTCTAATTGATCCCAAAATTTTTGGGCATGCTTTAATGCTCAAATAATTTCCCCACACCAAGTTGTGGATTTGTGGGAATTTATTTGCATGGTTTTTAGGCAGAAAGTCACTTTTGCCCATTTCATGGGGTTTTCAAGTCTACATTGGAAACCTTCTCCACCAAATCCAAATTTGGTGTCCAACCTATTTTCATCTATCATGTGATCCTCCTATGTTTCATTTCAATTGGAGTCCATCTGGTAGCCGTAACACCCATCAAACACCTTTAGTGCACTCACCAAAGTTGCTACTTTGGCCCCTTCCACTAATCTCCTTGATGTTAAACTTCTACCACACCTCTCTCTAGTTACCTTTTACCTCGAGTAACCTTGCCATGACCACTGGTCAATTATTGGGGGGTGACTCCATGTAGCTACCTTTCATTTTTACCTTGGCAACACCATTTTTACCCATCTTCCTATACTTCTACTTAATCCAAAGCCCCCACATTCTTCCAGGGCATCTCGAGCATGCTAATTCATCATTTCAAATCAAAATATGGCATGCTCATGTGAGAAATATGAGCAGCCCATTTGAAACTTGATTTCTGGCTGAAATATAGCTTCGAAGTGCAACTGCTAGCTAGACACCTCCTCTTGAGGTGAAACTTTGCAGAACTGTAGTCTTTCCATGCCTAAGACTGCTAGACATGGTTTCACCCCATTATCTATGCAATAAGTGTCCTCATTGTTAGCCTTTAGTTTGCTGCTGCAAACTTAACAACAGTCAAAACCAACTCAAACCAGCTCCACTTGGGTCCAAACTTACCAAGTGCTTCGTGGCACACATGCCTTGCATGTTTGACACCTTGGTCTAGCTAAGGGGTGGTCCTGGACACACGTGGCAGCGGTGACCACCACCCTGGCATGCAATAAGGGTGATCTACACTTTTTTTCTTCCTCCAAGACATATCCGGCCATTGTAGCTTGTCTAAGCATGCCACATGACCCCCCTTGACTAGTCCAACCCTTACCCGACACCATCTCACCTCCAAACTCTCCTTGGCACGCGTGTTCTCCCGTGCCCAGGGCATCCAAAGCTCTCCCGAGCTCTCCCTACCATTCCCCTCCATTTGAGGACTCCCCGAGCCCTTCTGGCTCCCATTCCCTCCCCTCTCATCCCCGTAAGGCCGCACGTCCGAGCCATTGGAGCTCCCACGGATCCTCCACCTTCTATGGCCTCCATGGCGCCGCCTCGGCCTCCCCTACAACCGGGCTCTCCAGCCCCCTCCTCTTCTCCTTCGACCGTGTAGAGGTGCCCCAGCAGCCCGTGCAGCCTCCCCGCTCTCCCTTCCCTTCTCTAGGTGGTCGGAGATGCCGCCTTCACGGCCGACATCGCGGGAGCCGTTGCGGCCGGTGCATCACTCGGCCTCGTGCCCTCCGGCGGGGGTGAAGCACCCAAGAGGGCGCGACTCAACCCCGCGAGCCCCCCGGTGGCCGGGCCGTCGGGAGCGGTGCCGTGTGGCATCGGCGAGCCCGTCGGGCCCCCACCACCTCCCCGTGTCGAGAGGTTGAGGATAGATCAGGCGGGTGGGCCCCGTCCATCAGCGGCAGCCAGCCGGGCCTCTCCTGTTAAGTGGAGGCACCCCAGCCATTCTGCACCTCCCCTTCGCCGAAGGCGTATTTGGGGGTTGCGCCTCCTGCGTGGCCTCCCCATTCTCCAAACCGAGCCAATGAGCCGTCCCAACTCCTCCCCAACGCGAGTGGGTGCACGATAGCCCTTTGGTGACCCCTTTTTCCATTTATTTATCATCTGAGCATTTCATAAATCCATAAAAAAATCATGTGAGCTCCAAATCTGATGGTTCAAAATTCTGCAGGTTCCTAAAATCAAGATCTATCCAAAGAGGTGCTTTGCACATTTTTTCAAACAATTTTTATATAGTATTAATATTCAAATGTAGATTTGAATATATTTAGCCCCACCTTGCAAAAATTCTATGGGGTTCAAGTCAACTCCAAATGGAGTGGTTCCAATTTCCAAAGCCTTATTATATCATGCACTATTTTTGAAGCATTAGTCAACATTTTTATCTGGCATGCTTCTGTTGCATTAAATAAATAGCTCCTTTTGCTCTTTATTCCATGTTATAAAAATCCCTAGAATATTCATATCCACTCCAAATCCAGTGAAACAACCTCCTAAATGTCTCTAAAATTGTGCCATGTTAAATGAGTGCCTCCACTCATTTTTATCAGAATGTTTTCTATATGCTTCTTTAAGGATCACCTATTCCTCCTTTTGTCCATTCAAAATTCCCTGGTGGTTCAAATCTCCTAGAGAAAGCTTCACGTATATTTCTTATGACGAGAGAGGTCCAAGAAAAATAAAAGTCCTATTTATATAGCACTTTTGTTTCTGCTTGCTGTGTGGTTTACTGTGATTGTTTCCAACGATAGTTGACGGAGTAGATGGAGTACTCGGAGTTGGACCGGAAGACCTCGAAGACCCCGAGGAATTATGTGAGCAAAGGCAAGCATCCCTTTGACCATGTCTAAGAAATTCTTCTATGCATGACAAATTGGTTACCCTATTCCGATGCATATAGTTAAGGATGATCGGTGCACCCCGGCATGGTGTTTCCGATAGCTCCTCTGGAGCACTTGCATTAAGCATGACCCTACCATCTATGAGGGTCACACTGATAATATGTTGACAAGTAGACAGTAGTGCTACGCATAGAAAGAGCATGTGCATGATGATGGTAACACAAAGTTGATATCAAAGGTTTTACGAAAACCTCGTCGGGTGCCACTAATGCCCGAGGCTGATGATGTTGAGTTAGGAGACTACTTGTGAAAGAAGTGGTGCACCGGGAATATTTTTGTGAGTGGTTTCAGAAATGGGATTAGATTTATGATGCGTCGACTGTCCCAACCTTACATGTGCGACCATGATACCCCTTTATCGGATGGGGCTTTGTTGATTACTTTGGTCGGTGCTACCAAAGAGCCCGCATTACTAGTGCCGAGAGTGATATGTGGTCACTCTCGTGACAGGGCCGTACCAGGTAGGTCGACTATGTCATTTTTACGTGTTTCGGGCACACCCTTGGTCCCTGCATGGATGATACGGTCGAGAGTTGGTGCTCATAAGACGTACATCATGTGAGTTGGGTACCAATCGAGTGGACTCTTTGTCTAGTGTCGTCAGGGGGAAGGCATTGATCGGGTACTTACCTCGGGTATGTTATATACCGCGAGTCGTGGATGACACGGAATTTTCCCGAATCTCATGGGTACAACGTACAACTTCTGCAGAGTGTAAAACTATTCAAATAGTCGTGTCCACGGTCAAGGACATTTGGGAAATCCTGCTTAAACTACGTCGAGTCATTTCCGCATAAACCAAGTGTGTGTGTGTGTGTGTTCATAGGTGTTATCTGGAAGAGGTGATAAGGTCAAGTTCGGTGACTTGGCGTATAGGGTGAACCCGAAGTGTTCAGCCCTCAGCAGATATGTTGATATTTGTAACCTGTTCTTATGATGACCATCTAGCTTATGATGCATATCCATACAAGAATTTGACCATACACATGTTCAATTAAGGCTTGCTTTCGGTAAAGGATGCATATTATTTTATTATTGTACCAACTACATTATCCACATCATGGGCTGTTTGCGAGTACATTCAAAGTACTCATTGGCTTGCCACTGGTTATTTCATTGACCAGGTATGAAAAAACAGGAAATGGTGAAGAGTAACTTGGTGATGTTCCTGCGAGCTAGGACACTTCCGAGTCAGAATGCGTGTAGGTTAAGGCTCATGGCATGGGTTCATGCTTTCGACCAATATCTCCGCTATTGGGCAAGTTTGGTGTGCTGGCCTTCAAGGCCCTATATATGTAAGACTTGACCGCAATGGTCATTTATTGTATCAAACGGTATGTATGGATGTAAGACTCTTGTTATTCAGTTTGTGTGTGTTCTATGTGCATTGATCTCTGGGATCACTGAGCACGTTCATTGAGCGATCTGGACTCGTAAGTCAGGGTCCCCATAGAGCTGGTATCAGAACCATCCTGACTGTAGGAAGCCCTTAGTTAGCACGGACTTTAGTTAGGACAAACTGCTTTCCAGACATTTCAAAGGAACTTGCAAAACCTGTATCTTTCCCACCTCTCCTAAATTTTCAAAGGAAGCAAGTTTTTTGCCTTAGCACTTCCACTCTTATACTCTTGACACCCCCCGTCTGCCTCGTCAAAACTTGCAAATAGACGCTAGCACCCTTATGCATGTCCATGGGGTTACCAAAATCCTCGTGGGTAACTCGGAAGGAAGAAACCTCTCCAAGCGATCACCCATGTACTCACAAGACAAGGATGGCAACGCTACGACTATACGACACCAACAAAAGTACCTCCGTGAGGAATGAGGACATCGGGACCTAGAAGATGGTGACACCCTCGACATTTTTCCGGAGTGATGCCACCTACACCTAAGATGACCAGGACATAATATGTGCAAGACCATGATATGCACTGCTGATAGAGCAACATTGTCATTATCGATGATTGAGTCGACCACCACCGGTGGATGAGAACCTCACCATTGGTCTGCCTCACCTTAGTGAGCAGGAAACGGTTCTCTTCATCCCTGCTCTAGGTGTCAATATTGTGATCAACATGACTGATAGGTCGAAACTCTGTCATGCCTTGCTGATGTCATTGCATAAAGGTCACCCACTTAGAATTCTTGACGCCTTGGAAGACAAGGACAAAATGACAAGATTATGAAGACAACAGAAGACCCTGTCAACGACAGCCATGAGGAACCACCCTCATCGGCAGCTCACCAGACGAGAAGTCGTTAAGAATTCTTTTCAGCCCAACCCGAGTCATTTCGGCAAACAACAACAAGACGCATGGCAACATCGTAAGAAGAACGAGAAGATGGAGCGAACTCCTCTCTGGAGCATGCACCAAGCACGACTATCGAGTCCGAGAACTCTAGGGTAGGATGAGTCGTAAATCCCCTATACGAAGTCGAGCCCGTGAAATGGTTCGAATGGGACCATGTTGTGTGTTGCTTGTTTTTGTTTGTTTGCGCTTTCATATAAGTCGCGATTTTGCTTCAGGCAACAAGCACACGATTATATCACCTGACTCATCTTAATGATTGAGTTGACTTTTCAACACTTGTTTGATTGCACTTGCACTATACCGCTCTCTTCTGCACTCCCCTCTGTGCTACTACTCTCTCTCTCACCCCTCTCGACAACTGAAGACCAGCAAGACAAGATGCACCAGGGATCCACTTTGATGAACGGCTGACACTGAAGGCTCCAACTACAACATATTCCACGAGGCGCAACCCATAGCATTGCGTTTCTCCCTCAAGATTGGAAGACCCTCCCTAGACCAACCTAAACCCTCCACAAGCTTCCCATCTCAAAATTCTGGTCACGTGTCTAATACACGGATTATCCAGAACAACCGTTGAGCCTCGATAAACCCCGCGAAGCAACATGTTTTTTGTGGAACAAGTGATCACGATGAACAAGTATACTTCAATCTTAAGCTAGCACCAAAACCCCAATGCCGTAAGAAGGACCGTTCTCGGATATAAGAGTATTAGACTATGGTTTGATGTGATGATGATAGGTGTCTTCAGGATATAGCTAGATTATCTTGGTGGATCGTAAGACCCTTATAAAGGTAGGTGAACTTGGTGGAACAAGTTGATAAGTAGAACAACCTACATGTTCCTGGAGTAAGCTTGGATTTAGTAGGACGATTATGATCACGAGCAATAATTCTTGGTGGTATAATTGACTTTTCAAGTAGATGACATGGTTTGATGATGTTACCATAATGACTTGGAGTAGCAAGTAAGAGTTCTTATTGGACTTGAGTTTTGGATTAAATAGGTAATTCCAATAGGGTATCGATAATGTATGAGGACGCATGGTTCGGAGTAATTGGATTTAGACAGTTGTCAGAATCGTGGTTCTGAATCGGATCGGAGGTCCGTTGCTAGGATCGTGAATCATAGAATCAGAATTATCAGGATCGTAGGAACTTCGATTCCATGAGCAAAATCGTAGAATTGGAGAGCCAAGTTTGGATCGTAAGATCGTAAGATTCTATAACTTGAGTCGTGATTCTGACAACTTAGCCCAACGATCTCGATCATGATACCATGTTTCTCGATGGATAACGATTAGAAGTAATTGGAGTTGTAGAAATGACTTACAAACCTGTATAAGCATGGCCTTGGAGATTAGTTGGCCATGATATTGAAATTTGGTGGATATACTATGACGTAGTGTTGGCGATAACATGTGGAACATGAGGACTCTAAGTGATCATGTGGAACCCCATTGGTATTGGAGTTGTAGGAGTGATGGGTCTAGTGATGATCGACCGAATTGATGGACCACTTGATCAGATTCGTAGAGAGGAAACAAGATCTTGGATTGGTATACTACGTGTTTCCTTAATATAGTAATGCACTACCCTGTCCATTGGATGATCTAGCTGGACATTTGGATTTGTGGTGTCTTAATTCAAGCATAGAAGCTTGTATGCTCTCCCGAGGGTTTTTACGTAGGGGTGCATGAGTAACATCGTTATACTATACCTATGAGTTTTAGGTTAATGTCTTCCCTCAGACCCTAGAGTTGACTAGCATGAGTGATGTGAAGATAACCTATGTGAGATGGTATTTTCGATGAAATAGGGTGATTTTTTGTCCAGAGTAAGAGGTCAGACTATTGGCATGTAAGGAATGTGCTTAGGATAAGATGATACATGTTCACTCACATCCTAAGTTCCTTGAAACACCAAAGCTTCCCCGAGCCATAAGGTGATCGGATTATGACCATAGGAAACAGCTCTAAGTCGTTGGAATATGGCCAGTACTCCGCCCGACCACCACCCATCGGGTCTATGAAGAACATGGGCATGAAGGACTAGATCATGTTGGACCACGAACGTCTCGGACAGTGACCACCCATAGCAAGTTCCCGTTCTGCTCACCTGTCTCATGAGTACTGTGCTTATGTGATGCTTGGGGAAGTATGTTGTTATCCTCATGGATGACATAATTATACACCCAATAAGAGGAGGAACACTTTAGTCCTGTTTGGACGAGCTCGAGGAACGTCGACTGCTATGCCTCTCGGGAATAAGGTGTTATCTCAAGAGGACGGGTTTCTCGAAGTGACCTCAAGACAACGGAAGTCTATCCTTCCAAACACAAGGGGAAGAACCGGAGTGGTTAGGGAAACCATGACGATGAAGAAGAAGTAGTAGAAGTCAACCACCAATCCTACACCGACTACATCAACAATATCAAGAAGCCTCGACGATTCAAGCCGATGAAGCCTTTGGACAGCAAGAGAAATCAGAGAGCCTTTTCTTGGTGAAATCAAGCACGAGAGTCCTAATTGGATCATGGTGAAACCGTGCTAAAGGTGATTCACCTGCGTGCCGATTCCAAGACCTTAGGTACTGGATGACTGGCCTATACTCTTGGGTAGACAACTCATCCAGAACCCCTCACGAACCTTCCGAGATGGTAGAACCTGATCTAAACACTGAGTCTCCGAGCTTAGACTCATGGGCGAGACCCAATCCAGACCCTTTCATGAGAAGCCTTTGAAGATTCGCTGCAACACCCTCAAGGATGAATACCACGTGCGACCATAGCTAGCGTGCCTTAAGGGAGTCAAGAACTTCCCCGTCAGCAAGGAGCTATGTGAAGACCTTGACCCTTATGTTCTAACACTAGACATCCAGGTGTCGCTAACCAATGTGCGCAACCCGAGACAGAACCCACACACGTTACCTTGCCACGTATTCCGACCTTGGGATACACTTGCAAGTCAGACACTTGCGAGAACATAGTGCACCGAGACCTTGACCCTCAGTCAAGCCTAACTTATTGCCCGAGCCCACTAACAGTCAGGCAAGGACATGCGGAGCATTCGAAGCTGTGTCATCAAGCACCTCAAGACCCACAATAGCAACATGGGGACGTGAAGACTGCCTCCAACTTGGAATCCAGTATCTCTCCAACGCCCAACCTAGAAATCTCGAGGATGAGATTTTTTAAGGGGATAAGGTCTGTAACACCCTGTGTTTAACTTTCCTGACTAAATTAATTTATTTTCAAAAATCAGGACCAATTAATTTTTTTGTGAATGCTTGTGATGCTTGATGTGATGGTTGCTTGCTTGCCTATTGCGTGTGTTTGAATGCAATGTTCATGCTAATCTCCAAACTCATCTCTTTGACCTAAATCCTTGCCTAATGATCATGCCATGTATCTAGGACCAGAAACTATTTTACCAAACATTATTTTGACCAAAAATCATTTCCTTGAATTAAGCTTTAAGAACCCCCTGAGTTGGGATTTGTACTACAAGTCCTCAAATTAGGGAGATTATTTAGCACCAAATATTTTATTTAAATCCCATCATAAAAATGGCTCCCCAAAACCATATATTACTATTTTAAAAGCTATTTCACCATTTTATTTAAATACCTTTTTATGAGGCCAGAAATGGTCCCTTATGAAGGAAAGTTACGTTATTGCTTTCAAAATATTTGAGAAAATTTGGGGAAACTCAGTGGACATATATATTCCACATATAAGAGTTTCAAGACATGGTCATGTTCAAAATATTAGGCAGAACCCTCCGAAACCCTTCCTGCCTATTTCAAGCGTTTGGAATATTTCTATAAGAAATATTCTCAATAAATTCCTGTAAAATTCTAGCATGTCACATATGATATATGTGATAATCTTGCAAGTTTCATCTCAATCCAAGTTGATTTGATTCACTTAATTATTCTAAAACCCTATCTTTCCAGATCCAAATTTGAGTAACTCTACATTGCCAAGTGTCTCCTATTGTGCTCATATTTGGTGGACATGTTCTGATACTCCAATAATGCATCGACACCAAGTGGTGCATCAAGGAGAATAGATGAACTTGTCCCAAACCCCTCAAAACCTTCTCTATTGATTTTTGACCTTGGGAAACTTTACATTATAAAGTTTCTCTAATTGATCCCAATTTTTTTGGACATGCTTTAATGCTCAAATAATGCCCCCACACCAAGTTGTGGATTCGTGGGAATTTATTTGCATGGTTTTGTAGGCAGAAAGTCACTACTGCCCATTTCATGGGGTTTTCAAGTCTACATTGGAAACCTTCTCCACCAAATACCAATTTTGGTGTCCAAGCTTTTTTTCATCTATTATGTGACCCTGTTAAGTTTCGTATCAATTGGAGTCCATGTGTTAGCCCTAACACCCATCAAACACCTTGTGTGCACTCACCAAAGTAGCAAGTTGCTACTTTGGCCCCTTCCACTAATATCCTTGATCTTAAACTTTTACTACAAGTCTCTCTAGTTACCTTTTACCTCCAGTAAACCTGCCATGGGCACTGGTCAATTATTGGAGGGTGACTCCATGTAGCTACCTTTCATTTTTAGCTTGGCAACACCATTTTTACCCCTCTTCCTATACTTCTGCTTAGTCCAAAGCCCCCACATTCTTCCTGGGCATCTCTAGCATGCTAATTCATCATTTCAAATCAAAATATGGCATGCTCATGTGAGAAATATGAGCAGCCCATCTGAAACTTGATTTCTGGCTGAAATATAGCTTTGGACCGCACGTGCTAGCTAGACACATCCTATTGAGCTGAAACTTTGCAGAACTGTAGTCCTTCCATGCCTAAGACTGCTAGACATGGTTTCACCCCATTATCTCTCCAGTAAGTGTCGTCATTGTTAGCCTTAAGTTTGCAAACTTAACAACAGTCAAAACTAATTCAAACCAGCTCCACTTGAGTCCAGACTTACCCAGTGCTTCGTGGCATGCATGCCTTGCATGTTTGACACCTTGGTTTGGCCAAGCGGTGGCCCTAGACACAGGTGGCCCCACCACCCTGTCATGCAATAATGGTGCTCTGCACTTTGTTTTCTTCATCCATGTCATATCCGGCCATTGCAGCTTGTCTAAGCACGCCAAGGGACCCCCCTTGACCAGTCCAACCCTTCCCTGACACCAGCTCGCCTCCAAAGTCCCCCTAGCACGCATGTTCTCCCATGCCCAGGGCATCCAAAGCTCTCCCGAGCTCTCCCTGCCATTCCCCTCCATTTGAAGCCTCCCCGAGCCCTTCCGGCTCCCATTCCCTCCCCTCTCACCCCCGTAAGGCCGCATGTCCGAGCCGTTGGAGCTCGCACGACTCCTCCACCTTCCATGGCCGCCATGGCGCCACCTCGGCCTCCCCTACAACCAGGCTCGCCATCCCCCTCCTCTCCTCCCCCGACTGCGGAGAGGTGCCTCAGGAGCCTCTGCAGCCTCCCCGCTCTCCCTTCCCTTCTCTAGGTGGCCGTAGATGCTGCCTCCACAACCACCGTGGCTGGAGCCATTGCGGCCCGTGCATCACTCGGCCTCGTGCCCTCTGGCAGGCGTGAAGCACCCAAGAGGGTGCGGCTCGACCCCACGAGCGCCCCGGTGGCCTGGCCGTCGGGAGCGGTGCCCTGTGGCGCCACTGAGCTCGTCGGCCCCCCTCTGCCTCCCTGCGTTGAGAGATTGAGGACGGAAGTGACGGGTGGGCCCGTCTGTCATCGGTAGCTGGCACGGTCCCTCCTGTTAAGGGGAGGCGCCCCAGCCATTCTGCGCCTCCTCTATGCCGAAGGCGTATTTGGGGGTTGCGCTTCTAGCGTGGCCTCCCGTTCGCCAAGCCGAGCCAATGAGCTGGCCCAACTCCTTCCCATTGCCAGTGGGCGCATGATAGCCCTCTGGTGACCCCTTTTCCATTTATTTATCATTTGAGCATTTCATAAATCCATCAAAAATTCATCTGAGCTCCAAATGTGATGGTTCAAAATTATGCTGGTTCCTAAAATCAAGATCTACCCAAAGAGGTGCTTTGCACATTTTTCCAAACAACCTTTATATGGTATTAATATTCAAATGCAAATTTGAATATATTTAGCCCCACCTTGCAAAAATTCTATGGGGTTCAAATCAACTCCAAATGGAGTTGTTCCAATTTCCACAGCCTTATTATATCATGCACTATTTTTGAAGCATTAGTCAACATTTTTATGTGGCATGCTTCTGTTGCATTAAATAAATAGCTCCTTTTGCTATTTATTCCATGTTATAAAATCCCTAGAATATTCATATCCACTCCAAATCCAGTGAAACAACTTCCTAAATGTTTCTAAAATTATGCTTTGTTAAATGAGTGCCTCCACTCATTTTTAGTAGAATGTTTTCTGTAGGCTTCTTTAAGGATCACCTATTCCTCCTTTCGTCCATTCAAAATTCCCTGGTGGTCCAAATCTCATAGAGCAAGCTTCAGGTATTTCTCTTAAGACTAGAGAGGTCCAAGAAAAACAAAACTCCTATTTATATAACACTTTTGTTTCTACTTGCTGTGTGGCTTACTGTGATTGTTTCCGACGATAGTTGAGGGAGTAGATGGAGTACTCGGAATTGGACCGGAAGACCTTGAAGACCCCGAGGACTTATGTGAGCAAAGGCAAGCAACTCTTTGATCATGTATAAGAAATTCTTCTATGTATGACACATTGGTTACCCTACTCCGATGCATATAGTTAAGGATGATCGGTGCACCCCGGCATGGTGTTTCCGATAGCTCCTTTGGAGCACTTGCACTAAGCATGACCCTACCATCTATGAGTGTCACACTGATAATATGTTGACAAGTAGACAGTAGTGCTACGCATAGAAAGAGCATGTGCATGATGATGGTAACACAAAGTTGATATGAAAGGTTTTACGAAAACCCCGTCGGGTGCGACTAGTGCCCGAGGGTGATGATGTTGAGTTAGGTGACCACTTGTGAAAGAAGTGGTGCACCGGGAATATTTTGTGTGAGTGGTTTCAGAAATGGGATTAGATTTATGATGTGTCGACTGTCTCAACCTGACATGTGCGACCATGATACCCCTTTATGGGATAGAGCTTTGTTGATTACTTTGTTCCGTGCTTGCAAAGAGTACGCATTACTAGTGGCGGGAGTGATTTGTGGTCACTCTTGTGATGGGGTCGTACCACGTAGGTCGACTATGCCATTTTACGTGTTCTGGGCACACCGTTGGTCCCTGGATGGATGATACGGTCTACAGTTAGTGCTTGTAAGCCGTACATCATATGGGGTGGGTACCAATCAAGTGGACTCTTTGTCTAGTATCGTCAGGGGAAATACATTGATCGGGTACTTGCCTCGGGTATGTTATACACCGCGAGTCGTGGATGACACAGAAGTTTCTCGGATCTCGTGGGTACAACGTACAACCTCTGCAGAGTGTAAAACTATTCTAATAGCCGTGTCCATGGTCAAGGACGGTTGGGTAATCTTGCTTAAACTACGTCCAGTCATTTCTGCATAAACCAAGTGTGTGTGTGTGTGTTCATAAGTGTTATGTGAAAGAGGTGATAAGGTCAAGTTCGGTGACTTGTCGTATAGGGTGAACCCGAAGTGTTCAGCCCTCAGCAGAGATGTTGATATCTGTAACCTTTTCTTATGATGACCATCTAGCTTATGATGCATATCCATACAAGAATTTGACCATACACATGTTCAATTAAAGCTTGCTTTCCGCAAAGGTTGCATATTATTTTATTATCGTATCAACTACATTATCCACATCATGGGCTGTTTGTGAGTACATTCAAATTACTCTTTGGCTTGCCACTGGTTATTTCATTGACCAGGTATGAGAGAACAGTAAATGGTGAAGAGTAACTTGGTGACATTCCGACGAGCTAGGACGCTTCCCACTCAGAATGCCTGTAGGTTAAGGCTGATGGCATGGGTTCATGCTTTCGACAAATATCTCCGCTATTGGTCAATTTTGGGTGTTGCTCACCTTCAAGGGCCTATATATGTAAGCCTTGACCACAATGGTCATTTATTATATCAAACGGTATGTATGGATATATGACTCTTGTTATTCAGTTTCTCCGTGTTCGGTGAGCATTGATATCTGGGATCACCGAGAACGTTCATTCGGCGGTCTCGACTCGTAAGTCGGGGTCCCCACATCCACACAGGAACAATCTATTTAGTGATGCTCAATCACTTTGGGGTTTTTGGGTTTTAGTTTGGGTGTTTGGGATTTTTACTCACTGATGATTTTCTCTCAAAGTCATCGAGGATTGGGTTGCTCTCAAATGACAAGTGTCAGTTTCTCTCGCGTAGCACCAACCAACTAGTGGTTGTAGGGGGTCACTACAGGAATCAGACACTTTGCCATGTGCCATAACAGACGGCAAAGAGGTGTTCCACCGACGGCAAAGGCCTTTGACATCTGCCTCCTGTTGGCAAAGTTCCTACAACTACTTTCGACGACATAGTACCTTCTTTGTCGTCTGTCTGCCCTAGGAGGACGACAAAGATCTTTCCCGTCCGCCTGTACACATAGCAGACAACAAAGATCTTTAGACGGCAGCCGAGAGGCAACTCCTCCATTAGGCTAACAGAGGCTCTTTGCCGTCTGCCTCACTCATCAACTTTGCCGTCTGCTCCCTCGGGCTTTGTGCCGTCTACTCTACTTCTTTGCCGCGTGCCTCCCTCAGGCTCTGTGCTGTCCGCGAGTGCAGGGTAGCAGACGACAAAGAGCCTATTTAGGCTGGCTTTTGTTGCCTGAGGTTGCACAGCTGGGTGCCATGTGGCACCTTTTCCATCGGCTGGCTGATGGCAAAGGCCTTTGTCATCAGCTGGCAGACGACAAAGAGCCCATATTATCAGATTTTTGTTTATTTTTTGTTATTTCATAGAACACACACACACACACACACACACACACACACACACACACACATATATATATATATTTCATAGCACATATATGATATATAGGTCACAACACATATATGATATACATATAAAGTTCATCAATGCCATTTGGTCATCAATGTACATCCCATATATCGAAAGAACCAACATATACACAGTTTCATCCATATATACATATACATATAGTTCCACATATACTGTTCATCCATATATACATATACATATAGTTCCACATTGTTCATCAACTCAAGTGAAAACTAGAACTAAAGCACTCCATCAATGCCAACTTCCATGCATGTAGTACATCCAGTGTGCAAAATGGGAATAAGAAAGTCAGAAGAAGAAGAACAACAACATATGACGTTTTTGAGCTTATTATGTCATTGTGGAGGAAAATAAGCTAAGTATATGACCTTTTTGAGCTAACCAAGGTTATTATGCTATTTTTGACCTAACTAAGCTAATTATGTCAACTTGGATGGAAATAAGCTAACTATCTAACATTTATGAGGTAACAAAGGTTCTTATGCCATTTTTGACCTAACTAAGCTAATTATGTCATTTTAGAGGAAAACAAGCTAAGTATATAATATTCATGAGCTAACCAAGGTTCTTATGCCATTTTGAGCTTATTATGTCATTTTGGAGCTAAATTAGCTAAGTTATGAGCTAACCAAGGTTCTTATGATGTTTTTACCTAACTAAGCTAATTATGTCAGTTTGGAGGATAATTAGCTAAGTATGTCTTTGTTGGGGAAAATAAGCTACGTAGAAGAAGAAAGAAGGAGAAGAAAAAGAAAAAAAAGAAGGAGGAGGAGGAGGAGAAGCAGAAGGAGGAGGAGGAGGAGAAGAAGAAAAGAATAAGAGAAGAAGAACGAGAACAAGAAGGAGAAGGAGGAGAGAAGAAGAAGGAGAAGAAGAAGGAGAAGAAGGAGAAGAAGGAGGGCTCCTTATCCTTCTTCTCCTCCTTCTCCTTCTTCTTCTCTTCTTCTTCTTCTTCTTCCTTCTTTTCATTTTTTCTCTTTCTTCTCCTCTTGTACTCTTCTTGGAGCTAAATTAGCTAAGTATGTCTTTTTTGAGCTGAATGGGATAATTATATCATTGTTGGGGAAAATAAGGTAATGAGATTATGAAAGAAGAGAAGAAAGAGGAGGAGAAGAAGAAGGAGAAGAAGAAGGAGAACAAGGAGAAGGAGGAGAAGGAGGATAAGAAGTAGGACTCCTTCTCCTTCTTCTCCTCCTTCTCCTTCTTCTTCTCCTTCTTCTTCTCTTCTTCTTCTTCCTTCTTTTCATTTTTCTTATTTCTTCTCCTCTTCTCCTCTTCTTGGAGCTAAATTAGCTAAGTATGCCCTTTTGGAGCTAAATGGGCTAATTCTGTCATTTTAGAGGAAAATAAGCTAAGTATATAATATTCATGAGCTAACCAAGGTTCTTTTGCCAATTTGAGCTTATTATGTCATTTTGGAGCTAAATTAGCTAAGTTATGAGCTAACCAAGGTTGTGATGATGTTTTTACCTAACTAAGGTAATTTTGTCATTTTGGAGGATAATTAGCTAAGTATGTCTTTGTTGGGGGAAAATAAGCTACGTAGAAGAAAAAAGAGAAGAAGAAAGAAGAGAAGAAGAAGGAGAAGAAAAAGAAGAAGAAGAAGAAGAAGGAGGAGGAGGAGGAGAAGGAGAAGGAGAAGGAGGAGGAGGAGAAGAAGAAGAAAAGAAGAAGAGAAGAAGAAGGAGAAGAAGTAGGATAAGAAGGAGGAGAGAAGAAGAAGGAGAATAAGGAGGGTTCCTTCTCCTTCTCCTCCTTCTTCTCTTCTTCTTCTCTCCTTCTTCTTCTTCTTCTTCCTTCTTTTCATTTTCTCTTTCTTCTACTCTTGTCCTCTTCTTGGAGCTAAATTAGCTAAGTATGTCTTTTTGGAGCTAAATAGGCTAATTATTTCATTCTTGGGGAAAAGAAGGTAAGGAGAATATGAAAGAGGAGAATAAAGAGGATAAGAAGAAGAAGAAGAAGGAGAAAAAGAAGGATAAGAACAAGGATGAGGAGAAGTAGGACTCCTTCTCCTTCTTCTCCTCCTTCTTTTCCTTCTTCTTATCTTCTTCTTCTCTTCTTCTTCCTTCTTTTCATTTTTCCTATTCCTTCTCCTCTTCCCCTCTTCTTGGATCTAAATTAGCTAAGTATGTCTTTTTGGAGCTAAATGGGCTTATTATGTTATTTTGGAGCTAAACAAGCTAAGTATATAATATTCATGAGCTAACCAAGGTTCTTATGCCATTTTGACCTTATTATGTCATTTTGGAGCTAAATTAGCTAAGTTATGTGCTAACTAAGGTTCTGATGATGTTTTTACCTAACTAAGCTAATTATGTCATTTTGGAGGATAATTAGCTAAGTATGTCGTTGTTGGGGAAAATAAGCTACGTAGAAGAAGAAAGAGAAGAAGAAGGAGAAGCAAAAGAAGAAGAAGAAGAAGAAGGAGGAGGAGGAGAAGGAGAAGGAGAAGGAGGAGGAGGAGAAGAAGAAGAAAAGAAGAAGAGAAGAAGAAGAGAAGAAGAAGAGAAGAAGAAGGAGAGAAGGAGAAGAAGGAGGATACAAGAAGAAGGAGAAGAAGGAGAAGAAGGAGGGCTCCTTCTCCTTCTTCCCCTCATTATTCTTCTCTTCTTGTTCTCTTCTTATTATTCTTCTTCCTATTCTTCTTCTTCCTTCTTTTCATTTTTCCTCTTTCTTCTCCTCTTGTCCTCTTCTTGGAGCTAAATTAGCTAAGTATGTCTTTTTGGAGCTAAATGGGCTAATTATGTCATTGTTGGGGAAAACAAGGTAATGAGAATATGAAAGAGGAGAAGAAAGAGGAGGAGAATTAGAATAAGAAAAGAAGAAGAAGGAGGAGAAGTAGGACTCCTTCTCCTTCTTATCCTCCTTCTCCTTCTTATTCTCCTTCTTCTTCTCTTCTTCTTCTCTTCTTCTTCGTGTTCCTTCTTTTCATTTTTCCTATTTCTTCTCCTCTTCTCCTCTTCTTGGATCTAAATTAGCTAAGTATGTCCTTTTGGAGCTAAATGGTCTAATTATGTCATTTTGGAGCTAAATTAGCTAAGTATGCCTTTTCGGAGCTAAACTAGCTAAGTATGTCATTTTGGAGCTAAATTAGCTAAGTATGTCTTTTTCGAGCTAAACTAGCTAATTATGTCATAAATGAACTATAGAAAACTTAGCGTCATGGTCATCAAGGAGGAGAAGCACCAGGGTTGCTCGCGGTGGCTTCGTTTGGAGACGGTTGCCCTGGAGAAGGGTCGTGCGATGCCGCTCGGGAGTTATTCTGCAGAAAAGATATTTTGCAATGTCTGAGTTAGCATGATGACACTCAATTGTTAATACTAGTTTATAATGACCATTGAAATGAAACTCACTGTGCCAACCGCAGAGAAGACGGGCAGCGGCGGAGGGTCTTGACCGGTCTTCTCGCACATAGACTGCACATTTGGTTTTGAAGAGTCGGTCGTATTAGTTAGTAATGAAACATACATTACACACATGATTTGGCTAATGTGAAAAAGAAACTTACCACAAAAAGCTCGTACATGGCGAGGTGACCCGCCTCATTCTGGGCCCTCTCCTACTCAATTAACCGAGTCGTGGTCCGATCCCTCTCCTCAAGAGCAGCCTGAAGCGCAGCTTGGCTTGCCACTCTCTCTTTCTCAAGAGCAGCCTGGTTTGCCAATCTCTCTTTCTTAAGAGCAGCCTAGTTTGCCTCTCTCTCTTTCTGAAGAGCAACGTGCAACACCATTCCTCATTACCATAATAATGATCGATGGCCACACACACAATGAAATGGATGGAAGTTTTTTGAGTCCGTACAACTAACCTCGATGGCAAGATCGACTTGGCATGGACGAGGCATTATCTCAGGACAGGAGATTGACTGGCGCGCCTTGATATCCGATAGAGTGAGTGGACAATGTATTATCCCATCTCCAATGGCTATCGAGCTATGGGGCCTCCCGCCACCAGATACATCACCAGCTCTGGATCCAAAGGTTCCTGGCTCGGGTTAAAGTCCTCCCCTTTCCAAGCCTTCCCCACGTCCCTGTATTTCATGAGCTTGTGATGGGATGAGATGTTGGTGAAGTTCTTTGGATCATCCATGTCAGACTCAGAGAATGCCTTCGCCTTCTTGTAGGAGGCAGTATGGGCCATGCAATAAAGGTCGTAAACTCTGGCATCTCCGTCTTATTGTGATGCGCCTAAAATAGAGGAACAAAGTATTAGATTGTGTAAAAGGATAATTTACCCAAAAGCTGTTGATCACCATCTCGGCCCTCGTGTGGCACAAGACACCATCTATAATATCCTCCGGCGGGGCCTGTGCAGCTTGGTAGTGCTCCCAGTTAAATCCTAGTGTAGGAACCTGACCCTCAGCAGGCAACGTGACAAACCCTGGGAAATTTTTCCGACAAATCACACCAAGGACGGTGTTCGGCTTGCGGACTCCAACAGGGTGTTTCCATCCCCTGCAGTATGATAAGGTCAATGCATTAGATATTTGAAGAAACTTGAAGGCAAAAGCTAAAAAAAGAGTAAATGTACTTACCTATCTGAAAGTGCATGCTATGCCCCTAATCGTCTTTTGGTGTTAATGACAACACATACATAGGAAACTAATCCTATTTGTTGAGTGTATCTCAGGACGACGAGTACTTTAGTAGCTTGAGATTTATGTGCCAAAGGTTGTCTGAAAATATTGGTGATTTATATTTCGAGAAGGCTCGGGATTAAGAAGAGATGATGTAGAGTAGTCTTTTGAGTTTACTGATATTGAGTATAGGGATCCCGCACTATTAAGAAGGGATCACAGGTTTTGCGATGAACTTGCTCATACCACATCTTTACTATCATACCAAACACCACATACTCTCCACTCTGTCCTCAATTCAAAACATGTCCATTGCCTCGGACATCCGGCTCCCTCCGGACGTCCGAGGGCCGGACGTCCGGCTAGCTTCGGAAATCCGCAGCCCGTCACCAGAAGTTTGTGAGGCATATAACTCGGAAATCCGGCTCCCTCCGGACATCTGAGGGCCGGATGTCCGGCCAAGCTCCGGAAATCCGGAAGCCTACACCAGTAGAATTTGTGTTCTATATCTCGGAAATCCGGCTCCCTCCGGACGTCCGAGCGCCGGACGTCCGACCCCCATCGGAAATCCGGAAGCCACCACCAGTAGAAATTGAGCTGTATAACACGGATTTCCGGTCCACTCCGGACGTCCGGACGCTGATAAATTCAAATAGGTTCAGTCGTATCTACAGGCCTCGGACGACTGACCACTGTCGGACGTCCGGTCACTGATAAATTCAGAAGAGTTCCAGTCGTGCCTACAGGCCTCGGATGACCGACTCCTGTCGGACGTCTGGCCCCTCGCGGACGCCCGGACTTCCGGCAAGTGTCGGACGTCCGGACCCTGTGTGACTTAATGCACCTCCAACGGCTGGATTTCACTCCACACTATATATACTCTTCTCCCACCTCGTGAAAGGGTGTTCAACACAACTAGAATACACCCAAGAACACCTTTCCTCTCACTCACTCTTGTCTACACCAAATCCTAGATCCCAAGAGCATTTGTGAGTCCTTTTGAGTGTTGTTCCAATCAAAAGATAGATCGTCTCCCTCTCCTCCTTCCCACCAAAGTGATTTCTGATTTGAGCAAGTTTTGAGCAATCCCCGTGATCTTGTTACTCTTGGAGGTTGGAGACTCCTAGGCGGTAGGAGTCTTCGGAGAGGAATCAAACCATTGTGATATCCCCCCCGAAAGTTTGTGAAGGTTTGGAAGCCACCTCAAGGCTTACCACTAGTGGTTGAGAAACGCCTCCGTGGAGTTATCTCAAAGGGAGAATAGGGTGAGCCTTCGTGGCATTGGTGTGCCTTCGTGGTAACATCCACCCCTCTAACGGTGACGTAGCTTCCCTCCAAGGAAGTGAACATCAGGATACATCCTTGTCTCTCTCGGAGTTTCGGTTATTCCTAACCATAACTCTCTACTTGTGTTAATCCTTATTACATCCTTGTATTTGATTATTGTTTACCGCTTGCCTTGCTTCACTCCTAATAGCTTACTCTTTGTCATAGCAATTATTAGGCTTACACTCATATTCTGCACTTTAGCCTAAAATTGCTAAGTATTTATTAAAATTTGGATTTGTACCTATTCACCCCCCTCTAGATCCATCTCGATCCTTTTCAATTGGTATCAGAGCCTCGTGCTCTATTTGTGTGGCTTAACCGCCCTAGAGCGAGATGGACGTGGATCCAGCTACAGTAGCTCCAGTGCAGAGGGACGGGACTTCTTCGGAAGTCAAGTCTTTCACCTCTGAGGACCTGGAACGGGCCCTTGCCAAGCAAAAAGAGGAGCATGATGCTTCTCTTGAGGCCATAAGTCAAATGAGACTAGCATCACTAACCACGGGGACAACCACGTCCCCGAGGGCCTTAGGGCCCCACGTGCACGGTACTTCATTTGGCCAACCACCTCCGGAGAGGAACCAAACCAGTGTTCCATGGCTTTATGCTAGATTTCAAATTGAGAAACCTAAGTACAATCCTGGAGGAAAACCTCCCTTGCTTGATGACAATTCCGATTTTGCTTTGTGGAGAGTTGGTATGCAGGATCATCTTAGGTACGCCAATGATGAGATGCTGGACATCCTCGAGCATGGATACAATCCTATAGATCCAAGACGCCTCACGCCCAGAGAAACTTATGACAAGCATCTAAATGACACCGCGATCATGTGCATAAGAAAAGGAATGAATGACAAGCAACAAAGACCATACATTCACATCACAAGTGCCAAGGAATTGTGGGACAACATCATAAGGACCAAGACCGGTACCTCCACTCTTCGGCTTGCTCAATATGAAATTTCCAAGGGGCAACTACATAATTTCTGTATGGAAAAGGGTGAATCTCCCAAGCAACTACTAGAACGGCTCATGGCTCTCGCCGCAGACATTGAGTCATGTGACTGTGACAAGAGGCAAGATGGCTTCAATCTAACCAAGAGATTTCTTCTGGACAAGTTACTTGACGCTCTTGCTCCGTATCACCATCAAATGGTATGGGACATGAGGCAGCATCATGGTTTCAAAGAAATGACTCCGGATGACATCATATCCACCTTCCAATTATTTGAAGAGTCAAAGGCAAATGCAACAAAGCACCTAGCCATGCATGACACTTCAACATCAAAGATCAATCTTGCTTTGAAAGCCAAGCATGAGTGTGACGAAGAAGAAAGTGAAGAAGAAGAGGGTGATGATGACTGCGAAGATGGTGATGACGTTGACTCTGATGAAACCCATCTTTTGAGGACATTGCTCTCTTTGTAAAGAAGTTCAGTGCAGGGAAGTTCAAGGGAAGATTCCCAAAGAAGAAGGTAAGGAAATGCTATAACTGTGAGGAAACCAACCACTTCTCCAATGACTGCCCTTATGAGAAGAGAGAAGACAAACCAAGGTGTCCAAATACCTTTGTAAAGAAGAAGTTGCCAAACCCTATGAACTCCAAGTTCAAGAGGACAGATGGAAGAGCAATGGTTGCACAAGAAGAATCAGATCCAGAAGATGTTGGTGGAGTTGCCGGAGTAGCTCAAGATACCCAAAGCACCTTGAGGCTAGTGAACAAAAGTGGTGCTGTTGTTCACTACAACTATATGAAGGACTACAAGGGCAACGCTCACAAGTGTTTGATGGCAAAGACTGCCATGGGAGATGAGGAAGACCAAAGCTCCCATGATAAGGTTAAGCTAACTCCACGGTTAAACTCCTTCAATATAGTTTCTACTCCTTCTGATGAGTATCTTGATGCGGAAGATCACTATGAGGATAATGATTTAGATCATCCCATGTTTGCTAAAATAAACAAATTTATGTGCTCTCTTAAAGGAAAGAAGCTCACTATGTTTCGCATACTTATGGAAATGGTGAGTAAGCACACCAATACCATCAAGGAGCTCGAAACCCTCGCCACTGAGGAGAAGGAGAGAAATGAACTCCTTGAGCAGAAAGTCCTATATGAGGAAGCACAAAATGATGCACTATGTTCAAAAGTAGGTGAAAACCTTGATAAACATGCTAATGATCTTGCCTCCTTGAAAAAGGCTGAAAATGTGTGCAGAGAGTTACTAAATGATAAAGACCGACTTGTGAACTCTCATGCTTCTCTTTCTAAGGACTGTGAGCTCCTATCCTTGTCTCTCCAAGACAAGGAAGAGAAACTCACTGTTCTTACAAAGAGCTTTTAGGCACTTAAGGTCACTTATCTTGACACTCTAGCTAAGGCCTACTCCTCACCTATTATCAATGTTGATACCTGAACTACTAACTCTAGTAGTGAACTGACATCTATCCTTGAGGAAAACTGTTCGTTAAAGGCATAGTTAGACAGAGGTCTCATGACATGTGCACAAGGACAAAAGACTCTCAATGAGATCTTAAGTCGACACAATGGAGGTTTCGCCAAGGAAGGACTTGGGTTCAACCCAAGCACTGCCAAGAACAGTGCATCTCCTCTCAAGTGTACCACTCCGCTTAAAGAAATATTTGTACGAGAGGGACACACGGAGAAAGGTAAGGTTGTGAGTGGATCGGCCACTAGGGGTTCGTCTACTCACAACAAGACAACCGAATTCATGCCTCCATCCTATGTACTTCGCAAATCAAAGGAAGGAGAGGTCTATGCTAAATTCGTTGGTCCCCGTAATGCATTTCGTTTCTATGCTATTTGGGTCCTAAGACTCTTGTAACTAATGTGAAAGGCCCCATGACAAAATGGATACCTCAAACCAAGTCTTAATTCGTTACAGGCTGTTTTCTCCGGTGGAGCCAAATGGGTGATCGACAGTGGATGCACCAATCATATGACCGGAGATAGTAACTTGCTCTATGACTTCATGCAAGCCATTCGACCATACATGAGCATTGTATTTGGTGGAGGGTCGAAAGGGCAGGTAATTGGGTTGGGCAAGGTGGCAATCACTAATGACATGTCTATTGCAAATGTCATGCTTGTCCAATCTCTTCAATATCATTTACTCTCAGTTCGCCAATTGGCTTCCGTCGGTTATGACACATTATTTGGACTAACGGATGTGAAAGTCTTTAAGAGAGACACTCTTGAAGTGGCCTTTGTTGGAGAGTTGGATGGCAACCTTTACACGGTTGATTTCTCGAAAGAGAGCACTTTCCATACAACTTGTCTAATGGCCAAGGCCGACATGGGATGGCTGTGGCATCGCCAGCTCGCCCATGTTGGCATGAAAAATCTTCAAAATATCTTAAACGGAAATCACATCCTTGGACTAATAAATGTATCTTTTAAGAAAGATCATGTGTGCAGTGCATGCATAGCTGGGAAACAACATCAATCAAGACATCCACCCAAGAACATTGTATCCACTTTGAGGCCGTTAGAGCTCCTTCATGTGGATCTGTTTAGGCCTCCTTCATGGGCAAGTCTTGGAGGGAAAAAGTATGGCCTAGTCATTGCTGATGATTACTCAAGATATACATGGGTGTTCTTTCTCAAGTCCAAGGACGAGACGAATATCACTTTCATTGACTTTGCCAAACAAGCCCAGCGAAAGTTTGACAAGGACATCAAGGCAGTAAGAAGTGATAATGGCTCTGAGTTCAAGAACTACACCCTAGAAGAATTTCTTAGTGATGAGGGAATTGAACATCAGTACTCCGCACCTTACACCCCTCAACAAAATGGTGTGGCAGAGAGGAAGAATCGGACACTTGTGGAAATGGCAAGGTCCATGTTAGACGAATACAAGTCACCACATAGTTTTTGGGCTGAGGCCGTCAACACAACATGTCATGCATCAAACCGGCTCTTCCTCCGGTCAATATTGGAAAAGACTCCATATGAGCTCCTAACTGGGAACAAGCCTAATGTTAAGTACTTTCGTGTGTTTGGATGCAAACGTTTCATCCTCAACAAACGGGAACGGTTAGGAAAATTTCAATCCAAAACAACTGAAGGGATTTTTGTTGGCTATGGGTCAAACTCTCTCGCCTACAGAGTCTACAACAAATCCACTGGATGTGTTATAGAAACCTGTGACGTGATGTTTGATGAATTTAACTGCTCCCATGGGGAGCAAGTTGATCTAAATGATACAGGTGAAGAAGACTCCCCACAAGACATCTTAAAGATGGGTGTAGGTGCACTTCTTCCCATGGAACAAAGACCCCATGATGATGATGAAGATGATGAGAGTATCTCGCATCCTCAAGACAGTTCACTGCCCGTACCTCCACAAGATACTAGCACACACATCATGCCAATTGTTGAGGATCAAGAGGGAGAACATGTCTCTCACCCTGATGACACTCAAGAAGAAGTTGATCTTCAAGAGGTAGACTAAAGTATGGGTATGCTTGATGATGAACCTCAACAGGTGCAACGCGAAGAGGAATATCTTCCTCCGCACATAAGTGATCCATATGTTGAGGACGTTGATGATGAAAACGAAGTCGAACCTCGTGAAACCTTGACCTCCATCATGCCACGTGTGGCCGGTAGTGTTGATATTGATCAAATCCTCACAGGCGTGTCAGAAGGTAGAGTGACTCGTAAACAATTAACAAATTTTTGTGCTCACTTTTCGTTTGTCTCTAGTACCGTGCCACACAGGGTTCAGGATGCATTGTGTGACAATGACTGGCTACTTGCTATGCAAGAGGAGCTAAACAGTTTTACACGGAACGAAGTATGGTCATTGGTTGAACGACCAACTGAAGAACATAATGTCATTGGAACTAAATGGATTTTCAAGAACAAGGAAGATGAGAACGGGTATGTCCTACGCAACAAGTCAAGGTTAGTAGCACAGGGGTACTCCCAAGTTGAAGGTTTGGACTTTGGTGAAACTTTCGCCCCTGTTGCTCGTCTTGAGTCCATTCGCATTTTATTGGCCTATGCTGCTTTCAATGGTTTTACCTTGCATCAAATGGATGTGAAAAGTGATTTTCTTAACGGTCCTCTACAAGAAGAGGTATATGTATCACAACCATTGACCCTCATCACAAAGACCATGTATATAAACTTCACAAGGCTCTGTATGGTCTTAAACAAGCACCCCGTGCTTGGTACGATCATCTTAAGAAGTTCCTACTCGATGATGGCTTTGTGGTGGGGGTGATCGATCCCACTCTTTTTACTAAGAGGGAAAATGGTGATTTGATCTTATGCCAAATCTATGTAGATGACATCATTTTTGGTTCTCCTAACATCCATTTGTGCAACAAGTTTGCGGCCTCCATGACCAAGACCTTTGAGATGTCACTCAACACGGACTTGAAGTTCTTTCTTGGTTTTCAAATACAACAATTTCAAGAAGGGATTTTCTTGTCTCAAACTAAGTACCTCAAGGACATTCTTGAGAAATTTGATATGACAAATGCTAGACCAATGAAGACACCTATGGCCACCGATGTAGTTCTAAATGAAGACTCAAACGGTATTCCTTTTGACCCATCTACTTACCGCTCCATGATTGGTTCGCTGCTTTATCTTTGCGCATCTAGACCGGACATCATGTTAAGTGTAGGAATATGTGCTAGATTTCAAGCTTCCCCTATGGAAAGCTATCACACGGCGGTTAAGCATATTCTTAGATACCTTGTAAACACCCCAAATTTAGGCTTATGGTACCCTAAGGATGCAAAGTTTGATCTTATTGGGTATTCCGATGCAGATTGGGCCGGTGATAAAGTGGGACGGAAATCCACTTCCGGTGCATGTCAGTTTCTTGGACGCTCGTTGGTAAGTTGGTCCTCGAAGAAGCAAAACTGTGTTTCTCTCTCCACAGCCGAGGCCGAATATATTGCAGCCGCAAGCTGTGCTACTCAACTGCTATGGATGAGGCAAACACTAAAGGATTATGGTATCATGTATCGACACGTTTCTCTTCTCTGTGATAATGAAAGTGCCATAAAGATCTCCATGAACCCCATTGATTACCCTCGCACAAAACATATTGATATTAGGTATCATTTCTTGAGAGACCATGTGCAAAAGGGTGACATTGATATTACCCATGTGGGTACCGACATGCAGTTAGCCGACATTTTCACCAAGCCACTTAGCGTAGCTAGGTTCTGTCAACTTAAGCGTGCACTTGGTATCTTGGAGCTTGACAACATATCTTGAAATCTTGCACACATACACACACTCACATTATGGTTGTGTCTTGATATGCGCATGTATTTAGGGGGAGTGAGTCGTAATTCTATGTTTTTAAGCTTACAACGTACGCATAGATCATTTCATGCATGTAATGCTTATAGGAAAACAATGTTCGTATTTTTTTATGCGATACCATGCAAGCCATAATCATCAAAACAAAACAAAAACCAGAACCAGCCTCTGCCTCCTCCTCCTTCTCGGACGTCCGGCGGCAAAACCTCCTCCGGTCGTCCGACCAGTGTCGGTCGTCCGACACAAAAATAACCTCCGGACGTCCGATGCCTCGGGGCCTATATATATAGCTGGGCGCGGGGCTGGGCGTTTGCCCTAACCCTCAGCGCCCCATTTTCCCCCAGCCGCCACCGCCAGCTCGAGGAGCTGCTCGAGGAGCTCCTGCCCTGCGCCGCCAACCTCGAGATCGGGCCGATCTCCTCCATGGATCCCCCACTCCTCCCTCCGTATTCTTCGCGGGATCCATCCTCAGGTCGCTCCTCCGTCTCCTTTCGCGTTGGATTTGATTTCCTCTCCCATGTATCTCCATGTTCGTTCCTCATTTGGGGATTTTTCATCCGCGTAGGTGTTGAGCTTCATGGGCAAGACCAAGCACACCGCTCGGAAGACCGTGGCCGGCTCATCCTCTCGCACCCCTATGAACACGGGGTCGGACTCGGATGAGCCAATTCGTCCCTTCAAACGGACTGCCCGGCGTTCTCCGTCTCCCTCGTCGTCTGATGGTGCTGACCCCGACTTCGAGGAGGAGCTTGCCGCCGAGGAACTTCCTGAGCACGTCGCTCGAAGGTCCAAGTCAAAGCCCGGGACTCGCCGAGCATCCTACATGCCACCACCTCCTCCTGCCCAGCCCGCAGGTGAAGCTCGCCGCATTTCACTAGAACCTCCTGCCACGTTAGGTCGTGTTATCACAAATTTCACCACTCTTGGCGCAGCTTCATATCTCACTTTCCGCCGCGACATAGATCAATACGAGGTCGGACGTGACTCTACGGACTCACCTTTCCGCACAAACGTCCAGGTGGACATCTTTACCATAGTCATAGTTCCTAAGGGGTTATCTAATCATCTCTTTATTGATGTTGAGCATATTCGCATGCACCCGACGAAATATCCGGGTGCCATTGAGCTTATTGAGGCATCGGGGCTTGCCGCCCCGTTTGCCTTTCATTGCGACTTTAATGCTGCTGCCATTCACCAGTTCTATGCCACATGCCATTTTGGCTCCGACAACACTATCAGCTGGATCACCTCTGACGTTCGCTTCAAAGCTTCTTATGCTACATTTGTTGGCGCACTGGGTTTCCCCAATTCCGGTTTCAAAATACATAAGGATGATCCTAACCATGCGCCTAAGACTATTGACGTGTGTGGACATCTTCTCAAGACACTACGTGAGCTTGATGCGGATGAGCGCATGAAGGACCTTAACCAGGTATCCATCTGGCGCTCACCTTACTTCATTATTTTTTAGTGTCTCATCCGCACCATCTATCCCAAGATGGGTGATAAGGGTTCTTGCAGTGGCTATTGTATCGACATCATGTATCACTTGTTCGAGAACCCCAAGGGCAAAATCAATGTGCCCCATTTTCTATGGCATGAGATTCGGCTTGCTAGCTTTCAGTACAAGCGAGCCTTTCCTCACGGTCCTTTCATCCAGGCACTTATTAACCATGTTGCTGATTTCTCTGTGGCTGTCACTCACACCCATCGCAAGTGGGTCATTCCCGCTCACATGGCGGATAACTTTGCTCCCAAGAAAGCCCCTTCTTCCTCCACATCCACTCGCTGCACTACTGCACGGGCCGCCACCCCCTCATCTAGCTCCGCTCCTCTCGGTCGCATTGCCAAATTCCTTGGCAAAGCTCATTCTGCTTTGATGAAGGCTGTGTCCTTTCAGTGTGGTCAAACCCATGATGTGGTTTCCCGCTTAGTCTCCTCCAAGAATGCCCTCAAGGCTCGTCTGAGAGCCTCGGGCGCTGTTGATGTGAGTGATGATGAGGCCCCTCCTGCTGCTCCTCCTACTGATTTTGGCTTCCCTTCTGGTCCTGAGTGTTCTGATTTCCTTGACGAGGCTGGGGGCAGTGGTTTGGCTGATGATGCTGATGATGATGGTGAAAAGCTTTGAGTTTGATTGGTGCTGTTGATGGCTCCCTTTTTGGTACTTGGTGCCAAAGGGGAGTAATGTATCGTAGTTAAGTTTTTATTATCGTCATTTTTAGTCTTTGGAGATTTAATGTAATGGATAAACTCATGTATGGCTACTTATGAATGGTTGTGACTTGCTATGGATTGCTATGATATCATCATAGACTATTATGTCTTGCTTCCCTATTTCTATGATGATTTATTATCTTTACATGTTGATCCATTGGAGCTTCGATTTCTTTATCATACATATCTTAAGGGGGAGCTCCGTACTAAATATCTCCTAGACTATAATGTTGTTGGGTAACGTCGCATGGGAAACAAAAATTTTCCTACGCGCACGAAGACCTATCATGGTGATGTCCATCTACGAGAGGGGATGAGTGATCTACGTACCCTTGTAGATCGTACAACAGAAGCGTTAGTGAACGCGGTTGATGTAGTGGAACGTCCTCACGTCCCTCGATCCGCCCCGCGAACAATCCCGCGATCAGTCCCACGATCTAGTACCGAACGGACGGCACCTCCGCGTTCAGCACACGTACAACTCGACAATGATCTCGGCCTTCTTGATCCAGCAAGAGAGACGGAGAGGTAGAAGAGTTCTCCGGCAGCGTGACGGCGCTCCGGAGGTTGGTGATGACCTTGTCTCAGCAGGGCTCCGCCCGAGCTCCGCAGAAACGCGATCTAGAGGAAAAACCGTGGAGGTATGTGGTCGGGCTGCCGTGGAAAAGTCGTCTCAAATCAGCCCTAAAACCTCCGTATATATAGGTGGGAGGGAGGGGACCTTACCTTGGGGCTCAAGGAGCCCCAAGGGGGTCGGCCGAGTCCAAGGGGGGAGGACTCCCCCCCAAACCGAGTTGGACTTGGTTTGGTGGGAGGGAGTCCCCCTTCCTTCCCACCTCCTCCCTTTTTTTTTCTTTTCTCTTGATTTTCTCTTCTTGGCGCATAGAGCCCTTTTGGGCTGTCCCACCAGCCCACTAAGGGCTGGTATGCCACCCTCAAGGCCTATGGGCTTCCCTGGGGTGGGTTGCCCCCCCGGTGAACTCCCAGAACCCATTCGTCATTCCCGGTACATTCCCGGTAACTCTGAAAACCTTCTGGTAATCAAATGAGGTCATCCTATATATCAATCTTCGTTTCCGGACTATTTCGGAAACCCTCGTGACGTCCGTGATCTCATCCGGGACTCCGAACAACATTCGGTAACCAACCATATAACTCAAATACGCATAAAACAACGTCGAACCTTAAGTGTGCAGACCCTGCGGGTTCGAGAACTATGTAGACATGACCCGAGAGACTCCTCGGTCAATATCCAATAGCGGGACCTGGATGCCCATATTGGATCCTACATATTCTACGAAGATCTTATCATTTGAACCTCAGTGCCAAGGATTCATATAATCCCGTATGTCATTCCCTTTGTCCTTCGGTATGTTACTTGCCCAAGATTCGATCGTTAGTATCCGTATACCCATTTCAATCTTGTTTACCGGCAAGTCTCTTTACTCGTTCCGTAATACAAGATCCCGCAACTTACACTAAGTTACATTGCTTGCAAGGCTTGTGTGTGATGTTGTATTACCGAGTGGGCCCCGAGATACCTCTCCGTTCACACAGAGTGACAAATCCCAGTCTTGATCCATACTAACTCAAC
Source organism: Hordeum vulgare subsp. vulgare (assembly GCF_904849725.1). NCBI lineage: Eukaryota > Viridiplantae > Streptophyta > Magnoliopsida > Poales > Poaceae > Hordeum > Hordeum vulgare. Next base: position 224,931,547 of record NC_058522.1, read on the forward strand.
TAACACCTTCGGAGATACCTGTAGAGCATCTTTATAGTCACCCAGTTACGTTGCGACGTTTGATACACACAAAGCATTCCTCCGGTGTCAGTGAGTTATATGATCTCATGGTCATAGGAATAAATACTTGACACGTAGAAAACAGTAGCAACAAAATGACACGATCAACATGCTACGTCTATTAGTTTGGGTCTAGTCCATCACGTGATTCTCCTAATGACGTGATCTAGTTATCAAGCAACAACACCTTGTTCATAATCAGAAGACACTGACTATCTTTGATCAACTAGCTAGCCAACTAGAGGCTTGCTAGGGACGGTGTTTTGTCTATGTATCCACACATGTAAATGAGTCTTCATTCAATACAATTATAGCATGGATAATAAACGATTATCTTGATACAGGAATTATAATAATAACTATATTTATTATTGCCTCTAGGGCATAATTCCAACAGTCTCCCACTTGCACTAGAGTCAATAATCTAGCCCTCACATCACCATGTGAATTACATTGTAATAAATCTAACACCCATACAGTTCTGGTGTTGATCATGTTTTGGCCGTGGAAGAGGTTTAGTCAGCGGGTCTGCTACATTCAGATCCGTGTGCACTTTGCATATATTCACGTCCTCTCCCTCGACGTAGTCGTGGATGAGGTTGAAGCGTCGTTTGATGTGTCTGGTCTTCTTGTGAAACCGTGGTTCCTTTGCTAAGTCAATGGCACCAGTGTTATCACAGAACAAGGTTATTGGATTCAGTGCGCTTGGCACCACTCCAAGATCCGTCATGAACTGCTTCATCCAGACACCCTCCTTAGCCGCCTCCGAGGCAGCCATGTACTCCGCTTCACATGTAGAATCTGCTACGACGCTTTGCTTGGAACTGCACCAGCTTACTGCACCCCCATTAAGAATAAATACGTATCCGGTTTGCGACTTAGAGTCGTCCGGATCTGTGTCAAAGCTTGCATCGACGTAACCTTTTACGGCGAGCTCTTCGTCACCTCCATACACGAGAAACATCTCCTTAGTCCTTTTCAGGTACTTCAGGATATTCTTCACCGCTGTCCAGTGATCCACTCCTGGATTACTTTGGAACCTACCTGCCATACTTATGGCCAGGCTAACATCCGGTCTAGTGCACAGCATCGCATACATGATAGAACCTATGGCTGAAGCATAGGGGTCGGAGCGCATATGCTCTCTATCTTCATCAGTTGCTGGGCACTGAGTCTTACTCAATCTCGTACCTTGTAGAACTGGCAAGAACCCTTTCTTGGACTGTTCCATTTTGAACCTCTTCAAAACTTTATCAAGGTATGTGCTTTGTGAAAGTCCTATCAGGCGTTTTGATCTATCCCTATAGATCTTAACGCCTAGAATGTAAGCAGCTTCTCCTAGGTCCTTCATAGAGAAACTTTTATTCAAGTAATCCTTTATGCTCTCTAAAAACTCTACGTCGTTTCCAATCAGTAATATGTCATCCACATATAATATTAGAAACGCCACAGAGCTCCCACTCACTTTCTTGTAAATACAAGATTCTCCAACCACTTGTATAAACCCAAATGCTTTGATCACCTCATCAAAGCGTTTGTTCCAACTCCGAGATGCTTGCACCAGTCCATAAATGGATCGCTGGAGCTTGCACACCTTGTTAGCATTCTTAGGATCGACAAAACCTTCGGGTTGTATAATATACAACTCTTCCTTAAGGAAACCGTTAAGGAACGCCGTTTTGACATCCATGTGCCAGATTTCATAATCGAAAAATGCAGCTATTGCTAACATGATTCTGACGGACTTAAGCATCGCTACGTGTGAGAAAGTCTCATCGTAGTCAACTCCTTGAACTTGTGAAAAACCCTTTGCCGCAAGTCGAGCTTTATAAACGGTCACATTACCGTCAGCGTCCGTCTTCCTCTTAAAGATCCATTTGTTCTGAATGGCCTTGCGGCCCTCAGGCAGTACCTCCAAAGTCCACACTTTGTTCTCATACATGGATCCTATCTCGGACTTCATGGCTTCCAGCCATTTGTTGGAATCTGGGCCCACCATTGCTTCTTCATAATTCGCAGGTTCATTGTTGTCCAACAACATGATTGATAAGACGGGATTACCGTACCACTCTGGAGCAGCACGTGGTCTCGTCGACGTGCGTGGTTCGACAGAAACTTGAACTGGAGTTTCATGATCATCATCATTAACTTCCTCCTCAACCGGCGTCACAATGACAGAGGTTTCCCCTTGCCCTGCGCCACCATCCAGAGGGATGAGAGGTTCGACAACCTCGTCAAGTTCTATCTTCCTCCCACTCAATTCTCTCGAGAGAAACTCCTTCTCGAGAAAAGCTCCATTTTTAGCAACAGACACTTTGCCCTCGGATTTGAGATAGAAGGAGTACCCAACTGTCTCTTTTGGGTAACCTATGAAGACGCACTTTTCCGCTTTGGGTTCCAGCTTTTCAGGCTGAAGCTTTTTGACATAAGCATCACATCCCCAAACTTTAAGAAACGACAACTTTGGCCTTTTGCCACACCACAGTTCGTATGGTGTCGTCTCAACGGATTTTGATGGTGCCCTATTTAAAGTGAATGCAACTATTTCTAATGCATAGCCCCAAAATGATAACGGCAAATCAGTAAGAGACATCATAGATCGCACCATCTCTAATAGAGTACGATTACGACGTTCGGACACACCATTACGCTGTGGTGTTCCAGGCGGTGTTAACTGTGAAACAATTCCACATTGTCTTAAGTGAGAACCAAACTCGAAACTCAGATATTCACCCCCACGATCAGACCGCAGGAACTTGATCTTCTTGTTACGATGATTTTCCACTTCACTCTGAAATTGCTTGAACTTTTCAAATGTTTCAGACTTGTGCTTCATCAAGTAGACATAACCATATCTACTTAAATCGTCAGTGAAGGTGAGAAAATAACGATATCCGCCGCGTGCCTCCACGCTCATCGGACCACACACATCGGTATGTATGATTTTCAACAAGTCACTTGCACGTTCCATTGTTCCTGAGAACGGAGTCTTAGTCATTTTGCCCATGAGGCATGGTTCGCACGTGTCAAGTGAATCAAAGTCAAGTGACTCCAAAAGTCCATCAGCATGGAGTTTCTTCATGCGCTTTACACCAATATGACCTAAGCGGCAGTGCCACAAAAATATGGCGCTATCATTGTTAACTCTAACTCTTTTGGTCTCAATGTTATGTATATGCGTATCGCTATCAAGATTCAATATGAACAATCCCCTCACATTCGGTGCATGACCATAAAAGATGTTACTCATAGAAATAGAACAACCATTATTCTCTGACTTAAAAGAGTAACCGTCTCGCAATAAACAAGATCCAGATATAATGTTCATGCTCAACGCAGGCACTAAATAACAATGATTTAAGTTCATCACTAATCCTGACGGTAACTGAAGTGACACTGTGCCGACGGCGATTGCATCAACCTTGGAACCATTTCCTACGCGCATCGTCACTTCATCTTTCGCGAGCCTTCGCCTATTCCGCAGTTCCTGTTTCGAGTTGCAAATATGAGCAACAGAACCGGTATCGAATACCCAGGCACTACTATGAGAGCCGGTTAAGTACACATCAATAACATGTATATCAAATATACCTGATTTTTCTTTGCCCGCCTTCTTATCTGCCAGATACTTGGGGCAATTGCGCTTCCAGTGACCCATACCCTTGCAATAGTAACACTCCGTTTCCGGCTTAGGTCCAGCTTTGGGTTTCTTCGTAGGATTGGCAACAGGCTTGCCGCTCTTCTTCGAATTGCCCTTCTTGCCTTTGCCGTTTCTCTTGAAACAAGTGGTCTTATTCACCATCAACACTTGATGCTCTTTACGGAGTTCAGACTCTGCGACTTTCAGCATCGCAAACAACTCGCCGAGAGACTTGTTCATCCCTTGCATGTTGTAGTTCAACACAAAACCTTTATAGCTTGGCGGCAGTGATTGAAGGATTCTCTCAGTGATAGCTTCTTGCGGGAGTTCAATCCCCAGCTCAGCTAGACGGTTTGAGTACCCAGACATTTTGAGCACATGTTCACTGACAGATGAGTTTTCCTCCATCTTGCAAGCATAGAATTTATCGCAGGTCTCATACCTCTCGATCCGGGAGTTCTTCTGAAAGATAAACTCCAACTCCTGGAACATCTCAAATGCTCCATGACGCTCAAAGCGACGTTGAAGTCCCGGTTCTAAGCCATACAAGACTGCACATTGAACTATTGAGTAGTCCTCCTTACGTGCTAACCAAGCATTCTTAACATCCTGATCAGCCGTAGCGGGTGGTTCATCTCCTAACGCAGCATTAAGGACATAATCCTTCTTCCCAGCTTGTAAGATTAGCTTAAGATTACGAGCCCAGTCTACAAAGTTGCTTCCATCATCTTTCAACTTAGCTTTCTCTAGGAACGTATTAAAATTCAGGATGACTCTCGCTGAGCCATGATCTACAACACAAATATATTCAAAGTGGACTTAGACTATGTTCAAGATAATTAGAGTTTAACTTAATCAAATTATTCGCTAAACTCCCACTCAAAAAGTACATCTCTCTAGTCATTTGAGTGGTTCATGATCCACTTACACTAGCTCAAGTCCGATCATCACGTGAGTTGAGCATAGTTTCAGTGGTAAGCATCCCTATGCTAATCATATCATCTATATGATTCATGATCGACCTTTCGGTCTCATGTGTTCCGAGGCCATGTCTGCACATGCTAGGCTCGTCAAGCTTAACCCGAGTGTTCCGCGTGCGCAACTGTTTTGCACCCGTTGTATGTGAACGTTGAGTCTATCACACCCGATCATCACGTGGTGTCTCGAAACGACGAACTGTAGCAATGGTGCACAGTCGGGGAGAACACAATTTCGTCTTGAAATTTTAGTGAGAGATCACCTCATAATGCTACCGTCGTTCTAAGCAAAATAAGGTGCATAAAAGGATTAACATCACATGCAATTTATAAGTGACATGATATGGCCATCATCACGTGCTTCTTGATCTCCATCACCAAAGCACCGGCACGATCTTCTTGTCACCGGCGCCACACCATGATCTCCATCAACGTGTTGCCATCGGGGTTGTCGTGCTACTCATGCTATTACTACTAAAGCTACATCCTAGCAAAATAGTAAACGCATCTGCAAGCACACACGTTAGTATAAAGACAACCCTATGGCTCCTGCCGGTTGCCGTACCATCGACGTGCAAGTCGATATTTCTATTACAACATGATCATCTCATACATCCAATATATCACATCACATCATTGGCCATATCACATCACAAGCATACCCTGCAAAAACAAGTTAGACGTCCTCTAATTTTGTTGTTGCATGTTTTACGTGGTGACCATGGGTATCTAGTAGGATCGCATCTTACTTACGCAAACACCACAACGAAGATATATGAGTTGCTATTTAACCTCATCCAAGGACCTCCTCGGTCAAATCCGATTCAACTAAAGTTGGAGAAACCAACACTTGCCAGTCATCTTTGAGCAACGGAGTTGCTCGTAACGATGAAACCAGTCTCTCGTAAGCGTACGAGTAATGTCGGTCCAAGCCGCTTCAATCCAACAATACCGCGGAATCAAGAAAAGACTAAGGAGGGCAGCAAAACGCACATCACCGCCCACAAAAACTTTTGTGTTCTACTCGAGAAGACATCTACGCATGAACCTAGCTCATGATGCCACTGTCGGGTAACGTCGCATGGGAAACAAAAATTTTCCTACGCGCACGAAGACCTATCATGGTGATGTCCATCTACGAGAGGGGATGAGTGATCTACGTACCCTTGTAGATCGTACAGCAGAAGCGTTAGTGAACGCGGTTGATGTAGTGGAACGTCCTCACGTCCCTCGATCCGCCCCGCGAACAATCCCGCGATCAGTCCCACGATCTAGTACCGAACGGACGGCACCTCCGCGTTCAGCACACGTACAACTCGACAATGATCTCGGCCTTCTTGATCCAGCAAGAGAGACGGAGAGGTAGAAGAGTTCTCCGGCAGCGTGACGGCGCTCCGGAGGTTGGTGATGACCTTGTCTCAGCAGGGCTCCGCCCGAGCTCCGCAGAAACGCGATCTAGAGGAAAAACCGTGGAGGTATGTGGTCGGGCTGCCGTGGAAAAGTCGTCTCAAATCAGCCCTAAAACCTCCGTATATATAGGTGGGAGGGAGGGGACCTTACCTTGGGGCTCAAGGAGCCCCAAGGGGGTCGGCCGAGTCCAAGGGGGGAGGACTCCCCCCCAAACCGAGTTGGACTTGGTTTGGTGGGAGGGAGTCCCCCTTCCTTCCCACCTCCTCCCTTTTTTTTTTCTTTTCTCTTGATTTTCTCTTCTTGGCGCATAGAGCCCTTTTGGGCTGTCCCACCAGCCCACTAAGGGCTGGTATGCCACCCTCAAGGCCTATGGGCTTCCCTGGGGTGGGTTGCCCCCCCGGTGAACTCCCGGAACCCATTCGTCATTCCCGGTACATTCCCGGTAACTCTGAAAACCTTCCGGTAATCAAATGAGGTCATCCTATATATCAATCTTCGTTTCCGGACTATTTCGGAAACCCTCGTGACGTCCGTGATCTCATCCGGGACTCCGAACAACATTCGGTAACCAACCATATAACTCAAATACGCATAAAACAACGTCGAACCTTAAGTGTGCAGACCGTGCGGGTTCGAGAACTATGTAGACATGACCCGAGAGACTCCTCGGTCAATATCCAATAGCGGGACCTGGATGCCCATATTGGATCCTATGTATTCTATGAAGATCTTATCGTTTGAACCTCAGTGCCAAGGATTCATATAATCCCGTATGTCATTCCCTTTGTCCTTCGGTATGTTACTTGCCCGAGATTCGATCGTTAGTATCCGTATACCTATTTCAATCTCGTTTACCGGCAAGTCTCTTTACTCGTTCTGTAATACAAGATCCCGCAACTTACACTAAGTTACATTGCTTGCAAGGCTTGTGTGTGATGTTGTATTACCGAGTGGGCCCCGAGATACCTCTCCGTTCACACGGAGTGACAAATCCCAGCCTTGATCCATACTAACTCAACTAACACCTTCGAAGATACCTGTAGAGCATCTTTATAGTCACCCAGTTACGTTGCGACGTTTGATACACACAAAGCATTCCTCCGGTGTCAGTGAGTTATATGATCTCATGGTCATAGGAATAAATACTTGACACGCAGAAAACAGTAGCAACAAAATGACACGATCAACATGTTACGTCTATTAGTTTGGGTCTAGTCCATCACGTGATTCTCCTAATGACGTGATCCAGTTATCAAGCAACAACACCTTGTTCATAATCAGAAGACACTGACTATCTTTGATCAACTGGCTAGCCAACTAGAGGCTTGCTAGGGACGGTGTTTTGTCTATGTATCCACACATGTAAATGAGTCTTCATTCAATACAATTATAGCATGGATAATAAACGATTATCTTGATACAGGAATTATAATAATAACTATATTTATTATTGCCTCTAGGGCATAATTCCAACAAATGTATGTTAAATCTTTTTGAGACCTATGTATATGTTGTCATCAACTACCAAAAAGGGGGAGATTGAAAGTGCATGTTATGCCCCTAATCGTCTTTTGGTGTTAATGACAACACATACAGAGGAAACTAATCCTATTTGTTGAGTGTATCGCAGGACGACAAGTACTTTAGTAGATTGAGATTTATGTGCCAAAGGTTGTCTGAAAAGATTGGTGATTTATATTTCGAGAAGGCTCGGGATTAAGAAGAGATGATGTAGAGTAATCTTTTGAGTTTACTGATATTGAGTATAGGGATCCCGCACTATTAAGAGGGGATCACAGGTTTTGCGATGAACTTGCTCATACCACATCTTTACTATCATACCAAACACCACAGACTCTCCACTCTGTCCTCAATTCAAAACCTGTCCATTGCCTCGGACATCCGGCTCCCTCCGGACGTCCGAGGGCCGAGGGCCGGACGTCCGGCTGGCTTCGGAAATCTGCAGCCCGTCACCAGAAGTTTGTGAGGCATATAACTCGGAAATCCGGCTCCCTCCGGACATCCGAGGGCCGAACGTCCGGCCAAGCTCCGGAAATCCGGAAGCCTACACCAGTAGAATTTGTGTTCTATATCTCGGAAATCCGGCTCCCTCCGGACGTCGAGCACCGGACGTCCGACCCCCATCGGAAATCCGGAAGCCACCACCAGTAGAAATTGAGCTGTATAACACGGATTTCCGGTCCAGTCCGGACGTTTGGACGCTGATAAATTCAAATAGATTCAGTCGTATCTACAGGCCTCGGACGACCGACCACTGTGGGACGTCCGATCACTGATAAATTCAGAAGAGTTCCAGTTGTTCCTACAGGCCTCGGACGACCGACTCCTGTCGGATGTCCGGCCCCTCGCGGACGCCCGGACTTCCGGCAAGTGTCGGATGTCCGGACCCTGTGTGACTTAATGCAACTCCAACGGCTGGATTTCACTCCACACTATATATACTCTTCTCCCACCTCGTGAAAGGGTGTTCAACACAGCTAGAATACACCCAAGAACACCTTTCCTCTCACTCACTCTTGTCTACACCAAATCCTTGATCCCAAGAGCATTTGTGAGTCCTTTTGAGTGTTGTTCCAATAAAAAGATAGATCGTCTCCCTCTCCTCCTTCCCACCAAAGTGATTTGTGATTTGAGCAATCCCCGTGATCTTGTTACTCTTGGAGGTTGGAGACTCCTAGGCGGTAGGAGTCTTCGGAGAGGAATCAAACCATTGTGATATCCCCTCGAAAAGTTTGTGAAGGTTTGGAAGCCACCTCAAGGCTTACCACTAGTGGTTGAGAAACGCCTTCGTGGAGTTATCTCAAAGGGAGAATAGGGTGAGCCTTCGTGGCGTTGGTGTGCCTTCGTGGTAACATCCGCCCCTCTAACGGTGACGTAGCTTCCCTCCAAGGAAGTGAACTTCGGGATACATCCTTGTCTCTCTCGGAGTTTCGGTTATTCCTAACCCTAACTCTCTACTTGTGTTAATCCTTATTACATGCTTGTATTTGATTATTGTTTACCGCTTGCCTTGCTTCACTCCTAATAGCTTACCCTTTGTCATAGCAATTATTAGGCTTACACTCATATTCCCCACTTTAGCCTAAAATTGCTAAGTAATTATTAAAATTTGGATTTGTACCTATTCACCCCCCTCTAGGTCCATCTCGATCGTTTTCACTATCCCCTTTAGGCTTAATCACCAGCCTCTGCTCGCGGGTAGCCGGCACGACCGGGAGACGTGTACTACCATGCTTGTACACGGTGGCCCCATCCATCTGCACGCCGCCCTCACTATCCGTAGACTTATCCCCGCCATCAACAGAATAGCCACCCGAACCCTCGGTGCAATCCGGCACCTCGGTCTGATCCGGCCAGGCACCCCATCCGTATGTCTCCACGTCGGTCGAAGCTTATGTGGCAGGAGTCTCCTGGGACGTAGCCTTAGGAACCGGAGTCTCGTGGGCCGAACGCACCTCGACCCGATGCTGATCCTCAACCGGAGTCTCATGGGCCGAATGCCCGTCCACCCGAGGCTCCTAGACCGGAGTCCCCGTAGCCTCCTTCGCAAACGGGTCCACCATAGTAGTCCTGTGCTCGGGTGAATGAGTTAGTGGTGGTTGCGAGGACGGCACAACAGTCCGCCTACATCCTTCGTGGCCACCACCTCTCCCTGTACCCATCCCCTTCTTCCCTACCCGACCATCACCTCTCCTAGTGGGTAATGCCACCGATGAAGAAGCACCCGCGGATGGTGTCGTCAGACTGTCTTCCAAGGCTCTACAGAGAGATAGGGGTGGAATGGAAGTACCACCCCTCGTGCGGGCCGCCGAAGAAGAACCCGTCGAGCGATCTGGACCTGCGCCCACCATCTTTCAACACCTGCTGAACTGCCATGAGAAAGATTAAAAGAAATTAGTACAACATATAAAATTGAATAACTGCCATGAATAATAATATGTACATATATAATTTAAGTTGGGATGCATACAAACTAATAATCCTCATCATAATCACTATCACGCATGTCTTCATGAATGACGTGCTCATCGGATTCAATGGCATGAAGTTGTGGAAGGCCTTTTTGTAATCGGTCAAGTATTGACAGGTCATCCGCATCAGTAACCTCTTCTAGTTCCAGCTCTGCTGGTTCTGGCTCAGGGGTGAAGTAGGATTCATTGTCACTGTCTACTTCCATGTTCTGGGGTGAAGCACAGCGGTTCTTGAAACGTTTCTTGGAAAGACATGTTTCTTGGAAGTATTCTCCATCATATATGTCTGGGTTAATGTGAGGTTCATAATCCTGTTCATTTGGGGGAGGTGGTCTAACACGTGGCGACACTTCATAAACAACATACCAACCTTCCAGATTCTTATCAGTTTGGCATGTCCACGGTAGATATAAAACTTGGGTTGCGTGTTGAGCCGTAATATAGACATCGGGAACATCTAAATGGGTGTTTGGATTGATTTCAACTAGTCCTATATGTTCAAGAGTCCTTCTAGTCTCCTTTGGCTAGAACCAATAACATTTGAAGACTACGACGTTCGGTGGGTTTTCACCATAGAATTGAAGTTCATAAATTGCTTCAACTCTTCCATAATACTCGATACCACCTTCACCGATAGCAGAGACACAACAATTTGTAGATTTCCGGTCGGGCATAGATTGCTTTTTGCCAAAGGTACGAAAGAGATACCCGTTGATGTTGTATTTCTCAAATGATCGGACCTTATGTAAAAACCATTACTGGCTTGTCTTAATTCGGCGTCCATAGACTGTGAATTAGCCTACAAGTTTAATAAGAAACGATTGTTGCATTAGCCGCAAGTTAGACCAAGAAATGAAATGGTCCATTATTGATAATTACCGTTTGTTTGAACCAAGAGATGAAACCGGGATAGCCGCCTCCATGCTTTGCTAGAAGCTCATACTCTTCGATTGAATCATTTGGGATCACCGCTCCATTCTAAAATTTGGCAACGTATCGGCTGTATGAAATATCCGGGAATAAGAGCAGTTCAAAGGAATTAGAAGTTACAGAAAAATGTGCCGAGAACTTACTTGATGTACGGCCGCACTTGTGTTAGGTTGTTGAAGATATACAACGAAATGTTCCGCCATTCGTCGACATCCAACATTATTGGTTTCGAAGCACCGACTCGTGCGAGTTTACCTTTGAATTGGCTGAGGTTGGATCCACCTTTTTTAGGGTCTGCATCATTGTACCGAGGCTTAACATTATGCAAATGATGATTTTTGGCTTAGTAGTGTGCAGTCACAAAGTTTGCCACCTCCTTAGTAATGAATACCTCAGCCATCGATGCTTCAATTCTATGCTTATTTTTACATTTAGCTTGAAGCGTCTTCTGCATCCTCTCAGTTGCATAGCACCAACAATTTTGCATGGGCCCACCCAATCTTGCCTCGGTCGGTAGATGTAAAATCAAATGCCGCATTGGATTAAAGAAGCCCGACAAAAAGATCTTCTCTAACTTGCACAACTACTCCGGTGCGAACTCCTGCATGTCATCTACCACGCGAGACGACAATTCTTTCGCACAAAGAATACAGAAAAAATAGCTCAGATCCGCTAGTACTAGCCATTCATCCTCAGGAATAAAGCCACATAACATCACCACATTACCCGCTCAAGCCATATGTGCCAAATCATGACCCTTGAGACCAAAGATTTTTAATTTTTCATGACTCGCTCCCCTCTTTAGATTCGCTGCATACCCATCGGGGAACATCAAGTGCATTTTGACCCACAAGATAATTTCCCTGATAGCTGGCCTTCCAAGATTGATCCAGGCCTTTGGCTTCGACCACTTCTTCTTTCCTTTGCCTTGTCGCATGTTTTGTAATGGTCTATGACATAGTGTCTCTTGATCGACTCTAGCCTTAGTATTATCCTTCGTCTTCCCATCTATGTTGAAAAATGTACCAAAAATAGCCTCTCCGATATTCTTTTCAGTGTGCATCATGTCGATATTGTGTGTAAGAAGGTCTTTGAAGTAAGGTAGATCCCACAAGCATGGCTTGTGAGTCCAGGCGTGTTTTGAATTATACCCCTTGAAATACCCTGGATGCTCTGGATCAGGATCAAGGGCGTTTCACTGATCCAGGATCTGTTGGCCTGTCAACGCAGGTGGTGCCAAGTTTTGACAACTTTACCTTTGGTAAAGTTCTTCTTGTCTTTTCTGAACTGATGGTCAGGATCGAGGAATTGTCTATGCAAGTCAAAGCAAGAATACTTCTGACCCTCCTGCAACCAATGAAACTGAAGAGCTGCCTTGCATGTGGGGCATGGGAACCTTCCATGCACACACCATCTAGAGAATATCGCATACGCCGGCAAGTCATGCATAGAGTACATGTACCACACATGCATTTTGAAGTTCTGTTTTCTAACGGCATTGTATGTCTTGACCCCATTATACCAAGCTTCTTGCAATTCATCCTTAAGCGGCTGCATGTACACATTCATATTCTTCCTCGGATAATTGGGCCCTGGAATTACAACATCAAAAATATGTTCTTTCTTTGCATAATCTGTCCGGGGGGGGGGAGATTGAGTGGAATGACAAATACAGGCCAACAACTGTATTGGGTTGCCGTCATGCCGAATGGATTAAAACCATCTGCGGCGACACATACTCGAGGATTCCTTGGATCTGCCGCTTTATCCTGATGCAATCTATCAAACTCTTTCCACGCTTCCCCATCTGATGTGTGTACCACCATCTTATTCCCATCCGTATCTAGTTCGGTTCTTTTGTCCAATTTGTGCCATGTCATTTGTCTCGCTGTCTCTTCGACCATGAAAAGACATTGAAGCCTTGGTATGATTGGCATATACTGAAGAAAATTAACTGCAATTTTGGTCTTCCTCTTCTCACCCATACCGTTGTCTACCACAAGATACCTGCAAGACTTGCAAATGGGACAATAGTTCAAGTGTGCATACTCCTTCCTAAATAAGGCACATCCATTCTCACAGGCATCTATCTTCTCATAGGGCATCTTAAGTACACGAAGTATTTTGTCTGACTAGTACAGGTTTGCATGCATGACATGACCTTTGGGTAGAAAGCGTCCAAATAGTGTCATCATCGCGTCGTAGCATTCTCTTCCTAAGTTGAACTGAACCTTCGGAGCCATTACTTGTGCAATGGCATCCAACTGACAAAGGTCAGTGTGCTCGTGGAGAGGAAGTTTGGAAGACTCCAACATTTCATACAAGGCCTTTGCAGATTCCTCCATATCATCTTCCAAATCCCAAACATCATCAAAGTCTTGGACCATGTCTTCGATCCCGGTACCATGCTCGTCGGTGCGACGACGAACCACCTCAGCTCTGATGCGTTGTATAGACTCACCATGAAATCACCACATCGTATAATTAGGCTTAAAACCCCTCCTCTGTAGGTGCTTAATCATTATAGCCTCTGTCCACTTTTTATAGTTGTCGCATCCAGGACAAGGGCACCAGTTTGTTTCCTGGCCATTTGCAAATGCGGCTTTCACAAACTCCTTGGTTTTTAGAAACCATTCTTTCATCATCTCTTTCTGACTCGGGTGACCGGTGTACATCCACGCACGATCAGTCATCTTGCCTAGCTACTAAACACATAAGAAATATATTCATGTATAATTCAGCATATATATTCATCAGTTAATCAAGTTCGCCAGTTTTATTACGTCCATGCAACCTACACGCTAATACGTAAAGATAGGTCCTAGTCCCACCCGAGTATGTGTAGATCGGGTTCGTTTTCCCATGCTCTTCTCTGGATCCAACGCAAAATTTCGGCAGCACCTCCCCGCTGTTCTCCTGATACACGTCTCCGCAATGAACAGAGAGGATGTGTATCCGGAGAACAACTGGGAGGCACTAACAAAATTATGCATCAGATCCGGAACAAAGCATATGGGAGAACGAACCCAATCTACACATACTCGCTCTATCCATGGATAATGTTGGACAATTCAAAAGAATCACGGTTATAAATATATGCAAATGCATGCATATTTATAATTGTAACCCTTTCGAACAGGAGACACATACTGGTCACACATATTGATAAATTAATTTAATTACCTATATCTAGCAAGTTTCATCCGAAGATCGACCCACATCAAATGAAGGGGCGAGGAGAAGATGACATTTTTACTCACCCACGAATGCACGGGCGGATCTTGTAGAACACACGGGGAGGTCTTGGCACAGCAGACCTCACAGCGACGAGACAACTGTCACATGTAAATCCACCCGATCAACACAAGTATTTTGTGTTCATTAATAAAATCAAAAAAATATATGACCTAACACTAATATATGACCTATATAGATGTTTCTAGGGTTCCATAATTTTTTTTGGTGATGGGGTGTCGTCAAGATGTCGTGTCGGGGCGTCGTGTCGGGATTTCGGGGCATCGTGTCGGGTGTCGTGGTGTCAGGGTTTCGTTTTCTTCCCTTTTTCCTCTTCTTCCCTTTCTTCTTCTTCTTATTCTTCTTCTTCCTTCCTTTTATTCTTCTTCTACTTCTTCTTCTTCTTCTTCTTCTTCTTCTTCTTCTCTTCTTCTTCTTCTTCTTCTTCTTCTTCTTCTTCTTCTTCTACTTCTTCTTCTTCTTCGTTCTTTTCCTTTTTCCTCCTCTTCTTCTTTTTCTTCTTCTTCTTCTTCTTCTTCTTCTTCTTCTTCGTTCTTTTCCTTTTTCCTCTTCTTTATTCTTCTCCTCTCTCCTCTTCTTCTTCTTCTTCTTCTTCTTCTTCTTCTTCTTCTTCTTCTTCTTTTTCTCTGCCTCCTCCTCCTCCTCCTCCTCCTCCTCCTCTTCTTCTTATTATTCTTCTTCCCTTATCTACTTAACCTAGCACTAAACCTATCGCTAAACCTATATAGAAAAAAACAGCAAAAAAATAAGAAAAACAGAATCTATCACTAAGTAACTAAAAAAGAATCTAGCTACCACTAATTAACAAAACAGAATCTACCACTAAACTACCTAGTAAATCTACTAATTAAGTAACTAAATCTACCAACTAACTAAACTACCAACTAACTAAACATAATCTACCAACTAACTAAACTACCACTAAATCTACTAATTAACTAACCTACCAACTAAACTATATATACCACTAAATCTATTAATTAGCAAAAAAATAAAAAAACACCTTGCACGGGAGTGGGCAGCCGGGGCGGTGGGTGACTTGGCCGGTGCTGGTGGAGCAGGGGGTCCGCGGGGAGGAGAGGGCAGTGGCGGACAATGGGTGGCACAGTGGTGGAGGAGAGGGGGTCGCGGGGAGGAGGGCACTGGGGCGATTGTGGAGGAGGGGGCACGGAGAGGAGGGGCGGTGGTGGAGGAGGGGCACCATGGTGGAGGAGGAGGTTGCAGGGAGGAGGTGGGGGCGAGCTTCGGCGGCGGGTCGTGGGGAGGAGGGAGGGCGAGCTACGGTGACGTGGTGGGTTGCGGGGAGAGAGAAGGGGGCAGTGGTGGAATCGTTATGGGGAGAGAGGGGGTGTGGGTGGGGGCTGACGATGTTAGGGATATTTGCCTCTTTGCCGTCCGCCCCCCGACGACAAAGAGGTATAAGGCAGACGACAAAGAATTAGACCGTTATGGGGAGAGAGGGGGGTGTGGGGTGGGCCGCCCCATGCTCTTTGCCGTCTGCCTGTATGTTCTTTGCCGTCTGCTGGTAGACGACAAAGAGCGGTCAGTTCTTTGCCGTCTGCCACTTGACTCTTTGCCGTCACCTCGCTCACGGAAAAAAACACACTGATGGCAAAGAGTATCTTTGCCATCAGTCTGCTCTCTGTCTTCTGGTTTTTGGTAGCTGATGGCAAAGAGGGTCTAGGCCATCAGCCAGCAGATGGCAAAGAAGCACCAGATGTCAAATTCTCTGATTCCAGTAGTGGGTGGCTATTTATAGCCCGGGAGCAATCCCGACATGAATTGACATTAATGCCCCAATGGTATGACCGTTAGGTGGAAAAGGTCGGGGACAACTGGCGCGCAGCACAGCAACGGTCGAAACTTTTCGACTGTGCAAGTCCTCATGTCACTCATGTTCCTCACAGGTAGGTGATTCGCAATGGCAAATACCTAACTCCTCAGTTAGAGCAAATTCCTCAGACACGAGCAAATCTTCGTCTTTGTCACTAAAGAATTCGACTAAGCTGTTGAAGATTTCCAAAGGCTTCATCCAATGGGTTTGTATATGAAGTTTTTTAGATGAGCATCACTCGCAAACTTTTCCTTAGTTTTACCTCGACTCCCTTTAAAAGTATGGTGGTCCTATGACACAAAATACATAAAATGAAACTATGAAAACGGAAGTCTTCCCACTTCTGAGTCTTCACATCGATTTCTTCACGCAGACACACCAATTTCCCCACTTTCAAAATCTTCAGAGGAAATAGGAAAGACTTCAACCAAAGACGTACATTTTTAGGGTTCAATATTCTTCGAATAACTCAATCTCCTCAGCGACTTATAGAGCCTGTGTACACTCACAAACACATTAGTCTCTTAACCTATAAGTCTTCAATACACCAAATTCACTAAAGGGCACTAGATGCACTTACAATCTCCCCCTTTTCGGTGATTGATGACAAATAGGTTAAGTTTTCAACGAGGATAATAATATGAAGTGTAAATTGAGAGTTTGAGGAATGTAAATTCAAGATGTGCATATTTGAGGAATTTTCTTTGGACTGCAAATGCACATTGAGGATTTATACCATGGAGATCTCCCGCTATATCTTGTAATCCATGCAAGCATTTTACATATGATTTGACAAAAATGAAATGCATGATGGAAAGTGGTGTCTAACAAATTTCAGCATGCATGCATTAATCAACATGAGGAATAAGCATGAAGGAAAACGGTTCAAAAGTATGAGACCACCACCGGGCATAAGTTTACAACTCATACAACCAAACACTTGAGAAGAACGAGAGTTGTAACTTAAAGTAAATATAGTTCAAAAGCCGATAAACTGATAAAATAAACTCGCTTGAAGACTAACTCAAATTTCTTACCCTTTGTCATCAAGTGATGAAAAGGCATGAAATTGAGGACTAACGCCCTTGAAGAATATCACTTCTTTGTTGGAGGAGGAGCGTTTTGGTCATTCGTCACAACAGTATCGTTAAGGTCTTCAGCTTCATCAGTGGAGTGCATTGAAGAAAATGAGTTGGCCACCTGTTGAGGAACTAGAATCTTCTTGAACTTCTTCTTTGGTGGGCAGGACCAGACATTGTCTTGCTGGAACTCCATCTCAGTGAGTTCCTCAGAAGTCTTGAGGTGAGACAGAATGGCCCATGTGCAGTCAAATATCTCATGAATATAATAGTGATTTTTCTTCACTTCATTTCGTGTCGCATTGAGGTCTTTCATGATGGCACAAAACTGACGCTTGCCCCATTTCTGGTTGTGATCAACCTTCCGATGAAGACTTAGCAGGAGCTCATGGTCAGTCATCAAACACGGTATAGATGGGCTTGGAGTTTCTTGTGATGCAGTGTCGTCCTTGGTGGAGTATAACACTGCTTTGCAAAATTGGCCCTCAAGGGGACGAGTTCCTTCATCTATCACAAATTCGCCTTTGCCTTTAATTTCGTCAAAAGAAATCTTGACGACTTCAATTGGAGGCAAGTAGGTGTGGTGATTCAGAATGTCAGCCTTGTAAGGAATTCCAGACCTTTTCCATATGAACCTCATGATCCATGGAGCATAAGGCTCCAAATTAAATAGTGAGAGAGCAGAGTGGGACAAGGTCCTGATGAAGAAATCATGAAGGTTTATTGAGATTCCATGTATGATATTGAAGAGAAGATTCTTCGTGATGCCCACAATCTCTTCATCATTGGAGTGATGGCCCTTGATTGGACAGAAGGTTTTGGACAAGATGCAGTGCACTGTCCTAGGCACACACATCAATTCCTTTGCGAGGAATTTGGTTCTTGGCGGCTGACTAGGTGCCAAAGGCTTCATGAGCACTTGTATCACATGATTTGGCAATTCAGGTTCTTCATAGACGCATCTGGCTCCTTCTGAGGGAATTGCGCATGGAAGAGCCCGAATCAATTCAGGTTCAGGGGCTTTGAAGTGTGTATCATGTGTCATCCAGTCCAGAACCCAAGTGTTGACATCTAAGACATCTCCTGAGAGGTGAAGTGTAGCATATAATTGAAGAATGATTTCTTCATTCCCGTCACAGATGTCAGCGTAGAATTACAGTAGTCCAGAATCATGAAGAAACCAAAGAACTGGTTCGTAGTAAGGAATTTCCTCCATATGTCCATGAGGAATTTGCGTGCGAGGAAAGACCTTTTCCTTGTTGAAGAGCACTGCGCTATAGTACTTCATGTGGCTGAGAGTCCAAAATCTACTGCGTGTGAACTGAGCAGATTCATAAGGACTGGGGCCAGTGAAGTAGTGATGTTCATCAAAGAATTGGGCCCTATAAAACTGTGCCCTTTTTGTTCCTTTCAAGGGCTGAATACCCGTTGGTTGAAGATTTGGCTTGAAGTGGCCAACAAGTCTTCGAAGATTTTCTATTTGAGGTATTTCAGCCACGACAACTACAGACCGAGGATTATCAACATGAGGTTCTATTGTATTGTCTTTAGTCTGAGGAACATATTCTTCAACGACGCTCTTCTTAGTTTGAGGTATATGTTGTGCAGGTTCATCAGCTTCTGGAGAAGCAGTTCTTTCAGGTTAAGTATTAGCAATATCTTCAGCTGATGCAGCTGATTCAGTTTCCGGGACAGACTTTGCCGAAGTGCTCTTTTCTTCAGACCCTGTGTGAATTTCAGTTGTTGCACGGGACTCATGCACTTGAGTAATTGGAGTGGCCAATGGTGTGTTGGGATGAGTCTTTTCCCAAAATTCATCATGTATCACTAGTGTGTTGTACCCAATGTCCACATCTTCATCCTTTTCTTCATCATTCATCTCTATGTCCTGTTGAGGTGAAGGATTTTAGGCTTGCGGAATTGGATCAGCTTCAATTTCCTCATCAATGGACGTGGAAGCAGCAGAGCAATTTTCTTCCATTTCTTCATCCCCTTCTTGGATGACGTGCTCAACACCAAATGACACCATCATATAGGCAGGTGCGACATTGATAGGGGTGGCATCAATTGGAGAAGGTGAGGAAGTTGGCAAAGTCCTCAAGAGTTTTTGTTTTGAGGACTCTGAGCTTGTTGAGGCTTTTCTCTTCTTTGCTACCTCCTTCTCAGCAGCCTTGGATTTCTTCACTTCTGTTGCAGAAGGAAGCTTCACTTTCTTCACTTGTGAAGGTTTTGCAGCACGAGGGACATTTTCTTGAGGGACGGCTGACGCAATCAACGTAGCTTGAACAGTTTCTTTAGGAGCAGTAATGTCTTCAGCTGCCAGGGTAGGTTCGTTAGTTGGAGGAAGGTCATCACCAGAGTCGTGAGGCAGCTCAACTATGTATTATACCTTAGGAGTTTTAGGTTGTGTCCTGTCTGCAACCCTCTTGTTATGCTCAATGATGACTTTGTTGACAACATTGATGAATGTGACCTTTGCGCCCTTCCAGTCAACATTTATGCTTCTATGTTCTTCACTAAGGCTTTGGATCTCAGTCTAAGCTTTGAGGAGTTGATCAAGGGACATAGTCAGAAGGATATCCTTCAGAAAATTCTCTTTCTTAGCCTGAGCCTTTTTGGCTTGCTTGGCTTTCTGCACCTTCCACTTTTCTTCATTGATGAAGGCAGTCAACATGTGGCTTGGTGTAGGTGGAAGCTTCAAGTCATCAATTGGCACCTGGGGATTATCATACCAGACGTCTATGAAGTCTAGTATCACCTTTGGATCCATCACGAGGGGAATGGTGGTACCTTTGGCCCGTGCGACCCTTTTTTGTTTGTTTCTAATGATTGGTTCAAGTGTTTCATCATCAGCTTCATCTTCGTCCTCTGGTGCATAGGGAACGTTGAGGACTTTCCCAGGGCGGGGCCTTGGTCCTCGCCCATCAATTATTTTCTTCTTCACATTTGCACTAGAAGAAGTGTGTGCAGAGCCTGAAGCTGATGGCCGTGAGGGATGCTGTGTGGTCATCAGCTTCACTGGCGGTGAAGACTTTGTGACATCAGTTGAGGATTTTGCTACCACCGTAGGTGCTGTTTGAGAATTTTGCACTGAAGGTTGAGTAGTTGAGGACTTTGGCTTGACTACAAATTTCTTCAGAATGCTTCGTTTTGGAGTAGTCTCAGCGCCAGAGGCCTCAGCAGCAGAGGAGGAGGCAGCAATAGTAGCAAAATCCTCATTGAATCTCTTCACAGCCTTGTGTGCAACTTTCTCTAGTTTGGCTTTCTATTTGGCATATTCTACACGAAAGTCTTGAATGGTTGCAATGCTTGATAGATCAGCAACCTGTTGAGTGCCCAAAGGAGCCCTTTTGCATGGAGGCTTCAAGATGAATTTCTTCATGTACTTGTGAGTCACATACATGTACTCCCTCCATTCTTTCACCCATATCCTCTCAATTTTCTGCAAGCGTGTTTTGCGCTTCTCCTCTGTTTCCTTTCCATAGACATTTTCATCAAGTGTGCAATATTCATTATAAATGTCATCAGGAATCTCAAAAGGAGTGTTCAACTCTGCCTTCTTTCCACCCTCCTGTTTCTTGTCATCAACAATTTCCTTCACTTGAGGAATATGAACTTTTGAGGACTCTGAAGAGGTATGCAAATTTTCTTCAAGAAATGATGCAAATGAGTTAAGTTGATGAGAACCTAGAGATTCATCAGCTGACATTTTGTACGTGTGAACAAAGTATAGGTGCAAAGAATTTGGAGAGGTCATATGCGTTCTCAGAACATTTTCAAAACTGACTCAAGTTGAGGAAATTAACCAATACTATTTTGAGGAATTTTTCTAAGTGTTCTTGACTTGGGTTCCAAAGTTGTGTAGATCCGAAAATTTGCGCAATTGAGGAATCTCTTGAGGAATTGAGTGACTTTGTGAAATCTTCAAGTGTTCTAAGACATGGAATTGTTCATCTGATGAATTTGCCGAGGAATAACAATTTTCACAGATCTAATGGAAATATAAGGATCAACTGGGGCAGGAAAATTAGATTATAATTACCCTTTACGAAGAACACAAAGAACACAAAGAACTGTAGGCGGTGAGAGGGGAAGCTCGTCATTCCAGATCTTCAGTGCCCTAACTCGGCGGCTGAAGACAACTACAATGATGGCGAAGGAAGACGATCCCCGGACGGCGTGAGTACAACGTCGATGAGGTCGAGGCAGCGAAGCTTTTATTCACCGACAACAATGATTTCTAGCAGCGGCGCTAGATGTGGCTACGAGCGGTAAGAAGTGAGAGGGAGAGGAAGAAATGACCTCGGGGGTAAGAGTGGGGTATTTATAGCCCAGGTGAGAAACGGTCCGGTCCGAAAATTTTGGACCAAAATATCCCTCGCCCTTCCTCTCCCCTTGACACGTGGCACCCACGTATTAAGCGGTGGAGTTAGTGCTTATCCAATCGTGGATAGTGGGTGCGGTTTGAGAGGTAATGACTGGAAAAAATTTGAATTTAATTTTTTGAGGACTTTGTTCGCAAACTCTTCAGTTGACAAGGATGCAGTGAAGACTTTGAACGGGTTTCAAACAGAATGCGTATGAAGAATTTGAGAACAGAATGGGTTAAGCTTAGCATAGAGGGGGATAGGGTTTGATCACATTCACTTAGAAGAATAACACCGCATGAACACTTAGCTATAAGTGAATGATGATGATGACTTGAAATCTCATAAGTCAGTATATAATCAATGAAGATCATAACAAAAAGTTTGAAGAATTTGAACTTTTGAGAAATTTGCAATCTTGAGGATTTTGAAAATTTGAAGAATTTGCAAAAATCTCAACTTTGAAAAATTTCAACGTGAAGAATTTCAAATTTGGTGGTGGCATGACCAACCGTATAAGAATGATGATTTCAGGCACCGCGTACAATTTTCGCAGGGTCCTGAGAATCAAATTCTTCATTAATTTCTTCACACTTGGAGTGCTATTCTTCATTAACTGAAGAAAAACGTTACCTCGTGTGTTGCACATCTAAGTCATCAATTTTCCATTAGTGTTAGGGTGTATGCCTTTTTCGCAGAACATTCGAAGATTCTAAAATATTTAGCTCACACCACAACTTGCAAAATCTCTTCTCATCCAAGGGCTTATTGAAGATATCTACTAGCTGGCCTTCAGTCTTCACGTGGTCGATGACGATGTTGCCCTTGACTACATGATCACGAAGAAAATGATGACGAATCTGGATGTGCTTCGTCTTCCAGTGTTGTACTGGGTTGTATGCAATCTTGATGTTGATGCAGTAGTCCTTGAGGGTTTTCTTCATTCACAACAGTTGAGCACATCAAGAACCAACAACAATGTACTCAGCTTCAGCAGTGGAAAGTGACAGGCAATTCTGCTTCTTTGAGGACCAACAGACTAAGGATCATCCAAGGAAACAACAAGTACCTGATGTTGACTTGCAACCCACACGGTCACCAGCATAATCAGAATCAGATTATCCAACGAGGTGAAGATTTGAGCCCTTGGGATATGTGGCACCCCGGCTCAGAGGAAACCGGAATGTCCCGTATTCCAGCCCAGGGACAATTCTTCTGGAATACGGCACCGTTGGCATAGAACAAATCAACTCTTTATTACTATGGAAAAGATTACAAGGGTACATGGATTACGTCGCCTTGACGACCGCATCATCATCAAGCGTACGGAGAAAAACCGTACTCGTCGAGGGAATGGAGGGCAGGGCAGGATAGCGATGGAAAGAAGGCTTGCGGGCATTTCCCTTTTCTGATAAGCAAGATTAGCAAGGGTTGCCAACACGGCTAGAGGGATGGGCAAGATCCGGGATAGAAGCATGTCTATCACCGAGACCTGTAGGGTTTCTTGAATATTGGGGTATTTATAGAGCTCAGCAGCGGTGGAGGTGGTGCCTCAGGCCCCCACTACCCACCAGGCCGCGCCCTACTGCCTAATGGGCCGCCTGGACCTCCTGTGGTCATCATCCTTGGTCCTCAAGTTTCCTTCTAGTCCAAAAAATCTCCAAAAAGTTTCGTGGCATTTGGACTTCATCTCGTATTGATTTTCTGCGAAGAAAAAACAACAAAAAACAGCAACTTGCACTGGGCACTATGTCAATAGGTTAGTGCCAAAAAATGATATAAAGTTGTTAGAAAATGATCATAAAACATCCAAGAATGATAATATAACAACATGTAACAATTAAAAATTATAGATACATTGGAGACGTATCAGTTGCCTAACCTTGTCCACTAGCTCCCAGGGTCTTCTAGAGATGTTGTGGAGAGGTGGAAGTAGTGTGCCATGGTGAAAACAGAGAAGAATATCTTTTTTTACCCAACCCAATAATTGAGAAGAGTGCACACAAGGCCTCCTAGAGGTGTAAGGTAACTACAATAGCCTCTGGTAAAAATTTGGGGCTGATGGAGATAAAGATAGTAGGTGAAAACAATAGTTTCCAGTTTTCACCAGAAGATGTTTGATGCAAGTTTGGGGAAGTAAATGGAGTTCACTTGCCCTAATATTTAACAAGATCAAATGTTAGGTGAAAATGAGGTTGATCACCAATTTTGGGATTATATGGCGGAAGTTTCCAATCTAAACTAGATAAACCTACAAATGGGCAGAAATGGTTTCCTCTATACAAATTCATGCAAATTAATTCCTCATAATGCGCCACTTGGTGTGGTGTCATTATTTGAGTATTAGAGCATTCAAAAAAAGTTTGGGATCAATTGGATAGACTTTATAATGTAAAATTTTCTAATTCTAGAAATCAATAGAAGAGGTTTTGAGGAGTATTGGAGAAGTGTAGCCATTCTCCTTGATGAACCACTTTGTGTGGATGCATCATTAGGGTATTGGAACATTTCCACAAAATTATAGAGCAAAAGTAGAAACTTGGCAATGTAGAGTTTCTCAAATTTGGTTATGAAGAGATAGGGTTTCGGAATATTTTGGTGAATCAAATCAACTTGGATTGAGATAAAACTTAGCAAGATCATCACATATATCATGTGTGACATGCTAGAATTTTCTTGGAATTTAATGAGGATATTTCTTATAGAAATATTTTAGAAGGTTGAAATAGACAATAAGGGTTTTGGAGGGTTTTGTCCATTATTTTGAACATGACCATGTGTTGAAACTCTTATATATGGAAAATATATGTCCACTCAGTTTCCCTAAATTTTATTAAATATTTTGGAAGCTAGAAAATATTTTCTTCATACAAACCATTTTCTTCCTCAGAAGAAGTTATTCAAATAAAATATGAAAATAACTTTGAAAATAATAATTTTGTGGTTTTGGGAAGTCTTTTTGATAATGGGGATTAAATAAATATTTGGGGCAAAGCAACTTCCATACTTTGAGGACTTCTAGTACAAATCCCAACTTATGGGTTTTTGAAAGTTTAAATTAAATAAAATCTCTTTGGTAAAAATAATATCTTATAGAGATAGTTTTAGGTAGTATACACATGGTATGGTCATTGGGCAAGGATTTGGATCAATAAGATGAGTCTAGAGATGTGGGCACCCCAACTTGTAGGTCGAGATCACCGAATGTACGTGCTGAGTGATCCCAGAGAACAATGCTCACCGAACACACAGAAACTGAATAACAAGAGTCTTTCATCCGTACATACCGTATGATACAAGTAATGGCCATTGCGGTTAAGTCTTACATAGATAGGGCCTTGACGGCCAACACAACAAACTTGACCAATAGAGAAAATATTGGTCGAAACCGTGAACCCATGCCATCAGCTTTAACCTACATGCATTCTCACTGGGAAGCGACCTAGCTCGCAAGAACATCACCAGATGCTCTTCACCATCTCCTGTTCTATCTTACCTGGTCAATGAAATAAATAGTGGCAAGCTAATGAGTACCTTGAATGTACTCGCAAACAACCCATGATGTGGGACAAGGCAATAATGAAATATCATATAACATAAGTATGCAGCCTTTGCAGAAAGCAAGTTTTTCCCTGAATGCAGTAACATGATAAAATGCTTGTACGAATATGCATCATAGGGTAAATGGTAACCACATGAACAGGTTACAAATATGAACTTTTATTCCGAGGGCTGAACACCTAATGTTCATCCTACATGCTAAGTCACCCGACTTGACTCATGTAACCTAATTCTCGTGTAACACCTTTAACACACACACACACACACACACACACACACACACACTTGGTTTATGCGAAGACATTCAGACATAGTCTAAGCGGGATTACCCAACTGGCCTTGACCATCGACATGGCTATTCGAATAGTTTTATACTCTGTAGAGGTTGCGCGCTGTACCCATGAGATTCGGGAAACATCCGTGTCATCCACGACTTGCGGTATTTGCCATACCTGAGGTAAGTACCCGATCAATGCCTTTCCCCTGGAGACACTAGACAAAGAGTCAACTCGATTGGTACCAAACCCACATGATGTACATCTTATGAGCTTCAAGTCTAGATCATATCATCTATGCACGGACAAATGGTGTGCCCGGAACCTGTAAAAACAGCATAGTCGTCTTACTTGGCATGACCCCGTCCCGAGAGTGACCGTGTCACTCCCGTCACTAGTAATTCGGGCTCTTTGCTAGCACCGAGTAGAGTAATCAACAAATCCCGTTCCCATATTGAGGTATCGTGGTCATACATGTATGGTTGGGATGGCCACACACACACAGAACCTTTGCTGGTACACCACTTATTTCTCAAGTGGTCATCCATCTCAATACCTTCACCCTCGGGCATTAGTGGCACCCGATGGGGTTTTCGAGATGTTTTGAAATCACCCTTGTGTTAGCATCACCATGCATATGCTCATCTTATGCGTAGCATTACTATCTACTAATCCATTTTTTATCAGCGTGACGCTCATAGATGGTAGGGTCATGCTTCTCATGCAAGTATTATCGAAAAGCCGTCAGAAACACCCTACCAAGGGGTTCACCGAATCCATCATGACTATATGCATCGGAATGGAATATTAAACATGGCATGCATAAAAATATTTTCTCGGACATGGTCAAAGGGCAGCTTGCCTTGCTGAAATAGGTCTCTGGGGTCTTCGAGGTCTTCCGGTCCATCTCCGAGTACTCCGTCTGCTCCGTCAACTATCGCCGGAAAGAACCACGATAAGACACACAACAAGCAGGGGCAAAAGTGCTCCATAAATAGGAGTTTTATTTTTCTTGGACATCTCTGGTCATAAGAAAAATATTTAAGATGAATCTAATGGGGTTGGATTAACTACGATTTCTGAAAGGTGGAAATGGAGGCATCACTAGTCCCCACAAGAAGTATACAGAAAATATTCTGATAAAAATGAGTGGAGGCACTCATTTAATAGGGCATGCTTTTATAATATTTGGGAAGTGGTTTCACTAGATTTGGAGTTGGTATGAATATTCTAGGGATTTTGCAATATGGAATAAATAGGAATAGGTGTTATTTATTTGATGCAACAGAAATATGGGAGATAAAAATGTTGACTAAGGCCAGGAAATTAGAGAATGATTTTAGAAGTCTTTAGAAATTGGACTCATTCCATTTGGAGTTGATTTGAGTCCTCTAGGATTTTTGCAAAGTGAGTTTTGAATAAATCAAATTCATATTTGAATTTTAGTTCTACACAAAATGTCTCTATAAAATCTGCAATGCACATATTTGAATAGGTTTTGATTTAAGAGTCAGCAGAAATTTGAATCATTAGATTCAGAGTGGAAATGAATTATATGTGAATTTTTGAAGTCCTAATAAAAAGAAAAAGAGTAAAAGGGCTTACCCAAAGGCCTATATGGCGCATCGGGCAACGCATAGCTACTGGGCCGGCCTAGTAGCCCAGTTGTGCCTGCGCAGCTGCCACGCAGGAGGCGCACCACACGAAAGGCGCCCTCGACGCACGGCGGTGCAAAACACCCAAGGGCGCATCCAATTAAGTGGCGTGACCCACCTGGCTGCCTCCCTGGTCGGCCGACATGTGGGACCTAGGCGACAGGTTCGTCTCCCTCCTCCCGCTTGCACAGAGGGGGCAGAGGAGAGTGGAGCGTGCCAGAGCTGGCTCCACCGACCACCTTCGGCGGGGCCGGGCACGCTGGAAGGATGAGGAGGTCGCGCCACCTCCATTCCCGCGCCTTGCACCTGTAGTGGAGGGCTGCAACATCGCTAACACAGGAGGCCGCAAAGGGGACCTCCGGCCACCACTTCTACTGAGTGCACTTGCTTCCAAGGAGGAACAGAGGCGCTGTGGTGGTTGGCAACGGCGATGAGAGGCTTTGGAGGGTTTAGGGGGAGGGGACATGCCCAGCATGGGGCGAATCTGAGCTGAGGTTGCCGGAGCTCCTTCAGCCGTGGCGGAGAGGAGAGAGTGCGGGAGGATGGATGGGTGGCTCCGGTAGGTTCCAGAAGTAGGAGGGAATGAGAGAGGGCAAGAGAGGGATCGGGGGGGGGGAGTAAATACAGGGGGGCGACGAGCGGAGCTATGGCTCACCTCAGATGCTCTGGGCTCGGGGGAAACACGCGTGTGAGAGGTGTTTGAAGGCGATCTCGTGTCGGGGAAGGGGTGAAAGATGGAAATGGAGTTACCCTGGCGAGCTGGGACATGCTGCCACAGCCGGACACAGGCTACAGCAAAAGGACAAGGTGCAGAGCATCGTTTCTACATACCAGGGAGGTGGTCACCACGGCCACACTTGTCTACAACAAGATTCTGACCAGTCAAAGATGTCTGGTGCCCAAGGCATGCATGCAGGAGGTTGATGGTGGAGTTTGGCTTCATATGAAGATGGTTTGGTTGGGTTTTAATTGCACTTAAGTTTGCAGCCACAAACTTAGGGCTAGTATTGAGGGTGCTTACTCGAGGGCTTGTGAAGCAAAATCTTGTCTAGTAGTATTAGGTATTGAAAGACTACAATACTGCAAAGTTTCAGATCAAGGAGTGGTGTGCAGCGAGCAGTTGTAGTTCAAGGTCAAATTTCATCCAAAAACTAGTATTAGAAGGGCTGATCACATATCCCACATGAGCATGCCATATTTTGGTTTGTGAGGATGCATTGGCATAATAGAGTTCCTCTGGAAAGGTGTGCCGGCATTGGCTTGAGCAGAAGCATAGCAAGAGGGGTAAAATAGTGTTGCCAAGGTAAAAAATGAGTGGTAGAGTGTTGGAGTCACCCCCAATAATTTATCAGAGGCCATGACAAAGTTATTGGAGGAAAAAAGAGCCGTGGTAAAAATTTGAGCTCAAGGAGATTAGTGTAAGGGGCCAAAGTAGCAATTTTGGTGAGAGTGCAGAAGGTGTTTGATAGATGTTAGGGCTACTAGATGGATTTCAATTGTTATGAAACTTAACAGGATCAAATGATAGGTCAAAATGAGATTGTACACCAATTTGGGGATTTGGTGGAGAAAGTTTCCGATATAGACATGAAAAACCCAAGAAATGGGCAGAAATGGCTTTCTGCATATAAAAGCATGCAAGTCAATTCCCACTAATCCACAGCTTGGTGTGGTGGCACAATTTGAGCATTAGAGCATGCCCAAAAAGTTTTGGATCAATTGGAGAAACTTTATGATGTAAAGCTTCCCAAAGTTGGAAATCAACATAGAATGTATTGTGGGGATTTGGACAAGTTCATCTATTCTCCTTGATACACCACTTGGTGTGGATGCATTTTTAGAGTATCCGAACATGGCCATAAATGTGAGCTCAATTGGGGACACTTGGCAATGTAGAGTTGGTCAAATTTGGATCTGGACATATAGGGTTTTGGAATATTTAGCTGAACCAAATCAACTTGGATTGAGGTGAAAGTTGGGAAGATCATCACATATATCATGTGCGACATGCTAGAATTTTATTGGAATTTATTGAGAATATTTCTAGAAATATCCGAAAAGATGGAAATAGGGAGAAAGGGTTTTGAAGGGTTTTTGCCTATATTTTGAACATGACTATGTGTTGGAACTCTTATATATGGAATATATATATATGTATATCCATTGAGTTTCCCTAACTTTTATAAAATATATTGAAGGCAGGAAAAATAACCTTTCTTTGTAAAATACCATTCCTCGCCTCAAAAAAGGTATTTAAATAAAATGGGAGAATTACTTTGGAAATAATATTTTTGTGGTTTTGGGAAGTCTTCTTGATAATATGATTTAAATAAAATATGTGGGGAAAAACATCTTCCCTAGATTGAGGACTTGTTGTACAAATATCAACTCACGGGGTTTCGATTGCTTAAATCAAGTAAATGCTTTTTGGTAAAGATAATATTTTTAAAAAATGATTTATGGTCCTATACACATGGCATGAACATTGGGCAAGGGTTTGGGTCAAGGAGGTGATTCTAGAGCGTAGCAAGAACACTGTGAGTCAGTCACAAGCATACACGAAAGCAAGCAAACAAGCAACAATCACATCAAGCATCACAAGCACTCACAAAATTTTTAAATGGCCCTAATTTTTGAGTTAAGTTAATTTAGTCAGGAGAGTCAAAACACAGGGTGTGAGAGACCTTACCCCCTCAAGAAAATATCATCCTCGAGATTTCTAGTCTAGGCGTTGGAGAGACACATAACTCCGGGAGGGAGACAATCTTCATGTTCCCATGTTTCTCCTTCATCGATGTGGTTGCTCCTGTGGGTCTTGGAGTGCTTGATGATACAGCTTCGAATGCTTCGCTCGTCTTCAACCAAACGTGAACGAGGTTGTGACAATAAGTAAGGCTTGACTGAGGGTCAAGGGCTTGGTGGACTAAGTTCTTGCAAGGGTCTGACATGCATGTGTATCCCAAGGTCGGAATACGTGGTAAGGTAGCGTGTCTGGGTACTTGTCCCGGGGTTGCACACATTTGTTAGCAAGACCTAGATGTCTCGGTTTAGAATAGAAGGGTTTGTCGTGGGCTTTTCGTCACGATATTCTGCTTGAGTAAGTTACCCATGTATGCCCTTCATTCATCTCCGACCGTTTGTCTTTGTCATCATGGACGCATGGTTCCAGCGTGTCTTCAGATGTTTGGTCGTCTAGCCTCTTCGTAGCTTCTCGTGGAAAGGTCTGGGTTAGGGTCTCGTCCATGAGTCTAAGCTCGGAGAGTCGATGTTTAGAACGAGTTCTATCATCTACGAAGGTTCGTGAGAGGTTCCGGATGAGCTAGCTGCCCAAGTGTATAGGCCAGTCATCCATTCCCTAAGGTATGAGGCTTGGCAGGCGGGGTGAATCACCGTTGGCAGGTGTTCACCATGATCCAATTAGGACTCTCATCCTTGATTTGGATCAATAAGGTCTCTCTGATTTTTCCTGATGTCCAAAGGCTTCATCGTGCTTGGATGTTGATGCTTCTTGACATTGTAGATGTAGCCTACAGAGGAGTGGTGGTTGACTTCTACTGCTGCTTCTTCTTCGTCGTGGTTTCCCAACCATGGCGGTTCTTCACATTGTGTTGGGAGGTTTGACTTCTGGTGCTTGGAGATTGTGTGGAGGAGCCTATTCTCTCAAGATAACACCTTACTCTGGAGAGGCATGGCGATCGACATTCTTGGGGCTTGTCCAAACATGACTAAAGTTTTCCTCCTCTTACTAGGTGAATGAGTATTTCATCCACGAGGATAACGAGATACTTCCCCAAGCATCACATCAGCACACTACTCATGAGATGTGTGAGAGGAGCGGGTGTTTGGGGCCTGATGACCCACAAGTATAGGGGATCAATCGTAGTCCTTTCGATAAGTAAGAGTGTCGAACCCAACGAGGAGTAGAAGGATCTCACAAGTGGTTTTCAGCAAGGAAATATCTGCAAGCACTGAAATTGTCGGTAAGAAGTATTTGTGTGGTGAGATGATTCGTAGCGAGCAACAAGTAACAAAAGTAGCAACGGTGCAGCAAAGTGGCCCAATCCCTTTTGTAGCAAGGGACAAGCCTGGACAAAGTATTATAGGAGGAAAAACGCTCCCGAGGACACACGGGAATTTCTGTCATGCTAGTTTCATCATGTTCATATGATTCGCGTTCGTTACTTTGATAGTTTGATATGTGGGTGGACCAGCGATTGGGTACTGCCCTTACTTGGACAAGCATCCCTCTTATGATTAACCCCTCTCGCAAGCATCCGCAACTACGAAAGAAGAATTAAGACAAAGTATAACCATAGCATTAAACTAGCGTATCCAAATCAGCCCCTTACGAAGCAACGCATAAACTAGGGTTTAAGCTTCTGTCACTCTAGCAACCCATCATCTACTTACTACTTCCCAATGCCTTCCTCTAGGCCCAAATAATGGCGAATTGTTATGTAGTCGACGTTCACATAACACCACTAGAGGAAAAACAACATACAACATATCAAAATACCGAACGAATACCAAATTCACATGACTACTATTAGCATGACTTATCCCATGTCCTCATGAACAAAAGTAACTATTCACAAAGCATAATCATATTCATGACCAGAGAGGTAATGAGTAACATCAAGGATCTGAACATAAAATATTCCACAAAATAATCCAACTAGCATCAACTACAAAGAGTAATCAACACTACTAGCAATCTTACAAGTACCAATCGGAGTCGCGAGACGGAGATTGGTTACAAGTGATTAACTAGGGTTTGGAGATGAGATGGTGCTGATGAAGATGTTGATGGTGACGAGTCCCCTCCGATGAGAGGAGTGTTGGTGATGACGATGGCGACGATTCCCCCCTCTGGGAGGGAAGTTTCCCCAGCAGGATCGTTCTGCCGGAGCTCTAGATTGGTTCTGCTCAAGTTCCGCCTCGTGGCGGCGGCGAAACCACGAAAAAGCTCCTCCTCAATTTTTTCCTGGACGAAACCCTTCATATAGCAAAAGAGGGGGGCAAGTGGGCCTGCAGGGTGCCCACAAGCCCTCATGGCGCGGCCTGGGGTGGCGTCCGCGCCGTGCAGGCTTGTGGCCACCTGCACGCCCCCTCTAGCACTTCTTCGGCCTAGTATTTTTGATAAATCGGGAAAAATTCCTTGTTAATTTTTACGGAGTTTGGAGTTGCATAGAATAGGTATCACAACTTTGCTCCACTTTCAGGCCAGAATTCCAGTTGCCGACATTCTCCCTCTTCATGTAAACCTTGCAAAATAAGAGAGAAAAGGCATAAGAATTGTACCGTGAAATGAAATAACAGCCAAAGAAGCGATAAATAACAACATGAAAACAAGATGCAAAATGGACGTATCAACTCCCCTGAGCTTAGACCTCGCTTGTCCTCAAGCGAAAGCCGAGCTCAATAAATATGTCCATATGTTTAGGGAGAGAGGTGTCGACAAAACAAGATACAAACATGCATGCATCATGATCAAGATCAGAACAGCAATACCAACATATAATCTCTCATGCTAAAGTGATAATTCCTTCACAAAGTAAAGCATGGATCAAGAACCTTATCGAGAAGTAACAACCGATGGCCTTTATGTTGGGGAACATCGCATGGGAAACAAAAATTTTCCTACGTGCACGAAGACCTATCATGGTGATGTCCATCTACGAGAAGGGATTTCCGATCTACGTACCCTTGTAGATCGCACAGCAGAAGCGTTAGTGAACGCGGTTGATATAGTGGAACATCCTCACGTCCCTCGATCCGCCCCGCGAACCGTCCCACGAACCGTCCCGCGATCCGTCCCACGATCTAGTGCCGAACGGACGGCACCTCCGCATTCAGCACACGTACAACTCGACGATGATCTCAGCCTTCTTGATCCAGCAAGAGAGACGGAGAGGTAGATGAGTTCTCCGGCAGCATGACGGCGCTCCGGAGGTTGGTGGTGATCTGATCTCAGCACGGCTCCGCCCGAGCTCCGCAGAAACACGGTCTAGAGGTAAAACCATGGAGGTATGTGGTCGGGCTGCCTTTGAAAAGTTGTCTCAAATCAGCCCTAATACCTTAGTATATATAGGAGGGAGGGGAGGGGCCTTGCCTTGAGGCTCAAGGAGCCCCAAGGGGGTCGGCCGAACCAAGGGGGGGAAGTCCTCCCCTTCCAAACCGAATCCAACTAGGTTTGGAAGGTGGAGTCCTTCTCTCCTTTCCCATCTCCCCTCTTTTTTTTTATTTCTCTTTGATTTCTTATCCTTTGGTGCATAGGGCCTTCTTGGGCTGTCCCACCAGCCCAGCAAGGGATGGTGTGCCACCCCCAAGGCCTATGGGCTTCCCCGGGGTGGGTTGCCCCCCGGTGAACACCCGGAACCCATTCATAATTCCCGGCACATTCCCGGTAACTCCGAAAACCTTCCGGCAATCAAATGAGGTCATCCTATATATCAATCTTCGTTTCTGGACCATTCCGGAAACCCTCGTGACGTCCGTGATCTCATCCGGGACTCCGAACAACATTTCGTAACCAACCATATAACTCAAATACGCATAAAACAACATCGAACCTTAAGTGTGCAGACCCTGCGGGTTCGAGAACTATGCAGACATGACCCGAGTGACTCGTCGGTCAATATCCAATAGCGGGACCTGCATGCCCATATTGGATCCCGCATATTCTACGAAGATCTTATCGTTTGAACCTCAGTGCCAAGGATTCATATAACCCCGTATGTCATTCCCTTTGCCCTTCTGTATGTCACTTGCCCGAGATTCGATCGTCAGTATCCGCATACCTATTTCAATCTCGTTTACCGGCAAGTCTCTTTACTCGTTCCGTAATACAAGATCCCGCAACTTACACTAAGTCACATTGCTTGCAAGGCTTGTGTGTGATGTTGTATTACCGAGTGGGCCCCGAGATACCTCTCCGTCACACGGAGTGACAAATCCCAGTCTCGATCCATACTAACTCAACGGACACCTTCGGATATACCTGTAGAGCATCTTTATAGTCACCCAGTTATGTTGCGACGTTTGATACACACAAAGCATTCCTCCGGTGTCAGTGAGTTATATGATCTCATGGTCATAGGAACAAATACTTGACACGCAGAAAACAGTAGCAACAAAATGACACGATCAACATGCTACGTCTATTAGTTTGGGTCTAGTCCATCACGTGATTCTCCTAATGACGTGATCCAGTTATCAAGCAACAACACCTTGTACATAATCAGAAGACCCTGACTATCCTTGATCAACTGGCTAGCCAACTAGAGGCTTGCTAGGGACAGTGTTTTGTCTATGTATCCACACATGTATATAAGTCTTCATTCAATACAATTATAGCATGGATAATAAACGATTATCTTGATACATGAATTATAATAATAACTATATTTATTATTGCCTCTAGGGCATAATTCCAACACTTCAGTCATTGAAGCAATTGCAATTTATGATGACATGAGAAAGAGTCAAATAAGAGCTTGTAAAGCAAATCCACATACTCAATCATTCTTTCGTTCTCTACAATTGCTACAACTCACGTGGTACTCATGAGATCAAAGTTTCAGCTGGACACAGAGAAAGATAGGGGCTTATAGTTTTGCCTCCCAACTGCTTACCTCAAAGGTAATGTCAACAATAATAATTCATGAATACTTACCTCCAAGTTGTCATATGAATATAGATCTTTCCCAAGCATATGACGTTAGCCAAGATAAAGGCGGAATAAGGAATTGGTGAAGATCACCATGACTCTTTCAAGGGAAAACAGTAAAGGTACAAGATAGGCCCTTCGCATAGGGAAGCAGAGGTTGTCATGCGCTTTTGAGGTTTGGATGCGTGTCCGCTTAGTGCGGAGGAACGTCACTTTGTATTGCCTCCTGTGATAAAGAACTTTATTATGCAGTCTGTCGCTTTTATGTCTTCCTCATCACAGGTTCGTATAAAGCTTATTTTCCACACACTAATAGATCATACATATTAGAGAGCAATTTTTATTGCTTGCACCGATGACAACTTACTTGAGGGATCTTATTCAATCCATAGGTAGGTATCTTGGACTCACATGGCAAAACTGGTTTGAAGGTTTATGGATGCACAAGTAGTATCCCTACTTGGTGCGGGAGGTTTTGGCTAATATGAGGTGGAAGCAATCGTCACATGCTAAGGGATCTCTAATCACATAACATTGCTCACAGCCAAACAAACACAATTCATTACATTGTCTTCCTTGTCCAACATCTACTTCTAGGCATGCAATAGTTTGGTGAGTGTTCACAATCATAGATGGTGTCAGAGATGATATATTTGTATGTGAACCTCTCCTTCTTTATCACTTCCTATTAATTGCAACAATGGCTAAGGTCTACGTTTGCCTACCCTCAACAAGTTTCAATCCTCATTCTTTTTATATGTGAAGCCATCACTTCCCATCAGATCATTACATGATCTTTCATACTTTTGTTCTATTCTCACTCTTTTGATCATGGCAAGAGGCAAAGCCCTTCAACTAAGACACTCTTTATTATATGGCTCACGAGCAAGAATACATCGGGGGTGACACAAAGCAAAACTAAAGACTAAAACACTAAGACTTTTAAACTACTAGAGAAAAAGAAAACTGAAAAGGAGAACTAAAACAAAGGTAAAGGCAAAAGATGTGATGGTGATACGATACCGGGGCAACTCCCCCAAGCTTGGCACAAGCCAAGGGGATTGCCCATACCAATGCTCAGTTGTCTTCCTTTGGTGGTGATGGTGGAGTTGTTGAAGAGGTCTTGAGTTTGTTTAATTTCCACTTGAGCATAAAATTCTGCCCCCTCAGATCATGAATTTCCTCTTCAAGCTTCAACACCCTTTGGCATAATTCCTGCTTACTCTCCTGCAAGAAACGAGAAGGGATAAACAAGGTCTTAGGCTTCTTCCTTGAGCCAGGGAGGCTCGACTACTTGAACTCCACATGAGTGTGGCCAGGTTGAGGTAGAGGAGCCTCCTCTTCATCGGAACTTGTTTGTTCCTTCCCCTTCGGATCATAATCTTCTTCCTCATGAGTGGTCCAGCCATAAGGATCCAAGTCCCCAAAGACCTTGGGATTAGCAAGGTAATCTGCCACAAAGCTCTCCCCCTCTGAATCCTGAGAAGACATCTTGACCTAGATCTGCGGCAGAAAACACGCTCGAAACGAAAAACAGAGGAAATCTGCGTGATGCAGGGGTCAGACCAAACGGAAGTATATATAATGATTTTTTCCAGGCCACAAGGAGTACCCTGCACGAAAACAGACTCCGGGAGGCGCACGAGGTGGCCACAAGCCCTCACGGTGCGGCCAGGGGGTGGGCTCGCGTCGTGCAGGCTTGTCGCCTCCTCGCGCACTTTCGGGACTACTTCCAATTTTTGTATTTTTTCAAATATTCCAAAATGGAGAAAATTTCTTACTGGAAAAGTTTTGGACTCTGTTTTCTTACCGAATCTCATACCTCTTCGTTTTCGGAGTCTGAAACAGGATGATAAATGCCCCTTAGGTATTCTTCCGGAGTTATGGTATTGATAATATTGCTTTCAACATTTATGGGAGTACCTGAGATATAATGCTTTGTCTCTGCCCATTTACAACTCTCGGACAATTACCTTCCGTGTTGTTGATCTTGATAGCACCGGAATGATATACTTCCTCAACAACATAGGGACCTTCCCATTTAGAGAGAAGCTTGCCTGCAAAGAATCTTAAACGAGAGTTATATAGCAAGACATAATCCCCTACATTGAACTCACGCTTTTGTATCCTCTTATCATGCCACCTCTTAACCTTCTCTTTGAACAGCTTGGCATTCTCATATGCCTGCGTTCTCCACTCATCAAGCGAGCTGATATCAAATAACCTCTTCTCACCGGCAAGTTTGAAACCAAAGTTGAGCTCTTTGATTGCCCAATAAGCTCAAGAGGTAAGTGACATGCTTTCCCATACACCATTTTGTACGGAGACATGCCCATGAGATTCTTATAGGCAGTTCTATGAGCCCACAGTGCATCATCGAGCTTCTTAGACCAATTCTTTCTAGACCCGTTGATAGTCTTTTGCAGAATTAGTTTAATCTCTCTATTACTTAGCTCTACTTGACCACTGGACTGAGGGTGATAGGGAGACGCAATTCTATGGTTGACATCGTACTTAGCAAGCGTATTACGGAAAGAACCATGAATGAAGTGTGAACCACCGTCGGTCATTAGATATCTAGGGACTTCAAATCTAGGGAAGATAACTTCTTTTAGCATCTTGATAGAGGTGTTGTGATCAACCCTACTAGTGGGGATAGATTCTACCCACTTAGTGACATAATCAACAACAACTAAGATGTGAGTATACCCATTGGATTTTGGAAAAGGTCCCATATAATCAAAGCCCCAGACATCAAATGGTTCAATGACAAGTGAATAGTTCATAGGCATGTCCCGAGGTTTGCTAATATTACCTATTCTCTGACATTCGTCACAAGACAAGACAAACTTACGGGCATCCTTGAAGAGAGTGGGCCAATAGAAACCTGATTGCAATACCTTGTGTGAAGTTCTATCTCCCGCATGGTGTCCTCCGTAGGCCTCGGAGTGACACTTCTGTAGGATCTGTCCCTGTTCATGTTCAGGTACACAACATCTAATAACACCATCTACTCCTTCCTTATAGATGTGAGGATCATCCCAAAAGTAGTGTCTCAAGTCAAAGAAGAATTTCTTCTTTTGCTGGTACGTGAAACTAGGTGGTATGTATTTGACAACGATATAGTTTGCATAATCAGCATACCACGGTGCACTACGTGAAGCTTTGATGACATTCAATTGCTCATCGGCAAAACAATCATCAATAGGTTCTGGGTCATCAAGAACGTTCTCCAACCTAGACAAGTTATCTGCTACTGGGTTATCAGCACTCTTTGTGTCAACAACGTGCAAATCAAATTCTTGTAGCAAGAGAACCCATCTGATAAGTCTAGGTTTAGCGTCCTTCTTCTCCACGAGGTACTTAATAGCAGCATGGTCAGTGTGAATATGACTTTGGAATCAACTATGTAAGACCTGAACTTTTCACACGCAAAGACGACTGCTAAAAATTCCTTCTCCGTAGTGGCATAGTTTCTCTGGGCACTGTCTAGAGTTTTACTAGCATGGTGAATAACATTCAACTTCTTATCGACTCTTTGCCCTAGAACAGCACCAACAGCATAATCACTAGCATCACACATGATCTCAAAAGGCAAGTTCCAATCAGGTGGTTGAACAACAAGTGCAGTTATCAAAGCCCTCTTAAGTATTTCGAAGGCTTGCTCACAATCATCGTCAAAAACAAAAGGAATATCCTTTTGCAAGAGATTGGTAAGAGGCCTAGAAATCTTAGAGAAGTCTTTAATGAACCTTCTATAGAAACTAGCATGACCAAGGAAACTTCTTATACCTCTGATATCTGTGGGGTATGGCATTTTCTCGATTGCATCAACCTTTGCCTTATCAACTTCAATACCTCTTTCAGAAATTTTGTGTCCTAAGACGATGCCTTCATTAACCATAAAGTGACACTTCTCCCAATTCAAGACAAGATTGGTGTCTTTACATCTCTGCAAGACTCGATCAAGGTTGCTGAGGCAATCATCAAAGGAAGACCCGTAAACGGAGAAGTCATCCATGAAAACCTCAACAATCTTTTCACATAAGTCAGAGAATATAGCCATCATACATCTTTGAAAGGTGGCAGGTGCATTACATAAGCCAAAAGGCATACGTCTATAAGCAAAGGTACCGAAAGGGCAGGTGAAAGTGGTTTTCTCCTGATCAGATTGTGCAACTGGTATTTGGGAGAAACCAGAATAACCGTCTAGAAAGCAGAAGTGTGTGTGTTTGGACAGCCTTTCTAGCATTTGGTCGATAAAAGGTAAAGGGTAATGATCTTTTCTAGTGGATTTATTCAATTTCCTAAAATCGATCACCATCCTATAGCCAGTAATAATCCTTTGTGGGATCAACTCATCCTTATCATTAGGGACAACGGTAATGCCTCCCTTCTTAGGAACGAATGCACCAGACTCACCCAATCGCTATGAGCAACGGGATAGATAATACCCGCTTCCAGGGGTTTTAGTATTTTTTTTCTCACTAGTTCTTTCATCTTAGGATTTAATCTCCTTTGATGATCAGCAACTGGTTTGAAATTAGGATCAGTTTTAATCTTGTGCTGGCATAGGGTAGGACTAATGCCCTTAAGATCATCAAGAGTATATCCAATAGCAGCACGGTGCTTCCTCAGAGTTTTTAGTAACTTCTTTTCTTCATGCTCCGAGAGGCTAGCACTAATTATAACAGGATATATCTCCTTTTCATCAAGATAGACATACTTAAGAGTATCAGGCAACTGTTTAAGCTCGAACACAACATCACCCTTTGGTGGGGGTGGATCCCCAGGCAGTTCAACAGGTAAGTTATTCTTAAGGATAGGATATTGCTCTAAGACAACTCTATCTATCTCATCCCTTTCATTCATATGCATATCATTTTCATGCTCAAGGAAGTATTGATCTAAGGGATCAGTAGGAGGCACGACAATAGAGGCTAATGCAATAGTTTCATCCCTACTAGGCAACTCCTTTTCATGAGGTTGTCTACCAAACTTAGAGAAATAGAAATCAAGTGACACACCTTCAAAGCCAACAGTGACAGTTTGCTTCTCACAATCAATATGAGCATTGACAGTATTGAGAAAAGGTCTGCCAAATATGATGGGACAAAAGCTATCTTGTGCGGTAGCAAGAACGAGGAAATCAACATGATACTTCTTTTTACCACACAAGACTTCAACATCCCTAACAATTCCCACATGGCAGATAGTATCTCTATTGGCAAACTGAATAGTGACATCAATGGGCTCTATCTCAAGAGGTGCAATCTCATCTTTGATTTCATCATATAAGGATTGAGGTATTGCACTAACACTATCACCCACGTCACATAAACCATGATAACAATGATCTCCTATCTTAACAGAAATCACATGCATGCCAACAACAGACCTATGCTTGTCTCTAACGTGAGGTTTAGCAATTCTAGCAGCATCTTCACAGAAGTGAATATTATGTCCCTCAACTTCTTCAGACAGAAGATCTTTGATAATAGCAATGCTAGGTTCAACTCTAATTTGCTCAGGGGGTTGTAGGTGTTCTAATATAGCCTCTACGTATCACAGTTGAAGCTTTAGAATGATCCTTTATCATAACAAGGAAAGGTGGTTTCACAATGTAAGCACTGTGAACAACATGATCATTATAGGCAATGATTTTCTCTTCAACTGGAGTGGGTTTAACTACATTGACTTCTAAAGAAGGATGATATTTAAACCACTTCTCTTTGGGGAGATCAATATGAGCAGCAAAGGATTCACACAATGAAGCTACTATCTCAGAGTCAAGTCCATACTTAGCGCTAAAGTCACTAAAGGTATTTGTCTCAACAAAGGATTTAACGCAATCAAAAGTGAAATTCATACCTGACTCCTTACCTTCTTCAAGCTCCCAATCTTCAGAGTTGCGTTTAATTCTCTCCAATAAATTCCACTTGAAGTCAATATCTCTCTTCATAAAAGAACCGGTACAAGAGCTCATGATTGGGGCATGAATATAGCATTGATTTAAGCCTCCCCAAGCTTGAGCGATGCTTTCTCTGTCACGAGGCCAAAAATTATAAATATAATTCCGATCACGATGTACTAAATGCATAGGATAAAACTTTTGATGAAATTCCAATTGCAACCGATTGTAGTCCCATGATCCAGTATCATCACATAGCCTATACCATGTCAACGCCTTATCCTTCAAAGATAAAGGAAATACCTTCTTCTTGACCTCATCGTCGGGCACACCTGCAAGCTTATATAAACCACAAACTTCATCTACATAGATCAGATGCAAGTCTGGATGTGATGTTCCATCTCCTGTAAAAGGATTAGCCAGCAGTTTCTCAAGCATACCCGAAGGAAATTCAAAGCAAATATTTTCAGTAGGTGCAGCAGGTTGAGGAGAAACTCTTTGTTCTTCCGTTCGAGGTGAAGATACCCCAAACAAGCCGCTCAAAGGATTAGTATCCATAGTGACAAGTGACAATAAATTTCATCACACTATATGAATGTTTCCTTACCAAGTTCCTCTTACCAAAGGCGCTTCACTCCCCGGCAACGGCGCCAGAAAATAGTCTTGATGACCCACAAGTATATGGATCAATCTTAGTCCTTTCGATAAGTAAGAGTGTCGAACCCAACATGGAGCAGAAGGATCTGACAAGTGGTTTTCAGCAAGGAAATATCTGAAAGCATTGAAATGGTCGGTAACAAGTAGTTGTGTGGTGGGATGATTCGTAGCGAGCAACAAGTAACAAAAGTAGAAACGGTGCAGAAAACTGGCCCAATCCCTTTTGTAGCATGGGACAAGCCTGGACAAAGTCTTATAGGAGGAAAAACGCTCCCGAGGACACACTGGAATTTCTGTCATGCTAGTTTCATCATGTTCATATGATTTGCGTTCGTTACTTTGATAGTTTGATATGTGGGTGGACCGGCGCTTGGGTACTGCCCTTACTTGGACAAGCATCCCTCTTATGATGAACCCCTCTCGCAAGCATCCGCAACTACAAAAGAAGAATTAAGACAAAGTCTAACCATAGCATTAAACTAGTGGATCCAAATCAGCCCCTTACGAAGCATCACATAAACTAGGGTTTAAGCTTGTGCCACTGTAGCAACCCATCATCTACATACTACTTCCCAATGCCTTCCTCTAGGCCCAAATAATGGTGAAGTGTTATGTAGTCCACGTTCACATAACACCACTAGAGGAAAAACAACATACAACATATCAAAATACCGAACGAATACCAAATTCACATGACTACTATTAGCATGACTTATCCCATGTCCTCAGGAACAAAAGTAACTACTCACAAAGCATAATCATATTCTTGAACAGAGAGGTAATGAGTAGAATCAAGGATCTGAACATAAACTCTTCCACCAAATAATCCAACTAGCATCAACTACAAAGAGTAATCAACACTACTAGCAACCTTACAAGTACCAATCGGAGTCGCGAGACGGAGATTGGTTACAAGTAATGAACTAGGGTTTGGAGATGAGATGGTGCTGATGAAGATGTTGATGGTGATGAGTCCCCTCCGATGAGAGGAGTGTTGGTCATGACGATGGCAACGATTTCCCCCTCCGGGAGGGAAGTTTCCCCGGTAAGATCGTCCTGTCGGAGCTCTAGATTGGTTCTGCTCGGCGAAACCACGAAAAAGCTCCTCCTCGATTTTTTCCTGGACGAAACCCTTCATATAGCAAAAGAGGGGGGCAAGTGGGCCTGCAGGGTGCCCACAAGCCCTCATGGCGCGACCTGGGGGGGGGGGGGTGGCCGCGCCGTGCAGGCTTGTGGCCACCTGCACGCCCCGTCTGGCACTTCTTCGGCCCAGTATTTTTGATAAATTGGGGAAAAAAATTCCTTGTTGATTTTTACGGCGTTTGGAGTTGCGCAGAATAGGTATCTCAACTTTGCTCCACTTTCAGGACAAAATTCCAATTGCCGGCATTCTCCCTCTTCATGTAAACCTTGCAAAATAAGAGAGAAAAGGCATAAGAATTGTACCGTGAAGTGAAATAACATCCAAAGAAGCGATAAATAACAACATGAAAACATGATGCAAGATGGACGTATC
The DNA here is from genome assembly GCF_904849725.1 of Hordeum vulgare subsp. vulgare. Lineage (NCBI taxonomy): Eukaryota > Viridiplantae > Streptophyta > Magnoliopsida > Poales > Poaceae > Hordeum > Hordeum vulgare. The sequence continues at coordinate 224,974,335 of NC_058522.1, forward strand.
AGGGTCCAACACAATCTAGTCCCTCATGTCCAAGGTCCTCACAAACATGATTGGTGGTGGTCGGGGCAGACTATTGGCCATAGTCTAACGATTTAGAGCCGTTTCCTCCGGTCATAATCCGACCATCTATGGCTCGGTGAAGCTTTGGGGTTTCAAGGAACTTAGGATGTGAGTGAACATCTATCATCTTATCCCTAAGAACATTCCTTATATGCCAATAGTCTAACCTCTATGTTCGGACAAAAATTCACCCTACATCATCGAAAGTACCAACTCACACAAGTCAACCCCACCTCACTCATGCTAGTCAACTCCAAGGTTTGAGGGGAAGACCTTAACCTAATTCTCATAAGCATACTATAGATACTTAACATATTATGGTGACGACTACGTCATTGTATATCTACCATCTTCCCATATCATGGCCAGCGAATCTCCAAGGCCATGATTAAGTAGATTCATAAATCAATTCGGCAACTCCGATTACTTCTACTAGTTATCCACCGAGAAACATAGTATATTGATCATGATCATTGTGCTAAATCCAACTTACTCCAAACCAGGCGGCCTCATTCATCATCGATGCTCCATTAAGGTTACCTATTTAGGTCCGAAACTCATGTCCAATAAGAAAACTCCTACTTGTTACCCCAAGTCATTATGGTAACAACATCTACCATGACTACTACTTGACAAAGCTAATTTATCATACCACCAAGAACTTTAGCCCGTGATCATAATTGTCCTACTAAATCCAAGCTTACTCCAGGAATATGTAGGTTATGCTACTTTATCGACTTGTTCCACAAAGTTCACCTACCGTCATAAGGGTCTTATGATCCACCAAGATAGTCTAGCTATATCCCCGAGACACCTATCATCATGACAACAACCCATTGTCTACAAATCACATATCCAAGAACGATCATTCCTAAGACATCAGGGTCCTCGTGCTAGATTTAAGAATGAAGGATAATTGTTCACGTGACCACCTATCCCATAATGGACCCAGTGCTAAGCAGGGGTTATTGGAGCTTAATAGGTGCTTAAGAAAATCCATGTGTTAGACACATTACCATAAGTTTGAGCTAGGGGAGCCTGTGAGGCTCAGGTTGGTCTAGGGAAGGGTTTCCAATCTTGAGGAAAAAACATAACTCTACGGGTCACGTTTGGTGGAGCATGTCATAGTCAGTGTCTTCAGTGCTAGGTATTTGTCGGGGTGAATCCTTGGTGCATCTTGTCTTGTTGGCCTTCAGTTGTCGAGAAAGATGAGAGAGAGAATAGTAGCACAGAGGGCAATGCTTAAGTGGGTGTTATAGTGGGGTGCAATAAAACGAGTGACACAAGGTCAACACAAATATCAAGACAAGGCAGGTCATATAGCCGCATACTCGCCGCCTAGGGAAAAAGTGCGACGTATATCCGTGCATAAACAAGTAAAACAAGCAACACACAATATGGTTCCACCGAACCATTTCACGGACTCGACTTCGCATAGGGGACTCACGACTCATCCTACCCTAGGGGTTTTCGGACTCAACAGTCGTGCTTGCTTCGTGTCTCAAAGAGGGTCCGCTCAACCGTCTGGTTCTTCTTATGGTGTTGCCATGTCTGTTGTTCTTGTTTGCCAAAACGACTCGGGTCAAGCTGAAAAGAGTCCTTGATGACTTCTCGTCTAGTGAGCTATCGACGAAGGTGGTCCCTCATGGTTGTCGTTGACAGGGTCTTCTACTGGTCTCGTAATCCCGTCAAGGTCTTCTTGCCTTCCAAGGAACGAGAGTTCCAAGTGGACAACCTTTATGCAATGACATTAGCAAGGCACGATAGAGTTCCGACCTGTCAGTAATGTTGATCACAATATCGACACCTAGAGCGAGGGATGAAGAGAATCGTTTTCCCTGCTCACTAAGGTGAGGCGGACTAAATGCCGAGGTTCTCATCCACCGGTGGTGGTCAAAACAACATTGATAATTACATGGTTGCTTTATCAGCGATGCATATCATGATCTTGCGTATATTATGTCGTGATCATCGTAGGTAAAGGTTGCATCACTCCGGGATAGTGTCGAGGGTGTCACCATCTTGTGGGTCTCGATGTCCTCATTCCCCATGGAGGTAGCTTCTATTGGTGTCGTCTGGTCGTAGCGTTGCCATCCTTGTCTTTCAAGTACGTGGGTGATCGCTTGGAAAGGTTGCTTTCGTCCAAGTTACCCACGAGGATTTTAACTAATCCAGTGATCAGAGGGAATAAGGGTGCTAGCGACCGCTTACATGTTTTGAAAAAGAAGACGAGGAGAGTCAAGAGAACAAGGGTGTAAGTGCTAAGGCAAAATCCTTCACTTCCTTTGAAAATTTAGGAGAGGTGATAAAGATACATGCTTTTCAAGTACTTTTGAACGGTCCGGAAAACAATTTTGTCCTCACTAACGTCCGTGCTAACTAAGGGATTCCTACACTTAGGATGGCTCGGATACCAGCTGTGTCGGGGAACCCGACTTGTAGGTCGAGATCGCAGAATGTACGTGCTCAGTGATCTCGGAGATCAATACTCACCGAACACACATAAACTGAATAACAAGAGTCTTACATTCGTACATACCGTATGATACAAGCAATGACCGTTGCGGTCAAGTCTTACATAGATAGGGCCTTGAAGGCCAACACAACAAACTTGCCCAATAGCAAAAATATTGGTAGAAAGCGCGAACCCATGCCATCAACCTTAACCTACAGGCATTCTGAATGGGAAGAATCCTATCTCACAAGAACGTCACCAGATGCTCTTCACCATCTCCTATTCTCTCTTACCTGGTCAATGAAATAACTAGTGGCAAGCCAATGAGTACTTTGAATGTACTCGCAAGCAAACCATGATGTGGAACAAGGCAATAATGAAACATCATATAACATAAGCATGCAACCTTTGCAGGAAGCAAGTTTTTCCCTGAATGAAGCAACATGATCAAATGCTTGTACGGACATGCATCATAGGGTATATGGGAACCATATGAATAGGTTACATATATGAACATTTATTCCGAGGGTTGAACACCTCATGTTCACCCTCCATGCCAAGTCACCCGACTTGACTCATGTAACCTCATTCTCGTGTAACACCTTTAACACACACGCACACTTGGTTTATGCGAAGACGTTCAGACATAGTCTAAGCGGGATTACCCAACTACCCTTGACCATTGACATGACTATTCGAATAGTTTTATACTCTACACAGGTTGCGCGTTGTACCCATGAGAATCGAGAAACTTCCATGTCATCCACGACTCGCGGTATTTGCCATACCCGAGGTAAGTACCCGATCAATGCTTTTCCCCTGGCGACACTATACAAAGAGTCCACTTGATTGGTACCCACTGATACGTCTCCAACGTATCTATAATTTTCGATGGTTTCATGCTATTATCTTGTCAAACTTTGGATGTTTTGCATACCTTTTATATATTTTTAGGGACTAACTTATTAACTCAGTGCCAAGAGCCAGTTCCTGTTTTTCCATGTTTTTGACCCCTTCAGAGGAGGATTTTTAACGGAGTCCAAATGGAATGAAACTCCAGAAAAGATTTTTTCTGGAACAGAAAAAGATCGGGAAGCCGGAGAATTAGGGCAGGGGGCCACCAGGGACCCCACAAGCCCTCATGGCGCGGCCAGGGGGGGCCCGCGCCCCCTGGCTTGTGGGCTCCCTGAGGCTCCTTTGCCCTAGGTTTTGCGCCTATATATTCCCTAAAATCCCATAAAAAATCAGGAGATCATCGAAAGTACTTTTCCGCCGCCGCAAGCTTGTGTCTCCGCAAGATCCCATCTGGGGCACGTTCTGGTGCCCTGCCGGAGGGGGGATTCGGACACGGAGGGCTTCTTCACCAACACCATGACCTGTCCGATGATGCGTGAGTAGTTCACCATAGACCTACGGGTCCATAGCTAGTAACTAGATGGCTTCTTCTCTCTTGGATCTTCAATACAAAGTTCTCCATGATCTTCTTGGAGATCTATCCGATGTAATCTTCTTTTGCGGTGTGTTTGTCGAGATCCGATGAATTGTGGATTTATGATCAGATTATCTATGAATCTTATTTGAGTTTCTTCTCATCTCTCTTATGCATGATTTAATATCCTTGTAATTCTCTTCGAGTTGTGGGTTTTGTTTGGCCAACTAGATCTATGATTCTTGCAATGGGAGATGTGCTTGGTTTTGGGTTCATACTGTGCGGTGACCTCACCCAGTGACAAAAGGGGTAGCGAGGCACACATCGTGTTGTTGCCATCAAGGGTAAAAAGATGGGGTTTTCATCATTGGTTTGAGATTATCCCTCTACATCATGTCATCTTGCTTAAGGCGTTACTCTGTTCGTCATGAACTCAATACACTAGATGCATGCTGGATAGCGGTCGATGTGTGGAGTAATAGTAGTAGATGCAGAAAGTATCGGTCTACTTGTCTCGGACGTGATGCCTATATGTATGATCATTGCCTTAGATATCGTCATGACTTTGTGCGGTTCTATCAATTGCTCGACAGTAATTTCTTCACCCACCGTGATATTTTCTATTTTGAGAGAAGCCTCTAGTGAACACTATGGCCCCTGGGTCTACTCCACACCATATTTTCAACCTTACACTTTTTACTTCGTTGCACTTTCCGCCTTCAGATCTAACTTTGCAAACAATCTTGAAGGGATTGACAACCCCTTTATAGTGTTGAGTGCAAGCTCTTTGTGTTTGTGCAGGTACTCTCGACTTGACGAGATTCTCCTACTGGATTGATACCTTGGTTCTCAAACTGAGGGAAATACTTACTGCTCCTGAGCTGCATCACCCTTTCCTCTTCAAGGGAAGAACCAACGCAAGCTCAAGAGACGACAGAAGGATCTCTGGCACCACTTTCGGGGAAGGACTTTTGTTGACGTAGCACCCACCCACATGATGTACATCTTACAAGCTTCAACTCAAGATCGTATCATCCATGCGGGGACCAACGGTGTGCCCGGAACTTGTAAAAACAACATAGTCATCCTACTTGGCATGACCACGTCCCGAGAGTGACCGTGTCACTCCCGTCACTAGTAATACAGGCTCTTTGCTAGCACCGACCAGAGTAATCAACAAAGCCCCATTCCCATATTGAGGTATCGTTGTCATACATGTATGGTTGGGATGGTCAACACATCTTAAATCTTTCCTTGCCTTTGAAACCACACACACATAACCTTTGCTGGTACACCACTTATTTCTCAAGTGGTCATCCATCTCAATACCTTCACCCCCTGGCATTAGTGGCACTCGACGGGGTTTTTGAAAAGTTTTCGAAATCACCCTTGTGTAGCATTACTATCTACTAATCCATTTTTTATCAGCGTGACCCTCATAGATGGTAGGGTCATGCTTCTCATGCAATTATTATCGAAAAGGCAACGGAAATACCCTACCGAGGTGGTTCACCGAATACATCATGACTATATGCATCGAAATGGAATATTAAACGTTGCATGCATAAAAATATTTTCTCTGACATGGTCAAAGGGCAGCTTGCCTGGCTCAAATAGGTCTCTCGGATCTTCGAGGTCTTCTGGTCCATCTCGATGTACTCCGTATGCTCCGTCAACTATCACCGGAAAGAACCACGATAAGCCACACAACAAGCAGGGGCAAAAGTGCTCCATAAATATGAGTTTTATTTTTCTTAGACATCTCTGGTCATAAGAACAATATTTAAGATGGCTCTAATGGGGTTGTATCAAAGATGGCTCTTGGACATCTCTAATGGAGGCATCACTTGCCCCACAAGAAGTATACATAAAATATTCTGATGAAAATGAGTGGAGGGACTCATTTAATAAGGCATGATTTCAGAACTATTTAGGAAGTGGTTTCACTCGATTTGGAGTTGGTATGAATATTCTAGGGATTTTACAATATGGAATAAATAAGATTAGGTGTTATTTATTTGATGCACTAGAAATATGGCAGATAAAAATGTTGACTAAGGCTAGGAAAATAGAGCATGATTTTGGAAGTCTCTGAAAATTGGAATCACTCCATTTGGAGTTGATTTGAGTCCTCTAGGATTTTTGCAAAGTGATTTTTAAATAAATCTAATTCATATTTGAATTTGAGCTCTAGACAAAATGTCTCTAAAAAATGTACAATGCACCTATTTGAATAGGTTTTGATTTTAGGAGTTAGCATAAATTTGAATCATTAGATTCGGAGTGGAAATGAATTATATGTGAATTTGTGAAGTTATGATAAAAAGAAAAATAGTAAAAGGGCTTACCAAAAGGCCTATACGGCGCACCGGGAGAGGCATAGCTACTGGGCCAGCCTAGTAGCCCAGCTGTGCATGCGCAACTGCCATGCAGGAGGTGCACCAGCCGAAAGGCGCCTTCGGCGCACGGCTGTGCAATACACCGAGGGGCGCATCCACTTAAGTGGCGTGGCCCACCCGGCTGCCTCCTTGGTCGGCTGACAGGCGGGACACATGTCACAGGTTCGTCTCCCTCCTCCCACTTGCGTAGAGGAGGGGCAGAGAAGAGTGGCACGTGCCATAATTGGCTCTACCGGCCACCTTTGGCGGGGCCGGCACGCTGGCGGTATCAGGAGGTCACGCCACCTCCGTTCCCAAGCCTTGCACCTGCAATGGATGGTTGCAATGGCGCCAACACAAGATGCAGCAAAAGGACAAGGTGTAGCGCACCATTTCTGGATGCAATAGAGGTGGTCACCACGGCCACACTTGTCTACAGTGGGATTCTGACCAGTCGAAGATGTCTAGCGCCCAAGGTATGCATGCAGGAGGTTGATGTTGGAGTTTGGCCTCATATGAAGATGGTTTGGTTGGGTGTTAACTGTAGTTAAGTTTGGGAAGTAAACTTAGGGATAGTATTGAGGGTGCTTACTCGAGGGCTTGTGAAGCAAAATCCTGTCTAGTAGTATTAGGTATGGAAGGACTACAATACTAAAAAGTTTTAGATCAAGGAGTGGTGTGCAACTAGCAGTTGTAGTTCAAGGTCAAATTTCTGCCAAAAACTAATTTTAGAAGGGCTGATCACATATCCTACATGAGCATGGCATATTTTGGTTTGTGAGGATGCATTGGCATACTAGAGGTCGTCTGGAAAGGTGTGGGGGGGGGCATTGGCTTGAGCAGAAGCATAACAAGAGGGGTAAAATAGTGTTGCCAAGGTAAAAAATGAGTAGTAGAGTGGTGGAGTCACCCCCAATAACTGATCAGAGGCCATGGCAAAGTTGTTGGAGGAAAAAAGAGCCGTGGTAAAAATTTGAGTTCAAGGAGAACAGTGGAAGGGGCCAAAGTAGCAATTTTGGTGAGAGGGCGGAAGGTGGTTGATAGATGTTAGGGCTACTAGATGGATTCCAATTGCTATGAAACTTAACAAGATCAAATGATTGGTCAAAATGAGCTTGTACACCAATTTGGGGATTTGGTGGAGAAAGTTTCCAATATAGACTTGAAAAACCCAAGAAATGGGCAGAAATGGCTTTCTGCATATAAAAGCATGCAAGTCAATTCCCACTAATCCACAACTTGGTGTGGTGGCACTATTTGAGCATTAGAGCATGCCCAAAAAGTTTGGGATCAATTGGAGAAACTTTATGATGTAACGCTTCCCAAAGTTGGAAATCAACATAGAAAATATTGAGGGGTTTTGGACAAGTTCATCTATTCTCCTTGATGCACCACTTGGTGTGGATGCATTTTAGAGTATCCGAACATGGCCATAAATGTGAGCTCAATTGGGGACACTTGGCAATGTAGAGTCGCCCAAATTTGGATCTGGACAGATAGGGTTTTGGAATATTTAGCGGAACCAAATCAACTTGGATTGAGGTGAAACTTGGCAAGATCATCACATATATCATGTGCGACTTTCAAGAATTTTATTGGAATTTATTGAGAATATTTCTTATAGAAATATCCGAAAAGATGGAAATAGGCAGAAAGGGTTTTGTCCTATATTTTGAACATGACCATGTGTTGGAACTCTTATATATGGAATATATATATTGAAGGCAGGAAAAAACATTTCTTTGTATAAGACCATTCCTAGCCTGAAAAAAAGTATTTAAATAAAATAGGATAATAACTTTTAAATAACATTTTTGTGGTCTTCAAAATTATTCTTGAAAATAGGATATAAATAAAATATGTGGGGGAAAAACATCTTCCCTGAGGACTTGTAGTACAAATCTCATTTCACGGGTTTTTGATTGCTTAAATCAAGTAAATGCTTTTTGGTCAAAATAATGTTTGGTAAAAATGGTTTCTTGTCCTATACACATGGCATGATCATTGGGCAAGGGTTTGGGTCAAGGAGGTGAGTCTCGAGAGTAGAAAGAACATTGTGACTCAATCACAAGTATACATGAAAGCAAGCAAACAAGCAACAATCACATCAAGCATCACAAGCACTCACAAAAAATTTAAATGGTCCTAATTTTTGAGTTAAGTTAATTTAGCGAGGAGAGTCAAAACACAGGGTGTGACAAGAGAGTACAAGGAAGTTTGTGATTTTAAAACATAATCAAATAAGCAAGAAATCACAACGATGTCAAGCATCACAAGCACACAGAAAAAGTTTTAATTGGTCCTAATTTTTTAGCTATGTTAACTTAGTTAGGAGAGTCAAAACACAAGGTGTGACAGTGATATGATGTGTTACATGGTAGATTCGAATGGCTTAGGATCGGGGTCCCGACAGTGTTGGTGTCACAGCCTGGCTGACTGTACTATTACCAAGCCAAACTGGTCGATGTTGAGTCTAGCAATTCTTTAGTTATATAAGGGAATTGATTGTGGAAGGGAACATAAGATTCTTTTTTTACTTCTCTCCTTGTGTCATTCATATTCGGAGTCACCCTCTTATTTTTCTACATGGTTTAAGAACTATGATTTCTCCTCTATCTATTAGGATGATGATTTATTTTGTTGGAGATTTATAGGAAAGTTGTTGTCTTCTAGAATCGGTGTCTCCATACAAAATTCAGTTGTTATGTTGTTAGTTTTCATGTTGATTGCCTCGCATTTCATGCCCGTACAACCATTATGTTGTCCAAGTTATCCAATATCTCTAAATAATCCTATGCATTTGCAAATTCTTTCTGCCTGATTTGATGTCTTTTTCGATAAACTAGCCACACTAATTATTGTGTCGAGGTACTCTATTACCTTGACGTAGATGTTGGAAGTGTTAGTAAGCCATGTGTCCCACAGAACAACCTAGTGATCTACCTATGTTTCGTGATTGTAGTGCAATAATTCGGGCCCTCATTATTGAAAGCATCCTGTGATGTTATTTAGTCAGTAGGTATTCTATCTGAGGGCTTTTGGACCCAAGATTTGTTGTGCTTATTCCCATTGATAGTGTTTTCTCATTCCTTTAGGATATTAGTGACCGTACTCTAATCTTCAAGGTCTGTGATATGACATTCTTACAATACCATAAACCAGGCATGGGAGAAGTTATTTCGAACCAAAAGATCACAAAAAGAGTGCTCTCCATGAGTTCTACATTCTATGTTTGTGAATCTGCCAATCTCTCCTTTTTGCATGGGTCATTACAGGAATCAGCTTATTTGCCATCTACCATAGCGGACGGCAAAGAACCATTCCACAAACGGCAAAGACCTTTGCTGTACGCCGGCGGACGGCAAATTTTTCCCCGTTCCTAGAATCGGTAAGGACCTTCTTTGCCGTCAGCCGGCTTGCAGCGGACAGAAAAGATCTTTTCCATAGGTTTGCCGTGACAAGAAGATGACAAAGGAGCTAGACGTCAGCCGTCAGGAACCTAATCCGTTAGCTACATAACAGAGCCTTTGCCGTCTGCCAAGGGGGTCTTTGCCGTCTACTAGGGGTGTTCTTTGTCATTTGTCAGGAGGGGGGGGGGCTTTGTCGTGTGCCGAGGGGGGGGGGGTCTTTGTCGTCTTCCACAGGGTGAGGGGGGGCTTTGTCGTGTGTCGAGGGGGGGGGGTCTTTGCCATCTTCCACGGGGGGGGGGGGGGGCTCTTTGCCGTCTGCCAGGGGGGTCTTTGCCGTCTGCCAGGGGGGTCTTTGCCGTCTGCGAGGGTTTGCCTTTGCCGTCTGCCAGAGTCACCAACTGATGGCAAAGTGACCATATAGGTCAGTCGTGCTGCTCCGAGGTTGCATAGGTGGGTGCCACGTGGCACCTTTGCCATGAGTTGGCGGACAACAAAGGCCATTGGCGTCAGTTGGGAGATGGCAAAATGGTTGTATTATCACTTTTTTGTTTATTTTCAGTTATTTCCCTGCATTTTCAGAATACTTCTATGATACATATAATTTCAAACATCACATGTAGATTCAGACATCATAGAAGAAGCATAGTCCATGTATCCAACATCATCGTGAAAATATTGAGCAAGACAACAAATATTTTCACATAGTTTATCCATATATACACATAGTTTGAAACATCACACCGTTCCTCCATACAAATCAAAACAAAAAGAAAACAATAGCATCCCATCAATGCCACCTTCCATGAAGTGAACCAAATCTGCAAATCGAGAATAAGAAAGTTAGAAGGAGAAGAAGAAGAAGACTAGAATAAGAAGAAGAAAGAGAAGGACAATAATAAGAAGAAAGAAAGAAGAAGCTCATTCTTCTTCTTATATTCTTTCTTTTTATCCTCTTTCCTCTTCTATTCTTTATTTTTCTTTTCATGCCATTTTGAGCTTATTATGTCATTTTGGTGGAACATAAGCTAAGTATAAGACATTTATGAGGTAACCAAGGTTCTTATGCTATTTGTGACCTAACTAAGCTAATTTGTCATAAATGAACTAAATAAGCTAATTATATCATTTTGGAGGATAATTAGCTAAGAAGAAGAAGAAGAATAAGAAGAATGAGAAGAGGAAGAAGAAGAAGAAGGAGAAGAATAAGAAGAAGGAGAAGAAGAAGAAGGAGAAGAAGAAAAAGAAGAAGAAGGAGAAGAAGAAAAAGAAGAAGAAGGAGAAGAAGGAGGAGAAAAAGAAGAATGAGAAGAAGAAGAAGGAGGAGGAGGAAGAGGAGGATAAGGAGAAGAACATGGAGAAGACAAAGAAGGAGAAGAAGGAGGAGAAGAACATGGAGAAGAAGAAGAAGAAGAAGGAGAAGGAGAACGAGAAGAAGAAGAAGAAGAAGAAGAAGAAGGAGAAGAAGAAGAAGAAGAAGAAGAAGAAGAATAAGAAGAAGAACAATGAGAAGAAGAAGAATAAGAAGGAGAAGAAGAAGAAGGAGAAGAAGAATAAGAAGAAGGAGGAGAAGGAGAAGAAGAAGGAGGAGGATAAGAAGAAGAAGGAGAAGGAGAAGAACAAGGAGTAGAAGAAGAAGGAGGAGGAGGAGAAGAAGAAGGATAAGAAGAAGAAGGAGAAGAAGAAGAAGATGGAGGAGGAGGAGGATAACAAGAAGGAGAAGGAGAATAAGAAGTATAAGAATAAGAAGAAGAAAGAGAAGGAGAAGAAGAAGGATAAGATGATTACAATACTTATCTTATTTTGAGCTTATTATGCCATTTGGGAGGAAGATAAGCTAAATATATGAAGTTTATGAGATAACCAAGGTTCTTATGTTATTTTTGACGTAACTAAGATAATTATGTCGTAAATGAACTAAATAAGCTAATTATGTCATTTTGGAGGATAATTAGCTAAGTATGTCTTTCTTAGGGAAAATAAGATAAGTATGTGGCATAATAGGGCTAACTAGCATGCACGAAGCTAAATTATGCATTTATTAAGCAGAACACTAGAGAAAATTTACCGTAGTCGTCATCAAGGACGTGAAACATCGGGGTTTCTCGGGGCGGGTCCACCTAGAGAAGGTTGCCCTGGAGAAGGGTTGTGCAATGCGGCTAGGGAGTTATTCTGCACCAAAGATATTTTGCATTGTCTTGTTAGCATGATGACACTTAAATGTTAATACTATCAACTAATGACCATTCAAATGAAACTCACATTCCAACCGCATAAATGTCTCATATCGGCGGAGGGGTCGGACCGGTCGTCTTGCACATAGACTGCATATTTGGTTTTGAAGAGTAAGTCGTATTAGTTAGTAATGGAATGGACATTACATGCATGATTTGGATAATGTGAAAAAGAAACTTACGACAAGGAGCTTGTACATGGCCGGTGAGCCGTGATACGTCTCAAACGTATCAGTAATTTTTGATAGTTTCATGCTGTTATCTTGTCAACTTTGGATGTTTTATATACCTTTTATATGTTTTTTGGTACTAACTTATTAATTCAGTGCCAAGTGCCAGTTCCTGTTTTTTCTGTGCTTTTGACTATTTTCAGATCTGATTTTGGAACGGAGTCCAAACGGAATAAAATCCACAAAATAATTTTTTCCAGAACAGAAGAAGATCGGGGGACTTGAGGGCCAAGGCAGGGGGCCCACAGGGAGCCCACAAGCCCTGTTGCCGCGACCAGGGGGGCCTGCGGCAACCAGGCTTGTGGCGTCCCTCGCGCTCCCGTGCCCTAGCTCTTTGGCCTATAAATTCCCTAAAATCCCAGAAAAAACCAGGGCGTCCACGAAACCACTTTTCCGCCGCTGCAAACTTCCGTTTCCGCGAGATCTCCTTCGGAGACCCTTCCCGGTGCCCTGCCGGAGGGGACTTTGGAGTTGGAGGGCTTCTACATCAACATCATTGCCTCTCCATTGACTCGTGAGTAGTCCACTTCAGACCTACGTGTCCGTAGTTAGTAGCTATATGGCTTCTTCTCTCTCTTGGATCTTTAATACAAAGTTCTCCATGATCTTCATGGAGATCTATCCAATGTAATCCTCTTTGGCGGTGTGTTTGTCGAGATCCGATGAATTGTGTATTTGTGATCAGATTATCTATGAATTATATTTGAGTCTTTGCTGATTTCTTATATGCATGATTTGATATCCTTGTAAGTCTCTCCGAGTCTTGGGTTTTGTTTGGCCAACTAGATCTATGATTATTGCAATGGGAGAAGTGCTTTGTTTTGGGTTCATACCGTGGGGTGACCTTTCCCAGTGATAGAAGGGACAGCAAGGCATGCATCGTCTTGTTGCCATCAAGGGTAACAAGATGGGCTTTCATCATAGATTTGATATTGTCCATCTACATCATGTCATCTTGCTTAAGGCGTTACTCTGTTCTTGTGAACTTAATACACTAGATGCATGCTCGATGGCGGTCGATGTGTGGAGTAATAGTAGTAGATGCAGAAAGTATCGGTCTACTTGTTTTGGATGTGATGCATATAGATATAATCATTGCCATAGATAACGTCATGACTTTGCGCGGTTCTATCAATTGCTCGACAGTAATTTGTTCACCCACCGTCTACTTGCTTTCATGAGAGAAGCCACTAGTGAACACTATGGCCACCGGGTCTATTCACAACTATCGTCTCGACTTTTACTTTTACTTTGATTTGTTTACTTTTTGCTTTCAGTTCTCACTTTGCAAACAATCTATAAGGGATTGACAACCCCTTCATAGCGTTGGGTGCAAGCTCTTTGTGTTTGTGCAGGTACTTGTGACTTGAACGCTCCTCCTACTTGATTGATACATTGGTTCTCAAACTAAGGGAAATACTTACCGCCGCTGTGCTACATCATCCTTTACGCTTCGAGGGAACACCAACGCAAGGCTCCAAGGTTGCGGGGGAATCCTTTGCATATTTGCCAAGGAAGTCCCTAAAGGCGTAGCCCGTAGCAGAAGGATTCCCGGCGACGTTGCGAGGGAAGGTATTTTGTTGCCATAGCAGAAGTATTTCTGGCGCCGTTGCCGGGGAGGAGAGATCAAGTCAAGATCTATCCAAGTAGGTGTCACAAACTCATCTCTTGCATTTACCTTTTTTGCCAGTTGCCACTCGTTTTCCTCTCCCCCACTTCACATTTGCCGTTTTCATTTGCCTTTTGCCTTTTCCTTTTTCGTTTGCCTTTTTCGTTCGCCCTTTTCTCTGGCTTGCTTTCTGTTCGCTTGTGTGCCATGTGCCTTCAATATGCTTGCATCTTCGCTTGCTGAAAATCTAGTGATATGGATCCTCATCCACTTGCTAATCTCTTTAAGAGATCCAATTATGTTGATCCAATTCCTAGTGAGTTGAGTGCACTTGACTATCTTTATGGAGTTTTTCTTGAGATGCGTGAATCTGAAAATTGTGAGGAAGAAATTTATGAAGTGATTCACAAGGGCTCCTTGGATGAAAAGCATGATTGCAATGGTTTCACTATAAATTCTATTAGTGACAATCATGCTAAAATTATGCAAAACCCTAAGCTTGGGGATGCTAGTCTTGCTATGTCCACTACTTGTTGCAAACATCATGATTGGGGTGATGATTTTTCTTTTGATCTTGAAAATTTGTTCAATCCTCAAGATGAATACAATATTTGCAATATTATTGAAAGTGGGTTTGGAGAAGTCATGACTTTCGTTGATGATAATCCCACTATTTTTGAAGAGCGTCAACTTTGCGTGCATGTGGATCATGAAAAGAATATCCTTTGTGATAGTTACATTGTTGAATTCAAATATGATCCCACATGCAATTGCTATGAGAGAGGAAAATATTGTGGTAGAAACTTTCATGTTACCAAATTACCTCTCGTTATGTGGAGATTGCTATTGTCTCATTCTTCTTCCTTGCACATGGCAACTATTGGTTGTCTTGACAATCTGTTTTCCTATAAAATGCCTATGCATAGGAAGTATGTTAGACTTAGATGTGATTTTCACATGCTTTATGATGCTCTCGTTGTTCTTCAATTCTTGTCTTTTGTGTGAGCATCATTGATTTATCTATGCCTAGCTAAGGGCGTTAAACAATAGCGCTTTTTGGGAGGCAACCAAACGAATCTATCCTTTTTCTTTATGTTTTGTGTTTTCCACACTTTCATAATTCTGTTATGATTGTGTTTTTTGTGTTTCTTTTGCGTTTGTGCCAAGTGAAACCGTTATGATTAGTCTTGGGGATGATCGTTTGATCATGCTGGAAAAGAGAGAAACTTTCTGCTCACGAAAAGAATTTTCATTTTTTTCTGTGAGAGATTTTGAGTTGGTTCTTTTTGCTGCTGATTTCTATGCAAATTATGCGGACCGTCATAATTGTTCAGAAGTTTTGTGTACCAGAAGTATATGAAGTATACAGATTGCTACAGACTGGTCTGCTGTTATCAGATTCTGTTTTTGTTGAGTTGGTTGCTTATTTTGATGAAACTATGGATAGTATCGGGGGGTATTAGCCATGGAAGATTGAAAATACAGTAACCCAACATCAACGTAAGTAGAATTTAAGTTCGCTACAGTACCTAAGGAAGTGGTGATTTGCTTTATAATACTAATGATATCACGAGTTTCTGTTTAAGTTTCGTGTTGTCAAGTTTTCAAGTGTTGGGTGAAGTTCTTATGGAAAAAGAGATAATGAGTGGCAAGAGCTCAAGCTTGGGGATGCCCAAGGCACCCCAAGTTGATTCAAGGATGTCGAAAAAGCCTAAGCTTGGGGATGCCCCAGGAAGGCATCCCCTCTTTCGTCTTCAATCTATCGGTAACGTTACTTGGGGCTATATTTTTATTCACCACATGTTATGTGTTTTGCTTGGAGCATCTTGTATCGTAGGAGTCTTTTATTTTTGTTGTGTCACAATCTTCCTTGCTGCACACCTAGAGAGAGATACATGCACTCACCGTGATTTTGTCGAGCTTCACTTATATCCTTCGGTTAGGCAATTCAGCTCACATGTGTTTCACTTATATCTTTTGAGCTAGTTGATTTTGCTCTGTGTGCTTGACTTATATCTTTTAGAGCACGGAAGTGCGTGGCTTGGTAGTTGATCTATGCTATGAAAGTAGTCTCAAAAGGGGTAGTTATCCAAAGGGATATGAAAACTTCCACCTTCATGTGCATTGAATAGTTAGAGAAGTTTGATTCATCTCAATTAGTTTTGAGTTGTGGTTGTGGTAATATTGAAGTTATACTAGTAAGGTGTTGTGGATCTAGAAATACTTGTGTTGAAGTTAGTGATTCCCGTAGCATGCACGTATGGTGAACCGCTATGTGATGAAGTCTGAGCATGATTAGTTTATTGATTGTCATCCTTTTTGTGGCGGTCGGTATCGCGCGATGGTTTATACCTACCAACCCTTCCCCTAGGAGTATGCGTTGAATGCTTTGTTTCGATTACTACTAAAACTTTTGCAACAAGTATATGAGTTCTTCATGACTAATGTTGAGTCCATGGTTTAGATGCACTTTCACCTTCCACCATCACTATCTTCTTTAGTGTCGTGCAACTTTCTCCGGTGCACAAAACCCACCATTAGCCTCCCTCAAAATAGCCACCATACCTACCTACTATGGCTTCTTCAAAGCCATTCTGAGATATATTGCCATGCAACTACCACCATGACATGTGCCACAACTTCTACATTGCCATTGCATGATCATAAGATAGCTAGCATGATGTTTCCATTGATGTCTGTGCCATGCTAGGTCATTTTCATGGTACACTACCGAAGGCATTCCATATAGAGTCATCATTGCTCTAAAATTTGAGTTGTAAGTGCGATGATCATCATTGATGGAGCATTGTCCCATGTGAGGAAATAAAAGAGGCCAGCGAAGCCCATTTACAAAAAGAGGCCAAAAGATGCCCACCAAAAAAAAGAAAAAAGAAAAGAGGCCAAAGAGCCCACCAAAAAATGAGAGAAATAGAGAGAAGGGACAATGATACTATCTTTCCACACTTGTGCTTCATATTAAGCAGCATGATCTTCATGATTGAGAGTCTCTCGTTTTGTCACCACCATATAGCTAGTGCGAAATTTTTATTATATAACTTGGATTGTATATTCCAATGATAGGCTTCCTCAAAATTGCCTTAGGTCTTCGTGAGCAAGCAAGTTGGATGCACACCCACTAGTTTTCTTTAAGAGCTTTCACATACTCTTAGCTCTAGTGCATCATTTGTATGGCAATCCCTACTCATTCACGTTGATATCTATTGATGAGCATCTCCATAGCTCGTTGATATGCCTAGTCAATGTGACCATCTTCTCCTTGTTTGCCTTGCAACCTCCACCACATTCCACTCCAATTTTAGTGCTAAAGCCATGGCTCACGCTCATGTATTGCGTGAGAGTTGAAAAAGTTTGAGAAAGTAAAGGTGTGAAAACAATTACTTGGCCAATACCGGGGTTGTGCATGATTTAAATTCGTTGTGCAAGGATGATAGAGCATAGCCACACTATATGATTTTGTAGGGATAACTTTCTTTTGGCCTTGTTATTTTGAAAGTTCATGATTACCTTGCTAGTTTTCTTGAAGTATTATTGTCTCCACGTCAATAACAAACTATTGTTTTGAATCTAATGGATCTGAACATTCACGTCACATAAGAGGAGTTACAATGGACATCTATGCTAGGTAGCATGAAAGCATCAAAAATTCATTCTTTATCACTTCCCTACTCGAGGGCGAGTAGGAGTTAAGCTTGGGGAGGCTTGATACATCTCAAACGTATATATAATTTTTGATAGTTTCATGTTGTTATCTTGTCAACTTTGGATGTTTTATATACCTTTTATATCTTTTTTGGGACTAACTTATTAATTCAGTGCCAAGTGCCAGTTCCTGTTTTTTCTGTGTTTTTGACTCTTTGCTGATCTGATTTTGGAACGGAGTCCAAATGGAATGAAATGCCCGAAATAAATTTTTCCAGAACAGAAGAAGATCGGGGGACTTGAGGGCCAAGGCAGGGGGCCCACCGGGAGCCCACAAGCCGTGTTGCCGCGGCCAGGGGGGGCGGCAACCAGGCTTGTGGCCTCCCTGGCGCTCCCCTGCCCTAGTTCTTTGGCCTATAAATTACCTAAAATCCTAGAAAAAACCAGGGCGTCCACGAAACCACTTTATTGCCGCCGCAAGCTTCCGTTTCCGCGAGATCTCATCTGGAGACCCTTCCCGGTGCCGTGCTGGAGGGGACTTTGGAGTTGGAGGGCTTCTACATCAACATCATCACCTCTCCAATGACTCGTGAGTAGTCCACTTTAGACCTACGGGTCCGTAGTTAGTAGCGAGATGGCTTCTTCTCTCTCTTGGATCTTCAATACAAAGTTCTCCATGATCTTCATGGAGATCTATCCAATGTAATCCTCTTTGGCGGTGTGTTTGTCGAGATCCGATGAATTGTGGATTTGTGATCAGATTATGTATGAATTATATTTGAGTCTTTGCTGATTTCTTATATGCATGATTTGATATCCTTGTAAGTCTTTCCGAGTCTTGGGTTTTGTTTGGCCAACTAGATCTATGATTCTTGCAATGGGAGAAGTGCTTGGTTTTGGGTTCATACCGTGCGGTGACCTTTCCCAGTGACAGAAGGGACAACAAGGCACACATCGTCTTGTTGCCATCAAGGGTAACAAGATGGGCTTTCATCATAGATTTTATATTGTCCATCTACATCATGTCATCTTGCTTAAGGCGTTACTCTATTCTTATGAACTTAATACACTAGATGCATGCTCAATGGCGGTCGATGTGTGGAGTAATAGTAGTAGATGCAGAAAGTATCGGTCTACTTGTTTTGGATGTGATGCCTATAGATATAATCATTGCCATTGATAACGTCATGACTTTGCGCGGTTCTATCAATTGCTCGACAATAATTCGTTCACCCACCGTCTACTTGCTTTCATGAGAGAAGCCACTAGTGAACACTACGGCCCCTGGGTCTATTCACAACTATCGTCTCGACTTTTACTTTTACTTTGCTTTGTTTACTTTTTGCTTTCAGTTCTCACTTTGCAAACAATCTATAAGGGATTGACAACCCCTTCATAGCGTTGGGTGCAAGCTCTTTGTGTTTGTGGAGGTACTTGTGACTTGAACGCTCCTCCTATTGGATTGATACCTTGGTTCTCAAACTGAGGGAAATACTTACTGCCGCTGTGCTACATCACCCTTTCCGCTTCGAGGGAACACCAACGCAAGGCTCCAAGGCCGCGGGGGAATCCTTTGCATATTTGCCAAGGAAGTGCCTAAAGGCGTAGCCCGTAGCAGAAGGATTCCTGGCGACGTTGGCAGGGAAGGTCTTTTGTTGCCGTAGCAAGCCGCCTCATTCCGTTCCCTCTCCTCCACCAACAACTGAGTCGTTTTCTCCTTTGTGGCCCGAGCCGTTTGTGCCGCCACCCGATCCCTCTCCTTCAAAAAATCCTAAATAGCAGTCTGGGTTGTTGCCCTCTCTCTCTCTCTCTAAAGAGTAGCATGCAACACCACTCCTTGTTGTCATTGTAATCATCGATGGCCACACACACAATGTAATGGACGAAAGTTTTCTAAGTCCGTATAACTAACCTCGATGGCGAGATTGACTGGCCATGGATGAGGCCTTATCTCAGGATAGGAGATCGTCTGGCACACACTTTGATATCCAGGAGAGTGAGAGGACTACTTATCAGCCTATCTCCAATGGCTATCGAGCCATGGGGCCTCCTGCCACCAGATATCATCACTAGCTCTGGATCCAAAGGTTCGTGGATCATGTTAAAGTTCTCCCATTTCCTTGCCTCACCCTCCTCCTTGTATCTCATGAGCTTGTTGTGGGAGGAGATGTTGGTGAAATTCTCTGGATGATTGAGGTCAGACTCAGAGAATGCCTTGACCTTCTTGTTGGAGGCAGTATGGGCCATGCCATAGAGGTCGTACACCTCTGGCACCTCCGTGTTATTTTCATCTGCCTAAAACAAAGAAAAAAGTATTAGTAAAGGCCCCAAGCTAGCATGAAGAAAGAATTGCATGAATCATGAAGAAAACCACATACCCAGTTCCGTCCAAACTGAAATAAGTTGGCGCTTCCTTGATGGTGTGGCACACCAACCATTTGGGCACGTAGGTCCTTTGCATTGTCGTGCATGTCTCGACATTTTCATGTGCACCACTCATCCACCAATGCGTTCCAACAATCCATCTTATCCCACACACCATCTCGTGGGCATTTATAATTTAGTAAAGAGAAATTTGAGCGCTACACCTACGAATAAAATAAATAAAACTAACTACAAGGCCTTGAGAATAGGTAATTACCTTCATGTACTGCTCCTTCTTCAGGAACTTTTCGCGACATTCCAACTTGTCCTTCTTAATACTATGGGAGAGTAGTAGTCTCAAACAACTTGCGGCCGAGCCTCATGGCGTAAGTTCTATAATAGCCGCTTGCACTTGGCCTTGATAACCTTGGACGCCGCCTCCTCATATCCCTCGTCACACCTTTAGAAGGTCTGCAATCAAACGAGACAACACTCATTAGTAAAATAACTAGTTATATTGTTAGATTTAGATTGTGTACAAGGAGAAATTACCCAAAAGCTGTTGGTCACAATATCGGCCCTCGTGTGGCACAAGATACCATCGATCATCTCCTCTGGCGGGGCCTGGGCAGCCTTGTAGTGCTCTGATACGTCCATTTTGCATCATGCTTTCATGTTGATATTTATCGCTTTATGGGATGTTATATTACCTTGTGGTACCATACTTATGCCTTTTCTCTCTTATTTTGCAAGGTTTATTTGAAGAGGGAGAATACCGGCAGCTGGAATTCTGGACTAGAAAAGGAGCAAGTATGAGTCCTATATTCTGCGCAACTCCAAATGCCCTGAAAATCAACGTGGAATTTTTGGGAATATATAAAAAATACTGGGCGAAAGAAGTACCAGAGGGGAGCTATCAGGGCCCCACAAGCCTGGTAGCCCCCGCCCCCTTGGTGGCAGCTACACGGCTTGTGGGCACCCTGACGGCCCACTGGCCCCCCTCTTTTGCTATATGAAGGGTTTCGTTCCAAAAAAAATTAGTGTGGAGCTTTTTCGTGGATTCTCCGCCGCCACGAGGCGGAACTTGAGCAGATCCAATCTAGAGCTCCGGCAAGACGATCCTGCCGGAGAAACTTCCCTCCCGGAGGGGGAAATCGTCGCCATCGTGATCACCAACACTCCTCTCGTCGGAGGGGAGTCATCTCCATCAACATCTTCATCAGCACCATCTCATCTCCAAACCCTAGTTCATCTCTTGTAACCAACCTCCATCTCGCGACTCCGATTGGCACTTGTAAGGTTGCTAGTAGTGTTGATTACTCTTTGTAGTTGATGCTAGTTGGATTACTTGGTGGAAGAGTTTATGTTCAGATCCTTGACGCTACTCATTACACCTCTGATCATGATTATGATTATGCTTTGTGAGTAGTTACTTTTGTTCCTGAGGACATGGGATAAGTCATGCTGATAATAGTCATGTGAATTTGGTATTCGTTCGGTATTTTGATATGTTGTATGTTGTCTTTTCCTCTAGTGGTGTTATGTGAACGTTGAATACATAACACTTCACCATATTTGGGCCTAGAGGAAGGCATTGGGGAGTAATAAGTAGATGATGCGTTGCTAGAGTAATAGAAGCTTAAACCCCAGTCTATGCTTTGCTTCGTAAGGGGCTGATTTGGATCCACTAGTTTAATGATGTGGTTAGACGTTGTCTTAATTCTTTTTTCGTAGTTGCGGATGCTTGCGAGAGGGGTTAATCATAAGTGGGATGCTTGTCCAAGTTAGGGCAGTACCCAAGTGCCGGTCGACCCACATATCAAACTATCAAAGTAACGAACGCGAATCACATGAACATGATGAAACTAGCATGACGGAAATTCCCGTGTGTCCTCGGGAGCGTTTTTCCTCCTATAAGACTTTGTTCGGGCTTTTCCCTTGCTACAAAAGGGATTGGGCCACTTTGCTGCACCGTTGCTACTACTTTTTACTTGTTACTTTTCACTTGCTACGTTTCACCTGCTACACCATCACTTGTTACCGCTAGTTTCAATGCTTGCAGTTATTACCTTGCTGAAAACTATTTATCAGAGCCTTCTGCTCCTCGTTGGGTTCGACACTCTTACTTATCGAAAGGATTACGATTGATCCCCATTACTTGTGGGTCATCAAGACTCTTTTCGGGCGCCGTTGCCGGGGAGTGAAGCGCCTTTGGTAAGGAAACATTTATATACTTTGCTGAAATTTATTGTCACTTGTCACTATGGAAACTGTTCCTTTGAGGAATTTGTTAGGGGTATCTTCACCATGAACGGAAGCACGAGGAGTTGTTCCTCAACCTGAGGTACGTACTGAAAATATCTTTTATGAAATTCCTTCGAGTATGCTTGAGAAACTGCTGGCTAATCCTTTTACAGGAGATGGATCTTCACATCGAGACTTGCATCTCATCTATGTAGATGAAGTTCATGGTTTATTTAACCTTGCAGGTTTTCCCGAGGATGAGGTAAAGAAGAAAGTCTTTCCTTTATCTTTGAAGGATAAGGCGTTGACATGGTATAGGCTATGTGATGATACTGGATCATGGGACTACAATCGGTTGAAATTGGAATTTCATCAAAAGTTTTATCCTATGCATTTAGTACATCGTGATCGGAATTATATTTATAATTTTTGGCCTCGTGATAGGGAAAGCATAGCTCAAGCTTGGGGGAGGCTTAAATCAATGCTATATTCATGTCGCAATCATGAGCTCTCGAGAGAAATTATCACTCAAAACTTTTATGCTCAGCTTTCTCATGAAGATCGTACCATGCTTGACACTTCTTGTACCGGTTCTTTTATGAAGAAGGATATTGACCACAAGTGGAATTTATTGGAAAGAATGAAACGTAACTCTGAAGATTGGGAGCTTGAGGAAGATTTGAGGATTCCGGCGACTCGTTCATCCTGCCATGATGGGGCACCTATGCCTTGGAAGACGGAGGATCAGACTACTCCAACACCACCACCACCATCACCACCAAAGGAAGACAACTAAGCATTGGTATGGGCAATCCCCTTGGCTTTTGCCAAGCTTGGGGGAGTTTCCCTGGTATCGTATCACCTTTATATCTTTTGCTTTTACCTTTGTTTTAGTTCTTTCCTTTTCAGTTTTTATTTCTTCTCTTAGTGGAATAAGTCTTTAGTGTTTAGTTTGACTCCTTTGCCTTGTGTCTCCCCCGATGTATTCGAGCTTGCGAGCTATATAATAAAGAGTATCTTAGTCAAGGGTTTTGTTTTTTGCCGTGATCAAAAGAATTAAAAGAACGATAGCATGAAAGATCATGAGATGATCTTATGGAAAGTGATAGCTTCACATATAATAAGTATGATGATTGAAACTTGTTGAGAATAGACCAACATAGACCTCAGTCATTGCTGCAATTAATAAGAAGTAATAAGGAAAGAGAGGTTCACATATAAATATATCATCTTAGACACTTTCTATAATTGTGAGCACTCACCACACTATTACATGCTTAGAAGTAGATGTTGGACAAGGAAGACAACATAATGAATTGTGTTTGCTTGGTTCCAAACAATGTTATATGATTAGAGATCCCTTAGCATGTGACGATTGCTTCCACCTCACATTAGCCAAAACTCCCGCACCAAGTAGAGATACTACTTGTGCATCCATAAACCTTCAAACCAGTTTTGCCATGAGTGTCCACCATACCTACCTATGGATTGAATAAGATCCCTCAAGTAAGTTGTCATTGGTGCAAGCTATAAAAATTGCTCTGTAATATGTATGATCTATTAGTGTGTGGAAAATAAGATTTCTACGAACCCGTGATGAGGAAGACATAAAAGCGACAGACTGCATAATAAAGTTCTTTATCACAGGAGGCAATATAAAGTGACGTTCCTCCGCACTAAGAGGACACACATCCAAACCTCAAAAGCGCATGACAACCTCTGCTTCCCTCTGTGAAGGGCCTATCTTGTACCTTTACTTTTTGCCTTTGTAAGAGTCATGGTGATCTTCACCAATTCCTTATTTAGCCTTTTTCTTCATGAACGTCATATTCTTGGGAAAGATCTATACTCATATATCAACTTGGAGTTGAGTACTTATGGTTTATTATTGTTGACTTTACCCTTGAGGTAAATGGTTGGGAGGCAAAATTATAAGCCCCTATCTTTCTCTGTGTCCAACTGAAACTTTGATATCATGAGTACCACGTGAGTTGTAACAATTGTGAAAAACAAAAGAGATGATTGAGTATGTGGGTTTGCTTTACAAGCTCTTATTTGACTCTTTCTGATGTCGTGATAAATTGCAATTGCTTTAATGACTATGGACTGTTGTTGGCTACTTCTCGGTAAGGTTTTTGTTTCATACTTTGCTTTGTGAAGGAATTGTTAATTTCCCATAAGAATATTTATGATGTATTGTTGTTCTATGTGTGACCATGATGCCCTCATGTCCGTATTATGTTTTATAGGCACCTTCATCCCTAAACATGTGGACATGTTTATGGAACTTGGTTTTCGCTTGAGGACAAGCGAGGTCTAAGCTTGGGGGAGTTGATACGTCCATTTTGCAACATGCTTTCATGTTGATATTTATCGCTTTATCGGCTGTTATATTACCTTCTGGTACCATACTTATGCCTTTTCTCTCTTATTTTGCAAGGTGTATTTGAAGAGGCAGAATACCGGCAGCTGGAATTCTGGACTGGAGAAGAAGCAAGTCTGAGTCCTCTATTCTGCGCAACTCCAAATGCCCTGAAAATCAACGTGGAATTTTTTGGGAATATATAAAATATACTGGGCGAAAGAAGTACCAAAGGGGAGCTACCACGGCCCCACAAGCCTGGTAGCCGCCGCCCCTGGTGGCGGCTACACGGCTTGTGGGCACCCTGACGGCCCACTGGCCCCCCTCTTCTGCTATATGAAGGGTTTCGTTCCAGAAAAAATAGTGTGGAGCTTTTTCGTGGATTCTCCGCCGCTACGAGGAGGAACTTGAGCAGATCCAATCTAGAGCTCCGGTAGGACGATTCTGCGGGGAAACTTCTCTCCCGGAGGGGGAAATCGTCGCCATCATCATCACCAATACTCCTCTCGTCGGAGCGGAGTCATCTGCATCAACATCTTCATCAGCACCATCTCATCTCCAAACCCTAGTTCATCTCTTGTAACCAATCTCCGTCTCGCGACTGTGATTGGCACTTGTAAGGTTGCTAGTAGTGTTGATTACTCTTTGTAGTTGATGCTAGTTGGATTACCTGGTGGAAGAGTTTATGTTCAGATCCTTGATGCTACTCATTACACCTCTGATCATGATTATTATTATGCTTTGTAAGTAGTTACTTTTGTTCCTGAGGACATGGGATAAGTCATGCTTATAATAGTCATGTGAATTTGGTATTCGTTCGGTATTTTGATATGTTGTATGTTGTCTTTTCCTCTAGTGGTGTTATGTGAACGTTGACTACATAACACTTCACCATATTTGGGCCTAGAGGAAGGCATTGGGGAGTAATAAGTAGATGATGGGTTGCTAGAGTGACAGAAGCTTAAACCCCAGTCTATGTGTTGCTTCGTAAGGGGCTGATTTGGATCCACTAGTTTAATGCTATGGTTAGACGTTGTCTTAATTCTTCTTTCGTAGTTGCGGATGCTTGCGAGAGGAGTTAATCATAAGTGGTATGCTTGTCCAGGTAAGGGCAGTACCCAAGCGCCGGTCCACCCACATATCAAACTATCAAAGTAACGAACGCGAATCACATGAACATGATGAAACTAGCATGACATAAATTCCCGTGGGTCCTCGAGAGCGTTTTTCCTCCTATAAGACTTTGTTCGGGCTTGTCCCTTGCTAGAAAAGGGATTAGGCCACTTTGCTGCACTGTTGCTACTACTTGTTACTTGTTACTTTTCACTTGCTACGTTTCACCTCGCTACACCATCACTTGTTACGGCTACTTTCAGTGCTTGCAGTTATTACCTTGTTGAAAACTGTTTATCAGAGCCTTCTGCTCCTCATTGGGTCCGACACTCTTACTTATCGAAAGGACTACGATTGATCCCCTATACTTGTGGGTCATCATGCTCCCAGCTAAATCCTAGTGTAGGAACCTCACCCTCACCGGGCAACGTCAGAAACCCCGGGAAATTTTGCTGACAAAGCACACCAAGGACAATGTTCAGCTTGCGGACTCCAAGGGGGTGATCCTAACCCCTACAGTATTACAAGGTCAACACATTATATATTTGAAGAACTTTGAAGGCAAAAGGTACAAAAAGAGTAAATGCACTTACTTCTCCCGTTTAGGCCTAATCACCGACCTCTGCTCGTGGGTCGCCGGCATGGCCGGGAGACGTGTACTACCACACTGGTACACGGTGACCCCTGCAACCACCTCGCCCTAACTATCAGTACACTCATCACCGCCACCATCAGCATGGGCACCCGGACCCTCGGTCCGATCCGGCCAGGTACCCATCCACACGTCTCCTCATTGGTCGAAGCGTCTAGGGCGGGAGTCTCCTGGGACGTAGCCCCTAGTACAGGAGTCTCGTGGGCCGAAGCCTTTAGAACCGGAGTCTTGTGGGCCGAAGGACCGTCAACCCGAGGCTCCTGGTACAGAGTACCCGTAGCCTCCACCTCAAACGGGTCCACTCTAGTAGTCCTGTGCTTGGGTGAATGAGCTGGGGGGGGGGGGGTGGCGAGGACGGCGTAGCAGTCCGCCTAACTCTCCTGCGACCATATCCTGCACCCTTCGCCTTCTTCCCTACCCGACCTCCTCTCTCGGTTGGCAATGACGCCGACGAAGAAGCACCCTCAGGTGTCCCCAGACTGTTTGCCAACACTCTGTAGAGAGATAGGGGTGGAATGGAAGGACCCCTCCCGCAGGCCGCCGATGAGGAAGTACCCGTCGAGCGATGTGGACCCACGCCCACCATCTTTCAACACCTCGCATGAAAAAGAGTAAAATAAATTAGTACAACATAAAAAATTGAATACAACACATGAATAATAATATGTACATATATAATTTAAGTTGGGATGCACACAAACTAATAATAGTCTGGATCGTCTACATATGCTCCGGGATGAATAAATGCATCGTCATCACTATAACGCATGTCGTCATGAATGACGTGCTCATCGGGTTCAACAGCATCAACATGTGGAAGGCCTTTCTGTAATCGGTCAAGCATTGACAGGTCATCAACATCAGTAACCTCTTCTAGTTCCGGCTAAGGGGTGAAGTCAGATTAATGATCCGATTCATTATCGATATCTACTTCCATGTTCTTGGGTGAAGTAGAGCGGTTCTTGAAATGTTTCTTGGAAATACGTGTTTCTTGCGAAAATTCTCCATCATATGTGTCTGGGTTAATGTGAAGTTTATAATACTCTTCATTGGGGGGAGGTGCTCTAGTATGTGGTGGCACTTTATAAACAACATCCCAACCATTCAGATTCTCATCAGTTTGGCAGGCCCACGGTAGATAGAAAACTTGGGTCGCCTGTTGAGCCATAATATAGACATCGGGAACATCTAAATGGGTGCTTTGTTTGATTTCGACTAGCACAATATGTTCATGAGTCCTTCTAGTCTCCTTTGGCTGGAACCAATAACATTTGAAGTCTACGACGTTCGGCGGGTTTTCACCATAGAATTGAAGTTCATAAATTGCTTGTACTCTTCCATAATACTCGGTACCTCCTTCGCCGATAGCAGAGACACCACAATTTGTAGATTTCTGGTCGGGCATAGATAGATCTTTGCCAAAGGTACGAAAACGATACCCGTTGATGTTGTATTTATCAAATGAACGGACCTTATAGTCAAAACCATTAGCGCCTTGTATCAATTCAACATCCATAGACTCTAAATTAGCCTACAAGTTTAATACGAAATGATTGTTGCATTAGATGCAAATTAGACAAAGAAATGAAATGGTCCATTATTGATAATTACCGTTTGTTTGAACCAAGAGATGAAACCAGGATAGCCACCTCCACTACAGGAATCATCTATTTTGATGATTGGTATAATCTTTGCCGTCAGCAAATCGTCAGGGCAGACGGCAAATGGGAAGTTTGCCGTCATGGGCAGACGGCAAAGAGCTACTATCGCCAAAAATCGTGAAAAGCAGACGGCAAAAAAGCATCAATAATACTAATTGCAACCTGTAATTTTTCATGCTGAAGCAGGTGGTCTCCCTAGTCTTCTCCCTAGTCTTCTCCCTATGCACTTGAGAAATAATTAAAGACAACTAGGGAAGTTGATTACTGGAGCAAGTGGAAAGTTCATCAATTGCAACCTGTAATTTTTCATGCTTGTCTTCTCCCTAGTTTTATCCTTAGTCCAAGGAAAACGTGTGCTTATAAAATTACTAGAGAAAGTGGATCTAGATTATAAAATTCAACCTGTAATTTTTCATGCTTGTCTTCTCCCTAGTCCAAGGAAAACGTTTGCTTTTTCAAAGGTAGATACACACCATATCATCTATACTAGTGGCTAGGACGCGCCCAGGGCGCGTCTCTTGAGGCGGTTGTCTGATCTAATTCTTGATAGCACTTATCTACACTTATTTAAATATAGGTGAATGTACTTTATTTGCTAAATTCAACCTTCAGAGGAGTTCTCTTCAGCGAGAAGACAGACAATCCGACATACACGTGTAGATTCTTAGATAAATATATGGTTTCTTCTCATATGTGGAACTCCACTACAGAAATAAGACCACCAACTTACATTATACGTTTTCCAAGCTGATGGCATACACCCGCATCTGCATCCTTTATGCTACCTTCCACATCGTCGCAAATATATATAAAAGAGCCCAACATGCACCTGCCTATACGAGAGTGGATTTTTTAGAAGGGTTGATTATTTCTGCTATTTGTTTCACCTGTAACGATCAGTTGAAACAGATTCAGCAAATCATGTATTCACATGGCATATAGTCATGCAGAGACCCACTTGCATTTTAGCCGGAATTTTTTCAAAACAATGGTTTGACAATGCACACATAGCAGTTTCAGAAACCGAAACTTTCAATTCTTTCTTACTTTGAGAAATAATGGTGTATCAACACGTGAGTACCAAAGCAATACAAATGCATTTAAAAAAGCAATGCAAATTGATACTTGGCAACACAAGAGCTCAAGGCATCATAGAAAATAAACACAAACAGAGTACGTAATTATCTGATTTTCTCAATCCACGCTCTTCGTCACCAATTCTTCATGCCAAAGCATTAAGTATTGAACCAAAATATAGAGCTAAGATAGTGCAAGTGAAAGTGATACGATTATAGGACATGATGAAATCAGGAGTTTTTAAAGGGAACAAGAATCACTTCTATGTATGATCTCACAACATTATCTTCCTGCAGTACAATAATATTGTAATGAGAAAAGCAAAACAAAATATCTAAAACTTTCAAGATAGCACATAGTCTATATTTACCTTGAAATTTTCTAGCTTTGGTGACACAAACATTGGATCCATTTTGGGGTATATTCCACTAGAATTAAACTCTGGAAAGCAAACCAAAGTTATAACTTGGTCTTGAATTGACGTTTGTTCTATGACCAACATTGGGTCTGCTCTTAGCATGATTGGCCTTCCACCAATCCAGTCTAGCAAAAAGGAACATATACTAAGTAAGAACTACTGGAATTAAAAAATAATTTGATATACAGCAGAATCACTGAGTAAAAGAAATAACTTCAAAGGAGTGATAGAATAGTAGATAGATATCCTTCATGAGAAGCCTAGATAATCAACATACCTTTTTTGCACGGAAAAACAGTTTTCTGCGTGTTTTGTTAATAAAGGAGGAAATAATTTAATAATCTCCTTGTTTCTACCTTGAAATAACATAAGATAACTCTGTACTTATTTGGTTGATTTAGGCAGAAGTAGCTGATCTGATAAGCTTGTTGTTGAAAAAATCATACACAAAATGACCCGGATTACATTCAACATGTAAGAGCTCTCTTAATTCCACGTCCGATAGACATAAGAGATCTCCTGTCTTCTAGCTCTGTCAGCAAGATTGTGAGCAAGCTTGTTCTGGTCCCTACCGATCCAAGCTTGTGAGCAAGTGCTTCAGGGCCTCTTTAGTGTCAGAAAAAACAGTGAGCATCATGGACCTATTAGTCGTATCTTGTTTCAGACCCTGCACCAACAACCGACAGTCTAACTCGATACTGATTGCACGGTGCACCATCTAACAGACCGACCGGTCCACGTTTTCTTAGAACCGAGAAAACTTAAACACAGAAGTATCGAACCGTTCGGTTCCGGGGGAACCGAACGCCTACCCTGGCAAGCGATTGATAGTTCACCTTCATGATGAATTCCAAGATTGGTTCTTGGTTGTTGCATGCGACGCACGCTCATGGTTGCGTCCTTGTGCATGCCTACGCCTGCAGGTTCTCCCTTCGTGTGTGGCGGCTCTCTTTGTATGGGTTCATCTGTATTTTTGTTTCTTCTTTTGTCATCGTTATCAATCTATTCCTACTTGTAATGAAACATGTCCGATCACCATGCAGTTTCCAGTTATGTTTTTTATTTGTGAGTCTCCCTGCTTGAAGATTTTCTGTGTGTTCCTCAAATTTTATTGTGTGCCAAGAACTGGATAACCTTTATTTAGGGTGTGCCAAAATCTGACATATGTGCATGACTTCATCTTGTAGGTTGTCATACGGATGTTCTTCGGACTTCGATATTGAGATGAAGACAGTTATCGTAATGCCAAATATTATGACATGGATTGTATATATGATGTTATATATATGGTGTATATATATGTAGTAATGCCAAATATTATGACATGGATTATGGATGCTATATATATGATGTATGGATTATGGATGTGTTATATGTTGTATGGATTAATGATGTTATATATACAATGTATGGATTATGGATGTTATATATATGATGTATGGATTATGGATGTTATATATATGATGTATGGATTATGTTATATATATATATGCTCTATGGATTATGTTATATATATACATATGCTGTATGGATTATGTTATATATATATATGCTGTATGAATTATGTATATTTATGCTCTTTGCTGTCATGTTCATGACATCAAACAAAATGTCATATTTTGCTGTCATGTACACGCTAGGAAGACGGCAAACAATAGACCATATTTTGCTGTCATGTATAGGTTAGGAAGATGGCAAAAAATGCCATATTTTGCTGTCATGTACGGGGTGAGGAAGA
Organism: Hordeum vulgare subsp. vulgare; assembly: GCF_904849725.1. Lineage (NCBI taxonomy): Eukaryota > Viridiplantae > Streptophyta > Magnoliopsida > Poales > Poaceae > Hordeum > Hordeum vulgare. The sequence goes on from NC_058522.1 coordinate 225,005,426, forward strand.
AGGCAAAAAAGGCTAACATCGTCCGTTAGCTAGGCCGTTCCATCTTCTCACCATTGTTTTGCCGTCTACCAAAGTAGCTGACGGCAACATAATTCCACTAACGGCAATTTTTTTGCCGTCTGGTGTCCGGGCTGCTGACGGCAAAGACGCCCTTTGTGGGCACATGGTCTGACGACATTATTTGCCGTCATGGGCTGACGACACAAATTTTGCCGAATGTAATTCGCTCTTTGCCATCTTTAGCGTCCTGATAGCAAAAGCTCGATTCCTGTAGTGCTCCATGCTTTGCCAGAAGCTGATACTCTTTGACGAAATCATATTGGATCACCGCTCCATTCGAGAATTTGGCGACATATCGACTGTATCAAATATCTAGGAATAAGAGTAGTTCAAAGGGATTAGAAGTTGTGTAAAAATGTACCGATAACTTACCTGATGTACGGCCACACTTCTGTTAGGTTGTTGAAGATATACAACAAAATGGTCCGCCATTCTTCGACACCCAACGTTATTGGTTTTGAAGCACCGGCTGACACGAGCTTCCCTTTGAATAGGCTAAGGTTGGATCCACCTTTTTAGGGTCGCTATCATTGTACCGAGGCTTCAGATTATGCAAATGACAATTTCTGGCTTCGTAGTGTGCCGTCACGAAGTTTTCTACCTCATCAATAATGATTGCTTCAGCCATCTATGCTTCAATTCTACTTTTTATTTTTCCATTTTGCTCGAAGCGTCTTCTTTATCCTCTCGGTTGCAAAGCACCAACAATTTTGCATGGGCTCACCCAATCTTCCCTCGGACGGATTAAAGAAGCCCGATGGAAAGATCTTCTCTAACTTGTAGAGCAACTTTGGCGCCAACTCCTCCATGTCATCTACCACGCCATGTGATAGTTCTTTCGCACAAAGAACACAGAAGAAATAGCTCAGCTCTGCCAGTATTAGCCATTCATCCTCATGAATAAAGCCACGTAACATCACCGACATTACCTGCTCAAGCCATATGTGCTAATCATGACTCTTGAGACCAAATATTTTCATTTTTTCAAGACTCGCTCCCCTCTTTAGGTTCGCTGCATACCCATGGGGGAACATCAAGTACATTTTGACCCACAAGATAATTTCCATCATAGCTGGCCTTCCAAGATTGAACCAGTCCCCCTTTCCTTTCGATTGTCGCAAGTGTTGTAAAGGTCTATGACATAGAGTCTCTTGATCGACTCTAGCCTTAGGATTATCCTTTGACTTCCCCTCTGTGCCGAACAATGTACCAAAAATGGCCTCTCCAATATTCTTTTCAGCATGCATCATGTCGATGTTGTGGAAGAAGGAGGTCTTTGAAGTAAGGCACATCCCACAAGCATGTATTGTGAGTCTAGGCGTGTTTTTAAGTATACCCCTTGAAATATCCTGGACATTCTAGATTAGGCTCGAGAGCGTTTAACTAATCCAGGATCTGTTGGCCTGTCAATGTAGGTGGTGCCGAGTTTTTCACAACTTTACCTTTGATAAAGTTCTTCTTGTGTTTCCTGAACTGATGGCGAGGATCCAAGAACTATCTATGCAAGTCAAAGAAAGAATACTTTCGACCCGCGTGCAACCAATGAAACTGAAGACCTGCCTTGCATGTGGGACAGGGGAACCTTTCATGCACACATCAGCCAGCAAATAACACATACGCCGACAAGTCATGCATCGAGTACGTGTACTAGACATGCATTTCGAAGTTTTATTTTCTAGCAGTGTCGTATGTCTTGAACCCATTATCCCAAGCTTCTTGCAATTCATCCTTACGGGACTGCATGTACACATTCAAATTCTTCCCCGGATAGTTGGGCCCTGGAATTATCAACGTCAGGAATATGTTCTTTTTAGCATATCTGTCCGGGGGTGGGGGAGATTGAGTGGAATGACAAATACAGGCCAACTACTGTATTTGGTTGCCGTCATACCAAAGGGATTGAACCCATCCATGGCAACGCACACTCGAGGATGCGTTGGATTTGCTGCTTTATCCAGATGTAATGGATCGAAGTGCTTCCACGCTTCTGCATCCATGTATGTTCCGACATCTTATTCCCATCTGCATCTAGTTTGGTTATTTTGCCCAATCTGTGCCATGTCATCTGTCTGGCCGTCTCTTCGACCATGAAAATACGTTGAGGCCTTACTATGATTGGCATATACCGAAGAATATTAAATGTGATTTGGGCTATCTCTTCGCACACATACCATTGTGTACCACAACATGCCTGGAAGACTTGCAAATGGGCAATAGTTCAAGTCCGCATACTCAAGCCTAAATAAGGCACATCCTTTCTCACATGCATGTATCTTCTCATACGACATTTGAAGTACATGAAGTATTTTTTCCGACTGGTACAGTTTTGCATGCATGACATGGCCTTTGGGTAGAAAGTGTCCAAATAGTGTCATCATCGCATCGTAGCATTCTCTTCCCAAGTTGAATTGAGCCTTGAGAGCCATTACTTGTGCAATGGCATCCAGCTGACAAAGCTCAGTGTGCTCCTGGAGAGGATGTTTTGAAGACTCCAACATTTCATAGAAGGCCTTTGCAGATTCGTCCATCTCATCGTTCGAATCTCGAGCATCATCAAAGTCTTGCACCATGTTCTCGATCCCGGTACCATGCTCGTTCGTGCGATGATGTACCACCTTAGCTCTGTTGCGTTGGGTAGACTCACCATGAAATGTCCACATCGTATAAGCAGACATAAAACCCCTCCTCCGTAGGTGTTTACCCATTTCATCTTGTGTCCTCTTTTTAAAGTTGTCGTACCGAGGACAGGGGCACCAATTTGTTGTTTGTCCATTTCCAAATGCGGCTTTCACAAACTCCTTTGTTTTTGTAAACCATTCTTTGGTCATCTGTTTCTGACTAGTGTGACTGGTGTACATCCACGCACAATCACTCATCTTGCCTAGCTACTAAACACACAAGAAATATATATGTAATTCAGCATATATATTCATGAGTTAATCAAGTTTGTCAGTTTTATTACATCCATGAACCTTACACGCTAATAGGTATAAATAGGTCCTAATCCCACCGAGTATGTGTAGATTGGGTTTGTTATCCCATGCTCTTCTCCATATCCTACGCAAAATTTCGGCACCACATCCTTGTTGTTCTCGTGATACACGTCTTGGCAATAAATGGAGAGGATGTTTACCCAGAGAATAACAGGGAGGCACTAACGAAATTATGTGTTGGATCCAGAGCAGAGCATATGGGAAAATGAACCCAATCTACACATACTCGGGCTGTCCATGGATAACGTTGGACATTTCTGAAGAATCACGATTATAAATATATGCAAATGCATGCATATTTATAACTGTAACACTTTCGAACGAGAGACGCATATTCGTCACACATACTGATGATTTAATGCACCTATATCTTGCAAGTTTCATTGGCACGAAGACCGACCCACAACAAATGAAGAGGGTGGAGGAGATTCCATTTGTGCTCACCCACGAACGCAGGGGCGGAGCTCATCGAACGCACGGGGAGGTCCTCGAACACCACACCCTCGCAGTGACGAAACAACTGCACATGTAAATCCACCTGATCAACACAAATATTTTGTTTTTTATAACAAACTCGGAAAATATATGACCTAAATCATAATTTACAAAACTATGACCCCGGCGGCCTCTCGAAGGCCGAAGAGGACCTTTTCGGTTAACAGGAGGCCGAAGCAGTGTCGGGGGTCGCGGTGAGTGGCATCAGGGGCGGCGTATTAACAGCTGCGCGGGGGATTGTAATGGCGATCTATCAGTGACATCTTCCCGTCACCACATGCAGGTGCAGGTGCGTTGTGTCGTGCCGAGGTGTTAGTGTGTCGTGTAAGGGTGTCTGGGTGTCATGTCGGGCTGTCAGGGTGTCATGTTGGGGTGTGAGGGCGTCGTGTCGGGGTGTCATGTAAGGGTGTCGGGGTGCCGTGTCAGGGTGTCAGGGTGTGGTTTTCTTATTCTTCTTCCCATTCTTTTTTGTCTTCTTCCTTTTCTTCTTCCTCTTCTTCGTTTTCATCATCTTCTTCTTTTTCCTCTTCTTTCATTTCTTCTTCTTCTTCTTCTTCTTCTTCTTCTTCTTCTTCTTCTTCTTCTTCTTCTCCTTCTGCTCCTTCTTCTTCTCCTCCTCCTCCTCCTCCTCCTCCTCCTCCTCATCCTCATCCTCCTCCTCCTCCTTCTTCTTCTTCTTCTTCTTCTTCTTCTTCTTCTTCTTCTTCTTCTTCTTCTTCTTCTTCTTCTTCTTCTTCTTTTTTCTTCTCTAGCTCCTCCTCTTCTCCTTCTTCTTCTCCTTTTTCCTCTTCTTCGTCTCCTCCTCTCCTCTTTTTCTTCTTATCCTTCTATGACAGCCCAAGACTGACGCTCCAGAAGATTCCCCTTTTGCTCCGTTGCTGCCGTGTGATTTATTTGGTAGTTCCATTCATCATCGCATCATTTGCATCATCCGCATTGCACCGGCACTCTGTTGCTGCCAGTTTTAAAAACTTGCATCCGTTATTAGTTGTCGGTTCTCTCCGTTATTCGTCGTTGAGCGTTTTGTGCCCGAACACACACGCACGCGCCCGCGACACTTTAAAAAATATATTGTTTTTAAAATTGCGTATAAAATATTCTTGAATTGGGTTGAAACTTGGCGTGCGGTCTTTATATATTGTAGGTAGGCCGCATGCCAATTTTCGTCGCAATCGGAGCTCGTTTGATAAATGTATCGTTCATTATATAGTGGCACTATAGCCGGTTTAATTTTCGGATGTTTTTCGGTGTTTAAAAATCCCGCGCGAGGCCGCAAACCTCCCTCTCATCTCAGCCCAACACCATTCTACACAGCCCACTAGCCCAGCCTAGCCCTACCCGCGACTGAGGCCGTCCGATCGTGATCGCGTGGTTGAAAATGGTGCGAACCCCTAACCCTAGCTATCCTACTATATATAGAAGTTCCCCTAGCCTTTTTTGGACAAACCCTAAAATCTAGGGATCTGCCCCATCCAAGGCACCGCCACTCCAGAAATGCCCTCGGGATCCATCCATGCCAACCTCCACCTCTTCCCCGATTGTGATCCAGCCAACCCCCCCAAAAGCTAGCCCGTTGTCCACCCATGTTCGTCGGATCTAAGGAGCCAATGGCCACCAGCAGCCCGCATGACCGAGTGCCTCGACACCGCATGCCGTGCCTCGATCCAGAGAGTATCGGGAGTTACGCCAGTCCCGGCGCCATGCGTAAGCACCACCGTTGACCAGCTCTGGAGTCGGCCGCCGGACGCATGCCAGCGATCGCCACCCTTGCCCTCTCTCCCCGTCGCCCCATCTCTTTTTCTCATCTCTCCCTCTCACTCATGCAGGAACAGCCCCGCATGGCTACCGGCTGTTGGAGCCGCCGCCGCCGCCCCGAGCTCGAGGTTGCCCCGTGCCTCTGCCTTCGGGAATGGATGCCCCAGCCCTGGATCAGCCCGTGCTTGCTCTCGGACTGGATCGCCTCGCCCTAGAGACGCCGTACGTTGCTTTATTCTTCCCATCGCACACCCGCACTTGCGTCTCCAGCGCCAACAGTTTACAGTTTTCTTCAGTCAGCGTATGGGTATGGTTCATCTCGCATAGTCATCGTTTGTGTACCAAAGTCGACCGTCGACCATCTGGTCTGCGCCCTTGTGTACCACCATCAGGTCCTGGGTTCGAGTCCCAGGCACCCCTATTTTTGTTTGTGGTATTTTACATTTTGCTTGCACACATGCTTCATTTTGTCTGCAGCCGCTCCCTGGCCACGATAACGGATCTAGCCTAGTGTGCAACGCCACAGTAAGATACCCAGACAACCAGGGATCGAATCCCTGGAAGCTTTTTTTTTCGTTGCTTCGATATTTTATGAGAGAATAGCTCACCCAGTGCACATCATAGTAACCCTGCGCCCTTTGGACCTGCTGGGCCGTGCCCTGTATCGGCCCGTTGTGTTTTTTTCTTTTCTACAACCTACAATTTATCTTTTTTTTTCTTCAGAATATGCATATTTTTAAAACACCCGTAGATTTTAAACCGTGCGTTGGATCGCAACAAGTTATATATGTAACTTGTCTAGAATTTCACGTAGATTAAGAGTTTCCAACTTTCATGCATGATAAAAATAATTAAACATGTTGTTTGCATCGTTTGCGTGTCGATGTGTTAAACACGGTTTAGGTCATAGTTATTTAACTGTAGCTCCGTTGGAGATGAGCCATATATGTAAATGGACCAGAACAACGTGTAGTTTCACATGAGTGACACTGTTTTTCCGTTTAACAAACATAAAATGTGATTATGATAAATCTGGACAGAATTAAAATTTAATGCGTGGGGTCATTTCGGAGATGCTATGTGTCGTTTCCGGCCTCATTTAAAATGCCTAGATAGGTAGTTTTATTTGAGCTTCACCCTTTGCCATGTAAATAAAATTTTAATATTTCCGTGTTAATAAACGGGAGTGAACTAAATAATTAAACGTCGAGTTTCGTCAATATGCAATGAGTTGCAAACTGAGCTTCACTTAATGTATAGTGGTTGCGTGATGTGATTTGCCATGCCATGCCTTGCATAATTAAACTAAACATGCATAATATTAGGGTGTGCATCATGTCGTGCATGTGTTGTGGTGAATATCGGTCTTGATTCTTGTTTCCGGTTTGCTTCGTCTTAATAGAGTTCCGCAAGCGTGTCCGAATGTGAGGATCTGTTCGACTACGTCGGTTCGTCTGCTTGACGGAGTCGTTCTTCTTTCCCCAGATATCGTTAGTATCATCCCCATGCTAGTTGTTTCGTTTCTATCATTATGTCTCGTTGCCTACCACTTGTTAAATATCAGCCTCCCAACATTGCCATGAAAACCTTTAACTGTTCTACAAGCTAGCAAACCATTGATTGGCTATGTTACTGCTTGCTTAACCATATGTTAGCATTCTAATTGTAGGTGCAGTTGCTTCCATGTGATAACATGGGTTCCTTATCATATCACCCTATTAATTGCTAATTATTTAATGCACCTATATACTTGGTAAAAGGTGGAAGGCTTGGCCTTTCTAGCCTCGTGTTTTGTTCCACCTTTGTCGCCTTAGTTTCGTCTACCGGTGTTATGTTCCATAAATGTACACTCCTAACATGCTTGGGGTTGTTATGGGGACCCCTTAGATTCTCGTTTTGGGATAAAGCTCGTCTGGCAAGGCCCAACATTGGTACTATATTTGCCCAACATAATAATTCTGATAATACCGAAAAAGATAGGGCGTCATGAAACCGAGGAGTAATTCTACATAATACAGGGAGGGCCAATGCTAATGGTGTTGATCCAAAACAGAGCCACTTGCGGGGCCACCCGGGGCAACTCGGGGATGTCTATCCGGCCACCATACATAGTGCTCACCCGTTGTGTCTTGAGAATGAGATACGCGGCTCCTATCGGGATCGTCCACACGCCGGGTGGCCTTATTGGACTTGTTTTACCTTTCTCGAGCGTCTCGTGCGAGGGATTCCGAGAATGCTTTGGGTTATCTCGAGGTCGAGGTTTTCCAATAGGAACCCGAGGAGATCACGGGTTTCCCTGATCGAGGTCATTCCGTCGCACCGTGTGGTAGTTTGTGATGGACTAGTTGGAGCGCCCCTGCAGGGTGAAATCTTTCGGAAAGCCGTGCCAGCAGTTATGTGGCAACGTGGAAACTTTGTTTAACGTCCTGTTCTAGATAACTTGAAGTTAACTTAATTAAAACTTGCCAACTGAGTGCGTAACCGTGTCTGTCTCTTTCGTGAGCTCCTTCTCTGAACGAGGACACGACGGGGTTATGTCTGACATAAGCAGGTGTTCAGGATCATTCATTTGATCATTACTAGTCCACGTCCGCTATGCGTAGATCACCCCCCTCTTTTATCCTTGTACTCGTAAGTTATCCACCACAAATAAATGCTTATTCGCTTGGTGCAGCCTCACCACTTAACTATAGCTCACCCAATAAGCTTTGCTAGTCTTGATACCTTTGGAAATGAGATTGCTGAGTCCGTGTGGCTCACAGATTACTACAACACCAATTGCAGGTACATGTAAAGAGTACTTGACGCGAGCTCGTTGATTGTTCATTTGGAGTTTCTTCTTCTTCTTCACCGATTTAGGATGGGTTCCACACCGGTAGCCTGGGAAAGCAAGAACGGACGTCGTTCTTTTATCGTTTGTTTTCATCCATAGATGGACCCTGCTCTTCTTCATGATGATTGTACTGATGTGACTCTGATGTAGCTGGTGGCGAGTGTAAGCCAACTCCTTATACTCATCTTTTCAGTACATGTACTGGTAACGATATCCATTCTTGCAAAACGACGAGATGCGTTTCTATACCTGTCGAGGCCTCGCGCCAAAATAAGGATAGGAATGCATCTTGGGCGTTAAACCTTCTTCTTCTTCTTATTATTATTATTATTATTATTTTTTCTTCTCCTCCTCCTCCTCCTCGTCCTCGTCCTCCTCCTCCTCGTCCTCCTCCTCTTCTTCTTCTTCTTCTTCTTCTTCTTCTTCTTCTTCTTCTTCTTCTTCTTCTTCTTCTTCTGCTTCTTCTTCTTCTGCTTCTTCTTCTTCTTCTTCTTCTTCTTCTTCTTTGTTGTCGTCTTCTTCTTCTTCTTCTTCTTCTTCTTCTTCTCCTTCTTTTCTTATTCTCCTCCTCCTTTTCTTTTTCTTCTTCTTCTTCTTCCTTTTTTCCTTTATCCTCTTATTTTACTTAATTATTCTTCTTTTCTTCTTATTTTTTCCTCTTACTTCTTCCTCTTCTAATTATCTAAATCTGAACCTAAAACTAAACCTAGCACAAACCTAAACCAAATACTAATTACCCTAAACCTAAATAGTAATAAAATAAAAGATAGTAAGAAAGGTCACCTTGAGAGAGCCGGTGGTGGTTGTGGGGGTCGACGCCGGAAGGGGGGATCAGCGGCGAGGGGGCGGCGCGGGGGCGCCGACGTTGGGAGGGGCGGTGCGGGGAGGGGGGCGGCGGATGGAGGGGGCAACGCAAGGAGGGGCCGATGCGGGAGAGGTGGCGGTGCCGGGGAGGTGGCCGGCATGGGGAGGGGGCGATGCCGGGAGGGGGGAGCTGCGGGGAGGGGGTAGCGAGGGGGAGCCGGTGACAGGAGGGGGTGTCACGGGGTGGGGGCGGCTTGGTTGTGGGGGTGGCGCGGTGGAGGGGGGAGCTGCGGGGAGGGGGGCGGCACGGTGGTGGTGGTGTGGCGACATGAGGAGGAGAGGGAGAGAGGTGTGGATCAGGGAGAGAGAGAGTGGGGATGAGGGGAGAGAGCATATGGGGGGTAGGGAGATGGAACGCCAGCTGTTAGTGGTCATCCCCTTTGCCGACCGCCTGGGGATCAAGCTAACGGAAAGAGGTTTAGGCAGACGGAAAAGAGGGTGTGGGTAGACGACAAAGAGGCCCGTGATGGCAAAGGTGACAGCCCAAGCTACGCTGACTCTTTGCCGTCTGCTTGGACCATCTTTGCCATCATCCATTTCTTTTTCGTTTGCATGGTCCATCTTTGCCGTCCACGAGCACACGACAAAGAACACACTGATGGCAAATTGTATCTTTTCCATCAGTGAGTTCGTTGCCGTCAGTTTGCTCGGAGCTGACGGCAAAGAGTCTCTTTGCCATCAGGGAGCAAACGACAAAGATCACGCAGGTGGAAAATTCCCTAATTACTGTAGTGGGTTATCAGAATAAATATGTTGAGCCTTGTTCGGCATGTTAACTTATGCATTCATAACTCAGAAAATCATATGTGTCTTTGAGTTGTCCCTCTTCAGTTGTATTTTAACTTTCATCTATGAGTGGATAGTCAAGAGTATGTCATGCATTTGTGTTATAGATGCCAATTATTCTTGTGGTCTCTCAAGCAACTCTATCTCAAAATGTCTAGGAGAAACAAACTCCAGTATCTCATCAATTTCTTGGATCATGTTAAAGGAGTTGTATTCCGCAGATGAAAATGCCAATCCAGTTTCGGTTCTGTTCTACCTTGGAGTATTACCCTCCTTATGTCAATATTTTCATGAGAGTTGCACCACCTTTTATGAACTCTTGATATAGTGATACTTCTTGCCATCATTATTCATTCCTTGGCCCCCATGTTTTTTGTAACTGGAACACCGACAAATGAACCGTGATGTGTGAATTCAATATTTCTAGCAACCCTCTTGCTTGGAAGTTCATAGGCAATAATTTCACTCGTAGTGTGATGGTTATTGAATCATCATTCTAAGATTGCTCGCGCTACCTAGTCCATCATTCTTTGATCAACGAGTTAGGATCGTGTCGATCATTTGCTCTTTTGATCATGTCGTCTTGCCATGAAAAGCAAGATTATCCTCGAACTTAATAAAATATTAGTAGCTCGTGATTTTTTGAATATCATCTCGGAAGTGTTACTAGTTTGTCCCTTGACCGTTACATTGAGTTCGTGATCAAGTTGGTTTTCATGTAAACTACCCTCTCTCAAAGTATTCATGTTGGATACCCTTTAACTTGTTGGTTAAGCTACACAAAAACTTGGAGAGTTCGAACATACAAGCTAGATCTAACTTAGCCCATTCAAAGGGATATATTTTATGTGTGTGTGATGACCAAGGATGTTATCCTCATTGATTGACCCCTTATGATCAATTGCTGCATTATTGTCTTGATTTGAGTATGGGCTATCGCCAAATCAAACTCAAAAACAAAGATCTTTGTAATGTTGTCTTACTCGTGGAGGTTTCCCCAAGCATACATCGTTATATCTTTTGGTCTGACCAGTGCTATTACCTTGTCCTCATAGTTGTGGAATTCGTCTATATGGATATATCGATGAATTAGTGTTGAGCCCATCGACAACATTTTTCATTTGTTCCATGATTCATGTTGGATATTAAACTAGTGTTGGAAACTTTTATAGGCACTATCATCGTGTCTCGTACATGAAGTATATGTTGGTGTAAAAAGTGACTTCTAGTTCACGTGTTCTTGGTGCAAGTTGCTTCTGTTAACTTGAGAAAGCTCATTTTGTTCCCTCTAGAATCATCCCAAGCCACTCATGCACGTGCGAAGTTTTCTATGTTTTGATAGGCTTCCCCCTCCATTCCATATGTATCTCCTAGCACACCAAGCCACTGATTGAGTTATCAAGAGAGAATAAGTTATTTTCTAAGAGCTAATCATGACTTATGAATGAATTCGCTATCCTCATTGATGGTTTGCTGCCTCTTGAGCTTGCGTTGGTTTTTCCCTTGAAGAGGAAAGGGTGATGCAGAACAGGAGCAGTACGTATTTCCCTCCGTTTGAGAACCAAGGTATCAATCCAGTAGGAGAATCGCGCCAAGTCCAGAGTACCTGCGCAAACACAAAAGAGCTTGCACCCAACGCTATAAAGGGGTTGTCAATCCCTTCAAGATTGATTGCAAAGTGAGATCTAAAGGCGGAAAGTGCAACGAAGTAAACGTGTAAGGCTGGAAATATGATGTAAAGTAGACCCGAGGGCCATATTGTTCACTAGAGGCTTCTTTCAAAATAGCAAATAATACGGTGGGAAAACAAATTACTGTCGAGAAATTGATAGAACTGCGCAAAGTCGTGACGATATTTAAGGCAATCATTATACATATAGGCATCACGTCCGAGACAAGTAGACCGATACTTTCTGCATCTACTACTATTACTCCACACATCGACCGGTATCTAGCATGCATCTAGTGTATTGAGTTCATGACGAACATAGTAACGCCTTAAGCAAGATGACATCATGTAGAGGGATAAACTCAAACTAACACTACTGAAATTCAGAAATTTGCCTTCTGCCATGGCGGACTACAAAGGCTTAGCCATCGGCCAGTAGACGGCAAACTAGACGGTAAACAAAAATCCGGTGAAGAGGTTCTTTGCCGTCTGCTTTTGTAAAGCGGACGACAAAGAATTTTGCCATGAGGGGGCAGACGGCAAATTAACTGGGACGACATATACTGCAACGGCCCCGTTAAGTGTTAACGATAGGCCTCCTCTCTTTGCAGTCTGCCATCCCACCCTTTGCCATGTGGGGGCAGACGGCAAAGTGGGGAGAGAGAGGGGGCTGATTCACCCCTTTGCGGTCTGCCCACCCCCCTTTGCCATGTGGGGGCAGACGACAAAGAGGGGAGAGAGAGGGGGCAGATTCCCCCCTTTGTCGTCTGCCTAAACCCCTTTGCCAAGTGGGGGCAGACGGCAAAGAGGGGAGAGAGAGGGGGCAGATTCCCCCCTTTGCTGTCTGCCATCCCCCCTTTGCCATGTGGGGGCAGACGGCAAGGGGGGAACCAGCCCCTTTTTAATTTATTTTTTTATTATATCCAGCATTTTTAACAATAATCAGGATATATATGTATATATATTTAACATAAATAAATTTCTTTCCGTACTCATAACCATATTAAAATAACTCTCATCCATAGTGCATACATATTATGCAAGTTGCATCCGTACCAAACCATATATTACACCAGTTTCATCCACATGCATACAAAGTTTCATATATATCCATATACTACAATAGTTTCAATACAAGCCATGGTACAAGAAATCATCTTCAAGCATTCCATCAATATAATCCAAGCTTCCCGTGAAGTGAAGGTAATATGCAAAATGACAAATAAGAAAGTTAGAAGAATAATACTAGATGAAGAAGTGTATATATAGGTTAATTCGGAGAGAAATTAGCTAAGTATAGACCATTTAGGAGCTAACTAAGCTAATTATGTCATTTAGGTGGAACCCTAGCTAACTATAGATCGTTTCGGAGCTAACTTGGGTAAAATAGGTCATTCCGGAGCAAACTATGCTTATTAAGCCATTTTGGACCTAGCTAAGCTAATTATAGGCCATTTAATACCTAAGTTAGGGGGAATAGGTCATCTTGCAGCTACGTAAGCCTTATTATATCATTTAGGAGAGAACTTAGCTAACTGTAGGCCATTTTTTATTAAATAGGTCATTTTGGAGCTCACTAAGCTAATTATGTCATTTCGTAGGATAATTAGCCAATTTAGCCTTTCTTGGATCAGTCTAAGCTACGTAGAAGAAGAGAATGAGAAGAAGAAGTAAAAGAAGGAAGAGGAGGAGGAGGAGGAGAAGGAGAAGGAAGAGGAGAAGAAGAAGAAAAGAAGAAGGAGAAGGAGAAGGAGGAAGAAGCAGGAAGAAGAAGGAGAAGGAGGAGCTCCTTCTCCTTCTTCTCCTCCTTCTTCTCCTTCTTCTTATCCTCCTCCCTCTCCTTCTTCTCCTTCTTCTTATCCTCCTCCCTCTCCTTGTTCTTCTCCTCTTCTTCTTCTTCCTTCCTTTCATTTTTCCTCTTTCTTCTCCTCTTGTCCCCTTCTTCAGGCTAAATTGGCTAAGAATGCCTTTTTGGAGCTAATTATGTCATTTCGAGGATAATTAGCTAAGTATACGTCATGTTTTATTAAATAGACCATTTTGGAGGTAACTAAGCTAATTATGTCATCTAGGTGGAAACCTAGCTAACTATAGGTCGTTTCGGAGCTAACTTGGGTAAAATAGGTCATTCCGGAGCAAACTATGCTTATTAAGCCATTTTAAATCTAGCTAGGCTAATTATAGGCCATTTAATACCTTAGTTAGGGGGAATAGGTAATCTTGCAGCTACGTAAGCCTTATTATGTCATTTAGGAGAGAACTTAGCTAACTGTAGGTCATTTTTTATTAAATAGGTCATTTTGGAGCTAACTAAGCTAATTATGTCATTTCGTAGGATAATTAGCCAATTAAGCCTTTCTTGGATGAGTCTAAGCTACGTAGAAGAAGAGAAAGAGAAGAAGAAGTAAAATAAGGAGGAGGAGGAGGAGGAGGAGAAGGAGAAGGAAGAGGAGAAGAAGAAGAAAAGAAGAAGGAGAAGGAGAAGGAGGAAGAAGGAGGAAGAAGAAGGAGAAGGAGGAGCTCCTTCTCCTCCTTCTCCTTCTTCTTATCATCCTCCCTCTCCTTCTTCTTCTTCTCCTCTTCTTCTTCTTCCTTCCTTTCATTTTTCCTCTTTCTTATCCTCTTGTCCCCTTCTTCGGGCTAAATTGGCTTACAATGCCTTTTTGGAGATAATTATGTCATTTCGAGGATAATTAGCTAAGTGTAGGTCATGTTTTATTAAATAGACCATTTAGGAGCTAACTAAGCTAATTATGTCATCTTGGTGGAACCCTAGCTAACTATACGTCGTTTCGGAGATAATTTGGGTAAAATAGGTCATTCCGGAGCAAACTATGCTTAGTAAGCCATTTTGGATCTAGCTAGGCTAATTATAGGCCATTTAATACCTAAGTTAGGGGGAATAGCTCATCTTGCAGCTACGTAAGCCTTATTATGTCATTTAGGAGAGAACTTAGCTAACTGTAGGTCATTTTTTATTAAATAGGTCATTTTGGAGCTAACTAAGCTAATTATGTCATTTCGTAGGATAATTAGCCAATTTAGCCTTTCTTGGATGAGTGTAAGCTACGTAGAAGAAGAGAAAGAGAAGAAGAAGTAAAAGAAGGAGGAGGAGGAGGATGAGGAGGAGGAGAAGGAGAAGGAAGAGGAGAAGAAGAAGAATAGAAGAAGGAGAAGGAGAAGGAGGAAGAAGGAGGAGGAAGAAGGAGAAGGAGGAGCTCCTTCTCCTTCTTCTCCTTCTTCTTATCCTCCTCCTTCTCCTTCTTCTTCTCTTCTACTTCTTCTTCCTTCCTTTCATTTTTCCTCTTTCTTCTCCTGTTGTCCCCTTCTTCGGGCTAAATTGGCTAAAAATGCCTTTTTGGAGCTAATTATGTCATTTCGAGGATAAGTAGCTAAGTATAGGTCATGTTTTATTAAATAGACCATTTAGGAGCTAACTAAGCTAATAATGTCATCTAATTGGAACCCTAGATAACTATAGGTCGTTTCGGAGCTAACTTGGGTAAAATAGGTCATTCCGGAGAAAACTATGCTTATTAAGCCATTTTGGATCTAGCTAGGCTAATTATAGGCCATTTAATACCCATGTTAGGGGGAATAGGTCATCTTGCAGCTACGTAAGCCTTATTATGTCATTTAGGAGAGAACTTAGCTAACTGTCGGTAATTTTTTATTAAATAGGTCATTTTGGAGCTAACTAAGCGAATTATGTCGTTTCGTAGGATAATTAGCCAATTTAGCCTTTCTTGGATGAGTCTAACCTACGTAGAAGAAGAGAATGAGAAGAAGAAGTAAAAGAAGGAGGAGGAGGAGGAGGAGGAGGAGGAGAAGGAGAAGGAAGAGGAGAAGAAGAAGAAAAGAAGAAGGAGAAGGAGCAGGAGGAAGAAGAAGGAAGACGAAGGAGAAGGAGGAGCTCCTTCTCCTTCTTCTCCTTCTTCTTATCCTCCTCCCTCTCCTTCTTTTTCTTCTTCTCTTCTTCTTCTTCTTCTTCCTCTTCCTTCCTTTCGTTTTTCCTCTTTCTTCTCCTCTTGTCCCCTTCTTCGGGCTAAATAGGCTAAGAATGCCTTTTTGGAGCTAATTATGTCATTTAGAGGATAATTAGCCAAGTATAGGTCATGTTTTATTAAATAGACCATTAGGAGCTAACTAAGCTAATTATGTCATCTAGGTGGAACCCTAGCTAACTATAGGTCGTTTCGGAGCTAACTTGGGTAAAATAGGTCATTCCGGAGCAAACTATGCTTATTAACCTTTTTGGATCTAGCTAGGATAATTATAGGCCATTTAATATCTAATTTAGGGGGAATAGGTCATCTTGCAGCTACTTAAGCCTTATTATGTCATTTAGGAGAGAACTTAGCTAATTGTAGGTCATTTTTTATAAAATAGGTCATTTTGGAGCTAACTAAGCTAATTATGTCATTTCGTAGGATAATTAGCCAATTTAGCCTTTCTTGGATGAGTCTAAGCTACGTAGAAGAAGAGAAAGAGAAGAAGAAGAAAAAGAAGGAGGAGGAGGAGGAGGAGGAGGAGAAGGAAAAGGAAGAGGAGAAGAAGAAGAAAAGAAGAAGGACAAGGAGAAGGAGGAAGAAGGAGGAAGAAGAAGGAGAAGGAGGAGCTCCTTCTCCTTCTTCGCCTCCTTCTTCTCCTTCTTCTTATCATCCTCCCTCTCATTCATCTTATTCTCCTCTTTTTCTTCTTCCTTCCTTTCATTTTTCCTCTTTCTTCTCCTCTTGTCCCCTTTTTGGGCTAAATTGGCTTAGAATGCATTTTTGGAGATAATTATGTCATTTAGAGGATAATTAGCTAACTATAGGTCAAGTTTTATTTAATAGACAATTTAGGAGCTAACTAAGCTAATTATGTTATCTAGGTGGAACCCTAGCTAACCATATGTTGTTTCGGAGCTAATTTGGGTAAAATAGGTCAATCCGGAGCAAACTATGCTCATTATGCGATTTTGGATCTAGCTAGGCTAATTATAGGCCATTTAATACCCAAGTTAGGGGGAAGAGGTCATCTTGCAGCTACGTAAGCCTTATTATGTCATTTAGGAGAGAACTTAGCTAACTGTCGGTCATTTTTTATTAAATAGGTCATTTTGGAGCTAACTAAGCGAATTATATCATTTCGTAGGATAATTAGCCAATTTAGACTTTCTTGGATGAGTCTAACATACGTAGAAGAAGAGAAAGAGAAGAAGAAGTAAAAGAAGGAGGAGGAGGAGGAGGAGGAGAAGGAGAAGGAAGAGGAGAATAAGAAGAAAAGAAGAAGGAGAAGGAGAAGGAGGAAGAAGGAGGAAAAAGAAGGAGAAGGAGGAGCTCCTTCTCCTTCTTCTTATCCTCCTCCCTCTGCTTCTTCTTCTTCTTCTCTTCTTCTTCTTCTTCTTCTTCCTTCCTTTCATTTTTCCTCTTTCTTCTCCTCTTGTCCCCTTCTTCGGGCTAAATAGGCTAAGAATGCCTTTTTGGAGCTAATTATGTCATTTCGAGGATAATTAGCCAAGTATAGGTCATGTTTTATTAAATAGACCATTAGGAGCTAACTAAGCTAATTATGTCATCTAGGTGGAACCCTAGCTAACTATAGGTCGTTTCGGAGCTAATTTGGGTAAAATAGGTCATTCCGGAGCAAACTATGCTTATTAACCTTTTTGGATCTAGCTAGGCTAATTATAGGCCATTTAATATCTAATTTAGGGGGAATAGGTCATCTTGCAGCTACGTAAGCCTTATTATGTCATTTAGGAGAGAACTTAGCTAACTGTAGGTCATTTTTTATTAAATAGGTCATTTTGGAGCTAACTAAGTTAATTATGTCATTTCGTAGGATAATTAGCCAATTTAGCCTTTCTTGGATGAGTCTAAGCTACGTAGAAGAAGAGAAAGAGAAGAATAAGCAAAAGAAGGAGGAGGAGGAGGAGGAGAAGGAAAAGGAAGAGGAGAAGAAGAAGAAAAGAAGAAGGACAAGGAGAAGGAGGAAGGAGGAAGAAGAAGGAGAAGGAGGAGCTCCTTCTCCTTCTTCGCCTCCTTCTTCTCCTTCTTCTTATCATCCTCCCTCTCATTCTTCTTCTTCTCCTCTTTTTCTTCTTCCTTCCTTTCATTTTTCCACTTTCTTCTCCTCTTGTCCCCTTTTTGGGCTAAATTGGCTTACAATGCATTTTTGGAGATAATTACGTTATTTAGAGGATAATTAGCTAAGTATAGGTCAAGTTTTATTAAATAGACAATTTAGGAGCTAACTAAGATAATTATGTTATCTAGGTGGAACCCTAGCTAACTATACGTCGTTTCGGAGCTAATTTGGGTAAAATAGGTCAATCCGGAGCAAACTATGCTTATTATGCCATTTTGGATCTAGCTAGGCTAATTAGAGGCCATTTAATACCCAAGTTAGGGGGAAGAGGTCATCTTGCAGCTACGTAAGCCTTATTATGTCATTTAGGAGAGAACTTAGCTAACTGTCGATCCTTTTTTATTAAATAGGTCATTTTGGAGCTAACTAAGCGAATTATGTCATTTCGTAGGATAATTAGCCAATTTAGCCTTTCTTGGATGAGTCTAACCTACGTAGAAGAAGAGAAAGAGAAGAAGAAGTAAAAGAAGGAGGAGGAGGAGGAGGAGGAGGAGGAGAACGAGAAGGAAGAGAAGAAGAAGAAGAAAAGAAGAAGGAGAAGGAGAAGGAGGAAGAAGGAGGAAAAAGAAGGAGAAGGAGGAGCTCCTTCTCCTTCTTCTCCTTCTTCTTATCCTCCTCCTTCTCCTTCTTCTTCTCATCTTCTTCTTCTTCCTTCCTTTCATTTTTCCTCTTTCTTCTCCTCTTGTCCCCTTCTTCGGGCTAAATTGGCTAAGAATGCCTTTTTGGAGAAAATTATGTCATTTCGAGGATAATTAGCTAAGTATAGGTCATGTTTTATTAAATAAACCTTTTAGGAGCTAACTAAGCTAATTATGTCATCTAGGTGGAACCCTAGCTAACTATAGGTCGTTTCGAAGCTAGCTTGGGTAAAATAGGTCATCCCGGAGCAAACTATGCTTATTAAGCCATTTTGGATCTAGCTAGGCTAATTATAGGTCATTTAATACCTAAGTTATGGGGAATAGGTCATCGTGCAACTACGTAAGCCTTATTATGTCATTTAGGAGAGAACTTAGCTAACTGTAGGTCATTTTTTATTAAATAGGTCATTTTGGAGCTAACTAAGCTAATTATTTCATTTCGTAGGATAATTAGCCAATTTAGCTTTTCTTGGAGCTAATTAAGCTAATTATGTCTTTTAGATGGAAGTCTAGGTATTTTTTATTAAAACACTAGAAATAACATACCATTATCGTCATCACAGCGGTGAAGCACGGTGGCTCTGGCTTGTTTCACCTGGAGAAGGCTGCCGTGGAGAAGGCTCGACTGTAGAAGGGTCGTGCGATGCGTATCGGGAGATATTCTGCACCAAACATCGTTTGCAATGTGTAGTTAGCATGAGGACACTCTTAAAATCACTGCACTGAAATGAAACTCACCATCCCCGCCACGTTAATGACTGGCATCGACGGAGTGACTTGGCCGTTCTTCTCGCACATAGACTATACATTTGGTTTCGACAAGTTAAACTTTTTATTTATTAATGAAACGGACATTCAAATGCAAGATTTGAAATAACATGAAGAAGAAAATTACCACGAAGAGCTCGTATATGGCCATGTTAGACGCATCATTCCATGCCCTCTCCGCCTCCACCAATGTAGTCGTCCTCTCCTCCAGCTCCCTAATTTCCTTATCCTTCTCCACCATAGCCGCCTGCATTGCCTATCTCTCTTTCTGAATAGCAGCCTGCAACACAACTCATTGTTAGCAATGTAATCATATTGGTTCCAATGCACAACATAATGCAGAAAGATAGTTGAGTCCATTAAACTAACCTCGATGGTGAGCTCGACTGGCCGTGGACGACGTGTTATCTCCGGACAAGAGCTCGTTTGGCGTGCCTTTATCTGCCGGAGAGTGCTAGGACAACGTATAAGGCCGTCTCCAATTGCGGTCGAGCCATGGGGCCTCCCGTTGCCAGCTATCATCACCGGCTCTGGATCAATAGGCCCCTCGCTCGGGTTAAAGTCCTCCCCTTTCCTCGCCTTCCCGTGATCTCTGTACTTCACGAGCTTGTGGTGGGAGGAGATGTTGGTGAAGTTTTCTGGATGCTCGAGGTCAGACTCAGAGAATGCCTTGACCTTCTTGTACGAGGCAGTATGGGCCATCGCATATAGGTCGTACATCTGTGGCGCCTTCGTCTTATTGTGACGCGCCTAAAAGAGAGAGAGAGGAAAATTGTATTAGTAAAGGGCTCAAGATAGCATTAAGAATGAATTGCATGAGGCATGAAGCAAACCACATACCCAGTTCTCGCCAAATTGGATTAAGTTGACGCTCCCTTGATGGTGTGGCACGCCAACCATTTTGCCACGCCTCTCCTTGGCGTTGTTGTGGCTGGCCTCCCACGTTTCGGAGCACCACTGATCCACCAAGGCCTCCCAACAATCCATCTTATCCACACACCATCTCGGGGGCACCTAAGTTAATAAAGAGAAATTTGAGCGCGTAAGAACCAAATCAAGGAAACTAACTACAAAGCCTTAATAATATGTAGTTACCTTCATGTAATGCTCCTTCTCCATCTTAGCATCACGGCACTTCGCCTTGTCAATCCTAATACGCCGCATGGCATAGTAGTCTTGAACAGCCTGCACCCGAGCCTCGTGCCGAAAGTTTTGAAGTAGGCGGCGACATTCGGTTTCTATAACCTTTGCCGCGTCCTCCTCGTATCCCTCCTCACACCTGTAGTAGGTCTGCAAACGAGACAACACCAATTAGTACAATAACTAGCTATGGTTGATTTATAATTGTGTGAACAAGAAATTACCCAGAACTTTCGGATCACCATGTCCGCCCTCGTGTCGCACAAAACACCGTCGATCTCCACCTCCGGCGGGGCCGGGGCACCCAAGTAGTGCTCCCAGGTCATTCCTACCTCTCGCTCCCGACCGGGCAACGTAACAAACCCTGGGAAGTTTTTACGGCAAAGAACACCAAGGACGCTGTTGGGCTTGCGGACACCCTTGGCAACAATCCAACCCCTACAGTATGACAAATTAAAGACAAAACATTAGATATTTGAGAAAACGCGAAGGCAAAAGGTTAAATAAGTGTAAATTAACTTACTTGTCTCCATTTGGCCTAATCGACCACCTCTGCTCGGGGGTCGCTGGCATGAGCGGGAGCCCCGAACTACCACGCTGGTAGACGGTAGCCCCCTCACCCAACTCCTCGTCGCTACCAGCATCCCACTGGGTCTCTTGGGACGTACCCTCATCCCTGCTTTCCTCCAGAGTTGCCTGGAAGGAAGCCTCAGGGACACGAGTCTCGTGGGTCGAAGGCTCGTCGACCCGAGGCTCGTGAACCGGAGACCGTGTAGCCTCCACCTCAGACGAATCGACCCTAGAAGTCATGTGCTCAGGTGAATCAGCTTGGGGTGGTGGCGGAGACCGTGTAGCCGCCACCTCAGAAGGCGTGGCAGCCACCACCCTACCTCTCCCGCGGCCACGTGTACCTTTAGTACAACATAAATACCAACATGAGTAATAAAATGTATATAAATACCAATATGCATACAACATGAGTACAAGATAAATACCAACATGAATACAACGTGTACCTTTAGTGCCTCTCGGCTTCGCGGGGGGTCGACCTCCTCTCACGGGGGGTGCTCCTTGCATAGTAGAGAGCAACACTCTCCGAAGAGGAGACGCGGGAATGGAAGTACCCATCCCATCACCCGCCGACGAAGAAGGAGCCTTGGAGTTCTTTCGACCCTTTCCCACCATCTTTCAACACCTATCATGACAAAGAGTAAATGAAATTAGTACAACATAAATACCAACAGGAGTAATAAAATGTATATAATTAAGTGTATCATCGTCATAAATACCAACATGACTAATAAAAATTGAATACCTAACATGAACTCAAAATTTATATATAGTATAATAGTTGAATACCTGACATGAACTAATAACAATCGTGCTCGTCTATATATGCTTCGGGGTCAATAAATGCATCATGATCATCACTATCATCAATAAATGCATCATCATCATTACTATCATGAAGAACATGTGGAAGGCCACCATTATGTAATTGGTCAAGAAGTGACAGGTCATCCGCAGCAGTAACCTCTTCTTCTTCCAGCTCTTCCTGTTTGGGCTCAGGGGTTAAGACAGATTCACAGTCGCTGTCTACTTCAATGTTCTGGGTGAAGTAGAGCGGTTCTTGAAACGTTTCTTGGACATACGTGTTTCTTGGAAGAATTATCCTTCATATGTGTCTGGGTTAATGTGAGGTTCGTAATCCTCTTCATTGAGGGTAGGTGGTCTAAAATGTGGTGGCACTTCATAAACGACATCCCAACCTTTGAGATGTGGATCAGTTTGGCAGGCCCACGGTAGATAGAAAACTTGTGTCGCCTGTTGAGCCGTAATATAGACATCGGGAACATCTAAGTGGGTGTTTTGGTTGATTTCGACTAGTCCTATATGTTTATGAGTCCTTCTAGTTTCCCTCGGCTCAAACCAATAACATTTGAAGACTACGACGGTCGGTGGGTTTTCACCATAGAATAAAAGTTCATAAATTGCTTCAACTCTTCCATAATACTCGGTGTCTCCTTCGCCGATAGAAGAGATAGAACAATTTGTAGACTTTAGGTCGGGCATAGATAGCTCTTTGCCAAAGGTACGAAAGTGATACCCGTTGATGTTGTATTTGTCAAATGAACGGACCTTATAGTCAAAACCATTAGCGACTTGTCTCAACTCTGCGTCCATAGACTCTGCATCAGCCTACAAGTTTAATACGAAAGAATGGGTGCATTAGCCGTAAATTAGACCAAGAAATCAAATGGGCCCTTAATGGTAATTAATTACCCTTTGTTTGAACCAAGAGATGAAACCGGGATAGTCGCCTCCATGCTTTGCATGAAGCTCATACTCTTCGACGGAATCCTTTTCGATGACCGCTCCATCCGAGAATTCGGCGACGTATCGACTATATCAAATATCCGGGAATAAGAGTAGTTCAAAGCAATTAGAAGTTGCGGAACAATAAATTACCGAGAACTTACTCGATGTACGGCCGCACTTCTGCTAGGTTGGTGAAGATATACAATGAAATGGTCCGCCATTCTTCGACATCCAACGATTTCCCTTTCGAAGCACCGGATGGTGCGAGCTTACCTTTGAATAGGATGAGGTTGGCTCAAACTTTTTTTCGATCGCCATCATTGTACCGAGGCTTCGGGTTATGCAAATGATGATTTTTGGCTTCGTAGTGTGTTGTCACGAAGTTTGCCGCCTCCTCAGTAATGAATGCCTCGGCCTTCGATGCTTCAATTCTACATTTCTTTTTACACTTAGCTCGAAGCGTCTTCTGCATCCTCTCAGTTGAGTAGCACCATCGATTTTGAACGGGCCCCCCATTCTTGCCTCGGTCGGGAGATGCAAAATCAAATGTTGCATTGGATTAAAGAAGCCCGGTGGAAAGATCTTTTCTAATTTGCAGATCAACTCCTGCGCCAACTCTTCCATTTCATCTAGCACGCCTGGCGATAGTTCTTTCGCACAAAGAGAACGGAAGAAATAGCTCAGCTCTACTAGTACTAGCCATTCATCCTCAGGGATAAATCCACGCAACATCACCGACATTACCCGCTCAATCCATATGTGCCAATCATGACTCTTGAGCCCAAATATTTTAAATTTCTCAAGACTCGCTCCCCTCTTTAGATTCGCAGCATACCCATCGGGGAACATCAACCGCATTTTCACACACAATAGCATTTCCCTCATAGCTGGCCTTTCAAGATTGAACCATGCCTTTGGCTTCGCTATGTTTTGATTTCCTTTCCGTTGTCGCAAGTTTTGCAACGGTCTATCACATAGAGCCTCTAGGTCGATTCTAGCCTTAGGATTACCTTTTGACTTCCCCTCTATGCCGAACAATGTACCAAAAATGGCCTCCGCAACATTCTTTTCAGTCGTCAATGTTGTGTGGGCAAAGGGTTCTTTGAAGTAAGGCAGATCCCATAAGCATGACTTGTGAGTCCAGGCGTGTTCCGTATTATGCCCTTTGATGTATCCTGCATGCAAAGGATCAGGCTCGAGAGTGTTTAACTGATCAAGGGTCTGTTGGCCTGTCAACGCAGCTGGTATAGTGTTTTTGACAACTCTACCTTTGATGAAATTCTTCTTGTCTTTTCTGAACTTATGGTCAGGATCCAGGAATTGTCTATGCATGTCGAAGCAAGAATACTTGCGACCAGCCTGCAACCAATGGAACTGAAGAGCTGCCTTGCATGTGGTGCACGGGAACCTTCCATGCACACACCAGCCAGCGAATAGCGCAAACGCTGGATAATCATGCGTCGAGTACATGTACCACACATGCATTTTGAAATTTGTTTTGGTAGCCGCGTCGTAGGTCTTGATCCCATTATCCCAGGCTTCTTGCAACTCATCCTTAAGCGGCTGCATGTACACATTCATATTCTTCCCCGAATAGTTGGGCCCTGGAATTATCAACGTTAGGAAAATGTTCTTTCTTTTCAAAATCTCTCCAGGTGGCAAATTTAGTGGAATGACAAATACAGGCCAACAACTGTATTGTTCTGACGTCATACCATACACATTGAACCCATCCGTGCTGATGGAAACTCTAGGTTGCCTTGGATCTTCTGATTTATCCTTATGTAATGCATCGAAGTGCCTCCATGCAAAACCATCTGAAGTGTGTACCAGCATCTTGTTCCCATCCGCATCTAGTTCGGTTCTTTTGTCCAATTTGTGCCGTGTCATCTGTCTGACCGTCTCTTCGACCATTAAAAGACGTTGAAGTCTTGGTATGATTGGCAGATACCGAAGAACACTAATGGGGATTTTGGTCTGATTCTTCTCACCCACGCCGTTGTCTACCACAATATACCTGGAAGAATTGCAAATGGGGCAATAGTTCAAGGCCGCATACTCAAGCCTAAATAAGGCACATCCATTCTCACATGCATGTATCTTCTCATAGGGCATCTTAAGTACATGGAGTATTTTCTCTGACTGGTAGAGGTTTGCAGGTAGTACATGGCCTTTGGGAAGAAAGCGTCCAAATATCATCATCATCGCGTCGTAGCATTCTATGCCTAGGTTGAACTGAGCCTTCAGAGCCATTACTTGCGCGATGGCATCCAGCTGACAAAGCTCAGTCTGCTCGTGGAGTGGACGTTTTGAAGACTCCAACATTTCATAGAAGGCCTTTGCAGATTCCTACATCTCATCGTCCGAATCCCGAGCATCATAAAAGTCTTGCGACATGTCTTCAATCCCGGTACCATGCTCGTCGGTGCGACGACGAATCACCTCAGCTCTGGCACGTTGGTAAGACTCACCATGAAAAGTCCACACCGTATAATCAGGCGTACAACCCCACTTCTGTAGGTGTTTACCCATTTCAAACTCTGTCTGCTTTTTCCAGTTGTCGCAGTTGGGATAGGGGCACCATGTTTTCTGCTGGCCATTTGCAAATGCGGCTCTCACAAACCCCCTGGTTTTTGTTAACCATTCATGGGTCATGTCTTTCTGACTAGGGTGACCAATGTACATCCAAGCACGATCACTCATGTTGCCTAGCTACCTATGGGGGCACAAGAAATAAATATATAATTCATCATCTATATTCATACGCTAATCAAGTTTGTCAATTTTATTATGTCCATGCAACCTACAGGCTAATAGGTAAAGATAGGTCCTAATCCCACCCGAGTATGTGTAGACTGGGTTCGTTTTCCCATGCTCTGCTCCAGATGCGACACAGAATTTCGGTAGCACCTCCCTGCTGTTCTCCTGATACACGTCTCGGCAATAAGCAGAG
This sequence comes from Hordeum vulgare subsp. vulgare, assembly GCF_904849725.1. Classification (NCBI taxonomy): domain Eukaryota; kingdom Viridiplantae; phylum Streptophyta; class Magnoliopsida; order Poales; family Poaceae; genus Hordeum; species Hordeum vulgare. The sequence goes on from NC_058522.1 coordinate 225,030,834, forward strand.
AGGATGTGTACCCGGAGAACAACAGGGGAGGCACTGACGAAATTCTGCATCGGATCCGGAGCACAGCATACAGGAAAACAAACCCAATCTACACATACTCGGGCTGTCCATGAATAATTTTGGACAATTCGAAAGGATGGCGGTTATAAATATGCAAAGAAATGCATATTTATAGATGTCGCCCTTTCGAACGGGAGACACATACTGGTCACGCATACTCATGATTGAAGAAACCTATAGCTAGCAAGTTTAATCAGCACGAAGACCGGGACAGAGAAAATTAAGGGGGTAGGAGGAGAAGTCATTTGTGCTCACCAGCAAACGCAAGGGCGGAGCTTGTCCAACGCACGTGGAGGTCATCGAACAATTGCACATTGAAATTCACACGATCAACACAAATACGATGTTTTATAATTAACATAATCAGAAAATATCTGACCTAACTCATAATTTACAAAACTATGACCTCGTGGGCCTCTGGAAGGCCGAGAAGCACCTTCTCGTTCAAAACAAGGTAGAAGAGGTGTCGGGGGTCGGGGCTTAGTGGCGTCGGGAATCAGTGCCGTCGAGGGTCGGTGGTGTCGGGTGTCGATGGCATCGGGGGTCGGGGGGTTAGTGGAGTCGATTGTGGGGGGTCAGTGGCATCGGGGGTCCAGGGTCAGTGACGTCGGTTGTTAGTGGCGTCGGGGGTCGGGGTTGGTGGCGTCGAGCGTCGGGGGTCGGGAGTCGTGGGCCGAGGGTCTGAGTCGGGGGTCAGTGGCGTCGGGGGTCGAGGGTTAGTGGCGTCGGGGGTCCGTGGCGTCGGGGGTCGGGGGTTGGGGGTCAGTGGCATCGGGGGTTGATGGTCGGGGGTCAGTGGCGTCGGGCGTCAGGGGTCGGGGGTCGAGGGTCAGTTTCAGGGTGCCGGGGTTCCCTTTTCCTCTTCTTTCTTCTTCTGCTCTCTCCTCTTTTTCTTCTTCTTCTTCTTCTCTTCTTCTTCTTCTTCTTCTTCTTCTTCTTCTTCTTCTTCTTCTTCTTCTTCTTCTTCTTCTTCTTCTTTTTTCTCCTCCTACTCCCCCTCCTCTTTTTCTCCTCCTATTCTTTTTCTTCTTCTTCTTCTTCTTCTTCTTTCTCCTCCTCTTCCTCCTCCTCCTCCTCCTCTTGTTCTTCTTCTTCTTCTTCTTCTTCTTCTTCTTCTTCTTCTTTTTTCTCCTCCTCCTCCTCCTCCTCCTCTTCTTCTTCTCCTTCTTCTTTTCGTTCTTCTTCTAATTATTTTCTTCTTTTCCTTTTTTCCTTTTCATTTTTTTCCTTGTGCTTTTCCTCTTTTTTTCTTCTAACCTAACTAACTAAGCTAATTAGCCTAATAATCTAACCAAATAAACTAACTAAATTACCCTATATATAATCAAAAACTAACCTAACAAACTAACTAAAGTAATTAACTCTTTTAAAAAGAAAAAGAAGAAGAACTCGACTCGCCGCGGTGGACGACGACAGGGGGCGGCGGCGGTGGACGACGGTAGGGGGCAGGGGAGCGCGGCACGCAGCCGGCGGGTGGGAGGGGAGGTGGCCGGCGGGGTGGAGGGGAGGCAACCGGCAGGCGGGAGCATAGGCGGCCGGCAGGCGGGGAGGAGGGGTGCCGCCGGCGGGCACGGGGAGGAGGCCGCGGGGAGGAGGGGGCGGGAGGGGAGGCGGCCGGCGAGCGGGGAGGTGGGGTGACGCGGGCGGGCGCGGGGAGGAGGCCACAGGGAGGAGGGGGCGGGAGGGGAGGCGGTCGGCGGGAGGGGAGGAGGGGTGCCGCAGGAGGGGAGGAGGAGGAGGGGGAGGAGGCGGCCGACGGGAGGGGAGGCGGCCGGCGGGCGGGGGACGAGCGGCTGAGAGTAACTGTCGGAGCGGAGGAGACTGTCGGAGCGGATGAGAGTGGTAGGGAGAGGGAGACGGCCGTTAGGGGGGGCTCGCTTTGCCGTCTGCCCCCCGACGGCAAAGAGAAGGAGGGCAGACGACAAAGGGAACGACCGTTATGGGGTGGGAGGGGGTGTACGTGGCACCCCCTTTGCCGTCTGCCACACCTTTGCTGTCCGCGTGTGGTTCCTTTGCCGTCCGCTGGCCGACGGCATAGGGAAGGCCGGCGGCAAATAATTTTTTTGCCTTAGGTGTTCTCTTTGTCGTTTGCTTTGCGCCAGCTGATGGCAAAGAAGCTCTTTGCCATGTGTTAGCAGACGGCAAAGGATAGGCAAACGGCAAATTTGTGAATTCCAGTAGTGTAATGATGAAAACCCCATCTTTTTACCCTTGATGGCAACAACACGATGCGTGCCTCGCTGCCCCTTCTATCACTGGGAGAGGTTACCGCACGGTATGAACCCAAAACCAAGCACTTCTCCCATTGCAAGAATCATAGATCAAGTTGGCCAAACAAAACCCACAACTCGAAGATAATTACAAGGATATGAAATCATGAATATAAGAGATCAGAAGAAACTCAAATAAGATTCATAGATAATCTAATCATAAATCCACAATTCATCGGAGCTCGACAAACACACCGCAAAAGAAGATTACATCGGATAGATCTCCATGAAGATCGTGGAGAACTTTGTATTGAAGATCCAAGAGAGAGAAGAAGCCATCTAGCTACTAGCTATGGACCCGAAGGTCTATGCTGAACTAATCACCCATCATCAGAGAGGTCATGGTGTTGATGAAGAAGCCCTCCGTATCCGAATCCCCCCTCCAGTAGGGCAACAGAACGTGCCCCACACGGGATCTTGCGGAGACATAAGCTTGCGGCGGCGGAAAAGTATTTTCATGGATCTCTTGCGCAGTTTTGGATTTTTCCTGAATTTATAGGCGGAAGAGGTAGGGCAGATGAGCCACAGGGGGCCCACAAGTGTGCTAGGCGCAGGCCCCCCTGGCCACGCCTAGGGGGCTTGTGGGGTCCCCTGGTGGCTCCTGCCTTGGTTCTCAAGTCTCATGCGTATCTTCTGTTCTGGAAAAAAATCTTTTCGAAAGTTTTATTCCGTTTGGACACCGTTTAAAATCCTCCTCTGAAAAGGGTCAAAAACATGGAAAAAACAGGAACTGGCACTTGGCACTGAGTTAATAAGTTAGTGCCAAAAAATATATAAAAGGCATACAAAACATCCAAAGTTTGACAAGATAATAGCATGGAACCATCAAAAATTATAGATACGTTGGAGACGTATCATGGTTCCCAACCATAACTCAATAGTGTTTTTGTAAGTATTCCATGTGTTCATTATTGCCCTATACATTGTGTTCACATGTATATTGTAATCCAACTCATGTTTGGAGCTGGCGTCCATAGTTCCGATCCCGAGAATATCGCAATGTCATCTCGTCGATTTGTGTGGTAAACTTTATTTTCATACATGTTGAGTCTGAAATATCCTCATACCGACCAGATATGAATCTCGGGCAGATATGTTGGTTGGAACGTTTCCCAAGTATTATAATATTGGTCTCGCAATAACCCGGTAGAGTGATGTTGTGTCCAACACACCAAGCCTGAAGACTTGCTATTCTAGTTCCTTCGTTCAGCAACTTGGCCCCTTCCGTGTGAGGATTTTATATGACTTACCCTAGAAGTTATTCCTTATGGATCCCTTGTGTCCTGATGTATGATGACCCACAAGTATAGGGGTTCAATCGTAGTCCTTTCGATAAGTAAGAGTGTGGAACCCAACGAGGAGCAGAAGGAAATGACAAGCGGGTTTGAGCAACGTAATTTGTGCAAGCACTAAAATAGCGGTAACAAGTTGTTTGATAGCAACATAATTGTGACAAGTAACGAGTAGCAATAGTAACAATAGGTGCAGCAAGGTATCCCAATCCTTTTATGGAAAATGATAGACCGGAACAATTTCTTATAATAGGCAAAACGCTCTTGAGGGCACACGAGAATTTAATCTAGTCACTTTTGTCATGTTGAGTTAATTCGCGTTTGGTACTTCAATATTTTGATATGTGCGTGGATCGGTGCTTGGGTGATGTTCAAACTTGAACAAGTCTCCCACTTATAATTAACCCTCCCGCAAGCATCAACAACTACGAGAAAAGTGTTAAGAATAAATTCTGACCATGGTATTAAACATATGGATCCAAATCATCCCCTTACGGAATAATGCATAAACTAGGGTTTAAGTTTCTGTCACTCTCGCAACCCATCATCTAATAACTACTCCACAATGCATTCCCTTAGGCCCAAAGATGGTGAAGTGTTATGTAGTAGACATTCACATAACACCACTAAGGGAATCATAACATTCATACCATCAAAATATCAAATGAATATCAAATTCACATGACTACTTGCAACATGACTTCTCCCGCGGCCTCAAGAACAAAAGTAACTACTCACAAGTGATAAACATGCTCATGATCAGAGAGGTATTAAATAACATATTGGATCTGAACATATGATTTTCCACCAAATAAACCATAAAGCATCAACTACGAGATGTAATCAACACCACTAGTCACCCCTAGGTACCAATCTGAGGTTCCGATACAAGATTGAGCACAAGAGATGAACTAGGGTTTTGAGAGGAGATGGTGATGTTGAGGATGTTGATGAAGATTTCCCTCCCCAAGATGAGGGGGTTGTTGGTGATGACGATAGCCTTGATTTCCCCCTCCGGGAGGGAAGTCCCTCCGACGGAATCGCTCCAACGGAGGGCAAAAGGGCTCCTGCCGAGGTTCTGCGTCGAGACTGTGGCGCTTCGTCCTGAAAGTCCCCTCTTGATTTTTTTCAGGTCAAAAGAGAGTTTATACCACAAGATGGTCGCTAGAGGTGGGCTGAGTGGCCCACTACCCACGAGGCCACACGAGGGGGGCTCGCGCGCCCTTGTGCCTAGTGGCCACCTCGGAGCACCGTATGGTAGTTCTTTCCTCCAATATTTATTATTTATTCCGTAGAAATTCCTCGTGAAGTTTCAGCCCATTTGGAGATGTGCAGAATAGGTACCTGTGATGTAGCTTTTTCTGGTCCAAAATTCCATGTGCCCGCATTCTCCCTCTTGGTATAAACCTTGCTTATTATGAGATAAAAGCTATTAGAATTACTCCATAATGTGGTATAATGCATAAAAACACTATAAATAAAAGTAACAAAACATGATGCAAAATGGACATATCAATGTCTGACCTTTTACTTGATGTTCTAGATACCAAACAATTCCCTTAAATGTGTTACACTAGTACGTCAAGGAGAACACTAGAAGCAGAGTGCTAAATGTCACTCGGTCGATCATCCATATTTCGTTCCCTTGGCATAGCTACATGAAATCTGAGGAAGTGTTGTCTTCCTTTGCATCTGCATCTTCCATTACTATTCATCATGGTTGTATGGCGTGTTGCCAAGATTTTTGGCATAGTTATTGACAAACCTTGGTGAATATGGAAATGCTCAAGTTCTTGAGAGCATGCTTACACACTAGGTTATATCATTGGTATCAATTGGAATGTATGTTCAATTTGCCGAGTTGTCCTACAACTCTAGTTTCCTTTCCAAACTGAGTATGCATTTCATTGAAATCCTTCAAAACGATCATTTGCCAATTGCCTTAACCTGTTATGACGGGTTTCAATTATCCTTGTATCAAAAATAATTCTTTTTCGCACTTAAGGGAATAACTCTACAAGTCACCTCCCCTAAGGTGCCCGTTATGGTATGAACGACAATTAACTCCTCAATGAAACCCATGCATCATCTGACTTAGGCATGGAATTTTTTCCTACCAATTGGACCTTTGTCATATTCCTCATTTCATCATTCTCAATGTATGTTTTGTGTCCCAGCTCAAGAGATATTTCTACATCTCACTCCATGAGTTGATCGTGAGTTGTTCGATCTTTGAGAAGATCAATCTTGTAGAGTTTTCCGTTCTTTTCATCGTCGTGTTGGATGAAGATCTCAAAAGCAAAGATGTCAATGTCAACATGATGCAATGAATCAACATCTTCGAGAAGGGCAATTGGACCATGAAGGTTGTGATAGTTTAGTGTCGGCTCTTCCTTTGACACTATGCGTGACTCACAGAACGAGATTCTTGTTTAGTGGGCGTGATTTGTAACAAATTATTTGTAAGTAGTTGCATTTGCATCCATGCATCATGATTAAAATTTTAAATTTTAAATGGGGATGATCAATCCCTAGCACCACATAAAATTTAAATAGCTTCAACTTACAAATATTTTCAATGAATCCGAAATGCCCTTCAGAAAAGTTCATCATTTATGAAATGGGTGAAAACCTCCGCCAAAAATGGTGCACACTTTTCTATATCATCTCTGGATTTTTGAATTAAATCATAGTGTATTTTAATTGGATCATTTAGTTGCTACAAATATTTTAAATGCTTCAATACTTCTAAAATTAGTTCAGGGTTGTTGGAAATAATTCAAAAGGTGCCTATAAATAATTTCAAGAGTTTTGGAAATGATTTAGTATTTTACTAAATCGAATCAAAGACAGAAAAACGAAAAACATAAACAAAAATAAAAACACACACAGAGAGGACTTCCCTAACTTACCTGGCCGTCCCATTAGTGCAATCTAGCCCGCCAAGGGTGAGGAGGTCTTCTTCCACCTCTCGCAAGTAGGAAGAGAGGCGCGTCACCAACGCACGCGTATGACCCAAGCTCCTGCTTGACACGGAGAAGGTCGCCCGAGCCTATCTCCCTCGCCAGAAGATGTGCACAAGCTCCCTCTCGCTTTGACCCTTACTCACTTCTCTCTCCCTTGCCTCCCTCTCTCCTTTTTCTGCTCACCGTAGAGCGCCGGTCCCCGCCGTTCTCTACCACTGCACCTTACGACCACACTTTGCCTCGCCATCATGTCAAGAAGAAGTCCTATGACGTGCTCTTCCTCTCCACCAACCGACGCAAATCAGGAGCCATTGCTTCGTCTCCTTGGACCTCGTCTTCCACCTCGGGTGCCGACGACCTTCATAATTGATTCGTGCAATCAACGCTCCTCCGGCCTCACCGTTGCCTCTGGTAGATTCGTGGTGAGCCGCCGAACCTTTTCCTCAATGCCCCACTGGCAATACTATCCCCTAGTTGCCATCCCCATCATAGCCGAGCTCCGCTCACCGCTATCCATGGTGCCATCGTGCCTCTAGCACCCACAGCTCGCGCCCGAGCATGCTTTAAGCAAGATGACATGATGTAGAGGGATAATATCAAACCAATGATGAAAACCCCATCTTTTTACCCTTGATGGCACCGACACAATGCGTGCCTCGCTACCCCTTCTGTCACTCGGTGAGTTCACCGCACGGTATGAACCCAAAACCAAGCACTTCTCCCATTGCAAGAATCATAGATCTAGTTGGCCAGACAAAACCCACAACTCGAAGAGAAATACAAGGATATGAAATCATGCATAAGAGAGATCAGAGGAAACTCAAATAAGATTCGTTGATAATCTGATCATAAATCCACAATTCATTGGATCTCGACAAACACACCGCAAAAGAAGATTACATCAGATAGATCTCCATGAAGATCATGGAGAACTTTGTATTGAAGATCCAAGAGAGAGAAGAAGCCATCTAGTTACTAGCTATGGACCCGTAGGTCTATGGTGAACTACTCACGCATCATCGGAGAGGTCATGGTGTTGATGAAGAAGCCCTCCATGTCCGAATCCCCCCTCCGGCAGGGCACCAGGACGTGCCCCAGATGGGATCTTGCGGAGACAGAAGCTTGCGGCGGCAGAAAAGCGATTGCGATCGTCTCTTGATTTTTTGGGGAATATTTGGGAATATATAGGTGCAAGATCTAGGTCAGGCGACCTCGAGGGGGCCCACAAGCCTGGATGGCGTGGCCCCCCTGGCCGCGGGGTGGGGGCTTGTGGGGCTCCTGGCGCTCGTCTCGCTTGGCTCCCAAGTTCTCCGATCTTCTTCCGTTCCAAAAAAATCTTTTCAGGGATTTTCTTCCGTTTGGACTCCGTTTCAAAATCTCCTCTGAAAGGGGTAAAAACATGGAAAAAAACAGGAACTAGCACTTGGCACTGAGTTAATAAGTTAGTCCCAGAAAATAAATAAAAAGCATGCAAAACATCCAAAGTTTGACAAGATAATAGCATGAAACCATCAAAAATTATATATACGTTGGAGACGTATCAATGTGCTGTTGCCACCAGGGAGAAAACAACGATGCTTGTGACCACGGTTGCAAGGATTGTTTACCTTACGCAAAGTTCGTTAATGTAGTTGTCCGTTGCTTTGAGATTACACTTTGGGTGGGGCTCGCAACTTAATACCAGCGAGATGTTCTGGATAGATATCTCAAGGTGGATGATTAGTAAGTAGATACTCATGAATAAATGCTTTACTTGTATTGGCGTACTTCCCATTACTTTTGAGCCTCTAACTTTCTAGTAGCATGATTAGCATTGCGATGCGTTTATAATTCTGTCAATTGCCTAGCTGTAATTTGTTTACCCAACATAGTTGTTTATCGTCTTTTGGGAGAGAGACATCACTAGTGAACATCATGTGACTCAAGTCCATATTACCACCATTGCTTACACCTCCATCATTTACTGCTTTCATTTACTTTTCCGTTGCAATCACTATCACTATTCCCGCTTGTGTTTTGATCATTTGCAAACTACAAGGCCGTAGAGATTGACAACCTATCTATACTCATTGGGAGCAAAGTTATTTGTTGTGTGGGTATGTCCACGTCTTCTACTAGCGCCAGAGCAGCGGACACCTACTTGTTGATCCTCGGAGTCCTCCTGGTTCGATAAACCTTACAGTCCCCGTGTAATGGAAATCTGCTGATCACTACATCTCCACCTTCCACTTGGGGTAACCAGCAAGGGGCGAGAAGTACATCCATCAACTCGCCATCAAGAAAATTTCTGGCGCCGTTGCCGGGGACTCCAGTCTTCAAGATAGGGGAGTTGCACACTACCTTTTACCTTTGCTTTTCAGTCTTGTTAGTTTGCTTTCTAGTTTTTGCTTTAGAGTCTTATACCGAAAACCACAAAAAAATTAGTTGCTTTGTTCTTTCTTGTGGCTGCTGCTATGGGTTCCACTGAAAACACCAAGTTGTGTGACTTCACTAGTCACAACAACAATGACTTTATCTGCACTCCTATTGCTGCTCCCGCCACTCAGGCGACCTCCTATGAGATTAAACCTGCTTTACTGAACCTTGTTATGAAAGATCAATTCTCCGGTGCTGGAGATGATGCTGCCTTGCACTTGAATAATTTTGTTGAGCTTTGTGATATGCAAAAATATAAAGAAGTAGATGGTGACATTGTTAAAATTAAGCTTTTTTCCTTTCTCCTTGAGAGCAGGAGCTAAAGTGTGGCATCAATCTTTGCCTAGGAATAGCATAGGTTCTTGGGATAAGTGCAAAGATGCTTTTATTGGGAAGTATTGCCCACCTGCTAAGATTATCTAGTTAAGAAGTAACATTATAAATTTTAGGCAACTGGATAATGAACACGTCGCTCACGCTTGGGAACGTATTAAATCTCTTGTTAAGAATTGCCCTACACATGGTTTGACTACTTGGATGGTTATCCAAACTTACTATGGAGGATTAAACTTTACCTCGCGGAATTTGTTAGACTCGGCCGCGTGAGGAACCTTTATGTCAACTACACTTGGTCCTGCCACGAAACTATTGGACGAGATGATGACAAATTATTCTCAATGGCACACCGAGAGAGCTCCAACAGGTAGGAAGGTAAACTCTGTTGAGGAGATCTCCTCCCTTAATGATAAGGTTGACATGATCATGACTTTACTTACTAAGCAATCTCCTATTGATCCTCATGATGTTCCTTTAAATTCTTTGGTTGCTCAAGATAGAGAGCAAGTTGATGTTAATTTTATCTCTAGGAACAAATCTAATAATGATGCTTATAGGAGTAATTTTGGTAGCAATCATAGACCATTCCCATCCAACAACTATGGGAACAACAACACTTATCCTAGCACCAAAAACTCCACTTCTGAATCAGAAAGCATGCTTAAAGACTTTATCACTTCTCAAAAATCCTTCAACAAGAGTGTTGAAGAGAAATTAGAAAAATTAGATAGTCTCTCTTTGAAGGTAGACAACATAGCTCATGATGTAGAGATGCTTAAATTTAGAGCTTCCCCCCTTGAGGAAAGGAACACCACACCCATGAATGCTATCCAAGTCCAAATTAATGAGAACATAGGAATGCTATCCAAACTTAAGGATAGATGGGCTAGAGAAAAAGAAGAGGAAGATAGGATTAAGAGCATTCCTACACATACTACCGTTGCTACTATACAAGTAGTTGAGGTTCTCAAAACTTTTAGCACCCATCACACCCCTAGTCCCAATGGCCTACTAATGGTGATGTTAATACCTCAACTATAGGACAAGAAGGTCCTTTGAATTTAGAGACTACCAAAAAATGAGCTTAGATGGCATCACCACCACTTCAATTAATGGTAGTAATCTTGATTTTGACAATTGTAGTCTTTCCGAAGTTATCACTTTTTTGCAAAGAATGGCTAAAGACCCCGACACTAGTACACTCAATATTGCCTTCACCGAGCATATTACCAACGCCCTTATCAAAGCTAGGGAGGAGAACCTCAAGCTAGAGACTTCTATTCCTAGAAAACTAGAAGATGGTTGGGATCCTATGGTCAAAATTAAATTGAATAATATCTCTTGCTCTGCTTTATGTGATGTTGGAGATAATGCCTCCGTTATGCCCAAAAGAATGTATGATATGCTTGATTTGAAACCTATTGATCAATGTTCTTTTGGTGTTCGTCTTGTTGATTCTTCCATAAAGAAACCTTTAGGGAGAATTGATGATGTTCTCATTGTTGTCAATGATAATTAACTTCCCGTTGATTTTCTTATTATGGACATTGAGTGTGATCCCTCATGTCCAATTATTTTGGGACGTCCTTTCCTCCGCACCGTTGGTTCTATCATTGGTATGAAAGAAGGGACCATTAGATTCCAATTTCCCCTTAAAAAGGGAATGGAACACTTCCCTCGAAAGAAGATTAAGTTACCTTATGAGTCCGTTATTCGACCAAGTTATTCTTATGGAGTTGATAATACTTGATCTTTTTGCATCATGCCTAGCTCAAAGGCGTAAAAGAAAGCGCTTGTTGGGAGGCAACCCAATTTGTTTTTAATTTCAGTTTTAGTGGTCTTGATGCTTGTTACTACTATAGAAACATCATTGTATATTTATTTTCAAGATTTGTGCCAACTTTAGCCTCCGATTGCAAGAAAGTTCAAAAGTTGTGACATGCTGTCCAGAAACAGATTCTATCTGCTTGACGGAAAAATTCGCCAAAAATCACCAGATCATCTTTTTGATCTGAATTGTTTTTACAGTATGCTCTATATAATTGTATTTCTGGCATATGTTTTGAGGTTTTTGATTTGAGTTGCAGAAGTGCCCAGAAAAAAATATTTACTACCTGTCGTTCTGTTCTTCACACTTTCTGCCACGTTTTGCGTTTTCATCATTTTGCAAATCTTAATCTTTCTTTTCCTTTGCAAAAATATTTTCTCAATCTTGAGAAACAATAGCACTTCATGAAAATCCTTATTTCCCGGTAGAGAATAAATTGTTTTATCATGATCACTAACCACTCCAATCAGCTTATGATGAGCTTCGTATGAAGGGAGTTTTCAAGTATGCGATGGAAGATGATGAAAGAAGATTCAGGAGTGTCAAGTTCTAAAGCTTGGTGATGCCCCAATGCCACCCAAGAAATATTCAAGGAGAGTCAAGAGTCTAAGCTTGGGGATGCCCCCGTGCATCCCCTTCTCCTTCAACAACCAACAGTTCGTCCATCTCCATGCTATATTTTTATCACTTCATATGTTATGTGCTATATTTGGAGCGTCCTGCTCTTAAATTTATAGTTTGTTCTAGTTTTTCTTGATGTTCATAACAAGTTGGAACCTAGCCATCTTTGTTTGGGAGAGAAACACGCTCCACTCCACCCTAGAACACACCATAGGTTTTCATGCTTATCTTTTATGTATGTTCTTTATCTTTACATAGTTGCTGTCATGCTTAGCTCTTAGTTTTCATGCTTTATCTTTTTAAGAGCTTTTATTTAGGTTGCTTTTGGAAATCTCTTGATTTATCATGCTTATCTTGTTTACTGAGTTGTGTGTCTTGCATGAGTAGGTAATTGAGGTTAATACTTAAGTATAGTAGTAACTTTTAATAGTTTTGAGGTATTGATTTGAGTAATGTTTGGACTACTGGTGCCAAGAGATTGAGCGTCTTAGTGATAGGTGTTGTATTTTGGGAAATCTATGTGTTTTAAAAATTTAAAAAATTAGTTGAGAACTCTAGCTACTAGATTGATCGCTACCCTCTGGAGGGGTTGGAATATATAGAGTACCCTCACATTACCATGGGTGGATGATGCGCAAGGATAACCAAACCCCCAAACACTCCTCCTCGGGGTATTTGTCTCTTTGTGAATTTATTAACTAGATAGAAAGTTACCAATAATAAGTGCATGAGTTCTTCAGACTAATGTGAGTATTTTATTGTTGGCACTTCCACCATCCATATTTTGCTAGCCTCTTCGGTACCGTTCATTGCCCTTTCTCATCTTGAGAGTTGGTGCAAACTTCGTCGGTGCATCCAAACCCTTGGCATGATACACTCTGTCATCATAAGCCTCATTATATCTTTCCTCAAAACAGCCACCATACCTACCTATTAAGGCATTTCCATAGCCTTTCCGAGATACATTGCCATGCAACATCCACCATCTCATGACTTGATCTTCATGTCATACATGATTTTGCTTGATCGAGGAGCCACATGCTAGCTGGGCCGTTTCCTTATTATTGCTACATGACGCACTACTTTCATTACATATCCTGCTACACTGGCAGAGGTATACATTTGCATACATCATGATAGTTTTCATTTGTCTTTACGTTGAGTACTTCTTATAAAGTGTGAAGATCTTCTTTTCACTCTTGTAAAACATAGTGTTGCCCTTAAGTGAGGAAAAGATAACAAAGAGGACAAATGAAAAGATCCCAAAGAGAAAAAATGAGAGATAAATAGAAAGAGCCAAAGAGGCCACAAAAAAGAAAAAGAAATAAAAAAAGAGAAGGGGGCAACACTACTATTCCTTTTGAAAGATCCACACTCATACTCCATTATTATACTTATACTCCATAGAGATTATCATTGACGCATAACTATGTGGGGACCCTTACACTATAGAACTTGGCTTGTACATTCCAATGATGAGCCTCCTCAAATGAGCTCTAGGTCTTCATGGGCAAGTAAGTTGGATGCACCCCCACTAGTTCCATTGGAGAGCTTACCTTAGCTCATATGTGCATCCGTTGCATGGCAATCCCTACTCCTCACATCATATCTATCATTTGGCTTTCTCTCGCCTATGGTTTTCCTCATTGATGTGATCCTTTCACACCTTTTCGTTTTCCTTCCCCATCATTATTATTTTTGTAATCGTAAGTGCCAACATATCTTGCTTGTGTTCATCCATTGCACGAGTGATCAAAGTCGAAAGGGATAGGATCATTTCGACTTGTGCCTGAATAGTAGTGTGGGGATGAGTCAAAATAAGATTCAGAAGGAGACCAAGTGTGAAATTTTATTAGATTGAGTTCTCAATTAAAAAATATGTTTATGCTCTAAACCCATCTCCCACTTCTTGCAGGAAAACACCATTTGGAGACATTCGAGTCACGGACAAGGAGAGCTCTTGCACCTTTAAGTTCTTACTTTGCTATTTTCAATACTAAATATAGACTCTTGCTTGTTATTGTGTTGACTTGAATTGCATATCTTACTTGCTTTAGTTTGAAGTTCTTATATGTGTGTTAGCATGTCACCACTGAAATTATTTGTGTTATCATTTACCTACTCGAGGACGAGCAGGAATTAAGCTTGGGGATGTTGATACGTCCCAAACGTATCTATAATTTCTGCTTGTTCCATGATCTTTTGGGTGACATTGTTATATGTTTTGCTACACTTTCATATATTTTTACACATATTTGGACTAACCTACTAACTCAGTGCACCCAGTGCCAGTTTCTGTCTGCTGATGTCATTTTTGCAGGGGCTTTTACCCAAATTTCGAGAGCCCCAAAAATCCCGAGATAATATATAAAAATCAGCATGACGAAAGCTTCGAGAGGCATAAGGGTGGGCGAGAGGGGAGCCAGGGGCTGCCCAGGAAGCCTCCCTGAGCGGCCCAGCCCCTGGCCACGCCCACAGGTCGCCTGGGTGGGGCCCACCTCCTCTGGTGTCCTCCTTCGGCCTATATTTGCCTCACCGAGAGGATACCCTTCCATCATATCTAGAATCGTGAATTTCTTCATCGTTCTGCCGCCGCAGCGCTTCCTAGATAGGGAGCATCAGAAGACCTCTTCCCGGCACCCTGCCGGAGGGAGGATTGACCTTTGGGAGCTTCTCCACCGCCATGGACGCTTCCCGGACGTACCGTGAGTAGTCCTCCTTGGACCATGAGTCCATGACGTGTAGCTATGTGATGTCTTCTATCCAATCTTGTGCTTCAATGTTTAGCCCTTGTGAGCTGCCCTACATGATCAAGGCATCTATGCAATTTTCCTGCTATTGCTATGCTCAGTTTCCTGGGATTCGATGGATTATGAGATTATGTTCAGATTGTGATGAATTATATATGTGATTATTCTTTTATATTATGTTCTTTAGTGATTCATGCATGTTCTCCGTTGCTCTTTATTGTTTTGACCGAGTAGTAGATTGTAACTCCAAGAGGAAGCGTTATGCATGATTGTGGGTTCATGCCCCCTGATGTCTAGCTTGAGTGACTGAAACATGAGACTAGGGGATGTGCTGTTGCCACTAGGGAGAAAACAACGGTGCTTGTGACCATGGTTGCAAGGATTGTTTACCTTACACAAAGTTCGTTAATGCAGTTGTTCGTTGCTTTGAGTTTAATTTCGGCGGGGCTCGCAACTTAATACCAGTGAGATGTTCTGTATAGATATCTCAAGGTGGATGATTGATACATCTCCAACGTATCTACTTTTCCAAACTCTTTTTCCCTTGTTTTGGACTATAATTTGCATGATCTGAATGGAACTAACATGGACTGACGCTGTTTTCAGCAGAATTGCCTTAGTGTTATCTTTGTGCAGAAATCAAAATTCTCCAAACGTCCTGAAAACTTACAGGGAGCAGTTTTGGAAAATATCAAAAATATCTGCGCCAAGTTCCACCTGAGGGGGTGTGCCAGTGGGCCACAAGCCCCTGCTCCACCACCACCCCTGGTGGCGGTGGGCATGCTTGTGGGGCCCACAGGCACCTGCCGCCCCCAACTCCAGCTCTATAAGTTGTCTTTCGTCCTAGAAAAAATAAAAAGAGAAGTTTTCGTCGCGTTTTCGATACGGAGGCGCCGCCACCACCTGTTCTTCATATGGAGGGCAGATCTGGAGTCCGTCTTGGGCTCCAGAGAGGGGAAATCGTCGCCATAGTCATCATCAACCTTCTTCCCTCTCCAATTCCATGAAGCTCTTCGTCGTTCGTGAGTAATCTATTCGTAGGCTCGTTGGGCGACGATGAGTAGGATGAGATCTATCATGTAATCGAGTTAGTTTTGATGGGGATTGATCCCTAGTATCCACTATGTTCTGACATTTGATGTTGCTACTACTTTGCCATGCTTAATGCTTGCCACTAGGGCCCGAGTGCCATGATTTTAGATCTGAAATTATTATGTTGTCAGCAATATATGTGTGTTTTAGATCCGATCTTGCAAGTTGTAGTTACCTACTATGTGTTACGATCCGGCAACCCCGGAGTGACAATAACCGGAACCACTCCCGGTGATGATCATAGTTTGAGGAGTTCATGTGTTCACCAAGTGCTAATGCGTTGGTCCGGTTCTTTATTAAAAGGAGAACCTTAATATCCCGTAGTTTCCTTTTGGACCCCGCTGCCACGGGAGGGATGGACAATAGGTGTCATGCAAGTTGTTTTCCCTAAGCACGTATGACGACACACGGAATGCATGCCTACATCACATTGACGAACGGGAGCTAGCCACTTATCTCTCCATGTTATAGCTGTTGCATGATGAATATCATCCAAACAAATCACCGACCCATTGCCTACGAGTTTGTCCTACTACTGCTGTTACATGTCTTGCTCTGCTGCTTCTACTACTGTTGCTACTACTGTTACTTGTCTTGCTCTGCTGCTGCTACTACTGTTGCTACTACTGTCGCTTGCTACTGTTGCTACTTGCTACCGCTGTCACTACTGCTGTTCCTTGCCACTCCTATTGCTCGTTACACTGCTACTACATGTTACACTGTTGATTCGCCTGACCGTTGATGGGAATTGACAACTTCTGTCAACGCGGCAACGGAAGTGCCATTGATACAATCGTTAGGAATAGTCTGCCGTCAACAGATCGTTTCTAACACCGTTATTATCATACTACTTTGCTGTTACTATTGTGCTTGCAGATACTAATCTTTCAGGTGTGGTTGGATCCGACAAATTCAGCTGCTAATACTTGAGAGTATACTCTCACCTCCTTTTGGCGATCTACAAATTTGGGTCGAATACTCTACCGTCGAAAACTGTTGCGAACGCACGCGCTGGTGGGCCATCAACAACATTCTTCCAGTTTGATTGCCGGGGAGTGCTATCAGCATTCTTCTGGTGCCGTTGCAGGAGAAGGTTAGTTGTTATAAGCATTCGTCTAGCTAACGCCAGAGATTGCAGGATCAACCCTTTTCTGGAGCCATTGCCAGGGAAGCACATCTGACGTTAGCATTTTTCTGGCACCGTTGCTGGGGAGGTATTGCTATATTCTCTCAGTTACTTGGGATTTATATCTGCTGATCACTATGAAGAATCTGAAGGATCCGAGGACCAAAGTCTTGCCCTCAAATACGAGGGGAGGTAAGGAATTGCCATCTAGCTCTGCACATGATTCACCTTCAGTTATGAGTAAGTTTGCAACTTCACCTCCTGCTAGAAATCTTGATATGACGCCTGTTGGGGATATTACCAGTGACTGACCCGCCCTAGTTGGGCCGGGTTAATCATTAGGCGATTCATCCGAGCAGGTATTTGGGCCTTGTCCTGGTCAAATCAAGGTCATATGACGGTTTGTGAATCGTGGAAAGTCTCCAAGCTTCGGAAGATAGCGACTTAGAGACCGCCGGGGTCACGATTCGTAGGAAGGAAAGTATCGTTGTAAACCCTAGGGGATTTGACCTGTATATAAAGGCGAGTCCCAGGGGACGAGAGGGGAGGTTAGAAACCATCGAGTGCTAGGTTTGGCGAATTACGGCCCCCTTGTAATCGAATCCACATCAATACACACAAAAGCAGGACGTAGGCTATTACCTCCTCACGAGGGGCCGAACCTGGGTAAATCGCCGTGTCTCTCCCGCTTAACCCCTTTGAGTCGCCACCAAGGTGCGATGGCTCCAGTATTAAGTCCTTTCACGAGGACATCTGCCGTGACAAAACCACGACAGTTGGCGCCCACCATGGGGCCTACGCACGATGGAGTTGAGTTCTCAAAGGGAGCCCTACCAGGGTTTGGGAGTTACGCGATGGGGCTCGTGACTCGGAGCGGCCGCGGGATAACCTACATCGACAACCAGCAATGGGGACCTGAAGCGGATTCGATTGAATCTGGTTACAGGGTCCCCTTCGGCAAGATCAACATCTTCATCGCCATGATCGGATCATCCGCGCCTGAGCCGGACATCTCCACCGACATCTCGAGCCGGCCAGGTATGTCCGCCAAGTCATAACGCCAAATCTGACTCGCTCGGTCTTTGTGGGGTTCACGCAGGGATCGGAGGAGCCAGAACGCTCGGCGACTTAGGAAACTACACCGGTCAACTCCGATGATGAATCATCCATGGGTGACTCAGATTCAATCCGCTCTCTGCATGGGGATTGTCTTGGGAGCTTGTCGCAGGCCATGGACCCGGAAATCCTTGACCGAACTCGCCGCCAGATCGCCATCTACATGGCTGGGGCGACTCAGCCCACACAAAACCCTACTGGAGGCGATGGAACCGGCATGACGTCCAAGAGCCCGGCCGCAGTCCTAGTGGATTTAGCGGCGGAGGTCACAAGGCTAATGGCGACTCCCCTCACACCAGAGAACCAAGAGGAGATAAACACGGAGCTAGCGAAACTCAGAGAGGCAGTCCCAAAAGCTCATCGGGACGCCGAGGTGGAGTCCGCCAGGATCGAGACTCGGCAAGCTCAAATTACGGCCGAAAGGATGCGTTTAAACACTCACAACTGGCGGCTCGAGAGACAGCAGCGCACGTCCGACGCCGTCCATCAGCGGAGACACTAGGGTCGCCTGCCCCATGATCTCAAACCGACCCGCCTGTTCGACACTCCACGAACCCCTGGGGCGGGAGCCGCCCCGGGGGGAGGACCGAGCCGCCCGCCTAACACGCTGGCTCAGCCGGTTGAGGATCACATTCCCCGATTCCGGACGCCTCAAGGCCACTTTTCCAACCCGGTGGATAATGTGTTTGCCGCAACTCGCCATCTGGAGTCTCTTCCGATTCACGGCAACACCCCTGCCGAGATAGAAGCAAGGAACGCCATCGAGATGTTGAAGACGGCGGTGGTTCAAAACGCCCAGTTCTCACATAGCCTCGAGAGATTGCATTCCACCCCCCAGGCAAGTTACACCAGGAGCCGGCCAGAGGACCAGCCCGCCGTAAACAGCGGGCCGCGACATGTCCCACAGGACAACCCACCTGAACGCAACCCGCTGGGCCGGGATCTCCCGAACACCCAAGACGCCCTGGCCCCCCTCGTCGGGGGCGCAGGGCGAGTTGGGGTACCATGCTTATCCCCCGCCCTTCGTAACGAAAGGATGCCCAAAGACTTCAAAGGGCCAAGGAAAGTGCCTAATTATACCCCGGACTTCGAGCCGGCATCATGGATCAAAAGTTATGAAATCGCCATGGACATGCTCGACGTAAACGAGGCGGTTTGCGCCAGATACTTCACAATGATGCTCGAGGGGTCGGCACGCACTTAGTTGAAAAACTTGCCTCCCAATTCCATCCAGTCCTGGGCCGAGTTAAAGGAACGTTTCATCAAAAACTTCCGAGGAACCTGCAAACGTCCGATGACGATCGTCGATCTACAGCACTGTGTTCAGCGCCCGGATGAGTCGGCCCACCATTGGTCACCGCGGGTTGCAGAAATTATTCATTCGTCAGATGGTATTACGGCGGCTCAAGCTGTGCTCATCCTTGAGCACAATTGTCATTACGAACCCTTGGTGCAGAAATTAGGGCGGCTCAAACGAAAGGTCCAAGACATGGGCGAGCTGATGGACACCCTCACTAGATATGCCGAGGCCGATGAAACCAAAGATCCCAGCGAGGATGGCAAGGCTAATTCGCCTAAGAAGGGCGAGTCATCCAAAAATCATACCCGGTTCCAGGGGCGTAACCGTCACAGTCAAGGGAACAATGGCAAGCGGAGACCACAAGAGGAGCCCTCGGACTTAGTCGCCAATACCAACGCTAATAACAGCAAAAAGAAGAATCGAGGTTTCAGTGGGAAGAGGCCGCGTAACTATGAAGAGATACTCAAGGGCCCTTGCCCGCACCATGCCACGGCTAACGGCCCGGCGAGCCACTCTTGGGAAAACTGCTTCGTGATGCGGGAGTTTCGGGCGGAGGCAATCAAGAAGAGTCAAAACGAAGACCCGGAGCAGCGCGAGGAGCAAAGACAGAACCCCTTCGGCGGATTTCCCGAACAGGGGGCTCAGGGAGGCCCACAGCTAGGCGGCGCCCAATACCCAGTGCACCACCAGCGGCGGTACAACCCGCCAGGGGTCTTCCAGCAGCCACCCCCACAGGGGGCTCCGCAGGGTCAGGACGATAATGGGGGTTTCCGTAGCAACCCCAAACAGTTAAGTAATGGGCAGTACCATGTTTTCACCACTAATGCTTGCAGGCGTGATAAGAAGGTGAGTCACCGGGCGTACAGTGTATCTGAACCGGCGATTCCCAGATACCTCCATTGGTCTGAGCAGACCATAACATGGAGCAGGGAGGATCACCCGCCGAGAGTAGATAACCCGGGCGATCTGGCATTGGTCGTGGCTCCCCAAGTGGGGGGTTACACCCTATCAAAGGTACTAATGGATGGTGGCAGCAGCATCAATATCCTATACTTCGACACCTTCCAAAGGATGAATCTATTGGAGAAAGACCTGATGCCTTCAACCACAGTTTTCCACGGAATTGTCCCAGGAAAGTCGGCTTATCCCATAGGCCGGGTCAGGCTCACAGTGGCATTTAGAATTGCACAGAATTATAGGTCGGAGTCTCTAATCTTCGAGGTGGTCAAATTGAAAAGCCCCTACCATGCGCTGTTTGGGCGACCGGCTTACGCCCGCTTCATGGCTCGCCCGTGCTATGTCTACCTCAAGCTCAAAATGCCTGGTCCCAAAGGTTCCATCACAATTGATGGAGATAGAAGGATCACAAAGGAATGTGAAGAAGGGGATGCGGCTTATGCGGAAGTCGCCTGTGCTGCGGAAGAGCTCAAACACCATCAGGCCAATGTTGACCCGGCGGACATGTCACCCCTGAAGAAGCCAACTACAGACTCTGAGTCGCCCCTCAAGTTCAAACCAACGGATGACACTAAGACAGTCGATTTCGTGCCTGGCGATTCATCCAAGCAGTTCACCATTGGGACGGGTCTGGACCCCAAATAGGATAGCGTGCTCATCGAATTCATCCGTGAGAATCGAGACATCTTTGCATGGAAACCTTCTGCATGCCTGGTGTGCAGAGAGAATTCGCTGAGCACCATCTTAATGTTGACCCAAAGTGGAAACCCGTCCAGCAGTACCTTCGCAGATACAACGAGGAGCGATGCAAGGCGATTGGGGAAGAATTCGCCCGTCTTTTAGCCGCCGGATTCATCACGGACGTTTTTCACCCCAAATGGCTGGCTAACCCGGTTTTGGTACTCAAGAAGAATGGTACTTTTCGTATGTGTATTGACTATACAGACCTCAACAGAGCCTGTCCAAAAGATCCCATCGCTCTTCCCCGCATCGACCAAATCATTGACTCGGTGGCGGGATGCGAACGATTGTGCTTTCTGGACGCCTATTCAGGATATCACCAGATCAAGATGGCCGTGGAGGATCAAGAGAAAACGGCCTTCATAACCCCCTTTGGGGCCTTTTGTTATGTGTCCATGCCCTTCGGACTCAAGAGTGCGGGGGCGACTTATCAATGCTGCATCCAGAATTGTCTTCGTAACCAAATTGGTCGCAACGTCCATGCCTATGTCGACGATATTGTGATCAAGACCCGCCAGGGGGAGACACTACTGGAAGACCTCAAGGAAACGTTCGATAATCTACGGGTATATCAGATGAAACTAAATCCTACCAAGTGTGTTTTTGGTGTGCCCGCAGGAAAATTGCTGGGTTTCATGGTATCGGAGCGCGGCATCGAAGCTAACCCAGACAAAATCGAAGCGGTTACCTCCCTCGGAAAGCCGGCGAACGTTAATCAAGTTCAACGACTGGCGGGTCCCATTGCGGATTTAAGTCGTTTTGTGAGTCGCCTTGGGGAGAAGGCGATCCCTCTTTATCAATTGTTGAGGAAATCCGGCCGATTTTTTTGGACAAATGAGGCAGATGAGGCGCTCGAGGCCCTGAAACGCCAATTGGTTAACCCACCAGTCCTGGCAACCCCAACTAAAAAGGAGCCCATGCTTCTGTATGTCGCGGCAAATTCCAAAGCAGTAAGTGTGGCAGTGGTCGTTGAGAGAAAAGAAGAAGGAAAGGAATACTAAGTGCAGCGCCCAGTATATTTCATCAGCGAGGTGCTAACCCTTTCCAAGCAGCGATACCCACATTGGTAGAAGTTGGTATATGGGGTGTTTATGGCAAGTCGAAAACTTAAGCATTATTTCCAGGAGCACCCTATCACAGTGGTTAGCTCTGCCCCCCATTGGGGATATCATCCAGAATCGGGAGGCAACAGGGCGAATCGCCAAGTGGGCAATAGAGCTTGGGCCTCATCACATACAATATACTCCTCGCACAGCTATCAAGTCTCATGCACTAGTTGATTTCGTTAACGACTGGACGGAGCTACAGGCTCCGGAAGACCGGCCTGATCTCACTTACTGGACTATTTACTTTGATGGATCCAGGCTGCTGGAAGGCTCGGGGGCTGGTGTGGTGTTGGTATCCCCTCAAGGAGATAAGTTCTGTTATGTTCTCTGACTCATGTTTCCGTGCACTAACAATGCGGCAGAATAGGAAGCCTTGCTTCACGGCTTGCGACTCGTCAAGGAGATGAACCTAACACGAGTCAGATGTTTCGGTGACTCCGATTTGGTGGCACAACAAGTTTCAGGTACCTGGGATTCTCGGGACCCCATGATGGCGGCTTACAGGCGAGCCGTGTCTGATGTGGCGGGTCATTTTCATGGTTATCAGGTGGACCATATTGATCGGCGCCTCAACGAAGCAGCTGATGCCCTCTCGCGACTTGGCTCCGAGAGAAAGTCGGTTCCCCCTAATGTTTTTCTGGATATCTTACATAAACCATCCGTGATTCTACCGTCAGAGGAGGAATTGGCAATACCAGATCCCGAGTCTCAGCTCGTGGCGGCTCTCCATGTCACTCCGGATTGGGTTCTCCCTTATCTGGCTTATCTTGCTCGGGGCGAGTTACCGGCCGACGAAGTTTTGGCTCGCCAGATCGTTCGGCGCAGCAAATCCATGGTCATCATTAATGGCGAGTTATATAAATAGAGCGCCTCTGGAGTTTTTCAGCGATGTGTTTCCCCCGAAGAAGGATGCGTAATCCTAAATGACATTCATTCCGGAGACTGTGGGCATCACGCCGGGTCACGTTCTTTGGTATCAAAGGCTTTTCGTCATGGTTTCTTTTGGCTGACGGCTCATGCAGATGCAGAAGACATAGTTCGTCGGTGCGAGGGGTGCCAGCGTTATGGGAGGCAGGCTCATGTGCCGGCTCAAATATTAAGAATGATTCCCATTACTTGGGCTTTTGCGGTCTGGGGGCTAGACATGGTTGGCCCCTTTATGATGTCCTCCAACAAGAAGACCCTCCTGCTGGTGGCAGTTGATAAGTTCACCAAGTTGGTTGAGGCGGAACCTGTTGGGGCTTGCGATGCGGAAACAGCAGTCAAATTTTTGAAGAAGCTGATTTTACGGTTTGGATATCCGCATAGTATCATCACTGATAATGGTACTAACTTGTCCCAAGGGGCGATGCAGGAGTTTTGTCGTCGAGAACATATCCGACTTGGTGTTTCTATAGTCGCTCACCCACAATCTAATGGGCAGGCAGAGCGGGCGAATCAGGAGGTTTTGCGAGGTATTAAGCCCCGACTCATGGTTCCCCTGGAAAAAACCCCAGGGTGTTGGGTTGAAGAGTTACCTTCAGTACTGTGGAGTATTCGGACTACCCCGAACCGATCCACGGGATTCACCCCTTTGTTTTTGGTCTACGGAGCAGAGGCTGTTCTCCCTACTGACATAAGGCATGACTCGCTTAGAGTCGCCGCATATGTGGAACAAGACAATGAGATGGCGCGTCAAGACTCTTTGGATGCCTTAGAGGAGGCACGTGACCTGGCCGCGGCCCGTTCGGCTATCTACCAACAGGATCTGCGGCGGTATCATAGTCGTCGGGTTAAGAGTCGGACCTTTCAGGAAGGCGACTTGGTTCTTCGGCTGATACAAGATCGAGCAGGCATGCACAAGCTGTCACCACCTTGGGAAGGGCCGTTCGTCGTCAGCAAGAACCTCCGCAATGGCTCTTATTATTTGGGGATCTCCGGCCTAATGGGCCGACCACGGAGGCTGAGTCGACTCGCCCCTGGAATATTGCCCATCTGCGGCCTTATTACACTTGAGCTCTTAAAGCTCTACACTATGTAAGTTTTTCAGTTTCATTATGAAGTAATAAAATACTCCCTGACTTGGGGGCTTTTTTATTAAAAAGCAATTGTGTCATCCTGTTGCGACATTATGAGCCGACAGAATCTGCATTTAGGGTGTGTGCTCGAGCTTTCTGACTCGCCTCATCCTGTCGCGACCTTATGAGCCGAAGAAACCTGCATTTAGGGTGTGTGCACGAGCTTTCTGACTCGCCTCATCCTTTCGCGACCTTATGAGCCGACGAATCCTGCATTTAGGGTGTGTGCTCGAGCTTTCTGACTTGCCTCATCCTGTCGCGACCTTATGAGCCGACGAAACCTGCATTTAGGGTGTGTGCTCAAGCTTTCTGACTCCCTCATCCTGTCGCGACCTTATGAGCCGACGAAACCTGCATTTAGGGTGTGTGCACGAGCTTTCTGACTCGCCTCATCCTGTCGCGACCTTATGAGCCCACGCAACTTGCATTTAGGGTGTGTGCTCGAGCTTTCTGACTCGCCTCATCCTGTCGCGACCTTATGAGCCGACGAAACCTGCATTTAGGGTGTGTGCTCGAGGTTTCTCACTCGCCTCATCCTGTCGCGACCTTATGAGCCGACGAAACCTGCATTTAGGGTGTGTGCACGAGCTTTCTGACTCGCCTCATCCTGTCGCGAACTTATGAGCCGACGAAACCTGCATTTAGGGTGTGTGCACGAGCTTTCTGACTCGCCTCATCCTGTCGCTACCTTACGAGCCGACGAAACCTGCATTTAGGGTGTGTGCACGAGCTTTCTGACTCGCCTCATCCTGTCGCGACCTTACGAGCCGACGAAACCTGCATTTAGGGTGTGTGCACGAGCTTTCTGACTCGCCTCATCTTGTCGCGACCGTATGAGCCGACGAAACTTGCATTTAGGGTGTGCGCTCGAGCTTTCTGACTCGCCTCATCCTGTCGCGACCTTATGAGCCGACGAAACCTCCATTTAGGGTGTGTGCACGAGCTTCCTGACTGCCTCATCCTATCGCGACCTTATGAGCCGACGAAACCTGCATTTAGGGTGTGTGCACGAGCTTTCTGATTCGCCTCATCCTGTCGCGACCTTATGAGCCGACGAAACTTGCATTTAGGGTGTGTGCACGAGCTTTTTGACTCGCCTCATCCTGTCGCGACCTTATGAGCCGACGAAACTTGCATTTAGGGTGTGTGCACGAGCTTTTTGACTCGCCTCATCCTGTCGCGACCTTATGAGCCGACGAAACTTGCATTTAGGGTGTGTGCACGAGCTTTCTGACTCGCCTCATCCTGTCGCGACCTTATGAGCCGACGAAACCTGCATTTAGGGTGTGTGCACGAGCTTCCTGACTGCCTCATCCTATCGCGACCTTATGAGCCGACGAAACCTGCATTTAGGGTGTGTGCACGAGCTTTCTGACTCGCCTCATCCTGTCGCGACCTTATGAGCCGACGAAACTTGCATTTAGGGTGTGTGCACGAGCTTTTTGACTCGCCTCATCCTGTCGCGACCTTATGAGCCGACGAAACTTGCATTTAGGGTGTGTGCACGAGCTTTCTGACTCGCCTCATCCTGTCGCGACCTTACGAGCCGACGAAACTTGCATTTCGGGTGTGTGCTCGAGCTTTCTGACTCGCCTCATCCTGTCGCGACCTTATGAGCCGACGAAACCTGCATTTTGGGTGTGTGCTCGAGCTTTCTGACTCGCCTCATCCTGTCGCGACCTTATGAGCCGACGAAACCTGCATTTAGGGTGTGTGCACGAGCTTTCTGACTCGCCTCATCCTGTCGCGACCTTATGAGCCGACGAAACCTGCATTTAGGGTGTGTGCACGAGCTTTCTGACTCGCCTCATCCTGTCGCGACCTTATGAGCCGACGAAACTTGCATTTTTGGGTGCATGCTTGAGTTTTCTGACTCGCCTCATCCTGTCGCGACCTTATGAGCCGACGAAACTTGTATTTTTTGGTGCATGCTTGAGTTTTCTGACTCGCCTCATCCTGTCGCGACCTTATGAGCCGAGGAAATTGCTTCTTTGGTTTAAAGGCATAGCCTTGAGGGTTTTGTACCTTTCTTTCTGATCCCTCTGGGAAATATTTGTTGTCGCTTTGTGGGTTTTCATATATGCTGTTTTCAAGGCCTAAAGACGGGTTAATGATCAGAATACTTTGTCCATGGCAAGTTGAGCATCTTAAAGGAGTCTCAAATATTTCAAAATCGCCTTACGAGAGACATAAAGATTCTTGCAAAGGGTATGACCAAAACAGTACCGACTTATGAAATAAACCTATTACATGGCTCTGAGGCCAAAATCAGTAAGGTTCATTCTGTTGGCCCTTAGGATCATCCTGTTGTGAGCCTTGGCCAACTTCGATTTGCAAGTCGCCCAGTACCCAATTGCACTTAGCCAAGGCTGCGAAGTCATCGTCATCAGTCAGAATCGATGCCAGATCTGCTTCCAAGTCAAAAGGGTTCTTGGGTCGCCGAGGAGTTAAACTCGTCGTCGCAAAGGCTGGCGGGTTGTCCCTCTTGTTTTTACTATCATAAGCCGCCTGATACTTTGATAAATCAAGGCTTGCTGCAAGTTGGGTTGCTGCCAGTCGGGAGTCCTTGACGACACGTTGATAGTCCTCTTCAACAAACTCCGACCCATCATCTTTAAGCTGAGGAAAGCCTGCTGCTACCTCTTCCGGGTTGATTTCCGGAGCATACGCCAAGCAGCGACTCAGGGCAGTCAGAACACCCTTTCGAGCGGCTGACCGAGTTAGCTCACCTATTTGAGGGGGAAGTGTGGATAAGCAGCCAAGCACCTTCTTTACGGAAGTGATAGGCTCTTTGGCACCCATCACAGGCTTAACAGTCAAGACGCTGCCGGTGTACAGTTGCTCTGTCAGCGTGTAAATCGCCTTCAGCATCAGCACACAGTCTTCTTGAAGGTTGGCGGTTCTCGGACCTGAGTAAGGGGTCATGATGATCAGCGACTTACGATAAGAATTATTTATAAAACAAATGGAGATCAAAGGTTTAAGTAAACTTACCGAATACTGCTTGCGTCATGTTGGAGATGTGACGCTTCAAGCCGGATAATTCCTGTTGCACAGTGGCCAGCCTGGCTTCAGCCTTTTCAGCTCTTTTTATGGCGTCATCTTGGTCAGCTTGTGCTCTTTTCAACTCGGCTTTGAGTTTCTCCAACTCAGCCAAGGCTAATTGATATCTCTCCTCCGACTTGGCTCGGGCGTCTTGCTGACCAGATAAGTTTTTCTTTAAATCGCCAAGCGCCGATTCAGTTTGAGCAAGAGTTTCCTGTTGAAAGTACAAAACAAGGGCAAGTCTTAGAACTATTGCAAGCAATATCCCTGACACTTGGGGGCTAATGTATAATTTTTTATTTTCAAATGAAATTATACAATATCAAGACCCGGCTCATCTTTTTACTGATGACCCGACCCCTGGGGGTTACTGGTCGCAAGGGTTTTCTAACTTTTTCAAGACCCGGCTCATCTATTTACTGATGACCCGGCCCTTGGGGGTTACTGGTTGCAAAGGTTTTCTAACTTTTTCAAGACCCGGCACATCTTTTTACTGATGACCCGGCCCTTGGGGGTTACTGGTCGCAAAGTTTTTCTAACTTTTTCAAAACCCGGCTCATCTTTTTGCTGATGACCCGGCCCTTGGGGGTTAATGGGAGTAATACAATATAACAAGTTTGAAAAACCATGTTTGTTTTTTAACCTCATGTTTGTTTTTTAACATTCGCAGCAGGCTCTTTTCCATCTCATAGCTCGCCTCCAGGCGACTTGAAAAACCAGAGCAGAGTTCCCCGAATTCCAGGTTTTCATACTTAGAAAGCTTGGCCTTGGAGAGTCCCGATTCAGGAATGGCTTGGGAGGAGGATGCCACATGTTTTGACAAAACCGTCGCCACCGGCTTCGAGAAGCCAGTACAAGTAATGATCACAGCATCTGGGTCTTCTGTTGTCGTCAATGGACTTGGCGGCTTAGGAATATCCGTTGTTTCCTTCGGCGATTCAGGAAGATCCATCTGATTTTCAGGCTCGGCTTGATCCGGTTCATCCTGATTCGGTGCTGAGTCTTCGATGGGTTCTGAAGTTGGGACAGGAGTTGACCCGCTAGTTTTTCTTTTCTTGGCCTGTGCCCTAAAAAGAAGGGAGAAGCGTATTAAGGAATTGAAAGGCTCGTT
Source organism: Hordeum vulgare subsp. vulgare (assembly GCF_904849725.1). Taxonomy (NCBI): domain Eukaryota; kingdom Viridiplantae; phylum Streptophyta; class Magnoliopsida; order Poales; family Poaceae; genus Hordeum; species Hordeum vulgare. Next base: position 225,059,023 of record NC_058522.1, read on the forward strand.
ACTCTCAGAATTCAAAACAAGATTATCAAAAGATTTACCCTGGAACTCGAATCATTGGTGGAAGTGTCGACATCACTGAGTCGCCAGATGTAGGAGGAGAGTTCTGCAAAAATTATATCCCAACAATGTAGGCGGGTTACAGGCGTGATTCAAGGAGAACATGAAGAATTGTCATTCACAAAATACCTCATTTGGTTTCCTCTTGTTCGTTGCTGGTAAGCCGGACACCAGATCACCGGAATGACTTCGCGTCTTCCGATTAGAAGTGTGTTGTGCTTTCTTCAGTAGGAAATTTGGGTCCAAACAAGCATTTGGGTGTGAGAAGGGAACTTTCCCACAAACTCGCCTGGCCGGCTTAGGTGGAGAAGGAGATGAATCGGAGGAAACATAAATTGCCTCAACAGAGTCCTCCTGGCTTTCGTTGTCTTCGTTCTATTACAAAGAAACAGAAAGACGTAAATACAAAGATTAACAGTAGTGGATGGCGAGTGAAAAGAGGATGAATTTTTACCTCCGAAAGTGCATCGCCGACTTGAGATCCATCGACTTCGGATGGCTCAGCCACAACAGCTTTGTCCTTACCCTTGGTTTTCTTTGAGGGCGGCTTAACATTTTTCATGGCTGGCCTTTTGGGTTTTCTGGACTAGAACTTATCGCCTTTCTGAAATAGTATATGTTACAAAAACACAATACAAATGACGCATAAGGAGTAAAACCAAAGGCGGGTTAGATTTGTTCACCTTGGGCGCCGGGTTAATTTTGCAGAAAGGCTTGAGGCCGATTTGGCCGCATTTTCCCGCAGGCTCGCCACTCAGTTTCTTGATAATGGTGACAATGTCCTTTTCTCTTAAAGCCGTACGAAAATAACATTGAGGATGATCTAGGGTGCCATCAAATTCGCACATCAGACCGTCCCGACGACTCAGAGGGAGGATACGCCATTCGACCCAGCAGCGGATTAGGTCAACTCCGGTAAGGCCATTATTCATCAAGGACCTTAATTCGGACAGTACTGGGATGAACTCCGATTCTTCTTCCTCGGTGAGTTTGTCTGGGAGCTTGAAGTTTGTTGGAAGGCGAGTTGGCCGGTAGCCCAGAAGTTTGTTTTCGCCAGCGGGAGAAGTCTCTTGACAGTAGAACCAAGACTCGCCCCAACCTTTGGGATGGCTGGGCATGGCGAGTGAGGGAAACGGGCTATCCCTGCGGCGTTGGACATTGACACCGCCGAGTTCCAGGCTGGGACCGTTGTGGAATTCCGTTTGGCGATTCAGATGAAAAAAGTGCCAGAATAGAGGAACAGAGGGCTCAATCCGCAGATAAGCTTCACATAAAACATGGAATTGGCATAAGTTGCTTATGGAATTGGGTCCCAAATCCTGGAGGCGGACGTTCATGAAAGCCATGGCGTCTTTAAGAAACTTCGATCCTGGCGGCTTAAAACCTCGCTCCAGGTGTTCAACAAAGACGACTATTTCTCCTTCCCTGGGGTTAGGAAGATCCTCACCAAACCCGGTGCGCCAGCCGATAACATTCTGGGGATCCAGGTTGCCCGTTTTCACGTAATCAACCAATATGGTATCGTCAACCTTAGTAGGAAGCCAGTCACTTTTGAAGACGGCGCCCATGCTACAAAGAGGTAAGGTGTGAACTTACATGCCTCGAACATCTACTGTAAGGGATGAAATAAGTTCATTTAAATCGCCAAGTACTTTGTCCACGGACTAAGGGAAGGACTTGACTCGCCATGTCAAAGGGCCGAGTCGGTTTATTATGGCGACTTACGGGGTGTGGCTATTTACAAGAGCTGCGCTCTAGAGATGATGGGGATGTTCGCTCGAAATGTCAAAGTGTGAAGACTACAAACAGCTTTCCGCAAACAGTAGGTAAATGGTGGATCTATCAGGCAGGTAAGAAAAACCTGAGAAAAACGACTGGATGCGGCCATTTCTTACGAGGGCAAGACGACGCCCCTCATTTGATGGAACACTATACTAAAAGATCCACAAGTAAAGATGGATAAATAAAGGTATTCAAGGGCATTGGATATCTCATCAATGTTCGTGTTAATCGGTTCAGGGTATGCGACGTCTGCTCACGAGGAATATCAAGAACTTAGCAATGGCAGGAACATGGCAATGGCCGGAATTCTGAGCAGGGATTGGATCTTTTCCTAAAAAGGGGGCAAAGGCCTAACCTGATTCTCTAAGACGAAGAGGGCCGACAACGACGAAGGTTGTTGGAGAAGCACGAAGTTTTCGTCGGGCGACGAGGTCTTCGGCGGCGGCGGAGTTCGTAGCAGAGGGCAAGATGGTCGGCGACGATGTAGTGCTCGACGGCGGCGGACAGATTGGCCGCGGTGCGAAGCTGGACGGCGGCGAAGGCCTAGGGACGGCGCCAAAGCCTCTCGCGTGAAGGTGGGAAGGATGGCGGCGCCGAAGTCCTCGGAAGGCGATGAGGTTTTCTCGATGTAGTGATGGGGAAGAGATTGACGAGACGGGTAGGTGGGGAGCACCGGTCCTGTCCCCCCTGTCTATTTATCAGAGCCGGCGCTGGAATCGAGGCGCCGTGAGCGGGAACCGCCAGGGAATAAAAAGATTCGCTATAAATGCGCGCCGAAGACTTCGGGATAACGATGTGCTAAGATCCGTTGGGGTTGTGTCAATCTTCCCGAAAATCGAGGAATAAAAAGAGGTCAACAAGAAATGGTTTGGCGAACTAAAGAATTTTCAGTGCTCGATGGCGGGTTACAATTTCTGACATATGAAGGAAAATGAGGAATAAATCGCCTTCAACTAAGCAGATGTATTGGCATGAAAAAGAAGTTCAAGTCAATTTGGGGCCTAATGTTGGGGATATTACCAGTGACTGACCCACCCTAGTTGGGCCGGGTTAATCATTAGGCGATTCATCCGAGCAGGTATTTGGGCGTTGTCCTGGTCAAATCAAGGTCATATGACGGTTTGTGAATCGTGGAAAGTCTCCAAGCTTCGGAAGATAGCGACTTAGAGACCGCCGGGGTCACGATCCGTAGGAAGGAAAGTATCCTTGTAAACCCTAGGGGATTTGACCTATATATAAAGGCGAGTCCCAGGGGACGAGAGGGGAGGTTAGAAACCATCGAGTGCTAGGTTTGGAGAATTACGCCCCCCTTGTACTCGAATCCACATCAATACACACAAAAGCAGGACGTATGCTATTACCTCCTCATGAGGGGCCGAACCTGGGTAAATCGCCGTGTCTCTCCCGCTTAACCCCTTTAAGTCGCCACCAAGGTGCAATGGCTCCAGTATTAAGTCCTTTCACGAGGACATCTGCCGTGACAAAACCACGACAACGCCTGTGCTTGATGATGCTATGCTGGATACTATGCCTGATGATGCTATGCTTGATACTACTGCTAGAGATGCTATGCCTGATACTGCTAGAGATGCTATGCTTGATACTGCTTTGCCTCATGATGCTAGAGATGCTATTTTGCCTGATGATGCTATGCTTGATACTGCTAGAGATGCTTCTTTGCCTGTTCCACTAGGAGTGTTCCTTGATGCTCATATTGCTAGAGTTACTGCCAATGCTCGTGATGCTTCTGAAATTGCCGATGCTATTGAGATAGAACCTGCTTTTGCTCCTGTTAGACCTAGCTCTCCTAGATATGAATTGCCTGATATACCTGAGGGTTATGTTATGGAGGGAGAGATAGCTGAGGATTTTCTCGCGTGTAAGGATTCCTATGACGCTGAGAAATTAATTCTCAAGTGGAAGGAAAAATCTCAGGAAGTTAGGATGAAAAATGATCCGAAGTTTGCCACTTCGCCTATCTTTCTCACCGATAAGGATTATGAATTCTCTGTCGACCCTGAGATAATCTCTCTAGTCAAATCTGATCCTTTTCACGGTTATGAGTCTGAGACGGTCATAGCCCATCTTGCCAAACTATCCGAAATAGCCAACCTTTTCACTAATGAGGAGAAGATCCGCCACTACTATATCCTTAAGTTGTTTCCTTTCTCTCTAAAGGATGACGCTAAAGCCTGGTTCACCTCTCTTGCTCCTTGATGTGTGCGTAGTCCCCAGGAGATGGTCTATTACTTCTGTGAGAAATATTTCCCTGCCCATAAGAAGCAAGCTGCCTTGCAGGAAATATACAACTTTTCTCAACTCCAAGAAGAGAATCTTCCACAAGCTTGGGGGAGGCTCGTCGAGCTACAGAACGCTTTGCCTGATCACCCTCTCAAGAAGAACGAGATACTTGATATCCTCTATAACGGACTTATCGATGCCTCTAGAGACTACCTGGATAGTTGTGCCGGTTCTGTTTTTAGGGAACGAACTGTAGAACAAGCTGAGACCCTGCTGAATAACCTCGTGATCAACGATAATGCTTGGACTATTCCCGAACCACCTCCTAAGCCAACTCCTAAGAAAAGAGGTATTCTATTCCTCAGTGCCGAAGATATGCAAGAAGCCAAGAAATTTATGCAAGAGAAAGGCATTATATTTGAAGATGTCAAAAATCTACCACCTATCGAAGAGATCCATGGTGTCGATAACCCGATACAGGTAGTAGAAGTGAATTCTACGCGTAGGTTTGATCAGAGTGATATTCCTTTTGATAAACCTGCTAGCCTATGCTTTGATGAATTTGACAACTTTGTTGCCAAACAACAGAGTTTCAATGATTATGTTAGCAGACATTTGGAACAAAGTGCTCGTATGCTTAGCCATTTAAGTGCTTGTGTAGACAGAAATGTCAATGCTCTGAAGCTTCCGAGTAAACATGCCTCTATGATTACTACTTAGGTAGAACAAGTACTTAAAGCTTAGAATGACCTGCTCAATGAATTAAATGACAACTCTGTCAGAGTCATTACTAGAGGAGGCAAAAAGACTCAGGAACCTTTGTATCCTGAAGGTCATCCTAAGAGAGTTGATCAAGATTCTCAAGGAATCAATGCTGATACACCTAGTCATCCTAAGGAGAAGAAGAAGGATGATAGAAACATGCACGCCAGTTCACAAAATACTATCACACCTGAAGAACCTAATGATATTTCTGCTTCTGATGCAGAAACACAATCAGGTGATGAACATGAACCTGGTGACAATGTGGACATTGATGTTCATAATAATGCTCAACCTAGCCATGACGAGAATGTGGAGATTGAACCTACGGTTAATCCTGATAATCCACAACCTAAGAGATACGACAAGAATAACTTAACTGCTAGGAATCATGGTAAAGAAAGAGAGCCATGGGTTCAGAGACCTATGCCCTTTCCTCCTAAGCCATCCAAGAAAAAGGATGATGAGGATTTTGAGCGCTTCGTTGAGATGATAAGACCCGTCTTTCTGCAGATGCGGTTAACTGATATGCTCAAGATGTCTCCATATGCCAAGTACATGAAAGATATCGGGACTAATAAACGGATGATACCAGATCTTGAGATCTCCACCATGCTTGCCAATTACACTTTCAAAGGTGGAACTCCTAAGAAACTTGGTGATCCCGGAGTGCCCACTATACCTTGCTCCATTAAAGGAAACTATGTAAGAACTGCCTTATGTGACCTTGGAGCAGGTGTTAGTATTATGGTGCTCTCTCTTTATCGTAGACTTGAGTTGGATAAGTTGACAACCACTGAAATTTCTCTGCAAATGGCCGACAAATCAACTGCTTTCCCTATCGGCATTTGCGAGGATGTGCCTGTTGTGGTTGCTAATACCACTATCTTAACAGACTTTGTTATCTTGGATATTCCCGAGGACGATGCCATGGCTATCATCCTCAGAAGACCCTTTTAAAACACTGCAGGGGCTGTTATAGATTGCAACAAAGGCAATGTCACTTTCCATGTCAACGGTAATGAGCACACAGTGCATTCTCCGAAGAAATAATATCAAGTACATTGCATCAATGCTATCGAAAAGACTTCATCGATTCTCATTTGGAGCTTTGAATGCCCTATTCCTCGTGTCAAGATGAAGTATGATTTGCTTGTTGGGGAGATCCATATCCCCATTGAGGTGACTTAGTGGCTATTCGAAAATTCTCCGTTCTCTCTTGCAATTCGAGAAGGTTTTGTCATAAGGACTTGATCAATCCCATTGACGGATTTCTTTCGATGACCATGAGACGGATGAATCAAAGAGTCACAGACCTTTGTTTTGAGTTTTCCTTTTCTGTTGCTTAGAAGAAAAATGATAGAATTAGTTTAGCTTTTCCTGTTTTCTGTTTTAGCGTCCCAGAGAAAAATACCTCGAAAATAAAAGTTCTCCGATGGTCCAGAAAATTTAGTAAGATTTTTTCTGGAATTTTTGAATTTTTTTGGGCCTGAGAGCTGGTGAGGGGCCTGACCAGTGGGCCACAAGCCCCCCCCACCGCCACCTACCCCCTGGTGGCGGGGTGCAAGCTTGTGGGGCCCACAGGCATCCCCTCCACTCATTCCAGCTCCCAGCCTCTTCTTCCACCTCCAGAAAAAAATTGTTTCGCGGCTCAAACCCATGTTCTTGCTCATTTGGGTGTGATTTTTGATCTCCTTGCTCAAAGCACCATTCTCCAAACCATTTTGGGAAATTACTCGGTAAAACGATGATACTACATAACCATAGGAGAGGCAAAGGAGTATGAGAGGGAGGCGACGGCTGCTCGACTTCGTGAGGCAGCTATTGAGGCTGTAGCTGCAGCCCTCCCGTATAATATCCATTATGACTTTGGGTATCGCTAGGACCCACCATGGGAGTAGACCAAGCTAGGCCAAAAGCCTAAGCTTGGGGGAGTACGTGTTCTCACCAACTTTACATTCATGCTTATGCTTTCACTTTGTTAGCCGGTGTTTACACTTTGCCACTGTATTATCCATGCTAGTTTCTTTTCGTTTTCTTGTTTTGTGTCCTTTTGAGAAAACCCAAAAAGATTTTTTTCTTTCTTCTTTTGCTTGTTGGGAGCTTTCCCGTGTAAATAGTTTTCTTTTTCTTTGGGTCAAGGTAGAAGATATTGGTTACAATGCTTATTGGTTCTTGCATGCTTACCTGTTTAGCTTTCAAAGAGCCATATTATTTTGTCTTCTCCTTTGTGTTTGCCTGCAGATTCAGCTTAGTCCAATGCGCTTACTATTGTTCACACTGTTCGATCGTGCAAATGAAAGGCAACAATGATGATATATGATGAAGTGACTGAGACTGAAAAGCTGATATGAACTCTATCTATTTTGTTTTTGTAAATATGACTAGCTTGTCGACCCAGATTTAGCTCTGTTGTAAGGGAACCATGCTTGCAATGACAACTTAGAGATCATAGTTTCTGATGCCATGCTTATTTAGCTGAGAGCTTATAATGGTTTGTCTTGAATGCCAACATAGATTTTGAGATGACTGTGATGTAGTATGATAGGATGGTATTCTCCTTTGAATGTTTCAAGTGGCTTGACTTGGTGCATGTTCATGCATGTAGTTGAAACAAAAATCAACATAGCCTCTATGATGTTCGTGTTCATGGTGATTTATATCCTCTTCATGCTTGCATTTAATGTTAGTCAAACTCATTGCATCTTGATGACTGTCATCGTTCTCTAGTTGGTCGCTTCCCAGTCTTTTGCTAGCCTTCACTTGTACTAAGCGGGAATGCTGCTTGTGCATCCACTTCCATAAACCCAAAAGTTTTTCCATGAGAGTCCACCATAGCTACCTATTTGCGGTATCTACCTGCCATTGCAAGTAAATTTGCATGTGCCATTCTCTAAACCTTCAAGAAAAAAATCTGTTTTGCATGCCCGAACCGCTCATGTGGTGACAGAGGGCTATTTGTACCTTCCATGCTAGGAGTGTTATCCTCGACATGTGTTTATTCACAGTCCTTCATGAGAAAGGGGCCGATATTTGGGATGCCCAGTTCCATGCTTAAATCGAAAACATAACTGTAAAACAAGACTCCCCCAGATTGATGTTACTATGGACGGTACCCGAGGATTGGGCTAGCCGTGGAGTTTGATTGATTGGTGGTGGGGGATTTAAAACTTTACTTTTCTATTTGGGAACAGCCTATAGCATGAGTAGCATGGAAGATATTGAGAACTCTTGGTCATTGCATTGACAATGAAAGCATGCCACCCAAAATTATTATCTCTGTTTTCAAAGCTTGAGCTCTCGCACCTCTGCAAATCAATGCTTCCCTCTGCGAAGGGCCTGTATATTTATTTTCCTGTCGAGTCATCCTCCTCTTATATAAGCACCAATTAGAGAGCACCTCTGTCATTTTTATGCTTTGCTTTTGATTGATATTGAGTATGACTATGACTGGATCTTCGTTGCTATGAATTACAATGTTTAGTCAGCCCTTGATCTTTGAAAGTGCTCTGCATTTATGTTTTGCAGTCTCAGAAAGAGCTAGCGAGATACCACCTATTCATATTGCTTCATGCTTGCTTTGATTGAAGTGTTGGTATTCGAAACTCATTATTATTTGCTCGTTAGCTGATTATGCCATTGATATTAGTTTACTGTGAGACCTTTGTGTCATTTGCTTATGTGGTTAACTTGTGATCTTGCTGAAACTCTGGTTATGCGTTAGACATAGTTGCAATTACAAGATCAAACAGAGTTTGTCAAAGTTTTTCTTTCTCTCTCAGTTTGTCAACTTAGTTGCTTGAGGACAAGCAAGGTTTTAAGCTTGGGGGAGTTGATACGTCTCCAACGTATCTACTTTTCCAAACTCTTTTGCCCTTGTTTTGGACTATAATTTGCATGATTTGAATGGAACTAACCTGGACTGACGCTGTTTTCAGCAGAATTGCCTTAGTGTTATTTTTGTGCAGAAATCAAAGTTCTCCAAACGTCCTGAAAATTTACGGGGAGCAGTTTTGGAAAATACCAATAATATATGCGCCAAGCTCCACCTCAGGGGGTGGGCCAGTGGGCCACAAGCCCCTGCTCCGCCACCGCCCCCCCTGGTGGTGGTGGGCAGGCTTGTGGGGCCCACAGGCACCTGCCGCCCCCAACTCCAGCTCTATAAGTTGTCTTTCGTCTCGGAAAAAACAAAAAGAGAAGTTCTCGTCGCGTTTTCGTCGCGTTTTCGGTACGGAGGCGCCGCCACCACCTGTTCTTCATCTAGAGGGCAGATCTGGAGTCCGTCTTGGGCTCCGAAGAGGGGAAATCGTCGCCATCGTCATCATCAACCTTCTTCCCTCTCCAATTCCATGAAGCCCTTCGCCGTTCGTGAGTAATTTATTCGTAGGCTCGCTCGGCGGTGATGAGTAGTTTTGATGGGGATTGATACCTAGTATCCACAATGTTCTGAGATTTGATGTTGCTACTACTTTGCCATGCTTAATGCTTGTCACTAGGGCCCGAGTGCCATGATTTCAGATCTGAAATTATTATGTAGTCACGAATATATGTGTGTTTTAGATCAGATCTTGCAAGTTGTAGTTACCTACTATGTGTTATGATCTGGCAACCCCGGAGTGAGAATAACCAGAACCACTCCCGGTGATGATCATAGTTTGAGGAGTTCATGTGTTCACCAAGTGCTAATGCGTTGGTCTGGTTCTTTATTAAAAGGAGAACCTTAATATCCCGTAGTTTTCTTTTGGACCCCGCTGCCACGGGAGGGATGGAAAATAGATGTCATGCAAGTTCTTTTCCCTAAGCACGTATGACGACACACGGAATGCAGGCCTACATCACATTGACGAACGGGAGCTAGCCACTTATCTCTCCGTGTTATAGTTGTTGCATGATGAATATCATCCAAACAAATCACCGACCCATTGCCTACGAGTTTGTCCTACTACTGCTGTTACTTGTCTTGCTCTCCTGCTGCTACTACTGTTGCTACTGATGTTACTTGTCTTGCTCTGCTGCTGCTACTACTGTTGCTACTACTGTCGCTTGCTACTGTTGCTACTTCTACTGATGTCACTACTGCTGTTCCTTGCCACTTCTATTGCTCGTTACACTGCTACTACCTGTTACAATGTTGATTCGCGTGACCGTTGACGGGAATTGACAAATTCCGTCAACGCGGCAACGGAAGCGCCATTGATACAATCGTTACGAATAGTTTGCCGTCAACAGATCGTTTCTAACACCATTGTTATCATACTACTTTGTTGTTACTATTGTGCTTGCAGATACTAATCTTTCAGGTGTGGTTGGATCCGTCAAATTCAGCTGCTAATACTTGAGAGTATACTCTCACCTCCTTTTGGTGATCTACAAATTTGGGTGGAATACTCTACCCTCGAAAACTGCTGTGAACCCACGCGCTGGTGGGCCATCAACAACATTCTTCCAGTTTCATTGCCGGTGAGTGCTATCAGCATTCTTCTGGTGCCGTTGCAGGAGAAGGTTAGTTGTTATAAGCATTCGTCTAGGTAACGCAAGAGATTGCAGGATCAACCCTTTTCTGGAGCCATTGCCACGGAAGCACAGCTGACGTCAATGATTAGTAAGTAGATGCTGATGAGTAAACGGTCAACTTGTCTTGGCGTACAACCCATTACTTTTGAGCCTCTAACTTTCTAGAAGTTGTTGGGGAACGTCGCATGGGAAACAAAAATTTTCCTACGCGCACGAAGACCTATCATGGTGATGTCCATCTACGAGAGGGGATGAGTGATCTACGTACCCTTGTAGATCATACAGCAGAAGCGTTAGTGAACGCAGTTGATGTAGTGGAAGGTCCTCACGTCCGTCGATCCGCCCCGTGAACAATCCCGCGATCAGTCCCACAATCTAGTACCGAACGGACGGCACCTCCGCGTTCAACACATGTACAGCTCAACGATGATCTCGGCCTTCTTGATCCAGCAAGAGAGACGGAGAGGTAGAAGAGTTCTCCGGCAGTGTGACGGCGCTCCGGAGGTTGGTGATGACCTTGTCTCAGCAGGGCTCTGCCCGAGCTCCGCAGAAACGCGATCTAGAGGAAAAACCGTGGAGGTATGTGGTCGGGCTGCCGTGGAAAAGTCGTCTCAAATCAGCCCTAAAACCTCCGTATATATAGGTGGGAGAGGGGGGACCTTGCCTTGGGGCTCAAGGAGCCCCAAGGGGGTCGGCCGAGTCCAAGGGGGGAGGACTCCCCCCCCAAACCGAGTTGGACTTGGTTTGGTGGGAGGGAGTCCCCCTTCCTTCCCACCTCCTCCTTTTTTTTCTTTTCTCTTGATTTTCTCTTCTTGGCGCATAGAGCCCTTTTGGGCTATCCCACCAGCCCACTACGGGCTGGTGTTCCACCCTCAAGGCCTATGGGCTTCCCCGGGGTGGGTTTCCCCCCCCCGGTGAACTCCCGGAACCCATTCGTCATTCCCGGTACATTCCCGGTAACTCCGAAAAACTTTCGGTAATCAAATGAGGTCATCCTATATATCAATCTTCGTTTCCGGGCTATTTCGGAAACCCTCGTGACGTCCGTGATCTCATCCAGGACTCCGAACAACATTCGGTAACCAACCATATAACTCAAATACGCAGAAAACAACGTCGAACCTTAAGTGTGCAGACCCTGCGGGTTCGAGAACTATGTAGACATGACCCGAGAGACTCCTCGGTCAATATCCAATAGGGGGACCTGGATGCCCATATTGGATCCTACATATTCTACGAAGATCTTATCGTTTCAACCTCAGTGCCAAGGATTCATATAATCCCGTATGTCATTCCCTTTGTCCTTCGGTATGTTACTTGCCCGAGATTCGATCGTCAGTATCCGTATACCTATTTCAATCTCGTTTACCGGCAAGTCTCTTTACTCGTTCCGTAATACAAGATCCCGCAACTTACACTAAGTTACATTGCTTGCAAGGCTTGTGTGTGATGTTGTATTACCGAGTGGGCCCCGAGATACCTCTCCGTTCACTCGGAGTGACAAATCCCAGTCTTGATCCATACTAACTCAACTAACACCTTCGGAGATACCTGTAGAGCATCTTTATAGTCACCCAGTTACGTTGCGACGTTTGATACACACAAAGCATTCCTCCGGTGTCAGTGAGTTATATGATCTCATGGTCATAGGAATAAATACTTGACACGCAGAAAACAGTAGCAACAAAATGACACGATCAACATGCTATGTCTATTAGTTTGGGTCTAGTCCATCACGTGATTCTCCTAATGACGTGATCCAGTTATCAAGCAACAACACCTTGTTCATAATCAGAAGACACTGACTATCTTTGATCAACTAGCTAGCCAACTAGAGGCTTGCTAGGGACGGTGTTTTGTCTATGTGTCCACACATGTAAATGAGTCTTCATTCAATACAATTATAGCATGGATAATAAACGATTATCTTGATACAAGAATTATAATAAAAACTATATTTATTATTGCCTCTAGGGCATAATTCCAACAGTCTCCCACTTGCACTAGAGTCAATAATCTAGCCCTCACATCACCATGTGAATTACATTGTAATAAATCTAACACCCATACAGTTCTGGTGTTGATCATGTTTTGGCCGTGGAAGAGGTTTAGTCAGCGGGTCCGCTACATTCAGATCTGTGTGCACTTTGCATATATTCACGTCCTCTCCCTCGACGTAGTCGCGGATGAGGTTGAAGCGTCGTTTGATGTGTCTGGTCTTCTTGTGAAACCGTGGTTCCTTTGCTAAGGCAATGGCACCAGTGTTGTCACAGAACAAGGTTATTGGATTCAGTGCGCTTGGCACCACTCCAAGATCCGTCATGAACTGCTTCATCCAGACACCCTCCTTAGCCGCCTCCGAGGCGGCCATGTACTCCGCTTCACATGTAGAATCTGCTACGACGCTTTGCTTGGAACTGCACCAGCTTACTGCACCCCCATTAAGAATAAATACATATCCGGTTTGCGACTTAGAGTTATCTGGATCTGTGTCAAAGCTTGCATCGACGTAACCTTTTACGGCGAGCTCTTCGTCACCTCCATACACGAGAAACATCTCCTTAGTCCTTTTCAGGTACTTCAGGATATTCTCGACCGTTGTCCAGTGATCCACTCCTGGATTACTCTGGAACCTACCTGCCATACTTATGGCCAGGCTAACATCCGGTCTAGTGCACAGCATCGCATACATGATAGAACCTATGGCTGAAGCATAGGGGACGGAGCGCATATGCTCTCTATCTTCATCAGTTGCTGGGCACTGAGTCTTACTCAATCTCGTACCTTGTAGAACTGGCAAGAACCCTTTCTTGGACTGTTCCATTTTGAACCTCTTCAAAACTTTATCAAGGTATGTGCTTTGTGAAAGTCCTATCAGGTGTTTTGATCTATCCCTATAGATCTTAATGCCTAGAATGTAAGCAGCTTCTCCTAGGTCCTTCATAGAGAAACTTTTATTCAAGTAATCCTTTATGCTCTCTAAAAACTCTACGTTGTTTCCAATCAGTAATATGTCATCCACATATAATATTAGAAATGCCACAGAGCTCCCACTCACTTTCTTGTAAATACAAGATTCTCCAACCACTTGTATAAACCCAAATGCTTTGATCACCTCATCAAAGCATTTGTTCCAACTCCGAGATGCTTGCACCAGTCCATAAATGGATCGCTGGAGCTTGCACACCTTGTTAGCATTCTTAGGATCGACAAAACCTTCGGGTTGTATCATATACAACTCTTCCTTAAGGAAACCGTTAAGGAACGCCGTTTTGACATCCATCTGCCAGATTTCATAATCGAAAAATGCAGCTATTGCTAACATGATTCTGACGGACTTAAGCATCGCTACGGGTGAGAAAGTCTCATCGTAGTCAACTCCTTGAATTTGTGAAAAACCCTTTGCCACAAGTCGAGCTTTATAAACGGTCACATTACCGTCAGCGTCCGTCTTCCTCTTAAAGATCCATTTTTTCTGAATGGCCTTGTGGCCCTCAGGCAGTACCTCCAAAGTCCACACTTTGTTCTCATACATGGATCCTATCTCGGACTTCATGGCTTCCAGCCATTTGTTGGAATCTGGGCCACCATTGCTTCTTCATAATTCGCAGGTTCATTGTTATCTAACAACATGATTGATAAGACGGGATTACCGTACCACTCTGGAGCAGCACGTGGTCTCGTCGACTTGCATGGTTCGACAGAAACTTGAACTGGAGTTTCATGATCATCAGCATTAACTTCCTCCTCAACCGGCGTTGCAATGACAAAGGTTTCCCCTTGCCCTGCGCCACCATCCAGAGGGATGAGAGGTTCGACAACCTCGTCAAGTTCTATCTTCCTCCCACTCAATTCTCTCGAGAGAAACTCCTTCTCGAGAAAAGCTCTGTTTTTAGCAACAAACACTTTGCCCTCGGATTTGAGATAGAAGGTGTACCCAACTGTCCCTTTTGGGTAACCTATGAAGACGCACCTTTCCGCTTTGGGTTCCAGCTTTTCAGGCTGAAGCTTTTTGACATAAGCATCACATCCCCAAACTTTAAGAAACGACAACTTTGGTCTTTTGCCATACCACAGTTCGTATGGTGTCGTCTCAACGGATTTTGATGGTGCCCTATTTAAAGTGAATGCAGCTGTTTCTAATGCATAGCCCCAAAATGATAATGGCAAATCAGTAAGAGACATCATAGATCGCACCATCTCTAATAGAGTACGATTACGACGTTCGGACACACCATTACGCTGTGGTGTTCCAGGCGGTGTTAACTGTGAAACAATTCCACATTGTCTTAAGTGAGCACCAAACTCAAAACTCAGATATTCACCCCCACGATCAGACCGTAGGAACTTGATCTTCTTGTTACGGTGATTTTCCACTTCACTCTGAAATTGCTTGAACTTTTCAAATGTTTCATACTTGTGCTTCATCAAGTAGACATAACCATATCTACTTAAATCGTCAGTGAAGGTGAGAAAATAACGATATCCGCCGCGTGCCTCCACGCTCATCGGACCACACACATCGGTATGTATGATTTCCAACAAGTCACTTGCACGCTCCATTGTTCCTGAGAACGGAGTCTTAGTCATCTTGCCCATGAGGCATGGTTCGCACGTGTCAAGTGAATCAAAGTCAAGTGACTCCAAAAGTCCATCAGCATGGAGTTTCTTCATGCGCTTTACACCAATATGACCTAAGCGGCAGTGCCACAAAAATATGGCGCTATCATTGTTAACTCTAACTCTTTTGGTCTCAATGTTATGTATATGCGTATCGCTATCAAGATTCAATATGAACAATCCTGTCAAATTCGGTGCATGACCACAAAAGATGTTACTCATAGAAATAGAACAACCATTATTCTCTGACTTAAAAGAGTAACCGTCTCGCAATAAACAAGATCCAGATATAATGTTCATGCTCAACGCAGGCACTAAATAACAATGATTTAAGTTCATCACTAATCCTGACGGTAACTGAAGTGACACTGTGCCGACGGCGATTGCATCAACCTTGGAACCATTTCCTACGCGCATCGTCACTTCATCTTTCGCCAGCCTTCGCCTATTCCGCAGTTCCTGTTTCGAGCTGCAAATATGAGCAACAGAACCGGTATCGAATACCCAGGCACTACTACGAGAGCCGGTTAAGTACACATCAATGACATGTATATCAAATATACTTGATTTTTCTTTGCCCGCCTTCTTATCTGCCAGATACTTGGGGCAATTGCGCTTCCAGTGACCCATACCCTTGCAATAGTAACACTCCGTTTCCGGCTTAGGTCCAGCTTTGGGTTTCTTCGTCGGATTGGCAACAGGCTTGCCGCTCTTCTTCGAATTGCCCTTCTTGCCTTTGCCGTTTCTCTTGAAACTAGTGGTCTTATTCACCATCAACACTTGATGCTCTTTACGGAGTTCAGACTCTGCGACTTTCAGCATCGCAAACAACTCGTCGGGAGACTTGTTCATCCCTTGCATGTTGTAGTTCAATACAAAGCCTTTATAGCTTGGCGGCAGTGATAGAAGGATTCTGTCAGTGATAGCTTCTTGCGGGAGTTCAATCCCCAGCTCAGCTAGACGGTTTGAGTACCCAGACATTTTGAGCACATGTTCGCTGACAGATGAGTTTTCCTCCATCTTGCAAGCATAGAATTTATCGGAGGTCTCATACCTCTCGATCCGGGCGTTCTTCTGAAAGATAAACTCCAACTCATGGAACATCTCAAATGCTCCATGACGCTCAAAGCGACGTTGAAGTCCCGATTCTAAGCCATACAAGACTGCACATTGAACTATTGAGTAGTCCTCCTTACGTGCTAACCAAGCATTCTTAACATCTTGATCAGCCGTAGCGGGTGGTTCATCTCCTAACGCAGCATTAAGGACATAATCCTTCTTCCCAGCTTGTAAGATTAGCTTAAGATTACGAGCCCAGTCTACAAAGTTGCTTCCATCATCTTTCAACTTAGCTTTCTCTAGGAACGTATTAAAATTCAGGATGACTGTCGCGTGAGCCATGATCTACAACACAAATATATTCAATGTGGACTTAGACTATGTTCAAGATAATTAGAGTTTAACTTAATCAAATTATTTGCTAAACTCCCACTCAAAAAGTACATCCCTCTAGTCATTTGAGTGGTTCATGATCCACTTACACTAGCTCAAGTCCGATCATCACGTGAGTTGAGTATAGTTTCAGTGGTAAGCATCCCTATGCTAATCATATCATCTATATGATTCATGATCGACCTTTCGGTCTCATGTGTTCCGAGGCCATGTCTGCACATGCAAGGCTCGTCAAGCTTAACCCGAGTGTTCCGCGTGCGCAACTGTTTTGCACCCATTGTATGTGAACGTTGAGTCTATCACACCCGATCATCACGTGGTGTCTCGAACCGACGAACTGTAGCAACGGTACACAGTCGGGGAGAACACAATTTCGTCTTGAAATTTTAGTGAGAGATCACCTCATAATGCTACCGTCGTTCTAAGAAAAATAAGGTGCATAAAAGGATTAACATCACATGCAATTCATAAGTGACATGATATGGCCATCATCACGTGCTTCTTGATCTCCATCGCCAAAGCACCGGCACGATCTTCTTGTCACCGGCACCACACCATGATCTCCATCAACGTGTTGCCATCGAGGTTGTCGTGCTACTCATGCTATTACTACTAAAGCTACCTCCTTGCAAAATAGTAAACGCATCTGCAAGCACAAACGTTAGTATAAAGACAACCCTATGGCTCCTGCCGGTTGCCGTACCATCGACGTGCAAGTCGATATTTCTATTACAACATGATCATCTCATACATCCAATATATCACATCACATCATTGGCCATATCACATCACAAGCATACCCTGCAAAAACAAGTTAGACGTCCTCTAATTTTGTTGTTGCATGTTTTACGTGGTGACCATGGGTATCTAGTAGGATCGCATCTTACTTACGCAAACACCACAACGGAGATATATGAGTTGCTACTTAACCTCATCCAAGGACCTCCTCGGTCAAATCCGATTCAACTAAAGTTGGAGAAACCGACACTTGCCAGTCATCTTTGAGCAACGGAGTTACTCGTAACGATGAAACCAGTCTCTCGTAAGCGTACGAGTAATGTCGGTCCAAGCCGCTTCAATCCAACAATACCGCGGAATCAAGAAAAGACTAAGGAGGGCAGCAAAACGCACATCACCTCCCACAAAAACTTTTGTGTTCTACTCGAGAAGACATCTACGCATGAACCTAGCTCATGATGCCACTGTTGGGGAACGTCGCATGGGAAACAAAAATTTTCCTACGCGCACGAAGACCTATCATGGTGATGTCCATCTACGAGAGGGGATGAGTGATCTACGTACCCTTGTAGATCGTACAGCAGAAGCGTTAGTGAACGCGATTGATGTAGTGGAACATCCTCACGTCCCTCGATCCGCCCCGCAAACAATCTCGCGATCAGTCCCACGATCTAGTACCGAACGGACGGCACCTCCGCGTTCAGCACACGTACAGCTCGACGATGATCTCGGCCTTCTTGATCCAGCAAGAGAGACGGAGAGGTAGAAGAGTTCTCCGGCATCGTGATGGCGCTCCGGAGGTTGGTGATGACCTTGTCTCAGCAGGGCTCCGCCCGAGCTCCGCAGAAACGCGATCTAGAGGAAAAACCGTGGAGGTATGTGGTCGGGCTGCCATGGAAAAGTCGTCTCAAATCAGCCCTAAAACCTCCGTATATATAGGTGGGAGAGGGGGGACCTTGCCTTGGGGCTCAAGGAGCCCCAAGGGGGTCGGCCGAGTCCAAGGGGGGAGGACTCCCCCCCAAACCGAGTTGGACTTGGTATGGTGGGAGGGAGTCCCCCTTCCTTCCCACCTCCTCCTTTTTTTATTTTCTCTTGATTTTCTCTTCTTGGCGCATAGATCCCTTTTGGGCTGTCCGACCAGCCCACTAAGGGCTGGTGTGCCACCCTCAAGGCCTATGGGCTTCCCCGGGGTGGGTTGCCCCCCCCGGTGAACTCCCGGAACCCATTCGTCATTCCCGGTACATTCCCGGTAACTCCGAAAACCTTCCGGTAATCAAATGAGGTCATCCTATATATAAATATTCGTTTCCGGACTATTCCGGAAACCCTCGTGACGTCCGTGATCTCATCCGGGACTCCGAACAACATTCGGTAACCAACCATATAACTCAAATACGCATAAAACAACGTCGAACCTTAAGTGTGCAGACCCTGCGGGTTCGAGAACTATGTAGACATGACCCGAGAGACTCCTCGGTCAATATCCAATAGCGGGACCTGGATGCCCATATTGGATCCTACATATTCTACGAAGATCTTATCGTTTGAACCTCAGTGCCAAGGATTCATATAATCCCGTATGTCATTCCCTTTGTCCTTCGGTATGTTACTTGCCCGAGATTCGATCGTCAGTATCCGTATACCTATTTCAATCTCGTTTACCGGCAAGTCTCTTTACTCGTTCCGTAATACAAGATCCTGCAACTTACACTAAGTTACATTGCTTGCAAGGCTTGTGTGTGATGTTGTATTACCGAGTGGGCCCCGAGATACCTCTCCGTTCACACGGAGTGACAAATCCCAGTCTTGATCCATACTAACTCAACTAACACCTTCGGAGATACCTGTAGAGCATCTTTATAGTCACCCAGTTACGTTGCGACGTTTGATACACACAAAGCATTCCTCCGGTGTCAGTGAGTTATATGATCTCATGGTCATAGGAATAAATACTTGACACGCAGAAAACAGTAGCAACAAAATGACACGATCAACATGCTACGTCTATTAGTTTGGGTCTAGTCCATCACGTGATTCTCCTAATGACATGATCCAGTTATCAAGCAACAACACCTTGTTCATAATCAGAAGACACTGACTATCTTTGATCAACTAGCTAGCCAACTAGAGGCTTGCTAGGGACGGTGTTTTGTCTATGTATCCACACATGTAAATGAGTCTTCATTCAATACAATTATAGCATGGATAATAAACGATTATCTTGATACAGGAATTATAATAATAACTATATTTATTATTGCCTCTAGGGCATAATTCCAACAGAAGCATGATTAGCATTTCGGTACGTTTATAATTCTGTCAATTGCCTAGCTGTAATTTGTTTACCGAACATAGTTGTTTATCGTATTTTGGGAGAGAGACATCACTAGTGAACATCATGTGACTCAGGTCCATATTACCACCATTGCTTACACCTCCATCATTTATTTCTTTCATTGAATTTTCCGTTTCAATCACTATAACTATTACCGCTTGTGTTTTGATCCTCTGCAAACTACAAGGCCGAAGAGATTGACAACCTCTCTGTACTCATTGGGAGCAAAGTTATTTGTTGTGTGTGGAGGTCCACGTCTTCTGCTAGCGCCAGAGCAGCGGACACCTAATTTTTGATGCTCGGAGTCCTCCTGGTTCGATAAACCTTACAGTCCCCATGTAAGGGAAATCTGCTGCTGACTACATCTCCACCTTCCACTTGGGGTAACCAAGGAGGGGCGAGAATTGTATCCATCAACTCATCATCAACAGCTCGATGACGATCACCTCCTTCTTGATCCAGCAAGAGGGGAGGAGAGGTACATGAGTTCTCCAACACAACGACATGGTGGTCGTGGTGGTGAACTAATCCAGCAGGGCTTCGCGAAGCTCCGCGGAACTAATCTAGAGGAGAAAACGATCTAGAGAGAGAGGGCAGTCGTGGCTTATTAGGGTTGGGGCTGCCCTCAAAATCCTCTAGTATATATACGAGGGAGGGAGGGGAGGAAGCAGCCAAAGTCTCCTCCTTTGGTTCGGCCGAAGTGGTGGAGATGGAAGAGTCCACCTCCAATCCTACTCCAAGTAGGACTCCTCTTTGTCTCGTCCTTCCCTTTTTTCCTTTTCCCCTTTTTTGCTCCTTGGCTGAAATAGGCTTTATTGGGCTGGCCGCACCAGCCCACTAAGGGCTGGTGCACCACCTTTAGGATTATTAGGTTCTCTCCCGGGTGGGTGGCCCCTCCCGGTAAAACCCTGGAACCCATTCGTCACTCCTGGTACTTTGCGGGTAATGCCCGAATATTTTATGGAAACCAAATGAAACTTTCCTATATATCAATCTTTACCTCTGGACCATTCCGGAGCTCCTCGTGACGTCTGATATCTCATCCGGGACTCCAAACTACTTTCGGTTACCAAACACACATAACTCAATAATACTAAAACGTCACCGAACCTTAAGTGTGCAGACTGTGTGGGTTTGAGAACTATGCAGACATGACCTGAGACACTCGCTGGTCAATAACCAATAGCGGGACTTGGATTCCCATATTATCTCCTACCTATTCTACGAATATCTTTATCAGTTGAACCTCTATGTCAAGAATTCAGTTAATCTCGTATGTTGTTTCCTTTGTCCTTCGGTATGTTACTTTCGTGAGATTCGATCGTCGATATATCTATACCTAGTTAAATATCATTACCGACAAGTCTCTTTACTCATTTCGTAATACAAGATCCCGTGACTAACTCCTTAGTAACATTTCTTGCAAGTCTTGTTGTGATGTTGTATTATCGAGTGGGCCCCGAGATACCTCTCCATCACACAGAGTGACAAATCTCAGTCTTGATCCATGCCAACCCAACAGACACCTTCGGAGATACCTGTAGAGCACCTTCATAGTCACCCAATCACGTTGCGACGTTTGATAGGCACAAGGTATTCCTCTGATTTCCGGGAGTTACATGATCTCATGGTCATAGGAACAGATACATTGACATGCAGAATACAATAGCAATAAACTGACACGATCATATGCTACATTCATAGTTTGGTCTTGTCCATCACATCATTCTCCTAATGATGTGAACCCAATATCAAGTGACAAAACTTGTCTATGGCTAGGAAACCTTAACCATCTTTGATCAACGAGCTAGTCAACTAGAGGATCACTAGGGACAGTGTGTTGTTTATGTATCCACGCATGTATTTGAGTTGCCAATCAATAAAATTCTAGCATGGATAATAAACGATTGTAATGAACAAGGTAATATAATAATAACCAATTTATTATTGCCTCTAGGGCATATTTCCAACAACTAGTTCCAAGCAAGCAACCCCCTTGAGCATACTGATATAAATCCACTCTCTTGCTCCTGCTCTCTTTTACTACAATATGACAATAGCAATTCAACTGTTACATGTTCTCGGTAGTTGAACCCTTTGTTTTCCGTCACATTTATTTGTGATAGTAAATAATTGAAACCACTTGGAATGAGTAGAAACTTCTTGAGCCTTATTGAGCCTACTCATCCATGCTTGCTTACTGTGTTTGCTATGCTTAGAATTGTACCGGGTCTGATTTATCTCGACAACGAGTTGGAATGGTTGTGCTCTTGTCCTACTATGTGATTGTTAAGTCCCATTTGGTAAAGGTAGCAATGAGAGTCCATTGAGGAGTACATGGAGGGTTGTCTCATTGGTACTGTACTTAAGAACTGAGTTCTGTGTATGTTATCCAAGATGAGATACTACCACACATTGGGCTCCGGCTACTTCGAGCTCTCTCGACTTATTAATCGCCTCGACTCTGTCGATGAGTTGTAACTGGTTTTTAATATTTGTTGGAAAAGTGATGGCTACCGTGTTTACCACTACCCAATGGGGTGGTCTTTACTACGGTAGATCCACAGTGGCATAGTGTGCCAAGTGGCACTCGAATGGTGGGTTTGTGGAACCCTACTCGCATCGTATGGGTTTATATAGGAAACTTAAGCCGAACTTCCTTCTGCGTTTAGTCTAAAATAGGCAATAAACCTGGACTAGAGCCTTGTGTGGTTAACGGTTGTGGATGACACCCACGCCAGGCTTCTGCTTGAAGGTTGCCGAGTACATGACGTGTATGTGGTGGTAAGTGGTGAGGTTGTGTGTGAAGAAGTATACCCCTGTAGAGTTAACTAATTTATTCATATAACTGTATCCTTGGATATGGACTACTTGGAGACTTGCATTGTTCATAGACAATTTAAATGGATACTTCAAAATGCACAAGATAAGTCTAAGTGCTATGGATGGCCTTCTCATCGGGATACGGGAGAAGATCCATAGTGGTCTATTGATGTAGTGAATATGAGGACTCGTGTGCACTGTCTCACCTCAAAGAAAGTACTCGTAGTCGTAGTATGGGTTAGCCAGGAGTCAAAGCTGGCTTGCTGTAATAAACTGCGCAACCTCCTTGTTGATAATGATGCATATGTAGATAGTTATGATGTAAGCCTAGCTGAGTACCTTTGTACTCACGATTGCTTTATTATGTTTTTATAAAGGATACCTTAGTCTCACTAATGGTTTTCGACGTGTAGTTCGATGTTAATCGAATTAGCTCAGGAATACCAGATAGAGGTCTAGCTCCTTTCGTAGGATCGTTGTAGATTTTCAGGCTCCTCAAGCCACATTTAGTAGATGTATGTTCCCAATCATGTTTTGCTTTCGCTTGTTGCTTGTATGACTTTTGAGTTTAGGGTCATGTGACCCATGTTTGTAATATCACACTATGTTTGCCCTTATGAGTCTTTAATGAATACTTGAGTCATAAAGTTTTGTTGTGATGCCATGTTGTATGTACATATGTCATGCATGTTGTGTGTAAGTGTGAAGTGCATTGATATGTGTGGGATTCAACACCTAGATGTATGCCTTTAGTAACTTCTTTATAGGGAAATGTGTCTTTGTGCTTTAGTTGAGCCTTGATAGCTTGCTCCTTCTCCGGGCACATTGATTGACAGACATGTATCCTTCTTGGTTGTTGTGTATGTCCCTACGGGAAATGTCGCGCGGTGTAATGGAGGCCGTGTAGCATTGCTACGACTAGTCTACACATGTTCATGACCGACAACTGCATTGTTGGGTTATGTATGTCTGTTCCCGTACAATGGTGCCACTTGGGTCTAAAACTAGTCATGTTGATCCAAATTCTGCTACATATGATTGTTAGCGACATATTCATATACGTGAGCGAAAAGGCGCAAACGGTCCTTGTCAAGGTAAGGTGGCAGCCATGGAGATTACCGTGCGTGAGTCCGCAAAATGATATGATGTGTTACATGCTAGATCCGCATGGACTAGAATTGATATCCCAACAGTTGGGCACTACAAGAAAGGGTCGTTTCTCTGAAATACTTTTGTTGAGATTTTATTGTTTGAATTTCTTTTAACTTTGGGTGAGGTTTGTACATTTTGCGTGTAGGGGAATGATCACGGGAACGACCAATACATCCACACATCATAGGCCTAACTGCCTAAGGACAGCTTCATCATGCCGACACATTTGGTTCATGCATGTTTTGTCTAGATTGAAAAGGACAAAAAACTACGGCCTAGCGCGCCTCCGCAAATGGACGAACGTTTGTTTTTTGGTCTGTCGTGACTCATTTCTGACCCAAACTTGGACTAAACTTGTGTCAGCACCGACACTCGATACCCTCCCTTGGAAGCTTTTTTAGTATGTGTAATTTTATACATACTCATAATAATTAAACGTACATTGATTTGGATCAAAAATACAAAAAATACGAAGTAACTCCTAAGACTAAGAATTACAATTAAATCACTTGGAAACACGTTCTTCGTTATACCAATATCTGCTAGAAGATATTGTGGGGACCCCGACCCATAAGTCGTGATCACCGAATGAACGTGCACAGTTATCCCTCAGATTAATCCTCACTGAACACACAAAAACTGATTAACAAGAGTCTTACATCCATTACGCACCATTTATCTTGGATATGGCCTCCATGGCCAAGTCTTCATATGAATTGCAGCAAAAAATCTTCATCGAAACATGATTCCATGCCATCTGCCTTAACCTACATGCATTCTGACTCGGAAGCGTCCTAGTTCACACGTACGCCACCATGGTAATCTTCAACATATCATGTTTTCTCTTGCGTGGCCAATAAAATAACCAGTGGCAAGCCAATGAGTACTTTGAATGTACTCGCAAGCAACCCAGGAAGTGGAATGAGGCAATAATAATGCATGATATAGCACTAAGTAGGTAATTTGCAGAAAGCTAATTTTGTGTGCAATGACATGATCAATCTTGTAAAAGCGTGTTGCAAATATCCGTATGAACAAGTTATAGATATCACTGTAAGTAGGGGTTGAATGTCCCAAGTTTATTTGTCATGCCAAGTTGCCTCACTTAGCTTGAGTATCATCTTACACACACAACCATCTTTCTCTCTCACACACACTTGGTTTATGAAAAAAAAACTGGATGTAGTTTAAGCAGGATTACCCAACTGTCCTTGATCGTGGTCACGACTATTCGAATAGTTTTACATGCTACACAGGTTGCACGTTGTACCCACGAGACTCGGGAAGTTTCCGGGTCACCCATGACTCATGGTATATCACATACCCAAGGTAAGCACCTGAACAATGCCTTTACCCCGACAACACTAAATAAAGAGCCCACTCCATTGTTACCGAGCCCTCATGATGTATATCATACAAGCCTTGCTCTAGATCGTACCAAGCATGAAGAGACCAATGTTGTGCCCGATGCCTTTAAAAACACCTCATGGTCACCCTACCTGGCATGACCCCGTCACGAGAGTGACCATGCCACTCCCACCACTAGTAATGCAATCTCTCTGCTAGCATTGACCAATGTGATGAACAAAGCCCCATCCCATAAGGGGTATTGTGGTCGCACATGTAAGGTTGGGATGGTCAGCAATTCTGAAATCTAATCGTGTTTTCGAAACCACACACACGAAACATTTTCCTCGGTACACCACTTCTTCCTCAAGTGGTCAGTCATTTCACACCATCTCCCTCGGGTATTAGTGTCATCCGACAGGGTTTTCAAAATGCCTTCAAAATCATTTCGTTCATGGTCACCATGCATAGACCCATCCCATTTGTGTAGCAAAAATTAGCAACCTAACTACTGCCCACCTGCATGACCCTCATAGGTGGTAGGGTCATGCTTATATGGAAGTATCAAAGAGGGGTTTCTCGGAGACAACCCACCAAGGTGGTTGCCGACTCATCATGAATCAAATGCAACATAACATAGTGCTATATGGCGTGCAAAATAAAAGTTTCTTAGACACGGTCCAAGGGATGCTTGCTTGGTTCAACAAAGTCTTGAAGGTCTTCTCACACTTCTCGTCCAACTCCGAGCACTTCGTCTACTTTGTCATCTATCACCGGAAAAACCATGATAAACCACACAACAAGCAGAAAAACAAAGTGCTCTATAAATAGGAGTTTTATTTTTCATGGATGTATCTGTTTATAAGAAAAATCCCTGTTGATTCTAAGGGATATGACTTACTAGAGATTTTTGAACGGTGGAAATGGAGGCATCACTGGCCCCACCAGACGCCTACAAAAAATATTTTCTCGAAAATGAGTGTACACTACAGGAATCTGAGACTTTGCCATCTGCCATTGCGGATGGCAAAGGGGGCCACCCCGGACGGCAAAGGCCTTTGCCGTCCGTCAGCAGACGGCAAATTGGACGGCAAACAAAAATCCGGTGAAGGGCCTCTTTGCCGTGTGCATTGGGACAACTGATGGCAAAGGATCTTTGCCATGAGGGGGCTGACGGGAAAGAATATCGGACGGCACATCTGCGGGCACCTCCGTCAAGTGCTAACGGCGTCCTGCTGGGCCCACAGATAGTTTGCCGTCCGCCCTTTGCCCCTATGCCGTCTGCCATGCTGGTGGATTGACGACAATGGCACCGCCAAAGCCCCTCTCAATTGCCCCTTTGCCATCTGCCCTTTGACCCTTTGCCGTCTGCCCTTTGCCCCTTTGCCGTCCGCCGTGCTTGTGGGCTGACGGCAAAGGTATCAACAAAGCTCCTCTCACTTGCCCCTTTGCCGTCTGCCCTTTTAACCTTTGCTGTCTGCCCACCAGCACGACAGACGGCAAAGGGGGCACCCAATTTGATTCAACAATCTAGTTTGGGCCCTTTGTCGTCTTGTGTAGCTCATTTGCCGTCGGTGGGCACACATCAAAGGCTCCAAACTGCCACTGTTTATTTTATTTTTAATAATATCCAGTAATTTTCACACAAATCAGGAATATATTTCACACAAACTGCCCCAAATGACATAATATATTTCACACAAAGGCTCCAAATGACATAATATATTTCACACAAACTACCCATACTCATAACCATATTAAAATAAATTTCATCGATAATCCATACATATTATGCAAATTTCATTCGTACCAAACCATATATTACACTAGTTTCATCCATACATACAGAGTTTCATATCCATTTACTACAATAGTTTCAATCCAAGCTTCTGCGAAGCCATTTTAGAAGAAACCATATTGAAGCACTCCATCAATATAATCCAAGCTTCCGTGAATTGAATGTAATCTGCAAAATGGGAAATAAGTAAGTTAGAAGAAGAAGACTAGATGAAGAGGAGAAGAAATAAGTAAGTTTCATATCCATTTAGCTCCAAAAAGACATACTTATCTAATTTAGCTCCAAGAAGAGGAGAAATGAAAAGAAGGAAGAATAAGAAGAAGAGAAGAAGAAGAATAAGAAGGAGAAGAAGAAGGAGGAGAAGAAGGAGAAGAAGGCTCCTCCTTCTCCTTATCCTTCTCCTTCTCTTCTTCTTCTCTTCTTCTTCTTCTTCTTCCTTCTTTTCATTTATCCTCTTCTCGTGTTCTTGGAGCTAAATTATCTAAGTATGTATTTTTGGAGCTAAATGGGATAATTATGTCATTTTAGAGGAAAACAAGCTAGGTATATAATATTCATGAGCTAACCAAGGTTCTTATATCATTATAATCTTATTATGTCATTTTGGAGCTAAATTAGTCATTTAAATGAGCTAACCAAGGTTCTCATGATGTTTTCACCTAACTAAGCTAATTATGTCATTTTGGAGGATAATTAGCTAAGTATGTCTATGTTGGGGTAAATAAGCTACATAGAAGAAGAAAGAGAAGAAGAGGAGAAGAAGAAGAAGAAGAAGAAGAAGGATGAGGAGGAGAAGGAGAAGGAGAAGGAAGAGGAGAAGAAGAAGAAAAGAAGAAGGAAAAGAAGGAGGGGAGAATAAGAAGGAGGGCTCCTTCTCCTTCTTCTCCTTCTCCTTCTTCTTGTGTTCTTCTTCTCTTCTTCTTCTTCTTCCTTCTTTTCATTTTTCCTCTTTCTTCTCCTCTTATCCCCTTCTTCGGGCTAAATTAGCTAATTGTGCCTTTTTGGAGCTAATTCTGTCATTTTGCGGATAATTAGCTAAGTATAAGTCATCTTTTATTAAATAGATCATTTTGGACCTAACTAAGCTAATTATGTCATTTAGGTGGAAGCCTAGCGAACTATAGGTCATTTCGGAGCTAACTTGGGTAAAATATGTCATTCTGGAGCAAACTGTGCTTATTAAGCCATTTTGGATCTAGCTAAGCTAACTATAGGCCATTTAATACCTAAGTTAGGGGGAATAGGTCATCTTGGAGCTAAGTTAGCCTTATTATGTCATTTAGGAGAGAACTTAGCTAAGTATAGGTCAATTTTTGTTAAATAGGTCATTTTGGAGATAATTAAGCTAATTATGTCATTTAGGTGGAAGCCAAGCTAACTATATGTCGTTTTGGAGCTAACTTGGGTTAAATATGTCATTATGAAGGATAATTAGCTAAGTATATGTCATTTTTATTAAATAGACCATTTTGGAGCTAACTAAGCTAATTATGTCATTTAGGTGGAAGCCAAGCTAACTATATGTCGTTTTGGAGCTAACTTGGGTTAAATATGTCATTTTGGAGCTAAGTATGCTTATTAAGCCATATTGGAGCTAAATTGGCAAATTATATTATTTAGGTGGAAGCCAAGCTAAGTATATAATATTCATGAGCTAACCAAGGTTCTTATGCCATTTTGAGCGTATTATTTCATTTTTGAGCTAAATTAGTCATTTTAATGAGCTAACCAAGGTTCTTATGATGTTTTCACCTAACTAAGCTAATTATGTCATTTTGTAGGATAATTAGCCAATTTAGTCTTTGTTCGATGAGTCTAAGCTACGTAGAACAAGAGAAAGAGAAGAAGCAAGAAGAGAAGAAGAAGGAGAAGTAAAAGAAGAAGGAGAAGGAGGGGGAGAAGGAGAAGGAAGATGAGAAGAAGGACAAGGAGAAGGAGAAGAAGGAGGAGAAGAAGGCGAACGAGCTTCTCTCCTCCTTCTCCTTCTTCTCCTTCTTCTTACTCCTTCTCCTTCTCCTTCTTCTTCTCTTCTCCTTCTCTTCTTCTTCTTCTTCCTTCTTTTCATTTTTCCTCTTTCTTCTCCTCCTGTCCCCTTCTTCGGGCTACATTAGCTAATTATGCCTTTTTGGAGCTAATTATGTCATTTTGGAGGATAATTAGCTAAGTATATGTCATTTTTATTAAATAGACCATTTTGGAGCTAACTAAGCTAATTATGTCATTTAGGTGGAAGCCTAGCTAACTATAGGTCATTTCAGCGCTAACTTGGGTAAAATATGTCATTATAGAGCAAACTATGCTTATTAAGCCATTTTGGATCTAGCTAAGCTAATTATAGGCCATTTAATACCTAAGTTAGGGGGAATAGGTCATCTTGTAGTTAAGTTAGCTTTATTATGTCATTTAGGAGAGAACTTAGCTAAGTATAGGTCATTTTTTATTAAATAGGTCATTTTGGAGCTAACTAAGCTAATTATGTCATTTAGGTGGAATCCAAGCTAACTATATGTCGTTTTGGAGCTAACTTGGGTTAAATATGTCATTTTGGAGCTAACTATGCTTATTAAGCCATATTGGAGCTAAATTGGCTAATTATATCATTTAGGTGGAAGCCAAGCTAAGTATATAATATTCATGAGCTAACCAATGTTCTTATGCCATTTTGAGCTTATTATTTCATTTTTGAGCTAAATTGGTCATTTTAATGAGCTAACCAAGGTTCTTATGATGTTTTCACCAAACTAAGCTAATTATGTCATTTTGTAGGATAATTAGCCAATTTAGTCTTTGTTTGATGAGTATAAGCTACGTAGAAGAAGAGAAAGAGAAGAAGCAAGAAGAGAAGAAGAAGTATAAGTAAAAGAAGAAGGAGGAGGAGGAGGAGAAGGAGGAGGAGAAGGCGAAGGAAGAGGAGAAGAAGAAGAAAAGAAGAAGGACAAGAAGAAGGAGAAGAAGAAGGAGAAGAAGGAGAAGGAGCTTCTCTCCTCCTTCTCCTTCTTCTCCTTCTTCTTCCTCCTTCTCCTTCTCCTTCTTCTTCTCTTCTCCTTCTCTTGTTCTTCTTCTTCCTTCTTTTCATTTTTCCTCTTTCTTCTCCTCTTGTCCCCTTCTTCGGGCTAAATTAGCTAATTATGCCATTTTGGAGCTAGTTATGTCATTTTGGAGCTAGTTATGTCATTTTGGAGGATAATTAGGTAAGTATATGTCATTTTTATTAAATAGACCATTTTGGAGCTAACTAAGCTAATTATGTCATTTAGGTGGAAGCCTAGCTAACTATAGGTAATTTTGGAGCTAACTTGGGTCAAATAGGTCATTCGGGAGCAAACTACGGTTATTAAGCCATTTTGGATCTAGCTAAGGTAATTATAGGCCATTGAATACCTAAGTTAGGGGGAATAGGTCATCTTGGAGCTATGTAAGGTTTATTATGTCATTTAGGAGAGAACTTAGCTAACTATAGGTCATTTTTTAGTAAATAGGTCATTTTGGAGCTAACTAAGGTAATTATGTCATTTAGGTGGAAGCAAAGCTAACTATTTGTCGTTTTGGAGCTAACTTGGGTTAAATATGTCATTTTGGAGCTAACTGTGCTTATTAAGCCATATTGGACCATTATGCGGTTGTTCAGCAAAACACTAGAAATAACATACCATTATCGTCATCACGGCGGTGAAGCACGGTGGCTCGGGCTTGTTTCACCTGGAGAAGGCTGCCCTGGAGAAGGCTCCACTGTAGAAGGGTCGTGCGATGCGTTTCGGAAGATATTCTGCACCAAACATCGTTTGCAATGTGTCTTTAGCATGAGGACACTCTTAGGATCACTGCACTGAAATGAAACTCACCGTCCCCGCCATGTTAATGACTCGCATCGCCGGAGGGACTTGGCTGGTCTTCCCGCACATAGACTATACATTTGGTTTCGACAAGTCAAACTTTTTAGTTATTAATGAAACAGACATTAAAATGCAAGATTTGAAATAATATGAAGAAGAAACTTACCACGAAGTGCTCGTATATGGCCCTGTTAGACGCATCATTCCGTGCCCTCTCCGCCTCCAGCAATGCAGTCGTCCTCTCCTCCAGCTCCCTCATCTCCTTATCCTTCTCCGCCATAACCTCCTGCATTACCTCTCTCTCTTTCAGAATAGTAGCCTGCAAGACAACTCATTATTAGCATTGTAATCATATTGGTTCCAACGCACAACATAATGCGGAAAGATAGTTGAGTCCATTAAACTAACCTCGATGGCGAGCTCGACTGGCCGTGGACGAGGTGTTATCTCATGACAGGAGCTCGTTTGGCATGCCTTTATCTGGCGGAGAGTGCTAGGACAACGTATAAGGCCGTCTCCAATGGCGATCGAGCGATGGGGCCTCCAGTTGCCAGCTATCATCACCAGCTCTGGATGAATAGGCCCCTCGTTTGGGTTAAAGTCCTCCCCTTTCCTCGCCTTACCGTGATCTCTGTACTTCATGAGTTTGTGGTGGGAGGAGATGTTTGTGAATTTTTCTGGATGCTCGAGGTCAGAATCAGAGAGTGCCTTGACCTTCTTGTGCGAGGCAGTATGGGTCATCGCATATAGGTCGTACATCTGTGGCACCTCCGTCTTATTGTGACGCGCCTAAAAGAGAGAGAGAGGAAAATTGTATTAGTAAAGGGCTCAAGATAGCATTAAGAATGAATTGCATGAGGCATGAAGCAAACCACATACCCAGTTCTCGCCAAATTGGATTAAGTTGACGCTCCCTTGATGGTGTGGCACACCAACCATTTTCCCACGCCTCTCCTTGGCGTTGTTGTGTCTGGCCTCCCACGTTTCGGAGCACCACTAATCCACCAAGGCCTCCCAACAATCCATCTTATCCACACACCATCTCGGGGGCACCTAAGTTAATAAAGAGAAATTTAAGTGCGTAAGAACCAAATCAAGGAAACTAACTACAAAGCCTTAATAATATGTAATTACCTTCATGTAATGCTCCTTCCCCATCTTAGAATCACGGCACTTCACCTTGTCCTTCCTAATACGCCGCGTGGCATAGTAGTCTCGAACAGCCTGCACCCGAGCCTCGTGCCGAAAAAGTTTTGAAGTAGGCGGCGACATTCGGTTTCGATAACCTTTGTCGCGTCCTCCTCGTATCCCTCCTCGCACCTGTAGTAGGTCTGCAAATGAGACAACACCGATTAGTACTATAACTAGCTATGATTGATTTATAATTGTGTGAAGGAGAAATTACCCAGAACTGTCGGATCACCATGTCGGCCCTCATGTGGCACAAAACACCGTCGATCGCCACCTCCGGCGGGGCCGGGGCACCCAAGTAGTTCTCCTAGGTCATTCCTACATCTCGCTCCCGACCGGGCAACGTAACAAACCCTGGGAAGTTTTGATGGCAAAGCACACCAAGGACGTTGTTGGGCTTGCGGACACCCTTGGCAATAATCCAACCCCTGCAGCATGACAAATTAAAGCCAAAACATTAGATATTTCAGAAAACGTGAAGGCAAAAGGTTAAATAAGAGTAAATTAACTTACTTGTCCCCATTTGGCTTAATCGACCACCTATGCTCGCAGGTCACCGGCATGAGCGGGAGCCCCGAACTACCATGCTGGTAGACGGTACCCCTTCACCCAGCTCCTCGTCGCTATCAGCATGGCCACTTGGCTCATCCCAGGTATCCCACTGGGTCTCGGGGGACGTACCCGCATACTTGCTTTGCTCCGGAGTCGCCTGGAACAAAGCCTCTGGGACACGAGTCTCGTGGGTCGAAGGCTCGTTCACCTGAGGCTCATCGACCCGAGGCTCGTG
Organism: Hordeum vulgare subsp. vulgare; assembly: GCF_904849725.1. Classification (NCBI taxonomy): domain Eukaryota; kingdom Viridiplantae; phylum Streptophyta; class Magnoliopsida; order Poales; family Poaceae; genus Hordeum; species Hordeum vulgare. The sequence goes on from NC_058522.1 coordinate 225,091,455, forward strand.
AACCAGAGACCATGTAGCCTCCACCCCAGACGAATCCACCCTAGAAGTCCTGTGCTCAGGTGAATCAGCTTGGGGTGGTGGCGGAGACCGTGTAGCCTCCACCTCACAAGGCGTGGCAGCCACCGCCCTACCTCTCCTGCGGCCACGTGTGCCTTTAGTACAACAAAAATACCAACATGAGTAATAAATTGTATATAAATACGAACATGCAGACAACATGAGTACAACATAAATACCAACATGAATACAACGTGTACCTTTAGTACTTCTCGGCTTGGCGGGGGGTCGACCTCCTCTCACGGGGGGTGCTCCTTGGAGAGTAGAGAGCAATGCTCTCCGAAGAGGTGAGGCAGGAATGGAAGTACCCATCCCACCACCCGCCGACGAAGAAGGAGCCCCAGAGTGCTTTCGACCCTTTCCCACCATCTTTCAACAACTGTCATGACAAAGATTAAATGAAATTAATACAACATAAATACCAACATGAGTAATAAAATGTATATAATTTAAGTGTATGATCGTCATAAATACCAACATGACTAATAAAAATTGAATACCTAACATGAACTCAAAATTTATATATAGTAATAGTTGAATACCTGACATGAACTAATAACAATCGTGCTCGTCTATATATGCTTCGGGGTCAATAAATGCATCATGATCATCACTATCATCTATAAATGCATCGTCATCATCATCACTATAAGGAAGAACATGTGGAAGGCCACCATTATTTAATTGGTCAAGAAGTGACAGGTCATCCACAGTAGTAACCTCTTCTTCTTCCATCTCTTCCTGTTCGGTCTCACAGGTTAAGACAGATTCACTTTCGTTGTCTACTTCAATGTTCTGGGGTGAAGTAGAGCGGTTCTTGAAACGTTTCTTGGACATACGTGTTTCTCGGAAGAATTCTCCTTCATATGTGTTTGGGTTAATGTGAGGTTCGTAATCCTCTTCATTGAGGGTAGGTGGTCTAAAATGTGGTGGCACTTCATAAACGACATCCCAACCTTTGAGATTTGGATGAGTTTGGCAGGCCCACGGTAGATAGAAAACTTGTGTCGCTTGTTGAGCCGTAATATAGACATCGGGAACATCTAAGTGGGTGTTTTGGTTGGTTTCGACTAGTCCTATATGTTCATGAGTCCTTCTAGTCTCCCTCGAATTAAACCAATAACATTTGTAGACTACGATGGCCGGTGGGTTTTCACCATAGAATAGAAGTTCATAAATTGCTTAAACTCTTCCATAATACTCGGTGCCTCCTTCGCCGATAGCAGGGACAGAACAATTTGTAGTCTTTAGGTTGGGCATAGATATCTCTTTGCCAAAGGTACGAAAGTGATACCCGTTGATGTTGTATTTGTCAAATGAACGGACCTTATAGTCAAAACCATTAGCGACTTGTCTCAACTCGGCGTCCATAGACTCTGCATTAGCCTACAAGTTTAATACGAAAGAATGGATGCATTAGACGCAAATTCGACCAAGAAATCAAATGTTCCCTTAATGGTAATTAATTACCCTTTATTTGAATCGAGAGATGAAACCGGGATAGTGGCCTCCATGCTTGGCGAGAAACTCATACTCTTCGACGAAATCCTTTTCGATGACCGCTCCATCCGAGAATTCGGCGACGTATCGACTATATCAAATATCCGGGAATAAGAGTAGTTCAAAGGAATTAGAAGTTGTGGAACAATAATTTACCGAGAACTTACTTGATGTACGGCCGCACTTCTGTTAGGTTGGTGAAGATATACAATGAAATGGTCCGCCATTCTTCGACATCCAACGATTTCCCGTTCGAAGCACCGGATGGTGCGAGCTTACCTTTGAATAGGCTGAGGTTGGATCGAACTTTTTTGGATCGCCATCATTGTATCGAGGCTTTGGGTTATGCAAATGATGATTTTTGGCTTTGTAGTGTGTTGTCATGAAGTTTTCCGCCTCCTCAGTAATGAATGCCTTGGCCATCGATGCTTCAATTCTACATTTATTTTTACACTTAGCTCGAAGCGTCTTCTGCATCCTCTCAATTGAGTAGCACCATCGATTTCGAACGCCCCCCCCCCCCCCATTCTTGACTTGGCCGGGAGATGCAAAATCAAATGCTGCATTGGATTAAAGAAGCCCGATGGAAAGATCTTTTCTAATTTGTAGATCAACTCCGCCGCCAACTCTTCCATTTCATCTAGCACGCCAGGCGATAGTTCTTTCGCACAAAGAGAACAGAAGAAATAGCTCAGCTCTGCCAGTACTAGCCATTCATCCTCAGGGATAAAGCCACGCAACATCACCGGCATTACCCGCTTATTCCATATGTGCCAATCATGACTCTTGAGACCAAATATTTTCAATTTCTCAAGACTCGCTCCCCTCTTTAGATTCGCAGCATACCCATTGGGGAACATCAACCGCATTTTCACCCATTATAGCATTTCCCTCATAGCTGGCCTTTCAAGATTGAACCATGCCTTTGGCTTCGCTATGCTTTGCTTTCCTTTCCGTTGTTGCAAGTTTTGCAACGGTCTATCACATAGAGCCTCTAGGTCAATTCTAGCCTTAGGATTATCTTTCGACTTCCCCTCTGTGCCGAACAATGTACCAAAAATGGCCTCCGCAATATTCTTTTCAGTGTGCATCACGTCGATGTTGTGTAGGCAAAGGAGGTCTTTTAAGTAAGGCAGATCCCATAAGCAAGACTTGTGAGTCCAGACGTGTTCCATATTATACCCTTTGAAGTATCCTGGACGCAAAGGATTAGGCTCGAGAGCGTTTAACTGATCAAGGGTCTGTTGGCCTGTCAACACAGCTGGTGCAGTGTTTTTGACAACTCTACCTTTGATGAAATTCTTCTTGTATTTTCTGAACTTATGGTCAAGATCAAGGAATTGCCTATGCATGTCGAAGCAAGAAAACTAGCGACCAGCCTGCAGCCAACAGAACTGAAGAGCTGCCTTGCATGTGGTGCACGGGAACCTTCCATGCACACACCAACGAGCGAATAGCGCAAACGCCGGATAATCATGCGTCGAGTACATGTACCACACATGCATTTTGAAATTTGTTTTGGTAGCCGCGTCATAGGTCATGATCTCTCCGGGTGGGAAATTATCAACGTAAGGAAAATGTTCTTTCTTTTCATAATCTCTCCGGGTGGGAAATTGAGTGGAATGACAAATACAGGCCAACAACTGTATTGTGCTGCCGTCATACCATACACATTGAACCCATCTGTGATGACGAAAACTCTAGGATGCCTTGGATCTTCCAATTTATCCTTATGTAATGCATCGAAGTGCCTCCATGCAAAACCATCTGAAGTGTGTACCAGCATCTTGTTCCCATCCGTATCTAGTTTGGTTCTTTTGCCCAATTTGTGCCATGTCATCTATCTGGCCGTCTCTTCGACCATGAAAAGACGTTGAAGTCTTGGTACGATTGGCAGATACCGAAGAACACTAATGGGGATTTTGATCTGATTTTTCTCACCCATACCGTTGTCTACCACAATATACCTGGAAGAATTGCAAATGGGGCAATAGTTCAAGGCCGCATACTCAAGCCTAAATAAGGCACGTACATTCTCACACGCATGTATCTTCTCATAGGGCATCTTAAGTACACAGAGGATTTTCTCTAACCGGTACATGTTTGTAGGCAGTACATGGCCTTTGGGTAGAAAGCGTCCAAATATCATCATCATCGCGTCGTAGCATTCTCTGCCTAGGTTGAATTGAGCCTTCAGAGCCATTACTTGCGCGATGGCATCCAACTGACAAAGCTCGGTCTGCTCGTGGAGAGGACATTTTGAAGACTCCAACATTTCATAGAAGGCCTTTGCATATTACTCCATCTCATTGTCCGAATCCGGAGCATCATCAAAGTCTTGCACCATGTCTTCGATCCCGGTACCATGCTCGTCGGTGCGACGACGAATCACCTCAGCTCTGGCACGTTGGTCAGACTTACCATGAAAAGTCCACACCGTATAATTAGGCATAAAACCCCACTTCTGCAGGTGTTTACCCATTTCAAACTCTGTCTGCTTTTTCCAGTTGTCGCAGTTGGGACACGGGCACCATGTTTTTTGCTGGCGATTTGCAAATGCGGCTCTCACAAACCCCCTGGTTTTTGTTAACCATTCATTGGTCATGTCTTTCTGACTAGGGTGACCAGTGTACATCCCAGCACGATCACTCATGTTGCCAAGCTACCTATGGGCGCACAAGAACTAAATATAAAATTCATCATCTATATTCATCCGCTAATCAAGTTTGTCAGTTTTATTACGTCCATGCAACCTACACGCTAATAGGTAAAGATAGGTCCTAATCCCACCCGAGTATGTGTAGATTGGGTTCGTTTTCCCATGGTCTGCTCCAGATGCGACAAAGAATTTCGGCAGCACCTCCCCACTGTTCTCCTGATACACGTCTCGGCAATAAGCAGAGAGGATGTGTACCCGGAGAACAACAGGGAGCCACTGACGAAATTCTGCATCGGATCCGGAGCACAGCACATGGGAAAACGAACTCAATCTACACATACTTGGGCTGTCATGGATAACGTTGGACAATTCGAAAGGATGAGGATATAAATATGCAAAGACATGCATATTTATAGATGTCACCCTTTCGAACGGGAGACACCTACTGGCCACGGATACTCATGGTTGAAGAAACCTATATCTAGCAAGTTACATCGGCACGAAGACCAGAACAAAGCAAATTAAGGGCTAGGAGGAGAAGTCATTTGTGCTCACCAACAAATGCAGGGGCGTAGCTCGTCCAACGCACGTGGAGGTCGTCGAACAACTCCACATTGAAATTCACACGATCAACACAAATATGTGACCTAACTCATAATTTACAAAACTATGACCCCGTCGGTTTGTGGAACACCGAAAAGCACCTTCTCGTTTAACCAGAGGCAGAAGAGTTGTCGGGGGTCGGGGGTTAGTGGCGTCGGGAGTCAATGTCGTCGAGAGACGGTGGTGTCTGGTGTCGGTGGCGTCGGTGGTCAGGGGTCAGTGTCGTCGGGGGTCCAAGGTCAGTGGCGTCAGGTCGGGGGACTTTTCGTTCAACAAGAGGCCGAAGAGGTGTCGGAGGTCGCGGGTTGGGGGTGAGTGGCGTCGGGGGCGGTGTATTAGCAGCTGCCTGGAGTTTTCTGCCACGGTGTCGTCAGGATGTCATGTCGGGGTTTTGGGCATCGTGTCGGGGTGTCGAGGTGTTAGGGTGTCATTTTCTTCTTCTTCTTCTTTTTCCCCTCCTCTTCCTTTTCTTCTTCTTCTTCTTCCTTCCTTCCTTTTCTTCTTCTTCTTCTTCCTTCTTTTCCATTTCCCTCTTCTTCTTCTTCCTTCTTTTCCTTTTTTGTCTTCTTTATTCTTCTCCTCTCTCCTCTTTTTCTTCTTCTTCTTCTTGTTCTTTTTATCCTCCTCCTCCTCTTCTTCTTATTCTTCTTCCCTTATCTACTTATTCTTCTTTTATTCTTCATCTTTTTTCTACTTATTTCAATTATGACTATGTAGAATCAAAACCTATCGCTAAACCTATATAGCACTAAACAAAAAAAATAACAAAAACAGAATCCACCAATCATTAACTAAAAAAGAATCTACCACTAATTAACAAAATAAAATCTACCTCTAAATTAACAAATAACAAATAACCTAGCACTAATTAACTAAACCTAGGACTAAATCTACTATTTAACTAAAACAACTAACTAAACTAACACTAAATCAAATATATAAATCAACTATCTAAATCTAATCAAATAACAAAAAAGAAACTCACCTATTAGAGGAGGGTAGTGGGCAGCCGGGGAGGAGGGGCAGCCGGGGCAGTGGGCAACCGGGGTGGTGGGCAGCTGGGGCGGTGGGCAGCCGGGGAGGAGGGGCAGCCGGGGCAGTGGGCAACCGGGGTGGTGGGCAGCTGGGGCGGTGGGCAGCCGGGGAGGAGGGGCGCGAGAAGGAGGGGGTGGGGAGGAGGGGAGGCCGAGCTCTGGGGAGGAGGGTTGGCGCGACGCTCGGATGAGCAAAGAGGAGGCGGCCGGCGGGCAGGGGGGGGGACGACCGGTGAGTGGGAGGGGAGGTGGCCGGCGAGCGGGAGGGGAGGCGGCCGGCGGGCAGGGGGGGACGGCCTGTGAGTGGGAGGGGAGGTGGCCGGCGGGCGGGAGGGGAGGCGGCCGGCGGGCGGGAGGGGAGGCGGCCGGCGGGCGGGAAGGAGGGGTGCCGCGGCGCTCGGACGAGCGGAGGGGAGGTGGCCGGCGGGCGGAGGATGAGGAGAGAGAGCGGGTGAGAGAGACACAGAGATGGGCGAGCAGGAAACTGTCAGAGATAAGGGGACGTGGGGTGGGGAGACAACCGTTAGGGGGGGCTCTCTTTGACGTCCGCCCCCCGACGACAAAGAGCACGAGGGTAGACGGCAAAGGGAGCGCCCGTTATGGGGTGGGAGGGGGTGTGTGGTGGGCCGCCCCGTGCTCTTTGCCGTCTGCCCTCCTGCTTTTTGCCGTGCGCCAACAGACAACAAATACAAGACTGATGGCAAAGAGTATCTTTGCTATCAGTCTGCTCTTTGCCGTCAGTTTTCTGCTGACTCACGGCAAATAGGGTCTTTGCCATCAGCCAGCACACGACAAAGAAGAGGCTGACGGCAAATAACTGAATTCCAGTAGTGGTATGAGCCCACCATTTAGGGCATGATTTTAGAAAAAAATTGGAAGTGGTTTCAGTGGATTTGAAGTTGGTATGATTTCCCTATGATTTTTCTAATATGGGATAAAAGAAAGAAGGAGCTATTTATTTGCCCTAGCACAGATTATTCATGATAAAAATGTTGAAAAAGGTCAGAAAAATAGGGCATGATAATTGGAGTCTCTAGAAATTGGAATCACTCCATTTGGAGTTTATTTGGGCTCTCTAGGAATTTCCAAAGGTGGGGTTTGAATAATTCAAAAAAAAAATTCTATAGAAAACCTCTCTCGAAAAATTTGTAATGCACATATTTCGATAGGTTATAATTTTGGGAGTCTGTGGAAATTTGAATCCTCAAATCTAGAGTGGTAGAGATTTAATTAGGAAATGTTCCATCCTCTTGAAAAAATAAAAGGGGAAGAAATTCCTCACCAAAATGTGCTAAGCTGTGCACTCGGCGCAACTTAGTCTTTGGGCCGGCCCAATGGCTAAACCACGTGGGAGGTAGGGGCGATGCCGAAGGCGCCCGAGCAGATTTCGCCAACCACTCGCGCTGATGGTTTCCGGTGACTCCCGTCTCCACTTTAAAAAGAGGGAGCCCCACACGTCAAAAGCCTGGCGTCGCTAAGCGGCCAACAAGTGGGACCCGCATGATTGGTTCTTCCCTTACCTCCCGCTCGGGCACAGTGGGAGCGGGGGAAGGCGGAACCGAGCGACACCGGTGCTCCCACCGGTGGCACCGGCCACCCCCAGCGGCGCTATGAGAACCGATGATCACAAGGTGACGGTGCAGACCTGTCTGGGTGGTTAGTCCCTGCAGCAAGGCATCTGGGAGCGCGGGGCCGAGGCCATGGTGGAGACCGACGATGGTGGGCATGGGCAGGGTGTCAGAAATGACGAAAGAGGGAATCGGGACGAGGGGAGGCAAGCGGAGGTTTTATCGGCCGTTTCCCGTGGACAGGAGGGGCAGAGGGGCATGACGGTGCTCCAATTTGACCAGAGGCCGTCGACAAGGCCTCGACCATGGTCGCTGGTGCAGGGGATGAGAGAGTGATTGGGGAGAGCAGGGAGGCTAATGTGAGGGAAGGAGAGTGGAGAGGGTGCAATAGGGGCTTCGGGGAGGCTTTAAGTAGCCCTTGTTGGGCTCGCCATGGACGAGGTTTACCATCACGGCAGGCTTGGCTCTAGTGGGCAAGGTGGGCGTAATGGAGCTCCCTCTCGTGATAATGGGGCTAGTCCATGATGTGGGATGGGAGAGGAGGAGCGGGGCGAGTCCGAGGCGGGACCCCAGCACGGGCAGTGAGTGGCGGAGCTCTACGGTGTTGGGCACGCGCGAGCATGATTGGAGAGGCGAGAAAAGACTGGACCGACACTTCAGTAGGTAGCGGACGTCGAGGGCCTTCCTCTGGCTAGCGAGGAGGGGCTCGAGGATGTCAGGGGCTTGGGATGGGCGCTGTCAGTGTGGCAGAGCACTAGAGCGGGCTCTAGAACGCGAGCTCTACATGCCAAGGCATTCCTTTGGCACGATGGGCGTGGCCACTTTTGTTATAGGGGGTCCAGGGGGTGAAAAAATGTGCAATAATTGAAGGGGTGCTCTCAATGCTTCCCTTGCTATCGAGGAGGTGAAAATGGGGGTTTTTACCCCACCTATTATTGTTCCACGGCCATGCTAAGCTTACTCGAGGTAAAGGGGGAGTAGGAGGGCCTGTGGTAAAAATTTGAGCCCAAGGAGCATTCATTTGGGAGATCTATTATTGGACTTTGGATTCCACTAAAAGTTGTTTGATATCTGGTTGTGCTACCACTGGTGTTCCATTGGTTTTGAAACTTAACATGATTAAATGGTGGTGATAAATAAGGTTGAACACTAAATTTGGGATTTCTCGGAGAAAGTTCCCAAAATAAACTTGAAAAACCCAAGAAATGGGTAGAAATGGATTTCTCTTTATAAACCCATGCAAATTAATTCCCACTAATGCACCACTTTGTGTGGTGACATTACTTGAGTATTAGAGCATGCTCAAAAAGGTTGGGATCAATTGGAGAAACTTCACAATGTAAAATTTCCCACTTAGGCCTTGTTCGGTTCCTTTATATTTGAAGGGGTTTGGAGGGGATTGAGAGGGATTAAATCCCCTACAAGTGAAATTTCACTTAAATCCCCTCCAATCCTCCTCAATCCCCTCCTGGTAGGGATTAACTGAACAAGGCCTTATAGAAATCAATAGAAGTGGTTTTGAGGGGATTGGGGCAAGTTCCTGTGTTCTCCTTGATTCACCATTTGGTGTGGATGCATTAATGGAGCATTAGAACATGTCCACAAAATTTCAGCACAATTGGAGACACTTTACAATGTAGAGTTGCTCAAATTAAGATCTGGACAGTAGGGTTTTTGAGTCTTTAGGTGAATCTAATAAACTTGGATTGAGATGAAATTTGGCAAGATCATCAAATATATAATGTGTGACTTTCTAGAGTTTTCTTGGAATTTATTGAGAAAATTTCCTATAGAGATACTTCAAAACCTTGAAATAGGTAGGAAGGGTTTTGAAGGGTTTTGTCCAATATTTTGAACATGACCATGTGTTGAAACTCTTTTATATGGAATATAAATGTCCACTGAGTTTCCCGAAATTTTGTAAAATATTTTTAAAGCAAGAAAAATAACTTTTCTTCATAAAAGACCATTTCAAGCGTTAGAAAAGGTATTTAAATAAAATAGGAAAATAACTTTTTAAAGTAATAATTTTGTGGTTTTGGGAAGTCGTTTTGATAAGATGACCCAAATAAAGTATTTGGGGCAAAACAACTTCTCTAATTAGAGGACTTGTAGTACAAATCCCAACTCATGGGTTTTTGAAAGATTAAATTGAATAAATGCCTTTGGTCAAAATAATATTTGGTAAAAAATGGTTTTGGTCCTATACACATGGTATGGTCAATTGGGAAAGGTTTGGGGCAAGGATATGTGTCTAGAGAGTAGGAGTGAGTTTTGTGATCTAAAACACAAGCAAACAAGCAAGCAAACAACAATCAGTTCAAACATCACATCATAGAGGAAAAAAATTATTGGTCCTAATTTTTGGGCTATGTTAACTTAGCAAAGAAGGCAAAACACTGGGTATGACAGACCTACCCCCCCCCCCTACAAGAATCTCATCCCCAAGATTCCTAGGCTAGGCATTGGAGAGATACATAAATTCGGGTCTCACGTAGTCTTCACGTTCCCATGTTGCTTCTTCTTGGACGTGATTCCTCCATTGGACCTTCAAGTGCTTGATGACACGACTTCAAATGCTTCGCTTTTCATTGTCTGAACGTTAATGGGTTCTTGCAATAAGCTAGGATTGACTATGGTTCAAGGGCTTGGTGATCGAGGTTCGGGCAAGGGTCTGGTTTGCACGTGTATCCCAAAGCCGAAATACATTGCAAGGTAGAGTGTGTGTGGCTTGGCAAGTGGGGTGAACCACCTTTGACAAGGGTTTCTCCATGGTCCAGTTAGGACTTACGTCCTTGATTGGACCAAGAAAGGGCTCTCTAATTCCTCTTTACTTCCAAAGGCTTCCTTGTGCTTGAACGTCGACGCTTGTTGACATAGTTGATGTAGCTAGCAGAGGATTGGTGGTTGACTTCTATAGCTTCTCCTCCTTCGTCGTGGTTTTCCGACTATGGTGGTTCTTCATCTTTCTTCGGTAAGAATGTCTTCCATTTCTCCGAGGGAGCTTCAGGGAGTCCACCTCTTCATGGTAAAAACTTTACACTTGAGAAGAGTGGCAATCGGAGCTCCTAGGCTTATCCAAATAGGACTAAGCTGCATTGGTTTGGTGCATTGGGCTTCTCGTTGGGGCGCAACCTCGAGTAGTGCCCTGGTTGACCATAACCAAAATATGAGACTAGGCCTGAGTTTCTTTTGTTGGCATCGTTGTTGTTGGGATTGTTGTATGCTGGACTGGGGTTGTCTTACTACTGAGGCTGGTAGCTCGAACGAGGCGTAGGGGTCTTGACTTGTTGAGGCTGATAAGTTGGCTTCGCTAGGGCTGGTTACCCGGGACGAGTCTTATAGTTGCTGGATCCATCGTTGTTGATTGTCTTGTGTTTGAGTGTGTCTTACATAGCATGACACTCGTCTTCAAGCATAAGATCCCTATTCACCAGTTCGAAGAAAGTCCGAGAATCATAAATAACAATTTGATACAGCAGGGCTTGCTGGAGCCCTTCCATGAAGCGTTCTATCTTGGCTGCCTCAGTGCCCACGTATTCAGGTGCACACCTTAATAGAAGGTTGAACTTGTGCAGGTACTCCTTGACAGAGCTACTTCCTTTCTTCAGCATTCAAAATGCCCACTTCTTGATAGGTATGATCCCAGAAGGGATGTGAGCAGTGCGGAACCCTTGCTTGAAATCGTCCCAGGTGATCACACGGTTGTCGGCTTCTCCTTCTCTTTTTGGGTAAATAAGTATGTCATCCCTAAGGATAACAACGTATTTCTCCAAGCACCATATAAGTATATTTCTCATGAGATATATGAGAGGACCGGGGATCTGTTCCGGATGATCACTCGACAAGGGGTTTGTGGCCCAACATAATCTAGTCCTTCATGCCAATGTTCCTCATGGACATGGTTGGTGGTAGTAGCCGGGGCGGAGTATCGTACATGGTCTCATGACTTAGAGCCAAGACCTATGGTCGTAATCCAAACATATTGTGTCTCGATGGAGATTCGAGGTTTCAAGGAACTTAGGTTGTGAGTGAACGTATATCCTCTTATCCTTGAGAACAACCTGTAGATGCCAATAGTTCTACCTACTCCTCCAAACAATATCATCAAGTATCATGAAAGGTACCACGTCATATAAGTCAACTCCAACATCAGTTATTCTACTCAACTCCAAGGTCTGAGAGGAGGACTCAACGAAAACTTCATAAGCATGCTATAACAACTCATTTGTGTCCCTATTCTATGGAAACATGTAGTATGCCTATCCGAAATCTTGTTTCCTTCTTATGGATCTAACAAAGTCATTCACCAATAGTGTTAACCATTACATGACACATCATTCCTACAAATCCAATATTGATGTGGTCCTACATGATCACCTAGAGTCCCTATAGTCCACAATTCATTGCAGGGGTTAAATACAATATATCTACCAAATGTCAATATCATGACCAACTAAACTCCAAGGTAAAGCTTACATAGATTCTTAAATCAATTATGACATCATCCAGTTACTTCTACTTTGTTATCCACTGGGAAATATGGTATCATGATCAAGATCATAGGGCTAAATTCAATTTTTCTCCAAACCACGTGATCTCTTTTACCATTGACATTGTATTAAGATTACCTATTTAAATCCGATTCATAATTCTGACGAGAACTCCTACTTGTCACTCCAAGTCATTATTAATACATGAATTCTATTTGTCAAGGTTTTTGATTTTACCACCAACAGTTTTAGCTTGTAATCATAATCGTCCTACTTAATCCAAAATTACTCCAGGGATATAGGTTAAGCTACTTTATCAACTTGTCCACCAAGTCACATTTCACCGTGGAAGTCCCCATAATCCACCGAAGGGGTTAGCTACATCCTCAAGATACCTATTATAGTAACCTTAAATCATGGTCTATAATTCGTATCTCCTTGGAAGGATCCTTCCTAGGGCATCAAGGTTTTGGTGCTAGCTTAAGAATGAAGGATACTTGTTCACTGTGACCAGTTGTTCCATAATGAACCCAGTGCTAAGCTGGGGTTATTGGAGCTCAACGAGTGCTCTAGCAAACCCATGTATTAAACATGAGATTAGAGGTTTGTGTTGGGGAAACTTGTGAGGTCTAGGTTGTTCTAGGGAGGGGTTTCCAATCTTGATAGAAAAGCATAACTCTACGGGGTTACGTCTGGTTGACTATGCTGCAGTCGGAGTCTTCAGTGCTAGTTGTTTGTCGAGGGGAATTCTTGGTGCATCTTGTCTTGATGGTCTTCAGTTGTCGAGGAAGGTGAGAGAGAGGAAAGTAGCATAGTGGGGAGTGCCTAAGGGGGTGGTGTAGTGCAAGTGCAATCAAACATGTGCCGAAAGGCCAAACACAAACTTCAAGATGAGCATGTGATATAGTCGCATACTTGTTGCCTGGGGCAAAAGTGCGACTTATGTCAAGGCACAACAAGCAAAACAAGCAACACACAATATAGTTCCATTTGAACTATCATACGGACTCGACTTCACATAAGGGATACATGACTCATCCTACCCTAGGGGTTCTCGGACTCGATAGTCGTGCTTACTTTGTGTCTTGGTGAGTAGTCTGTTTAGTCTTCTGGGTCTTCTTCAGGTGTCGCTATGTCTCTTGTTGTTGTTTGTCGAAACTATTCCGGTTGTGCTGGAAAGAGTCCTTGACAACTTCCCATCTTGTGAGCTGCCGACGAAGGTGGTTCCTCTTGGCCGTCGTCGACATGGTCTTCGATTGTCTTGTTGTCTCCCAAGGCGTCTAGATTTCCCAGTGGACGACCCCTTATGCAATGAATGGGCATGGCATGGTAGAGTTTCGACCCGTTGGTTGTGTTGATGATAACATCGACACCAAGAGCAGTTGATGAAGATAACCTCTTTTCCTACTCACTATGGTGAGGCGGACAAAATGGCAATGTTCTTGTCCACCGGCGATTGTCGACACAACAACGACATGGACAATGTTGCTCTATTAGCGATGTGTATCATGATCTTGCATACCTTATGTCCTGATCATCATAGGCAAAGGTTGCATCACTTTGGGACAGTGTCGACGGTGTCACCATCTTCTTAGTCTTGATGTCCTCATTCCTAAAGAAGGTAGCTTCTACCGGTATCGTTTGGTTGTAGCATTGCCAATCTTGTCTTCCAAACATGTTGACGATCGTTTGGAAAGGTTGTTTCCTCTCGAGTTACCCATGAGGATTTCAAGGGATCCAATGGCCAGGGGTTTAAGGGTGCTAGCGACCGTTTGCAAGTTTTGAAATAGCTGATGAGGAGAGTTATGGGAATAAGGGTGGAAGTGCTAAGGCAAAACCTTCACTTCCTTTGAAAATTTAAGAGAGCTGAGAAAGATATAGGTTTCGTAAGTGATTTTAAAGGTCTGGAAAAACAACTTTGTCCTAGGTAACGTCCATGCTACCTAAGGGCTTCCTACAGTCATGATGGCTTTGATACCAGCTCTATGGGGACCCCGACTCATAAGTCGTGATCACCGAACGAACGTGCACAGTGTCCGAGAGATCAATGCTCACTGAACACACAGAAACTGATTAACAAGAGTCTTACATCCATTACGTACCATTTAGCTCTGATATGTCCTCCATGTCCAAGTCTTCATATAAATTGCAGCGTAGAATCTTCATCGGAACATGATTCCATGCCATCTGCCTTAACCCAACATGCATTCTGACTCGGAAACGTCCTAGCTCGCACGTATGCCACCATGGTAATCTTCAACATATCCTGTTCTCTCATGCCTGTCCAATAAAATAACCAATGGCAAGCCAATGAGTACTTTGAATGTACTCGCAAGCAACTCATGAAGTGGATTAAGGCAATAATAATGCATGATATAGCACTAAGTAGTTAATTTGCAGAAAGCTAATTTTGTGTGCAATGACATGATCGATCTTGTAAAATCGTGCATCAACGTGTCGCAAATATCCATATGAACAAGTTATAATTATCACACTAAGCACATGTTGAACGTCCAATGTTCATTTATCATGCCAAGTCGCGTGACTTAGCTCAAGTATCATCTTACACACACATCCATCTTCCTCTCTCACACACACTTGGTTTATACGAAAACAACTCGACGTTCTTTAAGTAGGAGAACCCAACTGTCCTTGACCGTGGATACGACTATTTGAATAGTTTTACACTCTCCAGAGGTTGCGATGTACACACGAGACTCGGAAACTTCCGTGTCACCCACGACTTGTGGTATATCACATACCAGAGGTTAGCACCCAAACAATGCCTTTCCCCCGGCAACACTAAACAAAGAGTCCACTCGATTGGTAACCAGCCGTCATGATGTACATCATATGAGCCTCGCTCTAGATCGTACCATCCATGAAGGGACCAAAGGTGTGCCCGATGCCTTTGAAAACAGCTCATGGTTGCCCTACCTAGCATGACCCCGCTACGGGAGTGACCACGCCACTCCCACTACTAGTAATGCGGTCTCTCTACTAGCATCAACCAAGGTAATCAACAAAGCCCCATCGCATAAGGGGTATCGTGGTCGCACATGTAAGGTTGGCATGGTCACCAATTCTCAAATCTAATCCTATTTTCGAAACCACACAAACAAAACATTTTTCTCGGTACACCACTTCTTTCTCAAGTGGTCACCCATTTCACACCATCTCCCTCGGGTATTATTGTCACCTGATGGGGTTTTCGAAAATCCTTCGAAATCATTTCTTTCATGGTCACCATGCATAGCCCGATCCCATTTACGTAGTAACTACTAGCAACCTAACTAATTCCCACCCACACAACCCTCATAGGTGGTAGGGTCATGCTCATTTGCAAGTATCAACGAGGGGTGTCTCGGAGATAACCCACCAAGGTGGTCATCAACTCATCATGAATCAAATGCAACATGACATAGTGCTATATGGCATGAAAAATAGAAGGTTCTTAGACAAGGTCAAAGGGCTGCTTGCCTAGTTTAGAAAAGTCTTCGAGGTCTTCTCACGCTTCTCGTCCAACTCCAAGCACTTGGTCTACTTCGTCATCTATCAACGAAATAACCATAATAAAGCCACACAACAAGGAAAAAACAAAGTGCTCTAGAAATAGGAGTTTTATTTCTCATGGATGTATGTGGTGATAAGAAAAATCCCTAAAGTTGGTTCTAAGGGATCTTACTTATTAGAGATTTTTTGAACGGTGGAAATGGAGGCATCACTAGCCCCACAAGAAGGCTACAAAAAATATTTTCTTAAAAATGAGTGGATATTCCATCATGTAGGGCATGATTTTAGAAACATTTAGGAACTGGTTTCACTAGATTTGGAGTTGGTCTGTTTTCCCTATGATATTTCTAAGATGGGACAAATAGAAAAAGGAGCTATTTATTTGTCCTTGCAGAAATAATGCACGATAATAATGTTGACAAAGGTCTGAACAATAGCATGTGATAATTGTAGTCTCTAGAAATAGGAATCACTCCATTTGGAGTTCATTTGGGCTCTCTAGAAATTTCCAAAGGAGAGGTTTCAATAATTCAAATTCAACTTTGATTTTTTTGCTACAAATAACCTCTCTAGAAAAAATGTGAAATGCACACATTTGGATAGGTTATGATTTTAGGAGTCAGTGGGAATTTGAATCATCAAATTGGGAGTTGTGTTGATTTAATTAAGCAATATCACATCCTCCTAAAAAAAGAAAAAGGGGAAGAAAATCCTCACCTAAATGTCCTAAGCTACGCACTGGGCGCAACTTAGCCGTTGCACCGGCCCAGTCTCTCAACCACGTGGGAGGGAGGGGCAATGCCAAAGGCGCCCAAGCGGATTACGCGAACCACTAGCGCTCGCGGCTTTCGGTGAGTCTCGTCTCCACTTAAAAAAGGGAGGCCCACCCATGAGCAGCCTGGCCTCGTAGTGTCGACGACAGGTGGGGCCTGCATGGCCTGTTCTTCCCTTACCCCCACTCGGGCAGAGGGGGAGCGGGGGAAGGCAGAACCGAGCGGCACCAGCGCTCCCACTGGTGGCACCGGCCACCCCCGGCGGCACTACTACCACCGACGAGCACAAGGAGATGGCCCGCACCTGCCTGGGTGATTAGTCCCTACTGGAAGGCACCTGGAAGCACGCGGGCGAGGCCGTGGTGGAAGCTGATGATGGTGAGCATGGGCAGGGCGACACAGAGGAGGAGAGAGGGAATGGGGACGAGGGGGAGGCAAGTGGAGGTTTCTCGGTTGTTTCCCGTGGGTATAAGGAGAAGAGGGGCATCAGGGGGCTCCAATTTGAACGGAGCCGGTCGGCAAGGCCTCGGCTAGGGTCACTGGTACATTTGATGGGAGAGAGATTGGAGAGAGGAGGGGTGGTAATGGGAGGGAGGGAGAGTGGAGAGGGTGCAATAGGAGCTTGGGGGAGGTCTTAAGTAGGCGTTGTTGGGCTCGCCATTGACGAGGTTCACGGCCACCACGAGCTCGGCTCTGGTGGGAAAGGAGGGCGTAATGGAGCTCCCTCTAGTGCTCATGGGGATATTCCATGAAACGGGGAGGGGAGAGGAGGAGCGAGGCGAGTCCAAGACGGGACCCCCACGTGGGCAGTGAATGGCGCAGCTGTGCAACATTGGGCACACGCGAGCAGGATGATGGAGAGGCGAGAAAAGTGGGGCCCGACACTTCGGAAGGTCTTGGACATCGAGGGCAATGCTTTGGCGAGTGTGTGTGTGGGGGGGGGGAGCTCGAGGCTATCAGGGGCACGTGATGGGCGCTGTCAGTGTGCTAGAGCACTAGGGTGCGCTCTAGAGCGCGAGCTGTGCAAGCCAACGCATGCCTTTGGCAGGATGGGCGCGACCACTATTGTGAGAGGAATCTAGGGGTCAAAAAAGGTGTAATAAGCCAAGGGGTGCTTTGGAAGTTAGTGGGAGGGAATGGAGGAGAAGAAGTCATTGATGCTCTTTCTATCCAGGAGGTGAAAATGGGGGTATTTTAATTATAGAAAATTCAGATGCAATCCGGACATCATGAAAATTAGTTTGTGAGCATGGCGTGCTCTCACGACCCCGTGGAAAACAATTGGTAATGTTTGGGACAAGTTTTGATGATTATTCCATGGAAACTGGAGCATATCACAACAAGGATCATGATTTCCAAAAGAAGACGTGTCAATTCAAACTCCATTGGCCGGTGACTTCATCGATTGGGCTCATAAATATTTCCACGGTAAACAATCACCATTATACCATAGATTTGGTTTTCTCGCGCATTTGAAGTATCGTTTGCCATATTTAAGACTTTTTTTGAATTTAACATGCATGTTGTGCATATAAATCAAATCCCAAGCGCAACTCAATGTGTTGATGAAAGGGATGATGATTGTCGTTCAATTTGGTAGCATCCAATGGTGCAAACGTATGATCCGTGGGGTTTGAGTTTTGGCCAATCAGAATGCATAAGTCGCATCGCGCGCGAAGCATGGGGGAGGGGCATCGACCGCAGTTTTGTAGGAACACAGCCTTTGTGAATGAACCTTGTGCTATTTCAAAACATTTACATCAACCAACAACATATTTTCGTTTGAGTGTAAACATGATTTCATCACTTCACCTCGAATATTTTTCCACAGTAAGCAATCACCGTTTATATGCTAAGGTTTGATTTTTTGGTGCATTTGAGATCTCGTTTTCTATATATATACACACACATATATATATATATATATATATATATATATATATATATATATCCATGTCGCAACTACAAGTGGGTGTTACCAAGGTCATTTGTGTGTCGCTTTGCAAGTTTCCATTCATTGTCCGAGAAATGGGAAACAAATTCAAACATTTTGGCCACACGGTGCGGCGAGAGGCGTAGGCCTTATTGGTGTTTTAATTACACGGTGCGGCCAGAGGCATATAAAGTCCAGCAATCACGAAAATTGATGTGTCACCGTGGCATGCTCTCACGACCCCATGGATAAAATTTGGTAAAGTTTGGCACAAGTTTTGATGCCCGCACCTTTGAAACTGGAGCATGTCACAAGCGATATACCTTAGGTTTGATTTTCTGGCCCATTTTAGGTCTTGATTCCTATATTTAAGCCATTTTTTGTATTTACCTTGCATTTACTGTATATAAAATCAGAACCCTTCTACAACTACATGTGAGTGTTGGCAAGGAAGGCGTAAAAATCATTTGTGTGTCGCTTTGTGCGGTTTCATCCATTGTCTGAGAAGCGGGGAGAAGTTTCAAACATTTTTGGCTGCGAGGTGCGTCCATCGGCGTAGGCCTAGTTGATAATGCAATTACAGGAAATCCAGATGGTGTCCGAACATCATGAAAATCAGTGTATGACCGTGGCGTCCTCTCACGACCTCGTGGAATTTTTTTGATAAATTTTGGCACATGTTTTGATGATCGCTCCTTGGAAACCAGAGAACCTCACAAGAAGGATCATGGTTTCGAAAAGGAGACATGTCAATTCAAACTCCAATGGCCGGTGACTTCATCATTTTGCCTCATAAAAATTTCCATGGTATGCAATCAACATTATACCACATGCTTGATTTTCTAGCTCATTTCAGGCATCGTTTTGTATATTTAAGACATCTTTCAAATTTAACATGCATTTTGTGCATATAAATCAAATCCCAACAACAACTGCATGTGCTGATGAAAGGGATGAGGATTGTCATTCGATTTGGGTGCACCAACGATGCAGACGTACGACCTTTGGGGTTTGGGTTCTGGCCAATCTGAATGCAAGACTCACATTGTGATTGCGGTTTGGTCGGCACACGACTTTCATGAATGAGTAGTGTGCTATTCGCAAACCAGATTGCGTTTCTTCCGTTGATACATACTTGTGTGAGATCACTTGAGTGTGCTGCCTGTGGGGTATAATAAAAAAAATTAAAATTCATTACCTGAGGTGACAGCATATCAACGTCAACATATTATCGAGTCTTACATCAACAGAAGATCGTGCATAGCTCATAAATTCAGTACACGCGACAGTTCTAAATTGAACGAATTAAGTTGTAGGTTAGGAACAAAAGCTAGTCTTATGGCTTAATTACCATGTACATGGAGGATTGGGATCATTAGGTTGATCCCGAATGAACTTAAGTTTTCTAATGAGTTTATACTTCTCTATTTGGATGGTATGTGGTCTCTTGGCTGGCAACACAAAAAATTCATCGTACTCGTCCTTATCAGCAACATCCTCGATTCCCAGTACCCTCCTTTTCCCATGCATCACTACATGGAAGTTCTTATGCAAGGGGTTTTTCACATAGAAAATTTCGGCAACATCGCCGGCTAGAATAAATGGGTCCGTAAGATATGCCATCACTGTCTTGTTAACACAAGTCATTCTGTAATCATCAACCTTTACCTGACTAAGAGTGATCCACGTGGACCTGAATAGTGCCACCTTAACTTTCACAAAGTTAAACTCCCAAATCTCTTTTATCAGCTTCATCTATAGTATACCCTTTTACCAGCTTCATATATAGTCTGCATTCTATTCAAATAGAGTTGTTCTGATATGAGGTATTCTCATCACGTTCCTCAGTGTAGAATGTGTAACCATTTATGTCATACGCTTGGTAGATCAACACCGTAGGCGATGGCTTTTGTGCCAACCACGTAGCAATGTCATCTATGGATCCTTGTGCCAAATGATTCTTCAGTCATCCAGTGTAGTCCTTATTGTCTTCCTTCGTCTTTAAATATAATGGATACACCATTAGTATGAAGCTTTGGCGTATCTCAGCGAAGTGTTTGCCAACATAAACTCTGAGAACTGTGTTGTTAAGCAGTACCATCAAATGGGCTTTGTTAGCCAAATCTCCACGTGCAGAATTTTGCATGCCAGCAAGGATTGGCTTAACTTTTAGACTTCCCTTGTGGCTAGAGAGAGGCAAAACTTGTAACGCCCAAGATGCGATCCTATCCTTATTTTGGCGCGAGGGCATCGACAGGGATATAAGTTGATCTCGTCATTTTGCAAGAATGAATATCATTACAAGTACATGTACTGAAAAGATGAGTATATAGAATTGGCTTACACTCGCCACAAGCTACACCAGAGTCACATTAATACAACAACATAATCAATCATGATGAAGAAGAGCAGGGTCCGTCTAGGGACGAAAACAAATGATAAAATAACGATATCCGATCCATCCTTACTATCCCAGGCTGCCGACCTGGAACCCATCCTAGATCAATGAAGAAGAAGAAGAAACTCCAAATAGCACAATCAGCGCGCTCACATCAAAGTAACTCTTTACCTGTACCCGCAACAAGTTATTTAGTAATCTACGAGCCACGGGAACTTAACAATCTCATTTCCAGAGGTATCAGGACTAGCAAAGATTAATGGGTGAGGTATGGTTAAGTGGTGAGGCTGCAGCAAACAACTAAGCATTTATTTGAGGTGGCTAACTTATGAGTACAAGAATAAGAGGGGGATGATCTACATATAGTGGACGTGAACTACTGAGGATCAAATAATAGATCCTGAACACCTTCTTACGTCAGACATAACCCCACCGTGTCCTCGATCGGAGAAGGAGCTCACGAAAGAGACAATCACGGTTACACACTGAGTTGGCAAGTTTTAATTAAGTGTACTTCAAGTTATCTAGAACTGGATGTTAAACAAAGTTTCCAAGTTTGCCACATAACCAGGGCACGACTTTCCGACAGATTTAATCCTGCACGGGTGCTCCAACTAGTCCATCACAAACTACCACACGCTGTGCCGGAATGACCTCGATCAGCAAAAACCCGTGATCTCCTTGGGTTCCTATAGGAAAACCTCAACCTCGTGATAGCCCCAAGTATCGTCGGAATCCCAAGCACGAGATGCTCAAGAAAGGTAAAACAAGTCCATGAAGGCCGCCCGGTTAGTCAAAGAACCGATAGGAGCCGCGTATCTCGTTCTTAGGTCATGACGGATAAGCGAAGCGTACGGTGGCCCGATAGACATCTCCCGAGTTGCCACGGGTTGCCCCCGCACGAATCTCTGTTTTGGATCGGCACCAGCAGCACTGACCCCTGTGTATTATGTTGAACTACTCCTCAGGTTCATGACGCACTATGTGTTTCAGGTTTAACAGAATTATTACGATGGGCACATATAGTACCAATGTTGGGCCTTGGCAGACGAGCTTTATGCCAAAACGAATATCAAGGGGGTCCCCATAACAAACCCAAGCATGTTAGGAGCACTTATTTATGGAATATAACACCGGTGGCCGAAACTAAGGCAACAAAGGTGGAACAAAACACCATGAAAGAAAGGCCGAACCTTCCACCTTTTACCAATATATAGGTGCATTAATTTAAATAGCAATAATATGGTGATATAACAAGGAACCAATGTTGGCACATGGAAGCAACTGCACCTTCAACTAACAACACTATCAAAAGGCAGAGCAAGCGGTACCAAAGCCAAACAAAGTTTGCTGGGTAGTGGAAAGATCACAGGTTTTCACGACAATGTTGGGAGCCTGATATTTAACACATGGTAGGCAGCAAGACATAGCATAAGAAACGAGACAACTAGCATGGCCATGATACTAATTGTATCTAAGGAAATGAGCATCTTGCTTGTGATCCCGCTTGGAAGAAGAACGACTCCGTGAAGCAGATGAACCAATGTAGTCGATAGGATCCTCACATTCCGACACACTTGCAGAACTCTATCGAGACGAAGCAAACCGGAAACAAGAATCAACACACGGTATTCATCATGGCGCATGCACGATATGATGCACAACCTAATATGATGCATGATCGGTTTAATTATGCAAGGCATGGCATGGCAATTCACAACACTCAAACACTACACATTAAGTGAAGCTCAATATGCAATGAGTTTAGGCACAGGATGCCGCATGGCGACGGCGGGCATGGTGCAGGGCGGCGGCTGCCGGTGGGACCGAGGCAGAGCCGGCCGAATCTGCTCGGATCCGGGCCGGGGCGGCGACGGTAAGGCGAGGCAGAGCCAGTGGGGCATCGGCAGCTCACGAAGGTGGCGGGGCGGGACAACCTCGGGAGCTTGGGGTTGTGAGCACGGTGGTGCTCGTGTGCGCGGGCTAGCGGCGGCGTGGGATGGGCTCAGGAGGGCTTGTTATGTGCCTGAGCGGGCCTGGTGGCTGGGAGGAGAGAGGAGGATCTGTGGTCGCATCTAGGGTTTGGGGGGCACGAATACCGAGGTGGAGGAGGGTTAGGCTAATTTGGGAGGGGTGTGTGTTTATATAGGGAAAGGCGGGTTAGTGTTAGGGGAATTAGCCCATTTTCGGGCCCTCCGATCGTGATCGGACGACACCGATCATGGGAACGGCTAGGTGGGCTTAGTGGCAATGTAGAGGGGTGTTGGGCTAAGATGAGAGGGAGATGGTGCGGCCCGTGACAGAGTTCTATAAACCGAAAACGTCCGACGAAATGACCGGCTATAATGCCGCTATAGGTTTAACGTTTCGGGTATCAAACGAACTCCAATTGCGACAAAATTTGGCAAGCGGCATATCTACATTATATTAAGACCTCACGCCAAGTTTCAACCCAATCCGAGAAAGTTTCATACAAACTTTTAAAAACCAGATTTAAACGATGTCGCGGACACGTGCGTGTGTGGTTGGTCTCAAATTGGTCAATGATAAAAAAGGAGAGAACCACAACTAACAACGGATGCAAGTTTTGAAAACTGGCAGGAATGGAGCAACGATGCAATGCGGATGATGCGAATGATGTGATTATGAGTGTGACAAACAAAATAACCACACAACAACAACGGAATAAAAGGGGAATCTTCTCGAGCGTCCGTTTCGGGCTGTTACAACTCTCTTACACTAACAAGAGATCTCGCCCCGAGATCTAAAAATGGAAGGGGAAGAGGATGACAAATCAAGAGGTAAAACTTAGTTGCTTTTGTGACAAACGAGTGAAACCAACGATCCTTGAAGGTTGCAAAGAGATGAAGAATGATATAAGAAACAAAAAAGAATTCAAACAAAATTTCGGGAGCTATTCGGTAGGACAGACGGCAAAAAGTTGATAAGATGGAAAGATCTTGACAATATTCACAACAAACGAACTAAATTGATATGCGAGGAAAGAACATGAAAGAATACACAACACTCCGGTTAGTTGAAAAAGGAAGGAAAGAACATGATTTTGACAAAACTAGATAATGGATAAAAGAGAGCAACATCACAACAACTCCGAAACAAGATAATAGAAACTAGATCATTGAGAGAAGGAATGAAGAAGAGAAAGAAACTTGGAACTCTGAAAAGTAAAAGATAAGAAAATTAGAACCTATATTTGACATCATGAGCCACTCCGAAAGAAGAACTGAAATCACCTTAATGAACAAGAATAAGACTTATGTTATGCTCATCCTTCCTCAAGTTAAATTGATGACATGTAACGGATTTAGCATATCACTTATTCTTCTTGAAAAGATTGATGAGAGAGAGAGACAGAGCACAAAATTGAAGCATTCTTGGAAGAACAACCGGTAAGAATTCAAAAATAAATGAGGATTGCAAGAAAACAAATGAATAAGACATGAAAACAACTCTGAAATGCACCGTATAGACATGAAAGGAATTACTCATGCTTGGAAACAAATGAGAGGATAGAACGAAGCTGAAATGACAATCTTCAAAAGATTGGACAAGATTTGAGGGAAACACTCGTTCGGTCTTCCAAGCTAAAAATGATGAGGAGAACGCCACCAAGAATAACTAAGACACTCAGGAATAAGAATATCCAAAGTTGAGCCGATGATGAAATAATTCAGATTGGCCTTGAGGAAGGAATATGACTGATGAAATCCATTCTTAGGTCATATTTAAAAGTAATTAGAGATTTCTAGAAAGAATAAGAAGAGCTAGGAAATATCATGGGAAAACCTATGGGTTATGGGCCCACTCAAAAGAATCCACCATTGAAAAGATTGCTAAGAAATATTGATTGCACCGGTATAAATGAAGAACTTGATGAGATGAGATCCTTGAAACAATTGAAAGGATTGAAAACAAGAACTTCTCAGATATCTTCAGCACTCCGGACAGAATAGAGAGGGATGAAAAACAAGAAAGACTTGACAAGAATTTACAACATGGGAAAGAATTTAAAGGATGAGAAGGGTATGATGAACACAGATAGCTTGAATTGAGTCCATCGAAGAAGAAAACAAGAATTATGAACTCAAAACTCCTAAGAATCTTCTCCATGAATCATCGGGAACAAAAGAAAAGAAAAGATAGGGGAAGAAATAAAGAATGGAAGATATTGGATGATAATTGAAACATTGAAGAAAAAGGGAGGGAGGGGGGAAAACAAAGACAACTTGGGACAGATGAGATGAACTCTGGAAAGAAATGAGAGATTGATCTTGCAAATCTTGAAATGGATAGAATTGACTTGAATAGAAGCACACCGGATGAATAAGAATTCACATGATGACTCCGATTGAGAAGAATTGAAAAGACAACTTGATTGTGCAAAAGAATTTGCATTCCCATAAAAATATGAGAACACCTCTTAGAAAGTTATGAATTCACCACTTGACATCGACTCGACTCAAATTACCATACTTCAACAAACAAAGTATGATGCTTACGAAACAAGACGGAACAAATTCATGACAGAGGCCTCATTCGATATTTTCGTGGATAGGATCACACGTGCTTGATCGTACATTGGATTGTCATATTGAAATGATGCTCGAAAATGCTCCCTAAGCGTAGCGAACTAGAAGACTTGTCAAATTATACTGATGACATATATCGAGATTGTCCTTTGTAAAAATCACCGTGAACAAACGAATCCACTAGATGTCGAACCCCAACCTCACATCATGCATCTATTGGAAGATTGTCCTATATGTAACTACTTGAATTCCCACCTAAGAACTCCTGAAATTTTCTGGTCATGCTATCGGTTCTACGGATACAAGGAGTGAAATCCATCACAGAACTCCTAGCAATAACACTACCCATCTAGTGTATCACTGTCACATCCCTGACACCTTAAGCAAGTTAGTCTTGTGCTCATGTCTTCTTTGCATTTGCATCTAATAATTCTCCAACAAGAACAAGAAAGTGGAAAAGGAAAAACTTAAAACCCTAGCCACTACTTTAAATAAAGGAAATCTCAAAGTAGTTAAAATCAATGAACCCAAAATGGCCTCAAGAAATGTTCAAACTTTCTGATAAATCATGAAAGTAAATGAGCATTGGAGAAAACTATTTTCTTGACACTTTAAGCATTTTAAATAAATGCAAAAAGCTACTGGTTTCAAGTTTTAAATTTGAAATCAGAAACTTTAAATTTTCAAAATTGTTGAAAACTTTGGAAATGGTTGGGAATATTATAACAAATATCCAGGTGTGTTTAAAATAGTTTTACAACCCATTTTTGAGCTGAAACAAATAGCAAAACATTAGTTAGCAAAACAGAACAAAACAGAAAAGAAATAAGAGGAAGAAAAACCTTACCTGTCGCCCGAGGAGCCCCAGCCCACCAGCGGCACGGCTGTCTTCTTCCTCCTGCGAGGAGGAGAAGCAGCTGCGTGCCAACGCGCCGGCGAGCGTGGCCACGTCCCCTGGCCACCTCCTGCTTGCCCGAGCCACGCAGACGGCAGGGATAAGCATCCCCGAGGCCTCCTCTATCCATTCCCAGCGTCAGCTCTCTCCCTCCTCCCGGATCTCTCCTTCCCCTTCTGCCGCCATTGGAGCCGAGCAAAGTTCGAGCTGCCCGTGCCCCTAGCCATAGGATCCTCTTGCTGAGCACGCCGTTAGCTCCGTCTCGTCGGTCTGGTCCTCCGTGCAGAAGCCAAAGCCACCCCGAGCCCTGCAACGCCCACGGTACCGTCGTCTTCAACCTCCGGCCGCCGGACCTCTTCCGTCGATTCGCTCTCTCCGGCGCACCCCCGAGCCCTACAACAACACCATCGGAACCGCCGTGAGCTCATCATCATTTCCCCTCTCGCCCCCACGCTCTTCCGTGCACCGTAGCCCGTTCCCCACCAAGGCCGAGAGCTCGTCGCCGCCGGTCATGTCGTCGTCGTCGTCGCTGTGGTGTCTGTTCCACGCGCTCGAGCTAGGTATAGAGCTCCTATAGCCTCCAGGAGTGTGATGAGCCCATCAGCTATCCTCCCCGTGCCCTAGAGCCATCAACCGCGGGAGGCCGAGCTTCGGCCGCCGCTTCGGCTCTTCGCCGGCGCCTCTCCCCCGCTAGATGCGGCGTTGCACCAGCTACCCGTAGCTCCTTTCTGCGCCCAAAACCGACGGCCGATGCGCTGTCTAGCTCTCTCCGGCGAGCCCTCCGCCGCGCCCGTGGTCGCCGCCGGCCATACTCCGGTGGGGGGCCGACGTGGCCAAGTTAACCCAGCAGCTTAGGGGCTTAAACACTCGCTGACAGTGGGCCCAAGGCCAAGTCAACGTAGTTAAGGGACTGGTCAGCGCGGGATTAATTCCAGAGAGGCTGACCAGTGGGTCCCCACTGTCAGGTTTGACCTGAACAGGTCGGCTGACCTGCTGATGTCACGCTGATGCAATAAAGAGAATTTCCAGTATAGAAATAATTCCATAAACTTGCTAAAACTTGTAAAAATCATAGAAATTAATTTGTAACTCCAATGAAAATAATTTACATATGAAAAAGCATCAGAAAAATTCAAGAATTCTCAATATGCTATTTTCAACCATGTTTGAAAAAGTTACAGAACCCTAACATGTAGAATAAGGAATAATTCAATTCTTATAGTTACTTTTAAATGGAATTTGGAAAATATTCAAATTTCATTATGAATGCCATGATCACACACTGTTCTAATTACAAATCAGTACCTTAACATGACATCTCATGCATGCTAACATCAAGTTGATCTGAGCATCAGGTCGTATCAATTAAACCGGTATCCGAGACTACCTCGTTTGAATTGATATTCGAATGTGATTCAAATCAACTCTAAACCTAATACATGTTGATTATAATAACTTATCACCTTGCATTCTCATGCCATGCTCATGCATCATTTTGATTGCATATGATTGTTATTGAATGTTGCCATTCATTTCGGTAGGCTCCGCACCCCCGGATTCCACCGAATATCCGTCTGACGGATATCGTCCCTCCTCTGAGCAACAAGGCAAGCAACCCTTTTGATCATCCCGATAATTCCCATGTTCTTGCTGCTGCACTTATTTATTGCATTAGGATCAAATGCTACCACTGCTTTTGCCAAGTTAGTTGAACCCACTTCCTTTGCATGACCTAACCTTGTCACAGTAAATAGCCGAACCTTGCAATGCATGCCTGAGCTATGATGTGCCTTATCCTGCTATGCATGCTATGCTTAGAGTTGTGTATGGTCTGTCATCTGGGAGATGAACATAATTGTGAGAATGTGCTCGGTAAGTAAGGGTTGTGTGTTGAACCTGATTTGGTAAAGGTACCGGTGAAAGGCTGTGTAGGAGTACATGGCGGGTTGTTTCATTGGAACCGTCCTTAGGAACTGAGTTCCATGTATGTAATCCAAGACTAGATACTACCACATGCTGGGCCCTGAAATATGACCCCACTCGGCCTATTAATCGCGTAGTACTCGGTCCAGGAGTTGCAAGTAGTTTCTGGTGTTTATAGTAATGCTGGAGGCCGTGCATGGTGCTGACCTAAGAGGTGGGCCGTGATGCGGTAGGCAGTGGCACGGTGTACCAAGTGGCACCCGTATGGTGGGCTTGGGAACCCTGCGCACATCGTTTGAGGCCGTGGCGGAAACCTCGGCCGGACTTCCGTACGGGTTACTCTCAGATAGGCGATAAACCTGGACTAGGTACTAGTGCGGTTAACGGTCGTGGCCGACTCCCTCGCTGGGCTTCCGCTTGAAGGTTGCCGAGGTGCATGACGTGCACATGGCCATGTGCCTTCTAGTTGCCCTGTCTGTACTCAGACAGTTTGAACTCTTCCGCTGGCTTGTAACTTAATGACTGCTATTATAGGTCATGAGACCCTTAATGTGTAATATTATATGTGTGGCTCTTCCGAGCCTCTTGAATAAAGCTTGTATGTTTATGGTTATGTTGTGATGCCATCGATGTATCTATACATATCGGTATGCCATGCGTACATGTGTCGTACTTGATATGTATGGGGTTCGATTACCTAGTCGTGAACTTTAGTAGCACTCCTTACAAGGAAATGCCCCTTCGTGATCCAACGAGCCTTGGTAGTTCGCTACTGCTCCGGACACATTGGTTGACTGGCATGTGTCCTTCTTAGCTGCTGTGTCTGTCCCCTTCGGGGAAATGTCACGCGACGTAATGGAGTCCTTGTAGCTTGCTACGACTCGTCTACGATCGCTGATGACCAACACCTGCTTTGTTGGGTCATGTATGCATGTCCTTGTGCGGTACTGCCACTTTGGTTTATGACTAGACATGTCGATCCGGGTTCTTTGACATTGGAATGCTAGCAACACTATTGCATACGTGAGTCAAAAGACGCAAACGGTCCCGGCTAAGGTAAGGCTGCAGCCGTGGAGTTAACCGTGCGTGAGACCGCAAAGGGATGCGATGTGTTACAGGCTGGATTCCTATGGCTTAGGATCGGGGTCCCGACAGCGTTGGTATCAGAGCCTGACTGACTGTAGGATTACTAAGCCAAACTGGTCGAAGTTGAGTCTAGAATTGCTTTAGTTATATATAAGGGAGTTGTTTGTGGAAGGGAACGTAAGACTCTTGTTCTCTTCTCAAGTCATTCTATTCTGGTCATCCTCGTCTTTTCTGTGGGAATTAAGGACTAGGTTACTCATCTTCTTCTAGGCTCGTGTTCTGATCGGTAGATTATAGGACTACGGGTCAAGAGATATGTGGTTTCTGTCATTCCTAGGAAAAGGAAGTAGGTTTGATGATCAGAGAGTTGAACTTGATAGTTGAGTGGTTACGCTATTCCATTTTGGGTTGTCTCAAAATTTGTTTTTGAGCATTTACAGCCGTTACGCTGCCCAATTTTTCATTCGGAGCTCTAATGCTTTTGCATTACTCGTCAGGTGGTACGTCTGACCAGGTGCATTGATGTGCCGGGTCATACGGCCATGCTGGTCAGGGTGATGTCGGTGTGCGGTTACCGCTGGTACCCCGAGTACACAGTAGAGGAACAGTACCGAGACTTCAACTAGAGCCAGTACATGTGCACTGTTAGGGTATTTCCAGACTACCCTGGAGCTGAGGAGCCAATCCATTGGTCCTATGGGTTGGGAGTCACTGTTGATATGGCAGTACAAGATGCTGCCTATTCAATGCTGACCATTATGAGAGCGATACATGCACTGCTGCAGAATTCAGAGTTCTGCTATGTTCCGGCGTCTCAGCCTCGTGAAGAGGGATACCTTAGTGGAGTCTATTTTGATTCTTCTATGGAGGATCCACTACTGCAGTCCACTGTTGAGATGCTAGAGAACAGAGACAGGGATGCTCGTGCTCTCCGTATGGAGCTTTATGCTACCCGTGCCCGTCTATGGACGGCTTTGACGCAGCTGGCACCGGTAGTCCAGACAGGGTATGGAGAGATGGAGATGCTGAACCCTGTTAGGACCCATCTTCCGGCTCACGTTGACTGGCCAGCTATAGGAGGAGTCACACCTCTTCAGGGACCCCTCCTACCACCAGTCAGGGGACCAAGGCCACATCCGTGTCCTTATGGATCCCAGGGATCTCAGGCTAGAGTGTTTCCTGATCCGCAGGTTGAGCTTCCAGATTATGGAGGTAACCTCTATGAGATGTTCTATGCGGATGCCTGAGCTATGAGCGGAAGGATAGTATGGTAGTAGACGTACGTTCACAATCCTGCGTGACTTGTGAAGTATGCCGGTGATGTGAAATGAATTCTGGAGGCCTAGACAAATAATGTATAGGAAGCTTTTAAGCCTCTGATGAGTAGTTTCATAATTTCAGTAGTTTGCTCTTCGGTTAAGGTTGTACTGAACTATGTAAGGGTGTGTATGAACCATGGTGTATATATAGCAGTTGCTTGTTACCATGCTGTTCGGATATTCATTTCCGCATTTCGTGTGTTCAGTACATTCTTAATCCCTAGCTAGTATTGATATGATATTGGTCTAAGCTATGAGTTTGTTTGTCAGGATGGTGTTCACCAGGTTGAACCGTGCCCTTGCTCATGAGCAAGGTGAGGGTAGTCAAGCGTCGCAGGAAGACCTGCCTCACCCGCCTTCTCTGGTGGAAGTGATGCTTGAGGTAGAAAGAAACAAAAGGGAGACCAATCGACTGCTAGAGCGAATTGAGAAGAATACGGATCGACAGCCTAGGAATGCTGCAGTGTCCCTCAATGACTTTGTGAAGCTGAATCCTCCAAAATTTCATCATTCCGTCGATCCCCTCGAGGCTGATGACTGGCTGTGCAACATCTCATGCAAGATTCGCTCTGCGAATGTGTCTGAGGCCGACAAGGTGACCTTTGCGGCATATTTCCTGGAAGGACCCGCCAATCTGTGGTGGGAGAATTTTGAAGCTATGCGTCCCGCTGAAACCAGTAGCCACATGGGCAGATTTCAGTGCAGCTTTTCGTCTGCACCATATTCCAGAGGGCCTGATGGACAGAAAGAGAGAGGAGTTCTGTGCCTTCACTGAGGGCAAGTTGTCTGTGGATGCCTATAGCCGCGAGTTCGGTAATCTCGCCTGCTATGCAACAGAGGAGGTGTCTACTGACGCCAAGAAGCAAGCAAGGTTCCGTAAGGGTCTAAGCCCCGAGCTCCGTCGTGATCTGCGCCTCCATGAGTGTGCAAGCTTTCAAGCCCTAGTCAACAAGGCGATCAGTGCCGAGACTGGTCATACTAACTTCGAAGCCACAAGGAAGCACTCCCGTGACTTTGGCTCGTCTTCTGGTTCCGCGTTTCCAAAACGCAGGCTGTGGGTTCCGAACAGTTCTCTGCCGCCAAGATATACTCCGAGGCCATCCTACGTGGCGCCTCAGACGAATCCGTCCAATCCTCCAGCAAAAGCTTATGGTGGTCCAACTAGCAATGCTGCACCACGTGCCAACCAGGTGATATGCTACAAGTGTGGAGAACCAGGGCACTATTCCCATGAGTGTCCTCAGAATGTGGGTGCCAAGCAACCCGGAAAGTCCGTCGGGCAAGCCAAGTCAGGCAAAGCTTACTATGTGAAGCCAACTCCTGCACGTGGCCGTGTGAACTATGTGTCAGCAGAAGAAGCTGCAGAGGATCCCGACGTCATGCTGGGTACGCTTCTTGTTAATCATCACCCAACGTCCGTTCTCTTTGACACTGGGTCTTCTCATTCCTTCATTTCAGAAAGTTATGCACAGTTGCATAACATGTCTTTTTGTGATATGCCAATCCCATTGGTTGTCCAAACCCCTGGTAGTAAATGGCAAACCTCTAGGATAACCTATGACAATGAAATTCTAGTAGATAGGCTAGTTTTTCTAGCCTCATTGATAGCATTGAAATCTTCGGATATTAATATCATCTTGGGCATGGACTGGATGTCAGCTCACTATGCCAAGATTGATACTCATTCTAGAAATGTCCAGCTTACCCAGCCCTCGGGTGAGATAGTAAATGTCTCTACTCGAGTTGCCAAATGCCAACTCTATTCCCTAAATGCCAACCCTCTTCCGGAACTTGAAGACATTCCGGTAGTCCGTGACTTCCCGGATGCTTTTCCAGAGGAACTGCCAGGAATTCCACCTGACAGAGATGTAGAGTTTGTGATAGATCTTGTTCCGGGAACTGTTCCAATAGCCAGAAGACCTTATAAGATGGCACCCCTGGAGCTAGCCGAACTTAAGAAGTAACTAGATGAGGCCTTGAACAAGGGTTTCATTCGTCCTAGCTCTTCTCCTTGGGCTTGCCCCGTCCTCTTCGTCAAGAAGAAAGATGGAACGGATCGGATGGTTGTAGATTACCGACCAGTTAATCTGGTCACCATAAAGAACAAGTATCCGCTCCCCAGGATCAACGATCTGTACGATCAGCTCGCTGGATCCTCAGTCTTCTCCAAAATGGATTTGAGGTTGGGATACCATCAAATCAAGATTAAGAACGGGGACATTCCCAAAACGGCTTTTGTTACCCATTATGGCCAATACGAGTACACCGTCACGTCCTTCGGTTTAACCAATGCCCCAACCACCTTCTCTCGACTGATGAATTCAATCTTCATGGAGTATTTGGATAAATTCGTCGTGGTATACCTCGATGATATTCTCATCTACTCGAAGAACAAACAAGAACATGTCGAGCATCTAAGGCTGGTGTTGATGAAACTTCGAGAGCATCGCCTTTATGCCAAATTTTCAAAATGTGAATTCTGGTTACCAGAAGTGACCTATCTAGGACACGTAATCTCTGGTAAGGGTATTGCTGTCAATCCCGAGAGAGTTCAAGCTGTCCTTGATTGGACTCAACCTGAATCGGTTAAGCAAGTTAGGAGTTTTCTTGGTCTAGCGAGCTATTGTCGCCGCTTCATTCAGAATTTCTCCAAGGTTGCAAAGCCTCTGACTGAACTCCTCAAGAAGGATAAAAAGTTCGAGTGGACACCACAGTGTGAGCATAGTTTTCAGGAACTGAAAAGACGCCTGACTTCCGCACCTGTGTTGCTACCACCAGATTTTTCTAAGGACTTTGTTATCTATTGTGACGCCTCGCTACAAGGATTAGGTTGCATTCTCATGCAAGATCGTCATGTGATCGCATACGCATCTCGACAGTTGCGTCCACATGAGGATAATTATCCCACACATGACCTTGAGCTTGCAGTTGTGGTCCATGCACTAAAAACCTGGCGACATTACCTTCTGGGTAATCGTTGTGAAATATTCACTGATCACCAAAGTCTGAAATAAATTTTCACCCAGCCGGATTTGAATCTCAGGCAAAGACGGTGGGTTGAGTTGATCTCGGATTACGACTTAGGGATAACTTACACCCCGGGGAAGGCCAATGTTATGGCCGATGCACTAAGTCGTAAATCTTATTGTAACAATTTGATGCTACAACAAGGTCAACCACATCTCCACGAGGACTTTCGGAAGTTGAATCTTCATATTGTTCCTCAAGGATTCCTTTCTACCCTGGTGGTGAAGCCTACTCTTAGGGATCAAATCATTGCTGGCCAAAAGCGTGACAAGGGTATATCACGGATCAAGGAGAATATTTTTAGCGGAAACGCTGAGGAATTTTCCATGAACGATCAAGGTGTTGTGTTCTTCCAGAATCGTTTAGTGGTTCCTAAGAACCCACATCTAAGGCAGTTAAACGTTAAGGAGGCTCATGATTCTCCTCTCACCATTCATCCCGGTAGTACTAAGATGTATCAGGACCTACGCCAGAGGTTCTGGTGGACTAGGATGAAGAGAGAAATTGTTGAGTTCGTTGCTAACTGCGACGTTTGTCGTCGAGTTAAGTCAGAACATCAAAGGCCTGCTGGCACCCTTCAACCCCTAGCTATTCTTGAATGGAAATGGGACAAAGTTAGCATGGATTTCATTACCGGATTTCCCAAGACCAAGAAAGGGAATAATGCTATCTTTGTGGTCATTGACCGTCTTTCAAAGTGGCTCATTTTCTTCCGGTTCGTGAGAGTATAACAGCTAGCCAGCTAGCAGAGTTATATATCTCCCGAATAGTGTCTCTTCATGGTGTTCCCCTAGAGATTAACTCCGACCGTGGAAGTATCTTTACTTCCTGCTTCTGGGAAAGTTTTCAAAATGCCATGGGGACTCACTTATCTTTTAGCACTGCTTTCCATCCCTAATCAAGTGGTCAAGTAGAAAGAGTGAATCAAATCCTAGAAGATATGCTCCGAGCTTGTGTTATATCGTTCGGCATGAATTGGGAGAAGTGTCTTCCATTCGCCGAATTCGCTTATAACAATAGTTACCAATCAAGCTTGGGCAAAGCCCCTTTTGAAGTTCTCTATGGACGAAGATGTCGAACACCTCTTAATTGGTCAGAAACCCGAGAGAGGCAACTCTTTGGCCCGGATATGATCCAGGATGCAGAAGAGCAGGTTCGCATTATTCATGAAAAGTTGAAAACAGCCCAGTCTCGTCAAAAGAGCCAATATGATCGTCCTCATAAGGCTGTGACCTTTGAAGTTGACGAGAAGGCTTACCTTCGGGTTACACCTTTGAAGGGTATCCATCGTTTCGGTATCAAGGGCAAGTTGGCTCCTCGTTACATTGGTCCTTTTCGCATTCTTGCCAAACGAGGAGAAGTTGCCTATGAGTTGGAACTTCCTCCACATCTTTCCAAGGTTCATGATGTTTTCCACGTCTCGCAACTCAGGCGTTGCTTTTCGGATCCTATCCGTGAAGTGGACCACGAAACGCTGGATCTCCAAGATAACCTTTCATACCGAGAATACCCCGTGCGTATTCTTGATCAAGCTGAGCGTACCACTCGACGTCGAAACCTCAAGTTTCTTAAAGTTCAGTGGTCAAATCATTCTGAAAAGGAGGCAACTTGGGAAAGAGAGGATCGTCTCCAACTTGAGTATCATGCATTATTCCCGACGATTTCTAAATCTCGGGACGAGATTCCTTTGAGTGGGGGTGAGCTGTCACATCCCTGACACCTTAATCAAGTTAGTCTTGTGCTCATGTCTTCTTTGCATTTGCATCTAATAATTCTCCAACAAGAACAAGAAAGTGGCAATGGAAAAACTTAAAACCCTAGCCACTACTTTAAATAAAGGAAATCTCAAAGTAGTTAAAATCAATGAACCCAAAATGGCCTCAAGAAATGTTCAAACTTTCTGATAAATCATGAAAGTAAATGAGCATTGGAGAAAACTATTTTCTTGACAATTTAAGCATTTTAAATAAATGCAAAAAGCTACTGGTTTCAAGTTTTAAATTTGAAATCAGAAACTTTAAATTTTCAAAATTGTTGAAAACTTTGGAAATGGTTGGGAATATTATAACAAATATTCAGGTGTGTTTAAAATAGTTTTACAACCCATTTTTGAGCTGAAATAAATAGCAAAACATTCATTAGCAAAACAGAAAAAAACAGAAAAGAAATAAGAAGAAAAACCTTACCTGTCACCCGAGGAGGCCCAGCCCACCAGGGGCACGACTGTCTTCTTCCTCCTGCTAGGAGGAGAAGAAGCTGCGTGCCGACGCGCCGGCGAGCGTGGCCACGTCCCTTGGCCACCTCCTGCTTTCTCGAGCCACGCAGACGGCGGGGATAAGCATCCCCGAGGCCTCCTCTATCCATTCCCAGCGTCAGCTCTCTCCCTCCTCCCGGATCTCTCCTTCCCCTTCTGCCGCCATTGGAGCCGAGCAAAGCTCGAGCTGCCCGTGCCCCTAGCCATAGGATCCTCTTGCTGAGCATGCCGTTAGCTCCGTCTCGTCGGTCTGGTCCTCCCTGCAGAAGCCAAAGCCACCCCGATCCCTGCAACGCCCACGACACCGTCGTCTTCAACCTCCGGCCGCCGGACCTCTTCCGTCGATTCGCTCCCTCCAGCGCACCCCCGAGCCCTACAACAACACCATCGGAACCGCCGTGAGCTCATCATCATTTCCCCTCTCGCCCCAAGCTCTTCCGTGCACCGTAGCCCGTTCCCCACCAAGGCCGAGAGCTCCTCGCCGCCGGTCATGTCGTCGCCGTCGCTGTGGTGTCTGTTCCACGCGCTCGAGCTAGGGATCGAGCGCCTGGAGCCTCCAGGAGTGTGATGAGCCCATCAGCT
The DNA here is from genome assembly GCF_904849725.1 of Hordeum vulgare subsp. vulgare. Lineage (NCBI taxonomy): Eukaryota > Viridiplantae > Streptophyta > Magnoliopsida > Poales > Poaceae > Hordeum > Hordeum vulgare. Next base: position 225,127,622 of record NC_058522.1, read on the forward strand.
GTCCTCCCCGTGCCCTAGAGCCATCAACCGCGGGAGGCCGAGCTTCGGCCGCCGCTTCGGCTCGTCGCCGGCGCCTCTCCCGGCGACCCTAGCCTCCCCTGATGCCCCCGCTAGATGCGGCGTTGCACCAGCTACCCGTAGCTCCTTTCTGCGCCCAAAACCGACGGCCGATGCGCTGTCTAGCTCTCTCCGGCGAGCCCTCCGCCGCGCCCGTGGTCGGCGCCGGCCATACTCCGGTGGGGGGCCGACGTGGCCAAGTTAACCCAGCAGCTTAGGGGCTTAAACACTCGCTGACAGTGGGCCCAAGGCCAAGTCAACGTAGTTAAGGGTCTGGTCAGCGCGGGATTAATCCGAGAGAGGCTGACAAGTGGGTCCCCCCTGTCAGGTTTGACTTGAACAGGTCGGCTGACCTGCTGACGTCAGGCTGATGCAATAAAGAGAATTTCCAGTATAGAAATAATTCCAAAAAATTGCTAAAACTTGTAAAAATCGTAGAAATTAATCTCTAACTCCAATGAAAATAATTTAGGTATGAAAAAGCATCAGAAAAATTCAAGGATTCTGAATATGCTATTTTCAACCATGTTTGAAAAAGTTACAGAACCCTACGATGTAGAATAAGGAATAATTCAATTCTTATAATTACTTTTAAATGGAATTTGGAAAATATTCAAATTTCATTCTGAATGCCATGATCACACACTGTTCTAATTACAAATCAGTACCTTAACATGACATCTCATGCATGCTAACATCAAGTTGATCTGAGCATCAGGTCAAATCAATTAAACCGGTATCCGAGACTACCTCGTTTGAATTGATATTCGAATGTGATTCAAATCAACTCTAAACCTAATACATGTTGATTATAATAACTTATCACCTTGCATTCTCATGCCATGCTCATGCATCATTTTGATTGCATATGATTGTTATTGAATGTTGCCATTCATTTCGGTAGGCTCCGCACCCCCGGATTCCACCGAATATCCGTCTGACGGATATCGTCCCTCCTTTGAGCAACAAGGCAAGCAACCCTTTTGATCATCCCGATAATTCGCATGTTCTTGCTCCTGCACTTATTTATTGCATTAGGATCAAATGCTACCACTGCTTTTGCCACGTTAGTTGAACCCACTTCCTTTGCATGACCTAACCTTGTCACAGTAAATAGCAGGGTCCATCTACGGACGAAAACAAACGATAAAAGAACGACGTTCATACTTGCTATCCCATGCTGTCGGCCACGAACCCATCCTAGATCGAAGAAGAAGAAGAAGAAGAAGAAGAAACTCCAAATAGCACAACCAACGCGCTCACGTGAAAGTAACTCTTTACCTGTACCTGCAACTGGTGTTTTAGTAATCTGTGAGCCACATGGACTCAACAATCTCATTTCCATAGGTATCAAGACTAGCAAAGCTTAATGGGTGAGGTATGGTTAAGTGGTGAGGCTGCAAGAAACGACTAAGCATTTATTTGAGGAGATCACGAAAGAGACAATCACGTTTACATACTCAGTTGGCAAGTTTTAATTAAGTGTACTTCAAGTTATCTAGAACCCGATGTTAAACAAAGTTTCCAAGTTTGCCACATAACCGGGGCACGGCTTTTCGAAAGATTTAATCCTGCACGGGTGCTCCAACTAGACCATCACAAACTACCACACGTTGCACCGGAATAACCTTGATCAAGGAAAATCCGTGATCTCCTTAGGTTCCTATTGGAAAACCTCAACCTCGAGATAGCCCAAAGTATCCTCGAAATTCCACGCACGAGACGGTCAAGAAAGGTAAAACAAGTACAGCAAGGCCGCCCGGCGTGTCGACAATCCCGATAGGAGCCGCGTATCTCATTCTCAGGATACGATGGACATCTCCCGAGTTGCCCCTGGTTGGCCCCGCATGATGCTCTATTTTGGAGCAGCAACAGCAGCACTAGCCCCCCTTTATTATGTTGAATTACTCCTTAGGTTCATGATGCCCTATGTTTTTCTGTATTAACAGAATTATTCTGTTGCGCAAATATAGTACCAATGTTGGGCCTTGCCAGACGAGCTTTATCCCAAAATGAAAGTGAAGGGGGTCCCTGTAACAACCCCAAGCATGTTTGGAGCGCTCATTTATGGAATATAACACCGGTAGCCGAAACTAATGCGGTAAAGGTGGAACAAAACACCAGGCTAGAAAGGGCGAGCCTTCCACCTTTTACCAAGTATATAGGTGCATTAATTTAAATAGCAATAATATGGTGATATAACAAGGAACCAATGTTGGCACATGGAAGCAACTGCACCTTCATCTAGCAAAACTATCAAAAGGCTGAGCAAGCGGTACCATAGCCAAACAAGGTTTCCTGGGTAGTGGAAAGATCAAACGTCTTCATGGCAATATTGGGAGGCTTATATTTAACATGTGGTAGGCAGCGAGACATAGCAAAATAAACGAGACAACTAGCATGGCAATGATAGTAATGGTATCTAGGGAAATGATCATCTTGCGTGTGATCCCGCTTGGAAGAAGAATGACTCCATGAAGCTGTAACGACCAAACCTCGAAGGATTTGAGTCTCTGTGCTTTACTGTGCTAGTCCCTGGATCGACTCGCTAGCACACACAGTATAGATGAATACCAGAATAGCAAGTGCATCATTTATTACAACGTATGATCCAGAATTTATAAAATATAACAATCTGCATAGCACTTAGCTAGCTTTATTCTATCAAACAACGGAAAAGTAGCAGAATAATAACGATGAGTCCCATCATAGCCCACTGGCGATGTTGAGTGAAGACTCGCGACCCTAACGGTACCTTACTCCTCGCCTGAATATCTTGCAACATGATACGTTGCAGCCATATAGGTCAATACTTTGAATGTATTGGCAAGTTACACAGGAAAAATAATATAACATACCTACATGTATATGCATAGTATAACAAAAGAAGGATGATGGTTATTTTGCAAAGAGCTGATTTTATCCTCATAGCTACCTAATAGTCAAGTTTTAATTTGTTTGCTACAATAACTCACATATGGTTGAATTGGCATTTCCAACTCCAAGCTATTACCATCATTAAGTTTCCCATCAAGTTTTATTAAGTGTGTCATTTGTCAACATCATCCAACACCTGTAATGGCCTAGCTTCTCAAAATTGTCCATAACCGGGGACACGGCTAATCATGATTAGTTTATACACTCTGGAGAGGTTAGTACGTTGTACCCACTGGACCCAACCCGAAGATTGAGACGAAGTCTTTCAGAAGCAGTCACCTAGTCCCATAGGAGGCCCATCCCACCTATCATAGCTACATTAGCTGGCACATCCTGGTAAGGTTTTCACGACTGATCAACTAAGCCAGAGCCCATAATAGCCAGTGGTCACACAAGGAAGCTACTGGTCACTAAGTCTGTTTGATCTTTTTGAACCTGGGCGACATCCACTTACATTCAGAGGGTTGATACCATGATGTTCTTGAAACCACCCAGCAATACCATATCCGCCCGGAGGTGAATTAAGTCCTTAATTACTACTCAAATTTATTTTGTAGTAATCCTCACATAAACTCAATGAATACAGGAACCAATCCCCGTCGACATAGCATAGCAATATTTTATCTAACACGATCTTCATGACAAGGGGATATAGCTCAATAGCATAGCAATAATAATAATATTTCTATACATGCATATTTTCATAGGGTGATATAATACAACATGCATAGAAAATAATAGGTAAAGGATGATCAACATGTAACTTGCCTTGATTCTGGTTCAGAAAGTCACAATCCTGACAATAGTTTGCGTCGCACTCCGCACAATCTACACGTTACAAACAATCTCACCAATCAATCACCACAATCACATAACACCAAATAAAACCATCGGCAATAAAACAAATTTTTTAAAACCAAAGCATAAATAGCATGGCAGCAGGTATAAAATCATGTACATGGTGATACGATGACAACGCAAAAAGAATCAACTAAACCGGATGAACGGTTTGCAAAATATGACCTCCGGTAGGTCTAAAATAAATCTGATTTAACAAAAAAAAATTAATTTTCGTAAAAACTGAAAATTACTGGTTTTAACATGATCTACTCATCAATACGAGATCACAGGAAAAAGAATTTCCTGATTTGAAGTTACGAGTAAAAAGATAAACGCGTTTCAAAATTATACCGAGAATCTGACAGAGCTAAAAACAGATTAAAAATAGGTTTATTTTCGTCCTGTAGCAGTTCATTGGGATTTGATGAATCGGCTCGTGCGTGCGTTCTCACCACGAACAGCGTGGAAAAACGGGCCAGTCTCGGCGTGGTGCCTCCGGTGGTGCTTCTCCGGTGACTGTCGGAAGAACTCCGACGAACGGCGGCTCCGACGAACGGGCGAACTCCGGGACGACGCAAACACCGACGATGAGGTGCTGTTGCAGGGTCTCGGCATGATGAGGCGTACGACGCTGTTCATGAATCAGGGCGAGGTCCCGTGCGATTCGAGGTGGAGTCCTCCAGGGGATTTGGATGCGAGGGGATCCTGGCGCTGCTCATGAGGCTCAGCCCCCTGGCAGGCTATACGAGGTGGAGTCTCCTGGTCCGGCTCGGGAAGGGAGTCCCTGGCCGCTGGGGCCCTCCTGTAGGCCCGTGGAGACGAAGGGCGATGGGATCGCTAAGCCTGTGGCTCGTTTGGCGCGAGGCTGTTGGCCTCCTCGTGCTGGGAACCTGGCTCGTGGCTGGCTGGTGGTCAACGCTGGCAGCCTTGGTGCGCTGGGGCACTCGGTCCCTCGAGCCTGGCTCGGTGCTGGGAACCTGCGCTAGGTGCTGGTGCTAGTGGTGTGCTGGGCTGAGCCTTTGGCTCGGCATGGTCGGTTCCTTCTTCCTTTTTTTAAAGAAAAAGAACAAACAGCGAGCAAAGAAAAATAATAATAATAAATAATAAAAAGTATATATATATTTATATTTTGTAGTTAAAAAAAATACCAGAAAAATAACATACATATATACTATAATACTTAGAAAAAAAACAGAATAATATATACAACTAATATATACATATATACATATATAATATATCTATAGGAACCCTAGTTCCACCTAATGCATATTTTGAAAAATAGTTTTTATGCAATAGGATGAACAACGAGCTTTTAAAAACTCAACTAAAAATAATTTCAGAGATTATAAACTTTGCAAAACCAAATCGGACAACTTCAAATAACATTTTAAACATCATGAACATTTTATTTCACACGGGAGAAGTCATATTATCTCCACTCAAATAACTTGCTTGAAGTTACATAATGAATAAAATTTTCAAAAGAGCAAAATAATGCATAAAAATATGAGATGCATATGAATGATCTATTAACATCCGAATTTAAGAAAATTGGGATGTTACAGAAGCAAACGAATCCTCACATTCCGACACGCTTGCGGAACTCTATCGAGACGAAGCAAACCGGAAACAAGAATCGACACTTGATATTCACCACGACACATGCATGATATGATGCACAACCTAATAGGATGCATGGCAATTCACAACACTCAGACGCTACACATTTAGTGAAGCTAAATATGTAACGAGTTGCATATTGATGAAACTCCACATTTAAATATTTCATTCTCTCCCGTTTAAGTACACATCAATATTTAAACATCACAAGATGTGAAGAACAAATAAACTACCTATCTAGGCATTTTAAATGAGGCCGGAAGCACCTTAGAGCATCTCCGAAGTGACCTCATGTGTTAACTTTGAAATCTGTTCGGATCTGACCTAAACATATTTTATGTTTGTTAAACGGAAAAATAAAGTGGAACACTTGAAATTACGCGTCATTCTAGCCAATTTACCTATATAGCTCATCTCCAACGGAGCTATGATTAACTAGCTACGAGTTAAACTGTTTTAGCACGGCATCATGCAAAACCAGGCAAACATCACGGTTAACAGTTTACCCATGGGGGTTGGAAAATATTAATCTACGCGAAATTCTACACATTTTACATATATAGCTTGTTCCAATCCATCGCAAGGTTTAAAAGTTACATGCGTCTTAAAATAATGCTCTTTTTTGAAAATACTAAATTCATTGGAATTAATAAAAATCCTACGGGCCAAATCTGCAACTGCAGCCCAAACAGAGGCAGGCGAAAGATAATTATAGCTTGCACTGGGCGAGGAATTGGGAAAAGGGCAGCTCACCACAGCGGTGAGGTGGTCGAGCTGGGCCTGTGCGGGGGAAGATCGGGAGCTGGCTTGGGCCGGCTACTGGGCCTGGCCGATGTGGCGCTCGGGGCCGGCGACAGGTCAACGCGGGGTGGGTAGGTGCTCTCGTCCTCCTAGTACGATTGGGATCGAGGAGTCGGCGACAGCGGCAGGTCCGGCGAGCAGCGCGACAACGTAGAGTGGCACCCGTCATGGAGCGGGGTGACGACCATGTGGCGAGGGAGGCCGAGGTGCGGCCGGATCCTGGTCGTAGGTGTGCCGACGGTTATTTCACGACACATGTCTCTCAGATTGTTGAAGGAGATTCGTATATTGGTGACTCAGATTGTTGAAGAGCTGGACTTGACAAAGTACCAACCTGGCTACACCAAAGACAACAAGCGTGTCAACCCGCGAGGGCATTAACCTGTTGAGCTTGTTTCTCCTTGGCGTAAGAAAGAATTTGCTCTTAATGTAGCCCCCTCCATTATCACCCATGGGGAATCAATTTTTCTTGCCTTATCAACTATCTAGTGGATGCCAAAAAATGCCCCATATTAATCAAGATGAGTCGGAAGAAGGTGACCCGGAGGACCAGCAGATGAAGGTCAACCCGGAGGATTCGCGAGCCAGTGAGCATGAGTACTTGTTTATCCTTAGTTAAAACTTTCATAATTTTGTGGCTGTAAAATGAGCCTGTAATAAGAGTAGACAACTTAAGACATCTATTGCGCCATCATGCGCATAATACTTTTGATATGTTATCATTTTGTGAGAACTTTATCATTGCATTTTCTTTGTATAGCAATTCTCCTTTATAATTAGTAAGACGTCTTTCTGTTGCGTATCATAAGTCACCAAAATAAGCCCGTGCTTAGATGTAGAAAAGTACTTGGTATTTTAAACAAGTAAATAACTGGTCATCATGTGATCCAGTGAAATAAACCGAGGTGTCTGTTGATGACCAGACAAAAATAAGATAGAATCTGTACATGCAAATCAGGATATATAAAACAAAAATATACCAGTGTATAATCCATAAGTCACTTCTTAAGCATCGACATTGAGATTGGCTTTCTAGGCTCAATTCTTGCTTCAATGAAGCTGGCGTGATAGCCTAAGGTTTATCCTTGCTTTTTGGAAGCCAACTCTCTCGTGACTTAATCCGGTGTTTTAACCTAGATAAGTTCAAGGTCCATATGGATTGACTTACCAAGAGTACAGCGGGTCACCTTTTCAGAGTAGCATCTTATAAGAAGGCATGTTTAACCAAGTTTATAATGTATTTTAGTTGGGTCAAGTGGGATATTAAAAGCTAACTCGTTGAGCCACTAGCCCCCAAGTGACTTATACTAAAAAAATATAGACTCATGCGTCATGGTTGAGATGAAATGACAAAGACCCCATGTTTTGGGTGTGCTGGCTTTATTATAATGAACACAAAGGTATATACATATGTATGTACAATGAGATGGAGCTAGTGGCTCTAAGTACAATAAGACCGAAGATGAGCAATGTTCTAGGGCTTGGTTGTTTCCTCTTCAGAGGTGTGGGATTTCTTACGCTCTCGTATGTAAACCAAGTAATATGACCCATTGTTTAGGTTCTTGTTGATGAAAAAGGTCTTCACATGGTGGTGAAAGGTCATGCATGCATGTTTGGTCATGAATCAAACGAAGCACTAAGTCACCTTCCTCAAAAGTGCGCTTGCAAACTCTATGGCTATGATAGCAATGTAGGTCTTGTTGATAGACAGATGATTTGGAGGATGGGAGATCATATTCATCCTACAGTGCATCCGGGGAGTACTGATAAGATTGTTCGTTATCACCCTCGACATAAGCTGTAATCATGGGGGAATCATGTATGATGTCACTTGGCAAAACAACTTCTGCTCCATAAACCAAGAAAAACGACGTGTAGCCTCTGGATTTGTTTGAGTAGTCCATATGTTCCATAGTACTGTTGGAAGCTCTTCAGCCCAACAACCTGGAGTTCTCTCAAGGGGGACCATAAGACGAGGCTTAATTCCGCACAATATTGCTTGGTTGGCTCGTTCAGCTTGTCCATTAGACCACGTATGTGCAACCAAGGCTAAATCAAGCCAGATGTGCTCTCTAATGAAATGGTTCCATTGCTCCCTTGGACAAGTTTGTGTTGTTATCTGTGATGATGATATGTGGCTATCCAAAACGAAGAATCAACTTTTTTAGAAAATTTACCGTTGTCTCGGCATCACAGTTGTTGATCGGCTATGCTTTGACCCACTTGGTGAATTTATCAACTGCCACCAAAGGGTGGGTCTTCTTATCTAATGATGGATGGAATGGACCGGACATGTAAAGCCCCGAGACTGCAAATGACCAAGTAAGTGGGATCATCCGCAATTCTTGAGGTGGAACATGAGCTTGTCGTGTTAATTTTTCACAACCATTGCACTTTCACACGATGTCGTCAGCATGTGCGTGAGCGGTAATCCTGTAAAAACCATGTGAGAAAGCCTTGGCCACCAATGATCTCGAGCCAGTATGATGACCACAATCTCTCGCATGGATTTCATTAAATATCTCTCGGCCTTTTGCACGGGAAACACAGTGTTGAAATACATCGGTAATGCTTCGTTGGTGTAACTCGCCATTGATGATAGTCATAGATTTACAACGCGTGATAATCTATGGGACAATGATTTCCTCATTTGGGAGCTCATCACAGGCCAAATAAGCCAAGTAGGGGATAGTCCAATTGGGGATAGTCCAATCAAGAATAGCCATGCCTTCTTCTCATGGCCACTTGACTAAGGGGTTGTGAATCACGTCAAGGTAAACATTGGGTCGAACCGGCTTATGCTACAAGTCAAGTTGTCACAAAGCATGTGCAGCCTCGTAAAGCCGGTGCTAAATGTGATCAACTTGACAACCTTGGAAATGACCTACAATGACCATGGTTGTGCGTCGGTAAGCCGCCATGAGAGGATCTTTTGGGTTCCAATTCCCTCATACTTGTTGAGCCACCACATCCGAGTCGCCAAGACACGTGACCCGACTTAAGTTCATCTCCTTAACCATCTGGAGCCCATAGAAGAGAGCCTCATACTCAGCCACATTGTTAGTACAAGGGAACATGAGCCGTAAGACGTAACAAAATTTGTCACCTTGCGGGGAAGATAGAATAACTCATGCCCCCGAGCGCTCCAACTTCCTGGAGCCATAAACTGTATTGTCCACTACGTGTTATTTGGCCTCTCCTCAGGGACTTGTAATTAGTCCACTCATTAATGAAGTCCATAAATGCTTGGTATTTGATGGCTATTTGGGGCACATACTTCACTCGATGTGGTCCAAGCTCGATTGCCATTTATCGATCCGTCCAGTAGCCTTTCGATTTTGTATGATATCTCCGAGAGCATATGAACTGACCATGGTGATTGGATGTTCCTAGAAATAATGTTTGAGCTTATGACTAGCCATGAAGACGCTGAATACCAACTTCTGCCAATGTGGGTACTGGGTACTCCTTCTCTACCTTTTTATGCTCAACAACAATAGCTACATGCACCACTTTGTTATTTGTAGCAATGTACATGAGCATAGGCTGTTTGTCAATCGCGGCAGCTAGAATGGGCGGCTTGACCAGATGCTTCTTCAGGGTTTCGAAAGTATCATTGGCGGCATCGGTCCATATGTAATTGTTAGTCATTTTCAACAATTGGTAAAGTGGTATCGCCTTCTCACCAAGGAGACTCATTAACCGGCTAAAGGTTGCGATGCGACCCACCATGTGTTGGAGGTTGTTGATATTAGCCAGCTTAGCAAGTGAGGTTACTTCTTTGATCTTGTTTGGGTTAGCCTCGACGCCACGCTCTGAATCTAGCAATCCCAGTAGTTTTCCCACAGGAACACCAAAAACAGATTTGGTCGGGTTAAGCTTCACTCTCTATACGCGAAGGTTGTTGAAATTTCCTTGAAGTCATCCAACAGAGTCTCCTTTTTCTGGGATTTAGCCATAATATCACCAACATAAGCATGGAGATTTCGCCCAATCTTGTTGTGTAGGAAGTTCTAACACATCATTGATAAGTAGCGCTCGTGTTTTCAAGCCCAAAAGGCATAGAAACATACCACGAAGCTCCAAAGGGAGTGATGAAATCCGTCTTCTCTAGATCCTCAACATCCATCTTAATCTAATGATAACAGTAGTAAGCATCCAGGAAACATAAACACTCACAACTTGTCGTAGAATCAATAATCTGGTCAATGCGGGGAAGAACATACGGGTCCATAGGACAAGCTTTGTTGATATTCATGTAGTCAACACACATACGCCAAGCATCGTTCTTGTTTAGATCAATCACTAGATTTCACAACCACTCTCGGTGAAAAACTTCGACGATGAACCCGACATCTAGGAGCTGGGCCACTTCTTCACTAATAACTTTTCGTCTCTCCTCGTTAAAATGATGGAGGTATTGTCGGACATGTTTCATCTTGGGGTCCACATTGAGGTGGTGCTCAGTGAGTTCCCTTGGCACACCAGGCATGTCATAAGGTTTCCAAGCGAAGATGTCCCGATTCTCAAAGATGAACTCGACGAGGGCACTTTCCTATTTGGGTTCCATGCCTCTCCCAAATGGTGAACTATTGGGAGGAAACACTTGGAGAAAAATCAACTTACTTGGTACCCTCTACCATGTTAAACATGAGGGCGGGTTTATACTCTATGGTGGGATTCTTGAGGGAGGGCATGTCTGTCGGGTCAACATTAGCTATGTGAAACTTCAACTCTTTTGTTGCACAAGCTCACTCAGCGTAAGCTGCATCTCCTTCCTCACACTCTTGAGAAACTTCTAGTTTCCATCGAGTGTGATTGTTCCATGTGGCCGAGGCATCTTGATGTTGAGATATTCATAACAAGGCCGCGCCATGAAGCGAGCATAAGACGACCATCCGAAGAGGACATGGTAAGGGCTCTTAATTTTGACCACCTCGAATGTCATGGAGACACACTGGTAGTTAAACTCTATACCGAAAGCGACATCAAGCGTGATCCATCCAATTGGATATGCTGACTTCCGTGGCAAGATTCCATAAAAAACCATGGTTGAAGACTGTAACTTGATCTCTGAAAGATTCATCCATCGAAATGTGTCATATTACAAGATGTTGATACTGCTACCCCCGTCCATGAGTACTTTCATGAGCGTATAACACCAAACTTGAGGTGCCACCACTGGGGCAAGGCCACCTGCGTTGTCAACACGGGGAGGATGACCCTCTCTACTCCAAGTGATCAAGTACTCAGACCAGTTTAAGTATGTTGGGACAGCCGACTTGACCATACTAATAGCTCTATGCTGATGCTAGCGATGACGTCTACATGTACTGGTGCTGAACACATGATACTAACCGCCGTTCAACTTCTTAGGATTACTCTAAAACCCTGCTCGGTCATTCTGCTGGTGACTGCCCTGCCTAGAGCGTTGATGACCACCATTATTGCTGCTGTGACCTTGGAAACTGGCTCCTGAGCCGCTTGAGCCTTGAAAGCCTTGACCCGCAAAACCACTACATGAGCCGGCACCTAACCCACCAGTGCCGGGATAACATGAATTTCCACTGTAGCCACCTCCATTGTGACTCAGGTATGCTTGGCTAGAGAACTCCTACATGATATAACAATTTCCCGATGAGTAAGTGGTCGGCTTGTGTGGGAAGCTAACTCAGCGTAAGCTGCATCTCCTTCCTCGCATTCCTCAGCAATTTTCTGACTTCCATCAACACTAATGGTTGTGTTTGGCCGAGACATCTTGAACTTGACATAGACATAACAAGGTCATGCCATGAAGTGTGCATAACTCGGTCGTCCGAAGAGAGCATGATAAGAGCTCTTGATTGTGATAACCTCAATGGACATAGGCTAGCACCGACACTAAAATTCCGCACCGAAAGCGACTTCAAGAGTGATCCGCCGAATTGGATATGTTGAGTCCCTAGCCACAATTTCGTGGAAAACTATAGTAGAAGACTGCATTTGTTTCTCAGAATTATTCATCTGTCGGAACATGTCATAGTACAAGATCTTGATACTGCTTCCCCCGTCTATGAGTACTTTCGTGAGCGTATAACCACCAACTTGAGGTGCCACCACTAATGAGAGAACACTTGGGTTTTCCACCCAGGGAGGACGTTCCTCTCTACTCCAAGTGATTGGGGTGCTCGGACCAGTTTAAATATGCCGGGACCGTTGGCTCGACCATATTAATGTTTCTATGTTGAAGCTTGTAATCACGTGTTCAAGTGCTGGTGGTGAACACATGATAATGTTTGCCATTCAACTACTTTGGATTACTGTGAAAGCGTGCTTCATCATTCATTTGGTTATTTCCATGCAAAAGCATTAATGACCACCACTATTTTTGTCGTGAATCTGAAAACCACCTCCTCGGCTACCTGATCCTTGGAAACGTTGTCCTAAATAACCGATAGATGAGTTGATGCACAACCTGAATGCGTTGGGAAGATCCGGCTTTCCGCCACCGCCACCTCCATGGTGACCCCGATACGTTTGATTGCGGAATTTTGACATAACGTAATAATTCTCCCACGAGTGAGTGGTCGGCTTATCTAGGAAACTTTGTTTTGGATAAGGGGCTTTAAGTGTTTTTCACAGTTACGAGGCTTCTTCCCATTGTAAGCTTTGCCAGAGTTATTGTTTCGCTGCTGATTCTTAAAATTAGTATTGGTTTTAGCAACAAAATCTAACCCTCCGTCAGGATGCTTGCTCTTTCCACCATTGCCTTGATTAGTATGATTCCCGTTGTGTTTGAAGCTGTGTTAGTGATGACCCTTACTATTATCATTTTTCTTTCCTTTGGCAGATTTATCATCATCTGAACCAAGATGTTTCGTGTTATCGTACTTAGCTTATCAAGTAAGGACATCCATGAGGTCGCCCATATCTTGAACCTTTCGCTTGAGGCGCCCAAGCTTCTTGACAAGAGGCTAGAAGTGGCAATTCTTCTCCAAAATCGAAACATCATGTGCAGGTGTCATACTGTCTAAAGAGTGAATGATCTCTTCGACCGCACGAGTCTAGTGGTGGACAGATTCATCCGTCCGTCGAATACAATGTTGTAAGTCAACAATCATCATTGGACGTTTGCAGGTACCTTAATTTTTTTTATGAAACGTTCCTTCAACTCTGCCAATTTATTGAATTGTAGGGATGGAGGTTTTTAAACCATTTACGAGTCGGTCCTTCCAACATCATGGTTAGGTACTTGGCACAAACCGCATCTCTCATAGCCAACCAATCCCTGGAGATGGGTTGAGATCAAACTTGTAGTTCGGGACCTTGCAAGGACCCTTAAAATTCTTGGGCATACGCTAGTTGCACAGAGCCGACATGAGGCTGGGTATGCCGATCGTCCTACTACTTAGACCCGCCTCCAATGAGACTTACTCGGATGTGGAGGGTGGCAGTTGAATTACCACTAGGGCTGCTACTGATGCTTCACGCAAGGCCAGAGCCGTGTCAACAATTGCTTGCACATTTGAAACCACATGCCAGTTTGGGGAATTCCGAGCCTATTGCCTGAGGCCATTGCTAGAGACCGCAAAAGATTTTGCATGCCGACTCTTGTTGTGACTTGGATAAGGGGTACCTTGCCTGTTGAGTGATTGCAGTCTTCAACATGTCAATGGAATTCGTGGCTTCAACTTCAATTGGAGTGTTTCGTGTGATCGGGAGTGCTTCGAGGTTATGAGTCTTCTCCGGCATGTTGTCAACTGGATTGGAGAAGTTACCTACCTTTGTATGGGAACGACGAGGCGGTGACTGAGATGTTTGTGGTTGGATAGTCTGGCACTGTTGAGATGGTTGATGATGTTGATCCTCATGTGGTTGTCCAGTCCTTGGTGTGCGCTGTGAAGTGTCAAACAAACGCTCCGGCTCGAGCTTAAGGGGCAGGAAACTCTCGTGCCTTCTCTAGTGAACTGCCTCCAAGTCTCTCGAGGAAGACCTAGTTGCCAAGCTTTCTCCTTCAAGCGTTCTGCCTCATTATGGATGTGAGATGGTAAATACCCCATGCGAGTATTCTTGGTGTTTGTAGGATTGAAAATATGTCTAGAGAGGGGGGGGGTTGATTAGACTACTTGACAAGATAAAACTTAGCCTTTTCCCAATTTTTTGTGTGGGTCTGTTTTAGCAATTATGACTAGTCAAGTACAACCTACACATGCACATCTAAGAGTATATAGTAGCGGAAAGTAAAAAAAGCAAGTGTAAAGGAAGGAAGGGTAGGGAGATCAAACGCATGAGGTTGACACGATGTTAGTGGAGACTTCAACCCATGGAGGGTAACTGCTGCGGGAGTCCACGGAGGGCTCCACCAACAAAGGAGTCCACCAAGAAGCGGCCTTGTTTATTCCACCATAACTTTTGTCCACACAGGAATAACCTCACTCACGATAGTTCTTCACAAAGTAGGCGATCTCCATGACCATACAAACATCTTGGTTCAACTCCACAACACGATATAGGAGGCTCCCAAGCTACACCTAACCAATCTAGGAGGCACCACTCTCCAAAAGGTAATAGATCTAGTGGAATGATGAACTCCTTACTCTTGTGCTTCTCTCCTCAACACTCAATCACTCTCTCTCAAATTTGGCAGGGGTAGGAGAGATTGATCTTGTGGAAAGCAACTTGGGGAGGCTAGAAATCAAGGTTCAAATGGTTGGAATGGAATCACTTGATCGCAACACATGAGTAGGTGGGTCTCTCTTAGAAAAATGAATCTAGCAATGAAGTGAGTGTTTTGAGTGCTTCCTCTACAAATGAGAGGTAGGTGGAGGGGTATATATAGGCAGCACACAAAATCCAACCATTACACCATTATTGACCAACTCGGTGACACCGAGGTTAGAAACTCGGTGGTACTGACTTGCTCAAAAGGCAGTAACTTTGAATCTTCGTGGAACCGTTATACACAACTCGGTGGCACTGAAAGGTGACTAATGGTCAGATGACACAAATTGTTGACACCGATACTCAAATTCGGAAATTCTGATTTTGTGTACCGAGGCAACAGAAAGTTTGTCACATGAACTCGGTAGCACTGATGCAGTTTTGGTTGCACCGAAGTGGTAGGGTTTTGCTAGGATTTGTCTAAGTCTGAAATCTGTAGGGCGAAGTAGAAATTTTTAGTAGCACCGATTTTGGACATTTCGCTTGGATAGATATATTTTGTGGAAGAGTGGATGAGTATTTTGGTGGCGAACTCTAAGCACTTGACCAACCAATTCTTCATAATGCCTCATCCCCTTTTAATTGTATTGGCTTTCCTATGGACTCAAATGTGATTTCTCACAAAGTGTAAAATGAAGAATCTTCTTGCTTGAATCTTTATCCAAACTTATTTCTTCCTTCTTCAGGGGGCATCCCTACTTAATCCTATAGCCAAAACATCTTTTGAACTTTTCTAAAATATACATGGAAAAACTCATTAGTCCAATGATTCATATCTTGTGATTAATTACCAAAACCACCTTAGAGAGCAATTGTGCTTTCGGTGTTGGCCCCATCCCGAACTTTAGTAATCCGCCCTTGAAGTTTGGTTAACTATGTATTAGGCTCCTCTTGTTTTTCGTGGTCACTCGTGTCCACAAGCATGGTGATCTCTGCCATCAAGTAGGCCATGGATTGAGCCGACATTTTGCTTGACCTGACAGTGTTTGGAGCTAGTGACGAGCCACTAGAGCCACTAGCCACTCCGGTCATTGTTGAATCATGAGCCAACATGGTCCCTGGCATGTAAATGGCAGCATGTCGAGCAGGCTCGAGGGGCTCTGGGTAAACCTCACTATTAGGATAGCCCCCAAGCCTACCATCCAAAAGTGGGTAGTTGACTCGGTGTCTCCAAGCGGTGTGTCGCCATCAGATTAGACAAGAGTATCTCCACGGGACATAGAATTATCTACAATGTCGAGCCCCTAAGTGAAGCCAACGAAGGCATGCCTCCTGCCGGCTTGAGACATTATGGGTTGAGCACGCCGAGCTGGCTCAACGATGTCGATGCAGATGTCTGACTTGGGTCCTCACTCATCGATCTTGCTGATGAACACATGTTTCTTGCTGAAGGGGACCCGGTACTCGTACTCAATTGAGCTAGCCTCGGGGCCCCAATATAAATCATCGATGTAAAGCTTGCCGCGGCGGCTCTTGGTCATCTAGCTGATCCCATATTCCTCGATCCCTGGGAGAGCTCCCTCCAAGAAATCAACACCACGCTGCAATGGCCCCATGGTGGGCGCCAACTGTCGTGGTTTTATCATGGCAGGTATTCTAGCAATAGGACTAAGACTAGGAGTTCTCGCAACTAGGTGATTGCTTGGATGGGTTTGATCGGGAATGGGGGACAAGGATTTACCCAGGTTTGGCCCCTCCAATGGAGTTAAAAGCCTACGTCCTACCTTTTGTGTTATTGATGATGATCTTGATTACAAGGGTGTGAAATTGCTAACCTAGATATCGAGGATTTCATAGTTGTCATGTTTACCTCAGGGGCTCTCCTTTATACACAGGTTGAGGCTCTAACATTACAACAGAGTTCGGGTCACATTACAACCCGTGACTTAATCTAATTCCTAGTCATCTTGTCTCTCTTAAAGGGAAACTACCTTGTTTGTTCCTCCATGAGACGTCCTGCCACATAATGGCCTATAAGTCAACCTTCTATGAGTCTCCTCTTGGGTCTTGGGATTCTCGTCCTTTCTTGGATCTTGCATGCGACCACGCCACCAAGACATGCCACCTTGATATCTGAATCGTCTTCCTCGCAGGTCATCCTATGGGGTTTATCGCCAACACATCCCGACTTCATGGTGGGTCATCCTATTGTCTCCACCATCCTTTCCTCATTGAGATAGTGCCCTAATAATGATGATCATCACACTTTTATTAACTTACAACTCGATATAACAACTCAATGATGATATGATATGACTCTATATGAATTCCTCTAGCAGTGTACCAGGATGTGGAATGATCTAGCATAGATAAGATATCAAAAAACGGGCAAGCCATGGAAATATCATGCTAGGTATCTTACGATCGTGCAAAGCAATATGACAATGGAAGTAGTAGTCATATAATGTTACTGTGGAAGTCGCATGGCAATATATCTTGGAATGGCTATGGAAATGCCATGATAGGTAGGTTTGGTGGCTGTTTTGAGGAAGATATAATGAGGTTTATGTGCAATAGAGCATATCAAGTCTTGGATTTTGGATGCACCGATGAAGGTTGAACCGATCCTCGAGGTGAGAATGAGCAATGCTCGGTACCGAAGAGGCTAGGAAATATGTGAAGGTGAGAGTGCGTATATCCATAGATTCTCATTAGTCATAAAGAACCCACATACTTATTGCAAAATTTTATTAGATTTGTCGAAACAAAGCACTAATCGCATGCCGATAGGGAGTAAGTTAGTAGGATTTAACCGTCACACGCCCCGACTCAAACCACACAAAGATCTCAACAAGGAATAAGTATGCTCACACACCATCACCATGCCCTAAAAATATTTGGAGGAACAAAAAGTTAACACCTCTCATTCAAGGTACCTATATTGACCAATGATCATGCACCCATTCTTTTTCACAATACTACATTACTATCATTGACCATGGTTTCTCTTTTATGTGCTGCATGTGGTTTTGTCATGCACTCATTGAATACCTACTGTATTTGGACTAGTCTTATAACCCATGCAAATCATCATTGTTGTCTATTAATTCTCAAACAAATATAAGTGAAGAACGAGAATGCAATTATTTCTTCAAAATATATATCATGTGATGAATGACACTAAAACAAAAAAGCAAACAAAAGCAAATGATGCTCCACGCATAACTCATATCATGTGATGAATAACAATATAGCTCCAAATGACATACCCATGGATTAAGAAGAAAGAGGGGATGCCTTCCGGGGCATCCCCAAGCTTAGACGCTTGAGTCTTCCTTATAATATTACCCTAGGGTGCCTTGGATATCGCCAAGCTTAAGTTCTCGATGCTCCTTATTCCTTCATCCAGCGTTATAACACCCAAAACTTGGAAACTTCAGCACACAAAACTCAAAAGAAACATTGCGAGATCCGTTAGTTTAATAAACATATCAAATACTTTAGGTACTCTTATAAATTGATTCATATTTTATTATAGCATGAGGTAATGTATTCTAACTTCTCCATGACATATACCCCCTCACAGAATCCATGGCATCATCAAAACAAGCAAACCATGCAAGCAAAAGTAGAATCTGTCTGAAACAGAGCAATGTGTAATGATATAGTTATGTACCATACTTCTGTAACTCGAAAAATTGTAAACAATTAGTATGGCCTGATTAATTTGTATAGAAAAACTATGTAAAAAATTCATATCAAAACACTTCCTAGTAAAATTAGAGAAATTCTGCACTCGATGATAAAGTTTCTCTTTTTGCACGACATAATTTCTACTATCATTCAAATTATCCCAAAGGCTTTACTTGGCACAAACACTAATTTAAACACAAAACACAATAATTTCACAGGAAACAAACGTGACTAACAACTAGCTCTATTGTTTTACCCCCCTAGCTAGGCATAATGCATATGATTCAAGTGTTGTCATCCCGAAGACGACCCGTCATGCTATAATCATATTCCCTCCTTTGAGGAGAAAGTTTTCTAATTGGTAAGAAAAAATAATTGAAAGCACTAAACTTCACAACACAAGGATCTGTGAGGTCTACCTCGGGAGGTATAAGAGACTATTATTTAGGTATTTCATATGTGATTGTCAACTCCTCATTGTATAGGTTCCGATAGAGTTATTTTCTTAATTCTATTTCAAGATCATAACCCAATCCAAGTTTTGGTATTCTTAGAAACTAGGACATTAACTCGAACCTTCTTTATAAGATTTTCATCATAAGCAACATAGTTTGTGGATCTTAGTTTTATTATTCCCTCCAACTCATAAACAATCCCTTCTATGGGTGGGCACTCACCATTAACCATATAATAATAGAAAATATCTCAAGCATCTTGCATGATATTACTAAGTTCTTGAACAAGAAATATAGTGGCTAGACGTTTGGTAGAGGCTTCCCGGTTATTAGTGAGTTCTAGAAACAACCATTGTTTGAAAGGACGCACATGCACAATTTTTTTTCCAATTGTACTATAAGTAAAGATATATCATCCGCATAACATGTAGTTCTAGCAACAACAAAGCCTCCTATCAATGGCGAGAATCCCCCACAAGTGAAAAACAAATCTTGGATCACACTCTTTCCAATAATATTACCACTACCTATGTGTAATTTATTTGTTTGCATAATAGGTTCTTCCTTAGTTGGATCATTATCCGTAAGATTATCAAGTTTTTCTTTGACAACTTCATTTAAATTTATTTTAGCATCCTCGTTACAAGGAGAAGTTGGATATTCAAGGGCTTCCGCGCTAGAGGCAAAATCACCACTAATTTAAAACTCACACATGATATCAACTTTCAACCAAGCAAATAAGTAAACCAGTAACAAGCAAAGATAAATATTTTATATTTTTAATTTTTATGGAGCAAGCTAAGTATAACAACAAATAAAAAGAAGGACAAGTAAATGATACTTTGTGCAAGTGCAAAGTTACTTGATAGTAGGTTGGTGATACTCCCCGACAATGGCGCTAGACAACCTTCCTGATTCTTGTGATTGTTGGAAATATGCTCTAGAGGCAATAATACATTATTTATTATTATATTTCCTGTTTCAAGATAATCGTTTATTATCCATGCTAGAATTGTATTAAATGGAAACGCAAATACATGTGTGGATACATAGACAAAACAATGTCCCTAGTAAACAATGTCTTGGTCATGTCTACCTAGTTCTCGCACCCGCAGGGTCTGCACACTTAAGATTCGGCGACGTTTCGGTATAGCTGAATTATTGATCTTGGTAACCGAGTGTTTCCGGAATGGTACTTAGACAAAGATTGACATATGGGAAGTATATACTTGGCTTCTGGAAGGTTTTCGGGCATTACCGGTAAAGTACCGGGAGTGAAGAATGGGTTTCGGAGTTCTACTGGAAGGGATCACCCACCCCCGAAAGAACCAAAGAAGACCAAGGTTGCCGCACCATCCTGTAGTGGGCTGGTGGCCAACCCAAATAGGCATATTCAGCCAAAGGGAGAAAGGAAAGGAGGGTGGGGCCAAACTAAATTGGGGAAGGAGGACTCCTCCTTCCAAGTTGTGTTGGAGGAGGACTCCTCCCTCTCCTCTTGCGCTGGCCGAACCCTAGGGCCTTTCCCTTGGGCGCCACCCCTCCCCTACCTCCTATTTATAGCGGAGGTGAGAGAGGCTTTTGCAACCTCAAGTCAAGGCGCAGCCATCTCTCCCTCCACCACTTCGTGACACCCCGTAGCTAGTTCGGTACGGTACGGCGAAGCCCTCCCGGAGTAGCTCCACCACCATCACCGCCACGCCTTCATGCTGCCAGAGAATTCAGCTACCTCTTCGTCTCTCCTAATGGATCAAGAAGGCGGAAATCATCATCGAGCTGCACATGTGCTGAACGCGGAGGTGACGTTCGTTCGGCGCTAGATCGAGACGGAGTTCATGGGACGACTTGCAATTTGCATCGTGGAGACGTTCGACTATATCAACCGCGTTTCTTAACGCTTCCTGCCTACTGATCTACAAGGGCATGTGGATCTGATCTCCCCTCCCGTAGATGATCATCACCACGGATAGGTGTTTCATGTGCGTGGGATTTTTTTTTGTTTCCCATGCAACATTCCCCATCAGTGGCATCATGAGCTAGGTTCATGCATAGATGATATCTTGAGTAGAATGCAAAAGATTTTGTGTGCGTTGATGTTCAATTTGCGTCCCTCCTTAGTATTTTCTTGACTCGACGGTATTGTTGGATTGAAGCGGCCCGGACCAACATTATCTGTACACTTACGAGAGACCGGTTTCATCGACTAACTTGCAACTTGTTGCATAAAGATGACTCGAGGGTTTCTGTTTCTTCAACTTTAGTTGAATTAGATTTGACCGAGGCGGTCCTTGGAGAAGGTTAAATAGCAATTTTCATATCACCATTGTGGCTTCGCGTAATTAAGATGCCATCATACTAGATACCCATAGCAGCCACGTAAAATTTGCAACAACAAATTAGAGGATGTCTAACTTGTTTTTGCAGGGTATGCATGTGATGTGATATGGCAAAAGACATGATATGATATATTGTATGTATGAGACTATCATCTTGTAATAGTTAAATATTGACTTGCACATCGATGCTACGGCAATCGTCAGGAGCCATAGGGTTGTCTTTAATTATTTTGCGCTTGGAGATTCTTTGCTTTATTGCTAGTCAGTAGCTTTAGTAGTAATATCATAGTTAGTGCGACAACCTCGATGGAAGCACAATGATGGAGATCATGGTGTGGCGCCGGTGACGATGGATATCATGCCAGTGCATTGGTGATGGACATCAAGAAGCACAAGTTCATGGCCCTATCATGTCACTTATGAGTTGCATGTGATGTTAATCCCCTAATGCACCTTATTTTGCTTCGGACGACGGTAGCATTATAAGGTTATCCCTCACTGAAATTTCAAGATAAAAAACGTGTTCTCCCCGACTGTGCACTGTTGCGACAGTTCGTCGTTTCAAGACACCACGTCATGATCGGGTGTGATAGACTCTACATTAACATACAACGGGTGAAAACAGTTGCACACGTGGAACACTCGGGTTAAACTTGATGAGCCTAGCATGTACAGACATGGCCTCGAAACACAGGAGACTGAAATGTCGAGCATGAGTCATATAGTGGATATGATCAGCATGGAGATGTTCACCAGTGAAGCCAAACTCAACTCACATGATGATCAGACTTGAGTTAGTGAATTTGGATCATGCGACACTCAAATGACTAGAGGGATGTCAATTTGAGTGGGAGTTTATTAGTAATATGATTAGCTAAACTCAATTATCTTGAACATAGTCTAAGTAATCTTTTCAAAATTTTATGTCGTAGATCAATGGCTCGCGCAGTAGCAACCCTCAATTTTAATGCGTTCCTAGAGAAAGCTAAGTTGAAACATGATGGAAGCAACTTTGTTGACTGCGCCCATAATCTGAGGCTTGTCCTCACGGATGCCCAAAAACAATACGTTCTTGATGCACTGCTAGGTGATGCACCCCCCAAAACGGCGTTGCCAGAAGTTATGAACGTCTGGCAGACGCGCTAGGATGACTACTCGTTAGTTCAATGTGCAGTTTTGTATGGCTTAGGACACAAACTTCAAAGACGTTTTGAAAGTCATGGACCATATGAGATGTTCCAGGAGTGGAATATTATCTTTCAAAACATTGTCCCTATCGAGAGGTATGAGACCTCCGATAAATTCTATCCTTGCAAAATGGAGGAGAACGAGTCTGTCAGTGAACATGTGCTTAGAATTTGTGGGTACATGATGATCCACAAGTATATGGGATCAATCGTAGTCCTTTCGATAAGTAAGAGTGTCGAACCCAACGAGGAGATGAAGGCTCTGATAAACGGTTTTCAGCAAGGTAATAACTGCAAGCACTAAAAGTAGCGGTAACAAGTGATGGTGTAGTGAGGTGAAACGTAGCAGGTGAAAAGTAACAAGTAACAAGTAGTAGCAATGGTGCAGCAAAGTGGCCCAATCCCATTTGTAGCAAGGTACAAGCCTGAACAAAGTCTTATAGGAGGAAAAACGCTCCCGAGGACATGCGGGAATTTCTGTCATGCTAGTTTCATCATGTTCATGTGATTTGCGTTCCTTACTTTGATAGTTTGATATGTGGGTGGACCGGCGCTTGGGTACTGCCCTACTTGGACAAGCATCCCACTTATGATTAACCCCTCTCGCAAGCATCCGCAACTACCAAAGAAGAATTAAGACAACGTCTAACCATAGCATTAAACTAGTGGATCCAAATCAGCCCCTTACGAAGCAACGCATAGACTGGGGTTTAAGCTTCTGTCACTCTAGCAACCCATCATCTACTTACTACTCCCCAATGCCTTCCTCTAGGCCCAAATATGGTGAAGTGTTATGTAGTCGACGTTCACATAACACCACTAGAGGAAAACACAACATACAACATATCAAAATACCGAACGAATACCAAATTCACATGACTATTATCAGCATGACTTATACCATGTCCTCAGGAACAAAAGTAACTACTCACAAAGCATAATAATAAACATGATCAGAGGTGTAATGAGTAGCATCAAGGATCTGAACATAATCTCTTCCACCAAGTAATCCAACTAGCATCAACTACAAAGAGTAATCAACACTACTAGCAACCTTACAAGTGCCAATCGGAGTCGCGAGACGGAGATTGGTCACAAGAGATGAACTAGGGTTTGGAGAGGAGATGGTGCTGATGAAGATGTTGAAGGAGATGACTCCCCTCCGACGGGAGGAGTGTTGGTGATGACGATGGCGATGATTTCCACCTCCGGGAGGGAAGTTTCCCCGGCAGGATCGTCCTGCCAGAGCTCTAGATTGGTTCTACTCAAGTTCCGCCTCGTGGCGGCGGAGAATCCACGAAAAAGCTCCACCCTGATTTTTTCTGGAACGAAGCCCTTCATATAGCAAAAGAGGGGGGCCAGTGGGCCGTCAGGGTGCCCACAAGCCTTGTAGCCGCCACCAGGGGGGCGGCTACCAGGCTTGTGGGGCCCTGGTAGCTCCCCTCTGGCACTTCTTTCACCCAGTATTTTTTGTATATTCCCAAAAAATTCCACGTTGATTTTCAGGGCATTTGGAGTTGTGCAGAATAGAGGACTCAGACTTGCTCCTTTTTCAGTCCAGAATTCCAGCTGCCGGTATTCACCCTCTTCAAATAAACCTTGCAAAATAAGAGAGAAAAGACATAAGTATGGTACCACAAGGTAATATAACAGCCCATAAAGCGATAAATATCAACATGAAAGCATGATGCAAAATGGACATATCAACTCCCCCAAGCTTAGACCTTGCTTATCCTCAAGCGAAAACCAAGTTCCATACACATGTCCACATGTTTAGGGATGAAGGTGTCGATAAAACATAATATAGACATGAGGGCATCATGATCACACATAGAACAGCAATACATCATAAAGATTCTTATGGAAAAGTAACAATTCCTTCACAAAGCAAAGTATGAAACAAAAACCTTACCAGAAGTAGCCAACAACAGTCCATAGTCATTGAAGCAATTGCAATTTATCATGACATCAGAAAGAGTCAAATAAGAGCTTGTAAAGCAAACCCACATACTCAATCATCTCTTTTGTTTTCCACAATTGTTACAACTCATGTGGTACTCATGATATCAAAGTTTTAGTTGGACACAGGGAAGTATAGTGGCTTATGATTTTGCCTCCCAACAATTTACCTCAAGGGTAAAGTCAACAATAATAAAGCACAAGTACTCAGCTCCAAGTTGATATATGAGTATAGATCTTTCCTAAGCATATGACGTTCACCAAGAAAAAGGCTAAATAAGGAATTGGTGCAGATCACCGTGACTCTTACAAGGGAAAAAAGTGAAGGTACAAGATAGGACCTTCGTAGAGGGAAACAGAGGTTGTCATGCGCTTTTGAGGTTTGGATGCGTGTCCTCTTAGTGTGGAGGAACGTCACTTTATATTGCCTCCTGTGATAAAGAACTTTATTACGCAGTCTGTCGCTTTTATGTGTTCCTCATCACAGGTTCCTACAAAGCTTATTTTCCACACACTAATAGATCATACATATTAGAGAGCAATTTTTATTGCTTGCACCGATGACAACTTACTTGAGGGATCTTATTCAATCCATAGGTAGGTATGGTGGACACTCATGGCAAAACTGGTTTGAAGGTTTATGGATGCACAAGTAGTATCTCTACTTGGTGCGGGAGTTTTGGCTAATGTGAGGTGGAAGCAATCGTCACATGCTAAGGGATCTCTAATCATATAACATTATTTGGAACCAAGCAAACACAATTCATTATGTTGTCTTCCTTGTCCAACATCTACTTCTAAGCATTTAATAGTTTGGTGAGTGCTCACAATTATAGAAAGTGTCTAAGATGATATATTTATATGCGAACCTCTGTTTCCTTATTACTTCTTATTAATTGCAGCAATGACTGAGGTCTATGTTTGTCTATTCTCAACAAGTTTCAATCATCATACTTATTATATGTGAAGCTATCACTTTCCATAAGATCACCTCATGATCTTTCATGCTATCTTCTTTTAATACTTTTGATCACGGCATAAAACAAAGCCCTTGACTAAGATACTCTTTATTATATAGCTCGCAAGCTCGAATACATCGGGGGAGACACAAACTAAACACTAAAGACTTATTCCACTAAGAGAAGAAATAAAAACTGAAAAGGAAAGAACTATAACAAAGGGAAAAGCAAAAGATATAAAGGTGATACGATACCAGGGCAACTCCCCAAGCTTGGAAAAAGCCAAGGGGATTGCCCATACCAATGCTTAGTTGTCTTCCTTTGGTGGTGATGGTGGTGGTGTTGTTGGAGTAGTCTGATCCTCCGTCTTCCAAGGCATAGGTGCCCCATCATGGCAGCATGAACGAGTCGCTGGAATCCTCAAATCTGCAGACAACCGTATTGATTTAAATTTATACTCATACTCACAGTTTTGGTTCTGCAGGTCATAGATCTGGCCCTAGAGTTGATCAACCCTATCATAGAGCCGGGAGAGGTGTTTCCCAATGTCAATGGCATCCATCTTGTGCTTGCTGGTGAACTCCGTGATCATCATGTGGTTGGCGTTGAGTCCACGCTCCACCATCCCTTGGCACTTGAAGACTTGTTGCTCCATTGCTTCGAGCCTCGTCTCCATGCTTGCGATCTTCTTAGGCCCCTCAACATCACAGATGTCCAACATCCCCTCGCTCATATTGATAGATTGAGGGTGTTTCAGCACTTTCGTGAGATAGGGATTGATGACCTTCTCGAAGATCTTGTCCTTAGGAGCTTTTGGGGAAGTCATGATGATCTAGATCTGCAACAAAAACAGGCTCGAAACGAAAACAGAGGTAAACTGCGTGATACGGAGATCAAAACCCTTGGGCATATATATAATGATTTTTTCTGGACCAGAAGGAGTGCTCCGCAAGAAAACGGAGTCCGGGAGGCACACGAGGTGCCAACAAGCCCTGTAGACACCGCCAGGGTGGTAGGTGGTGGCTACCAAGCTTGTGGCCACCTCGTGCGCTCTGCGGACTGCTTTTTATTTTTCTAACTTTCCAAAAATTCCAAAACGGAGGAAATTTCCTATTGGAAAAGTTTCGGAGTGCAATTACTTACCGAAACACATACCTTGTGTACTCCTCTTGAGTTATGATATTGATGATATTGGTCTCAACGTTTATGGGAGTACCAGAGATATAATGCTAAATTCTTTGCCCATTTACCACTCTAGGAAAATTACATTCAGTGTTATGTATTTTGATGGCACCGGAACAATATACTTCCTCGACAACATAGGACCTTCCCATTTAAAGAGGAGCTTGCCTGCGAAGAATCTTAAGCGAGAATTGTATAGCAGGAAATAATCACCTACATTGAATTCTCATTTCTGTATTCTTCTATTGTGCCATCTCTTAACCTTTTCCTTGAACAACTTGGCATTCTCATATGCCTGGGCCCTCCATTCATCTAATGAGCTGATATCAAACAACCGCTTCTCACCGGCAAGTTTGAAATTGAAGTTAAGCTCTTTGATTGCCCAATAAGGCTTGTGTTCTAGATCAAGAGGTAAATGAAAGGCGTTGCCATAAACCATTTTATATGGCGACATGCCCATGGGATTCTTATAAGCAGTCCTATAAGCCCATAGTGCATCGTCAAGTTTGCTAGACCAATTCTTCCGAGATCTATTGACAGTCTTTTGTAAGATCAATTTGATCTCCCTATTCCTCAACTCCACTTGACCACTAGACTGAGGATGATAAGGAGATGCAACTCTATGGTTGACATCATACTTAGAAAGCATCTTGCGGAAAACACCATGAATGAAGTGTGAACCGCCATCAGTCATCAAATATCTATGGACTCCAAATCTTGGGAAAATGACTTCTTTAAGCATCTTAATAGAGGTGTGATGATCAGCATTTCTAGTGGGGATAGCTTCTACCCACTTAGTGACATAATCAACCGCGACTAAGATGTGAGTATACCCATTGGAACCCGGGAAGGGTCCCATATAATCAAAGCCCCAGACATCAAATGGTTCAATGACAAGTGAATAGTTCATAGGCATTTCCTGGCGTTTACTGATGTTCCCTATTCTTTGGCATTCATCACAAGACAAGACAAACTTACGGGCATCCTTGAAGAGTGTGGGCCAATACAATCCTGATCGCAATACCTTATGAGCAGTTCCATCTCCAGCATGGTGTCCTCCGTAGGCTTCGGAATGACACTTCTGCAGGATCTGTCCCTGTTCATGTTCAGGCACACAACATCTAATAACACCACCTACTCCTTCCTTATAAAGGTGAGGATCATCCCAAAAGTAGTGTCTCAAATCAAAGAGGAATTTCTTCTTTTGGTGGTAGGTGAAACTGGGTGGTATGTATTTGGCTACGATATAATTTGCGTAATCAGCATACCACGGTGCACTATGTGAAGTACGGATGACATTTAATTGCTCATCAGGAAAGTTGTCATCAATAGGTCGTGGGTCATCAAGGACATTCTCTAGCCTGGACAAGTTATCTGCTACAGGGTTATCAGCATCCTTTCGGTCAACAACGTGCAAATCAAATTCCTGTAGCAGGAGAACCCATCTGATTAGCCTAGGGTTAGCGTCCTTCTTCTCCATAAGGTACTTAATAGCAGCATGATCAGAGTGAATAGTGACTTTGGAGTCAACTATATAAGATCTGAACTTTTCACATGCAAACACGACTGCTAAAAACTCCTTTTCCGTAGTGGCATAGTTTCTTTGGGCACTGTCTAGAGTTTTACTAGCGTAGTGAATAACATTCAACTTCTTGTCAACTCTTTGTCCTAGGACAGCACCAACAGCATAATCACTAGCATCACACATGATTTCAAAGGGCATGTTCCAGTCAGGTGGTTGAACAATAGGTGTGGTTATCAAGGCCTTCTTAAGTATTTCGAAAGCTTCCTCACAATCCTCATCAAAAACAAAAGGAACATCCTTATGCAAGAGGTTGGTAAGAGGACTAGAAATCTTAGAGAAGTCTTTAGTGAACCTTGTATAGAAACTAGAATGACCTAGGAAACTCTGTATACCTCTGATATCTGTGGGGCAAGGCATTTTCTCAATTGCATCAACCTTAGCCTTATCAACTTCAATGCTTCTTTCAGAAATTTATGTCCTAAGACGATGCCTTCATTAACCATAATGTGACACTTCTCCCAATTCAAGACAAGGTTGGTATCTTTGCATCTCTGTAAGACTCGATCAAGGTTGTTGAGGAAATCATGAAAGGAAGACCCGTAAACGGAGAAGTCGTCCATGAAAACCTCGACAATATTTTCACAAAAGTCAGAGAATATAGCCATCATACATCTTTGAAAGGTGGCAAGTGCATTGCATAAGCCAAAAGGCGTACGTCTGAAGCAAAGGTACCGAAGGGGCAGGTGAAAGTGGTTTTCTCCTTATTAGATTGTGCAACAGGTATATGCGAGAAACTTGAATAACCTTCTAGAAAGCAGAAGTGTGTGTGTTTGGATAGCCTTTCTAGCATTTGGTCGATAAACGGCAAAGGATGATGGTCTTTCCTGGTTGCCTTGTTCAGTTTCCGGAAGTCT
This sequence comes from Hordeum vulgare subsp. vulgare, assembly GCF_904849725.1. Taxonomy (NCBI): domain Eukaryota; kingdom Viridiplantae; phylum Streptophyta; class Magnoliopsida; order Poales; family Poaceae; genus Hordeum; species Hordeum vulgare. The sequence goes on from NC_058522.1 coordinate 225,156,727, forward strand.
ATCACCATCCTATAGCCAGTAACAATCCTTTGTGGGATTAATTCATTCTTATCATTAGGAACATCGGTGATACCTCCCTTCTTAGGTACGCAATGTACTGGACTTACCCAATCACTATGAGCAACAGGATAAATGATTCCTTCTTCCAGAAGCTTTAATATTTCTTTTCTCACGACCTCTTTCATCTTAGGATTTAATCTCTTTTGATGATCAGCAACTGGTATGAAGTCAGGATTAGTTCTAATCTTTTGCTGACATAGAGTGGGACTAATACCCTTAAGATCATCAAGAGTATATCCAATAGCTGCACGGTGCTTCCTCAAAGTTTTTAGTAAGAGGATATATCTCCTTCTCATCAAGATAGGCATACTTAAGAGTATCAAGCAATTGTTTAAGCTCGAACACAGGATCACCCTTCGGTGGGGGAGGATCCCCAAGCAGTTCAACATGTATATTATTCTTGAGAATAGGATATTGTTCTAAGACAATTTTATCTATCTCATCTCTTTCATCCATATGCATATCATTTTCATGCTCAAGCAGATATTGCTCTAAAGGATCCGTAGGAGGTACGGAAATAGAGGCAAAAGTAATGATTTCATCCATACCAGACGACTCTTTTTCATGGGGTTGTCTTCCAAACTTGGAGAAGTTAAATTCATGAGACACACCCTCGAAACTAACAGCGACAGTCTGCTTAATGCAATCAATGTGAGCATTGACATTGTTGAGAAAGGGTCTACCAAATATGATGGGACAAAAGCTATCTTGTGCAGTAGCAAGGTCGAGGAAATCAGTAGGATACTTCGTCTTAGCACACATGACTTATACGTCTCTCACAATTCCCAGAGGGTAGATAGTGTCTCTATTAGCAAGCGTAATAGTGACATCAATGGGTTCTAACTCAGCAGGTGAAATATCATCTTTGATTTCATCATATAGGGACCGGGGTATTGCACTAACACTAGCACCCATATCACATAAACCATGATAACAGTGGTCTCCTATCTTGACAGAAACAACGGCCAGGCCAACTACAGGTCCGTATTTGTATTTCGCGTGAGGTTTAGCAATTCTAGCGGAGTCCTCACAGAATTTGATAACATGCCCGTCTATGTCTTCGGCTAAGAGATCTTTGATAATAGCAACACTGGGTTCAACTCTAATTTCCCCAGGGGTGCAAGTGGTCTAATGTAACCCCTACGTATCACAGTTGGAGCTTTAGAATAATCCTTTTTCCTAGCAGGGTAAGGTGGTTTCTCAGTGTAGGCGCAAGGAACAATAGGATCGCTAAAGGCAATGACTTTCTCTTCAACTAGATTGGGTTTAAGTTTGTTGACTTCTACAGGAGGATGATACTTAAACCACTTTTCTTTGGGAAGATCAACATGAGGAGCAAAATATTCACATAGAGAAGCTACTATCTCAGGGTCAAGTCCATACTTAGCTCCAAAATCTCTAGAAGTGTTTGTTTCAACAAAAGATTTAACGCAATCAAGCTGGAAATTCATACCTGACTCCTTACGTTCTTCAAACTCCCAATCTTCAGAGTTACGTTTGATTCTTTCCAATAAATTCCACTTGTGGTCAATATCCTTCTTCATAAAATAACCGGTACAAGAAGTGTCACGCATGGTACGATCTTCATGAGAAACCCAAGCATAAAAGTTTTGAGTGATAATTTCTCTCGAGAGCTCATGATTGGGGCATGATTATAGCATTGATTTAAGCCTCCCCCAAGCTTGAGCTATGCTTTCCCTGTCACGAGGCCAAAAGTTATAAATATAATTCTGATCACGATGTACTAAATGCATAGGATAAAACTTTTGATGAAATTCCAATTTCAACCAATTGTAGTCCCATGATCTAGTATCATCACATAGCTATACCATGTCAACGCCTTATCCTTCAAAGATAAAGGAAACACTTTCTTATTTACCTCATCCTCGGGCAAACCTGCAAGCTTAAATAAACCACAAACTTCATCTACATAGATTAGATGCAAGTCTGGATGTGATGATCCATCTCCTGTAAAAGGATTAGCCAGCAGTTTCTCAAGCATACCCGAAGGAATTTCATAAAAGATATTTTCAGTAGGTACCTCAGGTTGAGGAACAACTCCTCGTGCTTCCGTTCATGGTGAAGATACCCCGAACACATACCTCAAAGGAACAGTTTCCATAGTGACAAGTGAGAATAAATTTCAGCAGAGTATATAAATGTTTCCTTACCAAATTCCACTTACCAAAGGCGCTTAACTCCCCGGCAACGGCACCAGAAAAGAGTCTTGATGACCCACAAGTATAGGGGATCAATCGTAGTCCTTTTGATAAGTAAGAGTGTCAAACCCAACAAGGAGCAGAAGGCTCTGATAAACGGTTTTCAGCAAGGTAATAACTGCAAGCACTGAAAGTAACGGTAACAAGTGATGGTGTAGTGAGGTGAAATGTAGCAGGTGAAAAGTAACAAGTAGAGCAACGGTGCAGCAAAGTGGCCCAATCCCTCTTGTAGCAAGGTTCAAGCCTGAACAAAGTCTTATAGGAGGAAAAACGCTCTCGAGGACACACGGGAATTTCTGTCATGCTAGTTTCATCATGTTCATGTGATTTGCGTTCATTGCTTTAATAGTTTGATATGTGGGTGGACCGGCGCTTGGGTACTGCCCTTACTTGGACAAGAATCCCACTTATGATTAACCCCTCTCGCAAGCATCCGCAACTACCAAAGAAGAATTAAGACAACGTCTAACCATAGCATTAAACTAGTGGATCCAAATCAGCCCCTTACGAAGCAACGCTTAGACTGGGGTTTAAGCTTCTGTCACTCTAGCAACCCATCATCTACTTACTACTCCCCAATGCATTCCTCTAGGCCCAAATATGGTGAAGTGTTATGTAGTCGACGTTCACATAACACCACTAGAGGAAAAGACAACATACAACATATCAAAATACCGAACGAATACCAAATTCACATGACGATTATCAGCATGACTTATACCATGTCCTCAGGAACAAAAGTAACTACTCACAAAGCATAATAATAATCATGATCAGAGGTGTAATGAGTAGAATCAAGGATCTGAACATAATCTCTTCCACCAAGTAATCCAACTAGCATCAAGTACAAAGATTAATCAACACTACTACCAACCTTACAAGTGCCAATCGGAGTCGCGAGACGGAGATTGGTTACAAGAGATGAACTAAGGTTTGGAGAGGAGATGGTGCTGATGAAGATGTTGATGGAGATGACTCCCCTCCGACGGGAGGAGTGTTGGTGATGACGATGGCGACGATTTGCCCCTGAGGGAGGGAAATTTCCCCGGCAGGATCGTCCTGCCGGAACTCTAGATTGGTTCTGCTCAAGTTCCTCCTTGTGGCGGCGGAGAATCCACAAAAAAGCTCCACCCTGAGTTTTTCTGGAACGAAACCCTTCATATAGAAAAAGAGGGGGGCCAGTGGGCCGTGAGGGTGCCCACAAGCCGTGTAGCCACCACCAGGGCGGGGGCGGGAGCTACCTGGCTTGTCGGGCCCTGGTAGGTCCCCTCTGGTACTTCTTTCGCCCAGTATTTTTTATATATTCCCAAAAAATTCCATGTTGATTTTCAGGGCATTTGGAGTTGTGCAGAATAGAGGACTCAGACTTGCTCCTTTTCCAGTCCAGAATTCCAGCTGTCGGTATGCTCCCTCTTCAAATAAACCTTGCAAAATAAGAGAGAAAAGGCATAAGTATGGTACCACAAGGTAATATAACAGCCCATAAAGCGATAAATATCAACATGAAAGCATGATGCAAAATGGCGTATCAGTACTCTAACCGTCTAGCTGAGCTGGGAATTTCTCTCCTGCCGGAGGCTATCATTGACAGAGTTCTTCAATCACTGCCACCTAGCTACAAAGTCTTTGTGTTGAACTATAATAAAAAGGGATGATTAAGTCACTCATCGAGCTATTTGCGATGTTGAAAGTCGCAGATTCGGAAATCCAGAAAGCGCATCAAGTGTTGATGGTCAATAAGACCATCAGTTTCAAGAAAAATGTCAAGGGAAAGAAGGGTAACTCCAAGAAGAGTGGCAAAGCTGTTTCCCCTCGGACAAAGAAACCCAAGTCTGGACCCAAGCCGGAGACTGAGTCTTATGATTGCAAGGGTACTGGTCACTGGAATGGGAACTACCCCAAGTATCTGGCCGACAAAAAGGCGTACAATGCCCAACAAGGTATATTTGCTATACATGTTATTGATGTGTACCTCACCATCTCTCGTAGTAGTGCCTATGTATTTGATACTGGTTTTGTTGCTCACATTTGCAACACGAAACAGGAACCGTGAAATAACCGAAGGCTGGCAAAGTATGAAGTGACGAGACGTGTGGCAAATGGTTCCAAGGTCGATGTGATCGCCGTCGACACGATCTCACTTTAGTTAACATCGGGATTAGTAATGAACCTGAATAAATGTTATTTAGTTCCTGCGTTAAGCATGAACATTATAACTGGATCTTGTTTATTGCGAGACGATTACTCATTTAAGTCAGAGAATAATGGTTGTTCTATTTATATGAGTAATATCTTTTATAGTCATGCACCCAATGTGAGGGGTTTGTTCATGTCGAATCTCGATAGTGATGACACTCATATACATAACATTGAGACAAAAAGAAGTAGAGTTAATAATGATAGTGTCACTTTCTTGTTGAACTGCCTCTTAGGTCATATTTGTATGGAACGCTTGAAGAAACTCCATGCTGATGGACTTTTGGAGTCACTTGATTTTGAATCACTTGACACATGTGAACCATGTCTCATGGGCAAGATGAGTAAGACTCCCTTCTTCGGCACAATGGAGCGTGCAAGTGACTTGTTGGACATCATACATATTGATGTGTGCGGACCGATGAACATAGAGGCGCACGATGGATATTGTTATTTTTGCACCATCACTGATGATTTGAGTAGATATGGTTATATTTACTTGATGAAGCACAAGTCTGAAACATTTGAAAATTTCAAGCAATGTTAGAGTGAAGTTGAAAATTATCCTAGCAAGAAAATCAAATTCTTACAATCAGACCGAGGAGGTGAATATTTGAGTTACAAGTTTGGTGCCCACTTAAGACAAGGTGGAATTGTTTCACAGTTGACACCGCTCGGAACACGACAACATAATGGTCTGTCCAAACGTCGTAATCGTACTTTATTAGATATGGTGTGTTCTATGATGTCTGTTAACGATTTTCCATTATCATTTTGGGGCTATGCATTGGAGACAACTCGATTCACTTTAGATAGGGGACCATCAAAATCCGTTGAGACGGCACCATATGAACTGTGGTATGGCAAGAAGCCAATGTTGTCGTTTCTTAAAGTTCGGGGATGTGATGCTTATGTCAAAAAGCTTGAGTTTGAAAAGGTGGAACCCAAAGCGCAAAAGTGCGTCTTCATAGGATACCCGAAAGAGACAGTTGGGTACACCTTCTATCTCAGATCTGAAGGCAAATTGTTTCTCGCTAAAACGAAGCATTTCTTGAGAAAGAGTTTCTCTCGAAAGAATTGAGTGGGAGGAAGATAGAATTTGATGAGGTTGTAGAACCTTTGCTTCAACCAGAAAGTGGCGCAAGACAGAAAGAAGTTTTTTTCGAAGCTAATGATGATGATCTTGAAACTTCAGATTAGGTTTCTATCGAACCCGTAGGTCGACAAGGGCATGTACTGCTCGTGAGTGGTATGGGAATCCTGCCTTATCAAACATGTTGTTAGACAGCAGTGAGCCTACGAGCTATGGAGAAGAAATGGTGGGCTCGGATTCCGACAAATGGTTAGAGTCCATGAAGTCCGAGATAGAATCTATGTATGAAAACAAAGATGGACTTTGCAAGTATTACCTGATGGCCGAAAGGCCATTCAGCACAAATGGATCTTTAAGAAGAAGATGAACACCGACAGTAATGTGACCGTCAATAAAGCTCGACTTGTGGCAAAGAGTTTTTCACAAGTTCAAGGAGTTGACTACGAAGAGACTTTCTCACCCGTAGCGATGCTTAAGTCCGACAGAATCATGTTAGCTATAGTTGCATTTTTCGATTATGAAATTTGGCAGATGGATGTCAAAACAGCGTTCCTTAAGAGGTTTCTTAAGGAAGAGTTGTATATGATGCAATCAGAAGGTTTTGTCAATCCAGAGAATGCTGACAATGTATGCATCTCCAGTCATCCATTTATGGATTGGTGCAAGCATTTCAGAGTTGGAATCAGCGCTTTGATGAGGTGATCAAAGCGTTTGGGTTTATACAAGTTTTTGGAGAAGCTTGTATTTACAATATAGTGAGTGGGAGCTCTATAGTGTTTCTAATATTATATGGATGACATATTGCTGTTTGGAAACAATATAGAACTTTTGGGAAGCACAATGGATTACTTGAATAAAAGGTTTTCAATGAAGGACCTGGGAGAAGCTGCTTACATATTAGGCCTTAAGATCTATAGAGATTGATCAAGGCGCCTGATAGGACTTTCACAAAACACATACCTTGATAATATTTTGAAGAAGTTCAAAATGGAACAATCCAAGAAAGGGTTCTTGCCTGTGTTACAAGGTATAGAGTTGAGTAAGACTCAATGCCAGTGACTGCAGAAGATAGAGAAACGATGAGTGTCGTCCCCTATGCGTCAGCCATAGGGTCTATCATGTATGCAATGATGTGCACAGGACCGGATGTTAGCCTTGCCATAAGTATGGATGCCATGTTTCAAAGTAATCCAAGAATGGAGCACTGGATATCGGTCAAGAACAATTTGAAGTACCTGAAAAGGACTAAGGAAATGTTTCTCGTTTATGTAGGTGATGAAGAGCTCGTCGTAATGGGTTATGTCGATGCAAGCTTTGACATTGATCCGTATGGCTCTAAGGCTCAAACTGGATATGTATTTATTCTCAGTGAGGGTGCGGCAAGCTAGTGCGGTTCCAAACAGAGCGTCGTAGCTAATTCTACATACGAAGCGGAGTACATAGCTGCCTCGGAGGCGGCTAAAGAGGTTGTCCGGATGAAGTAGTTCATGACAAATCTTGGAGTTGTGCCAAGTGCACTGGATCCAATAAATCTGTTTTGTGACAATGCTGGTGCCATTGCTCTAGCCAAGGAACGAAGGTTTCACAAGAGGACCACACACATAAAAGCGATGCTTCACTGCCATCCGCGATTACATCATGGAGGAGGACATAAATATTTGCAAAGTGCACACGGATTTGAATGTTGCAGATCCGCTGACTAAGCCTCTTCCACGAGCAAAACATGATCAACACCATAACTATATGGGTGTTAAATTTGTTACATTGTAAATCACAAAGAGATCTGAAGCTAGATTATTGACTCTAGTGCAAGTGGGGGAAAAAGTCCCTAGAGGCAATAATAAAATAATAATTATTATATTTCCTGTTTCAAGATAATCTTTTATTATCTATGCTAGAATTGTATTAAATGGAAACACAAATACATGTGTGGATACATAGACAAAACAATGTCCCTAGTAAGCCTCTAGTTGACTAGCTCATTGATCAAAGATGGTTAAGGTTTCCTAGCGATAGACAAGTGTTGTCACTTGATAAGGTGATCAGTTCATTAGGAGAATGGTGTGATGGACAAGACCCAAACTTTAAACGTAGCATGTGATTGTGTTATTTTATTGCTATTGTTTTCTACATGTAAAGTGTATATTCCTATGACCATGAGATCATGTAACTCACTGACACCGGAGGAATGCCCTGTGTGTATCAAACATCGCAACGTAACTGGGTGAGTATAAAGGTGCTCTATAGGTATCTCCGAAGGTGTCTGTTGAGTTAGCATGGATCAAGACTGGGATTTGTCACTCGGTATGACAAAGAGGTATCTCGGGGCCCACTCGGTAATACAACATCAAAAACAAGCCTTGCAAACAAGCCATGTATTGAGGAACAGGTAAAGAGACTTGCTGGTAACGAGATTGAAATAGGTATGGAGATACCGACGATCGAATCTCGGGCAAGTAACATACGGAAGGACAAACGCAATGTTATACGGGATTAACTGAATCCTTGCCATAGAGGTTCAACTGATAAGGTCTTCGTAGAATATGTAGGATCTAATATGGGCATCCAGGTGCCGCTATTGGATATTGACCAGACAGTGTCTCGGTCTTGTCTACATAGTTCTCGAACCCGCAGGTTGTACACACTTACGGTTCGATGACGTTTTGGTATAATTGAATTATTGATGTTGGTAACCGAAGGTTGTCTGGAGTCCCAGATGATATCCCGGATGTCGCGAGGGTTGCCGAAATGGTTCGTAGACGAAGATAGATATATAGGAAGTATCCATTTGGCTTCCGGAAGGTTTTCGGGCATTACCGATAAAGTACTGGGAGTGACGAATGGGTTCCGGAGTTCTACCGGGAGGGGCCAACCACCCAGGAAAGAACCAAAGAAGCCCAAGGGTGGTGCATCAGCCCTTAGTGGGCTCCTGACCAGCCCAAAGAGGCCTATTCGGCCAATGGGAGAAAGCAAACGAGGGTGGGGCCAAACCGAATTGGGGAAGGAGGACTCCTCCTTCCAAGTTGTGTTGGAGGAGGACTCCTCCCTCTCCTCTTGTGCCGACTGAAGCCTAGGGCCTTGACATAGCGCGCCACACCTCCCCTCCCTCATATATCTAGTGGAGGTGGGAGAGGCTTTTGGCACCTCAAGCCAAGGCGCAACCCTCTCTCCCTCCACCACTTCGTGACACCCTGTAGCTAGTTCGATACGGTACGACGAAGCCCTGCCGAATTAGATCCACCACCATCACTGCCACACCATCGTGTTGCCAAAGAATTCAGCCACCTCTTCGTCTCTCTTGCTTTATCAAGAAGGCGGAGACCGTCATCAAGCTAAACATGTGCTGAACACGGCGGTGTCGTCCATTCGACGCTAGATCGGGACGGAGTTCGTGGGATGACTTGCGATTTCGATAGCGGAGACGTTCGACTACATCAATGGCGTTTCTTAATGCTTCCCGCTTAGAGATCTACAAGGGTATGTGGATCCGATCTCCCCTCTCGTAGATGATCATCACCATGGATAGGTCTTTCATGTGCGTAGGAATTTTTTTGTTTCCCATGCAATGTTCCCCACCAGTGATGTGCGTTGGGTTTTCAGTGAAGAGGAACTGGTGATGCAGAACAATGTAGGTAAGTATTTTCCTCATTAGAGAACCAAGGTTAATCGAACCAATAGGTGTAAAAACTAGCCACCGTCTTTAGGACTGCACAGAAATGAAACAAACACTTGCAACTAATGTGGGAAGAGGGTTGTCGATCGCCGTAGATTTCCCTAATGGCATCTCTCATGTTCTAGGCATACGGTGGGTAATCAAATTACTATTGAGCAATTGATAGAAAAGAGCATAGTTATGTGATATTCACGACAATGATTATATGTATATAGGCATCACGTCCATAAGAAAATAGGCCGACTCCTGCCTACACCTGTTACTATTACTCCACCCATCGACTTATATCCAACATGCATCTAGAGTATTAAGTAAAAAAGAGTAATGCTTGGAGAACAATGACATGATGTAGACAAAGAGAACTCAATCAATATGAATTAACCCCATCCTTTTATCCTTACTGGCAACAACACAAAGATGTATCATGTCCCCTTCTGTCAATGGGAACCCGTCAGGTTGAACCCACTACAACGCACCCCTCTCACTGAAGAAATATCAATCTAGTTGGCCAAACTATTTCAATAGATCAGACCGATTTACGAACTATGATAATCATGCAAATAAGAATCATAATTAGAATTTAGAGAAGACTAATATATTTATCGTCAACAATCTGAACATAAACCCACAATTCATCGGATCCCAACAAATGCACCGCACAATACGACTACATCGGAGACCGCCTATTGCCAGGATAAGCTTCGGCGCTTGTCCCCCTTTGAATTACCGCCATGTGGTCACCCTTTCCCGCTCGTATTTTTGGGGAAGAGTATCTATGCATGATAAAGGGACATGCCGCTTCGATGTAAGGGGATCGAACCATTTTTCTCCCCCCACACCTCATGTACCTCGAGCGACAAGTTCTCCATTACACAACAATTCAACACAGGCAGTAGTAGGATGTTACACCGCACGATGGCCCAAACATGGGTAGCTCGCGCGTCCCTGTCATGTACGGTGCGAGGGAGTGCACTCGTTATAACCTCGTCGTAGTTATCGTCGGGTCATAGGTTGCCAAGCCAAGCCCCAAAAAATTTGAACCCTAGTTCTTGGAGAAGCTTCTTAGACACAGATCCGAGACTCCAAAAAATTATGATCCTATAACTGGTTGTAATTCTTTTAGGTATGAGTATGATTTTATCTTTAGGAACAACACTAATGCCACCTTTCTTATGGACACAATGAACATCAGTTAACCATCTACTAGCAGCTCTAGGATTAATTATACCTTCTTACAGAAGTTTTAATATTTGAGTACGTACCACATCCTTCATTTTTAGATACAAGCGGCGTTGATGATCAACAACTGCTGTATCATCGGGCTCCATGTTAATATTGTGCTAGCATAGGATAGGGCTGATGCCCTTAAGATCATCTACAGTATATCTAATTGTTGCTCGATGATTCCTCAAAGTTTTCAATAACCTCTTTTCTTCATGTATTGAAAGGTTAGCATTGATAATGTTATATCGTCTTCTTTTAATCAAGATAGGCATATTTTAAAGAATTGTAAAGTGTTTTTATTTCAAACACATGATCACTCTTAGGTGGAAAAGGATCCCCTAAGATTTTTACACGTAGATAAGTTTTGATCATAGGTATTTGTCTAAAGACTATTTCTTTTATTTTACTACTTTCATACATATGCATATCATTTTCCTCTTCTAGCAAATATTGTTCTAAAGGATCTAAAGGAGGTACACCAATCGAATTAAGACCAATAATATCATACTTACTAGGCAATTCCTTTTCATGAGGTTTTCTATTAAACTTGGAGAAATTATATGCATGATATACTTATCCAAAGTTAAGACTCATTGTTTCCCTATTACAATCAATTCTAGCATTAACAATATTTAGGAAAGGTAAGGTATGCCAAATATAATGGGACAACAATCATCTTGTAGAGATCCTAGAACTAGAAAATCAGTAGGATATTTATTCTTACCACATAAGACTTCAACATATCTAACAACCCCAAGTGGTAAAATATTATGTTTGTTTGCAAGCTTAATAGTAGCATAAATGTCTTCTATCTCAACAGGTGCAACCTGATGCATAACTTCTTGATATAGAGAGAATGGAGTCCCTAGGGGCATGTGATTAGTAGTTTGCTGCGAGGGCTAAAAGAAATTCATAATAAGTATATGAGTTCTTTATGACTAATGTGAGTCCATGAATATTACACAATCCTACCCTTCCACTCTTTGCTATCCTCTCTAGTACCTTGCATTACCCTTTTCCGACCTCAACAGTCGGTGCAAACTTTGTCATTGCATCTAATCCACATGACTTGATAAGCTCTATGACACATAAACCTCCTTATATCTTCCTCAAAACAACCACCATACCTGTCTATCATTGCATTTCCATAGCAATGCTGAGATATATTTCCATGCAACTTCCACCGTTCCGTCACTAGACTTGTGTATTCATCATCATATTGCTTTGCATGTTCATATAGAGTTGACATGATATTTGTGGCAAAGCCACCATTCACCATTGTTATTCATGTTATGCTTGATCATTGCACATCCTGGTACACTTCCAGAGACATTCATGTAGATTCAATTTATTGGTTAATATCGAATTGTAAGTAAATAAAAGTGTTATGATCATCATCATTAGACCATTTTCCTAGTGAAGAAAGCATGATGGAGACTATGATTCCCCCACAAGTCGGGATGAGACTCGAACTAAAAATAAAAATAAAAAATGGGGAATGAGGAGGCTAAACTGCCCAACAAAAATTGAGAGAAAAGAGAGAAAGGTTAATGTTATTATACTTTTACCACACTTGTGCTTTAGAGTAGCACCATGTTTCTTCGTATCGAGATTCTCCTGAGTTATCACTTGCATATACCAGTGTGAGTTTTTCATTATATAGCTTGACTTGCATATTCCGGTGATGGGTTTCTCAAATTCCCAAGGTCTTCATGAGCAAGCAAGTTGGATGCACACCCAGCTAGTTTCCATTAAGCTTGCATACACTTATTGTGATAGGCCATCTTAATAGGAATGATAAAACATAGTTTTCATACACTTATTAAGCTTTCATACACTTAGTTTCCATTAAGCTTTCCACTTAGTTTCCTTTGATCTCCACCACTGCATTCTATTCCACCTATAGTGCGATACCAAAGATCATGCTTGTTGGTGCTAAAACCGGCAGATCTAGGGTAGGAGGTCGCAAGATGTGGATCTAAGACCAACGGTAATAGGAAGAGTAGGGAGATGATGGTATTTACCCATATTCGGGCCCTCTCAAATAGGTAAAACCCTAGGTCTTGCTTTGATTGTATTGATGATGGCATATCAAGTACAAGTTGATGAACTACCTCGAGATGATTGTGTAAGCTCTAAACCCTCAGGTGAATAAGTTGTCCCCCTACAAACTAAATCTTTTTGCTTATATATGTACCCACATGTCGGGGCAAGTTGCACTCGATCACCCATTGGCTCCTTCGTGGTTCGGCTGGGAGATTGCGTTGCACAAAGAGCAGAAACTATGAGGCAAAACGATGATGAGACTCAAGATGTTTACCCAGGTTCGGGTCGCTAAGAAGCGTAACCCTACTCCTGCTTTGGTGGCTTGATTTGGGGAAGACGGAGCTCATACAGTGTTCTGCCCCGACAAGGGTTTGCCGTGGAGAGCCACTATGTGCGTACAAATGTTCTAAGGTCCGAATCCTATGCTAGGTTGCCTTGGGCCTCTTTTATAGCTTAAGGGGCGTCCATAGTGCCAAAATGACATGATTAGATAGCTAACAGTGCTATCATACCTAACTATGGCACTCAAGACAAAATGCCATAAATGCAGCCTTAGGTGGCATGCGGCGGTGCGTCCCCGGCAAGCTCCTGCCACCGCTTAGCTGGTTGTTGCTTCATGTCCCGACACGCCTCTGGACGGGTGTCAACTTGTCGTAATTTGTCTTCCGGTGCATCGCCACATGTCTAGCGAGATACAGTTAGCCAATTGAGGGCTTGACGCCGCATCGACAAGCGACTAGCACTGTGATGTGGTGGAGCCCTGGCCGTTTGGCTCATGCCTGCCGAGGGATAGCTTGTCGGGTCTTCTGGAAGAGGAGTGCGCCTTGGCCCCCGGCAAGCACCGGGGACACGGTTGGTGCATCTTGGGCCCGTCCTGTGATGCTTCTGTAGGTCTTGCCGGCGTCTGGTTCTGGATACTTGCTTGGGTTGGTGGCTGCCTTCAATGGGTTATGCTATTAACGTGTGTGCATAAGTCAGGGGCACTGGGTACCCCATTACTAGTGAACCAACAGGAGCCCCCCGGCGTGGCCCATACGCGCTTGCCCATCGCTATTTGGTCAGGCCCAAAGTTCATGCACGGGAGTGAAATTGCAAAGGGGTAACCACCAACCCGTTGTTCTGCACTGTCCCACTACTTCAGGCTGTTTCCGCCACGCACGCCGCATGCATTGCCGGAATCTCACGCTGGGTGCGCGTGACTTAAAGGCCTAGTCATGGAAGGAGCCGTAGCATCATGGATTGGATTGATGGGGCACTTACTTGTTCGCCCGTGATGGTGGGAAACGACATAGGTGGAGATGGGAGGCCACCCTTGCAGCGTAGGAGAGCCAGCCCCTTGCATCCTCCCTATAAAATCGGGAGAGGTGCGGTAGGCGATGCTCATCCATCCTTCTCCTCTCCTCCAAACTAGGGTTGCCGAGCTCGTTCTTCTCTTCTTATCCCTTGGGTCTACTTCTGTTTTTGCTATGATGAGGGAGTGAGGCCATCCTCCATCTTTTGTGGGAGCAGTGAGAGCGTCCCCTCAAGATCATGTAGGTGCTTCGGTCGCGGCGACGATGGGCAGGGTCACCTAGGAGCCTGTGCTCGAAGGGGATGGAGTGTCGTGCCCGACTCTCCTCCGGTGATGCCCCCGCTACCGTTCCTGGGTATACCAAAGGTACAGTGCTGGAGTTTATTGTCAGGCTGCGTGGTCCTCCCCGCAGTCGTTTGCACCTCGTTCGCCCTTTTGCTAGGGTGATGGAGGTTGATAAACCGCAGGGAATGTGGTTCCGCATGAACGGTTGCTTTAATGGCGCCATGCATGATGACATTGAATATTCAATGCCTCGAGTCATGTTCTTGAGGCGCGGGTGGAAGCCCTTCACGTGTGCTCACAACTTCATGAAGGGGCACATTCTCCACTTCAAGTTGGTGGAGTGAGAGACTAATACAAGAGGTGTCTAGAAGGGGGGTGAATAGACTGCTTGCATAATTAAAACAAATACGGAAGTCAACAAGTCTAGTGCACCCTACACATGCTAGTCAAAAAATATGGCAGCGGAAGTAAAGAGTGTGCACATGTAGTAAGGAGTAGAGTTTGGGAAGATCAAACACGAAGAAGTTGACACGATGATTTTTGGCATGGTTTCGATAGGTGCGCTATCGTTCGTCCATGTTAGTGGAGATTTCAACCCACGAAGGGTAACGGCTGTGAGAGTCCACAGAGAGCTCCACCCACAAGGGGTCCACCAAGAAGCGACCTTGTCTATTCCACCACGGATTTCGTCCACACAAGACTAGCCTCACTCACAGTAGATCTTCACGAAGTAGGCAATCTCCTTGCCCATACAACCATCTTGGTTCAACTCCACAACACGAATTGGGAGGCTCCCAAGTGACACCTAACCAATCTAGGAGGCACCACCCTCTAAAAGCTAATAGATGTGGTAGAACGATCAACTCCTTGCTTTGGTGCTTCAAAATATAGTCTCCTCAATACTCGGTCACTCTATCTCAAATTTGGCAAGGCTAGGAAAGATTGATGTTGTGGATAGCAACTTGGGTTGCCTAGAAATCAAGGTTCAAATGGTTGGAATGGAATCTCTTGATCTCAACACATGAGTAGGTGGCTCTCTCTCAGAAAAATGGATCTAGCAAGTGTAAGTGTGTTCTGAGTGCTTCCTCTACGAATGAGAGGTGGGTGGAGGGGTATATATCGGCATCCCCAAAAATCCAGCCGTTACAACATTATTGCCCAACTTGGTGACACCAAAATGTTAATTTCAGTGGTACCAAGTTGCACTAAATGTGGCAACTTTGAATTCTTGGCGAGACCGATATAGGAATCTCACTGATACCGATACGATGGCCTAGACTGGTTTCCACACTCGGTGAGACCGACTTCAAACTCGGAGATTTCGAAACTCGAATTTATCTCAACACAATGTTGGTTACCCAATCTCGATGGCAACGATGGAAATGTTGGTTGTACCGAGATGGTGGGATTGGCATATGATATGTCTAAGTGAAAAATTGGTATAACCGAATGGACATTCTTGGTGGCACCGATTTTGCTGGTTTGTATTTGGACAAAGATATTTTGTGGGAGAATGGCTGAGTATTGTTGTAACTCATCCCCTTTTAATAGTATTGGCTTTCCTATGGACTCAAATTGATTTAGTGGGAGGAAAGGTGAGAGGGAGGGGGTGGGGGTGGGGTGGGTGGGGTGGGGTTGTTTTGCTAATTCTCAATCGATGCTATATCCATAAGATCTTACACTAAATTCGTGCAAAAATTCCTTCATGAGGGGGATTCTCCTCACAATCCTATAGCCAATGCTCTCTATGGACTATACCTGAAATATACTAGGTAAAAGTGTTAGTCCAAGAGACAATGTATGTTTTCGTAAAATATCAAAACCACCAAGGGAGCATATGTCTTTCATTCTCCCCCTTTTTGGTAATTGATGACAACATACAATCAAACCTTCAAAGGAAGATAGGCATTAGAGTATGATAGCTTTGAAAGATACATGACTAGTAGAAGCTCCCCCTAAATGTGTGCAATCCCTTTTAAAGGATAGTTGCTTTGGACTACATGGGTACATACAAGGTAGAAGGAAAGACAGGTCATATAAATCTTGGCTATATGCATCAAACATATGTGAATGAAGAGCTTCCATGTTCATGACTCACTCTTGCACACAATATGTGCAAGAGACAAGAGATCATCATGAACAGGGATATGATGCATATACTTACCTTGAGTTTCTTGAGCGTCTTAGCAGTAGGAGTACACTTTTGAAAAAAAGTGTTAGATAACACCAGAGTACTCTATTATAAAGATGCAAATACCTTCAAAAGTACCAAGATATTTAAGACATACGAGAAATCTGATTTGATGATAGATATGTCTCCAAAAGAGAATTTATAACTTTCTTCCCTAAGGATGAATATGTAAGAATTTACTCTCCCCCTGAATCATAGCATGTAGATATTGGGAGTAGGTACGGCAACACAAGTTCAATCAAACGATAGTTGTAGTAAAACAATGATATGTGAAACAATTTTATCTCTCTCCCCCTTAATGGTATTTCCCCCCTGGGTGTATAAGGCTTGATATTTCTCCCCTTAGGAAGACCTTCCCTTAGGAACATTTATCTCCCCTTTTGTGTAAGCTTATTGGTGATATTTCTCCCCCTTTATATAGGTTTATTGGAAGCTTTGATATTTCTCCCCATTTGGCAATAATTTCCAAAAAGGTCTCAGGGAAAGTGCTCATTGAGAGAAAGGGATCCTTGATACTTCTCTCTTTGATAATAGTTCATTGAATTTGTCTTTTCTTCCCCTTAAGAATTGATAAGAGTTCCTTCAAATGTCTCACCCTATGTTAGGGATCCTAGATGTTTGTCCCTCTTATATTGTGTGGGATCTCTGAGGTTTCCTCCCCTTAGAGAATCCCCCCTAGAAAATTATGCTAAAACTAATTTTGTTCCCCAAAATGTTTAATAAGATCTTAGGTGGCAATGAAACTTGGGATCATTGAAATCTTTATCCCCCTAAGGAAAAAGTCCAGAAAATATTAGAAAATCAAAGGGAGTGATAATTTTCGGAGTCACAGAGGCAATATGGTTCGGTAGAACCGAGAATGACAGGGGGCCTCCGGGAGAAATCGGTTGCACCGAGTTTCCCATATCGGTGAAACGGACTTGCAATAATATTCAACTTCTTAACTGAAAGTAGGCAAAAAAATAATCTAAAGATTGTTATAAGATACAAATTGGGAAAGAAAACATAAAATAGCTCCAAATATTATGTTTTTATTTTTATTTTTGAAATATACGTACATATAGATGAGAGTTAAATGGTTCCAAGAAAGTATGCAATGACAAATGTGAACCATCCAAGAATCTCCATCTAGATGTGGGGCGGTGACTAGGTCACCTATATTGGAGTATTTGACTTGAGGAGTCAAGCAAGAATGCTTGATAATGCGTCATACTTATCGTTAAACACAAATTGGGGTTACCATTTTTTGATTAAGCATTTTAATGTATTCATATCACTTGAGTTTCTTTACCTCATTTGGTGCAAAGCATTATCAAGGATATGAGTACATACCTTCGAATGGTGTTGATGAAGTGGCATGTAGGTGAACTTGTTGTGGACGCTCAAAGATGATGATCATCATCTTGAGCATTTTGGTTCACTTTTCACCTACTATTGTTAGTCATACAAGGAAGAAAACAATATATCCAAATGACATGAGTGAATTTCAACATCATATATTTGTCAAGGATATGATTTTGTTGTCTTCTTCCTCCATCTCTAAAGAAGGGACTGTTGATACTTCGCCATGTCAAGATTGCTTTTTATGTGAGTTGATGGAAATCTTGTGAGGTGTAGTTCTTCCAAGAACCTACAAAAGAGTTAGATGCAATACAAGGGAGCATAGTGTTCAAGATATAAGATAGTGTCAAATTAATAACATCAAGGAATAGACAATCATGCTCATGCCCTTGCATGCATCCGAGTGAGTCTACCTCAAGTTTGAGGCATCAATGATGTTCAACTCACTCCTCAAATGACAAAATACTTTCTCATCAAGTGGTTTGGTAAATATATGAGCTAATTGTTTGTCGATACGAACATGCTCAAGATCTATATCTACTTTACGAACATGATCACAAATGAAATGATGTCCCACTTGAATATGTTTTGTCCGAGAATGTTGCAAAGGATGTTAGGAAATTTTAATAGAACTTACATTGTCACACAATAATGGAACATTTCTAACATGAATCCATAATCCTTAAGAGTTTGAGTCATCCATAGTAATTGTGCACAACATGATCCAGCGGTAATGTATTCTAATTTGGCAGTGGATAAGGATACCGACTTTTGTTTCTTGGATGACGAGGACACAAGAGATCTCCCAAGAAATTGACATGTACCTGAGGTGGATTTCCTATGGACCCTGTCTCCGGTATAGTCCGATTCGGAATAGACAACAAGATTAAAAGAAGATACCTTGGGATACCATATGCCGAAGTTTGGTGTGTGTATTAGGTATCTCACGATTCTTTTAACAGCCAATAGATGACACTCTTTAGGTGCTACATGGTATCGGGCACACATGCAAACACTCAACATGATATCAGGATGGGAGGCACATAGATATAGCAACGAACTAATCATTGATCGATAAACTCTTTGATCAACTGGTTCGTTCTCCTCAGTGAGGTCAATATGCCCACTAGTAGGCATGGGGGTTCTCATAGTTGTGCACTCTTGGATATTGTACTTCCTGATTAATTCTTTGGTGTACTTGGTTTGACAGATAAACGTACCTTCTCTTGATTGTTTGATTCGCAATCCAAGGAAGAATTGCAGCTCACACATCATTGACATCTCATATTTCCCTGACATTAGTCTTCCAAATTTCTCACTAAAATGTGGGTTAGTAGAACCAAAGATAATAGCATACACATATATTTGGCACACAAATAGTTCTCCATTAACTCTTTTAGTGAATAAGTTGTTTGGGAACGTCGCATGGGAAACAAAAATTTGCCTATGCGCAGGAAGACCTATCATGGTGATGTCCATCTACGAGAGGGGATTTCCGATCTACGTACCCTTGTAGATCACACAGCAGAAGCGTTAGTGAACGCGGTTGATGTAGTGGAACATCCTCATGTCCCTCGATCCGCCCCGCGAACCGGCCCACGAACCGTCCCGCGATCCGTCCCACGATCTAGTGCCGAACGGACAGCACCTCCGCGTTCAGCACACCTACAGCTCGACGATGATCTCGGCCTTCTTGATCCAGCAAGAGAGACGGAGAGGTAGATGAGTTCTCCGTCAGCGTGACGGCGCTCCGGAGGTTGGTGGTGATATGATCTCGGCAGGGCTCCGCCCGCGCTCCGCAGAAACGCGATCTAGAGGTAAAACGGTGGAGGTATGTGGTCGGGCTGCCTTTGAAAAGTTGTCTCAAATCAGCCCTAATACCTCAGTATATATAGGAGGGAGGGGAGGGGCCTTGCCTTGAGGCTCAAGGAGCCCCAAGGGGGTCGGCCAAACCAAGGGGGGATGTCCTCCCCTTCCAAACCGAATCCAACTAGGTTTGGAAGGTGGAGTCCTTCTCTCCTTTCCCACATCCCCCTTTTTTCTCTTTGATTTCTTATCCTTTGGTGCATAGGGCCTTCTTGGGCTGTCCCACCAGCCAACCAAGGGCTGGTGCGCCACCCCCAAGGCCTATGGGCTTCCCCGGGGTGGGTTGCCCCCCCGGTGAACACCCGGAACCCATTCGTCATTCCCGGCACATTCCCGGTAACTCCGAAAAGCTTCCGGCAATCAAATGAGGTCATCCTATATATCAATCTTCGTTTCTGGACCATTCTGGAAACCCTCGTGACGTCCGTGATCTCATCCGGGACTCCGAATAACATTCGGTAACCAACCATATAACTAAAATACGCATAAAACAACGCCGAACCTTAAGTGTGCAGACCCTGTGGGTTCGAGAACTATGTAGACATGACCCGAGTGACTCCTCGGTCAATATCCAATAGCGGGACCTGGATTCCCATATTGGATCCTACATATTCTACGAAGATCTTATCGGTTGAACCTCAGTGCCAAGGATTCATATAATCCCGTATGTCATTCCCTTTGTCCTTCGGTATATTACTTGCCCGAGAATCGATCGTCACTATCCGCATACCTATTTCAATCACGTTTACCGGCAAGTCTCTTTACTCGTTCCGTAATACAAGATTCCGCAACTTACACTAAGTCACATTGCTTGCAAGGCTTGTGTGTGATGTTGTATTACCGAGTGGGCCCCGAGATACCTCTCCGTCACACGGAGTGACAAATCCCATTCTCGATCCATACTAACTCAACGAACACCTTCGGAGATACCTGTAGAGCATCTTTATAGTCACCCAGTTACGTTGCGACGTTTGCTACACACAAAGCATTCCTCCGGTGTCAGTGAGTTATATGATCTCATGGTCATAGGAACAAATACTTGACACGCAGAAAATAGTAGCAACAAAATGACACGATCAACATGCTACGTCTATTAGTTTGGGTCTAGTCCATCACATGATTCTCGTAATGATGTGATCCCGTTATCAAGTGACAACACTTGGCTATGGTCAGGAAACATTGACCATCTTTGATCAACGAGCTAGTCAACTAGAGGCTTACTAGGGAAAGTGTTTTGTCTATGTATCCACACATGCACTGTGTTTCCAATCAATATAATTATAGCACGGATAATAGACGATTATCATTAACAAACAAATATAATAACAACTAATTATTACTACCTCTAGGGCATATTTCCAACATAAGTTTGCATAAATTTTACTAATTTCAAAACCCTTTTCAATGATAAACTTTCTTTAGACATTTGTACCAAGCTCTAGGGGCTTGTTTAAGACCATATAAAGTTTTACAAAGTTTGTAAACATATTAGGTTTCTTGGGGTTCACAAAGCCAAGAGGTTGTTCGACATAAACCTCCTCCTCAATTTCACCATTTAAAAAAGCACTTTTGATATCCATTTGGTAAAGAGTAATATCATGGTGATTGGCATAAGCAAGAAGAATGTGAATGGCTTCAAGTCTAGCAACGGGGGCATAAGTCTCACCATAGTCCATACCTTCGACTTGCGTGTATCCTTGGGATACGAGACGCACATTGTTGCATACAACTTGTCCATCTTCGTCCTGCTTGTTTTGAAACACCCATCTTATAACAATGATGTTTTGCTCGTCTTCGGGCTTTTCAACAAGTGTCCACACTTGATTCCTCTTGAAGTTGTGTAGCTCTTTGTGCATGGTATTCACCCAATCCGGGTCTTGAATTGATTCTTCTACCTTCAAAGGCTCAATGCTAGAGATGAAAGAATAATGCTCGCAACAGTTAGCTAAACGAGATTTAGAGCGAGTGATTCTCCAGGTTTGATGTCACTTAATATTTTATTCGGCGGATGATCTTTTTCCACTCTTGCTCAAACTTGTTATAGATTCTTCTTGTTGGATGGTGGAACTTTTTCATCATCATCATCATCTTGCTCGTTGTCGTTGACGGTGTCCTCTCCTTGAGGTGGTGGTGACGAAGGTTGAGGTGGATCATCATGATGTACTTCTTCCTCTTCTTAATCATGTCGTGTACCCCTTGTGGATGCCTTCATGTCGTTTTGTGGTTTTCCTTGACGTGAAGTATGAGCTTCCACTTGAATTGATGAAGTACTTTCTTTCACATCCATGGGACGAATCTTCCCGATAGGTAGATCTTGGATGGCTTCCAAAGGTTCCTTATCTCCTACATCATTTGGCAATTGTTCGACTTCCGAACCATTAAATTCATCAAACTTAACGTCTACCGTCTCTTCTACTTTTCGAGTGAAGCTGTTCTAGATAGGGTAAGTGTGAGAGTTTGATCCGTAACCAAGTAGGAAACCTTCATGAGATTTAGGAGGAAATTTAGCACGGCGATGCTTCTTAAGAATCTAGCACTTAGAGTCGAATACTCGAAAGTATCCAACTTGGGGTTTTTTACCGGTGAGTACCTCATATGCCGTTTTACCGAGATCTATGAGTGTACGGTTCTTGACAAACTGTTTCCATGGCTTCTGCCCGAAAGTGTGTGGGTGTTTTGTATTCGTCAAGCATCATTCTGGCCATCTCTATGAGTGTACAGTTCTACCTCTCAACAACTCCATTTTATTGAGGTGTGTACGTTACGGAGAACTCATGTGAGAAACCTTCTGCGTCAAGAAAAGCATCCATATTTGTGTTCTAGAACTCCGTTCCGTTGCCGCTTCGAACTTTCTTGATCCTCACTTCAAACTGATTTTGAGCTTTCCGAGCGAAGTTCTTGAAGATCTTTTGTACCTACGACTCATCATCAAGAAACAATATCGACGTAAATTTTGAGAAATCATTAACAATGACTAAACCATAAGAATTTCCACCGAGGCTCTTATAAGCATTGGGACCAAAGAGATCCTTGTCTAGCAGCTCAAGTGGCCTTCTTGTAGTCATGACGTTCTTGACGGGATGACTTCCACCAACTTGCTTTACTGCTTGACAAGCACTACAAAGTGTATCTTTGTCAAAGATAACATCTCTAACATCAAAAATATGATCACCTTTGATAAGCATATCAAGGTTACGCATACCGACATGTCCTAACTTTCTATGCCATAACCAACCTTTAGAAGATTTTGCAATAAGACATGAACGGTGTTTGGATTTTTTTCATGTAATTGACAATGATCACCTCTATGGAAACCAGTAAAGACCATGTTATAATTATCGCTACGAAAGACTTGGCAGTCAACTTTCGTAAATAGCACATTGAAACCAAAGTCTGCTAGTCTAGATACACAAAGAAGATTGTAGCCAAGGGATTCAAGAAGCATGACTTTTTGAATGGAACTATCATGAGATATGGCTACCTTACCAAGACCAAGTACCATACCCTTGGAGTTGTCTTGAAAAGTCACATACCATCAAGCTCCACAGTTTGGTGTGATCACATGGAACACGTCTTTATCTCCGGTCATGTGATTGGTGCATCCACTGTAGAGAACCCACTCCTTTCGACCGGTCATGTAGTCTCTAAGGTTCTCCATAAGATTAAGGTTCCTCATGGTCTTCTCATAGTCGATGTCAAACTCTTCATATTCATTGTCGTAGCCATGTTCCACATTGTCATCGTGGGACGAAATATCCTCGTCATAGGAAACAAGAATTTCATCTGAATTTTGACTATGACAATGTTCATATTTATGCATGTGAATGGCTTCAACAATGACATTATTGATAGTAATGACATCTCCTTTAGCATGATGAGGTCTCAAAGCTCAAAAAGGCATTTATCAAAATTAGGATCGATTGGCTTCATTTTGCGAAAGGCAATGAATTTATGGAAAATGATCGCAAGTTTTTTAGTGAATAGTCGGGATATCTTTTCTCTAAGTTTTTCCACAAAGTGTGAGCACACTCAAAATTCTGTAATTAATTAAGCACATTTATTGGTAGTACTCTAATCATTAGATTTAGAGTTTTAAGATTACCAAGCATATCATGTTCTTCATCATGTCAAGGATGCAAAGGATCAATGAGAGGATCATAGGGATATTCAACATACTTGCACAAATGGAATTTATGAAATATATCAAGCATTTCTTCTTTTCATTGTCTCAAATATTCCCCATCAAGAATAGGCACTCTACAACTAATATTCCCCAAACTAGGCACATCCATCTTCCTCCAATGGTGTTTAAACCAAGGTTTTGGAGACCTTTATCTTATACCAATTGAGAGATATATAGAAGAGGTGTCTAGAGGGCGGTGACTAGAATACTTGCATAATTAAAATCCTGGCCTTTTCCCAATTTAATGGTTTGGCAGATTTTAGCGATTCTAACAAGTCTAGTGCACCCTACACATGCTAGTCAAAAAATATGGCAGTGGAAAGTAAAGACGTTGCACATGTAGTAAGGAGTAGAGTTTAGGAAGATCAAACGCGAAGAAGTTGACACGATGATTTTTGGCATGGTTCCGATAAGTGGGTCTATCGTACGTCCAAGTTAGTGGAGATTTCAACCCACGGAGGGTAACGACCGCGAGAGTCCATGAAGGGCTCCACCCACAAGGGGTCCACAAAGAAGCGGCCCTGTCTATTCCACCACGACTTCCGTCCACACAGGACTAGCCTCACTCATGGTAGATCTTCATGAATTAGGTGATCTCCTTGACCGTACAAACATCTTGGTTCAACTCCACAACACGAAGTAGGAGGATCCCAAGCGGCACCTAACCAATCTAGGAGGCAACACCTTCCAAAAGGTAATACATGTGGTAGAACGATGAACTACTTGCTCTTGTTTTTCAAAAGATAGTGTCCTTAACACTCAATCAATCTCTCTCTCTGATTTGGTAGGGGTAGGAGAGATTGATCTTGTGGAAAGTAACTTGGGGAGGCTAGAAATAAGGTTCAAATGGTTGGAATGAAATATCTTGATCTCAACACATGAGTAGGTGGCTCTTTCTCAGAAAAATGAATCTGGCAAGTGTAAGTGTGTTCTGAGTGCTTCCTCTATGAACGAGAGGTAGGTGGAGGGGTATATATAAGCATCCCGTAAAATCCAACCATTAAAACATAATTGCGCAACTTGGTGACACCGAAATGTTAATCTCGGTGGTACCGAGTTGCACTAAATGTTGTAACTTTGAATTCTCGGTGAGACCGATATAGGAATCTCGATGGTACTGATACGATGACCTAGACTAGTTTCCAAACTGAGTGGGACCGACTTCAAACTCGGAAATTACAAACTTGATGTTATCTCAATAGAATGTTGGTCACCCAATCTTGGTGGCACCAATGGTAATGTTGGTTGTAACAAGATGGTGGGATTGGCATAGGATTTGTCTAAGTGTAAAATCGGTATGGACGAATGGAAATTGTTGGTGGCACAGATTTTTGCTGGTTTGCGTTTGGACAGAGATATTTTGTGGAAGAATGGATGAGTATTTTTGGTGGCTATCTCTAAGCACTTGGGCGGCCAATTCATCATAGTATCTCATCCCTTTTTAATATCATTGGCTTTCCTATGGACTCAAAGTGATTTCTCACAAATACAAAATGAAGAGACTTCTTGCTTGAAGCTTGAGCCAATCCTATTCCTTCCTTCATCAAGGGGCTTCTCCTCACAATCCTATAGCCAAAGCTCTCTGTGGACTATAACTGAAATATACTAGGTAAAAGTGTTAGTCCAAGAGACAATGCATGTTGTCATGAATTTTCAAAACCGCCAAGGGAACATATGTGCTTTCAATGCCGACATGCTCTCCATGAAGAACTACAGGCACTCAGGAGCTCGTCTTGGATGTTGCTAAGAAAGCTCCTCCTCGAGCTCATCTTGGACTAACGCCGAAAGTTCCTCCTCGAGTGATAGTGACGAGGAGGACAGTACCAGCTAAGACGGTGACAGCGAGCACCCAACTGTCAAGTTGGAGTACGGTGGCTCGAGCTCCAGCTGACCACCAGTCGCATCGTCACCGTCAGCTCACGCCCCTCCCCCTCCTGGCAATGCGGTCTTGCTGGGGTTTCTTGGCCTGGGCACGGCCTCATCTTCCAGCTGGATTTTGGCAGGCACCCAAGGATGGGGGTGGAGACTCTGACTTGTCGTGATCGCGGGCAGCACCAACACCAACAGCAGCATCGGCGGTGCCATCATTTGCACCTGCCTTTGGCTCACTTCTCCCGTGCAGGCTTCCTCCGCCCTTCCTAGGACCATGGCCCGTCTGGTCTTGGTGGGGAGGCGTCCTTTTGATCATGTAGGGGAGGCGTCAAATCGCAGCCATGGACTCCTTTTGCCATCTTTTTCTCCTCCATCTAATCCTTAAGAGGAGAGGGACAATAAAGGCATTATGGGGCACTTATCTCTTTATAAAAAAAATGTAGGCTCTTGCCAAAATTTTACTAGCGGAAATGTAGTTTTTTATCCATTTTATAGTGAAGAGTGAACAAAATAAGCGCCATTCATCTCTCTTGAGTAGTGTCCTTTCGTCCTTTTACTCATAGTGTGTTGTATGTACGCTCTTTCCTTCATGATTCCTTGCCAGGTTGGTGCAGGATGCGAGTGTCGAAGGGGGAGCGAGCCCCCTGACAACAGACGGGTGCCGTCCCCTGGCAAGGCCCCTTGTTGGTACCGGCGAGGTCCCTCCCGAGGCTAATAAGCGACAAGAGATGAAGGACGGCTCGTCCCGATAAGGGTTCCTGCTGTTTAGAGAATTCCATTGTACACAATCAAAAAGGAGTGGCAAGGATTTCCTTAAGGAAAGGAACTGAACCGAGCTTGATATAAGGTGGTTTAAACTTATCTCGTTAGGGGTGGCCCCCTTGAAGGTGTGATGGTCCTCCGTCCTTGCTTCTCCGTTTTGTCTTGTTTACCTAGAGGTCAAACATACAAAGCAAAAAAGAGGCTTCATCCTATGGAAAGAGGGAAGATGCGATAACAAGGATAATAAGTCCATCAAGCATTCTTAATAACTTGTAAACTAAGGCAGTAGTGACATCATAACATAAGTAAATGCATAATGAACATGCAAATGATGATATGATGCAATGCCTAGCTCGATTTATGCACAAGGTTTGTGCTTGGCATTGTAAAAGGGTTACATGCACTTCAGTAAAGCTTGTACAAAAGGTGGTTGCCGGGGACTGGACCTGACAACCGCGCCTTACGTGTAGAACTTACGAAGATGCTCAATGTTCCATGAATTAAGCATTTTGATGCCATCTTCGGTCTCCAGACGGACTATGCGAGGTCTGGTGACTTGTACTACCCGGTATGAGCATTCCCACTTCGGCGTCAACTTGTTAGAACCCTTGGCAAACTGAACGCACCTAAGGACAAGATCGCCTTCCTCAAAGCTCTGGGCGTGGACCCTGCGGCTATGATAGCGGCAGAGGACCTGCTGATAGCGCGCATCATGCACAGCCGCCCAAAGATGATCTTCCTCGAGGAGCATGCATCGTCATGCGGTGGCTGTTCTTGCCCTACTTCATCATAGGTAAGCACTCGAGGTGACCCGTATATGAGTTCCGTAGGGAGAACTGCTTCCGCCCCATAAACTAGGGAGACGCGCGTCTGACCGGTAGCTCGAGTTGGTGTCATTCTGAGGGACCAAAGAACCACTGGCAACTCATCAACCCAACGCTTGCCGCATCTTCAGAGTCTATTGAAAGTTCTTGTTCTGAGTCCTTGCAACGCTTCAACGTTCATCCTCTCGACTTTCCCATTGCTCCTTGGGTAAGTAACAGAGGCGAAGGAGACCTTGCTCCCAAGGTTTGAGATGTACTTTATGAATATGCTGCTTGTGAACTGGGTGCCGTTATAAATGATTATTTTTTTGGCTACTCCAAAGCGGCACACCAGTCCTTTCTTGAACTTGATAGCTAACTGCGCGGTCACCTTCCTCACTTGTTCCACCTCAGGCTATTTCGTTAACTTGTCGATTGGTATGTACAAGAACTCGAAACCGCCGGTACCGCGGGGAAAAGGGCCAAGAATATCAAGCCCCCAGAACGAGAATCACCAGGATAAAGGGATCGTGTGGAGGGCTTGTGCCGGTTGATGAATATTCTTGGAATGGAGCCGGCAGGGCTCACACTTGGTGACTAGCTCAGTTGCATCGTGGAGGGCTGTGGGCCAATATAAACCCTACCGGAAAGCTTTTCCAGCAAGGGCCCTTGATCCCATATGTGACCCACATACGCCTCCATCAATCTGTGCCAACAGCTTTAGTCCTTCTTCCCTCCAGATGCACCTTAATTTCACGCCATTGGGTCTCGTTCTGTACACAATGTCGTCAACAAACTGGTACACACTAGACCGATGGGCTACTTTTTCGGCCTCTTCTTGCTCTTCGAGAAGTTATCCTATTTGGAGGAATCAGACAATATGTTGTGCCCATGCTGGAGCCTGTGGCTCGACAACAAGGACTAAAGGCATCTCCTCGTTCGTGGGAGCGCTTGCCTCTATCGCGAGAACGTGGGGTTCCGTGGGAGGGAGCATCTCACTAGGTGAAACGAAACTGCCCCCGGCAACTTCTATGTCGGAGGCTTCAGGAAGCTATACCGGGAAATGTTTGTCGGAGTTCAGCTTTCTTCTCTTCCTGGTCATCTATGAAGGGGATACAGATAGTTGAGTGAGGTGAAGGACAAAAATTGTAGGTTCCACAGGAAGTTTCTATGGATTGCACTTTGCGAGGTGATTCGCAACACTTTTCTCTACACGTGGCACATGTTCTGCCTGCAGTCCGTCAAAGTTTTCCTCCAACTTCCTTACTTCCTCTATCTGAGCCTCCATCAAAGGACTCTGATAATCTTTGTTGATGTTATTCACGAAAAGCTAAGAATCTCCTCTAATGATCAACTTATTTTTCCCAACACTGCCATGATTCTGAGTCCTACATGGAGTCCTCCATATTTGGTGTTGTTGTTGGTAGCTTCCTCATAGCGAAAGTGCATTTGGACCATGTATTTGAGATGCTCTCTGATAGGGGCAATGAGGAGCACACCTGTCCTGGCACCCTGTAGTGAGAAAGCACCGTCAAAATACATGACCCATAACTTGGGTCCTTCCCTGCCGGGGAGAATTGTTTCTTGGACTTCTACGTTTGGTGTGTGTGTCCATTCAGCGATGAATTCTGCCATGCTCTGCTTTGAATCGTGGAAGTGCTTTCGTACTTCAATCCAAAACTTTACACCTCTTGCGGCCACTCGACTATCCTGCCAGTGGCTTCGGGGTTCCTCGGGATATGTTGTAATGGAAAAGATTGATAACTGTGATGTCATGGGCTTGGAAGTAGTGGCGAAGCTTCCTCGAGGCCATGAAAAAACCGAAGATTAGCTTTTGGACTCCAGAGTACCTTGACCTAGCCCCATGTAACAAGGAGCTTACAAAGTACACCGGCCGCTGTACCACTTTCTTCTTCTCCATCTCTTTGGTACTCGTTTTGCTAGCCTGCTAGCACTACTAGGAAATACCATATAGATAGATGCTTAGAAGTAGCGTGGGAATATGGGTCGCGCTGCTGCTAATTAGTAGTAGTGTGGGGTATAAAACCCACGCTACTTCTAAGTTGATAGTAGTTTAATCAAGGAGATATAGTCCTATTCTCGCAGGATAAATGGAAAATTGGCAATTCAGTCACTCCACTCAAAGAGAGACTCTCCAGACTCTTCTCATATGTGAAAGACCCTTGGACATTGGTCAAGGAAGGATTCAACACTAATGACCGATCCACATGGTTAACTTGCCCCTTTCTGAGCAGGCCTATTTGGAGTTGTCAACACTCCAAGTCCTCATTGGGGAGTTTGATCCCAACCCCAGCCAGAATGATGTTTGGTCTTGGATGGCTACTAATAAGTATTATACCGCAAAGTCATTTTATTCCTATGCGCATAGAGAATAAACATACAACCCTTTGCTGAAGTGCATCTGGGTCTGCTGCTGCACCCTGAAGATCAAGTTTTTTTTCCTCGATGCTTATCATGGACAAATTGAATACCAAGGATACGGTGGAAAGGAGCAATTGGCATATGGATGATGGAGTGATTTGTAGGATCTGCCATGCTCAAGAAAGGGAAGATAGGGATCATTTATTCTTCTCTTGCCTCTTGAGCACTAGAGTTCGTAATTATTTGCAAATTGACTAGGGGAATAGCAATGATATGTTGGCATATTTGGCTGGTTGGCATATTTGGTTGAGGTGGTTTTTAGTGCTTGTTGGCATATTTGGCTTGTCACAAATGCAAAGGTTTTTCTGAATGTCCAGCCTTGGTTTGCTATGTGGGAGTTAGGTTTTGTAACTCATATGCTAGTGCTGGTGCACAGGATTAAACCCAAGTTTAAAGCAGATCTGCTGAAGTGGATTTCTTTCCTGCCCCCCTAAATGTACTCAGTGGTTTTAGGTTAGGTCCTCTAACTTTCTTTATTTTATGTGTGGGCTACCGAGGTAACTCTGTACATATTGTAACTTTTTATAAATAAAGTTTTAAGGATGTGTTTTTTGACATTATAGTGTCTCGTCAAAAAAGTTGATGGTAGTAGCGTGGGGTATAAACCCACGCTACTACTAAGTGGTCTTCACCGTGCCCCCCGGGATAAGCCATACAAGTAGCATGGGGTATAAAACCTGCGCTATTGCTTAGTAGTCTTCATTACGCAGAGTATAAAATCCCCATCTCCTCCCCAAATCACTCCTCTCTCATGTTACTCTCCCCTCTCTCCATAGGCTCTCGCACGGGGCTCCTGCCCCATTCTCGCCTCCTCCTCCATGGTGCCGAAAGAGGCAGCCGCCTCGCATTGCCGATGTCCAAGAGCTCGCCGGTCTTCCCCCGCGTATCCATCCCACCACACTGGAGCACCTCACCACCGGCGACAAGCCCCGATACTCCCTCCATCTCCTTCCTCTCTACCTCATTTCTCCTTATCTATCTCTCCTTCCAATTTGACTCACCCTCCTGTGTCCATGATCGTGCAGGTCGTCGGCATAGATGACCAGGAGCTCTTTACCTTGGTCGCAAAGAGTATCCCCACACCGCCGCCTTGCTCTGCCCTGGATCCATGCCCTATCCACCAGCCGCCGTCAGATCTCGTCTATCGCTGCCAGTCCACACCATCAGCGACCCCTGCGTTACTCGATCGAATCATTGCAGCCATTGACTGCATGCACGGGTTCGAGAATTTTGTTTGTTTTTGAAATTAATAGTAGTAGTGCGGGAACAGAGTAGGCACTACTACTATTTAGTAGTAGCGCTTCTATAACCATGCCACTGCTATCACAACTAGCAGTAGCATGGCATAAAACAGACGCTACTGTTAAAAGTTAGCTGTAGCGCCCTAGCACTAGCGCGGGACCGCGCGCTACTGGTAGGATAAAACCGAGCGGTACTAATACTGTTTTTCCTAGTAGTGTGGGGTTCTTCCGAGTCTGTGTTGGGCATTACCGCGGATACCTTGGCTTCATCCCTAGCTGCATTTGTCGCGATTACTACATCTTCATCTACCTCTCGCTGTGCCACCTGGGTGCGCTAACCACTTGATTCGTTGCCGCAAATTACAGCAACAACGACTCTTGTGGCTTAGGACCGACCAAGGCGGGAGTGGAAGAAAGATATGTTTTCAGATCTCGCAGCACTGCGTCTGCTTTCGGGGTCCAGTTCATCGGGCCAGCCTTCTTCAGTATATTGAAGAACGACACAGTGTATTCAACGGATTTGGAGATGAATCTGCTCAACACGCAACTGATACGTCTCCGACGTATCTATAGTTTTTGATGGTTTCATGCTATTATCTTGTCAAACTTTGGATGTTTTGCATGCCTTTTATATATTTTTTGGGACTAACTTATTAACTATGTGCCAAGTGCGAGTTCCTGTTTTTTTCCATGTTTTTGACCCCTTTCAGAGGAGGATTTTGAACGGAGTCCAAACGGAATGAAACTACCAAAAAGATTTTTTCGGAACAGAAAAGACCGGAGAGCCGGAGAATCAGGGTAGGGGGCCACCAGGGACCCCACAAGCCCTCATGGTGCGGACAGGGGGGCCCGTAGCCCCCTGGCTTGTGGGCTCCCTGAGGCCCCTTTGCCCTAGGTTTTGTGCCTATATATCCCCAATAATTCCACAAAAAATCAGGAGATCATCGAAAGTACTTTTCCGCCGCCGCAAGCTTCTATCTCCGCAAGATCCCATCTGGCGCACGTTCTGGTGCCCTGCCGGAGGGGGGATTCGGATATGGAGGGCTTCTTCATCAACACCATGACCTCCCCGATGATGCGTGAGTAGTTCACCATAGACCTACGGGGTCCATAGCTAGTAACTAGGTGGCTTCTTCTCTCTCTTGGATCTTCAATACAAAGTTCTCCATGATCTTCATGGAGATCTATTCGATGTAATCTTCTTTTGCGGTGTGTTTGTCCAGATTCGGTGAATTGTGGATTTATGGTCAGATTATCTATGAATCTTATTTGAGTTTCGTATGATCTCTCTTATGCATGAGTTCATATCCTTGTAATTCTCTTCGAGTTGTGGGTTTTGTTTGGCCAACTAGATCTATGATTCTTGCAATGGGAGAAATGATTGGTTTTGGGTTCATACCGGGCGGTGACCTCACCGAGTGATAGAAGGGGTAGCGAGGCACACATCATGTTGTTGCCATCAAGGGTAAAAGATGGGGTTTTCATCATTGGTTTGAGATTATCCCTCTACATCATGTCAACTTTCTTAAGGCGTTACTCTGTTCGTCATGAACTCAATACACTAGATGCATGCTGGATAGTCCTTGTGTGGAGTAATAGTAGTAGATGCAGAAAGTATCGGTCTACTTGTCTCGGACGTGATGCCTATATGTATGATCATTGCCATAGATATCGTCATGACTTTGCGCGGTTCTATCAATTGCTTGACAGTAATTTGTTCACCCACCGTGATATTTGCTATTTTGAGAGAAGCCTCTAGTGAACACTATGGCCCCAGGGTCTACTCCACACCATATTTTCAGCCTTACACTTTTTACTTCGTTACACTTTCCGCCTTCAGATCTCACTTGGCAAACAATCTTAAAGGGATTGGCAACCCCTTTGAAGCATTGGGTGCAAGCTCGTTTGTGTTTGCGTAGGTACTCTGGACTTGACGAGACCCTCCTACTGGGTCGATACCTTGGTTCTCAAATTGAGGGAAATATTTACTGCTCCTTTGCTGCATCACCCTTTCCTCTTCAAGGGAAAAACCGACACAAGCAAGTCTCCGTCAACGCATCAATTTTGGGTGCTGTTGTTTGAGAAGTAGCACGAAGAATTTATGACGCCGTTGCCGGGGAGGAAGATCAAGTCAAGAACTCATCCCAGTAGGTGTCGCAAACTCATCTCTTGCATTTACTTTGTTTGCGAGTTGCCTCTCGTTTTCCTCTCCCCCACTTCACCGATTTGCCTTTTTTGTTTGCCTTTTTCGTTTGCCTTTTCGTTCTCCCTTTTCTCTCTTGCTCTTTGTTTGCTTGTGTGCTTGCTTGCTTGCCAAAGTCACCATGAATGAAAACACCAAATTTTGTGACTTCTCGGATGCTCCCGCCACTAGGGCGGAGTCATACGAAATCAATGCCGCTTTGCTAAATCTTGTTATGAAAGAGCAATTCTCCGGCCTTCCTAGTGAAGATGCCGCATCCCATCTCAATACCTTCATTGAGCTTTGCGATATGCAAAAGAAGAAATATGTGGATCTGATTAAATTGAAGCTTTTTCCTTTCTCGTTGCGAGATCGTGCAAAAACTTGGTTTTCTTCTTTGCTCAAAAATAGTATCGGTTCTTGGGATAAGTGCAAAGATGCTTATATATCCAAGTATTTTCCGCCGGCTAAGATCATGTCTCTCCATAATGATATCATGAATTTCAAGCAACTTGATCATGAACATGTTGCACAATCTTGGGAGAGAATGTAATTAATGATTAGAAATTGCCCCACTCATGGCTTGAGTCTTTCGATGATTATTCAAATCTTTTACGCTCGCTTGAATTTCGCTTCTTGAAATATCTTGGACTCCGCCTCAGGTGGAATGTTCATGGAAATCACGTTAGGGGAAGCCACAAAGCTCCTAGACAACATCATGACGAACTACTCTCAGTGGCACACTGAAAGGTCACCTACTAGTAAGGAGGTACACGCTATAGAAGAAATTAACTCGTCGAGTGCTAAGATGGATGAGTTAATGAATTTGGTTGCTAGTATAAGTGCTCCTTTAGATCCTATTGATATGCCCTTGTCTTCTTTGATTGAGAGTAGCAACGCTAGCTTGGACGTTAATTTTGTTGGTAGGAATAACTTTGGCAACAGCAATGCTTTTAGAGGAAACTATGTTCCTAGGACTTTTCCTAGTAACTCCTCTAATAATTTTGGCAACTCCAACAATACTCATGGAAATTACAATAGATTACCCTCTGATCTAGAGAGTAATATCAAAGAGTTCATCAACTCTCAAAAGATTTTCAATGCGTCCATAGAGGAAAAGCTACTCAAAATTGACGATTTCGCTAAGAGCGTTGATAGAATGTCTAGTGATGTTGATGCTTTGAAAGTTAGATGTGCTCCTACCAAGATCAACATGGATGAAACTTTGAAAGCTATGCGTGTTTCCATGATTGAGAGCCAAGAAAGAACTGCCCAAATTCGTGCTAGACATGAATGACTTAAAAAGGCGTGTTCTCGTGATAAGAATCACGAAGATCTTAAAGTGCTTGGTGTGAATCCCATTGAATCTTTGTTTTCTTGTGTCAAACCGAATGATTATGGGGCTGGATATGAATCCACTTTGGTTGAAAAGTGCCCCAATGATTCGGAGTACATCTATCTTGATGCTAAAAGCATTGAAAGTGGAGTAGAAGATATTAAAACTTTGAGTAGTAATGAAATTACTACTATGGATTTCAAGGAATTCAATTATGATAGTTGCTCCTTGATTGAATACATTTCCTTGATGCAATCCATGTTAAACTCTCCACATGCTTATAGCCAAAACAAGGCCTTTACCGATCATATCGTCGAAGCTATGACAAAATCTCTTGAAGAGAAACTTGAATTGGAAGTCTCTATCCCTAGAAAGCTTCATGATGAGTGGGAACCTACTACCAAAATCAAAATAAAAAACTATGAATGCAATGCTTTGTGTGATTTGGGTGCTAGTGTGTCCGCGATTCCAAAGTATTTATGTGATGTTTTGGGTGTTAATGAGATTGAAGAGTCTTCTCTTAATTTGCATCTTGCTGATTCTACTATCAAGAAACCCATCGGAAGGATCAATTTTGTTCTTATTATTGCAAATAGGAGCTATGTGACCGTGGATTTCGTTGTGCCTCACATTGATTGCAATCCTACATGCCCTATTATTCTTGGTAGACCTTTCCTAAGGACTATCGGTGCTATCATCGATATGAAGGAACGGAATATTATATTTCAGTTTCCTTTGAGGAAGGGCATGGAACACTTTTCTAGAAAGAAAAATAAGATTTCCTTATGAATCCATGATGAGGGCCACTTATGGTTTGAGCACCAAAGACGACGATACGTGATTCTATCGCTTTTATGCCCAGGTAAGGGCGTTAAACAATAACGCTTGTTGGGAGGCAACCCAATGAATTTATCTTTTTATTTCTGTTTTGTTGCATCCACACCATCATAATTCTGTTGTGATTGTGTTTTTTGTGTTTCTTTTTGTGTTTGAGTCAAGCAAAACCTTTATGACTAGTCTTGGTAATGGTTGTTTGATCCTGCTGGAAAAAGACAGAAATGTTTCGCTCACGAGATGATTTTTCATTTTTATTAAGAAAGAGCTTTTGAGTTGATTCTTTTTGCTGCTGGTTTATATGCCTTTTTCCCAGGCAGTCGTAAGTTTTCAGATTTTTTCTAGGTACCATAAGTATACGAAGTATACAGATTGCTACAGACTGGTCTGTTTTTGAAAGATTCTATTTTTGTTGAGTTGGTTGCTTGTTTTGATGAAACTATGGTTAGTATCGGGGGGTACTAGCCATGTAAAAGTGAGAATACAGTAGCCCAACACCAATATAGATAGAATTCAAGTTTGCTACAGTACCAAAAGAAGTGGTAGTTTGTTTTCTTGTGCTGATGTTATCACGAGTTTCTGTTTAAGTTTTGTGTTGTGAAGTTTTCAAGTTTTGGGTGATGTTCTCATGGACAAAGAGATAAGGAGTGGAAATAGCTCAATCTTGGGGATGCCCAAGGAATCCCAAGCCAAATTCAAGGACACCAAAATCCTAAGCTTGGGGATTCCCTGGGAAGGCATCCCCTCTTTCATCTTCAATCCATCGGTAACATTACTTGGAGCTATATTTTTATTCACCACATGATATGTGTTTTGCTTGGAGCGCCTTGTATCTTGGGAATATTTTCTTTTTGTTGTGTCACAATCCTCCTTGCGGCACACCTTTTTGAGAGAGAGAGACATGCAATCATCGTGATTTTGCTAGAATGCTCATAGTGCTTCACTTATATCTTTTGAGCTAGATACTTTTCCTCTATGTGCTTCACTTATATCTTTTAGAGAACGGCGGTGCTTGACTTGGTAGTGGGCTTATGCTATGAAAATAGTCCCAAAGGTGATAGTTACCCAAGGAGGATGCAAAAACCTCCATCTTCATGTGCATTGAGTAGAAAGAGAAGTCTTGATTCCTCTCAATTAGTTTTGAGACGTGGATTTGGTAATATTAAGAGCTATGTTAGTAGGGTGTTGTGAATCTGGAAATACTTGTCTTGAAGATAGTGATTCCCGTAGCATGCACGTATGGTGAACCGCTATGTTAGAAAGTCGGAGCATAATTGATCTATTGATTGTCATCCTTTGTGTTGAGGTCGGGATCGCGCGATGGTTAACACCTACCAACCCTTCCCCTAGGAGTATGCGTTTAGCACTTTGTTTCGATTACTAATAAAAACTTTCGCAACAAGTATGTGAGTTCTTCATGACTAATGTGAGTCCATGCACTTTCACCTTCCACCATTGCTAGCCTCTCTAGTGCCGCGCAATTCTCGCCGGTACACAAACCCACCATATGCCTTCCTCAAAACAGCCACCATACCTACCCACTATGGCATTTTCATAGCCATTCCGAGATATATTGCCATGCAACTCCCACTGTTCTGTCTCATCACTTGTGCCGTCACTCTCATATTGCCATTGCATGATCGTAAGATAGCTAGCGAAATGTTCCAACGTCATACGCCATGCTAGATTGTTGCACATCCCGGTACACTGCCGGAGGCATTTCCTACAGAGTCATCATCATTTTGAGCTTTGAGCTATGAGTAAATAAAAGTGTGATGATCATCATTATTAGAGCATTGTCCCATGTGAGGAAAAAAAGAAGAGGCCAAAGATCCCAAAAATAAAAAAAGAGAAAAAATAGGCCCAATAGACCAAATAAAAAAAGAGAGAGAAAAAGAGAGAAGGGACAATGCTACTATCCTTTTCCAACTTGTGCTTCATAATAGCACTATGTTCTTCATGATTGAGAGCTTCTTGCTTTGTCACTACCATATTCTAGTGGGAATCTTCATTATATAACTTGGCTTGTATATTCCAATGATGGGCTTCCTCAAAATTGCCCTAGGTCTTCATGTGCAAGGAAGTTGGATGCACACCCACTAGTTCTCCTTTTGAGCTTTCTCATACTTACAGCTCTAGTGCATCTCTTGTATGGAAATCCCTACTCATTCACATTGATATCTATTAATGGGCATCTCCATAGCCCTTTGATACACCGAGTCAATGTGACCATCTCCTCCTTTTTGTCTCACAACCACCACCACACTCTATTCCACTTATAGTGCTATATCCATGGCTCATGCTCATGTATTGTGTGATAGTTATAAAAAGTTTGAGAAACTAAGAGTGCGAAAACAATTACTTGGCCAATACCGGGGTTGTGCATGATTTACATTAGCTGTGTGAGGATGATGGAGCATAGCCAGACTATATGATTTTGTAGGGATAACTTTCCTTAGCCTTGTTATTTTTAAAGTTCATGATTACCTTGCTAGTTTTCTTGAAGTATTATTGTTTTCATGTCAATAGCAAACTATTGTTTCGAAACTTATGGATCTGAACATTCATGTCACGTGAAAGAATTTGCAAAGGAAAACTATGCTAGGTAGCATTCCACATCAAAAATTCATTCTTTATCACTTCCCTACTCGAGGACGAGCAGGAGTTAAGCTTGGGGATGCTTGATACGTCTCCAACGTATCTATAATTTTTGATGGTTTCATGCTATTATCTTGTCAAACTTTGGATGTTTTGCATGCCTTTTATATATTTTTTGGGACTAACTTATTAACTCAGTGCCAAGTGCCAGTTCCTGTTTTTTCCATGTTTTTGACCCCTTTCAGAGGAGGATTTTGAACGGAGTCCAAACGGAATGAAACTACCAAAAAGATTTTTTCCGAAACAGAAGAAGATTGGAGAGCCGGAGAATCAGGGCAGGGGGCCACCAGGGACGCCACAAGCCCTCATGGTGTGGCCAGGGGGGCCCGCGGCCCCCTGGCTTATGTGCTCCGTGAGGCCCCTTTGCCCTAGGTTTTGCACCTATATATCCCCAAAAATTCCACAAAAACTCAGGAGATCATCAAAAGTACTTTTCCGCCGCCGCAAGCTTCTGTCTCCGCAAGATCCCATCTGGGGCATGTTCTGGTGCCCTGCTGGAGGGGGGATTCGGATACGGAGGGCTTCTTCATCAACAGCATGAAGTTCACCATAGACCTACGGGTCCATAGCTAGTAACTAGATGGCTTCTTCTCTCTCTTGGATCTTCAATACAAAGTTCTCCATGATCTTCATGGAGATCTATCTGATGTAATCTTCTTTTGCAGTGTGTTTGTCGAGATCCGATGAATTGTGGATTTTTGATGAGATTATCTATGAATCTTATTTGAGTTTCTTATGATCTCTCTTACGCATGATTTCATATCCTTGTAATTCTCTTCGAGTTGTGGGTTTTGTTTGGCCAACTACATCTATGATTCTTGCAATGGGAGAAGTGCTTGGTTTTGGGTTCATACCGTGCGGTGACCTCACCCAGTGACAGAAGGGGTAGCAAGGCACGCATCGTGTTGTTGCCATCAAGGGTAAAAAGATGGGGTTTTCATCATTGGTTTGAGATTATCCCTCTACATCATGTCATCTTGCTTAAGGCGTTACTCCGTTCGTCATGAACTCAATACACTAGATGCATGCTAGGTAGTGGACGATGTGTGGAGTAATAGTAGTAGATGCAGAAAGTATCGTTCTACTTGTCTCAGACGTGACGCCTATATGTATGATCATTGCGTTAGATATTGTCATGACTTTGCGCGGTTCTATCAATTGCTCGACAGTAATTTGTTCACCCACCTGATATTTTCTATTTTGAGAGAAGCCTCTAGTGAACACTATGGCCCCCGAGTCTACTCCACACCATATTTTTCAGCCTTACACTTTTTACTTAGTTGCACTTTCCGCCTTCAGATCTCACTTTGCAAACAATCTTGAAGGGATTGACAACCCCTTTGAAGCGTTGGGTGCAAGCTCGTTTGTGTTTGCGCAGGTACTCTGGACTTGACGAGACCCTCCGACTGGATTGATACCTTGGTTCTCAAACTTAGGGAAATACTTACTGCTCCTTTGCTGCATCACCCTTTCCTCTTAAAGGGAAAAAACAACGCAAGCAAGTCTCCATAACGTGTCAATTTCTGGCGCTGTTGTTTGAGAAGTAGCAGCAACGCATCCACATCCTTGACTATCTTGGGTGCTTATATCTACGTGATAGACTTCATCTTGTCGGGATTGACTTCTATTCCTCACGAGACACAAAGAATCCAAGTAGCTTGCCGGACGGAACACGAAACACACATTTCTCAGGGTTGAGCTTCAGGTTGATCTTGCGCAGGTTTGCAAAGGTCTATTCCAAGTCTTGTATAAGGGTAGCTTCGTCCCTGGTTTTGACCACTATGTCATCCATGTAAGATTCCACATTTTTGTGCAACTGGGGCCCAAATCCAATCTCTACGGCCCTCGCAAAGGTAGAACCAACGCTCTTTAACCCAAAGGGCGTACGTAGAAAGGAGTACATGCCACCTGGAGTTATTAACACGGTCTTCTCCTCATCTTATTTGGCCATGAATATCTGATGGTATCCGGAATATGCATCCAGGAAGGAAAGCTCATCGCATCCAGAAGTGGCATCAACTATATGATCAATGCACGACAAGGGAAATGGGTCCTTCGGGCATGCCTTGTGTAATTCGGTGAAATCAATGCAAGGCCTCCATTTCCCATTTGTCTTGCGCACCACTACCGGGTTAGATAACCACGTTGGATGTAGTATTCCTTGAACCAAACTAGCTGCTTCTAGCTTCTTGATTTCTTTGGGAATGAACTGTTGTCTCTCCAAGGACCGTTTCCTAACATTTTGCTTGACGGGTCTGGAGTGAGGGTAGACGGCAAGGTGGTGCTCAATTACATCTTTGGGAACACCGGGGATGTCAGAAGGTTGCCAGGCAAACACATAGACATTGTGTTGGGGAACGTTGCATGGGAAACAAAAAATTTCCTACGCACACGAAAACCTATCATGGTGAAGTTCATCTAGACAGGAGATAAGATCCACATACCCTAGTAGATCGCTAAGCGGGAAGCGTTTAGAAACGCGGTTGATGTAGTGGTGTAGCTTCGTGATTCAAATCACGATCGTCCCACGATCCGTTCCGATTTAGCGCCGAACGGACGACACCTCCGCGTTCAGGGCACGTACAGCTCGATGACGATCTTGGCCTTCTTGATCTAGCACGAGATACGGAGACGTAGATTAGTTCTCCGGCATTATGACGGCGCGCCGGTGGTGGTGATGATCTACTCCTACAGGGCTCCGCCCGAGCTCCGCAGAAATCCGACCTAGAGGAAGAACTGCGTGGTATAGGTTTGAGTTGCACG
Organism: Hordeum vulgare subsp. vulgare; assembly: GCF_904849725.1. Lineage (NCBI taxonomy): Eukaryota > Viridiplantae > Streptophyta > Magnoliopsida > Poales > Poaceae > Hordeum > Hordeum vulgare. The sequence continues at coordinate 225,197,288 of NC_058522.1, forward strand.
TGGAAAAGTTGTGTCTCAAAATCCCTAAAACCACCAATATATATAGGAGGAGGGAGGGGCTAGCCTTGGGGCTCAAGGGAGCCCCAAGGGCACCGGCCAAGGAGGAGAGGTGGACTCCCACCCCAATTCGGTTTGAGAGAAGGAGTCCACTCCTTCCTTCCCACCTCCCTCTTTCCTTCTTTTTCCTTTCCTTTGGTTTTTTTCCTTGTGTCTCCATAGCCCACTTGGGATGGCCTCACCAGCCTGCTAAGGGCTGGTGCGCCATCCTACTGCTACTGGGCTCAGTCCCGGGTGGGTGGGCCCCTCCCGGTGAATACCCGGAACCCATTCGTCACTCCCGGTACAGTGCCGGTAATGCCCGAAATCTTTCCGTTGACCAAATGAAACCATCCTATATATCAATCTTCGTTTCCGGACCATTCCGGAAACGCTCGCGATGTCCGTGATCTCATCCGAGACTCCAAACAACCTTTGGTCCTCAACAGATATAACTCAACTATACTAAAGTGTCACAGAACCTTAAGTGTGCAGACCCTGCGGGTTCGAGAACTATGCAGACATGACCCGAGACACTCCTCAGTCAATATCCAATAGCGGGACCTAGATGTCCATATTGGATCGTACATATTCTACGAATATCTTATCGGTCGAACCTTTGTGCCAAGGATTCATATAATCCCGTATAACATTCCCTTTGTCCTTCGGTATGTTACTTTCTCGAGATTTGATCGTCGGTATCCCTATACCTATTTCAATCTCGTTACCGGCAAGTCTCTTTACTCATTCCGTAATACAAGATACCGTGACTTACACTTGAGTCACATTGCTTGCAAGGCTTGTATGTGATGTTGTATTACCGAGTGGGCCCCGAGATACCTCTCCGTCAGGCGGAGTGACAAATCCCAGTGTTGATCCATGCTAACTCAACAGACACCTTCGGAGATACCTGTAGAGCACCTTTATAGTCACCCAGTAACGTTGTGACGTTTGATACACACAAGGTATTCCTTCCGGTATCAGTGAGTTACATGATCTCATGGTCATATGAATGAATACTTGACTCGCAGAAAACAATAGCAACAAAATGACATGATCACATGCTACGTTTATAATTTGGGTCTTCTCCATCACATGATTCTCCTAATGATGTGATCCCATTATCAAGTGACAACACTTGTCTATGGCCAGGAAACCTTGACCATCTTTGATCAATGAACTAGTCAACTAGAGGCTCACTAGGGACAGTGTGTTGTCTATGTATCCACACATGTATTTGAGTTTCCAATCAATAAAATTCTAGCATGGATAATAAACGATTATTATGAACAAGGAAATATAACAATAACTAATTTATTATTGCCTCTAGGGCATATTTCCAACAGTCTCCCACTTGCACTAGAGTCAATAATCTAGTTCACATCACTATGTGATTGTAATGAATCTAACACCCATGTTGTTCTGGGGTTCGATCATGTCTTGCTTGTGAGAGAGGTTTTAGTCAACGATTCTGAACCATTTAGATCCGTGTGTGCTTTACAAATCTTTATGTCATCTTATAGATGCTGCTACTACGTGCTATTCGGAAATATTCCAAATGTCTGCTCTACTATACGAATCCGTTTTCTACTCAGAGTTATTCGGATTAGTGTCAAAGCTTGCATCTACGTAACCCTTTACGGCGAACTCTTTACCCACCTCCATAATCGAGAAAAATTCCTTAGTCCATTAGTTACTCAGGATAACTTTGTCCGATGTTTACTGATTCAATCCTCGATCACTCTTTGTACCCCTTGACAGACTCATGGCAAGGCACACATCAGGTCCGGTACACAACATGTCATACTATAGAGCCTACGGCTAAGGCATAGGGACGACCTTCATCCTTTCTGTTTCTTCTGCCGTGGTCGGGCTTTGAGTCTTACTCAAATTCACACCTTACAACACAGCCAAGAACTTCTTATTTGCTGATCCATTTTGAACTCCTTCAAAACTTGTTAGGGCATGCATTTCATTTGAAAGTTCTATTAAGCGTTTTGATCTATCTCTATAGATCTTGATGCTCAATGTTCAAGTAGCTCTATCCAGGTTTTCCTTTGAAAAACTCCTTTCAAACAACCCTTTATGCTTTACAAAAATTCTACATTACTTCCGATCAACAATATGTCTACCACATATACTTATCAGAAATTCTATAGTGCTCCCACTCACTTCTTTGGAAATACAAGTTTCTCATAAACCATGTACAAACCCAAAAGATTTGATCATCTCATCAACGCGTATATTCCAACTCCGTGATGCTTGCACCAGTCCATAGAAGGATTGCTGGAGCTTGCTTACTTGTTAGCATCCTTAGGATCGACAAAACGTTCTAGTTGTATCACATACAACATTTCCTCAAGGTAACATTCGAGGAAATAATGTTCTTGACATCCTGTGTGCAATATTTCATAAATAATGCAACAACTGCTAACATAATTCCAATAGACTTTTAGCATCGCTACGAGTGAGAAAGTCTCATCATAGTCAACTCTTTGAACTTGTCGGAAACATCTTTGCGATAAGTCGAGCTTTTCTTAATGGTGACTTTTCACCATCATCCTCTGTCTTCCTTCTGAAGATCCATCCTTACTTAATAGTCTTACGACCATCAAGTAGTTCTTCCAAAGTCTACACTTTGTTTTCATACATGCATCCTCTCTCTGATTTCATGGCCTCCAGCCATTTGCCGGAATCCGGGCCCACCATCGCTTCTCCATAGCTCGTAGGTTAATTGTTGTTCAACAATCATGACCTCCAAGACAGGGTTACCTTACCACTCTGTAGTAGTACGCGACCTTATCGACCTACGAGGTTTGTAGTAACTTGATCCGAAGCTTAATGATCACCATCATCAGTTTCCACTTCAATTGGTGTAGGCGCCACAGGAACAACTTCCTGCGCCCTGCTACACACTAGTTGAAGTGACGGTTCAATAACCTCATCAAGTTCCATCACCCTCCCACTCAATTCTTTCGGGAGAAACTTTTCCTCGAGAAAGGACCCATTTCTAGAAACAAACACTTTGCTTCTGGATCTGAGATAGGAGATGTACCCAACTGTTTTGGATATCCTATGAAAATGCATTTATCCGCTTTGGGTTCAAGCTTATCAGACTGAAACTTTTTCAAATAAGCGTCGTAGCCCCAAACTTTCAAGAAACGACAGCTCAGGTTTCTCCAAACCATATTTCATACTATGTCATCTCAACGGAAATACATGGTGCCCTATTTAAAGTGAATGTGGTTGTCTCTAATGCATAACCCATAAACAATAGTGCTAATTCAATAAGAGACATCATAGTATGCACCATATCGAATAGGGCGCGGCTATGACGTTCGGACACACCATCACACTATGGTGTTCTAGGTGGCATGAATTGCGAAACAATTTCCACATTGTCTTAACTGTGTACCAAAACTCGCAACTCAGATATTCATCTCTATGATCATATCGTAGAAAGTGTATTCTCTTGTCACGACGATCTTCACACTGAAATAGCTTTGAACTTTTGAATATTTCAGAGTTGTGATTCATCAAGTAAATACTCCTGTATCTACTCAACTCATTAGTGAAGTAAGAACGTAATGATATCCACTGCGTGCCTCAGCACTCATTGAACTGCACACATCAAAAATGTATTACCTCCAACAAGTTACTCTCTTGTTCCATGTGGTATGTTTTTGCATGTCTCAAGTGATTCAAAATCAAGTGAATCCAAATGATCCATCCGCATGGAGTTTCTTCACACGTTTATACTAATAGGTATGGTTTGCATGTATCAAACATTTCAGAAATGAGTGAGTACAAAGTTCCATCAGCATGGAGCTTCTTCATGCATTTTATACCGACATGACTCAAGAGGCAGTGCCACAAGTAAGTGGTACTATCATTACTACTTTGTTTCTTTTGGCATCAATATTATGAACATGTGTAGCACTATGATCGAGATTCAATAAACCGTTGAAGGTAGTTATTCAAGTAAATAGAATAATCATTATTCTCTTCAAATTAATAATTGTATTGCAATGAGCACGATCCAATCATGTTGATGCTCAATGCAAATGCCAAATAACAATTATTTAGGTTTAACACCAATCCCGATGGTACAGGGAGCATGCGATGTTTGATCACATCAACCTTGGAAACACTTCCAACACATATCGTCATCTCGCCTTTAGCTAGTCTCCGTTTATTCCGTAGATTTTATTTCGAGTTACTAGCACTTAGCAACTGAACCGGTATCTAATGCCCTCGTGCTATTAGGAGTACTAGTAAAGTACACATCAATATCATGAATATCAAAAATACTTCTGTCGACTTCGCGAGCCTTCTCATCTACCAAGTATCTAGGGTAGCTCCGCCTCGGTGACCGTTCCCCTCATAACAAAAGCACTTAGTCTCGGGCTTGGGGTCAATCTTGGGTTTCTTCATTAGAGCAACAGCTGGTTTTCCATTTCATGAAGTATCCCTTCTAGCCCCTGCCCTTCTTGAAACTAGTGGTTTTACCAACCATCAACAATTGATGCTCCTCCTTGATTTCTACTTTCGCAGTGTTAAACATTGTGAATCCCTCAAGGATCATCATATCTATCCTTGATATGTTATATTTCATCACGAAGCTCTAGCAGCTTGGTGGCAGTGTCTTCGGAGCATCATCACCAGCTCAGCTGGAAGATTAACTCCCACTTGATTCAAGCGATTGTTGTACTCAGAAAATCTGAGCACATGCTCAACGATTGAGCTTTTCTCCTTTTCTTTGTAGACAAAGAATCTTGTCGGAGGTCTCATACATCTCAAAAATGGCACGAGCATGAAATCTCAATTTCATCTCTTAGAACATCTCTTATGTTTCGCGACATTTCAAAATGTCTTCAGCGCCTTGCTTCTAAGCCATTAAGTATTACGCACTGAACTATCACGTAGTCATCAAAAACATGTATGTCAGATGTTCGCAACATCCAGAGACGATGTTCGAGGTGCAGCACACAGAGTGGTAAATTAAGGACATAAGCCTTCTGCGCAGCAATGAGGACAATCCTTGGTTTTACGGACTCAGTCCGCAAAGTTGCTACTATCATCTTTCAACTAAATTTTCTCTAGGAACATATAAAAATAGTAGATCTATAGCGCAAGCAACATCATAATTCGCAAAGAAATTTTGACTATGTTCATGATAATTAGTTCAATTAATCATATTACTTAAGAACTCCCACTCAAAAAATACATCCCTCTAGTCATTTGAGTGGTGCATGATCCAAATCCACTAATTCAAGTCCGATCATCACGTGAGTTGAGTATAATTTCAATGGTGAAGATATCCATGTTGATCATATCAACTATATGATTCATGCTCGACCTTTTGGTCTCTTGTGTTCCGAGGCCATGTCTGTACATGCTAGGCTCGTCAAGTTTAACCCTAGTGTTCCGCGTGTGCAACTTTTTTGCACCCGTTGTATGTGAACATTGAGTCTATCACACCCGATCATCACGTGGTGTCTCGAAACGACGAACTGTCGCAACGGTGCATAGTCGGGGAGAACACAATTTTATCTTGAAATTTTAGTCAGGGATCACCTTATAATGCTACCATCATTCTAAGAAAGATAAGGTGCATAAAAGGATTAACATCACATGTAATTCATAAGTGACATGATATGGCCATGATCTTGTGCTTCTTGATCTCCATCACCAAAGCACCGGCGTGATCGTCTTGTCACCGGCGCCACACCATGATCTCCATCATCATGCCACCATCGAGGTTGTCGTGCTATCTATGCTATTACTACTAAAGCTACAACCTAGCAATATAGTAAACACATCTGCAAACACAAACGTTAGTTTAAAGACAACCCTATGGCTCCTGTCGGTTGCTGTAGCATCGACGTGCAAGTCGATATTAAGTATTACAACATGATCATATCATACATCCAATATATCATATCATGTCTTTGGCCATATCATATCACAAGAATACCCTGCAAAAACAAGTTAGACGTCCTCTAATTTGTTGTTGCATGTTTTATGTGGCTGCTATGGGTATCTAGTATGATCGCATCTTACTTACGGAAAACCACAACGGAGATGTGCAAATTTCTATTTAACCTCTCTCCAAGGACCACCTCGGTCAAATCCAATTCAACTAAAGTTGTACAAACCGACACCCGACAGTCATCTTTGTGCAACGAGTTGCATGTTGGTCGATGAAACCAGTCTCTCGTAAGCGTATGTGTAATGTCGGTCCGGGCCGCTTCAATCCAACAATAACGCCGAATCGAGAAAAGACTAAGGAGCGTAGCACACCGAACATCAACACCCACAAAAACTTTTGTGATCTACTCGAGATAACATCTACGCATGAACCTAGCCCATGATGCCAATGTTGGGGAATGTTGCATGGGAAACAAAAAATTTCCTATGCACACGAAGACCTATCATGGTGATGTTCATCTATGAGAGGAGATTAGATCCACATACCCTTGTAGATTGCTAAGCGGGAAGCGTTAAGAAACGCGGTTGATGTAGTGGCATAGCTTCATGATTCAAATCACCGTCGTCCCACGATCCGTTCCGACCTTGCGCCGAATGGAAGGCACCTCCGCGTTCACCACACGTACAGCTAGATGACAATCTCGGCCTTCTTGATACAGCAAGAGAGATGGAGAAGTAGATGAGTTCTCCGGTAGCATGATGGTGCGCCAGTGGTGGTGATGATCTACTTCTGCAGGGCTCCGCCCGAGCTCCGCAGAAATCCGATCTAGAGGAAGAACAGCGTGGTATAGGTTTGAGTTGCACGTGGCAAAGTTGTCTCTCAAAAGCCCTAAAACCACCAATATATATATGAGGAGGGGAGGGGCTAGCCTTGGGGCTCAAGGAAGCCCCAAGGGCGACGACCAAGGAGGAGAGGTGGACTCCCAACCCAATTCGGTTTGGGAGAAGGAGTCCACTCCTTCCTTCCCACCTCCCTCTTTCCTTGTTTTTGTTTTCCTTTTTTTTCCTTGTGGAAACATAGCCCACTTGGGCTGGCCACACCAGCCGACTAAGGGCTGGTGCGCCACCCAAGTTCTACTGGGCTCACTCCCGGGTGGGTGGGCCCATTCCGGTGAATACCTGAAACCCATTCGTCACTCCTGGTACACTGTCGGTAATGCCCGAACTCTTTTCGGTTACCAAATGAAACCATCCTGTATATCAATCTTCATTTCCTGACCATTTCGGAAACCCTAATGAAGTCCATGATCTCATCCGAGACTCCGAACAACCTTCGGTCACCAACACATATACTAAAATGTCGCCGAACCATAAGTGTGCAGACCCTGCGGGTTCGAGAACTATGCAGACATGACCTGGGACCTGGATGTCCATACTGGATCCTACATATTCTACGAATATCTTATTGGTTGAACCTTTGTGCCAAGGCTTCATATAACCCCGTATAACATTCCCTTTCTCCTTCGGTATGTTACTTGCCCGAGATTTGATCCTCGGTATCCCTATACCTATTTCAGTCTCGTCACCGGAAAGTCTCTTTACTCATTCCGTAATACAAGATCCCGTGACTTACACTTGAGTCACATTGCTTGCAAGGCTTGTATGTGATGTTGTATTACCGAGTGGGCCCCAAGATACCTCTCCGTCACACGGAGTGACAAATCCCAGTCTTGATCCATGCTAACTCAACGGACACCTTCGGAGATACCTGTAGAGCACCTTTATAGTCACCCAATAATGTTGTGACGTTTGATACACACAAGGTATTCCTTTCGGTATCAGTGAGTTACATGATCTCATGGTCATAGGAATGAATACTTGACACACAGAAAACAATAGCAACAAAATGACACGATCACATTCTAGGTTTATAATTTGGGTCTTGTCCATCACATGATTCTCGTTATCAACTGGTCCCGTTATCAAGTGACAACACTTGACTATGTCCAGGAAACCTTGACAATCTTTGATCAACGAACTAGTCAACTAGACGCTCACTAGGGACAGTGTGTTGTCTATGTATCCACACATGTATTTGAGTTTCCAATCAATACAATTCTAGCATGGATAATAAACAATTATTATGAACAAGTAAATATAATAATAACTAATTTATTATTGCCTCTAGGGCATATTTCCAACACATTGGCCCGCAGAAAGGCTATGAGCGCGCTTTCCTCTTTGTCGCTTAGGGTGGCACTGATGGTAAACGTACCACCAGAGCCATCGTCCCTTGTCGGGACTGTCTTTCTCGCAGGGTAGGATACCTTGGATTTCTTTCTAGTGGAACTCTCCGGAAGGTCATCTACATGCGCAGCGGACTCCGTGGAGGCACGCTTTCGGGAGTCCTTGTCGGTGTTCCTGCTAGATTTCTTTTACTTCTTTAGGCTTATGGTAGGAGCACTACTTCTGCGGCCTTGGCTGCTACTTTATCTTGATACATCTGGTTTATGATAATAACTGCATCTTTCTTGTCACACGGGATGGGGATTACTCCCATGGGGCCTCGCATCTTCAGAATGTTGTAAGCATAGTGGGATGCTGCCATGAATTTGGCCAAGGCTGGGTGACCAAGAATCCCATTAAACGGCAGGGAGAGTTTGAGCACGTCAAATACGACCTTCTCAGACCGGTAGTTTAACTCTCCGCCAAATGTAACATGCAAATTTATCTTCCCCTTGGGCTCGCCTCTGTTGGGGTTAATTCCTTGGAATGAACCCGTAGGCCTGAGCTCGTTGTCAGGGATTTGTAGTCTCTTAACCACCTCGGGGGAAATTAGGCTCAACCCTACCCCACCGTGAACTAACGTCTTACTAACTTCGAGGTTATGGATTATCGGAGAAACCAACAATGGCAAACACCCGACCACAGTAATGCGATCAGGGTTATCCTCTCCATCAAAGATGATAGGCGTCTTTGGAATTCTTTGTCACTGAAATGCTCTCCATCGTCTTTATCATCACTTATGTCATCTTCTTCTTTCTAAGCACGACCTCTGGCAGGCTTTTCATTTTGTTGCGGGGCCTTGCGGTAGTGGCCTCCAGTTCCACCGCGGCCCTTCCCGGTAGCACCATCTTGGCAATTCTCCTTGTTGCGCTTTTTGTACTCTGCTTTATTTATTTTCAGCAAGCTGCTCAACTTGGCGACATTCTTGGACATCATGGCCCTTGGTGCGATGGATCTCGCAATATGGCCCATAGGACTTTCCAGTTTTCTCTGCTACTTGGGCCTCCGGGCAATCAACAAACAAGGCAGATCACTTTCCAGGGGTCTTGGCTTTCGCCTTCTTGCCGACACTAAGATGACGAGTGCCTTCGACGACCAATACTGCCTTTCCCTTGCGCTTCTTGTTGCGCTTTTGGTTCCTCCCCTTAGGTCCAGGGGTATCATCATTGTCATCAGAGTCGACTTCGACATCCGGTTCCTCTCCGGGGAGTCGCCTTCCTTCTTCAGCTCCAGCACACTTGACCGCAAATGTGTACAACTCATTGACGGTCTTGGGGTGTTTGACATTCATCTTGGCCCGCATCCTCCTGTTGCGCACGTTTCAATGACGCGGCAATCACGGTTGCGGGGTGTATTTCAGGAATGTTGCAGTGCACTCTACTGAGACTCTGGATGTACTTCCACAGGGTTTCCCTCTCCTTCTGCAGGAGGACCTACAAGTCGCTAGGCTGTCCTCGCTCCTTGTGGCCGCTTGTGAAGGCGCCAACAAACTCGTTGCACAAGTCAGCCCATGACAAAATGGAATTCTCTGGTAGGTGCATCAACCATGACCTCACATTGGGCTTGAGTCCAAAGGGAAATAGTTGGTGAGCACCTTCTCATCCCTTCCTTTTGCAGCTTAGACGACTACCGTGTAGATGCCCAGAAATTCTGCCGGGTTGAGCTTTCCATCGTACTTGTCCGTTACTTTAGGCTCAAAAGCTCGGCTCGATGGCCAGCGGACCTATCTCAGCTCGCAAGTGAAGGCAGGACACCCGACCTCATAAGGTAGGTATCCACTAGCACTAGGGGCGGGGTTGCCAACGTCTATGTCGTTGCGCGTGTCAAATTGATAGTGTGCTTCCCAACGTTGTTCAATGGTGATACGTGGGTCCTTCTCCCGCCGGTCTTCCAGGACATGTCGTTGGTCCCACTGTTCGCGTGGGCTGGACGAGGCCATGGATTCCTCATCGGGCCCATCAGCGTATGGATCCTGTTGCGGCTGCCCTTGGGTTTGCTGTCAATGAGGGGAATGTGCCGTTGGTGTGGCCCCTCAACACGAGTGTCAGTCCGGGCCGTCGTTGTCATCCATGGACGAAAGGGATGATCCTGCATGTTGCAATTTGTTCTCTTCAGCGAAGCCAATCAAACGGTGGATGGCGACCCTCCACTCGTTCATTTTGATAGCCACTTGTGGAAAAGTTAATAGCAGCTAAACACGCACCATTGCCACCATGGTAGTGTCCGGCATGGGCAAAGAGGTGTACTGCGACGTTGCTTGATTCGTGGGGAATCTAGAGGAGCGTCGTCACGCCCGTGTCGTCGTGCATCGATCGCCGTGGCGGTCTGGCGTGGGTGAGGCTGAGCTCGTGGATCCACGGCTCCGATCAGCACTCCATCTTGCTCTAGACGAGGTATGCGCCTGGCAGCCATGCCCCTGATAGGTGCAGCCGGTGGACTGCGGCTCGCTTCAGATTTGGCGCCGCTGTTGTGACTGCGACGACTGATGCGGCGGAAGGGTGGAGTCTGGATGTCCCTTCCACCCGCAACACCAGGGTCAAGCTTCCCAGGACATCGCTGCTGCTCGCCTCTGTGGCTCTTTGTTCTGGCTTCAGCCACGGGGGACACGACGGTGGCGCCTCCTGCGCCGATCGTGTCTCCCGTGGCACCTGCATCACGTGACACCGCCAAGGTGCGAGCAGTGTACGCAATCGCATGCGTCATTGCCTTCAAAGTAGAAGGATGGGCGGCTGCGCCACTCTTCTTCTGTGGAGCCATGAGGAAAAGGAACAACGATGAATATCAAAATGCTGCTCGTAATATCAGGTTAGCGTGAAAGATTCCCCCTGCCTGGCATGCCAAAGATGTCGGGGCAAGTGGCACTCGATCACCTATGGGGCCATTGGCCCATTCGTGGTTCGGCTGGGAGATTGCATTGCACAACGAGCATAAACTACGAGGTAGCACGATGAGACTCGAGACGTTTAGCCAAGTTTAGGCCGCTAAGAAGCATAAAACCCTGTTTTGATGATACTCGAGACGTTTACATTGCTTTGGTGGATTGATTTGGGGAAGACGGAGGTCGTACAGTGTTCTGCCCTCACAAGGGTTGTCGAGAGCCACTATGTGCGTACAAATGTTCTAGGGTCCGAATCCCGTGCTATGTTGCCTTGGGTCTCATTTTATAGCTTAAGGAGCATCCAAAGTGGCAAACAGACATGATTAGATAGCTAAAAGTGTCATCATACCAAATTCTGGCACTCAAGACAAAATGCCATAAATGCATCCTTAGGTGGCATGTGGGGGTGTGTCCCCGGCAAGCTCCTGCCACTGCTTAGCTGGTTGTTGCTTGGTGCCTTGATACGACACTGGACGGGTGTCAAATGGTCATAATTTGTCTTCCGGCGCGTCGCCAAGTGTCTAGCGAGAGCCACTTTGCCAAATGGGGCCTCGACACCGCATCGAGAAGTGACTAGCCTTGTGATGTGGTGGAGCGGTGGCTGTTGGGCTCACGCCTGTCGGGGGATAGCTTGTCATGTCTTGTGGAAGAGGAGTGCGCCTTGGGCCCCGACAATCGTTTGGGACGCGATTAGCGCGTCTTGGGCCCATCCTGGGCTGCTTGTGTAGGGCTTGTTGGTGTCTGGTTCCGGATACTTGCTTGGGTTGGTGGTTGCCTTCGAGGGGTTATGCTCTTAATGCCTGTGCATAAGTCAGGGGCACTCGGTAGCCCATTACTAGTGCACCAACACTAGGGGAGCTAGTTTACATGTTTAGGTCAATTGTGGTGATGCTGAATTTATAGTTATCCTTGGGGTACATGCTAGATCTTTAGAGGCTTCCTTTCTTCACACGGGTGAGTCTTGATGCACCCACTGTTGTCGGAGTTCGGGATTCGCGTTCGATAACTTCTCGAAGAACAAGGTTCGAACACTGGGGCTTGGCTTGCGACCGGCAACACAAAAACGAGCACAACATAGTTGGATGGCGAGCTCACTCCTCCTCACCGGAAACATCGAGGACATGGGAGCTACCCAGGTTCGGGCCGCCGGAGCATAAAATCCTACCCGTGCTTGTGTGTTTTCTTTCTTTGCAAAGAGAGAGCTTTTTTCTCTCATACACATGGGCTGGGAGTGAAAATGGGTTGATTCCCATAAAAAGAAGTTGTCTCCCTCCTCTTGTATTGCCTCATTCCTCTTCCCCAAAAACGTGAGCGCGAAATGGTGGCTACAACGTCGCAATTCAGAGGGGGACAAGGTTCTAGTCTTATCATGACAAAAGGTGGTCTTCGGCTGGCAAAGTAGTCTTCATGACGCGGTTGTGGACTCGATGATGACCTCCACCCTCCAGCGTTGATCCGTTGTGATCCTCTATCACCAAACTAGTTAGTTTTTCCCACCTGCTTCGGGAAGAGTAGCTAGCACCACCTGCGAATAACCAAAAGGGAAAAAAACATGTACATGCATGCTAGCACGACCTCTATCTCCTTTCTCCAAGAGGACACGTCATCCACGTGATGGTCATAGAACTCTGCGCTTGACATCGCACGACAAGCCTCACAAGGTTGCCTCACGGAAAGTGTATCACAAGGATTCTTGGTGTTCGAAGGCCTAAAGTGGGGCCACTCTCGAAGAAAGGGGGCCCGAGGCAATTCTGCTCAAAGCAAACGGGATGCGGCCAGCCCCTTTGGGCCGACCCACTTGGCTCCCTCCAGGCCGGTGGCAGACGTGCCACGATACCTCGGGTTCCACTGGGCAGACTGTATCCCCCGGGCGTGTGGCACACGCACCCGACTCGCTAGCGGCAAAATAGCACGGCCCCCTCGAACTACTGGGCTTGCAGACGAAGCATGGCCGGTGTAGTGTAGCAGAGCATGGCCTGATGGTACAATGCTTGGGAACCGCCACCCAGTAGTTAATGGCCCACGAGCATGAGCACGGTTGCATTACTGTCTCGCTGACTATAGTCTCCTTTGTTCTTCCTCTCCTCCCCACGCCTCAACCTCTATGGCCCCAGACAAGAAACCCGTAGATGCCTCCTCCTCCGCAAGAAAGAGCGCCCCGACGGAGGTGTTGGTCCCTGCCTTGCTGGTGCCGTAAAGTGAAAGTGACAATGGCTTGGCTAAGATGCGCCCTCTGCTAGTCTTCGAGCACTTCGAGGGAGGAGGAACCCAGATCTGGTCGGGCCTACGCCCAATGCGGGAGCTCTCGGGAACGATGGTGCCCATCATCACCCACTCACTTTATGTGGGGATGGTGCACCCTTCTCTAATTTTTTCCTCGTTGTACTAGGGCACTAGCGGATCCACGTTCTCCACCTCCAGCCCAACTCCATCCTCGTGCTCGCGCTCTTTGCGTACATCTGTGAGGCCTTCCTCGTAATAATGCCATTCGTGATGCTCTTCTAGTCCTTCTATAGCCTGTGGGTTTCTTCATGCAACCACTGCTCCGAGGCTTCTCCTTCCGCATCGATGATGAGATGCACAAGGTCTTTGCTGATCTGAAGATCCGAAAGAAGGTGGATACTTTCGGGTGTGCTGGGTCTACGTCGATGCCCTAAATCCAACCCTCTCCTTGAGGTTCCAACCACGACGGCTAAGAAGACCCCCCGTTGGGAGCACATGAAGCTCAACACCATATTCCTAAAGCCAATCCTCGCAAGGTTGGCGGCCCTGCGCGAGGTCTGGCTCACCGCACACATGGTCGTCAAGGAATTCTTCAGCAAGCGCATTGATACGTCTACAACGTATGTACTTTTCCAAACACTTTTGCTCTTGTTTTGGACTCTAATTTGCATGATTTGAATGGGATTAAACCGGACTTACGGTGTTTTCAACAGAACTACCTTGGTGTTATTTTTGAGCAGAAATAAAAGTTCTCAGAATTGGACAAAACTTTTCGTGAATTATTTCTGAGAGGAAAAAGTCCATTTCAAACCCTGAATTCATAAAGGTTCTGTGAATCAAACCCTCAAGTCCAAATCCCTGTTGTTTGCACCATAAACTATATGATCCCGGTCTAAATCGAACCCTGAGACACAAAAATGCTCACGGGAGAAATGTTAACAAGGATTCGGCTGGCTGATGGGCCAGGGAGCGTGTTGGATCGGCCCATTTCTTTTTTTTGGTTAGACTGCTAAAAAATGGCTGCCGCATGGTCTACAAAATAAAAAATTATATGTGGCTTTCAAAATATATTTAAATATTATAAAAATAGTACGTGGCATTTCAAAATATATTTAAATATTATAAAAATAGTACGTGGCCTTTCAAAATATATTTAAATATTATAAAAATAGTATGTGACATTTTCAAATATATTTAAATATTATAAAACTAGTATGTGGCATTTGAAAATATATTTAAATATTACAAAAATAGTACGTGGCATTTTAAAAAATATATAAATATTATAAAAATAGTATGTGGCATTTGGTGCTCATTCTATCTTCTAACGCACATAATTACATGCATGATCCAACGTACAATCTTTATTTCTAATAATAAAGAGGCTATCGCTTCCGTCGGAAAACCCACCGAGGTGATTTTATAAAAAAAGCCCTTACTGTTTATGACATTAAACTCGTAGTATATATTAAATATTTTGTAAAATACTCATATCTTTTAAACCGTAACTCCAAATTTAACATATTATACATGGAATTTGATTAGAAAAATATGTAGAATTTAAATATGATATTATTTTATCTGTTAAACGTTTAATAAAAATACTATCTAGGGTGCAATCTTAATAAAAAAAGTCATTATTCATCTTTCTTTCATACCGGTACTCATCCGGGTTGGGAATGAACACGTCAACAAAATCAGGATTAGAGATGAAACTGAAGGTCACTTGACTGATTCTTTGTGTGCCTTGTGGTATTTCTTTCTCCCGTTGCAACGCATGGGCCCTTTTGCTAGTAAGACCAAAAACGTTTCCGCGTTAATCCTGAGAAGATTCAGACAGTCCACCAGAGGCACAATACCACGAACAAACCGCTGGAACAAATTAAATCCAATTCAACTGAACTGGCGTATGCAACAAAAACCAAGCATCACATCGACCATCTGAAGTCGGAAGTACATGAATGTATGCGTCGCGGATGGTCAGCGCACCATGGAGATGGAGCCGTGCTTGATCAGGCTGTTGCTGAGTGACTTGGAGCGCTGCCTGGGGTACTGGCGCGCTTGATGTAGCCACTACTGTCGCGGTCGAAGAAGAGGAAGGCCTTGCGGAGGTGTTGGTCGTTGGAGAGGCGGTGCAGGTGGATGGTGATGGCGATGAACTCCGCATAGTCGAGGTAGCCGTCGCCGTCGACGTCGGCGGCCTCCATGAGCAGCTTGGATCCCACCTGGCGAGGCCGGCCTTGAACTCCTCCAGCGTGAACCGGCCGTTGTTGTCCGTGTCCATGAACGCGAACATCTCCTTGATCACCTACACCTCCTTCACCGACAGTTGCTCGGCGATCACCCGCGTTGCCTTCTTCTTGAAGCGGTTCATGACTGAGAACTACTTCAGCCTCGCCAGCACCACGTCCCCCAGCGGCACGTTCAACGCCTTCTTCGCGTCCTGCAGCTACAAGTGCGTTGCATGCACGTGTACGTACGCAGATTGATAGATTGTCGATCAGCGTATGTCCACTATTGATGATGATAGAGCTAGCATAGACGCCACTGACGTATGTTTGAGTTGAGATCACATGCATATGCATGCATGGTTACCGACCGAGCACTTGGCGGGCGGTGAGGCGCTTGCGGGGGTCCATGTCGAGCATCTGGCGGACGAGGCTCTTAGCGCTGTCGGAGATCCGGGGTCAGGGCTCACGGTCCAGGTCGAGCGTGCCGCGGAGGATGGAGCGCGCCACGACGGCCATCAGCGACCGAGTTGCATCTCGCCGGAGCACCGCCCGTTCCCTTCCAGGCCCGAACTCGTGCCCTCGTGCCATGCACTCCCTCCTCCCGCATCTTCCCCTCACCCCGTGATCTATTTCTCTTTCTCGTTGAACAGGAGATGCTTCGGACGCCATGTCCATAGTCCATTAGCTTCCCCGCCGATCTACAAGGACGTCGCTAGGATCCACTCTCTAGCGCTGGGAATGGACCCCTCGTGCCCAGGTCCATCCAGATCCGGCCAAACACCCACCGAATCTCGCCTCCACGCCATCTCTAGGTCGCCGGAATCTCCAAAATGGACCCCTCGCTGGGAATTTACCTTTCTCAAACATCTTGTGCACGGTATTCCGAGGATACTTTTGGCTATCTCAAGGTTGAGGTTTTTCATAGGGATTTCAAGTAGATGACGGGATTTTCGTGGTTGACGTTTTTCACCCAGCTTGTGGCTAGTTTGTGATGGATAAGTTAGAGCACCCTTGGAGGGTTCAATATTTCTGAGAGCTGTCCCCGCAGTTATGTGGAAACTTGCAAACTTTGTTTAACGCCGAGTCATAGCAACATTGAAGTAAACTTAAATTAAAATATGCCAATTGTGTGTGTAACCGTGGTTGTCTCTACTCGTGAGTTCTCAATCTGAGAGAGGACAATGTGGGGTTATGTTTGACCCATAAGTAGGTGTTCACGATTACTTCTTGATCATTATCAGTTCGTGTCCATTTATGCGTAGAACACCCCCCTCTTTCTCTTTTGCTCGTAAGTTAGCCACTGAAATAAATGGTTAGAGCTTGCTGCAGCCTCACCACTTAACCATGACTCACCCATTAAGCTTTGCTAGTACTGATACCTTTGGAAATGAGATTGCTGAGTCCATGTGGCTAACAAATTACTACAACAACAGTTGCAGGTACATGTAAAGCGATACTTTGACGTGAGTGCGATGATTCTTCTATATGGAGTTCCTTCTTCTTCTACTTCATCGATCTAGGATGGGTTCGAGGCCGACAGCCTGGGATAGCAAGGATGGACATCGTTTTTATCATTTGATTTCGTCCGTAGTGACATGCTTCTCTTCTGAGTGGTGACTGAATCTATGTTTGTAATGAAATGATCATGATTAGCTTGTGGCGAGTGTCAGCCAATTCCATATACTCATCTCTTATTTACATGTACTTGTAACGATATCCATTCTTGCGAGATGGTGAGATGCGCTTCTATCCATATCGAGGCCCTCGTGCCAAAATTAGGATATGATCACATCATGGGTGTTACAAGTTGGTGTTAGAGCGAGGTTATTTAGTTATGAATTTGGCACACCACTTATTCTTCTTGAACAGATTGAAGAGAGATATCAAATTCTCAGTTCCAAGTTGTTTATATTTTCTTTTCTGGAGTTCCAAGCTTTTCTCAATTATCTCTTTGCAAAGTTGCTTCTAAATCCTTCAAAGGTAAATATTATTCTTTTCAACCTTCAATTCTTTTTTTCATTCTTTTGTATATGGAGGTTCTTCATGGTGGTTTTATCAAGAGTTTTATTCATTCTCAAGTGTTCTTCAAGATTCTTGTTGGAGGATCTCAAGTATTCATTGACTTCTAAAGTGTTATTCTTTCTCCTTTATCTCTTGAGATGGTGTTATAGCATTCTTGATTCATGAGGAGTCTAGAAGAGAATTTATGAAGAATGAGATATATAAACCAATCATTTCTTCCATCAAGCTATTTTCGATTGGATTTCACGTAAAGCATTTCCTAAGTATTGTTTCCATCATGGTGCTTGTCAATCATCCATGTCCTTGATGCATCCTCTTAGTGAAAGGAGTGTTTCATCTCTTCTTGCTCGCAAGCAATCTCTATTTCTTTTAGTGGGCTGTTGTCACCTCATAATTTTGAGATGTTTTCCATAAGTCCACAACAAGCTTATTATATTTGTGTTGATTTTCCAACAACTCCGTTCAATCCTTATTGTACGAATGCTCATCAAATTCAATGGTGGTACAAGTTCTCATTTTTCCCGGTCGTTTCTCTCCAAAGATATAGGATCTATTCTTTTGTGCTGGAGGCGTTGTGATGTTGCTCTCATCGAATCATCATTTCATGTTAGCAAGATCATGTTCTTTCCTTTCTTATCAATTAACCGTAGTGTTGTGATATCTTTTGAATTTCTTTACATCTTATCAAGTCTTGCTTCTCTTTTCTACCCGAGTACTGACCAAATTCTTTCTCTATTGTTCCTTGTCTATCTCGTTTCAACTTGTATGGTTTCAAATTATTCCTTGTTCCTCGTGCCATTGTTCATGTCTTTGGAACTTTCAAGATTCATTGGGTTCACTCTTGTCAAAGAAGCAAGTAAGTTTTACATCTCCATTTCATCTTTCTCTCTTCTTGTTTTAAGATCTCGGGTCGAGATCTCTTTTTAGTGGAGGAGAGTTGTAACAGCCCAGACCGACGCTCTAGATTCCTTCCAGTTATTTTGAGTTTTCATTATGTGTACCATTTGTTTGTCACATTCGTCACCGCATCATCCGCATCATTCGCATCTCATTGAAACTTTGCCGCCATTTTTTTCAAAACTGGCATCCATTGTTAGTTGTTGGTTCTCTTCGTTCTTGCCATTGACCATTTGGAGACAAAACACACACACACACACACACACCCGTGACATCGTTAAAATATTGTTTTTAAAAGTGTTTATCACACATTCTCGGAATAGGTCGAAAGTTGGCGTGTTATCTTATTTCAGTGTAGGTAGACTGCCTACAAAATTTCGAAAATTTGGAGTTCGTTTGATAACACTGCCATTGCACATATAGCGAGTTAATTTGTGAGACGTTTTGGTGTTTTGAAACTTTGTCGTTGGGCCAGAAACCTTGATCTCGTCTTAGATCAAACACTTATACACAACCCACCTTCCCCAGCCTAGCCTACCGCCCCGTTTTGGACCGTCCGATCGTGAACAAACGGTTCAAAAACAGGTTAAAACACCCTAACTAACCTCCCTCCTATAAATAGACAATATGCCACCCACACTCCACCACCGCCACCATGCATGCCTTCCTAACGTCCACCGCACACGCCCGCCCGAGCCCATCGCAGGACGCCCCGGCCTGAACCGTACCGCCCTTGCCCAAGCTCCCCGGATCCGCAACCGTCCACACACGTTGCTGCCCGAGCACTCGTTGCTCTCGAGTGCTCCTCACATCTCCAGCACCGCCACCGGTGCCCCGTGCACTACTCATCCCCAACCACTGTCGGCGACCGAGCCGCAGCTCGGTGGAGCGCCACCCGTCTCCGTCCAATCCTCTAACCGTGCCCTCGTGCCATGCTCTCCCTCCTCCCACATCTTTCCCTCACCTCGTGGTCTCTCTCATCTTCTGGTTGAACAGGAGATGGTCCCGTCGCCATGGATGCAGTCCATCAGCTTCCTCGCTAATCTGCAATGACATCGCTATTATCCACCCTCCAGTGCCGGGAATGGAACCCTCGTAGCCCGATCCATCCAGATTTGGCCGGACCCCCGTCGATCTTGCCTCCATGTCATCCCATGGTCGTCGGAATCCCCCCCAATGTTGCCATGGCCTCGTGCGCGGCAAGCGCCAGTTGGGCCGGTACCTAGCCTAACTGCGTTGGTCTACCAAGGCCGGGGCCTATTAGCAGCCATTCCACCGTGTCGCCTTCGTGTGGGCCTCACCTCGCCCGGTCCAGCCGCATTACCGACAGCTTCTGACACAAGCTAAGCTTCGCCCGGGCTAAACCCCGCCCGTGAGCGATGTTTGTTATCCTACGCCGAGTTCCCTGTTACAGATTAGGCCCATAGTCATTTTTTACCTTGTCTAACGAATTTGTTTATTTATCCACGAATTAGCAGATTTAAAATAAAACCTTTAGTTCATGCATTTAATATCTCACAAACCATGCATCATATGTAAAAAAACTTATATATGTAAAATGCTCAAAATTTTGTGTAGATTAATAATTTCGAACTTTCATCTGTGTTAAAAATATTTTAAATGTTGTTTGCACGAAATTTGCGTAGATGTCATAATCTTGCATAATTGTTGTGTTAATTGTTTTCAAAGTAATACCCACATGTTATATATGATTTTGTGGTAGAAAAATGTATAGAATCTATGTGTGCCAATGTGTGCCATTAGTTTTGTCATTTGAGCAAGTTTATGTGCATGTTATTTTTGCTGGGATGCCCTTTTGTTATTTTTGTGTCATTTAATCCTTGCATCATATAAATTATTGTTGAACATGAGATGTGCCCTTTGTGATGTGTACTAGCGCTGGTATTTTTGTTTGCCATGAAAACCATGTTAAAAATGCTGAACTTGCTGGTTGTTTAGCTTGCATGAAGTCATGTTAAAATGATTTATTTCAATAACTAAATAACTGTGGCTCCGATTTTAATAAAATTTATATGGAAAATGTTCTAACCTTTGTGCTCTACAAGATTATGGATTTGCATGCATAATAGGTTGCATATACATGCTCAAATATCTAGTGCAATTGATTCATGAATACGACTAAACTATTAATTATTCAATCTTGCATGGATGATTGCAACTAATTCGTAGGTCTTTTGCATGTGATGACTTCGAGGGATTGTCATATGTGATGTCTACTTTGATACCATGCCTCTTGGTGCCATGTAAATTATCATTAACATGTTCATTTATTGCCCCAAGGTGTTGTCACGTTAAAACTGCTAATCTATTTTCATAAAGTTCCATTTTGTGAAACTCGAATTAAGCAAATTGTGTCTCTTTTGAATGTGTGCAATGGAGTGGTTTAAAGTATACTATGTCTAGTTGTTGTTAGTAGGGTTACCAATTCTTGTACGTCATGCTTAGATGTATTTTTCATCATGTGTACATGCCATGAAAATGTTGTTGTATGTAGGGTCAAAATGACATGTTGTGTTGATGCTAGCTATGATTGTGTGCATAATTAGACCTTACTAGTATGGAATGAAATGAAGTAAATCATGCCTACTACCATGAGGTAAATTTTCCTGCCATTATATGACCTGTAGCATGTGTTTTTATTGTTGCCAATATGCCTTCATTGTAAAACTATTTTGTTAAAAACTGTTATTTTCATGAAGTGTGAAACTTTGTTCAAGTAGCCATATTGTGAGCTCATTTCCTAGTGATCCATGCTTCTATTCTATTATTGTTATGGGTTGAATTGTTGTGCATCACGTCAACTACTACCTCATGTCTTTTTTGTGCATTTTAGATTGTTGTAGCTTGTTGTATTGATGTGTTCAAAATGCCATGTTGCTCTTTTGGGCAGATTATCACTATATCTTGTATTGGTTGTATTTGTTGAACTATGGATCTGTTTTGCACACGCAATAGATGAAACTTTATTAGAATCTCATGTGGATTCATACTATCTTTCTACATCAATGATTTGGAATGTTTGTGGTTGTCTTTTGTTTACATTTTGTATTCATGGCATATTATCTTGTGTTGGTCATATCTTTTAGAAAGTAACTCCCGTTTGGATGATCCATTGATGTAAATCGACTAGAATAACAAGTAGAATCACATGGTGTGTCGGGACCCCGATCCTAAGCTATAGGAATCCAGCCTGTAACACATCGCATCTCTTTGCGGTCTCACGCACAGTTATCCCCACGGCTGCAGCCTTACCTTAGCCGGGACCGTTTGTGCCTTTTGACTCACGTATGCAATTGTGTTGCTAGCAATCCAATGTCAAAGAACCCGGATCGACATGTCTAGTCATAAACTCAAGCGGCAGTTCCGTACACGGACAGACATACATGACCCAGCAAAGCAGGTGTCGATCATCAGCGAATGTAGACGAGTCGTAGCAAGCTACAAGGACTCCTTTACAACGTGTGAAATTTCCCAAAGGGACACACACAACAACTAAGAAGGACACATGCCGGTCAACCAATGTGTCCGGAGCAGTAGCGAACTACCATGGCTCGATGGAATCACAAAGGGGCATTTCCCCGTAAGGAGTGCTACTAAGGCATATGACTAGGTATTCAAACCCCATACATATCAAGTACAACACACGTATGCATGGCATACCGATATGTATAGATACATCGATGGCATCACAACATAACCATAAACATACAAACTTTATTTAGAAGGACCGGAAGAGCCTCACACATAATATTACACAGATAGGGGTCTCATGACCCATCATCACAAGTCATACACACAAGTCTTACAAGCCAGCGGAAGATTAAATATGTTTGAGTACAGACAGATGGAAAGATAAAGGCACCTGGCCAGACTATCTACAGACCCAACCTAGGGCCAGATCGTAGCTGGGACACCAGCTACTCGTCGTCGTCAACGTCTAGGTAGAACCCTCCATTAGGGTCATTAACAACCTCTGCATTATTAAGCAAACGTGAGTACAAAAGTACTCAGCAAGACTTTAGGATAATCTATCTACTCATGCAATGTATCAACAGGGAGTTGTGGGATTTCATGCAGAAAGCCAGCATTTGACTCTTGGCTAGACAACTTGCATTTTTAAATAGTTTTGACAACTATGCTTTCACGCACACGAGTCCACTAACACCACAACAAAACTCCATCATGGAATCATTCCGTCTCCCTACGGAAATGCCATCCACGACACTCACACTTATCTTGACAATTTTATGAGTAACCATTATAGTTATCTATGAACAACATATGTTTCCAAGTAGTCCATATCCGCGGACGTGACTATTCGAATAGATCATAAACCTACAGGGGTGTACTCCTTCACACACGCTCTCGCCACTTATCGCTATGGGCACGTCGTGCACCTCGGCAACCTTCAAGCGGACGCCCAGCGAGGGAGTCGACCACGACCGTTAACCATGCTAATACCTAGTCCAGGTTTATCGCCTATCTGAGGGTATCCCGCACGGATGTCCGGCCGAGGTTTCTGCCACGACCCCAAACGATGTGCGCAGGGTTCCCAAGCCCACCATCTGGGTGCCACTTGGTACACCGTGCCACTGCCTACCGCATCATAGCCCACCTCCAAGGTCAGCGCTACGCACGACCTCTAGCATGACTATAAACACCAGAAACTACTTGCAACTCCTGGACCGAGTACTAAGCGATTAATAAGTCGAGAGGGTCAATTAAGATCCCAACATGTGGTAGTATCTAGTCTTGGATTACATACACGGAACTCAGTTCCTAAGGACGGTTACAATGAAACAACCCGCCATGTACTCCTACATAGCCTTTCACTGGTACCTTTACCAAATCAGATTCAACACACAACCATTATTAACTGAACAGATTCTCACGATTATGTTCATCACCCAGATGACAGACCATACACAACTCTAAGCATAGCATGCATAGTAGGATATGGCACATCAAGGTTCAAGCATCTACCAGGTATGCTAGGTTGCAAGGTTCACCTATTTACGGTGACAAGGACAGGTAATGCAAAGGAAGTGGGTTCAACTATCATGGTAAAAGCATTGAAAGCATTTTGACCTAATGCAAGAAGTAAGAGCAGGAGCGAGAACATGGGATTTATCGGGATGATCAAAATGGTTGCTTGCCTTGTTGCTCAACAGAGGGGTGATATCTCTCAGTCGGATAATCAGATCTATCCGGAGGTGCGGAGCCTACCTAAATAACAACAATCAATCAATATCAAACATATGCAACAAAATGATCCATGAAATGCAATGTAGGATGGTTTAAGATGACTAGCAGAACCCTTCGGGGTGATCTTGATTTGAAACCATAATTCAAATATCATTTGAATTATAATTTATCAAATTCTTTTAATTGATTTGACCTCATGCTGTTTCATAACTTTGTTTTTCATGCAAGAAAATAGCACCATTGGATTCCTTTAATTTTTCTAATCATTTTACATATATTATTTGTCAAAAGTTATATTCAATTTTCTATGAATTTCCAAAGTTTTGGACTTATTCTGGAATTGTTTTTAAATAGAAAAGGTTTTATTGCATCAGCATGACATCACCAGGTCAATCTCGCTGTTGAAAGTCAAACCTGACCAGTGGGACCCACTAGTCAGTGACTCTGGCCAGGTTTTAGTTAAATTTAAACTTAATTAGCTAATTAACAGGGTTGGACCCACATGTCAGTGTCTGGTTAGGTTTTAAAATAATCTTTATTTTTATTAGACTAATTCTAATTAGCCTAGGGGCTGGTCATACCTACCAGTGACTCGGGGGAGTCAGATCCACCGGCGGCGAGGTCGATCTCGCCGGCGGTGAGCCTCCGACAGCACCAGAGACGGCGGAGGGCTTCGGGAATTCGATTCCGGCGACCATTTGCACGGCAAAGAACACCAAACGAACCAACACTCAGCCGCAGTTCCATTCCTGCAAAGAACCGAGGCTAATATGGCCGGAGATGACGCCGACGACGAGCTCGGGGGCTGCCGGAGCTCGAGATTTGTCGGGATCGATGAAACCAAAGGCAAATCGAGCGGGGATTAGCTCCTAGAGCACCTACGCAACATGCTGAAGGTTTTGGTGGCCTTAGAACAACTAGCCGTTCATCGGAGAGCTACCGGCGACGAGCTCCCACGATGGATCTCGTCGGGCTCTGGTGGAATCCGGTGAAAGAGGAAGGAATCGAGGGGGAAAACTTGGGGGAAAGATTCCTGAGATCACGAGGAGTGCATAGGTGACGAGAGTGGGCTCAGGGATGGCCTGAAGAGGGATGACGACGGCGGCGAGCTCCAGTGACCCGAGGAGGAAGATGGTGGCGTCACGACGTTTCAGAGCTTCTCGGCGTCGAGCGACTGGCTTAGGAGCTTCAGGGAGCTTCGGCGGAGCTGTTGCGCGGATCAGGAGAGATGAAGAGAGGCTGGAGCGACTGCTAGCTCAAGCTCGAGCTCGCGGTTATGGCGTCCGAGAGGGGGAGAGAGCAGGGGCGAATAGAGAGGGGGAGAGCTCGGGGATGGAGCGCAGGGATTTTATCCCTCCCCTCTAGCGCATCAGGGTGAAGCAGGGGAGCACACAGCTGTGTGGGCGTGCCGGGGAACACGGCGGTCACCTCCTGCTCCGACTGGCGAAGGAGGAAGACGACACGCGTGGAGATGGGTTGGGCCTCAGGTGAGCGACACGTAAGTGTTTTCCCATTTTTCTTCTTTTCTGTTTCTGTTTATTGTTTCTGATATTTGTTTCATTTATTTTTGGCTCCAAACTATTCCTAAAAATAGTATGAAAAATACCAAAGTGTTAGTTGGAATATTTCCAACCACTCATAATGTTTTCAACATTTTTGGAAACTTTAAAATATTTGAAACCAAATATATATTTGATTTGAGTGACTTTCAAATTTGAAATAAAATGCCAAAAGTAGTTTGAAAATAGGTTTCACCCGTGATATCTTGTTTTCTACATTTATCACAAAAGGTGAACTTTTATAATAGCCATTTTGGGTTCATTGATTTTGGAAATAGTTGGATTTCTTTTGGATAAGGAGTGGCTAGGGTTTTTCTTTGGATTTCACCACTTCTTTTGAGTTTATTTCCATTTCTTGAATGCAATGAAAGAAGACATGAGCACAAGTTGCTAAACCCTAAGTAGGTAATTCCAGGGATGTGACATGGTGAAATCTGTTTCCTTGATTAATAAATATAAATATCTTTAAATCGGATATGGGCCAATTTTGAAATTAACATATGGGGTCTCTTCGGAAATACTATAAGTTGTATTCGACCACATTTAAAATGCCTTGATAGTATAGTTTATTTATGCTTCACCTCTTTCCATGTTCGACAACGTTTAACATTGTCGTGTACCTGAATTGGAGTGAACTAAGTAATTCAAATGTGGAGTTTCGTCAATATGCTACTCGTTGCATATTGAACTTCACTTAATACCGCTTGCTTAGCCCTTCTTATAGTGTTCCCAGTTGCAGGTGCAAGTTGCTTTCCATATGGCAACATGTATTCCTTGATATATCACAATATTATTCCTATTTAATTTAATGCACCTATATACTTGGTAAAAGGTGGAAGTCTTGGTCTTTTGGCTTGGTGTTTTGTTCCACCTTTGCCGACGTAGTTACTTGTGTACTGGAGTTATGATCCATATTGAGCACTCCTAACATGCTAGGGGTTGTTATGGGAACCCCCTTGATTCTCATTTTAGGATAAAAATCTTCTCGCAAGGCCCAACATTGGTACTATATTTACCCCACATAATAATACTGAACATCTTCAGTAATGCATAGGTAGTTAGCGCTACACATGGATTAATTCAACATAATACAGGAATGGCCAGTGTTGATTGTGTTGGTCCTAAATAGAGCCACTTGTGGGTCCACCCCGGGGCAACTCGAGGGATTTCTATTAGGACATCATATGTAGTGCTCATCCAGTCGTGTCCTGAGAACGAGATACGCGACTCCTATCGGGTTTGTCGACACGTCGGGCGATCTTGTTTGATTTTTTACCTTTCTCGAACGTCTTGGGAACGAGATTCCAAGGATACTTTGGGCTATCTCGAGGTTGTGGTTTTCCATAGGGATGCTAAGGAGACTACTGGTTTTTCATAGTTCAGGTTTTCCACGCAAGTTGTGGCTAGTTTATGATGGATGAGTTGGAGCACCCTTGCAGGATAAAATATTCTTGAGAGCCATGTTCGCGGTTATGTGGCAACTTGGAAACTTTGTTTAACACCCTGCCATTGAAATTTGAAGTAAACCTAAATTAAAATATGCCAACTGTGTGCGTAACTGTGATTCTATCTACTCATGACTTCTCAATCTGAGAGAGGACACAGTGGGGTTAAGTTTGACTCATAAGTAGGTGTTCATGATCACTTCTTGATCATTATTAGTTCACGTCCGTTTATGTGTAGAACACTCGCCTCTTATTCTTGTATTCGTAAGTTAGCTACTCAAATAAATGCTTAGAGCTTGCTGCAGCCACACCACTTAACCATGCCTCACCCATTAAGCTATGCTAGTCTTGACACCTTTGTAAATGAGATTGTTGAGTCCCTATGGCTCACCGATTACTACTACAATAGTTGCAGGTACAGGTAAAGCGATACTTTGACGTGATAGCGATCATTTTTCTATTTGGAGTTTCTTCTTCTTCATCGATCTAGAATGGGTTCCAGGACGGCAGCCTCGGATCGCAAGGATGGACGTCGTTTTTATCGTTTGATTTCATCCATAGTGGGACCTTGCTCTTTTGAATGGTGAGTAAATGTATGTTTGTATAGAGATGATCATGATTAGCTTGTGGTGACTGTAAGCCACTTCCATATACTCATCTCTTCTTTACATGTACTTCTAATGATACCTAGTGACGAAATGACGAGGCCTTCCTGCCAAAATAAGGATAGGATTGTATCTTGTGCGTTACACGGAGCCACCGCCACCTCATGTTTTCCCCACGAGGGCTGATCTAGAGTCCGTTTGGGGCTCCAGAGAGGAGGATTCGTCGCCATCGTCATCATCGACTCTTTGCCATCAAGAATTCCATGATGCTCACCACTTGGTGTGAGTAATTCCTTAGTAGGCCAGTTGGATGGTGATGAGGTTCGGATGAGATTGGTCGTGTAATCGAGTAAATTTTGATAGGGCTTAATCCCTAGTATCGGCTATGTTCTGAGATTGATGTTGCTTTGACTTTTCTATGCATAATGCTTGTCACTAGGTACCCAGTGCCATGATTTGATATCTAAACTTACTATGTTCTCTCTCAATATGAAAAGTATTTCGATCCTATCTTGCAAGTTGTATGCACCTATTATGTGTCTTGATCCGCATACCCGAAGTATTCTTTCCAGTGATTGTTGTAGTTTGAGGAGCTAATGTATTAATTATGTGTTAATGCTTTGTTCAGGTTCTCTATTAAAAGGAGGCCCTAATATCCCTAAGTTGACAATAGGACCTCACTTCCACGGGAGGGTAGGACAAAATATGTCATGCAAGTTCTTATCGCAAGCCTACATAATATTGATGAATTGGAGCTAATTCTATGTCACTCTAGTATGTAACTATTACATGATTGATGGCATCCATATATTTCCATCGCTGATCCATGTGCCTATGCTTTACAAATACTGAATCTTGCTAGTCAATTGCTACTATTATTGTTGTTACCGATATTGCTGCTACATTGTTAGCGCTACTACTATTATTTGCCCTGCTGCTAAATATTTTTCTACAGAGAGATATCCCAGGTGCGGTCGAATTGACAACTCAACTCCCAATACTGATGAATATTCTTTGACTCCCTTGTGTCGAATCAATAGGGTGAAATACTACCCGTGAAGAGTATCACAATCCCCTATACTTGTGGGTTATCAAGACCTTTTTCTCGCACCATTGTCGGGGAGCATAACTGTATTTATTGTGTTAACTTGAGGATATCTAGTCGCTACTATGAAGAATATAAAAGATACTTGAAGTAAGATCATATCCTCCCACACGAGAGGAGGTAAGGAATTGTCATCTAGCTCTGCTTTTGATTCACCTACTGTTTTGAATCAGCTTGTTACACCACCGCCCGTTACTCGTCCTGATATGTCACATGAACTTGATGATGTTACTTCTGAAATTAATGATGCCAATATTGCTACACATGCTGAAACTCTGCCACTGAATTAATTACTTGATTCCCATCTCGCTAAAGCTAGAGAACTTGAAAATGTTGAAACTGATGAAGATTTTTAATCACTTGTTACTCCTTGCTCTATTAATAGATATGAATTTCCTTATGTACCTGAAGGTTATGTTATTGATGGGGAAGAAGCTAGGGACTTTCTTGCTTGTGAAGATAGGAATGATTTGAAGAAAATACTATGCAAACTAAAAAAAAATCTATGATGGAGAAAATGAAACATTATCCTAAATTTTCCACTTCTCCTATATTTGTCACTTATAAGGACTATGAATTCTCTATAAACCCTGAACTGATTCCTATACTTGAGTCTGATCCTTTCCATGGTTATGAAAATGAAACTGTTGTCGAGCATCTCATGAAGCTGAATGATATTGCTGCTCTTTTTACTAATGATGAAAAGATACATTACTATTATATCCTTAAACTTTTTTACTTTCTCGCTAAAAGGAAAGGCAAAAGAATAGTTCCTCTCTCTCGCTCCTAGTCTGATCCTTTTCCTCTTCATAAGAAAA
This sequence comes from Hordeum vulgare subsp. vulgare, assembly GCF_904849725.1. Classification (NCBI taxonomy): domain Eukaryota; kingdom Viridiplantae; phylum Streptophyta; class Magnoliopsida; order Poales; family Poaceae; genus Hordeum; species Hordeum vulgare. The sequence goes on from NC_058522.1 coordinate 225,226,550, forward strand.
AAATTGCCTTACAACAAATATTTAATTTTGTGCAAATTGAAGAAGGGAATCTCCCTAAAACTTGGGGAAGGATTCTCCAGTTACTTCGCGCTTCGTGTGATCATCCTCTTAAGAAAAATGAAATTCTTGACATATTTTATAATGGGCTAACTGATCCTTCTAGGTACTTCCTAGATAGTTGTGTTGGTTGTGTTTTGAGGGAGAGAACCGTTGGAGAAGGTGAATAATTATTGTATAACATATTGCAAAATGCCGATGATTGAACTCTTCCCGGACCACCTCCGGAACCTATTCAATAGAAGAGAGGTATTATATTACTTAGCCCTGAAGATATGCAGGAAGAAAGAAAGATCTATGAAAGATAAAGGTATTAAAATTTGAGATGTTAGGGATTTACCACCTATCGAAGAAATTCATGGACTTGATATCCCGACACATGTAGTAGAGGTAAATTCTCTCTGTTCCTTTAATGAAAGTGATGTACCTCACACTTAGAATCCTAGCCAATGCATGGATGAATTTCATAATTACATTGTTAAGAAAAAGCATTTCAATAATTATGTCAAAGATCAATTAAGATGTAATGCCATGATGATACACCACTTAAGTGACTTCATGTTTATAATTGCAAATGATGTGAAAGGTGTAGGTAAATATGCATCTATGGTTCACACCCAACTAGACCAAGTTTCTAAGTCACAAAATGATTTGCTTGCTGAAATGAATAATAATATGAATGATCATGATGCTAGAGTAATGACTAGAGCAGGCACAATGACTCAGGAACCTCTTTATCCTAAGGGTCATCCTAAAAGAATAGAACATGATTCTCAAAGAATTAATGGTGATAAACCTATCACTTGTAAGAAGAAGTAGAAAAAGAAAAATGTTAGGACTTTGCATGCTCCTAGTGAACCTGATATTGAAAAACCTGTTGAGAATCATAATTATGTTTCTATTTCTGATGTTGAGATACAATCTGGTAGTGAACATAAACGTGGTGATAATGATAATGATAATAATGATCTTCACGTAGAAGATCCACCACATAGTAATAAGGAACCCAATAATGATGTGGAAATAGAACGTCCTGAAAATCTTGATAACTCACACACTAAGAATAAATGTTATGACAAAAGAGACTTTGTTGCTAGAAAGCATGGGAAAGAAAGAGAGCCATAGGTTCAGAAAACCCATGCCTTCCCTCGTAAGCCTTCTAAAGGTAAGGACGAGAAAGAATTTGAGCGTTTTGCTGAAATGATTAGACCTATATTTTTGTGCACTCGCTTGATTGATATATTGAAAATGCCTCTGTATGCTAAGTATATGAAGGATATTATTACCAATGAAAGAAAAATACCTGAAACAGAAATTGTTACTATGCTTGCTAATTATTCTTTTGATGGTAGAGTACCAAAGAAGTTAAGAGATGCTGGCATACCCATTATACCTTGCTCTATTAAAAGAAACTATGTCAAAACTGCTCTATGTGATTTGAGTAAGCTTACGCCCACTGGGATATATTTTCAAATGGGTAATAAATCCACTCCTTTACCTATTGAAATTTTTGAGGATGTTTCCACTGTGGTTGCAAATGTTACTATCTTAACATACTTTGTTATTCTTGGTATGCCCGAAGACGACAATATGTCGATCATCCTTGGTAGACCTTTTCTAAATACTGCAGGGGCTGTTATTGATTGCAACAAAAGCACGGTTACTTTTTATGTCAATGGCAAACAACATACCGTGCATTTTCCAAAGCAGCAAACTATGGTTAATAATATTAATGTCAACGAGCCTGTTGCCACGGTTATCGTTTTGAAATTTTAAAATCCCTCTACCCACTACCAAGAAAAGCTAATACAATCTTATTTTTGGGGAGATGGAAATCCCCATTGAAGTAACCTACTTATATATGAAAATTCGTGAGTTTCATGTGAGTTGGAAACAGTCGTTAATAAGACTTGATCAACCTTATTACTGGATCCTTTTTGAAAGACACGTGATTGATGAATTGAGTATTCAGAACTCTCAGTATCACAAGTTTATTCTATGTTTTCCTAGCTAAGAAAAATAGAACGCCATGACTATCTAGTTTTGTAAGTTTCTAGTGCAATAGAAAATGACACAATAATAAAAAGCCTCAGATTGCCACAAAATCTTAACATGATTTTTTGCAATATTGAAGTATTTTGGGCATAAAAATTGCAGCAGGGAGGTGCACCTATGGGCGACAAGCAAAGAGGGCATGACCACAACCCCTGGCCGCGCCCTGAGGGCTTGTGGGCATCATAGTGTTTAGCATACAAATCTAAATGAACCATGGAAACATCACGCATATTACCGAAGTAGAAATCTTCCACGAAGGAATTAGTATGGAGATAGTATTGGTCACACTAATCTACGAGGAAGTTTGTTAACCCGACATTTGCAACGAATTCATGAACTCTTGATGGAAACTCGGCTCGCTCATTGTCGGGGGGATAACCCCGGGGTAGGCTCATCAAGCCTATTCCCTCATTTCCGGCCCAATGGACACGAACGTATGAAGTTTCCCAACGCCCAAGTCTTCTGGCCGGCTAGGTATCACCTGCCGGCAGGACGACGAGGCGGCCACCTTTCTGGTCGGCCAGGCAACCCCTGCCGGCGAGTATCCAGGCGGCCTCCCCTTCAGAGCCGGCCTGGTCCCGCCAGCCGGACTGAGGAGGAGGCGGCCACGTTCAAGCCGGCTGACCAAGCAGGCTAGCCGGCCGAGAATCACAAGTCACATCAGATCGTAGGTCAGGAAGAGACCTCTCGATTAAAGGTAGCTACGTGTCAGCAAAGGTACAGGATCAGGGTGCCCGACAGGTACGAGCGTCGGCGGCCACGCCGCTGACCTACCCCGGCTCTGATCCATCACCTAGCATAGTGTTAGACCGTCACACTCCCACTCCATTACTGCACTCGGCATGGGGAATAGTGGAGGCGGTCGTACTACCTGCCCATGAAGAATCTCGCGGGGTGACCCTTGACGTACAACGTGTGCTCGGTGTCAGCCTTACGCTAGAGCCCCATTGGCTAGCCGGCGGGTCCCACATGCAATCGGGACCATGCAGCTGGCGGGCCCCTCATCGACAAGACAAGACCCTTGTGGGCCCCTGGCCAGCCAGCAAAGCAGCCAGCCCGGTCCCATGCTTGTACGCTTTATCCATATTGTAGGCCGACGAGTTCGTCTACAAAACCCCCCGGTTGCCCCCCATGCAAGGGGGCCGATCATTCACCAGTCATTCAACACCACACACTCACCAACCACAGAGAGAGAGGTAGAGACGAGCCGGCTACTCCCCTCTTCCTCCTCCCAACACAGATCCAGGAGCGACATTGTACTCTGTTCCCATACATCAAACACTCCGACAGGATTAGGGGTATTATCCGAACGGAGAGCCCTGAACCTGGGTACATCGTGCGTCCCATGCGTGTACCAACCTTGTTCCCAGCGCCCACCTTTGTCCCTTCGGTTCTCACCGACTTTACCCTACCTATGGCATATGTTGTGAGTATTCACCGACATTTGGCGCACACCGTGGGGCCGATCGCGGCATCGGCTGGCTTTACGCGCTGGGCGGGGCCCCGCACCTACACCACCGGATGCATCGCGTCCGGATCAGTTTGGATGCCCGTGGAACCCTCTTTCGATTAGGCAACACCCATGATGATCGACGTCCCCGTCCGCCATGCGGATTCGGACGAAGATTCTGATGACGAGGCCCTCCCTAGCTCGTCGTCGCTGCTATGGAGAACCTCAGCGTTCTCATCAGCGACCTTCGCCTCAACGACGGCCCGCGCTACTTTGGCGAGGACTTCGATGTTGAGGCGCTCTGCGCCGGCTTCAGCAGGCTCTCTATCGCTTTGATGCCTGTCCATGACGTTTACCCTAGTAATGTCCTCATCTTTGACGGCCCTCCGCCGTCTGTGGGGTTCTTCATCCCATACCACGTTGCTGCCGTCTCCAACACCGTGGAGGTGATGGTTATCGGCGCTGGCACCAGCACGGCTCCCGGCAAGGCCTCCATAGGCGCTGGCGAGCCTGCTGCAGCCCTACTGATACTCTTCGGGAAGCCATCACCGGCCTGAAGACACCTGTCACCACTTCCGTCGACCCTGCTCACGCTCGGGCCTCGCTGGAGGAGGCCTGCAAGCGCATCCTGGAGGAGGGCATTGCCGTAGCATCGGCGAAACGTCAGTTGGAGGCCATGCGGCGCGAGTATAACTCTGCATATGGTCTCACTCCGATTTCCCAGGCCCCTAGCGGGCTTGGATCGGTCTGCATCCGCTGCCGGTTCATCGGCGAAGTTCTAGGCGGTGATCTGCCCCCCTACAAAACTCCTGTGGCCAACATGCGAGCGGCGCAGGCAGCCATGGAGGAGATGGCAAGCCTGGAAGGCGAGTAGAGCGCCTTCCAGGAGAAGCGTGTCAAGGATCTCCTTGACGCCGCCAACCAGCAACACGCTCGGTTTAACCCTGGTCAGGCTTAATCGGAGTCCCCGGGACCGAACTCGGGGGCTCGCCGCAACCCTAGCGGCCAGCACCACGCAGAAGGATCTTCCTCGCATGGCCCTAACGACTGGAGGGGCGAGGGAAGCCAAGACCGGCGCTCCCAGCGCCAGAGCGAGCACACTTCGGGCTTGCGTCGCGGTGGTGACGAGGGCAATTCGAAGTGTGGGGCTATTCCCCCGCGAAGAACTCATGCCTCTGGCTCCCGAGGCGCCTCCCCTCTCGCCACCGGGGCTGGCGCCCACGACACCCAGGATGAGTGGGACGCCCGCTGGCGTATCGTCGTCCTGGCCAAGTCAGCCCTCCTAGAGGAAGACGGATCCGCCGGTCCGGCATGCTTCGGCCCCCGGATCCGAGGGGAGCCGTTCCCCCGAGTTTTCACCCTGCCTCGGGATACGCCGAAATACAATGGCACGGCCAAGCCAGAAGACTAGCTGATCGATTACACCACGGCCGTAGGCATCACTAGGGGAAACAAGCGCGTAGCGGTTCGCTACGTGCCACTCATGCTGGCCGGCTCGGCCCGGACATGGCTTAACAGCCTCCCGGCCGGCAGTGTCAACTCCTGGGTGGACTTCGATGAGGCGTTCGTCCACAACTTCATTAGCACCTACAAGCGCCCTGGCCGGCCCCGCGAGCTGGCCATGTGCGTCCAGAAGGCCAACGAACCCCTTCGCGACTACGTCACCCGGTGGACCGAGCTCCGCAACTTCTGCGAGGGGGTGCATGAGGTACAAGCCATCCAGTACTTCATTGACGGATGCCGAGACGGCACCCTCCTCAAGCACAAGCTCATGTGTACCGAGCCCACCTCTTTGGAGGTGCTCATGGCCAAGGCGGACAAATACGCCACGGCCGACTCCGCAATGCGCATCAAGGTGACCACCTCGGACAAGGTTGTGCCTACACCGGCTACTCCCAAGCCGGCTGGGGACAACTAAGGCGGCCAAAACAACTACCAGTGCAAGGCGGATCAGATAGATCCCTGCTCCAACAGAAAGATGGTGGCTAATGTGGAGGGCGAGGCGCCGGCTTCTCAAGCCGGTCCTCCACGAAAGCGTCCCAATCGGGGCAACCCGAACTGGCTGCCCAGGCAGTCCCTCGAGCAGCTGCTCGACGCCCCCTGCAAGATACATTCTAGGGCAACGTCGTCTACCCATACCCTTCGACAGTGCAGCGTTGCATGCCGGCTATCGCAAGGGGATGGCCAGCCAGCTCCTCCGGGTGCACAGGCGGCACCCCGCGCACCGGTTCCCAATCACGCTCCGCCTCCGCCACCGCCGCCTCGCGACGACGGTCATCACCCAGACGACTACCCTCATAAAGATGGAGCGTTCGTCGTCTTCACCAGCGAAGGCGACAACCAGCACAGCCTATGCCAAAGATGGCGTGAGGTAAACGCCACTGTCCCCCCGGTTCCCCAGTACATGCATTGGTCTGCCAAACCAATCACATGGAGCTGGGTGGACCATCCTGCGGTGATGCCCAACCCGGGATCATACGCACTCGTCCTCGACCCCACCTTCGCCTCCAAAAGGCTCACCTGTCGATTCTCCCGGGAGCTGGTCGACGGCGGCAGCAGCATCAACATCCTCTACCTCGACACTCTCCTCAAGCTCGGGCTCAAGGAGACGGACGTCCTGCCAACCTGCAATGTCTTCCATGGCATCGTGCCTGGGCAGTCCTGCTCGCCCATCGGCAAGATCCAGCTGGACGTCCTCTTCGGCGACAAGGCCCACTTCCACCGAGAGTCCATATGGTTTGAGGTAGTGGACCTCAGCAGCCCGTATCACGCGCTGCTGGGAAGAACGGCTGTGGCCAAGTTCATGGCTATTCCGCATTACGCCTACCTAAAGATGATGATGCCGGGCCCCAAGGGCATCATTGCGGTTGTTGGCGACTACAAGAAGTCGCTTGAGTGTGCCTAGGATAGCAGCCGCCTCGCTGACGCCTTGGTGATTGCTGAGGAGAAGCGGCAGATCGACCGGCTCGTGGCCTAGGCTACGGAGAAGCCGGCGATTCCTTCTCCTCCGTCCCAATCGGCCGGCGAGGGCTCTTTCAAGCCGGTTAAAGAGACCAAGCAGGTCCCACTCGACCCTGCCAACCCGAAGCAGTGCGTCACCATCGGGGCTGGCCTCAGCCCGAAATAGGAAGGCGAGCTCGTCGACTTCCTCCGTGAGAATCAGGACATCTTTGCATGGTCCCCCAAGGACATGCCGGGTGTCCCGAGGAAGTACGCCGGGCACAAACTTCACGTGCGACCGGATGCAAAGCCGGTGAAACAACCTTTGCGCCGCTTCGCTGAGGGGAAGCTGCGCACAATCGGAGAAGAGATCACCCGGCTCCTTGCAGCCGGCTTCATCATGGAGGTTTTCCACCTGGACTGGCTGGCAAACCCAATCCTGGTGCTGAAGAAGAATAACACATGGCGAATGTGTATCGACTACACTAGCCTGAATAAGGCCTGTCCGAAAGACCCTTTCGCGTTGCCTGGGATAGATCAAGTGATCGACTCCACTGTAGGCTGTGAACTGTCGTCGTTTTTGGATGCTTATTCAGGCTACCATGAAATCAAGCTGGATCCAGCTGATCGCCTGAAGACCTCCTTCATCACGCCCCTCGGGGCCTACTGCTACACCACCATGATGTTCGGTCTGAAGAACGCAGGTGCGACATTCCAACGCTGCATGCAGTAGTGCCTACTGCCACAGATTGGCAGGAACATCCACGTCTATGTGGATGACATCGTCGTCAAGACGAAGCAGCACTTCAGCCTCCTCGACGACCTGTGGGAGACATTTGCCAATCTGTGTGAATACAAGATCCGGCTCAACCCTGAGAAGTGCGTCTTCGGGGTGCCAGGCGGAAAACTCTTGGGGTTCTTCGTGTCCGCCCGCGGCATCAGAGCGAACCCTGAGAAGATCAGCACCATCGAGCGGAAGGTACGGCCGGCTCGGATCCTCGACGTCCAGAAGTTCGCCGGCTGCTTGGCATCCCTCAGCCGGTTCGTCAGCCGGCTCGGCTAGAAGGGCCTTCCACTCTACCAGCTCATGAAGAAGACGACAAAGTTCGAGTGGAACGACCAGGCGGACGAAGCCTTCCGCGACCGCAAGCGGGTAATTTTGAGCCTGCCAATCTTGGCAGCCCCATCTGAAAGGGAACCCATACTCATATACATCGCGGCGACCACTCGCGCGGTCAGGGTAGTGCTGGTAGTTCAGCGTAAAGAGGAAGGCAAGGCCCTGCCAGTGCAGCGCCCTGTCTACTACCTTAGCGAGGTATTGTCCGCCTCTAAGCAGAACTACCTTCATTATCAGAAAATGTGTTATGGTGTTTACCTTGCTGCAAAGAAATTGAAGCAATACTTCCAAGAGCATGCCATCACTGTGGTGAGCACTGCTCCGCTTTCAGAAATCATGGGTAACCGCGACGCCACAGACACAATTGCCAAATGGTCCATCGCCATGGCAGACCATGATATTCGGTACGAACCACGCACCGCCATCAAATCACAGGTGGTGGCCGACTTCTTAGTCGACTGGGCCCAGACCCAGTTCGAGCCACCGCCTCCAGACTCCACGCATTGGCGGATGCACTTCGACGGCTCGAAGATGCGGACAGGGCTGGGAGTCGGCATCATCTTGACGTCTCCGAAAGGGGAGCAGCTCAAGTACGCTCTCCAGATCCATTTCACAACCTCCAACAACGTCGTCGAGTACGAAGCACTGGCTCATGGCCTCCGACTTGCTAAGGAGATCGGCATCCGGCGGCTCATATGCTTTGGCGATTCAGACTTGGTGGTGCAGCAGGTCTCTGGCGAATGGGACGCCAGGGACGCCAACATGGTGAGCTACCGCTTCCTCATCCAGCAGCTCAGCGGCCCCTTCGAAGGATGTGAGTTCCACCATGTTCCCAGGGCAGAAAATGAGGCGGCTGATACACTCGCGAAAATCGGCTCCACGAGACAGGCCATTCCAGCCGGCGTCTCCCTCGAGCAACTCCACAAGCCGTCTATCAAGCCGTCTCCCGAGTCGGTATCAATCTTTGTACCAGCCGACTCTACGATCCAAGCGCCACCGGCTCCGCCAGTTACGCCGGCTGCGGACCCCACGCCGACTGCACTGGCGGCACCGGCTCCAAATGCGGTACCGACTGAGTCCACGGTGCAAGCGCCGTCAGCTCCACCAACTACGCCGGCTTCGGATCCTATTCCGGCTCCATTGGTCCAACTGACTCCAATAGCGGCACCAGCTACAACGAGAACCCCGGCTCTGTCCAGGCTCGAATCCTCCCAGTGGGTGGACGTCATGGAGATAGACGGTGAGACGGCCACAGTAATAACACTAGAGACACCATCAAGCTCGGGGGCCGCAGAATCCTCCAACAGTCAAGACGAAGCAGAGGCGACCCTTGTGTCGGCCCCATCATGGGCTCAATCCATTCTGGCCTTCCTTCTTCGCGGCGAACTTCCTCAGAACGAGGCGGAGGCGAGACAGATCCAGCGCAGGTCCGCCGCCTACGCCATCATCAATCGCTATCTAGTGCGAGGCAGCACGACCAGCGTGTTCCAGCGCTGCATCGAATCAGAAAAAGGGCAGGAGATCCTCAGAGACATCCACCAGGGGGAGTGTGGGTATCATGCCGCCTCCAGAACCCTGGTGGCCAAAGCATTCCGCCATCGAATCTACTAGCCCACGACCCACGAGGAGGTCATGGATTTGGTTGACAAATGCGAAGGCTGCCAACGCTTCAGTGCACAAAGCCACATGCCGCCTTCAGCGCTGAATACCATTCCCTTATCATGGCCATTCGCCGTCTGGGGACTAGACATGGTTGGGCCCTTCAAGACAGCTCGCGGAGGGATGACACATCTTTTGGTAGCCGTCGACAAGTTCACCAAGTGGATCAAAGCCAGACCTATCAAGAAGCTTGACGGCCCCACTGCTGTCAGGTTCATCACAGACATCTCTGTCCGATATGGCGTTCCCCACAACATCATCACCGACAATGGCACCAACTTCACGAAGGGCGCCCTGGCGCTCTACTGTTCCACGGTAGGCATCCGGCTCAACTTGGCCTCAGTGGCACACCCTTAGTCAAACGGCCAAGCACAAAGGGCCAACGGCCTGATCCTAGCAGGCATCAAGCCAAGGCTCGTGGCGCCACTGGTCAGGTCAGCCAGCTGCTGGATTGAAGAACTGCCGGCTGTGCTATGGAGCCTCCGCACCATGCCCAACCGGTCGACCAGCTTCACTCCATTCTTTCTGGTATATGGGTCTGAGGCTATTATCCCCACGGATGTCGAGTTGGACTCGCCTTGGGTCACCCTATACACAGAAATGGAGGCGAAGGAGGCCAGAGAAGACGGTGTGGATCTCCTCGAAGAAGCAAGGGACTTGGATTTGAGCCGGACGGCCATCTACCAACAGAAGCTAAGATACTACCACGGCAAAAAGATCAGGTCTCTCTCTTTCAGGGAGGGAGACTTGGTCCTCAGAAGAATCCAGCGCACTGCCGGCCAGCACAAGCTCTCATCCCCCTAGGAGGGACCCTTCATCATCAGTAGGATGCTGCACAACAATGCTTACTACCTGATTGACGCCCAGAATCCAAGGAAGCGCAAGAGGGACGACTCCGGTCAAGAAACGGAATTCCCATGGAACGCGGCATTGCTTCGCCCGTTCTATTGCTAAAAGGCAGAAGTCAAGCAAAGGAAAGAGCATGCACATGTATCTTCCTCCCTCTTCAGGGAACAACGAAGGCAATAAAAAGAGCATGCTCCATGTTTCTTTTTATTGAGAGTTTTCACACAGTGTACGGGCTACACTGCGTAGCACCTCTTGCTGGCTTAATCAAGCCCAGAGGCTACGCAACGCGGGCCCTTGCTGGCTTTAACAGGCTCGGGGCCTCGCTAGCCGCCTGGACGGCCCACCCTTCTAAATGGACACATAGTGTACGGGCTGATCCCTGGTCCCTCGCTCGAGCCTGCGGGCTGGCTCCGGTCGCTCGGTTCGCAAGGTGACGCCAGGTCAGGTCGAATAGATGCAAAGTACGGCTACACTTGGGTCGCCGGCTCAGGCTGGCTCGATCATATATACGATATCCTTCAAGACTCCTGACGACCTCCGACTGCCGGGAACAACGAATGAGCTTCTTGCTAAGAGTTTTCACTTAGTTTACGAGCTACACCGCGTACCACCTTTTGCTGGCTTAATCAAGCTCGGAGGCTACGCAATGCGGCCCCTTGCTGGCTTTAAACAAGCTCGGGGGCTCGCTAGCCGCTCGGACGGTCCACCCTTGTAAATGGACACATAGTCTACCGGTTGATCCCTGGTCCCTCGTACGAGCTTGCGGGCTGGCTCCGGTCGCCTGGCTTGCGAGGTGACGCCAGGTCAGATCGAATACATGCAATGTCCAGCTACACTTGGGACGACCGGCTTGAGTTGGCTCATCTAAGCCGGCCTCTCATTGGCTTATGTCTTGTTCTTTATGTCTTGAGGGCTTCGGATAAGAGAAGTCAACCAGGAATCAAAAGACGGGATCATAAGACAACACGCTTGGTGACGAATATAATGCTGAATATATACATTCACAAAAGCATTGGCCCGCGGCCCACGTTCGATACATCCCACTGGGGGTAGAACCAAAAACACAGAAGGACACCGGTTACGGGACAACGACCTTAGTGCTCGTCTCGGCCGCTGCTCCTGATGTGGTGGCATCACCGCCTCCGGCTCCTCCCGAGGTGGTTGCACCGTCTCCCCCGCTAAGGCCCCCGGCTCCGCCAATCCTGGAGTCAGCATACGCCGCACCGCTGGAGGCGGCAGCAGATTCCGCAACCCGGACCGGTTTGTCGGAGCTATCGTCGGTGTCATAGGGCTGAAGGCCGTGCAGATCTTCAGCGATCACACCGCCATCTTCACCCCACTCCAAGAGGAAGTCATCCCAGGCTGCGTACTCGGCGACGGCGCTCGCTCTCACTCGGAGCTCCTCCTCCATGCCTTGCAGCTCCGCCTCTGAGCCGTCGCGCTGGGCAGCCAGCTTGCCCAAGTTCACATTCCGATACCATGACTTGGCCAAGCGTAGGGCCATATAAGTCCCAGACCGCGTGGCGGAGGCATGCCAGGCGTCCAGGCGCTCTCCACCCACTGCGAGCCAGCGGGCCAGCCGGCTCATGGACGCCGGCTCCACGCCCTCCGGCCACAGGGCCGCCACCATCGACGAACCTGCAACCTGGAGCTAAGCCACTTACTCGCCCAGGGCATGTAGGCGGGCCCGAAGGCCCACCCCAATCTCCTCCATGCTCCAGCCGAAGGTAGTGTCTACCTCCTGCCCGGCCGCACGACGCTCCTCACAGCACACCTCAACGGCGGTGTCGGCTGCGATCTGGGTCTCGGGGAAGAGATCTGGAGTAACGACAATCGAGACGTAAGAACACAGCAAGAGGAGGAGACGACATAAAGACCAAACACAAAACAAGGAAAAGAGATCCACGATGGAAGGCATCGTCAGTCTCATGAGAGACCTCGAGGACCTCGCGCTCCCTCACCTTACTCGCATGAGTAAGGCGGGCGACTTCCTCCTGGAGGGTCGCAGCAGACTCTAGAGCCTTGGCCAGCTGCGCCTGCTTCTGGGCAAGGGCTTCATCCTTATCCCTCAAGGTGGCGTCCTTGAGGTCCACCTCCTTGAGGTGAAGCGATGCGAGGCGGTCCACGTCGGCAGAGTAGGAGGCCTCCTTCTCCTACAGCATGGCCCGCAGCCGCTCCAACTTGACCCGACCAGCCGCCTTGAGCTCCTTCTTCTCCGCTTGAAGAAGGTCCAGCTGCTCTTGAAGCCAGCCGCCTGCGTCGCGCAGGGCATCACGCTCCATGGCATCCTCGCCCAGCCGGGCTTCAAGCTCGGCAATCCCGCTATCAGCCCGCAGGTGCTGGTCCCGTAGCTCGTTGTACGCCTGTACCAGAGCATCGTAAAGCGCCTGCCAAAGGGGAGAGAAAGGGAACATGATTAAGATTCGACATGGTTAAAAGCCTAACCAGCCTGATTCTCGGGGGATACACCTAGTGGGTGCGGTTGCGCGCCCCCACTGAAGAAAACTGTGCAAGGAAAAAGGCCTCCAAGAGATTCGGACCGGTTGGCAATCAACCCGCCCGATTCTCGGGGGCTACACCCAGTGGGTGCGCTGTCACGCCCCCACTAACGCCAAGAGAAGAGAAAAAAGCACGAAGAAGAACCAAAGAAGGCAATGCCTACGTGGGTGCGGGCTTCAAGGCGCTCCATGTCGCCGCATACCACGTGGGCCGACTGCTCCACCTTTGACCGGCTGCTGGTAAACATCGTCACCAGCTCCGGCACGCCGGAAAGAACGGTCCGGCGGGCAGACGCAGGCGGGCCAAGTTCGCCACCCGCCATGTCTTCTTAGGCCGGCTCCCAGCCCGGCCTCCGGCCCTTGGCGCAACAGGGCCGTGCTGGGGAACGACGATGGCGCCGGCTCCTGGTGCCGGCTCGACAGCCGACTCGGGCACCGTCCCGACCGGCGCTACCTCCCCCGCAGGAGGCGGATGGGCTGCGTCCGGTGCATCCATGGTCGCCCTTGGGGCATCAGGGGTCGCGTCCGGGGCTGTCAGGTCCATCTCCGGTGCGTCAGGAACCGCCTCGGCCCTGGGAGAAACAGGGATGGTCTCCAGGTCCACCTGCTCCGAGGCTGCCGGTTCGGATGGCTGGGCCCATTCAGTCCTTGGGGCCGGCCTGGAGGCGGCCTCGCTAGCTGGCTCCTCCGCACGGGCATGTGCGCAGGGGTCATGTCCAGCCTTCGCACGCTTCTCCGCCGGCCTCTCGACCCGGCTGGGGCGAGGCTGGCCCACGACGGCCTTCCCCGCAGCCGTGTCCCACGATGCTTGGACTCTATCTCGAGCTCCCTCTCGGCAGCATCAGCCGCTGCCCAGCCGGCCCGTTCGGCTGCGGATGCGGTGTCTTCATCCGCATCCTCCGGCTTCCTGTCAAGCAAAGCCCCTAAGGAACAAAGCTCATCCCATGATGGGCAAAGGAAAAGAGGAGGAAACCATACCTTGCAACTACCGGGACCTGCCTCCGGCCCCCGCCACGGTGCATCTTGGCGCCGCCTGCTCGCTGCCCGGCTGGAGGACCCAGCGCCGGTCGCTTAGAAGCCGGCCGGGAAGCTGTGGCACCCTTGCCCTTCTTCCCGGCTGCCTCGTCAGCAGCGGTCGCTCCGCCACCTGGACACCGGCCATGCGTCAGTAGTGGGCTTGTGACCTTATCCACCTCATCGGAGTCTTCCTCGAAGGCTGCATCAGAACAGAATGAGGCTACCTTGTCGTCGTCCGTCCAATCTTCTAAGGCCTGCTGCGTGTACTCACCAGATGGCTCGGTCCCTTCCGACTCCAGGGGATCTTCCGAGTCGGCGGAGGAGTCTGAGTGGGGCTCCATCGCGCCCTCGTCCTCCATCTCGGAGGCGTCGGACACCTCCAGATCAGGAGCAGGATGACGGAGGGACCTCTGCAGGGTCTCGAACAGCTACAAAAAAGGAATTCAACCAAAGGCTCAGCAACGCCACCGGCTTCAAGGCCAGACAACAGAGAAGAATGGAGTACGGCTACCATCGGAGGCGGGTGAGCCCTGTTGAACGGGGACATCCCCCATGTCCATTCCCCGCCCTCATCCATGCGGGCGGTGGAGATCAGGTTCACGCTTCGCGCTACAACGCCCGACGTAAACCTCTTGGTGGACAGCCGGCATGGATCAAGCCGGCCGCTCATATGGCAGACCAGATGCGGCCACCTCTGCAGACGCAGAATCCGGCGGACCACCATGATGGCAATAAGGTCGCGGCCGAGGAGGCCGCTCTTCCCCAAGATGTCGAGGTGGGCGCAGATAAGCGCCACCTCAGGATGCGGCGTAGGAGTCTTCGCATCCCAGTTCCGCCGCGTCGGAGGAGCGATGGCGAACGGGGGCATGTTGAGGGCGTCGTGGGCCGGGTCGGCGCTTTTCACGTAGAAGAAACCCTTCTGCCAATGCTTGATGGAGTCTTTTAGAGGCATCTGGGGAAGCCAGACTTCAGGCGATGGTGCACCAGCGTGGCTCTGCACGGTGTCATGGGGCGCGGCCCCCGAAGCTTCTCCACCTCGAATTTCTCCATGGCGATGGACTGTTGCTTCAAGAAGAATAGGCTGCACCATTGATCGACGCTAGGCTCGATCCCCACGAAGCCCTCGCACAGGACCACGAAGGCGGCCAACTGCAGTATGGCGTTCGGCAACAGATGATGCGGTCGCAGGTTGAAGAACTAGAGCCATTCGGCGAAGAAGGAGCTCGCCGGGAGCCCGAAACCCCGGTAGAAGTGCTCGACGAAGACCACAACCTCTCCCGCGGCGGGTGCGGGAGCGGTCTCGGAGCTGGGAAGGTGCACCGGCACTTGGGAGGCCGGGGGCAGCAGTCGATGGTGACGAAGCGCCTCGATGTGCCCCTCGTCGACATCGCTGCCCAGCCAGGCGCCCTGCGAGGATGCCTGCTGTGCCGATGACTTCTTTGAGGAAGAACCGCTGGCCATGGCTGCGGGTGGCGAGAGCTCGAAGTGGTCGACGGAGGTCGCGACGGCGAAGATGAATAAGACGAAGGGCACGAGCTCTTCTTCTCAGGACGCAAGGAGGAAGAGACCGCGGATGCAGGGCGAGAAGAGGGGGAGAATGGCCGCCTCAAAACCCTCGCGTCCCATTTAAACCGCCACGAAGCGTCGTGGGGAGGGGATCCGGCACGCACCGGGCCCCATTAATCCCGTGTATTACGGGCAGTAATGCTCCCCTAAGCCCAATCACCGCGGAGTAAATCCGCAGAGGATCTGCCGCGCGGAGGCCGAGGGGGCGTCGTGGCGGGACCCAGGGCCCAGGCCTGGTCCCGTCAGCACTAATCGCCATCATTACGCCAGGCGAGACCTAGGACGTGGCGTCCTCCGGGCCAGTTACGACTGGACCAAGGCGTCACTTCGAAGGGACCCGGTTCCGAAGCCGGCGTCCTTCGCCGCGAATAACGTCCAAAATATCAAGACAAATCAACAAGCCGGTGAGGCCGTCCGCCCGCAGGCGGAAGACCTCGCCAGCTTCGAGGACTACTATCGGGGGGATAACCCCGGGGTGGGCTCATCAAGCCTATTCCCTCATTTCCGGCCCAATTGACATGAACGTATGAAGATTCCCAAGGCCCAAGTCTTCTGGCCAGCTAGGTATCACCTGCCGGCAGGACGACGAAGCGGCCACCTTTCTGGCCGGCCAGGCAACCCCTACCGGCTAGAATCCAGGTGGCCGCCCCTTCAGAGCCGGCCTGGTCCCGCCAGCCGGACTGAGGAGGAGGCGGCCACGTTCAAGCCGGCTGACCAAGCAGGCTAGCCGGTCGAGGATCACAAGTAACATCAGATCGTAGGTCAGGAAGAGACCTCTCGATTAAAGGTAGCTACGCGTTAGCAAAGGTACAGGATCTGGGTGCCCGGCAGGTACGAGCGTCGGCGGCCACGCCACTCACCTACCCCGGCTCTGATCCATCACCTAGCATAGTGTTGGACCGTCACACTCCCACTCCATTACTGCACTCGGCGTGGGGAACAGTGGAGGCGGTCGTACTACCTACCCATGAAGAATCTCATGGGGCGACGCTTGACGTACAGCGCGTGCTCGGCGTCAGCCTTACACGAGAGCCCCATTGGCCAGCGGCGGGTCCCACAAGCAATTGAGACCATGCAGTCGGCGGGCCCCTCATCGACAAGACAAGACCCTTGTGGGCCCCTTGCCAGCCGGCAAAGCAGCCAGCCGGGTCCCACGCTTGTACCCTTTATCCATATTGTAGGCCGACGGGTTCGTCTATAAAACCCCCCGGTCACCACCCATGCAAGGGGGCCGATCATTCACCAGTCATTCAACACAACATACTCACCAACCACAGAGAGAGAGGTAGAGACGAGCCGGCTGCTCCCCTCTTCCTCCTCCCAACACAGCTCCAGGAGCGACATTTTACTCTGTTCCCATACATCAAACACTCCGGCAGGATTAGGGGTATTATCTGTACGGAGAGCCCTGAACCTGGGTACATCGTGGGTACCATGCGTGTACCAACCTCGTTCCCAACGCCCACCTTTGTCCCTTCGGTTCTCACCGACTTTAGCCTACCTATGGCATATGTTGTGAGTATTCATCGACACTCATGAAAGGCGTATGTGGCCATTCAAATGGTGTAACCTCCATGTTGTGAGGAATATTGATATCTTGGTCTGGGATCCTTGCAACAACTCCTTTCAAACTTTGTCCCAAAGAACCTCTCGTGATAAATTCTACAATGTGTGAGAAAATCTTGAGGAATTCGAGGTATTCCTCATCACCCTAACTATGGGAAAACTAGGGGCGTATCAAATGCTAGGGCCACTAGTTTGCATTTTCTGTCTATGCACTACTTCTCCTTGTTTATGGGAAAATGTATAACTGCAATGGAGCAGGGTGGTGGCCTTAGTGCCCCCACCCTTGCTATTTTGCGCTCTGCAATTTATGGTGATAATACATTCAACTTGGGAGCTATTGCTTCGTGCCGCTTGCATCTAACCAAACTAGATGGAAAATTGATGGTCGTATTTATGCCACACGCTTAGGAACGCATTTTAATGTCGCCGTACACCCCGCTGGTTACTTATTGCCCAAGGTGTATCTTGACCATCAGCCTATAATAGAGCACCAGTTCATTGAAGAACCTTAGCCACCGTAGCACCTTTATTAAATTTTAGTATTCAACATAGAACTCGTGATATTATTACCTTTCCTTCACTTTATTGGCTTGATCATCATGCCAGGCACGGGTTGTCATGCAAGGAAACATAATTGCTTATCACAACGAGTTGTCCGCTGCGGAGGCGGAAGCCCAAGCGTGGGATGCTTAGGTAGCTCAGCAACAATATTTTCCTTGGCTTGATGGATATTGTCAACGGTGATCACCATGCTAAAAAAATTCCTATGTTTGGGGGAGTACGTATTTCTCACGGACATTACATTCATGTTCGCACGGCTCTTATAAATTGTCAGTGTCCATCCTATTTCATTGTAAATCCATGTTAGTTTTATTTTTCTTATTTCTTATTGTGTGTTTGAAAAACTTTAGAAAATCCAAAAATATTTCTCGCTTCCTTTCGGTTTTTCTTTCTCGTTTAATTAGTTTTAGTATTAAAATAAAACCAAAAAAGATTTCCTTTATTTTTTTCGAGCTTTCCTGTGTAAATAGATTTTCTCGTTTCCGTCTTTCCTTTGCTTGTTTTCTTTGCTTGCAAGAAAAACCAAAAACTCCAAAAATATTTCAGTGTGTTTATCTGAATTTCTTTTCTTTTTTTGAGCCGTTGAAAGGAGAATACCATGATTAAAATACTGAGAGGCTCTCATATGCATTATTATTGATCTAAAAAAGATAAAATATTACCATGTATTCTCCTTTGCACAAATACCTTGCATATTCCAGCTTAGTCCACAACATCCTTGCACTTTTGTTATCATCACATCATTCGGTCATGCAAGTGAAAGGCAATAACGACGATATTTGATGAAATGATTATGGCAAAATAAACGTGTATGGACTATTCTTGTTTTCCGGTTTTTTTAGCTCGTTCGATCTTGATTTAGTATACCATGATAGAACATGTTTATCTTGACAATTAGAGATTATAGTTTCTCATGCCATGCTTAAATAACTATATATGAGTTGATAATGATCTATCTTGGGTATCGACAAGCATTAAAACAGTAATGATGTGGTATGGTAGTATGGTATTTCCCTTTGTGTGATTCAAGCGACTTGACATGGCCCATGTGCAAACATGTAATTCATTCAAAACTAATGCATCCTTCATGACATTTAAATTGAGAGTGTTCATATCCCACTCATGCTAATATCCAATGATACTTATTCGCAATGCATGTTCATGACCGTTGTTGCTCTCTAGCTGGTCGGTTCCCAATCTATTGCTAGCCTTCACCGATACAAAGAGGGAATGCTGCTGTGCATCCAAAATCCTTAATGCAGTCATTCCACATGAGTCCACCATACCTACATATATGCACTATTACCCTGCTGTTCCAAGGAAATTTGGATGTGCCACCTCTAAATATTCAAACAAACATCTGTTTTGTGCACTCGTACCGCTCATGGAGCAACGGGGCGGTCGGTACCTTCCATGCTAATAAGTTATTCTCAACACGGGCGTTTATTCGATGTCATTGCATCAGAGATGTTGGTAAAAAAGACTCCGAGTCCTGCATTATCAAAATTAAATCGAATAAAACTCCATGGGAAAGTTGATATGTTGGAGGGCTCCCATGAATTCGGCTAGCCATGGTTTGTGAATGGATGGGGGATAGGAGTAAAATTTATAACTCTGTTTGGGAACCATGGATAATGAGTTTAGCAGTAAAGATACTGAAAAACCTTTGATGTAACATTGACTGTAAATGACACCACTCAAAAACTATAACTTCAACCCTGTTTAAAAACTTGAGCTCTGGCACCTATGCAAATCAATCATTCCCTCTACGAAGGGCCTATCTATTTAGTTTTATGTCAAGTCATCATCATCTAACTAAAAGCACCAGATCAAAGAGCACTATTGTCATTCTTATGCATTGAGTCTAGTTAATGTTGGATATGAGCATGAACTGGATCTTCTCTACCCTGAATTATGATGTTTAGTGCCTTCTTGTACCTCATATATGCTCGTTTTACGGTCTTAAAAAGGTCTAGCGAGATACCATGTCACCATATTATATCATGATTGTTTTGACAAACTATTGGCATGTGCGGTATCTTACTATTGCTTTCTAGTTGGTTATGTATTTCCATGATTGAATATGATGTATAATTTTTATCATGGATACGATTACTTATGATTTATGTTGAAAACCTGAACATTAGCTAGGCATATATATAGCAACAGGAACAAAAGAGTTTGTAAAATTTTCGTTTATCACTTTCAGTTTATCAACTAAATTGCTTGAGGACAAGCAATGAGTTAAGCTCGGGGAAGTTGATATGTCTCCAACGTATCTACTTTTCCAAACACTTTTGGAGTGGTTTTGGACTCTAATTTGCACGATTTGAATGGAACTAACTTGGACTAACACTGTTTTCAGTATAACTACATTGGTGTTATTTTTGTGTAGAAATAAAAGTTCTTGGAATTGGACAAAAAATTGTGAATTGTTTCTATAATATGTGACGAATTATGGAGTGACGAACCACCGGAGGGGGGCTGCATGTGGGCACAAGCCAACAGGGGAAAGGAATTTTGTAACAGCCCAAGTGCATTACCTTGCCACCTTTGTAATGTTCCTTGTATGAACCTTCCAAGTTTGCCCTCATGTGTGTTGGGTTTAATAAATGTCTTCACGACATTCATCATTCATAATGAAATCATGGCATCATCACATAGTTATTTGTTGCATCATAATCTTATGTGTTGTTGTGGTGTGAGTGTATGTGTGGAGAGGGGTGGCTTGGAAGTGAGTTTGTGGTGTGGATCCTCTCCAAAAACCTTTCACAAAAACTATGCCAAAGCCCCTTTTAATTTCAATACCATGAGATGTGGTGATTTTACTTGCCTAATCAATTTAATAAAATGTTGCACTTTCACATAATATTCTATTAGGTATTTTAAATAGCACTTGGCCATGTGTGCTAATTTTTCCTTTTGTGTCTTTTTCTAAAAACAACTTCTAAGTATTATTCAAGAGGTTTATGATTTCGCGCTAAAAATGCCCATAGTATTTTTTTATCAAATAGAGCATGTTTTTGTGAGTTCAAAACTCTTTTCCTTTCTCTCAAATTCTCATTCAAACTTCATGGAATTTATTTTTCTTGTTGCTGTTTTAATTTAAATAGAAAATCCTTCTATTTTCCTTTTGGTTTTGTGTGAGAGAGGTTGAGAGGCAATGCACCTTGGCTTCTCCCCCTTCTCTCGCCTCCCCTGGCCCAGCAGCTAGAGCAGTGCACACCACAGCCCAGTTGGCTACCGACAACCGGCTACATCTGCCTACATCTGCGTGCGGAGGGAGAGAGAGCCCGCTCGAGCGTCGTGATCCTTCACGAACGTTGAGGGAAAGCCCCCTATTTAGCTGGCCCGCCTCCCTAGGGTTTCCCTCTCCTTGCCTTGCGCCGCGAACACATCTCTCCCCTTTGCCCTGCTCCTTCCTGGCTAGATTTAGTGAAAGAGAGATAGAGTTTGGGTGAGAAATTTAGAGACAACAAAAGATGGTCGGTGAGCTTTGTCGTTATCGTGGGAGGCGAGTGCGGGGTCTCTTCTTCACCATGTGAGCCCCCCTCGCGCTGGAATCCCCATCTGATTTCGGGCCGTAGCCGTGCAACCCCGCCCCTCCATTGCAGGCCTTGTTGGTGATTCTATCGTGGTCCGGCTGCCCCGAGAGATGTTGCCTCTCCTTCATCCCTTGTCTGTATCTTCGTCCCAGAGAACCATGATGAGCAGCCGTTTGACCAGCCCACCCCCTTCGCCCGACTTTCCGGATGTAAGTGTGTCACGTTGTGTTCGAGCGGCCGCAGATTCGCCATGCCCGAGCTGAGCTCAAGAACCTTGTAGCCGCACATGTATGAGCGGTCTGAGCCCGGGAATGGGTTCCCTGTCGTGTGTCGCCTCCTCGTAGTCGCTCGTGCGCCTCCTAGGTGGCTCACCCTCTACCGAAGGGCAGAGGAATGGCAGCGCCATTCGGTAGTATAAGTTGGGTGGCTCCCCCCTTGGTCACAGGCCGAGCTGTAGCCAAGTGGTTGTGCCCAGTCCTTTATTTCGGGGAGACCGGGTTCAAATCCCCATCGTGCCCTTTTTTTCCTTAATTCACCACAGCTCACAATGGGCTATGGGCCCACGGGTCATCCCCCGGCTCCTCGTGTCCATGCGATTATTTCCATTTAAGGAAATATGCCAGAATTGGTTATTTCCAGATCTAGCAATTCTAGTTAGGATATGCCAAATTTGGCATATGTTAAGTTATAACTGACTCTTGTCATTTTCGATTTGCAATTGTGTGATGTTTTTCTACGATAACATAGGAGTGTGACATATGATTTTGGGGTAGGAAAATCATAGAAATCCAGTGGTGACTTTGGTTTTGTAATTTGAGAAAGTTTGCAAAATTTTATTTTATGATAATATGCCATTTTATTATTTTTGCATGATTTAATCCTTGCACTATTTGATAAACTTGTGAACATGAATGTGATAAAGTTTTGAGGGTACTAGACCCTGGTAGTTTTCTTTGCCATGATAAGCTTGTGGAATTGTGGGTTTCTTTTTGTAAACATGCTAAGAAAATAGTGATATTTCACATGCTCAAATATTTCTAAATATACAATTTGTTCATTTTGTTCCCATGTTTTCTAGATGATTCCCATGAATAGGTTGTTTCTTTGTGGTTGGTCGAGTGGCATGTATCATAGTGCTTGTTGCCCTCTGTCAAATGGTGCCATCACCCTGCTAAATAGGTTTTGCATCTTAGTTTTACTCCCTGTCAAATATTCTATGATGTTATTATTTGTTGTGATTCCCCTTTGTGCAAAATAGACTAAGTCCATGAATCTGTTGTTATTTTCATGCCAATGTTAGGGGATCCTACCATGTTTTGTGTGCAGTTTTAGCTCATGCTTAGTGGGAGTGATTTGTAGTAGTTGTTGCCCTCTTTAATTCTGTTAAATTTTATGCCATTAAACTTGTTTTACTAGATTTTTATTGATGTCAACATGCCACTAGGTTAAAAACTACTTGTTTTACTAGATTTTTATTGATGTCAACATGCCACTAGGTTAAAAACTACTAGATTTTCTGTGATATTTCTGGCCATGTTGGTAGCTTGATTGCCATTGTGTCATAGACCTATCCATATTCCCGTTAGTTAGGTATTATTGTGGACTTTGATAGCTCCATATCGATGTCTTGGTTGAACTTTCTGAGTTGGTTGTAGCTCTAGTTTTCATTTGATTAAAGTGGTATGTTGTTGTTTGCGGACAAATTGGTTGCTAAATTGTCTTGTGCTTTGTGTGAGTTGTGCTCCTTTGTTTTGCATGATTTTTGGGTCTATTCCACCGGAATATCGTGCCTAATTCAGTGGCATACTCTCGAATGGTGTTTAGTCTTTGTTGCCTTTCGTATCTTGTTTTGTGAATTCTGAGAGTTCTGTAGCATCCATTTTTTGCAATGTTCATGCATCCATTTTTTGAACCGTTTGTTTTTGAACCGTTTCCTAATGATGCATCCATTTTTTGCAATGTTCATGCATATCCAAACAAATAAACTTGAGGTTCTGTCCAAAATTCTAACAACTTACTAAATGCATGAGAAAGATGACTAGTTAGCATTGTTATGCTCCTTTCATACCCACACTCATGAATCATGTTGTTCGAAGCATTGTACCATGTAGTGTGTTCATTGGATGTCTATTTTTTTGGGTAGAAACGGGAGCTGAGAACGAGTGCGACGATCACATTGAGTAGGTCCCTGAAGAGCAAGAGTTGTACCTGTCAGAAGAACCAACAGGCAAGATGACCGTGACCTTGATATCGTTAGTAATTTCGTTGTGCTAAGATGACTCATTTCCTTCACTATTTATCGTTGCCTACCACCTGAATACATAGCCTCCAAACATTGCCATGAAAAGCGTCTAACCCGTCTACAACCTAGCAAATATTGATTGGCTAAGGTAGCACTCGCTCAACCCGTTTATAGCAATGCTAGTTTGAGGTGCATGCTGATCCATGTGTTAACATGGGCTTTTGAATATCATCTTATTACTTCTATTTAATTGAATGCACCTATATACTTGGTAAATGGCAGGACACTTGGCCTTTTGTTGGGTGTTTCGTTCGGCTTTTGCCGCCTTTGTTTCGACTACCGATGTTAAGTTCCATATTGAGTGCTCCTAATACGCTTGGGGTTGTTATGGGGACCCCCTTGATAACTCGTTTTGGTTTAAGACATTTTTGGAAAGACCATATTTGGTAATCAATTTTCTAAAAAACTTAATAATAAAAAGCATAGGCAATAGCTACCCCGAGGATAATTAATCAACCCCTAGGCCTGTGCTCCTCATGACTGTTGGTCCAACCCAGAGCACAATGCGAGGCCAACCCAGGGCAACTTGGGTGATCTCTATAAGGCCCCCATGTGCGTAACTTATCCCATGTGTCCTAACACTGACATACGCGACTCTTGTTGGGTTCGTTGACATCTCGGGCGGTCTTGCTGGATTTGTCTTTACCTTCTCGAGGAGTCTTGTGCATCGGTATTCCGAGGATACTTTGGGCTATCTCAAGGTTGATGTTTTCCACTCAGGAATCCGAGGAGATCATGAGTTTTCTGTGGTCGAGGCTTCCTATGCAACTTGTGGTAGTTTGTGATGGAGTAGTACGAGCACCCCTGCGTGGTTAATATCTTCCAGAAAGCCATGCCCGTGGTTATGTGGCAACTTGGAAACTTTGTTTAACATCCGGTTGTAGATAACTTGAAGTAAACTTAATTAAAATATACCAACTTCGTGTGTAACCATGACTATCTCTTTCCCGAGCTCCTTCCCTGACTAAGGACATGGTTGGTGTATGACTTATGTATGTAGGTGTGTAGGATCACTTAGTGATTGTTATGTAGTTCCCAACTGTCATGCGTAGACCACTCACTTTACATTATGTTCTCGTAAGTTAGCCACCATATATGCTTAGTGCTCCTGCAACCTGAAGCTTTAACCTTCCACACCAAATAACTTGATTAGTTCTGGTATCATGGTCGCAAGATTGTTGAGTCCCTGTGGCTCACAGATTACTACAAGACCACAAGTCCATATACCGCAGATCCAGAGGCATTTGATGCTACGCGGCTTCAGTGGGAGTTCGATGAAGGTAGTGGCCGCATGTATGTGACATACCCCGATGATTAGAGGACCTTGGTCGTCTCTTGAGCTAGAGAGACAAAGTCCGCATTTCGTCGTTTATACTGTTCGTAGTCGGACCCTGTCTTATGGATGATTGAAATAATGTTATGTGGCTTGTAACTTAACTTGTGGCGAGTGTTAGCCATTCCATATACTCATCCCTTCTTGTATGTATGTGATGATTTTTTTACTTGCGTAATGCTAAGACGTGCGTCTATCCATATTAAGGCCTCGTCCCCAAATATGTATAGTATCGCATCTTGGAAGTAACAAGTTAGTAATCATAGCCATACGACCATAGGAGCCTTCGAACGATAAAACTTGGCCGAGTCGAGTCTAGTGAAAACTATTTTGACTCTTAGTTATGTCAGAGAGTAGGTTTCTTTTTACTCCTCTTCCCTACTCTGGTGAGGTTCACCACTTAGGAATAATAATTCTACTCCTCTCCTCGCTCAAATTTATTTAGGATGACTTAGATATTTTGGAACATATATGATACCAATGTGATGGAGTTCTCACTTAGTGCCTCCTGTCTGTCTTGATTTCTTCTGGGGAGTTGAGCTCCAAGGGATTCTTGAGCACATCGTTATCATTCCAATTTATTATTATCTCGAGATGGAGGATGTTCGAAATTGCTTCAATACTAGTAGTGGCGAGAGGAGTCCGGCATCCCCAGTATTGGTGGAGAGAGTCTGGATGTACTGTCATATATGGTATCGTTGTGATTATGAAGGTTCGAGATAGATGGGTTTCTGAGAGTCTTGTTATGTGTTGACAGATGTGTTACATTGGAGCATAGTATCATGTGAGGAGTTTTCTGATGTTTTGCGCCTTCTATTCGTGGACCCGATTGCATAACCCGAAGTTTCGGGAGTTCTCAGGTGGGAATTCCATTAGTCACCTAGGAAATTCTTTTATCGGATGTATGTGGGATATACATTTTGTCTGAGCAATTTCATCTCAAACCTTACAATTCCAAGTGGCTTTCGTATCTTATGATGTTGTCACTAATTTTGTGGAAGCATTCTTACTAATTATAGTTTGAATGAAAATTACTTAAACTTTATGTTGCAATATTTCAAGCCTTTGATTCAGCTTATCACCTTCATCTTTCATCTATGGTCTAATGTTGTTGTGTGTCTTCGGGATGGCTCCAAATACTCACCATAATTGGAACCGTGATGGAGACCAGGCTCACACTCCGCCACCCCCTCCTCTTCCTTAGGAGGCGTGGCAAGCCATGATAGCTACAACCAACACAAGCACTAATATGCTGCTTCAAATTATGCAAGGGAGAAACCAGGGTCAACAAGGAAATTTCAACAATCAGTGGCAGTTTGCATCTCTTAATAAATTCCTAGCAAATCAACCCAAGTCCAAGCATTTTGAGTGCAGAAATGTGAGGCCTGAGGACTTCGTCAAATTTGCTACTTTCCACTTGAAGGGTCATGCAGCTGAGTGGTGGCAGCAACTCAAGAATTCTAGTGGTGTCCGCCTGATCAATTGGGATGAGTTCTGATGTCATTTTACAGCCCATCATATTCCGACAAGCTTTGTTGAGGGCATGCGTGAGAAGTTCAGGAGTCCAAATCAAGGAAGCTCATTTGTTTACAATTACAACATTGAGTTCCAGAACCTTGCACGCTATGCCAAGCAGGATGTTCCAAATGTGAAGAGCAAGATCTATAAGTTTTGAGGTGGTCTCAAAGAAGATTTGTTGCTTTCTCTTGCTCTACACGACACTCGTGAGTTTGGTGGGTTCTATAACTTAGCTCTCAGGGCTGACTCAACTTTGCTCAGGGTCGAAAATTGGAGTAAGCGTTTCAGGGACTCTAACTATTCTTTGTCGTAAGCTCAAATTGTCCCAAAGCAGCATAAGATTTGGGTTCCTCATCCACCTCGTCAGCCTCAGCAGTTCAACCGGTGTGGTGGTCGGGTATCTTCCCACCCACCCAACCCATCTTTGCAGCAGAAGTCTCATCCGCCTTAGTCAGGAGATCCTACATCTCACTTCCGTCCACTGTTGGAGATGACTTGTCACAAGTGTGGTCAGAAGGGCCACTACTCCAACAAGTGTACCAGCCAGCGGCGTCTTCCGCCTTCTCCTCCAATCAGACCTGAGGCAATGCAATGGTGAAGCATAATCCCAAGGAAGTAAGGGTGAACATGGTCAATGCATCTAAGGAAGAAGACTCCTCAGATGTGATAATGGGTAATCTCTTGGATAATTCTTTTCCTACAAAGGTTTTATCTGACACTGGTGCATCACATTCATTAATGTCTAGACCGTTTGCATGGAAGCATGATTTGCTTTTGGAAACTTTGGAGAAACCTTTGCATGTGGCTTCCCCTGGTATGTTGATGAGTTCGAATCTGCTGGTTTTGGATGTCTCCGTCGACAAGGGCAGTTATTCCTTTCTAGCTTCTCCAATTGTTATTAGCACTTCAGATATCGATCTTATTCTTGGAATGGATTTTATGCCGATGAACAAGGTATCCATTGATTGTGAAGCTAAAGAAGTCAAATTGACTCATCCTTCTGAAGGCGTGATCATTTTCGCAGCTCGCAATGACGCGATTCGTCTATTCTCTCTGAATAAGAAGGGTGAAATCTCAGCCATTTCTCAAGTGTGTGTTGTCTGTGAGTATAAAGATGTATTTCTAGGAGAATTACTAGGAATGCCTCCTCACCAGCCAGTAGAGTTTGTGATTGAACTCGAACGTAGAACATAACCGGTTTCCATGCGTCCTTATAAGCTTGGCCCTGGAGAGCTGAAAGAGTAGAAGAAACAACTTGATGAAGAAGAACGTTTGGGTGTGATTGGACCAAGGTCTTCTCCTTGGGGTTGTGGTGTTCTTTTTGTCAAGAAGAAAGACGACACGAACCGGCTTTGTGTTGACTACCGTCCATTGAATAAGAAGACAATCAGGAACAAGTATCCACTTCCCAACATCAATGAACTCTTTGAGCAATGGTAAGGGGCCAAGATTTTCTCTAAGCTTGATCTTCGGATGGGATATCATCATATCCACATTCATGAAGAAGATATTTCCAAGACTTCTTTCAGGTCAAGCTTTAGCTCTTATGAGTACAGAATGATGTCTTTTGGTCTCGCCAATGCTCCTTTGTCTTTCTCTTGCGTGATAAATTATGTCTTCTCACCCTTCAAGAATGAGTTCATCTTGGTGTATCCTGATGACATTCTAGTCTTCTATGAGACTAAAGAAGAACATGCAGAACATCTCTGGCTTGTGCTTGATAAGCTAAGTGAGCATGAAGTCTATGTTAAGTTCTCAAAGTTTGAGTTTTGTCTTAATTACGTAGTGTAACTTGGACAAATCATCTCCGCTGAGGGCATAAAGGTAAAGCCTGGAAAGGTTCAAGCCATTGTTCAGTGGGAGCCTCCTCAGAATGTGAAGCAGCTTCAAGGCTTTCTCAAGATTACAAGCTATTGATAACTTCTACAAGATTTCTAAGCCTGTGTCCAACCTTCTTCGGAAGAGCGTAAAATATGTGTAGACTTCGGAGTGTGATTTGGTCTTCAATACAATCAAGGAGATGCTCATCCCAGCTCCGTTTCTGACTCCTCCTCATGATTCCAAGCCATTCCAAGTGTTCTGTGATGCATATATGCAAGGTCTTGGTGGTGTTCTGATGCAAGAGAAGAAGGTGGTAGCTTATACCTCTAGTGAGTTGAAGCCTAGTGAGAAAATTACCCCACTCACGATCTTGAGTTGATGGTAGTTGTCCATGCTTTTGTGACTTGGAGACACCTCTTGTTCGGAAGGCTGGTTAAAGTCTACACCGATCACAAGAGTTTGAAATACATCTTCACTCAACCGAATCTCAATCTTTGTGAGACTCGTTGGGTGGAGATGATCCAAGACTACAATCCAAGCATTGATTTCACTCGAGGCAATGAAAATGTGATTGCAGATGCTTTGAGCATAAAGGCTTACTGCAACAGTATCATCCTCAAGCTATTGCAGCCCGATCTTTGTGAATCCTTCGGGAAGCTCAACCTTCAAGTAGTTCCTCATGGATTTTTTGCCAACCTCCAGATTTCTCCTATCTCAGAAGACCAAGTCTGCCAAGCTCAAGTTCCTTATATTATGGTGAAGAAAGTGAAGATAGGCTTGGCAAAGACCATTCCAAAGTATAAGTGCTTCCCTCTTGATGACAAAGATACTTTGTTCTTCGAGGATCGCCTTGTGGTTCCAAAAGGAGAGCTCAGGAATATTATCATGGTTGAAGCCCAGTATTCCCTTCTCTCAATACATCCAGGCACCTCTGAGATGTATCAGGATCTAAAGCAAACCTTCTGGTGGACTCGCATGAAACGTGAGATTGCTGAGTTGGTGAATGAGTGTGATGTGTGTCGGAGAGTGAAGGCGGAACATCAACTTCCAGCAAGTTTTCTTCATCCTTTGCCTATACTAGAGTGGAAATTCAATCATGTGGAGATGGATATCGTAACCGGGTTTCCTAAGTCCAAGAGGGGCAATGGTGCCATCTTTGCGGTCATCGACAAGTTGACTAAAGTTGCACATTTGCTTCTGGTCAAAGAGCCTATCTCGACAGCTCAGCTAGTAGAGCTATACACTTCAAGGATAGTTTCTTTGCATGGTGTCCCTATGATAATTTCTTCAGATCATGGAAGCATCTTCACTTTGAAGTTCTGGGATTCCTTCAGCATGCAATGGGCACCAAGGTCTATTTCATTACTACCTTCCATCCTCAGACTAGTGGTCAAGTGGAGAGAGTCAATCAAATTCTTGAAGATATGCTCAGAGCTTGTGTGATTTCTTTTGGCATGAAGTGGGAAGAGTGCCTCCCGTTTCCTGAGTTCTCATACAACAAGAGTTATCAAACAAGTTCAGGCAAGGCCCCATTCCAGATTCTTTATGGCAGGAAGTCCCGTACCCCGGTCAATTGGTCTGAAACTGGTGAGCGTCAGATTCTTGGGAACGACATGAACACTCAAGCACAAGAAATGTGTCGTGTCATTCGGGATAAGCTCAAAGCTGCTCAATCCCCTAAGAAGAGCTATTATGATAGCAAGTATCATGAAATGACTTATATGATTGATGATTCTTTCTATCTTAGAGTGCCTCCCATGAAGGGTACTAAGCACTTTGTGATCAAAGGGAAGATTGCTCCATGATTTGTGGGTCCTTTCAAGATTGTTGGCAAAAGAGGTGACATTTCTTAACTGCTAGACATTCCACCCAATTTCTCCAATGTGCATGACGTGTTTCACGTCTCTCATCTCTAGAGATGTTTCAAGACTCCCGAGTGCACAGTTGAATTCCAAGACATTGATCTTCACCCACCTTTCCTATCATCAGCATCTAGTTGACATTCTCGAAGAGATCGAGTGCTAGATGCGCAACAATTCTATCAAATGCATCAAAGTTAAATGGTCACACCATTCCAATAGAGAAGCCACTTGGGAATGCGAGGAACTTCTCCGTTCAGAATTTCCGGAGTTCTTTCAGCCATAGATCCGGGTCGAGATCCTCTTGTAGTGTGAGAGAGTTGTAACAGCCCAAGTGCATTACCTTTCCACTTTGTAATATTCCTTGTATGAACCTTCCAAGTTTGCCCTTATGTGTGTTGTGTTTAATAAATGGCTTCATGACATTCGTCAATCGTTATGGCATCATAGCATCATCACATAGTTATTTATTGCATCATAAGCTTGTGTGTTGTTGTGGTGTGAGTGTATGTGTGGGGAGGTGTGGCTTGCAAGTGAGTTTGTGGTATGGATCCTCTCTAAAAACCTTTCAGGAAAACTATGCCAAAGGCCGCTTTAATTTCAATACCATTAAATGTGGTGATTTTACTTGCCCTGATTAATTTAGTAAAATGTTGCAGTTTCACCTAATATTGTGTTGGATATTTTAAATAGCACTTGGCCATGAGTGATTATTTTTCCTTTTGTATCTTTTCCTAAAAACAGCTTCTAGGTATTATTTAAGGGGTTTAAGATTTATATCTAAAAATGCCCATACTATTTTTAGCAAATAGAGCATGTTTTTGTGAGTTCAAAACGCTTTTCCATTCTCTCAAATTCTCATTCAAATATCGTGGAATTTATTTTTCTTGTTGTTGTTTTAATTTAAATAGAAAATCCTTTTTTTTATTTTGGTTTCTTGTGAGAGAGGCTGAGAGGCAGCCCACCTGGACCTCTCCCCATTCTCTTGCCTCCCGTGGCCAAGCAGCCGCAGCAGCCAAGCAGTGCAGTGTGTAGTGCACTCCAGCTGGCTGCCGGCAACCTACTCGGTCTCTGTCCATCTTCTTGCCAAGGGAGAGAGCACGAGATCTAGTGTTTTGATCCTTTACGGACGTCGAGGCAAGGCCCCCCTATTTAGCTGGCCCGACTCCCTAGATTTTCCCTCTCCTCGCCTCACGCCGCCGCCACCACTCTCCTCTTTGTCCCGCTCCTTCCTGGCTAGATTGAGTGAGGAAGAGATAGAGTTTTAGTGAGAAATTCAAAGACAACAATAGATCACCGATGATCTTCGTCGTCGTCGCGGGGGGCGAGTGCGGGAGCTCTTCTTTGCCAAGTCAGGCCCCCTCGTGTCGGTGTTCCTGCCCGATTTTGGCCGATAGCCATGCAGCCCCGCCCCTCCATCATCGGCCTCGTCGGCGTCTCCGTCGTGGCCCAGCTGGCTGAGCTTTGCTTCCTCTCCTACATCCCACGTCCGCATCTTCGTCCCAACAGAACCTCGATGAACAACCATTCGACCAACGCATCCCCTCCGCCCAAATTTTCGCATGTTAGCATGTCGTGTCGTGTTTGCGCCACCGCAGATTCACCATGCCCTAGCCAAGCTCAAGCTCGAGCTCGAGCTCCTCGTACCCGCGCGTGTAAGAGCTGTCTAACCCCGGGAATGGGTTCCCTCGCGTGTGCCATGTCCCCACAGCCGGTCGTGCACCCCGTTGGTCGTCGGAGGACTCGCCGACAACGTCAAGTGCCTCTCTGTTGCAGGGTAGAGGAAAGGCAATGTCTTTCATAGGATAAGTTCGGTGGCGCCCACGTTGGTCACAAGCCGATCTATAGCCCAGTGGTTGTGCCTGCTGGTTCGTTCCGAGGACACCCAGGTTCGAATCCCCATCTCCCCTTTTTTCCCATAATTCGCACGAGCTGACTGTGGGCCCTGGGCTCACGTGTCACCCCCCTAAGTCCCCCTAGTGACCATGCCAGGTGGGTCCTCGTGTTTTTTGTGTTAATTCAGTGTTTCGGATTATTTCCTGTTATGGACATATGCCAGAATAGGTTATTTCCTCATCTCGCAGTTCTAGTTAGGATATGCCAAATCAGGAATATGCTAAGTTATAAGTGACCCATGTCATTTTCGATTTGCAATTGTGTGATGTTTTTCTACAGTAACATAGGAGTGTGACATGTGATTTTGGGTAGAAAAATCCCACGAATCCAATGGTGACGTTGTTGTGTCATTTGAGCAAGTCTGCAAAAATGTTATTTTGTGATCACATGCCATTTTATTATTTTTGCATGATTTAATCCTTGCACTTTTTGGCAAACTTGTCAACATGAATGTGGTAGAGTTTTGAGGGTACTAGACCCTGGTATTTTGTTGCCATGTTTTCTTGATGATTCCCATGAATAGGTTGTTCCTTTGTGGTTGGTCCAGTGCCATGTATCATAGTGCTTCTTGCCCTTTATCAAATGGCGCCATCACCTTGCTAAATAGGTTTTGCATATTAGTTTCACTTCCTATCAAATATGGTATGATGTTGTTAATTGCTATGATTCCCCTTTCTGAAAAATTGACCAAGTTTGTGAATCTGCTGTTATTTTCATGCCATGTTTAGGGGGTGCTACCAAGTTTTTTGTGCAGTTTAAGCTCATGTTTAGTAAGAGTGATTTGTTGTAGTTGTTTCCCTATTTAATATTGTGAAAGTTCATGACATGAAACTTGCTGTAGAGTAGAGTTTATTGTTGTCAAGATGCCACCAGTTTAAAAACTACTAGTGCAAACTGGGATTTTCACTAAGTCCTAATCTCCGATATTTCTTGCCATGTTGGGAGCTTGATTGCCATTGTGTCATGAACCTATCCATGTTGCTGTTAATTAGGTATTATTTTGCACTTTGATAGTTTCATATTCATGTCTTGGTTGAACTTGTTGAGTGGCTGTAGCTACTAGTTTTCATTTGATCAAAGCGCTATGTTGATGTTTGTGGACAGATTGGTTGCTAAATTGTTCTGTGCTTTGGGTGAGTTGTGTTCCTTCGTTTTGCATGGTATTGGGGTCTATTCCACATGGAATTTAGTGACAAATTCAATGGAATACTTGGAGTGCCATAAAAATGCCCATAGATCCTTCTCAAATGCTTTAGTCTTTGTTGCCTTTTGTGTCTTGTTTTGCGAATTCCGAGAGTTTTGTAGCTCGGCTTTCGGTGTTCCTTATATGTTTTTGCGCCGTTTCCTGATGATGCATCCATTTATGCCATGATCATGCATTTCCAAATAAATAAACTTGAGGTTCTGTCCAGAACTATAATAACTTAATAAATGCATGAGAAAGATGACTAGTTAGCATTGGCATGCTCCTTTCATACCCACAGTCATGCATCATGTTGTTTGAAGCATTGCACCTTGCCGTGTGTTCATTGGATGTGTATTTTTTTCTTTGGTTGAAATGGGAGCTGAGAACGAGTGCAAGGATCACATTGAGTATGTTCCTAAAGAGAAAGAGTTATACCCGTCAAAAGAACCAAGAGGCAAAATGATCGTGACCTTGATATTGTTACTAATTTCATTGTTCTTAGATGAATCGTTTCCTTCACTATTTACCATTTACTACCATATGAATACATAGCCTCCCAACATAGACATGATAAGCCTCTAACCCCTCCACAATCTAGAAAATATGGATTGGCTAAAGTAGCGCTTGCTCAACCCTCTTATAGTATTTCTAGTTGCAGGTGCTGGCTGATCCATGTGTTAACATGGGCTTTTGAATATCATCTTATTACTGCTATTTAACTTAATGCACCTATATACTTGGTAAAAGGCGGGAGTCTTGTTCTTTTACTTGGTGTTTTGTTCCTTCTTGTCGTCATCGTTTCGGCTACTAGTGTTAAGTTCCATATTGAGCGCTCCTAACACGCTTGGGGTTGTTATGGGGACGCCCTTGATAACTCGTTTCGGTTTAAGACTTGTTTGGTAAGACCGAACTTTGGTACTCAATTCTCTAAACAACTGAATAATAAAAAAGCATATCGAATAGCTACACCGAGGATAATTAATCAACCCTCGGGCCTGTGCTCCTCATGAGTGTTGGTCCAACTCAGAGCACTGTGTGGGGCCAACCCATGGCAACTTAGGTGATCTCTATGAGGCCCCCGTGCGCGTAGCTTATTCGACGTGTCCTGATACTGAGATATGCGACTCTTATCGGGTTTGTCGACACGTCGGGTGGTCTTGCTGGATTTGTCTCTACCTTCTCGAGGTGTCTTGTGTATCGGGATTCTGAGGATACTTTGGGCTATCTCAAGGTTGAGGTTTTCCAATAAGGAATCCGAGGAGATCATGAGTTTTTTGTGGTCGAGGCTTCCTATGCAGCTTGTGGTAGTTTTTGATAGACTAGTTGGAGCACCCCTGCAGGGTTAATATCTCTCGAAAAGCCATGCCCGCTATTATATGGACACTTGGAAACTTTGTTTAACACCCAGTTCTAGATAACTTGAAGTAAACTTAACTAAAATAAGCCAACTATGTGCGAAATCGTGACTGTCTCTTTCGCCATGGTGGGGTTATGAATGATGTAAGTAGGTGTTCAGGATCACTTAGTGATCGTTATGTAGGTCACGACCGTCATGCATAGGCCACTCACTTTACATTATGTTCTCATAAGTTAGCCATGATATATGCTTAGTACTGCTACAACCTCAACACTGAACCTTCCACACCCAATAACTTGATTAGTTCTGGTATCATGGTCGCAAGATTGTTGAGTCCCTGTGGCTCACATATTACTACAACACCACATGTCGAGGTAGAACAGATCTAGAGTCGTTTGACACTACGCAACTTCAGGGGGAGTTCGATGAAGGCAGTGGTCGCATGTACGTGACATACCCCGATGATCGTAGGACTTTGGTCGTCTCCTAGGCTAGCGAGATAGAGTTATTGCATTTGGTCGTTTATCTTGTCCCCAGGTGGATCCTGTCTTGAATAATGTTATGTGGCTTGTAACTTAACTTGTGGCAAGTGTATGCCATTCCATATACTCAACCCTTCATTCATGTATTGCGATGTTTTCTCTACTTGCGAAATGCTAAGACGCGCCTCTATCCATATTAAGGCTTCATCCCGAAATATGGATAATGCCGCATCTTGGACGTTAAAAATTTATTGGACTGGAATTAGGGTTGGGGAGACACGTGGGACACACAAGGTAACAGGGCGCGACTAACCCCTGGCCGCGCCCTGATGTCTAATGGGATCCACGTGGCTCCCCTGATCGTGATTTCAGTCCTATGAATTCCCATTCTTGGAGAAAAATCAGAGAGAAGATTTTATCGCGTTTTACTAGACAAAGCTTCTGCCACCTTCTATTCTTCCTCGGGAGGGCTCATCTGGAGTGTGTTTGGGTCTCCGAATAGGGGGATTCATCGCCGTTGTCATCATCCACCCGTGTCCATCAACAATTGCATGATGATCACCATTGGGTGTGAGTAATTCCTTAGTAGGTCCGCTGGATGGTGATGAGGTTTGAATGAGCTTGATCATGTAATAGAGTTAAGTTTGATAGGGCTTGATCCCTAATATCCGATATGTTTTGATATTGATGTTGCTATGACTTTGCTATGATTAATGCTTGTCACTAGGGACCGAGTGCCATGATTTCATATCTAAACTTGTTATGTTCTCTTTGAATATGTGTCGGGACCCTGATCCTAAGCCATAGGAATCCACCCTGTAACACATCACATCCCTTTGCGGTCTCACGCACGGCTAACCCCACGGCTGCTGCCTTACCTTAGCGGGGACCGTTTGCGCCTTTTGACTCACGTATGCAATTGTGTCGCTAGCATTGCGATGTCAAAGAACCCGGGTCGACATGTCTAGTCATAAACCCAAGTGTGAGTAACATACAGGGACAAGCATACATGACCCAGCAAAGCAGGTGTCGGTCATCAGCGAGTGTAGACGAGTCGTAGCAAGCTACAAGTACTCCATTACACCGCATGAAATTTCCCCAAAGGGACATACACAGTGGCTAAGAAGGACACATGCCGGTCAACCAATGTGTCCGGAGCAGTGGCGAACTACCATGGCCCGGTGGAAAACAAAAAGGGGCATTTCCCCGTAAGGAGTGCTACTAAGGCCTACGACTAGGTGTTCGAACCCCATACATATCAAATACAACACATGTACGCATGGCATACCCGATATGCATAGATACATCGATGGCATCACAACATAACCATAAACATACAAACTTTATTTAGAAGGCTCGGAAGAGCCTCACACATAATATTACACAGATAGGGGTCTCACGACCCGTCATCAAAAGTCATTCAAACAAGTCTTACAAGCCAGCGGATGATAAAAACTGTGCGAGTACAGACAGATGGAAAGTTAAAAGGCACATGGCCTGACTATCTATAGACCCAACCTAGGGCCAGATCGTAGTTGAGACACCTGCTACTCGTCGTCGCCAACGTCTAGATAGAACCCACCATTAGGGTCATTAACATTCTGAGCAACAATTTATTAAGCAAACGTGAGTACAAAGGTACTCAGCAAGACTTTAGAACAAATCTATATACTCATGCAAATGTATCAACAAGTGTTGTGGGGTTCCATGGAGAAAGCCAGCTTTGACTCTTGGCTAGACCAAAGTACATTTTAAAAATAGTTTTAACAACTTTGATTTCTTGCACACGAGTCCACTAAATCCACAACAATACACCATCATGGAATCATTCCCATCTTCCTACGGAAATGCCACCCATGACACTCACACTTATCTTGATACTTTTATGAGTAGCCATTAAAGTTATATATGAACAATATATGTCTCCAACTATCCATATCCGTGGACGCGGCTATTCGAATAGATCATAACCCTGCAGGGTGTACTTATTCACACACGCTCTCGCCACTTATTGCTATGTGCACGTCATGCACCTCGGCAACCTTCAAGCGGAAGCCCAGCGAGGGAGTCGGCCACGACCATTAACCACATTAGTACCTAGTCCAGGTTTATCGCCTATTTGAGGGTAACCCGCACGGAAGTCCGGCCGAGGTTTCCGCCACGGCCCCAAACGATGTGCGCAGGGTTCCCAAGCCCACCATCCGGGTGCCACTTGGTACACCGTGCCACTGCCTACCGCATCATAGCCCACCTCTAAGGTCAGCACTATGCACGGCCTCTAGCATGACTATAAACACCAGAAACTACTTGCGACTCCTGGATTGAATACTAGGCGATTAATTAGTCGAGCAGGGTCATATTTCAGGGCCCATCATGTGGTAGTATCTCCTCTTGGATTACATACAAGGAACTCAGTTCCTAAGGACAATTCCAATGAAACAACCCGCCATGTACTCCTACATAGCCTTTCACCGGTGCCTTTACCAAATCAGGTTCAACACACAACCTTCATTAGCAGAACACATTCTCACTATCCTGTTCATCACCTAGATGACAGACCAAAGACAACTCTAAGCATAGCATGCGTGGCAGGATAAGACGCATCATGGCTCAAGCATCTACCAGGTATGCTAGGTTGCAAGGTTTAGCTAATTACTGTGACATAGACAGGTCATGCAAAGGAATGGGTTCAGCTAACATGATAAAGGCATTTGAAGCATTTTGACCTAATGCAATAAATAAGAGCAGGAGCGAGAGCATGGGATTTAACAACTTTGA
Source organism: Hordeum vulgare subsp. vulgare (assembly GCF_904849725.1). Classification (NCBI taxonomy): domain Eukaryota; kingdom Viridiplantae; phylum Streptophyta; class Magnoliopsida; order Poales; family Poaceae; genus Hordeum; species Hordeum vulgare. Next base: position 225,263,962 of record NC_058522.1, read on the forward strand.
TCAAAATTGTTGCTTGCCTTGTTGCTCAGGAGAGGGGTGATATCCGTTAGTCGGATAATCAGTCGTATCCGGAGGGGCGGGGCCTACCGAAATAACAAAATACAATTAATAGCAATCATATGCAACAATCATGATGCATGAACATGGCATGAAGTGAGGGGTGATATGATTCAATGTGGTTGGTGAAACCTTATTGTGCATCTGATTTGAAATCCAAATTCAAATAACATTTGAAATGGCATATTTATCTTAATCATTTAATTGATTTGACCTAATGCTCTTTCATAACTTTGTTTTTCATGCATGAAAGTTTCACCATTGTGTTCATTGAATTTTTCTGATCAATTTGCATATATTATTTGTCTGATTTGGAATTATAATCAAATTTCTATGAATTTCCAAAATTTTGCAATTATTCTGGAATTATTTGAAAACCAGAATTGGACTTATTGCATCAGCATGACATCAGCAGGTTAGCTGGCCATTTGAAAGTCAAACGTGACCAGTGGGACCCACTTGTTAGTGACTCTGGCCAGGAAATAGTTAAATTCAAACTTAATTAGGTTTTAAACACGCTGGACCCACATGTCAGTGTCTGTTTAACTTTTAACATAATTTTTAATTTTATTTTAGCTAAACCTAATTAGTCTGGCGCTGGCCCCACATGTCATTGACTCTCGGCAGCTTACATCCACCAGCAGTGAGGTGGAAGTCGCCGGCGATGAGCTCCGCCGACCACAGAGATGACGGGGAGATTCAAGTTTCTGTTTCCGGCTACCCAACGCACGACGGAGGGCACCAAAAGAACAAGTGGTCGAACTCGGATCCATTTTTGCACAAAGGAGGGGCTGAAGTGGCCAGAGATGACGCCAGCGACGAGTCCAGCGGCTGCCGGAGTTCGGGCTATGATGAGGTCCTCGAATCCGGGTGCAAAACGTGCGGGGTTGGGATCCTAGAGCATCTACACGATGCACTGATGCTGCTGATGGACTTAGAATGACAAGCCGATCACCGTAGAGCTACCGGCGACGAGCTCCCACGGCGGATCTCGTCGGGCTCCGGTGGAATTGGGGCCTAGAGCACGAGATCGAAGGGGAAAATGAGGGGGAAAGCACACTGGGCTCACGGGGAGTGCAGAGGCGACAAGAGCGGTCTCGGGGACGGTCTAAGGAGGGAGAACGACGACGACGAGCTCCGGGGATCCGAGGTTGAAGACGATGGCATCACGGTGTCTCACGGGTTCTCAGCATCGAGTAGCTAGCTGGAGAGCTTTATGAGACCACGGCGATGCTTTTGCGCACCTCGGGTGAGAGGGAGGGAGGGTGGAGCAACGGCGAGCTCGAGATCTGCTTGAGCTCTAATGGTGGCCAAGAGGGGAGAGAGCAGGGAGAAGAATGAGGCAAGGAGGAGCTCGGGGACAGCTGCAGGATGCTTATCCCCTCCTTGCCAGCGCGAAGCGACGGCCAGCCAGGCACGCAGGTGCGTGTCGGCGCCTGATGGAGCCGCAGCCAGCTCGTGTTGCGGACTAGCTGGAGGTGGACGACGCGAGGGGGAGCTGGGCCTGGGCCAGGGGTGAGCGACAGGTAAGGTTTTCATCTTTCTTTCTCCATTTCTGTTTTCTGTTAAAGCAGTTCTGACTTTGTTTCATTTTATTTTTGGCTCCAAACTATTCGTAAAATAGTTTGAAAAATGCTGGTGTGTTATTTGAAAAATTTCCAAACACATATAAAGTTTTCAACATTTTTGAAACATTGGATTATTTCAAATCAATTATATAGTTGATTTCAGTAAATTTGAAATTTTAAATAAAATGCCAAAAGCATTTTGAAAATATATTTCACTCCTGATATTTTGTTTTCAACATTTAACAGAAATGATGAACTTTTCTAATGGCCATTTTGGGTTAGAGTTTCTAGGGTTTGCTTCTGTTTTCTCTTCTTTGCTTTTGATTTCATTTCATTTTCTTGGATGCAATGGAAAAGACATGAGCACAACCTTGCTAAACTCTAGTAGGGACTCAGGGATGTGAAAACTCACCCCACTCAAAAGAATCTCGTCCCGAGATTTGGAAGTCATCGGGAATAGCGCGGGATACTCAAGTCGTAGACGATGCTCCCTTTCCCATGTTGCCTCTTTTTCAGAATGATTTGACCATTGAACTTTAAGAAACTTGAGGTTTTGACGTCAAGTGGTACGCTCAGCTTGATCAAGAATACAGATAGGGTATTCTCGGTATGAAAGGTTATCTTGGAGATCAAGCGTTTCATGGTCCACTTCACGGATAGGATCTGAAAAGAAATGCCTGAGTTGCGAGACGTGGAATACATCATGAACCTTGGAAAGATGCGGAGGAATTTCCAATTGGTAGGCAACTTCTCCTCGTTTGGCAAGAAAGCGAAAAGGACCCATGTAACGAGGACCCAACTTGCCCTTGATACCGAAACGATGGGTACCCTTCAGAGGTGCAATCCGAAGGTAAGCCTTCTCGTCATCTTCATAGGTCACATCCTTATGATGACGATCATATTGGCTCTTTTGACGAGACTGGGTTGTTTTCAACTTTTCACGAATAATGCGAATTTGCTCTTCTGCTTCCTGGATCATCTCCGGACCAAAGAGTTGCCTCTCTCCGGTTTCTGAACAATTAAGAGGTGTTCAACATCTTCGTCTATAGAGAACTTCAAAAGGAGCTTTGCCCAAGCTTGATTGATAACTATTGTTATAAGCAAATTCGGCGAATGGAAGGCACTTCTCCCAATTCATACCAAATGATATAACACAAGCTCGGAACATATCTTCTAGGATTTGATTCACTCTTTCTACTTGACCACTTGATTGAGGATGGAAAGCAGTGCCAAAAGATAGGTGAGTCCCCATGGCATTCTGAAAACTTTCCCAGAAGCGAGAAGTACAAATACTTCCACCGTGTGAGTTAAACTCCTGAGGAACACCATGAAGAGACACTATTCGAGATATATATAACTTTGATAGCTGGCTAGCTGTTATACTCTCACGAACTGGAAGACAATGAGCTACTTTGGAAAGACGGTCAATGACCACAAAGATATCATTATTTCCTTTCTTGGTCTTGGGAAATATAGTGATGAAATCCATACTGACTTTATCCCATTTCCATTCAGGAATAGCTAAAGGTTGAAGGGTGCGAGCAGGCCTTTGATGTTCTGCCTTAACTTGACGAGAAACGTCGCAGTTAGCAACAAACTCAACAATTTCTCTCTTCACCCTAGTCCACCAAAACCTCTGGCGTAGGTCCTGATACATCTTAGTACTACCACGATGAATGGTGAGAGGAGAATCATGAGCCTCCTTAAGGATCAATTGCCTTAGATGTGGATTCTTTGGAACCACTAGACGATTTTGGAAGAGCACAACATCTCGATCATTCATGGAGAATTCCTTAGCGTTTCCGCTAATAATATGCTCCTTGATCCGTGATATACCCTTATCACGCTTTTCGCCAGCTATGATCTGATCCCTAAGAGTAGGTTTCGCCACCAGGATAGAAACGAATCCTTGAGGAACAATGTGAAGATTTAACTTCCGAAATTCCTCATAGAGATGTGGTTGACCTCGTTGTAACATCAGATTGTTACAGTAAGACTTACGACTTAGTGCATTAGCCATAACATTGGCCTTCTCCGAGGTGTAAGTTATCCCTAAGTCGTAATTTGTGATCAACTCGACCCACCGTCTTTGCGTGAGATTCAAATCTGGCTGGGTGAAAATGTATTTCAGACTTTGGTGATCAGTGAATATTTCGCAACGATTACCAAGAAGGTAATGTCGCCAGGTTTTAAGTGCATGGACTACAGCTACAAGCTCGAGATCATGTGTGGGATAATTATCCTCATGTGGACGCAACTGTCGAGATGCGTATGCAATCACATGACGATCCTGCATGAGAATGCAACCTAATCCTTGTCGCGAGGCGTCGCAATAAATAGCAAAGTCCTTAGAAAAATCTTGTGGTAGGAATACAGGTGCGGAAGTCAGGCGTCTTTTCAGTTCCTGGAAACTATGCTCACACTATGGTGTCCACTCGAACTTTTTATCTCTCTTGAAGAGTTCAGTTAGAGGCTTTGCAACCTTTGAGAAATTCTTGACAAAGCGGCGACAATTGCTCGCTAGACCAAGAAAACTCCTAACTTCCTTAACCGATTCAGGTTGAGTCCAATCAAGGATGGCTTGAACTCTCTCGGGATTGACAGCAATACCTTTACCAGAGATTACGTGGCCTAGATAGGTCACTTCTGGTAACCAAAATTCACATTTTGAAAACTTGGCATAAAGGCGATGCTCTCGAAGTTTCATCAATACGAGCCTTAGATGCTCGGCACGTTCTTGTTCGTTCTTCGAGTAGATGGGAATATCATCGAGGTATACGACGACAAATTTATCCAAATACTCCATGAAGATTGAATTCATCAAACGAGAGAAGGTGGCTGGGGCATTGGTTAAACGGAAGGACATGACGGTGTACTCGTATTGGCCATAATGAGTGACAAAAACCGTTTTTGGAATGTCCATGTTCTAGATCTTGATTTGATGGTAAGCCAACCTCAAATCCATTTTGGAGAAGACTGAGGCTCCAGCGAACTGATCATACAGGTCGTTGATCCTGGGGAGTGGATACTTGTTCTTTATGGTGACCAGGTTAACTGGTCGATAATCTACAACCATCTGATCCGTTCTGTCTTTCTTCTTGACGAAGAAGACGGGACAAGCCCAAGGAGAAGAGCTAGGATGAATGAAACCTTTATTCAAGGCCTCATCTAGTTGCTTCTAAAGTTCGACTAGCTCCAGGGGTGCCATCTTATAAGGTCTTCACGCTATTGGAACAGTTCTACGAACAAGGTCTATCACAAACTCTACATCCCTGTCAGGTGGAATTCCTGGCAATTCTTCTGGAAAAACATCCGAGAAGTCACGGACTACTGGAATGTCTTCAAGCTCTGGGAGAGGGTTGGCATTGAGGGAAAAGAGTTGGCATTTGGCAACTCGAGTAGAGACATTAGCTATCTCACCCGAGGGATGGGTAAGCTGAACATTTCTAGAATGAGTATCAATCTTGGCATAGTGAGCTGACATCCAGTCCATACCCAAGATGATATTGATATCCGAAGATTTCAGGGCTATCAAAGATGCTAGAAAAACTAGCCTGTCTACTAGGATTTCATTGTCATAGGTTATCCTGGAAGTTTGCCACTTACTACCAGGGGTTTGGACAACCAATGGGATTGGCATATCACAAAAGGACATGTTATGCAACTGTGCATAACTTTCTGAAATGAAAGAATGAGATGACCCAGTGTCAAAAAGAACAGACGTTGGGTGATGATTGACAAGCAGTGTACCCAATATGACGTTGAAATCCTGTGCAGCTTCTTCTGCTGAAACATAGTTCATGTGGCCACGTGCAGGAGTTGGCTTCACATAGTAAGCTTTGCCCGACTTGCCTTGCCCAACGGACTTTCCAGGTTGCTTGGCACCAATATTCTGGGGACACTCTCGTGAGTAGTGCCCTAGTTCTCCGCACTTCTAACAGATCACCTGATTGGCACATGGTGCAACATTGCTAGCTCGACCACCATAGGTTTTTGCTGGAAGGTTGGTCTGGTTTGCCTGAGGCGCCACATAGGATGGCCTCGGGGTATATCTTGGCAGCACAGAACTATTTGGAACCCAAAACCTGTGTTTAGGAAACGCGGAACCAGATGAGGATCCAGAGTCACGGGAGTGCTTCTTCGTGGCTTCATAGTCGGTATGACCAGTCTCGGCACTGATCGCCTTGTTGAAAAGAGCTTGAAAGCTTGTACATTCATGCAGGCGCAGGTCACGACGAAGTTCGGGGCTCAGACCTTTGCGGAATCTTGCTTGCTTCTTGGCATCAGTTGACACCTCTTCAGTTGCATAGCGAGCAAGGTTACCGAACTCACGGCTATAAACATCCACGGTCAATTTTCCCTGGGTGAAGGCACAAAATTCCTCTCTCTTATGGTCCATCAGACCCTCTGGAATATGGTGCAGACGGAAGGCTGCACTAAAGTCTGCCCATGTGGCTGCTGGTCCGGCAGGACGCATATCTTCAAAGTTCTCCCACCACAGATTGGCGGGTCCTTCCATAAAGTACGCCACAAAGGTCACCTTGTCGGCCGCAGAAACATTTGCAGAGAGAATCTTGTGCACTATACTGCACAACCAGTCATCAGCGTCGGGAGGATCGACGGAGTGATGGAACTTCGGAGGATTGAGCTTCATGAAGTCATTGAGGGACACTGCATCATTCCTCGACTGGCGAGCCATATTTTGCTCAATACGCTCTAGCAGACGGTTGGTCTCTCTTTTATTTCTTTCCGCCTCAAGCATAACTTCCGCCAGAGAAGGCGGGTGAGGGAATTCCTCCTGCGATGCTTGACTACCTTCTCCCTGCTCATGGGTAGGGGCACGGTTCAGCCTGGTGAACACCATCCTCGCAAACAAACCCACAGCTTAGACTAATATCAACATCAATACTAGCTATGGATTAAGAATGCACTGAACACATGGAATGCGGAAATGAACATCCGAACAACATGGTAACAAGCAAATACTATATATACACCATGGTTCATACACACCATTACAAAGTTCAGTACAACCTCAACCCGAAGAGCAAACTACTGATAAGATGAAACTACTCATCATGGGCTTTCCAAGCTTCCTATACATTATTTATCTATGCCTCCGGAACTCATCTCACGACATAAGCATACTCCAGAAGATACACAGGATTGTGGAAGTACAGCTACTACCATACTACTCTTCCACTCACGTTTCAGGGATCCGCACAAAACATCTCATAAAGGTTGCCCCCATGGCCTCGGAGCTCAACCTACGGATCGGGAAATACTCGAGCCTGCGACCCCTGGGAACCGTAGGACACGGGTGTATCCTTGGTCCCCCGACTGGTGGTAGTAGAGGTCCCCGAAGAGGGGTGACTCCTCCTATAGCAGGCCAGTAAACATGAGCTGGAAGATGGGTCCTAACAGGGTTTAGCATCTCCATATCGCCATACCCTGTCTAGACTACAGGTGCCAGCTGTGTCAAAGTCGTCCACAGACGGGAACGTGTAGCATAGAGCTCTGTACGAAGGGCACGAGCATCCCTATCTCGATTCTCTAACATCTCAGTGGTGGACTGCAGCAGCAGATCCTCCATAGAGGAATCAAAGTAGACCCCACAGAGGTATCCTTCTTCTCTTGGCTGAGAGGCGGGAACATAGCAGAACTCTGAATTCTGCAGCAGTGCATGTCTAACTCTCATGATGGTCAACATTGAATAGGCAACATCTGGTACTGCCACGTCAATAGTAACCCCCAATCCATAAGACCAATGGATCAGCTCCTCGGCTCCAGGGTAATCTGGGAACACCCTAACAGCGCACAGGTACTGACTCTGATTAAAATCCTGGTACTGCTCCTCCACTATATACTCTAGGTACCAGCGGTAACCGGCTGCTGACATCATCCTGACTAACATGGCCGTGTAACCCCGCACATCAATGCACCTGGTGAGACGGACCACCTGACGAGAAGGACAGCCAGGCATCTGAAATAGAGATTAATGCAAAGGGCATTAGAGCTCTGAAGACAAAATTGGGCAACATAACGGGTGTAAATGCTCAAAAACAAATTTGAGACAACCCACAAAAGATAGGATAACATAACCACTCAACCATCAAGTTCAATTCCATAGTCATCAAAACTTACTTTCTTTTCCTTGGAATAAAAGAATCTCGGAGTAACTCTCGACTCGTTGTCCTGTAATCTACCGATTAGTAATACACGATCCTAAGAGAAAGATAAGTATCCTAGTTCTTAATCCCCGCAGAAAAGACGAGGATGACCAGAATAGAATAACTTGAGAAGAGAGCAAGAATCTTATGTTCCCTTCCACAACCAATTCCCTTATATATAACTAAAGCAATTCTAGACTCAGCTTCGACCAATTTGCCTTGGTAATCCTAAATTCAGTCCGGTTCTGATACCAACGCTGTCGGGACCCCGATCCTAAGGCATAGGAATCCAGCCTGTAACACATCACATCCCTTTGCGGTCTCACGCACGGTTAACCCCATGGCTGTTGCCTTTCCTTAGCCGGGACCGTTTGCGCCTTTTGACTGGCGTATGCAATTGTGTCGCTAGCATTCCGATGTCAAAGAACCCGGGTCGACATGTCTAGTCATAAACCCAAGTGGCAGTACCGTATAGGGACATGCATACATGACCCAGCAAAGCAGGTGTCGGTCATCCACGAGTGTAGACGAGTCAAAGCAAGCTACAAGGACTCCATTACACCGCGTGACATTTCCCCAAAGGGACAGACACATCAGCTAAGAAGGACACATGCCTGTCAACCAATGTGTCCGGAGCAGTAGCGAACTACCTTGGCTCGGTGGAAAACACAAAGGGGCATTTCCCTGTAAGGAGTGCTACTAAGGCATACGACTAGGTATTCGAACACCATACATATCAAATACAACACACGTACGCATGGCATACCCGATATGCATAGATACATTGATGGCTTCACAAGATAACCATAAACATACAAACTTCATTTAGAAGGCTCGGAAGAGCCTCACACATAATATTACACAGATAGGGGTCTCACGACCCATCATCACAAGTTATTCAAACAAGTCTTACAAGCTAGCGGAAGATTAAAACTGTCTGAGTACAGATAGATCATAGCTGGGACACCAGCTATCGTCGTCTTCAACGTCTAGATAGATCCCACCATTAGGGTCATTAACATCCTCTGCAACAATTTATTAAGCAAACGTGAGTACAAAGGTACTCAACAAGACTTCAGAACAAATCTATCGACTCATGCAAATGTATCAACAAGGGGTTGTGGGGTTTCATGCAAAAGCCAGCTTTGACTCTTGGCTAGACAAAACTACGTTTTAAAAATAGTTTTAACAACTTTTATTTCTCGCACACGAGTCCACTAACTCCACAACAATACACCATCATGGAATCATTCCTATTTTCCCATAGAAATGCCACCCATGACACTCACACTTATCTTGATACTTTTATGAGTAGCCATTAAAGTTATCTATGAACAACATATGTCTCCAAGAAGTCCATATCCGCGGACGCGGCTATTCGAATAGATCATAACCTTGCAGGGCGTACTTCTTCACACACACTCTCGCCAATTATCGCTATGTGCACGTCATGCACCTCGGCAACCATCAAGCAGAAGCCTAGAGAGGGAGTCTGCCACGACCGTTAACCACATTAGTACCTAGTCCACGTTTATCGCCTATTTGAGGGTAACCCGCACGGAAGTCCGGCCAAGGTTTCCACCATCGCCCCAAACGATGTGCGCAGGGTTCCCAAGCCCACCATCCGGGTGCCACTTGGTACACCGTGCCACTGCCTACCGCATCATAGCCCACCTCTAAGGTCAGCACTATGCACGGCCTCCAGCATGACTATAAACACCAGAAACTACTTGCGACTCCTGTATTGAATACTAGGCGATTAATTAGTCGAGTTGGGTCATATTTCAGGGCTCATCATGTGGTGGTATCTCGTCTTGGATTACATACACGTAACTCAGTTCCTAAGGACGGTTCCAATGAAGCAACCCGCCATGTACTCCTACATAGCCTTTCACCGGTACCTTTACCAAATCAGGTTCAACACACAACCTTTATTAACAGAACACATTTTCATGATCCTGTTCATCACCCAGATGACAGACCAAACACAACTCTAAGCATAGCATGCGTAGCAGGATAAGACACATCATGGATCAAGCATCTACCAGGTATGCCAGGTTGCAAGGTTTAGCTAATTACAATGACAGAGACATTTCATGCAAAGGAATGGGTTCAACTAACGTGCTAAAGGCATTTGAAGCATTTTTACCTAATACAATAAATAAGAGCAGGAGCGAGAACATGGGATTTATCGGGATGATCAAAACTGTTGCTTGCCTTGTTGCTCAGGAGAGGGGTGATATCCGTCAATCGGATAATCAGTCGTATCCGGAGGGGTGGGGCCTACCGAAATAACAATATACAATTAATACCAATCCTATGCAACAATCATGATGCATGAACATGGCATGAAGTGAGGGGTGATATGATTCAATGTGGTTGGTGAAACCTGAGTGTCCGTCTAGTTTGAAAACCAAATTCAAATAACATTTGAAATGGTATATTTATCTTAATCATTTAATTGATTTGACCTGATGCTGTTTCATAACTTTGTTTTTCATGCATGAAAGTTGCACCATTGTGTTCATTGAATTTTTTTAATCAATTTGCATATATTATTTGTCTCATTTGGAATTATAATCAAATTTTTATGAATTTCCAAAGTTTTGCAATTATTCTGGAATTATTTAAAAACCAGAATTAGACTTATTGCATTAGCATGACATCAGTAGGTCAGCTCGCCATTTGAAAGTCAAACCAAACCAGTGGGAGCCACTAGTCAGTGACTCTAGCCAGGAAATAGTTAAATTTAAACTTAATTAGGTTTTAAACAGGCTGGACCCACATGTCAGTGTCTGTTTAACTTTTAATATATTTTTTATTCTTATTTTAGCTAAACCTAATTAGTCTGGCGCTGGTCCCACATGTCATTGACTCTGGGAAGCTCAGATCCACCAGCGGCGAGGTGGAACTCGCCGGCGATGAGCTCCGGCGACCACAGAGACGACGGGGAGCTTCGGGTTTCTGTTTCCGGCGAGCAAACGCACGGCGGAGGGCACCAGAAGAACGAGTGGTCGAACGCAGATCCATTTCTGCGCAAAGCAGGGGCTGAAGTGGCCGGAGATGACGCCGGCGACGAGCCCAACGGCTGCCATAGTTTGGGCTATGACGTGATCCTCGAATTCGGGTGCAAAATGTGTGGGGTTGGGCTCCTAGAGCATCTACGCGATGCAATTATGCTGCTGGTGGCCTTAGATTGACCAGCCGATCACCGGAGAGCTACCGGCGACGAGCTCCCGCAGCGGATCTCTTCGGGCTGTGGTGGAATCAGGGCCTAGAGCACGGGATCGAAGGGGGAAATGAGGGGCAAAGCTCCCTGGGCTCACGGGGAGTGTATAGGCGACAAGAGCGGGCTCGGGGACGGTCTGAGGAGGGAGAACGACGACGACGAGCTTCGGGGATCCGAGGTTGAAGAAGATGGCATCACGGCATCTCAGGGGTTCTCAGCATCGAGCAGCTAGCTGGAGAGATTTAGGAGACCACGGAAATTCTTTTGCGCAGCCCAGGTGAGAGGAAGGGAGGCTAGAGCGACGGAAAGCTCGAGCTCGGCTCGGGTTCTAATGGCGTCCGAGAGGGGAGAGAGAAGGGGAAGAATGAGGCGAGGAGGAGCTCGGGAACAGCTGCAGGATGCTTATCCCCTCCCTGCTAGCGCGAAGCGGCGGCCAGGCAGGCACACAGGTGTGTGGCCGCGCCGGAGGGAGCGGCGGCCACCTCCTGCTGCCGATTGGCAGGAGGTGGACGACAGGAGGGGGAGCTGGGCGTGGGCTAGGGGTGAGAGACAAGTAATTTTTTCATTTTTGTTTCTCCATTTTTATTTTCTCTTAAAACAATTCTATCTTTGTTTCATTTTATTTTTTTCTCCAAACTATTCCTAAAATAGTTTGAAAAATGTTGGGGTGTTATTTGGAAAATTTCCAAACACATATAAAGTTTTGAACATTTTTGGAAACTTTGGAATATTTGAAATCAACTATATAGTTGATTTCAATAACTTTTAAATTTAAAATAAAATGCCAAAAGCATTTTGAAAATATATTTCACTCCTGATATTTTGTTTTCAACATTTAACAGAAATGATGAACTTTTCTAATGGCCATTTTGGGTTCATTGATTTGTCACCAAAATTTGGAATTGATTTGAATTAGAGTTGCTAGGGTTTGCTTTTGTTTTCTCTTCTTTGCTTTTGATTTCATTTCATTTTCTTGGATGCAATGCAAAATACATGAGCACAACCTTGCTAAACTCTAGTAGGTTTTCAGGGATGTGACAATATGAAAAGTTTTTGGATCCTATCTTTCAAATGGTATGCACCTATTATGTGTCTTGGTTCGCGTACCCCAAGGTGAAAATAATTTGGATTATTTCTGGTGATTACCGTAGTTTGAGGAGTTCACGTATTCTCTATGTGTTAATGCTTTGTTCCGGTTCTCTATTAAAGGAGGGCTTAATATCCCTACCTTTTCAGATAGGACCTCGCTGCCATGGGAGGGTAGTACAAAAGATGTCATGCAAGTTCTTATCGCAAGCACATATGACTATATACAAAATACTTGACTATATAATATTGATGAATTGGAGATTTTTCCCTTTCAGTCTAGTGTGTAACTGTTACATGATTGATGTCATCCATATGTTTCCATCACTGATCCATGTGCCTAAGCTTTACAAATACTTAATCTAGCTAAGTTACTACTGTTGTTGTTACTATCACAGCTATCGTGGGAATAAGCCTCATAGTAGATGAGTAGGGTATGAAAGTAGAGGGCAGAGTCTTAGCTACGGCAGGGTTGTATGAGTTCAGGACCCTCTGTGGTGGAGGTAATAGCCCTACGTCTCAGTGCTCTGGAGCTTAGTGTCGAGTGGAATATAGGTGTTACAGAATGCGAACCCTTGTGCCAGAGGGGAGGGGTGGCTTATATAGAGTGAACTGCCCCTCATACGTGTCCAGCATACAAGGGTGCAATAAATGAGAATACATGTATACGTTACAGGTAACATATGCTATAAATGACAATAACTACAGTAGTCTAACGTATGCCCGTTGGCCTCCCTGGGGTGGCATCTGGCCTTCGATGTCGACTGGCTTCTGGTCTTCACCGAGTGGAATCCAGTCGTCGAGTGTATGATCGTCCTCCGAGTGGTTTCCTACCGAGTGGACAAGAGGTTGTCTTCATCCGGTCGGTAGGTCTCTTGTGGTCTTCAAGCTAATAATGAGGTGACCTTGGGTAGGACTTATAGGTCAGGCCTATGACCCTATCCTAGGGCTATAACCCCGTGATTAGTCCCCGAATGGATCAGGGTTCGAGTGGTGATGGTGCAGGTGTAAATCTTGAGATAGCAGACTGAACTTGAACGCCCTTCAAAGTTTTGCTGAATTGGATGTTGATTTAAGTCTTCATGATTCGCCTTGATCAATTCTGTTTGGAATCAAATGTCCGAGTGAATCTGTGAATCCGTGTGTTTGATGGGACCTTCTGATGTGACAGGTCACCCTATCAGCTCTAGATTTTACGAGATTTGAAAATTTCGGTTTCCACGTGCGTTGTGGCGATGACATCATCATAATCAAGTGGATCGCGCCGCCTCGATTCTCTCACTTCTATCTCCGCCAGATATCTTGCGGTGGCCAGCGAGGGGATAAGCTGAGGGCCCACTTGTTATAGACTCAATCGGTTGGTTATAAAAGTGGTCGGTGCTAGGGTTTGGAACGACACCTCTTCCTTCCTCTATGCTCTTCCTTTGCTACCAGCGCGTAAGTTCAGAAGAACCAATCTCACCGCCACCGCCATGACAAAGGGGCAGACAAGTAAACTTGAGAAGGCGAAGAAGAAGGGCGCCGCCAAGCCAAGGAAGCAGGCTCTGCCGCCTGGCTCGATCGAAGGGGATTTCCTCCAATCCACTCTGCAGAAGGAGGACCTCCTCGAGCTCGTCGAGCATGGTATGGTAGCGGAGAAGTCTTGGAGGCTTCCCGGCGATGAGATCGAGCGCGAGGGAGAGCGGGTCCTCCTCTTGACCCACGTCGAAAGAGGTTTCTCCTTGCTTCCTCATCCTTTCATTCGGGGGTTCTTGAATTTCCTTGGGCGCGGCTACATCACTTCCCACCGAATGTCATCGCTCACCTTTCTGCCTTTGTCATTTTATGCGAGTGTTTCTTGGGGTGTCCTCCTCATTGGGGACTTTTCAAATATATCTTCACTATACACTCTCAGTTGGTGAAGAAGTGTAATCTGACTGATGATAAGACCCATGTCATCCAGTTGTGTGGGGGTTTAGGACTCCAAAAGAGAGCCAAAAGTTGTTATCCTGCCATGACCTTCTGTGAGTCGGTCCACAACTGGCAGGCCACTTGGTTCTATTGTAACGACGCCGCTTGCCCAAATATGTTGAGTGGACTCCCGCCCTTTACTTTAGAACGACCAAGTGCTCCAAGGGCGTTGGTATCGATGAAGGAGGAGAAAGCTCAGGTGGAACCCTTAGTGAAGGAGCTGATTGGTCTGGTCCGCAACGTAGTGATAGGGATGGATCTATTGGTGACCTTCCTCAGAAGGCGTATCCAGCCCCTCTAGGCTCGGGAACACACTGTGTGGACTTATACTGGCCCGGAGGACTCCACTCGGTCCCATCCTGAAGAGGTGGATAAGGAGACGGTTGCGAAGTGGATCCACGGGATAGCTGACCCTTCCGACAATCCAATGGGGTCGAAGCGAGTCCTGCCCTTCTCTGCTCAAAACCCGTCGACAAATGAGGTTAGCCCTGCTATGTTGAATACCTTTGCATTATGGCCGAGTGTTTGCAATTTCCTTGTCAACTGAACTTGTGAGTTGTATTTTTCACGCATGGACGAATTTGCACTCTCCGGTCCCGAACGACAATGCACTCGACATAGAGGAGGGGAGCTTGGAGGACAGCACGGAAAGCACACACTATGTCGAGGACAGTGAGGAGACTAAGGAGGAGGAGTCGGAGGAGAGTGAAGAAGAAGACTCGTCCCCTTACAATCACGAGCCCCGGTCCAAGCAGCGTCATGACCCTGCGGTCTCTCCAAGCAAACCTCTGGCGTCGAGTGCCAGGAGTACCAAACGTGTTAGGTGCGCATCTGGTGAACCGGTGGAGCAGCCTGCTAAGATATCCAATACCAGCGGATCCAAGCCTCGGAAGGACTTGCCTCGAATGAGGATCACTGTGTCGGCCGCCTCTGCGTAAGTATTTTAATTGTCTCATTCAATCCGAGTGAACTTTTTTTGTTGGTGATGACCTAGTGGAACTTCGTTGTCAGAGCTGCTACCTCCATGACATCGCCGCCGCGGGGAGGTGAGGACCCCAAGGAGGTTGATACCGCGGCCGCAACCACTTCACAGCGAGGTATTGTTGACTTTTCACTCTGTGTTATTCCTCCGTGTGTATGGCCTTATGACTGTAATCTCCGGCATTTCCATTTTCCAGTCGCGCCACCTACGAAGGTCATCCAACTGGACGACAGTGATCAACGGCAGCCTGCTGCTGGGGTGGTCCCTTTCGTGTCTGAGGTGCCTGTGGTTGAGACGCATGTGGCGAGTGCCTCGCCTGTCACATCAGTTGTTGTCACCACAACAACGACTGGGTTACAGTTGGGGACTCCAGTTGCTTCTGCTGCAGCCTCGCCTCCTCCCATGACTAGTTACACCACGCATCATATCCATGAGGACCAAACCCGTGCCGCAAAGGAAGCCATGATCCAGGCGGAGCTGATGACACAACAAGCCAAAGGAGCCAATGACGCCATAGTCTCGGTGTATAACAACAGCATGGTGCTCGGAGAAAACGTCCGAGTAAGTGTGATAGTAAGTTTGAATTCCGACTCACGCCCAATGGGTGTTTTGTAGAAATGAACTTGTGTTGTCTTTGTTCGAGTGGGGTCACTCCGAGTGAACCCACTAGGTGTAGTCCCCGAGACCGTTGTCGAGTGCTTGCACTGGCCGGGGTCTTAATTAGTAGAGACATTGTTTTGTTGATTGCACTCGGCCAGAGCGTATCTGGTTGAGTGTTGAATCCAGTGGGAGCACGCTAAGTGCACCCACTGGGTGTAGTCCCCGAGTCTATTATTAATCACTAGTGAATGATAATAGTATTAAGCACTTGAATGTATAGTATTTTTTGCTCGTCAGGACGAACCTGGTCGAGCGATAAACCAATGGGGTCACGCCGAGTGAACCCACTGGGTGTAGTCCCGGAGACCACTGTCGAGTGCTTGCGTCGGCAGGAGTCTGATCGGAATCATATATTTTTATTCAATCGAATTATGCCTTTATCACTCGGACGTGAAATAAACTTGGTTGCATATCAATCGGAAGTGAGTTATGCATCGACTGATTTTTTTTCTTCTCATCTTTTCAGAAAGCTTGTGAAGTAGGTTTTGCATATGCTGCCTTGAATGCAGAGAAGAACCAACTGGCCATGAACCTGGAGGTGGCTACGAATGATGTAGCTGCTTTGAAAAAGCCGATGGGGGAGAAGGACAAGCCGTTGGTGGAGGCCCAGGCAACCACTAAGGACTTGCAGGCGGAGGTGGAGAAGATGCAGAAAGAGCAGTACAAGTGGATGAACCAGTTGAACGACATGAGCAAGAGGGCCAATGCTCAAGAGAAATATGTGAGGGATTTTGCCACCAAGATGCTGGGGTTACTCACTTGTAAGTGCCTTGTCAAGTGAATGTTGTGATTGATTGTTTGTTGTTTCGATGTTAACCTTGAAATTTCTCCCTCACAGAGTTCTGCCAGGACATGGAGAAGGAAACTGAGGAGGTCGAGCCCGTGCTCGACCTTATCAATACTCCTGTTGTTCATGGCCCGGCTCTGGATATGTTTCCTGTGAACTCCCGCCTCATGAAGGTGGAGAAGTACATCACGCAATTGAGGGCGGCTGTAAGCAAGATCAACAAGGAGATGTGGCCGGAGGATGATCTCCAGCATGATATGGAGGCCATGATGATCCATATAGAGCAGATTTCTCAGCGAGTTCAGGCATGGAAGAAGTCGGCTGCTCGGTGTGGGGCTTACGTGGCTGTGTCACTCATCAGGGTCCATTGTAAGGAGGCTCGGGAAGAGAAGCTAAAGTTGTTGCTGGTTGCAAACACAAAAAGCTTCATTTTGAAGACTTCGTGGAGTCCTTCATCGATACTACAACGCGCATCACCGACGGCATCGACCTCGACACCTTCGTGGAACCGGCCAGCCCAGGTGAGCCGTGAGGAAGACAAACATTCGACAGAAAGACTTTGATTTACCTCGGTATGCCGAGTGGTCCTGTAAACACTTTAAACTTCGTTCGGATACTGCATCCGAGTGCTTTTGTTCTGCGCGGATAACCTTGATTTGCACTGGGTATCGTGAATTTGTCCGTTTCGACTGAATTTGAATTTATCCTTGTCGACTAGATTTTTCTTTTTGGGAAAGCTCTGGGCATACGCTAAGTCTCCCACCCAACCGAAACTTGATTCGCAGTTGGGTTAGGGTTAACTAGGCGAAGTCTGGTTGTCAGTTGGGTTGGGTTTCGTCACTTAGGAGAATCTGGCTTGCGGCTAAGTCCCCGAGTGAGAGGGTAACTCTTCATTTAGAGAAGTTTTTAACTTAGGAGAATCTTGTTCGCGGCTAAGCCCCCGAGTGAGAGGGTAGCTCTTCACTCAGAGAAGTTTTTAACTTAGGCGAATGTGGTCCGCAGCTAAGCCCCCGAGTGAAAGGGTAGCTCTTCAGTCGGAGAAGTTTTTCACTTAGGCGAATCTGGTTCGTGGCTAAGCCCCTGTGTGAGAGGGTAGCTCTTCACTCGGAGAAGTTTTTTAACTTAGGCGAATCGGGTTCGCGGCTAAGCCCCCGAGTGAGAGGGTAGCTCTTCACCCGGAGAAGTTTTTTACTTAGGCTAAGCGGGTTAGCGGCTAAGCCCGTCAGTGAGAGGGTAGCTCTTCACTCGGAGAAGTTTTTAACTTAGGCGAATCTAGTTCGTGGCTAAGCTCCCGACTGAGAGGGTAGTTCTTCACTCGGAGAAGTTTTTTAACTTAGGCGAATCTAGTTCATGGCTAAGCTCCCAAGTGAGAGGGTAGTTCTTCACTCAGAGAAGTTTTTTACTTAGTCTAAGCGGGCTAGCGGCTAAGTCCCCGAGTGAGAGGGTAGCTCTTCACTCGGAGAAGTTTTTAACTTAGGCGAATCTGGTTCGCGGCTAAGTCCCCGAGTGAGAGGGCAACTCTTCACTCAGAGAAGTTTTTTTAACTTAGGCGAATCTGGTTCGCGGATAAGCCCCCAAGTGAGAGGGTAGCTCTTCACTTGGAGAAGTTTTTTACTTAGTTTAAGCGAGTTAGTGGCTAAGTCCCCAAGTGAGAGGGTAACTCTTTACTCAGAGAAGTTTTTAACTTAGGCGAATCTGGTTCGCGGCTAAGCTTCCTAGTGAGAGGGTAGCTCTTCACTTGAAGAAGATTTTTTAGACCGGAGTGAACAGATATATTGCAGTAATCATAACTCTGGCAAGTATATTGCTTTGGGGAACCTTGTTTGTCACATCGAAATAGTCGCTCATCAAGCATAAAAATGCTTAAGTAGATCTCCGTTCCACGGCCGTGGCTCGTTGATCCTTTTCTCGAGATTGTAGAGTCGGTAGGCTCCGCTGTTCAGCACCTTGGAGATGATGAAGGATCCTTCGCAGGCGGGAGCTAACTTGTGCGACCTCTTCTGATGTACTCGGAGCACCAAATCGCCTGCTTGGAACGTCCAACTCCTAACGTGTCTTGAATCGAACCGCCGTAAGTCCTGCTGGTAGATCGTCGACCGAACCAAGGCCATCTCGCGCTCCACCTCCAAAAGATTGACTCTGTCTTGTCGGGCTTGTTGAGCTTTAGCTTCAGAGAAGAGTTTGATTCGGGGAGAATTGTGGAGCATATCACTCGGAAGGACAGCCTCAGCTCTGTATACGAGAAAGAACAGAGACCGCCCAGTCGACCTGTTTGGGGTCGTCCTGAGACCCGAGAGCACAGAAGGTAACTCGGTGACCCAAGCGCCTGCAGCATGTCCAATTTCCCGCATGTGACGAGGCTTTAGTCCTTGAAGTATGAGTCCATTCGCCCGTTTGGC
Source organism: Hordeum vulgare subsp. vulgare (assembly GCF_904849725.1). Taxonomy (NCBI): domain Eukaryota; kingdom Viridiplantae; phylum Streptophyta; class Magnoliopsida; order Poales; family Poaceae; genus Hordeum; species Hordeum vulgare. The sequence goes on from NC_058522.1 coordinate 225,282,850, forward strand.
CTGGCCGTTGGGTTGAGGATGGGCAACGGATGCGTAATCCACTCGGGTTCCTTGGTTGGACCAAAAACTCTTGAATTCATCCGAGTAAAAGTTCGATCCATTGTCTGTGATGATGTTGTGCGAGACCCCAAATCTGAAAGTGATTTCTCTCATGAACTTGATTGCAGTACGTGCATCTAGCTTTTTGAAGGCTTGGCATCTATCCACTTGGTGAATTTGTCGACTGTAACCAGCAAATGAGTGAATCCACCCTGTCCTGCTCGGAAGGGTCCAACCTCGTCCAAGCCCCAGACATCGAATGCCATATGAGGGGAATTGTCTTCAGAGCGGACGCTCGCTTGTGCGATTTGTTGGAGTAATACTGGCAGCCTTCACAGTGATCCACAATTTCTTTGGCCATATCACTCGCTCGTGGCCAGAAGAATCTAGCTCGGAATGCTTTGGCAACGATGGCCCTAGAGGACTCATGATGACCACTGGTCCCCGAGTGGATTTCCTCCAAAATCAGTCGGCCTTCCTCGGGGGAAATGCACCGCTGAGCTACGCCAGTCAAACATTCCTTATAAAGCTGATCTCCCATGACCGTGAAGGCCTTTAACCTGCGGACGATCTGTCTGGCTTTGACTTCGTCCTCTTGTAGCTCTCGCCTCAGGATGTATGCGGTGTAGGGTACTATCCACTCGGGCGTGACCACCAGAATCTCCATGGTCAGATCGACAACAGCTGGGATTTCAACTTCAGTCGGATCCGAAGTACTTGCAGGCTGAGGGGGTTCTTCAGTGAATGGATCTTCTTGCGCCGAAGGAGCATGTATGTGTTCCTAACAAACATCACTCGGCACAGGCTTTCAAGTGCACCCAATTTTTGTCAACTCGTTAGTAGCTTGATTCTTCAATCGAGGAACATGATGGAGTTCTAAACCTTCAAATCTTTTTTCAAGCTTTCTCACTGCGTTGCAGTACCCAATCATGGCGGGGTACCTCACATCCCATTATTTCATCACTTGATTAACCACCAGATCCGAGTCACCGTATACCATCAAGCGTCGGACGCCGAGCGAGATGGCTATTGGCAACACGTAGTGGAGAGCTTCATGCTCCCACTCGTTGTTAGAAGAATCAAAGTGAATCTATAGTACGTAACTGAGCTTGTCACCCTTCGGGGATATGAGAACTACGCCTGCACCGGAACCATTCAGCATCTTTGAGCTGTCAAAGAACATGATCCAGTGTGACGACTGGATCGGAGCCGGTTGTTGTTGTTCTACCCATTCGTCCATGAAATCAGCAAGAGCTTGAGATTTGATGGCTTTCTTGGCTTCAAACTTTATGTCGCAATACAACAACTCCATTGCCCATTTCGCCACTCGGCCCGATGCATCCCGATTGTGAAGGATTTCTGACAATGGGGCATCGCTGACAAAAGACACCGAGCGATCTTTAAAATAATCAGCCACCTTCTTTGCAGTCAGGTAAATCCCATATGGAAGCTTCTTATAGTGGGGATATCTCTGCTTGGAAGGAGTCAATACCTCAGAAACATAATAGACTGGGCGCTGAATCTTATAAGCTTTGCCTTCCTCTTCTCGCTCGATTGTCAGGACTATGCTGACGACTTAATTTGTAGCCACGATGTATAACAGGAGGGGCTCTTTGTTGTACGGAGCAGCAAGACCCGGCTGGGTGGATACAAGAGTTTTTAACTCGACGAATGCGGCTTCTGCTTCAGGAGTCCACTCGAAGGTATCTGACTTTTTCATGAGTCGGTATAGTGGTAGAGCTTTCTCTCCGAGTCGAGATATGAATCTGCTTAATGGTGCCAAACATCATGTAAGCTTCTGAACGTCGTGTAATCGCACGAGGCTTTTCATTCGGAAAATTGGCCTGATCTTTTCGGGGTTAACGTCGATTCCCCGTTCGCAAATGAGAAAACCATGTAACTTGCCGCTGGGGACTCCGAATGTACACTTGGCTGGGTTGAGCTTGACGTTGTACCTTTGTAGGTTGGCAAATGATTCTGTCAAGTCAGTCAGCAGGTCGGAACCTTTGTGTGACTTGACTACGATATCATCCATGTATGCCTCCATGTTCCGACTGATATGATCGAGGAGGCATTTCTGAATGACGCGCATGAAAGTAGCTCCTGCATTTTCAGACCAAATGGCATAGTGATGTAGCCGAAGCACCCAAATGGGGTGATGAAGGCCGTTTTTATTTCATCTGGGCCATATAGACGTACCTGATGGTACCTAGAGTAAGCATCTAAAAAAGACAATCGCTGGCATCCTGCAGTCGAGTCGATAATCTGATCTATGCGGGGGAGCGGGAAGTGGTCTTTCGGGCAGAACCAATTGATATGCTTGAAGTCGATGCACATGCGGAGTGACTTGTCCTTCTTGGGCACCATTACGACATTCGTGAGCCACTCAGAGTGGTAAACCTCGCGAATGAACTTGGCCTCTAGGAGCTTAGCCACTTCCTAGCCAATTGCTTTTCTCTTTTGTGTGGCCAACCGACGCAGATGTTAGTTGATAGACCGGGCCTTGGAGTTGACTATGAGTAGGTGCTCAGCCAGTTCCCTAAGCACACCAGGCATGTCAGTGGGCTTCCATGCGTAGATGTCCCAGTTCTCATGGAGGAACTAGATGAGCTCAGTTTCCTATTTAGGATCAAGAGTTGTTGAGATGTTGGTCGGGGCAGTGGTGGGATCCGTCGGGTGGATGCTGACTTTCTTAATTTCCCCTGCCGACTGGCATGCAGACTAAGAAGCTAGCTTCTTTGAGCGCATCAATTCGGCGGGGTCTCCTGTCTTCCGGTACTCATCGAGCTCCAGCATTGCGAGCTGCTGGTCGGCGATCCTGGAGCCCTGCTTCAAACACTCTTCTGCTCTCTGCCGATTGCCAGTCACGGTGATGACTCCCTTTGGCCCTGGCATCTTCATTTTTAGATATACGTAACCTGGTCAGGCCATGAAACGTACATTAGCTGGAAGACCAAGTATGGCGTGGTAGGCACTCTCGAAGCCTACCACCTCGAACGTCAGTTCTCTTTGGGGATGTTCTTGGCAGAGCCGAAGACGACATCTAACGCGATATGGCTGAGTGCCTTAGCCTTCTTCCCAGGGATCACTCCCTAGAACTGCATATTGCTCTCGCTGAGCTTGGACATCGGAATGCCCATCCCTTTGAGAGTGTCAGCGTACATGATATTCAAGCCGCTCCCTCCGTCCATCAACACCTTGCGGAGCCGAACGCCTTCAACCACCGGATCGACGACGAGAGCGTGACGTCTCGGGGTGGGTGGTCCGACTGGTCGAAAGTGATGGTAGTCTGCAGCCACTTGAGATATGTTGGGGCGGAAGGAGCTGCCATGTTGACCTCTCGGTTGATCACCTTCAGTCGACTCTTGCTTTCCACTTCAGTGAAGGTCATCAGAGTGGCGTGGACTTCTGGGAAATGGTCTTCTTGCTCGTCGTCCTCATTCTCCAGGTCTTCCTCACTCGACTGATCCTCTCTTATTTTCTGGATCAACGGCCTGCACTGTCGAGTGGTATGCTTTGGCACTATAGTGTTGCCTTCTTCATCTATTTTCGTGTGGATTGCACACGGCAGATCAAGGACATCTGGTCCTTACTGTTTTTTGGATTTATTGGGAGGGAATTGTCGCTTGACCTTTCCCTTGAACTTTCCTGCCTCCGGAGCGTCTGCTTCTGTTGACGGCCTGCGCTCCACCTTCTGCTTCTCCTTTCGGGTGGAGTTGGCATCTCCGTCGGTTGCCTTGCCTTTGCCGCTGCGGAGGCGGTCTTCTTCTTCTCCATTGGCATAGCGGGTTGCTATCTCCACCATCTTGCTCATGGACATGTCTCCCATCTGACCGAACTTCAAGTAAAACTCTCAGTACCTGACGCCTGCTTTGAAAGCGCAGACTGCCTGATGCTCGATGACGTTTTCCACCGTGTGGTGGAGAGTGGTCCAGCGCTGGATAAAATCATGCAAAGACTCACTCAGTTTCTGGATACAATGTTGCAGCTCGGTGAGCCTAGCAGGGCACTTGCTGGTTCCATCGAAGGTCTTGATGAACACTCGGGCCTAGTCCGCCCAGCAGTATATGCTTGAAGGAGCTAGTTGATTCAGCCAAGCCCGGGACGAACCATCTAGCATCAGGGCAAGTGCTTCATTGCGACGTTGTCATTGCCACCGCCGATACGAACTGCCCCTTGGTAATCGTCGAGCCATGTTTCCGGTGAAGTTTCTTATTCCGGCCGCCAGCCTGAAGTTGGGGGGAATATCAACGGAGCGAATCGCTTGGCTGAAACACTCGGGGCCGAAGATGACAAAGACACTTCCACTCGGACGATCTCTGTTGTGACGGTCACGATGGGCTCGGCTTCTATCAACTCTCTTCTGAGTGAGATAGTCCCTTAAATCACGCCTTTGGTCGCGTTCATCGCCGACCGATCGCCTTTCGTCGTATTGCCGGGGCACGTACGAACCACTCCGGGGAGGAGAGCACGAATGATGGCGATCATCACGATTGAACCGGGGGAATCGGATTCCGACCCTGGTCTTTGTATCGATCTTCTTGGCGATCCCCTGCTTTGTGATGTTGAGGAGAACCAGGACTGTAAACCGATCGAACTGTATTTGCTCGGACGGAACTGTTGTGCAGTCTGTTGTGAGACTGAGAAACAACAGAATTCTGCTGTTGTGCCGCCTGCAGCAACGCGCGGATCTACTCCAAACCTCTGCCCGCTTCTGAATTCGTCGGCTGGATGGTGTCTGCTATCCTTGCGGCCGCAGCCAAGTTGAGGACGGGCATGCGGAATACCTCAACGTTCTTCTGATGAGAACGTCGACCGGAAGTAGGAGGGCGCTGATGAGGATGTCCGCCCGATGTCTCTCCGGTTTCTCGTTTTCCCCGACTGGTCTTTGGCGGGCTCACGTGTGAGCCGGCCATGAAGATCTCCGCAACCGGGCTGCAGCTCTCACATTCGGAAGAGGAGCAAGACGGATCTAACACTGAGTGGGAGGCAGCACATGGGGGAGTAGCATGTTCGATGGCTGCCACCTGTGGAGAAGATGCGTGACGCGTGAGTGCATAGCGCAGCCTGCGCTGGAGCCGCGAGCGACAGGATCGCTTGTTGCGACGTGCGACGGGGAGCGTAGTCGACGGCGGAGTCGACGGCTGGCGGAGAAGAACTCCGTCGGAACTAGCACGAAATAATGTTGCTTCGTGAATCGGAAGCGCCTCGACCTCGAGAGGCACCTCCAAAGCCATGTCGAATCATCGGCGACGAAAACGAGTGTGCCGAAGACGATCTCGTGTCCCAAGCTCCAATTTCCGCCGGAAGACATGGTGAAGGAGTAAAAACACAAACTTGCCGGAAGTCGCCTAGACGCCTGCCCCATGGTGGGCGCCAACTGTCGTGGGAATAAGCCTGACAGTAGATGAGTAGGGTACGAAAGTAGAGGGCAGAGTCCTAGCTGCGACAAGGTTGTATGAGTTCAGGCCCTTTGTGGGGGAGGTAATAGCCCTACGTCTCAGTGCTTTGGAGCTTAGTGTCGAGTGGAATATAGGTGTTACTAAATGCGAACCCTTGTGCCAGAGGGGAGGGGTGGCTTATATAGAGTGCGCTGCCCCTCATAAGTGTCCAGCATACAAGGGTGCAATAAATGAGAATAATTGTATATGTTACAGGTAACGTATGCTATTAATGACAATAACTACAGTAGTCTAACGTATGCCCGTTGGCCGCCCTGGGTGGCTTCTGGCCTTCGATGTCGCCTGGCTTCTGGTCTTCACTGAGTGGAATCCAGTCGTCGAGTGTATGATCGTCCTCCGAGTGGTTTCCTACCAAGTGGACAAGAGGTTGTCTGCATCCGGTCGGTAGGTCTCTTGTGGTCTTCAAGCTAAAAATGAGGTGCCCTTGGGTAGGACTTATAGGTCAGGCCTATGACCCTACCCTAGGGCTATAACCCCGTCAACACCTACTACTATTACCAAAATTGCTACTATCATTTTTACCACTTCCACTATTATTTGTTGTGCTACTAAATATTTTGCTACATAGAGATATCCCAGGTGCTACTAAATCGGAGGTACAGGGAGGAGGTGGACACTCGCGAGAAGCCGCTCCGGGAGTTAGTCGCCTCACGCGAGAGCCAGCTCCAGACACGGGAGGAGGTCACGGTGGCACGCGAGGACCACCTAATCTCGCCAGGTAGAACTCTCAAAGCATGATGCGGTTGTTGCCGCGCGTGAGGTGGAGGCAGGAACTCGGGATCACGAGCTGAGCCTGTAGAGGGACTCGCTACAAGCCCAGCTAGATATTCACCAGAAGTAGCTGCTGGAAGCCGACAATGCCAAGGAGAGCGGGTGCTGCAAGCTGCTTATCCAAGCAGCGACACGACACTTTGGCAACATCCTATGCCCTGACGACAACCTTGACTTCGAGCGGGTGGTGAACCCTATATCGGAGAAGTTTTGTGGCGCTCTTGAAGAGGCCTCAAAGGAGCAAGTGGCCAACTTCATGGGGCAGTATGCCTTTGTGGCCAAGGCCAGCAGCGAAAGCGACAAAACTTCTAGGTGATGGCGATGGGAGCGACAACCGTGATTTGCGGTCCTAGGCTCCTTCGACTTGTCCATGTAATGAAGTAGGCATGCTCCCGGTGTGGGAGCGAAGACACTTTCATGATATTCTTGTATTAAGTACTCGGTGCTTTTATCCCTTTTCTTTGCCCTTTTCCCCTGAGGTCCTTATTTCCTTATTTCGCATTGACTTTGTGCCCTATGTCTCTGGGACCCAGCCCCCGAGGCTGGCTAGCTCATTGCTGGGTCGCCTGGAGCAAAGGCTCCATGCTGCCAGAAAGCGTAGGTCTCTTAGGGTTGGTAAGGGACCCTAAGACGCGATCCCCAGATCCCCCTTTGTCAAGCGCAAGCGGCTAGAACAAGGGAAGAAGGGACGCCTCAAGGAGAGAGCGAGGGTAAGAGACCCTGAGGGGTGTGGTGCCACCTCGTCAGCAAAAACCTTTGCCCGCTCGCGCTGCCCATGAGACCTCCCCAGGCGGGGGGTCTGGAGGCCTATGACATCTCATGACGAAGAAAATGCCACACTTTGCATGAGGTTCGTGGGGCGCGCTTACGAGGTCACCCATGGGTGCCACACAACGGAATAGAGGCACCAAGGATGTGCTGAGGTGATGTGAGCGAGAAGAGGCCCGTGGGCCAAAGCTCGATCACTTGGGCTTTAGCAGCACTACAGGGACCGAGCTGAGCACACGCACCATGTGCAAACCCCGCTCGTGTGGCACACATAGGGGAGTTTACGAGTGCACGCCCTTCTAGGCGCCTGCTTGGTGGGTATCGATGAATTCTGGAAGAAGTAAATTTTACGCATGAAGCAAGTTCATTACATAGACAAAGATACATGCAACCATATTCTAATCAGACCGACGTGAGGTTGTGAGCAGTTGAAAAGCGCCTTCAAAATGACAGAGATGCTACCATATTCGAAACAGGCGGGCGTGAGGTTGCGTGCAATTGAAAAGCGCCCTCAAAATGATAGAGATTCTATCGTGTTTCAAACGGGCCAACATGAGGTTTGATGTAGCTGAAAAGCACCCTCAAAATGACGGAGATGCTACTATATTTGAAATGGGCTCATGTGAGGTTTTATGCAGCTAGAATGCACCCTCAAAATGATGAATATGCTACCGTATTTGAAATGGGTCGGCATGAGGTTTTATGAAGCTGAAAAGCTCCCTCAAAATGATGAAGATGATGTCGTGTTCAGCATGGGTTAGCCTGAGGTTGGTGCAGCTGAAGAGTACCCTCATTGTCAAGGTTTCCACCATTTCTGAGCATGGGGTTTCCATCAGCGCCGAGTGCAGGGCTTCCATGAAAAGTGGGTAGGAGATTACCTCCAGTGCAGAACATGGGGTTCCCGCTAGCACATAGCATGGGGCTTCCACAAGAAGTGGGTAGGTGATTCCACCAGTGCGGAGCGTGGGGTTCCCACAAGAGTGGGAAGTGACTCTCACGTGCGAGGACAAAATGGGTAGAGAGAGTCTGGGTCGGCGATTGCAGACCACATCCTGGATGTGGGGCGTCAGTTTCGTGCGCGCTAGGCTTGCAGGGATGGTTGGGGCGTTCTCAGTTCCCGAAGGCATGGGCATGAGCCGAGATGAGAGAGAGACGGGTCCCACAAGGAAGCCTGTGCTAAGGGAGATGTGTGTGCCTCTTACCGTGTGCCTTGAAGACGCGGATGGTGCTGATGACCCACCTGGGGTTGGAGGCTTCATGGACGACTCCCGTGACTTGGGGCCTGCCGGCGGGCCGCTCACCCTAGAAAATGATTTGGTTGTGCTTGATAGCCTCCCTTGGATGGGCGGGCGCGCGTGGAACCTCCCGTGACGGCGGGCGACGATCGCGCCTCCCTATTTGAGGGATGGAGCGCTGGGCAAGGGCCTTTTTGTTGTGGCCCTCCTTTAACGGGCCAAGGCTCGTCCTCGTCGGTAGGGTATACGTGACAGCGGACTTGTAGGCGTTCACGATAGTGCGCATCGTGTCCGTCTTTTCGCAAGAGATGATGATGGAGCCACCATAGCCGAGCATCTTGACAGGGCCTTAGGCATGGTGGGTCACTGCCACAAACATGGAGAGTGTCGGGTGGACAAAGATGGCATTGTAGGGCAGGACAATGTGTGACACGTCAAAGTCTATGAACTACGCGTGGTAGTTCTTGCGAGTGTTGAAGGTCATGGGAAGGCATACCTGCCCTAGGGGAACAATGCAGCCATCAGTGACACCGGAGAAATGCCTGGTGGGTACACTACAAGAAAGAAGGTCAGTTATGACTCCCTATATTGGTCATTGATTCGTCATTGTTGTCGTTTATTGACCTTTTTTGACCAAATTTACAACGTCAACAGTTGGCCGTCAAGAATGAACAAACATGACCTTTCTAAAATTTTGGTCGTAGGTCTCTATCGACCAAAATTTTGGTTTGGTCATTACCCATTTGTGTGAGCCACGTAGGATCTGACGTGGCCAAGCTGACGTGGCATTGCTAGTGACCAAATGGAATCATCATAAATTTTATATTTTGTCCCAATACCTATTTTACTATTGAAAATGTCTGATTTGTTTGGGTTGAAGCATTTTTTTGTTAGAAGCACGCATATCTCAGGATAGGCCCATTAAAAATAAGTACAACAGAATAAAAGATTGCAAATAATATTTATATTTCATTTCAATAGCATATCACATAAATACAATACATCATCCACCGACTCCACACATTAAGGTTCAACGCCTAACAAGGGCACATCAATTATGGAAGACATCAATGGCCAATTCCTAAATAAGCTCTTCTTGGTATAATCAGATGGTCCTCCAAAGCTTCAACACTTTGATTGCCATTTTCACTGGCTTTATGCTTGTGTAATGTTTCCTGAAATTGTTTCCAAATATATTACAACAAACAGCAAAAAAAATCAACATTAACTACAAACAACATCGTCTTTTCTACAGTTTCATGTCAGATCCAATGTACATTTTACTCCAGCCACTAGTTACTGCAAGAAAAGAACATAAAATAATCGCTGACTTGGTTCTAATATTTCCTAGAAAAGTATGTGAAGAAGGTACAGGAAGACATATTTATAAATATACAACATTTTTGTTCAGGCTGAAAATATAAGGCTTCTTACAGGCCTCATGAAGTGGCGGAAACATAACATAAGCAAAGAAGCTAACACCATTGAAATATCACATACCGGCATCCATATGCAGCTTATAAGAACAACGACAGCAAAGGCTGATGTGCATAAGCATGGTAAGAAATACGGGAACCTCACAAGTTTCATCAAAACAACGACAGCAAGTTGCATCACATACCATCATTGGACTGCTTGGAGGTCGCACCCAGGGCCGGTCCTAACTTATATAGATCCATAATACAAATATTTCACTTGACTTAACTACAACAGCAACCTGGGTCGGTCCTGAATTTGTTGGAGTAATGTAGAAGAAATTATCCAAGCATCTTGGATCTGGCTATGTTCCTCTCCCCCTCTCCGTCCTTGTCGCCTTGATTCCTTATCTCCAGGCCATGCTTATCTCCCCCAAGCAAGCAGCAACCTGCACACAAGATAGAAGACAAATCCAAAATGAACAAAACGTACATAGTTTAATATCAAAGGGAGAAAATAATGTGAATATTACATGCAATCTTTCAGCCTTGAACTGGTTGTTGCTTGACCCGGCTACCTTCTTTTTTAAGTTTTTTTTGTTCACAGAAACAGGACTTAAAGCAAACTAGAATAAAAAAGTAATTTGTATTTATTGTTTATTTTTGCTAAGTGATTTAGTGTTATTTATTGTTTATCCTAAGATCGTGCTGCCACCCAACCATTTTGTTCTAAAAAGGTAAATGGGAGTGGATAAAAAGATAATAGAGATAGGCCAAAGTTATGGTAAAGGAGTAGCCTCCGAAAGTTAGAAGACAAAAAGGATGTGATAAAGGAACACGTAACAATGACATCATGTGAGTATTCAATCATGCCAGAGAGGAAAAATATAATATTAGCAGGACACTTACGCGACAAAGATAATGGATATTCATACACTACAAGAAGATGGTGCCAGGAATTTTAGAGAGGTAAAAAAATGATGTACCTGCAATAATCATGTTTACTTTCCATCAAGATGCAACTGGTTCACACATGAAAATAGTTGATCATCCAGCACCAAGGGCATGCCTCATGAGATTAAGATGCAACAAGCATGACCAAGTAAATCAAACCCACTGAAGCAACCATTGTAGGGCTAGCTAACTTGGATCCATCAGACATGATAATAATTATTGTATGAAAAGAAAGTTGTGCGGGAGATTCAAAAGGTGTTTCTCTTTTGATCTAATGTGTCGTTGCTTTATAGACGATGAATTGCATGTGATGAAAATGCAGGCAACTGAAATAGTGTCAACTGAAAATGACTGGTGCTATATGGCCTTGAAGGAGGCAATATGCCACCAGAAGTCATTGCCTTGGTTCATAGGAAGTACCAGTCATTGCCTTGGTTCATAGGAAGTAACAGTCATTTTTTTTCTAAGTTTAATTTGCTTTGTTCTTACTCCCTCCGTTCCTAAATATAAGACATTTTAGAGATTCCACTAATAGACTATATACGGAGCAAAATGTGTGAATCTATACTATAAAATATGTCTATGTACATCCGTATGTAGTTCATAGTGTAATCTCTAAAAGGTCTTATATTTAAGAATGGAGGGAGTAGATTCCTAAAATTGTAATGCAGTTTTTTCATGCTCTGTTTACACACCAGCAGCGTATAAGGACAAGAGATACAAGGACTTCTACGCCACCAGCTTGGCCTCAAGCCCACTGTCACATCTTCTCTTATTTTATTTAAAAAAACATAAATGAACGCATATGCTCCATCATGGGTAGAGTAGTAGAAAGAGAGCAACGATCAACTGTTTTCTCCAACTACACTTATAATATGTGCACTTTCATACACACAATGAAGTCTTGCCACTGTCGAATAGTTATGTATATAAATAGCAGGCAAGCAGACTTTATTAAATTGTCTATTTGTTAAATCATTTTAATTTGGATTGATATCTAATATAGCTTGCTGATGAACAGTTTTTTTTTAAATACCAAGTTGACTAGACATCCTTTACACTTAGAATAAGTAGCAGCAATCTAAAAGTTTATGTTCATTATCTGTACAGGTTTGTCTTAATTCATGTGCAGATCCTAGAAGTTTCCTAGTAACTGAACATAGCCAAATAGCATAAAACATCCATTCTAGTAGAACTCGTAAAACAATAATCTACACGGGTCGGGAAATTCCTTTTTGAGAGATGCATGGATTGGAAACTGGATGAAGGAACTAGGGATCTGCAAAAGAACATGAAATATTGGTATGCAGGAATAGGTTCATATTTGGTGAACCGAATCCACCAATTGGAGCAATCATCAATGGTTTCCTGCAGCAGCAGTTTCTCCTCATCAGGGCAGCACCTGCACAAAATAGAGCCTTTAACATTTATAGATCGGGAAGAGAAATAGAAAACTTAAAAAGACAGAACAAGAAAGGACCACCTTCCATTGCTTCCTGTACTAGGAGCAGCTCCTCTCTCTCCGCCCATGGCCTTGAATTCCTTTACTTGGCACAGTACGCGCACACATCAAGAGGAGAAGAAGAGAAGTTGTAGAAAAAAGACAGCAGGGGGGGATTCATACCCTCTAGAGCTTCAGGCACTGGGAGGGAGGCTCCATGCGTGATGTGGGAGAAGGAGCTCCGTCTCCATGGGATAGTGGAGGAGATGTGTCATTCACGGCATCGGGACAAGGGAGGAGAAGCCTTCCCATCCATGGCCCCCCATTGCTCGAGCGGCGACGGTGCGCTCGATCTGAGAGGGAGACGAAATGATGTGAGGAAGAGATGGGGTATGTGACGAGGAGGAGTGGAGGGACTCACCTGAGTCACCGGAGCAAGGCCGGAGCCACGCCGGCGACATGCTGGCACAAACCCTAGGTGGTGGGCAGGGTCACGCTTGGCCCCTGGAGGACGTGCGCGTCGGATCTTGCCCGATGGGAGGAAGGAGCGTTGAGAGGGGGACACGGTGGTGTGCTGGGCGCCGCCGGAGGACGCTTGAATCGGGCAGGATCGGGCATCGTAGGTGGTGGCGGCGGCGAGAAGTGGTGCGGGGAGAGGGAGAGACGAGAAAGAGAAAGGATTGGTGGGCCAGTGGGATTGGTGCGGCGAGAAGTGGTCTTTTTTTTTAAAGATGGGCTTCTTTATTTGTTATTCGTGCGCTGTGAAACTTAAAACCAAACGAAATCGTTCGCGGGCTGATCCAAACCTCTCGATGACGCATGAGTCTAACTTTAACTCACTTTATCCAAAAAAGGCTTTACCTCACTTATTTATTTATTTATTTTTATTATTATTTACTTTCTTTGGTCGATGCATTGTTCCCACGGATTGGCCCCATCCGATCGATCATAGTCATCCATCTCTTCTAGATCCGACGGTAGAGACACCGTGTCACGCCGATCATGACTTGCTCTAGATAAGTAAAACCATTAAAGTAATTGATGTTCCCGAACCAACTTAGGCCTATGTTTTTTATGGGTTATTGAAAAAGGAAAAAAATTATCTAGAAACCAAGTTCAATATAAATATAGTTAGAAACTAAATAAAAATGTTGAAATTAATTTAGTATGGAGCTTCAGATGACTAGTGTGTTGTAATATTTCTCGCCTTTTTGGAGATTTGTCGTACTCTCGGTCGTCCTTGGCATGATGGGGATCGCCAAGAGAGAGACTGTCTTTCACTTTTTTTTTCTCGTTTCTTTTCACTTTGGGCAGCCAGCCTATCACATGCGAGGCCACAGATCACTCCCTTGAAACAGATCCTGGCCATCCACTCCTCCTACATCCAACGCTTCCAAACCCTCCCCTCATCCAACACACCTCTATCACTTTTTCTCTTCTTCTTTTTTCAATCGATAGCACTTAATGACCAATTTGTGCAATAGTATCATGACCTAATGGACACAAAACGTCATAACATTATGGGATTTGGACCCTCTTATACTTGCCATGACTAATTTTGGAATTTTGGTCATGGATCAATGACCAATTAAACCGCCGTCATTATTTTTGGTCATAATTGAGCATTTTTCTTGTAGTGGTAGAACACGCTCGTAGAACAGTTGGAGCATCTCAAAGGTCTCCATACAGAGCACATTGAGCCCCGCCCCGCCGTTGATATGCGTCTTGGTGATGGCCACATTGTTAGTAGTCGGGGTGCACAGTGATGACCTACAAGTGTAGGGGATCTATCATAGTCCTTTAGATTAGTAAGAGTGTCAAACCCAACGAGGAAGAGAAGGAAATGAGAAGTGGTTTTGATTAAGGTATTCTCTGCAAGCAGTGAAATTATCGGTGATAGATAGTTTTATGATAAGGTAATTTGTAACGAGTAACAAATAACAATTGTAACTAAGGTGCAGCAAAGTGTCCCAATCCTTTTTGTAGCAAAGGTCAAGCCTGGACAAACTCTTATATAAATAAAAGCGCTCTCGAGGACACATGGGAATTCATGTCAAGCTAGTTTTCATCATGATCATATGATTCGCGTTCGTTACTTCGATAATTTGATATGTGGGTGGACGAGTGCTTGGGTGCTGCCCTTACTTGGACAAACCTCCCACTTATGATTAACCTCTCTCGCAAGCATCCGCACCTATGAAAGAAGAATTAAGATAAATCTAACCATCGCATTAAACATATGGATCCAAATCAGCCCCTTACGAAGCAACACATAAACTAGGGTTTAAGCTTCTCTCACTCTAGCAACCCATCATCTACTTATTACTTCCAATGCCTTCTCTTGGCCCAAATAATGGTGAAGTGTCATGTATCGATTGTCAAATGACACCACTAGAGGAGAGACAACATATAACTTATCAAAATATCGAAGGAATACCAAATTCACATGATTACTTGTAACAAGACTTATCCCATGTCCTCAGGAACAAACGTAACTACTGAAAAAGCATATGCAGGTTCATAATTAGAGGAGTATTAGTAACCATTAAGGATCTGAACGTATGATCTTCCACCAATTAAACCAACTAGCATCAACTACAAGGAGTAATCAACACTACTAGCAACCCACATGTACCAATCTAAGGTTTCGAGACAAAGATCGGATACAAGAGATGAACTAGGGTTTGGGGAGGAGATGGTGTTGATGAAGATGTTGGTGGAGATTGACCGCCTCTCGATGAGAGCATCGTTGGTGAGGATGATGGCTCCCATTTCCCCCTCCGGGAGGGAAGTTCCCTCGGGAGAATAGCTCTGCCAGAGCTCTAGATTGGTTTTGTCGAAGTTCTTCCTCGAGACAATGCGTCTCATCCCGAAAGCTCTGTAGGTCAAAACCCTTCATACAGCAAAACATGGGCACTGGAGACCTGCTAGGGGGGCCACAAGCCTGCAGGGCGCGGCTAGGGGTGTAGGCCCCGCCACGTGGCTTGTGGCCACTTGGTGGGTTCTCTCTGGTACTTGTTTCGTCCATTATTTTTTATATATTCCAAAACAATTCTCTATAACTTTTTAGGACTTTTGGAGCTGTGCAGAATAGGTCTCTTAGAGTTTCTCCTTTTCTAGTCCAGAATTCCAGCTGCCGGCATTCTCCCTATGCTTGTAAATCTTGTAAAATAAGAGAGAAAAGGCATAAGTATTGTACCAGAATGTGTAACAGCCCATAATGCAATAAATAATGATATAAAAGTATGATGCAAAATGGACGTATCAACTCCCCCATGCTTAGACCTCGCTTGTCCTCAAGCGAAAGCCGAGATGAATAAATATGCCCACATGTTTAGAGATAGAGGTGTCGGTAAAATAAAATACGGACATGCAGGCATCATGATTATCTTTAGAATAGCGACACATATTGACATAGAATATCTTATACTAGAGTAAAAATTCATTCACAAGGCAAAACATGCATCAAGAACTATATTGAGAACTAACAAACTATGATTTCAGTCATTGAGTCAATTCCAATTTATCGCAACGTAGGAAAGAGTCAATATAATAGCTTGTAAAGAAAATCCACATACTCAATCATCTTACAGTCTTTCATAATTGCTAACACTCACACATACCTATGAGGTCAAAGCTTCAATCGGACATAGAGAAAGATAGAGAAAGCCTCAAGGGTAATGTCAACAATAATAACTCATGATCACCCACATCCGAGTGGATATATCTATCTAGATCATTTACAAGACATGACGCTTGCCAAAATATAAAGGTGAAATAAAGAGAATGGTGAAAATCACCACAACTCTTGCATAAAGGTAAGTACTAGAATGTAAAAGTAACAGATATGCCCTTCGCAGAGGGAAGCAGTGGTTGTCATGCGCTTTTAAAGTAGGATGCAGAATCTCTGAACGCAAAAGAACGTCACTTTATATTGTCCCTTGTGATAAAGAACTTTATTATGTAGTCTGTCGCTTTTATTTCTTCTATATCACAAGTTCGTATAAAGTTTATTTTCCTCGCACTAATAAATCACACATATTTAAGGAGCAATTTTTATTGCTTGCACCGATGACAACTTACTTGAAGGATCTTACTCAATCCATAGGTAGGTATGGTGGACTCTCAAGGCAAAATTGGTTAAAGGTTTTCGGATGCACAAGTACTATCTCTACTTGGTGGAGTAGTTTCTGGCTAATATGAAGTGGAAGCAAGCGACATATGTTGAAGGATGTACAACAATATAACTTCCATTTGGAAATAACCAAACATAACTCATTATGTTGTCTTTCTTCTCCAACATCAACCTTTTAGCATATAATATTTTAATGAGTGCCCACAATCATAAAAGATGTCTAAGATAATATATTTATATGGGAACCTCTGTTTCTTTATTACTTCCTTTTAATTTCAACAATGACCAATAGCTTTGTTTCTCAACTCACAAGAAATTTCAGCCAACATACTTTTTATATGTGAAGTCATCACTCCCATAAGATGATCATGCATGCTCTTTTGCTTTTATTCTATGTTTTTTCCATTTCTTTTTCTTAAGATCATATGGAAAGCAAGCAAAGACCTTGACTCAAAACTACTTTTTATTATATAACTCTCGGACTTGCTTACATAGCGGGAACAAAATGAAAAATCAAAACTAGATCACACTAAAAATTTATTCTACTAGATAAAGATAACTAAAAGGATCGAACTAAAAAAACAAGAAAAACAAAAAAATGTAAAAAGGTGTGATGGTTATACAATCTCGGGGCACCTCCCCCAATCTTTGCACAAGCCAAGGAGAGTGCCCATACCCATGTGTTTAATTGTCTTCCTTCGGAGGTGGTGAGGTTTGAGTTCCTGGTGAGGTTAAAAGCTTATCAAATTTCCACTTAAGGAGGAAATTTTGTTCCCTCAGATCGTCTACTTCTAGCTCAAGGCTCAATATCCTTTGACATAATTCACCCTATCTCTCTTGTAGAAAATGAGAAGGGATAAATAGCACCTTGGATTTTCTCCTTGTATTTGGGATGCTTGACTTCTTGAACTCCACATGCATATCTTCGGGTCGAGGAAAGGGAATCTCCTCCTCGTCTGAGATTTCTTCCGCATAGGTGCATATCTCCCGTTCCTGCTCCGAGCACAATCCATAGGGATCTATGCCCCCGTAGAGCTTGGGATTGGCAAGATAATGTGGTACATAGTTCTCTCCATTGGAATCTCGGGACGACATCTTACTCTAAATCTGTTGCAGAAACAGCTCAAAACGAAAACATGAGATATCATCGAGATACGGAGGTCAAAACCTTCGGGAGATTATATAATAAATTTTTGCCAACCCGAAGGAATATTCCCCAAGAAAACGGAGTCCGGAGGATGCACGGGGTGGCCACAAGCATGCAGGGCGCGGCCAGGGGGGTAGGTCGCGCCCCTGGCTTGTTGCCTCCTTGTGCACGCTTCGGACTTCTTCAATTTTTCTATTTTTTTAAATATTCCAAACATGGTACAAATTGCCATTGAAAACTTTTTGGAGTCGGTTTGCTTACAGTAGCACATACCTATTCCTTTTTGGGGTCTGAGGCATTCTGATAGGTCTCCTTAATGTACTCTCCCAGAGTTATGGTATTGATAATATTAGTTTCCACATTTATGGGAGTACCTGAGATATAATGCTTGATTATTTGCCCATTTACCACCTTCGCATTTGTGCCTTCGGCGTTGTTGATCTTGATGGCACCGGAATGATATACTTCCTCGATAATGTAAGGCCCTTCCCATATAGAGAGAAGTTTTCCTGCAAAAAATCTTAAACGAGAGTTGTATAGCAAGACATGATGACCTACATTGAATTCACGCTTTTGTATCCTTCAATCATGCCATCTATTAACCTTTTGTTTAAACAACTTGGCATTCTCATAGGCCTGGGTTCTCCATTCATCAAGTGAGCTAATGACAAATAACCTCTTTTCACCAGCAAGTTTGAAATCATAATTATGCTCTTTAATTTCCCAATAGGCTTTATGTTCTAGCTCTAGAGGTAAGTGACATGCTTTACCATAAACTATTTTGTAAGGATACATACCCATTGGGTTTTTAAGCGGTTCTATAAGCCCATAACGCGTCGTCAAGTTTCTTGGACCAATTCTTTCAAGATCTATTAACGGTCTTTTGCAAGATCAATTTTATTTCTCTATTGCTCAATTCTACTTGCGCACTAGACTGGGGATGATAAGGAGATGCAATTCTATGATTAACATCATACCTAGCAAGCAATTTACGGAAAGCACCATAAATAAAGTGTGAACCACCATCACTCATTAAATATCTAGGGACACCAAATCTTGGGAAAATTACCTCTTTCAGCATTTTAATAGAAGTGTTATGATTAGCTCTACTAGTTGGAATAGCTTCTACCCACTTAGTAACATAATCAACAGCAACTAGAATATGAGTATACCCATTGGATTTTGGAAAAGATCCCATATAATCAAAACCCCAAATATCAAATGGTTCAATAACTAGGGAGTAGTTCATAGGTATTTCCTCACATCTACTAATATTACTAGTTCTTTGACATTCATCACAAGATAAGGCAAACTTACGAGCATCCTTGAAGAGAGTAGGCCAATAAAAACCAGATTGTAATACTTCGTGTGTAGTTCTATCTCCAGCGTGATGTCCTCCGTAGGCCTCAGAGTGACACTTGTATGGGATCTGTCCATGTTCATGCTCACGTACACAGTGTCTAATAATACCATCTACTCCTTCTTTGTAAAGGTGTGGATCATCCCAAACTTAATGTCTTAAATCATAGAAGAACTTTTTTATTTTGTTGGTAAGTGAAGCTAGGCGGTATAAATTTGGAAATAATGGAATTAGCACAATCAGCATGCCGAGGAGCATTGCGTGAAGCATTTATAACAGGTAGTTGTTCATCACGAAATCTATCAACAATAGGTAGTGGTTCATCAAGAACATTCTCTAATCTAGACAAGTTATCTGCTATGGGCTTATCAGTGCCCTTTCTGTCAATAATATGCAAATCAAATTCTTGTAGCAGAAGGACCCATCTAATAAGTCTAGGTTTAGCATCTTTATTTTCCATAAGGTACTTAATAGCAGCGTGATCAGTGTGAACTATTACTTTGGAATCAACAACATAAGGTCTAAACTTATCGCAAGCAAACACAACTGCTAAAAATTCCTTTTCAGTGGTAGCATAGTTTCTTTGAGCACTATCTAGAGTTTTACTAGCGTAACGGATGGCATTCAATTTTTTATCAACCGTTTGTCCTAGAACAGCACCAACAGCATAATCACTAGCATCACACATAATTTCAAAGGATAGGTTCCAATCAGGTGGTTGAACAACAGGTGAAGTGATCAAGGCTTTCTTAAGAATTTCAAATGCTTCTACACAGTCATCATCGAAAACGAATGGAATATCCTTTGGCAAAAGATTAGTGCGAGGCTTAGAAATTTTAGAGAAGTCTTTAATAAATCTCCTATGGAAACCATCATGACCAAGTAAACTTCTTATACCTTTGATAACTATTGGACACGACATTTCTTCAATAACATCAACTTTAGCTTTGTCAACTTCAATACCTCTTTCGGAGATTTTGTGTCCCAAGACGATGCAATCGTTAATCATAAAGTGGCACTTCTCCTAATTCAAGACAAGATTAGTTTCTTCACATCTCTGCAAAACTCGATCAAGGTTGCTCAAGCAATCATCATAAGAAGTTCCGTAAACGGAAAAATCATCCATGAAAACCACAACAATATTTTCGCAAAAGTCACAGAATATAGCCATCATACATCTTTGAAAGGTAGCAGGTGCATTGCATAAACCAAAAGGCATACGCCTATAACCAAAGGTCCCGAAAGGGCAAGTAAAAGTGGTCTTCTCTTGATCCTCTTTTGATACATGTATTTGAGAGAAACCATAGGAACCATCTAGAAAGTAAAAAATGTGTATGTTTGGATAGTCTTCATAGAATTTGATCTATAAAAGGTAGCGGATAATGATCTTTCCTAGTAGCCTTATTTAATATCCTGAAATGAATTACCATTCTATATCATGTAACAGTTCTTTGTGGGATTAATTCATCTTTATCATTAGGAACAACGGTAATACCTCCCTTTTTAGGGACACAATGAACGAGACTAACCCATATGCTATAAGAAATAGGATAAATTATACCTGCCTCTAGAAGCTTTAGTGCCTCCAGAAGCTTTAGTATTTCATTTCTTACCACTTCCTTCATTTTATGACTTAATCATCATTGGTGATCAACAACTGGTTTAGCATCTGGTTCCATATTGATTTTGTGCTCACATAAATTGGGACTAATGCCCTAAAGATCATCAAGAGTATATCCAATAGCGGTATGGTGCTTCCTCGGAGTTTTCAATAATCTCTTTTCTTCATACTCTCAAAGGTTAGCACTAATAATAAGAGGGTATATCTCTTTTTCATCAAGATAGGCATACTTCAGCGTATCGGGTAATTGTTTAAGCTCAAACACGGGATCACCCTTAGGTGGAGGAGGATCCCCGAATATTTCAACATGAAGGTTGTGTTCAAGAATAGGTCGTTGATCAAAGAAAATCTTATCTATTTCATTCCTTTCATTCATATGCATTTCATTTTCAAGGTCTAGCAAATATTGTTCTAAGGGACCGGTAGGAGGCACAACGATAGAAGCGAGACCAATAATTTCATCTTCACTAGGAAATTCTTTGTCATGGGGTTCTCTACAAAATTTAGAGAAATTGAACTCATGAGATGCATCTCCAAAGCTTACAGTAATCGTTTCTTTTTCACAATCAATCTTAGCATCAACAGTATTCAAGAAGGGTCTACCAAATATAATGGGACAAAAATCATCGTGTGGGGAACCAAGAACAAGAAAATCAGTAGGATACTATATTTCCCCACACAAGACTTCAACATCTCTAACAATCCCAATTAGTGAAATAGTATCTCTATTAGCAAGCTTGATGGTAACATCAATTTCCTGTAATTCGGCTGGTGCAATGTCATTCATAATTTCTTGGTATAAGGTAAAAGTAATTGCACTCACACTAGCACACACATCACATAAGCCATGATAACAATGATCTCCTATCTTAACAAAAACAACACGCAGGCCAACAATAGGTCTATGCTTACCCTTAGTATGAGGTCTAGCAATTATAGCGGCTTCATCACAGAAGTGAATGACATGCCCATCCATATTATCAACCAAGAGATATTTAACCATATCAATATTAGGGTCAACTTTAATTTGTTCAGGAGGTATAGGTGTTCTAGCACAACTCTTACGAATCACGTTTCAAGATTTAGCATGTTCTTTTATCCTAACATGAAAGGGTGGTTTATCAATATAAGTAGTAGGAATTACATGATCAACATTATAAATAGTAGTTTCTTCCTCAACTTTAATCGGTTCTACCACTTTAACTTCAATGGGAGGATGATATTTAAACCACTTATCCTTGGGGAGATCAACATGAGTAGCAAAAGATTCACAAAATAAAGCTACTACCTCAGAGTCAAGTCCATATTTAGTGCTAAAATCACGAAAAGCATCGGTGTTTATAAAGGATTTAACACAATCAAACTGAAGGCTTATACCTGACTCATTTCCTTCGTCGAGTTCCCAATCTTCATAGTTGCGTTTAATACTTGCCAATAAATACCATTTGAATTCAATATCTTTCTTCATAAAGGAAGAATCACAAGAAGAGTCAAGCATGGATTGATCATTACGAGAGAGCCGAGCATAAAAATTATGAATAATAATTTCTTTCAGGAGCTCATGACTGGGGCATGAATATAACTTTGACTTAAGCCTCCCCCAAGCTTGAACGATTCTTTCTCCTTCATGAGGCCAAAAATTATAAATATAATTCCGATCACGATGAACCAGATCCATAGGATAAAACTTCGGATGGAATTCCAATTTCAATCGGTTGTAGTTCCATGATCCAATATCATCACGTAGCCTATACCATGTCAACACCTTTTCCTTCAAAGATAACGGAAAGACCTTCTTCTTGACATCATTCTTCAAAGATAACGGAAATACCTTCTTCTTGTCAACACCTTTTCTTTCAAAGATAAGATCTGCAAGCTTAAATAATCCACAAACTTCAACCACATAGATTAGGTGCAAATCAGGATGTAGTGTTCCATCTCCTGCATTAGGATGAGCTAGCAGATTTTTTATCATACCAGAAGGAATTTCATAATAAATATTTTAAGTAGGTGCAGCAGGTTGAGGATCATCTCTTTGTTCTTTGTATCAGGGTGAAGATAACCCAAACAAGATCCTCAAAGGATTATTTTCCATAGTGACAAGTTAAAGTAAATTTTAGCACACTATATAATTTTTTCCTTACCAAGTTCCACTTACCAAAAGCGCTTCACTCCTCAGCAACGGTGCCAGAAAAGAGTCTTCATGACACACAAGTCTAGGGGTTCTATTTTAGTCCTTTCTATAAGTAAGAGTGTCGAACCCAACGAGGAGCAGAAGGAAATGACAAGCGGTTTTCCGTAAGGTATTCTTTGCAAGCACTAAAACTATCGGTGACAGATAGTTTTGTGATAAGGTAATTTGTAACGGGTAACAAGTAAAAATTGGAACTAAGGTGCAGCAAGGTGTCCGAATCCTTTTTGTAATAAAGGACAAGCCTTATTATGTCAAGCTAGTTTTCATCATGCTCATATGATTCGTGTTAGTTACTTTCATAATTTGATATGTGGCTGGACCAATGCTTGGGTGCTGCCCTTATTTGGACAAACCTCCCACTTATGATTAACCTCTCTCGGAAGCATGCACAACTACGGAAGAAGAATTAAGATAAATCTAACAATAGCACTAAACATATGGATCCAAATCAGCCCCTTATGAAGCAACACATAAACTAGGGTTTGAGCTTCTGTCACTCTAGCAACCCATCATCTACTTATTACTTACCAATGCCTTCCTATAGGCCCAAATAATGGTGAAGTGTCATGTAGTCGACGTTCACATGACACCACTAGAGGAGAGACAACATAAATCTTATCAAAATATCGAACGAATACCGAATTCACATGATTACTTGTAACAAGACTTATCCCATGTCCTCAGGAACAAACGTATAACCACTCACAAAGTATATTCATGTTCATAATCAAAGGAGTATTAATATGCATTAATGATCTAAACATATGATATTCCACCAAATAAACTAACTAGCATCAACTACAAGGAGTAATCAACAATACTAGCAACCCACTGTACCAATCTGTGGTTTTGAGACAAAGATCGGATACAAGAGATGAACTAGGGTTTGGAGAGGAGATGGTGTTTATGAAGATGTTGATGGAGATTGACCCCCTCTCGATGAGAGGATCATTGGTGATGTTGATGGCTTCGATTTCCCCCTCCGAGAGGGAAGTTCCCCCGGCGGAATAGCTCCGCCGGAGCTCTAGATTGGTTCTGTCGAAGTTCCGCTTCGAGACGGCGGCGTCGCATCCTGGAAGCTCTGATATGATTTTTTCTACATCAAAACCCTTCACATAGTAGAAGATAGGTACCGGAGGCATGTCAGGGGGCCCAGAAGCCTGCACGGCGCGAACAGGGGGGTAGGTTGCGCCCCTGGCTACGTGGTGCGTCCTCTCTGGTACTTCTTTCGCCCATTATTTTTATATATTCCAAAACAATTCTGCGTAACTTTTCATGACTTTTGGAGCTATGTAGAATAGGTGTGTCAGATTTTCTCCTTTTCCAGTCCAGAATTCCAGCTGCCGGCATTCTCCCTCTTCATGTAAATCTTGTAAAATAAGAGAGAAAAGGCATAAGTATTGTACCATAATTTGTAATAACATCCCATAATGGAATAAATAATGATATAAAAGCTTGATGCAAAATGGACGTAAAGCATAGCGCTGGGACGACGCCCGCAATTTTCATGGTCTTGGGGTGGTCGCTGGTGTCGAAGGCGATGGGCAGCTCAGACCACTTGGGGCGGCTGAGGATAAAAGCTCTAGGAGGGCCATTGTGGGGTTGTCCCTGGCATCGAAAGCAATGGTGAAAAAACTGCTTGAAGTGGCAGTTGGATGGAGGGGCTAGGCCTAGCCAAGGATGCAGGCCACCCTGCATGGCTCAGGATAGCCCCCCAATGTTCTCGGAAGGAGGGGATCCGTTGGCGCGTGCTAGGGCGGAGTTGGCCTGTGGGTTAGCCTGCTGAGGTTGTCCCTGCCAGCCTTGGCCTTTGCCATCGCCAATGCCACTGCTGCTGCCCCAGCGGCCACCTCCACGGCCACCGCCGCGACCCCTGCCACCCTCCTAGGGGTTATCGCAACGACCGACATGGCCCTCACAAAGCTTCCTGAGCTTGTAGCGGTCCTTAGTAATGTTGAAGTTTGTGTCATGTTCGGCATAGAAAGGCTTCTTGGGCTCCTCGTCACGGTCGCACCCACGCTTTTGCTCAGGCTACGCTCCAAGCTTGGCAGGGCCCTTGCCCTTGGGGTCCTTGCCCTTCACCGTGAAGAGCTCGGCTTCAAGGCTCGCGTGGAGGAGAAGGTGCCCGTCTTCAGCTTTAGCACTGCGGTCTGCGAGGATTCAGAGTTCTCCCAAAGAGTCCAGATCGCCCCTAACGAGGAGCTTTTCATACATCGTTATGTCGGTGACACTGTTGGTGAAGGCGGAGATGATCACGGCATCACAGGCTCTTGGGATCATATTGCACACATGGCAGAAGCATTGTATGAACTTGTAGAGGGACTCGTTGGCGTGCTGGCGCATGACCAGCATGTCGTTGAGCATGGGGGGGCGATCGCTCGTGCCCTGAAGTTAGTGATGAACTGCATGCATAGGTCATCCCACGTGGAGATGGATGCCTCTGGGAGGTTCAAGAGCCATGCGCGTGTAGCGTCCTTGAGGGCCATGGGGAAGCACTTTGCCATGACCCCCCTCGTGGCCTGGATGCTGATGGTGTAAAGAAAGAGGAACTATGTGGTGTTGGTACTGCCTCGTAGTGGGGAGGGGGATCGGGCTTGAACTTGTTGGGCCACATCATGCGGCGGAGCTCGGGGTGAAAGCCAGTTAGCCCTCGATGGTGGAAATGCCTCTACTAAGGGCCACGCATTTCTGGTGCCCGGGGATACTTGTGATATATGTTGGTTTTACGTGAAGAGGAACGGGTTATCGCAGCACAATTTGGGTTTGTATTCTCCTCATTTATGAAACCAAGGTTTATTGAACCAATAGGAATATCAAACACAACCGTCTTCAGTAGGAGGACATAAAAGAACAAACAACTTGCACCCAACGCAGGCAAGAAGGTTGTCAATCCTCTTGTCTTGTTATTTGCAAGCAAGTGAGTTGTGTAGATAATCATAGATAGCAAGATATATAAAATAAAAACAAGTAAATGGCAATAAGGTAATGAAGGTTTTATCAATATTTCCTGAATACACCCGGGGGCATAGCTTTCCCTAATGGAATCTCTTGTGAAAAACAGCATACGGTGGGTAAACAAATTTCTGTTGGGCAATTGATAGAAAAGCGGATAGTTATGCGATATTCATGACAATGATCATGTGTATATAGGCATGACATCCACAAACTATTAGGCTGACTCCTTTCTGCACCTATTACAATTACTCCACTCATCGACCGCTATCTAGCATGCATATAGAGTACTAAGTAAAATAGAGTAATGCATGGAGAACAATGACATGATGTAGACAAAGTAAACTCAAGCAATATGAATAAACCCCATAGTTTTATCCTTAGTTGATGAAACACAAAGACGCATATTGTCCCCTTCTATCACTGGGATATAGAAATTTGCCAGGTTAAACATTTCACAATGCACCTCTCTCACCGAAGAAATATCGATCTAGTTGGCCAAACTATTTCAGTTGATCGGAGAGAATTACGAAGCTATCATAAACATGCACATAAGAATACTATAAGTATGAAGAGGAGACTCAAATGTTTATCATGAATAATATGAACATAAACCCACAATTCATCGGATCCCAACAAACGCAGCACACAAAAGGAATTACATCATATGGATCAAAGCGAAGATGCGATGATCATTGTATTGAAGATCAAAGAGAGAGATTGCCATCTAGGTACTGCCATGGACCCTTAGGACTATGTTGAACAACTCACACATTGTCATGAGGGCACTAAGTTTGATGAAGAGGCCCTCTGTGATTGATCCCCCCTATGAGAGGGTGCCAAAACGGAGCTCAAGAAGGCCTTCCATGGGAACAAAGACTTGTAACGGCGTAAAATGTGTTTTCGTGACTCCCTGTGGTGTTTCTAGGGTAGATGAGAATTTATAAGCCATAGAACGGAGTCGGGAGGGCCACGAGGGAGGCACAAGGCATCAGGGTGTGCCTCCCACGCCATGCCATGTTGGCTTCTGGACCCCTCGTGAGGCCTCAAGCCTTCTTCTGATGCTCGTTGGTCTTCTTTCGGTCCAAAAAAATCACCAAAAAAATTCAGGGCAATTGGACTTCGTTTGGTATGGAAAACCTGAAAAGTGAAAAACAAGCAGAAAACAACAACTGGCACTAGGCACTAGGTCAATAGGTTAGTGCTCAAAAATAATATAAAATGGTAAATAAATACCCCAAAAGTATTCTAGAATGATAATATATCAGCATGAAATAATCAAAAATTATAGATACGTTGGAGACGTATAAAGCATCCCCAAGCATAATTCATGCTCGTCCTCGAGTAGGTAAATGATAAAAACAGAATTTTTGATGTGACATCCTATCCATGATGTAACCTTATGCATGTATGCTTATTGATAAACAATGAATTAAAAAACCTTAAAAAATCAATACTTATAGGTATAAGCAGCAAATCATTAATTTTTTAAAGCATACGATCCTCAACGATTGATTTACCCACTAGTGTTTAAAACGCTAGTGCCGGCATTCCAAAAACCATATTGTTGGCGTTATAGGTCGTTGCCACCAATATGGCCCACAGTTAAAAAACACGGATGGCGTTTGGCCACACGTGTTGATATTTTACATACTGATGGCATGGAACTATTCACTCACGCCACAACTATGTCAAATAGCAATGGCACACACATGTATAGCACGCCCGCAATATATAGAAGCAATACAACGTTCACATTGGCTCCCAAGCCACCAATATGTATTTACTGATTTAAAAAATACAATACATGCACAAACTCAAATATTTATGCATTCATCTGTATATTCAAATACATACATTTAGTATGTATACATTGTCGAGATCCACAAGTCTAACACGCTGCCGTGTCGCCATTGTCATCGTCTCCATCGTCTCGTGTAGAGGTGTTCGACGTTGTCGTTGTTGTTGTAGCCTTGTGTGATTGTCCTCGTCATTGTCATCATCGCATCCCCATGCAATGCTGACGTCATCATCATCTACACAACAACTTAGTTCCAATGGAAATGATGAATTAGCTATTAGCCAAAATATATATTGAGATTGTGAGTCATTTGAACGAATTATAAGGGAAAATCAAAACATTTCAGCAGAGATGCTTAGTTACCATTCTAACAGAGAACAAATACATATCCTTATCAACACCATAACCGAGAACACTGGGTTAACATTTCAACAGAGAACAATGACATTCGTATCAACACCATAACCAACAACACTCCTACTGTTGACAAGATTTTTCATAACCATTGCAACACTTACTGTTTGGAGTACCCAATGTGGGAAACAAAGTAAATTAAGGTTAACTATGTCATCCACTCATGGACATTGAAGCTCCTCATGAGGGAGTTCCGGATTAAGGGGTCCTCGGGCAATTGGGTTGTCACTTATGGGTCGATCATAGGGGTTGTGTCATTGAAGATCGGATTATCTGACAACTGCCTAATCAAGATGGAAAGCTCTGAAGACTAGGCATGTACTCCAAGGCAAGAGGAACAGTTCGGCCCATCTACCCCCGATTAAAGTCACTAACATGTAACCCTAGGGGTCCCGATGTTTATATAAACCAAAGGTTCTTATGCGTGGAGGTAGCTTATCTCATTTAGGGTTTAGCTCGTAAGATCTTGAGGTAGATAAACTATGTAATCATCGTTCCCCATCAATATAATCAAGCAGGACATAGGGTTTTACCTCCTAAAGAGGGCCCGGACATGGGTAAACATGATCTCCCCCTCTTTCCTTCAACCCATCGCTCTAAGCTCCATAGTTCGGAACCCCTACATTGGTGCTTTCATTGAGACTTCCATCGTTGGATCACTTATAGGATCGATGGCTCGCATGATCATCAATGATCGAGTCTGCAACATGGGCATCTTCGGCCCCGAACATGTCCCTCCGCTCAGCAGCTTGACGCGCCGCGCGGACCTAACCGGCCATCCTAGCTAGATCAGAGTTTCGTCCTTGGTCACCGAATAAGGTTTGAAGACTTTGAATTCTCCATAGACTCGCAAGGCAATCTGTTCCCCGCCAAGGTCATGGTCTCGGCCGATGAAACTCAAACTCTCGAAGCCTCGACTCTGGGTCCCTTGGCCTGGCAAGGTCTTCATCCCATCCTCGTCGGAAAAGTAGACTTGACATCGGAACCGACCATAGTGTCTGGACAATGGGAAACGGCCATTGCCGAAATGTCTTCCACTACGGAAGTCACGGAGGTGAGCTCCAAAAATCTCGAAAGATTTGGTCAGGTTTGCCTCTTTATGTTAAATGAGATGCTTGGCTAGATCTAGTCGCTGCAAATATCACTTACACAAAGTCCGACTGATTCGAAGTTCGGCTCCCAGGTGGATTATGAGGACTTTTATGACCCACCCACGACCCACTTGATCTCCACCATCAAAGATCTAACCGGCGCATTGGACTATGCCTCCGAAGAGCTCGAGGATATGGACGATGCGGCCTACTACCCCACCACCATAAACACCGGGTAGAGGACGCAACATCTTCCTATGATGTTTATTTGGTAGACACGCCTCGCGACACGGATGACGTCACACCCAAGAAAAACGGTGATAAGCCCACAAAAGAGCCGTCAAAGCGCCGAAAGTCAGGTAAGCGCACTAAGGGAGATAAGGGAAGGGGCTCTGCACAAGCCACACAGGAGAACGTGAACCCAGATGCACATGACAACCACGAAGATTCCAAACACCAACCATAGGAACCGGCTAATGCCGATCCCGACTACCACAACAATTATGACAATGATGACGATTACCTCCCTCCCGTCGATGACTAGATGGCCTGAGCGCCCACCTCGAGGGCGCGACAGAATGGCCGGAGAGAATGAGTATAGACTTGAACCTCCACATAGAAAAGGAAAAGAGTATATGCACCCCGGGACAGACCTGACCCACGATACGTCAGGTTCGGTCGCAATAGGTGCATCTATGGATCTATGAGGAACTCTCCCACTCGATGGGATGACGAACCACCTCGGTCGCTTACAAAAGCAGAGGCCGAGAAACCTACCGGGCTCAACCCGGAGCCAATTTCTGGCACTGCATAGCCCGGATCAGAGGTGCAGCATAGCCACTATGTTTCACTCATGAGGTAATGCAACATAAGTTTCCGAAAGGTGTAATCATGTAAACATTGAACAGTACGATGGGACGACAGACCCTGCCATGTGGATAGAAGATTTACTTATCCACATCCATATGGCGATAGGAGATGATCTGGTCACCTTAAAATACTAGTCGCTAAAACTCAAAGAACCGACACCGCATTGACTAAATAGCCTACCTAAAGACTCCATTGGAAGCTGGGAAGACTTCGAAGAGGCTTTCCTATCTAACTGTCAAGGAATGTATGTTCAGCCACCGAATTCATCTGACCAAAGCAATGTTGTTCAAAAGGCGGGAGAATCTGCCAGAGAATTCTTGAACCGGTTCCTCACCAAGAAGAATGAAATAGTAAACTGTCTGGATGCTGAAGCAATAGTTATTTTCAGCACAACATCCGGGACGAATGGCTTGCCAGACAGCTCGTCCAGGACAGCCGAAAACAATGTATGCCCTTACTTCCCTCATGACCCTCTTTTGCACGGGTGAAGATAATTGACTATCTCGGCGTAGCCATAATGTGGAAAACCCTAGAACCTCTGAAGTTCGGGACGGAAATGACAAGCCAAGAAAAATCAAGAATAAATATCGCCATCGTAATGGTGATGCGGATGACACAACAGTAAATGCTGGATTCCCCTGTACAAAGCCTGGACAACGGAAGAAACCCTTCAAAGGGAACAGGGTTGGAGCAACTCCACAGGATAAAATCATGGAATGGCAATGCCAGATTCATGGCACCCAAGACAAGCCTGCCACCCACGCCAACCTTAATTGTTGGATGTTCAAACAGGCTGGCAAGCTAACACTAATGAACAAAACAGAGGCCCATGAAGTTAAGACGACGACGAGCCCCATGGCCCAAACAATAGAGGAAAAAAGTAGTTCCCTCCTATGGTGAAAATCGTGAACATAATCTATCTCACCCATATACCCAAAAAAGGAGAGGAAACGGCACCCTCGGAAGGTATACGTCATAGAGCTCGTAGCACCAAAATACAAGCCATGGTCGGCTTGCCCGATCATCTTCGACCACAGGGATCATCCAACCAGCATCCATCATGGAGGGTCGGCCTCCATTGTCCTCGACCCCATCATCGATGGTTTCCACCTCACTCGAGTCCTCATGGACGGAGGAAGTAGCCTAAATCTGACTTATTCGGATACGGTGAAAAAGATGGGCGTAGACCCATCACAAATCAAACCAAGCCGCACTACCTTTAAAGGATTGATTCCAAGCGTTGAAGCCGTTGCTCGGGCACGATAACACTTGAAGTTGTGTTCGGTTTGTCCGACAACTTCCACGGCAAGGACTTGATCTTCGACATCGTTCCCTTCTGCAAAGGATTCCACGCCCTGCTCGGCTGCACAACTTTCACCCGCTTCAACGGTGTACCCACTACGCCTACATGAAGCTCAAAATGCTCGGACCCAAGGGGGTCATCACTATCAACGGCAAAACAAAGAATTCTCTCAGCACTGAGGAGCATACAACCGCACTGCTAGCTGAGTGCCCACATGACAACGAAACTTCAAGACACATGCCTGCAATAAAGGTGCGGAGGGAAGGCAAGCGAGCCCGAGCTCAATCAGACCAACCGGATACTTTTTCGGCTCAGAGTACTTAGGGATACGACTCCCATGGCACGGACCGAACACTTTTAATATATGTCCCTCATAAGCACAATTTCATCCTTAAAATTCCATGGCCAGCCGGGGAGCAATCCGCCAGGGGTTATGTGATCGGGTGAACCGAGCAATGGTCCAACACACCCCTATGGTCCAAAGGTAGGGCATCATGAAGAGCCCCAAGCATCAAGCTCCTCCGTTTCATGAGCATCTTATCAAGGCCCTTTACTCAAGGTCCACGTGCTTCCTGTAAAGGATAGTACCTCCACCCCTAGCAAGGGTAATAGATATAGTACGACCAAGAAAAGGGCGGACCTCAAGTCGCCCATGGAAGGTCGCTGGGAAAAGTTGCTTTAAAAACTTGTATCGATAGTTACCTGTAACAATTGCCTTTGTTGCCACGAGTTATAGAAATTCATCGCACACATGATTCCTAGTTCTTTTGTACACACGTATTTCATGCTTATCGGTGCCGACAGGTCAAAATTACTTTTTACACACAATAAAGCGCTACCGATCATAGATCGGGGGCTTGGATGGTAACACCACCCCGATTACTATGTCGTCACTGCTTCTTAAATGTCCATCTCTCGGGTCTTGCATTATACGCATGAGTTCAAATTATATCTTCGTTCTCGATACGTCCATTTTGCATCATGTTTTCATGTTGATATTTATCTCTTCTTTAGCTGTTATTTCACTTCACGGTACTATTCTTATGCCTTTTCTCTCTTAGTTTGCAAGGTTTACATGAAGAGGGAGAATACCGGACCCTGGAATTCTGGCCTGAAAGTGGAGCAAAGCTGAGATACCTATTCTGCGCAACTCGAAACGCCGTGAAAATCAATGGAGATTTTTTCCCAATATATAAAAAAATACTGGGCCGAAGAAGTACCGGAGGGGCACCAAGGGGTGCCCACAAGCCTGCACGGCGTGGCCACCCCCCAGGCCGCGCCATGGGGGCTTGTGGGCAGCCCACTAGCCCACTGGCCCCCCTCTTTTGCTATATGGAGGGTTTCATCCAGGAAAAATCAGAAGGGAACTTTTCCTGGTTTCGCCGCCGCCACGAGGTGGAACTTGAGCTAAACTAATCTAGAGCTCCGGCAGGACGATCCTGCCATGGAAGCTTCCCTCCCGGAGGGGGAAATCGTCGCCATCGTCATCACCAACACTCCTCTCATCGGAGGGGACTCTTCACCATCAACATCTTCATCAGCACCATCTCATCTCCAAACCCTAGTTCATCTCTTGTAACCAATCTCCGTCTCGCGACTCCGATTGGTACTTGTAAGTTTGCTAGTAGTGTTGATTACTCTTTGTAGTTGATGCTAGTTGGATTACTTGGTGGAAGAGTTTATGTTCAGGTCCTTGATGCTACTCATTACACCTCTGATCATGATTATGATTATGCTTGGTGAGTAGTTACTTTTGTTCCTGAAGACATGGGATAAGTCATGCTAATAATAGTCATGTGAATTTCGTATTCGTTCGGTATTTCGATATGTTGTATGTTGTTTTTCCTCTAGTGGTGTTATGTGAACGCCGACTACATAACACTTCACCATTATTTGGGCCTGGAGGAAGGCATTGGGAAGTAGTAAGTAGATGATGGGTTGCTAGAGTGACAGAAGCTTAAACCCTAGTTTATGTGTTACTTCGTAAGGAGCTGATTTGGATCCACTAGCTTAATGCTATGGTTAGTCTTTATCTTAATTCTTCTTTCGTAGTTGCGGATGCTTGCGAGAGGGGTTAATAATAAGTGGGATGCTTGTCCAAGTAAGTGCAGTACCCAAGCGTCGGTCCACCCACATATCAAACTATCAAAGTAACGAACGCGAATCATATGAACATGATGAA
Source organism: Hordeum vulgare subsp. vulgare (assembly GCF_904849725.1). Lineage (NCBI taxonomy): Eukaryota > Viridiplantae > Streptophyta > Magnoliopsida > Poales > Poaceae > Hordeum > Hordeum vulgare. The sequence continues at coordinate 225,316,005 of NC_058522.1, forward strand.
ACTAGCATGACAGAAATTCCTGTGTGTCCTCGGGAGCGTTTTTCCTACTATAAGACTTTGTCCAGGATTGTCCCTTGCTACAAAAGGGATTGGGCCACATTGCTGCATCATTGTTACTTTTGTTACTTGTTGCTTGCTACGAATCATCTCACCACACAATCACTTGTTACCGACAATTTCAGTGCATGCAGATTTTACCTTGCTGAAAACCACTTGTCAGATCCTTCTGCTCCTCGTTGGGTTCGACACTCTTACTTATTGAAAGGACTACGATTGCTCCCCTATACTTGTGGGTCATCAAGACTCTTTTCTGGCACCGTTGTCGGGGAGTGAAGCGCCTTTGGTAAGTGGAACTTGGTTAGGAAACATTCATATAGTGTGCTGAAATTTATTGTCACTTGTCACTATGGATACTAATCCTTTGAGGGGCTTGTTCGGGGTATCTTCACCTCAAACGGAAGCACAAAGAGTTGCTCCTCAAGTTGCTGCACCTACTGAAAATATTTGCTTTGAATTTCCTTCGGGTATGCTTGAGAAACTGCTGGCTAATCCTTTTACACGAGATGGAAGTCACATCCAGACTTGGATCTGAGCTATGTAGATGAGGTTTGTGGTTTATTTAAGCTTGCAGGTGTGCCCGAGGATGAGGTCAAGAAGAAGGTCTTTCCTTTATCTTTGAAGGATAAGGCGTTGACATGGTATAGGCTATGTGATGATACTAGATCATGGGACTACAATCGGTTGAAATTAGAATTTCATCAAAAGTTTTATCCTATGCATTTATCCTATGCATTTAGTACATCGTGATTGGAATTTCATCAAAAGTTTTGGCCTTATGACAGAGAAAGCATCGCTCAAGCTTGGGGGAGGCTTCAATCAATGCTATATTCATGCCCCAATCATGAGCTCTCGAGAGAAATTATCATTCAGAACTTCTATGCTCGGCTTTCTCATGATGATCGCACCATGCTTGACACTTCTTGTACCGGATCTTTTATGAATAGAGATATTGACTTCAAATGGAATTTATTGGAGAGAATTAAACGCAACTCTGAAGATTGAGAGCTTGAAGAAGGTAAGGAGTCAGGTATGAATTTCACTTTTGATTGTGTTAAATCCTTTGTTGACACAAATACTTTTTGTGAATTTAGCGCTAAGTATGGACTTAACTCAGAGATAGTAGCTTCATTGTGTGAATCCTTTGCTGCTCATATTGATCTCCCCAAAGAGAAGTGGTTCAAATATCATCCTCCTTTGGAAGTCAATGTAGTTAAACCCACTCCAGTTGAAGAGATAGTCATTGCCTATAATAATCCCGTGGTTACCAGTGCTTACATTGAGAAACCACCTTTACGTGTTAGGATAAAGGATCATTCCAAAGCTACAACAGTGATAGGTAGAGGCTATATTAGAACACCTACACCCCCTGAGCAAATTAGAGTTGAACCTAGCATTGCTATTATCAAAAATCTTCTGTCTCAAGAAGTTGAGGGACATAATATTCACTTTTGTGAAGATGGTGCTACAATTGCTAAACCTCACGTTAGAGACAAACATAGGCCCGTTGTTGGCATGCCTGTGATTTCTGTTAAGATAGGAGATCACTATTATCATGGTTTATGTGACTTGGGTGCTAATGTTAGTGCAATACATCAATCCTTATATGATTAAGTCAAAGATGAGATTGCACCTGTAGAGATAGAACCTATAGATGTCACTATTCAACTTGCCAATGGAGATACTATCTGCCCCGTGGGAATTGTTAGGATGTTGAAGTCTTGTGTGGTAAAACGAAGTATCCTGCTGATTTCCTCGTTCTTGCTACCGCTCAAGATAGCTTTTGTCCCATCATATTTGGCAGATCTTTTCTCAATACCGGCAATGCTCATATTGACTGTGAGAAGCAAATTGTCACTGTTGGCTTTGAAGGTGTGTCACATGAGTTCAATTTCTCTAAGTTTGGTAGACAACCTCATGAAAAGGAGTTTCCTAGTAAGGATGAGACTATTGCCCTAGCCTCTATTGTCGTGCCCCCTACTGATCCCTTAGAGAAATACTTTCTTGAGCATGAAAATGATATGCATATGGATGAAAGGGATGAAATAGATAGAGTTGTCTTAGAACAATATCCTATCCTTAAGAATAACTTGCATGTTGAACTGCTTGGGGATCCACCCCCACCAAAGGTTGATCTTGTGTTCGATCTTAAACAGTTGCCTGATACTCTTAAGTATGCTTATCTTGATGAAAAAGAGATATATCCTGTTATTATTGGTGCTAGCCTCTCAGAGCCTGAAGAAAAGAAGTTACTAAAAACTCTGAGGAAGCACCGTGCTGCTATAGGATGTACTCTTGATGATATTAAGGGCATTAGTACCACTCTATGCCAGCACAAGATCAAAACTGATCCTGATTTCAAACCAGTTGCTCATCAACAAAGGATATTGAATCCTAAGATGAAAGAAGTAGTAAGAAAAGAAATACTAAAGCTCCTGGAAGAGGGTATCATTTATCTTGTTGCTCACAGCGATTGGGTGAGTCCGGTGCATTGCGTTCCGAAGAAGGGAGGCATTACCGTTGTCCCTAATGATAAGGATGAATTGATCCCACACAAGATTATTACTGGCTATAGGATGGTGATTGATTTTAGGAAGTTGAATAAGGCCACTAGGAAAGGTCATTACCCTTTGCCTTTTATCGACCAAATGCTAGAAAGGTTGTCCAAACACACACACTTCTGCTTTCTAGACGGTTATTCTGGTTTCTCCCGAATACCAGTTGCACAATCTGATCAGGAGAAAACCACTATCACGAGCCCCTTCGGTACCTTTGCTTATATACATATGCCTTTTGGCTTATGTAATGCACCTGCCACCTTTCAAAGATGTATGATGGCTATATTCTGTGAATTTTGTGAAAAGATTGTCGAGGTTTTCATGGATGACTTCTCCGTTTATGGGTCTTCCATTGATGATTGCATCAGCAACCTTGATCGAGTCTTACAGAGATGTAAAGACACCAATCTTGTCTTGAATTGGGAGAAGTGCCACTTTACGGTTAATGAAGGCATCGTCTTAGGACATAAAATTTCCGAAAGAGGTATTGAAGTCGATAAGGCTAAGGTTGATGAATTCAAGAAAATGACATACCCCACAGATATCAGAGGTATAAGAAGTTTCCTTGGTCATGCTGGTTTCTATAGAAGGTTCATCAAATATTTCTCTAAGATTTCTAGGCCTCTTACCAATCTCTTGCAAAAGAATATTCCTTTTGTCTCTGATGATGATTGTGAGGAAGCCTTCGAAATACTTAAGAGGGCTTTGATAACTGCACCTATTGTTCAACCACCTGATTGGAACTTGCCTTTTGAGATCATGTGTGATGCTAGTGATTATGTTGTTGGTGTTGTTCTAGGGTAAAGAGTTGATAAGAAGTTGAATGTTATTCACTACGCTAGTAAAACTCTAGACAGTGCCCAGAGAAACTATGCTACTACGGAGAAGGAATTTCTAGTAGTCGTGTTTGCGTGTGAAAAGTTTAGGTCTTACATAGTTGATTCTAAAGTCACTATTCACACTGATCAATCTTCTATTAAGTACCTCATGGAGAAGAAGGACGCTAAGCCTAGACTTATCAGATGTTCTCTTGCTACAAGAATTTGATTTGCACGTTGTTGACAGAAAGGGTGTTGATAACCCAGTAGCGGATAACTTGTCTAGGTTGGAGAACGTTCTTGATAACCCACAACCTATTGATGATAGCTTTCGTGATGAGCCACTGAATGTCATCAATGCTTCACGTAGTGCACCGTGGTATGCTGATTATGCAAACTATATCGTTGCCAAATACATACCACCTAGTTTCACGTACCAGCAAAAAAGAAGAAGTTCTTCTTTGACTTGAGACACTACTTTTGGGATGATCCTCAACTTTATAAGGATGGAGTAGATGGTTTTATTAGACGTTGTGTACCTGAACATGAACAGGGATAGATCCTACAGAAGTGTCACTCCAAGGCCTACGGAGGACACCATGCGGGAGATAGAACTGCACACAAGGTATTGCTATCAGGTTTCTATTGGCCCCCTCTCTTCAAGGATGCCCGTAAGTTTGTCTTGTCGTGTGACGAATGTCAAAGAATAGGTAATATTAGCAAACTTCAGGAAATGCCTACGAACTATTCACTTGTCATTGAACCATTTGATGTTTTGGGCTTTGATTATATGGGACCTTTTCCAAAATCCAATGGGTATACGCATATCTTAGTTGATGTTGATTACGTCACTAAGTGGGTAGAAGCTATCCCCACTAGTAGTGCTGATCACAACACTTCTATCAAGATGCTGAAAGAAGTTATCTTCCCTAGATTTGGAGTCCCTAGATATCTAATGACCGACGGTGGTTCACACTTCAATCATGGTGCTTTCCGTAAAACGCTTGCTAAGTACAATGTCAACCATAGAATTACGTCTCCCTATCACCCTCAGTCCATTGGTAAAGTAGAGCTAAGTAATAGAGAGATTAAACTGATTCTGCAAAAGTCTGTCAACAGGTCTAGAAAGAATTGGTCTAAGAAGCTCGATGATGCACTGTGGGCTTATAGAACTGCCTATAAGAATCCCATGGGCATGTCTCCGTACAAAATGGTGTACGGTAAAGCATGTCATTTTAGCTCTTGAGCTAGAGCATAAAGCTTATTGGGCAATCAAAGAGCTCAAATTTGATTTCAAACTTGTCGGTGAGAAGAGGTTATTTGATATTAGCTCGCTTGATGAATGGAGAACACAGGCATATAAGAATGCCAAGCTGTTCAAAGAGAAGGTTAAGAGGTGGCATGATAAGAGGATACAAAAGCGTGAGTTCAATATAGGTGATTATGTCTTGCTATATAACTCTCGTTTAAGATTGTTTGCAGGCAAGCTTCTCTCTAAATGGGAAGGTCCCTATGTTGTTAAGGAAGTATATCGTTCCGGTGCTATCAAGATCAACAACACGGAAGGTAATTGTCCGAGAGTTGTAAATGGGCTGAGAATCAAGCATTATATCTCAGGTACTGCCATAAATGTTGAAAGCAATATCATCAATACCATAACTCCGGAAGAATACCTAAGGGACATTTATCAGCCTGTTTCAGACTCCGAAAACGAAGAGGTATGTGATTCGGTAAGAAAAAAAGTCCAAAACTTTTCCAGTAGGAATTTTTCTCTGTTTTGGAATATTTGAAAAAATACAAAAATTGGAAGTAGTCCGGAACTCCGTTTTCGTGCACGGAACTCCGTTTTCGTGCACGGTGCGGGCCCACCCCCTGGCCGCGCCGTGAGGGCTTGTGGTCACCTCGTGTGCCTCGCGAACTCCGTTTTCGTGCACGGAACTCCTACTGGTCTGAAAATAATCATTATTTATACTTTCGTTTGGTCTGACCTGTGCATCACGCAGATTTCCTCTATTTTTTGTTTCGAGCCTGTTTTCTGCCGCAGATGTAGCTCAAGATGTCTTCTCAAGATTCAGAGGGGGAGAGCTATGTGGCAGATTACCATGCTAACCCCAAGGTCTATGGGGACTTGGAACCTTATGGTTGGACCACTGTTGAGGAAGAAGACTATGATCCCAAGGGGAAAGAACAAACGAGTTCCGATGAAGAGGAGGCTCCTCTACCTCAACCTGGACGCACTCATGTTGAGTTCAAGAAGTCGAGCCTCCCTGACTCAAGGAAGAAGTCTAAGAACTTGTTTATCCCTTCTCGTTTCTTGCAGGAGAGTAAGCAGGAATTATGCCAAAGGGTGTTGAAGCTTGAGGAGGAAAATGATGATCTGAGAGAGTAGAACTTTATGCTCAAGTGGAAATTAGACAAGCTAAAGACCGCTGCAACAACTCCACCATCACCACCAAGGTAAGACAACTGAGCATTGGTATGGGCAATCCCCTTGGCTTTTGCCAAGCTTGGGGGAGTTGCCCGGTATCGTATCACCATCACATATTTTGCCTTTACCTTTGTTTTAGTTTTCCTTTTCAGTTTTCTCTTTTTCTAGTAGAGTAAAAGTCTTAGTGTTTTAGTCTTGAGTTTTGCTTTGTGCCACCACCGATGTATTCTTGCTCGTGAGCCATATAATAAAGAGTGTCTTAGTTGAAGGGCTTTGCCACTTGCCATGATCAAAGAGTGAGAATAGAATAAAAGCATGAAAGATCATGTAGTGATCTTATGGGAAGTGATGGCTTCACATATAAAAATAATGAAGATTGAAACTTGTTGAGGGGAGGCAAATGTAGACCTCGGTCATTGTTGTAGTTAATAGGAAGTGATAAGGAAGGAGAGGTTCACATATAAATATATCATCTCTGACACCATCTATGATTGTGAACACTCACTAAACTATTGCATGCCTAGAAGTAGATGTTGGACAAGGAAGACAACGTAATGAACTGTGTTTGCTTGGCTCTGAACAATGTTATATGATTAGAGATCCCTTAGCATGTGACGATTGCTTCCACCTCATATTAGCCAAAACCTCCCGCACCAAGTAGAGATACTACTTGTGCATCCATAAACTTCAAACCAGTTTTGCCTTGTGAGTCCACCATACCTACCTATGGATTGAATAAGATCCTTCAAGTAAGTTGTCATCGGTGCAAGCAATAAAAATTGCTTTCTAATATGTATGATCTATTAGTGTGTAGAAAATAAGCTTTATACGAACCTGTGATGAGGAAGACATAAAAGCGACAGACTAGATAATAAAGTTCTTTATCACAGGGAGCAATATAAAGTGACCTTCCTCCGCACTAAGAGGACACGCATCCAAACCTCAAAAGCGCATGAAAACCTCCGCTTCCCTCTGCGAAGGGCCTATCTTGTAACTTTAGTTTTTGCCCTTGAAAGAGTCATGGTGATCTTCACCAATTCCTTATTTTGCCTTTGTCTTGGCTACCGTCACATCCTTGGGAAAGATCTATATTCATATGTCAACTTGGAGGTAGGCATTCATGAATTATTATTGTTGACATTACCCTTGAGGTAAGTAGTTCGGAGGCAAAACTATAAGCCCCTATCTTTCTCTGTGTCCAACTGAAACTTTGATCTCATGAGTACCATGTGAGTTGTAGCAATTGTAGAGAACGAAAGAATGATTGAGTATGTGGATTTGCTTTACAAGCTCTTTTTGACTCTTTCTGATGTTGTGATAAATTGCAATTGCTTCAATGACTAAAGTCTATTTGTTGTTACTTCTCGGTAAGGTCCTTGATCCATGCTTTACTTTGTGAAGGGATTATCACTTTAGCATGAGAGATTATATGTTGGTATGGTTGTTCTGATCATGATCATGATGCATGCATGTTCGTATCTTGTCTTGTCGACATATTTTTGAGCTAGGCTTTTGCTTGAGGACAAGCGAGGTCTAAGCTTGGGGGAGTTGATACGTCCATTTTGCATCATGTTTTCATGTTCATATTTATCTCTTCTTTGGTTGTTATTTCACTTCACCGTACTATTCTTATGCCTTTTCTCTCTGATTTTGCAAGGTTTACATGAAGAGAGAGAATACCGGCAACTAGAATTCTGGCCTGAAAGTGGAGCAAAGTTGAGATACCTATTCTCCGCAACTCCAAACGCCGTGAAAATCAACGGAGATTTTTTCCCAATATATAAAAAATACTGGGCCAAAGAAGTACTGGAGGGGCACCAGGGGGTGCCCACAAGCCTGCACGATTTGGCCACCCCCCAGGCCGCGTCATGGGGGCTTGCGGGCAGCTCACTGGCCCACTGGCCCCCCTCTTTTTCTATATGGAGGGTTTCGTCTAGGAAAAAATCCAAGGGGAGCTTTTTCACGGTTTCGTCGCCGCCATGAGGCGGAACTTGAGTAGAACCAATCTAGAGCTCCGGCAGGACGATCCTGACGGGGAAACTTCCCTCCCGGAGGGGGAAATCGTCGCCATCGTCATCACCAACACTCCTATCATCGGAGGGGACTCGTCACCATCAACATCTTCATCAGCACCATCAACTTCTCCAAACCCTAGTTCATATCTTGTAACCAATCTCCGTCTCGCGACTCCGATTGGTACCTGTAAGGTTGCTAGTAGTGTTGATTACTCTTTGTAGTTGATGCTAGTTGGATTACTTGGTGGAAGAGTTTATGTTCAGATCCTTAATGCTACTCATTACACCTCTGATCATGACTATGATTATGCTTTGTGAGTAGTTACTTTTGTTCCTGAGGACATGGGATAAGTCATGCTAATAATAGTCATGTGAATTGGTATTCGTTCGGTATTTTGATATGTTGTATGTTGTTTTTTCCTCTAGTGGTGTTATGTGAACGTCGACTACATAACACTTCACCATTATTTGGGCCTAGAGGAAGGCATTGGGAAGTAGTAAGTAGATGATGGGTTGCTAGAGTGACAGAAGCTTAAACCCTAGTTTATGCGTTACTTCGTAAGGGGCTGATTTGGATCCACTAGTTTAATGCTATGTTTAGACTTTGTCTTAATTATTCTTTTGTAGTTGCGGATGCTTGCGAGAGGGGTTAATAATAAGTGGGATGCTTGTCCAAGTAAGTGCAGTACCCAAGCGTCGGTCCACCCACATATCGAACTATCAAAGTAATGAACGCGAATCATATGAACATGATGAAACTAGCATGACAGAAATTCCCGTGTGTCCTCGGGAGCGTTTTTCCGCCTATAAGGCTTTGTCCAGGCTTGTCCCTTGCTACAAAAGGGATTGGGCCACTTTGCTGCATCGCTGTTGCTTTTGTTACTTGTTGCTTGCTAGGAATCATCTCACCACACAATCACTTGTTACCGACAATTTCAGTGCGTGCAGATTTTACCTTGCTGAAAACCACTTGTGAGATCCTTCTTCTCCTCGTTGGGTTCCACACTCTCACTTATTGAAAGGACTACGATTGATCCCCTATACTTGTGGTCATCAGTTCTATAGTTGGGTAGCCCTGCTCCTGTGCTTACCTCCTTATGTTCCGCTAGTTCCACTAAGGGGTAAAGGGAGAACTATTGAGATTGTATTGCCGACTAGTGTGGCTAAAAATAGCTCAGTGGAGAAAGCCGAAAACTGACCGTCATAATAAGCGAGACCTAGTCTGCAACAAGAGCTAAAAAAGGCGTTGGAGGCTATTCGATGTTACACACAGGGTTTACGCCTTTACGGACCCTATGGTAACTATTTTGAAATTTGGCTTGCCCTACTACCAAAAAAAAACATGGGGGCTTCCGATGATCCCCCTAATTTCAACTTCTAATTCTAAGTGAAAATGATAAAACCGCATGTCTGATTGCCTCGTTTCCTTCGCACATTACCACCTTCGAGCACAGACTCATCGGCTAAGGGTAATAGTACGGACAATGAAACACCCCGTGTAGTATCTACCCATGTCTTGAAGCCGACGAGTGGTAACTTTTAGATTAAACCGACCAACTGATAGGACTCCAAAAAATACACAAAGCACAAACACTAAACATTATAAATATAAGTTGTTCGGAGGCACATAACAGTACAATTACTCGAAAAGTACATCTTTCGAGCACTGGGCCTCTATAGCACGAGCACCCTCCGCCCCGGAGGGAAAATACAGCTCGGGGCATCTGCGCTCCTTAGCGGCTGGTGGAGGTGCGGTGGCCATCTTCAGGGGCTTCATCCCTGGAAAGTGCACTAGGGTCCTCGAAAAGGCCATCTGAGCTCCTTCTATGCAGACGGAATGCTTCACGACCTCAATTCATGGCACGCCATAAACCAACTTCTGCACTAAGCCGAAGTAATGGCTCGACAAAGGCTCGATAGGTCATAGCTGGATAGATAGAACCTTCATGGCCGGCCCTGCCATCCTATGCAGCTCCATGAGTTGTTTCATTGGATAACTCAGACTTGGGTTGGACTCGGGATTCTGAAACTGAGAGCAGAATAGCCTTCTCTCAACATCCCCGTCATGGGCCGAGTAGTGCTTGTTTGCTACCGCCACACTCCTTGGGAGATCCATGAAGGTGCCTGAGGAACGCCACATGCATGTAAGAAATGCATACATCTTTCCACCAAAGTAACATTGCAATAAATATGGCTTACCATTTGCCATCTGCTTGGCCCGACGCACTTCTTCTTTATAGAACCTCCATTCCACCCGCTCTGATTTAAGCTCGGCGTACAGCTTGGAGAGTTCAGCCATCTACTCCTGAGACTTCTGCTCCAAAGTCTCACATTTATAGCTGGCTTCATGCTTGGTACTATCAACCTTAATGGAGCTCAGCTCGACAGCCGCTCATTCGGCCGCGATCTTGTGAGCAGCGGCCTCCTTCTTGGCCTGCTCCAGTTCAGCCTTGATTTTCTCGAACTCTTCGTCCTGTGTTGCTGACGAAATCGGCATAACGAGGTATGAGAATAAAAATCAGGACCAGCCTTCTGTATTAAAAGAGAGTTACCCTATTTATAGCAGTACTTGCAACTTACCATGCTTATCATCAAGCCGAACATTCACGCAACTAAGCTCCTCATCGAAAACCTTCACTTTTTGGCTCAGCTCGGCTTTCTCCACCATGTTCGCATTCACACTGGAGCATGAATCCTCCATTGCAAAATTATGAATTTCAATGACTATGAGTTATTGGCATACAAGGCATTTGGTCGGAATTACTTCAGAACGCTGTTATAATTGGAAAAAATAGGGATTACTCTTCCTGTCTAGGAGTTATTTGAAGCCACGGATATGCATGTCAAACTTACTCCTGGCTCGGGGGCTGTTATACTCATAAAGACATATATAACTTTGTAAATGAAATTTAAAAGATTACACGGCTTACCTCAAAACTAGTTAGCAATCTGTTGAACGCTTCGCTCAGTCCGCTGTTAACGGAATGAATACTTTTTAAGACCACACCCATAAGGGTGTGATGTTCTTCGGCAATAGAGGAGCCGGTCAAGGCGTCCTCCATTATGCTCGTCCATCCAGATATAGCTTGTTCTGTTGTGGACGGCACTCGGGCGGCAGTGAAGAAACCAGAGCATCTGTTCCCCTAGAATGTTTCTACGGGGAATTTAATTCTTTTCTCCACTTGCAGAGAAGGAACCAGCCCTGTGGGTCCCATTGACCGAGGTATGGACTTCGGCCAAAATCTCCTCGTCTTCGGTGACCGGTGTATCAACACCAGCCGGATTCTCTCGGTCCTCGGAGGCTGGTATATCAACTTCGGCAGGACCTCCTGATCCTTAATGTTTGATGTATCCGCCTCGACCATCGCCACCTCAGTAGTGGTCGGCGGGGCCCGATGGGACATCACCTCGGCCATCTCATCTGAGGCCCTGGGAGGGGTATTGTGGAACACGTTCCCACTCTCCGCCAACTCGGCAGGTAGCGAACCCTCCTCCGACACCCGACCTGTCGAAATATCTCATATCGGGTTGTGACATGAATCAACTCAGTTCTCATGTTGATAAAAATTTCGTATAACTCTATTCATTGAAGGATTGGATTTCGTACCTTCGGGCTGAGGGTTGACCCTAGGGGTTCGGCAAGGAATCACCCCAAAGGCTTCTACCTCATCATCACAGCCCGTTCCAGCACCAAGAAGGGCGGCCTTGCTCTTGCAAGGTTTCTTCGGAGCCCGAGGAGATAGTCCCTCCTCAGCCCCCTCCGTTGCCTCCCTCTTCCTCGGCTGAACAGAATCTTTCTCTTCCTCTTCATCTGCATCCCCCCTCATAGGTGGAGGAGGCATGAGTGTCCCCGGACATGGTATCTAACAGACCCCTCGAACGAAGACCCCCGCGGGTCACCTTCTTCTTATTGTTCGGCGCCACGTACGGCGCCTCTACCAGCATCAGATCCAACAGATGAGTCTGGGGTTCCTCGGGCACGGGAGCTGGCCCGTCTTTGTTCTTGGCCAGTTCTAGCCAATCCTGCAAAGAAGGAGGGATAGTAAGACCTACAATAAAACAAAGACTCCGAGTAAGTATAAGAGCGCGGATGTACCTCCAAGGGGGGAGTATTGTCGTCCAGGCCGGTGACTTCGCCCTCGGCCGACCACTCCTGCTGCGGTTTGAGCAGTATCCACCACATGTTTTCACGAGTGGTGGAGTAGACTGGAGCACCGTCCAGGGATTTTTGGCCTTATGGGACCACATCGGGTTGTCCCGATGCTGGCACGGAAGGATGTAGCGATGGAGCGTGAACTGGAATACGTCGGTCAGCTGGATGTTGGGCGCCACCATATGCTTGGTGTGTTTTTGCAAGAACGGTCCGAACCATTCCTAACCCATGAGGCCAGCCTCACCAGGGAACCTGACCTGGAGTCGGAGGGTATCGCCCAGTTTTCTTCTTGGGGTTCTGTGATATAGAACCACTCCTTCCACCAGCTCTTGAAGGTGTTGATCAGTGTGCTATCCGGCCATGGCATGCGAGAAATCTTGCTTATCACAGCTCCGCCGCAGTCAGCATGCTGGCTGCTGACCGACTTTGGCTTGAAATTGGAAACTTTGAGCCAAAGACCAAAGTGCGGATAAACCTGCATGAAGGCCTCGTAAACGGTGCTAAAGATGGAGATGTGCATAATTGAATTCGGGGGAAGGTCATGGAAATATAACCCATAATAAAACATCAGACCCTTGACGAAGGGGTGAAGAGGAAATGTAACATCCAAGATGCGACACTTTCCTTATTTTGGGAAGAGGCCTCAAAAGGGGAAAGGGGCACATCTAAGCATTTCGCAAGAACGGTAAACATTGCATTACATACAATAAATTATGAGTATATTAGTTGGCTTACACTCGCCACATGATAAGTTACAAATCCACACATCATTTATTAAAGCATTCATAAGAAAGGGTCCGACTACGGACAAGATAAACAGCAAAATAGCAATGTTCCCGCCTCGCTAGGCCCAGATCATGACCAAGTACCTCTAGTCATCGGGGTACATCATGTACATACAACCACTGCCCTTGTCAAACTCCCACTTCAGCTGGATAGTATCAAAAGCGTCTTGATCTGCTTCACTTGTACGTGTAGAGTGGGTGTAGTAATCTTTGAGCCACAAGGACTCAGCAATCTCATGACCATGATAGTGAGTCTAACTAAGTTACTAGGTAAGGATGCGGTATGTGTTTGACGGTCGTAAACTAAGAATACTCACTAAGTGATCATGAACACCTACTTACGTCAGTCATAACCCCACTGTGTGCTTGATTAGAGACGGAGCTCTGAAGGAAACAGACACAGTTACGCACAAAGTTGGCAGGTTTTAATTTAAGTTATTTCAAGTTATCTAGACCCGGATGTCAAACAAAGTTTCCATGTTTGCCACATAACTGTTGGCACGACTTTCCAAAAGATTTAACACTACAGAGCTACCCCAAGTAATCCATCACAAATTACAACAAGCTGCATAGAAAGCCTTGATCACAAAACTCATGATCTCCTCAGATTCCTTAGTCGAAAACTTCAACTCTGAGAAAACCCAAAGCATCACCGGAATCCCGATGCACAAGATATATTGTTAAGGTAAGAACAAGTCCAGCCAGACCAGCCAACGTGGCAACGACCCCGATAAGAGCCGCATATCTCAATCTCAGGACACGCCAGATAAGCTAAGCGTATGGTGGCGTGATAGCAATCCCCCGAGTTGCCCTAGGGTGGCCACGAACGATGCTCTAGTTTGGACCAACACTCATGAGGAGCACTGGCCCGGGGTTGATTAAGTTTCCTCGGGGTAGTTGTTCCCTGTGATTTTAATTATTAAGTTGTTAGCAAATATAGTACCAAAGTTGGGTCTTGCCAGGCGTGCCTTAAGCCTAAACGATCTATCAAGGGGGTCCCCATAACAAATTCGAGCGTGTGAGGAGCGCTCAATTATGGAATAAAACACCGGTAGCTAAAACTAAGCGTCAAAAGCGGAACAAATCACCTAGAAAAAGGCCATGCTTTCTGCCTGTTACCAAGTATATATGTGCATTAATTAAATATAATTAGATAAGACGATAATCAAATTGCCCATGTTTGATTATCACATGGACCAGCTTGCACCTACCACTATAAATACTATAAGATGGTTGAGCAAGCTCTAACTTAGCAAATCAATGTTTTGCTAGGAGGTGAAAGGTTAGAGATTTCATGGCAATGTTTGGAGGCCTAATTATCAGGTGGTAGGCAGCGATAAGTAACGGTGGAAACGATTCATCTCGGCATAACAATGTTAGAAATATTATCAGGTCATAATCATCTTGCCTGTTGGATCTTCATACTGGAACTACTCTTGCTCTTCCTGAACGTACTCAACAGAATCCTCGTACTCATTCTCAGGACCTGTCTCTACCCAAAATAAATAAGCATACAATAAACCCCATCAAGTAACAATGCTACAAACAATATGATGCATGTGTGGCACGAAAGAAAGCATGGCATTGCTATAGTAGTCATTTTTCATGCATAATTTAAGTTATTCAAATTCTTGATAGAACCTCAAGTTAATTTATCTTTACACGCATGAACATGGCAATAATGGATTCATACTGAGAAAACGGTGCAAAAACACATAAAGAACATCGCGAACCGAGTTATGGAACTCAGAAACCATAGAACAAGACACGGAAGCCTATGGAGACAGAACAACAATATACCAGAGGCTATGAGGATTCACTTGGCATTCCAAGGTTGCGAATGGACCAAGTACAAAATTCCAAGTGCAATAGAGCTAAATATCATGTAATTCCATCAAACACAACTCACACAAAGGCCAAAACAAAATAACAAAAAACTTCCCACTAATAGAAACATACCACTTTGCTCACAAGAATTATAGTAGCTACAGCCATCCTACTAGTTCAATCAAGGCAAGAAATTTAAGCTATCAAATAGTCAAACAACACCTAACCAATAGCTAAATCACTAGGTGCAAGAATCAGTGGCTACCAAGCTCTAAACATGGCAAAAATTATAACAGTTCAGGATTTAGTGAAAATCACAGATTTTCAATGGCAGTTTATAACCTGAAGCATTTTGGCAGCAACAAAACACTATGCTACAACAAACTTCATGGCATGAAATTTAACAAGGTGATCAGAGACAACAAATACTATAAAACACTAGCACTGAATTTTGGCTAAATCCCCACAGAATACTTGCTAGCATCAACTCAAGAGGGCATGATAATGATAACAACATCTCACACTTGGTCAAAATCACAGATTTCGACTAGCTGCAGTTTCCAGCAGCATAGCTACTTTGATAGTGAATAAAACTATGATTCAAGGTCCTATTGACAAACTAGTGGCACCAAGTTGTCGAGGAGTTCAAACACTAGAAATCATGCTAGTTGAGCAAACACCAAGGAACAATCAACACAAGAGGGGAAGAAATACAAATCTCCAACACTAAGAAAAAATCTAGCATGTGATTCCGCAATGTCTTCTTAGCTACTAAGCAACAAGAAATCCACTCATCTACAAGATTATCATGGGAACCAAAATTACTAGAGCCTAGTACCCACAAAACACAATCACATTCATGTTAACACTTACAACAGAGCATACTACAAAATTCAGAAAATGCCACCTCATCACGAAATATCTTTTTGCAAACTTGCTCCAAAGTTAACTCCAATCCTACCATTGGATTCCATGGGTTTTTCTACCCCAAAATCATATATCATACCTATATATACACCTGGATAAAACTACCACAAAACATAAATTCAAATTCACCCTAAATCATATTTGACTTAAATGTGACATCAACACCCAAAACAACATATGTCAAAAAAGGGCAGTGTCCATATTTCGACATATTCCACCTCTAGAAATTTCTTCCGCACATAAAAAAACAACACAAAATAATAAATATGCAGGGGTCCCACTCAAAGTGAGCCAGGGCCCTTGTGAGGTTGACATGTGGCACACTGGGCCCACTCTCAGTGGCTGTACAACAGAGCAAAATGGCGGAATATGTAGCACCCAAGGGGGGATCTGGGTCTCCCCGGTGGAATGAGGGAACCAGGCCACTGGGCTACGATGTTGGTTCTGCTAGAAAAGGGGGGTCGCCACTTAACCTATCGAAAGGCTACGCCTTTCCTCTACCCGCGGTAGAGAGGCAGGTAGCGGTGGTGACCACCCGTAGAGCTGATCAACCCAGCGAGCTACTAGGGGAGTAGAGGGGGACGCGGCTCACCTCACTTACCACACCTGTAGGAACAACGATGCGACGGCGGGGAGCACGATGACACAGAGGCGTGAAGAAGGGCTATGTCACCGGAGCCGAATAAGGGGATGACGACGACAGCGCGAACGACGGGGCCTTGGAGGCTTGTCTCCGCCGGAATGTAGCCGGATCATGATGACGGAGCTAAGGGCACTAACGGGGACGATGATCGGTGCAATCAAGGTCGTCGGTGAGCTATAGCAAGGGCCGGCCATGGCTATGGCGGCGGGGGTTCCTTTCCGATGGCGTGAGAGGGGGTTGGATGGGAAAATGGAGCAGGGGCAATGGCTAGGGCACCGAAGGGGTCTTAATATGTGGAGAGGGGCTGTTGAGGCCGTCAGATCAAACGACAGGAGGATCAATGGCCTCGTGGTGGTTCGTACATGGGTGACGAGAGCGACGAGGATGATGCCCTTGTCCACATGGGCGTTGGGCCGAAACCTGGGGCTAGCTCTCAGCTGA
Organism: Hordeum vulgare subsp. vulgare; assembly: GCF_904849725.1. NCBI lineage: Eukaryota > Viridiplantae > Streptophyta > Magnoliopsida > Poales > Poaceae > Hordeum > Hordeum vulgare. The sequence goes on from NC_058522.1 coordinate 225,332,657, forward strand.
AACGAAAAGGTTTTCTTTTGTTTTAAAATGGCTAGAAGGGAAAATTAATTACCACTAATTTGAAAAGAGGGAAAGGAAAAGAAAATACTTTTGTAATCATAAAAATGCCCTCTATTTTATAGAAATAGATTGACTATTTTTAGAGAAAATAGAATACCACCTATAATTGCTATAAAGCACTGTTTGCACAAACCACCAAAAGAAAAACACCACAAAAATACTAAGTGATACACTCAAAATCCCTAACATAATATTAGGGGAAGCCCCAAAAATTTTATTTGGCAAAAGAAGGCACTCCTATCACAACTTCTAAAAACAATAAAAAGAAGATGTTTTTTTTGCTATTTGAACAAACAAGGTTTCGTAATGTTTGAAAACCACACAAGATCACATGCACACACTGATATCACCATCACCACAAAAAAACATTCAAGCACATAATGAATGATGCCATGATGCAACAAGGGATGGAAAGAAAAACATATTTCATTCCAAACACAACATGCTAAAGTTGGAAGGTGCAACACATGGAAAGGTTACATAAATGATAAGGGGTGCACTTGGGCTGTTACAACTCTCCCACACTTCAAGAGGATCTCGACCCGAGATCTAGGATTGAAAGAATTCAGGATACTCGGAACGGACAAGGTGTGCGTGTTCCCAAGTGGGTTCATTGCCGAAATAATGTGACCATTGAACTTTGAGGAACTTGATAGACTTGTTGCGGGTCTTGCGCATAATCTCTTCAAGAGTTTCAACTAGATGCTCATGGTAGGATAGGTCTGGCTGGAGATCAACATCTTGGAGGTCAAATGTGCGCTCGGGGTTTTTGAATCACCTCCGAAGCTAAGAGACGCGAAACACATCATGCACATTCTCGAAATCTGGTGGAAGCTCTAACTGATAAGCAAGGCCACCTCTCTTGGCAACAATTTTGAAAGGGCCAACAAAGCGAGGAGCAAGTTTTCCTTTGATGTCAAAGCATTGAGTGCCCTTCATAAGAGACACTTTGAGATACACAAAATCATCGATCCAAAAAGTCATGTCACAATGCTTGCTATCATAGTAGCTCTTCCGATGAGACTGAGCCCCATTGAGATTATGGGCTTCATCCATGATAACTTCGCTGAGCTCCACTTTCGGGACGACAAGGCGGTGCTCGAAGAACAAGATATCTCTATCATCAACACAGAAGCACTTATACTTTGGAATGCTATTTGCCAAGCCTATCTTCACTTTCTTCACCATAGCATCAAGAAGTTGAGCTTGGCTGACTTGGTCTTCCAAGGTTGGAGAAATCTAGAGATTAGCAAGAAATCCATGAGGCACTACTTGAAGGTCGAGCTTCCTGAAAGATCCACGAAGATCAGGCTAGACTAGCTTTATAATAAGACTGTTGTAGTAAGCCTTTCTGCTTAAAGCATCTGCAATCACATTTGCTTTGCTTGGAGCATAGTCAATGATTGGATTATAATCTTGGATCATCTCCACCCAACGAGTTTGACAAAAAATGAGATTTGGTTGAGTGAATATGTATTTCAGACTCTTGTGATGGGTGTAGACTTCAACCTATCTTCCTAACAAGAGTTGTCCCCAAGTCATCAAAGCATGGACCACTGCCACCAACTCAGGATCATGAGTAGGGTAATTTTTCACACTTGGCTTCAACTACCTCAAGGTATAAGCTGTCACTTTCTTCTCTTTCATCAAAACTACACCAAGACCTTGGAGAGAGGCATCACAGAACACTTGGAAAGGCTTTGAATCATCATGAGGGGTCAGAACTGGAGTTGAGGTGAGCTTCTCCTTGAGTGTCTTGAATGCCCATTCACACTGTGGATACCACACATATTTCACACTCTTTTGAAGAAGGTTGGACAAAGCCTTAGCAATCTTGGAGAAGTTCTCAATGAACCTTCTGCAATATCTTGCAAACCCGAGAAAGCTTCGAAGTTGCTCCACATTTTGTGGAGTCTCCACTGAACAATGGCCTTAAACTTTACATGATCCACCTTTATGCCCTCGGTAGAGATGATGTGTCCAAGGTACACCACTTCCTTGAGCTAGATTTCATATTTTGAAAACTTCGCATAGAACTTATGTTCTCTTAGCTTATCAAGCCCAAGCGAGAGATGTTATTCATGCTCTTCCTCAGTTTCCGAAAAGACCCTGATGGGGATATGTACCTAGGGTAGGGTCATAGGCCTGACCTAAATGTCCTACCCAAGGGTACCTCATTATTAGCTATAGGGTCACACAGAAGATTCCGACTAGATGATCATGGAACCTCAAAAGTCACTCGGTACAAAAACACTCGGAAGATACTCCCATCCACTCGACGACCTACTTCCACTCAGACAGTTCCAGTCGATGCAGAAGACCATAAGTCACCTCCATGGAGGCCAACGGGCATATGCTCAGCTAATGGTCATGAATAGCATTAATTGCATATATATGTTATCGGTAACGTATATCTTTAAACCACGTAGATCGAGCCCTTAGATGTTGAGGCCTTGATGAGGGGTAGCACACTCTATATAAGCCACCCCTCCCCTCTGGCACTTCAAGAGATCCCGAGCACTGAGACGTAAGGATATTACCTCTAAGAGAGGGGACTGATCTCAAACATCCTATGTACAAGCTTGCCGTAGCTAGGACACCTTTACTATAAGGTTCGTTCCCACGACAGTTGGCGCTCACCGTGGGGCAGGCGTCTAAGCGACTTCCGGCAAGTTTGCGATTTTCACTCTTCGTCATGTCTTCTGTCTGTGATTCATTCATTGTTGGTGAGATCCGATTCGGCGCCCTCATCTTCATCGCCGATGACTCGACATGGCTTCACAAAGCACCACTCGTCATCGAGGCGCTCCCAATTCGTGAAGCGACGCACTTCCGTGCAAGCTCCATCAGCGTACTCCTTCGGTAGTCATCAACTATGTTGTTGGTTGTTCACTCCGCTTTTCGTCGTCACAAGCGATCCGGTCGCTCACCACTCCAACATTGGGTGAAGCACACAATGGCTCGCCAGGTGTCATCTCCTTCGACTCCTCAGGTCGCCCCCATCGAGCCTACTGTACCCCTTCGGGACCCGATCCACTCAGCATCAGATCAACCTGATGTTTCTTCTAAGTGTGAGAGCTGCTACCCAGCAGCAGAGGTCTTCATGGTGGGCTCTGCTGAGAGCCCACCCGGGTTCGGTCATGGTGAGCACTAGGCTGGTGAACCGCCGACTGGACACGATCGTCGTCATCCTCCAACTTCCAGTCGGCGTCAGCGAGAACTCTTCTCTAGTTGTCATCAAGACAACATCGAGGTATATCGTAGTCCGGTACTTAACATTGCAGCAGTAGCTAAGATAGCAGACTCTATTCAGCCATCAGATTCAGTGGCTGGTAGACGCTTAGAGAAGATCCACACTTTGCTTCAAGCAGCACAACAGCAGAATTCAGCTGTATCATAGTCACTAAATAGGTTTCACGGCAATTCACCAAGGGCAGACACAATCTGTTCAGTTTACAGTCCAGGGTCGCCCCAGTGTCGCAGAGATGGGGGTTACCGAGAGAATCATCACATAGACCAGGAGCGAAATTAGTCCCCCCTCGTTATCACCGTGATGGCCTTTAACACCCTGTTTTTGGCTTCCCTGACTAATTAACTTATTTCGAAATTTAGGACCAATTAAAATTTTTGTGAATGATTGTGATGCTTGGAGTGACTATTGTTTGCCTGTTTGTTTAGTTGCATGTGATTGCTCCCCATTATTTCTTGCCATCCTCCTAATCACCTCCTCACTCCATGATCTCCTGCCTAATGATCATACCATGTGTTTAGAACAAATATCTATTTTTACCAAATATTATTTTCACCAAAAAGCTTTTCTTTGAATTAAACTTTCAAACCCCTCAGATGAGGTTTGTACTACAAGTCCTCTAATTAGGGAGTTTCTTTTGCACCAATTGTTTTATTTAAAACCATTATCAAAATGACTTTCAAAAACCACCATATTACTATTTTAAAACTTATTTTATTATTTTATTTAAAAGCCCTTCTGTGAGGCCAGAAATGGTCTCCTATGAAGGAAAGTTATTTTTATTGCCTTCAAAATATTTAAGAAAATTTAGGGAAAATCAGTGGATATATTTATTCCATATTTATGAGTTTCAACACATGGTCATGTTCAAAATATTGGGCAAACCCCTCCAAAACCATTCCTGCCTATTTCAAGCTTTTGGAATATTTCTATAAGAAATATACTCAATAAATTCCAGTAAAATTCTAGCATGTCATCTATGATATTCTTGATGATCTTGCCAAGTTTCATTTATTTCCAAGTTGATTTGACTCCCCTAATCACTCTAAAACCCTATCTGTCCAGAATCAAATTTGAGCAACTCTACATTGTGAAGAGTCTCCAATTGTGCTCAAATTTGGTGGACATGTTCCAGTACTCCAATGAGGCATCCACACCAAGTGGTACACCAAGGAGAATAGAGGAACTTGTCCTAAGACCCTCAAAACCCTCTGTGTTGATTTATGACTTTGGTAAACTTTACATTATAAAGTTTGTCCAATTGACCTCAAACTTTTTGTGCATGCCTTAATGCTCAAATAATGCCCCTACACAAAATATTGGATTTGTGGGAATTCATTTGAATAGGGTTCTAAGCAGAAACCTATTTCTGCCCATTTCTAGGGTTTTTCAAGTCTACATTGGAAAACTACTCCAGTAAATCCCAAATTTGGTGTGCAAGCCTATTTTCATCTATTGTTTGACCCTGTTAACTTTCATAGCCATTCGAATCCATCTGGTAGCCCTACCACAGATTAAACACCTTGTGTGCACTCATTAATTTGGTTTCATTTGCCCCTTCCACTTTATTCCTTGAGCTCAAATTTCTACCACAACCTCAAATAGTCATATTTTACCTGCAGTAACTTTCCCATGGACACTGGTCAATTATTGGGGAAGGACCCTTTGTAAGTTTCTCTCATTTTCACCCTTGGCAGCACTGTTTTACCCTTCTTTCCATTATTCGGCTTAAGCTATCACCCCCAACTCTTCCAGAGCATCTAATATATGCCAAGTCTTCATTTAGAACGAAGATATGGCGTGCTCATGTGGAGAAAATGAGCAGCACCTCCTCAAGTTCATTTCTGGCTGAATCATGGCTTTGAACAGCAAGTAGTATCTACCCTCATTTGTTTGAACTGAATCTTTGCAGTATTAAAGTTCTTCCATGCCTAGCACTGCCAGACATAATTTCTCTCCAAGGATCCCCACCTAAGACCCAGTTTTGTCAGCTCTAAGTTTGCTGTTAGAAACTTGGCAGCAGTCAAAACTAGTTCAAACCGACACCACTAGTCACCAAACTCCAGAGTCCCTTTCTAGATAGCCTGCCCCACCTCCCAGACATGTTTTACTGGTCGTTTGGAACCTGTGGGCGTGAGTGGCCGTGGTGACCACCACCCAGACTTGCAAACCGGGTGCTCTGCACCTAGTTTCTCTCCTCCCGACCGTTTCTTGGCGAGGCAGGTTGTCCCAATGTTTCTCAGAGCATCGTGTTGACCATTCCAATCACCTCCATCCATCAGCTAGACTCCAAGGTGGCTCAGAGACGCGTGGCCACCGTGCCCTGGGTGCACCAGAGAGCTCGAAGACCCTTCTCGGCTCCCCTTCCCCCACTTAGAGCCTCCCGAGCACCTCTAGCTCCTCCAGAACCCTTCTCCTCTCTCCCTAGAACCCTCTCGAGCTCCCCTTCTCCTCCCCAAGCTTCCCCTCCTCCTGCCATAGCCATGGCCGAGGGGTAGAGCTCCGGCCTCCGCAGGGCTAGCACTCTCGGAGCCTCCCCTCGATTCTTTCCTCCCCTACCAGAGACCCCATGCCACCGTAGCTCCTCCGCAACACCTTCAGCTCTCTCTCCCTTCGCGGTTGGCCGAAGCCAGGGGGTCGACGACCTCCCCGCATCCGCCATCGTCGGCCTCCATTGGGACCCTCCCTGCGGGTGCCGAGCTCCGGAATGGGCGCGGTGTGGCTCCCCGAGCTCCCCGGTGCTCCTACCTCGGTTGGGGGTGGCCGGAGCGCCGCCGGAGCCAGCCTTTGCCCGGCTGGCCCTGCCCCGTGCGCGCCTTAGATCGGGTGAAGGAGGAAGAAGACCCGAGAGGTGGGGCCCCGCGTCAACCAGCCACTGGCCAGGCCCTCTCCTGTTAAGTGGAGGCGCCCTGGCGTGTTTGCGTCTCCACCTCGCCGAAGGCGCGTTTCCCGGACAACGCCTCCTGCGTAGCTCCCTCGCTGGTGGCCGAGCCACTAGGCCGGTCCGAAGGCCTATTTAACGCCTTGAGCATTGGATAACCCTGAGGCTAAGTCCTTTCCCATTTTCTATTCTGTTAAACTTATAAATTCCATCCAAAATTCATACTAACTCCAAATTTATTGATTCAAAATTCTGTAGGTTTCTAAAATCCTGTTCTATCCAGATCTGGGCATTGCAACTTTTTCCAAAAACTTTCTTGTGATAATAATATCTAAATGCCCATTTAGACATTTTAAACACCACCTTTCAAAAATCTCATAGGCTTCATTTCAACTCCAAATGGAGTGATTCAAACTCCCACAGCCTTCTAAAATCATTCTCCATTTTTAGAACCCTGGTCAACATTTTTGTGTGACTTATTTCTGTTGCAATAAATAAATAGCTCCTATTGCTATTTATTCCTCCTTGTAAAATCTCTAGAATAGTCATACCATCTCCAAATCAAGTGAAACCACTTCCTAAATATTTCTAAAATCATTCTCTGTTAAATGGGTTCCTCCACTCATTTTTAACAGAAAGATTTTTGTTGGCTTATTCAATGGCTGCCTATTACTCCTTTCACCTATTCAAAAATCCTTGATGATTCAAATCTCATGTGAGAAGCTTCAGGTATTTTTCTTATGACCAGAGAGGTCCAAGAAAAATAAAACTTCTATTTATAAAACACTTTTATTCTGCTTGCTATATGGCTTACTATGGTTATTTCCGACGTTAGTTGACGGTAGACGGAGTATTCGGGGACGGAGCAGAAGACCTCGAAGACCCCGAGGACTTTTGTGAGCAAGGCAAGCAGCCCTTTGACCATGACTTGATCATAAACATTGTTGCATGCTAGTATAGTTGGTATTTCCCGTTGCATGTGATCACGATGCCGGTTCATCATTGTGGTGATGGCACCGGAGGCTTCTTCAAAGCCCTTGCATGTTGATGATGTTATTCAGATGGATCCTCGGAGCACAAGCATGATGAGCTTGACCCTACCATCTATGAGGATCATGCTACTGTCATGTTGACTAGTAGAGTAAGATCCTTGCATTGAGCATGACCCTACCCCTTGAGGGTCATGTTAATACCATGTTGACAAGTAAAGGTAGAGCATATTATCATGAGCATGTTGATGTCATAAAATAAAGAGTTTATGAAAACCCCGCCGGGTGCCCCTAATGCCCAAGGGTGATGTTGAGTTGGTGGCCACTTTTGGAGAAGTGGTGCACCGGGTATTTTGCGTGTGTGGTTTCAAAAATGGGATTAGATTTATGATGTGTCCACCGTCCCAACCTTACCTGTACGACCACGTTACCCCTTTATGGGATGGGGCTTTGTTGGTTACTCTGGTCGGTACTAGCAAAGAGCCACATTACTAGTGGCGGGAGTGATCGATGTCACTCTCGTGATGGGGTCGTGCCAGGTGGGACGACTATGCCATTATTATGAGTTCCAGGCACACCGTTGGTCCCTGCATGGTTGATACTGTCCAGAGTCGGTGCTCGTAAGACGTACAACATGTGGGCTGGGTACCAATCGAGTGCACCTCTTTGTCTAGTATCGTGAGGGGAAAGATGATGATCGGGTATTTACCTCGGGTATATGTGATATACCGCGAGTCGTGGATGACACGGAAGTTTCCCGTTGCTCGTTGGTCCAGCGTACAACCTCTGCAGAGTGTAAACTATTCGAATAGCAGTGTCCACGGTCAAGGACACTTGGGTAGTGCTGCTTAAAATACGTCCAGCGTTTCCGCATAAACCAAGTGTGTGTGTGTGTGGTGTTAAAAAGGTGTTGTTATATAATAATATGACCAAGTTCGGGGACTTGGCATATAGGGTAAACCCGGATGGTTTAACCCTCAGCTGATACATTGAGGTTATGACAAGTCCGATGACTTGGCATATAGGGTGAACCCGGATTGTTTAGCCCTCAGCTGAAGCATTGACGTTATGACAAGTCTGATGACTTGGCATATAGGGTGAACCCGGATGGTTCAGCCCTTAGCAGATATGTTGATATCTGAAACCTGTTTTTCAAGAGTAATTCTTTAGTTGATGCATATTCATGATCATTCCGCCTAGATGAGTTATACAAGAGATGCATGATATTGTTATCCTTCACTTTCATTGATCGTATCAAGGGCTGTTTGCGAGTACATTCAAAGTACTCATTGGCTTGCCACTGGTTATTTCATTGACCTGGTGTGAAAGTCAGCATATGGTGAAGATTAACTCGGTGACGTTCTTGCGAGCTAGGATGCTTCCCAGTCACAATGCCTGTAGGTTAAAGCTGATGGCATGGGTTCACGCTTTCAACCAATAATTCCGCTATTGGTTCAGTTTCAAGTGTAAGCCTTTGAGGCCCTATATATGTAAGACTCGACCGAAGTGGTCATTTATTGTATCAAACGGTATGTATGGATGTAAGACTCTATTATTCAGTATTTGTGTTTAGTGAGCATTGATCCTTGGGATCACTGGGCACGGCGATCTCGACTTACCAGTCGGGGTGCGCACAGAGCTGGTATGAGAGCCATCCTGACTGTAGGAAGCCCTTAGTTAGCATGGACGTTAGTTAGGATAAAACTGCTTTCCGGATCCTTCAAAATACTTACAAAACTTATATATTTTCTCAACTCTCCTAAAAATTCAAAGAAATTGAAGGTTATGCTCTAGCCTTCCACTCTTATTTTCTTGACACTCCTCGTCTACTTTTTCAAAACTTGCTAATGGTCGCTAGAACCTTATGCCCTTCTGACCACGGGATAAATTGAAATCCTCGTGGGCAGCCCGGAAGGAAGTAACCTTTCCAGGCAAACACATGTGCTGAAGGACAGAGAAGACAACTCTATGACCAGACGACACCGACAGAAGTACCTCTAAGAGGAACGAGGACATCGAGGCTTAGAAGATGGTGAAACCCTGGGCACTGTTCCAGAGTGATGCCACTTTTGCCTACACTAATATGGACATAATATATGCAAACCTTGATCTGCATCACTAGTAGAGCGACCCTGTCAGTTATAAGTAATTGTGTCGACCACCACCGGTGGATGAGAACCTTGCCATTTGGTCCGCCTCACCTTAGTGAGCAGGAAAACGGTTCTCTTCATCCCCCGCTCTAGGTGTCGATATCGCAATTAGTATGATTGACATATCAAAGCTCTATCATGTCATGCAAATATCGGTGCATGAAGATGTACCCTTGAGACCCTCGAAGCCTCAGAAGACAAGAAGATGATGACAAGATCATGAACAAAAGGAAGATCTGGCCAATGACAGCAATGAAGAACTACCTTCGTCAACAACTTCCCAGACGAGAAGACAACAAGAGTTCCTTGAAAACTCAAGTGAATTGCTTCGGCAAGCAACAACAAGAGCTGTGACAACACCATAAGAAGGTCCAGAAGACTTAGCAGACTCCTCTTCGGAGCAAGAAGCAAGCACGACTGTCGAGTCCCTGAACCTAGGATAGGATGAGTCATGAATCCCCTATGCGAAGTCGAGTCCGTGAAATGGTTCGGATGGACCATGTGGTGTGTTGCTTATTTTTGTTGTTTGTGCTTCGATATAAGTCGCACTTTTGCCTAGGCAACACGCATGCGGTTATATCACTTGTCTTATTTTTCTATTCAAAATAGTTTTTGCACTTGTTTGAGTTCATTTTTCAACGCTTGTTTGATTGCACTAAGACCCTTACACCTTCTCCTTGGTGCTCTCTCTCTCACACACTCTCTCGACAACTGAAGACAACAGGACAAGATGCACGAAGGATCCACTTCGAAGGACGACTGACACTGAAGACACTGACTGTGCTATGCTTAACCACACGCAACCGTAGGAGTGTGTTTTCCCTCAAGATTGGAAAACCACACTAGACGAGACTAACCTCCACAAGCCTTTCCGGCTCAAATTTTCTGGTCACGTGTCTAGTACACGGATTTGCCAGAACTCGTGTAGGTCCCCGATAAACTCCGCTGAGCACCGGGTTCTCAACGGAACAAGTGATCACCGTGAACAAGTATCCTTCCATCTCAAGATAGCATTGTAACCTTGATGCCATAAGAGGACCGATATCCAACATGAGAGCATTAGACTAAGATTGTTGTGATGATAATAGTTGTCTTGAGGATATAGCTAGACTAATTTTGGTGGATCGTGAGACCCCCTTATAAAGGTAGGTGGATTTGGTGGAACAAGTTGATATAGTAGCATAACCTACATAATCTGGAGTAAGATTGGATTTAGTAGGACAATTATGATCGCGAACATATTTCTTGGTGGTATACATGACTTTAGCTAGTAGTTGGCATGAATTGATGCGTTTGCCAAGATAACTCGGAGTATCAAGTAGACTTCTTATTGCATTTGAGTCTTGGATTTAAATAGGTAATCTTAATAGAGTATTGAGGATGGAAAAGACCACATGGTTTGGAGTAAATCGGATTTAGCTCGTTAATCTCGATCATGATACCATGTTTCTCGGTGGATATAGAGTGCGTATACTTGGAGTTGTCAAATAGATTTACAACCTGTGTAGTTTGGCCTTGGTGATTAGATGGCCATGATTATTGAAGTTGGTGGATATACTACGACATAATTCTTGCAGTAATATGTGAGTTATGAGGACTCTAAGAGATTATGTAGAACCCCATCCGTGTTGGATTTGTAAGAGTGATAGGTCTAGTAATGATTGATCAGTCTGATGGATCACTTGATCGGATTCATAGGAAGGAAACTAAATATTGGATTGGTCTACTACGTGTTTCCTTAATATAGTAGTGTAGTACCCTGTCCATTGGATGACTTAGGTGGACAATTGGATTTGTTATGCCTCAGATTCAATCGTGGTAGCTGTATGTCACCCCAAGGTCCTTGCATAGTAATGCATGTACAGTTGAGGCTACGCCATACTTGTAAGTGTTTGGGTTTAGCTCTTCCCTCAACCCGGAGTTGACTAGCTTGAGCGGTGTGGAGTTGACCCACGTAGGATGATATCCTTGATGAGATGAGGTGATGTTGTCTCAAGTTAGCGGTCGAACTATTGGCATCTAAGGAATGTGCTTAGAGATAAGATGATAACTTTTCGCCCACATCCTAATTTCCTTAAGACCCTAAAGCTTTGCTTAGACACAAGATGGATGGGCTACGACCATAGAAAACGACACTAAGTCGTTAAAATGTGGTGAGTACCCGCCCATAGCAAGTCACATTCTCCTTACCTGACTTTTGAGCACTGTGCTTATGTCGTGTTTGGGGAAAGTATGTTGTCATCCTCACTGATGACATACTTACTCACCCAGTAAGAGGAAGAACACCTTAGTCATGTTTGGTGGAGCCCAGGAACGTTGATTGTTATGCCTCTCGAAGGTACAGGGATATCTCGAGAAGGTGGACTTCTTGAAGCAATCCCAAGACGACGAAAGACTATCCTACGCATGTCAAGACGAAGAACCACCATGACGAAGAAGCCACGACAACGACGATGAAGCAACAAAAGTCAACCACCGACCGCGCACCGACCACATCAACAACGTCAAGAAGCCTCGACGATTCAAGATGACGAAGCCCTTGTACAAGCGAAAGGATCAGACGACCTCTCCTTGGTCCATATTAAGGACGCAAGTACTAGTAGGTCGTGGTGAAAACCTGCTAAAGGTGATTTCCACTTGCCGAGTCGCAGACCTTGGGAATGGATGACTCGTCTATACTCTTGGGTAGCCAGCTTATCCAGAAACCCTCGCAACTGCCAAGATGGCAGGACCTGTTCGGGACCTGAGCCTCCGAGCTTAGACTCATAGGTGAGACCCAGCCCGGACCCTTCCATGAGAGGCCTACGAAAACTATTGCGACTATAGCTTGGCTGCCGAAAGGAAGTCAAGGACTTCCCCGTAAGCAGGAAGCTATACGTAGACTTGGGCAGTGCGTTCTGACGCGAGACATCTTGATGTCACTAACAGGCATGCGAAACCCCAAGACCAGGTCCCAGACAACCCCTCTTGCCACATATTCTGACTTTGGAATACACTCGCAAGCCAGAACCTTGCACGGACTTAGCCTACCAAGCCCTTGACCTCGGTCAAGCATAACTTATTGCCAGATTCCGCTCACGATCAGTCAAGGACGTGCGGACAATCGAAGTTGTATCATCAAGCACCTCAAGACCACCACAGCAACATGGGGACATGAAGACTACCTCCGACTCAAGATTTTGTATCTCACCAACCCCTAGCCTAGAAATCTCGGGGACAAGATTTTCTTAAGAGGGTAAGGTATGTAACACCCTGTTTTTGGCTTCCCTGACTAATTAACTTATTTCAAAATTCAGGACCAATTAAAATTTTTGTGAATGATTGTGATGCTTGGAGTGACTATTGTTTGCCTGGTTGTTTACTTGCATGTGATTGCTCCCCATTAATTCTTGCCATCCTCCTAATCACCTCCTCACACCATGATCTCCTGTCTAATGATCATACCATGTGTTTAGAACAAATATCTATTTTTACCAAATATTATTTTCACCAAAAAGCTTTTCTTTGAATTAAACTTTCAAACCCCTCAGATGAGGTTTGTACTACAAGTCCTCAAATTTGGGAGTTTCTTTTGCACCAATTGTTTTATTTAAAACGATTATCAAAATGACGTTCAAAAACTACCATACTATTATTTTAAAATTTATTTTATTATTTTATTTAAAAGCCCTTCTGTGAGGCCAGAAATGGTCTCTTATGAAGGAAAGTTATTTTTATTGCCTTCAAAATATTTAAGAAAATTTAGGGAAACTCAGTGGATATATTTATTCCATATTTCTGCCCATTTCTAGGGTTTTTCAAGTCTACATTGGAAAACTACTCCAGTAAATCCCAAATTTGGTGTGCAAGCCTATTTTCATCTATTGTTTGACCCTCTTAAGTTTCATAGCCATTGGAATCCATCTGGTAGCCCTACCACAGATCAAACACCTTGTGTGCACTCATTAATTTGGTTTCATTTGCCCCTTCCACTTTATTCCTTGAGCTCAAATTTCTACCACAGCCTCAAATAGTCATATTTTACCTCCAGTAACTTTCCCATGGACACTCGTCAATTATTGGGGAAGGACCCTTTGTAAGTTTCTCTCATTTTCACCCTTGGCAGCACTGTTTTACCCTTCTTTCCATTATTCGGCTTAAGCTATCACCCCCAACTATTTCCAGAGCATCTAATATATGCCAAGGCTTCATTTAGACCGAAGATATGGCGTGCTCATGTGGAGAAAATGAGCAGCACCTCCTCAAGTTCATTTCTGGCTGAATCATGGCTTTGAACAGCAAGTAGTATCTACCCTCATTTGTTTGGAATGAATCTTTGCAGTATTAAAGTCCTTCCATGCCTAGCACTGCCAGACATAATTTCTCTCCAAGGATCCCCACCTAATACCCAGTTTTGTCAGCTCTAAGTTTGCTGTTAGAAACTTGGCAGCAGTCAAAACTAGTTCAAACCGACACCACTAGTCACCAAACTCCAGAGTCCCTTTCTAGATAGCATGCCCCACCTCCCAGACATGTTTTACTGGTCGTTTGGAACCTGTGGGCGTGAGTGGCCATGGTGACCACCACCCTGACCTGCAAAACGGGTGCTCTGCACCTAGTTTCTCTCCTCCCGACCGTTTCTTGGCGAGGCAGGTTGTCCCAACGTGTCTCAGAGCATCGTGTTGACCATTCCAAGCACCTCCATCCATGAGCTAGACTCCAAGGTGGCTCAGAGAAGCGTGGCCACCGTGCCCTGGGTGCACCAGAGAGCTCCAAGACCCTTCTCGGCTCCCCTTCCCCCACTTAGAGCCTCCCGAGCACCTCTAGCTCCTCCAGAACCCTCCTCCTCTCTCCCTAGAACCCTCTCGAGCTCCCCTTCTCCTCCCCAAGCTTCCCCTCCTCCTGCCATAGCCATGGCCGAGGGGTAGAGCTCCGGCCTCCGCAGGGCTAGCACTCTCGGAGCCTCCCCTCGATTCTTTCCTCCCCTACCAGAGACCCCATGCCACCGCAGCTCCTCCGCAACACCTTCAGCTCTCTCTCCCTTCGCGGTTGGCCGAAGCCAGGGGGTCGACGACCTCCCTGCATCCGCCATCGTCGGCCTCCATTGGGACCCTCCCTGCGGGTGCCGAGCTCTGGAATGAGAGCGGTGTGGCTCCCCGAGCTCCCCGGTGCTCCTACCTCGGTTGGGGGTGGCCGGAGCGCCGCCGGAGCCAGCCTTTGCCCGGCTGGCCCTGCCCCGTGCGCGCCTCAGATCGGGTGAAGGAGGAAGAAGACCCGAGAGGTGGGGCCCTGCGTCAACCAGCCACCGGCCAGGCCCTCTCCTGTTAAGTGGAGGCGCCCTGGCGTGTTTGCGTCTCCACCTCGCCGAAGGCGCGTTTCTAGAACTACGCCTCCTGCGTGGCTCCCTCGCTGGTGGCCGAGCCACTAGGCCGGCCCGAAGGCCTATTTACCGCCTTGAGCGTTGGATAACCCTGAGGCTAAGTCTTTTCCCATTTTTTATTCTGTTAAACTTATAAATTCCATCCAAAATTCATACTAACTCCAAATGTATTGATTCAAAATTCTGCAGGTTTCTAAAATCCTGTTCCATCCAGATCTAGGCATTGCAACTTTTTCCAAAATACTTTCTTGTGATAATAATATCTAAATGCCCATTTAGACATTTTAAACACCACCTTTCAAAAATCCCATAGGCTTCATTTCAACTCCAAATGGAGTGATTCAAACTCCGAGAGCCTTCTAAAATCATTCTCCGTTTTTAGAACCCTAGTCAAAAATTTTGTGTGACTTATTTTTGTTGCAATAAATAAATAGCTCCTATTTCTATTTATTCCTCCTTGTAAAATCTCTAGAATATTCATACCATCTCCAAATCCAGTGAAACCACTTCCTAAATATTTCTAAAATCATTCTGTGTTAAATGGGTGCCTCCACTCATTTTTAACAGAATGATTTCTGTTGGCTTATTCAATGGCCGCCTATTACTCCTTTCACCTATTCAAAAATCCTTGATGATTCAAATCTCCTGTGAGAAGCTTTAGGTATTTTTCTTATGACCAGAGAGGTCCAAGAAAAATAAAACTTCTATTTATAGAATACTTTTATTATGCTTGCTATATGGCTTACTATGGTTATTTCCGACGTTAGTTGACGGTAGACGGAGTATTCGGAGATGGAGTGGAAGACCTCGAAGACCCCGAGGACTTACGTGAGCAAGGCCAGCAGCCCTTTGACCATGACTTGATCATAAACATTGTTACATGCTAGTATAGTTGGTATTTTCCCATTGCATGTGATCACGATGCCGGTTCATCATTGTGGTGATGGCACCGGAGGCTTCTTCAAAGCCCTTGCATATTGATGATGTTATTCATTTGGCTCCTCGGAGCACAAGAATGATGAGCTTGACCCTACCATCTATGAGGATCATGCTACTGTCATGTTGACTAGTAGAGTAAGATCATTGCATTGAGCTTGACCCTACCCGTTGAGGGTCATGTTAATACCATGTTGACAAGTAAAGATAGAGCATATTATCATGAGCATGTTGATGTCATAAAATAAAGAGTTTATGAAAACCTCGTCGGGTGCCACTAATGCCCGAGGGTGATGATGAGTTGGTGGCCACTTTTGGAGAAGTGGTGCACCGGGTATTTTGCATGTGTGCTTTCGGAAATGGGATTAGATTTATGATGTGTTGACCGTCCCAACCATACCTGTACGACCACGTTACCCCTTTATGGGATGGGGATTTCTTGATTACTCAGGTCGGTACTAGCAAAGAGCCACATTACTAGTGGCGGGAGTGATCAGTGTCACACTCGTGATGGGGTCGTGCCAGGTAGGACGACTATGCCATTATTATGAGTTCCAGGCACACCGTTGGTCCCCGCATGGTTGATACTGTCCAGGGTCGGTGCTCGTAAGACGTACAACATGTGGGCTGGATACCAATCGAGTGGACCTCTTTGTCTAGTATCGTCAGGGGAAAGATGATGATTGGGTACTTACCTCGGGTATATGTGATATACCGCGAGTCGTGGATGACACGGAAGTTTCCCGTTCCTCGTGGGTCCAGCGTACTACCTCTGCAGAGTGTAAACTATTCGAATAGCCGTGTCCACGGTCAAGGACAGTTGGGTGGTGCTGCTTAAACTACGTCCAGCGTTTCCGCATAAACCAAGTGTGTGTGTGTGGTGTTAAAAATGTGTTGTTATATAATAATATGATGAAGTTCGGTGACTTGGCATATAGGGTAAACCCGGATGGTTTAACCCTCAGCTGATACATTAAGGTTATGACAAGTCCGATGACTTGGCATATAGGGTGAACCCGGATGGTTTAGCCCTCAGCTGAAGCATTGACGTTATGACAAGTCTGATGACTTGGCATATAGGGTGAACCCGGATGGTTCAGCCCTTAGCAGATATGTTGATATCTTAAACCTGTTTTTCAAGAGTAATTCTTTAGTTGATGCATATTCATGATCATTCCACCCAGATGAGTTATACAAGAGATGCATGATATTGTTATCCTTCACTTTCATTGTTCGTATCATGGGCTGTTTGCGAGTACATTCAAAGTACTCATTGGCTTGCCACTGGTTATTTCATTGACCAGGTGTGAAAGTCAGGATATGGTGAATATTAACTCGGTGACGTTCTTGCGAGCTAGGATGCTTCCCAGTCAGAATGCCTGTAGGTTAAGGCTGATGGCATGGGTTCACGCTTTCAACCAATAATTCCGCTATTGGTTCAGTTTCAAGTGTAAGCCTTTGAGGCCCTATATATGTAAGACTCGAGCGAAGTGGTCATTTATTGTATCAAACGGTATGTATGGATGTAAGACTCTATTATTCAGTATCTGTGTTCAGTGAGCATTGATCCTTGGGATCACTGGGCACGACGATCTCGACTTACCAGTCGGGGTCCGCACATGGCCACCGACGGGTGCACTCTCCTCCACGGAGCGACGCATATGTGTCCCTACACTATGATCAGCGGCGCCCGTTTGGTGACGAGTGGAACCCGGGATTTGATGCGAGAAATGTGCTCGCGCAGAGAAGGATCAACCGGGGCAGAGCTCACAGAGATGGTTTCTACGGAGATCATACGAGTGGAAGTGGTACTTGTGTTTCTGGTCCCAATTGTTTCAGCAGAGCAATCCACTGTGTCGATATTCCACCCAACTTTAGGTTGGCGGTTGGAATCAGCAAATTCACACGTGAATCCAAGCCACAAACATGGTGGACGACTATTGAGTCGCAATGCAGATCGGCGGCGGCAACAGCAATGTTGCGATGAAGCACCTGTCGCTGAAGCTAGATGGTTCGGCCCGATCCTGGCTGAATCAGTTGGCTCCCTCAAGCATATACTGGTGGGCGGATTTGGCCTGGGTGTTCATAAAGACCTTCGAGGGCACCTGCAAGCATCCTGCCGGCCTTTCTGAGTTACAACATTTCATACAGAAGCCGAATGAATCCTTGCGGCATTATATCCAGCGCTAGACCAGTCTACACCACACAGTGGAGAATGTCACCGAGCATCAAGCACTCTGTGCCTTTAAGGAAGGAGTCAGGTACAGGGAGTTTTATGTGAAGTTCGGTCGGACAGGCGACATGTCAATGAGCAAAATGATGGAGATAGCAACCCGTTATGCTAATGGGGAGGAAGAAGACCGCCTCCGTAGTGGCAAAGGTCAAGCAATCATCGACACTGACGCCAATTCCAATCGGAAGCAGAAGCGGAAGGTTGGAAGCGCTACGCCATCACAAGCAGCCGCTCTAGCAGCAGGTAAATACAAGGGAAAGTCCAAGACACAGTTTCCTCCCAAGAAATCGAAGTCTCAGTCGGATGTTCTAGATCAGCCGTGTGTATTCCACACGAAGAAAGATGAAGAGGGCAATTTCATATTGCCAAAGCACACCACTCGATAGTGCCGACTTTTGATCTAGGAGTTTAAGGAACGCCAGTGGAGTGAAAAAGATCCTGAAAAGGAACACGGCGAAGAAAAAGATTATTTCCCTAAAGTCCAAGCAACGCTTGTGATTTTTGCTGATGTGGAGCGCAAAAGTCGACGAAAAGGCATCAATAGAGAAGTCAACATGGCAGTACCTTCCATCCCGACATACCTGAAGTGGTCGCGGACCCCCATATCATTTGATTAGTCAGATCACCCAACTCATGTTCCGACTCCCGGTCGACAGGCTCTGGTGGTCGATCCAGTTGTGGAGGGTGTTCGGCTCCTTAATGTTTTGATGGATGGAGGAAGCAGATTGGATATCCTGTATGAAGAAAATCTCAAGGGAATGGGCATTCCGATGTCCCGACTCAGCAAGAGCACCATGTAATTCCATGGAGTCATCCTAGCAAACAAGGCCAAGTCACTCGGCCAGATAGCATTGGATGTTTTTGGCTCCGACCAGAACTTTCACAAAGAGAAGCTGACGTTCGAGGTGGTAGACTTTCAGAGTGCATATCATGCCATTCTGGGTCGACCCACTTATGCAAGTTTCATGGCCCGACCATGTTATGTGTACCTGAAGATGAAGATGCTAGGGCCTAAAGGAGTCATAGCTGTCTGAGGCAATCGGCAAAGAGCTGAAGAATGTTTGGAACAAGGATCAAATATTGCAGATCAGCAGATGGCTATAATCGAATTGGAATAGTATAGGAAGAACGCCAACCCTGCCGACCTAATGCGCTCCAAGAAGCCTGCTTCTGAGTCCGCTTTTTAGTCTACAGGTAGGGTCAAACCAGTGCACATCAACCTGAAAAAATCCCAATGCTGCTTCGACCAACATATCCACAACACTCAACAACCACTAGGAAGCCGAGCTCACCAAGTTCCTCCGTGAGAACTGGGACATCTTTTCATAGAAGCCTCCTGACAAGATGGATGTACCCAGGGAGCTGGCTGAGCACCGCTTAAGAGTGGATCCGAAGGCAAGGGCGGTCAAGGAGAGCTTGCGACGGTCTGCTGCAGAGAAGATAAAAGCAATCGGCGAGGAGGTGGCGTGACTCTTGGAGGCCAAATTCATTCGCGAGGTCTACCACTCCGAGTGGCTCGCGAATATCGTCATGGTCCCCAAGAAGGACAAATCCCTTCACAAATGTATCAACTTCAAGAACATTAATAAGGTCTACCCAAAAGACCATTTTCTGCTCCCCCGCATTGATCAAATTGTCGACTCAACTGCGGGGTGTGAGCATTAATGTTTTCTTGATGCTTGTTCTGGATACCATCAGATCCATCTGTTTGGTCAACACGAAATAAAGATGACTTTCATCACCCCTTTCGAGTTTTTCTCTTATATCACCATGCCTTTTGGTCTGAAGAATGTCGGTGCAACTTCCATGCGTATGATACAGAAGTGTCTGCTCGATCAGATCAGTCGGAACATTCAAGCATACATGGATGATATTATGGTCAAGTCACGCAAAGGTTCCGACCTACTGACTGACCTTGCAGAAACATTTGCTAATTTGAGGAACTATGATATCAAGCTAAATCCAGCCAAGTGCACTTTTGGCGTTCCTGGTGGCAAGTTACTCGGTTTTCTCGTTCCCGAACGAGGAATCGATGTTAACCCTGAGAAGATCGGCGCCATCATCTGAATAAAAAGCCCTGTACGGGTGCACGATGTACAAAAACTCACAGGGCGCCTCGTAACATTGACTCAATTCATCTCTCGTCTCGGTGAGAAGGCACTGCCTTTATACCGACAGATGAAGAAATCATATGTGTTCTAGTGGAATGATGAAGCAGAAGAAGCGTTTGTAGAGATTAAAGCTCTGCTTTCCACCCAGCCGGTGCTTCTTGGTCCGCACAACAAAGAACCACTGCTCTATACATCACAACCACCAATCAGGTCGTTAGCACAGTTCTGACAGTCGAGAGATAAGAATAAGGTAAAGCCTACAAGGTCTAGCGCCCAGTCTATTACATTTCAGAAGTATTGACCCCTTTGAAGCAAAGGCATCCCCATTACCAGAAGCTTCTTTACAGAATATACTTGTCAACAAACAAGGTGGTGCATTACTTTCAAGATCACTCTATAGCAGTCGTCAGTGATGCTCCACTATCAGAAATCCTTCACAATCGAGATGCAATAGGTCGAGTGGCTAAATTGGCCATGGAATTGTTATATTTGGACATGAAGTTTGTGGAAAAGAAAGACATCAAATCTGAGGCCCTTGCTGATTTTATGGCCGAGTGGGTAGAACAACAACCAGCTCAGATTCACTCGGCACATTGGACTATGTTCTTCGATGGCTCCGGTGCTGGTGTGGTGCTGGTGTCTCCAAAAGGCGACAAGCTTAATTATGTCCTCCAGATGCATTTCGATTCCTCCAACAATGAGGCTGAGTATGAAGCTCTCCTTTACGGGTTGCGTATGGCCATTTCACTCGGGGTCCGACGCCTGATGGTATACGGTGACTCGGATCCAGTGATGTGTGCTTGGAACACTTGCACACCCTTCGGTGCAAGAAGCCACTTTCAATGAAGAGCCCCCGCAACCTATGAGTGCTTCCAATCCGAGTGAAGTCGATGTTCTAGCAGTCGTCGATCTAATCATGGAAATTCTGGTAATCACACCCGACTGGAGAGTATGGTACATTGCATTCGTCTTAAGGCGAGAGTTGCCAGAAGACGAAGATGAAGCCACACAGAGTTGATAAGCTCTATAGAGAGAGCGTTGCCGACATAGTTCAACGATGCATCTCCCATGAGGAGGGCCAACTAATTCTGGAAGAAATCCACTCGGGGACCTCTAGTCATCATGCGTCCTCTCGGACCATGGTTGCCAAAGCATACCGAGCCGGATTCTTCTGGCCTCACGCAAATGAAATGGCCAAAGACGTCGTTGATTGTTGTGAAGGTTGTTTGTTCTACTCCAACTTGTCTCACAAACCTACATCTTCTTTGAAGATTATCCCTCTCATCTGGCGGTTCCCTGTCTAGGGCCTAGATATGGTCGGACCTTTCCGAACAGGTCAGAGTGGAATCACATACTCGCTCGTCACAGCCGACAAGTTTACCAAGTGGGTCGAAACTAAACCTATCAAGAAGCTGGATTCCCGCACGACCATCAAATTCATGAAATAAATTACATGCCGATATGGAGTCCCGCACAACATCATCATGGACAATGGGTCAAACTTTGACTCAGATGAATTCACACGTTTCTTCTCTAACCAAGGGACCCGAGTGGATTATGCATCCGTTTCCCATTCCCAAACCAATGGCCAAGCTGAGCGAGCAAATTGTCTTATCCTCCAGGGATTGAAGCCTCGACTCATGCGAGACTTTGAGTATGCCGCGTGCGCTTGGGTGATTGAATTACCTTCTGTTCTCTAGGGTCTCAGGACAACCCCGAATCGGTCGACTGGGCGAACACCATTCTTCCTGGTGTATGCAGCTGAAGCCATTCTACCGAGTGATTTACTCCATAATTCACCCCGAGTGGATCTCTATTCAGAAGCCTAAGCCGAGCAACCACGACAATATGGAGTGGATCTCTTGGAGGAGGAGCGCGAGATGGCGTTGATTCGGTCAATATTTTAACAACAACATCTACGGTGTTTTCACTCAAGACATGTCAGGAGTCGGGCATTCCACGAAGGCGATCTGGTGCTCCAAGTAGACCAGCAACGACCTCATAAGCTAGCTCCTACTTGGGAAGGGCCTTTCCTCATCACCAAGGTGCTGAACAACGGGGCTTATCAAGTCTACAATCTCTAGAAGAGGATCGACGAGCCGTGCGCATGGAATGCAGATTTACTCAAACGTTTTTTATGCTTGATCATTGATTGTTCTGATGTAACAGATGAAGTTAGCTGAACAATGTTGCTTGTCAGAGTCATGACTTCTTCAATTTGTGTCGATTCCGATCGAGCGGCATTCTGCCCAAATTATACTCCGAGTGAAGAGCAATCCTCACACTAGGGGGCTTAGCTGTGAACATGATTTTCCTAAGTACAAATTATATTCCGAGTGAAGAGCAATCCTCACACTCGGGGGCTTAGCTCCGAACATGATTCGCCTAAGTTAAAAAACTTTTTCCGAGTGAATAACAAAGTATTCACTCGACGCTTAGCTGCGAACCAGTTTTCGCCTAAGTACAAATTATGCTCCGAGTGAAGAGCAATCCTCACACTCGAGGGCTTAGCTGTGAACATGATTCGCTTAATTCAAAAAAACCTTCGGAGTGAATAACAAACTATTCACTCGACGCTTAGCCGCGAACCAATTTTCGCTAAACTACAAATTATACTCCGATTATAGAGCCACCCTCACACTTGGGGGCTTAGCTACGAACATGATTAGACTAAGTTAAAAACCATTCTGAGTTAATAACAAAATATTCACTCGACGCTTAGCTGCGAACCAGTGTTCGCCTAAGTACAAAACGTACTCCGAGTGAACAGCAATCCTCACACTCGGGGGCTTAGTTGCGAACATGATTCGCCTAAGTTAAAAAACCTTCTGAGTGGATAACAAACTATTCACTCGATGCTTAGCTACGAACCAGTTTTCGCCTAAGTGCAAATTATACTCCGAGTGTAGAGCAATCCTCACACTCGGGGGCTTAGCTGCGAACATGATTTTCCTAAGTTAAAAACCGTTCTGAGTGAATAACAAACTTTTCACTCGACGCTTAGTTGCGAACCAGTTTTCGCCTAAGTACGAAACATACTCCGAGTGAAGAGGAATCCTCACACTCGGGGGCTTAGCTGCAAACATGATTCGCCTAAGTTTAAAAACCCTTCCGAGTGAATAACAAATTATTAACTCGACGCTTAGGTGCGAACCAGTTTTCTCCTAAGTACGAAACGTACTCCGAGTAAAGAGCAATTCTCACAGTCGGGGTGCTTAGCTGCGAACACGATTCGCCTAAGTAAAATATACTACGAGTGAAAGGAAAACTTTACACTCGAAGACTTAGCTGCGAGTAAATCGCCTAAGTCAAAAACTTTCCCCGAATGAATAGCAACCTATTCACTCGAGAGATTCAAAAATCAAGAAAATCTTAGAAGCAAATAAGTTAAAAAGAGCTCAACACTGATCAAAGTCATCCATTTAGCCAGAAAGTACTCGGGTTCCACACTCGAACGAAGTTCGACGATACATAAAACACTCGGCATACCGAGGCGAATTTAAGTTTTGGGTAGTAACTGTTGTTTCTTCTCACGGCTCCTCGGGACTCGCAGGCTCGACGAAGGTATCGAGATCGATTCCATGAGCATTGTGAGTCGCAGCCCTGATAAAAATCTCCATGAAATTCTTGAACTGGAGTTTCTTCATGTTCGCCACTTGGAGAGCCTTCAACTTAACTTCTCTCTCCTCCTTGCAATGGACCCTGACGAGTGAGAGGGTGACATCAGCTCCACACCGCACCGCTGACTTCTTCCATGCTTGGACCCTGTCAGGAATCTGACCCAGACGACCCATCATAGCTTCCACATCAACTTGGAAGGTGTCCTCAAGCGACAATTCCTTGTCAATTCTCCCCACAGCAGCTCACAGCCGAGCGATGTACCCTTGAACCTTCAGGAACCGACAGTTGAGATGGTACATACCTAGAACCAAGGCGTCAGGGACAGGGGTCTTGACGGGGTCCAGGTATGGCTCCACCTCGAAGGTCTCCTTCTCAAAGTCTGGGCAAAATTCTATATGATAAGAAAAATAAAGAATCAGTCACAATTCATTCAACGAAGTTCGTAAATATTCACTCGGTGAAGAGAACGTACCCGTGAGCGTGAGAAGAATCTTCGCCAGGAAGTCCTTCACAGAATTTTCTATGGCGTTCCCCCTCTTTGCCATGGAATCGAGCTTTTCCCCCCATTCCACTCTCTCTTTCTTCAGTTTAGTATTTTCATCTACCAACTTACTAAAGTCTGCAAGCTTCTGTTCATCAACTTCGGACTTCTCCTTAAGCTTTGCAAGGACTTTGTCCTTGTCTCCAAGCACCTTCTTCACAGCGCGTACTCCAGCTGTAGCTGGTTCTTTTATGATTCTACCTTGGTGTATTTTGACCCAATCTTGCAAGCCTTCTGAAAAACATCAACAATTCATTTTAGTCGACGCTAATATTTTTCTACTTCCGAGTGGAGAAATACATTTCAGTCGACACTATTATTTTCTACTTCCGAGTGGATAAATATAGTTCATTCGACCAAATCGCGGCCCGCCGCACCCACCCAAGTTTTTAAGACTAATGCCCTTCATAAACAATCGACATTAGTCTCGGGGAGTACACACAGTGGGTGCACTTAGCGTGCCCCCGCTGGACATGAAAATACTCGACCAGGCCTGTCTTGCCTGAGTAACCAAAAAGAAGTACCAACTGTTTCCAAATTAGACCCTTGCCGAGGCAAGCACTCGACAACGGTCTCGGGGACTACACCCAGTGGGTGCACTCAGCGTGCCCCCACTGGATACAAAGCTACTCGACCAGGTATGGCCTTGCCGAGTCAAAAACAGAGAATGACTCTTAAATTCAGACTCCTGTTGATGCAAGCATTCAACAGCAGTCTCGGGGACTACACCCAGTCGGTGCACTCAGTGTGCCCCCACTGGAATAAACAAACTACTCACAACGTACCCCAGTGGGTGTAAAGTAAGACTGATGAGATTCGGTCGGAAGACAAGATTGACAAGATTCAATTGGAAATTAACTTACAGTGGAACTTACTCGTATGTTCTCCTGTAGCACCGATCCGGCATCATACGCCAACTTACTGGCCTCGAACGCCTCCTTAGTCCGCTGCATCATCAACCCACCTTGGATCATAGACTCTTTTGCAACTCTAGTCTGATCCTTTGGGACACGTTGCATGGAAAATGTAAGTGTCGAAGAGGTTGGTATCGTAACAGTGGTAACATGAGTTACCGGAGGCTCAGTCGGCACAGTCGTCACAATAGTCGATCATGTCGGAGGGGATGTAACCATAGCAGCCGAACCGACCGGAGGCACACTCGACACGGCATCGGAGGCATACTCGACGCAGGCGTTGCAGGCATGGCTTGAGTCCATTCTGGAGCTGTATGCTGCGGCTCTTGTTCATCGTCTAAGAAAATGACATCCGAAGCTGCAAGTGTTTGGTTAAATCAGTCGGTAGATCCCATCCATAAAACAGAGTAAAGTTAATTCTTATCATACCTGGTCGAGGAGCAGGCTTATCCATGACGTCCAAGTCCATGTGGTCCTGTCCAGCCTCGACAGGAGTCATCACCGAGGTAGCATTACGGATGAGTGAATTACACTCGGTCATCAGAAACCCGGAAAGTCATAATGGCGAAACAAAAGGATGAATACTCACGCTGAGGCAACCAACATGACGATTCTCATTCAGGCCAAGGCATTCCAAAGCTTTGGCGCATCAGGCTTGGGCTGTTTCGCAACCTTCTCCATAGAGTCAGTCGCAGCGGCCGGGTCATGCTTCATGTTCCTGTTGGTGGAGGCGACCGTTTTGCTCGGAGCAGCTGCTGGGTCAGGGCGTTGTTTGGATCGCAGATCGTGCCACGGAGGAGACTGGTTTTCTTCTTCACTGTCATCTGAGGCATCTTCACTCTCTTCGCTATCGTCAGCATAGTCGCTCTCGGAACTACCGCCTTCACTTTCCACCCCGAGGTCAAACTGCTCTGCGTTGGGTAGAGGAGAGTGCAGGTTCGTCTACTCCTACAAATAACAAAGACAACACAGTCAGTCGGATAAGTATGCAGTCACTCGACAAAGACATGAACATAATCTAAAAAGATATAATATACCAGTTTTCGCGGCTTATTCTCTACGGAATAAGGCCCGACAATGCTCCTGATCCACTGGCTTACCGTTTCGTTCGAAACTTCCTCAGGATGTGACCGAGTGGAATCTTTAGAGCCCGAGTAGTGCCACATTGCATGGTCCCTCGCCTGAAGGGGATGGATGCGCCAGCTAAGGAACGTCTCGAGCAGATCCATTCCAGTCAGTATGTTCGGGACCAAGTTGATCATCACACCCACCAACATCTCCACCTCTGCCTTCTCATCCTCGAATACAGTCAGTATTCTAGGGGCAGTCGGACCATCTAAGGTGAAAGGAGGGAGGCCAGTCGACATGTTAGGAGATGCAACACTGTTGCAGTAGAACCATGTCGACTGCCAATTCCGGACACATTCAGGAAGGGTCATTTGGGGATAAGTGCTCCTACCCATTTTTTGGATTCCTAAAACGCCACACAACTAGATAACATTGGTCCTAGTATCGCCTGTATTCACTTTTTTCACCGTCTGAGATCGCGTGGTGAATATGTGCTTGAACAACCCCCAGTGTGGAGAGCAGCACAGAAAACACTCGCACAAGGTGATAAACGCAGAGAGATATGCAATGGTATTTGGTGGGAACTGCTCAAGCTATGCCCCAAAGTAATAGAGGAAACCTCGAAGGAAAGGGTGCGGAGGCAGAGAAAAACCTCGTTTGACATTTGTGAGGAGAAGAACCCGTTCCCCCTCGCGGGGCGCCGGCTCAAGCTCCCCCTTTGACAACCTCCAAGAGTTTTCGACCACCATCCCATGCTCCACGAGATCCAAGACGTCCTCCTTCTTCATGGTGGTCGGGAGAAAATCCCCCTGAATACACCCCGGCGGCAGCGCGGTCCAACCTGGCTTCTTCGCCTTACCACCCTTGTTGGCACGCTCGAGCTTGGAGGTCTTGCTCTTCGTCATGGTCGCGGCGGTGGAGAAGAACCTAAGGGAAGCCTGCGGGACAGAGGTGGAGAAGAAGCAAGAAAAGATCAAAGAAGGCACAGCCTTAACCCTAGCGCCAGCCGCATTTATATAACCGACCGACTGTGTCACCGACTGGCGGGGCCCCCAGATCTCAGCTTATCCTGATATAAGAGGAGACGTGATGCGTGGCGATGATTACGGCGCGATTAACGAGGCGTCATTGCTCCATTTGCCTTGACAGTTGGATCATCCCCGCGAGGCGCGCGGAAACAAATTTTTTGAATCCCGTGAAATACGGGCCTGGCGAAGTGATCCGTCACATCCTATCCTATCAGTCACTCGGAGTAACTTCAAGCACTTAAACCCACTCGGATATACTTCGCAACAGAATCGATCAAGGTGAATGACGAAGATTACAGTCGATGCGAAGTTCCATCAATCCTAGGAGTATAACCAAGGTCAGTATGGCTCGACAGAATCCGCATCGACCCCTTCTTCACTAGAACCTAGATCCATTCAGGGGCTAATGATGGGGATATGTACCTCGGGTAGGGCCATAGGCCTGACCTAAATGTTCTACCAAAGGGTACCTCATTATTAGTTGTAGGGTCACACAGAAGAATCCGACTGGATGATCATGGAACCTCAAACGTCACTCAGTACATAAACACTTGGAAGATATTCCCATCCACTTGACGACCTACTTCCACTCGGACAGTTCCAGTCGACGCGGAAGACTATAAGTCACCTCCACGGAGGCCAATGGGCATACGCTCAGCTAATGGTCATGAATAGCATTAATTGCATACATACGTTATCAATAATGTATATCTTTAAACCACATTGGTCGAGCCCTTAATTGTTGAGGCCTTGATGAGGGGTAGTGCACTCTATATAAGACACCCCTCCCCTCTGGCATAAGGGTTCGCACCCCTTGTAATACACATTCCACACTTCAAGAGCTCCCGAGTACTGAGACGTAGGGCTATTACCTCTAAGAGAGGAGCCTGAACACGTACATCCTGTGTACATGCTTGCCATAGCTAGGACTATGCCCTCTCCATTCGTACCCTACACCTTTACTGTCAGGTTCATTCCCACGACATACCCAAATGTCATCAAGATACACCAAGACAAACTCATTCTTGAAGGGAGAGAAGATATAATTATCATCCGGGAGAAAGTCGGAGGAGCATTGGCGAGACCAAAAGACATCAATGTGTACTCATAACAGCCAAAGCCTGTCTTGAAAGCAGTCTTGGAATATCTTCTCCACGGATGCGGATCCGATGATAGCACATCAAAAGATCAAGCTTAGAGAAAATCTTGGCCCCTTTCAATTGCTCAAACAATTCATTGATGTTGGGGAGTGGATACTTGTTCCTGATTGTCTTCTTATTTAATGGATGGTAATCGACACAAAGTCGGTCTATGCCATCCTTCTTCTTGAGAAACAGAACACCACAACACAAAGGAGAAGAACTTGGTCTCATCAGATCCAGACTTTTTTGCTCATCAAGTTGCTTCTGCAACTCTTTTAGATCTTCGGGACGAGGCTTATAACGATGCTTGCAAACCGTTCAGTTCCAGGCTCGAGTTCAATCAAAACTCAACTGGCCGGTGAGGAAGCATTCCTGGCAATTCTTCTGGAAAGACATCTTCATACTCACAGACAACCGAAATAGACGAATGTTAAAATAGACAAATCGTGTCATCGCGAGCGGCGAAAATGATCATGTCCTCTAAAGGATGAGTCAACTTGACTTCTTTGGCTTCACAATCAGTGAACGCCTTGTTCATCGCGAGAAAATCCAAGCTAAGAATAAGGTCAATATCCGAATTTGCAAGAACATAAGGAGAAGCCATAAAGGAATAACTTCCCATGTTAACAGAGACATTACGGACCATCGATATTGATCTCATGTTCACATCTAATGTATCCTCTGCTTCAGATGAATTCACCATGTTTACTCTTGCTGACATGGGATTATGCTTGAGCATTGCATTGCATGTAGCCCTGATTGGAGGAGGAGGCAGAAGACGCTGCTAGTTGGTACACTTGTTTGAGTAATGACCCTTCTGACCACACATGTGAGAAGTAACCTCTGATAGTGGACGGAATTGAGGTGGATGAGCTACTGACTTTGGCTGCTAAAACTTCTGTTGGAAAGATGGGTTGGGTGGGTGGGAGGATCCACGACCACCAGACTGCTTGAACTGTTGCGGCTAATGAGGAGGAGGAGAAACCCAGTGTTTCTGCTGATTTGGAACAATTTGAGGAAGAATTGGAGTCCGTGAAATGCTTTCTTGAGTTTTCAATCTTGAGAAAAACCGACTCAGCTGTGAGAACCAAGTTGTAGAACTGGTCGAACTCAGTAGGATCATGCAAGGCCCGGGACAGCGGCAACTCTTCTTTGAGACCACCACGGAACTAATAAATCTTTCTCTTCTAATCTGGAAGGTCTTGCTTGGCATATCGTGCAAGGTTCTGGATCTCAACATTGTAATCATACACTAATGAATTACCTTGCTTCAAGCGCTTGAACTTCTCACGCATGTCTTCCACAAAGCTAGCTGGAATGTAATGAGCCATGAAATCACGACAGAAATTTTCCCAACTGATCACTCTATTGCCTCTGGAATCCTTGCTACACCTTTCCTGCAACTTTTCAAAACACAAGCGAGAAGATCCGCAAGTTCATCTATCTCGGGCCCTCAAGAACACAACAATACTAAGTATGGCAGTACCCCTGAACTCTCTGCACCAGTACTAGGTTTGTCGGACTTATCTCGCCACTACTAGTATTGAAGAAATTTCGAACATCCTCCGTTCTGAGAAAATAAGAAATCTGAATGATAACCATGTGTGCAAGAATCCCCTGGAGCTCAATCCCCCGGATGAAATCAAGTCAGATAGGAGGCACCAAGACAGAACTCCATCACATCGGTATCATATAGAATTTAAAATATCCGCGTGATACTAAAAAATATTTGAGCAAGAAGACGAGTAGAATTTAAATTCCGAAGTCGTGAACCTCACCAGAGCAGGGATGAGGAGTAAAAAGAAACCAACTCTCCGATATAACTAAGACTCAAAACAGTTTTTCACTAGACTCGACTCGGCCAAGTTCGATCAACCAAAGGCTCCTATGGTCGTAAGGTTGTGATTACCAACTTGTAACGTCCAAGATGTGACACTTTCCTTATTTGGTGGTGAGGCATAAGGGGAAAGGGGCGCATCTAAGCGTTTCAAAAGAACGGTAAACATTGCATTACATACAGGAAGGGATGAGTATATGAGTTGGCTTACACCCGCCACATTATAAGTTACAAATCCAGTCAACATTTATTCAAGCATTCATAAGGCAGGGTCCGACTACAGACAAGATAAACAACAAAATAGCAATGTTCCCACCTTGCTAGGCCTGGATCATGACCAAGGACCTCTAGTCGTCGGGGTACGTTACGCACATATGACCACTGCCCTCGTCGAGCTCACACTTCAGCTGTGTAGCATCGAAAGCATCTAGATCTGCTTCAGTGTACTTGTGGGGTGGTTGTAGTAATCTATGAGCCACAAGGACTCAGCAATCTCATGACCATGATAGAGAATCTAACTAAGTTATTGGGAAAGGATGGGGTATGTGTTTGAGTTTGCACCAGCACTAAACATTTATGGTGGCTAATTTGAGTGGTCTGCACTTGACAGTCGTGAACTAAAAATAATCACTAAGTGAGCGTGAACACCTACTTACGTCAGTCATAACCCCATCGTGTTCTCGATCACAGATGGAGGTCCAAAGGAAACAATCATGGTTACACATAACGTTGGCAGGTTTTAATTTCAGTTATTTAAAGTTATCTAGAACTGGATGTTAAACAAAGTTTCCATGTGTACCAGATAACCGCGGGTATGGCTTTCCAAAAGATTTAACCCTGTAGGGGTGCTCCAACTAATCCATCACAAATTATCACAAGCCGCATAGAAAGCCTCGATCACTAAACTCGTGATCTCCTCGGATTCCTTAGTGTAAAACCTGAACTCTGACAAAACCCAAAGCATCATCGAAATCCCGATGCACGAGATATATCGTTAAGGTAAGATTAAGTCCAGCAAGACCACCCGACGTGGCGACGACCCCGATAAGAGCCGCGTATCTCAGTCTCAGGAAACGCTGGATAAGCTAAGTGTACGGTGGCCTGATAGAAATCCCCCGAGTTGCCCCGGGGTTGCCCCGCACGGTGCTCTAGTTTGAAATCACACACGCTCCTTAAAGATAGGCAAAGGATGAAATAGACCTGCTGGACGTTGATGTTCTGCCTTCACTCTGCAACACACACCACACTCATTCATGAACTAAGCAATTTCACGTTTCATGTGAGTCCACCAAAAGTTTTGCTTCAGATCTTGATACATCTTAGAGCTTCCTGGATGTTTTGATAGGAGGGAATTATGGGCTTCATCCATGATAATTTCCGTGAGCTCCCCTTTCTAGATGACGAGGCGGTACTCGAAGAACAAGGTATCTCTGTCATTAACACTGAAGCACTTATACATTGGAATGCTCTTTGCCAAGCCTATATTCTCTTTCTTCACCATAGCATCAAGAAGTTGAGCTTGGCGGACTTGGTCTTCCAACGTAGGAGAAATCTGGAGATTAGCAAGAAATCCTTGAGGAACTACTTGAAGGTTGAGCTTCCTGAAAGATTCACAAAGATCAAGCTAGACTGGCTTGAGAATAAGACTGTTGCAGTAAGCCATTCTTCTCAAAGCATGTGCAATCACATTTGCTTTGCCTAGAGCATAGTCAATGCTTGGATTACAATATTGGATCATCTCCACCAACGAGTTTGATGAAGATTTAGATTCGCTTGAGTGAACATGTATTTCAGACTCTTGTGATTGGTGTAGACTTCAACCTATCTTCCTAACAAGAGTTGTCTCCAAGTCATCAAAGCATGGACCACTGCCACCAACTCAAGATCATGAGTAGGGTAGTTTTCCTCACTTGGGTTCAACTGCCTCAAGGTATAAGCTACCACTTTCTTCTATTTCATCAAAATTGCACCAAGACCTTGGAGAGAGACATCACAGAACACTTGGAAAGGCTTTGAATCATCATGAGTCAGAACAGGAGTTGAGGTGAGCTTCTCCTTGAGTGCATTGAATGCCAATTCACACTTTGGAGACCAGACATATTTCACACTCTTCTGAAGAAGGTTGGACATAGGATTAGCAATCTTGGAGAAGTTCTCAATGAACCTTCTACAATAGATTGCAAGCCCAAGAAAGCTTTGAAGCTGCTTCACATTCTGAGGAGTCTCTCACTGAACAATGGCCTTAACCTTTATAGGATCCACCTTGATGCCCTTGGTAGAGATGCTGTGTCCAAGGTACACCACTTCTTTGAGCCAGAATTCATATTTAAAAAACTCTGCATAGAACTATGCTCACTTATCTTATCAAGCACAAGTGGGAGATGTTCTTCATGCTCTTCCTCAGATTCCTAAAAGACCCGAATGTCATCAAGATACACCAAGACAAACTCTTTCTTGAAGGGAGAGAAGATATAATTCAACATCCGAGAGAAAGTCGGAGGAGCATTGGCAAGACCAAAAGACATCACTGTGTACTCATAAGATCCAAAGCTTATCTTGAAAGAAGTCTTGGGAATATCTTCTTCGTGGATACGGATCTGATAATAGCCCATCCGATGATCAAGCTTAGAGAAAATCTTGGCCCCTTTCAATTGCTCAAACAATTCATTGATGTTGGGAAGTGGATCCTTGTTCCTGATTGTTTCTTATTCAATGGAAGGTAATCGACACAAAGTCGGTCTGTGCCATCTTTCTTGTTGACAAACATAACACCACAGCCCCAAGGAGAAGAACTTGGTGTCATCAGACCCACACGTTCTTGCTCATCAAGCTGCTTCTTCAACTTTTTCATATCTTCGGGTCCATGCTTATAAGGACGCTTGCAAGTTTGTTCAGTTCTAGGCTGGAGTTCAATCACAAACTCAACTAGCCGGTGAGGAGGCATTCCTGGAAATTCTTCTGGAAATACATCTTCATACTCATAGACAACCGAAACTTGAGAAATGGGTGAGATTTCACAATTCTCATTGAGAAAAAAGAGACGAATCGTGTCATCGCGAGCAACGAAAATGATCACGTCTTGTGAAGGATGAGTCAACTTGACTTCTTTGGCTTCACAATATGTGAACAGCTTTTTCATCGCCAGAAAATACATGCCAAGAATAAGGTCAATATCTAAATTGCCAAGAACATAAGGAGAAGCCAGAAAGGAATAACGGTCCATCTTAATAGAGACATGAGGGACCACCGAGATAGCTCTCATGTTCAGACCTGGAGAAACAATACCTATTGGACTACTCAACATTTCTAAATTGAACTCATGCTTATTGGAAAAAGGTCTAGACATGAAACAATGCGATGCACAGGAATCGAATAAAACTCTTGAAGGAATAGAATTAACCAAGAGATTACCCATGATCACATCTCATGAATCCTCTACTTCAGCTGCATTCACCATGTTTACTCTTGCTGACCTGGGATTCCGCTTCACCATTGCATCGCCAAGAGGCCTGATTGAAGGAGGAGGTAGAAGACGTCGCTGACTGGTACACTTGTTTGAGTAATGACCCTTGTGACCAAACTTGTGACAAGGAACCCGTGACAGAGGACATAATTGAGCTGGATGAGCTGATGACTTTGGCTTCTGAAACTTCTCATGGAAAGCTGGGTTGGGTGGGTGGGAAGATCCACGACCACCAGATTGCTTGAATTGTTGTGGCTGACGAGGGGGAGGAGAAACCTAGTATTTCAGCTGCTTTGGAACAATCTGAGACGAGGATGAGGAAGAATTGGAGTCCGTGAAATGCTTTTTTGAGTTTTCAATCTTGAGAAAAGCTGACTCAGCTCTGAGAGCCAAGTTGTAGAACTAGTCGAACTTAGTAGGATCATGCAAGGCCAGGGCGAGCTGCAACTCTTCTTTGCGACCACCGCAGAACTGATAAACCTTGCTCTTCTAATCTGGAACGTCTGGCTTGGCATGTCGTGCAAGGTTCTGGAACTCAACTTTGTAATCATACACTAATGAATTCCCTTGCTTCAAACGCCTGATCTTCTCACACATGTCTTCCGCAAAGCTAGCTAGAATGTAATGAGCCTTGAAATCACGGCAGAAATCATCCCAACTGATCGCTCTGTCGCCTCTGGAATCCTTCAGCTACTGCCACCATTCTGCTGCGTGACCCTTCAACTCGAAGGTGGCAAACCTTGACAAAGTCCTCGGGTCTGACATTACTTCACTCAAAGTGTTTCTTCATGTCACGGTGCCAGTCATCCACGTCGAATGGCTTGTCACAAGAGGTGAAGGACTTTGGCTGATTTGCTAGAAATTGATTCAGGGTTGCAAACTGCCGCCCATTTTTGAAATTGCCCTTCTAGCCTTGGTTCCTTTCTTGCATCATATGAAGCAGCATTTGAGTGTTTGCACTGGTCGCAGCCATCAAAGCTTGCAGTTCTTCATGAGGAGGAGGAGGAGGCGGAGGGGGTTGTGAAGGGTTTGGTTGCTCACCCTCACGGCCCGGATTCTAGCGAGTTGGTGGAGCCATCCTGGAGACTGACAAAAACATTAGACAAGAAATGAAAAGTTTAAAGATGAAGCTGAATCAATGGATACAAATATGTAAACAAGAATTCTTAGCAATTGCACTCGAACTATAATTAATAAGAATGCTTCCACAAAATTATTGTCGATAATATCTAATTCAAAAGCTACTTGCAATCGTCAAGTATGATCTAGAATTGCTCGAAACAAATGTATATCCTAACATACATCTCATGGAAGAATTTCCTAAGTTACTAATGGGATTCCCACCTAAGAACTTCCCAAAACTTTCTTGATTGTGCAACCCGGTTGTGGGTTCGAGAACGTACTGAGTGTAATCAGCTACACCTTTCCTGCAAATTTTCAAAGCACAAGCGAGAAGATCCGCAAGTTCATCTATCTCGGATGCTCGAAAACACAACAATACTAAGTATGGCAGTACCCATGAACTCTCTACACGAGTACTGGGGATGTCGGGCTTATTTCGTCACTACTAGTATTGAAGCAATTTTGAACATCCTCCGTTCTGAGATAATAAGAAATCTAAATGATAATGATGTGTGCAAGAATCCCCTGGAGCTCAACTCCCCGGAAGAAATCAATTCAGACAGGAGGCACCAAGACACAACTCCGTCACATCGGTATCGTTCAATAAGAATAAACACTAAGTGATCATGAACACCTACTTACGTCAGTGATAACCCCACCGCATTCTCGATCAAAGAAGGAGCTCCGAAGGAAATAGTCATAGTTACGCACACAGTTGGCAGGGTTAAGTTTAAGTTATTTTAAGTTATCTAGAACCAGATGTTAAACAAAGTTTCCATGTTTCCCACATAACTACGGGTATGGCTTTCCAAAGATTTAACCCTACAGGGGTGCTCCAACTGATCTCTCACAAATTATCACAAGCCGCATAGAAATCCTCGATCACGAAACTCATGATCTCCTTTGTGGAAAACCTCAACTTTGAGAAAACCCAAAGCATCACCGAAATCCTGATACACAAGATATATTATTAACGTAAGAACAAGTCCAGCAAGACCAGCCGACGTGGTGACGACCCTAATAAGAGCTGCGTACCTCAGTCTCTGGAAACGCCGGGTAAGCTAAGCGTACGGTGGCCTGATAGAAATCCCCTGAGTTTCCCCGGGGTAGCCCCGCACGGTGCTCTAGTTTGGACCAACACTCATGAGGAGCACTAGCCCGGGGGTTGATTAAGTTTCTTCGGGGGTAGATATTCCCTATGCTTTTAATTGTTAAGTTTTTGCAAATATAGTAACAAAGTTGGGTCTTGCTAGACAAGCCTTAAGCCTAAATGATCTATCAAGGGGGTCCCCATAACAACCACGAGCGTGTTAGCAGCACTCAATTATGGAATAAAACACCGGTAGCCGAAACTAATGCGGGAAAAGCGGAACAAATCACCTAGAGAAAGGCCATGCCTTCCGCCTTTCACAAAGTATATAGGTGCATTAATAAAATAAAATTAAATAAGATGCTAATCAAATTTTCCATGTTATCACATGGACCAGCTTGCACCTGCAACTATCAATACTATAAGATGGTTAAGCAAGCACTAACTTAGCCAATCAATATTTTGCTAGGATGTGAAGGGTTAGAGGTTTCATGGCAGTGTTTGGAGGCTTAATTACCAGGTGGTAGGCAGCGATAAGTAACGATGGAAACGATTCATCTAGGCATAACAAAGTTAGAAACATTATGAGGTCATAATCATCTTGCCCGTTAGATCTTCACACTCGAACTGCTCTTGCTATTCGTGAATGTACTCAACGGAATCCTCATACTCGTTCTCAGCACCCATTTCTACAAAAAAAATCATCCAATAAAAACCAGCAAGTAACAATGTTACAAATAATATGATGCATGTGTGGCATGAAAGAAAGCATGTCATTGCTATACTAGTCATCTTTCATGCATTATTTAACTTATTAACATTCTGGAAAAATACTCAAGTTAACTTAGCTTTACATGTATGAACATGGAAGGAATGGATGCATCACGAGAAAACAATGCAAAAACATAAAAAGAACGCCGCGAACCGAGTTACGGAACTCTCGGAAACCACAAAACAAGATACGGTAGCCTAGAGAGACAAACCAATAATATACTAGAGGCTATTTCCATTCACATGGCATTCCAAGGTTTTCACTGGAGTAAGCATAAAATTATAGGTGGAATAGAACTAAATATCATGTAATTCCATCGAGCGCAACTCACACAAAGGCCAAAACAAAATAACAAACAATCAACCCACTAACAACAACATACCACTTTGCTCACAAGAATTATAGTACCTACATCCATTCAACTAGGTCAAACAAGGCATGAAATTGAAGATACAGTACAACAGCACCTAACCAATAGCTAAGTCACTAGGTGCAAGATTCAGTGGCTAATAATAGTTCAGGACTTAGTGAAAATCACATATTTTCATTGGCAGTTTATACCCTGAATCATTTTGACAGCAACAAAATACTATGCTACAGCAAACTTCATGGCGTGAAATTTAATAGGGTGATAGGAGACAACAAAAACTACAAAACAATAGCACTTAGCTTGGGCTGACTCCCCACACAATACTTTCTATCATCAATTCAACATGGCATGAAAATGACTAGCTACAATTTCCAACCACATATCTACTTTGACAGTGAATAAAAATATGATGCAAGCTCCTATTGAAGAAGTTGTGGCCCCAATTTGTAGAGAAGTTCAAACACTACAAATCATGCGAGTTGGGAAAACACCAAGGATCAACATATCCATGGGAACCATCAACACAAGAGGGGAACAAAATACAAATCCCCAACACTTAGCATGTGATTCTGCGGTGTCTTCTTAGCTACTAAACAATAAGAAATCCACTGATCTACATGATTATCATGGAAACCAAAATTACCAGGGCTAGTACCCACGAAACACAAGCACTTTCATGTTCACACTTACACCAAAGCATGCCTAGACAACATAGTACAAAAGTCACAGAATGCCACCTCATCACAAAATATCAGTTTTGCAGACTTGCTTAAAAGTGAAATCCAATGCCACCATTGGATTCCTTAGGTTTTTCTACCCCAAAATCATATATCATACCTATATATACACATGGATAAAACTACCACAAAATAGAAATGAAAATTCACCTTAGGGTTTCACTATTAAGGGAGCTCGCTAAACCAAGGGTTTCCGCTTACTGTGCCACTAGTTCCGCCACTTTCCGAAACAACTGCATCGTTGAAAGATGTGTAGGTTGGCTCGGGTCATTAATTTGAATCACCTTAAATGATGGACACAATCTCTTTTCTTGATAGAACGTGCCACGGGGAAAGTGGCCTCGAGCCGCGATTTGTTTATTTCTCACTATTTGTTATCACAATCTTTCGTTAGAAGAATTGTGAGATGGATGACTATTCACCTTTGGGCCTTTAAAAGCCTTTAGATTTAATGATGCCCGTTTTCCAGAATACGATGTCATTGGATTGAATAAAACTATTCCAGCAGAACATGGGGGGGACTCACCGTGCAAGCCGATTCGTCCATGTGTTCTGTTGCCGAAGACCATACACATCGGTGTTCAAGGCCAGTTCGGGGGCTACTTGGGGAGTACCAAATTAAGGGGTCCTTGGGTGGTCAGGTTGTCCCTTATGGGCCGATCATATGGGTTGCATCATTGAAGATCGGATTATCTCACAACTGCGTAATCAATATGGAAAGCTCCGACGACTAGGCGTGCACTCCAGGGTAGGAGGAGCAGTTCGGCCCATCTACCCCCGATAAAGTCGGTACCATGTAAATTAGGGAGCCTCGTGTCTATATAAACCACAGGTTCTTATGCGTAGAGGCAGGTCATCTCATCTAGGGTTTAGCTCGTACGATCTTGACGTAGATCAACTCTGTAATCATCGTTCCCCATCAATATTATCAAGCACGACGTAGGGTTTTACCTCCTCAAGAGGGCCCGAACCTGGGAAAACATCGTCTCCCTCTCTTTCCTGCAAACCATTGATCTAAGCTCCATAGTTTGGAACCCCCGACCCAAGATCTGCCGGTTCTGACAACGACACCTAGTTCATCTAATTTACTTACCAGGGCACATTAATGCAAGGAGATAGATACTTAGTACTCAGTCTAGCACATGTAGCTAACCACCATCAGCTTCATGATTTCTATTGTGAAGGTTGATCTGAATGAAGCTTACTCCAAAAAATCCCATGATGTTGAGGGCGATGGCGGAGCGACAACTCAGTGTTACTCCGTCGCAATCTGCACTCAATCCCGATGGCAAGGGTAGTGTCGAGCATGTTGATGTCCAAACATGTCTTCTTCCAAAATTCAAGGATACAAGAAAATTAGTAGATAGAAGTTCACTCTGCACAAAGCATTGTCCATGTGTATAAAAAATGACAATATGTAGTATAGCAACACAGATTTAGCATGATGCTAACTCTATTTAACAAGTATCAATCAGTAGTGAAAACCCAGGTTAAATTATATTGCCAGCTCAGCGTAATTTTGTACAAATGTACAATATTTTTCTTTGGTGATTTTGAAACAACAAAATATCATACTACTGGTAGTTCTACGTTAGTACAGGCAGTTGTGCATGATGAACAAGAGAATCCATTTCATACTGGTGCCGAACAAGACCATGTTGTTAACTTTTATAGTATTTTTTACATTAGAATGCATTTCATGTTGGTACTCTTTCTTCTGATTGTTATTATGAGGCAAACCAACAGTTCAAAATTACATGCATGCAAAATAATCTTTTAAGTTTGTGTCCAGTTGGAAAAATTGTAAGTTGGCTATGCTACAAAATCTAACCTCACGGTTTCCAGCCTATGTGAATGATCTTTGGAAAAGGGCACTTCGCATATCTTTTATTTTCTACTCTAATTTCCAACAAAGATTAAAATAATACTAAGCTATACATAGACCAGGAGCTTACTTCCAGAACATCCATGAACACACTAGAACACCTATATTACAGTATGGAGAAAATCTATATTGAGAGCCTCAAATTCAAAGTTCATTTGCACCTATATGTTGCATACATCAGAATTTATGTTGGACAACAAGTTCATGTTGATCCAAGATATGATTGCTAGCATCTTTAGATGAATACTATGGAAGGGTTCAAAGATTTATACTCACTTCCTTTTCTAAATCTAAATGGCATTAATGCATCTCTGAATTAAAATATTAAGAGTGTGCTATGTATAACTGACTGATTAAACATATAGTAGATGGAAAATCAGAAGAAGAGGGAAAATAACTGCATTGGTAACTACCTCTGAGTTTCGTCGAGGGCACCAGTCTATGGACCACGTGCGGGATCTCGTCGTATCTGCGCTGGGGAGATGGAAGACGTGATGGTTGGAAGCCGGGAGTACAAATTCTCGTTGGTGGAGGTAGTGGAGACGGGTCTTGCCAACCGTGGGCGTCGCTCATTGGGGGCGATGGAGGAGGACCTCGCCGGCCATGGGCGCCTGCTGATGGGGGTGGTGGACGAGGGCCTCCTCGGCCGTGGCAATTGCCGGATGGGGCGGCGGCGGAGGACCTGGAGGGCCGTGGAGGCCGCGGTATAAGTGTGGTGAGAAGGCAATGACTGGTGCCGAGATTTGAGGATATGGGGCAATGGACGGTGGGCGGCGGTGGCTGCGGGAGAATTGGGAATCTAGGGGAGAGAGTTGCTCAGGTGCGTGTGTTGTACGATTACGTTGGTTATTTGGGCCTTTTGGCATTTTCGGTGCCACGCTCCCTTGGCATTATATATATATTTGTCTCAAAAATATAAAAAACTTTGATTTATATAAAAAAATTATTAGTAGAGAATAAAATAACTTGGTGGGAATAAACTGGAACTGTGTAGACTTTACTAGTGGCATGCGACACATTCAATTATCCATGTCGTTTGTACATGTACAGACGCCATTAATAATTGGACAAAATTTTCATTAATTTTAAACTGGTCGGTATGATTCCGGTGGCATCGCAACAAATATGATGGCGCCAGTAGAGAAAATATTGATGGCGTGAGAAAAATTTACAAGCCATCGCTAACTTGTTGTCGGGTATGCCGTTGGATCTCAAATAGTAGTGGCGTGGGTTTTGGAAGGCACGCCACTAGTAAATAAATAGTGATGGCGACCCTAATTTGACAACTCCACCACTAGTTGAAAAAATAGTGGTGGCATGGACAATGAGGCCACATCAATTAAAGTTGTGGATAGCCATTTTTCCACTAGTGACCCCCATCCATCTTTATTATTTAAGTTGGCATGGCTCCATCTTCACCACATTAATACAAATGTCAAGCACCAGGGTGTCAAGTAAGGCAATTGGATCATACTTTTTCAATATGCATCAACTTTATATTATTCATGCAATACTTGAGCATGAACCATTGGATATATCATAAAGGTGGAATAGAATATGGTGGAAGGTTTCAAAGGGGTAAAAGTGTAGAAGATAGTCTCATATCAAATAGACGTACAAACGAGCTATGGAGATGCCCTTCGATACATATCGATGCAAGGAGTAGGGGTTGTCATGCAAATGATGCACAAGAGCTATAAGTGTATGGAATCTCCACCGAAACTAATTAAGTTGTCCATCCAACTTGCTTTCTCATGAATACCTTCGGCATTTGAGGAAGGTCGTCATCGGAATATACAAGTCAAGTTTATGAAAAAGTGATTTCCACTAGCATATGAATACTATAACATGGGATTCTCTATATGAAGAATAATGTGCCCCTTTGAGGCACAAGTGTGGTAAAGGATAGTAGCAAAGTCCCTTATCTCTTTTTATCTCATTCATTTGTTTATCATTGTGGGATCATTTGGCCTCCCCCATTCTTATTTACTCACTAGGACAATGCTCTAATAATGATGATCATCACACTTTTATTTACTTACATGTCAATATGTAAACAAATAGGATGATATGACTAGGAATGAATGCCTCTGACAGTGCACTAGGATGTGCAATGATCTAGTGTGACATGTATAAAAAATACGATGAATGGTGGCTTTGCCTCAAATACTATGTGAGCTCTAATTGATCATGCAAAGCATTACGATGGTTAACGAACTAGTCATGTAAAGTGATATATCTCAGAAATATATCTCGGAATGGCTATGGAAATGCCATGATAGGTAGGTATGATGGCTCTTTTGAGGAGGATATCAAAAGGGTTTATGTGCAATAGAGCGTGTCATGTCATAGTGCTTGGATGCACCGATGAAAGTTGCACTGATCCTCAAGGTGAGATCATGGATGCACGGTACCGAAGAGGCTAGCAAATATGAGGAGGTGAGAGTGCGAATGTCAATGCTGTCAGATTAGTCATGAAAAACTCATATATTTATTGCAAAGTTTTATTAATTCTATCACAAATCAAAGTACTACTAGCATACCCCGAGGGAGAGGGTTGGTAGGAATTAACCATCTCGCGACTCCGACTCAATACAACACTAGGATTTCAACGAGGAATAGAAATGCGCACACATCATCACCATGCCCTTATAATTTTTTAGATGAAAAAAAGTTTAACATCTCTTAATATCGGCACCTATATGTATTAATAATAATGCACTCACACCTTTGTCATATCACCACATCAATATAATTAACCCGCAATTTGTCTATATGTGCAACATGATGGTTTTATTTATCACTTATTGAATACTAATTATTTTTTATCTAGTCCTATGACCCATCAAATAACCATCACTATTTGTCCATCTCTTAAACAAATATAAATGAAGAACGGGAGTACAATATTTCTATAAAATCTAGATGCCACCGGGCTCAAAAAGATATAAGTGAAGTACTAGAGCAACTCCTAATCTCAGAAGATATAAGTGAAGCACACAGAGTATTCTAACATATAGTGATGATATGGTATCTCTCTCAAATAGGTGTTGCGGTAAACAGAAAGTAAAAGTAAACAAAGGCAAACGACACTCCACGCAAAACTGATATCATGTGATGAATACAAAATATAGATCCAATTAACATACCGATGGATTGATATGAAAATATGGGATGCCATCCGAGGCATCCCAAGCTTAGGATTTTTCTGCTCCTCAATCAATTGTCCATTGGACAATACGCAAAAGTTGAAAACTCCAATCATACAGAACTCAACAAAACGTCATGAGATCCGTTAGTATGAGCAACATATCAAATACTTTCAGCTGCTTTTACAGGTTGATTATTATTTTTTTTAGCATAGGGTAATGTATCTTAACTCCTCCATGGCTTATACCCCCCCGATACAATCCATGGCATCATCAAAACAAGCAAACTACACATGCAAAAACAGAATTTGACTAAAACAAAAGAGTTGGTAGTAATCTATATTGAACCTATATGTATGTAACTCCAAAAATTCTTAAAAATTTCGATGACCTGGGGAATTT
Organism: Hordeum vulgare subsp. vulgare; assembly: GCF_904849725.1. Taxonomy (NCBI): domain Eukaryota; kingdom Viridiplantae; phylum Streptophyta; class Magnoliopsida; order Poales; family Poaceae; genus Hordeum; species Hordeum vulgare. The sequence goes on from NC_058522.1 coordinate 225,375,767, forward strand.
ATATAGGAATAGTGTGTAAAAACTTCATCTTGAAAAGACATTCCAGTAAAATCAGAGAAATTCCACACTAGACGTCAAAGTTTTTGTTTTCTCACCATATCAATTCTACTCATCATCCAAATCATCCCAAAGGCTTTACTTGGCACAAATGCTAATTGGAACATAAAAACACAATCATTACAGAGACAATAACCATTCTATCACAAACTAATAGAAATAAAATGCAAAAAGAAAGATAATTACTGGGGTGCCTCCCAACAAGCGTAATTGTTTTACTCCCCTAGCTATGCATATTGCATAGTTTCAAGTGTTGTCATTTTTGCTCATAAGGGTTGTAATCTCCTTCTTAACCTTGTTTTTCCTAGCACAAAGAACTTCAAGATTTTGTTCCATGGTATCAAGCCTTCTACTTCATAGAATGACGTTCCCATGGATCTTAGAGATATAGTTCAACACCCCCCTAAAATTAGACTCCATACTAGTTCTAGCCTCTTTGATTAGCTCAGTTTTGCGGTGGCACACTAGTATAGCCGGTTCAATGGTTTCTATTTTAGCTGGCCCAAATACATTTTTCATCTTATCATAGGTGTCCAAAGCATTGTTCCCAAGGAATTTGTTTTTGAACATAGAACCAAAGACACGTCTATGGGAAAGAGATAAACCAACTTAAAAACTTGTGAGAAGCAAATTAATATGACTCCTAGGATTAGCTCTAGCTTGTATTTTTAGTAGTCTATCCCAATCTTCCTTGAGGAACTCATCGCCTACTTGCTTAAAATATGAGATTGGGGAACCCTCTTCGAAGTAAGGAGAAAGAGGCAGGTATGTAGTGGAAGTAGCCATGACATCAAACAATTAAACTAGAGAGCAAAGATGAATTCTAGTAACAAGAAAAACTAGCAAAGATAAATATTTTGCATTTTAATTTTTTTATGAGACAAACTAAATATACCAGAAAATAAAAAGTTGAAAACGTGAATGAAATTTTTTGTGGAGTTACTTGGTAGTTGGTGATGATATTCCCTAGCAACGGCACTATAAATCCTTCCTGATACCTGTGATTTGTGTTGGGTTTCTGTGAAGAGGAACGGGTTATCGCAGCATAGTGTTGGTAAGTATTTCCCTTAGTTGTGAAACCAAAATTTATCGAACCAATAGGAATATAAACCATAACCATCTTCAGCGACTCCACACAAAAGAACAAACAACTTGCACCCAACGAGGGCAAGAGTGTCGTCAATCCTCTTGTCTTGTTATTTGCAAGCAAGTGATATGCGTAGATAATTGTAGATAGTGAGAAAAATAAAAACAAGTAAATGGAAGAAACATAATGAAGTTTTTATCAATATGTTGTGAATAGAACCGGGTGCCATAGCTTTCCCTAGTGGCATCTCTCATGAAAAATGTCATAACCTGAGTAAACAAATTACTGTTGGGCAATTGACATAAAAGCGGATAGTTATGCGATATTCGTGGCAATTATCATTTCTGTCACTGGGATATAGAAATTCGCTACGTTGAACCAACCACAGCTCACTTCTCTCACAATATTGATGTAGTTGGCCAAACTATTTCAATAGATCAGAGAGAATTACGAAGCTATCATAATCATGCACATACGAATTTTACAAGTATTCAGAGGAGACTCAAATGTTTATCATGCATAATATGAATGCAACCCCACAATTCTTCAGATTCCAACAAAGGCACCGCACAAAAGGAATTACATCATATGGATCAAAGCGAAGATGTGATGATCATTGTATTGAAGATCAAAGAGAGAGAGATTGCCATCTAGGTACTCCCATGGACCCATAGGTCTGTGGTGACCTACTCACACATCATCATTAGGGCGGCAACATAGATGGAAAGGCCCTCCGTGATTGACCCTCCTCCGGTAGGGTGCCGGAATAGAGCTCAAGATGGCCTGCATCGGAACAAAGACTTGCGGCAGCGTAAAAAGTGTTTCCGGACTCCCTATGTTGTTTTTAGGGTTGATGAGAATTTATAAGCCAAAGAACAAAGTCGGGAGGGCCCTGAAGGAGGCACAAGCCATCAGGGTGCCACCCCGGTTGCGCCTTGCTGGTTTGTGGACCGTTCTTGAGGCCTCCAACCTTCTTCCGATGCTCGTTGGTCTTCTTTTGGTCCACAAAAATCATCAAATAATTTCAAGGCAATTGGACTTCCTTTCGAATGGGAAACCTGAAAAGTGAAAAACACGCAGAAAAAAACAAATGGCCCTCGCAATGGGTCAATAAGTTAGTGCTAAAAAATAATATAAAATGTAAATAAATACCCCAAACGTATTCTCGAATGATAATATATCAGCATGGAGCTTTCAAAAATATAGGTACGTTGGAGACGTATCACCCGGCAGCAAAGACATCCTTGAGAACACGACCCCAGCGGTCGTGCTCCCCCTCGTGGCCCTAGTGCGCGTCCTAGGGCATGTGGTGGCCGATCTAGCAGTTCTCGTCATCGACTGCCTGCGCCATCGGCCCGTAGTGCTGCTGTGCCACGCACGTCGGTGGCGGAGGAGACGAAGATTTGTGCTCGGCTCGGTTGACTCACGATGGAGTGGGGAGCATGGAGAGGGAGGGCGTATTTCCATCACGTCCCGGGGTGATGCGTGCGACATCAACGAGCTCGGTGATGCGCCCTAGCCAAGCCTCATAACCGTCGTTGGTGGGGCGATAGAGCAGAAGCTCATGTGCCGTGAGCAACGTAGAGAACGGTGTCGGAGGGCCGCGACATGTGAGCGAGGAGGCAGTGATGGAGTGGTCGTGTGCCTACTCATTCACGGACAGGTGGACAGAGGAGTCCACACCCTCTCCCATAGGCTCTGTGGCGTCCCTTATATTTTGCCCCTGGTCGCCACGGGGATCATGTGCCACCGGTGCATTGATGGCGGCTCGATGCATGACGCGTTCCTGGTGGGCGAAAGCTTCGTCCATGTTGATGCTAGTTTCGAGGTTGACTGTGCGAAGACGGCAAACTCCCCTACCTAGATCGTCAAATATCAAAGTGACATATCCACGTCTAAGAAATTCTCGAAGAACAAGGTTTGAATACCGGGGTTTGGCCTCCGACCTACAACACAACCGCGAGCGAAACAAAGTTGGACAGCGAGTTCACTCCTCTTAACCGGAAATGTAGAGGACACAGGAGCTACCCAGGTTCATGCCGTGGAGGGTAAACCCCTACTCCTGCTTGTGTATTTTCTTTCTTGACAAAGAGAGAGCTGTTTTCCCTTGTAGATAGTGGTTGGCGAGAGAAAATGGGTCGATTCCAGTACAAAGATGTTGTCCCCCTCCGCTTGTATTTCCTCGGTCCTCTTCCCAGAAAACGTGTGCGGGAAAGGGTGGTCACAACACGACAATTCGGAGGGTGTGGGGTCCCCGACTAATAAGTCATGATCACCGAATGTACGTGCATAGTGATACCGTTTAGCACGAATATGGCCTTTATGTTCAAGTCTTCATATATATTGCAACGGGAATCTTCAAAGATAGCGGGAACCCATGCATCTTCCATAACCCTTCAGGCATTCTGACTGGGAAGCGTCCTAGCTCTTTCACACATCACCAAGAAATTTTTCATCATATCATGTTCTCTCAAGCCTAGTCAACGAAATAACTAGGGGCAAGCGAGTGAGTACTTTGAATGTTCTTGCAAGAAACCCATGTTTGGAACAAGGCAATCGCAATGCATGCTATAGCACTAAGTAGGTAAGTTTGCACAAAGCTAATTTTGAGTGCAATGACATGCTCAATCTCGTAAAAGCATGCATCAACATGTTTCAGACATCCCTATGAACAAGGTATAGATATCATCATAAGGAGGGGTTGAACGTCCCATGTTCATTTGTCATACCAAGTCATTTAACTTAGCTCAAGTATCATCTTTCTCACACAATCATCTTTCTCACACACACAAACACACCAAGTTTTGTAATAGATGGACATATCCCAAGAGTGATCATCCAACTGTCCACGACTGTGGAGATCGCTATTCAAATAGTTTTACACTCTATAGAGATTTGTGCACTGTATCCACAAGACTCGGGGAACTTCCGTGTCATCCACGACTCGCGATGCAATACACACCCGAGGTAAGCACCCGGACAATGTATTTCCCCTGTCTATACTAAACAATGAGTCCACTCATTGGTGACATCCCTCATTATGTACATCATAAGAGCCTCGTTCAAGATCGTACCATCAATGACGGCATTCATCGGTGTGTGTGTGAAAACGGCCCATGGTCGCCCCTCTTGGCTCGACCCCGTCTCAAGAGTGACCACACCACTCCCACCACTATTAATGTGGGCTCTCTGCTAGCATCGTCCAAGGTAATCAACAAATCCCCAGCACATAAAGGGGTATCATGGTTGCACATGTAAGGTTGGAGTAATGGTCACAACTTAAACCAATCCATTTTCAAAGCCACACACTCACTTGTCTCAGTACATCACTTCTTTCTCAAGTGGTTACCTAGCTCAACACCATCTCCCTCGGGCATTAGTGGAACCCGATGGGGTTTTCGTAAAACCTTTGAAATTACTTTCCTCCCCGACACCATGCATACTCCCATCCCACTTGCGTAGCATCTATAAGCAACCTAACTACTTCCCACCGCACAACCCTCATAGGAAGGTAGGGTCATGCCCAAGTGCAAGTATCAACAAGGGATTTTTCGGAGGCAACCCACAAAAGTGGTCACCGCTTCAACTTGAATCAATGCATTAGAGCAGAGTGCTACATGGCATGCACATATTTGGATAGCACATGATTTTTGGAATCCGCAGAAATTTGAATCACCAAAATTGGAGTTCAAATGAATGATTTATGTATTAAATAACCCCTCTGAAAAAAGGTAAAAGGAATTACGTAGATGGGATATATAGCGCACTGTGCGCAGGATAACAAGTTGGGCTTGCCGAGAAGCTCACGCACGTAGGGGGCGGGCGATGTCGAAGCCGTAAAGCGTGTAGTGCGCTTCTTCCGCACAGAGGCGGACCTAGTGGTGGGCGCTTCCACTCAAACTGCCGAGCCACACCGGTGTGCGGATTACACGCAGGGCTCGCCTGGCAGTGGCTCGGTCCCGGCTCATTGGCTGACCCGTGGGACCTGACTGGCTCCTTCGCGTGCCTCATCCTGCTTGACAGAGGAGGAGCAGGGGAGGCTTCGGCAGTGACCAGAGGGGCCAACGGCCATCGTTTCGGGCGATCTCGCCACTAAAGCGCTCAAGGCGGCGAGCCGCATCCACCCTTGTGTTGTTTGCCTTTGAGGAGGGTGGCAGTGGTGGTGTCCTACCTGGCCGCAGAGGGGTCCTTCGGTCATTGTTGTCGTGGAGTGCACAACGTCTCTTGAGGAGAAACGACGATGCTGCTGGCTTCGCGTTGGCTAGGGAAGACCAATTGGATGGCTGGGAGAAGGATAAGAGCTCGAGGTGGCTCGAATTTTTGAGCGAAAACCGATGGGGGCTTTGGCCATTGTCGTTGATACAGGGGAGGAGCGGGTGAAAGGGGGGCTTCAGGATGTAGATGGGAGGGATAGAGAGCCAAAGGAGAGTATAGGGGAGACGAGGGAGGCCTTAAATGGAGGGGGCCACATAGAGGGGAGCTTGGGTGGCCTCGGATGCCCTCAGGCATGGAGAGCATGCACTCCTGAGTAGGTTTGGAAGGTTGCGAGTGTTTGGGGGTGTGTGGAAGGTGAGAGGAGATGCATGTCATGCTAGGGAGCTGCTGCTGGACACGAGCTACAGGACAAGCACAAACCACTACAAGAATTAGGGAATTTTCCATCTGCGTGATCTTTGTTGTGTGCTAAATTATGGCAAAGAGACTATTTGCCATCAGGTGCCGTAAAACAGACGGCAAAGAATAGGCTTATGGCAAAGATACTCTTTTCCGTCAGTCGCTTCTTTCCCGTCCGCGGACAGACGACAAAGATGGACCAAGCAGATGGCAAAGATATAGCTGATGGCAAAGATGGTCCACGCACACGTCAAAGAGAAACTGCAGCTGGAGCCCTTACTTTGCCATTAGCAGCATGTTTGATGCCCACTGAAAGCTTCTTTGCTGTTGATACGTCTCAAAAGTATCTATAATTTTTGATGTTTTCACGCTGTTATCTTGCCTTCTTTGTATGTTTTATATACCTTTTTATATCTTTTTGGGACTAACTTATTAATTCAGTGCCAAGTGCCAGTTCCTGTTTTTTCCGTGTTTTTGACTCTTTTCAGATCTGATTTTGGAACGGAGTCCAAATGGAAGAAAAACCCCAAAATGATTTTTTCTCGAACGGAAGAAGTCGAGGGGCTTTTGGGCCAAGCCAGGTGGGCTATAGGGAGCCCACAAGCCCCCACTCCGCCACCAGGGGGAGGTGGCGGTGGGCAGGCTTGTGGCCTCCCTGGCCGCCCCCTGACCTAGGTCTTTGGCCTATAAATTCCCAAATATTCCGCAAAAAATCAGGGGAGCCTCGAAAATACTTTTCTACCGCCGCAAGCTTCCGTTTCCGCGAGATCTCATCTGGAGACCCTTCCCGGCACCCTGCCGGAGGGGACTTTGGAGTTGGAGGGCTTCTTCATCATGATCATCGCTCCTCCAATGACTCGTAAGTAGTTCACTTTGGACCTACAGGTCTGTAGTTAGTAGCTAGATGGCTTCTTCTCTCTCTTAGATCTTCAATACAAACTTCTCCATGATCTTCATGGAGATCTATCCGATGTAATCTTCTTTGGCGGTGTGTTTGTCGAGATCCGATGAATTGTGGACTTGTGATCAGATTATCTATGATATATATTTGAGTCTTTGCTGATTTCTTATATGCATGATTTGATATCCTTGTAAGTCTCTCTGAGTCTTAGGTTTTGTTTGGCCAACTATATCTATGATTCTTGCAATGGGAGAAGTGCTTGGTTTTGGGTTCTGCCATGTGGTGACCTTTCCCAGTGACAGTAGGGGCAGTAAGGCACACATCAAGCAGTTGCCATCAAGGGTAAAAAGATGAGGGTTTTATCATTGGTTTGAGATTATCCCTCTACATCATGTCATCTTGCTTAAGGCGTTACTCTGTTCTTATGGGCTTAATACAGTAGATGCATGCTGGATAGCGGTCGACGTGTGGAGTAATAGTAGTAGATGCAGAAAGTATCGGTCTACTTGTTTCGGACGTGATGCCTATAGAAATAATCATTGCATGGATATCATGACGACTCTGCATAGTTCTATCAATTGCTCGACAGTAATTTGTTCACCCATCGTCTACTTTCTTTCATGAGAGAAGCCACTAGTAAACACTACGGCCCCCGGGTCTATTCACATCCATTGTTTACATCTTCGCTTTTACTTTGCTTATTTACTTTGTTACTTTCAGTTCTCACTTGGCAATCAATCTATAAGGGATTGACAACCCCTTCATAGCGTTGGGTGCAAGCTTTTGTGTTTGTGCAGGATCTTGAGATACTCTTCCGCCGGATTGATACCTTGGTTCTCAAACTGAGGGAAATACTTACCGTCGCTGTGCTACATCACCTTTTCCGCTTCGAGGGAACACCAATGCAAGGCTTCAAGGCCACGGGGGAAATCCTTTGCATACTTGCCTAGGAAGTCCCTTAAGGCATAGCCGTAGCTCAAGGATTCCTGGTGCCACCGACACAACTATTTCTGGCGCCGTTGCAAGGGATACACAACAAACATCAGCTGTCTGCCTCGATACAAGGCGGACGACAAAGGGGACGGCAGCCCACCTCCCCCACTAATGGCACTAGGTTTCCGCACACCCATCCCCACTCTCTCTGCCTCATCCCTCACCCCCGATCTAAAGCGCGCCGTCCTACACCCCGCGCAGCCCACCACCGCGTCGCCCCACCACCGCGTCGCCCCCACCCGGCGCACACCCACAATCGCACCGCCCTCAACCACCGCAGCTAGACCCTCCCGGCACCGCACCCTCCTCGCACCATCCCCCCTCGTCGAGCCACCTCCCTCCCCCGCGCTGGCCCCCTCCCTGCGCCGCCCACTCCCCCACGCCCTCCCGTCCCTGCACTTCCCCACCTCACTATGCCGCCCCCACAACCACGCAACCCCTGCATGCGCCGCCCCTCTATGCACCGGCCCCACCACAACAACTCCCCCCTTCTGGCGACGCCCCCACCACTACGGACTGCTCGAGTACATGTCATATTTTTTCCTTTATTTGTTTTTTTCTGTTTAGATTTACGGTAATTAGTTAGTTAGGTTAGTTAGTTAGGTTAGAAGAAAAATAAGAAAAGAAGAAGGAAAACATGCGAAAGGAAAAAATAAAAAGAAGAAAATGATAAGAAAACAAGAAGGAAAAGAACAAGGAGAAGAAGAGGAAGGGGAGAAAAAAATAAGAAGAAAAGGCAGAGAGGAGGAGAAGAAGAAAAGGAAAAAGGAAAAAAAGAAGAAGAAGAAAAAGAAAAGAAGATGAGGAGAAGAAGAGGAGAAAAACAAGAAGAAGAAAAAGAAGAGAAGAGGAGGAGGAGAAGAAGAAGAAGAAGAGGAGGAGGAGGAGAAAAAATAAAAAGAAGAAAAAGGGGAGAGGAGGCGAAGAAGAAGAAGAACAAGAGGAAAAATAAGATATTTTCCCACACCCTTACATGACACCTCAACACCCCGGAACGGGGTCATAGTTTTGTAAGTTATGATTTAGGTCATATATTTTCTGATTTTGTTATGAAACACAAAAGCTGGGAGGTCTGGTGTTCGAAGACCTCGTCGTGCATTCGACGAGCTCCGCCCCTGCTTTCGTGGGTGAGCACAAATGATAACTCCTCCTCCCCCATTCTTGTGCTGTGGGTCGGTCTTCGTGCCGATGAAACTTGCTAGATATAGGTACATGAAATTATGAGTATGCGTGACCAGTATGTGTCTCACGTTTGAAAGGGTTACAGTTACAAATATGCAGGCATTTTCATATATTTATAACCGTGATTCTTCCAAATTTTCCAATGTTATCCATGGACAACACGAGTATGTGTAGATTGGGTTCGTTTTCCGATATGCTCTATTTCGGATCCGATGCATAATTTCGTCAGTGCCTCCGTGTTGTTCTCCGGGTACACATCCTCTGTGTTTATTGCCGAGACGTGTATAAGGAGAATAGCGTGGAATTGCTGCCGAAATTTTGCGTCGGATCCGGAGGAGAGCATTGGAAAACAAACCCAATGTCCACATACTCGGGTGGGATTAGGACCTATCTTTACCTATTAGTGTGTAGGTTGCATGGACGTAATAAAATTGACCAACTTGATTAAATGATTAATATATATGCTGAATTATATATATATATATATATTTCTTGTGTGTTTAGTATCTATGCAAGATGAGTGATCGTGCGTGGATGTACATTAGTCACACTAGAGAGAAAGAGATGACGAAAGAATGGTTTACAAAAACCAAGGAGTTTGTGAAAGCCGCATTTGCAAATGGATAGACAACAAACTATTGCCCCTGTTCTCGGTGCGATAACTATAAAAAGAGGACATAGGTTGTAATGGTTAAACTCCTACAGAGGAGGGGTTTTACATATGACTATATTGTGTGCAAATTTCATGGTCAGTATGCCCAATGCACCCGAGCTAAGGTGGTTCTCAGTTTTACCGGCAAGCATGGTACCAGGATCAAAGACATAGTGCAAGATTTTTATGATGCTCGGGATTCGGACGATGAGATCTAGGAATCTGCAAAGGCCTTCTATGAAATGTTGGAGTCTCCAAAACATCCTCTCCACGAGCACACTGAGCTTTTTGACCTGGATGGCATTGCACAAGTAATGGCTCTAAAGGCTCAATTCAACTTGGGAAGAGAATGATACGACGCGATGATGACTCATTTTGGACGCTTTCTACCCAAAGGTTGTGTCATGCGTGCAAACCTGTACCAGTCGGACAAAATACTTTGTGTACTTAAGATGCCCTATGAGAATATACATGCATGTGAGAAAGGATGTGCCTTATTTAGGCTTGAGTATGCGTACTTGACCTATTGTCCCATTTTCATGTCTTCCACATATGTTGTGGAAGACAACGGTATGGGTGAGAAGAGCTAGACCCAAATCCTAGTTAATGTTCTTCGGTATAGGCCAATCATAGAAAGCTTCAACGTCTTTTCATGGTTGAAGAGATGGCCAGATAGATGATATGTCACAAATTGGGCAAAAGAACCGAACTAGATGCACATGGGAATAAGATGGCGGTACACACATCAGATGGGGAAGCATGGAAGCACTTCGATGCATTACATTCGGACAAAGTGGCAGATCCAAGGCATCCTCGAGTCTGCGTCACCATGCATGGGTTCAATCCCTTTGGTATGACGACAATGCAATACAGTAGTTGGCCTGTATTTGTCATTCCACTGAATCTCCCCTCGCCCCGGACAGATTATGCAAAGAAAGAATATATTCCCGACGTTGATAATTCCAGGGCCCAACTATCCGCTGAAGAATATGAATGTGTACATGTAGCCTCTTAAGGATGAATTACAAGAAGCTTGGGATAATGGGGTCAAGACATACGATGCTGCTAGAAAAGAAAAGTTCAAAATGCATGTCTGGTACATGTACTCGATGCATGACTTGCCAGCGTCTGCGCTATTCTCTGACTGGTGTGTGCATGAAATGTTCCCGTGCCCCAAATGCAAGGCAGCTCTTCAGTTTCGTTGGTTGTAGGCGGGTCGAAATAATTCTTGCTTTGACGTGCATAGATAGTACTTGGATTATGAACCTCACATTAAACCAGACACATATGACAGAGAATTCTTCCAAGAAACACGTCTTTCCAAGAAACATTTCAAGAACCGCTCTACTTCACCCCAGAACATGGAAGTCCACGGCAACACTGAATCCAACTTCCCCACTGAGCCATAACCAACAGAGCTGGAACTAGAAGAGGTTACTGATGCGGATGACCTGTCAATCCTTGACCTATACAAAAAGGACTTCCATATGTTAATGCCGGTGAACACGATGAGCACGTCATTCATGATAGTGATGATCATGACGCATTTGTTGACCCTGAAGCATATATAGACGGTCGACACTATTATTAGTTTGTATGCATCCCACCTTAAATTATACATGTCAAGTATTCATTTTATTTATGTTGTACTAATTTGTTTTACTCTTTGTCATGGCAGGTGTTGGAAGATGGTTGGGGCGGGTCCAGATTGCTCGGTGGGTACTTCTTCGTCAGCGGCCCACGGGAGGGGTCCTTCCACTCCACCCCTATCTCTCGAGAGAGTGTTGGCAAACAGTCTGGGGACACCCGCGGGTGCTTCTTTGTCGGTGTCGTTGGTCATCAGGAGACTCCGATTCCAGAGACTTCGGTCCACGAGACTCCTGTACAAGGGGCTATGTTCAAGGAGACTCCCGCCCCAGAGGCTTCAGCCAAATGTGGTACCTGGCTGGATCGCACCGAGGGGTCAGGTGGCCATGCTGATAGTGGCGGGAATGAGTCTACTGATAGTGAGGGCGAGGTGGTTGACGTGATCACCATGTACCAGCGTCGTAGTACACGTCACCCGACAGTGTCAGCGACCCGTGAGCAGAGGCTAGAGATAACACACAAGTATAGGGGAGCAACAGTTTTCGAGGGTAGAGTATTCAACCCAAATTTATTGATTCGACTCAAGGGGACGCAAAAGAATATTCTCAAGTATTAGCAGTTGAGTTGTCAAGTCAACCACACCTGAAAGATTTAGTATCTGCACCAAAGTATCAGTAGCAAGGTAGTATGATAGCATCAGTAGCAACGGTAACCAGTAGCAGCAAAGTGAGAGCAGTAGCAGCAAAGTAACAACAATAGCAACAGAGTAACAGTAGCAGCAATGACCGCAGTAACTGCAAAAGTAACATAGCAAGGACCAGTAGGAAAAGACTCATAGGCATTAGATCGGTGATGGATAATTATGCCACATGCTATTCATCATGCAACAGTTATAACACGGAGAGATATGTAACTAGCTCTTGTTCGTCAATCTAATGTAGGCATGTATTCCATATGTAGTCATACGTGCTTAGGGAAAAGAACTTGCATGACATCTATTGTCCATCCCTCCCATGGCAGCGGGGTCCTAATGGAAACTACGGGATATTAAGGTTCTCCTTTTAATAAAGAACCGGACCAACGCACTAACACTTGGTGAATACATGAACTCCTCATACTATGGTCATCTCCGGGAGTGGTTCCGGCTATTGTCACTCCGGGATTGCCGGGTCATAACACATAGTAGGTGACCACAACTTGCAAGATAGGATCAAGAACACACATATATTGGCGACAACATAATAGGTTCAGATCTGAAATCATGGCACTCGGGCCCTAGTGAAAAGCATTAAGCATGGCAAAGTAGTAGCAACATCAATCTCAGAACATAGTGGATACTAGGGATCAATCCCCGTCAAAACTAACTCGATTACATGATAGACCTCATCCAACCCATCACCGTCCAGCAAGCCTACAATGAGATTACTCACGAACGGTGAAGAGCATCATGGAATTGGCGATGAAGGAAGGTTGATGATGACCCTGGCGACGATCTCCCCTCTCCGGAGCCCAGAACGGACTCCAGATCTGCCCTCCTGAGGAAGAAAAGGAGGTGGCGGTACCTCCGTATCGTAAAACGCGATGAACTCTTCTCCTTGATTTTTTTCTGGACGAAAGAGGCTAAATAGAGCTGGATTTGGAGGCGCTGGAGCGTTGTGGGACCCACAAGCCTGCCAGGTGCGGCCAGGGGGGGCCTGGTGGGCTTGTGGGCTCCATGCTCCACTTCCTCCGCTGATTCTTGCGCCAGTATTTTTTATATATTCCACAAAAATTCTCCATAAATTTTCAGGTCATTCCGAGGACTTTTATTTCTTCGCAAAACAACACCATGGCAATTCTGCTGAAAACAACGTTAGTCCGGGTTAGTTCTATTCAAATCATGCAAATTAGAGTCCAAAACAAGGGCAAAAGAGTTCGTAAAAGTAGACACGATAGAGACGTATCAACTCCCCCAAACATAAAGCCTTGCTTGTCCTCAAGCAATTCAGTTGAAAAACTGAAAGAAACAAAAGAAAAACTTTTACAAACTCTGTTTGATCTTGTTGTTGCAACTACGTCTAACTCATAACCAGAATTTCAGCAAGATCACAAGCTAACCACATAAACAAATGACATCTAGGTCTCACGGTAAACTCGTATCAATGGCATAATCAACTAGCGAGCAAATAATAATAAGTCTCAAACGTCAACATTTCAATCAAAACAACATGAAGCAATATGAACAGATGGTATCTCGCTAGCTGTTTCTGAGACCGCAAAACAGAAATGCAGAGCACCTTCAAAAACCAAGGGCAAACTAAGCATTTTAATTTATGGCAGAGAAGATCCAGTCATAGTCATACTCAACACAGTTAAAAGAAAAGCATAAAAATGACAGAGGTGCTCTCTAATTGGTGCTTTTATAAGAAGAGGATGACTCAACAGGAACATAAATAGACAGGCCCTTTGTAGAGGGAAGCATTGATTTGCAGAGGTGCCAGAGCTCAAGCTTTGAAAATAGAGGTAATAATTTTGGGTGGCATGCTTTCCTTGTCAACGCAATGACCAAGAGTTCTTAACATCTTCCACACTACACATGCTATAAGAGGTTCCCAAACAAAAAAGTAAAGTTTTGACTCCCCTACCACCAATCAATCACACTCCACGACTAGCCGAATCCTCGGGTGCCGTCCATACCAACATCAATCCAGGGGGAGTTTTGTTTCTAATTATATTTTCGATTTGAGCATGGAACTGGGCATTCCAATTACCGGCCCCTTTCTCGTTAATGATAGTGATAACAAGCCTAGCCTGGCAGATACTGATAGCCCCCTGTCCCATGAGCGGTTCGGGCATGCAAAACAGATTATTTCTTGAAGGTTTAGAGAGTGGCACATGCAAATTTACTTGGAATGGCAGGTAGATACCGCATATAGGTAGGTATGGTGGACTCATATGGAACAACTTTGGCTTTATGGAAGTGGATGCATAAGTAGTATTCCCACTTAGTACAAGTGAAGGCTAGCAAAAGACTGGGAAGCGACCAACTAGAGAGCGACAACAGTCATCAAAATGCATTGAGATTAACTAACATTGAGTGCAAGCATGAGTAGGACATAAATCACCATGAACATGAATATCATAGAGGCTATGTTGATTTTGTTTCAACTACATGCGTGAACATGCGCCAAGTCAAGCCACTTGAATCATTCAAAGGAGGATACCATCCTATCATGCTACATCGTAGTCATCTTAAAATTCATGTGGGCATCCAAGACAAACCATTATAAGATCCTAGCTAAGTAAGCATGGCATCAACAACTATGATCTCTAAGTTGTCATTGCAAACATGTTTCTCTCACAACAAAGCTGAACTAGGAAAGATGAGCTAGTCATATTTACAAAAACAAAATAGATGAAGTTCATACCAGCATTTCCAGGCCCAGTCACTTCATCATATATCGTCATTATTGCCCTTCACTTGCTCGACCGAACGATGTGAACAATAATAAGCGTGCTCGTGCATTGTACTATGCTGGAATCTACACACAAACAAAAAGGAGAAGACAAAGTAATATGGCTCTTTAACAGATAAATAGATATGCATGCGAGAGCCACTAAACATTGTAACCATGGTCTTCTACCTTGACCCAAAGAAAAATAAAACTATTTACACGGGAAAGCTCCCAACAAGCAAAATAAGTAAAGAAAATCTTTTTGGGTTTTCTCAAGCTAGACAGACACACGAAAAGAAAACGAGAAAAAGAAATAATTAGCATGGATGATACAGTGGCAAAGTGTGAACACCGACTAACAAAGTCAAAGCATAAGCAAGAATGTAAAGTCGGTGAGAAAAACGTACTCCCCCAAGCTTAGGATTTTGGCCTAAGTTGGTCTACTCCCATGGAGGGAAATAACCAGCTCCGGTGTACTTTGGAGTGGACTGAGGATGCCACTGCTGTGTGAGCTCCTCTGGCTCCCACTGATAAACTGGCGTCTGGTACTCGACTGGTGGCTCGGGCACGGGCACCTGTGGTTGGGCTAAGCCCCAATATGCGTAGATATCCGAGGGCATAATAATGTACCTGCCTACATGAAGATTGAACAAAGAAGGAGCAGGCAAAGTAAAAGTCTCACGAGTACCCTGACTAAATACCAGGTTATAAATCATCCTTCTATTTATATCTCTATCAAGAAA
This sequence comes from Hordeum vulgare subsp. vulgare, assembly GCF_904849725.1. Taxonomy (NCBI): domain Eukaryota; kingdom Viridiplantae; phylum Streptophyta; class Magnoliopsida; order Poales; family Poaceae; genus Hordeum; species Hordeum vulgare. The sequence goes on from NC_058522.1 coordinate 225,391,017, forward strand.
ATCATGGCGAACAATGCTGTCATAATCTAGATATCTCTCGGGAAGAAGAATCTCTTCTTCCTCGTCTAGTATAATGGGTATCTCAAAATGTCTAGCAAGACGAGTAGCATAGATACATCCATAGACAACACCTTTAGAATGGTTCGTGTTCAACCGTTGAGCTACTATAGCGCCCAATCTATAAGTTTTATCATTATAAAGGGCTTCACGCAAGACCGCAAGATCTGGGGAACTAAGTGACCCAGCTTTTCAATGGCCAATCAAACATTTTCTCACAAATAGTGAGAAGTACCGAAGCACGGGAAAGTGTATGATAGCAGCTCTAGCGCAAGAAACTCCTCTCTCCTCTCCTACAACAATAGTATCGATGAAAGTCTCCAAGTCCCATGGACGAGGTTCATGAATATCCCCAACATAAGGTAATTTGCTAACATTGCGAAAATCCTGGAGTGACATGCGTTGGGGGATATCATAAAGTTTGAACTCAACCATAGGAGGATTCTTCATCGGATAGAAGTTAAAGCTTTGTACGAAGATATTAGTGAGGAGGAGGTATTGCAGACACTTATCTTCAACGAAGGCGGTAAGGCATGCGTTCTCCACCAAGTAATAAAAGTCCTCATAAAGTCCGACGGCGCGTAAGAACACATCGCTTGGCCACTCGCACGCTCGAACTTCTACAACTCGAGGGACCGGATTCTTGGGCTTCTTCTCACTTCCATAATCCTTGGGGTCACAGCTTAAAGATCCTCTTAAGAACCTCCTCATCTTTTCCCTTTTCTATCTCTGAAAATTTCAGCAATTTTTAGTGACTCTAAGGAAAAGTGAAAAAGGCTCAACTAAACTCGTAGCAACTACTCCCACAAGTGCCTAGAAGCCATATTACGCATCAAAACTACTTGGGACCAGCTAAAATTAACATGCAAAGCTCAAGAACATGGTCACCAAGGCAGAAAAAAATACGCGAAGTATAAGGCACTAGAGCAAAAACTAATTGGACCAATGGAGGAGTCACGTACCAAGGAGTAATTTCCCCAAAACTGTTCGTAGAATGCTGCTTTTAGCAAGGAGATCGAAAATACCAGCAAGAAGATCAAGAACATGGGTTTGAGCTGCGAAACGATTTTTTCTGGAGGTAGGAGAAGCCGATGGGAGCTAGAATGAGTGGAGGGGGTGCACATGGGCCCCACAATCTAGGTATGCGCGACTAGGGGGGTGCCCGTGCCTCCAGGTCTTGTGGCCCACTGGTGCAGCCCCCAGACTAGCTCTTCGTCTCAGTATTTTTCAAAAATTCCAGAAAAAATCATACTTGATTTTCAGGACGTTCGGAGAACTTTTATTTTTGGGGTACTTTTCTACGGGACGCTAAAACAGAAAACAAGGAAAACTAAACTAAACCTATCATTTTTCTTCTAAGCAACCGAAGGTGAAAGCTTGGAACAGAGGTTTGTGACTCCTCGATTCATCCATCTCATGGTCATCAAAAGAAATTCGTCAATGAGATTGATCAAGTCTCCTTGACAAACTTTTCAAATCGTAAAAGAAGAAGGAGAATTTTCAAATAGTCACTAAGTTACCTCAATGGGGATGTATATCTCCCCAACAAGCAAATCATACTTCATCTTAACAGGAGGTATAGGGCATTCAAAGCTCCCAATAAGAATCGATGAAGTTTTTTCGATTGAATTGATGCAATGTACTCGATATTGTTTCTTCGGAAAGTGCACCGTATGCTCATTACCGTCAACGTGGAAAGTGAAATTGCCTTTGTTGCAATCTATAACAGCCCCTGCAGTGTTTAAACAGGGTCTTCCAAGGATGACCGCCATGGCATCATCCTCGAGAATATCCAAGATAACAAAGTCTGTTAAGATAGTAACGTTGGCAACCACAAGAGGCACATCCTCGCAAATGCCGATAGGGAAAGCAGTTGATTTGTCGGCCATTTGCAGAGAGATTTTAGTGGGTGTCAACTTATCCAGCTCAAGTCTATGATAAAGAGAGAGAGGCATAACACTAATACCAGCTCCAAGGTTGCATAAAGAAGTTCTAACGTAGTTTCCTTTAATGGAGCAAGGTATAGTGGGCACACCGGGATCACCTAGTTTCTTATGAGTTCTACCCTTGAATTTATAGTTAGCAAGCATGGTGGAAATCTCAACCTCAGGTATCCTCCTCTTATTAGTAACAATATCCTTCATTTACTTAGCATACAGAGACATTTTGAGCATATCTGTTAGACGCATTTGCGGAAAGACAGGTCTAATCATTTCAACAAATCGCTCAAAATCCTTATCATCCTTTTTCTTGGATGGTTTGGGAGGAAAGGGCATGGGTTTCTTAACCCATGGTTCCCTTTCTTTACCGTGCCTCCTAGAAGTGAAGTCGTTCTTATCGTATCTCTTATTCTTAGGCTGTGGGTTATCAAGACTAACAGGTTCAATCTCCACATCCTTATCATTGCTAGGTTGAGCATCAACATGAACATCACTATCGATATTATCATTAGGCTCATGTTCATCACCAGATTGTGTCTCGGCATCAGAAATAGAGACATCGTTTGGACTCTCAGGTGTATCAGCATCTGGGTTCCTATCATCTTTCTTCTTCTTTCTAGGATGACTAGGTGCATCAGTGCTTACTCCTTGAGAATTTTGTTCAATCCTCTTAGGATGACCCTCAGGATACAAAGGTTCCTGGGTCATTCTACCGCCTCTAGTAACGACGCTGACAGAATAGTCATTCAACTCATTGAGCAAGTCATTCTGAGCCTTAAATACTTGTTCTTCTTGAGTAGTAACCATAGAGGCATGTTTACTCAGGAGCTTAAGATCATAGACATTTCTGTCCACACAAGCACTTAAATGACTAAGCATACGAGCATTCTATTCCAATTGTACGCTAACATAATCATTGAAACTCTGTTGTTTGGCAACAAAGTTATCAAATTCATCCAGGCATAGGCTAGCAGGTTTATCAAAAGGAGTATCACTCTCATCAAACCTACGCAGAGAATTTACTTCTACTACCTGCATCGGGTTATCAAGACCATGGATCTCTTTGATAGATGGTAGATTTTTGACATCTTCAGATTTAATGCCTTTCTCTCGCATAGATTTCTCAGCTTCTTGCGTATCTTCAGGACTGAGGAATAGAATACCTCTTTTCTTCGGAGTTGGCTTAGGAGGTGGTTCGGGAATAGTCCAAGCATTCTCATTGCACAAGATATTATTCAGTAGAATCTCAGCTTGTTCTACGGTTCGTTCCTAAAAACACAACCAACACAACTATCTAGGTGGTCTCTAGAAGCATCGGTAAGTCCATTATAGAAGATATCAAGTATTTCATTCTTCTCAAGAGGGTGATCAGGCAAAGCATTCAGTAGCTGGACGAGCCTCCCCCAAGCTTGTGGGAGACTCTCTTCTTCAACTTGCGCAAAGTTGTATATTTCCTGCAAGACAACTTGCTTCTTGTGGGCAGGGAAATATTTCTCAGAGAAGTAGTAGATCATATCCTGGGGGCTATGCACACAACCAGGAGCAAGAGAAGTGAACCAAGTTTTAGCATCATCCTATAGCGAGAAAGGAAACAGCTTGAGGATATAGTAGTTGCGGATCTTTGCCTCACTCGTGAATAGGGTGGCTATATCGTGCAGTTTGGTAAGATGGGCTACAACCCTTTTAGATTGATAATCGTGAAAAGGATCAGATTCGACCAGAGTGATTAACTCAGGGTCGATAGAGAATTCATAATCCTTATCGGTCACAAAGATAGGCGAAGTAGCAAACTTCGGGTCATATTTCATCATAGCGTTCAAAGATTTTTCTTTCCACTTGAGCAGTAATTTCTCAACATCATAGCTATCCTTACATGCAAGAAAGTCCTCAGCCATCTCTCCCTCCATAACATAACACTCAGGCATATCAGGCAAGTCATGTCTAGGAGAGCTAGTTCTAGCAGGCAAAATAGCACGTTCTACTTCAATAGTATCAGCAGTTTCAGAAGTATCGTCACATCTAGCAGCAACTCTAGCAATTTGTGCATCAAGGAATGCACCTAGTGGCAAAGCAGTATCAAGCATAGCATCATCACAAGCATCATGGATAGCAGAAGTAGTATCATCAAGCACATGTGACATATCAAGATCTAGCAGAAGGTGGTGTCGAAAACTTACTCATAACTGAAGGTGAATCAAGTGCAGAGCTAGATGGCAGTTCCTTACCTGTCGTCGTAGTGGAGGGCAAGACTTTAGTTCTTGGATCTATCATATTCCTCATAGTGACCAACATACGTAAATCCCAAGTGACTCAGAGAATATAGCTGTGCTTCCCCGGCAACGGCGCTAGAAAAAGGTCTTGATAACCCACAAGTATAGGGGATCGCAGCAGTTTTCGAGGGTAGAGTATTCAACCCAAATTTACTGATTCGACTCAAGGGGAATCCAAAGAATATTCTCAAGTATTAGCAGTTGAGTTGTCAATTCAACCACACCTGAAAGATTTAGTATCTGCAGCAAAGTATTAGTAGCAAGGTAGTATGATAGCAACAGTAGCAATGGTAACCAGTAGCAGCAAAGTGACAGCAGTAGCAGCAAAGTAACAACAGTAGCAACAGAGTAACAATACCAGAAGTGACAGCAGTAACGGCAAAGTAACGTAGCAAGGACCAGTAGGAAAAGACTCGTAGGCATTGGATCGGTGATGGATAATTATGCCGGATGCTATTCATCATGCAACAGTTATAACACAGAGAGATATGTAACTAGCTCCAGTTCGTCAATCTAATGTAGGCATGTATTCCGTATGTAGTCATACGTGCTTAGGGAAAAGAACTTGCATGACATCTATTGTCCATCCCTCCCGTGGTAGCGGGGTCCTAATGGAAACTACGGGATATTAAGGTTCTCCTTTTAATAAAGAACCGGACCAACGCATTAACACTTGGAGAATACATGAACTCCTCATACTATAGTCATCTCTGGGAGTGGTTCCGGCTATTGTCACTCTAGGGTTGCCGGGTCATAACACATAGTAGGTGACTACAACTTGCAAGATAGGATCAAGAACACACATATATTGGCGACATCATAATAGGTTCAGATCTTAAATCATGGCACTCGGGCCCTAGTGACAAGCATTAAGCATGGCAAAGTAGTAGCAACATCAATCTGAGAACATAGTGGATACTAGGGATCAATCCCCGTCAAAACTAACTCGATTACATGATAGACCTCATCCAACCCATCACCGTCCAGCAAGCCTACAATGAGATTACTCACGAACGGTGAAGAGCAACATGGAATTGGCGATGAAGGAAGGTTGATGATGATGATGGTGACGATCTCCCCTCTCCTGAGCCCAGAACGGACTCCAGATCGGCCCTCTAGAGGAAAAACAGGAGGTGGTGGCGCCTCCGTATCGTAAAACGCGATGAACTCTTCTCCTTGGTTTTTTTCCGGACGAAAGAGGCTAAATAGAGCTGGATTTGGAGGCGGTGGAGCGTTGTGGGCCCCGCAAGCCTACCAGGCGCAGCCAGGGGGATGCGCCTGGTGGGCTTGTGGGCTCCACGCTCCACTTCCTCCGCTGATTCGTGGCCAGTATTTTTTATATATTCCACAAAATTCTCCGTAAATTTTCAGGTCATTCCGAGAAATTTTATTTCTGTGCAAAAACAACACCATGCCAATTCTGCTGAATACAGCGTTAGGCTGGGTTAGTTCCATTCAAATCATTCAAATTGAAGTCCAAAACAAGGGCAAAAGAGTTCGGAAAAGTAGATACGACGGAGACGTAGCAGCTAGTGATTAGGCCTGAAGGGGAGAAGTAAGTGCATTTACTCTTTTTGTGCCTTTTGCCTTCAAGTTTCTTCAAATATCTAATGCGTTGACCTAGTCATACTGCAGGGGTCAGGATCATCCCCTTGGACTCCGCAAGTCAAACACCGTCCTTGGTGTCCTTTGCCAGCAAAATTTCCCGGGGTTTGTCACTCTGCCCGGTGAGGTTGAGGTTCCTACACTAGGATTTAGCTGGGAGCACTACAAGGCTGCCCAGGCCCCGCCATAGGAGATGATCAATGGTGTCTTCTTCCACACGAGGGCCGAGATGGTGATCAACAACTTTTGTGTAATTTCTCCTTTTACACAATCTAAAATTAACAATATAGCAAGTTATTTTACGAATCCGTGTTGTCTCGTTTGATTGCAGAACTTGTACAGGTCTGAGGAGGGAGATATAAGGAGGCAGTGGCCAAGGTTATCGAGGTTGCGTGCAAGCGGCTATTACAGAACTTATGCCACGAGGCTCGGTCGAATGCTCTTCAAGACTACTACGCATCGCATAGTATTAAGAAGGACAAGTCTGGGTGTCGCTGAAAGCTTCTGAAGAATGACCAGTAAATGGAGGTAATTATGAATTCTTAAGGCCTTATAAGTTTTCTTGATTTGATTCGCAAGCGTAGCGCTCAAGTTTCTCTTTACTAACTTTGTGGTGCCACCGATATGGTGTGTGGATAAGATGGATTGTTGGGAGGTGTTGGTGGATGAGTGGTGCATAGGCGAATGGCGAGCCGTCCATGACAATGTGAAGGACCGGCGTGCCCAAATGGTTGGTGTGCCACACTATGTAGTTTGGACGGAACTGGGTATGTAGTTTGCTTCACGATTCATGTAATTCATTCTTCATGCTAGCTTCAGCCTTTTACTAATACTTTGTTCTATCTTTTAGGCGCATCTCAAGAACATGGAGCTGCCACATGTGTACGACCTCTATGGCATGGTCCATACTGCCTCCTACCAAAAGGTCAAGGCATTCTATGAGTGTGACCTCGATCATCCAGCTAAGTGCACCAACATCTCCACCGACCACAAGCTCATGAGCTCATGAGATGCAAGGAGGAGGGGAAGGTGAGGAAACGGGAGGACTTTGACCCGAGCTAGGGACCTTTTGATCCAGAGTTGGTGATGATAGCTAGTGGCGGGAGGCGCCATGGCTCGATAGCCATTGGAGATGGGCCGATGCGTTGTCCTCTCACTCTCTCGGAGATCAAGGCGCGCCACACGAGCTCCTGTCCTGAAATAAGGCCTCGTCCACGGCCAGTCGATCTCGCCATCGAGGTTAGTTATACGCACTCAGAAAACTTTCATCCATTACATTGTGTGTGTGGCCATCGATGATTACAATACTATCGGATTTTGGGATCCGCTAAACCCTTAAGATTCGAAGTCAGGGGCGTGTACGAAGATCTCTCGTAGGCTTGCCCCACCTAACTCGCAACTCGTCGGGGATGGCAAAGAACTCACTCGATGGTTAGGAAGACACAGAACACAACAGTTTACCCAGGTTCGGGCCGCTGGGAAGCGTAATACCCTACTCCTGCTTTGGTGGATTGCCTCTTGTGGAGATTGGTGGATGAACTAGTACAATGTTCGAGGGCCTCCGGAGGCTAGGTGGCCTATGTGTGGTGCTGGTGGGCAAATGAATGAATCGGGGTGGATGAGATCCGATCTCCCTCTACGAAGTAACCTATCCTCTATATATAGTAGCAGCCCGGGTCCTCTTCCCTTTTCGTTTCAGCGGGAAGAGATCCCACAATGGCCAATTTTGAAGGGGAACAGGGGAACATGCTCCCCCTGCCCAAAGGTGGTCTTCGCCTGCAAAGTGACTGTCAGCGCAACATGGCCGGGTCTAGGGATGACGCCCGTCCTGTTGGCGGGCGCATACGACTTTGTTACACCAGAAGGGAAACCTTTGGAAGATGCCTTGGCAACCCCGACACATCCTTGCCCCCTTTGCACTAAAGGGGAAACTGCTCCTCGCCTGTCCTTCCTACATGTTATCCATGACTCCTTAGGATGCGCCTCGCCTCGGAATATCCGCCGCTTCGAAGGGGTCTTGAGGAGGCCCTGTGCGGGTCTTGAATCCGCTCCTCCTCGCGAGGGCCTTGCCGTGAGGGGTGCCAGGCCCGTTGGTTTTGGTCGATGAAGTGGGCCAGTCCTGGGCCATATGTAGGCAGGTTTGGGTACCCCCATTCCCAGAACGCCGAAAGTAGTCCCCGGTCCCAAGGCGTTCCTGGGCTGGCCTCCCGGCGAAGCCTTGAGGGCGGCCCGAAGCGTAGTGGGCCCATAACGCCTATGGGCTAGGTCTGGCGCATGCCACGCGGCTGATGTCGGGTTCCCCTTGCCTTTTATCTTCGCTCGAGTTATCAGGAGTCTGACTTGTTGCGTTGGTCCATTATTTCTTTGCCTTCTCCCACAGTTGCTCTTCCTCCTTGGTCTCCAACTCCAACCGTCGTCTCCCAGATCCAGCGCCACACCGCTCCCGCCGGCAAACAGAAGCCTGAGGTGCAAGGTCCTGCCCCGGCTCCTCCGCTCCTGGAATGCGCCCTCTCCAAGGAAGTGGATCTCGCCCCCATTCTTCCATGGACTGCGACCAAGTCCAACGAGCACAGTTGGACCCTCATCTGACCTGGCGCCATTGAGAAGCGGCCCACGTCGAAGGTGGTATACCCCTTCTTCCTCCATACCTTCTTCGCTGGGCTGGTGCCGCCTTTCTACCCATTCTTCACCGCCATCCTGAATCACTACGGGATCCAGGCCCTTCATATCTAGCCCAGCTCCATTTGCTTTCTACTGCGAGGCCTTCGTGGGTGTGCGGCCTTCAGTTGCCCTCTTCCGTCATTTCTTCAGCATGCGCTTGCACGACGGCGCCCATTTATCGGTGCGCGTCTCCTTCGTAGCGGCCCAGAGCGGCAATTTGCTCTTGAAAGCCGGGAACAAGGTGGAAAACTTCAGGCACCGCTGGGTTCTCATGGGTCTGAGGTACGCCAACCCTCGGTTAGAGGAGCCGAAGGGGTTGCCGGAGTAGACTTCTGCGTGGAGCTCGGCGAAGCTCTCCGACCCTCGGGACGTGGCCATCCTAGAGCGCTTCTCCCGAGACATCAGCGTCAGGAGGTTGACTAGAGGAATGATAGTGAAGGAATTCTTGGCGCAACGCCTGGCGCCCCTTCAGGCCCACTCCAGGCCCCTGCGGGACTACCGGGCCGGTGACGACGGGCTCAAGATCTAGTTCGAGGACCTTCCCACTGAGGAGCTGAGCAGGGCTGTGGCGATGACCCTCGAGACCTGCACGAGGCTTCGGGTCCGCTGTACCGTCACGATGACCCAGCCGATCTGATCGTTGTGCTGCGTGTCTTCGATGAGCGGGGGCTCTTCCTGGCCGAAGGCTCCGGTACGGTGGAGGTATCGTCAGATGGCGCCTCCGGCGGGGAGGACTCGGAGAAGACCGTCGAAGACTGCAACGCGAGCGCGCCTCCCCCATCACATGCAAACCTTCTACGTGACCCACCCTGTTTTCACTTCACTTTTACTTTAGTTCAAAAATCTGAGTTTATTAAAAATAATCAAAAACCAATGCTATGAGTGCTATGGTTGTCATTGTATGCCTGTATGCTTGATTGTGTGATATCAAAAACCATATCTTCATAACCTAAATATTCTCAAAATCGTTTTTCTTATTTTTGACTATTTCAAAACCCTTCTTTGGGTTGCACTACAAGTCCTTGGCAGCAAGGGAGTGCTTTCACCCAAATATGGTGATCTGGTTTTAAAACTATTTTAGCTCACCAAAACCCTAAAATAATTATTTTATAAATAATTTCCTATTTTATTTGCATGTCCGTTTCTGAGGCGAGAAATGATATTCCTATATGGAAAAATACTTTTCTATCTTAGAAAAATCTGAGAAAAATTGGAGATACTCACATGACATATATTTTCCATACATAATATTTTCAACCCGTATTTATATTCAAAAAATTTAGTAAATCCTTGAAAACCTATTCTGTCAGTTTTGATCTTTTGAAATATTTCTAAAGGAGGAAGTGGCTAGTGGAGTGGATGTACAACCCAACCACCCAGGTTCAAGTCCCCACGGGCACGAATTCGGGTTCTTATTATTAAAAAAAACTCGCTGTGGGGGGTTTCCCTTACAGTTTTCCTTCAAAAATATATTTCTAAAGGAAATATCTCCAATAAAATCCCATAAAATTCCAGCAACCTTCCCAATCTATATTTAGTGGCCACACCAAGTTTCACCCCATTCCAAGGTGGTTTGGTTCACTAAATAATTCCAAAACCCTTTCTGTCCAGAACCAAGTTGAAACATCTCTAGATTGTGAAGTTTATCCAAATGGGTTGAAACTTTGCAGGAGTGTTCAACACCCCAAATGAGGAGTCTCTACCAAAAATGGGATTTGCAGGACGTCATCTCCCCACATTCCCTTTGGAAGGGACAAAACTGCCATTTGGGGGGTGATTTCAAGTTTGCATTGCCAAACTCATCCAATGAGGCTCAAATTTGGTGGAGTAACTTATTTTTGCACCCAAGCTAATCATGTTAACTCTCACCACCAGTGGTGAGGTGTTGCTATTCCAAACACCTGTCGAACACCTACTGCCATAATAGCAAAACAGCTCCTACCCCACTCCACACTTAAGTCTTCCCTCCAAACTCTTTCACGAAGTAGCCAGCACCACTCCCTAACTGCAGGAGAGTGGCCCCTCTTTGAATCCAAGCAGAAGGCCCCAAAATCCTCTTTCTAACTTCTGGTCTAGCACTGACATCTCTTCTTTCCTCTCCTCCCATGGGTAACAGTGAGCCCTTCGGCTCCCAAACGGCTAGGAATCTTCAAGCCAAAACCCAGGACAGCCCAGACAAGGCCAAAGCGCCCTAGAGCGTGCCAGCTTGCCATGGCATGCCAAAACTGCGCTCTGTGCACGCTGCAGGGCACACCGAAGCCAAGATGGCCAGCCCGGCCAGTTCGAGCCTCCCCCTGTTGCCATTTCGAGTCCCCGACCGTCTCTCTGCATCAGTGCAGCCCCAGGGGCCCTCCTCCCTCGCTATGTCAACCCGAGCGATGTGTGCTCGCACGCGCCAGATCCACCAGAAGACCGTGGCCACGCGTGCTCGCTCCTCCTTGCTTTCTCTCCCTCTCAGTGGGTCATGCGGGTCCTAAACCATGTCTGCATACCGTGGTTTCGACCCCGAAGGCTCACTGCCTCTCCTGCAAGCAGCGGTGAAACCAGCAGCGCCACCGGCTCAGTACACTATCGGGAGCCTATAAGAAGGGCCTCCCCTTGCTCCAACACCTCCAAGCCACCGCTCGAGAGCCTGAGTTCCACCCCTAGCCTCTCCATTTGAGCACAACAAGCTCGTGTGCTTGAGATCGACCGAGGCCCCGCCGCTTCGGAGCTCCGTCAATCTCGGGCTACGGGACAAGTCTGGTGCTCCTTTCACGTCCTACGATTTCCTAGAAATCTCAGGGAGCTTCCCCATCACCTCCCCGAGCTTATCCACGCCCGTAGCACCCAGTCCATCGACCTCTCGAAACTGCTCCGACGTAGCACCTAGTCGCGAGTGCAGAGGGCCTCTCCATCGACCTATCGACCACCAGCACGTAGGCGACGGTAGGCTGGTTCCATTTCTGCCCTTGGTTGGGCTCGAGGCTGTCGGTAGCATCACCGGAGAGCCTCCCCTCCTCTCTGTCCCGAGGAGAAAGACGACCCCGACAGGTGGGGCTCACCTGTCGGTGGCTCCTGTCTCCCCTTATCCATCCTCTCTACCACTGACTGCAGGGGCCTGCGCATCTGGTTTGAACCTGGCCGCGCGCGCGCCTGGGCTGGCTGGTTGGCTGGCAAGCTGGGCCGGCCCAAGCCTCGGGCCAAGCCAGGCCTGAGCCCCAACCCTTTTTTCTTTTTCTGTTAAATCTGTTTTTGATACATTTTTATAAAAATAATTATCCAACATGTTTTTATTATTCTTCCACCATAATTCTTCTAAAAATGAGTAGTATTTAACAGAGCCTTTTAACAATTTTTGAAATAACCTTTCTATTTTATAATAATTAAAAAGGCTATTTGCAATAGTTTTGCTTCTGTTAAAATACTTGTAAAAATAATCCTTTCACAAAAACTAGAGACAAATATTTTTAAAATAACAATATGGTTTTATCAGAATTAAGCAACATTTTTCAAGTGACATCGTGCTCTATTTGTGAGTGAGCTACTTATTGCTTTCTATTTATTACGACGATAGAAACCACGTTTGACGAAGGAGTTGGAGTTGAAGACCCCGAAGACCCCGGATACTTAGATGATCAAGGCAAGCAGCCCTTTGACCATGTTTGAACAAATGTTATATTGCATGCTAAGTAGAACAAATATTCCCGTTGCATGTGATCATAAATATTCGGTAAATCATCGATGTGATGTTACCGATGGCTCCTCCGGAGCACTTGGATTTTGAGCATGATCCGACCACCTATGAGGATCACGCTAATATCATGTTGAGCCGTAAAATTAAGCATAGTAGAAGGATGATCATGATGATGGTTAAAATCAAAGGTTTATGAAAACCCCGTCGGGTGCCACTAATGCCCGAGGGAGATGATGAGTTAGGTGGCCACTTTTGGAGAAGTGGTGCACTGGGTATTTTGGGGTGAGTGGTTTCGGAAATGGGATTAGATTTATGATGTGTCGACCGTCCCAACCATACATGTGCGACCATGTCACCCCTTTATGGGACGGGGCTTAGTTGATTACTCTGGTCAGAGCTAGCAAAGAGCCACATTACTAGTGGCGGGAGTGATGTGTGGTCACTCTCGTGATGGGGCCGTGCCAGGTAGGGCGACTATGGCGTCTTTACGTGTTCCGGGCACACCGTTGGTCCCTGAATGGATGATACTATCCAGAGTCGGTGCTCGTAAGACGTACATCATGTGGGATGGGTACCAATCGACTGGACCTCTTTGTCTAGTATCGTCAGGGGAAAGGCATTGATCGGGTACTTACCTCTGGTACATTATATACCGCGAGTCGTGGATGACACGGAAGCTTCCCGGATCACGTGGGTACAAGATACAACCTCTATAGAGTGTAAAACTATTCGAATACTCGCGTCCACGGTCAAGGACAGTTGGGTAATCCTGCTTAATCTACGTCTAGTCGTTTCCGCATAAACCAAGTGTGTGTGTGTGTGTATGTGTGTGTTCAAGGAGTTATAAGAAAGAGTTCATATGACCAAATTTGGTGACATGGCATATCGGGTGAACCCGGAGTGTTCAGCCCTTGACAGATATGTTGCTATCTGTAACCTATTCTTCTAAATACAATCTAGCTTAAGTTACGCATCCATGATAATGTTTGTTTATAGTTAGGTTGCTATCCACCAATATTGGGTGTTATTCCATCAATTGCGTTGTTCATATCATGAGTTGTTTGCGAGTACATTCAAAGTACTCATTGGCTTGCCACTTGTTATATTATTGACCGGACATGGAAGGACCGGAGTTTGGAGAAGAGTACATCTTCGGAGACGGTCCTGCGAACTAGGACGCTTCCGAGTCAAAATGCCTATTGGTATAGGCTGATCGCATGGGCACCCGATTATACCTAAGATTTCCGCTACTAGTTGTATCAGTGTGATTGGCCTTATAGGCCCTACCTAGTGAACTTGACCGTATCGGTCATGTGTTGTAATAATTCGGTACTTTGATGTAAGACTCTTAATATTCAACATCTGTGTGTTCGGTGAGCATTGGTCTCTGGGATCACTGAGCACGTTCATTCGGCGATCTCGACTCGTAAGTCGGGGTCCCCACACTGCGTGAGCTTGAAGATGATGATGCTACCGGTGAGGTCTTCGTGCTGATCTCCTCGCGCCCGACCAGGACCTCCAGGGGACCCGCGTCGGCCCCGCGCGCCACGCGGTCTACGTGCGTGCTCGCCCCCGAGAGGCACGAGGCTGGGCCGTCCTTGGCACGTCCCGCCTCTGTCGGCGGGGGATCTGAGGCGCCGGGCTCGCCCCCCTCCATGGGGGGCCCTGTCGCCCTGCCGTTGCCGGGGCGGAGAGGAGGAAGAGATGGCGCGATGTCGGAGAGTAAGTGAGTCGTCTTGGCACGTTGCACGCGCTCGTCGTCCGTGCATGGCTAATCCTCTTTTCGCCTGATGTCCACGGATGTTGTTTCTCCGAGGGCGAAGATGAAGAAGGCGGGCGTCAAGCCAAAGGCGACTCCTGACGCACCGTCGGCTCCGCCCAATGCGTCGCAGCCTGCCTATGAAGAAGGGGGGCTCGCGGGGCGACCTCTCTCGCATTGGTCGTCGAGTCCCCGAAGCGTCCTGAGGCGGTCGCAGTGGCACCGTTGCCTGAGGGGCAGGCTCTTGAGGCCCCTCTATGTACCGATGCACCAATGCTCGCAATCTCTGAGCAGCCTCTGGACCCCCGTGTCCTTCATGACGATGCTTCCGTGAAGGCACAGCCCGCGGCAGCAGTAGAGGCTCCTTAGGAGGAGATTCTGAAGACTTCGGTGTTCACCCAGGGCGTCCTGAGCAGCGCCTTCACGGCCCTGAGCAAGGTTGATGTAGGGATGTCGAAGGGCGAGGAGGACGCCAAGGCCGTCCACGCTGCGCACGAGGTGGCGCTGGAGGAAGCCGTGGTGGCAGCCAAACGCTGCAAAGAGGCGGAGGTTCGCCTGAATGCCTTTCAAGCGGAACAAGCCAAGCTAACCGAGCAGCTTCGTCTACGGGAGGAGGGACTCGCGGCCCGCGAGGCCAAGCTCGCCGCCCGGGAAAAGGAGCTGTCCCAGGAGGAAAATTACCTGAGAGAGAAGCAGGCGCGGTTGGACTAGGAGGAGAAGGAGATCGCTTCGAGGAAGACCCTTCTCGATGCCAGGGAGGAAGCCCTTGCCGCAGCCTAGAAGAAGAAGGCCGTGGAGCTGGTCGGTTTCCCGGATGTTGAGCTGAGGCTCCGCACCCTCTGTCGGGACAGGTTTTGCGAGCCTCTGGCCACCGCAGAGAGTAGCTTCTCCGTTCTCGCGTTGGAGCTCGATGTGGCGTTAGGGGACGCCGTCATCCAGGTGGACAAGATCTTGGACAACGAGTGTTGCGACCTCTTCTTTGAGGCCGCGAGAGGCATCTTCAGTTACATCCATATTCAAGAGCCAGGGTTTGACTTCGGATCTGTGATCATGCCGGTCCCCACTGAGGCCACCACAGTGCCGCAGAGGCGTCTTAGGGCCCCGTGGAGGCGTTGGTGATGAGGTCCGCCTGCGTCGTAGCTTCTTCATCTCCGGATGCCGCTGAAGCCGACGATGGGCAAGATGACGCCTCTGACACCAACGACAAGCCCCCTGAAGATGGAGCAGCCACCGGCGGCGGCTCCTCCTGATTTCTTCTCCCTATTTTTTTCCTGCAATGCACATCGTACCTTGTGGAGGCGTCAAACTTATTTGCCTTTTCAAGAATTCGTTGAGGCTTGTAATAACGGGCTGACTGCTTGAATGGTTTCTTGATACTCTGCGTCGGCAGGGCCTGCCCCACGCGTACCTCCGCCGCCAGTGAACCGACCGGAAACCAGGACGACCCAAAGGGGGGAGGGGCTACGAGCATAGTTAGGCCCTTGAGTCATGATGCTGAGGGGTCCCCCTTGACGTGCAAGTATCCCTCATGAGGGGAACGCAACGAGGATTTTCAAACTTCAGAACACCTTCCGCATTCTGCGTCGGGAGGGCCCACCCCGCGTGTACCTTCATCGCGATTGGACCGACCGGAAACCAGGACGACCCAAAGGGGGAAGCGGCTTCGGGCATAGTTCAGGCCCCTGAGTCGTGATGCTCAGGGGTCCCCCTTGACGTACGAGGACTCCAATGTCCCTCCTAAGAAAATGACAATTTGAGATTACGAACTCCTTCAGCACTCTGCGTCGGCAGGGCCCGCCACGCTCGTACCTCCATCGCGATTAAACCGACCGGAAACCAGGACGACCCAAGAGGTTCAGGCTCCTGAGTCGCGATGCTCAGGAGTCCCCCTTCACATACGAGTGAGTCCAGCATTCTCCCAAAGAGATTTTAAGTGGTTTGTTGAGTGCACTAGGCTCTGCGTTGGCAGGGCCCGCCCTGCGCGTACCTCCGCACCCGTTGAACCGACCGGAAACCAGGACGACCCAAGAGGGAAAGGTCTATGGGCGCAATTAGGCCCCTGGGTCGCGATCCTCAGGGGTCCCCCTTGACGTACAAGCGGATTCGTACCTCGAGTTGTCTGACCCCCGCGCTGGCCATGGGCGTGGGTGCATTGGGATGACTTCTTGGCCAACCGTGGGCATAGTCATTGGCGGACTATGTTGATTTTGTGGCCGGCTACGGGCGTAGTCATTGGCTGACTGAGTTGATTGCCTCTGCCTTCTACCCTGCGTGGAGGGTAGGGCTGCCACTAGGTGTGGGATGGACTCCCCACGTGTCCTCGCTGATCCCTGGGCACATACAGCCTCGACTCGTTATTACGTGAGAGTGTCACGGTGGGGGTGTATCTCGGAGGTCACGAGGACGCTTTGGCCTCGCGAGTGTCCCTACCCCCGAGTCATTGGTGGACTGATCTTCTCCCCAACGCGGAGCATAGGGCTGCCACTAGGCGTGGGATGGACCCCTTCGTGTCCTCGGGGGGACCTGGGCGCATACAGCCTCGGCTCATTATTACGTGAGAGTGTCACGGTGGGGGTGTATCTGGGAGGTTGCGAGGATGCTTTGGGCTCGCGAGTGTCCCTACCCCCGAGGCATTGGGGCCCTATTTCTTTGGGTCATTGGTAAACTATGCTGACTTCATCTTCTTCGGGATTGAGACAAGGTGCTTGCTGCATCAGTTGGCCTGCAAGGATAAGCATCGACCGGAGCCCCCAAGCGGGGGTCGAGAGCCCAAAGACGCAAGCAAGGTAGAATGTTAATTAGGGTTCAAAGTGGGTGCGACAGAAACAACTTAAATGAAAGTGGAGGCTGTGGAATGCCCTCAACTCCTGGAGGCCAAGCGGCCCTGTGGGCACCCTCAGACAAAGTGAGCCAAAAAGTTACCTCGTGACAGCCTAGCAAAAGTCACCTGATGGTAATGTCGCTTAAGTGCCGAGGGCGCCTCCTCCGCCCGATCTCGTGCCTCCACGATCGTGACCCTCACAGGTCCATCATCCCCCGAGGCTCGGGGCCTTCGCTTGGCCCGA
This sequence comes from Hordeum vulgare subsp. vulgare, assembly GCF_904849725.1. Lineage (NCBI taxonomy): Eukaryota > Viridiplantae > Streptophyta > Magnoliopsida > Poales > Poaceae > Hordeum > Hordeum vulgare. Next base: position 225,408,050 of record NC_058522.1, read on the forward strand.
GTATCTCCTCCTCTTCCTCCCCACGCCCCAGCAGGGAAGGCATGGGCATGACCTGAAGGGCATGAGGGTGCCGACGCCTGGGCACACCCACGGATGGTTAGCTCATACAAGCCAAAAGGGGCCTTGAGCCATGATTGTGTCGATTGCGAGAGCGTTGAAGCATAGGCGCTACCGATCGACCGTGCCAATGATGGTGACTGCGATTGGTGATGCAGGGCAGTCCCCGCCTCGCACAGCCTGGGCCTCTCGAAATTCTTGGATTGCTCTGATGACGGACTCACGCGCGCCAGAGTACGCCCTCGGGTTGTGCTCGAGCGCCACCCTCGCCTCACCGGTCAGGTCGGGGACCTCCCCGGTGGGAGCCCCTAGCCCTGACCCAACGGGGCACCGAGCGCGCCTTCCTATGCGATGGGAGGCATGACCCCGTCCCCGGGCACGGACCCGAAGCCCCGGGGCGCTCCGTGGGGAGTAGCCGTTTCTTCTTGCATGGGGTGGCTCATCTTCTTCGTCGTTTGAGTGTTCCGTCGCCGCTGTGCGGTAGGCGCGCTCAAGTGTACAAACATCATCCTTCTCGTCGTAGGCGATGGTGATGACGCCACTACTCCCTGGCATCTTGAGGATGTTGTAGCCATGGTGGGTTACTGCCATGAATTTGGCGAGAGATGGGTGCCCCAGGATCGCGTTTTACGGCAGGTGGATGTGCGTGATGTCGAAGACGATGATCTCAATGTGGTAGTTCTTGCGCTCGCCGAAGGTGACTGGCAGATGCACCTGCCCAATGGGCACGGTGCCCCCCTCCGTAAGTCCTAAGAAGGGCTTGGTCGACATGAGTTATTCGTACGATAGCTGGAGTTTCTCGAAGGTGACGACTGAAAGGAAGTTGAGCCCCGCTCCGTTGTTGATAAGGGTCTTGGTGACGAGGATGTTGCTGATGGTCGGGGTGCACATCATGGGGATCTTGCCGGCCATGAACGAGCACCTGAGTTGATCACTTGGGTCGAAGGTGATAGTGGTCTGGGACCAGTTGTGGGGGCGGATCACTTCAGGCTTCCTGTGCAAATTGCTTGAAGGAGCGGTTGGAGGCCGGGGTGTGGGTGCCGCCCAGGAAGGAGGCCACCGCCCTGACCTCCTGGAAGCCCCAAGCCCGATCATCCGGCCTATCTTCATCCCTCCTTCTGGGTGGTAGAGGCAGCGGGGGCAGCCCAGCCTCATGAGGGCGAGCCTCACGAGGCAGACCGCATCGTTGCCCCTCATGAGGATTCTCGCACCAACGATCCTCCTCAGCCTGGCCACGCCAGCGGTCCTCCTTAGGCTGGCTGCACCAACGGTCTTCATGAGGCTGTTCACGCCACCTTGACGCGGCTCCCGGTGAACCCAGCGGCCTCCGCTGCAACCACCGCCATGCGCTTGGCCTATGTCTCCCCGTCCGGGGCGTCTGCTGAAGTGCTCGACACGGGCCAGTTGGAGCTCTTGGCACTCGGAGATATCATGGCCGCTGGTGCCATAGAAGATGCACATTGTCCCCCTCCTAACGGACGCTCTCCTCCTCGGCCGTACTTCATCTCAGGCTCGGCTACGAGCACCGCAGGAGCCTTGCGCTTCGTCTCCTTGGCCTTGGCCTTCTTCTCTTCTCGTTCCATCGCCTGAGGCCCGAGGAGTGACATGCGACCTTATTCACCCCAGGCGCACTCGTTTGCCAGGTTGAATATCTCCAGTGCAGTGCTCATTTCATCACTCATGGCGAGCTCCTCCTTCTTCTTGAGGTCGGTGACTCCGTCAGAGAAGGCCGAGATGACGGCCTTGTCCGACACCTTGAGGATCTTGAGGCGCATGACCGTGAAGCGTTGTATGAACTTGTGCAGGGTGTCCCCCTCCTGCTGCTTGATGCGCCACATGTCGTTGATGACCCACAAGTGTAGGGGATCTATCGTAGACTTTTCGATAAGTAAGAGTGTTGAACCCAACGAGGAGCAGAAGGTATCGACAAGTGATCTTGGGCAAGGAATAACTGCAAGTACTGAAAGGTAACTTTTTATGGGTTTTCTAGTACAAGAAACAAGGAAATAAATGTCAGTAAAGTAAATGGTGCCGAGGTGCAGCAAGTGGCCCAATCCTTTTGAACACAAAGGATAAGCCGAGGGACTAAACTTATCAAGACTAAGGCGTTCTTGAGGACACACGGGAAAGATAGTCAAGTGCTTTCGTCATATTCCGTCTAGTACTATGTCTTGTATTGATAAATGTTATGTGGGTGGATCTTAACCAGTGCACCGTCTAGGCTAAGACAAGTACACTCTTATGATTAATACCTCTTGCAAGCATCTGATACGTCCCAAACGTATCTATAATTTCTGCTTATTACATGATCTTTTGGGTGACATTGTTATATGTTTGGCTACACTTTTATATCATTTTACACATATTTGGACTAACCTACTAACTCAGTGCACCCAGTGCGAGTTTCTGTGTGCTGATGTCTTTTTTGCAGGGCCTTTTACCCAATTTTCCGAAGCCCAAAAAAATCCAGAAAAATATATAGAACATCAGTAAAACAGAAGCTTCTGGATCACCAACGGAGGGCCAGAGGGGGGCCAGGGGCCTCCCAGGTGGCCTGCTGGCATGGCCAGGCGCTAGGCCACGCCAGGAGGTCGCTTGGGTGGGCCCCACCTCCTCCTGTGCCCTCCTTTGGCCTATATTCAGTGTTCCGTGAGGAAACCCTCATAGACTTTCTGGAATCGCGAATTTCTCCATCGTTCCACCGCCGCAGCGCTTACGAGATCGGGAGCGTCACGAGACCTCTTCCCGGCACCCTGCTGGAGGGAGGATTGACCTTTGGAGCTTCTCCACCACCATGGATACTTCCCGGACGTGACGTGAGTAGTTTCCCTTGGACTATGAGTCCATGACCGTTAGCTATGTGATATCTTCTCTCCAATCTTGTGCTTCAATGGTTAGTCCTTGTGAGCTGCCCTACATGATCAAGGCATCTATGTAATTCTCTTGCTATTGCTATGCTCGATTTATTGGGATCTGATGGGTTATGAGATTATGTTCAGATTGTTATGAGTTATATATTTGATTATCCTTTTATATTATGTTCCTTAGTGATTCTTGCATGTTCTCCGTTGCTTTTTATTGCTTTGGCCAAGTAGTAGATCGTAACTCCAAGAGGGAGCGTTATGCATGATTGTTGGTTCGGGCCCCTCGATGTCTTGCTCGAGTGACAAAAACATGAGGCTAGGGGATGTGCTTGTTGCCACCAGGGAAAAAACAACGATGCTTGTGACCAAGGTTGCAAGTATTTTTTACCCTACGCATAGTTCGTTAATGCAGTTGTCCGTCGCTTTGAGTTTACACTTTGAGTGGGGCTCGGAACTTAATACCGGAGAGATGTTCTAGTTAAATATCTCAAGGTGGATGATTAGTAAGTAGATGCTGATGAATAAGCGGTCTACTTGTCTCGCCGTATTTCCCATTACTATTGAATCTCTAACTATTAGGGAGCACAATTAGCATTGTTGTGCGATCATAATTCTGTCAATTGCCCAACTGTGATTTGTTTACCCTAGCATAGTTGTCTATCGTCTTTCGGGAGAGAGACATCACTAGTGAACCTCATGTGACTTCGGTCCATATCACCATCATTGCCTACACCTCCATCATTTACCGCTTTCATTTACTTTTCCGTTGCAATCACTATTACCTTCTCGCTTGTGGTTTGATCCTTTGCAAACTACAAGCCGGAGAGATTGACAACCTCTCTGTACTCGTTGGGAGCAAAGTTATTTGTTGTGTGTGTGCAGGTCCATGTCTTCTGCTAGCGCGAGTGTGGAAGACACCTACTTGTTGAGCCTAGGAGTCCTCCTGATTCGATAAACCTTAAAGTCTCTGTGTGATGGAAATTTGCTGCTGAATACTGTTCGAAAGATGCCCTAGAGGCAATAATAAAATGGTTATTATCATATTTCCGTGTTCATGATAATCGTCTATTGTTCATGCTATAATTGTATTAACGGGAAACAGTAATACATGTGTGAATAAATAGATCACAATGTGTCCCTAGGAAGACTCTAGTTGGCTAGCTCGTTGATCAATAGATGATCATGGTTTCCTGATCATGGACACTGGATATCATTGATAACGGGATCACATCATTAGGAGAATGATGTGATGGACAAGACCCAATCCTAAGCATAGCACTAGATCATGTTGTTCGTATGCTAAAGCTTTTCTAATGTCAAGTGTCTTCTCCTTCGATCCTAAACTCTGAATCGCCGCGATCATGGTTTCCTGATCATGGACACTGGATGTCATTAATAACGGGATCACATCATTAGGAGAATGATGTGATGGACAAGACCCAATCCTAAACTCTGAATCGTCGCGAGTACGACTCCATCAACCGCCTTCTAGCAATGCTTCCGCTTAGTGATCTTCAAAGGTATGTAGATCCGCCCACCCCTCTCTCGTTGTGGGTCTCTCCATAGGAAGATCTTCATATGGCATAGGAATTTTTTTGATTTTTTTCTACGTTTCCCAACAGTGGCATCCGAGTGAGGTTTTCTATGCGTAGATTCTATGAACGAGTAGAACACAAAAGGTTGTAGGCGCTGATTTTGTCAATTGCTTGCCACTACTAGTCTAATTCTTTTCCGGCGGTATTCTGGGATGAAGCGGCCTGGACCGACCTTACACGTACACTTACGTGAGACAGGTTCCACCGACTAACATGCACTAGGTGCATAAGGTGGCTAGCGAGTGTCTGTCTCTCCCACTCTAGTCGGATTGGATTTGATGAAAAGGGTCCTTATGAAGGGTAAATAGCTTTGGCATATCATCGTTGTGGTTAGAAACCCAAATCAGCCCGTAAAACTTGTAACAACAATTAGAGGACGTCTAACTTGGTTTTGCAGGGTTTGACATGTGATGTGATATGGCCAAAAGTTTTGACGTTACACGTGTGGTGTATGAGATGATCCTGTTCCTGTAATAGGGATTCACGACTTGCATGTCGAGGAGTATGAAAACCAGCAGGAGCCATAGGAGTTGTCTTAATTTATTGTATGAGATGCAACGCCATGTGTTTACTACTTTTACTTCATTGCTAACGGTTAGTTGTAGTAGTTGTAGTAGTAGTAGTAGTAGTAGTAGTAGTAGTAGTTGGCATGACAACTTCACGGAGACACGACGATGGAGATCATGATGATGGAGATCATGGTGTCACGCTGGTGACAATGGTGATCATGCGATGCTTGAAGATGGAGATCGAAGGAGCAAAGATGATAATGGCCATATCATGTCACTATATGATTGCATGTGATGTTTGCTGTCTCTTGAGCTTATGTTGGTTTTTCCCTTGAAGGGGAAAGGGTGATGCAGCACAGGAGCAGTAAGTATTTCCCTTAGTTTGACAACCAAGGTTTCAATCCAGTAGGAGAATCGCGCCAAGTCCAGAGTACCTGCGCAAACACAAACAAGCTTGCACACAATGCTATAAAGGGGTTGTCAATCCCTTCAAGATTGATTGCAAAGTGAGATCTGAAGGCGGAAAGTGCAACGAAGTAAAAGTGTAAATCTGAAAATATGATGTAATGTAGACCCGGGGGCCATAGTGTTCACTAGAGGCTTCTCTCAAAATAGCAAATAATACGGTGGGTGAACAAATTACTATCGAGCAATTGATAAAACCACGCAAAGTCATGACGATATCTAAGGCAATGATCATACATATAGGAATCACGTCCGAGACAAGTAGACCGATACTATATGCATCTACTACTATTAGTCCACACATCGTCCGCTATCCAGCATGCATCTAGTGTATTGAGTTCATGACGAATAGAGTAACGCCTTAAGCAAGATGAGATGATGTAGAGGGATAAACTCTAACCCATGATGAAAACCCCATCTTTTTACCCTTGATGGCAACAACACGATGCGTGCCTCGCTGCCCCTTCTGTTACTGGGAGAGGTCACCGCACGGTATGAACCCAAAACCAAGCACTTCTCCCATTGCAAGAATAATAGATCAAGGTGGCCAAACAAAACCCACAACTCGGAAAGAATTACAAGGATATGAAATCATGCATAAGAGAGATCAGAAGAAACTCAAATAAGATTCATAGATAATCTGATCATAAATCCACAATTCATCGGATCTCGACAAACACACCGCATAATAAGATTACATCGGATAGATCTCCATGAAGATCATGGAGAACTATGTATTGAAGATCCAACAGAGAGAAGAAGCGATCTAGTTACTAGCTATGGACCCGTATGTCTATGGTGAACTACTCACACATCATTGGAGAGGTCATGGTGTTGATGAAGAAGCCCTCCGTGTCTGAATCCCCCTCCGGCAGGGCACCAGAACGTGCCCCAGATGGGATCTTGAGGAGACAGAAGCTTGCGGCGGCGGAAAAGTACTTTCGATGATCTGCTGATTTTTATGGAATTTTAGGGAATATATAGGCACAAAACCTAGGGAAAAGGAGCCTCAAGGAGCCCACAAGCCAGAGGTCCGCGCCCCCCTGGCCGCACCATGAGGGCTTGTGGGGTCCCTTGTGGCCCCCTGCCATGATTCCCTCGCTTCCCGATCTTTTTCTGTTCCGGAAAAAATCTTTTTGGCAGTTTCATTCCGTTTGGAGTCCGTTCAAAATCCTCCTCTCAAAGGGTTCAAAAACATGGAAAAAACAGGAACTGGCTCTTGGCACTGAGTTAATAAGTTAATGCCAAAAAATATATAAAAGGCATGCAAAACATACAAAGTTAGACAAGATAATAGCATGAAACCATCAAAAATATAGATACGTTGGAGACGTATCAATCATCCCCCCAAGCTTAACTCCTGCTCGTCCTCGAGTAGGGAAGTGATAAAGAATGAATTTTTGATGTGGAATGCTACCTAGCATAGTTTTCCTTTGCAACTTCTTTCACGTGACATGAATGTTCAGATCCGTAAGATTCGAAACAATAGTTTGCTATTGACATGAAAACAATAATGCTTCAAGCAAACTAGCAAAGTAATCATGAACTTTAAAAATACAAGGCCAAGGAAAGTCAGCCCTACAAAATCATATAGTCTGACTATGCTCCATCATCCTCACACAACTAATGTAAATCATGCACAACCCCGGTATTGGCCAAGTAATTTCTTTCGCACTCCTATCACGCAATACATGAGCGCGAGCCGTGGATATAGCACTATAGGTGGAATAGAGTGTGGTGGTGGTTGTGAGACAAAAAGGAGGAGATGGTCACATTGACTCGGCGTATCAAAGGGCTATGGAGATGCCCATCAATAGATATCAATGTGATTGAGTAGGGATTGCCATACAAGAGATGCACTAGAGCTATAAGTATGTGAAATCTCAAAAGGAGAACTAGTGGGTGTGCATCCAACTTGCTTGCTCACGAAGACCTAGGGCAATTTTGAGGAAGCCATCATTGGACTATACAAGCCAAGTTATATAATGAAGATTCCCACTAGCGTATGGTAGTGACAAAGCAAGAAGCTCTCAATCATGAAGAACATGGTGCTATTATGAAGCACAAGTGTGGAAAAAGATTGTAGCATTGTCCCTTCTCTCTTTTTCTCTTTTTTTTATTTGGGCACATGGGCCTCTTTTTTCTCTTTTCTTTTTTTATTTGGGCTCTTTGGCCTTTTTTTATTTCCTCACATGGGACAATGCTCTGATAATGATGATCATCACACTTTTATTTACTCAGAGCTCAAAGCTTAGAACGATTATGACTCTATAGGAAATGCCTCCGGCAGTGTACCAGGATGTGCAACGATCTAGCTTGGTGTATGACGTTGAAACATCTCGCTAGCTATCTTACGATCATTTAGTGGCAATATGAGAGTGATGGCACAAGTCATGAGACGGAACGGTGGGAGTTGCATGGCATATATCTTGGAATGGCCTTGAAAATGCCATAGTACGTAGGTATGGTGGCTGTTTTGAGGAAGCCATAGGGTAGGTTTGTGTAACGGCAAGAATTGTGCGGCACTAGAGAGGCTAGCAATGGTGGAAGGTGAAAGTGCATCTATACCATGGACTCCCATTAGTCATGAAGAACTCACATACTTGTTGCGGAAGTTTTTATTTGTAATCAAAACAAAGTGCTAAATGCATACTCCTAGGGGAAGGGTTGGTAGGTGTTAACCATCGCGTGATCCCGACCTCAACAAAAAGGATGACAATCAATAGATAAATTATGCTCCGACTTCCTAACATAGCGGTTCACCAGACGTGCATGCTACGGGAATCACTAACTTCAACACAAGTATTTCTATATTCACAATACCCTACTAACATAACTCTTAGTATTACCAAATCCACGTCTCAAAACTAATTGAGAGGAATCAAAACTTCTCTTTCTACTCAATGCACATGAAGATAGAGGTTTTTGTGTACTCTTTGGGTACCTATCACCTTTGGAACTACTTTCATAGCATAATACAACTACCAAGTCACGCGCTGCCGTGCTCTAAAAGATCTAAGTGAAGCACATAGAGCAAAATTATCTAGCTCAAAAGATATAAGTGAAGCACAATGAGCATTCTAGCAAAATCACGATGAGTGCATGTCTCTCTCAAAAGTTCTGCAGAAAGGATGATTGTGACACAACAAAAAGAAAAGACTCCTACGATACAAGACGCTCCAAGCAAAACACATATCATGTGGTGAATAAAAATATAGCTCCAAGGAATGTTACCGATGGATTGGAGACGAAAGAGGGGATGCCTTCCCGGGGCATCCCCAGGCTTAGGCTTTTTGTTATCCTTTAATTTGGCTTGGGATGCCTTGGGCATCCCCAAGCTTGAGCTCTTTCGACTCCTTATCTCTTTGTCAATGAGAACATCACCCAAAACTTGAAAACTTCACAGCACAAAAATTAAACAGAAACTCGTGATATCATTAGCACAAGAAAACAAACTACCACCTCTTTAGGTACTGTAGCAATCTTGATTTCTATTTATATTGGTGTTGGGCTACTGTATTCTCACTTCTCCATGGCTAGTACCCCCCGATACTAACCATAGTTTCATCAAAACAAGCAACCAACTCAACAAAAACAGAATCTTTCAAAAACAGACCAGTCCGTAGCACTCTGTATACTTCGTATACTTCTGGTACCTCAAAATTTCTTAAAACTTACGACTGCGTGGGAAAAAGGCATATCAACCAGCAGCAAAAAGAATCAACTCAAAATCTCTTTCTGAATAAAAATGAAAAATCATCTCATGAGCAAAAAGTTTCTGTCTTTTTCCAGCAGGATCAAACAACCATCACCAAGACTAGTCATAAAGGTTTTGCTTGGCTCAAACGCAAAAAGAAACACAACAAAACACAATCACAACATAATTATGATGGTGTGGACGCAACAAAACAGAAAGAAAAAAGATAAATTCATTGGGTTGCCTCCCAAAAAGCGCTATTGTTTAACGCCCTTAGCTAGGCATTGATAATTCAATGATGCTCACACAAAAGACAAGAATTGAAGCACAACGAGAGCATCATAAAGCATGTGAAAATCACATATAATTCTAACATACTTCCTATGCATAGGCATTTTATAGGAAAACAGATTGCCAAGACAACCAGTAGTTACCATATGCAAGGAAGAAGAAAGAGACAATAGTAGTCTCAACATAACAAGAGGTGATTTAGTGATATGAAAGTTTCTACCACCATATTTTCCTCTCTCATAATAATTACATGTGGGGTCATATTCTAATTCAACAATGTAACTATCACATGGGATATTCTTTTCATGATCCACATGCATGCAAAGTTGACGCTCTTCAAAAATAGTGGGATTATCATCAACTAAAGTCATGACTTCTCCAAACCCACTTTCAATAATATTGCAAATATCATATTCATCATGAGGCTTAAACAAATTTTCATGATCATAAGAAAAATCATCGCCCCACTCATGATCATTGCAACAAGTAGTGGACATAGAAAAACTAGCATCCCCAAGCTTAGGGTTTTGCATATTTTTAGCATGATTGTCACTAATAGAATTTATAGTGAAACCATTGCAATCATGCTTTTCATCCAAGGAGCCCTCGTGAATCACTTCATAAATTTCTTCCTCACAATTTTGAGATTCATGCATATCAAGAAAAACTCCATAAAGATAGTCAAGTGCACTAAACTCACCAGCAATTCGATCAACATAATTGGATCTCTTGAAGAGATTAGCAAGTGGATGAGGATCCATATCACTAGATTTTCAGCAAGCGAAGATGCAAGCATATTGAAGGCCCATGGCACACAAGAGAACAGAAAGCAAGAGAGAGAGAAAAGGGCGAACGAAAAAGGCAAACCAAAAAAAGGCAAATATTTTTGTAAATTTTTGTTTTTCAGAAGTGGGGGAGAGGAAAACGAGAGGCAACAAAAGTAAGTGCAAGAGATGAGTTTGTGACACTTACATGGATGAGTTCTTGACTTGATCCTCCCCGGCAACGGCGCGAGAAATTGGCACGTTGATGGGAGACTATTCTTGACTTGATCCTCCCTGGGAACGGCGCCAGAAATTCTTCTGCTACGGCAACAAAAGTCCTTCCCCGGCAACGCCAGGAATTCTTCTTGCTACTTCTCTTGTTTGCGTTGGTTTTTCCCTTGAAGAGGAAAGGATGATGCAGCAAAGGAGCAGTAAGTATTTCCCTCAGTTTAAGAACCAAGGTATCAATCCAGTAGGAGAATCGCGCCAAGTCCACAGTATCTGCACAAACACAAAAGAGCTTGCACCCAACGCAATAAAGGGGTTGTCAATCCCCTCAAGATTGATTGCAAAGTGAGATCTGAAGGAGGAAAGTGCAATGAAGTAAAAAGAGTAAGGCTGAAAATATGGTGTGGAGTAGACCCGGGGGCCATAGTGTTCACTACAGGCTTCTCTCAAAGTCGCAAATATCACGGTGGGTAAACAAATTGCTGTCGAGCAATTGATAGAACCACGCAAAGTCATGAAGATATCTAAGGCAATGATCATACATATAGGCATCACGTCGGAGACAAGTAGACCGATACTTTCTGCATCTACTACTATTACTCCACACATCGACCGCTATCCAGCATGCATATAGTGTATTGAGTTCATGACGAACAGAGTAACGCCTTAAGAAAGATGACATGATGTAGAGGGATAAACTCAAACCAATTATGAAAACCACATCTTTTTACCCTTGATGGAAACAACATGATGCATGCCTCGCCGCCCCTTCTGTCACTGGGACAGGTCACCGCACGGTATGAACCCAAAACCAAGCACTTCTCCCATTGCAAGAATCATAGATCAAGTTGGCCAAACAAAACCCACAACCCGAAGAGAATTACAAGGATATGAAATCATGCATATAAGAGTCATAGATAATTTGATCATAAATCCACAATTCATCGGATCTCGACAAACACATCGCAAAAGAAGATTACATCGGATAGATCTCCATGAAGATCATGGAGAACTTTGTATTGAAGAGCCAAGAGAGAGAAGAAGCCCTCTAGCTACTAGCTATGGACCCGAAGGTCTATGGTGAACTACTCACGCATCATCGGAGAGGTCATGGTGTTGATGAAGAAGCCCTCTGTATCTGAATCCCCCCTCCGGCAGGGCACCAGAACATGCCCCGGATGGGATCTTGCGGAGAGAGAAGCTTGCGGCGGTGGAAAAGTATTTTCGTGGATCTCACGCGCAGTTTTGGATTTTTCCTGAATTTATAGGCGGAAGAGGTAGGGAAGACGAGGCACAGGGGGGCCACAAGCCTGCTAGGCGCGGGCCCCCTGGCCGTGCCTAGGGGTCTTGTGGGGTCCCGTCGTGGCCCCTGCCTTGGTTCTCAAGTCTCGTGTGTATCTTCTATTTCGGAAAAATCTTTTTGGAAGTTTTATTCCGTTTGGACACCATTTAAAATCCTTCTCTGAAAAGGGTCAAAAATACAGAAAAAACAGGAACTGGCACTTGGCACCGAGTTAATAAGTTAGTCCCAAAAAAGATATAAAAGGCATACAAAACATCCAAAGTTTGACAAGATAATAGCATGGAATCATAAAAAATTATAGATATGTTGGAGACGTATCAATGTTTATCATGTTTTTCATCTTATTTCTTAGAACGACGGTAGCATAATAAGACAATCCCTCATAAACTTTCGAGAACGTATTCCCCTAAGTGTGCACCGTTGCAAAGGATCGTTGTCTCGAAGCACCACGTGATGATCAGGTGTGGTAGATTCTAACATTCGCATACAACGGGTGTAAGCCAGATTTACACACGCAAAACACTTAGGTTGACTCGGCGAGCTTAGCATGTACAAACATGACCTCGAATACGAGAGACCGAAAGGTCGAACATGAGTCGTATGGTTGAATACGTTCAGCATGAAGTTTCTCACCATGACAACTAGTCCGTCTCACGTGATGATTGGACACGGGTTAGTCGACATAGATCATGTATCACTTAGATGACTAGAGGGATGTCGATTTAAGTGGGAGTTCATACTTAATTTGATTAAATGAATTTAATTATCATGAACTTATTCTACAAGTTGTATTTAGAAATATTGTAGATCCAATGGCCAACGCACCTGTCAACCTCAATTTCAACGCGTTCCTAGAGAAAAACAAGCTGAAAGATGATGGTAGCAACTATGCTGACTGGGTCCTCAACTTGAAGCTCATCCTCATTGCATCCAGAAAGGCTTATGTCCTTGATGCGCCGCTAGGTGACCCCCTGTTTCCGTGGCACCCCAAGATGTTCAGAATGTCTGGCAAGCGCGGAGTGATGACTACTCTGTGGTTAGGTGTGGCATGTTATACAATTTAGAACCGGGGCTCCAAAGGCGTTTTGAGCAACACGAACCATATGAGATGTTCCAGGAGCTGAAGCAAGTTTTTCAAGCTAATGCCCGGGTCAAGAGATATGAAGTCTCCGACAAGTTCTTTAGCTGCAAGATGGAGGAGAACAATTCCGTTAGTGAGCACATTTTCAGAATGTCTGGGTTGCACCGTCGTCTGACTCAGCTTGGAGTCGAACTTCCGGATGACGCTGTAATTGATAGAATCCTCCAGTCTCTCCCACCAAGCTACAAGGGTTTTGTGCTGACCTACAACATGCAAGGGATGGAGAAGACCATTCCCGAGTTGTACTCGATGCTGAAATCTGTAGAAGTAGAAGTCAAGAAAAAGCATCAAGTGTTGATGGTCAACAAGACCACCAGTTTCAAGAAGGGCAAGGGTAAGAAGAACTACAAGAAAGACGGCAAAGTCGTTGCTGTACCCGGTAAGCCAGATGCCGGCAAAGTCGTGCTTCAATTGCAAGGGAAAAGGTCACTCGAAGCGGAACTACCCAAGTACTTAGCGGACAAGAAGGCCGACAACGTTAAAGGTACATATGATATACATGTTATTGATGTGTACCTTACCAACGCTCGTAGTAGCTCCTGGGTATTTGATACCGGTGTTGTTGCTCACATTTGCAACTCAAAGCAGGAATTGCGGAATAAGCAGAGGCTGGGCAAGGACGAGGTGACGATGCGCGTCGGGAATGGCTCCAAGGTCGATGTGATCGCCGTCGGCACAATGCCTCTACATCTACCATTGGGATTAGTTTTAAACCTTAATAATTGTTATTTATTACCAGCTTTGAGCATGCACATTGTATCAGGGTCTTGTTTAATGTAAGACGGCTACTCATTTCAGTCAGAGAATAATGGTTGTTCTATTTATATGAGTGATATGTTTTATGGTCATGCTCTGCTGGTGAACGGTTTGTTCTTGATAAATCTTGATCGTGATGTTACACATATTCATAGTATGAATACCAAAAGATGTAAAGTTGATAATGATAGTCCCACATACTTGTGGCACTGCCGCCTTGGTCATATCGGTGTTAAGCGCATGAAAAAGCTCCATACTAATGGACTGTTAGAGTCTCTTGACTTTGAATCATTTGACACATGCGAGTCGTGCCTCATGGGCAAGATGACTAAGACTCCATTCTCAGGAATAATGGACAGAGCAACCGACTTATTGGAAATAATACATAATGATGTGTGTGGTCCAATGAACATTGAAGCTCGCGGTGGCTATCGTTATGTTCTCACTCTCACCGATGATTTGAGTAGGTATGGGTATATCTACTTGATGAAGCACAAATCAGAAATGTTTGAAAAGTTCAAGGAATTTTAGAGTGAGGTTGCGAATCAACGTGACAGAAAAAGTGTCTACGATCTAATCATGGATGAGAATATTTGAATCACGAGTTTGGCACACACCTAAGGAAATGTGGAATTGTTTCACAACTGACGTCGCCTGGCACACCGCAACGTAACGAAGTGTCTGAACGTCATAATCGCACTTTATTAGATATTGTACGGTCTATGATGTCTCTTACCGACTTACCGCTATCATTTTGGGGATACGCATTAGAAACTGCAGCATTCACTTTAAATAGGGCACTGTATAAATCCGTTGAGACGACAACGTATGAACTATGGTTTGGCAAGAAACCTAAGCTGTCGTTTCTAAAAGTTTGGGGCCGCGATGCTTATGTGAAGAAACATCAACCAGAAAATCTCGAACCCAAAGCGTAGAAATGCGAATTCGTAGGATACCCTAAGGAAACTATTGGGTATACCTTCTATCTTAGATCCGAAGGCGAAACCATTGTTGCCAAGAACGGATCCTTTCTAGAGAAAGAGTTTCTCTCGAGAGAAGTAAGTGGGAGGAAAGTAGAACTTGATGAGGTAATTGTACCCCCTCTGGAATCGGAGAGTAGCGCAGCGCGGGAAATTGTTCGTGTGGCGCCTACGCCAACTGAAGTGGAAGTTAATGATGATGACCATGAAGATTTGGATCAAGTTGCTACTGAACCGCTAAAGTCCACAAGGGTATGTTCCGCACCAGCGTGGTACAGAAACCCCATGATGGAAATCATGTTGCTAGACAACGGTGAACCTTCGAACTATAAAGAAGCAATGGCGGGCCCGGATTCCAACAAATGGCTTGAAGCCATGAAATCCGAGATAGGATCCATGTATAATAGCAAAGTATGGACTTTGGTGGACTTTCCCGATGATCGGGGAGCCATTGAAAATAAATGGATCTTTAAGAAGAAGACTGACGCAAATGGTAATGTGACCGTTTATAAAGCTTGACTTGTCGCAAAGGCTTTTCGACAAATTCAAGGAGTTGACTACGATGAGACTTTCTCTCCCGTAGCGAAGCTGAAGTCAGTCCGAATCTTGTTAGCAATTGCCGCTTTTCATGATTATGAAATTTGGCAAATGGACGTCAAAACAACGTTCCTTAACAGGTATCTTAAGGAGGAGTTGTATATGATGCAACCAGAAGGTTTTGTCGATCCTAAGAGTTCTAACAAGGTATGCAAGCTCCGGCGCTCCATCTATGGGCTGGTGCAAGCATCTCGGAGTTGGAACATTCACTTTAATGAGGTGATTAAAGCGTTTTCGTTCATACAGGTTTATGGTGAAGCCTGTCTGTATAAGAAAGTGAGTGGGAGCTCTGTAGCTTTTCTCATACTATATGTATATGACATGTTATTGATGGGGAATAATATAGATTTATTGGAGAGCATAAAGGCCTACTTGAACAAGAGTTTTTCAATGAAGGACCTTGGAGAAGCTGCATACATATTAGGCATCAAGATCTATAGAGATAGATTGAGACGCCTCATAGGTCTTTCGCAAAGTACATACCTTGACAAGATATTGAAGAGGTTCAATATGGAAAACTCAAAGAAGGGGTTCTTGCCAGTTTTACAAGGTATGCGATTGAGTAAGACTCAGTCACCGACCACAACAACAGATAGAGAGAAGATGAGTACTGTCCCCTACACTTCACCCGTGGGCTCTCTAATGTATGCCATGCTGTGTACCAGACCTGATATAAACCTTGCCATGCTGTGTACCAGACCTGATATAAACCTTGCCATATGAGGTACCAAAGTGATCCCGCCATGGAACACTGGACAACGGTTAAGAATATCCTTAAGTACTTGAAAAGTACTAAGGAGATGTTTCTCGTTTATGGAGGTGACGAAGAGCTCGTCGTAAAGGGTTACGCGGATGCTAGCTTCGACACAGATCCGGATGACTCTAAGTCACAAACCGGATACATGTATGTTTTGAATGGCGGGGCAGTGAGCTGGTGCAGCAGCAAGCATGACGTCATGGCAGCATCTACATGTGAAGCGGAGTACATAGCTTCTTCAGAAGCGGCTCATGAAGGGATTTGGATGAAGGAGTTCATCACCAACCTTGGAGTGGTTCCAAGTGAGTCAGGTCTAATGACACTCTTCTGTGATAACACTGGAGCCATTGCCATAGCCAAGGAGCCCAGATTTCATCGGAAGACCAAGCACATCCAACGCTGCTACAACTCCATCTAGGACCTGGTCTAGAGAGGAGTAATTGATATTTGTAAAGTACATACGGATATGAACATTGCAGACCCGTTGACTAAACCTCTTCCTCGAGCAAAACATGATCAACACGACAATGCTATGGGTGTTCGATTCATCACAATGTAACTAGATTATTGACTCTAGTGCAAGTGGGGGACTGTTGGAAATATTCCCTAGAGGCAATCATAAAATGGTTATTATCATATTTCCGTGTTCATGATAATCGTCTCTTGTTCATGCTATAATTGTATTAATAGGAAACAGTAATACATGTGTGAATAAATAGATCACAATGTATCCCTAGCAAGCCTCTAGTTGGCTAGCTCGTTGATCAATAGATGATCATGGTTTCCTGATCGTGGACATTGGATGTCATTGATAGCTGGATCACATCATTAGGAGAATGATGTGATGGACAAGACCCAATCCTAAGCATAGCACTAGATCGTGTTGTTCGTATGCTAAAGCTTTTCTAATGTCAAGTGTCTTTTCCTTCGATCGTGAGATTGTGCAACTCTCGGATACCGTAGGAGTGCTTTGGGTGTATCAAACGTCACAACGTAACTAGGTGACTATAAAGGTGCACTACGGGTATCTCCGAAAGTGTTTGTTGGGTTGGCACGAATCGAGATCGGGATTTGTCACTCCGTGTGACGGAGAGGTATCTCTGGGCCCACTCGGGAGAACATCATCATAATGAGCTCAATGTGACTAAGGACTTAGTCACGGGATGATGTGCTACGGAACAAGTAAAGAGACTTACGAGTAAGGAGATTGAACAAGGTATAGGTATACCGATGATGGAATCTCGGGCAAGTTCTATACCGAAGACAAAGGGAATTGTATACGGGATTGATTGAATCCTTGATATCGTGGTTCATCCGATGAGATCATTGTGGAACATGTTGGAGCCACCATGGGTATCCAGACCCTACTAATGGTTATTGGCCGGAGAGGTCTCTCCGTCATGTCTGCATGCCTCCCGAACCCGTAGGGTCTACACACTTAAGGTTCGATGACGCTAGGGTTATAGGGAATTGTTGTACGAGGTTACCGAAGGTAGTTCGGAGTCCCGGATGAGATCCCGGACGTCACGAGGAGCTCCGGAATGGTCCGGAGGTAAAGATTGATATATAGGATGGATGGGTTTGGATGTCGGAAATATTTCGGGCACCACCGGCAAAGTGCCGAGACCACCGGAAGGGTTCCGGAGGCCCACCGGGAAAGGCCACCAGCCCGAGCAGGCTACATGGGCCAAGTGTGAGAGGGAACCAGCCCCTGGGTGGGCTGGTGCGCCCCCACTCCCAGTCCATGGCGCCTAAGAGAGGGAAGGGGGGAAACCCTAGCGCTGGTGGGCCTAAGGCCCACCAGGCGGTGCGCCACCCCCTCCTCCCCTCCTGGCGCCAACTCCTCCCCCCATCTAGGGATGCCACACCCCTAAGGGGTGAGAACCCTAAGGGGGGGGCGCCATCCTCCCTTACCCCTATATATAGTGGGGTTTTTGGCCATTGCAGATACGGGAATTTATCTCTCTCTCGGCGCAGCCCTGCTCCTCTTCTTCCTCCTCTCCCATGGTGCTTGGCTAAGCCGTGCTGGGAGACCTCATCGCTCCATCGCCAACACGCGGTCGTGCTGCCGGAGCTTTTCCCCAACCTCTCCCTCCTCCTTGTTGGATCAAGGTGCGGGAGACGTCACCGGGCTGCACGTGTGTTGAACGCGGAGGTGCCGTGGTTCGGCACTAGATAGGAATCACACCGCGATCTGAATCGCCACGAGTAGGACTCCATCAACCGCGTTCTAGCAACACTTCCGCTTAGCGATATTCAAAGGTATGAAGATCCACTAACCCCTCTCTCGTTGTTGATCTCTCCATAGGATGATCTGAATATGGCGTATGCATTTTTTTGATTTTTGCTACGTTTCCCAACAAGTGCATCTACGCCTTCCACTTGAGGTAACCAACGAGGGGCGAGAAGTATATACACCATCTCGTCATCAAGCCAATTTCTGGCACTGTTGCCGGGGACTCCACTCTTCAAGATAGGGGAGTTGCACACTATCTTTTACCTTTGCTTTTTAGTCTTGTTAGTTTGCGTTCTAGTTTTCGCTTTAGAGTCTTATACCCAAAAAACACAAAAAAAATAGTTGCATTGCTCTTCCGTGTTGTTGGTGCTATGGGTTCCACTGAGAACACCAAGTTGTGTGACTTAACTACTCACAACAACAATGACTTTATCTGCACTCCTATTGCTGCTCCCGCCACTAGAGCCACGTCCTATGAGGAGAAACCTTCTTTGCTGAACCTAATTATGAAAGATCAATTCTCCGGTGCTAGAGATGATTCTGCCTTGCACTTGAACAATTTTCTTGAGCTCTGTGATATGCAAAAATATAAAGAAGTAGATGGTGGTATTGTTAAACTTAAGCCTTTTCCTTTCTACTTGAGAGGAGAAGCTAAAGTGTGGCTTCAATCTTTGCCTAGGAATAGCATAGATTCTTGGGATAAGTGCAAAGATGCTTTTATTCGGAAGTATTACCCGCGTGCTAAGATTATCCAGTTGAGGAGTAACATTATGAATTTTAGTTAATTGGATTATGAACTTGTTGCTCAAGCTTGGGAGCGAATGAAATCTCTTGTTAAAAATTGCCCTACTCATGGTTTGAATACTTGGATGGTTATCCAAACTTTTTATGCAGGATTGAACTTTACCTTGCAGAATCTATTAGACTCGGCCGCCGGAGGAACCTTTATGTCAACTACACTTGGTGCTGCCACAAACTATTGGATGAGATGATGACAAATTATTCTCAATGACACAGCGAGAGAGCTCCAACAAGTAGGAAGGTAAACTCTGTTGAGGAGATTTCCTCCCTCAATGATAGGTTGACATGATCATGACTCTAGTTACTAAGCAAGCTCCTACTAATCCTCATGATGTTCCTTTAAATTCTTTGGTTTCTCAAAAAAGAGAGAAAGTGGGTGTTATTTTTATTTCTAGAAACAACTTCAATAACAATGCCTATAGGAGTAATTCTGGTAGCAATCCTAGACCGTTCCCATCCAACAACTATGGGAACAGCAACAATTATCCTAGCACCAAAAACTCCACTTATGAATTAGAGAGCATGCTTAAATATTTTATAACTACTCAAAAAGCCTTCAACAAGAGTGTAGAAGAGAAACTAGAGAAATTAGATAGTCTCTCTTTAAAGGTGGACAACATAGCTCATGGTGTAGGGATGCTTCAAATTAGAACTTCCCCACTTGAGGAAAGAAACACCACACCCATGAATGCTATCCTAGTCCAAATTAATGAGAACATAAGAATGCTAGATGAACTTAAAGAGATATGGGGTAGAGAAAAGGAAGAGGAAGATAGAATTAAGAGCCTTCCTACACAAACTACCATTGCTACTATACAAGTTGTTGAGGATCTCAAAACTTTTAGCACCCATCGCACTCCAAGTCCAAGTGGACCTATTAATGGTGATGCTAATACCTCAACTATAGGACAAGAAGGTCCTATGAATTTATAGACTACCAAAAGAATGAGCCTAGATGACATTACTACCACTTTAATTAATGGTAGTAACCTTGATTTTGACAATTGTAGTCTCTCTGAAGTCATCACCTTTTTGCAAAGAATGGCTAGAGACCCCCACACTAGTACACTTAATATTGCCTTCCCCGAGCATATTACCAATGCCATATCAAATCTAGGGAGGAGAATATAAATCTAGAGACTTCTATCCCTAGGAAGCTATAATATGGTTGGGATCCTATGGTCAAAATTAAATTGAATAATATCTCTTGCTTTGCTTTCTGTGATGTTAGAGCTAGTGCCTCCGTTATGCCCAAAAGAATGTATGATATGCTTGATTACAAATCTTATGATCCATGTTATTTTATTGTTTGTCTTGTTGAATTTTCCATTAAGAAACCTTTAGGGAGAATTGATGATGTGCTTATTATTGTCAATGATAATTATATGCGTGTTTATTTTCTTATTATGGACATTGAATGTGATCCTTCATGTCCAATTATTTTGGGACATCCTTTTCTCTGTACCGTTGGTGCTATCATTGACATGAAAGAGGGATTTATTAAATTCCAATTTCCTCTTGAAAAGGGAATGGAACACTTCCCTAGAAAGAAGGCTAAGTTACGTTATGAGTATGTCACATGGGGAAGTTATTCTTTTGGAGTTGATAACGCTTGATCTTCTTGCATTGTGCCTAGCTCAAAGGCAGAAAAGAAAGTGCTTGTTGGGAGGCAACCCAATGTGTTTTTACTTTCTGTTTTAGTGGTCTTGATGTGTGTTACTTCCGTAGCAACATCATTGTATCTTTATTTTTAAGCTTTGTGCCAAGTTATAGCCTCCGATTGCAAGAAAGTTCAAAAATTGTGAGATGCTGACCAGAAACAGATTATGTCTTCTTGACGGAAAAAATCACCAAAAATCACCAGATCATCTTTTTGATCTGAATTGTTTTTACAACATGCTCTATATAATTTTATTTCTGGCATCTATTCTGAGTTTTTTGATTTGAGTTTCAGAAGTGCCCAGAATAAATTATTTGCTACCTTTTGTTCTGTTTTTCACAAATTCTGCCATGTTTTGTGTTTTCAATTTTTTGCGAATCCTAACCTTTCTTTTTTATTAGCAAAAAATCTTTTGGCATTCATGAGAAGCAGTAGCTTTTCATGAGAATCTTTATTTCCAGCACGTATTGAATTATTTCATTAAGGGAACTAACTACTCTAATCAGCTTATGATGAGTTTTGTATGAAGGGAGTTTTCAAGTATTGCGATGGGATAGATGATGAAAGAATATCAAGGAGTGACAAACGCTCAAGCTTGGGTATGCCCCCATGCACCCCAAGAAATTTTCAAAGGAGACTCAAGCATCTAAGCTTGGGATGCCCCCGTGCATCCCCTTCTCTATCAACAACCATCAGGTCGTCCATCTCCGCACTATATTTTTATCACTTCATATGATATGCGCTATGCTTGGAGGGTCCCACTATTTACTTTTTAGTTTGTTTTAGTTTTGATTGATGTTCATAACAAGTCAAAACCTATCCTACCTTGTTTGGGAGAGAGACACGCTCCATTCCACTCTAGAACTCAACATAGGTTTTCATGCTTATTCTTTTTGTGTGTTCTTCATCTTTTCGTAGCTACTTTCATGCTTAGCTCTTAGCTTTCATGCTTATCTGCTCAAGAGCTTTTACTTAGGTTGATTTTGGAACTCTCTTGAGTTATCATGCTTATCTTTTTTAGAGAGTTGGCTTGATGCACTGAGTTGTGTGTCTTGCATAAGTAGGTAACTGAGGTTGCTATTTAAGTATAGTAGTAACTTGCAATAGTTTTGAGGTATTGATTTGAGTAATGTTTGGACTATTTGTGCCATGAGCTTGAGCCTATTAGTGATAGGTGTCGTATTTTGGGAAATCCGTGTGTTTTTCAAAAACTAATAATTTGTTGACAACTCTAGCTACTAAATTGATCGCTAATCTCTCGAGGGGTTGGAATATATAGAGTACCCTCACGTTACCATGAGTCGAGGATGCGCACGGATAACCAAACCCCCAAACATTCCTCCTCGGGGTACTTGTATTTTTGTTAATTTCCTAACTAGATAGAGAGTTATCGATAATAAGTGTATGAGTTCTTCGGACTAATGTGAGTATTTGATTGTTGGCACTTCCACCATCCATATTTTGCTAGCCTCTTCGGTACCGTGCATTGCCCTTTCTCACATTGAGAGTTGGTGCAAACTCCGCCGGTGCATCCAAACCTATGACATGATACCCTCTGTCATACATAATCCTCATTAAATATTTACTCAAAACATCCACCATACCAACCTATTAACTAAGATTGTCGAACCCAACGAGGAGCAGAAGGTATGTACAGGTGATCTTGAGCAAGGAATAACTGCAAGTACTGAAAGGTAACTTTTTATGGGTTTTCTAGTATAAGTAGGAAGGAAATAAATGCAAGTAAAGTAAATGGTGCCGAGGTGCAGCAAGTGGCCCAATCCTTTTGAACACAAAGGATAAGCCAAGGGACTAAACTTATAAAGACTAAGGCGTTCCTGAGGACACACGGGAAAATAGTCAAGTGTTATCGTCATGTTCCGTCTAGTACTATGTCTTGTATTGATAAGTGTTCTGTGGGTCGATCTTAACGAGTGCACCCGTCTAGGCTACGAAAAGTACACTCTTACGATTAATACCTCTTGCAAGCATCTGATACGTCCCAAACGTATCTATAATTTCTGCTTGTTCCATGATCTTTTGGGTGGCATTCTTATATGTTTTGCTACACTTTTATATCATTTTACACATATTTGTACTAACCTACTAACTCAGTGTACCCAGTGTCAGTTTTTCTCTACTAATGTCTTTTTTGGCTAGGGCTTTTATCCAATTTTTCGAAGCCCGAAAAAATCTAGAAAAATATATAAAAAAATCAGCGAAACAGAAGCTTCAGGATCACCGAAGGATGGCCAGAGGGGGCCAGGGGCCTCCGAGGCGGCCTGCTAGCATGGCCAGGCCCTAGGCCGCGCCAGGAGGTCGCCTGGGTGGGCCCCGCCTCCTCCGGTTCTCAGTGCACCCAGTGCCAGTTTCTGCGTGCTGATGTCTTTTTTGTAGGGGCTTTTACCCAATTTTCTGAAGCCCGAAAAAATCCAGAAAAATATAAAAAAAATCAGCGAAACAGAAGCTTCAGGATCACTGAAGGAGGGTCAGAGGGGAGCCAGGGTCCTCCGAGGCGGCATGCTGGTGTGGCCAGACCCCAGGCCCCTCCAGGAGGTCACCTGGGTGGGCGCCCAACATCATTGTATCTTTATTTTAAGCCTTGTGACAAGTTATAGCCTGCGATTGCAAGAAAGTTCAAAAACTGTGACGTGCTGTCCAGAAACAGATTCTGTTTGCTTGACGGAAAACATCGCCAAAAAACACCAGTTCACCTTTTTGATATGAATGTTTTTTACAGCATGATCTATATAATTTTATTTCTGTCATCTGTTCTGAGGTTTTTAATTTGAGTTGCAGAAGTGCCCCGAATAAATTATTTACTACCTGATGTTCTGTTTTTCACAGATTCGTCCAAGTTTTGTGTTTTCATAGTTTTGCGAATCTTAAGCTTGCTTTTTATTTATGTCTTTTGGCATTCATGAGAAGCAGTAGCTTTTCATGAGAATCTTTATTTCCAGAAGGTATTGAATTATTTTATTAAGGGAACTAACTACTCTAATCAGCTTACGATGAGTTTTGTATGAAGGGAGTTTTCAAGTATTGCGATGGGAGAAATGATGAAATAAGATTAAGGAGTGACAAACGCTCAAGCTTGGGGATGCCCCCATGCACCCCAAGAAATATTAAAAGGATACTCAAGCGTCTAAGCTTGGGGATGCCCCCGTGCATCCCCTTCTCTATGAACAATCATCAGGTCGTCCATCTCCGTACTATTTTTTGTCACTTCAAATGATATGTGCTTTGCTTGGAGCATCCCGCTATTTACTTTTTAGTGTGTTTTAGTTTTGATTGTTTTTCATAATAAGTCGGAACCTAGCCTACCTTGTTTGGGAGAGAGACACACTCCATTACACTTTAGCACACAACATAAGTTTTCATGCTTATTCTTTTTGTGTGTACTTCATCTTTTCGTAGCTACTGTCATGCTTAGCTCTTAGCTTTCATGCTTATCTTCTCAAGAGCTTTTACTTAGGTTGATTTTGGAACTCTCTTGAGTTATCATGCTTATCTTGTTTAGCGAGTTGGCTTGTTGCACTGAGTTGTGTGTCTTGCATAAATAGGTAATTAAGGTTGCTATTTAAGTATAGTAGTAACTTGCAATAGTTTAGTGGTATTGATTTGAGTAATCATTGGACTATTGGTGCCAAGAGCTTGAGCCTATTAGTGATAGGTGTCGTATTTTGGTAAATCCGTGTGTTTTTCAAAAACTAAAAATTAATTGAGAACTCTAGCTACTAAATTGATCGCTAACCTTTGGAGGGGTTGGAATATATAGAGTACCCTCACGTTACCATGAGTCGAGGATGCGCAAGGATAACCAAACCCCCAAACATTCCTCCTCGGGGTACTTGTCCTTTTGTGAATTTCCTAACAAGATAGAGAGTTACTGATAATAAGTTTATGAGTTCTTCAGACTAATGTGAGTATTTCATTGTTGGCACTTCCACCATCCATATTTTGCTAGCCTCTTCGGTACCGTGCATTGTCGTTTCTCACATTGAGAGTTGGTGCAAACTCCGCCGGTGCATCCAAACCCATGACATGATACGCTTTGTCATACATAAGACTCATTATATATTTCCTCAAAACAGCCACCATACCTACCTATTAAGTAAGAGTGTCGAACCCAACGAGGAGCAGAAGGTATTGACAAGTGATCTTGAGCAAGGAATAACTGCAAGTATTGAAAGATAACTTTTTATGGGTTTTCTAGTATAAGCAACAAGGAAATAAATGCAAGTAAACTAAATGGTGCCGAGGTGCAGCAAGTGGCCCAATCCTTTTGAGCATAAAGGATAAGCCGAGGGACTAAACTTATAAAGACTAAGGCGTTCCTGAGGACACACGGGAAAGATAGTCAAGTGGTTTCGTCATGTTCCGTCTAGTACTATGTTTTGTAGTGATAAGTGTTATGTGGGTGGATCTTAACCAGTGCACCCGTCTAGGCTAAGAAAAGTACACTCTTATGATTAATACCCCTTACAAGCATCTGATATGTCCCAAACGTATCTATAATTTCTTCTTGTTCCATGATCTTTTGGGTGACATTGTTATATGTTTTTCTACACTTTTATATCATTTTACACATATTTGGACTAACCTCCTATCTCAGTGCACCCAGTGCCAGTTTCTGCGTGCTGATGTCTTTTTTGTAGGGGCTTTTACCCAATTTTCTGAAGCCCAAAAAAATCCAGAAAAATATAAAAAAAATCAGCGAAACAGAAGCTTCAGGATCACTGAAGGAGGGTCAGAGGGGCGCCAGGGTCCTCCGAGGCGGCATGCTGGCGTGGCCAGACCCCAGGCCCCTCCAGGAGGTCACCTGGGTGGGCGCCACCTCCTCCGGTGCCCTCCTTTGGCCTATACTTAATGTTCCGTGAGGAAACCCTCACAGACTTTCTGGAATCATGAATTTCTCCTTCGTTTCGCCGCCGCAGGGCTTAGGAGATCAGGAGCGTCAGGAAATCTCTTCTCGGCACCCTTCCGGAGGGAGGATTGACCTCGAGGAGCTTCTCCACCACCATGGACGCTTCCCGGACGTGACATGAGTAGTTTCCCTTGGACCATGAGTCCATGACCAGTAGCTATGTGATGTCTTATCTCCAATCTTGTACTTCAATGGTTAGTCGTTGTGAGCTGCCCTACATG
This sequence comes from Hordeum vulgare subsp. vulgare, assembly GCF_904849725.1. Taxonomy (NCBI): domain Eukaryota; kingdom Viridiplantae; phylum Streptophyta; class Magnoliopsida; order Poales; family Poaceae; genus Hordeum; species Hordeum vulgare. The sequence goes on from NC_058522.1 coordinate 225,433,899, forward strand.
ATCAAGGCATCTATGTAATTCTTTTGCTATTGCTATGCTCGGTTTCTTGGGATTCAATGGATTTTGAGATTATGTTCAGATTGTTATGAGTTATATATTTGATTATCCTTTTATATTATGTTCCTTAGTGATTCTTGCATGTTCTCCGTTGCTTTTTATTGCTTTGCCCAAGTAGTAGATCGTAACTCCAAGAGGGAGCGTTATACATGATTGTGGGTTCGGGCCCCTCGATGTCTAGCTCGAGTGATAGAAACATGATACTAGGGGATATGCTTGTTGCCACCAAGGAGAAAACAACGGAGAGATGTTTTGGATAGATATCTCAAGGTGGATAATTAGTAAGTAGATGCTGATGAATAACGGTCTACTTGTCTCGCCGTATTGCCCATTACTATTGTACCTCTAACTATCAGGGAGCATAATTAGCATTGCGGTGCGATCATAATTCTGTCAATTGGCCAACTGTGATTTGTTTACCCTAGCATAGTTGTTTTTCGTCTTTCGGGAGAGACATATCACTAGTGAACCTCATGTGACTCCGGTCCATATCACCATCATTGCCTACACCTCCAACATTTACAGCTTTCATTTACTTTTCCGTTGCAATCACTGTTACCTTCTCGCTTGTGTTTTTATCCTTTGCAAACTACAAGGACGGAGAGATTGACAACCTCTCTGCACTCGTTGGCAGCAGAGTTATTTGTTGCTTGTACATGTCCATGTCTTCTGCTAGCGCCAGGGTGGAAGACACCTACTTGTTGAGCCTAGGAGTCCTCCTCGTTCGATAAACCTAAAGTCTCCGTGTGAGGGAAATTTGCTGCTGACTACATCTCCACCTTCACTTGGGATAACCAACGAGGGGCGAGAAGTATATACATCATCTCGTCATCATCATCCACAAATACAAGCGAGAAATTAAGGCAAAGCCTAACCATAGCAATAAGCTTTAGGATCCAATACTCCCTCATGCAAAAGTATGCAAACTGGGGTTCAGGTTTCTGTCACTATGGCAACCCACCATAAGCATTCTTTATACGTCATGTATCCCCCTAGGTCCTTAAGAAGGCGAAGTGTTATGTAGTCGATGTTCACATAACACCAGTAGAAGGATAACACCATAACTTAAATATCAATCAACATATATTACTTCAACATCATATGACTACTAGCATCTAGACTTTTCCTATGTCCTCAAGAACTAATGGAACTACTCACAAGACATAAAAGAGATCATGATCAGAGGTGATGAAAATAAGATTAACAATCTGGTCATAACAATAATCCTCCAATAAAACTCAATAGCATTCACTACAAAAGAGTAATCAACACCGGTAGAGTAGAGGGGATGAATAGTCCAAGGTACAACTCCGATTGCAATGGTGAAGTAGATGGGATGAAGGTGGAGATGGTGCTAGTGTTGGTGATGATGGCGATGATGATCTCGATGATGCCAGTGACGATGGTGATGACAATGACGATGATCTCCCCTTTCCGGGAGGAGTTCTCCCCGGCGGAATCTACCCGTCAGAAAGGTATTTTCTTCGATGTAGGTTTCCACCGCGGAGCGGCGGAGAAATCGCGAAAACTCTTCCGGCCCCAGAATTTTTAGGTCAAGAGAGACATATAGGCCAAAGGAGAGTGCCGGAGGTGGGGTCCGTCACTCAGGCGGCCTCCTGGCGCAGCCTAGGGGGGGACGCGAGCAGGTCGCCTGGGTGGCCTGTGTCCCCCCTTTGGCCTTTCTTTGGCCTGTCTTCGGGACCCGTTTGGAAATTTCTTCCCTCAAAACTTCAGCTCAATTGGAGATGTTCTCATATCGCAACTCTTCATGCTATTTTCTCTGCTGAATCCTGCGTCTTCTGTTTTGGCACCGGAAAGTTGGACACTGTGTAAAATATCCAAAACACTATAAGTAGATCGTCAAAAGGTGAAATATATCAATGAGTAGAGATAAATTACGATCCAAAATAGTGATGCATTTTGGATGTATCAACTCCCCCAAGCATAGACCTCGCTTGTCCCCAAGCGAATACTGAGCTCGGTAAACCTGTCCACAAGTTTAGAGAGTGAAGTGTCGATTAAGAATACAGACAAGAATCATCATAATTTCTCTACTAAACTCAACCATCCTCAACACCAATCTCAACTCATAAGGCCCTTATGAAAGAGTAATATCAATTACAATCAAAAGTAGAGCTAAGAAAACACATCAAACCATGGCACATATGTCCTTGGTCAAAGAACAACTAATAACATTTAAGTTTTGCTCTTCCTATTATATTTTGATGAGATCAATTGAGGCTTTTTGGAAGAACATGATATTAGTCAAGAAGTGAAAATTCTAACACAAAGGAAGATGTTTTCCTTAGCTAGGCTCAACAAACAACTCACTTATCTTAAGGATAAAGTCAACAAAGGTGTGATATGGCAATTCTCAATGAAACAATATAAATGCATGCATCTTTGTCAACATAAAGTGTCTCCTCTTTTCAGGATAGAAATAAGTAGATTTTACTGACTCAACATAAAAGTAAAAGATTGGCCCTTCGTAGAGGGAAGTAGGGAAAACTCATGATCTAGAGCTTTTAGGGAATTTGAAAACAACAAGATTGTAAAACAAGCTTTTGAGAGGTGCATAATTTGTCAACGAATGCTAATAGATAGCTCAATACTTCTCATGTTGGACATGTTTTGAGGAACGGCTCCCAAAGTGGGGACGATCACATCCCCTTAGTCTCCTTTGTTTATCACTACCAAAGTTTTCTGATTTCTCATAAAAAAGCGTGAAGGAGGTTTTGTTTGTTGTTATTATCTTTTACGAGCTGGGCACGCTCATACCAGGCCCTCCTCGTATTAGGGGTTCGCAGATCACATGCAAACCCAAGATAAAACTTGTCAAGTATGAGAAGATCAGGAATTACCTACTACTTCGTCATGAGCTAAAGCAGAGGCACAAAACATGGAGTAATATTTGAAGCTTTAAAGATAGCACATGAGTAATATACTTTAGGAGTGGCGGTGAAATACCACATATAGGGAAGATATGGTGGACTCTAGGGAAGGTTGAGGTTTCAGGATATGGATGCATAAGCAGTATCCCGGCTTAGTGCAAGGGTAGGCTAGCAAAGGCTTTGAAGAGTGGACAAATAATGTTGACTTTCATGCAAAACAATATAAAGTTTAACATAAAGAATTGGCATAAAACATCAAGTTGTCTTGCTTGTCAACATAACACTTCAAGCATAAGAACATAAAGGTTTTGGCTAAGTCGCTACTAGAAAAACTCATGCTTGTTGTTATAACCAACACTATGTTTGCTAAGATTAAATAAAGTTTTCAAAGCCATACCTGATATGTAAGATCAATACTCCCATAAGAATCAGCATATAAGATCGATTGCGTGAATAGAATACCAAGTGCAGCAAAGAAACCAATAAACTTCTCATTAATATTCCATCATAGACACTGCACACACACGGATACAAAACTCTCCACAAAGGAGTGATAGACCTCAATGCAAACACCTATTTCATAAGATAACCTCCCTAGACATGATACAACACTAAACTTGACCGAAAATAAGTAAAGGATAAAAAACCAAAGATACCGGGCACTCCCCCAAGCTTGGAACAAGCTAAGGGAATGCCATTACCTATGAAGATTTCACTCTCCGTCATTGTGCTTGTTCCTCAGGTAATCCTTAGAGAAACGCTTCCATAGCAGAGGTCCTCCGTCCACACAGGACTCTTCACATAATTGGTTAGTGATTCTATAAGCTTCGGATATAGTAGATGACACAGGTGCAGCTCTTGGTGGAGGGGCAGTTTCTGGAAGGTGCAGAGAAAGATCATGTTGGGGGTTAATAAACCCCACGAGGATGGGGTTATTGGAGATGGATCCTCGTGATGAAGGATCTCCTTCTTGTTGGGCGGTGACCATCTTGACTTCCTCTCTCACGAAGCACTCAATCTCCTCTTGTCTTGCGGCTATCTCTTCGTTGGTAGCCCATCTGCGACCTTCCCTTGGTTGATATCTTGCTGGACATGGCGGAGACGACGACCTATGCAGTCTTCCGCGCTTGAGTCGCAAGAAGACATCTTGGACAATAACTTCTTAGCCTCGCACAAACAGATCAAAAGAGAAAACGCATGGAACCGCAAGATACCGTGCCGGGAAGATCCGGAAAATATATAGGAAAAATTTCTGCACCGGAAGTAAGGTAACAAGCCAAAGTGGAGTCGGAGAGGGGCTCCAGGTTGTCCAGGCGGCCTCCTGGCGCTGCCAGGGGCCATCCCGCTCTAGCAGGTAGCCTGGGTGATCTAGAGCTCCTCTCCGGCTCCGCTTCGGCTTGGAATTTTCCTAATTTTGCAAAAACGTATAAAACGTAACCTTTATTGATGTTCGCGAAGTTTCCTTACCGTATTTTATACATTTTCTTATTCTGCTTCTGCCGGTGTCGGATACAGTGTTGCAATATGTTCTTCATGAGTGGGCACATGTATCACATCCACCTCTACATTGATGGGGTCTCCATCCATGTAATGCTTGAGTCTTTGCCCATTCACAACATGTGGTTTTGTGCCTTCAAAATTATTAATCTTGATTGCACCGGAGGGATAGACTTCTTCGATATGGTACGGTCCTTCCTACTTGGAAAGTAATTTACCCGGAGAAAACCTGAAACGAGATCTATACAATAAAACTTTGTCACCAACATTAAATTCACGCTTCAAAATTCTCTTGTGATGCCACTTCTTTACCTTTTCTTTGAACATTTTTGCGCTCTTGTAAGCTTCACTTCTCCACTCATCTAGAGAAGTCAAGTTCATGAGACGCTTTTCACCCGCATGCTTTGGATCAACATTAAGCTCTCTAACAGCCCAAAAAGCTTTGTGCTCTAACTCTATAGGTAGATGACATGCCTTGCCATAAACCATCTTATACGGAGACATCCGAATGGAATTTTTGTAAGTAGTTCTATACGCCCACAAGGCATCTCCTAACTTATTGGACCAGTCCTTCCTAGAACTGCACACTGTCTTTTGCAAGATCAAATTGATCTCTCTATTTGTGATTTCAACTTGCCCACTTGTTTAAGGGTGGTAAGGTGAACCAATTCTATGATTAACATCATATTTGGCTAGAGTTTTTCTAAAAGAACCGTGTGTAAAATGTGATCCTCCATCGATCATGAGGTACCTAGGTACACCAAACCTAGGGAAGATTACATCGTTGAGCATTTTCAAAGATGTCTTATGATCAGCACTTCAAGTGGAGATTGCTTCGACCCACTTGGTCACATAATCCACAGCTACTCAGATGTGAGTGTAGTTGTGTGAAGGATGGAAAGGACCCATAAAATCAAAACCCCAGCAATCAAAAGGCTCAATGACTAACGAATAATTCATAGGAATCTCATTCTTCCTACTAATATTACGAACTCTCTGGCACTTATTGTCGGGACCCCGATCCTAAGCCATAGGAATCCAGCCTGTAACACATCGCATCACTTTGCGGTCTCACGCACGGTTAACCCCACGGCTGCCACATTACCTTTGCCGGGACCGTTTGCATCTTTTAACTCACGTATGCAATTGTGTCGCTAGCATTCTAATGTCAATGAACCCGGGTCGACTTAACTATTCATAAACCCAAGTGGCACAACTGTACACAGACATGCATACATAACCCATCAAAGCAGGTGTCGGTCATCAGCGTGTGGAGACGAGTCGTAGCAAGCTACAAGGACTCCTTTACATTGGGTGACATTTCCCAATAGGGACACACACAACAACTAAGAAGGATACATGCCGGTCAACCAATGTGTCCGGAGTAGTAGCGAGCTACCAAGGCTCAGTGGAAGCACAAAGGGGCATTTCTCTGTAAAGAGGGATACTAAAGGCACACGACTAGCTATCGAACCTCATACATATCACATCACATAACACGTACGCATGACATACTCAATATGCATAGATACATCAATGGCATCACAACTGACCATACAACAATGCAACATTTATTTAGAAGACTTGGAAGAGCCTTGCATAATAAGATCATACAGGTAGGGGTCACATGACCCGACACTCAAGTCATACAAACAAAGTCATACAAGCCATGCGAAAGCATTAAAGTTGTCTGAGTACAGATAGATGAAAGGAAAAGACATAAAGCGTGACTATCTACAGATCCCTTACGAAAGGGGCCAGGTCGTAGTTGGGACACTAGCTACTCGTCATCATCGACCTCTAGGTAGAACTCACCTGATGGCTCGTGGGTGTATTATGCAACATTTATTAAGCAAACATGAGTACGAAGGTACTCAGCAAGACTCTAAATCAGATCTATCTACTCATGCACAAGTATCAACAAAGGGGGTTGTGGGGTTTCATACAGCAAGCCAGCTTTGACTCTTGGCTAATCTATACTACGACTTCAATTATTTTGAACAAGTTTTGGTAAGTTCTACACAAGTCCACTACCACCACAACAATACACTATCATGGATTCTTTCTCGTTTCCCTACAAGAATGCCATTCATGATACTCACACTTATCTTGATACTTTTACGAGTAGCCACTAAAGTTATCTATGAACAATAAATGTTTCCAAGTAGTCCATATCCGCGGACGCGGTTATTCGAATAGAGCATAACCCTGCAGGGGTGTACTTCTTCACACACGCTCTTGCCACTTATCGCCATGTGCACTTTACGCACCTCGGTAACCTTCAAGCGGAAGCCCAGCGAGGGAGTCGGCCACGACTGTTAACCATGCTAATACCTAGTCTAGGTCTATCACCTATTTGAGAGTGAACCCGCACGGAAGTCCGGCCAAAGTTTCCGCTACGGCCCCAAACGATGTGCGCAGGGTTCCCAAGCCTACCATACGGGAGCTACTTGGTACACCATGCCACTGCCTACCCCGTCACAGTCCACCTCTATGGTCAGCACCGTGCATGGCCTACAGCATGACTACAATCACCAGAAACTACTTGCAACTCCTGGACCGAGGACTAGGCGATTAACAAGTCGAGAGGGTTCATTGGTTTCGGGCCCAATGTATGGTAGTAGCTAGTCTTGGATTACATACACGGAACTCAGTTCCTAAGAATGGCTCCAATGAGACAACCCGCCTTGTACTCCTACACAGCCTCTCATCGGTCCATCACCGTGATGTAACAGGCTTGACACAACTCTAAGCATAACAAGCATAGCAGATAAGCACATCAAGGCACAAGCATCTACCAGGTATGCAAGGTTGCAAGGATTAGCTATTTACTGTGACAAGGCAGGTCATGCAAAGGAAATAGGTTTAACTACCAAGGCAAAAGCATTTATCACTATGTGTCTTAATGCAATAAATGAGAGTAGGAGCGAGAACATGGGATTTTACCGGAAAGCTCAAAAGAGGTGCTTGTGTTGTTGCTCAGCAGGGGAAAATAATCATTCAGTCGGCTATTCAGATGTATCCGGTGGGGTAGGGCCCACCGAAATAAATGGCAACAATCAATACAACTCTAGTGCGACAATAAGATGCATGATCGTGGCATGAAAATGAAATGTGACATGGCTAATGTAGCTACCATCTCTTTAATTGAAGCCAATTTGAATTAAAGTTCAAATATCACTTCAAATAAGGTATTTTTCAAATACCCTTTTAATTGATTTGACCTGATTCTTAGGTATAACTTGTTTTATCATGCATGAAAATAGCACCACTGAATTTTTTGGATTTTTCTGATCAATTTTCATATATAAATTATTTTAATCCGAGTTACAGATTAATTTCTATGAATTTTAGAAGTTTTAAACTATTTCTGGAATTGTTTTTATTACAGAATTCTATTTAATGCGCCAGCAAGACATCAACATTGCATAAGCTGGGCTGACTAGCCGTTGCAAGTCAAACCTGACCAATGGGACCCACTGGTCGGTGTCTCTGGCTTAAACAAATTAAGATTTAAGTTAATTAACTATTTAACAAACCTGGACCCACATGTGAGTGTCTGATTAGAGTTAAAATAATTAATTATTTTTATTTAGCTTAAACCTAATTACCCAGAGGCTGGCCCCACCTTTCATATGCTGAGGGGGGTCAAACCCACCGGCGGTGAGGTCAAACTCAGCGACGGCGAGCCTCCGGTGACACCAGAAATGGCGGTGGGTATCGTAAATGCATCTCCGACGTCCATTCGAGCGGCGAAGGGCACTGGAAGAACGACTACTCGATAGCGCGTCCGAAGGTACCAGTCCTAGGGGCTGGGGTCGACGGAATGGGCGGAACTTTTGCGTGGCTCAGAGGTAGGAACAGGCGGCGGGAGCGAGCTGGCGACGGTGAGCTCAAGCACCGTCCATGGCGGAAGAGAGGAAGAGGAGGGAGATAGCGAATGGCGAGGAGGAGAGAATGGGAACGGCTTTGGGGAGCTTATCCGCGATGCGAGCGCGACGAAGGGGGCTAGCAGGCACGTAGCTGCGTGTTGCTGCCGGAAAGAGCGGCGGCCACCTCTTGCTTGGTGACTGGCGAAGTAGGAAGACGACAGAGGAGGGGAGTGATACGTCTCAAACGTATCTATAATTTTTGATGGTTTCACGCTGTTATCTTGCCTTCTTTGTATGTTTTATGTACCTTTTTATATCTTTTTTGGGACTAACTTATTGATTCAGTGCCAAGTGCCAGTTCCTGTTTTTTCGTGTTTTTGAATCTTTTCAGGTCTGATTTTGAAACGGAGTCCAAACGGGAGAACAACCTCGATATGATTTTTTCGTGAACGAAAGAAGATCAGGGAGCCTTTGGGCCAAGCCAGGTGGGCCCCAGGGAGCCCACAAGCTCCCACCACGCCACCAGGGGGAGGCGGCGGTGCGCAAGCTTGTGGCCACCCTGGCCGCCCCCTGACCTAGACCTTGCGCCTATATATTGCCAAATATTCCGCAAAAAATCAGGGGAGCCTCAAAAATACTTTTCCGCCGCCGCAAGCTTCCGTTTCCGCGACATCTCAACTAGAGACCCTTCCCGTCGTCCTACCGGAGGGGACTTTGGAGTTGGAGGGCTTCTTCATCATCTTCATCGCCCCTCCAATGACTCGTGAGTAGTTCACTTCAGACCTACGTGTCTGTAGTTAGTAGCTAGATGGCTTCTTCTCTCTCTTGGATCTTCGATACAAAGTTCTCCATGATCTTCATGGAGATCTATCCGATGTAATCTTCTTTGGTGGTGTGTTTTTCAAGATCCGATGAATTGTGGACTTGTGATCAGATTATCTATGATTTATATTTGAGTCTTTGCTGATTTCTTATATGCATGATTTTTTATCCTTGTAAGTCTCTCCGAGTCTTGGGTTTTGTTTGGCCAACTAGATATATGATTCTTGCAATGGGAGAAGTGCTTGGTTTTGGGTTCTGCCATGTGGTGACCTTTCCCAGTGACAGTAGGGGCAGCAAGGCACACATCAAGCAGTTGCCTTCAAGGGTAAAAAGATGGGGTTTTTTATCATTGGTTTGAGATTATCCCTCTACATCATGTCATCTTGCTTAAGGCGTTACTCTGTTCTTATGGACTTAATACACTAGATGCATACTGGATAGCGGTCGACGTGTGGAGTAATAGTAGTAGATGCACAAAGTATCGGTCTACTTGTTTCGGACGTGATGCCTATAGAAATAATCATTGCATAGATATCGTCACGACTCTACACAGTTCTATCAATTGCTCGACAGTAATTTGTTCACCCACCGTCTACTTGCTTTTATGAGAGAAGCCACTAGTAAACACTACGGCCCCCGGGTCTATTCACATCCATCGTTTACAACTCCGCTTTTACTTTGCTTTGTTACTTTGTTGCTTTCAGTTCTCACTTGGCAAACAATCTATAAGGGATTGACAACCCCTTAATAGGGTTGGGTGCAAGCTTTTGTGTTTGTGCAGGATCTTGAGATACTCTTCCGCTGGGTTGATACCTTGGTTCTCAAACTGAGGTAAATAATTACCGTCGCTGTGCTACATCACCCTTTTCGCTTCGATGGAACACCAACGCAAGGCTCCAAGGCCACACGGGAAATCCTTTGCATACTTGCCTAGGAAGTCCCTTAAGGCGTAGTCGTAGCTGAAGGATTCCTGGTGCCGTCAACACAACTATTTCTGGCGCCGTTGCAAGGGATACACAACAGAACAATTAGGGAGTTGGGCTGGGCCAGGCGACAGGTAAGCCCCTCCACTCCTTTTCTTTTTATTTCTTTTCTGTTTTATGTTTCTCGCATTTGTTTTATTTACTTTTTCTCCAAACTATTCCCTAAAATATTGAATACACTTGTGGGGGTTGATTTGGAATATTACCAAGCTCCACAAAATAATTCAACATTTAAAAAAAACTTAAATAGTTATTGCTATTTATTTTGGGTATTATCAGTGACTTTCATGAATTGTTCTAATTTCCAAAAGTGTATGGTAAATATTAATCATCCGTGAAATATTATTTCCAATATTTATCAAAAAGGATGTGCTTTTATGAAGGCCATTTTGGATTCATTGAAATTTCACATCATTTGAATTGGTTTGAATAAGGTGAGGTGCTCGGGTTTCTTTAATTCCCTATTTCATTTTTAATGAAAAAATAAAATATGAAGAACAATCAACTAAACACCCAATAGTAATTATGGGGATGTGACAGCTCACCCCCACTCAAAAGAATCTCGTCGTGAGATTTGGAAGTCGTCGGGGATAGCGCGGGGTACTCAAGTCAGAGACGGTCCTCCGTTTCCCAAGTTGCTTGTTCTTCAAGATGATTTGACCATTGGACTTTTAGAAACTTGAGGTTTCAACGTCGAGTGGTACGCTCAGCTTGATCAAGAATACGAGGAGGGTATTCTCGGTATGAAAGGTTATCCTGGAGATCAATCGTTTCGTGGTCCACTTCACGGATAGGATCCGAGAAGCAACACCTGAGTTGTGAGACTTGGAAGACATCATGAACCTTGGAAAGATGCGGAGGAAGTTCCAATTGGAAGGCAACTTCTCATTGTTTGGCAAGAATGCGAAAAGGACCAATGTAACGAGGAGCCAATTCGCCTTTGATACCGAATCGATGGGTACCCTTCAGAGGTGTAACCCAAAGGTATGCCTTCTCGTCAACTTCGAAGGTCACAGCCTTATGATGACGATCATATTGGCTCTTTTGACGAGATTGGGCTGTTTTCAACTTTTCACGAATAATGCGAACTTTCTATTCTGCCTCCTGGATCATATCCGTACCAAAGAGTTGACTCTCCCTGATTTCTGATGAGTTCAGAGGTGTTCAACATCTTAGTCCATAGAGAACTTCAAAAGGAGCTTTGCCCAAGCTTGATTGATAACTATTGTTGTAAGCAAACTCAGCCAATCGAAGACACTTCCCCTAATTCATGCCGAACGATATAACATAAGATCAAAGCATATCTTCTAGGATTTGACTAACTCGTTCTACTTGACCACTTGGCTGAGGATGGAAAGCAGTCCTAAAGGAAAGATGGGTCCCCATGGGATTTTGAAAACTTTCCCTGAAACGAGAAGTAAAAATACTTCCACGATGTGAGTTAATCTCCAAAGGAACACCATGAAAGGACATTATTCAAGAAATACATAACTCTGCCAGCTGGCTAGCTGTTATAATCTCAGGAACTGGAAGAAAACGAGCTACTTTGGAAAGACGGTTAATGACCACAAAGATACCATTATTCCTTTTCTTGGCCCTGGCAAATCTGATGATGAAATCCATACTAACTTTATCCCATTTCCATTGAGGAATAGCTAAAGGTTGAAGGGTGCCAGCGAGCCTTTGATGTTCTGCTTTAACTCGACGACAAACGTCGCAGTTAGCAACCAACTAAGAAATTTCTCTCTTCATCCTAGTCCACCAGAACCTCCGGCGTAGGTCCTCATACATCTTGGTACTACTAGGATGAATTGTGAGAGGAGATTCATGAGCGTCCTTAAGGATCAACTCCTGCAAAAATTGATTCTTAGGAATCACTAAACCATTCTGGAAGAACACAACATCTTGATCATTCATAGAGAATTCCTTGAATTTCCGCTAGTAATATTCTCCTTGATGCGTGATATAACCTTATCACGCTTTTGGCCAGCTATGATTTGATCCCTAAGAGTAGGTTTCAGCACCAAGGTGGAAAGGAATCCTTGAAGAACAATTTGGAGGAACAACTTCCGAAATTCCTCATAGAGACGTGGTTGACTTTGTTGTAACATCAGATTGTTAAAATAAGACTTACGACTTAGTGCATCAGCCATGACAATGTCTTTCCCCGAGGTGTAAGTTTTCCCTAAGTCGTAATCTATGATCAACTCGACCCACCATCTTTGCCAGAGATTCAAATCCGGCTGGGTGAAAATATATTTCATACTTTGGTGATGAGTGTAAATTTCGCAACGATTACCGAGAAGGTAATGTCGCCAGGTTTTTAGTGCATGGACTATACCAGCAAGCTCAATATCATGTGCAGGATAGTTATCCTCATGTGTACGCAACTGTTGAGATGCGTATGCAATAACATGATGATCCTGCATGAGAATGAAACCTAATCCTTGTCGCGAGGTGTCGGAATAGATAACAAAGTCCTTGGAGAAATCTGGTCGTACCAACACAAGTGCGGAAGTCAGGCGTCTTTTCAGTTCGTGAAAGCTATGCTCACACTATGGGGTCCACTCAAACTTTTTATCTTTCTTGAGGAGTTTAGTTAGAGGCTTTAAAACCTTGGAGAAGTTCTCGACAAAGCGGCGACAATAGCTCGCTAGACCAAGAAAACTCCTAACTTCCTTAACCGATTCAGGTTGAGTCCAGTCAAGGACGGCATGAACTCTCTTCGGATTGATAGAAATACCTTTACCAGAGATTACGTGCCCTAGATAGGTCACTTCTGGCAACCAAAATTTACATTTAGAGAACTTGGCATAAAGAGGATGCTCTCGAAGTTTCATCAATACCAGCCTTAGATGCTCTGCATGTTCTTGTTCGTTCTTCGAGTCGATGAGAATACCATCGAGGTATACCACGACGAATTTATCCAAGTACTCCATAAAGATCAAATTCATCAGGCGAGAGAAAGTGGCTGGTGCATTGGTTAAACCGAATGACATGACGGTGTACCTGTATTGGCCATAACGAGTGACAAAGGCCGTTTTTGGAATGTCCCCGTTCTCGATTTTGATTTGATGGTATCCCAACTTCAAATCCATCTTGGAGAAGACTGAGGATCCGGCGAGATGATCATACAGGTAGTTGATCCTGGTGAGCGGATACTTGTTCTTTATGGTGACTAGATTAACTAGTCGATAATCTACAACCATCCGATCCGTTCCATCCTTCTTCTTGACGAAGAGGATGGGACAAGCCCAACGAGAAGAGCTAGGACGAATGAAACCTTTATTCAAGGCCTCATCTAATTGTTTCTTAAGTTCGACTAGCTCTAAGGGTGCCATCTTAGAGGGTCTTCTGGCTATTGGGATAGTTCCTGGAATAAGATCTATCACAAACTCCACATCCCTGTCAGGTGGAATACGTGGCAGTTCTTATGGAAAAACATTCGGGAAGTCACGGGCTACCGGAATGTCTTCTAGCTCTGGAAGAGGACTAGCATTGAGGGAATAGATTTGGCATTTGGCAACTCGAGTTGAGACATTAACTATCTCACCCGATGGATGTGTAAGGTGAACATTCCTAGAATGGTTATCAATCTTGGCATAATGAGCTGACATCTAGTCCATACCCAAGATGATATTAATATCTAAGGACTTCAGAGCTATCAAAGATGCTAGGAAGACTAGCCTGTCCACAAGAATTTCATTGTCATAACTTATCCTAGAAGTCTGCCATTTACTACCAGGAGTTTGAACCACTAATGGAATTGGCATATCACAAAAGGACATGTTATGCAACTGCGCATAACTTTAGGAAATGAAGGAATGAGATGATCCAGTGTAAAAAAGAACAAACGTTGGGTGACGATTGATAAGGAGGGTACCCAGAATGACGTCGGGATACCCTGCAGCTTCTTCTGCTGAAACATAGTTCACGCGGCCACGCGCAGGAGTTGGCTTCACATAAAATGATTTGCCCGGCTTGGCACGCCCAACAGACTTTCCAGGTAGCTTGGCAGCGTTATTCTGAGGACACTCACGTGAATAGTGACTTGGTTGTCCACACTTGTAACAAATCACTTGATTGGCACGTGGTGCAACATTGGTAGCTGGACCACCATAGGTCTTGGTTGGAGGGTTGATCTGATTTGCCTGAGGCGCCACATAGGATGGCCTCAGAGTGTATCTTGGCGGGAGAGAACTATTCGGGACCCACACCTCATGCTTCTGAAACGTTGAACTGGATGAGGAGCCAGAATCATGAGAGTGCTTCTTCATTGCTGCATAGTCAGAATGACCAGTATGAGCACTGATCGCCTTGTTGACAAGAGCTTGGAAGCTCGCACATTCATGAAGGCGCAGATCACAATGAAGTTCGGGACTTAGTCCCTTGCGGAACCTTGCTTGCTTCTTGGCGTCAGTTGAGACCTCTTCAATTGCATAGTTGGCGAGGTTTCCAAACTCACGTCTGTATGCATCTACAGTCAGCTTCCCGTGAGTGAATGCACATAAATCCTCTCTCTTGCGATCCATAAACCCTTCTGGAATGTGATGCAGATGGAAAGCTGCGCTGAAATCAGCCCTGGTGGCTGCTGGTCCGACAGGACGCATAGCTTCATAGTTCTCCCACCACAGATTGGCGGGGCCTTCCAGAAAGTAAGCAACAAATGTCACCTTATCAACATTAGCAACGTTGGCAGAACGTATCTTGCGTGATATACTGCACATCCAATCATCAGCATCGAGAGGATCTACGGAATGATGAAACTTGGGTGGATTGAGCTTCACAAAGTCACTGAGGGTCACGACGTCATTTCACGGCTGACGATCCGTATTCTGCTCAATACGCTCTAACAGACGGTTGGTTTCTCTCTTATTCCTTTCTGCCTCCAGCATAACCTCTGCCAGATAGGGCGGGTGAGGCAGGTTCTCCTGAGCTGCTTGACTACCCTCTCCCTGCTCATGGCCAGGAGCACGATTGTGCCTGATAAACACCATCCTGACAAACTCCTCACAGCTTAGACTAGATCAACAACAATTCTAGGTAAGGAATTAAGAAATGCACTGAACAATATGGAATGCGGAAATGAACATCCGAATAACATGGCAACAAGCAAACTGCTATATATACACCATGGTTCATACGGACCATAACATAGTTTAGTACAAACTCAAACTGAAGTGCAAACTACTGAAAAGGTGATACTACTCATCAGAGGATTTCCAAGTTTCCTATACATTATTTATCTATGCCTATGGAACTCATCTCACAACCTAGTCATATTCGACAAGACACACAGGACTGTGGAAATATAACTGTTACAATACTATTGTTCCACTCCCAAACTCAAGCATCCGCATAGAACATCTCATACCGGTATCATCCGTGACTTGGGAGCTGAACCTGAGGATTAGGAAACACCCTAGCTTGATATACCTAGAAACCATAAGGACATAGATGTGGCCTCGGTCCCCTGACTTGTGGCAACATAGATCCACGAAGAGGGGTGACACCTCCGTTAGCAGGCCAATCAAGATGAGCTGGCAAATCAGTCCTAACTAGGTTCAACATCTCCATGTCTCCATAGCATGTATGAACTACAGGTGCCAGCTATGTCAAAGCTATCCACAGACGGGTACGAGTAGCATAAAGCTCCATGCGAAGAGCACGAGCATCTCGGTATCTATTCTCTAACATCTGGGTGGTAACCTGCAGCAACGGGTCCTTCAAAGAAGAATCAAAGTAAACTCCACTGAGATAACCTTCTTCAACTGGATGAGAAGCTGGAATATCACAGAACTTTGAATTCTGCAGCAGTGAATGTCTTGCTCTCATGATGGTCAACATTGAATAGGCGACATCCTGGATCGCCATGTCAATGGTAACCCCCAATCCATAAGACCAATGGATTGGATCCTGAGCTCCAGGGTAATCTGGATATACCATAACAGTACACATATACTGACTCTGGTTAAAACCCCGGTATTTCTCCTCCACTGTATACACTGGGTACCAGCAGTAACCGGCTACTGACATCATCCAGTCCAACATGGTCGTGTGACCCGGTACATCGATGCACCTAGTCAAACGGACCATCTGACGAGAAGGATGAGGAGGCATCTGAAATAGAGAATAATGCAGAGGTATTAGAGCTCTAGCAAAATCAGACAACATAGCGGCTGGAAATGCTCAAAAACTATTTTGAGACATCCTGCAAAAGATGGGATAGCATAACCACTCAATTGTCAAGTTCAAGGTTCCATGGTCAACAAATATTTTTGTTTCCTCAAAACAAACTAGAAAACTTGGGTTGACTCTCGAACCACTTCCTACAATCTATAGGGTAGTAACACGCGATCCTGAGAGATAGGTAAGAAGCTTAGTTCTTAATCCCCGTAGAAAAGATGAGGGTGACCAGAATAGAATGACTTGAGAAGAGAAGCATGAGCCTTACATTCCCTTCCTCAAGCAATTCCCTTGTATATAACTAAAGCATTTCTAGACTCGACTTCGACCAATTTGGCTTGGTAATCCTACAGTCAGTCAGGCTCTGATACCAACGTTGTAGGGACCCCGATCCTAAGCCATAGGAATCTAGCCTGTAACACATCGCATCACTTTGCGGTCTCACGCATGGTTAACCCCACAACTGCCACGTTACCTTAGTCGGGACCGTTTGCGTCTTTTGACTCACGTATGCAATTGTGTCGCTAGCATTCCAATATCAAAGAACTCGGGTCGGCATAACTAGTTATAAACCGAGTGGCACAACTGTACACGAACAGGCATACATAACCCAACAAAGCAGGTGTCGGTCATCAGCGTGTGTAGACGAGTCGTAGCAAGGTACAAGGACTCCATTACATCGCCTAAAATTTCCCCGCAGGGACAAACACAACAGCTAAGAAGGATACATGCCGGTCAACCAATGTGTCCGGAGCAGTAGCGAGCTACCAAGGCTCAGTGGAAGCACAGAGGGGCATTTCTCTGTAAAGAGGGCTACTAAAGGCACACGACTAGGTGTTGAACCCCATACATATCACAACACATCATACGTACACATGACATACTCAATATGCATAGATACAACAATGGCATCACAACATAACCATATAACATCACAACATTTATTTAGAAGACTCGGAAGAGCCTTGCATAATAAGTTCATACAGGTAGGGGTCACATGACCCGACACTCAAGTCATACAAACAAAGTCATACAAGCCATGTGGAAGCATTAAAGTTGTCTGAGTACTGAAAGATTAAAGGAAAAGGCATTAAGCCTGACTATCTAGAGATCCCTTTCGAAAGGGGACAGGTCGTAGCTGGGACACCAGCTACTCGTCATCATCGACGTCAAGGTAGAACCCACCTGATGGCTCGAGGGTGTCTTCTGCAACATTTATTAAGCAAATATGAGTACGAAGGTACTCAGCAAGACTTTAAATCAGATCTATCTACTCATCCACACGTATCAGCAATGGGGGTTGTGGGGTTTCATGTAGCAAGCCAACTTTGACTCTTAGCTAATCTATACTATGTCTTTAATAATTTTGAACAAGTTTTGATAAGTCGTACACAGGTCCACTACCACCACAACAATACACTATCATGGATTCTTTCTCGTTCCCCTACGAGAATGCCGTTCAAGATACTCACACTTATCTTGATACTTTTACGAGTAGCCACTAAAGTTATCGATGAACAATATATGTTTCGAAGTAGTCCATATCCGCGGACGTGGCTATTCGAATAGATCATAACCCTGCAGGGGTGTACTTCTTCACACACGCTCTCGCCACTTATCGATATGTGCACTTTACGCACCTCGGCAACCTTCAAGCGGAAGCCTAGCGAGGGAGTCAGACACGACCGTTAACCATGCTAATACCTAGTCCAGGTTTATAGCCTATTCGAGAGCGAACCCGCTTGGATGTCTGGTCGAAGTTTCCGCTACGGCCCCAAACGATGTGCACAGGGTTCCCAAGCCCACCATCCGGGTGCTACTTGGTACACCGTGCCACTGCCTACCGCGTCAAAGTCCACCTCTAAGGTCAGCACCGTGCACGGCCTCCAGCATGACTACAAACACGAGAAACTACTTGCAACTCCTAGACCAAGTACTAGGCGATTAATAAGTCGAGAGGGTCAATTGGTTTCGGACCCAATGTATGGTTACAGCTAGTCTGGCATTACATACACAGAACTCAGTTCCTAAGAACGGCTCCAATGAGCCAACCCGCCATGTACTCCTACATAGCCTCTCATCGGTAACTTTACCAAATCAGGTTCAACACTTAAACATTGTCACCAGAACACATTTATTCCCTCCGGTCCATCACCGATATGTAACAGGCCTGACATAACTCTAAGCATCGCAAGCATAGCAGATAAGCACATCAAGGCAGAAGCATCTACCAGGTATGCTAGGTTGCAAGGTTTAGCTATTTTCTGTGGCAAGGACAGGTTATGCAAAGGAAATAGCTTCAACTACCAAGAAAAAAGTATTTATCACTATGTGTCCTACTGCAATAAATGAGAGCAGGAGCGAGAACATGGGATTTTGACAAAATTCTCAAAAGGGGTGCTTCCCTTGTTGCTCAACAAGGGGAAAATAATCCTTCGGTCGGATATTCAGATGTATCCGGTGGGGTAGGGCCTACCGAAATAAATGGCAACAATCAATACAACTCAAGTGCGACAATATGATGCATGCTCGTGGCATGAAAATGAAATGTTACATGGCTAATGTAGCTACATCTCTTTAATTGAAGCTGATTTGAATTAAAGTTCAAATATCACTTCAAATAAGGTATTTTTCAAATACCCTTTTAATTGATTTGACCTGATGCTCAGGTATAACTTGTTTTATCATTCATCAAAATAAGACCATTGAATTCTTTGGATTTTTCTGATCAATTTTCATATATAAATTATTTTGATCTGAGTTACAGATTAATTTCTATGAATTTTAGAAGTTTTAAATTATTTTCGGAATTGTTTTTTTACAGAATTGTATTTATTGTTCTAGCATGACATTAGCACTGCATCAGCTCGGCTGACTAGCCGTTGAAAGTCAAACCTGACCAGTGGAACCCACCAGTGAGTGTCTCTGGCTTAAACAAAATAAGATTTCAGTTAGTTAACTATTTAACGCACCTGGACTTACATGTTAGTGTCTCATTAGAATTAAAATAATTAATTGTTTTTACTTAGCTTAAACCTAATTACCCATAGGCTGGCCGCACCTTTCATATGCTTAGGGGGTCAAACCCACCGACGGTGAGGTCAAACTCACCGGCGGCGAGCCTCTGGTTACACCAGAAACAACGGTGGGCATCAGAAATGCATCTCCGACGTCCATTCGAGCAGCAGAGCGCATTGGACGAACGGCCACTCGATGGCGCCTCCAAAGGTACCAGTCCGAGGGGCTGGGTTGGACGGAATCGGTGGATCTTTTGCGTGGCTCAGAGGTGGGAACGGGCGGCCGGAGCGAGCTGGCGACGGTGAGCTCAAATACCGTCCATGGCGGTAGAGAGGGAGAGAGGGAGAGAGCGAATGGCGAGGAGGCGAGAATTGGAACGGCTTTGGGGAGCTTATCCGCGATGCTAGCGCAACGAAGGGGACTAGCAGGCACACAGCTGTGTGTTGGTGCCGGAGAGAGCGGCGGCCACCTCCTTCTTGGTGACTGTCGAAGGAGGAAGACGACAGAGGAGGGGAGTTGGGCTGGGTCAGGCGACAGGTAAGCCCCTCCACTCATTTTCTTTTTATTTCTTTTCTATTTTATGTTTATGGCATTTGTTTTATTTATTTTTGGCTCCAAACAATTCCCTAAAATATTGAATACACTTGTGGGGGTTGATTTGGAGTATTACCAAGCTCCACAAAATAATTCAACATTTAAAAAAAAATTAAATAGTTATAGCTATTTATTTTGGCTATTTTCAGTGACTTTCATGAATTGTTTTAATTTCCAAAAAAATTTGGAAAATATTTATCATTCCTGAAATATTGTTTACAATATTTATCAAAAAGGATGGGCTTTTATGAAGACCATTTTGGATTCATTGTAATTTCACATCATTTGAATAGGTTTGAATAAGGTGAGGTGCTAGGGTTTCTTTAATTCCCTTTTTCATTTCCAATGCAAAAATAAAATATGAAGCACAATCAACTAAGCGCCAAATAGTAATTCTGGGGATGTGACACTTATCACAAGATAAAACGTGATTTCTAGCATCTTTAAAGAGAGTAGGCCAATAAAAACTTGATTGGAGAACCTTGTGTGCGGTCCTCTCACCGGCATGATGTCCCCCATAAGGACTGCTATCTCATTGTCTAAAGATATCCTTCTTCTCATGCTCCGGTATGCATCTCCTCACAATCCCATCCGCACCTTCTCTAAAAAGATGTGGGTCATCCCAAAAAGTCGTGGAAGAACTTCTTCCCCTGCTGGAATGTTAAACCTAGAGGCAAAAACTTTGCGACAATAAAGTTTGCATAATCTGCATACCACAGATCTGAATTAGATTTCACCTGCAAAACAACTAATTGTTCATCAGGAAATCTATCATTGACCGGAATAGGATCATGTGGTATGTCCTCCATCCTTGAAATGTTGTCTACTACAGGGTTGTCTGCTCCTTTCCTATCGACAATCCGCAAATCAAATTCTTGAAGATGAAGGACCCATCTGACAAGTCTTGGTTTGGCATCCTTCTTTTCCATAAGAAACTTAATAACAGCATGATCAGTATGAATGATAACTTTGGAATCAACAATGTAAGGCATAAACTTATCACAAGCAAACACTACTACTAAAAATTCTTTCTCAGTAGTAGCCTAATTCTTTTAAGTTGTGTCAAGGGTTTTGCTAGCATAATGGATAAAATTCAATCTCTTATCAACCCTTTATCCTAACACAGATCCAACATCAAAATCACTAGCATCACACATGATTTCAAAAGGCAAACTCCAATCAAATGGTTGGACTGTAGAGACGGTTATCAAGGCTTTCTTCAAAACTTCGAAGGCTTCCATACAATATTCGTCAAACACAAAAGGAATATCCTTCTAGAGAAGATTAGTTAGGGGTTTCGAAGTTTTACAGAAGTCTTTATTAAATCTCCTATATAAACCAGCATGACCGAGGAAACTATGAATACCTCTGATGTCTTTTGGATAAGGTATTCTCTCGATTGCTTCAATCTTTGCCCTGTCGACCTCGATTCCTCTTTCAAAAATCTTGTGGCCAAGAACAATTCCCTCATTGACCATAAAGTGGCACTTCTCCCAGTAGAGTACCACGTTTGTCTCCTCACATCTCTGCAAAACTTTATTAAGGTTGTGGAGACTATGGTCAAAAGAGGTTCCATAGACAGAGAAATCGTCCATGAAGACCTCCACAATTTCCTCACAAAAACCATGAAAGATAGCGGACATACACCTTTGAAAAGTAGCAAGAGCATTGCATAAACCAAAAGGCATACGTCTATAAGCATAAGTACCAAAGGGACAAGTAAAAGTGGTCTTCTCTTGATCGGCAATGTTAACATGAATTTGATACAAGCCAAAGTACCCATCAAGATAGCAAAAGTGAGTGCTTTTGGATAACCTTTCAAGAATTTGGTCGATGAATGGCAGCGGGTAATGGTCCTTCCTGGTTGCCTTGTTTAGCTTCCTGTAATCAATACACATTTTGTATCCAATAATAATTCTATAAGGTATTAATTCATTCTTATCATTAGGAACCACAGTCGTACCTCCTTTCTTGGGAACAATGTACTAGACTTACCCACTTACTAACATCTATAGGGTAGAAAATACCTGCGACTAGAAGTTTGAGGATTTCGGTCCTCACAACATCTTTCATCTTCGGGTTTAACCGTCATTGATGATCAACAACTGGTTTAGCATCAGGCTCCAGATTGATAGTATGCTGAAAAATAGATGGACTTATCTCCTTAAGATCATCAAGGGTAAAACCAATAGTGCCTCGGTGTTTATGAAGGACTTCTAATAATCGCTCTTCTTCATATCCTGAAAGGTTAGAATTGATAATAACAGGATATATTTTATTTTTCATCTAAATAAGCGTACTGGGAAGAGGTTTAAGACCAAACACCGGGTCTTCTTTTGGTTTCAATAAAATTCCCAAAGGTTCATCCGGAAGGTTGTGCTTGAGGATAGCACGTTGTCTCAACAATATATCATGTAGTTCATTTCTTACCTGCATATGCATATCATTCTCTTGGTTTTCCATAAATTACTGCAAAGGATCATTAGGAGGAATAGCAATAGAAGCAATCTCTTCAATAATTTTATCATTACTGGGTAGATCGGTACCACGAGTTTGCTTCGAGAATTTAGAAAAGTTAAATTCATATGGCTCACCATTAAATTGAACAGATACTTTTCCTTACCTGCAATCAATAATAGCTCCACAAATTTTGAGAAAAGGCCTACCAAAGATAATAGGGCAAAACTATCTTCAACTGAACCAAGTACAAGAAAGTCGGTAGGATATTTTACCTTTCCACTAAGAACTTCAACATCTTGCACAATCCCAATTGGAAAGATAGTTTCTTTATTTGCAAGATGAATCGTAACATTAATTTCTTCAATTTCACATGGTAGAATCTCATTCATGATCTCTTGATAAAGTGAAAAAGGAATAGCACTGGATCCCAAATCACATAGACCGTAATAATTATGAGTTCCTATTTTAACAGATAGAACTGGAGTACTTGAAATTGGGCCTTTATTCTTGGTTGTAACAAGGTTAGTGGAAACAACACAAAAAATTATATTGGAATCCTCAATATTACTAGTAACAAGATCCTTGACTAATGCAACTTGAGGATCGACTTTAATCAGGTCCTCATGCTCATCAGTCATTCTTTAACTTTTATTCAACATGCGTGTGACAAAAGAATGCTCCCTCATCCTTGCGGGAAAATGGGGCTTTTCATATCCAACTGCACGCAAGATAGGGTCAACAACATTAATGTCAACAGGTAAATCCTTAAAAGGTTTATGATGTTGATCCTTCTTCTTCTCAGAAGAGTCAATATGAGAGGCAAAGTCTTTGCAAAAACCAATTAGAAGCTGGGAATCAAGACCAATCTTAGCGCAAAAGGTATTGAAGTAATCAGTTTTCACATAGCTCTCAATATAACCACGTTCAAAATTTATAACGGGTTCAATACCTCTATCAATCTCCCAGTCTTCAGTGTTCTTCTTGATCCTTTCAATAAGATCCCATTTAGCTTCAGTGCTTTTGTTCCAGAATGCCCCACTAGAGGAAGCATCAAGCATCTCTTTATCGTGACGAGAAATCCTTGCATAAAAATTTGTAAGAATAATTTCTTTGGAGAGCTCATTATTGTGACATTTGAGCATTAAGGATTTCAATATCCCCCAAGCTTGAGCGATGCTTTCTCCATCACGAGACCAAAAGTTATAAACATAATTCCTGTCTCGATGTATTTCATGAAGAGGATAAAACTTTGCATAAAAGAGAGGCATAAGATCTTGCCAATTTAGTAAATGAGAGTCATCACGAAGCCTATACCAATCCAAAGCCTTATCTTTTAATGATAAAGAAATTAACTTTCTCATAACGAAATACATCAATATACCTGCAAGCTTAAATAAGGAGCATAATTGTGAAAGATATAGCAAGTGTTCACCTGTATGTCTATCTCCTGCATATCATTTAGCCAAAACACAAAAAATAATACCAGTTGGTATTTTAAAAGGCACAATTTAAGTTGGTGGTGGCGGCCTCTCCACCACAATAGCATTGGGGCGGTTCCCCACAAGCAACAAACCAAGAGCAGAGTTGTCCACAGGGACAAAAATTGGAAATAGTAAAACAAAAACAACACGTACAATGTAAAAGTTTCCTTACCAATGTCACTTACCAATAGCGCTACGCTCCCCGTAAACGGCGCCATAAAATGCTCTTGATGACCCACAAGTGTAGGGGGTCTATCGTAGCCTTTTCGATATGTAAGAGTGTCGAATCCAATGAGGAGTAGAAGGTATTGACAAGTGATCTTGAGCAAGGAATAACTGCAAGTACTGAAAGGTAACTTTTTATGCGTTTTCTAGTATAAGCAACAAGGAAATAAATGCAACTAAAGTAAATGGTGTCGAGGTGCAGCAAGTGGCCGAATCCTTTTGAACACATAGGATAAGCCGAGGGACTAAACTTATAAAGACTAAGGCGTTCCTGAGGACACACGGGAAAGATAGTCAAGTGCTTTCGTCATATTCCGTCGAGTACTATGTTTTGTAGTAATAAGTGTTATGTGGGAGGATCTTAACCAATGCACCGTCTAGGATAATATAAGTACACTCTTATGATCAATCCCTCTTCCAAGCATCCGCAAATACAAGAGAGAAATTAAGGCAAATCCGAACCATAACAATAAGCTTTAGGATCCAATACCCCCTCATGCAAAAGTATGCAAACTAGGGTTCATGTTTCTGTCACTCCGGCAACCCACCATAAGCATTCTTTATATACGATGCATCCCCTAGGTCGTTAAAAAGGCAAAGTGTTATGTAGTCGACCTTCACATAACACCACTAGA
The DNA here is from genome assembly GCF_904849725.1 of Hordeum vulgare subsp. vulgare. NCBI lineage: Eukaryota > Viridiplantae > Streptophyta > Magnoliopsida > Poales > Poaceae > Hordeum > Hordeum vulgare. The sequence goes on from NC_058522.1 coordinate 225,458,620, forward strand.
AGAATAGCACCATAACTTTAATATCAATCAACACATATTACTTCAACATCATATGACTACTAGCATCTAGACTTTTCCCATGTCCTCAAGAATTAATGGAACTACTCACAAGACATAAAAGAAATCAGGATCAGAGGTGATGAAAATATGATTAACAATTTGGTCATAACAATAATCCTCCAACAAAACTCAATAGCATTCACTACAAAAGAGTAATCAACACCGATAGAGTAGAGGGGATGAATAGTGCATGGTACAACTCTGGTTGCAATGGTGAAGTAGTGGGATGAAGGTGGAGATGGTGCTGGTGTTGGTGATGATGGTGATGATGAACTCGATGATGCCGGTGACGATGGTGATGACGATGACGATGATCTCCCCTTTCGGGAGGAGTTCTCCCCGGTGGAATCTGCCCGCCGGAAGGTCTTTTCTTCTCTATAGGTTTCCGTCGTGGAGCGGCGACGGAATCATGAAAACTCTTCTGTCCCCAGAATTTTTAGGTCTAGAGAGACATATAGGCCAAAGGAGAGTGCCGGAGGTGGGGCCCGTCACTCAGGCGGCCTCCAGGCATGACCCGGGGGGGGGGGGCACACCAGCAGGTCGCCGAAGTGACATGTGGCCCCCCTCCGACCCTTCTTTGGCCTGTCTTCTGGACCCGTTCGGAAACTTCTTCCCTCAAAATTTCATCTCAATTGGAGATGTTCTGATATTGCAACTCTTCGTCCTATTTTCTTCGTTGAATCCTGCGTCTGCTGTTTCAGCACCGGAAAGTTGGACACTGTGTAAAATAAGCCAAAACACTATAAGTACATCATCAAAAAGTGAAATATATCAATGAATAGAGATAAATTATGATACAAAATAGTGATGCATTTTGGACGTATCAGTCGTGCATGGTGGGAGCGCGTTCGCGTGTGCCCTAGAAGTTGGTGATGAAGCGTTCACGCAGACCATCCTAGGAGGTGATGGACGCCTTTGGGAGGTTGAGGAGGCAAGAGAGCGCACCGTCATTGAGCTCCATGGGGAACTAGCATGCCATGACCATGTTGCCTTATCCTGCCGCCCTGAAGCTCAGCGTGTAGAGTTGCGGGAACTCAGCCGGGCCCAGGGTGCCGTCGTAGCGCACGGGTAGGTCACGCTTGAACTTGCAGGGCCACGCAGTTGGGTAGAGCTGAGGGGCGATGGCGAAGCAACCCACCGGCCTCACGGGTTAAGCGGGCGCGTGGGCGACCTAGTCCTGGTGCTCCACTGGGTCTACTTCCAGCGGGTCATGCTCGCGGCGCGGGACTGGTAGTGCCGGGAGCGTGCGCGTCGGCGAGCGGCCATGGAACCACCTGACAGCTTGCTTCATCTCCCAGACCGGCCTTGGGTTCTCGAGGCCAGTCACGAGGAGGCGCTTCCTTCCTGGGCTCGGGGTTCGCGCGAGGCCGCGGAGGCGGGGGTAGCGCGTCTTGCTCCTCGTCGTTCTCCACGGACAGTTGGGTTTGGAGTGAGCAGGAGAACGCAACAGAGTTACCGGCAACTGTGACGAGCTCCTCGATGCACTGGAGTGAGTCGTTGTAGCGGTCAGGGGCAGGCCAGTAACGGAGCATCTCGGTGGCCATGGCAAGCGCGTGCCGACCATGCGGCATCTCCGGCTGGGCGCGTGAGGCCGACCTAGAAGCCCGGACGAGTGACGGAGGGAGCCTTGCTATCATTGGGCATTGGGGCCCGTGGCGGCGTTCACCACCGGCGATGGTGACCGGTGAGCGCCGGTGGGGCCTGCGGGCACTGCCTGAGCAACGCGGGTGGCGGGGAGCTCGACCCGAGCCCGACGAAAATCAGCCATTGGAGTAGCGAAGCTTGGTGAAAGCGGAGCATGGAGGAAACCTTGACAAACCTCCTACCTGGCGCGCCAAATGTAGGATTTCAGGTTCTGCTAAACCCATAAGATTCGAACTCAGGGGCGTGTACGAAGATCTCTCGTAGGTTCGCACCACCTAACTCGCTACTCGTAGGGGATGGCAAAGAACTCACTCGATGGTGAGGAAGACACAAAACACTGCAGTTTACCCAGGTTCTGGCCGCTGGGAAGCGTAATACCCTACTCCTGCTTTAATGGATGGCCTCTCATGCAGGTTGGTTGATTAACTAGTAAAGTGTTCGAGGGCCTCCGAAGGCTAGGTGGCCTATGTGTGGTGACGGTGGGCAAATGAATGAATCGGGGTGGATGATATCCGACCTCCCACTATGAAGTAACCTGTCCTCTATATATAATGCCGGCTCGGGTCCTCTTCCCTTATCGTTTTGGCGAGAAGGGATCCCACAATGGCCAATTTTGAAGGGGAACAGGGAAACATGCTCCCCCTGCCCAAAGGTGGTCTTCGCCTACAAAGTGACCATCAACGCAGCAGGCCCGGGTCCAGGGATGACGCCCTTCCTGCTCGTGGGCGGCGACGTCCTTGTTACACCAGAAAGGAAACCTTTGGAAGATGCCTTGGGAACCCTGGTACATCCTTCCCCCCTTTGCACTGCAGGGGAAACTGCTCCTCCATGCTACCTGCTGCTCGCATGTCCTTCCTACACGTCATCCTTGACAGGTGAGGCTGGGCCTCGCCTCGAAATATCCGCTGAACCTGAGGGGTTCTGGGGAGGCCCCTACGGGACTTGAAGTTTCTCCTCCTCGCAAGGCTTGACCCCTCATGAGGGCCTTGCCTTGAGGGCTGCTGGGCCCGTTGGTTTTGGTCGATGAAGTGGGACGGCCCTTTGCCATAGGCAGGCAGGTCTGGGTACCCCCATTCCCAAAACATCAACAAATACTAATGAGGAGTGGTGTTGCAGGCTGCTCTTCAGAAAGAGAGAGCGATAATTCAATAGCTTTTGGAGGAGAGGGACCGGACGGCTCGGGCCGCGGAGGAGAAGACGATTCGGTTGTTGGAGGAGGAGAGGGCATGGAATGAGGCGGCTCACCGGGCCATGTACTTTCTCCTTGTGGTAAGTTTCTTTTTCACATTAGCCAAATCATGCATGTAATGTATGTTTCATTACTAACTAATATGAATGACTCTTCAAAACCAAATATGCAGTCTATGTGCGAGAAGACTGGTAAGACCCCTCCGCCGATGCCAGACATTTCTTTGGTTCGAATGGTGAGTTTCATTTCAATTGTCATTAGTTACTAGTATTAACATTTCAGTGTCATCATGCTAACGAACATTGCAAAAATATCTTCGCTGTAGAATAACTCCCAAGCCGCATCGCATAGACCTTCTGTAGGGCCACCTTCTCCAGGTGAACCTGCCCCGAGTAACCCTGGTGATTCACATCCTTGATGACGACGACCGTAAATTTTCTCTAGTGTTCTGCTTAACAAATGTATAATTAGCTTCGTACATGCTAGTTAGCCCTATTATGCGACATACTTATCTTTTTCCCCAAGAAAGACATACTTAGCTAATTATCCTCCAAAATGACATAATTAGCTTATTTTGTTCATTTATGACATAATTAGCTTAGTGAGGTCAGAAATAGCATAAGAACCTTGGTTAGCTAATAAATGTCATATACTTAGCTTATCTTCCTCCTAAATGACATAATAAGCTCAAAATAAGATAAGTATTGTAATCACCTTCTCTTTCTTATTCTTCTCCTTCTCCTCCTTCTTCTTCTCCTTCTCCTTGTTCTCCTCCTTCTTCTCCTTCTCCTCCTTCTTCTTCTCCTTCTCGTTCTCCTCCTTCTTCTCCTTCTCCTTCTCCTTCTCCTTCTTCTTCCTCTTCTTCTCCTTCTCCTTCTTCTTCTTCTTCTTCTCCTCATTCTTCTTCTCCTTCTCCTCCTCCTTGTCCTTCTTCTTCTTCTTCTTCTTCTTCTTCTTCTTCTTCTTCTTCTGCTGCTGCTGCTGCTGCTGCTGCTTCTTCTTCTCCTTCTCCTTCTTCGTCTCCTTCTCCTTCTTATTCTCCTTCTCCTTCTTCTTCTTCTCCTCCTCCTTCTTCTTCTTCTTCTTCTTCTTCTTCTTGTTGTGGTTGTTGTTGTTGTTTATGTTCTTCTTCTTCTTCTTCTTCTTCTTCTTCTTCTTCTTCTTATTCTTCTTTTCCTTCTCCTTCTTCTTTTGCTTGTTCTTCTTCGTCTTCTTCTACTTCTTCTTCTTCTTCTTCTTCTTCTTCTCCTTCTTCTTCTTCGTCTCCATCTATCTTTCTTATTCTCATTTTGCAGATTTGGTTCACTTTATGGAAGGTGGCATTGATGGGCTGCCATTGGTTTCTTTTTGTTTTGATTTCTATTTAGACACTGGGATGCTTGAAACTATATGTATATATGGATCAACAATTTAAAAAAATATGTTGTCTTTCTCAATATTTACACGATGATGTTGGATACATGGCCTATGCTTCTTCTATGAAGTCTGGATCTACATGTGATGTTTGAAATTATATATATGATATAAGTATTCAGAAAATGCAGGGAAATAACTGAAAAGAAACAAAAAAAGTGACAATACAGCCAGTTTGTCGTCTGCCAGCGGACAACAAAGGCCTTTGTCGTCCGTGAGCTGGTGGCAAAGGTGCCACATGGCACAAACCTGTGCAATCTGGTAGCACGGTTGACCTATATGGTCACTTTGCCATTTGCGGCAGACGGCAAAGGGAGGCGCAACAAACATCAAAGAGGGAGGGGCAACAGACGACAAAGGTTGGATGGGCGGAAAAGGGGGCAGGGCGGCAGACGGCAAAGAGGGGAGGGCAGCAGACGACAAAGGGGTGCGGGGCGGCAGAAGACAAAGGTGGGATGGCAACAGGCAGCACAGGGGGAGGGAGGGAGACGGCAAAGGGGGGAGGTCGGCGGACGACAAAGGGGGAGGGGTGGCAGACGGCAAAGGGGGGAGGGGCGACAAACGACAAAGGCCCCATTAACTTACTAACGAAGTCTCCCTATCAGTTGTCGTCTAGCTACCTTTGTCGTAGCTTGCTATGGCAGATAGATGGCAAAGAACTTTGACGTCCATTGTATTGCGGCACATGGCAAATGACCTCTTTACGGCGCAAGCTAACATGGAAATTTTGCTGTCCGCCGACGGACGACAAAGTCTTTGCCGATCGTGGAGTGGCCCTTTGTTGTCCGCCATGGCAGATGGCAAAGAAGCTGATTCATATAGTGAACGGCACATCACCGTTTTCTGCATGCCAGTGGAGTGGTCACCATGCCAACCTACGACCAGGGTGATACTTTAGTCAACCAAACATGTCTAGCATACAAGGCATGCATGCTAGAGGGTACTGGTACAGTTTGGACTCATGTGGAGCCGATTAGGCTGGGTTTTTACGGAGGATAAGTTTGCAGCAGGAAACTTGGGCTCTATCAAAAGGGGTTTTACTGTTGGGCATAGGGGACGAAACATTGTCTAGAGGTATTAGGTATAGAAGGACTACAACTACGCCAAGCTTGAGATCGGTGAAATGAGAGTAGCTATTAATTGTAGTTTAAGGCTACATTTCTGCCAAAAAACTAGTTTTAGAAGGGCTGCTCATATTTTCCACGTGAGCCTGCCGTTTTTGGGTGTGCCAAGATACATTAGCACACTATATGTGCTGGTAATGATTTGGGGACATTTGCATGAACATAATTAATGGGAGAGGGTTAAAAGAGGTGCTGCCATGGTGAAAAAGAGAGGGAAGGAGAGGGTGTTACCCTCCAATAATTGATAAAGTGCCACGGCAAGGTTACTGGGGTGGAAGAGGGCTAGCACAAGCTGTGGTAAAAATCTTGGAGCAAGGAGAATATCTTAGGGCCAACTTTGCTTGTCCTCTAGTTTATGCCTGAAGGTGTTTGATGATGTCCAGGGGCACTTAGGGGGATCCAATGCCCGTGAGATTTAACAGGTTCCTATGATAGGTAAAAATGAGGTTGGATACCAAATTTGAGATTTGTTGGAGAAAGTTTCCAATGTAGACTTCAAAAACCCTAGAAATGGGAAGAAATGGCTTTCTACAGATAAATCCATGCAAATTAATTTCCACTAATGCACCACTTGGTGTAGTGGAATTATTTGAGTATAATAGCATGCCCAAAAAGTTTGGGATCAATTGGAGAAACTTCACAATGTAAAATTTCCCAATACTAGAAATCAACAAAAGAGGTTTTGAGGAGTTTTGGACAAGTTTAGTAGCCCTCCTTGATGCACCACTTGGTGTGGATGCATTATTTGAGTATCACAAAATGTCCACAAAATTTGAGCATCCTTGGAGACAGTTGGCAATGTAGAGTTGCTCAAATTTGGTTCTCGACAGATATGGTTTTGGAATATTTAAGTGAATCATATCAACTTGGATTGAGATGCAACTTGGTGAGAGCATCACATATATCATGTGTGACTTGCTAGAATTCTTGGAATTTATTGATAATATTTCTTGTAGAAATATTTCAAAATCTTGAAATATACAAAAAGGGTTTTGAAAGGATTTTACAAATATTTTGAACATCACCATGTGTTGAAACTCATCTATATGGAAAATATATGTCCAGTGAGTTTCCTTAAATTTTCTCAAATATTTTGGAAACAAGCAAATTATTTTTTATTCATAAAAGACCATTTCTCGCATCAGGAAAAGGAATTTAAATACAGAAGGAAAATAATTTTTTAAATAATTATCTTGTGGTTTTCGGAAGTGTTTTTGAGAATGGGATTTAAATAGAATATATGGTGCAAAACAACTCCACTAATTTGAGGACTTGTAGTACAAATCCCAACTCACGGGTTTTTGGTAGCCTAAATTAAATAAAAGATTTTTGGTCAAAATAATATTTGGTAAAAATGGTTTTAGTTCCTATACACATGATATGGTCACTGGGCGAAGACTTGGGGCAAGGAGGTGAGTCTAAAGAGTAGTAGGAAGATTTGTGATTTAAAACATAAGCAATCAAGCAAGCAACCAACAATCAGTTCAAGCATCACATCACATAAAAAATGTTGTAGTTTGTAGTAATTTTTGAGCTAAGTTAACTTATCAAACTAATGTAGAACACAGGGTGTGACACAGGGCTACAAGGTTGCAGTCCTATCCTAACTAAAGGTAGTCCTCACACGGCAAAGTAGTCTTTGTGACACGGCTCTAGGATCGACGATGACCTCAGTCCTATAGCGTTGATACGTTCTAATCCTCTATCACCAAAGTGGTAATATTTTGCCACCTTCTTTGGGTCGAGCAGCTAGTACTTCATCCTAATCACCAAGAGGGAAAAAACCATGCATGTGCTTGGTGGCATGACCTCCATCACCTTTCTCCAAGAGGATGCCTCATCCACGTGATGGGCACAAAATCCTACGCTTGACGTCGCATGCCAAGGATTCTTGGCGCTTGAAGGCCACAAGTTGGCCCGCTCTGGCAGTGAGGAGGCCCGGTGAGGTACACCCCTCGGGAGGCAATTTTTTTCGAGGCAACCGGGACACATCCATCCCTTTTGGGCTAGCCCACATGGCGCACCCCCAGGCCAGCGACAGACGTGCCATGGTACCCTATGTCCCACTGGGCTGACAACCGTCCTTAGTGTGGTGGCCCAAAGGGCCCCTGTTCGGCCCATAAGGACCAAATACCATGGGTTAGTACCCCCTGGTCCATGATACCCTTAATTGCCCGTGAACAAGTCTTCCAATCTCTGAGGACAAGCACACTCCTTAGATCTCCTGGCTTCGGATGTCTTCGGCTTGGCAAGCGATTTACCCGATCATAGTAATATTCAAACCTAATTTTTTGATTTATCCTCAGACAATCCGAGCATCAAACTTTCTCGGATTGTTGACCTCTTCTAGATGTCTAATGATAGTGACCTCGTAATACGCCTTTACGACATTCTTATGAATTTTTGAATGGTCTATGGGGCAATCAATATTAAGATCAAAAACCGAAGCATCTAACGATGCTATATTATTTATCAAGGTACAAGGTGTAAAAGACAACTGCACTTCGACTCCAGCGGGTCATGCTTTCGGTCCACATCTTCTTTCCTTCTCCTTCTAGAGAAACTTCACCATGGCCGGTGCTCCCAGCTCCTACGGGTGTCTGCATGGGCCTCTCCAAGGAGGGTGGTCTATATGCTCTGTGTCTCTCCTTTGCTTGAATATACTGGCAACTCAGGTGTACCTCCTTGACACTGATCCCCCCCCCGTGCATGTTGTCCTGACCTCCTTTGACGGCTAGACCCATGCTAAAATGCATCGATCCCCTCTCGGGGAGGATAGAGTATGTTTCTTCCCATTCCTTATACAAGGCTTAGGTTTCCTAATCCATCCCTTTGTCCACATACTACTCGCATTCTATGGGATCCAACTTCATTACCTAAGCCCCAATTCGATTCTACACATAGCACAATTTGTCACCCTCAATGATATGTACCTCGGATGCAAAGCCCACTTCAAAAAATGACACGGGTATTTATGGATCATCCCTCCTTCCAGAAGTGACACCATCCATGAGGTGGTGGGCTCAAGATGTGTTGAATTGCGGACATCGGGTATCCTGCATGCACTCCTAATGAGGATACTGTCACGTGTAATTCGGAATGGTTTTATAGAGAGGACGTCCTGCTATACGATCATGTTCGCCGAGGATATCACAAATTCTCATTGGATCCTCCCGAGAAGCTCCTCAACTAGGGACCGATGAATCCATGACCGGTGCCCGACGAGGAAGTAAAGCGCTTGGCAGGTCAAGTCTCGTGCAAGTCAGCAACAAGCTCATCATGATCGACTTGATGGCTATTTCTATTCTTCAGCCCGTTAAACTTCTTCAAAAGTGAGTACACCCTTTATGGGAGTATAACTGTACGAGCGATGCGGTGTGTTCACTTGAAGGAAGATTTTGTCGACCAGGCAGCTCTAGCCAGAGCACTAGTCAGAAATTTCATAGGGGAAGAATCGAAATTCACTAGGCAAAAGTTCCTTGATGGCCTTTCATACGAAATCAGGTCGAGGAGGTAAGATTATATTGTCTTATTCATTTTCTCGAACAGTTCCATAAGCCATAAACAACTCTTCAATACATCTAAGCAAGGCTGGAAACGCTTAATAGAGAATGTGCACTGCCCTTCTCCTCAACCGGAGTCCTACTTAAAGGCTGATGACACTAGTTTCCATGAAGATACCGAGCTATCCTTTATTTTTAAGGATGTATTCTTTTATCATGAGAGCATGAATGAATCTGAAAGGGCTCTTCTCCCAGAATCAATAGGGGATCTACCATCGACCATAAGTATCCACCAGGCCTCGCCTTTGAAGAGATGTTCTCTCCCCGAAGTTATAGTTTCTCCTCCTAAGGGTCGTCTCTCAAAGTTTTGTGCACATGTGGAGCCCATCTGGCCCGACTAGCCATGAACCCGAGAATCATCAAAGCGTCTAGCCACGGGTCATGCAACTTCGACCATTTCCTCTCAATGGAGGTAACATAGCCGTGCATCCTTTTCTGGATCACTAGTGTCCATATACTTAATTTTTCCTCGTATGTCCTTCTATATAGGGATAACTAGTTTTATGCCCCTAGTTAGGTCACACTCGACTGGTTTACCCCTAGTTTCTAAGAACACGTATTCCTGCGGAAACCACTTTAATCATCTTATGCTTTTGCCTTTTGATGCTTTGACCATCACTACGGAAACTTCATAACAGACTAATATTAACTCAGAAAAATGCAAAAAAGATATGATAATGTCTAGAAAAACATATATCCAGAAACACATATGTGCATGTCCAGAAAAACACGCAGTTTTAGCTAGTCATAACAAATTCATACTAACTAATATGTGCATGTCATTGCATTGAGGACAACAGTGTTGAAAAGTCCCCATCTCGGTTTTAGCTCATATGATCTTAGCATAAACAGTATAATCAGAAAAAGTTGAAAAATATTCTAAAAATTATAATTTGTTTTTTAAACATTTTGGTATCATATTTACATTTTCCTGAATTTCTAAACAAAGTATGAATTTATTATGACGTTCTCAAAGTGACGGTCAAATGGTCAAATGGCAAAATCATAAGACAAGCAAAGTGGTTTGGGATGAGCATGTGTTTTGGGATACTAGGGGTAAATCAGTCGAGTCTGACTCAACTAGGGGCACAAAAGAAATTTTAACTTTTATATAGGTGTCAAGATTAGGTGCCTATGTTCAAGGAGAATGTGGGAACATGCCCCGATCCTGGGTCAACACGACTCGTGCTCCGACTCCTTAGGTCCCGCGGTCCAAAGGCCCAGCCGAGCACCTTCAGCCTGTGAACTTGAGGGTCTTTTCTACCACCAACTATGTGGCAGAAAGCATCATTCGGCACCAAAAACGGAAAACCTCTCTAAGTAATCCTATCTTTTCGGCCCAAGTGTCCAACGCTCTTATCACGATTGGTGCCTACCTCGGAGCGGCTTGGACCGCTCTTGAAGACGCATCGGGTATCATGTCTGTTGGCTTACATGGAAATATTACTTTCGAAAAGGGTGATCCACTAATGAAGAAATACAGCCAACTCATTAGCCTGTAACCCCTGACACTCTTGTCATCCCAAAAGGCCAACACCTGTGTCCATACTTGAGCCCGAAGACCCTTTGAGGAGTAGTACATGAGATCCATGTAGCCCCCTTACGGTCCTCGCAGGTGCGTTGGTCTCCCTAGAAGCTTAAAGTGTGATGTAGCACAATAACGACAAGTATTTCGCTCAGTTAAGAAACCAAGGTGTCAATCCAGCAGGAAGATCCACAATACTATGTAAGTAGCACCTACGCACAAATAGCAAATCCTTGCAACCCAATGCATAGAGGTGTTGTCAATCCCTCATGGGTAAAGTAAGGATAGGTTGATAGATGCAAATAAGATTGATAGAAAATAGAACGCAGCAAGGTATTTTTGGGTTTTTGATAATATAGATCTGAAAACAAAAGAGCAAATAAAGTAGAAAATAAAATAGCAAAGTAAAGATTGCAAATAGATGATGTGAAGTAGACCCCGGGAACATAGGTTTCACTAGTGGATTCTCTGGAGAAGAGCAAGCGGTTGTTATACAAATTACTGTTGGGAAATTGGTAGAAATGCAAGTAATTATGACGATATTCAAGACAATTATCATATATAAGCATCCCGTCCAAGATAAGTAGACTGACTTCTTCCTACATCTACTTCTATTACTCCACACATCAACCACTATCGACCATGCATCTAGTGTATTGAGTTCATGGAGAAATGGTGTAATGCCTTAAGAATGATGACATGATGTACACAGGATCTATTCATGTAGAATAGACCCCATTGTTTTATAGATGATAGAAACGATACATGTGTGTTACGTATATTTCTGTCACTGAGATTGAGCACCGCAAGATCGAACCCATCACAAAGCACCTCTTCCCATTGCAAGATAAAAGATCAAGTTGGTGAGACAAAAACCAAATATCAGAGAAGAAATACGAGACTATAATAATCATGCATGAATATATTTTCAAAGATCTCATCACAAATTCACAATTCATCGGATCCCAACAAACACACCGCAAAAGAAAGAGTTGCATCATATGGATCTCCAAGAGACCATTGTATTGAGAAACAAAACGAGAGAGAAATCTATCTAGCTACTACCTACGACCCACTAGGTCTGATATGAAGTACTCATGCATCATCGAAGGAGCACCAATGAGGATGGTGAACCCTTCAATGACCGTGTTCCTCTCCGGAATGGGCTCTACATTGGATTTCGTGGTTGTGGAACTTGCGGCAGCTGAATGATTTTTCGTTGACTCCTATAGGAGTCTGTAAATATTGGGGTATTTATAGAGCTCAAAGGCGGAGGAGAAGCTTCCTGAGGGCCCAACTAGACACCAAGCCATGCCAGGGGCCTCTAGCGAATCGTGGTTTCTAGTGGGCCCCTGGGCCTTGGCTGCTCCTCAATCTTGGCCCCCAAGTTTCCTTCTGGTCCAAGAACACATCCATAAGGTCTTATGGCAATTGGACCTCATATGATATGGATTTTCTACGAAGGAAAAAAATAGCAAAAAAGGACAACTCGTAGTATGCGTTATGTTAATAGGTTAGCCCAAAAAATGATATAAAGTTACTATAAAATGATTATAAAATCTCCAAGAATGATAACATAACAACATGGAACAATCAAAAGTTATAGATACGTTGGAGATGTTTCACCCCCGAGCCTTAATTTATGCAAGGATGACAAATTGAAGGGTTTGATATGTTTGATGCATGGTGCTCGGGAGAAGAACAATGAACCCACCTAGGAGTCACAACTGACGAAAGTAGAGTTAGCGTCTACCAAGTCCTAGGTGGACAACGTGAAGAAGTTCGCGTGAGAATCTCATGGTATGTGTGTTAAAAGAAAATCTTATTCCGACACAATAGTAGGTCCACCCCTAATCCCTTGATTCTGTAGGAGCCGAAACCATTGATGACCCACAAGCATAGAGGATCGATCATAGTCATTTCGATAGATAAGAGCGTCGAACGCAATGAGGAGCATAAGGAAATGACAAGTGGTTTTCAACAAGGTAATTCCTACAAGCACTAAGAGTAGTAGTAATATGTACTTTGATAGTAATGCAATTCATAAGAAGTGACAAGTAACAAGTGTAACTAAGGTGCAACAAGGTGGGATAGTTCTTTTTCTAGCAAAGAACAAGCCTGAAACTTATCTTATATAAACTAAAGCACTCTCTAGGACACATGGGAATTGATTTTTAGTTATGTTCATCCTGTTTAGTTGGTTCGTGTTCGGTACTTCGATTATTTGATATATGGGTGGACTGGTGCTAGGATGTTGTTCTTACTTGAAAAAATATCCCTCTTATCATTACCGCCTCTCCAAAGCTTTCACAACTATGAAGGAATAATTAAGATAAATATAACCATAGCATGAGACATATGGATCCAAACCAGTCCCTTATAGAATAACACATAAACTAGGGTTTAAGCTTCTGTCACCGTCTCAACGCATCATCTACTTATTACTCCCCAATGCTTTCCCTTAGGACCAAGTGTGGTGAAGTGTCATTGATACGTCCATTTTGCCTCATAATTTCATATTGATATTTATATTGTTCTTGGTCATTATTCCACTTTATTATACATTTCTAATGCCTTTTCTCTCTTAATTTACAAAATCTACATAAAGAGGGAAATTGACAGAAACTGGACTAGAATTTTTCTAGACTCCGAATGACCTGGAACTTAGAGGAATTATTTATACATATATAATAATTATGGGAACGAAGGTCCACTAAAGGGGGGCACTTGCTTCTCCCAAGGCAAGAGGGTGCGCCATGCCCTGGGCAGGTCTTGATGCCTTGTGAGGCCCACAGATGGCCTCCGGTGCCCTCTTCTTATATATAAATGGTTTTGATTTAGAAAAAATAAGGAGGATACTTTCAGAAGCACTCTTCTCGAGGCGGAAACCTGCACAGGAGACCTTCTGCTCTCCGTTAGAGCGATTCTGTGAGGGAAATTTCCCTCTGAGAGGGGGAAATGAGAGCCATCATCGTCACCAGCTCTTCCTCCTTCGTAGGAGGGTCAACCTTCATTAACATCTACACCCACACATCCCATCTCAAACCGTACGTCATCTCTTGTATGCAATATTTTTCTCAAAATCTAATATGGTACATGTGGGTTGCTAGTTGTGTTGATTACATCTCGTAGTTGATGCTTGTTGGTTTACTTGGTTGAAGATAATATGTTCAGATCCTTTTTCATACTCATTAGACCTATGATATTGAACATGATGATTATTTCTGAGTAGTTTCTTTCGTTCTCGAGTATATGGGAGAAGTCTTGTTATAAGTTATAATGTGAAGTCGGTATTCATTCGATATTTTGATGATACGCACGTTGTTGCTTCCTTTAGTGGTATCATGTGAACGTCGACTACATGAAACTTCACCATAGTTGGGCCTAAGTTAAGGTATTGTGGAGTTATAGGTAGATGATGGTTTCGTAGAGTGATAGAAACTTGAACCTAGTTTATACGTTATTCGATAAGGAGCTGATTTGGATCCATATATTTCATGTTGTGGTTAGAATTATCTTAATTCTTCTTTCCTAGTTTCGGATGGTTCCGGGATGGGGTACTTATAAGTGGGTTGCTTGTTCAAGTAATAACAACACCCAAGCATCGGTCCACCCACTTATCAAATTATCATAGTAACACCTGTTATTGAACTCAGCATGATGAACATGACTAGACGACAATGCCCATGTGTCCTTGCAAGCATTTTACTTTATATACGGGAACTTCTAGGATTGTCCTTCTCTATAAAAAGAATTGGGACAGCTTCCGGCACACTTGCTACTACTGTTACTTGTTACTTGTTACAATATATCATGGTATAAAACTATCTATCATCGCTACTCATAGTAATTGCAGAGAATGCCTTGCGGAAAACCGCTTGTCAATTCATTCTACTCCGCGTTGGCTTCGACACTCTTACTTATCGAGAGGACTAAGATTGATCCCCTATACTTGTGGGTCATCAAGACTCTTTTTTGTCCCGTATAAGTGCCGAAATTTAGTGTTGCTCATTACTATGGAAGATAATCCATTGAGGGCCTGTTTGGGGTATATTCTTTTTATAGAGAAGGACAATCCTAGAAGTTTTTTAGCAATTGTCATAATTTTTAGTAGGTTCAGTAGGTCGAGGATAATCCATTGAGGGCCTGTTCTTTTTATAGAAGGATAATCCATTGAGGGCCTATTCGAAATTTCATAGTAAATATTTTTAGTAGGTTCAGTAGGTCGAGGAGCGGCCTTTTCCATAGTAATTTTAGCAATAAGTATGAGCTTGGCTCTGACATAGTAGCTTCTTTTTTCAAATCATTTGCTACTCATGTTGATCTCACTAAAGAGAAATGTTGAAATTTCATCGACCTATTGAAGAATTGTTGGAGGAACCTATTAAAGATAAAGATGAAACCATTATTTACCATGTTGATCTAGTTGTGCCCACTTCTTACACTGAGAAACCACCTTTTCCTGTTAGGATTAAACAACATGCTAAAGTTTCAACTCTGGTTACTAAAGGCAATGTTAGGGCACCCAAACCTTGTGAACAAATAAATTTAGAACATAATATTGGTATGGTTAAATATCTTTTGTTTGAGAATATCGATGGGCATGTTATCTATTTCTGCGATGAGGCTGCTAGAATTACGAAACCAGATAGAAACAAACATGATGTGTTAGATAAGAATAAACCAGTTGTTGGCATGCCTATTGTTACTGTTAAGATTGGAGATCATTGATATCTTGGTTTATATGATATGGGTGCTAGTGCGAGTGTAATACCTTTTACTTTTTATCAAGAAATTATGAATGATATAACAACCTGCAAGATAGAAGACATTGTGTCACTATTGGAATCGCAAAAAGAGATAATATTACTCCACTTGGGATTGCTAGAGATGTTGAAGTCCTCTCCAAAAAAATCAAGTACCCCATTGATTTCTTAGTACTTGGTTCACTACAAGATAATTTTTGTCCCATTATATTTGGTAGACCTTTCATGAATATTATTAATACTCAAATTAATTGTGTTAAAGAAAATCTTAAAGTAAATTTTGGTGATGTGTCTCATGAATTTAATTTCTTTTAAGTTTGATAGAAACCAGATGGGAAAGAATTATCTAGTAAATATAAAATTATTGGTCTTGCTTCTATTGTCGTGTCTCCTGCTGATCCGTCAGAACAATACTTGCTAGACCTTTGAAATTATAAGCATATGAATGAGAGAAATGAAATATATGATATATTCTTTAAGCAAGCATCTATTCTTATACGCATTTTGCATACATACATTCTAGGAGATCCTCCCCCACCTAAGGGAGCTCCGGTGTGTGAATTAAATGAATTATCTAATACTATGAAATATGCTTATCTTGATGAAAAGAAGATATATCATGTTATTATTAGTGCTAACATTTCAGAGCATGAAGAAAATAGATTACTTATAACTATAAGGAAGCACCGAGTTGCTATTGGATATACTCTTGATGACCTGAAGGTCATTAGTCCCACTCTATGTTAGCACAAGGTTAATACGGAACCGGATACTAAACCTGTTGTTGATCATCAATGTTGTTCGAATCATGAAATTAAGGAAGTTGTAAGAATAGAAATACTAAAGCTTCCCGACGCAGGTACAGTTTAACCTATTTCTTATAGTAGATGGATGAGTCATGTTCACTATGTTCCTAAGTAAGGAGGTATAGCAGTTGTTCCTAATGACCAAAAATGAAATTATCCACAGAGAATTGTTACTGGTTATAGGATGGTAATTGCTTTCAGAAAATTAAACAAAGATAATAGAAAAGATCATCACCCCTTACCTTTTGTTGATCAAATGTTAGAAAGATTATATAAGCATACACACTTTTGCTTACTTGATTGATATTCTAGTTTCTCTCAAATACCCGTCTCAAATGAAGATCAAGGGAAAACTACTTTCACTTGCTTGTTTGAAACTTATGCTTATAGACGTATGCCTTTTGGTTTATGTAATGCACCTGCTACCTTTCAGAGATGTATGACTTGTATATTCTCTGACTTTTGTGAAAATATTGTTGAGGTATAAATGGATGATTTTTCCTTTGATGGGACTTGTTTTGTTGATTGCTTAAGCAACCTTGATCGAATTTTCCATAGATGTGAATTGGGAAAAGTGCCACTTTATGGTGAATGAAGGTGTAGTACTTGGGCACACAATTTCCGAACAAGGTACTGAGGTAGAAAAAGCTAAGGTTGATGAAATTGTGAAAATGCCATGTACTAAAGATGTTAAAGGTATAAGAAGTTTCCTTAACCATGTTGGTTTCCATTGACGTTTCATTAAAGATTTCTCAAAGATTTCCTTGCCGCTAACTAAACTTCTTCGAAAATAAGTTCCATTTGTTTTTCATGATGATTTATAGAAGTCTGTGAAATACTTAAGAATGCCTTAATTTCTGCATCTATTGTTCAACCACCTGATTGGAACTTACCATTTTGAATTATGTGTGATGCTAGTAATTATGTTGTTGGTGTTGTTCTAGGGAAAAGGGTTCAAAAATGTGTGATGCTAGTAATTATGTTGTTGGTGTTGTTCTAGGGAAAAGAGTAGACATGAAATTAAATGTTATTCATTATGCTAGTAAAACTCTAGACAGTGCTCAAAGAAATTATGCTAGTACTGAGAAAGAATTTTTTGGAGATGTGTTTGCATGTGATAAGTTTAGACCTTATAATGTTAATTCTAAAGGTACTATTCACACTGATCATGCTGCTATTAAATACCTAATGGAAAAGAAATATGCTAAACATATATATATATTAGGTTGGTTCTTTTACTTCAAGTTATTTGACATGCATATTATTGACAAAAAGAGAGCTGGAAATCTTGTAGCAGATAATTTGTCTAGGATGGAAAAAATTCTTGATGACCCACTACCTATTGATGATAGTTTTCTTGATGAGCAATTAGCTGGTGTAAATACTTTCCGTAATACTCCTTGGTATGGAGATTATGTTAATTACAATGTTTCTAAATATATACCACCTAGTTTCACATACCTACAAAAGAAAAGTTCTTCTTTGATTTAAGACATTAGTTTTGGGATGACCCACATCTATATAAAGGAGTAGATGGTGTTACTAGATGTTGTGTACCTAAGCATGAACATGAATAAATCCTTCGGAAGTATAATTCCTAAGCATACGAAGGGCACAACGCTAGAGATGGAAGTGCACATAAGGTACTACAATCTGGTTTTTATTTTCCTACTCTTTTCAATGATGCACGTAAGTTTCTCCTCTCTTGTGAAGAATGTAAAATAATTGGTAATATTGGTAGACGCGAGGAAATGCCTATGAATTATTAACTTGTTATTGAAACATTTGATGTTTCAGGTTTTGATTATATGGCAACTTTTCATTCCTATAATGAGTATACTCATGTTTTATTTATTATTTATTACGTTACTAATTGGGTAGAAACTATTCCAACTAGTAGTGCTGCTCGCAACACTTCTGTTAAAATGCTTAAATAAGTTAATTTTCCCGAAGTTTGGAGTCCCTAGATATTTAATGCATGATGGTGGTTCACATTTTATTAATGGTGCTTTTCATTAACAACTAGCTAAATATGATGTTAACCATAGAATTGGATCACCTTATCATGTTTAGACTACCGGTGAAAATGCGTGAAATAAAATTGATATTGCAAAACACGATTGATAGATCTAGAAAGAATAGGTCTAAGAAACTTGATGATGCATTTTGGGCTTATAGAAATGCTTATAAAAATACTATGGGAATGTCCCCGTATAAAATCTTCTATTTAAAAGGATGTCATTTGCCTCTTCAGTTAGAATATAAGGCTTATTGGGCAATTAAAGAACTTAATTACGATTTCAAACTTATGGGTGAAAAGAGGTTACTTGATATTAGCTCCTTAGATGAATGAAGGACCCAAGGTTATAAAAATACCAAGTTGTTTAAAGAAAGAGTTAAAAGATGGCATGATAAGAGAATTCAAAAATGGGAATTTAAAGTAAAAGATCTAATTATTTTGTACAATTCTTGTTTTAGATTCTTTTCATCTAAAATTGGGAGGACCTTATATCGCCGAAGAAGTTTATTGCTATGAAGCAATTAAGATAAACAATGTTGAAGCACATATCCGAGAGTAGATAATGGGCAAAGAATTAAACATTACATGTCACGACACCCATTAATATTGAAACTAATATCATTCAAGTGATGACATCGGAAGGAACACATAGGATAGACCTTTCAGAACACTCCAGAGCCCTGAAAAGGAGTAGGTATGTGATACAGTAAGTAAACCGACTCCAACAATTCCATAAAAAATATTTACTGTCAGTTTTGAAATATTTGAATAGTTAAAAAAATAAAACCAGTCGAGGGGACCCACGAGGGAGTACTAAGGCAACATGGTCTGGCCACCCCCCCTGAGCATGCCCTGATGCCTTGGGATCCCCTCGTGTGCGTCCTTGACATTGTTTTCTTCCTGGGTATTCTAACCTAGAAAAATTCATTATCTATACTTCCGTTTGTTTTGACCATCGCATCACGAGTTTCTCCCATGTCCTTGTTTCGAGCTGTTTTTCTAACAGATCTAGATAACCATGACACCATTAAGACCCTCCAATGACCAGTTCTACGAGAAGGTCATCAACCCTTACCTTCAGGAGGTTATGTGATAAGGAGCATCCCACGATCATCACCATGGACACGTCAGCAACACCTCAAGCTCCAAGTGACCCCATGCCAAGACCACATGGACGTACCATCGAGATCAAGGTGACATCCCTCCTTATCGATTATTCCTTTGATGCAATCGGAATGTGGATGCTACCTCAAGCGGAAACTCTATGCACACTTAGGTACCACCAACATGATCTACAAGATATGAGAAGTGAAGGCCAAGCCACTATGGAGATGGGCTCAAGGACGAGCGAGCGGGAGGATCAATGGAAGGATAGGCCACCTCCCAGACCCCGGACAGCAGTGCCAAGGCAGAGACAACCAAGTTCGAGGCCCCTGACATCTCGCCCCGGGCCGGACATCCATCCCAGCCCGGAAATCCGGCCCCTCTCCCCGGAAATCCGACGGCCCAGGACGAGAACCGCCCAGAACCAGCGGCTCAGCCCCGGACATCTGGCCCTCAGGCAGGCTCAGACATCCGGCCTTTCGCCCTAGAAATCAGGCACACCAGGACTAGAGTTGTGCGGAGCCTGCCGCCGAGCCACGGATATCCCCCCTGGCCCATACATCCGGCACCCCCATGAAGCCTCGAACATCCGGCCCATGTGCGTTCAAACGCTGGCCAAAGGTAATGTATCCCTTATTTTAACCCATGCACTCACCTTGGACTGTAAATAGACCTCCTCCTCCTTTGTTCTAGGGGTGGCTAATGTTTAGAAATCTTGTTGATCTTAACTCCATCTACTATCCTTCCTCCCAATGGAGATGCCCTTCATGTGAGAATATCCATAGTGATGCCAAGGACCCTCTCTAGGGCAGATCCCCTCGTGCATACAAGGCCCCTCTAGTAGGGAAGTCTATCAATATGTGTATCCGCTCGTTGACCTTGAATTTTGTTTCTCTATCAATATGCATTCTTGGGTTTCTCTTCATGTTTCCCTCTTTCCCCCTCCAAGTGCGAAAAGATCAGCCACCACGAGTTTGCCCCGTATAATGTTGGAATCATGAGCCACGTTGCTTCACACCTTGGAGTCTCATCTCCCACTTTCTAGCCAATTTTTGTTTTGATTTGACCAAATTTCAAAAATTCCCCACAAAAATAGCCATACCAAAATATCTTGCACTTGTTGGATTTGAAGAGATTTTGTTGATTTGGGTCCATGGACTTTGTTGTGGACAAGTAGATCTAGCTTTTTCCCACCATCCCCATCATTCTCCCCCACCGAATTGCCCCAATTTTGCCAAAAAATCGTGTTAAGGCCCCACCTCGTGGGATCCCAGATTGCATCCGGATTGGGAGTCTCGAACATCCGGTCCGACCCAGAGACATCTAGCCTGCCGAACATCCGGCCTGACCACCCGAAACATCCGGCCTGTCGTACATCCGGCCCTTTTGACCTGGACATCCAGCTTGTGCAGGACAGCTGAGCATCTTTGCCTTGTCTCGCCGTTTTTCATCGATTCTTCGTCCATTTTCTTCCGCAACAACCGTCATTCCTTCGCAACCCATTTGCATTTGAGATTTTTATTCCTGAGCACCACCACTCACTACTGGAAAAACATAATTTTTCGATAGCTTTTAGCTTTGTTGTCAGCAATTTCATGGGGCTGACGGCATAGAGACTTCGCCCTGAGCCAAAAATAATGCTGACGGCATAGAAAATCTATGTCGTCCGCTTTATCTAAGCCGTCAGCCAGCTGACGGAAAAGGAGCAAAAGACTGACGTCATAGGGCGGCTAACGGCATAGGGAGCTTCCCGGTCCCACGCCCGAACTGGGCTTAACGGGAGCCGCCTATGCCGACAGCCAGCTGATGGCATAGCCCGGTGGTTATCCCCCTGTGCAGGACATGACCTAACTACCCTATCCTATTCTCTCTCACCTCTCCCATCTGGTCTCCCGACCCGCCGTCGACCCGCGCCGACACCGCCCTGCGCCAGCCCCGCCCCGACCACCCGCCGTCGCCCCGCACGAGGCCCACCCTGACCCGCCGCCATCGCCCTGCCCTGAGGCATTGCCTGAGGCCTCCCCGCCCCACCGCATACTCCGTCGCCATCCTTGCCCCCACCGCCAATGCCCAGCCGGCCGCCCACGCCACCTTCCTCCAGTTCGCTGCCACCTCATCGGCGTCGGCCGCCTCCTCGCTCGTGAGCTCCTCCTCCCTTTTTTTCTTTATTTGTAGTTTATTTGTTCTATATTAGTTAGATCTGTTAGTAGTAGATAATTGATTTAGTTAGCAATTATTAGTTAAATTTAGTTAGCAATTAGTAGTGGTAGATTTTTAGTTCAATTTAGTTAGCAATTACTTAGTTGTTAGTATTTAGACAATAGGAATTTTCAGTGGTAGATTTTTAACACTTAGTCAGTATAGAAGTAAAGAGAAGATAAGGAGATGAAAATACTAACAATAATAGAAGAAGGAGGAGAAGGAGATGAAGAGAAGAAGAAGAAAAGGAAAAGGAAGGAGGAGAAGGAGATTAAGAGAAGAAGAAGAAGAAGAAAAGGAAAAAAGAGGAAGAAGAAGGGGAGAAGGAGAGAAAAATGAAGAAAAGAAAATAATAACAAGACAAGAAATAGAAGAAGAGAAGAGTAACAAAACTTGAACAATAAATTATTAATAATGAAGAAAACAAAGAAGAAGCGTAAATTATTAAAAAACATAAAGAAAAACAAGAAGAGATGTGACGAAAAAGAATTATTAGCTTTATAGTAGTCACCTTAAGTAGATTTATACTTTTAATAATGTAGTTATCAATTAGATGTTAGTATTAGTTAGCTTAATTACCGCGAGTGCGTATTTGTGTTGATTGAGTGCATTTAAATGTGCAGTAGCTTCTCCGCGAGGGTTTGGTTTTCGACGACCTCCCCTTCATTCGAAAGTGAGCACATTTGTTAACTCCTCCTCCACCCCCTTTATTTTGCTCTGTTCCGGCCTTTGTGCTGCTGACAGTATCTAGCAAGGTATTTTTAGTATTAAAATGCAAAGTTGTTGCGTAACCAATATGCGTCTCCCGTTCGAAAGGGTTCCTGTTATAAATATGCATGCATTTGCATATTTATAACGGTGATTCTTTCGAATTGTCCAACGTTATCCATGGACAGCCCGGGTATGTGTAGATTGGGTCGTTTCCCACGCTTTGCTCCGGATCCCATGCAGAGTTTCAACAACGCCTCCTTATTGTTATCCGGGTACACATCCTCTCGGTTAGTTTTCGAGACGTGTATCAGGAGAACAGCGGGGAGGTGCTGCCGAAATTTTGTGTTGGATCGGGAGCAGAGCATGGGGAAATGACCCAATCTACACATACTTGGGTGGGATTAGGACCCATCTTTACCTAGTAGCTGGTAGGTGTGCATGCCGTGCATCCCAATGTATTAACCATGATTAAGAAATGGCCACAATTAATTTAACATACTTGATGAACTGATAATTTATATTTTTTATATGTGGATACTATATAGCTAGCTTGCCAGAATGACTGACTGTGAATGGATGTACACCAGTCACCATAGTCAGAGAGAGATGACCGATGAATGGTTGAGCAGAACCTATGAATTCGTGGGAACGACATTTTCTAAAGGCCAGCCAAAAACAAGGTGCCCCTGCACTAAGTGCAAGAATTATTCGCGACAGACAAAGGATGTAATTAGTAAACACCTTTAGATGCGTGGTTTTACTCCCGGCTATACCTTGTGGACATTTCATGGTGCATCGGCCCAACGTAATAAAGGCGAGGTGTTGCGTTGGCTCACCGATGATTATGGTACAGGGATTGAAGACATGGTGAATGACTTTGATGATGCTCGGAACAAGGACGAAGAGATGGAGGAATCCGCGAAAGCCTTCTATGCCATGTTGGAGTCTTCAAAACGTCCTCTTCACGAGCACACTAAGATTTCTCAGCTAGATGCCATCACACAAGTAATGGCTCTGAAAGCCCAATTCAACATTGGAAGAGACCTATTTGACTCAGTGATGACACTATTTGGGCGCTTTCTACCCGAAGGTCATATTATGACTTCAAACCTATATGAGTCAGACAAAATCCTTAGTGCACTCAAGATGCCGTATGAGCAGATACATGCTTGTGAGAAAGGATGTTCCTTATTTAGGAAAGATTATGCGGACGAAACATATTGTCCATTTTGCAAGTCCTCCAGATATGTTGAGGTAGCAAACGGTGAAGGTGAGAAGAAGCAGAGCAAAATTCCCGTGAGTGTCCTACGGCATTTGTCGATCCTACCAAGACTTCAACGACTTTACATGCTCGAAGAAACAGCAAAACAGATGACATGGCACAAACGTGGAATTAGTTAAGAATTAGATGAACACGGAGTTCCTATGTTGGTACACCCTTCAGATGGTGACGGATGGAAGGCATTTGATAGTATACATAAGGAAAAAGCTAAAGAACCAAGGAATTGTCGAATCGCCATCAGCCTCGATGGGTTCAATCCTTTTGGTATGAAGGATACCCAATATAGTTGCTGGCCTGTATTTGTCATTCGCCTCAATCTTCCACCATCATCCATTATGCAAAGAAAGCACATATTTTTGACGTTGATAGTTCGAGGGCCAAACTACCCGGGGAAGAATATGAGTGTGTACATGCAACAGCTGATGGATGACTTGAAAGAAGCTTGGGTGAATGGGGTCAACACATACGACGCAGCTAAGAAAGAGAACTTTCAAATGTAAGTTGGTACCAATAATCGTTGCATGATGTGCCGACATTTGCGCTTTTCATTGCCTGGTGTGTGCATGGAATGTTCCCATGCCCACAATGCAAGGCAGCTCTTAAGGTTCATTGGTTGCCGGCAGGTGGGAAGTATTCCTGCTTTGACTTGCATAGACAGTTCCTGCCTATGGACCATCCATTCAGAAAAGACAAGAAGAATTTCATGAAAGGTAAAGTTGTCAAACACTCGGCACCACCGGCGTTGACGGGGGCACGAATTCATGAACAGTTAAAATCTATGGAGCCTAATGCAAACCGTCCAGGGTAGTTCTTGGGTGAACACGCCTGGACCCACAGGCCATGCATCTGTGATCTCCCCTACTTCGAAGACCTCTTACTTCCACACAACATTGACATGATGCACACTGAAAAGAATATCGCGGAGGCCCTTCTTGGCACATTTTTCGGCACTGATAAGGGCAAAGATAATGCAAAGGCTAGAGTTGACTAGGAGACTCTGTGTGATAGGCCATCACTGAACATGCGAGAACCGAAAGGAAGAAAAAATTGGTCCAAACCACCTGCCTAGTACAATCTTGAGAAGGAAGCAATAAGGGAAATCCTCTTGTGGGTGCAAAAAAAAGTTGTTGTTCCCCGATGGGTATGCTGCGAATCTAGCAAGGGGAGCGAGCATTGAAAAATTGAAAAAATTTGGGATCAAGAGTCATGATTGGCAGATATGGCTTGAGCGGATAATGCCGGTGATGCTGCGCGGCTATATCCCCGAGGCTGAATGGCTAGTATTGGCCGAGTTGAGCTATTTCTTCCGTGTTCTTTGTGTTAAAGAGTTGTCGTGTGCCGTGATAGATGACATGGAAGAGTAGGCGCCTGAGTTGCTCTGCAAGTTAGAGAAGATTTTTCCACCGGGCTTCTTTAATCCGATGCAACACATGATTTTGCATCTCCAAACCGAGGCAAGATTGGGTGGCCCTGTGCAAAATCGTTGGTGCTACGCAACTGAAAGTATGCAGAAGACACTTCGAGGAAAATGTAAAAATAAACATAGAATTGAAGCATCGTTGGCCGAGGCATTCATTACCGAGGAGGTGGCAAACTTCGTAACAGCACACTATGATGCCATTATGCATAGCTTGCATAATCCAAAGCCTCGGTACAATGTGGGCGACCCCAAAGGACGTGAATCCAATCTCAGCCTCTTCAAGGGGAAGCTTGCACCTTCTGGTTGGGAAAACCAAAGTTGTTGTGCATCGAGGAGTGGCGCACACTAAGGATGTATATATTAAACAACTTAACAGAAGTTCAGCCATACATCGAGTATGTGCTCTGTACATTGTTTCGCAACTTTTAACAAGTTTTGTGTCTAACAACTATTATTAATTGATACAGTCGATACGTCAAACAATTCTTGAATGGTGTTGCAATCGAAAAAGAATCCCTTCTCGAGTATGAACTTTTTGAAAAGACAGGAGGCGGCTATCCCGGTTTCATCTCTTGGTTCAAAAACCGGTACCTCCCTTATATATAATAGGTGATTTCCTTTGTTGCTATTACTCATGAGTAAGACACCAAATTCTATCTTTTCTTAACTTCTAGGCTAATTCAGATGAGCAAGGTGATGATGAATTGAGACAGATAGCTAATTTTTGGGAGATGATAGTGGACAGGTGGTGCACAGAGGCTTGGTTGAGCACCCACACTATGCCCAAGGACCGTCGTGCCCAATTGGTTGGTGTGCCACACCACCAAGGCAATGCCAACATCAAGCAATATGCCAAAAATGGGTATGTGTGCCTTGTTTTGTTTCATTAATAATTCATTCTTCATGATTTTTGTTGTACTAATTCTTTGTCTTTTCGTGTAGGCCAAACACAATAACCAGCCCGAGCCTCAGGGATATGCCGCGTTTAGCATGGCCCATAAGGGCTCGTACAAGACGGCGAAGGCATATTCTGAGGGGGACAGGCCGTCGGCGTACACAAGCCTGTCCGCCTACAGCAAGATGATGTCTTATTCTGAGGTGGTCAAACAGCTGCGCGGGCCTGACTTTGACACGAGCCAGAATCCTATCGATCGGGAGGCGTTGATGATCTGTGGTAGTTGTAAGGCTTCGTCCCTATCACTGAGACTGTATCTCAGATCAAGGCGAGGCAAACGAGCTCCGCTCCTGTAATACGGCAACGCGCGAGGCCAGTTGATTTTTCCATCGAGGTAAGTTTTCTTCATTATTTCTTTCGTTCATTTGTCCGTGGATGGATGATGAAAATTCCTTTTGAGGAGTGGTTGCAGGCCGCACTTGAGAAGGAGAGGGAGGCCACCAGGCTCTTGTTGGAGGAGA
This sequence comes from Hordeum vulgare subsp. vulgare, assembly GCF_904849725.1. NCBI lineage: Eukaryota > Viridiplantae > Streptophyta > Magnoliopsida > Poales > Poaceae > Hordeum > Hordeum vulgare. The sequence continues at coordinate 225,484,862 of NC_058522.1, forward strand.
GGGACCGAAATACGCAGAGGTTGCTTAAGGAGAGGGCACGTAATAATGCCCATGCGAAGGCCATGCACGACTTCGTTGCGGTAAGTCAGTTGTGTGAGAAGCAACAAGGATATTTCTTTGACTCCTCGAAAACTTATTTGCAGGCTATGTGTGAGAAGCAAGGTTTGCCGCCCACTCCACCGATGCATTTTCCGGTGGAACGGTGAGTTCCCTTTCAATGACGAACCTTGCATGGTCTTATACCACTGTGTGTCGCCGTGCTAACCATATATTTTAACTCTTGCCTTGTTGCAGCATCATTCCAGAGTTGAATCCCACGATCCCTTTACTTCTCCTGGTGAGAGCCCTAGCAACCCAGCGACTAACCGAGATGGTGCTTCTCCTCCGTGACTTGGCATTCGGTAAGTTATTCCTCTCCTTCTTATTCTTCTTATTGTTTAGATCAACTTAGATTATGTCATGCTTTAGTTATGTTAGTAAATTCTAGCTGATATTAGCCATGCTTTAGTTAGCTTAGTAAATTCTAGTTGATAATTAGCTTACTTACCTAAAAAATTACATAATTAGCTTACTTACTTCAAAAATGACATAATTACTTGATAACACAAAAAATAGCATAATTAGTTGATATTAGAGCTCAAAAATGACATAATTAGTTTAGAAAGTGTAAAAAGAAACCACAAGAGAAGAACAAAGAAGAGATGAAGAAATAAGAGAAGAAGAAAGAGGAGAAAAAGATATAATAAGAAGAAAAAATCTTCTTATTCTTCCTTTTTCTCTTCGTTCTTTTTCTCCATCTTCTTCTTCTTCTTGTTCTTCTTGTTCTTGTTCTTGTTCTTCTTTTTCTTCCACTTCTTCTTATAATTGCTTAGCTTAATTTAGATAACTTCTTTCTTATTGTATTCTTCTTCTAACTTCTTTCTCATTATGCAGATTTTGATAAAGCAACATGACATATGGATGGATGCTCTAGGGACTGTACTCATGTAGTCTTAGATGAACTTTGTAATGCACTTGTATTTGCGGATGCACTTGTGATGATTTGTAATACTTTGTGATCTTGTTTGCACTTTGATTACATATATTGGTGTTGTTTGCACTTTGTGATGCACTTGTGGTGCTGTTTGCACTTTGTGATGCACTTGTGGTGCTGTTTAGGGCCTGGGAAAATATATATATATATATATATATATTGTTGTTTGTATCTATGTTTTGCAAATGCAGGGAATTAGCAGAAAACAAATACAAAAAAGCAGAGAGGGTCTTTGCCTACAACTTACAGACAGAAAAGCCCATGCCGTCGGTGGGCTGACGGCAAAGAAGGACACGTGGCGACAGCCTGTGTAACCTGGCAACTGTGAGAACACCAAATTTTCCTAGATTTTTGGCTTTGCAGTCAGCTGTGCTTCGGCTGTGGGCAAAGAGGGGACCCAGGTTTTCGGTTTTGCTGTCAGCTGTGCTCCGGCTGTGGGCAAAGAGGGCACCCACATGTTAGTGCTGCCAGCATCCCTAAAACGTATGGTCCACGAGAACTTTGCCGTCCGCCAGCGTCCAGCTGATGGCAAAGCCAGCCGTTAACCCTCTAACGGGGCTCGGCTTGCACCGTTGCCGCCATTGCTTTGTGCCGCCAGCCCGTGCCACAAAGGTGAAGGCAAAGGCTTTACCGTCGGTCGATTTGCAGCTGATAGCACAGAAGGTGATTGCCGATAAAATCATGGCCGGCTCCTTTGCCGACCGCACACTGACGGAAAAGCTTTTGTCGTCCATTAAACAGGCCGTTGCCGTCAACTCTAGCTGTCGGCAAACCAGCAGATTCCAGTAGTGACTCCCTAAGGTGTTTTGGCTAATTAGGAGTGGTTCTTCGTCGACATTGCCGCTCATTATCGCCCCGGATGGTCGCCAACCAAATATTCATTCACACTTCATCATAAGCAAGAACGCTAACCGTAACCACACTCTTGACATATACCCTTGCCAATGCATTATCGCCGAGCATATTTGCGGAACTTGCCTAGCGAGACTAAGCATTGACTATTGCGGGCCATGCTACTTGTGCACATTAGTGATACATACGCCGCATAGCTTCCATTGCATGCAAACACCATAAATTTCATAATGTGGTGTCATACTAGTATCTTTTGTGTCTCAATACTACCCACATACATAATTTCTATCTTGGTGTGGATGTCCCGCATAGTGACCATAGAAAATATCATCGCCAAAAATTAAGAAAAGCAAAGCTTTTAAGCAAGTGTAAAGAGTAATAGCCTCGCCAAATTGCGTCACATGGATATAATATCATATAAAACATGATTAACTTAGATCACTTTAGCGAGAGACATTGTGCCTCATACATATAGCGAAAGTCGGGAATAGGAAGACAACATATTTTGTTTCTTATAGGTTGTTCACAAGTTCGTATCACGGCCATTTGAGTAATCATGCTAGCATATCTCTAGTGTTGTGCAACATGAGCGTTTCCGTGAAAACCACATTCTATGCTCATATTTTGGTTGCACGACCCCACTTTTCTATCCGTGTGTGTGTTTTTCTGCATACTCATTGCTATTGATATAGTTTGTCTTACTTGAAAATCTGCAAATTCCTTTCAACATTATTGAATCTTTTCTTCGGATTTCTTAAATTTTGTGCCACAATCTAACCAAGCTACTCCATAAGATTTATTTGTGTAGGTGTGAGAATGACAATCTTCAATACCAATTCTACTATTTCCATAATTGCACATCGGGTGATCTTGATTTATTTTCAACTTTTAGATCACTAATTGATATTGTCATCTCATTGTTCAACTTATATCCACTTGAATGCTATGGATAGGACTATAATGTCAAAGTCGGCCTTCGTGGAGCAAGAAAACAACGAGAATAACTACGTCACAAAACTACACTTCTTCGGTGCACAACGAAGAATGCGCCAAGGTGAAGATACTATGAACAACCACATCGACCAACTCGCCAACGACTTGCGTGAATCCAAGTTGCACATGAGGGACAACCTCCATGACAAGCTATCAAGCCAAATGGAAGTGATCCGCGCTTTGATGGTGAACCGCACGTCCTCATACTCCACTTCAACGCGGCGGCGCCACTCAAGTCGCCACTCCGACGACTACTCTTCCGACGCAAGTCCTCCACGAGCTCAACATCATCAATGTGACAACCCTCACCACGACCAAGATTCGGACAATCTTTTCCATGACAATGGATCACAAGATTGACTTCGCGAGCGTGATCGATGACATCAACAAGAACAAGAAGCTTTGGATGAAGGACACATTCTACACTGTTCTCGAGATGAACAATGACGTGAAGAGAAAGCGCTTGAAGCTCAATGTTCTCTCCCTGAAGCAACACGCGCTATGCAAGAATGGAACCACCAAGCACATGAATAAGAATAAGCACTCCAACGTGAACATCAAGACGGAGCCGCACACCAGGAGGAGAACCAAGACCTACGACACCGTGCAAGGGGACCTCACCAACAACCTCAGGAAAATCTTGATGAGCCACTAGATGACCAAGCTCCAAGGCAAATACAACAACGTCAAGTCAACAACGACATTGAAGAACCTACGGCGAGACAAGGGCATCACCGGAACGACAAACATGAAGAAAATCGCATCGGCAATCTCAAGCTCAGCTTGCCTATGTTCTCCGAAATCAATGATCCCGAAGATTATCTATCATGGGTACTCAAAGTTGATAAGATCTTCCGTCTTCACAACTTCGATGAAGAGAATAAGATTGCCATGGACTCACTTGAGTTCCAAGATTATGGTCTCATTTGGTGGGAACAAGTGATTGAGCAAGGAAGAGAAAGAGGTAGCCCTCCTATCACCACATGGGCCCAAATGAAGGACATCATGAGAGATCGCTTTGTGCATACACCCTATAAGCATGACCTCTTGAAGAAGCTTCAACTAATCAAGCAATCCACCAAGTTGGTAGAATAATACTATCAAGATATGGAAATGTCCATGATGTGAGCCAATGTCAAGAAGGATGATGAGCTAACTATGGTGCGTTTCTTGAATGGTGTCAACTACCAAGAAAAGAAAATTGTGGATTTCCAACCCTATCCCAACGTACTCGAGCTAGTGCATCAAGTATAAAAAGGAGAACACCAAGTGCAAGATGACTAGAAGTACTCGAAGTTATCTTCCAAGACCTATGGTTCAAGTGCACAAAGTTCTACGACTACGACGCCTTCGACTACAAAGCATTCTCCCACAACCATCGACAAGTCAAGTTACAAGGACAAGATGACTTCGTCAAGCCACATTCCTACAATAAGAAACTACAAGTCAAGAGGTTTATCCTCTACTCTAACATTGGATGCCACCGCTAAAATAACCTCCATCTGGTGCTTGATGTCACAAGGCCGCAACCACAAGACGTTTGAGTGTCCAACACGTCGCACGATGATCTTCCAAGATGACCACACATATGAATCCTCGAGCGACGACAATATGGAAGCTTTGGAACATGTGGCCATGCATCGACAAGTAAATGAAGATGAAGATGCACAAATCTGTTGCGACAATGACACGAGCCCCACTCTCGTTGTTTCGAAGGTGTTCACTCTTCAACAACAACAAGGCATGGACCAACAGTGTCACATCTTCCACAGCAAGCCGTGCAATCAAGAAAAATCCGTCAAGGTCACCACCGATGGTGGAAGTTGCCATAATTTGGCAAGCGAGGAACTTTGCTCCAAGCTGCAGTTGGTCAAGAACAAGCATCCACGCCCCTACAAGGTACAATGGCTTAGTGACTCCAGTGCAATACAAGTTGAACACACCATGCAAGTAGCATTCAAGATTTGCGCTTATGAAGATACATTGGCGTGTGATGTGGTTCCCATGTCTGTTTGCCATCCTCTCCTTGGGAGACCTTCGCAATTTGACTGTGGTGTCATCCACAATGGACTAACAAATCATAATAGCTTCAAGATGAAGGGCAAGGAACATGTTCTTTGATCAATGACTCCAAGTCAAGTCACCATCGACAAAAAAAATACATCTGACCATGGAGATAAAAGTGAGAGAGCGGCTCACATAAAAGAGAGTGAGAACCACAAGAAAAAATTGAGTGACTCCATGATGAGGGCCAAGAAAGATCTAGTTCTTTCAGCCACTAAAAGAGACTTGAGGGATGTGAGTGAGAGCTCATCAATTGTTCTTCACTTTGTACTTGTGTGCAAAGATAAGGTCGTTTGGACTAATTGTTCACAACATTTACCTCTTGTATTGTCTCATCTATTGCAGGAATTCAAAGACGTCTTTCCCAACCAGATACCTCCGGGAATAGCTCCAAAACAAGGGATCAAACATCGCATCAACCTCACACCCAAAGCACCGCTTTCCAACAAGGTACCTTATCGCATCAACCCCGAAGAAAATAAGGAGATACAAAGCCAAGTCCAAAAACTCCTAGATGATGGGCATGTAGGCGAGAGCCTAAGTCCATGTCCAGTTCCGGTAATTCTCGTTCCTAAAAAAGATGGTAGTAAGCACATGTGTTCGGATTGTCGCCATATAAATGCTATCACTGTTCGTTCCTCACATCCTATACGTCGTCTTGATGATATGCTAGAGGAACTTAGCTGTACCACTATATTTTCCAAAACTGATTTGAAAAGTGGATACTATCAAATACGCATACAAGAAGGTGATGAGTGGAAAATAGTGTTCAAAACTAAGTTTGGTCTACAAGAATGGCTAGTAATGCCAATGGGCTTATCCGAAGCACCAAGTACTTTCATTCGCGTCATGGATTATGTCTTACATCATCTCATTGGTGATTGTGTTGTGGTATACTTTGATGACATTCTTGTTTTTAGCAACACTCTAGAGGAACATGCTACTCATGTTAGGAAAGTATTAAAAGTTCTTAGAAATGAACAACTTTATGCGACCATGGAAAAATGAACTTTTGGTGTTGACAAGATTGTTTTTCTTTGATTTGTGGTATCTTCTAAGGGTGTGAAAGTTGATGAAACTAAAATCAATGCTATTAAAACTTGGCCCATGCCCATGAATTTGCAACAAGTGCATATATTCCTTGGCCTAACCAATATGCGTCTCCCGTTCGAAAGGGTTCCTGTTATAAATATGCATGCATTTGCATATTTATAACGGTGATTCTTTCGAATTGTCCAACGTTATCCATGGACAGCCCGTGTATGTGTAGATTGGGTCATTTCCCACGCTTTGCTCCGGATCCCATGCAGAGTTTCAACAACGCCTCCTTGTTGTTATCCGGGTACACATCCTCTCGGTTAGTTTCCGAGACGTGTATCAGGATAACAGCGGGGAGGTGCTGCCGAAATTTTGTGTTGGATCGGGAGTAGAGCATGGGGAAATGACCCAATCTACACATACTCGGGTGGGATTAGGACCCATCTTTACCTAGTAGCTGGTAGGTGTGCATGCCGTGCATCCCAATGTATTAACCATGATTAAGAAATGGCCATAATTAATTTAACGTACTTGATGAACTGATAATTTATATTTTTTATATGTGGATACTATATAGCTAGCTTCCAGAATGACTGATCGTGAATGGATGTACACCGGTCACCATAGTCGGAGAGAGATGACCGATGAATGGTTGAGCAGAACCTATGAATTCGTGGAAACGACATTTTCTAAAGGCCAGCCAAAAACATGGTGCCCCTGCACTAAGTGCAAGAATTATTCGCGATTGAAAAAGGATGTAATTAGTAAACACCTGTAGATGCGTGGTTTTACTCCCAGCTATACCTTGTGGACATTTCATGGTGAGTCGGACCAACGTAATAAAGGCGAGGTGTTGCGTCGGTGTACCGATGATTATGGTACAGGGATTGAAGACATGGTGAATGACTTTGATGATGCTCGGAACAAGGACGAAGAGATGGAGGAATCCGCGAAAGCCATCTATGCCATGTTGGAGTCTTCAAAATGTCCTCTTCACGAGCACACTAAGATTTCTCAGCTAGATGCCATCGCACAAGTAATGGCTCTGAAAGCCCAATTCAACATTGGAACAGACATATTTGACTCAGTGATGACACTATTTGGGCGCTTTCTACCCGAAGTTCATATTATGACTTCAAACCTATATGAGTCAGACAAAATCCTTAGTGCACTCAAGATGCCGTATGAGCAGATACATGCTTGTGAGAAAGGATGTTCCTTATTTAGGAAAGATTATGCGGACGAAACATATTGTCCATTTTGCAAGTCCTCCAGATATGTTGAGGTAGAAAACGGTGAAGGTGAGAAGAAGCAGAGCAAAATTCACATGAGTGTCCTACGGTATTTCTCGATCCTACCAAGACTTCAACGACTTTACATGCTCGAAGAAATAGCAAAACAAATGACATGGCACAAACATGGAATTAGTTAAGAATTAGATGAACACGGAGTTCCTATGTTGGTACACCCTTCAAATGGTGACGCATGGAAGGCATTTGATAGTATACATAAGGAAAAAGCTAAAGAACCAAGGAATTGTCAAATCGCCATCAGCCTCGATGGGTTCAATCCTTTTGGTATGACGGCTACCCAATATAGTTGCTGGCATGTATTTGTCATTCGCCTCAATCTTCCACCATCACCCATTATGCAAAGAAAGCACATATTTCTGACGTTGATAGTTCCAGGGCCAAACTACCCGGGGAACAATATGAGTGTGTACATGCAATAGCTGATGGATGACTTGAAAGAAGCTTGGGTGAATGGGGTAAACACATACGACGCAGCTAAGAAAGAGAACTTTCAAATGTAAGTTTGGTACCAATAGTCGTTGCATGATGTGCCGACATTTGCGCTTTTCATTGCCTGGTGTGTGCATGGAATGTTCCCATGCCCACAATGCAAGGCAGCTCTTAAGTTTCATTGGTTGCCGGCGGGTGGGAAGTATTCCTGCGTTGACTTGCATAGACAGTTCTTGCCTATAGACCATCCATTCAGAAAAGACAAGAAGAATTTCATGAAAGGTAAAGTTGTCAAACACTCGGCACCACCTGCGTTGACGGGGGCACGAATTCATGAACATTTAAAATCTATGGAGCCTAATGCAAACCTTCCAGGGTATTTTTTGGGTGAACACGCCTGGACCCACAGGCCATGCATCTGTGATCTCCCCTACTTCGAAGACCTCTTACTTCCACACAACATTGACATGATGCACACTGAAAAGAATATCGCCGACGCCCTTCTTGGCACATTTTTTGGCACAGATAAGGGCAAAGATAATGCAAAGGCTAGAGTTGACTAGGAGACTGTGTGTGATAGGCCATCACTGAACATGCGAGAACCGAAAGGAAGAAAAAATTGGTCCCAACCACCTGCCTAGTACAATCTTGAGAAGGGAGCAATAAGGGAAATCCTCTTGTGGGTGCAAAAAAAAGTTGTTGTTCCCCGATGGGTATGCTGCGAATCTAGCAAGGGGAGCGAGCATTGAAAAATTGAAAAAATTGGGGCTCAAGAGTCATGATTGGCACATATGGCTTGAGCGGATAATGCCGGTGATGTTGCGCGGCTATATCCCCGAGGCTGAATGGCTAGTATTGGCCGAGTTGAGCTATTTCTTCCGTGTTCTTTGTGTTAAAGAGTTATCGTGTGCCGTGATAGATGACATGGAAGAGTTGGCGCCTGAGTTGCTCTGCAAGTTACAGAAGATTTTTCCACCGGGCTTCTTTAATCCGATGCAACACATGATTTTGCATCTCCAAACCGAGGCAAGATTGGGTGGCCCTGTGAAAAATCGTTGGTGCTACGCAACTGAAAGAATGCATAAGACACTTCGAGGAAAATGTAAAAATAAACATAGAATTGAAGCATCGATGGCCGAGGCATTCATTACCGAGGAGGCGGCAAACTTCGTAACAGCACACTATGATGCCACTATGCATAGCTTGCATAATCCAAAGCCTCGGTACAATGTGGGCGACCCCAAACAACGTGAATCCAATCTCAGCCTCTTCAAGGGGAAGCTTGCACCTTCTGGTGTGGGAAAACCAAAGTTGCTGTGCGTCGAGGAGTGGCGCACACTAAGGATGTATATATTAAACAACTTAACAGAATTTCAGCCATACATCAAGTATGTGCTATGTACATTGTTTCGCAACTTTTAACAAGTTTTGTGTCTAACAACTATTATTAATTGATACAGTCGATACGTCAAACAATTCTCGAATGGTGTTGCAATCGAAAAAGAATCCATTCTCGAGTATGAACTTCTTGAAAAGACAGGAGGCGGCTATGCCAGTTTCATCTCTTGGTTCAAAAAACCGGTACCTCCCTTATATATAATAGGTGATTTACTTTGTTGCTATTACTCATGAGTAAGACACCAAATTCTATCTTTTCTTAACTTCCAGGCTAATTCAGATGAGCAAGGTGACGATGAATTGAGACAAATAGCTAATTGTTGGGAGATGATAGTGGACAGGTGGTGCACAGAGGCTTGGTTGAGCACCCACACTATGACCAAGGACCGTCGTGCCCAATTGGTCGGTGTGCCACACCACCAAGGCAATGCCAACATCAAGCAATACGCCAAAAATGGGTATGTGTGCCTTGTTTTGTTTCATTAATAATTCATTCTTCATGATTTTTGTTGTACTAATTCTTTGTCTTTTCGTGTAGGCCAAACACAATAACCAGCCCGAGCCTCAGGGATATGCCGCGTCTAGCATGGCCCGTAAGGGCTCGTACATGACGGCGAAGGCATATTCTGAGGGGGACAGGCCGTCGGCGTACACAAGCATGTCCGCCTACAGCAAGATGATGTCTTATTCTGAGGTGGTCAAACAGCTGCGCGGGCTTGACTTTGACACGAGCCAGAATCCTATCGATCGGGAGGCGTTGATGATCTCTGGTAGCTGTAAGGCTTCGTCCCTATCACTGAGACTCTATCTCAGATCAAGGCGAGGCAAACGAGCTCCGCTCCTGTAATACGGCAACCCGCGAGGCCAGTTGATCTTGCCATCGAGGTTAGTTTTCTTCATTATTTCTTTCGTTCATTTGTCCGTGGATGGATGATGAAAATTCCTTTTGAGGAGTGGTTGCAGGCCGCACTTGAGAAGGAGAGGGAGGCCACCAGGCTCTTGTTGGAGGAGAGGGACCGAAATACGCAGAGGTTGCTTGAGGAGAGGGCACGCAATAATGCCCATGCGAAGGCCATGCACGACTTCGTTGCGGTAAGTCAGTTGTGTGAGAAGCAACAAGGCTATTTCTTTGACTCCTCGAAAACTAATTTGCAGGCTATGTGTGAGAAGCAAGGTTTGCCGCCCCCTCCGCCGATGCCTTCTCCGGTGGGAACGGTGAGTTCCCTTTCAATGACGAACCTTGCATGGTCTTATACCACTGAGTGTCGCCGTGCTAACCATATATTTTAACTCTTGCCTTGTTGCAGCATCGTTCTAGAGTTGAATCCCACGATCCCTTTACTTCTCTTGGTGAGAGCCCTAGCAACCCAGCGACTAACCGAGATGGTGCTTCTCCTCTGTGACTTGGCAATTGGTAAGTTATTCCTCTCCTTCTTATTCTTCTTATTGTTTAGATCAACTTAGATTATGTCATGCTTTAGTTATGTTAGTAAATTCTAGCTGATATTAGCCATGCTTTAGTTAGCTTAGTAAATTCTAGTTGATAATTAGCTTACTTACCTAAAAAATTACATAATTAGCTTACTTACATCAAAAATGACATAATTACTTGATAACACAAAAAATAGCATAATTAGTTGATATTAGAGCTCAAAAATGACATAATTAGTTTAGAAAGTGTAAAAAGAAACCAGAAGAGAAGAACAAAGAAGAGATGAAGAAATAAGAGAAGAAGAAAGAGGAGAAAAAGATATAATAAGAAGAAAAAATCTTCTTATTCTTCCTTTTTCTCTTGTTTCTTTTTCTCCATCTTCTTCTTATTCTTGTTCTTCTTGTTCTTCTTCTTTCTTTTCTTCCACTTATTCTTATAATTGCTTAGCTTAATTTAGATAACTTCTTTCTTATTGTATTCTTCTTCTAACTTCTTTCTCATTATGCAGATTTTGATAAAGCAACATGACATATGGATGGATGCTGCACAGACTGTAGTCATGTAGTCTTAGATGAACTTTGTAATGCACTTGTATATGCGGATGCACTTGTGATGCTTTGTGATCTTGTTTGCACTTTAATTACATATATTGGTGTTGTTTGCACTTTGTGATGCACTTGTGGTGCTGTTTGCACTTTGTGATGCACTTGTGGTGCTGTTTAGGGCCTGGGCAAATATATATATATATATATATATATATATATTGTTGTTTGTATCTATGTTTTGCAAATGCAGGGAATTAGCAGAAAACAAATATAAAAAAGCAGAGAGGGTCTTTGCCTACAACTTACTGACAGAAAAGCCCATGCCGTCGGTGGGCTGACGGCAAAGAAGGACACGTGGCGACAGCCTGTGTAACCTGGCAACTGTGAGAACACCAAATTTTCCCAAATTTTGGGCTTTGCCGTCAGCTGTGCTTTGGTTGTGGGCAAAGAGGGGACCCAGGTTTTCGGTTTTGCTGTCAGCTGTGCTCCGGCTGTGGGCAAAGAGGGGACCCACATGTTAGTGCTGCTAGCATCCCTAAAACATATGGTCCACGAGAACTTTGTCGTCCGCCTGCGTCCAGCTGACGGCAAAGCCAGACGTTAACCCTCTAACGGGGCTCGGCTTGCGCCGTTGCCACCATTGCTTTGTGCCGTCAACCCGTGCCACAAAGGTGAAGGCAAAGGCTTTGCCGTCGGTCGATTTGCAGCTGACGGCAAAGAAGGTGATTGCCGATAAAATCATGGCCGGCTCCTTTGCCGACCGCACACTGATGGAAAAGCCTTTGTCGTCCATTAAACAGGTCGTTGCCGTCAACTCTAGCTGTCGGCAAACCAGCAGATTCCAGTAGTGACTCCCTAAGGTGTTTTGGCTAATTAGGAGTGGTTCTTCATCAACATTGCCGCTTATTATCGCCCCGGATGGTCGCCAACCAAATATTCATTCACACTTCATCATAAGAAAGAACGCTAACCGTAACCACACTCTTGACATATACCCTTGCCAATGCATTATCGCCCGAGCATATTTGCGGAACTTGCCTAGCGAGACTAAGCATTGACTATTGCGGGCCATGCTACTTGTGCACATTACTCATACATACGCCGCATAGCTTCCATTGCATGCAAACACCATAAATTTCATAATGTGGTGTCATACTAGTATCTTTTGTGTCTCAATACTACCCACATACATAATTTCTATCTTGATGTGCATGTCCCGCATAGTGACCATAGAAAATATCATCGCCAAAAATTAAGAAAAGCAAAGCTTTTAAGCAAGTGTAAAGAGTAATAGCCTCGCCAAATTGCGTCACAAGGATATAATATCATATAAAACATGATTAACTTAGATCACTTTAGCGAGAGACATTGTGCCTCATACATATAGCGAAAGTCGGGAATAGGAAGACAACACATTTTGTTTCTTATAGGTTGTTCACAAGTTCGTATCACGACCATATGAGTAATCATGCTAGCATATCTCTAGTGTTGTGCAACATGAGCGTTTCCGTGAAAACCACATTCTATGCTCATATTTTGGTTGCACGACCCCACTTTTCTATCCGTGTGTGTGTTTTTCTGCATACTCATTGCTATTCATATAGTTTGTCTTACTTGCAAATCTGCAAATTCCTTTCAACATTATTGAATCTTGTCTTCGGATTTCTTAAATTTTGTGCCACAATCCTAACCAAGCTACTCCATAAGATTTATTTGTGTAGGTGTGAGAATGACAATCTTCAATACCAATTCTACTATTTCCATAATTGCACATCGGGTGATGTTGATTTATTTTCAACTTTTAGATCACTAATTGATATTGTCATCTCATTGTTCAACTTATATCCACTTGAATGCTATGGATAGGACTATAATGTCAAAGTCGGCCTTCGTGGAGCAAGAAAACAACGAGAATAACTACATCATAAAACTACACTTCTTCGGTGCACAACGAAGAATGCGCCAAGGTGAAGATACTATGAACAACCACATCGACCAACTCGCCAACGACTTGCGTGAATCCAAGTTGCACATGAGGGACAACCTCAACGACAAGCTATCAAGCCAAATGGAAGTGATCCGCGCTTTGATGGTGAACCGCACGTCCTCACCCTCCACTTCATCGCGGTGGCGCCACTCAGGTCGCCACTCCGACGACTACTCTTCCAACGCAAGTCCTCCAAGAGCTCAACATCATCAATGTGACAACCCTCACCACGACCAAGATTCGGACAATCCTTTCCATGACAATGGATCACAAGATTGACTTCGCGAGCGTGATCGATGACATCAACAAGAACAAGAAGCTTTGGAGGAAAGACACATTCTACACTGTTCTCGAGATGAACAGTGACGTGAAGAGCAAGCCCTTGAAGCTCAATGTTCTCTCCCTGAAGCAACACGCGCTATGCAAGAACGCAACCACCAAGCACATGAAGAAGAATAACCACTCCAACGTGAACATCAAGACGGAGCCGCACACCAGGAGGAGAACCAAGACCTACGACACCGTGCAAGGGGACCTCACCAACAAGCTCAGGAAAATCTTGATGAGCCACCAGATGACCAAGCTCCAAGGCAAGTACAACAACGTCAAGTCAACAATGACATTGAAGAACCTACGGCGAGACAAGGGCATCACCGGAACGACAAACATGAAGAAAATCGCATCGGCAATCTCAAGCTCACCATGCCTATGTTCTCCGAAATCAATGATCCCGAAGATTATCTATCATGGGCACTCAAAGTTGATAAGATCTTCCGTCTTCACAACTTCGATGAAGAGAATAAGATTGCCATGGACTCACTTGAGTTCCAAGATTATGGTCTCATTTGGTGGGAACAAGTGATTGAGCAAGGAAGAGAAAGAGGTAGCCCTCCTATCACCACATGGGCCCAAATGAAGGACATCATGAGAGATCGCTTTGTGCATACACACTATAAGAATGAACTCTTGAAGAAGCTTCAACTAATCAAGCAATCCACCAAGTTGGTAGAATAATACTATCAAGATATGGAAATGTCCATGATGTGAGCCAATGTCCACAAGGATGATGAGCTAACTACGGTGCGTTTCTTGAATGGCCTCAACTACCAAGTCAAGAAAATTGTGGATTTCCAACCCTATCCCAACGTACTCGAGCTAGTGCATCAAGTATAAAAAGGAGAACACCAAGTGCAAGATGACTAGAAGTACTCGAAGTTATCTTCCAAGACCTATGGTTCAAGTGCACAAAGTTCTACGACTACAACGCCTTCGACTACAAAGCATTCTCCCACAACCATCGACAAGTCAAGTTACAAGGACAAGATGACTTCGTCAAGCCACATTCCTACAATAAAAAACTACAAGTCAAGAGGTTTATCCTCTACTCCAACATTGGATGCCACCGCTAAAATAACCTCCATCTGGTGCTTGATGTCACAAGGCCGCAACCACAAGACGTTTGAGTGTCCAACACGTCGCACGATGATCCTCCAAGATGACCACACATATGACTCCTCGAGCGACGAAAATATGGAAGCTTTGGAACATGTGGCCATGCATCGACAAGTAAATGAAGATGAAGATGCACAAATCTGTTGCGACAATGATACGAGCCCCACTCTCGTTGTTTCAAAGGTGTTGACTCTTCAACAACAACAAGGCATGGACCAACAGTGTCACATCTTCCACAGCAAGACGGCAATCAAGAAAAATCCGTCAAGGTCACCACCTATGGTGGAAGTTGCCATAATTTGGCAAGCGAGGAACTTTTCTCCAAGCTGCAGTTGGTCAAGAACAAGCATCCACGCCCCTACAAGGTACAATGGCTTAGTGACTCCAGTGCAATACAAGGTGAACACACCATGCAAGTAGCATTCAAGATTTGTGCTTATGAAGATACATTGGCGTGTGATGTGGTTCCCATGTCTGGTTGCCATCCTCTCCTTGGGAGACCTTCGCAATTTGACTGTGGTGTCATCCACAATGGACTAACAAATCATAATAGCTTCAAGATGAAGGGCAAGGAACATGTTCTTTGATCAATGACTCCAAGTCAAGTCACCATCGACAAAAAAAATATATCTGACCATGGAGATAAAAGTGAGAGAGCGGCTCACATAAAAGAGAGTGAGCACCACAAGAAAAAATTGAGTGACTCCATGATGAGGGCCAAGAAAGATCTAGTTCTTTCAGCCACTAAAAGAGACTTGAGGGATGTGAGTGAGACCTCATCAATTGTTCTTCACTTTGTACTTGTGTGCAAAGATAAGGTCGTTTGGACCAATTGTTCACACCATTTACCTCTTGTATTGTCTCATCTATTGCAGGAATTCAAAGACGTCTTTCCCGACCAGATACCTCCGGGAATAGCTCCAAAACAAGGGATCAAACATCGCATCAACCTCACACCCGAAGCACCGCTTTCCAACAAGGCACCTTATCGCATCAACCACGAAGAAAATAAGAACATACAAAGCCAAGTCGAAAAACTCCTAGATGATGGGCATGTAGGCAACAGCCTAAGTCCATGTCCAGTTCCGGTAATTCTCGTTCCTAAAAAAGATGGTAGTAAGCACATGTGTTCGGATTGTCGCCATATAAATGCTATCACTGTTCGTTCCTCACATCCTGTACGTCGTCTTGATGATATGCTAGAGTAACTTAGCTGCACCACTATATTTTCCAAAACTGATTTGAAAAGTGGATACTATCAAATACGCATACAAGAAGGTGATGAGTGGAAAACAGTGTTCAAAACTAAGTTTGGTCTATAAGAATGGCTAGTAATGCCAATGGGCTTATCCGAAGCACCAAGTACTTTCATTCGCGTCATGGATTATGTCTTACATCATCTCATTGGTGATTGTGTTGTGGTATACTTTGATGACATTCTTGTTTTTAGCAACACTCTAGAGGAACATGCTACTCATGTTAGGAAAGTATTAAAAGTTCTTAGAAATGAACAACTTTATGCGACCATGGAAAAATGAACTTTTGGTGTTGACAAGATTGTTTTTCTTTGATTTGTGGTATCTTCTAAGGGTGTGCAAGTTGATGAAACTAAAATCAATGCTATTAAAACTTGGCCCATGCCCATGAATTTGCAACAAGTGCATATATTCCTTGGCCTAACCGGGTTTAACCGTTATTTTGTCAAGGATTTTAGCACCATTGCATCTGCTCTACATGCTTTGAGAAAGAAAAATGCACCCTTTGTTTGGGGACCATCGCAAGACACGACTTTTCTTGAACTTCAGAACTTGCTTACTAATGCGCCATTGCTTGCCTTACCCAACTTTGATAAAACTTTTGAAGTGCATTGTGATGCTAGTGGTAATGGCATAGGTGGTGTACTCATGCAGGAAAAATACCCAATTGCTTATTTTATTGAGAAACTTTCGGGCGCTCAACTAAACTACCCCATATATCACAAAGAATTGTAGGCCTTAGTGAGAGTCTTACATGTTTGGGAGAATTATTTATGACCTCATGAATTTGTCATTCATACCGACCATGAGACATTGAAAAACCTTAAGCATCAAACCAATTTGAAGAAGCGGCATGCTAAATGGAGTGAATTCATTGAGTCTTTTCCTTGTGTTGTCAAATATATTAAGGGTAAAGAGAATGTAGTAGGCGATGCGCTTTCCAGCAAATGCATGCTTGTTATGGAACTTGTATTAAATGTGATTGGATTTGTGCATATCAAAGATTTATATGAGCATGATACTTTGTATGCGCTTCCATATGCTAAATGCGATGATGGCTATATTATGCGTGCTAACAAACTATGGATTCCCGAGTCTTCTCTTCATTTGTTGCTTTTGCAAGAAGCATACGATGGTGGACTAATGGGTCATTTTGGACGTGACAAGACATATGCCACTCCATCTAGCAATTACTTTTGGCCAAAGATGTTTCGTGATGTTGCATGTTTCACCAACCAATGCTCTACATGTCTCAAAGCTAACTCAAAAAGCTCAATCCCATGGTCTTTACGTGCACCTTCCTATACCTTATGAATCTTGGGAAGATATTAGCCTAGACGTTGTGCTTGGTTTGTCTAAATCAAGAAATGGTCATGATTCTGTATTTGTTGTTGTGGACCATTTTTCCAAGATGGCTCACTTCATTCCATCTCACAAGATACACAATGCTTCACATGTTGTGAATCTATTTTGTAGGGACATCTTGCGACTACATGGCGTCCCCAAGACAATTGTGTCCGACCGCGACGTCAAGTTACTTAGCTACTTTTGGAAGACTCTATGTGCCAAGCTCGGAATAGAACTACTATTCTCTTCAGCTTATCATCAACAAACCAATGGCTAAATGGAGGTGATGAACCGGACGCTCTCAACTCTCCAACGCGTGTTGATCAAGAAGAATCTCAAAGAATGGGAAGATTGCATCCCCATCATGGAGTATGCCTACAACCGTGCAAGACACTTCACCACCGGGAAATCTCCTTTTGAAGTGGTCTACGGCTTCAACCCCTTGTCACTGTTGGACATACTACCACTACCAGTTCAAGAGAGAGTGAACATGGACGCAAGTGCAAATGCAAGCTATATCAATACGTTGCATGAAGACACAAGGCGCATGATCGAACGTCAAGTGGAACACATCACCTACAAGTGCAACATCAACAAGCACCCCATGGTGTTCAGGACCGGTGATCTTGTGTGGCTACACCTTTTTAATGAGCGCTTGCCTATCGAATGCAATACCAAGTTACTCCCTCGAGGAGATGGACCTTTCAAGGTGTTAGCACGCTACAACAACAACGCCTACAAGATTAACATTCCACGAGACAAATAAAACATGAGTGATCATTAAAAGTCAAGGGCCTATCTCCGTTCCATGGTCATGAAGTACTTGATACAATGACGGATCTCTCCCAAGGGAGGGAAGATGATACAAAGCATCCCACGATCATCCCCATGGTTACGTCACCAAAGCCTCAAGCTCCAAGTGGCCCCATGACAAGATCCCATGAATGTGCCATTGAGGCCGATGTGACATCCCTCCTTATCGATTATTCCTTTGATGCAAGCAGAACATGGATGCTACCTCAAGAGGAAACTCTATGCATGCTTAGGTACCACGAACATGACCTCGAAGATATGAGATGTGAAGGCCAAGCCACTATGGAGATGGGCTTGAGGACGAACGAGTGGGAGGACCAAAGGAAGGCCATGATAATTCCCAAGCCCCGGACATCTGGCCCATGGCCAAGACATCCGGCCCGTGGAGACCCTAGTAGCACCAAAGCAGAGCTAGCCAAGCTCCAGGCCACGGACATCCGGCCGTGTCTCAGAAATCTGGCCCAACCCGTTAATATGACCCCTTTCCCCGGAAATCCGGCGCCCTGGGATCAGAACTGTGTAGAACTAGCAGCCGAACCCCGGACATATGACCCCTAGCTAGGACATCCGACACGGCTTGGACATCTGGTCTTTCGCCTTATAAATCCGGCACACGAGAATGAGAGCCGCGTTGATCCAGCGGTGAGCCCCGGACATCCGGCCCCTGGCCCGGACATCCATCACCCCCATGAAGCCCCACACATCCGACACTCAGCCCGGACATCTAGCCCCTGTGCGGGCAGACGCGGGCCAAAGGCCATGTATCCCTTCTTCCCCCGTTGGACCATAAGTAGACCCCCTCCTCCTCCGTTCTAGGGGTAGCTAATGTTTAGACATCTTGTTGAGCTTAGATCCATTTACTATCCTTCCTCCCCATGGAGATGCCCTCCATGTGGGAAGATTCTAGTGATGCCAAGGCCCCTATCTAAGGAAGATACCCTCGTGGATAAAATGCCCCTCTTGTAGGGAAGACTATCGTTACGTGTATCCGCTCGTGGACTTCGAATCTTGTATCCCCATGTATTTATGTGGATCTAGTAGATGTGTGATCGAGGATTGTTCTTGAGTTCTTGTGTTTCTCTTGATTTTTCCCCTCTTTCCCCCTCCAAGTGTGAAAAATCAGCCACCGCGGGTTAGCCCCGTATCATTATGAAATACCCTCAAGCCATTGTGATGCATGTGGGGGTGCTTCACATGCGGTACATTCAAGTACAAAAGAAGGAGGGAAGCGATAAGGCTAGGCTTGAATCAGTTAAACATGAGATCCTCATGTCGGATTTTATTCTTGAACACAAGATGCACAACAAGGATGATGCGGAGATGATATTCAACCTTCACAATAGGCTTCAAGACCTTGAGGGTCAAATCTATGATCTACAAAATAAAAATAATGAGTATGAATCTGGTTTCACGATGAAGATTATAGCTGCAGATTCTAGAATACCGAAAACCAGGTGTTCCTTCTTCAATGGTGACCCTATGCCATGGAAGATAGAGGACAAGCCTAATACCTCATCACCTCCATCATACAAAAAGGACACTTGAGTATATGTGCATGGGCACCACCCCTAGCTTGTTCCAAGCTTGGGGGAGGTTCCTCGATAACGATCTAGGAGAATAAAAGTTTAGTATTGTTTTGCTTTGTCTGTCTTTTTGTGATCTATCTATCCTTGTAACCGAGCATGAGAGTTATATAATAAATATTAGTTTGAGTTTTTTGATTTACAATCATGTCTCAGTTATAGCAATCAAATAAAAAGAAATAAAAAGATCATATGCTAATCCCATGGGGAGTAATGATTTCACATAAAATTGAGTATGCTTCATAGGAGTTGTGGGGAGTTAACGAACATAGTTTTAGTCATTTATACAATTCATGCAAAATTATGAAAGAATAGATTCACTTAAAATATACTATATTGGACATCTTTTATGATTGTGAGCCCCCATAAAATATTTACTACATGATTGAATAGTTGATGTTGGACGCGGAAGACAACGTAATGAGTTATGTTTGTTTATATCCAGATAGAAGTTATATTGTCATGGAGACTCTAATATTCCATGCTTTTCTAGGATCTTTTGTGAGCCAAAATTCGCACTAAGTGGACATAGTCCTTATGCACCCATAACACTTAAGCCCAGTTTCTTCCCGTGAGTGTCCACCATATCTACCTATGGATTGAATAAGATCCCTCAAGTGAGTCGTCATGAGTGCATAAAGCAATAAAAATTTCTCTTGAATATGTACGAAATTTTATTTTAAAGGAAAATAACCTTTGTACTATATTTTGATGGCAGCAAAATAGAAGCGATAACCTACATAATATAGGTTGCTATCATAAGGGGCAATATAAAGTGTTGTTCCTTTACATTAAGAGTTTGGACATCCTAAATTAAAAAGTTCATGGCAACCTTTGCTTCCCTCTACAAAGGGCCTAACTTTTACTTTTCTGTATTTACTTTTATGCAAGAGTCAATAATGTTTATCCCTTTTCCAATCTACTAATCCTTTAGTTGGCAAGCATCATGTGTTGGGCAAAGATCCATGCATATGTATCCAGTTGGATGTAGGTGATCATGAGTCATTATTGTTGACATTATCTTTGAGGCAAATAAGTTGGGTAGCAAAAACAATAAAACCCATATCTTCCTATGTGTCTAACGGAAACATTTTCTCCAAAAATATGCATTGAGTGTCAGCAATAATAGAAGAGTAAATGATAGTTGAGTATGTGAGCTTGCTAAAATGAAAGATCTTACATAGAATTTTCTGTGAAATATGATGAATTGTGATTGTCTCAATGGCTAAGAACATAGTTTGTTGGATGCCAATAAAGTTTATGTTTCGTACTCTAATATTTGTGAATAGATTATTACTTGTTTATGAGAAGCTATATGATGAAAACTTGCTATTATTTTAATAATCATGTTGCTTCCATTCCTTCATTTTAGTTTATCAACACCTCTCTCTCAAAACGTATGGTCATTATTATCGAATTCGGCTTTTGCTTCAGGGCAAGCGAGGTATAAGATTGGGGGAGTTGATATGACCATTTTGCATCATGATTTCCTATTTATATTTATATTACTCTTGGTCATTATTCCACTTTATGATAAAATTCGAATGCCTTTTCTCTCTTAATTTGCAATATCTCCACAAAGCGGGAAATTGCCAAAAACTGGAATTATGGACCTGAAAGCCATATAAAAAGTTGGAAATTTTCCGGAATAAAAATGACGTGAAACTTGACATAGATTTCTGATACAATATATAAGAATTATTGGAAGGAAGATCTGCCAGATGAAGGGACACATGTTGTTGCCAAGTCAACAACGCCCGCCCACCCCCGTGGGCGCCCTGATGCCTTGGGAGGCCCACAGACGGCCTCCGATGCCCATCTTGTCCTATATCAAGGGTTTTGAATTAGATAAAATAAGGAGGATACTTTCGTAAAGAAGCCTTTTTGATCTCCAGCATAGCTATTCTGCTAGGGAATCTTACCTTCGGGAGGGGGAAATCGGAGCCATCGTCATCACCAACACTTCCTACTTTGAGGGAGGGCCAATATTCATCAACATATTTACCAGCACCATCTCATCGCAAACCCTAGTCCATCTCTTGTATGCAAACTTTGTCTCAAAACCTCACATTGCTACATGTGTGTTGCTAGTAATGTTCATTACATCTCGTAGTTGATGCTTGTTAGTTTACTTGGTCGAACATAATATGTTTAGATCCTTTATCATATTCATAAAAACCTCTGAACTTGAACATGATGATGATTTGTGAGTAGTTGTTTTTTTATCGAGGACATGGTAGAAGTCATGTTATCAGTAATCATATGAAGTTGGTATTTGTTTGAAATTTTGATGATATGTATGTTGTTGCTTCCTTTAGTGGTGTAGTGTGAATGTACACTACACGACATTTCGCCATAGTTGGTCCTAAGGGAAGGCACTGTGGAATAATAAGTAGATGATGGGTTGCTAGAGTGAAAGAAACTTGAACCCTAGTTTATGTGTTATTCTGTAAGGTGTTCATGGGTTGCTAGAGTGAAAGAAACTTGAACCCTAGTTTATGCTATGTAATGATAAGTGGGTTATTTGTTCAAGTAATAACAACACCCAAGCACTGGTCCACCCACATATCAAATTATCAAAGTAACGAACGCGAATCAGGTCAACATGATGAACATCACTAGATGACCATTCCCATGTGTCCTCAAGAACACTTGACTTTATATAAGAGAACTTTTAGGCTCGTCCTTTTCTTTAAAAGTGTTGGGCCACCTTGCTGCACACTTGATACTATTGTTACTTGTTACTTTTTATGAATTATCTTGCTACAAAACAATATATCACCGTTACTCACAGCACTTGAAGATAATACATTGCTCAAAGCCGATTGTCATTTCCTTCTGCTCCTTGTTGGTTTCGACACTCTTACTTATCGAAAGGACTATGATTGATCCCCTATACTTGGGGGTCATAAATCATGTAGTCGACATTCACATGACACTACTAAAGGAACAGAAAGATACGCCTCATCAAAATATCAAACGAATACAAACTTCACATGATTACTTATAACACGACTTATCCCTTGTCCTCAAGAACAAAAGTAACTACTCACAAATCATCATCATGTTCATAATCAGATGTATAATGAATATGCTTACATATATGAACATATAATCTTCCACTAAGTAAACCTACTAGCATCAACTACAAGGTGTAATGAACACTACTAGCAACCCCCATGTACCAGTCTGAGGTTTTGAGACAAAGATTGGACACAAGAGATGAACTAGCGTTTGGGATGAGATGGTGTTGTTGAAGATGTTTATGGAGATGAGTCCTCCCACGAGTGAGAAAGGGTTAATGATGATGATAGCTTCAATTTCCCCCTCCCATAGGGAACTTTCCCTAATGGAATTTGTTGGGATATTATTCCATTGTTTGACCCACCTTAAGGGGTCGGGTCAAAACTATGGCGGCTCAATGTTCTTATTCAAGATGGACCCTGACCAATGAAGCAGAAAGCACGAGGCGGTTGCAAACGAGAGTCGGTTGCGGCCCAAAACACGAAGATGGTGACTCTTGGCCCACCAAGGAGAAGAATCGCAAGAAGTTTCCTTGCTTGAGGAGCAAGGCGAGTTAGAGATATATCGGGTCATGAATCATGGTATGACCAAGACTCTCATAAATATAGAGCCTTGACCTATATATAAAGGCGAGTCTCTAGGGCTGATCGACTTAAGTTACGATCAATCGAGAGCTAGGTCAGGCGAAACCACATCCTTTGTAATCGATTTCCAAATCAATATACACAAAGAAGGAGGTAGGCTTTTCCCTCTATCAGAAGGGCCGAACCTGGGTAAACTCGCCTCTCATTCCCGATCAACCACTTTGAGTCGCCACAAAGTTGCGATGGCTTCACCATTAACTCCTTTCACGAGGACATCTGTCGTGACAAAACCACGACAGTTGGCGCCCACCGTGGGGCCTTCGCACGATGGAGTTGAGTTCTCAAAGGGAGCCCTTCAAGGGTTTGGGAACTATGCGGTTGGTCTCATGACCAAGAGCGGCCGCGGAAAGTGCTACATCGACAATTCAAGCCGGGGTCCCAAGGCCGGTTCAATCGAATCAGGTTACCGGGTCGCCATTAGCAAGATTCATGTCTTCATCGGCAAGATCAGAAAACCCTTTCCCGAGCCGGACATCTACACCGACATTGTTGAGCCGGATCGGTTCGCCCAACCCGCCAATCCTCATATCAGGCGGCGCCGCGTCTTTATCGGCTTCACGCGAGAGGTTATCCTCTCGGATGAACCGGAAACAGTTGGAGACACCTCCATCAACTCAGACGGCGAGTAATCCATGGGATATACAGATTTGATCTGCCCTCTCTACGTCGCAAGGATTGGGGGCTTTCCTAAGGTGTCAATTTCTGAAGGACCGCAAGAACCGCCTCGCCAATTCGCCATCTACATGGCGGGGGCAGTAGCGGCTCAGAATCAGCCAGATGTGGCGATCGCAAATGGACCCACCGGATGTGGAAAAATGCCGGCCCAAGCCATGACAGATTTGATGGTCGAGATGTCAAAACTCATGGCAGTCGGCATGAAGGCTGATAATCAGGACGTTGTTAATGCGGAGCTGGCAAAACTGCAGGAGGAGATGGCTCAGATACAACATGAGATTGATGCTGAGAACACCCGGTGGTGGATTAACAAAGACGTGGAATGCTTGAAGGTGGAGGCATGGCGACTTGAGCGTCAGCGAGTCGCATCTGATGCGGTGCACCAGAGGAGGCATTAGAGTCGTATTCCGGCCAATCTTAATCCCACTCGCTTATTTGATAGCCCACATACACCTGGTGCGGAGCGTACCCACCTCGTTAGACTAATCTGCAGGTCGAGTTCGTTCAGCAACCGGCATAGCCTCCGCCGATCCAACAGGTGGCTCAGCACTTCCAAACATTGCAAGGCCACTTCTCCAACCCATAGACAACATGTTAGTCGTTACCCGCCACTTGGAGTCTCTCCCTATTCGTGGAAACACCATACTTGAGGTGGAAGCAAGGAATGCCATCGAGATGCTAAAGATAGTGGTGGTTCAGCAAACACAGTTTTGTTACAGCTATGATCGACTGCACTCCACACCACATGCTAGCCACACCAAGAGCCACCCAGATGATCTCCCAAGGTTTTCCAGGAGCGGTTGCCAACAACAACTTCAAGTCAACCCGCCCGAGCTGCCAACGTGAAACGCTCAGGCGCTTGTGAATGTCGCTCGAGCCGCCTGATAGGCAAAAGCAGAGGCGGCGGCGGCAATGGCCGGTCACGTAGTTTCAACTTATGCCCAGCTGGTGCCTACGTGCAGTGGATCGAGAGGAAGTAATGTAGGCGTCCCTTGCTTATCGTTTGCTCTTTGCAATGAGTGCATGCCCGGAGATTTCAAAGGCCCTCAGAAGGTGCCCAATTATACACCCGATCTTGAGCCGGGTGCGTGGGTTGAGAGTTACGAGCTGGCCATGGACATGCTCAATGCCAGTGATGCGGTCTGTGCCAAGTATTTCGTGATGATGTTGGAGGGGCCGGCTAGCACGTGGTTGAAACATTTACCACCCAACTCCATCAACACGTGGGCAGAATTGAAGGAGCGATTCATTAAGAACTTCTGTGGAACTTGCAAACGCCCAATGATGATTGTAGACGTACAACACTGCGTTCAGCAGGCTGATGAGTCGGCCCACCATTGGACGCGGTGGGTCGCGGATATTATCAATTCATCGGATGATATCACGGTGGCTCAGGATGTGTTGATCTTGGAGAAGAACTGCCACTTTCAACCTTCGATCTTGAAGCTTGGTCGTCTTAAGCGGAAGGTGCAACATATGGGCGAGTTGATGGACACCCTTACCAGGTATGCCGACTCAGACGTCACGACAGATGCTGGCTCCAACCATGATAAAGCCAGTGAGGTCAAGAAAGGAGAGGGAACCAAGAGTCACCTCCAAGATCAAGGGCGTAATGGCCACCAAGGAAGTCAAGGAAAGAGAAGGCTGCAAGACGGCGTGTCTGATTTCGTCGCCAACACCAACACGTGACCAAGGAACCAGCATCAGAACACCAGTCAAGATTGCGGCTTTGGTGGGAGGAAACCACCCAATTACGAGGAGCTGCTCAAGGGGGCTTGCCCTAAGCATAGTACCACAGATGCCCTATTTAACCACTCTTGGGAAAACTGCTTCGTGATGTAGGAATTTTGGCTTCAAAAGCGTCCAGAGATCACCAAGTGGGAAATGGTGGCGGTCATCCGGGTCGGATTGGTCCTCGCGGGTGACAAGGGGGGTCGTTTGGCGGTTTCCCTAGTCTGAGCCCTCAGGGACAAGGCGCCTCGAATAATAATGGCGGGCAACAGTCCGGCGAGGGTAACCAGTAGTACAACAACCAGGGCGGTTTTCAGCAGCAGAGCAATCAAGGCGGTTTTCAGCAGCCAAATAATGACGTTGCTTTTCAAAGCAACCCTAAGCAGTTGAACAACGGTCAGTACCATGTTTTCACCACTAACACTTGTAAAAGGGACAAAATGTCAAATAGAGGGCGATCAACATGACTGAGCCGGTGGTTGCTAGAGACCTTAATTGGTCTAAACTGCCTGTCCCATGGAGCAGGGCGGATCACCCGTCCCAGGTAGATAATCCTGGTGACATAGCATTGGTGGTGGCGCCACAGGTTGGGGGATACACCCGTTGTAAGGTCCTCATGGATGGTGGTAGTAGCATCAACATTTTGTACTACGATACCTTTCGGCAGATGTAATTTTTTGAGAGCGATTTAATGCCCTCAACTACGGTCTTTCATGACATTGTCCGTGGCAAGTCGGCATATCTAGTTGGGCGGATCAATTTGAATGTGGATTTTGGTAACAAATCCAATTACAGGAGAGAGGCTTTGATGTTTGAGGTGGTCAAAATTAAGAGCCCATACCATGCTCTGTTCGGGCGACCGGCTTACGCCCGCTTCATGTCTCGGCCTTGCTATGTGTACCTCAAGCTCAAAATGCCCGGTATTAAGGGTACCATCACACTTAATGGGGACCGAAAGATAGCGCAAGAATGTGAATAAGGAGACGCCGCATATGTTGAGTCGGCATCCATTGCTGAAGTGTTGAAGTTCCATAAGGCCAATGTAGACCTGGCCGACATGAGCCCGCTCAAAAAACCAACAATTGATTCACATCCACCCCTTAAATTCAAGCCGGAAGATGATACCAGACAAGTTGATTTCACCCAGGCGACTCTTCTATGCAGTTTAATATTGGTAAGGGGTTTGGATCCCAAATAGTAAAGCGCTCTCATCGAATTCATCCGTGAGAATCGGGACATATTTGCATGGAAACCTTCTGACATGCCAGGAGTACCAAGAGAATTTTCTGAGCACCATCTCAATGTAGATTCCAATATGAAGCCAGTTCGACAGTAGCTCCGTCGTTTCAACAAGGAGATGCGCAAAGCAATTGGGGAAGAAGTCACCAGGCTCTTGGCCGCTGGGTTCATCATCTAAGTTTTCCATCCCGAATGGTTGGCTAATCCGGTTTCTGTCCTCAAGAAGAACGGTACTTTCCCTATGTGCATCGATTATATAGATCTCAACAAGGCTTTCCCAAAGGATGCCTTGGCCATCCCCCTTATCGATCAAATCATTGACTCTACGGCGGGTTGCGAGCGTTTGTATTTTCCGGATGCATACTCTGGTTATCACCAGATCAAGAGGGCCAAGGAGGATCAAGAGAAAACAGCTTTCATAACTCCCTTCGGCCCTTTCTGCTATGTCTCTATGCCCTTTGAGGTTAAGAGTGCGGGGGCGATTTCTCAACGTTCTATTCAGAATTGTTTGCGCACTTAGATCGGGCGTAATGTTCATGCCTACGTTGATGATATTGTGGTGAAGTCACAAAAGAAGGAGATGCTCTTAGGTGATCTCATGGAAACGTTTGACAACCTTCGAGTGGACCAGATGAAGCTTAACCCGACCAAGTGTGTCTTCGGGGTTCCTGCAGGCAAGTTGTTGGGTTTCCTGGTGTCAAAGCGCGGCATCGAAGCTAAACCGGACAAAATCAAGGCGATAACCTCGCTTGGTAAGCCGTCCAACATCAACTAGGTCCTGCGCATGGCGTGTCGAATTGCGGTGTTGAGTTGTTTCATAAGTCGCCTTGGTGAGAAGGCCATCCCCTATTATCAGTTTCTCAATAAAACGGGTCATTTTGTTTGGACTGATGCAAGTAATGAAGCTTTTGAAGCTCTCAAGAAACAACTTGCTGAGCCGCCCATGTTAGTCGCCCCGACTGACAAGGAACTAATGCTCCTTTATATTGCTGCTAACTCTAAAGTAGTTAGTCTGGCGGTGGTTGTTGAACGCAAGGAAGAAGGCAAAGAATATACGGTTCAGCGGGCGGTGTATTTTGTTAGTGAAGTAATGACTTTGTCTAAACAACGATACCCACATTGGTAGAAGTTGGCCTTTGGTATCTTTATGGCAAGCCGGAAGTTGAAGCATTACTTCGAGGAGCATCCAATCACGATGGTTAGTTCGGCGCCAATTGGGGACATTATACAGAACCTTGAAGCCACTGGGCGGATTGCTAAATGGGCAATCGAGCTTGGTCCTCACCATGTAAAGTATATGCCTCGCACGGCCATAAAATTTCAATCTGGTGGATATGATCAATGATTGGACCGAGTTGCAGATTCTAGAGGATAGGCCTGATAACACGTACTGGACTATTCACTTTGATGGTTCTTGGCAGTTGGAGGGCTCAGGAGCTGGAGTGGTGTTATCTTCCCCACGAGGCGACAAAATTTCCTATGTTTTTTGTCTCATGTTTCCTTGCACCAACAACGTGGTTGAGTATGAGGCACTGCTCCATGGGCTCAGAATAGCTAAGAAAATGAACCTCAGTCGGGTCAGATGTTTGGGCGATTCAGATTTGGTGGCTCGACAAGTATCTCGAACTTGGGATTCCAAACACTCATTGATGGCGGCTTATAGGCGTGCAGTAACCAAGGTGGCGGGCCATTTCGAGGCTACCAGATTGATCATATTGATCGTCGATAGAACGAGGCAGTTGATGCCATATCACAACTTGGGTCCCAATGCGAGCGTGTTCCCCCCAATGTGTTCCTGGATGTCTTTCATAACCCTTCTGTGAAATTGTTTTCTAAAGAGGACATAGCAGTTCCTGACCCGGAATCACAACTCGTGGCGGCTCTCCGGACGATTCCTGATTGGACAGTTCCCTACATGGCTTATCTGGCCCGAGGCGAGTTGCCAACTGATGAAACCTTTGCTCGACAGATTTTACGGCGGTGCAAGTTCATGGTTATCCATAGGGGCGAGTTACACTTATGGAGCACCTGTGGGGTATTAAAACATTGT
The DNA here is from genome assembly GCF_904849725.1 of Hordeum vulgare subsp. vulgare. Taxonomy (NCBI): domain Eukaryota; kingdom Viridiplantae; phylum Streptophyta; class Magnoliopsida; order Poales; family Poaceae; genus Hordeum; species Hordeum vulgare. Next base: position 225,513,760 of record NC_058522.1, read on the forward strand.
CTTTCCCCGGAAGAAGGGTGCGATATTCTCAATGAGATACATGCTGGCGATTGTCACCATCACGTTGGGTCATGATCCTTAGTGTCAAAGGTTTTTTGCCAAGGTTTCTACTGGTTGACGGCTCATGCCGATGCAGAGGATATAGTGCGATGGTGTCAGAAGTTTGGCTGCCAAGTGCACATGTCGTCTCGGGAATAGCGCATGATCCCAATCACATGGCCTTTTGCGGTCTGGGGGCTTGATATGGTTGGCCCGTTCGAGATATCTTCTGACAAAAAGCCTCATCTGTTGGTGGCGGTTGACAAGTTTACCAAGTGTTTTAAGCAAAGTAGGTAATTAATTGTGAGGCAGAGACAAGAGTCAAGTTCCTCAAGAAGCTGATTTTTCGTTTTGGTTATCCCCACGGCATCATCAGCAATAATGGTACCAATTTTTCTAAAGGCACCATGGAGGAGTTTTTTCAGCGGGAGCACATCCGACTTGATGTATCTGCGGTAGCTCATCCACAGTCCAATGGTCAAGATGAGCGATCTAACTAGGAGATTTTGCCTGGGATCAAGCCCCCGCTCATGGTTCCTTTGCAACGCACTCAGAGTTGTTGGGTCAAAGAACTCCCCTCTGTACTTTGGAGGATCAGGACCACACGTAACAGATCCACTGGTTACACTCCCTTTTTCCTCGTCTATGGGGCCGAGGCGGTTCTTCCAAGCAATATAAGGAATGGTTCTCCCAGAGTCACTTCTTATGTGGAAGCATATAATGAGCAGGCACGTCAGGATTCCCTAGATGCTTTAGAGGAAGAGTGTGGTTTGGCTTCAGCACGATCATTTATCGATCAGCAAGACCTACATCGCTATCACAGTCAACGGGTTAAGAGCCTGATTTTCCAGGAAGGCGATTTATTTCTTCGTTTGATTCAAGATCAGACACGCATGCACAATCTATTACCTCGATGGGCAGGACCTTTCATTGTCAGTGAAAGTCTTCGCAATGGCTCCTACTGTTTGATCGACCTTCGTCGAGATAAGCCAACCTCGGCGGAAGAGACGACTCGCCCGTGGAATATTGCCAGTCTTCAGCCTTACTACACTTAGAGATATTTTCTCCTTATCTATGTACATAGTTTAAAATCATGTACTATTTTTATTAAAACAATATAGCCGGCTCCCACGAAATTCCGGGTCTCTGCCGTTTTAGCCTATATGTTGAGCTTGAGTCTTTATTGTTTACATAAGCCGCCCAAGAGCTGAGCCACCGCCAAGGAGGTCATTCAAACATGGACGCTATTAGTATCGAAGAGGATGAGACGCCCTGCTGCGATCCTTCAAACATGGATACTAATAAGCCAAAGAGGACAAATTGCCACGATGCACGGTTCAAACATAGGCGCCAATTTATGATCATGAAGAATAAAGCCGGCTTACTTGGGGGCTACTAGTCCCCAGGTTATTTAGCAGTAATAGCATCATCTTCTGCAATCCTATGCTCGATTTTTCCTTGATCATAGGTCACTTGGGGGCTTCTAACTCATTGAGTTCCACCTTAATTCCCTCTCGACTCGCGGAACATTAACGAATTATAATGGTTATACTGGATTGTATGTTTGAAGCGACTCCCCTTATTGACCCTGTGTACTGTTGGCAAGTCAATCCATCCTGGACCCTAAACTTACCAAGGTTAAAATATTGAGGTGTCAGGGAGATCCGACATATGGAAAATAGAGAAACCATGGCTTCATTGAACCTGCTTCACTGAAGCTTGACTTGAGCATGATCCGCCAGTCTAAAACATAAAGGTTTTTGCAAAACCTCTTAGGGTACGACTAGATCCTTGCAAGCCCATCTACTCGCCGTGACTCACCGAGCCGACTTATTTATATCATTGCAATACCCTATATGGTGTTATCTTTTTCAGGCAAGGATTGAGTATTCTTACTCGCTCATGCAAGACATGGTGACTATAAAGTCATTTTTCTCCGTGAGGGAAACAATAAAATTTGCAAGGAAATAAACACTCATAAAGGCGACTTCTAAGGTACTGCCAAAAGTTTCAGCATCCATCCAAGGTTTTGTGCAATCACATCAGTTTTTATGCCTAAATCAAATATTACATGGCTCAAGAAGGCCAAAGTTTTCTTTCCACATAAACGTGGTGGCCACTTCCTCCGGGTTCAGTTTTCCTCTAGGTTGAATCTTGGAAAGCCGCCTTGGTTAAGCCGCCTCCGGGTTATCCTGTACCGAGTTTCCGGGTATTGGATGTGGAAGTTGTCCATATCCCAGTGGCAATCGATTAAAGCATAGAATTCAGCTTCCTTTGTCAAGATGGTCGAAGGATCAGCATTAGAGGCCAAAATGTGCTTACGGCGCTAAGGAGTAAGGTCCACTGGTGCAAAGGTAGGAGGTGGCAGACACTTGTCGTTTTCATCATGAGCCGCCTGATACTTTTCGAAGTCAAGACCCTCAGCAAGCCGACTCACTACTGGATGGACCTCCCTCACGCACTGGGCGTAGTCTTCCTAAGTGAACGATGTGCCACCATCTTTATATTAAGGAACCCGCCTGCTATTTCTTCCGGCTTGAGTTCTTGTGCATAATCCAAAGACCAGATCATAGCAGTGATTAACCCTTTCCGTGCAGCTGATTTCTTCATTTCTTCCATATGCTTGGGTATGGTTGAGAGCTGTTTCAGCATATCATTGATGAACTTCACTGGCTCTCTATCACCCCACATAGCCTTGATGGTGAAGAAGCCGCCAGCATAGAGTTGCTCCGTCAGGGTATATAACGCTTTCAGCTTTAGCACACAGTCATCTTGCAGACTGGCTGGCCGAGGGCTAGCAACAAAAAATATGGAATAGAAGTCACCTCGTGGGTTGTGTTCTTTACAATGGTTGCAATGGGCAATATACAAAATACTTACCACACACAGCACTGGTCATATTGGAGATATGTGACCTTAGACCAGTCAATTCTTTAGTAACCAGTTTCAGTTGCCCCTCGGTGTTTTCACCATGTTTCAACGGGGAGGCTTTGTTAGATTCGGCCGTCTCTCTGTATAATGTTTGCTCATAATTGATTTTTTCAATTTCTGGCAAGGAAACCCGAAATATTTCCTCAGCTGCAGCCCTCGCGTCTTGTTGTTGTGCCAGATTTTTCTTCATGCCACTCAAGTATGAGTCAGCTTGGCCTACAGATTCCTATACAATCAAACAAGATGGATTAATTATCCCAAAACTGAGCCGCCCATATGGACTAAACGTTTGGTCTCAAGTCTCAAGCGGATTGCAAGCAATATACTTGACACTTGGGGGCTAATGCATGTTAGTTTTCTTTCATATTATTTATACAAGACCCGACTCATCTTCAAGAAGATGACCCGGCCCTTGGAGGCTACAGGTTGAAGTTTCAAGTTATTATTTACAAGACCAGGCTCATATTCAAGAAGATGACCCGGCCCTTGGGGGCTACATGCTGTCGTTTCAAGTTATTATTTACAAGACCCGACTCATCTTCAAGAACATGACCCGACCCTTGGGGGCTACAGGTTCAAGTTTCAAGTTATTATTTACAAGACCCAACTCATCTTCAAGAAGATGGCCCGACCCTTGGGGGCTACAGGTTGAAGTTTCAAGTTATTATTTACAAGACCCGGCTCATCTTCAAGAAGATGACCTGGCCCTTGGGGGCTACAGGTTGACATTTCAAGTTATTATTTACAAGACCTGATTCATCTTCAAGAAGATGACCCGGCCCTTGGGGGCTACACGTTGTCGTTTCAAATTATTATTTACAATACCCGGATCATCTTCTAGAAGATGACCCGACCCTTGGGGGCTACAGGTTGAAGTTTCAAGTTATTATTTACAAGACCTAGTTCATGTTCAAGAATATGACCCGGTCCTTGGGGGCAACAGGAGGATATATGGTATGATTTATTACACAACAGCAAACCTCGTATCTCTTCTTCATCATATTCACCAGGTTGGCTTCGATGTCCCCGCTCATGGAGAGGCGGTTCAAATATCCAACATCCAGTTCTTCAAAGTCTAGTTTTTCAATATTGGGAAGCTCAAGTTTAGCTTTCCCTTTCTCCATATCAGTTGTTGCACCTTTGGTAGTATGTTTAGCCAGCACGTTGAAGATAGGTGCGGTGTGCCCCATCCTAGTAATGAAAACAGTTTCTTCTTCGAGCATAGCATCTTTGGTTGTCTTTGGAGGACTCGGCGGGTTAATATCATTTCTTTGACTGAAATCCATGGCCGTATCGTCAACTTATGCCGGGTTAACTTGGACATTAAGAAGATCGTCCATAACATTTCTTTCAGGAAGCTCGGTATGAGTGTCAGTTGGTTCAATTGTTGCTTCAGGGATAGAAACATCCACTTCCTCCACTTCAGACGCTTCACTATTGGGTAGTGACCCGCCAGTTTTCCTTTTCTTTGCTTGAGCCCTGAAAGACGAAAGGTTGAGGCATATATAATGAAGTATAAAGTACTGAAGGAAGTGTTGGATATACAAATAGGGATGTACCCTGGTAGATGAACAAGAGGTGGAAATTTTGAAGATGCCGAGTCGCCCGAGGAAGGAGGGGACACCTGTTAAGGTGAAAACCTAATTAAGTTTGAGTAATCAACAAACATAATTTATTTTATAGGGAAAGAAGAGTTAGCATGAAAGGCACCTCGGTACGGTGTTTATGACCGGAGGCTTTCTCGGGCAGACCCGCCATAAAGACGACCTGAGGAGCCAGGGGTGTGGCATTTTGGAGTCTACAAAGCCTTCTTCAAAAGGAAATTAGGATCCAAATAAGCATCCGGATGATTCATAGGTACTTTCCTAGAAACCCGCCTTGGAGGCCTTACCAAGGAAATATTTGAGTTAGTAGAGATGAAAATTACATCGGCATCCTAAGCATCACTCTCAATGTCATCTTCCTAAGATTAAACTGAATGGTTAGAATAGCACGTGCCAAAATTAGGGCATAGACTGGACATTTACCTGTGATAGCTCTTCAACATTTTGTGACTCGCCCATAACAGATGACTCGCCCATAGCTTCTTTGTTCTTCTTTTTTCTTCTTTGGGGTGTTTTTGACCTTTTTGACGGGCGGTTTCGCTGGTCTACACTACCAGATGGGCCAGTTTTTCTATTGCGGCATATAAAAAAAGTAAGTTCTCCAAGGAATAAAGGAAATAACAACTAAGGCGAGTAATGGCTAAAGGTATTTACCTCAGGAGTCGGGTTCTGGATGGAGAATGGCTTCAGACCAGTTTTTGAACATACTTCTTTGGGCTTGGCACATAGCTTCTTCACAATGCTATTGATTTCCTGAGAGTCAAGCATTGCATTTGTGAAGCGTTGTGCATTGTTTAAATCACCATCATATTTGCACATCAATCCATCCCCGACGGCTTAAGGGAATAATGAGCCACTCCACCCTGCATCGGATCAAGTCATTTCTGATCAAGCTGTTGGCGTTCAACGCTCCAAGTTTCAACCAGACAAAAGTATGGGCGGCTTGTTCTTTCGAAGTCAGTGAGCCGGGAAGTTGGAAATCCATTGGAGGGCACTCTTCTCTAAACCCCGACAGAGGATTTTCATCGACAGGTGCGGTATTCTTACAATAAAAGCAAGTTTTTTCCGAGCCCTTGGCGTGACTGGGCAGGGTGACGTCAAGAAAACCACACTCGTGCCGCCTTTCGATAAGTTGGGACCATCGGCCCATTCCGTCTGGCGGTTCAAGTAGAAGAATTCCCTAAAGAAGGGAACAGTGGGTTCTATCTCCAAGTATGCTTCGCAGAAAACTTGAAATTGATATAAATTGCTAACTGAGTTGGGGCCCAGGTCTTGATGGTGAAGGTTGTAGAAGTGCTGGACGTCTCGAAAGAATTGTGAGCTAAGCGGAGAAAAGCCTCGTTCAAGATGATCGGTGAATACCACAACCTCTTCTTCGACGGGTTGCGGTCGTAGTTCTCCAGCGGCGGCTCTCCATCCGATCACTTCCTTAGAATACAAGACTCCTACTGATACGCATCATTGGAGGGCGATGTCAGCAATTTCTAATGGCAGCCAATCACATTTGGATGGTTTCGACATACTGACAGATTCAGGAAAGAAACGAGCTACATGAATACGTTGGCGGGTTATCTCGATGAACGGACTTGTTGAAGAAGCAAGGGATTCGAGAAAGAAATAATAACGTAGTCTACAATGTTTAAGTCGCCTTAACATAAAGGCGGCTCCCCAAGATGGCGAGTTACAAGTATATCAAAAAATTCGGTATGAATGTGAAAACGGCTTACGGAGGAACCATGATTTCAGATTCCAGTAAGTATGGGACAAACAACTTTCTACCGAAGTGTGCGAAAATACGGATCTACCAATGGTTCATGAAAGAGAAACTTGATAGTCCTAGATGACTGTAAAATACTATGTAGCAACAACTTGTTATCAAATGGGTCTCATGAAGCATCTAGGAAAGGTTATATAGGGAATCATATCCCTACATCTACCGCAACCTATAACTGGAAGAAGTTTCGTCAAAGAACTAGGCAGCTCTATAATGGCAACGAACATGAGATGAACCCCATGAACTCTATTGAGATACAACGGACAACCTAGATAGATCAGGGACAAGAGAAAGAACTTACGTGATGATGTTGATGGCACTGAGAAAGAATTGTGGTTCGAAGGAGAAGTTGCACGGCAAGGAGCTCCTAGATCAAGTCACTTGATTACGGTAGCGCGATGGACGTTCGGTCTCAAGGTGGAAGAAGAAAAGAGGATCAAGGTAAAAGTAAAAAGGGGGAACATCTTCGAATTTAAAGGCTGGAGCTTGATAACCCACAAGTATAGGGGATCAATTGTAGCCTTTCTCGATAAGTAAGAGTGTCGAACCCAACGAGGAGCTAAAGGTAGGACAAATATTCCCTCAAGTTCTATCGACCACCGATACAACTCTACGCACACTTAAAGTTCTCTTTACCTAGAACAAGTATGAAACTAGAAGTAATTTGTAGGAGTGATAGGATAGGTTTGCAAGAAAAGAAAGAACACATAAATAAAAACTAGGGGCATTTAAGATAAAGAAACAATTACGTTAGTTTAAGAAGAGTGGAAAAGTGTTGGTAGGAGTTCCAGAATTGTCCCTAAGCAATTGACTATGTTACTAGACCGATAGCAAGTTTTATGTGGGAGAGGCCACTACTAGCATTTCATCCCTTACATGGAATTCTATGCACTTATGATTGGAACTATTAGCAAGCATCCGCAACTACTAACATTCATCAAGGTAAAACCCAATCATAGAAATAAGATATATTGGTCCCCCTTCAATCCCGTATGCATCAATTTCTATGCTAGGCTGAATCTTCTCTCACCCATGCCCTCCAATAAATAGTCCTATTAACATACTACTAACCCTATGGTGTGATCCACGCGCGCGCTCATACGATGGGGAGCAAAGTACAACAATATAACCACAAGTAAATTAAACCAATCATAGCAATTCATCAATCACCGTTAGGACAACAAAAATCGACTCAGACATCATAGGATGGCAACACATCATTGGATAATAATATGAAGCATAAAGCACCTTGTTCAAGTAGATGGTACAGCGGGTTGCAGGAGAGTGGACCGCTGAATATAGATGGGGGAAGGTGATGGAGGTGTTGGTGAAGATGACGGAGGTGTTTGTGTAGATTGGCGTCACGCGATGATGTCTCGGGCGGCGTTCCAGCGTTGCCGGGAGAGAGGGGGAGAGAGCCCCCCTTCTTCTTCTTCTTCGTTGACTGCCTCCATAGATGGGAGAAGGGTTTCCCCTCTGGTGCATGGTCTCCATGGGGGTGGAGAGGCGAGAGCCCCTTCGAGATTGGATCTCTCTCTGTGTCCTTCTGTTTCTGTGCTCCCTGATTCTGCCTTTCATCGTCTCTTAAATTCCCAGAGATCCGTAACTCCGATTGGGCTGAAATTTTAACACGAATTTCTTCCGAATATTAGCTTTCTTGCGGAGAAAGAAGAGGCCCCGATGGCCTTAGGGATTGGTCACAAGTCTGCCAGCCACGCCCAAGGGGGAGCACGCCTCCTCGGATTGTGACCCCCTCGGGCTTCGTTTCGCGTTGATTCTTCTTCCCAAAAATCATAAATATTCCATAAGAAATCACCGTAGATTTTTTATTGCATTTGGACTTCGTTTGGTATGGATATTCTGCGAAACAAAAACATTGCAACAAACAGGAACTCGCACTGGGCACTGGATCAATATGTTAGTCCCAAAAATAGTATAAAAAGTTGCCAAAAGTATATGAAAGCTATAGCATATTGGCATGAAACAATCAAAAATTATAGATACGACGGAGACGTATCAGCATACCCAAGCTTAATTTCTGCCCGTCCTTGAGTAGGTAAATGATAAAAAAAAATTGATGTGGAATGTTACCTAGCATAATCTTGATCATATAATCTAATCATAGCATGAATACTAAAACACGTGTGATTCGAAGTAATAGTCTATCATTTGACATAAATACAATAATATTTCAAGCATACTAACAAAGCAATCATGTCTTCTCAAAATATCATGGCCAAAGAAAGTTATCCCTACAAAATCATATAGTCTGGCTATGCTCCATCTTCCCCACACAACGTATTTAAATCATGCACAACCCCGGTTTTAGCCAAGCAATTGTTTCATACTTTAGTTTTCTCAAACTTTTTCTACTTTCACGCAATACATGAGCATGAGCCATGGACATAGCACAATAGGTGGAATAGAATCTGGTGGTTGTGGAGAAGACAAAAATGAGGAGATAGTCTCACATCAACTAGGCATATCAACGGGCTATGGAGATGCCCATCAATAGATATCAATGTGAGTGAGTAGGGATTGCCATGCAACAGATGCACAAGAGCTATAAGTGTATGAAAGTTCAAAAAGAAACTAGTGGGTGTGCATCCAACTCGCTTGCTCACGAAGACCTAGATCAATTTGAGGAAGCCCATCATTGGAATATACAAGCCAAGTTCTATAATGAAAATTTCCCACTAGTATATGAAAGTGACAACATAGGAGACTCTCTATCATGAAGATCTTGGTGCTACTTTGAAGCACAAGTGTGGTAAAGCATAGTAGCATTGTCCCTTCTATCTTTTCTCTCTTTTTTTTTCTTTTTTTCTCCCTTTTTTTGGTGGGCTTCTTTGGCCTCTTTTTTTATTTGGGCTTCATTGGCCTCTTTTATTACTTCCTCACATGGGACAATGCTCTAATAATGATGACCATCACACTTTTATTTACTTACAACTCGATATTTAGAACAAAATATGACTCTATATGAATGCCTCCAACGGTGTACCGGGATGTGCAATGATCTAGCGTAGCAATGACATAAAAAAACGGACAAGCCATGAAAACATCATGCTAGCTATCTCACGATCATGCAAAGCAATATGAGAATGATGGTGCGTGTCATAATAAATGGAACGATGGAAGTTGCATGGCAATATATCTTGGAATGGCTATGGAAATGCCATAATAGGTAGGTATGGTGGCTGTTTTTAGGAAGGGTATATGGTGGGTGTAATGCATCGGCGAAAGTTGCGGGGTACTAGAGAGGCTAGCAATGGTGGAAGGGTGAGAGTGCGTATAATCCATGGACTCAACATTAGTCATAAAGAACTCACATACTTATTGGAAAAGTATATTAGTCATCGAAACAAGGTACTACACGCATGCTCCTAGGGGAAGGGTTGGTAGGAGTTAACCATCGTGCGATCCCGACCTCCACACAAAGGATGACAATCAATAAATAAATAATGCTCCGACTTCATCACATAACGGTTCACCATACGTGCATGCTACAGGAATCACAAACTTTAACAGAAGTATTTCTATGAATACACAATTACTCACTAGCATGACTCTAATATCACATCTTCATGTCGCAAAACTATTGCAAGGAATCAAACATATCATATTCAGTGATCTACAAGTTTTATGTAGGATTTTATGACTAACCACGTGAATGACCAACTCCTATTAACTCTCTAAATAGGTATAAGTGAAGCATGAGAGTTTAATTGTTTCTACAAAATATATTCCCCGCTCTAACAAATATAAGTGAAGCAAAAGAGCATTCTACAAATGGCGGTTTTCTATGTGTAGGGAAACATGCAATCCAAACTTCAAATGATATAAGTGAAGCACATGAAGCATTCTGTAAAGCCATACTCAAAATATGTAAGTGAAATTCAAAGAGCATTCTATAATTCAACCAAGGACTATCTCATACCAGCATGGTGCATAAAATAAAAAGGAAAAATAAATACAAAAGACGCTCCAAGCATTTGCAAATATCATGTGACGAATAAAAATATAGCTTCGAGTAAAATTACCGATAGATTGTAGACGAAAGAGGGAATGCCTTCCGGGGCATCCCCAAGCTTAGACGCTTGATTCTTCCTTGAATATTACCTTGGGGTGCCTTGGGAATCCCCAAGCTTAGGCTCTTGCCTCTCCTTATTCCTTCATCCATCGTGGTCTCACCCAAAACTTGAAAACTTCAATCACACAAAACTCAACAAAACCTTCGTGAGATCCGTTAGTATAATAAAGTAAATCACCACTTTAAGTACTTTTGTGAACTCATTCCAAATTCATATTAACATTATATCTACTATAATCCAACTTCACCATGGTTGATACCCCCGATACTACCCATAGATTCATCAAAATAAGAGAACAATGCAAAGAAAACAGAATCTATCAAAAATAGAACAGTCTGTAGTAATCTGAACATTTACCATACTTCTGATACTCCAAAATTTCTGATAATTAAGGAAATTTGTATATCAATCAGCAGCAAAAAGAATCAACTCAATAGCACTCTCTGTATGGAAATAAGAAATGATTTCTTGAGTGCAAAGTTTCTGTTTTTTCAGCATGATCAAACAACTATCACCCAAACTAATCATAAAGGCTTTACTTGGCACATTATTTTTATAATACAATGGAATTGTACAAGGGGATTATTATTTTTGCGAGAAACTTCCATGAAAAATTCTACATTGTTTCCATGAGCATGAACACAACTGTTCAAGGTCGACCCTCACTTCCGGAATGCATCACTTTTCAATCACTTCTCTTTTTGAAAAAGTTTAAAGTTCCCCTCTATATTTTTTTAAACTAAATAAAAGCACTCAACAGAAATAAATGACTCTCTAAAACTTCCGGGTTGTCTCCCAGGCATCGCTTTCTATAAAGCCATTAAGCTAGGCATAAAGTGCTGAAGTAATGGATCCACCCGGATCCCAAGGTATATCAAATCCAATTTCAATTAACAATGATTTGTAATTTAGTTGTGAGCACAAGGTAACATATATCATTCAATGATGAAGTCTAACTCTCTACCTATGCATTGGCATGTCATAAAAGAACAATTCATGCACATCAAGTAAAGGCCAATGCATAGCATAAGCAGTTTCTTGCAATTTTATCGTATTGGAAACATAGAGAGGTGGAGATGTAGTTCCTCTCTCATAATAATTGCAAGTAGGAGCAACAAGCACATGCATATTATATTCATCAAAATCATCATGTGTAATAGTAGAAGGCAACCCATCTATGTAATCCCTAATAAGAGCAAACTTCTCCGATATAGTGTAGTTGGGAGAGTTCAAAAAGATAATAGGACTATCATAAGTGGGTGCGATAGCAATAGTTTCATGTTTAACATAAGGAACTATAGCAAGTTCATCTTCATAAGCATCATTCATATTGGCATCATGGCCACAAGCATAGCAAGCATCAAGTTCATCAAAAAGGGATATTTCAAACGTATCCAAGGGATCATAGCAATCAACATAGCATTCATCCTTCGGTAAGAACGAAGGGGAATTAAGCAATGTATGAGTTGAAGAGTTACTCTCATTAGAAGGTGGGCACGGGTATCTAGTCCGCTCTTCCTCCTTTTGTTCTTCGCTCTCCTCATCATCTTTTTCATGTAATGAGCTCATAGTTTCAGCATTTTCTTCTTCCATAGTTTCCTGCAAAATATTAGTCTCTTTTTGGGAAGCGAATAATTTCTCCATAAATCGATAAATATGGGCAATATATTCATAATTAGTATAACAATAACGAAGCATAACCAAATTTTCAGATCGGTAAGCAGCACCATCATTATCACCACACCTTTTAAATAGAGCTTCAATTTCATAAGCACCCGTAAAAGCAACAAACTCTTCGATTTATTCCACATCATAGTAATCATATATACCATTAGCATCAGAAGCCAAGGTTTCATTAGCATTATATTTACAAGAAAAGGGAAGGTGTTTAGCCTTCATCCTAGAGCAACAAGTAATATCATATCTCAAGCATAGCTCTCAAGCATACCATTTCAACATATGAATTTGATCCCATAATAGTTTCCCTTTTTGAGTCAAGCGATAATCCCTAAAGTATTCACGTTGATCCAACGTGTATCCCATTATATAATTTAATGGAGTTTTCTCAGGATTACTAAAGAAGTGCATAATATTTTCCACATAACGAGCATCGAGGGTTTTAGGAGGTTCCACATCTCCATGAGTAGCAAGTACACCTAATTTTTTTGGTATTTCGTGTTCCATATCCATAACTAAAGATAGAGAACAACTTAGAACAGCAAATAAATCTACTTAGTGATACAGCAAACAACCACACACGAGAATATTCACCTCACGCTATTGCTCCCCAGCAACGGCGCCAGAAAAAGGTCTTTATAACACACAAGTATAGGGGATCAATTGTAGCCTTTCTCGATAAGTAAGAGTGTCGAACCCAACGAGGAGCTAAAGGTAGGACAAATATTCCCTCGAGTTCTATCGACCACCGATATAACTCTACGCACACTTTACGTTCGCTTTACCTAGAACAAGTATGAAACTAGAAGTACTTTGTAGGAGTGATAGGATAGGTTTGCAAGAAAAGAAAGAACACGTAAATTAAAACTAGGGGCTGTTAAGATAAAGAAACAATTACGTTAGTTTAACGAGTGTGGAAAAGTGTTGGTAGGAGTTGCGGAATTGTCCCTAAGCAATTGACTATGTTACTAGACTGATAGCAAGTTTTATGTCGGAGAGGCCACTGCTAGCATGTCATCCCTTACTTGGAATTCTATGCACTTATGATTGGAACTATTAGCAAGCATCCACAACTACTAATGTTTATTAAGGTAAAACCTAACCATAACAATTAGATATATTGGTCACCCTTCAATCCCGTATGCATCAATTTCTATGCTAGGCTGAAGCTTCAGTCACCCTTGCCCTCCAATACATGGTCCTATTAACATACTACTAACCCTATGGTGTGATCCATGCGCGTGCTCATATGATGGGCACCAAAGGACAGCAACATAACCACAAGCAAATTAAACAAATCATAGCAATTCCTCAATCGCCAATAGGACAACGAAAATCTACTCAGACATCATAGGATGTCAACGCATCATTGGATAATAATATGAAGCATAAAGCACCATGTTCAAGTAGAGGGCACCGCGGGTTGCGGGAGAGTGGACCGCTGAATATAGATGGGGGAAGGTGATGGAGGTGTTGGTGAAGATGACGGAGGTGTTGGTGTAGATCGGCGTCACACGATGATGTCCCGGGCGGCGTTCCGGCATCGCCGGGAGAGAGGGGGAGAGAGCCCCCCCTTCTTCTTCCTCTTCCTTGACCTCCTCCCTAGATGGGAGAAGGGTTTCCCCTCTGGTCCATGGTCTCCATGGCGGCAGAGGGGCGAGAGCCCCTCCGAGATTGGATCTCTCTCTCTCTCTTAAATTCCCGAAGATCCGAGATTCTGCCTTTCACCGTTTCTTAAATTCCCGGAGATCCGTAACTCCGATTGGGCTGAAATTTTAACACGAATTTCTTCCGGATATTAGCTTTCTTTCGGCGATAGAAGGGCCCCAACCGCCTTACGGACTTGTCACAAGCCTGCCTGTCGTGCCCTAGGGGGCGCCTCCTGGGCTTGTGACCCCCTCGGGCATCGTTTCGCGTTGATTCTTCTTCCCAAAAATCATAAATATTCCCTAAAAATTCACCATAGGTTTTTTTATTGTGTTTGGTATGGATATTCTGCAAAACAAAAAACATGCAACAAACAGGAACTCGCACTGGGCACTAGATCAATATGTTAGTCCTAAAAATAGTATAAAAAGCTGCCAAAAGTATATGAAAGTTGTCGAATATTGTCATGAAACAATAAAAAATTATAGATACGATGGATACGTATCAGAGCTGAAATGGAAATGGTGGGAAAAGGAATCCAGGAGGCACAATAAATCTCGGAGTTGACGGCGCCTTGATTTTCGGGCGAGTGATGTCATTGATGAACAAAGCAGAAGCTCATTTGAAGCTGACATTTTTGCTTTGGAAAACTAAGCTTGGGTTGCATGTGAGCCACCAAAGATTACAAGTAATGTCTATTGACCTAAATATATTCAAGTCAATCTAGGGCCTAATGTTGGGGATATTATCCCGTCGTATGACTAGCCTTAAGGGACCCGGTAAAACTATGGTGGCTAAATGTTCATATTCAAGATGGGCCCTGACCTATGAAGAACGAAGCACGAGGCGGTTTCGAATGAGAGCCGGTTGCGGCCCAAGTCACGAAGATGGCCACTCTTGGCCCACCAAGGAGAAGAGTCGCCAGAGATTTCCTTGCTTAAGGAGTAAAGCGAGTTTGAGATATACCGGGTCACGAATCATGGTATGACCAGGACTCTCATAAACCTAGAGCCTTGACCTATATATAAAGGCAAGTCTCTAGGGCTAGTAGACTTAAGTTGCAATCAATTGAGAGCTAGGTCAAGCGAAACCACGCCCTTGTAATCGATTTCGACACCAATATACACAAAACACGACGAAGGCTTTTACCTCTATCACAGGGGCCAAACCTGGGTAAAGTCGTCTCTCGTTCCCGATCAACCCCTTTGAGTCGCCACATAGTTGCGATGGCTTCACCATTAAGTCCTTTCACGAGGACATCTGCAATGACAAACCACGAAATAATTGCTTCGCCGGAGAGCAAAAGATCTCCTATCATGGTTCCTCCTCGAGATAGCGGCGCTTCGTGCGAAAATCAATCTTACGATTTTTTTCTCTAGGGAAAGATGGGATCCGGAGGGCTTTTAGAGGGCATGCTGTGTCCCCTGGCCTCGTGTCGACCTGGTGGGCCCCTTTTAAAGATTCTTTCGCCAATTATTTTTATTTACCAAAATATTTTTCCGTCAACTTTCAGGTCATTTGGGGTCCAAAAAATATTCAGCTCTCCGTAGCCCTTTCGGGTCTAGAATTCCAATTGCCAACAATTTCCCTCTTTGTATATATCTTGCAAAATAAGAGAGAAAAGGTATTATCATTGCATCACAAAGTGAAATAATGACTGAAAACATTATAAATTTCAATAGGAAAACATGATGCAAAATTATGTATCAACTCCGCCAAGCTTAGCCCTCGCTTGTCCTCAACCGAAATCTGAATTCGATAATCATGACCACACGTTTAGAGAAAGAGGTGTTGGTAAAATAAAATACGGACATGCAAGCATGATGCTCATTGTCATAGCTGCAATATATCATCATAAAATGTCTCATGAAAATGTGTTAATCTATTCACACGCTAAACTATGAACTATAAACCTTAATGGAAACTAACAAACTATGTACTTACTCATGGAAACAATTGCAGTCCATCTTATTTTTTGAAAGAGCTATGTGAGAGCTTTGTTTAGGAAGTTTACATACTCAACTATTATTTAGTATTATATGGTTGTTGACACTCATGACATAATTTTGTAATACAAAGTATCAACCTGTCACATAGGAAGATAGGGATTCATAGTTTTCACCACCCAACTACTTATGTCTGGGATAATGTCAACAATAATAACTCATGATGACCTAAGTCCAACTAGATATATATGCAATAATCTTCCCCACCACATGATGCTTGTTAAGTAGAAAATAAATAAGGATGGGATAGGGGCAAACATTAATGACTCTTGCATAAAAGTAAATAATACATGAAAGTAAAAGATAGGCCCATCACATAGGGAAGAATAGGTTGTCGTATATTTTTATTTGGATGTGTTAGCTCTTAATGGAAAGGAATGTTTATTTATATTGCCCCTTGTGATAGGAACCTTTATTCAATAGTCAATTGCGTTTATTTCTTTGCCATCACAAGGACATACAAAGCTTATTTTCCCTTACAATAAATGTCGTATATATCTAGGAGAAAGTTTTATTTCTTTTACACCAATGACAACTTACTTGAAGGATCTTGTTCAATCCATAAGTAGATATGGTGGAATCTTGTGACAATAATTTGGTTGTAAGGATTTTTGGAAGAACAAGTAGTATCTCGAGTTGGTGCATAGTTTTGGCTAACAAAGGTTGTGTGTAAGTACGACATGTTGGAGGATCCATAACAATATAACTTACATGTGAATATAAGCAAACATAACTCACTATGTTGTCTTCCTTGTCCAACGTCAATTAGTTGACCATGCATAGAATATTTAATGGGGTCTCACCAACATAAAACATGTCCAAGATAATATATTTATATGTGAGACCTCTCTTTTATTACTACTTTTTCATGAAGTGCATCAATGACTAATAATGTGCTTGTCAATTCCCACCATGTTTTATCAATTATAGTCCTTTCATGTGGAGTCACCACTCCCCATCAGATTAGCCTATGATATTTTGTTTATTCTATTCACTGCTAAGATTGATGCAAGTGGGTAAAGCAAACAAACTCAAACTACTCTCTATTATATAAGTCTCGAACTCGATTACATTGCTAGATACATCACGAAGGAAACACTCAAAATTAAATCATACTAAAACTTTATTCATCTAAATCATTGGAAACTAAGTGATAGTAGTGAGAACCACGGCCTCACAAACCTTCTAGGCATGGGGTCTTGATGGCATAGTGCCATTGCAAAGACACCCTAGCATGGAGCCGATCTTCCCGACAGACAACACCCCAACAAGCACTACATCGACAAGTAAGATCAATAGCTCACAGGGGAGGAGATTTCCCCCTACAGTATACATTCCCGGCAATACAGAACCGACAAGACAAGACCCGGCAAGGCGAAACTGGCAAGCTCAATGCTGGCGATCTCCCTATCACTCACACACTCACACCTATCCCCAACAGGTGGTGCGTGCGTAAAACTCTGTCGATGAGTGGCGAGCACGCGTGCGCTTAGGTAGAGCCTGTCGGCTATGCTGTGAACCACCACTCTAGAGTCAACTTTATCGACACCCGTCTCCTTACCTTCCATCACCAACATTCACCCCATGTAATTACCATTTTAGCCACGGTGGTGGCCCTTTAGACTATAAATGGAGGCCCAAGGTACCTTTACAAAGGTCGAAACCCTATCCATTTGCATGTGTAGTAGCACCCTCGATCCCCTTGTCGGGTTGTTGCACTCCTTTTAACTTGGCCACTCTCATAATCCAGAAAGCACAAAGGACGTAGGGTAGTACGCCATAGGTAGGCCCAAACCTATGTCAATCTCTTATGTATCGGTTGGTGTTTCTCTTCGTGTACGTAGATTCCCATAGTCGAACTGCAAAGGGGCCTTGTAGTCCCATGGATTGTCATACCTCGACATATTTGGACCGCTAGGTAGGGGGATCGTGTATGCGAACCAGAATCAGCAATCCACGCGCGGGCTTCTTCATCACCAAGATGAGGAAAGACCTAGGTCTTACTGCTTTCGTTACTTTCTGATGCTTAGTTTTTATCCTTAAATAACATCTTTTGTACATAACTTATGCGCGAAGGACCACTCCCGAAACATTTAGCATTCTTTGTTGTTCTAGGCCCGCCCGATGACACTTGTGAAGTTACATTTGTTTCTAGAACATTTAGCTTCCAGGGAGATGGTGTTCTTGATAGAGTGCTTACTAGGACCCGATCCTAAGGATCTTAGACTAGAATATGCGCAACTGGGAAGCATTCCGACAAGAATAAGGAACAACTTTGCAAACTTATAGTCGTTTAAGATGAAGTCATGCGTAAGTAGCTCTGCATCACATGCTAAGTAACTTGTTGCTCTGATATGCTACTGCGCCATTGTATGCCTAGACCAGTGTTGCGGGTGAGCAGGTAGAAGTTTCTCTCTCGATGAAACTTGCATTATCGCTCCGAGTAGGCGGCCTTACCATAAAGCCTTGTCAGCGTCAACAACTTTGCATAGGTTCTTTGACCGTAAACAAACATTGAGAACCCTCGAGTTTCTGTCGATCTAAAGCCTTTGCCAGTATCGATAGCTTTGTGTAAGTTCTTCGCTGGCAAGCCAGCCTTGAGAACCCTCAAGTTATCTGTTACCCTAAAGCCTTGCCGGCGTTGAGAGCTTTGCTTAAGTTCTTTGTCGGCAAGCCGGGATTGACAACCCTTAAGTTCTCTGCCACCCTAAAACCTTGCTAGTGTCGAAAGCATTGCATAAGTTCTTAGCCGGAAAGCCAGCATTGAGAACCCTTGAGTTCTCTGCCGCCCTAAGGGCTTGCAGCGTCAAGTGCTTTGCATAATTCGTCACAGGCAAGCCGACATTGAGAACCCTCGAGTTCTATGCCGCCCTAAACCGTTGCCAGCATTGAGAGCTTTGCATAAGTTCTTCACCGAGAAATCGGCATTGAGAACCCTTGAGTCCTATGCCACCCTAAAGACTTTTCAGCGTCGAGAGATTTGCATAAGTTCTTAGTCGGTAAGAAAACATTGAGAGCATTCAAGTTCGCTACCACCCTAAAGCCTTGCCAATGTTGAGAGACTGACATAAGTCCTTCGTTTGAAAGGAAACCTAAAGTCTTCCTTGCATCAAGGACCTCAAGGTTCTTTGTAGGAAGCAAAACAAAGATATATGTTGCTTCCATGGACGACATAGGTATTTAGGTCTTCGAGTTCTTTGATCACCTGAGGCCCGCCGACAAGATCTGATCTTGTCAGCGAGCCGTCAGCCCCGGCTGGACTGTCTACTTTTGCTATCGATATACGTGCTCCGCCAAGGGTGGAAGCTCAGAATAGTACACGAAACTTAGTCCTAGAGCTTTTCATAATTCCTCATTATTACCATTGATTCCCATGAATTATTTCATCCTTGTATGAAAACCTGCAAATGAAGGAGTTTTCTTTAGGATTGGTTGCGCTCCTTGTTGTTTAGAGCGTGCTCAATAACGAGAGCAAGCTGCACCAACACACAGAAGATTAACCTTATAGGGAGACGACATCTCTAGCGATTCCTCAAGTACTACTCGATGGAACACACGCACCGGGAAGCTTTCTAGAAAGCACAAGATATATAATTTAAAAGGGAGGTATTACTCAAGGTAGAGGCATGCGGTACACAAGTATGTGTTATTCGCACAATAACACTGGATTGACTGAAGAAAAGCAATTTTCTTTATATATGTCTTTCCAGCGATCGTGGCAACTACCCCTTCCTTCCTGATGGCATATAAGGATTGCCTTGTTGGTAACTACAGGTGGCAACTGCAGTATCCTCTCCAGCGTATCAACAGATGAAGAAGATGAAGATGCCGAAAAGCTTGGTGGACCGATCTCCCCGAAGAGTGGCATCGAGAGCCCTGAGTTGTGTGCCAAAAATGGAAGCTTTGCTGTCATTGAGTTATTTTGATTTCTCTTTAAGGGGTGAATTATCTTTAGCATCGAGATCTTTAAAGTTCTGTGCAAATATAATTTAAATAAGAAGGATGTAATTGTCAAGACTCATGTTGTCGGGGTAGGTTGCACTCGTTCACCTATGGGGACATTGGCCCCTTCGTGGTTCATCGGGGAGATCACCTTGCGCAAAGAGCAGAAACTACGAGGCAGCATGACGATGGGACTCAAGGAATTTACCTAGGTTCGGGCCACTGAGGAGCGTAAAACCCTACTCCTGCTTTGGTGTATTGATTTGGGGAAGACGAATCTCGCACAGTGTCCTGCCCCGGCAAGGGTTAGCGTGTAGAGCTACTATGTGCGTACAAATGTTCTGGGGTCCGAATCCTGTGCTAGGTTGCCTTGGTCCTCCTTGTATAGTTCAAGGGGCGTCCAAAGTGGCAAACAGGCATGATTAGATAGCTAACAGTGCTATCATACCTAACTCTGCACTCAAGACAAAATGCCATAAATGCAACCTTAGCTCCTTCGACAGCTCTAGATAACAATTCCACCACAACTTGACACGCCTATGGACGAGGTCAAAGGGACATGGTCTGTCTTCCAACATGTCAACACGTGGTCAACGAGACTCACTTAGCAATCTGGGAGCTCAACACATCATCAATAAGTGACTGGTATGGTGATGAGGTGGAGCGGTGGGAGATAGGCTCGTGCTTGCCAGAGGGGTGACTTGCCGGTTCTTCTTGAGGATGCATGTGCCTTCGTCCCTGACAGGTGTTCGGGGTTTTTGGCACGTCTTTGTGCCCGGATACTTGCTTGGGTTGGCGGTTGCCTTCGAGGGGTTATGCTCTTAATGCCTGTGCATAAGTCAGGGGCACCGGGTACCCCATTACTAGTGCACCGACAGGAGCCCCCGGGCCAGGCCCATACACACTTGCCCCCCGGTGTTGGGTAGGCCGCATGCATTGCAAGAATCTCACAGTGGGTGCGCATGACTTAAAGGACTGGTCGTGGCAGGAGCCGCAATACCATGGACTGGATTGATGGGACGGTTACCTGTTCGCATGTGATCAAAGATTGTGGAATAGGTGGAGATGGCCGATGGCCTTTGGAATGGAGGAGAGCCAGCGCTCTGCATCTTCCCCTATAAATCAGGGTATCGCGGGGGGCGATGCTCATCCATCGTCTCCCTTCCTCCGATCTGGGGATCACCTAGCCTGCCCTTCTCTTCCTGTCCCTTGAGGCTTCTTTGGGTTCTCCTATGACGAGTGGGAGAAGACGTCCTCCATATTCTGTGGAGGCAGTGAGAGCCTCCCCTCGAGATCATGCAGCCGCTTTAGTCGTGGCAACGGAGGGCGGACCAGTACTCGAGGTGGGGGCATCAAAAGGGGTCATTGATGAGCCCATGGTGGAATGGGACAGAGTGTCGTGCTCGACCGTCCTCAAATGACGTCCTCATTGTCGTTGTCGGGGCATATCGAACGTACGGCGCGGAGTTTATCGTCAGGCTACGCGGTCCTCCCCACAGTAGTTTGCGCCTCCCTCGCCCTTTTGCTAAGGTGATGGAGGTTGATAAACCGTAGGGAATGTGGCTGGACGTGCACGGTTGCTGTAATGGTGTCGTACATGATGGCGTTGGATATCCAACGCATCGTGTCATGTTCTTGAGGCGTGGGTGGAAGACCTTCGCGCGTTCCCACAACTTCATGGAGGGGCACGTTCTTTGCTTCATGTAGGTGGACGCCGACATGCTCTCCACCAAGATCTACTAGCACTCGGGAGCTCGTCTTGGCTGTTGCGAAGAAAGCTCAAGTGACGCGAAAAGTTCCTCCTCGAGCAACAGCGGCAAGGAGGATAGTGTGGACGAATACGGTGACAGAGAGCCCCATTCGTCAAGTCGGCGTACGGTGGCTTGGGCTCCAGCAGACCATCAGTCGCACCATCACCAACAGCTCACGCCCCTCCCCTCCCGGCAAAGCGATCTAGCCGGGGAGTTTTGGCCAAAACCCTGCCTCATATTCCTGTTGAATCACAGCAGGTCCCCACGGAT
This sequence comes from Hordeum vulgare subsp. vulgare, assembly GCF_904849725.1. Taxonomy (NCBI): domain Eukaryota; kingdom Viridiplantae; phylum Streptophyta; class Magnoliopsida; order Poales; family Poaceae; genus Hordeum; species Hordeum vulgare. The sequence continues at coordinate 225,535,495 of NC_058522.1, forward strand.
GGGGGCAATGACTCCGACTCGTCGTGATCGTCGGCAGTACCATCATCAACAGCAGGCTTCGGCAACACCACCATTAGCACCTACCTTCTGCCCACTTCGCCCCTGTCGGCTTCGTTCGCCCTTCCTGGGTGCAGGGACCTTCTGGTCCTGCCGGGGAGGTGTCCTTCCGGTCTTGGCGGGGGGCGCCGAATCCCAACCGGGAGGTGCCGAATCCCAGCCACACAATCCTTTTGCCCTCTTTTTCTCATCCCTCTAATTCTTAAGAGGAGAGGGACAAGAAAGGCATTACAGGGTACTTATATATTTATAAAGAAGAACAATGTAGGCTCTTGCCAAATATTTACTAGTGGAAATGTAATTCTTTATCCATTTTGTACTAAAGAATGAATAAAATAAGCGCCATTCATCTCTCTTGAGTACTGTCCTTTTGTCCTTCTACTCATATTGTGTTGTATGTATGCTATTGCCGTAGATGACTCCTTGCCGGGTTGGTGCAAGACACGAGTGTCTAAGGGGGGGGCGAGCCCCCCGACAATAGACGGGCACCATCCCCCAGGAAGGCCCCTTGTCGGTATCGACGCGTTCCCTACTAAGGCTAATAAGCGACAAGAGATGAAAGACGGCTCGTCCCAACAAGGGTTCATGATGCGCAGTGAATTCCATTGTACACAATCAAAAATGGGTGGCAAGGATTTCACTAAGGAACGGAATAGAACTGAGCTGAAGATAACGTGGTTTAAACTTATCTCTTTAGAGGAGGTCCCCTTGAAGGTGTGATGGTCCATTGTCCTTGCTTTTTCCGCTATCTCTTGTTTACCTAAAGGTCAAACATATAGAGCAAAAAAGGAGTCTCCGTCCTCTGGAAAGAGGTAAGATGCGATAACAAGGTTCATAAGTCCATCAAGCACTCTTAATAACTTTTAAACTAAGGTAGTAGTGACAGCATAACATGAGTAAATGCACAATGAACATGCAAATGATGATATGATGCAATGCCTAGCTTTATTTATGCACAGGGTCTGCACCTCGCTTTGTACAAAGGGTTATATGCATTGCGGCAAAGCTTGTAAAAAAGGTGGTTGCCGAGGACTGAGCACGTCAACCGCGCCATATGGGTAGAACTTACAAAGATGCTCAATGTTCCATGAGTTAAGCATTTTAATGCCATCTTTGATCTCCAAATGGACTGCGCTAGGTCTGGTGACTTATACTAGTCAGTAAGGGCCTTCCCACTTCGGTGTTAAATTTATAGAAGCTATGGCGGATTTAACATGCATAAAGGACAAGGTGGCCTTCCTCAAAGCTCCGGGCATGGACTGCGGCCATGATAGTGGCGCAGGGCCTGGTGATAGCGTGCGGCACGCACTGTGGCCCAGAGACGATCTTCTTCAAGGAGCATGGCATCGTCATGCCGTAGCTACCATTGCTCTACTTCATCGTAGGCAAGCACTCGAGGTAACCCGTATATGAGTAACATAGGGAGAACTGCTTCCGCCCCATATACTAAGTAGCTTGATTTTGTGTCGTTCTGAGGGACCAAAGAACCACCAGCAGCTAATCAACCCAACGTTTGCCGCATATTTGCAGTCTATCGAATGTTCTTGTTCTGAGTCCTCTCAATATTGCGGCATTCATCCTCTCGACTTGACCATTCCTCCTTGGGTGAGCAACAGAGGCGAAGGAGACCTTGCTTCCAAGGTTTCGGATCTACCGCTTGAATATGCGACTCGTAAACTAGGTGTCGTCATCAGTGATTATTCTGTTGGGAACTCCAAAGCGGCACACCAGTCCTTTCATGAACTTGATAGCTGACTGCACGGTCACCTTTCCCACTGGTGCCACCTCATGCCATTTCGTGAACTTGTCGATTGCTACATACAAGAACTCGAAACCCCCGACAGCGCAGGGAATGTTTCGCAAAATATCGAGCACCCAGACCGAGAATGGCCAAGATAAAGGGATCGTCTCAAGGGCTTGCACTGGTGGATGAATATTCTTGTAATAGAAATGGAGGGCTCACACTTGTTGACTAGCTTAGTTGCATCTTGGAGGTTTGTGGGCCAATAGAAACCCTACCAGAAAGCTTTTCCGGCAAGGGCTCTTGATCCCATATGTGACCTACAACCGCCTCTGTGAATCTCTGTCAACACCTTTAGTCCTTCCTCCTGGCAGATGCACCTTAATTTCACGTTGTTGGGTCTCCTTCTGTACAATTTCATCAAAAAACTAGTACATACTAGACCAAGGGATGCTTTTTCAGCCTATTCTTGCGCTTCGGGAAGTTTTCATGTGTGAAGGAATCGGACAATATGTTGTGCCCAAGCTGGAGCCTGTGGCTCGACAACAAGGCCTAAAGGTATCTCGTCGTGCAGGGAGGGCTTACCTCTACCACGAGAACTTCGGGTTCCACGGGAGGGAGTGGCTCACCAGGCGAAACGGAACCGCCCCCGACAACTTCTCTATTGGAGGCCTCGGGAAGCTCTGCCGTGAAATGTTTGCCGGAGTTTAGTTTTCTTCTCTAGTTCCACGGGAAGTTTTTGTGCGGCGCACTTTGACACGTGATTGGCAACGCTGTTCTGTGCACGTGGCACATGATCTCTCTGCAACCTGTCAAAGCGTTCCTCCAACTTCCTCACTTCCTCTACGTAAGCCTCCATTAACGTAATCTTATAATCTTTGTTGATCTGCTTCACAATGAGCTGTGAGTCTCCTCTAATGATCAACTTCTTGATTCCCACCTCTACCGTGATTCTGAGTCCTGCAAGGAGCCCTTCATATTCGGCAGTGTTGTTGGTAGCTTCCTCTCGGGTAGTGCATTCGGACCTCGTATTTCAAATGCTCTCTGGGGGAGTGATGAGGAGCACACTTTCCTGGGCACCACGTAGGGAGAAAGCACTGTCAAAATACATGACCCATTCCTTGGGTGCTTCCCTGTCAAGAGAATTGTTTCTTGGACTTCTTCATCTGGTGTGGGTGTCCATTCAACGATGAATTCTGCTAGTGATCTTCTTTCAATTGTGGAAGTGATTTTGTACTTCAATCTAAAATTTGATAGCTCTAGCGCCCACTCGACTATCCTTCCAGTGGGTTTCCTCGGGATATGTTCTAACGGAAAACAGGTGACAACTGTGATCTCATGGGCTTGGAAGTAGTGGAACAAATTCCTCGAGGCCGAAGATTAACTTTTGCACTCCAGAGTACCTTAACCTAGCCCCATGTAACAAGGAGCTGACAAAGTACATCGGCCGTTGTACCACTTTCTTCTTTGCCATCTCTTTGGTACTCCCTTTGTTAGTGTGCTGGGGTTCTTCTGAGTCTGTGTTGGGCATTGTCATGGATACCTTGAGTCCATCCCCGGAAGCATCTGCTGCGGTGGCTGCATCTTCATCTACTTCCCACTGTGCCACCAGGGGTGCGCTAACCACTTGATTCGTTGTCGCCAAGTATAGCGGCAACAACTCTTCTGGACTAGGAGCGACCATGGTTGGAGCAGAAGAAAGATATGTTTTTAGATCCCGCAATGCTGCGTCTGCTTCCGCAGTCCACTCCATCGGGCCAGCCTTCTTTAGTATTTTGAAGAACGACGAGGCGCGTTCAATAGATTTGGAGATGAATCTTCTCAATGCGGCAACACATCTAGTCAGACGTCTCATGTCTTTTACTGTCTTGGGTCCTTGTATCTGCTCGATAGCCTTGATCTTGTCAGGATTGGCTTCTATTCCTTGCTGAGACACAAAAGAAACCAAGTAGCTTGCCGGACGGAACACCAAACACACATTTCTTAGGGTTGAGCTTCAGGCTGATTTTGCACTGGTTTGCAAAGGTCTCTTCCAAGTATTCTACAAGGGTAGCTTCTTCTCTGGAACGGGGGTCCGAATCCAATCTGTACGGCCCTGGAAAAGGTAGAACCAGCAGTGTTTAGCCCGAAAGGAATATGTACAAAGTAGTACATGCCGCATGGAGTTATGAAGGCGGTCTTTTCGTCATCTTCTCTGGCCATGAATATCTGATGGTATTTGGAATATGCATGAAGGAAGGAAAGTCAAGCTCATCCGAAAGTGGTATCAACTATCTAATTAATGCATGGCAAGGGAAATGGGTCCTTCGGGCATGCTTTGTTTAAGTCAGTGAAATCAATGAAAAGCCTCCATTTCCCATTTTCCTTGCACACCACTACCGGGTTAGCTAACCACGTTGGATGAAGTACTCCCTAAACTAAACCAGGTACTTCTAACTTCTTGATTTCTTCGGCAATGAACAATTGTCTCTCGAAGGCATGTTTCCTAACTTTCTGCTTGACCGATCTGTCGTGAGGGAAGACAGCAAGGTGATGCTCAATTACCTCTCTAGGATCACCGGGGATGTCAGAAGGTTGCCAGGCAAACACATCGACATTCCCCCGCAAAAAGCAATGTGTGCGCTTTCCTATTTGTCGTTAAGGGTGCGCTGATGGTAAATGTCCATCAAAGCCATCCGCCCTTGCCGGTACTTTATTTGTCGCAGGGTAGGAGACCTTGGATTTCCTGCTAGTGGAATTCTCCGGAAGGTCATCGACAGGTGCAGGACACTCCACGAAGGCGCGCTTCCTGGAGGCATTGTCGTTGTTCCTGCTAGGTGTATTTTCCTTCTCTAGGCTTCTGGCAGGAGCGGGTTCTTTTGTCACCGTAACTGCTACTGCATCTCGATACATCTGGTCTATGCAAATAACTGCATCTTTCTTGTTAGACGAGATGGAGATTACTCCCATGGGACCTGGCTTCTTCAAAATGTTGTAAGCATAGTGGGATGCCGCCATGAATTTTGCCAAGTTTCGGCGGCCAAGAATTCCATTGTACGGCAGGGAGAGATCGACCACGTCAAATACGACCTTCTCGGTCTGGTACTTGAATTCTCCGCTAAACATAATAAGCCAAGTTATCTTCCTCTTGGGCTGGACTTTGCCGGGGTTAATTCCTTGGAATGAACCAGAAGACTTGAGCTCGTCATTAGGGCTTTGCAGTCTCTTAACCACCTCGAGGGAAATCAGGTTCAACGCTACCCCACCATCAACAAATATCTTACCAACTTTGAGGTTGTGGACTATTGGAGAAACCGAAGACACCCGAACACAGTAGTGCGATCACGGTGATTCTCTTCGTCAAAGATGATAGGCATGCGAGACCATTCAAACGGACTTCTAGACTCTGCCGCTGTCTCAATGGCGTTAACTTCGCGTGCCCACTGTTTGAGCTGGCGGCAAGAGGAGTGCAAGGATGTACCCTCGTAGACACACATGCATGGGATCAGTTGCAATCTCGAATTCTTTATCATTGGAATCCTCTGCATCGTCTTCATCATCACTCATTTTATCTACTTCTTTCATCTCACGGCCTATGGCAGGCTTTTCTTGGTGCGGGGCCTTGCCATGGCGGCCTCCTCTTCCACCGTGGCCCTTCCCGATAGCACCATCTTGGCCCTTCTCCTTGTTGCGCTTCTCGTACTCTACTTTTTTCTTTTCAGCAAGCTGCTCAACTTGGCGGCATTCTTGGATACCATGGCCCTTGGTGCGATGGATCTTGCAATTTGGCCCATTAGACTTTCCAGTTTTCTCTGTCGATGTGGCCTCCCGGCAATCAGCGCACGAGGCATCTCCCTTGCCGGGGTTTTTTGCTTTTGCCTTGTTGCCGGCGCTAAGATCACGAGAGCCTTCGACGTCCAGTACTTCCTTTCCCTTGCGCTTCTTGTTGCGCTTTCGATTCCTCCCCTTCGGTCCAGGGGTATCATCATCGTCATCAGAGTGGACTCTGACACCCGCCTCCTTTCCAAGGACCCTCCTTCCTTCTTCAGCTTGAGCACACTTGTCCTCCAACGTGTACAGCTCGCTAACGGTCTTCGGGAATTTGACATTCATCTTGGCCCGCATCCTCCTGTTGCGCATGTTTGAATGGAACGAGGCAATCACGGCTGCGGGGTGTATCGCAAGAATGTTGCGGTGCACTCTATTGAACTTGTGGATGTACTTCCACACGGTTCCCCCCGTTCTATGGGAGGACCTGCAAGTCGTTGGGTTGTGAAGGCGCCAACAAACTCGTTGCACAAGTCAGCCCATGAAGAAATAGAATTCTCCGGCAGGTGCATCAGCCACGACCTCACATTTGGCTTGAGTGCCAAAGAGAAATAGTCCATGAGCACCTTCTCACCTCTTCCTCTTCTGGCTTGGATGAGAATCGTGTAGATGCCCAAGAATTCTGTCGGGTTGACCTTTCTATCATACTTCTCCATTAGTTCAGGCTTGAAAGCTCTGCTCGACGGCTAACGGACCTGTCACAGCTCGCGAGTGAAGGCGGGACACTCGACCTCGTAAGGTAGGTCTCTGCCAGCACTGGTCATGGGGTTGTCGGCGTCTTTGCAGTTGCACGTGTCAAATTGATGGTGTGCTTCCGGCGTCGTTCAATGGTGACAAACGCATCCTCCTTCTACTGGTCTTCTAGGACATGCAGTTGGTCTCGCTTGTTGTGTGAGCTGGACGAGGCCATGGATTCCTCATAGGGCCCGTCAACGTGTGGAGCTTGTTGCGGCTGACCTTGAGTTTGCTGTCAAGGAGAAGACTGCATCGTTGGTGTGCCCCCCTCAAGACGACCGTCAGTTCGGGCCGCCTTTGCGGTCCATGGACGACAAGATAGTCCTGCATGTTCTGATTTGCTGGCTTCGGCGAATGCAATCAAACTCTGGATGGTGGCCCTGCACTTGTCCATTCTATCAGTCAGTGGTGGACAGTAGCTGAGCTTGCGCCATTGCCTCCGTGGCTATGTCCGACATGGGCAGAGAGGCGGACCGTGGAACAAGAGGAGCGCCATCACGCCCTTGTCATTATTTACAAGTTGTTGTAGCTGTCTGACGTGGGGGAGGCTGAGCTCTTGGATCCGCGGCTCCGCTCAGCACTCTGTCTGGCTCTAGACGAGGCATGCACCAAGAAGCCCTACCTGTGATAGGTGCAGCCGATGGATCGTGGCTTGCTACGGATTGGGCGCCACTGTTCTAATTGCAGCCACTTATGCGGCGGAAGGGTGGAGTTTGGATATCCCTTCCGCCCGCAGCACCAGGGCCAAACTCGTCAGGACATCACTGTAGCTCGCCTTTGGTGCACTTTGTTCCGGTTTCATCCACGGGGGACACGATGGTGCCGCCTCCTGCGCCGATCGCAGCACCCGCATCGCCTGATGCTGCCCTGGTGCCAACACTGTCCGCAGCTGCAAGCATCATGGCCTTCAAAGTAGAAGGATTGGCGACTGTGCTGGTCTTCTTCTAGGAAGCCATGAGGAAAAAAGAAAAGCGACGAAGATCAATACACTCCTCGTAATCTTAGGTTTGCACGAACGGTTCCCCCCATGTGGCACGCCAAAGATGTCGGGGCAGGTTACCCACGATCACCTATAGGTCCATTGCCCCCCTCATGGTTCGGCAGGGAGATCGCATTCCACAAAGAGCAAAAACTAGGATGCAACACGACGATGTGCCTCAAGGCGTTTACCCAGGTTTGGGCCGTTGAGAAGAGAAAAACCCTACTCCTGTTTTGGTGGATTGATTTGGGGAACACGCAGCTCGCATAGTGTTCTACCCGGCAAGGGTTGCCATGGAGAGCTACTATGTGCGTACAAATGTTCTAGGGTCCGAATCCTATGCTAGATTTCCTTGGGACTTCGTTTATAGCTCAAGGGGTGTCCAAAGTGGCAAAGAAACATGATTAGATAGCTAATAGTGCTATCATGCCTAACACTAGCACTCGCGACAAAATGCCATAAATGTAGCCTGAGGTGGCGTGCGGGGTTGCGTCCCCGGCAAGCTCCATCCACCTCTCTAGCTAACTATTGCACCATAACTTGACACTCCTATGGACGGGTGTCAAGGGGGCATGATGTGTCTTCCAGCATGTCAACACATGCTCAGCAAGAGTTAGTTAGCCATCTGGGAGCTCGACACCTCATCGATAATTTAATGATGTGGTGATGAGGTGGAGCGGTGGTAAATTGGCTCGCGCTTGTCGGAGGGCTGACTTGTGGGGTCTTCTTAAGGATGCATGTGCCTTGGTCCCTGGTAGCTGTCGGGGGTTCATGGCGCATCTTGGGCCCAAATACTTGCTTGACTTGGCATTTACCATCGAGGGGTTATGCTCTTAACGCTTGTGCATAAGTCAGGGGCACTGGGTACCCATTACTAGTGCACCGATACATGCCAATTTGGTCCCACCCTCCAGCATTGAGACCTTTTGAGTTCTCTCTTGTAGGCAATCCCGGGGACTCCTAACAGTGTAGCAAGAACTAGGGCGTGACAAACCTTCTAGGCATGGGGTCTTAATGACATAGGGCCATTGTAACGTCGCCTTAACAAGGAGCCGATCTTCCTGGCAAGCAACAAGCACTGCATTGACAAGTAAACCAAGAGCTCACCGGAGAGGATATTTCCTTCGATGGCGCACATTCCTAGCAAGAAATAATCAGCAAGACAAGACCCGACGGTGAACTTGGCAAGCTCAATGTCAGCAAGCTCTCTGATGACAAGTGGCGGGTGCGCACACGGTTAGGTAGAGCCTGTCGGCTACCTAGCGAACCACCGCTCTAGATTCAACATTATTGAAACCCGTCTCCATACGTGTCATCACCAACATTCACACCATGTAGTTACCATTTTAGCCACTTTGCGACCCCTTAGACTATAAAAGGAGGCCCATGGCTACCTTAACAAAGGTCAAAACCCTGCCCATTTGCATTTGTAGTAGCACTCTCAAGCACCTTACCGAGTTCTTGCGCTCCTTGTAACTTGGGAACTTTCATAATCCACAAAACACACAGGACATAGGGTATTAGGCCCGGGGGCGGCCCTGCAAATCTCTTGTTCATCGGTTTGTGTTGCTTTTCTTTTACATAGATCCCCATAGTCAAACCGCAAAGGGGTGGTGATACGATACCAGGGCACCTCCCACAAGCTTCGAAAAAGCCAAGGGTGGTGCCCATACCCGTTTACTCAAGTTTTCTTCTTGTGTGATGGTGGTCATGAAGTTTTAGGCTTGTCATGTGTCTTCCAAGGCATAGGTTCTCCACTAAAAAAGTAAGAGTGGGCCTCCGGGATCATTAAATCTACAGATATGCTCATCCTTTTTAAAAAGGATACATACTCACAATTTTGGTTTTGTGGATTATAGATTTTAGATTGAAGGTCTTCAAGCTTGGTATGGATCTTAAATATCACCACCGCAATATACTTGTTGTCCCTCTTGTGCTCATGGACAAAATCCATCATTCTCTTGTGATTATCACTTAGCGCACGCTTAACGATCCCTTGGCACTTTAAGATCTCCTGCTCCATAGCAGCGAGCCTCACCAGCTCGCTCCCCTCGTTCTTTGGCCCTTGGACATCCCGGATGTGAAGCACTCCCCTCATGCATCTCAATGGCTTGAGGGTCTTTCATCACCTTCGAAAGATAGGGGTTGATGACCTTCTCGAAGAACTTGTCTTTGGACGATCCTAATGAAACCACGATGATCAAGAACTACGAGGGAATAGCCTGAATCAACAACACAGGAAAAACTTGCGATAATGTTGTTAAACTAGCAAGGAGTATATATAATGATTGTTTCCCTTGTGGGACAAGTTTACGAGGAAAAAAGGGAGCCAGTCAAGTCCATGAGAGGCCCACAAGCTCAGAGGGTGCCCCCCAGGCTTGTGGCTTCCTCGTGTAATTTCCTATAGGTTTATTACTTTGTAATTTGCTAAATATTACAAAACATGGAAAACTTCCGTTTAAATAAGTTCCGGAGATAGTTTCCTTACTGTACCACATGCCTACACATTTTCAGGATTCTTGAGAGTTCTTGAAGGTATCTTTTATGTGCTCTTAAGGTGTCATCGTTTGTATTATATTGATTTCCTTGTTAATGGGAGTACCAGAAATATAATGTTTTATTCTTTCCCCTTTAACCACCTTGGGAATAGTGCCCTTGGTATTGTTGATTTTGATGGCTCCAGAGTGATAACCTCTAAAATAATGCAGGGTCCTTCCCATTTGGATAGGGGTTCTCACGCAAAAAATCTAAAAAGAGAAATCTACATATAAACATTATCAACAATACTAAATTCTCGTTTTTTGTATTCTTTTGGTATGCCATCTTTTTTACTTTTTCGTAAACCACATGGTATTTTCATAGGATTTTGTTCTCCATTCATCTAGATAAATCATGTCAAATAACGTCTTCCCATCGGCAAGTTCGAAATCATAATTAAATTCTTTTATTGTCCAATAAGCCTTATGTTCAAATTCTAGAGGTAAATGACAAGCATTTCCATAAACCATTTTATAGAATGACATTCCCATAGGATTCTTCTAAGCAGTTCTATATGCCAACAATGCATCATCAAGTTTCTTAGACCAATTCCTCCTATATCTATTAATGGTATTTTGAAAAATTAATTTTATTTCTTTGTTTCTCAATTCAACTTGACCACTAGATTGCTGATGATATGGAGAATTAATTCTATAGTTAACATCATATTTGGCTAATAGTTTAGAAAATCCACCATGAATAAAATGTGAACCACCATTAGCCATTAAATATCTAGGGACTCCAAACCCTAGAAAGATAACTTCTTTAACCATTTTAATAGAAGTGTTATGATCAACACTACTAGTTGGAATAACTTCTTCCCACTTAGTAACATAATGAACATCAACTAGAATATGAGTGTATCCATTAGAGGAAGGAAATGGTCACATATAATCAAAGCTCCAAACATGAAATGGTTCAATAATGAATGAATAATTCATATGCATTTCCTGACATCTACCAATGTTGCCAATTCATTGACATTCATCATAAGAAAGGACAAACTTACGTGCATCCTTGTGGGGACCCCGACTTATCAGTCGTGATCATCGAATGTACGTGCTCAGTGATCCCATAGATCAATCCTCATTGAACACACAGAAACGGAATAACAAGAGTCTTACATCCATACATACCGTATGATACATATAAGGACCAATGCGTTCAAGTCTTACATAGATAGTGCCTTGGGGGCCAACATAGCAAACTTGACCAATAGCAGAAATATTGGTCGAAAGCGTGAACCCATGCCATCAGCCTTAACCTATAGGTATTTGACTAGGAAGCGTCTTAGTTCGCAGGAACATCACCAGATAGTCCTCATCATCTCCTATTCTCTCTTACCTGGTCAATGAAATAACATGTGGCAAGCCAATTAGTACTTTGAATATACTCGCAAGCAACCCATGATGTGGAAGAAGGTAATAATGCAACATGATATATCTTTAGTATGCAGCCTTTGCAGAAAAGCAGGTTTTTCCTTAATTGTAGTAATATTGTCAAGTGTAGGTATATTCATGCATCACAATGTAGATGGTAATCAGAAGGGCAGGTTACATATATCAACATATCTACTGAGGGCTGAACATTCCATGTTCACCCTTCATGCCAAGTCATCCGACTTGACAAAACATCATCTTTCTCAACCACACACACACTCACACTTGGTTTATGCGAAAACGACTGGATGTAGTTTAAGCAAGATTACCCAGCTGTCCTTAACCGTGGACACGGATATTCGAATAGTTTTACACTTTGTAGAGGTTGCGCGCTGTACCCACGAGATCCGTGAAACTTCCGTGTCATCCACGACTCGTGGTATATAACATACCCGAGGTAAGTACCCGATCAATGCCTTTCCCCTGACGACACTAGATAAAGAGTCCACTCGATTGGTACCCAACCCACATGATGTACATCTTACAAGCACCAACTCTAGGCCGTATCATCCATGTAGGGACCAACAGTGTGCCCTGTACACATAAAAATGGTATAGTCACGCTACCTGGCATGACCCCGTCACGAGAGTGACCATATCACTCCCGCCATTATTAATGTGGGCTCTTTGCTAGCACAATCAGAGTAATCAACAAAGCCCCGTCCCAGAAAGGGGTATCGTGGTCGCACATGTAAGGTTGGGATGGTCAGGAAGTCTTAAATCTGATCCCATTTCTCAAACCACTCACACAAAAGCTTTCTTGGTAGACCACTTCTTTCTCAATTGGTCATCCAGCTCAACACCATCACCCTCGGGTATTAGTGGCACCTGACTGGGTTTTCTAAAAACCTTTGATATCACCTTTGTGTTACCATCACCATGCATATGCTCATCTTATGCGTAGCACTACTAACTACTTGCCAACTTTTCATCAGCGTAACCCTCATAGATGGGAAGGTCATGCTCAAATGCAAGTGCTCCAGAGGAGCCATCGGTAACACCATATCGAAGGTTTACCGATTAATCATGATCATATGCATCGGAGTAAAGTAATCAACATGGCATGCATAAAATATTTTCTCAGACATGGTCTTCTAGTCTTGCCCAAATAGTTCTCCGTGGACTTCAAGGTCTTCTAGTCCAACTCTGAGTACTCCATCTATTTCACCAACTATCGTCAAAAACAACAACATTAAGCCACACAGCAAGCAGGAACAAAAGTTCTCTATATATAGGAGTTTTATTTTTGTGGGACATCTCTGGTCATAAGAAAAATTCTTAAATTTATTCTAAGGGATTTGGATAACCAGAGATTTTTAAATGGAGGAATTGGAGGCATCACTAGCCCCACAAGAAGTATATGGAAAATATCTTATTAAAAATGAGTGGAGTCACTCATTTAATAGGTCATGAATTTAGAAACATTTAGGAAGTGGTTTCGCTGGATTTGGAGTTGATATGATTATTCTAGGGGTTTTACAATATGGGTTAATAGGAATAGGTGTTATTTATTTGGTGCAACACGAATAAGGCAGACAAAAATGTTGACTAAGGCTATAAAATTATATCAAGATTTTATAAGCCTCTGGAAATTGGAATCACTCCATTTGGAGTTGATCTGAGCTCTCTAGGATTTTTACACAATGGCTTGAAATATTGCAAGTGGAAACTTTAAATAAAACAGTGGAGAAAAACTTTTTGGAAAAATGTGGAAATCACATATCTTGATAGGTCTTGATTTTAGGACTCTACAGAAATTTGAATCACCAAATTTGGAGTTCAAATGAATTTTCTATGTATTTTAGAAGTCTCTAATCAGATATAAAACAAAGAAGGGTTATACCAGAAAGGGCCTTTAGTGCACACTGGGCGCTAGATAGGGCTCGGCCCAGCACAACATAACGGTTGAGCGGGCAAGAGGCCACGCCGGAGGCACCCTCCGCAAAATACGCCTTCACCACGGGGTCGCATAGTCAAACGGGACTCGTGTCCACTTATAAGGGATGGCCCCGGCCACTGGGAGGCTGACATGGGGCCCCTACCAGTCAGGTCTTCCTCCTATCTCCCGCTTGCACGCAGGAGAGGCATGGGAGGCTGACCTGGATGGTGCTCGCACCCGCCCGGTGGCTCCGTCCATGCCCATCAGTGCTCCGGCCACCGGTGCCCTCGAGGTGACGCGCCTCATCCTCCTGGAGCTTCCGCTCCGTACGGGAGCGCCTGGGGAGAGGGGGCCCGGCCACGGCGGAGGCCAGTGATGTCGGCTGCAGCAGGGGCACTCCCACTGCTGGTAGGAGGGAGGAGCCCGCGATGGAGCTGGGTGCTCTAGGAGGTGCTAGGGAGAGAAGGAGGTGGGGAGAGCTCGGATTCAAACTAGGCCGAAGCGGCGGCCTCGCGGCCATGGGAGGAGGAGATGAGCGAGGGAGCTCGAAAGTGGAGGCCCTGGAGGTGCACAGAGGGAGGAGGGAGCGAGGGAGAGCAAGAATGGGCTCGGGCACGGTCAAAAAGGAGGGGCGACCGATGATGTCCCACAAGCGTATGGGATCGCAATAGTTTTTGAGGCTAGAGTATTCAACCCAAATTTGTTGGTTCGCACGACGGGAAGAGAAAGAATATTCTCAAGTATTAGCAGCTTAATGTGTCAGATTCAACCACACCTGAAAGATTAGTGTCTGCTAGCAAAGTATCAGTAGCAACGTAGTATTATAGCAATGGTGCGAGAAACGATCTGTTGACAAGGCAGACTATTCCTAACTGTTGTATCAATGGCGCTAGTAAAAAGCCTTGTTGACGGGATGTCGGTGCCAACAAAGTCTTGCAACAAGTAACAACGGAGTAGTAAGGAATAGTAGTAGTAGCAGCAGCAAAGTAACAAGTAACAGCAGTAGTGACAGCAGCAGCAAAGTGGCCCAAATCCCTTTTGTAGCAAGCGACAAGCCTAGACAAAGTAACGTAGCAAGGACCAGTAGTAAAAGACTCATAGGCAGTGGATCGGTGATGGATGAGTATTACGGATGTGATTCATCATGTAACAGCTACAACACGGAGGGATAAGTAACTAGCTCCCGTTCGTTAATCTAATGTAGGCATGTATTCCGTATGTAGTCATACGTGCTTAGGGAAAAGAACTTGCATGACATCTATTGTCCATCCCTCCCGTGGCAGCGGGGTCCTAATGGAAACTATGGGATATTAAGGTTCTCCTTTTAATAAAGAACCGTACCAACGCATTAACACACGGTGAATACATGAACTCCTCATATTATGGTCATCTCCGGGAGTGGTTCCGGCTATTGTCACTCCGGGGTTGCAGGGTCATAACACATAGTAGGTGACTACAACTTGCAAGGTAGGATCTAAAACACACATATATTGGCGACAACATAATAGGTTCAGATCTGAAATCATGGCACTCGGGCCCTAGTGATAAGCATTAAGCATAGCCAGGTAGTAGCAACATCAATCTAGAACATAGTGGATACTAGGGATCAATCCCCGTCAAGAACTAACTCGATTACATGATAGATCTCATCCAACTCATCACCGTCCAGCAAGCCTACGATGAGATTACTCACGAACGATGAAGAGAATCATGGAATTGTCGATGGAGAAAGGTTGATGATGACGATGGCGACGATTTCCCCTCTCCGGAGCCCGAAACAGACTCCAGATCTGCCCTCCAGATGAAGAACAGGATGTGGCGGTGCCTCCGTATCGCAAAACGCGATGAAACCGTCTTTCTGATTTTTTTTCCAGGCAAAACGGAAGATATAGAGCTATGATTGGGGGCGGTGGTGCCATGTGGGCCCCACAAGCCTGCATGGCGCGGCCATAGGGGGTGGCCGCGGCCTGTGGGCTTGTGGCCCACTCGCACGCCCCCTCCGGTGGATCTTTGCACAGGTATTTTTCTTTTATTCCAGAAAAAATCTCCGTAAATTTTTAGGACGTTCCAAGAACTTTCATTTCTACACAAAAACAACACCATGGCAATTCTGCTAAAAACAGTGTTAGTCCGGGTTAGTTCCATTCAAATCATGCAAATTAGAGTCCAAAACAAGGGCAAAAGACTTCGGAAAAGTAGATACGACGCAGACGTATCAACTCCCCCAAGCTTAAAGCCTTGCTTGTCCTCAAGCAACTGAGTTGACAAACTGAGAGAGACAAAAGAAAAACTTTGACGAACTCTGTTTGATCTTGTTGTTGCAACTATGTCTAACTCATAACCAGAATTTCAGCAACATCACAATCAAACCACATAAGCAAATTACATCTAGGTCTCACGGTAAACTCATATCAATGGCATAATCAACTAGCGAGCAAATAATAATAAGCCTCAAATGTCAACACTTCAATCAAAACAACATGAAGCAGTACGAATAGATGGTATCTCGCTAGCTCTTTCTGAGACCGTAAAACATATATGCAGAGCACCTTCAAAGACCAAGGGCTGACTAAACATTGTAATTCAAGGCAATGAAGATCCAGTCATAGTCACACTCAACACAGTTAAAAGCAAAGCATAAAAATGACAGAGGTTCTCTCTAATTGGTTCTTTTTGTAAGAGGAGGATGACTCAACAGGAACATAAATAGACAGGCCCTTCGCAGAGGGAAGCATTGATTTGCAGAGGTGCCAGAGCTCAAGCTTTTAAAACAGAGATAATAATTTTGGGTGGCATGCTTTCATTGTCAACGCAATGACTAAGAGTTCTCAACATCTTCCACGCTACACATGCTATAGGCGGTTCCCAAACAGAAAAGTAAAGTTTTGACTCCCCCACCACCAATCAATCACACTCCACGGCTAGCCAAATCCTCGGGTACCGTCCATACCAACATCAATCCTGGGGGAGTTTTGTTTGCAATTATCTTTTTGGTTTGAGCATGGAACTGGGAATTTCAATTACCGGCCCCTTTCTCATGAATGATAGTGAATAAACACATATCAAGGATAACACGCCTAGCATGGAAGATACCAATTGCCCTCTGTCACCACATGAGCAGATCGGGCATGCAAAACCGATTATTTCTTGATGGTTTAGAGAGTGGCACATGCAAATTTACTTGGAACGGTAGGTAGATACCACACATTGGTAGGAATGGTGGACTCATATGGCACAACTTTGGGTTTATGGGTGTGGATGCACAAGCAGTATTCCCACTTAGTACAAGTGAAGGCTAGCAAAAGATTAGGACGCTACCAACTAGAGAGCGACAACAGTCATCAAAATGCATTGAGATTAACTATCATTGAGTGCAAGCATGAGTAGGACGTAAATCACCTTGAACATGAACATCATAGAGGCTATGTTGATTTTGTTTCAACTACATGCGTGAACATGCGCCAAGTCAAGCCACTTGAAACATTCAAAGGAGGATACCATCCTATCATACTACATCATAGTCATCTCAACATTCATGTGGGCATCCACAACAAACCATTATAAGCTCCTAGCTAAGTAAGCATGTCATAAGTAACTATGATCTCTAAGTTGTCATTGCAAACATGTTTCTCTCACAACAAAGCTGAATCAGGCATGATGAGCTAGTCATCTTTACAAAAACAAAATAGATTGAGTTCATACCAGCTTTTCCAGGCTCAGTCACTTCATCAAATATCGTCATTATTGCCTTTCACTTGCACGACCGAATGATGTGAACAATAATAAGCGTGCTCGTGCATTGGACTACGCTAGAATCTTCAGGAATACACAAAGGAGAAGACAAAGTAATATGGCTCTTTGAAAGCTAAACATTGTAACCAATATCTTCTACCTAGATATGCATGCAAGAGCCACGAAACATTGTAACCAATATCTTCTACCTAGATCCAAAGAAAAAGAAAACTATCTACACGGGAAAGCTCGCAACAAGAAAAAGAAGAAAAGAAAATCTTTTCGGGTTTTCTCAAACTAGACAGACACACGAAAAGAAAACGAGAAAAGGGAAATAAACTAGCATGGATGATACAGTGGAAAAATGTGAACACCGGCTAACAAAGTGAAAGCATAAGCAAGAATTTGAAGTCGGTGAGAACACGTACTCCCCCAAGCTTAGGCTTTTGGCCTAACTTGGTCTACTCCCAAGGATGGTCTTGGCGAAACCCAAAGTCATAATCGGGGTTATACGGGAGCGCTGCAGCCACTGCCTGAATAGCTGCCTCACGGCGACCTGAAAATTTGAATCTACGAACAAAAGAAGTAGTGAGAGCAACATACTGTTCACATTTATTGGAGATGAATTCTTCGAGTCCGACGTTGCGAACAAGTGCATCAAACTCATCTTTGAAGCCTGCCTCAATCATAAATTCATTAGAAGGCCATTCACATGGTTGAACCTGCGCGTCCCTAGGTTGGTAAGGATCAGGCTCCCGAATCGCAAGACGGGGACCTCTCTTGCTTGAGGAACCACCATGAAAGTTTCTCCTAAACATCTTCCTTTTCTGAAATTTTCAGTGACCCAAAGGGGAGGTGAACAAGGTTCAACTAAACTTGTAGCAACTACTCGCACTAGTGCCTAGAGACCATATTACGCATCAAAACTACTTGGGACCAGCTAGAATCAGCATACAAAGCTCAAGAACATGGTCAGCAAGGCAGCAAAAATACGCGGAGTATAAGGCACTAGAGCAAAAACTAATTGGACCAATGGAGGAGTCACTTACCAAGGAGTAATTTCCCCAAAACAGTTCGGAGAACGGTGATTTGAGCAAAGAGATCAAAATCCCAGCAAGAGGAGCAAGAACACGGGTTTGAGCTGCGAAACAATTTTTTCTGGAGGTAGGAGAACCAGATGAGAGCAAGAATGAGTGGAGGGGGTGCTTGTGGGCCCACAAGCCTGGGTGGCGTGCCAAGGGGGGTGCCCATGCCCCAAGGGCTTGTGGCCCACTGGTGTGGCCCCCAGACACACTCTTTGTCCCAGTATTTTTCAAATATTCCAGAATAAATCATACTAGATTTTCACAGCGTTCGGAGAACTTTTATTTTCGGGGTACTTTTCCACGAGATGCTAAAACAAAAAACAGGGAAAACTAAACTAAATTTATCACGCTTCTTCTAAGCAACCTAAAGTGAAAGCTTGGAACAGAGGTTTGTGACTCCTCGATTCATCCATCTCATGGTCATCGAAAGAAATCCGTCAATGGGGTTGATCAAATCCCCTCGACAAACCTTTTCGAATCGCAAAAGAAGATGGAGAATTTTTGAATAGTCACTAAGTCACCTCAATGGGGATGTGTATCTGCCCAACAAGCAAATCATACTTCATCTTGACACGAGGAATAGGGCATTCAAAGCTCCCAATAAGAATTGATGAAGTCTTTTCGCTAGCATTGATGCAATGTACTCGATATTGTTTCTTCGGAAAGTGCATCGTATGCTCATTATCGTTGACATGGAAAGTGACATTGCCTTTGTTGCAATCTATAACAGCCCCTGCAGTATTTAAAAAGCGTCTTCCGAGGATGACAATCATGGCATCGTCCTCAGGAATATCCAAGATAACAAAGTGTGTTAAGATAGTGGTGTTAGCAACCACGACAGGCACATCCTCGCAAATGCCGATAGGGAAAGCAGTTGATTTGTCGGCCATTTGCAGAGAGATTTCAGTGGGTGTCAACTTATCCAGTTCAAGTCTATGATAAGGAGAGAGAGGCATAACACTAACACCGGCTCCAAGATCGCATAATGCAGTTCTAACGTAGTTGCCTTTAATGGAGCAAGGTATAGTGGGCACGCCGGGATCACCTAGTTTCTTGGGAGTTCCACCCTTGAAGGTATAATTAGCAAGCATGGCGGAGATCTCAGCCTCAGGTATCCTCCTCTTATTAGTCACAATATCCTTCATGTACTTAGCATACGGATACATCTTGAGCATATCCGTCAAACGCATCTGCAGAAAGACAGGTCTGATCATCTCAACGAAGCGCTCAAAATCCTCATCATCCTTTTTCTTGGATGGTTTGGGAGGAAAGGGCATGGGTTTCTGAACCCATGGTTCCCTTTCTTTACCGTGCTTCCTAGCAGTGAAGTCATTCTTATCGTATCTTTTAGTCTTAGGTTGTGGGTTATCAAGATCAACACTAGGTTCAATCTCGACATCCTTTTCATTGCTAGGTTCAGCATCTTCATGAACATCACACTTGATATTATCATTAGGCTCATGTTCATCACCAGATTGTGTTTCAGCATCAGAGATAGAGGCATCGTTTGTACTCTCAGGGGTAGCAGCATCAGGGTTGCTAGCGTGCAGGTTCCTATCATCTTTCTTCTTCTTTCTAGGATGACTAGGTGCATCAGTGCTAACTCCTTGAGAATCTTTTTCAATTCTCTAAGGATGACCCTCGGGATACAAAGGTTCCTGAGTCATTCTACCGCCTCTAGTAACGACTCTGACAGCATTGTCATTCAACTCATTGAGCAAGTCATACTAAGCTTTAAGTACTTGTTCTACCTGAGTCGTAAAAATAGAGGCATGCTTACTCAGAAGCTTTAGGTCATTGACATTCCTGTCCACACATGCTCTTAAATGACTAAGCACACGAGCATACTTTTCCAATTGTCTGCTAACAAAATGATTTAAACTTTGTTGTTTGGCAACGAAGTTATCGAATTCATCCATGCATAAGCTAGCAGGTTTATCAAAAGGAATATCACTCTCATCAAACCTACGCAGAGAATTTACTTCTACTACCTGTAACGGGTTATCGAGACCATGGATCTCTTCGATAGGTGGTAGATTTTTGACATCTTCAGATTTAATGCCTTCCTCTCGCATAGATTTCTTGGCTTCTTGCATATCTTCAGGACTGAGCAATAGAATACCTCTTTTCTTCGGAGTTGGCTTAGGAGGTGGTTCGGGAATAGTCCAAGCATTCTCATTGCACAAGATTTTATTCAACAGAATCTCAGCTTGTTCTACGGTTCGTTCCCTAAAAACACTACCGGCACAACTATCTAGATGGTCTTTGGAAGGATCGGTAAGTCCATTATAGAAGATATCAAGTATCTCATTCTTCTCAAGAGGATGATCATGCAAAGCATTCAATAGCTGGATGAGCATCCCCCAAGCTTGTGGGAGACTCTCTTCTTCAGCTTGAGAAAAGTTGTATATTCCCTGCAAGGCAACTTGCTTCTTATGGGCAGGGAAATATTTTTCAGAGAAGTAGTAGACCATATCCTGGGGGTACGCACGCAACCAGGAGCAAGAGAAGTGAACCACGTCTTAGCATCATCCTTTAGCGAGAAAGGAAACAACTTGAGCATATAGTAGTGGCGGATCTTTTCCTCACTAGTGAATAGGGTGGCTATATCGTGCAGTTTGGTAAGATGGGCTACAACCGTTTGAGACTCGTAACCGTGAAAAGGATCAGATTCGACTAGAGTGATTAACTCAGGGTCGACAGAGAATTCATAATCCTTATCGGTCACAAAGATAGGTGAAGTGGCAAACTTCGGGTCGTATTTCATCCTAGCGTTCAGATATTTTTCTTTCCACTTGTGCAGAAGTTTCTCAACATCATAGCTATCTCAGCTATCTCTCCCTCCATAACATAGCGCGTATCAGGCATAATAGGATATTCAGGCATAGTAGCAGGTTCTACTTCAATAGTATCAGCAGTTTCAGAAGTATCATCACGTCTAGCAGCAACTCTAGCAATATGTGCATCAAGGGCACCAAGTGGCAAAGCAGTAACAGACATAGCAGGCATAGTATCAACCATAGCATCATAAGGCATATTATCAAGCATAGCTTCATAAGCATCATGGGCAGCAGAAGTAGCATCATCAAGCACAGGCGACATATCTAGATTTCTAGTAGGCGGCGAAGTCGCAAACTTACTCAGAACTGAAGGTGAATCAAGTGCAGAGCTAGATGGCACTTCCTTACCTCTCCTCGTAGTGGAAGGAAGGATTTTAGTTCTTGGATCTTTTGGATTCCTCATAGTGATCAGTAGACGTCAATCCCAAGTGACTCATTGAATATAGATGTGCTTCCCCGGCAACAGCGCCGGAAAAAGCCTTGATGTCCCACAAGCGTATGGGATCGCACTAGTTTTCGAGGATAGAGTATTCAACCAAAATTTGTTGGTTCGCACGACAGGAAGCGAAAGAATATTCTCAAGTATTAGCAGCTGAATGTGTCAGATTCAACCACACCTGAGAGATTAGTGTCTACAAGCAAAGTATCAGTAGCAAGGTAGTATGATAGCAACGGTGCCAGAAACAATCTTTTGACAAGGCAGACTATTCCTAACAGTTGTATCAATGGCGCGAGTAAAAATCCTTGTTGACGGGATGTCGGTGCCAACAAAGTCTTGCAACAAGTAACAGTGGAGTAGTAAGGAACAGTAGTAGCAGCAACAACAAAGTAACAAGTAACAACAGTAGTGACAGCAGCAGCAAAGTGGCCCAATCCCTTTTGTAGCAAGGGACAAGCCTAGACAAAGTAACGTAGCGAGGAACAGTAGTAAAAGACTCGTAGGAAGTGGATCGGTGATGGATGAGTATTACGGATGTCATTCATCATGTAACAGCTATAACACGGAGAGATAAGTAACTAGCTCCCGTTCATCAATCTAATGTAGGCATGTATTTCGTATGTAGTCATACATGCTTAGGGAAAAGAACTTGCATGACATCTATTGTCCATCCCTCTCGTGGTAGAGGGGTCCTAATGGAAACTACGGGATATTAAGGTTCTCCTTTTAATAAAGAACCAGACCAACGCATGAACACGCGGTGAATACATGAACTCCTCATACTATGGTCATCTCCGGGAGTGGTTCCGGCTATTGTCACTCCGGGGTTGCTGGGTCATAACACATAGTAGGTGACTACAACTTGCAAGATAGGATCTAAAACACAGATATACTGGCGACAACATAATACGTTCAGATCTCAAATCATGGCACTCGACCCCTAGTGACAAGCATTAAGCATAGCCAAGTAGTAGCAACATCAATCTAGAACGTAGTGGATACTAGGGATCAATCCCCGTGAAGAACTAACTCGATTACATGATTGATATCATCCAACTCATCACCGTCCAGCAAGCCTACGATGAGATTACTCACAAACAATGAAGAGCATCATCGAATTATCGATGGAGAAAGGTTGATGATGACGATGGCGACGATTTCCCCTCTCCGGAGCGTGAAACGGACTCCAGATCTGCCCTCCAGATGAAGAACAGGATGTGGCGCCGCCTCCGTATTGCAAAACGTGATGAAACCTTCTTTCTGATTTTTTTCCAGGCGAAACAGAAGATATAGAGCTGAGATTGGGGGCGGTGGTGCCACGTGGGCCCCACAAGCTTGCATGGCGCGTCCATAGGGGGTGCCCGCGGCCTGTAGGCTTGGGGCCCACTGGCACGCCCCCTTCGGTGGCTCTTTGCGTAGGTATTTTTATTTTATTCCAGAAAAAATCTCCGTAAATTTTCAGTACGTTCCGAGAACTTTCATTTATGCACAAAAACAACACCATGGCCATTCTGTTGAAAACAGCGTTAGTCCGGGTTAGTTCCATTCAAATCATGCAAATTAGAGTCCAAAACAAGGGAAAAATAGTTCGGAAAAGTAGATACGACGGAGACGTATCAACCGACAAGAGCTCAGGAGCGTCTTGGGCGCGCTCTAGCACGGGGGAGCACGCATGCCAGAGGGGACTTGGAGGCTATCTGGCGATGGGGAGAGATGTGGGAGGCCAGAGGGACTCCCTGGCGAGCTAGGACACAAGGTTGTGACCTAACCCGAGCTGCAGGAAGAAGACAAGGCACAGAGCATCGTTATTGCATGCTACGAGCATGGTCACCATGGCCACCCACGTCTAGAGTGACCTTTCGACCAGTCAAAGATGTCCTTCGTGCAAGGCATGCATGCAGGAAGATGACTCGAGAGTTAGGCTGCATATGGGGCTGATTAGGCTGGGTTTCATCACTAATTAAGTTTGTTACATTAAACTTGGGGCTATTAAAAGTGGTTTTTACAGGGGATATATTGGGGTGAAACCATGTCTAGCAGTGCTAGCTATGCAAGAACTACAACACTGCTAACTTTCAGCTCAGGGAGAGGAGAGGAAGTACTTGCAGTTAAAAGCCAAATTTCTGCCAAAATCAAGTTTCAGAAGGGCTTCTCTTATTCCCCACATGAGCATGCCATATTTTGGTTTGGAATGATGCATTAGCATGCTAGAGGTTCTCTGCAAAGAGGTGGGGGCATTAGCTTGAGGAGAAGTATAACAAGAGGGCTAAAAAATAGTGTTGCCAAGGTAAAAAGAGAGGTAGATAGGTGGAGTCACCCTCCAATAATTGACCAGATGCCATGGAAAGGTTACTCGGGGTAAAAGGGGACTAGGGAGAGTTTTGGTAAAAATTTAATCTCAAGGAGATTAGTGGATGGGGCGAAAGCAGCAATTTTGGTAAATGGACAAACGGTGTTCGATAAATGCTAGGGCTAGTAAATGGACTCCCTTTGCTATGAAACTTAACAAGATCACATACTAGGTGAAGATGAGCTAGGACACCAAATTTGGGATTTTGTGGAGAAAGTTTCCAATGTAGACTTGAAAAACCCATGAAATTGGCAAATATGGTTTTATGCCTACAAAACTATGCAAATCAATTCCCACTAATCCTCAACTTGGTGAGGTGGCCTTATTTGAGCATTAGAGCATGCCCAAAAAGTTTGGAAACAATTGGAGAAACTTTATAATGTAAAGCTTCCCAAATTTAAAAATCCACAAAGAAGGTTTTGAGGGGTCTGGGACAAGTTCTTCTATTCTCCTTGATGCATCACTTTGTGTGGGTGCATTATTGGAGTATTAGAACATGTCCACAAAATTTGAACACAATTGGAGACACTTGTAAATGTAGAGGTTCTCAAATTTGGATCTGGACATATAGGGTTTTGGGATAATTAGATGAATAAAATTAACTTGGATTGAGATGAAACTTGGCAAGATCATCATGTATATCATGTGTGGCATGCTAGAATCTTACTGGGATTTATTGAGAATATTTCTTTTAGAAAATTTTCAAAAGCTTGAAATAGGCAGTAAGGGTTTTGAAGGGTTTTTCCTAATGTTTTCAACATGACCATGTGTTGAAACTCTTGTATATAAAATATATATATCCACTGAGTTTTCCTAAATTTTCCCAATTATTTTGAAACCAGGAAAAATAATATTTTTTTGTAAAAGATTATTTCTAGCCTCAGAAAGGGGTTTCTAAATAAAATAGGAAAATATCGTTTAAAATAATAATTTTGTTGTTCTGGGAAGTCTTTTTGATAACGGGATTCAAGTAAAATATTTGGTGCAAAATAACTTCCCTAATTTGAGGACTTGTAGTACAAATCCTAACTCACGGTTTTTTGAAAGCTTAATTCAAATAAAAGCTTTTTGGTCAAAATAGTATTTGGTAAAAATAGTTTCTTGTTCTATACACATGGCATGGTCATTAGGCAAGGGTTTGGGTCAAGGAAGTGAGTCTGGAGAGTAGCAAACAAGCAAGCAACAATCACATCAAGCATCACAATCATTCATAAAAAAATTAATTGGCCCTAATTTTTGAGCTATGTTAATTTAGCTAGGAGAGTTAAAATACAGGGTGTGACAATTCTTGAAGGGAGTAGGCCAATAAAACCAGACTGTAATACCTTGTGTGCAGTTCTGTCTCTAGCATGGTGTCATCCATCTGCATTGAAATGACACTTCCAAAGAATTTCTTGATGTTCATGCTCTCGCACACATCATCTAATTATACCAACTAATCTTTCTTTATATAAATGTGGATCATCCCAAAAGTAGTGTCTCAAGTCAAAGACAAACTTTTTCTTTTGTTGGTATGTAACATTAGGTAGTATATATTTAGCAACAATGTATTTAGCATAATTCGCAAACTAAGGACTATGACATGTAGAAGGATTTCTAACAGCTAATTGCTCATCAGGAAAACTATCATCCATAGGTAGTGGGTCATCAAGCACATTTTGCATCCTATAAAAAATTTTGCTGCAGGATTTTCACCTCCTTTTCTATCAACACTATGCAAATCAAACTCTTGTAATAAAAGAACCCACCTAATCAATCTAGTCTAGCATCTTTCTTTTCCATGAGGTATTTAATAGAAGCATGATCTTTATGAATTATTACTTTAGAATCAACAATGTAAGATCTGAATTTATCAAATCCAAGCACAACTGCTATAAATTATTCTCAGTAGTAGCATAATTTTTTTAAGAACTATCTAGAGTATTACTAGCATACTGAATAACATTCAATATCTTTCAACTCTTTGTCCTGGGACAACACCAACATCATAATCACTAGCATCACACATTATTTTAGAGGGTAGGTTCCAGTCAGGTGGTTGAACAATGGGTGTGGAAATTAAGGCTTCCTTGTGTATTTAAAAGGCTTCTACACAACCATCATAAAAAATAAATGGTACATATATTTGCAAAAGATTGTCAAGGGGCCTAGAAATATTAGAAAACTATTTTGTGAACCTTCTATAGAAACCATCATGACCTAGGAAGCTTCTTATACCTTTAATATCTTTAGGGCATGGCATTATCTCAATAGAATCAACTTAAGCTCTGTCTACCTCAATACCTCTTTTGGAGATATTATCCCCAAGGACTATAGCTTCGTTCACCATAAAGTGGCACTTCTCCGAGTTCAAGACGAGGTTAGTTTCTTCGCATCTTTGCATAACTGGATGAAGGTTGTATCAGCAATCCTCAAAATAGGTTTTATAAACTGGGAAATATTCCATGAATACCTCAATAGTCTTTTCACAAAAATCAGAGAATATAACAGCCATGCATCATTGAAAGGTGGCAGGTAAACTAGAATATGGCAGGTGTCAAACGAAAGGACCAGGTGACATGTGTCATGTCTATAAGCATAAGTTCCAAAAGGACAAGTAAAGATGGTTTTCTCTTGATATTCGTTTGACACGGGTATTTGAGAAAAACTAGAATATCCATCAAAAGACAGAAGTATGTATGCTTAGACAATCTTTCTAACATTTGATCAATGAAAGGCAAAGGGTAATGATCTTTTGTAATAGCTTTATTTAGTGTGCTAAAAAATACCATCTTAAAACAAATTACAATTATTTGAGAGATAACGTAATTTGTATCATTAGTAACAACAGTAATGCCTCCTTTCTCAGGGACACGATGAACATGACCAATAATTTACCATCTACTATGAGCAATAGGATAAGTTATACCTGCCTCCACAAGTTTTAGTATTTCAGTTCTTACCACATCCTTCTTCTTAGGATTCAAACGACACGGGTGATCAGTAACAGGTTTAGCATTTGGCTCCATATTAATCTTGTCATGGCATAGAGTGGGACTAATGCACTTAAGATCATCAAGAGTATAAGCAATGAAGCACGGTGCTTCTTCATAACTTTGAGTAATATCCTTTCTTCATGATTTGAAAGGTTAGCACTGATAATAACATGATATACTTCTTTTAAGCGAGATAAGCATATTTCAATGTATCAGGCAGATTTTTCAATTCAAACACATGGTCACTCTTAGGAGGGAGAGGATATCCCTAGGTATTAATAGGGACATTATGTTTAAGGATAGGTGTTTTATTAAAGATAATTTCACCAATTTCCTTTGTTTCCTTCATATGCATATCATTTTCATGATCTAGTAAATATTTCTCTAATAGATTAGTAGGAGGCACAGTAATATAAGCAAGACCCATAATTTCATCTTTGCTAGATAATTATTCATCATGTGGTTGTCTACTAAACTTGGAGAAATGAAATTCACTAGATAACTCACCAGAGTTAATACTAACACTTTCCCTATTGCAATCAATTTTGGCATTAACGGTATTCAGGAAAGGTCACCAAACGTAATGGATCAAGAATTATCTTGTAATAAGCCAAGAACTACGAAATTACTAGGGTATTTCATCTTGCCGCTTCAACATCTCTGACAATTCCAAGCGGTGAAATAGTCTCTGTGTTTGCAAGCTTCATAGTAGCGAGAATATTTTCTAGCTCAACAGGTGCAATGTCATGCACAATTTTTTGATAAAGAGTAAAGGGAATTTCACTAACACTAGCACCCATATCACATATGCCAGGAAAACAATGGTATCCAATCTTAACAGAAACAACAGGATGCTAACAACAAATTTATATTTCTCTATGATGTTGTTTAGCAGTACAAGATGCTTCATTGCACAAGAATATAACATGACCATCTATGTTATGACTAGTAAGTCTTTAATCATTGCAATTTTAGGTCCAAACTTTATTTGTTTAGAGGGTTTATGTGTTTTGGTATTACTTTTATTAACCATAGTTGCAACTTTAGCATGTTCCTTAATCCTAACAGGAAAAGGTTGTTTCTCAATATAAGCAGTAGGCACAACTTGATCAACATTATAGTTAATTATTTCGACCTAAGCTATAACAGGTTCCTCATAAGTTTATTCAATGGGTGGACAAAATTAAACCACTTCCCATAGGGAGATCAATATTAGTAGCAAATTATTCACAGAAAGTAGCTACTATCTCAAAGTCAAGTCCATAATTCGTACTAAACTTACGAAAAGCTTCAGTTTCCATAAAAGATTTAACACGATGAAATTCAAGATTTAGGGCCAATTCCACCCACTAACTTTGGCCCAGTCCAACCTTTACCCCTCAAAATAGTACTCCACTATACCCTTCTTCTATTAGATGGTGTTATGGAAATAGCCCTTCCCACCGTCTTCAACTTGTCAAATAGGTTTGACCGTCATCTAGACATCTTCTCGACATAGTTGCCCTTGTGTGCATTACCACTAACATGTGGGGTCTACCATTGGAAAAAAAACTCTCCATATGTCACCTGCATGTGGGACAAGATCATAGTGGAAGACAAGTTGGACCCGTCTTGAAATCCCACATTTGGTGCTTTGATTTTTTTGTAACTAATTTAATAAATTATTTAGAAGGGTGGCCCACCTCATAAAGGCTGATTGGCACAGTGTTAGATAATACTATAATAATCACTTTCGCTCCAAATAAAAAGGGAATACCTTCTTCTTAACTCCATCCCCGGATAAACATGCAAGCCTAAATAATCCACAAATTTCATCTATATATTTTAAGTGCAAATCATGATTAGTTGTTCCATCTCCTGCATGATGATTAGCTAGTAGTTTATCGAACATACGTGAAGGAATTTCCTACTAAATGTTTTTACTAACCTCAGTAGGTTGAGGACCGGCCTTTTCCACTTCTGGTTGAGGTGAAGATACCCGAAACAAGCCCCTCAAACAATTATCCTCCATAGTAAGAAACAACAGTAAATTTCAGCACGTAGAAAATTGTCCCGTTACCAAATTCCACTTACGAAAGGCGGTTCACTCCCTAACAATGCTGCCATAAAAGATTGTTGATGACCCACAAGTACTCAATTATAGTACTTTCGATAAGTAAGAGTGTTGGTCTACTAAAGAACGGATCCCATAGTACCCTAACTTGTGGACACCCGGCAGCACTCTGCTGGAAGACACCTTAACCACAAGCAACAAGACCAAGCGCCCGGCAAGCCACCTTGCTGGGAAGGGGGAGATCCGACAACCATCTCGCCTGGTAAAACTCCTCCACATCTTTGCCGCTGCATATCATCAGGTTGATTGTTAACATCAACAAGGTGTCGAGCGGGAAGGTAGTTAGCTGGGTTTTGTTAGAGGCCTCTGGACATAGTCAAGGACATCTAACAGCATCAAAGAAGGACTTGCCAGAAGACATCACTATCGTGACCTCTTAGGGCGCATTTTATGCACCTATCCTAATCCTTCAGGGTTTGCTACCTAGAAATGTAGCTCATGTCAGTCATTTTGGCAGCTATAGAACCCATTATTCACCCATACAAAAGACCATTTTAGCCATTGTCGTAACCCCTTACATTATAAAAGGAGGTCCATGGCTACCTTTAGAAAGGTCGACACATTGTCCATTTGCACGCATAGCTATGCTCCTCATGCATCCTTGCCAGGCTATCGCCCTCTTGTAATTGGATACACACACACACATAATCCTAGTACACTAGACGTAGGGTTTCACGCTTCTGAACGGCCCAAACCTCTCTAAAACCCTCCGAGGACGTATATGTTTCATGATGCTCATTGTGCATGTGTGACTGTGCCTGAACCATAAGGTACCACATTGATCCCATAGATCATGGCACACACCCCGACATCTTTGGCACGCCAGGAAGGGGGAATCGCGTGCGCGAACCTTCATCAAATTGTACGTGCCTTCATGAGCATCTTCGCCGGCTCCCAAGAAGGCTAAGGGAATATCTACGGTTGTCTCGTCCTCGTCTAAGCTGCCATCGCACGCACTTGCACAATCATCGTGTTGGTGAACGCAGCCACAAAACCATGTGGAGTTCTGCGAGCCGCGAACCGAACCCCGTCATTATGGCTTCAAAAGGCGTGTGTGCTATGACCGGGGACAACGTTGGAGCTGCAACAACAGCAGTAGCAACGGGACCTCCGCCACACCCTTCACAAGATAACTGTGACCATCATCCATGAAGCGAAGACCTCGAGCGACGTGCGCACAAGACCCCTTTGCGCCACTCTCAGGCCATGCAGTGCCAAGACCAGCAGAAACCTCCGATGGAGGGCGTATAGTGTACGACACGACACGGGAGCGTTCCGCCTGACACTGTGGGGAGTATGAGCGCCACATGTGCCTCGTGTCATTCCATACCCCAGAGCATGGAGGAAGCCCTGGCATGGGCCCAACTTTCGCTGAACTTCCCGCCCACACTGGAGCAGATAGAAGACTGGAGGGAGACCATACAAATGCTACTAAGCTCAGCAAACCATGACAAGCTAGAGATAGCGGGTACCTCTCAAGCATGCCACGCGGTTCCAACAGGGCCCGCTGTCGGACGTGAGGTGGGTGGGGCACCCATGATGCAGTCGCCCATACAGCAGCAACAACCATCCCGCCGGTCCGACATGCAAGATGAGGTGTCCTATGCCTGGACAGACCCTTGGCACAAGCGAGACGAACGTTAGCTTTTTAAGGACAGATGGAAGGAGGATGCACGCACCTCCATCAATCGGCGATGCGAGACGTGTTGCCAATCTGACGAGCGTGGAGATCTAGCTATCATCGGGCCTGCACCTAGGGTGCTCGGTAGCCTGCATTACAAGGTAGGTTGTCCTGCATTGACCCATGAGCTGCGGCAACTCCGTTGGCCCTCCAGCTGTTCATTTAATCCTGAGCTGACACACAAATGCAACAACATCATCAGCCCATCAGAGTTAAATGGCATCTACACGATCGTCGTGCAGGCTGCTGGTGGACGAGATGAGAAGTTGTTCCCCAACTACTTCCGGTGGTGCTCAAGCCCAATGTGAGGAGTTGGCTAATGAACTTGCTGGAGAGATCCATTTCCGCTTAGGCAGACTTGTTCAATCTGTTTGTTGATGGATACGACAGGGGTTAGAAACTCCGATGGAATCCCAGCGACCTTCATGTACCTCCCTAGAGAGATGGTGAATCCCTTCGCAGGTATATCTAAATATTGATCCATGTGCAGCATAACATCCCTGACATTCATCCAGCGGAAGTGATTATCGTGTTCTACACGAGCGTGCGCAATCGACGGATGCACGAAGAGGTGAGAACCAACAGGTGTGAGATGTTGCCGAGCTCTATGCCCTGGCTGACATATGTGGACATGTTGAGGAAGGAAGGAGACTCCCCGAGGAGGATGCTAGCGCGGATGGTTGACTCCAGCGATGAAGACGTGCCCGCCTCCTAGGTGATGGGCCGAAAAAGCAATCAGAAGCGCAAGGGGCGAGGCACTCGTGGTTGTGGAAGGACCTAGCAAGTCCAGTGCTGGCTAGAAGGCTAAGTGTGAGGGGTTCGACAAGGAATCTACCACATGCTCGGAAGACGACGACCCCGCGACACGGGAGAAGACTGGCATGCCATACTGCAAGATCCACCTCACCAAGGGCCATGACATCACAGAGTGTTGCCAAGTAGACCAACTCATTGAAAAGGAGAAGAAAGAGTACGAAAGGGACGAGAAGGAGAAAGGTCAGAACGGTACGGGTGGTTCCGACAAGAAGAACAACGACATCCATGCTAATCGGGGAGGCAAGGCCAAGCAGCAAAAAGACAAGCCTGCTAAGGGTCGCGACAAGAAGTCCGATGATGAGGATGGTGCTGAGGATGAACACGAAGAAGGATCAGAAGGAGATGAGTTCCAAAAGGTAATAGACGCCATGCATGTTGACGGGGGCGCATGTTTGCACTCCTCAGACTAGCAGCTAAAGCAATGGGTCCATGTGGTCAACCGGAAGAACCAGCGACAGAGGCACGAAAACTCCTCAAGGTGTCCAAGACTCTCATGATCTTCGACGCTAAGGATCACCCTGACCACATCACTATCGTTCGATGCGTGTTGTTGTTGGTATCACCAACAATTCGCAACCCAAGGGTCACAAAGAGGGTTGGTCGACAGTGGTTCCTACTTGAACTTGATTTTGCCTGATGTGAGCAAGCGGTTGCAGATTCTCGACTCGGATCACAAGCCGGCAGGGTCCTTCCAGGGTGTCCACTCGGGAAGATCTCAGCCCAAGGGGAAGATTACAATGATGGTGATGTTCGGTAGCGAGCTCCACTTCAGGACCGAGAGAGTTGTTTGTGACGTTGCAAATATGTCTGTGTCATCCAATGGAATCCTGGGCAGACTAACAATGTCAAAGTTTATAGCGGCACCTCAACATGCCTACAACACACTGAAAATTCCAGGGCTGGTGAGTGTCATCACCATCCACACTGACAAGAAATATATTGTTCTCTGTGTCAACAAGATCTTCTAGGAGGGAGTGGCAGCATCTGTCGACGAGGCCCTTGCTCCTGCGAGCAAAGCTCCAGGGGAAGAAGTACAAGAAAAAAAGCTAGGACTCTGGTAAGAATTCGAGGAAGCAGATGCATGCGCGTCGACGACTTACCAAAGACCTCTACCGCCAAGAAAAAGAGAAACAAGGTGACCGCTCCTGAGACGAAGCAAGTGGTTGCGCGGGAGGATGGCAAGGGCGGCACTTTCACCATAAGTGCCACCCGCGATAGCAAATAGGAAAGTGTGATTGTTGCCTTCCCAGGGGCGAATGTCAATGTGTTTGTCTGGCATCCCTCTGATATCCCTGGTGTTCCCGGGGAGGTGATCGAGCACCACCTAGTCATTTGTCCCCACGCACGCCCCATCAAGCACAAGGTCCAGAAGAAAGATTTGGTGCTATAGGAATTTATTGTCGAGGAAATCCATAGACTAGAAGCAGCAGCTCTGATCAGAGGTGTGCTTCACCCCACATGGCTAGTGAATCAAGTGGTGGTGCGGAAGGCTAACAGGAAATGAAGACTTTGCATTGACTTCATGGATCTCAACAAGGCCTCTCCAAGAATCCTTTTCCCTTGTCGTGCATCAATAAAATAGTAGACTGATGATCCACAAGTATAGAGGATCAATCGTAGTCCTTTCGATAAGTAACAGTGTTGAACCCAACAAGGAGCGGAAGGAAATGACAATCGGTTTTCAGCAAGGTAATTTGTGCAAGCACTAAAATAGCGGTAACAAGTTGTTTGATAGCAAGATAATTGTAACAAGTGACAAGTAGCAATAGTAACAATAGGTGAAGCAAGGTAGTCCAATCCTTTTAAGTCAATGGATAGGCTGAAACAGTTTCTTATAGTAGGAAAACCGTTCTTGAGAGCACACGAGAATTTCATCTAGTAACTTTCGTCATGTTGGATTAATTTGTGCTCGGTACTTTGATAATTTGACATGTGGGTGGACCAGTGCTTGGGTACTGCTCTTATTTGATCAAGCCTCCCACTTATGATTAACACTCCCGCAAGCATCAGCAACTACGGGAAAAGTATTAAGAATTAATTCTCACCGTCGCATTAAACATGGGGATCCAAATCAGCCCCTTCTAGAGTAGCGCATAAACTGGGGTTTAAGTTTCTGTCACTCTCGCAACACACCACCTAATTACTACTCCACAATGAATTCCCTTAGGCCCAAAGATGGTGAAGCGTTATGTAGTCTGTGTTCACATAACACCACTAAGGGAATCACAACATTCGAATCATCAAAATATCGAACGAATATCAACTTCGCATGACAACTTTCAACATGACTTCTCTCGTGGCCTATAGAATAAAAGTAACTACTCAAAAGTGATAAACATTCTCATGATCAAAGAGGTATTAAATAGCATATTGGATCTGAACATATGATCTTCCACCAAATAAATCATAAAGCATCAACTACAATATGTAATCAACACTACTAGTCACACCCCAGGTACCAATCGGAGGTTCTGGTACAAGATTGAGCACAAGAAATGAACTATGGTTTTGAGAGGAGATGGTGTTGATGAAGATTGGCATCCCCAATTTGAGAGTGTTGCTCGTGATGGCGATGGCCTCGATTTCTACCTCCGGGAGGGAAGTTCGTCCGACGGAATTGCTTCGCCGGAGGGCAAAAGTGCTCCTACCCAGGTTTCGCCTCGAGACGGCGACGCTTCATCCTGAAAGTTCTCCCCTCATTTTTCAGGTTAAATGAGAATTGATACTAGAAGATGGTTGCCAGAGGCGGGCCATGGGCCCCACTAAACACCAGTCTGCACCACAGGGGCTGGCGCGCCCTAGTGCCTAGTGGGCATCTCGTAGCCCCCCTTTGATACTTCTTTCCTCCAATATTTTTCATTTAATCCAAAATCAATCTCCTAAAGTTTCAGTCCATTTGGACATGTGCAGGATAGGTATCTATGACGTAGCTTTTGAGGTCCAGAGTTCCATCTATTGGTGTCCTCTCACTGGATGTAAACCTTGCATATTATGAGAGAAAAGGCATTAGAATTACTCCACCAAGTGGTAAAATGCATAAAAACACTATAAATAATAGTAAAAAAACATGATGCAAAATGGACGTATAATAGACTCAACTACTTGCTGCGACCTGTTGTCTTTCCTTGGTGCCTAGTCTGGCTACCTCCAGATCTTCATGGCCGAGGAAGACAAAGATAAAAACGTGTTCATTACCCAATTTGGCACATACTGCTTCAAGCATATGCCTTTCGGGTTAAAGAGTGTTGGTTCAAAAATTTTGAGCGTCGTCGAGATTGGTTTTGGGCCGCAATTACACAAAATGTGAGGCTTACATGGATGACATAGTCATCAAGACCAAGGACAAGGCTACTCTAATTCAAGACATAGAGCTTACCTTTGTGAACTTGCGCAAGATCAACATGAAGCTCAACCCTGAAAAGTGTGTGTTTGAGTCCCGTTCGGCAAGCTCATCGGGTTCTTTGTATCACAATGCGGGCTAGACGCCAACCCCGCAAAGAAGAGGCAATTGAGAAGATAGAGGCACCAAAGTGTGTTAGTGATGTTTGTCGTTTGGTGGGGTGCATAGCCGCCCTCAGCACATTCAATTCCATGTTTGTAGAATGCGGCCTCCGTTTTTCAAAATCATTCAAAAGGGCGGCCCAAAGAAATGGCATCGGAAGGGGAGGTTGCGCTGCAAGATTTGAAGAAATATATGTCCTCGGCATCAATACTAGTCGCGCCAAGACCACAAGAGCCATTGCTATACTTGGCGGCAACTAATCAAGTAGTCAGCACTACGGTGGTGGCGAAAAGATAAGTTGAGGGAGAGGAGGTGGCAACCCCCAAGCCGGCAGCCGACAAGCCAGATCAACTCCGGCAAGCCAAGGAGCTATCAAGATAAACACATTGCAAGAAGTAGAGCAAAAAAACGCTAAAAAAAGAAGATAGTGCAACGGCGAGTTTACTTTGTCACATCCCTCCTATAGGGAGCTAGGTCAAGGCATTCTGGGGTGCAAAAGATACTTTTCGTCCTTGTCATGGCCTCTCGGAAGCTACACCATTACTTCCAAGCACACCATATCACCATCGTCACTCGCTTTTCATTAAAAGGCATCTTGAGGAATCCAGAGGCAACTAGCAGGATTGTCGAGTGTGCGTTGGAGTTGGCTAGCTTCGACTCGAGCTTCGAAAGCACAAGAACCATAAAGTGCAGGGCTCTGGCGAAATTCATTGATGAATGGACTCCCACGCAAGACGAAGAAGTTTCAGAAACAATCCTCCCCGGCAGGGAAGCACCTCAGGAATGGATCATGTACTTTGACGGGGCTTTCTCACTTCAAAGTACCGGTGCCGGAGTGCTACATGTGGCACACACTAGATAGCACCTCAAGTACGTGGTCGAGATGCACTTTCCTCGGGAGGTATCGATGAACATCATCGCACAATTGAAGGGCTTCTTGCCGATCTTCGGATAGCCGCTGAACTTCGTATCACGAAGCTGATACTATGGGGGGATTCGGAGCTAGTTGCACGTCAAGTCAACAAATATTATCAAATGCCTCTGATGGAAGCTTATGTAGATGAAGTGAGGAAGTTGGAGGAGCGCTTTGATGGTCGGCAAATGGAACACATTTTGCGGGTAGAAATAGTATCGCCGATGATGTGACAAAGCAATGTGCTCAAAAGTTGCATGTGGACCACGCACTTTTGTGCTCCAACTCACTTAGCCATCCATCACACCATCACATCGACAAGCAAAGAAAAGAAAGATCAGTTTTGGTGACTATTTTCTGGCAGAGCTACCAGCCACCACCAAGAGGGTTCCTAGGAAATACAAGACACCTGATGGTGAGTTGCAGACTCTGGTGGATCCAACTGTCCTTGAGGTCGAGGGTAATGCTCCCACAATGGGAGAAATTCCTTTAGTACTTGTCGTCAAAACCGAGGCTCCGGCATGGGCACAGAAAATAGTCCAATATCTCCACATAGGTGAACTTCGTGAAGAACAAGAAGAGGTTGAAAGAATAGCTCGGAAGTCGAGCATGTACTAGTTCATGGAGAACACTCTGTACAAGAGGATACTAAACAAGGTGAAATTAAAGTGCATTCCCTGAGATTAATGAAGACATCTGTTGGCAGAAATACACGAAAGAATATAACGAGCCCACCTGGGATCATGAACCCTTGTTGGAAAGGCTTTCCGGCAAGGCTTCTATTGGAGGATAGCCCTTCAAGATTCCTTGGCAATGGTGACTACATGCGAAGCATACCATTTCCACACCAAACAAATACATCAGTGAGCACAAACCCTCCAAACCATCCCACTCTCCTCGCCATTTGGGGTGTGGGGGTTGACATAGTTGTTGGGGATATTATCCGTTGGGTAACCCGCCCTAGTTGGGCCGGGTCATCGAAGCTGGCGACTCATCTCCAAGTGGTTTTGGCCTTGGCCCGGTAAGGCCGGAAGTCGTATGGCGGTTCAAGACCTTCG
Organism: Hordeum vulgare subsp. vulgare; assembly: GCF_904849725.1. Classification (NCBI taxonomy): domain Eukaryota; kingdom Viridiplantae; phylum Streptophyta; class Magnoliopsida; order Poales; family Poaceae; genus Hordeum; species Hordeum vulgare. Next base: position 225,572,173 of record NC_058522.1, read on the forward strand.
GGAGGAGTCCATAGTAGAGAAGGTCGCCAAGTCTTGGATAGATGGCGACTTAGAGATCGGAAGAGTCACGATTTGTGTAAAGGAAAGGACCCTTGTAAACCCTAAGGACTCGACCTGTATATAAAGGCGGGCCCCAAGGAAGAAGATGGTAGGTTAGAAATCATCGAGTGCTAGGTCAGGCGGGTTACGCCCTCCTTGTAATCGAAACACCATCAATACAACACAAAGCAGGACGTAGGCTTTTACCTCCTCACAAGGGGCCGAACCTGGGTAAATCTCTGTCTCGCTCCCGTTCAACCCCTTTGAGTCGCCACCAAGGTGCGATGGCTCCAACACTAAGTCCTTTCACGAGGACATCTGCCGTGACAAAACCACGACAGTTGGCGCCCACCGTGGGGCCTGCGCACGGTGGAGTTGAGTTCTCAAAGGGAGCCCTACCAGGGGCTGGGAGCTACGCAGCGGGGCTCATGACTCGGAGCCGCCGCGGGAAGTACTACAACAACAACTTGCAATGGGGGCCCGAGGCCGATTCGATCGAATCCGGTTACACGGTCCCCTTCGGCAAGATCAGCGTCTTCATCGGCATTATTGGATCGCCCATGCCTGAGCCGGACACCTCCTCCGACATTGTCGAGCCGGCTAGGTACGTCCGCCCTGTCGTGACGCCAAACCTAACCCGTCCGGTCTTTGTTGGATTCACGCAGGGATCTGAGGAACCAGAACACTCAATGACCCAGGAAACCACGCCGGTCAACACTGATGACGAATCGTCCATGGGCGATTCAGATTCAATCCAGTCTCTACACGGGGGCTGCCTTGGGGGCTTTCCACGGGCCATGGACCCCGAAGTTCTTGACCGAACTCACCGTCAGATCACCGTTTACATGGCACGAGCGACTCAACCCTCACCAAACCCGGCAGGCGGAGACAGAACTGGAGAGACGTCTAGAAGCCCGGGCACGATCTTGGTGGAGTTAGCTGTGGAAATAACAAGGCTCATGGCGACCCCCATCACACCGGAAAACCAGGAGGCGGTAAACACGGAACTGACGAAGCTAAGAGAGGGGGTGGAAAGGCTCAGCGGGACGCTGAGGTGGAGGCCGCTAGGATCGAGACCCGGCAGGCTCAAATTACCGCTGAGACAGCTCGCTTGAATAACGAAAACTGGCGGCTCGAAAGGCATCAGCGCGCATCTGACGCCATCCATCAGCAGAGGCATCAGGGTCGTTTGCCCCCTAATCTCAACCCGACCCGCATGTTCTACACTCCACGAACTCCCGAGGCAGGAGCCGCCCTGGGGGGAGGGCCTGGCCAGCCGCCGAACCCGCCGCTTCAGCGAGCTGTGGATCGCGTTCCCCGATTCCAGACACCTCAAGGTCACTTTTCCAACTCGGTGGACAACGTCCTTGCCGCAACTCGCCATTTCGAATCCCTTCCGATTCACGGCAACACTCCAGCCGAGATAGAGGCAAGGAACGCCATTGAGATGTTGAAGACGGCGGTGGTTCAAAACGCCCAGTTCTCGCACAGCCTAGATCGGCTGCACTCCACTCCCCTGGCAAGCCGCACCAGGAGTCGGCCAGAGGACCAGCCCGCTATAACCAGCGGACCGCGACCCTTTCCCCAGGTCAACTCACCTGATTATCGAGACCCGCCAGGTCGGGATCACCCGGACGCCCAAGTCGCCCAGCACCTCTTGTTGGAAGCGGCAGACAAGTGGGCGTGCCGTGATTGGCCCCCGCCCTTCGCAACAAGCGAATGCCCAAGGATTTTAAAGGGCCAAGAAAGGTGCCTAACTACACTCCGGAGCTTGAGCCGGCGTCGTGGGTCAAGAGTTACGAAATCGCCATGGACATGCTCGATGTAAGCGAAGCAGTCTGCGCTAGATACTTCACAATGATGCTCGAAAGGACGGCGCGTACTTGGTTAAAGAACTGCCCCCCAACTCCATCCAGACTTGGGCTGAATTAAAAGAGTGTTTCATCAAAAAGTTCCGAGGAACCTGCAAACGCCCGATGACAATAGTCGATTTACAGCACTGCGTTCAACGCCCGGATGAGTCGGCCCACCACAGGTCGCGGCGGGTCACGGAAATCATTCACTCGTCGGACGGTATTACGGCGTCTCAGGCTGTGCTGATCCTTGAGCAGAATTGCCACTATGAGCCCTTGGTGCAGAAGTTGGGGCGACTCAAGCGAAAGGTCCAAGACATGGGGCAGCTAATGGACACCCTCACTAGGTACGCTGAGGCGGACGACACCAAAGATCCCGGAGAGGATGGTGGTAAAGCTAATTCGCCAAGGAAAGGCGAGTCATCCAAAAATCATACCCGGTTCCAGGGACGCGCCCGCCATCATCAGGGAGCGAATAGCAAGAGAAGGCAGCAGGAAGAGTCTTCGGACTTAGTCGCTAACACCAACACCAATAACGGCAACTAGCGTCAGAAAAAGAATAGGGGTTATAGTGGCAAAAGGCCGCGCAACTATAATGAGATACTCAAGGGCCCCAGCCCCGCACCACACCATGGCAGACGGACCGGCTACTCATTCCTGGGAGGACTGTTACGTGATGCGGGAGTTTCGGTCGGAGGCGATAAAAAAAGGGCAAGGCAGTGACCCGGACCAACGGCAGGAACAGTTTGGCGCACCTAATCAACGCCAGAACCCCTTCGATGGTTTCCCGAAACCCGGGGCTCAGGGTGGCTCGCAGCCGAGCAGCGGCAAGTATCCGGTGCATCACCAACGGTGGTATAACCCTCCTGGAGTTTTTCAACAACCACCCCCACAGGGGGCTTCGCAGGGGCAGGACGACAATGGCGGCTTCCGCAACAACCCCAAGCAGTTAAGCAATGGGCAGTACCACGTTTTCACCACCAATGCGTGCAGGCGCGATAAAAAGGTGAGACACCGAGCATACAATGTATCTGAGCCGGTACTCCCCAGATACCTCCACTGGTCCGAGCAGACTATATCATGGAGTAGGGAGGATCACCCGCCAAGAGTTGACAATCCAGGCGATTTAGCGTTAGTCGTGCCCCCCAGGTTGGAGGATATACTTTATCAAAGGTACTGATGGATGGTGGCAGCAGCATCAACCTATTATACTTCGACACCTTCCAAAGGATGAACCTATTGGAGAAAGATTTGATGCCCTCAACCATGGTATTCCACAGGATTGTCCCAGGTAAATCGGCGTATCCCATAGGCCGAGTCAGGCTCATAGTTGCGTTTGGAACAGCGTCTAATTACATGAGTGAGTCGCTTATGTTTGAGGTGGTCAAGTTAAAGAGCCCCTATCATGCGCTGTTTGGGTGGTCGGCTTAAGCCCGATTCATGGCTCGCCCCTGCTATGTTTACCTTAAACTCAAGATGCCTGGCCCTAAAGGACCCATCACGGTTGATGGTGATAGGAGGATTGCAAGAGAAAGTGAAGAAGGGGATGTGGCTTACATGGAAGTCGCCTGTGCTGCGGAAGAGCTTAAATATCACCAGGCCAATGTTGATCTGGCTGATATGTCACCTTTAAAGAAGCCAACGACAGACGCTGAGCCGCCCCTCAAGTTCAAGCCAACAGATGACACTAAGACAGTGGATTTCGTCCCTGGCGACTCAACCAAGCAGTTCACTATTGGGACGGGTCTGGATCCCAAATAGGAAAGCGCGCTGATCGAATTCATCCTTGAGAATCGGGACATCTTCGCATGGAAACCTTCTGACATGCCTGGTGTGCCGAGAAAATTCGCTGAGCACCATCTTAATGTTGACCCAAAGGCAAAACCTATTCAACAATATCTTCGTAGGTTCAATGAGGAACGACGCAAGGCAATCGGGGAGGAAGTTGCCCGTCTCTTGGCTGCCGGATTCATCGTAGAGGTCTTCCACCCCAAATGGTTGGCTAACCCGGTCCTGGTGCTCAAGAAGAACGGTACCTTCCGTATGTGCATTGATTACACGGATCTTAACAGAGCTTGTCCAAAGGATCCTTTCGCTCTTCCCCGCATCAATCAAATTATTGATTCAGTGGCGGGATGCGAACGTTTGTGCTTCTTGGACGCTTATTCCGGATATCACCAAATCAAGATGGCCGTGGAAGATCAGGAGAAAACAACTTTTATAACCCCCTTTGGGGCTTTTTGCTATGTGTCCATGCCATTCGGACTCAAGAGTGCAGGGGCGACTTACCAGCGCTGCATCCAAAATTGCCTCCGAGGCCAAATCGGACGCAACGTCCATGCCTATGTTGATGACATTGTGGTTAAAACTTACAGGAAGGAAACGCTACTGGGGGATCTCAAGGAAACTTTTGATAATCTGCTGGTATATCAGATGAAGCTTAATCCCACCAAGTGTGTCTTTGGTGTTCCTGCACGAAAATTGTTGGGTTTTTTGGTATCCGAGCGCGGCATTGAAGCTAACCATCAAATATTAATCAAGTCCAACGGATGGCGGGTCGTATTGCCGCCTTAAGTCGCTTCATAAGCCGTCTGGGAGAAAAAGCTATTCCCCTTTATCAATTGCTTAAGAAATCTGACCATTTTGTTTGGACAGACAAAGCCAATCAAGCTTTCGAAGCCTTAAAACGGCAGCTGGTCAACCCGCCGGTCTTGGCCGCCCCGACTGAGAAAGAGCCCATGCTTTTATATATTGCGGCAAACTCCAAAGCGGTGAGTGTGGCGGTGGTCGTCGAAAGGAAGGAGGAAGGGAAGGAATATCATGTGCAGGGCCCGATGTATTTTATCAGCGCGGTGCTAACTCTTTCCAAGCAATGATACCCACACTGGCAGAAATTAGTTTATGAGGTCTTTATGGCAAGCCGGAAGCTCAAACATTATTTCCAAGAGCATCCCATCACGCTGGTTAGCTCCGCTCCCCTTGGGACATCATCCAGAATCGGGAGGCGACAGGGCGAATCGCCAAGTGGACGATCGAGCTTGGGCTACACCACGTGCGATACATCCCTCGCACGGCTATCAAGTCTCAGGCCTTGGTTGATTTCGTCAATGATTGGACCGAGTTACAGATCTCCGAAGACAGGCCTGACCTTACATACTGGACTATTTATTTTGACGGGTCTAGGCAGTTGGAAGGCTCGCGGGCTGGCGTGCTGCTGATATCGCCTCAAGGAGACAAATTGTGCTATGTCCTCCGACTCATGTTTCCATGTACCAACAACGCTGCGGGATATGAAGCTTTTCTTCATGGCTTGCGACTCGCCAAGGAGATGAACCTTACGCGGGTCAGGTGTTTTGGCGATTCTAATTTGGTGGCTCAGCAAGTTTCAGGTACTTGGGATTCTCGGGACCCCTTGATGGCGGCTTATAGGAGGGTTGTGTCTGATGTGGCGGGTCACTTCCATGGCTATTTGGTCGATCACATCGACCGACGCCTTAACGAAGCAGCTGATGCCCTTTCACGTCTCGGTTCCCAGCGTAAGCCGGTTCCCCCCAATGTTTATCTAGATACTCTGCATAATCCTTCCGTAAGTTTGCCCTCGGAGGAGGAGTTGGCAATACCAGATCCTGAGTCCGAGTTCGTGGCGGCTCTCCATGTTACGCCGGATTGGATTCTTCCGTATCTGGCCTATCTCGCCCGAGGTGAGTTACCTATGGATGAAGTGTTGGCTCGCCAAATCGTTCGGCGAAGCAAATCCGTGGTGATCATCAATGGCGAATTATATAAACGAAGCACTTCCGGGGTTTTCCAAAGATGTGTTTCCTCCGAAGAAGGGTGCATAATTCTAAATGAAATTCATTCCGGAGATTGTGGGCATCACGCCGGGTCACGCTCCTTGGTTTCAAAGGCGTTCCGTCATGGTTTCTTCTGGTTGACGGCCCATGCAGATGCAGAGGAGATAGTTCATCAATGTGATGGATGCCAGCGTTACGGCCGACAGGCCCATGTGCCGGCTCAAGAACTAAGGATGATACCCATCACTTGGCCTTTCGCGGTCTGGGGGTTAGACAAGGTTGGCCCCTTTAAGATGTCGTCCAACAAGAAAACTCATTTGCTGGTGGCGGTTGATAAGTTCACCAAGTGGGTTGAAGCAGAACCTGTTGGAGCTTGCAATACGGAGACAACAGTCAAATTCTTGAAAAAATTGATCTTCCGGTTCGGATATCCACACAGCATCATTACTGATAATGGCACTAATTTTTCTCAAGGAGCAATGCTGGAGTTTTTCCATCGTGAGCCCATCCGGCTTGATGTTTCTGCGGTAGCTCACCCGCAATCTAACGGACAGGCGGAGCGGGCGAATCAGGAAGTGTTGCGAGGAATCAAACCCCGACTCATGGTTCCCTTGGAACGTACCCCGGGGTGTTGGGTTGAGGAGTTGCCTTTAGTATATGGAGCAGAAGCCGTTCTTCGCACTAACATTAGGCATGACTCGCGCAGAGTCGCCGCTTATGTGGAACAGGACAACGAGCTGGCGCGTCAAGACTCTTTGGACGCCTTGGAGGAAGCGCGTGATTTGGCAGTAGCCCGATCGGCCATTTATCAGCAGGATTTACGGCGTTATCACAGCCGCCGGGTCAAGAGCCGAATTTTTCAGGAGGGCGACTTAGTGCTTTGACTAATACAAGATCGTAGTGGCATGCATAAATTATCACCACCATGGGAAGGACTGTTCGTCGTCAGCAAAAACCTTCGCAACGGGTCCTACTATCTGGTGGATCTACGACCTGATCGGCCAACCACGGAGGCAGAGTCAACTCGGCCCCGGAACATAGCCCACTTGCGGCCTTATTACACTTGAGCTATTAGCTCTACGTTTTGTAAGTTTTTCATTTCTTATAAAGCAATAAAATTAACGCCTCCCGACTTGGGGGCTTTCCTGCTAATTCAACTTATTGAAAGGTATGGATCTTTATTTTTTCATCAACAAGTCGCCCAAACATGGACGCTATCCACACCAAAGAGCTTAAGTCGCCACGATGCGCTTATTACAAAACTGTGTATCGATAAGCCAAAGAGGATCGAAGTCGCCACAAGCGCGCGATTCAAACATAGGCGCCTTATATGATTCTGTGGATTAGGCCGGCTTACTTGAGGGTAGTTTGTTCTCAAGTCGTTTTGTGGTAATAGCGTATACGCTTCTACAATCCTATGACGGTCTTTCCATTAATCATAGGTCACTTGGGGGCTTCCTCTCACTAAGATCAGCCTTACTACCCATTTGGCCTGCGAAAAAATACCGCATTAGAAATGATTATACTCGACTGTGTGTTGGCCGAATCGCCATATGGACCCGTGAACTCTTGGCGAGTTATTCCGCTCATGGACCCTGAACTCGCCTTTGTTAAAACATGTCTGGTACCGGCTAGCGCCTCACATGGAAAATAGAGAAACCATTGGTTCATTGAACCCGCTTCACTGAAGCTTGACTCATGCCTGATCAACCGGTCTAAATACTTGAGCTTTTGATACAAAAGTCTCCCTTGGGTAGCACTTGAGTTTATTTAACTCGTCCTATCCTGTCGCGACCTGATGAGCCGACGAAATTGCTATTTTTTACCTTCCTGGCACTGCCACAATGTCTTTCAGACTTTTTTCTAACTCGCCTCAAATATCTTGGGCCGATTATTATTAATTATCATCCATTACTCACCGAGATGGTTTGATATATGTTTTCAAGACTAACAGGTTGATGATCAAAATCATTCTAGCCATGGCGGGTCAAGCATCATAAAAACGCCTCCAACGGCGGGTCAAGCATTTTAAAGCGCCTTAAGGGCGACATAAGGATTTTTCAAGATATCACAGAAGTAGTTTGATCTCTAAAAAGACTTATCACTTGGCTCTTATGGACAAATCTATGAAGTTTTATTCTGCTGATGTCCTTGGATCAGCCTGCTGCGAGCTCTGGCCGACTTCAATTTGGAAGTCGCCCAGTACCCAGTTACACTTGGATAACGCAGCGAACTCATCTTCATCGTTCAGCACTGATGAGAGATCCACCTCCAAGTCAAAAGGATTCTTGGGTAGACGCAGAGTTAAGCTGGTCGTTACAAAGGTTGGAGGGTTAACTTTCTTGTTCTTGTTGTCATAGGCGGCTTGGTATTTTGATAAATCCAAGCTTGCAGCAAGCTGAGTCGCCGCCAAACGGGATTCTCTGACAACACGTTGGTAGTCTTCTTCAGCAAATTCTGACCCGTCATCCTTGAGCTGGGGAAAGCACACCGCTACTTCTTCTGGGTTTATTTATGGAGCATACGCCAAACACCAACTCAGCGTAGTCAGTGCTCCTTTTCGGGAGGCTGACCGAGTTAGCTCGCCAATTTGAGGAGGAAGAGTAGATAAGCAGCCAAGCATCTTCTTTATTGATGTTATGGGTTCCTTGGCGCCCATCACTGCTTTCATGGTCACCACACTTCCGGTATACAGTTGCTCCATCAACGTATAAATCGCCTTCAGCATGAGGACACAATCATCCTAAAGATTGGCGGCTCTCGGACCTGTGTAAGAGGTAATGATGGTCAGTGATTTCTACAAGATATTTATTTACAAAGTGCAAGGTCAAGGGTTGGTTTTTACCAAAGACAGCTTGCGCCATGTTGGAGATATGTCGCTTTAAGCCGGACAGCTCTTGTTGCAGAGTGTCCAATTTCGCTTCAGCTTTTTCTGCTTGCTTTAAGTCGGCTTTTAGCTTCTCCATCTCAGATAAGATCAGTTGACACTTCTCTTCTGATTTTTCCCGGGCATCCTGCTGATCGGTTAAATTTTTCTTCAAGTCACCAAATGCTGATTTAGTTTGGATAAGTGATTCCTGTCGAAATATATAGTCAAGGGGCAAGTCTCAGAATTATTGCAAGCAACATCCCTCACACTTGGGGGCTAATGTATAATTTTTTAGACAAAATTATACAGTATCAAGACCCGGCTCATCTTTTTACAGATGACCCGGCCCTTGGGGGTTATAGGTTGAAAGTTTTTTCTACAAGTATCAAGACCCGGTTCATCTTTTTACACATGACCCGGCCCTTGGGGGTTACAGGTCGAATGTTTTTTTCTTCAATTATCAAGACCCGATGCATCTTTTTACACATGACCCGACCCTTGGGGTTACAGGTCGACAGATTCATTTTTATTATCAAGACTCGGTTCATCTTTTTACAGATGACCCGGCTCTTGGGGTTACGAGTCGAAAGATTCGTTTTTACTATCAAGACCCGGCTCATCTTTTTACTGAGGACCCGGCCCTTGGGGGTTAATGAGGATAATACAGTGTGCAATAAGACGTACCTCATGTTTGTTCTTCAACAATCGAAGCAGACTTTTCTCCATCTCATAACTTGCCTCAAGGCGACTTGCAAAGCCAGAGCAAAGTTCTTTGAATTCAAGGTTCTCATACTGGGAGAGCTTAGCCTTGGAAAGTTCATGCTCCAAAACAGGTTGAGCTGATGATGACATATGCTTCGATGAAACTGATGTGGCCGGCTTAGAGAAGCGAGTACCGGTGATAACTACAGCGTCTGGGTCTTCTACTATTTTCAATGGACTTGGCGGGTTAGGCGCTTCCATGGTTTCCTTGGGCGAGCTGGGGAGATCCACTTGATCTTCAGGTTTGTCTTGGTCCGGGTTATCCTGGATCGGCGCCGATTTTCCAATAGGCTCCGAAGCTGTAATGGGAGTTGACCCGCGAGTCTTCCTTTTCTTCGCCTGTGCCCTAAAAGGAGAAGGGGGTGCGTTTAAAGGAATAGATATTACCACCATCAGAACAAAGGTAAATGTTGTCAAAGGCTTACCCAGGGACACGGATCATCGGTGGAAGTGCCGACATCACTGAGTCGCCGGATGTGGGAGGAGAACTCTGCAAAAATAAATACTTCAAAGATATGAGCGAGTTACAAACGCGATCCAAAAGGACATGAAGAAGTATTATTAAAAGATACCTCATTTTGCCTTTTCTTGGTTCTTGTTGGTAACCCGGACACCAAGTCTCCAGAATGACTCCGAGTTTTCCGATTTGAAGTATGGTGCGCTTTCTTCAAAAGGAAATTTGGATCCAAACAAGCATTTGGGTGTGAGAAGGGAACTTTCCCACAAATTCGCCTGGGCGGCTTAGGTGGAGGAGAAGATGAGTCGGAGGAAACAGAAATTACCTCTACGGAGTCTTCCTGGGTTTCATTGTCCTCATTCTACACAAGAGATACAGAGGTGTAAACACAGAACTATCAGTGATGGATGGCGAGTTAAAGAGGATGGATTTTTTACCTCTGAAAGTACGTTGCCGAATTGGGATTCATCGGCTCAGTGACGACGGCTTTACCCTTGCCCTTGGACTTCTTCTTTGGAGGCGGCCTAGCTTGCTTCATGGCCATCTTTTTTGGCCTCTTGGACCAGAACTTATCACCTTTCTAAAATGGCATATTTTATAAGTGGTCATAGTTCAAGTAAGACGAAAGGAATAAAAACAAGTGGCGGGTTGAGGTATTTACCTTCGGTGCCGGGTTGATCTTGCAGAACGGCTTAAGACCTATTTGGCCGCATTTTGCCGCGGGTTTGCCGGTCAACTTCTTGATGATGGTTACAATATCACTTTCTGTCACAGCCATGTGGAAGTAGCACTGATGGTAATCCATGGTGCCATCAAAATAACACATTAATCCGTCCCAGCGACTTAAGGGGAGGATACGCCATTCAACCTAGCAGCAGATCAAGTCAACCCAGTAAGGCCGTTGTTTGTCAGAGATCTTAACTCGGACAGTACTGGGATAAAGTCTGACTCCTCTTCTTCGGTGAGCTTGTCTGGGAGTTTGAAATTTGTTGGCAGGCGATCTTCCCTATAACCGAGAAGCTTGTTCTCCCCCTCAGGTGAAGTCTCCCGGTAGTAAAACCAAGACTCGCCCCAGCCTTTTGCATGACTTGGCATGGCGAGTGACGGGAATGAACTATCCCTACGGCATTGAACATTGACACCTCCAAGCTCCAAGCTAGGGCCATTGTGAAATTTTGTTTGGTGATTCAAGTGGAAGAAGTACCAGAATAAAGGAACTAAGGGTTCCATCCGCAAGTAAGCCTCACAGAACACTTGGAACTGGCATAAATTGCTTATCGAGTTGGGCCCTAAATCCTGGAGGCGGACATTCATAAAGGTCATGGCATCTCTGAGGAATTTCGATCCGGGCGGCTTAAAGCCCTGTTTAAGGTGTTCAACAAAAACAACTATCTCCCCTTCCTTCGGGTTGGGGATTTCCTCTCCTAACCCGGTACGCCAACCGATAACCTCTTGAGGGTCCAGATTCCCCGTTTTTACATAGTCGTTAAGGATAGCATCATCGACCTTGGTTGGGAGGCAGTCACTTTAGAAAACACTGCCCATGCTACAAAGGGATAAAATTACGGGTAAATCAACACGCCAAGCATCTACTAAAAATGGTGAAACAAGTTCATTTGACTCGCGAAACAATTTGCCTGATGACTGAGGGAGTTTTTTGACCCGCCAATAAAGGTCCGGGTCAGGCTGCCAGGGCGGCTTATGAAACTCTTACTACTTAAAGGAGAGGTGTTTCAGAGCTTCAGTAGTATTTGCCAAGATGGTGAAGTATGAGATTATAAACAGATTTCACTCGACAAGCGATAAATTTTGGATCTACTGGGCAGACAGAAATGAATGCGAAAAAGGTCTGGATAAAACAGCCTGTGACTAAGATGGGAATAGTACTGTCGATCTGGTGAAATCTTTTCTAAGTATACAAATCAATGCCGAACAACTAAAGGTATGGAAAACATTGTTGTGCTCGCAATCATCACCGCCAACTAATCGGGAATTAAAAAACCGTTCAGGATGTTCCAAGAACACAGTAGGCATGGACCTCGAGAAACTTGGATCTGCTTCAATGGCGGGATGCTGACCTGGTGAATACGGCTGGAGGCGTCCGAAGAGGGGTTCGCCGCGAGCGTTGCACGGACGGCGGCGAAGATCTCGGGCGGCGACGAGGTGCTCGACGGCGACAAGGTGCTCGACGGTGGCGAGGCGTTCGACAGCGACGAAATGCTCGGGTGGCGGTGGAGCTCTCGGGTGGCGATGAGGCTTTCGGTGCATCGGCGAGGAAGAGAAGGGTGACAAGATGGGTCGGTATAATGTGTCGTGACCCTTCCTCCCGCCTATTTATCAGGTCGGGCGCTAGGATCGAGGCGCCACGAGCGGGAACTGTCAAAATATAAAGATTCGCCATGATGGCGCCCCGAAATTTTTGGGATAATGATACCAAAGGATCCGTTGGAAATTAGGTCATCATCTCTTCCGAGATTCAAGGGATAAGAAGGCGCCAAGACGAGGTGATTTGGCGACTTGAGTTTTTCCACAGCAGATGGCGGTATAAGTGTATGGTGCATAAGGAGAGTGAAGATGAATCGCCCCTAACTGAGTGAGGATATTGGCGTGAAAGAAATTCAAGTCAATCTGGGGCCTAATGTTGGGGATATTATCTGTTGGGTAACCCGCCCTAGTTGGGCCGGGTCACCGAAGCTCGCGACTCATCTCCAAGTGGTTTTGGCCTTGGCCCGGTAAGGCCGAAAGTCGTATGTCGTTTCAAGACCTTCGGGAGGAGTCCATAGTAGAGAAGGTTGCCAAGTCTTGGAATGATGGAGACTTAGAGATCGGAAGAGTCACTATTGGTGTAAAGGAAAGGACCCTTGTAAACCCTAAGGACTCGACATGTATATAAAGGCGAGTCCCAGGGAAGAAGAGGGTAGGTTAGAAATCCTCGAGTGCTAGGTCAGGCGGGTTACGCCCTCCTTGTAATCGAAACACCATTGATACAACACAAAGCAGGACGTAGGCTTTTACCTCCTCACGACGGGCCGAACCTGGGTAAATCTCTATCTCTCTCCCGTTCAACCCCTTTGAGTCGCCACCAAGGTGTGATGGCTCCAACACTAAGTCCTTTCACGAGGACATCTGCCGTGACAAAACCACGACAATAGTCGGCCCTCTCCCCTATGCTACAGGGGGGTTTGAATTCTTGTTCGTAGCAATCGACAAGTTTACAAAGTGGAGCGAAGTGGAGATAGTGCTGAAGGTTACGGTTCAAGCAATAGTCAAGTTCATCAAATGGATTGTTTGACATTTTGGAACTCCCAACAGGATCATCACTAACAGTGGCATGAAATTGACTAGCAACATTTTAGTGCGGTAATGCCAATACATCGGCGCCAAGATTTGCTTTGCCTCGGTTGCTCACCCTAGGAGCAATGTTCAAGTAGAAAGAGAAAATGCTAAAGTGGTGTTGGGCCTCAATACAAGCACTTTCTACAAGCTGCACAAGCCCGAGAGGCACTAGATTGATGAAATATCAACGATCTTTCGTCAATTAGAATGACACCGAATTGAGCCACTGTAGAGACACTCTTCTCCCTAGTCTATGGTGCAGAAGTACTCCCCACAGAACTCACATACGGGTCACCTTGATTTCAAGCTTTTGATGAAGAACTACAAGAGCAACTATGTCAAGATGATGCCACGCTCATCGAGGATGACTGTCTCCGGGCTGCGCTATGTGTCGCTCGGTACCAGCAAGCCCTGCGATGCTACCACAACTGCAGGGTGCGTGCTAGGGGCGTCGAGGAAGTTCATATTATCCTTCGATGGATCCCGTCCGTGGAAGGAAAAGAAAAGTTGACACCAAAGTGGGAAGGCCAGTAGTGGGCAGTAGAAGTCACCAGCCCTGGAGGAGTCTGCGTGGAGACCGAGGATAACACTCTAGTACTGAACTCATGGAAAATCAAGCATCTTCGCAAGTTGTACCTACGAGGTGCGGTTGCTAGGTATCCTGTCGACCCCTTTTGTATAAGTCGGCCTGACAAGGCTTGTAATCCTTTGAACAAAGCCAGGAGATGATGATACGTGTCCATGGTATCTATATTTTTTTATTGTTTCATGCCAATATTCTACAACTTTCATATACTTTTGGCAACTTTTTATACTATTATTGGGACTAACATATTGATCCTTTCCCACTGCCAATTCATGTTTGTTGCATGTTTTTGTTTCACAGAAAATCCATATCAAACGAAGATCAAACGAGATAAAAACTTACACATATTTTTTTGAATATATGTGAATTTCGGGAAGTGGAATCAACAGAAGGCGGTGCCCAAGGGGCCCACAAGCCATAGGGGCATGGCATGGGGAGTAGGGCGCACCATGCTGTCTTCTGGCTACCCTCTAAGGCGGTTGGTCCCTTCTTTTGCCGCCAGAAAGCTAATATCTGGATAAAAATTGTGTTAAAATTTCAGCCCAATCAGAGTTACGGATCCCTGGGAATATAAGAAATGGTGAAATGTCAGAATCTGCAAGGCAAAGAAACGGAGAAACAAAAAGTAACAGAGAGAGAGATCCAATCTCGGATGAGCTCTCGCCCCTCCGCTGTCATGGAGGCCAAGAACACAGAGGGGAAACCCTCCTCCCATCTAGGAAGGAGGCCAAGGAATAAGAAGCAGGAGGGGGGAGCTCTCTCCCCCTCTCTCCTGGTGGCACCGGAACGTTGTCGGGGCCATCATCGTGACGTCGATCTACACCAACAACTTCGCCGTCGTCATCACAAACTCTCTCCCCCTCTATGCAGCAGTGTAACACGCCTTCTCCCTGCTGTAATCTCTACTTAAACATGGTGCTCAATGCTATATATTATTTCCCAATGATGTATGGCTACCTATGATGTTTGAGTAGATCCGTTTTGTCCTATGGGTTGATTGATGACCATGATTGGTTTGAGTTACATGTTTTATTATTGGTGATGTCCTATGGTGCTCTCACATGTCGCGCAAGCGTGAGGGATCCCCGTTGTAGGGTGTTGTAATGTGTTCATGATTTGCCTATGGTGGGTCGCTTGAGTGACAGAAGCATAAACCCGAGTAGGTGGGTTGTTGCATATGGGAGTAAAGAGGACTTGATACCTTATAATGCTATGGTTGGTTCTACCTTAATGATCTTTAGTAGTTGCAGATGCTTGCTAGAGTTCCAATCATAAGTGCATATTATCCAAGTAGAGAAAATATGTTAGCTTATGCCTCTCCCTCATATAAAATTGCAATAATGATTACCGGTCTAGTTATCGATTGCCTAGGGACAAATAACCTTCTTGTGACAAAAAGATCTCTACTAAGACTAACTTAGTTCTTTCTTTATCTAAGAAGCACCTAGTTTTTATTTATGTCTTCCTTATTTTCTTGCAAACCTATCCTATCACGCCTACAAAGTACTTCTAGTTTCATACTTGTTCTAGGTAAAGCGAACGCTAAGCATGCTTAGAGTTATATCGATGGTCGATAGAAATTGAGGGAATATTTGTTCTACCTTTAGCTCCTCATTGGGTTCGACACTCTTACTTATCGAGAATGTCTACAATTGATCCCCTATACTTGTGGGTTATCAAGATCTTTTTCTGGCACCGATGCCAGGGAGCAATAGCGTGGGGTGAATATTCTCGTGTGTGCTTGTAATATTTATCACTAAGTAAATTTTATTTGTTGTTTAGCTTGTTTTCTATCCTTAGATGTGGATAGGAAACACAAAATATCAAAAAAATTAGATGTACTTGCTGCTCCAAAAGTTGAGGAACCACTAGTGTTCCGTACCATCGAAGAATATTACTTTAGTCATCTTCAGTCCATTTGTGCTCGTGTTGAAGCCCCAACTAGCTTAGTTGAGGGAAAATCATTAAATGAGCATGATTATTATGTGTGACACCATTTATCTCAAAAAGGGAAACTTTTTACGGTATCCTATTAATAATTTGCAATGCTATGCTTGGAATTTATGAAAAACTTATGATTTTACTTGTTGTTCTCAAGACCCTAAAAACCTTTTTATCAATGTGAGTTTATGGATAATGGAATCGTATCTTCTTATGCCAAGGGTCTTTATAATTACTATGATATTGTGAAAATTCAAGAATTTGTTTCTTTTAAGGGTGCCTATGAAATTGCTTCCTTGATTGAAAAGTATGATGCTACTCTTTACAAATCTAACAGTTTCGTCATATTTAAATATTGCTATGAAAACTATGCTTCTAATGCTTATGTTAAGCCATATATTAAGGACTCCTCTATTGTCCAAGAGGAGACTAATATTTTGCGGGAATCTATGGAAGAAGAAATTGATGACACCGTGAGCTCATTGGATGAAAAAGACGAGCAGGAGACTGAAGAACAAAAGGAGGTAGAGTGGATTAGCTACACGTGCCCACGTTCTAATGAGAGTAACTCTTCAACTCATACATTGTTTAATTTGCCTTCGTGCTTACCGAAGGATGAATGCTATGATAATTGCTACGATTCCTTGGATTCATTTGAAATACCCTTTTTTAATGAACTTGATGCTTGATATGCTTGTGTCCATGATGCCAATATGAATGATGATTATCGAGATGAACTTTCTATAGTTCTTTATGTTAAGAATGAAATTGTTGCTATTGCACCCACACATGATAGTCCTATTATCTTTTTGAATTCTCCCAACTACACTATATTGGAGAAGTTTGCACTTATTAAGGATTATATAGATGGGTTGTGTAACGACTAAGATGCGGTCCTTTCCGATTTGGGGAACGATGCCCCGGATTGGAAAGAACCGCATCTAAGCGTTTCGCAAGCACGGTAACATAGCACATACATAATAATAACAGAATGACAATAAGGGATTCAACTGTCATCTCATAAATATATCAGAGTTACATCACGCATCCAAACAAGGTAGTTCTGCTACGGACTACAAAACATGAGAAATGACTATTCTACCCTGCATGCTTTCGGGATCACCTAGCTGCGTGCCTTCGGGATCACCTGTCTCGGGGGTACCTGAACCTGTTGGTGTTGTGAAGGAATCTGTGAGCCACGGGGACTCGGCAATCTATGACCTCGGTGCCAGAACTAGTCAAGTTATTAGGTGATGAAGGTGGAGTATTTAGGTTGCAGCATCTTAAGCTTTTATAGTGGCTAACTTACGTAGAACTTATATGAAGGTGGTCTATTCTAGTGGTCGATGATTAACTGATCACTAAGTGATCCTGAACACCTACTTACGTCAATCATAACCCCACCGTGTTCCCGATCGAAGAGAGATCTTCGAAGGGGACAGTCACGGTTACGCACATAGTTGGCAATTTTATTAGCTTATGTTTAAGTTATCTATAACCGGATGTTAACAAATATTCCAAGTGGCCAGATAACGGCGGGCACGGCTTTCCGAAAGATTAAACCCTGCAGGGGTTCTCCAACTAGTCCATCACAAACGTACACGGGCCGCAATGTAATCCTCTTTCATGAATCTCGTGACCTCGTCGGATTCCTTAGAGGAAAACCTCAACTCTGGGGAGAACCAAAGCTTCCCCGAGATTCCTATACGCAAGATATATCGCCAAGGTAAGACTATACTAGCAGGACGTCCCGTTGTGTCGACGACCCTGATAAGAGTCGCATATCTCAACATCAGGACACGGCAGATGAGCTAGATGTCGGGATGGCTAAACCTCTCGGTGACCAGTGGGGCCCCGGTCATCGCTCAGGTGGGACCAACACTCATGAGGAGCACTGGCCCGGGTTGTTGATTAAATTCCTCGGGGTAGCTATTCCCTATGCAGATTATTATTAAGTGATTAGCAGATTAAAACCAATGATGGGTCCTGCCGGACAAGTCTTAACACTACACGATTTATCTTGGGGGTCCCATAACAACCCTGAACGTGTTAGGAGCGATCATTATGGAATCAAACACGGGTAGCCCGTAACTATGGAGGCAAGAACGGAACAAAACACCCGGCAAAAGGCTAGGCCTTCCGTTATTTACCAAGTATATAGGTGCAATAATTAAATAACAGATTTAGCATAATGATATCAAACTCATGTTATCACATGAGACAATTGCACCTGCAACTAGCAACTCTAACATTAGTAGCTGAGCAAAGCCTACTTAGCCATTCAAGATTTGCTAGGAAGGGATAAGTGTTTGGTTTTCATGGCAGTTCAGGTAGCAATTAATTTAGTTGTAGGCAGCGAGTATATGACGAAGAAAATGTAAACTAGCATAACAAGTCTAGAGATGGAATCAAGGTCATATCATCTTGCATGTGATATCATCAGCTTGGAACTGATCTTGTTCGTCATGCACGTACTCTCCCGAATCCACGTACTCATTCTCCGATCACGGTGCTACCCAACATAAAAATAACATCCAATGAAAAACAACACCTCAAGATGCAACAAGCACATGATGCATGAGATGAATATGAACATGCATCTCTATTCTACTCACTAGCACAAGCATGAGAAGTAAATGCAAGTTCCTGGACAGAACTGTACCCTAAGCTATCTTGACATGCAATAGAATGACATGATCAGATGTGTCACATGAAAATGATGCAAAACCATATAAAGAACATTACAAACGGAGCTACGGATCAACGGGAAACAATGAAACAAGATATGAAGTGCTACGTGTCAAATACATCACAACATACTCCAATGGCATAACTCTGGTATTTCCAGGTTGCCAAGACATAAAACAAACCAACATGGATGGGGTGTTGCATAGAAAAACACCTCACCATCATCTATGCACTCACAATCATCAAAACACCAAAACTACACAATCTGCCATAAACAACATCATAGCACTTTGAGAGCTACATGTAAAGCTACTACAACCACCCAAATATGTCAAATAAGAAATGTGGCAGAAACTATCCAAGAGTACTACAAGCACAAGCAAAACTAAAATGCAAAGGAGTTTTACACACAAAGTTACACAACTACTAACTTGGCCAAAAATATCAGGTTTGAGGGACTTCGTGAAAATTCCAGATTCTCACTAGCTCTTTATGTTGTGAAGCATTTTGATAGCACCCAAAACAATATCTACAGGGCTCCAAATGGAATTAAAATGTACATAGAGCTAGACAAGTACAAAAACTACAACTTTCTAGTTGATAGCTAAGGCTGAATCACAACACATGGACCTGCACAAGCTCAACAACAGAAGAAGAAAATATAAACAAATTCTCAGAGTTTGTGAAAATCTCAGATTTTCACTAATCTGGAATTTCAGCCACATGCCTACTTTGGTTGGGCACAACTTGCACATAGGAGTTCCTAAACAAGAAACAAAACCAACATGCCATAGAGGGGATCACCCTCTAATGCCACAACAAGGAATCAACCTCTTGGGCTCACTACATCTCATGGAACCAAGCTCCAAACGTAGAACAAATCTGAAATATGTCATCTCCAGAAAGTGTTCCAAAGGCAAATCTGACTTCACCAATGGAATCCTGGGATGCTTCTACCCAAAAGCATATATAATAACTATGTACTTGCATAGAACAAATGGGCACAAACTAGAAAGGAAAATCTACATGGAATCATATGTAGTGATTAGTGCATCATCACATGTGTTATTCACTAGAACAACACCTACATAAGCATATGCACACCCTTAACACAACATTGGTGCACATGAGGGGTAGACCTCATGCTCATGTGCCTTAGCACACCACCACACACCACTCACATCAAGCACATGCATAAAATCACCTACACTTGCTAGTATCACCACCACTAGCTACACACACATCATGCATTCTACTCCTACACACACAAGTTAGAACATGTGCACATCCAAGGCTCACCAAGCCATGGGCACGTGTAGGTCACCACACACTTACACACACATCACATGACAAGAGCCCGTACATATCACACTCACAAGGTGTGTGGGGGGGGGGAACCACACCCACAGAACACACCACACTTGCAAGCACTAGTGCATCACCACCACCTTGAGGATGAGCTGCTCACACACATCACCACACTAGGCTAGTAAAACAACCACAAGTTAAGCACACTCACAAACATGCCTATAAGGTAGAAGATCCACACATGCACTACATAGCCTTACAAATACCTACACCTAAAATAACTTGATATGCTAGCAAAACCAAAAGACACAACAAGCTATTGTGAGCTGAATTAAAACCACATGGTGTAGACCACACCATAGCAACACACCTAGCAAACAAAAGAAAGAAAACAACAAGTGAAAGCAAAAGAAAATAAAAAGGTTTGGGGAGGGGGGGTTTCGAACCCTGCACCCCCTGGTAACTACACGCAACAGCAAGCCACTACGCTACTGCAAACGAGCTCGACAGAGAAGGATAGCTAAGCAGGAAATACTGCTCTGCTGCTGCTACGCCACTGTACCGCAAATAAAATGTGAAAGGGGCCGAGGGGGAATCGAACCCACGACCTACACCACAACAACGCACTACACCTACCACCACGCTACGCAGAGAGACTTGACAGTACAGGGAACTATAACAAGGTAAACTACCACGAGAACCTAGTGCTCTCCTCTACATGCAGAAACGCCGGCGACAGGGAACATCACCGGAGCTAGCTCTCTCTACTCCTGCTACGTCGCGTGGTCAACTACCAGATCGGCTACGAGGAAAAGCCCCTACGCCACTGCATCTAC
The DNA here is from genome assembly GCF_904849725.1 of Hordeum vulgare subsp. vulgare. Lineage (NCBI taxonomy): Eukaryota > Viridiplantae > Streptophyta > Magnoliopsida > Poales > Poaceae > Hordeum > Hordeum vulgare. The sequence goes on from NC_058522.1 coordinate 225,592,642, forward strand.
TCGAGCACCTGCAACTACCAAGATCACACACCACAGAACACACACATACATGCAAGAACTCCTCTCGGGACAGAGGAGTGCCGACGAACTCAGCCCGATCTACTCGAGGGGGAAGGGATCCATGCTCACCTAAGGGAAGGAAGCAGGGGATGATCGGGAAGAAGGGGAGCCCTGGAGTCGATCTGAAGGGGAGGAAGATGACGTTGTGCAGAACCGAAGAAGAAGGACGGAGACCACTGGGTGCACGACGATGGCGAGCTCCTGCCCGTCGGTGAGGTCGCTCGTCGACATCAGCGACGGCGGGAATGGAGCGCGGGGCGCATCCCCGAGCCCCTAGACATGGCGGCGGCGGCGGGCGACGACGGGAGCAGGGTTAGACGCCGGCGGGGTCCTTCTCTCTCTCTCTGCTAGATGCTGGAGAACCTACCTTGGGGGGAGAAAGAGAGATGGGGAAGGAGTGGCGGCGACGGATTGGAAGAGGAGGAACCCTAGGGAAGAGTTGGCATGGACGCCAACGCATTTATGGGGGCCTCAATGTCTGAGCCCTCATGGCGGCTTGCTCCCTCTCTCTGACGCAGGACGGAAAGAACGCACGGGGTAGACAGCGTCAGGAAGGAGAAGAGGGATGCGCTGGGGTGGGCTGCAGCGCTAGGAGAGGAAAATGGGCCGCAAGGGGGAGGAAGCCCACCTATGGCGCAATATAGATAGGAATAAATCCCTGGGGGGGTTTCTATTTACAGAAAAGACCAGAGAAAGAATAGAAAGCACAGACAAAACTATTGGGGTTAAAAACAAAACTAAAATGCCCCTGGTCATGAAAAACATGACCTATTTCAATAAATTATAAAATGAATATTTTGAGCAACCAAATATTTACAAAACTGAATTATTGCATCTGTTTTGTAACTATTTGCACCATTTGCACACCTATTCAAAACAGCAATATCACATCTCAAATCCACCACAAAATTATGCTAACACATGGGCATTTTAGAAATAGGATTGGAACAAGAGGAACTTCATCTTGAGATAAATAGGAGGGAGAGAGTTTTGAAGTCTATGCAAACCACAAGGTGACCTATTAGCAAATGCACCACTCCTCTTATCAACACATACCACCTCACATCACAACCCATATCAACACAACACCACAATGATCACAAAGCAATCAACACAAGGACATGAAATGATATGGCATGCATGCAAGCAAAAGAAGAGTAAACAAAGTGACATCACATGAAATCATACGCATATGATAGCTCTCATATCGATGACAAGTTGGACCCACATAGGCAAGGTTCCAAAAAGGGAAAGATACACTCTTGGGGCATTACAGGTTGCCTTTTACTATTACACATGATAATTTTCATAGATATAATATGCATGTGCTTACTCCTCCTACTTGCAATTATTATGAGAGGGGAACTACATCTCCGCCTCTCTATGTTTCCAATACGATAAAATTGCAAGAAATTGTTTATACTATGCATTGGCCTTTAGTTTCTGTGCATGAATTGTTCTTTTATGACATGTCGATGCATAGGAAGAGAGTTAGACTTCGTTGTTGTGTGATATATGTTACTTTGTGCTCACTACTAAATTACAAATCAATGTTAATCAAAATTGGCTTTTATATACCTTGGGATCCTGGTGGATCAATTACTTGAGCACTTTATGCCTAGCTTAATGGCTTTAAGTAAAGCGCTGCTAGGGAGACAACCCGGAAGTTTTAGAGAGTAATTTTCTCTTGTTGTGTGCTTTTGTATAGTTTAAAAAACAAAACAAAATAAAGAGCGGAACCTAAAACTTTTTCAAAAAGAAAAGTGAAAGTGAGAGAGACGAGCATTGTTAAAATGGGAGCATGCCTTGAACTTTGTTCATGCCCATGGAAACATTGTGAATCTTAATTACAGAAACTTTTCAAAAAAAATAATTATCCACTTGTATAAATCCATTGTATTATAAAAATAATTTGCCAAGATTTGCCTTTAGGATGATTACATTGCTTGTTTGGTGTGTGCAGTGCAAAAACAGAAACTTTGGCTGTAGTGCGTGAATTTACATTTTTTAATGGAACGTCAAAAGTTTCTGAAATTTTTACACACTACGAATATGAATTTTTTTATTTCGTCCTAATATTCAGAATTTTGAAAGTTAAAGAAGTATGGTGAACGTATAGATTACTACAGACTGTCCTGTTTTTGACAGATTCTGTTTTTGACGCATTGTATTGCTCGTTTTGTTGAAACTATCGATTGTATCGGTGGTATAAGCCATGGAAAAGTTATATTACAGTAGATACAATGAAAAAACAAAATATGAATTGGTTCGCAATAGTACTTAAACTTGTAATTTGCTTTATCATTACTAATGGATCTCACGAGGGTTTTGTTAAGTTTTGTGTGATTGAAGTTTTCAAGTTTTGGGCGAGATCACGATGGATGAAAGAATAAGGAGTGGAAAGAGACTAAGATTGGGCATGCATGTGGCACCCAAAGTTAATATTCAAGGTCTCCCAAGCAACTAAGCTTGGGGATGCCCCGGAAGGCATCCCCTCTTTGTTCTAACAAGCATCGGTAATTTGACTTGGAGCTATACTTTTATTCGTCACATGATATGCACAAATCTTGGAGCATTTTGTGCTTTTTATTTTTCTATTAATAATGCACCATGTGTTGGAAATATTCCCTATAGGAAATAATAAAGTGGTTATTATCATATTTCCTAGTTCATGATAATTTTCTATTATTCATGCTATAATTGTATTGACCGAAAACTATAATACATGTGTGAATACATATACCACAATGTGTCCCTAGTGAGCCTCTAGTTGGCTAGCTCATTGATCAATATATGGTCATGATTTCCTGATCATGGACATTGGATGTCATTGATAACGGGATCACATCATTAGCAGAATGATGTGATGGACAAGACCCAATCCTAAGCATAGCACTAGACCGTATTGTTCGCCTGCTAAAGCTTTTTTAATGTCAAGTATAATTTCCTTAGACCATGAGATTGTGCAACCCCGGGATACCATAGGAGTGCTTTGGGTGTATCAAACATCACAACGTAACTTGGTGATTATAAAGGTGCACTACAGGTATCTCCGAAAGTATCTGTTGGGTAGGTACGAATCGAGAGTGGGATTTGTCACTCTGTGTGACGGAGAGGTATCTCTGGGCCCACTCGGTAATTCATCATCATAATGAGATCAATGTGACTAAGGAGTAAGCAACGTGATGATGTGTTACGGAATGATTAAAGAGACTTGCCGGTAATGAGATTGAACAAGGTATAGGGATACCAACGACCGAATCTCGGGCAAGTATCATACCGGTAGACAATGGGAATTGCATACGGATTGAATCCACGACATCATGGTTCATCCCACGAGATCATCGTGGAATATGTGGAAGCCAACATGGATATCCAGACCCCTCTGTTGGTTATTGACTGGAGAGGTGTCCCGGTCATGTCTGCATGGTTCCCGAACCCGTAGAGTCTACACACTTAAGGTTCGACGACGCTAGAGTTATAATCAGAATAGTATGTGGTTACCGAAGGTTGTTAGGAGTCCCATATGAGATCCCGGACGTCACGAGGAGCTCCGAAATGGTCCAGAGGTAAAGATTCATGTATAGTAAGTGGATATTTAATCGCCTGAAACATTTTGGGAATCGTCGGTATTGTACCGGGACCACCGGAAGGGTTCGAGGGGTCCACCGGGAGGGTCCACCAGCCCCCAAGGGCTATGTGGGCCAAAAGTGGATGGGAAACAGCCCCTAGATGGGCTGGCGCGCCACAACCAAGGCCCAAGGCGCACAAAGGGGCTAAGGTCGCCAAACCCTAGGGCGTGGGGGGCTGCCTTGGGCGGCAAGCCCACCCCTAGGGTGCCGCCCCTCCTCCTCTTGGCCGTCGCACCACCTAGGGGAAACCCTAGGGTGTACGGCCCTCCTCATCCTCCTCCTATATATATGCAATGGTTTGGAGCTGCTAGACACAAAATTTCATCTCTCCCTCGGTGCAGCCCTACCTCTCCTCCTCCTCGTCCTCTGTAGTGCTTGGCGAAGCCCTACCGGAGTACCACACAGCTCCACCGTCACCAGCCGTCGTGTTGCCAGAGCTCTACCTTAACTTCTCCTCTTTCCTTGCTGGATCAAGGTGAAGGAGACGTCACCGCGCTGCACATGTGTTGAACACGGAGGCGCCGTTGTTCGGCGCTTAGATCAGAATCTTCCGCGATCTGAATCGCTACAAGTACGACTCCATCAACCGCGTTCATAGTAACGCTTCTGCTTAGCGATCTCCAAAGGTATGAAGATGATCTACCCCTTTCTCGTTGTTGGTTTCTCCTAGATGGATCTTGGTGAAGCGTAAGATTTTTTTTGAATTACTACTACGTACCCCAAAATCATGCTGGTATGAGAAAGTCCTTGGTTGATTTATAGAAGGCTCTTTGCACCTCACTTATATCTTTTGAGTATGGCTTTATAGAATGCTTCATGTGCTTCAGTTATATCATTTGAAGTTCGGATTGCCTGTTTCTGTACACATAGAAAACCGCCATTTGTAGAATGCCCTTTTGCTTCATTTATATTTGTTATAGCATGGGCATATCTTTCTTAGAAATACTTAAACTCTCATGCTTCCCTTATATCTATTTAGAGAATTAACAGGAGCTGGTCATTCACATGGTTAGTCATAAAATCCTACATAAAACATGTAGATCACTGAATATGATATGTTTGATTCCTTGCAATAGTTTTGCGATATAAAGATGGTGATATTAGAGTCATGCTAGTGAGTAATTGTGTATTGGTATAAATATTTGTGTTAAAGTTAGTGATTCCCGTAACATGCACGTATGGTAAACCGTTATGTGAAGAAGTCGAAGCATGATTTATTTATTGATTGTCATCCTTTGTGTGGAGGTCGGGATCACGCGATGGTAAACTCCTACCAACCCTTCCCCTAGGAGCCTGCGTGTAGTAACTTGTTTCGATGACTAATAATTTTTGCAATAAGTATGTGAGTTTTTCATGACTAATGTTGAGTCCATGGATTATACGCACTCTCACCCTTCCACATTTGCTAGCCTCTCTAGTACCACGCAACTTTCGTCGGTGCATTATACCCACCTTCCTCAAAACAGCCACCATACCCACCTATTATGGCATTTCCATAGCCATTCCGAGATATATTGCCATGCAACTTCCACTGTTTTGGTTATTATGGCACGCACCATCGTTGTATTTTGTTTTGCATGATCGTAAGATAGATAGCATGATGTTTTCATATTTTTGATGTCATTGATATGCTAGATCATTGCACATCCCGGTACACTACCGGAGGCATTCATATAGAGTCATCTTTTGTTCTAGTATCGAGTTGTAATTCTTTAGTTGTAAGTAAATAAAATTGTGATGATCATCATTATTAGAGCATTGTCCCATGTGAGGAAAGGATGATGGAAGCTATGATTCCCTCACAAGTTGGGATGAGTCTCCAAACTTTAAAAAAGAAGAGGCCAAAGAAGCCCACAAAAAAAAGTAAAAAAAAGAAAAAAATGAGAGAAAAGAGAGAAGGGGCAATGCTACTATTCCTTTTTCCACACTTGTGCTTCAAAGTAGCACCATGATCTTCATGATAGAGAGTCTCCTATATTGTCACTTTCATATACGACTGGGAATTTTTAATTATAGAACTTGCCTTGTATATTACAATGATGGGCTTCCTCAAATTACCCTAGGTCTTCGTGAGCAAGCGAGTTGGATGCACACCCACATATTTTCTTTTTGAGATTTCATATACTTATAGCTCTAGTGCATTCGTTGCATGGCAATCCCTACTCACTCACATTGATATCTATTGATGGCCATCTCCATAGCTTGTTGATACGCCTAGTTGATGTGAGACTATCTCCTAATTTTTGTCTTCTCCACAACCCCCACCATATTCTATTCCACCTATAGTGCTATACCCATGGCTCATGCTCATGTATTGCATGAAAGTTCAAAAGGTTGAGAATACTAAAGTATGAGACAATTGCTAGGCTAAAACCGGGGTTGTGCATGATTTAATACTTTGTGTGAGGAGGATGGAGGTTAGCCAGACTATATGATTTTGGGATAACTTTATTCTAGCCATGATATTATGAGAAGACATGATTGCTTTATTAGTATCCTTTAAGTATTATTGTCTTAATGTCAAATGATAGACTATTGCTTTGGATCACTCATGTCCTAATATTCATGCCATGACTAGATTATATGATCAAGATTATGCTAGGTAGCATTCCACATCAAAAATTATCTTTTTTTATCATTTACCTACTCGAGGACGAGCAGGAATTAAGCTTTGGGATGCTGATACGTCTCCGCCGTATCTATAATTTGATTATTTCATGCCAATATTCTACAACTTCCATACACTTTTGGCAACTTTTTATACTATTTTTGGGACTAACATATTGATCCAGTGCCAAGTGCGAGTTCCTCTTTGTTGAATGTTTTTTGTTTTGCTGAAAATCCATATCAAACAAAGTCCAAATAGGATAAAAACTTACGGAGATTTTTTTAATATATGTGAATTTTGGGAAGTGGGATCAATAGAAGGCGGCGCCCAAGGGGCACACAAGCCATAGGAGCGCGGCCTGGGGAGTAGGGCGCGCCACGCTGTCTTGTGGCCACCCCGTAAGGGGGTTGGTACCCTTATTTCGCCGCAAAAAAGCTAATATTCGGACCAAAATCGTGTTACAATTTTAGCTTAATCGGAGTTATGGATCTCTGGGAATATAAGAAACAGTGAAACGCCAGAATCTCGAAGGTAGCAAAACGCAGAAACAGAAGGAAACATAGAGAGATCCAATCTCGGAGGGGCTCTCGCCCGTTCGCCGCCATGGAGGCCAAGGACCAGAGGGGAAACCTTCCTCCCGTCTAGTGGGGAGGCCAAGGAATAATAATGAGGGGGGCTCGCTCCCCCTCTCTCCCGGTGGCACCGGCACACCGCCGGGGCCATCATTGTGACGGTGATCTACACCAACCACTTTGCCGCCGTGATCACAAACTCTCTCCCCCTCTATGCAGCGGTGTAACACCCCTTCTCCCCACTGTAATCTCTACTTAAACATGGTGCTCAATGCTATATATTATTTCCCGATGATGTATGGCTATCCTATGATGTTTAAGTAGATCTATTTTGTCCAATGGGTTGATTGATGATCACGATTGGTTTAAGTTGCATGTTTTATTATTGGTGTTATCCTATGGTGCTCTCCGTGTCTCGCAAGTTTGAGGGATCCCCACTGTAGGGTGTTGCAATGTGTTCATGAGGACAAATAAGGTGGGTTGTTGCATATGGGAGTAAAGGTGGGTTGTTGCATATGGGAGTAAAGAGGACTTGATACCTTATAATGCTATGGTTGGGTTCTACCTTAATGATCTTTAGTAGTTGCGGATGCTTGCTAGAGTTCCAACCAGAAGTGCGTATGATCCAAGTAGAGAAAGTATGTTAGCTTATGCCTATTCCTCACAGAAAATTGCAATATGATTACGGGTCTAGTTATCGATTGCCTAGGGACAAATAAGCTTCTTGTGATAAAAATATCTCTACTAAGACTAACTTATTTGTTTCTTTATCTAAGCAGCCCCTAGTTTTTATTTATGTGTTCTTTATTTTCTTGCAAACCTATCCTATCACGCCTACAAAGTACTTCTAGTTTCATACTTGTTCTAGGTAAAGAGAACGTTAAGCGTGCGTAGAGTTGTATTGGTGGTCGATAGAACTTGAGGGGATATTTGTTATACCTATAGCTCCTCGTTGGGTTCGACACTCTTACTTATCTAGAAAGGCTACAATTTGTCCCCTATACTTTTGGGTTATCAGAAGACCCTTTGCTTGGTCGATAAAGCTAAGTTTTCACAACTCCTTGTCAAAGTACACATTATTTTTACGTATCATACATGAAAAGTTGTTGTAACTTTTTGACTTGCTCAAGGACTCTTTTGAACAACCAAGGTTCCTAGCCTCCTGTTTTTTCTCTTCTTTCTTTTTCTCGAAAGGAAGAAGGGCCCCTTGCATACAAATTTTCCCGAGGGGAAGGATGGTATGGACACCTATGGGAGCATTCAAGGACGATCACCTTTCCGCAAGAGGTACAATAGAGAGAAATCTAAGTTAAAGTTTTTTCTTCATTATGGGGAGCTATTTTTCCTTTTGAAGCAATCCTACTTGTATGAACAAACCTGCACGTGAGGAACCCTTGTCGGATATGTGTGCGCTCCTAGTTGTCTCGACTCCACTCAGCAACCTGAGCAGTCGCGACAGGGACGTCAAGGTCATCCGGTCGGCAACCATGCCATCTACAAGCTCCTAAGGACGTGTTCCTAAAGCGATCACGGCAAGAATACATGCACCAGAATACACTCCCAATAAGCATACGGATGCAAATATACAAGTGAAAATTCATCAAGAAGAATGGTTATTTGACACATATAATAACACTTAAAAGCTTGGCGGATAGTACCCTGCCGTTTTCTTCGCATTCCTTGTAGGATTACATAGGGTGTTGTTTAAATATAAAAGGAGATCTTTCACTATGAGGTGGGGATCCATACGGAAACAAGGTCTCGCGGATGCAGCGCCAAGTTTAAATCACCCAAGCCAAGCCAAGGCGACGTCTTCCGACTCCCACCATGGCGTCGTCGCGCCTACTCAGAGTCCTCACCCTCGAGCCTGGCATTGGGAGAGTTGTCGTCATTGTCACTCTTGCTAGAGGTGTCAAGGTCGCTGCCGCTGGAGCTTTCCACGCAACACTCCAACCGGCTGCCGGAGCTCCCGAGGAACATCACGGTGAGCATGGCATCTTCGTCGATCCTAAAGTGGAGAAGATGCTCCAGACCCAGGCTGCGAGAGCGGGCGGACGACTACCATCTTCGCATGAGGAACATGGTGCTTCCAAGGGAGAGGTCGATCGCCACCCAGGCAGGTCCATTGCAATAACTTTATACTCGGAGCCATAGACCAACAAGCATGATTCCTTCCATGGCCCTAGAGAAGGGGTCGGGAAGACACAAACAACTATGGGCGCGTTGGTGCAGCAAAACCACAAAATCATGCGTCGTGTCCCATTCAGGAGGATCCACCCAGATCGGTGGGAGAGGAATGCCACTATGGCCGCCTCGATGGGGAGCGCTTCGCCCTCTGGGGTCCAGAGCCAAGCTCCTACCATGGGAGTTAGTGTCGGAATATGCTATTGTGACCATAATGCACGTCTGGGTTGGGGTCCTCGAACCGGTCACTAGTGGTCGGGCTCGACCACAACCTCTGCCCCTCGCCATTGTGATGGCGGATCTCGGAGCAAAAGTAAGAACACCAAGGAGAAAGGCGGTGGTGTCTGGAAGTCTAGCAAGAGGATGGGTGAATGAGCAACGCTCCCCACGAGCTCCCTTTTATAGGGAGGAGGCAGGGGGTTGTCTCTTCACTACTATAAAGAGTAATTGCGCACCACCACAGGGACCTCCTAGCTCTTCCAATACTACGCTCCGCATGTGACACACGTCGTAAAGGAAACGATATTAGAAGATACCTCGGGCAGAAGAAGTCGAACTAGGATAAGCACCACCTCTGCGAATTCTCACCCTTTATTTTTTACAAGGGTGGTTTGTGCACAAGTCGCCTCTCCTCGATTAATGTGCTCACACTTCACAAGAATTTCCCTGTGAATATAGTTTCGCTCTACCACTCCCATGACCCGCATTCAAAGCGCGCCATGGAAAAAACAGTGAAAAATCATCGTCACCATCGCAATAAAATCGGTCACGTATTTGTGCACTGCTTTTGGGCCTAACCCAACAAGCGTCTCGGACTGAAGTGTGTACCAAGCAAGGGGCTACTATGGGTTTACTAAAGAGCATGTCCCTTAGAACCCTGACTTATGCACAAATAACAATGGCCTCCTCGCCTAGCAGCACTCTGTTAGAAGATAGCTCAACCACAAGCAACAATACCAAGCCCCCGGCAAGCCACCTTATCGGGGGGAGGACCCGACAACCATCACGCTCGACACGACTCCTCCACATCTCCACCGCTCCACCTCATCAGGATGATTGTAAACATCAGCAAGGTGCCGAGCGGGCAGGAAGTTAGGTTTGTTTTGTCAAAGGCCTCCCGCAATAGTCAAGGACATGCACCAGCTTTAATGACAACCGTCCTGCAGCATGGCAAGAGAATAAAAGGTAGTTGGGCGAAGTTCACGAAGGTGAGGCAATCCTTGCCGAAAGACATCACCAGTGTGACACCTCATGGCACACTTAATGTGCATGACCTAATTCATCAGGGTTAGGTACGTACAACTATAGCTCATGTGAATCCTTTTGGCAGCTATACAACCCACTGTTCGCCCAGACAAAAGACCATTTTAGCCACTATGGTAACCCCTTACACTTTAAAAGGAGAGCCATTGCTACCTCTAGAAAGGTAGACACTTTGTCCATTTACATATATAGATGTGCTCCTCGGGCATTCTTGTCGGGCGTCGACGCTCTTGTACTTGGACACACACACATAATCCCAAGACACAAGACATAGGGTTTTACGCTTCTGAGCGTGCCAAACCTGTCTAAAACCCTGGGAGCGAATATGTGTGTGATGATGCTCATTGTGCATGTGTGACCCCGTCTGAACCACAAGGGACCACATTGATCCCATAGATCATCGTACACAACCCAACAAAGAGTGTCGAACCCAATGAGGAGTAGAAGGAAATGACAACTAATTTTCAACAAGGTAATTCTTGCAAGTACTGAGAGTAGCGGTGACATGCATGTAGTTTGATAATAATGTAATTTGTAACAAGTGACAAGTAACAAATACAACAAATGTGCAGAAAGGTGGACCAATCATTCTTGTAGTAAAGGGCAAGCCTGAAAGTTCTCTTGTATAAAGTAAAGCACTCTCGAGGACACATGGGAATTGTTGTCTAGTCATGTTCATCAAGTTTAGTTCATTCATGTTGGGTACTTTGATAATTTGATATGTGGGTAGACCGGTGCTCGGGAGATGTTCTTACTTAAACAAACATCCCTCTTATCATTACCGCCTCTCACAGGCATCCGCAACTACGAAAGTGGAATTTAGAAAAATCTAACCATAACATGAAACATATGGATCCAAATCAGCCTCTTACGAAGTAACACATAAACTAGGGTTTAAGCTTCTATCGCTCTCACAAAAAATCATGTACTCATTACTCCCCAATGCTTTGCATTCGGTCCAAGTATGGTGAAGTGTCATGTAGTCGACATTCACGTGACAACACTGAAGGAAGAGCAACATACACATCATCAATATATCAAACGAATACCAACATCACAAGATTACCTATAACATGACTTATCCCATGTCCTCTAGAATGAAAGTAACTACTCACAAATCATCATCATGTTAAAGATCAGAGGTATAATGAATATGCTTAAGGATCTGAACATATAATCTTCCACCAAGTGAATGAACTAGCATCAACTACAAGGTGTAATCAACACTACCAGCGACCCTCGGGTACCAATCTAAAGTTTTGAGATAAAGATTGGATACAAGAGATGTACTACGGTTTGGGATGAGACGGTGATGTTAAACATGTTGAGGGAGATGGGTCCTCCTGCAAAGTAGGAAGCATTGGTGATGACGATGGCTTCGATGTCCCCCTCGGAGAGGGAAGTTCCCCGGTTGAATTTCTCCACGGAGAGCAAAAGTGCTCCCACCCAGTTTCCGTCTCAAGATGGCATCGCTTCATCCCAAAATCATTCTTATGGTTTTTTTCTAGGGAAATATAGGCTATATAGGGCTACCAGGGGGACCACATCCTTAGGGGGTGCGCTCCAAGGGCTTGTGGCCACCTGGTGGGTCCCCTTGTGATGATTCTTTCACCAATAATTTTTATATATTCCATGTATTACAGTGAACCCCAACATACCTTGAAAAATCCTTACCATTTTATTATTTAAAGATTTTTTTGGTTTGAGTCATTAGACTCATTAGCATCAACCTAAATAGGCGGTCATATCCCAACAGAAGTGCATGTTTGAAGGTTTTTCTTTTGGCAAGAACCCAACTTGTTCAATGATATTGCTCGGGGGTCTATTATGTTCCACAAATGTTGAGTTTCCTTTAAAAAGCCAATCCCTCATTTCTGTTTTCTGCAGTATTGACTTCTTGAGCACGTCAAATAGAGTTTGATGTCCATTCAGACTCCTTAACATTTCAGTATGAAGAAACTCCTTTAAATTGGAGTTTTCGTGAGAGATTGCAACAAATTCCTTGGAAGAGGGTTATAGATATAATTCACAATAGTTGCAATATTGTAGAAGAAGCATTTCATGTTTTAGAAGTGGAATCAGCATTGCTAAGCCTCAATCATTTTACACATGGTGGCACACAATCATCGGAAGTTTATCATTCACAAGAAATCTTTAAGAATCTTTTAGTTACTTGTTGGGGATATACCCCTCGGTTTGTGTTAGAATCAGGGCTCTGTAGACCCAGAAAGGTTTGAAAACTGGGGTGCACTCTCTCTCCTACCATGTTCTGCCTCTCAACATCACGGCGACCCTACGACGGCTCGAGCTAAGGAAGATGAACTAGAACACTCACGAAGTTTACCCTGATTCAAGCCACCTTGCGGTGTAAAATCCTACTCCTGCTTGTCTGGATTGCTTGTGGAAGAGAGAGTGAGTACAAGGCGAGTTCTTTCCCTAATGGAGTTTATGGATCCCCTTGGTATGGAGGTCGGACCTCCTCTTATACAGGCCTTGGTCCTCCCCCCCCCCAAAAAAAATGCAGTTGGTGCGAAGGGTTGCAACGATGGCCATTTTGAAAGGGGACACGACTGTAGCCTACCCTTACAAAGGTGGTCCTCCCCTACAAAATGTCTTCGCCATGACGCATTAGTGGGCTCGGGGGTGACCTCCGTCCTGCCGAGCCCCCAACCTTGGTTCTCTTCCACCAAGTAGGGAACCTTTGGGGTTGCTCAGGGAGCCCGCAAGATGGGACTACTCCCTTAGCATGAAAGTGGAAAGACCCTCTGTCCGTGCCCGCTGTCACCGCTCATGTGCCGCCTGCATGCTTGCATCGCCCATGTGAGGGGGCACGGACATGCGACCCCACCTAGTTTCCTGTGACTAGTCCTGCCCGCCAGGACCTCAGGGGCGGCCTCGGGATGAACATTGGTGGCAAGCTGCTCCATGCGGTAATTGGACTCGATTCCCTCGTGCTTGCCTTATGAGGCAAGGGCCCTCACGAGGGTCCTGCTTGTTTGGCCCGCTGATGGGTTGAATCAGGATTGCATAGCACGTTGCGCTTGGGGCTGCATGCCGATGGGCCTGGGTACCCCGGATCCCCCAGGCCCGACAGTAGCCCCCGGGCCCATGTTGTGCATGACGACACCCGATCGGAGGGACGAAGCAACACAGGACCCAACAACCTGAGGGCCAGGCTGGACGCGTGGCGCCCTGCAGGTCATGGAACTCTTCTTCTTCCCGCGACACCTCAAGAGCCGCCCAGAGCGAATTGATGTAAAGCATGCGCGTAGCACCAACCATCATTGCTCTTCCTTAATTAACGCCGCCCTCTTGCGCCTCCCTTCTCTCCAGACCTGCGTTATGCACAGTATGACCTACGAGGGGGAAACAAGGCAACGCGAGACTTAACCATCTGCGGGCCGGGTATGGCATGTGGCGCTCGACGGGATGCACGTTGCCTCCACTCCCCATGATGCCTCGATGACTGCGGCTCCGCCTATAAAGCCGACACACCCATGGGACGGAGACGCCATTGCACAACTTCTCCCCTTTGCTTCCTTCCCGCAATGCTCCTCCATCCTTGCGGGAACACTGCCTTCTTCCCCTTTCTCCTTTCCATGGCATCCAGGAAGAGTGCCGCGAGCGCTGAAGCGCGAGCGGGGTCCTCAGTGCCGCCATCTTCTCCTGGGGGAAACGGGCGCTAGCCCTTGAGGCCGACCCCAACGCGCTGGCGCTGGGCTGACAGCGATGCGTAAGTGCGTTGTAGCCATTGCTTTTCCTTGCGTACCTTGTCTTGCCCTATGATTCTGATCAGTGAACTTTCCAGGGCTCCCACGTCCAAGAAGCACAGGGATGCCCTGCTGGGGGCGCCCTCTCGCGTGCCGCTTGCTGGTGAGGCCTCTACCTTGGCGCTTGGCCTTACGAGGCCAGAGGATCAGTGGCCCCCTCCGAGGCAACGGTGGAGCCCAACCCATGCCGTTGCATTCACCCATCACGGGCGCGAGCCGGAGCTGGACCGCAGGGAGGCAGTCGTCATCGAGCGGGAGGCGAACATGGCTCTCCGGGAGTGGGAGACCATCTGGACCACCTTCGATCAAGAGGCGGAGCGAGAGCATCTCCAGGCACTAGAAGTGCGCATTCTTGCCAATGAGGCCACCCTGATGGTAGTGTGAGGGGAGGCCCTTGCTGATGCGGATGCGAGGGTGGATCGAGAGCGGGAGGCCCGTCTCCAGCTTAGGTGCGATACGCTCCAGGAGGAGGTGAGCGCACTCATGACCCAGCTGCAGGGTGCCCAAGACGCCATCCAGGCCGCTTGTAGGAGCAAGGGGGAGGTAAAGGAGGAGTTGAAGTCGCTTCAGGACCAAGTTGGTGAAGTTGGCGATGCTGTGCAAGATGCCAAGGCTGACATGGTGCACGTACAACATATGCAGGCGCCGTGCGCCAAGCAGTTCCTTGAGCTTGCCCGTCGCGCGGGCGGTGTGCTCTGCCGCTTCGTCGGGGACGCCCGTGTGCTACCGCGTGCGCACGACGAAGGAGGCTATCTCAACTTCTTCCACAAGGTGGTGGAGGCACTAGAATCGGGCGTCTCCAAGGTGGACGAAGACATAGAGTCGAGTGTGCGCGATCTTCTGGATAGCGTGCTAGCACGCGTCTTCTTTCAGGCGACGCCCTGTGAGGAGGGCAGCAGCCTTCACACCGAAGCCTCCGAGAGCCATGAAAATGACAACGCCTCATTCGCTTAAGCTTTCCTATCTCTTTTCGGATGCATCAAGAACCACTTGTCCCTCGGAAGGCGTTATTCATTTTGTAACATACTTTTGTCTTAAATAGTAGTTGCATGTTATGCTTGGGGTGTCTTCGTTCCTTTCACGAGGTCTTTTGTTTTCCTTCGTGTATTTCCTGCGCTCTGGCCGATGGGGGCTAATGACCCACAAGTGTAGGGGATCTATCCTAGTCCTTTCTATAAGTAAGAGTGTCGAACCCAACGAGGAGCACAAGGAACCGACAAGTGGTTTTCAGCAAGGTATTCTCTGCAAGCACTGAAATTTTTGGTAACAGATAGTTGTGTGGTAAGATGATTCGTAGCAAGGAGCAAGTAACAATAGTAACAAAGGTGTAGAAAACTGGCCCAATCCCTTTTGTAGCAAGGGACAAGCCTGGACAAACTCTTATTGGAGGTAAAGTGCTCCCGAGGACACATGGGAATTTCTGTCAAGCTAGTTTTCATCATGTTCATATGAGTCGCGTTCGCTACTTTGATAGTTTGATATGTGGGTGGTCCGGTGCTTGGGTGCTGCCCTTACTTGGACAAATATCCCACTTATGATTAACTCCTCTCGCAAGCATCCGCAACTACAAAAGAATAATTAAGACTAAGTCTAACCATAGCATTAAACTAGTGGATCCAAATCAACCCCTTACGAAGCAACGCATAAACTAGGGTTTAAGCTTCTGTCACTCTAGCAACCCATCATCTACTTATTACTTCCCAATGCCTTTCTGTAGGCCCAAATAAATGTGAAGTGTTATGTAGTCTACGTTCACATAACACCACTAGAGGAGAGAAAACATACAACGCATCAAAATATCGAATGAATACCAAATTCACATGACTACTTATAGCAAGACTTATCCCATGTCCTCAGTAACAAATGTGACTACTCACAAAGCATAATTATGTTCATGACCAGAGAGGTATTGAATAGCATTGAGGATCTGAACATATAATCTTCCACCGAGTAATCCAACCAGCATCAACTACAAAGAGTAATTAACACTACTAGCAACCTTACAAGTGCCAATCAGAGTCGCGAGACAGAGATTGGTTACAAGAGATGAACTAGGGTTTGGAGATGAGATGGTGCTGATGAATATGTTGATGGTGATGAGTCCCCTCCGATGATAGGAGTGTTGGTGATGACGATGGCGACGATTTCCCCCTCCGGGAGGTTTTGTTTCCCCGGCAGGACGACCCTGCCGGAGCTCTAGATTGGTTCTGCTCAAGTTCCGCCTCGTGGCGGCGGCGACTCCTCCCGAAAGCCTCCTACTAATTTTTTCTGGAACTAAACCCTCCTTATAGCAAAAGATGGGAGCCATAGGGGCACTAGGGGGCCCACAAGCCACCTAGGTGCGGCCAGGGGGGTAGGGCATGCCTGGCAGGCTTGTGGCCTCCTGGTGGCTCCCCTCTGGTACTTCTTCCGTCCAGTGTTTGTTATAAATTCCAAAATAATTCCTCGTTGATTTTCATAGCTTTTGGAGTTGCGCAGAATAGGTATCTCAAACTTGCTCCTTTTTCAGACCATAATTCCAATTGTCGACATTCTCCCTCTTCATGTAAACCTTATAAAATAAGAGAGAAAAGGCATAAGTATTGTACCGTGAAGTGTAATAACAGCACATAAAGCGATAAATATCAACATAAAAGCATGATGCAAAATGGACGTATCAACTCCCCCGATCTTAGACCTCGCTTGTCCTCAAGCGGAAATCAAGATCAACAAATATGCCCACATGTTTAGAGATAGAGGTGTTGACAAAACAAGATACCGACATGCAAGCATCATGATCATAATTAGAACAACAATACCATCATATAATCTCTTATGCTAAAGTGATAATTATTTTACAAACTAAAGTATGGATCAAGAACCTTATTGAGAATTAACAACCAATAGCCTTTAGTCATCGAAGCAATTGGAATTTATCATAACGTCGGAAATATTCAAATAAGAGCTTGTAAAGCAAATCCACATACTCAATCATCCTTTCGTTCTACAGTTGTCAAAACTCACGTGGTACTCATGAGATCAAAGTTTCAGTTGGGCACAGAGAAAGATAGGGGCTTATAGTTTCGCCTCCCAACTACTTACCTCAAGGGTAATGTCAACAATAATAATTCATAAATACTTACTTCCAAGTTGACATATGAATATAGATCTTTCCCTAGCATATGACGTTAGCCAAGATAAAGGCGAAATAAGGAATTGGTGTCGATCACCATGAAACTTTTAAGGACGAAAAGTAAAGGTACAAGATAGGCCCTTCGTAGAGGGAAACAGAGGTTTTCATGCGCTTTTGAGGTTTGGATGTGTGACCTCTTAGTGTGAAGGAACGTCACTTTATATTGCCTCCTGTGATAAAGAACTTTATTGTGCAGCCCATCGCTTTTATGTCTTCCTCATCACAGGTTCGTACAAAGCTTATTTTCCACGCAATAATAGATCATACATATTTAGGGAGCAATTTTTTATTGCTTGCACCGATGACAACTTTCTTGAGGGATCTTCTTCAATCCATAGGTAGGTATGGTGGACTCTCATGGCAAAACTGGGTTGAAGGTTTATGGATGCACAAGTAGTATCTCTACTTAGTGCGGGAGTTTTGGCTGATATCACTACAAGAAATATGCTCATCTATGACAAATTGTTTTGACCACGCTCCAATTAGTTATAGATCCATGACTAAATTTTGCCAAATGGTCATGAAGGGTTAGAGAGGGTCCAAACCCTTGAACCGTATGACCATTTATGCTCATAAGGTGATAATCTCATGGCCCCAAATGTCATTGAAATATTTAACATTGTCTAAGGCATCATTGTGGCCTATCGTGACCATATTTTATGGTCATGGTCTTGAATGCAGATGACTGGGCAGACACCTCAGCGGTACTCTTTCCTAAGTGTCATGGTTACATGTCAATTCTGCCATTTGTTGAAGATAACTAGATATACATTCTAGCTGACTGGTAGGTCCCATATCAGATCAATATGACATGTGGGGACCACTAACCAACCCATGCTCGCCAACCGTACATGACATGCATGCCAGGACCCCCGCGACCGCTAATATGTAGATGGAACATAGATACATAGAGAAATATAATAAAGAGGGGTCAAATTTTTGGTTATGTGAAGACTTGGTTTTATTTCTTATTTTACGTGATGTATTATATCCTCAGAAAATATAATTTCAGAGCTTTTTCGAAAAACAAGTTCGAAATGAAAAAATAGTGTTGGTATGTCGGTTGTTCAAAAAACTATTCTGTGCCAAATATGCAAACACAAGATACAAAATCTTTTTAAAAAAATTAAATGAATAAATTATGTTAATTGTAACACTTGTAACTTTAAAGAAAGTGCTGGCATTAATAATTAGTGTAAAGGTGCAAAATTCTGGCCTCTCTTGACGGGAGTAAAATTTCTCATGTCCGCATTTTTTTCGAGACTAAACGCCCGCACTTTTCAACTCAAATCTTCCCAGAATATTTTCACTTTGCGCTCTAGACCAAAATCCCAATAAGCAAACCCATTATCTGTTCGATCCCTAACCCTAGGCACATCCACATCCTCCTCCATCCCGTCACCGCACTCTTCCTTTCTCTCCACCATCCCGTCGCCGTCCCTACCACTCTTCCATCGCCCCAATCAACGACTCATTCATCCCCTTCCACATCCATACCCCCTGCAGGAGCGAACAATAACTTGTTGCCCCGCCGTCCTCTCTTGTTCTCCCGATTGGTGCAGCAGCAGCTACATATGCGGTTCATGGCTACAGCAGTTGCGAATGCAGATCGACCGTCTTCGAGGCGTGGACCTGCATCAGCACCAAATGTACCTCACTGATGGTGTGTCCTCATTGACCTCCTCTTGTCCAGCACCTTTCTCTCAATCTCCCATATTCATGTCTCCAGATCTGATCTAGTGCGTCGAGGAGGTGCATGTTCACTTCCGCCACCGTCGACCGTGCCTCAAGTGGCCCTTCGAGGCTTTCACGGGGCAGCCATGTCATCCCGCGGCAGCGCCTCTGTCCTCCACCACATGTCGATGACGTTAAGTCTTTGCCCCGCACGTCGATGATAGGGCACCTCTTGGGCGATTCGCAGCGCAGGTCGCCATCACGGTCAGGTTCCAGTGGAGAACAGTGGTACAACACGACTCACTGATGTCTCCTTCCCGAACATGCGTTGGTCCAGATCCGGTCGCTAATGGCCATGTTTTTACCCCTCTCTCTTAATACAGTGTGATATCCATTAATCTGATTCCCCATGTTCTCATGTATGCATGCATGGCAGTTTGGCCTGAACTAGACGCGGTGGTGGGAGAACTAGTCCGATGCACGAAAACTATCATGTTGCACCGCTGCTAGCGAAGCTGCCACACTTACTTGCCAAGACGTTCTCGGTCTCCACCATCTAGTCCGA
This sequence comes from Hordeum vulgare subsp. vulgare, assembly GCF_904849725.1. NCBI lineage: Eukaryota > Viridiplantae > Streptophyta > Magnoliopsida > Poales > Poaceae > Hordeum > Hordeum vulgare. The sequence goes on from NC_058522.1 coordinate 225,612,142, forward strand.
AATCTGCTGATCCAACATTCTTGGTTGAATTGGGCATGTGAGTACTTTTGACTCCCCTGCTCTCTTCTTACTTCTCTGTGGTGAGCGTTCATAGTGGTGTGGCATCGTGATGTGTTTGATGTGGTGGTGTATGACCAAGCACTAGCGGATTCCTAGCAATATGTACCTATCTAAACCAAAGGAAAGTGACCAAACTAGTAATTGTATGTCTACACGCCACGAGCATACTATTTATGTACTTAATCTGTTTTGGATTGTATAAAAAAATGTTTGATACTTTGGCTCGTTGAACAACATAAATTCCCATTGCAGAATATACATCTATTTTGGATTTTTGATATAAATATTATTAAATATGGTGTTATGCCCATGAAATAAGGTTTTGATCATTCACTTTCATCATCTCCAAATCCGCTCTAAATGACATAAAATTCTGATTATTTTAACCATGAATACAATACCAAGGATACTTATTTTATGTAACTCTCCCTATGGTAAATATGATATGATACTTTAACATGGGAAAACAACTTAGCAATTAACCTAATTGTATCCAGTATTGATGTTTTCATATATTAATTATCAACTCTTGTATGCTTAATTTTACTTTACTGCGACCAATATTTTTTGTTGATAATAAATAAATTAGTGATCGTGTGGAAAAAGAAATGGTTGAACAACTGAGCGTACACAGTATGCTCATTTGACTCATTTCAGGTTATGTGTGTGCTTGCAAATTTTCAGGTTGAGTGTACATAATATCCATAGTATGTGAGGTGGCGCCGGCGCAAGGGCGCCGACTTCGCCTTCCTGCTCGAGCAGGCCCGGGTGCAGCCCCCCGAGGAGCGGGGCCTCGACGCGGCCAGCCGGCTCGCTTCCATGGACTCGCCATTTGGTTAGTTATCGAAGCCAGCCTGAACATGTTTTGTTGTTGTCACTGTTTGTTCAGTGAGTAAGATTATTAAGTTCGTCGCTTTAACCATGCTTAGGTCAATTCGGTGGATAAAAAGGTCCACGATGATCATTTTCTACAAGATAATATCATGTCGGTAGTCTTCCCATCAAAAGTAGCAATCATGATCTATTTCCAGCACTTAGATTGAGATTGATTAAATTATCTTTCCTTGTAGACTAAAACAATCATAGTGTCAGCCACAAATCTCATATATGAAACATAGCAATGAAGAAAATTAACATTTGAAACGTCTTATTAGAATATAGGATTACTTGATAACATTAATGGAGTTGATTTCAATAAAGAAATAACTTAAGTAATATATAACAGTGGCACTCTCAACCGTCCACATGAGAACAAAGACAAAATTTTCACATCAGATCTATCTGTATCTTGAATGGTCTAAACATACGTAACTAATAACAGTGTAACGTAGTGGCACTCTCAATCGTCCATATGAGAACAAAAACAAAAGTTTCACATCACATCTTTCAGTATCTTGAATGATATAAAGAGAAAAACTCTATATTTCTTGCAAATTGTTAATTGCTTATAGGTTATGGTATGATTAAAACTGTACTAAAACAATTTGTAGAGATGTGGAATTTGTGAAAACAAAATCATAACTTGTTAAGCACAGATCAAAAACTAATTTCCTTGTTTGAGCATTTTCATAGCACCCACGATAGTCCGCTTTTGCTTGGGGCCAATTAAAGTTGCTAAATTTATTGTCCCATTCTCATGGGCATACTAATGTGGTCTATGCTGGTATCAACTTCATGGTGTCTTACTTAGGTTTTTTTGCCATGTGCATTGCATATTTGTCAAATGAGCATATGGTTGTATCATCTTCTACATGTTCTTCTGTTTTCTTGCACCTCTTATGACTGGTAGTTCCATTGTCCCTTCATGACTATTAACAGTACATAGTAGTAATGAGTGCTTTCCTTCATGACTATTACCAGTAAATAAATGAAATATAACTATACTCCTTATCAATAAAATAGACTAATAGCAAAAAAAATGCTAATAGAAAAAATATATGCTAATTTGCATGTGTGACTTCCCTTATCCCTTCCATATAGGAAGTATTTGTTACTGGTCAGCTTTCGAACAAGTATAGGAGTATATATAAACACCTTTCTCATGATTTTTCCATCGGAAGTAATATATGCTACCATACTCATCCAGACATGAACATGAATGTGAAACGTACTAGTACATGTCTCCGTCTACACTCGTCCATACGAAATATGTTTATATATTCTTTTTCCAGTGAAATTAATCGTTATAAGTGGAGGATATTGCTATGCAGTATGAGTATATTTGTATTTCCATAATTAAAATATAGTGTGTGTTCTTTTTTTGAAACTAAAATATAGAGTATGTTCATCCGTAATATGAGTATACCATTGAAAATGTGGTATATTCATCCATGTAGTAGTATATATAGTAGTACTTGCAACCAAATAGTACAAATCTTTCCTTTCAGGCTGATGGCCCAAGACAGAAAGATTAAATGGTGTTTGAGATTAGACTAGGAGTATATACTGCTTGTAAAACTAATTAACCACATTTACTTTTCTATTTCACTTATTTCTAGCTATACACTTCGTTTTGATAAAAGGTTATCAACTACTCCTAGTATTTGTTTCGTGAGTATATACCATGTACTATTTTATCTGCGGGTATATACCACGTACTGTTTTATTTGCGGGTATATACCATGTTCTGTTTTATTTGCGGGTATATACCTAGTACAACTTAGAAGTAAAAGTTGTATCTTCGTTTCAGAACGAGAGTATGCTCAACTGAGGAGTACACTCTATATATTGCTTGAACCATGATTAGTACTGTAAAACAATCAGGCAAGTAGTATTTGATAGTCATCACACCTCTTTACAAACAAGCCAGGGAATCTAGACAGATCCATATACTTTTGCATTACCCCTGATTGCTTTCTTCGGATAGCTTTCAATAAAATATACCGTGCGTGCAGTTTTACTAGTTTCCATGGTCTGAAAGCCTTACCATCATTTTCTTCTTACACGCGGCAATGGCAAGAGCATATTGTGTAGAGGAAGAGGATGAGAAGAAACTTGTGGTTCTCATCCAATCTTTTTGGAATTCTCTTTATGTGTGATTGTGCACTTGTTGGGTCCTTTTTCTATGCACTCGCACTTGCAGAAGTATTCTATTGTGCACATGTAAAATTATTTTGATGTGCCCTTGTTAGGCGTTGAACCTTAATGCGTGGAGTCGGTGGATGATGTATTGTATTTGATGTGATATGCTACTGAAATGAAATATACATTTTATTTGCAATGTTTTATTTTGTTGTACTTATTTTTAATGGGCCTATCCTGAGATATGCGTGCTTCTAGAAAAATATGCTTTAACCCAAACAAATCAGACATTTTCAATAGTAAATTTGGTATTGGGCCAGGCTCATGTAGCTAGATTGGTGGACAGGGATCTGAAATTTATGATGATTCCATTTGGTCACTAGCAATGCCACGTCAGCTTGGCCACGTCACATCCTACGTGGCTCACACAAATTTCTAATGACCAAACCAAAATTTTGGTCGATAGAGACCTGCGACCAAAATTTTAGAAAGGTCATGTTTGTTCATTCTTGACGGCCAAGTGTTGACGTTGTAAATTTGGTCATAAAAAGGTCAATAAACGACAACAATGACGAATCAATGATCAATATAGGGAGTCATAATTGACCTTATTTCTTGTAGTGTATGAGGTGGAACTACTCGTCACATGCTAAGGGATCTCTAGTCATATAACATTGTTCGGAACCAAGCAAACATAATTCATTATGTTGTCTTCCTTGTCCTACATCTACTACTAAGCTTGTAATAGTTTAGTGAGTGTTCACAATCAAAGATGGTGCCCAAGATGCTATATTTATAGGTGAACCTCTCCTTCTTTATTACTTCCTATTAATTGCAGCAATGACCAAGGTCTACGTTTGTCCACCCACAACAAGTTTCAATAAACATTCTTTTTATATGTGAAGCCATCACTTCCCATAAGATCATTACATGATCTTTCATTCTTTTGTTCTCTTATTATTCTTTTCTTTAAATCATGGCATGAAGCAAGGCCCTTAACTAAAACACTCTTTATTATATGACTCACGAGCTCGAATACATTGGGGGTAACACAGAGCAAAACTCAAGCCTAGAACACTAAGAACATTATTCTACTAGAGAAAGATAAAACCAAAAAGGATCGAACTAAGAAAAAGGTAAAGGCAAAAGATGTGATGGTGATGCGATACCGGGGAAACTCCCCCAAGCTTGGCACAAGCCAAGGGGATTGCCCATACCCGTGCTTAGTTTTCTTCCTTCGAAGGTGATGGTGGAGGAGTTGTTGCAACCTGGGTTTGATTATCCGTCTTCCAAGGAATAGGTGCTCCATCATGGAAAGATGATCGAGTCTCCGGAATCCTCAAATCTGCGGCCAACCGTATTGATTTAAATCTATACTCATACTCACTGTTTTGGTTTTGCAGGTCATAGATCTGGGCTTGGAGGTGATCAATTCTATCATAGAGCCTGGAGAGGTGCTTCTCGATGTCATTGGCATCGATCTTGTGCTTGTTGGTGAACTGCGTGATCATCACGTGGTTGGCGTTGAGTCCGCGTTCCACCATCCCTTCGCACTTGAAGTATTGCTCCTCCATTGCTTCGAGCCTAGCCTCCACGCTTCCGGTCTTCTCGGGGCCCTCAACATCACGGATGTGCACCAACGCCTCATGCATCTCGATAGATTGAGGGTGTTGCATCACTCCCGTGATTTTGTACCTTGTAATACTGGCAAGAACCCTTTTTTGGACTGATCCATTTTGAACTTCTTCAAAACTTTATCAAGGTATGTGCTTTGTGAAAGTCCTATCAGGCGTTTTGATCTATCCTTATAGATCTTAATGCCTAGAATGTCAGCAACTTCTCCTAGGTCCTTCATAGAGAAACTTTTATTCAAGTAACCTTTTATGCTCTCCAAAAGCTCCACGTTGTTTCCAATCAGCAATATGTCATCCACATATAATATTAGAAACGCCACAGAGGTCCCACTCACTTTCTTGTAAATACAGGATTCCCCAACCACTTGTATAAACCCAAATGCTTTGATCACCTCATCAAAGCGTTTATTCCAACTCCGAGATGCTTGCACCAGTCCATAAATGGATCGCTGGAGGTTGCACACTTTGTTAGCATTTTCAGGATCGGCAAAACCTTCGGGTTGCATCATATACAACTCTTCCTTATGGAAACCATTAATGAACACCGTTTTGACATCCATCTGCCAGATTTCATAATCGAAAAATGCAGCTATTGCTAACATGATTCTGATGGACTTAAGCATCGCTACGGGTGAGAACGTCTCATCGTAGTCAATTCCTTGAACTTGTGAAAAACCCTTTGCCACAAGTCGAGCTTTATAAACGGACACATTACCGTCAGCGTCCGTCTTCTTCTTAAAGATCCATTTGTTCTGAATAGCCTTGCGGACTTCAGGTAGTACTTCCAAAGTCCACACTTTGTTTTCATACATAGATCCTATCTTGGAATTCATGGCCTCCAGCCATTTGTTGGAATCCGGGCCCACCATTGCTTCTTCATAATTCACAGGCTCATTGTTGTCTAACAACATAATTGATAAGACGGGATTACCCTACCACTCTGGAGAAGTACGCGATCTCGTCGACCTGCGAGGTCCGATAGGAACTTGATCCCGAGTTTCATGATCATCATCATTAACTTCCTCCTCAACCAGCATCGCAACGACAGGGGTTTCCCCTTGCCCTGCGCCACCATCCAGAGGGATGAGAGGTTTGACAACCTCATCAAGTTCTATCTTCCTCCCACTCAATTCTCTCGAGAGAAACTCCTTCTCGAGAAAAGCTCTGTTCTTAGCAACAAACACTTTGCCCTCGGATTTGAGATAGAAGGTATACCCAACTGTCTCTTTTGGGTAACCTATGAAGACGCACTTTTCCGCTTTGGGTTCCAGCTTTTCAGGCTAAAGCTTTTTGACATAAGCATCACATCCCCAAAGTTGAAGAAACGACAACTTTGGTCTTTTGCCATATCACTGTTCGTATGGTGTCGTCTCAACGGATTTTGATGGTGCCTATTTAAAGTGAATGCAGCTGTTTCTAATGCATAACCCCAAAACGATAACGACAAATCGGTAAAAGACATCATTGATCACACCATCTCTAATAAAGTACGATTACGACGTTCGAACAAACCATTACGTTGTGGTGTTCCACGCGGTGTCAACTGTGAAACAATTCCACATTGTCTTAAGTGAGCACCAAACTCGAAACTCAGATATTCACCCCCAAGATCAGACCGTAGGAACTTGATCTTCTTGTTACGATGATTTTCAACTTCACTCTGAAATTGTTTGAACTTTTCAAATGTTTCAGACTTGTGCTTCATCAAGTAGACATAACCATATCTACTCAAATCGTCAGTGAAGGTGAGAAAATAATGATATCCGCCGCGTGCCTCCACACTCCTCGGACCACACACATCGGTATGTATGATTTCCAACAAGTCACTTGCACGCTCCATTGTTCCGGAGAACGGAGTTTTAGTCATCTTGCCCATGAGGCATGGTTCGCACGTGTCAAGTGAATCAAAGTCAAGTGACTCCAAAAGTCCATCGGTATGGAGTTTCTTCATGCGCTTTACACCAATATGACCTAAGCGGCAGTGCCATAAAAACATGGCGCTATCATTCTGAACTCTAACTCTTTTGGTCTCAATGTTATGTATATGTGTATTATCACTATCAAGATTCAATATGAACAATCCTCTCACATTGGGTGCATGTCCATAAAAGATATTACTCATAGAAATAGAACAACCATTATTCTCTGACTTAAACGAGTACCGTCTCGCAATAAACAAGATACATATATAATGTTCATGCTCAACGCAGGCACTAAATAACATTTATTCAAGTTCATAACTAACCTGATGGTAACTGAAGTGAAACTGTGCCGACGGCGATTGCATCAACCTTGGAACCATTTCCCACGCGTATCGTCACTTCATCCTTTGCCAGCCTTCGCTTATTCCGCAGTTCCTATTTCGAGTTGCAAATATGAGCAAGAGAACCGGTATCGAATACCCAGGCACTACTACGAGAGCTGGTTAAGTACACATCAATAACATGTATATCAAATATACCTGATTTTTCTTTGGCCGCCTTCTTATCAGCCAGATACTTGGGGCAGTTGCGCTTCCAGTGACCCATACCCTTGCAATAATAGCACTCCGTTTCAGGCTTAGGTCCAGCTTTGGGTTTCTTCGTCGGATTGGCAATAGGCTTGCCGCTCTTCTTCGAATTACCCTTCTTTCCTTTGCCATTTCTCTTGAAACTAGTGGTCCTATTCACCATCAACAGTTGATGGTCTTTACGGAATTCTGACTCTGCGACTTTCAGCATCGTGAATAACTCGCCGGGTGACTTGTTCATCCCTTGCATGTTATAGATCAACACAAAGCCCTTATAGCTTGGCGGCAGTGATTGAAGAATTATGTCAGTGATAGCCTCTTGCGGGAGTTCAATCCCTAGCTTAGCTAGACGGTTTGAGTACCCAGACATTTTGAGCACATGTTCACTGACACACGAATTCTCCTCCATCTTGCAAGCATAGAATTTATCGAAGATCTCATACCTCTCGATCCGGGAGTTCTTCTGAAAGATAAACTTCAACTCCTGGAACATCTCATATGCTCCATGACGCTCAAAGCGACGTTGAAGTCCCGGCTCTAAGCCATACAAGACTGCACATTGAACTACTGAGTAGTCCTCCTTACGTGTTAACCAAGCGCTCTTAACATCTTGGTCAGCCGTGGCGGGTGGTTCATCTCCTAGCGCAGCATTAAGGACATAATCCTTCTTCCCAGCTTGCGGGAGCAACTTAAGATTACGAGCCCAGTCTACAAAGTTGCTTCCATCATCTTTCAACTTAGCTTTCTCTAGGAACGTATTAAAATTCAGGGTGACTGTCGCATGAGCCATTGATCTACAACACAAATATATTCAAAGTGGACTTCGAATATGTTCAAGATAATTAGAGTTTAACTAATCAAATTACTTGCCAAACTCCCACTTAAAAAGTACATATCTCTAGTCATTTGAGTGGTTCATGATCCAGTTCCACTGGCTCAAGTCCGATCATCACGTGAGTTGAGGTAATTTCAGTGGTAAGCATCCCTATGCTAATCATATCAACTATATGATTCATGATCGACCTTTAGGTCTCATGTGTTTCGAGGCCATGTCTGCACATGCTAGGCTCGTCAAGCTTAACCCGAGTGTTCCGCGTGTGCAACTGTTTTGCCCCCGTTGTATGTGAACGTTGAGTCTATCACACCCGATCATCACGTGGTGTCTCGAAACAATGAACTGTAGCAACAGTGCACAGTCGGGGAGAACACAATTTCATCTTGAAATTTTAGTGAGAGATCACCTCATAATGCTACCGTCGTTCTAAGCAAAATAAGGTGCGTAAAAGGATTAACATCACATGCAATTCATAAGTGACATGATATGGCCATCATCACGTGCTTCTTGATCTCCATCACCAAAGCACTGACACGATCTACTTTTCACCGGTGCCACACCATGATCTCCATCAACGTATCGCCATCGGGGGTGTCGTGCTACTCATGCTATTACTACTAAAGCTACATCCTAGCAATATAGTAAACGCATCTGCAAGCACAAACATTAGTTTAAAGACAACCCTATGGCTCCTGCCGGTTGCCGTACCATCGACGTGCAAGTCGATATTAACTATTACAACATGATCATCTCATACATCCAATATATCACATCACATCGTCGGCCATATCACATCACAAGCATACCCTACAAAAACAAGTTAAACGTCCTCTAATTGTTGTTGCATGTTTTACGTGGTGACCATGGGTACCTAGTAGGATTGCATCTTACTTTTGCAAACACCACAACGGAGATGTATGAATTGCTATTTAACCTCATCCAAGGACCTCCTCGGTCAAATCCGATTCAACTAAAGTTGGAGAAACCGTCACTCTCAAGTCATCTTTGAGCATCGGGGTTGCTCGTAGCGATAAAACCAGTCTCTTGTAAGCGTACGAGTAATGTCGGTCCGAGCCGCTTCAATCCAACAATACCACGGAATCAAGAAAAGACTAAGGACGGCAGCAAATCGCACATCACCGCCCGCAAAAACTTTTGTGTTCTACTCGAGATGACATCTACGCATGAACCTAGCTCATGATGCCACTGTTGGGAAACGTTGCATGGGAAACAAAAATTTTCCTACGCGCACGAAGACCTATCATGGTGATGTCCATCTATGAGAGGGGATTTCCGGTCTACGTACCCTTGTAGATCGCAGAGCAGGAAGCATTAAGAAACGCGGTAGATGTAGTGGAACGTCCTCACGTCCCTCGATCCGCCCCGCGAACCATCCCACGAACCGTCCCGCGATCCGTCCCACGATCCGCTCCGATCTAGTGCCGAACGGACGGCACCTCCGCGCTCAGCACACATACAGCTCGACGATGATGTCGGCCTTCTTGATCCAGCAAGAGAGACGGAGAGGTAGATGAATTCTCCGGCAGAGTGACGGCGCTCCGGAGGTTGGTGGTGATCTTATTCCAGCAGGGCTCCGCCCGAGCTCTGCAGAAACGCGATCTAGAGGAAAAACCGTGGAGGTATGTGGTCGGGCTGCCGTGGCAAAGTGGTCTGAAATCAGCCCTAATACCTCAATATATATAGGAGGGAGGGGAGCGGCCTTGCCTTGAGGCTCAAGAGAGCCCCAAGGGTTCGGCCGAAGGGGGGAGGAGGATTCCTCCTCCAATCCTAGTCCAACTAGGATTGGAAGGTGTAGTCCTTCTCTTCCTTCCCATTTCCACTTTTTTTCTTTCTCTTTGATTTTTCTTATCTCGTGTGCAGGGGCCTTCTTGGGCTTGCCCACCAGCCCACTAAGGGCTGCTGCAGCACCCCTAGGGCCTATCGGCTTCCTTGGGGTGGGTTGGCCCACCCCGGTGAACATCTGGAACCCATTCGTCACTCCTGGTACATTCCCGGTAATCCCGAAAACTTCCTGGTAATCAAATTAGGTCATCCTATATATCAATATTCGTCTCTGGACCATTCCGGAAACCCTCGTGACTTCCGTGATCTCATCCGGGACTCCGAACAACATTCGGTAACCAACCATATAACTCAAATACGCATAAAACAACGCCGAACCTTAAGTGTGCAGACCCTGCGGGTTCGAGAACTATGTAGACATGACCCGAGGGACTCCTCGGTTAGTATCCGATAGCGGGACCTGGATGCCCATATTGGATCCTACATATTCTACGAAGATCTTATCGTTTGAACATCAGTGCCAAGGATTCATATAATCCCGTATGTCATTCCCTTTGTCCTTCGGTATGTTACTTGCCCGAGATTCGTTTGTCAGTATCCGCATACCTATTACAATCTCGTTTACCGGCAAGTCTCTTTACTCATTCCGTAATACAAGACCCCGTGACTTACACTAAGTCACATTGCTTGCAAGGCTTGTGTGTGATGTTGTATTGCCGAGTGGGCCCCGAGATACCTCTCCGTCACACAGAGTGACAAATCCGAGTCTTGATCCATACTAACTCAACGGATACCTTCAGAGATAACTGTAGAGCATTTTTATAATCACCCCGTTACGTTGTGATGTTTGATACACACAAGGCATTCCTCCGGTGCCAGTGAGTTATATGATCTCATGGTCATACGAATAAATACTTGACACGCAGAAAACAGTAGCAACAAAATGACAGGATCAACATGCTACGTCCATTAGTTTGGGTCTAGTCCATCACATGATTCACCCAATGATGTGATCCAGTTATCAAGCAACAACACCTTGTACATAGTCATAAGACCTTGACTATCCTTGATCAACTGGCTAGCCAACTAGAGGCTTGCTAGGGACAGTGTTTTGTCTATGTATCCACACATGTATCTAAGTCTTTCATGCAACACAATTATAGCATGGATAATAAGCGATTATCTTGATACAGGAATTATAACAATAACTTATTTATCTTTGCTTCTAGGGCATAATTCCAACATTTACTTCATCGCTTGCTAGTTTACTTGTCTTGCTTCCAGTTGCCATCATGTCTCAGTTTGAAATTAGTGGTGCTCCCGCCTCTAGTGCGGAAGCCTTTGAACATCCAACTTTATCTTGTGATGAACATGCTAAAAGAAATTTTGATGAAGTTGCTACAGGAAAACATGATAACCTTGCGGATGATGGTCCTTCAAAAAAGGAACCCATCATGGAAACAAAGAAACTCCACATAGGTAGTGGTAATATTTTTGGGAAGAGTGTGATTCAAGATTTTTTTCACTTGTGCGAGATATTTACCATTGATAAGAGGCTCTATTGTTGCTAGAAATACAAGTTATGCAGATGATGTATCTTTGCTCATAGTACAATTGGAAAGACAATTTATTCATATGCATCCCTTTATACAATGGTTGTTTCTAGAATTCACAAATATTCTGAAAGGAGGGAATATGATAATAGCATGACGGACCGTCTTCTTTATTATGATAACACTTGAAACTATGGATTATGCCTAGCTAAGGGCATGAAATAATAGCGCTTGTTAGGAGGCAACCCAATAGTTATCTTAATTTTTACTTTTTAGTTTTTATTATTTTGTGTTGACATGATTATTTCCTCTCTAATTATTATATTTTTATGTTTTAATTAATGTTCATTCCAAGTAAAGCCTTTGGGATAACTTATTTGATGAGTATGATTGATGTTGTGCCAAAACACAAACTTTTATCTCTAGTGCAGAATTTCTAGTTCTCTGCTCGAGCGTGATGAATTCTTGAAAGTTTTACACAATATTTCTCTACAAATGCTCCACGTTGTCCGAATTTTTCGGAATTTTTAGAGTTACAGAAGTATGGGATCTTTACATATTTCTACAGACTGTTTTGTTTTAAACAGATTATGTTTTGCGTACATAGTTTGCTTGTTTTGATGATGCCATGAATTATATGGGATGTATAAGTCATGGATAATTAGAATAAAATACCTATTATGCAATTATAAATTAAGAATCAATTTATAGCAGCACCTAAAGTATGCAATATGTTTCTTATACTGATGGATCTCACGAAGTTTTGTTGAGTTTTGTGTGATTGAAGTTTTCAAGTTTTAAGTGTGGTCGTGATGGGCCATGGAATAAGGAGTAGAAAGAGCCTAAGCTTGGGGATGCCCAAGGCACCCCATGTATTAGTCTAAGAAAGACTCAAGCGTCTAAGCTTGGGGATGCCCCAAAAGGCATCCCCTCTTTCGTGTCAAACCATCAGTATGTCACTTGGAGCTACAATTTTATTCATCACATGGTATGTGTTTTGCTTGGAGCGTCGTTTGCCTTTGTTTGCATTTACTTTTAGTTTGTCACAATCATCATTTTTTGGACACACCTATTAGAGAGAGACTCGTCTGCTTTATGATTTGCTAGAATACTCTATGTGCTTCACTTATATCTTTTGGGCTTGGAAGTTGCTCTAGTACATCACTTATATCTTTTCGAGCATGGTGGCGTGTAGATTTTATAGAAAAAATTTGCTCTCGTTCTTAACTTATATTTGTTTGAGAGTTGAAGAAATAGTATCGGTAATTTGCATGGGTCATAAGACTAGTTCAAAAATAATAGGCATTCAATGAATGAGAATCAGAACCATGTGTAACTCCCAAGATGCGGTCCTATCCTTATTTTGGCGCGAGGGCCTCGACAGAGATAGAGACGCATCTCGTCGTTTTGCAAGAATAGATATCATTACAATTACATGTACTGAAAAGATGAGTATAAGGAGTTGGCTTAAACTTGCAACAAGCTACATCAGAGTCACATCAGTACAACAACATAATCAGTCATCATGAAGAAGACCAGGGTCCAACTACAGACAAAAACAAACGATAAAAGAACGACGTCCATCCTTGCTATCCCAGGTTGTCAGCCTGGAACCCATCCTAGATCGGCGAAGAAGAAGAAGAACAAACTCCATATAGTACAATCATCGCTCCCACATCAAAGTAACTCTTTACCTGTACCTGCAACTGATGTTGTAGTAATCTGTGAGCCACAGGGACTCGGCAATCTCATTTCCAAAGGTATCAAGACTAGCAAAGCTTAATGGGGTGAGGTATGGTTATGTGGTGAGGCTGCAGCAAGCGACTAAGCATTTATTTGAGGTGGCTAACTTACAAGTACAAGAATAAGAGGAAGATGATCTACGCTTAGAGGACGGGAACTACTGATGATCAAATGAATGATCCTGAATAACTACTTACGTCACACATAACCCCATCGTGTCCTCGATCGGAGAAGGAGCTCATGAAAGAGACAGTCACGGTTACACACTCAGTTGGCGTATTTTAATTAAGCTTACTTCAAGTCATCTAGAACCAGATGTTAAACAAAGTTTCCAAGTTTGCCACATAATCGCACGCACGGCTCTTCGAAAGATTTAACCATGCATGGGTGCTCCAACTAGTACATCACAAACTACCACACACTGCGACAGAATGACCTCGATCAGGGAAAACCCGTGATCTCCTCGGGTTCCTATTGGAAAACCTCAACCTCGAGATAACCCAAAGAATCCTCGGAATCCATTTCACAAGACAATCCAGAAAGGTAAAAAAACGCCAGCAAGGCCGCCCGACATGCCGACAATCCCGATAGGAGCTGCGTATCTCATTCTCAGGGCACAATTGGATGAGCGCAGCATATAGTGGCCTGATAGAAATCACCTGAGTTTCCCCGGGTTGGCCCCGCACATGACTCTGTTTAGGACCAGCACCATCAACACTGGCCCTCCCTGTATTATGTTGAATTGCTCCTCGGGTTCATGACGCCCTATGTTTTTAAGTATTAACAGAATTATTATGTCGGGCAAATATAGTACCAATGTTGGACCTTGCCAGACGAGATTTATCCCAAAACAAGAATCTAGGGGGGTCCCCATAACAACCCCAAGCATGTTACGAGTGCTCATTTATGGAACATAACACCGGTAGCCGAAACTAAGGCCGACAAAGGTGGAACAAAACACCAGGTTAGAAGGCCAAGCCTTCCACCTTTTAGCAAGTATATAGGTGCATTAAATTAATTACAATAATATGGTGATATAACAAGGAACTCATGTTTGCACATGGAAGCAACTACACCTACAACTAGCAACGCTATCCTATGGTTAAGCAAGCGGTAACACAGCCAATCAGTGGTTTGCTAGGATGTAGAAAGGTTGAAGGTTTTCATGGCAATGTTGGGAGGCTGATATTGAATAAGTGTAACATCCCAATTTTCTTAAATCAGGATGTTAATAGATCATTCATATGCATCTCATATTTTTTATGCATTATTCGTTCATCTGAAATTTTTATTCATTATGCAACTGATGGCTATTTATATTGGAGTGGAGATAACATGACTTCTCCCAAGTCAAATAAAAAAATTCATAATGTTTAGAATATTATTTTGAGTCACCTGATATGGTTTTGCAAATTTTATAAACTCCAATTTATTTTTAGTTGAGTTTTTCAATGCTCTTTGTGTGGCCTATTGCATAAAACTTATTTTCAAAATTTGCATTAGGTGGAACTAGGGTTCGAGTAGAATATATTAGTCGCATATATTTTTCTATCTTTTATTGTATTTTAGGGTATATATTTTTCTGGTATTTGTTTAGCTAGATTTTTTTTTCATAGCTGATATAAAAAACGAAACCATCGAGCCAGGCCGACCCAGCGCGCCTGCTGGCCAGGCGGACCCAGCTCAGCCCACCGAGCGGACCAGGTGCCCCATCGCCAGGATTCCATCGCCAGCACCAGGTGGACCCCGCAGCATCTTCTTCCCCGAGTCGGGCTCGTGGGGGCCAGGACTCTCTCGCGAGGAAATATCCCCAGGGATCGAGCTCCTGTCCCGATACGATCCCCTGCTCCCGATTTTCGACTTGAGCCCGAGACCCTGTGTCGCTGATTCGATTTCCCATTTCGCTGAGAGCCGTGCCGCTCAGAGAGGAGCCGGCGTTCGCCAGAGCACCCTGCAACAACACCTCGTCGCACCGGAGTCAGCCACCGCAGAGCAAGCTGAAGTTCATTCGCCCGCCACCGGAGAACCACCGGAGGAGCCCCACCGGAGGAGCCACGCCGAGACCGCTCCATTTTTTCCTGTTGCTCGTGGTGAACACGTGGACGTGCTAGAGTACCCGATTTAACCCAGTTTTTAACATGTTTTAGCTCAGACAGATTCTCGATAGTATTTTCAAACCTGTTTAACTTTTTTACTCGTAGCTCCGAATTAGGAAATTCTTTTTCCTGTGATCTCGTATTGACGAGTAGAATACGACATAACCAATAGATTTCAGGTTTGGAATGTTTAAAATTTGAGTTGGACCAGATTTAGTTTAAAATTTGAGTTGGACCTGGTTTGGAATAGTTGCAAACGTTCGTCCAATTTAGTTGTTTCTTTTTGTGTTATCATCGTATCAATATGTAGATGATTTATACCTGCTGCCATGCTATTGTTGTTTTGGTTTTAAAAATTGTTTTCTCATTGTTGGTTTTATTTGGTGTTATGTGATTGTGGTGATTGATTGTTATGATTGTTTGAAACGTGTAGATTGCCCGGAGTGCGACACAAACTATTGTCAGGAGTGTGACTTTTTGAACCAGAACAAAGGCAAGTTACATGTTGATCATCCTTCACCTATTATTTTTCTATGCATGTAGTATTATATCACCCTATGAAATTATGCATGTATAGGAATATAATTATTATGCTATGCTATTGAGCTATATCCCCTCGTCATTGAAGATCATGTTAGATATAGTTTTGCAATGCTATGAAGACGGGGTTGGTTCTTGTATTCATTGAGATTATGTGAGGATTATGACAAAATAAATTGAGTAGTAATTAAGGATATAATACACCTCTGGGCGGATATGGTATTGCTGGGTGGTTTCAAGAACATCATGGTTTCAACCCTCTGAATGTAAGAGGAATGGCGCCTAGGTTCAAAAAGATCAGACATACTTAGTGACTAGTAGATTCCGTGCACAACCACTAGCTATATGGGATCTGGCTTAGTTGAGTAGGTTGTGGGAACCTCGCCTTGGCAAAGCTAGCACATGTAGATATGAGTAGGTGTATCGGCTGCCGTTGAGTGGAGGTGACTACTTCTGAAAGGCTTCGTCTCAACCTTCGGGTTGGGTCTAGTGGGCACAGTTTGCGAACGTCTGCACAATGTAAAAACTAATCATGATTAGTTGTGTCCCCGTTTATGGATAACTTTGAGCAGCTAGGCCATTACAGTTGTTGGATGATCTTGACAAATGAGACACTTAATAAAATTTGGTGGGAAACTTAATAAAGGTAATAGGTTGGAGTTGGAGATGCCAATTCAACCATATGTTAGTTAATTGCATCAAACAAATTAAAACTTGACTATTATAAAGTTGTGAGGATAAAATCAGCTTTCTGCAAAATAACCACCAGCCTTTCCTTTGTTATACTATGCATGTACATGTAGGTCTTCTATATTATTCTTCCTGTGTAACATGCCAATACATTCAAGGTATTGACCTATATGGCTGCAACGTATCATGCTGCAGGATATTCAGGCAATGAGTAAGGTACCGTTAGGGTCACGAGTCTTCACTCAACATCGCTAGTGGGCTATGATGGGACTCATCGCCATTATTCTGCTAGTTTTCTGTTGTTTGATTGAATAAAGCTAGCTAAGTGATATGCAGATTGTTATACTTTATAAATTTTGGATCATACGTTGTAATAAATAATGCACTTGTTATTCTGGTATTCATCTCTACTATGTGTGCTAGCGAGTCGATCCAGGGACTAGCACGGTAAAGCACAGAGACTCAAATCCTTCGAGGTTTGGTCATTACATATGGTATCAGAGCAATGTGTTGACTGTAGGTCGTGGCCCTAGAAAATGCATTAGAAAAGCCATAGGAGTGAAATTTTATTCTATAAACTTTGTCTACATCTTACTCTTTCATTAGACAACCACTCTAGTATCTTGACCAGCTTAAGTAGGAACTAGTGCTGAGTCCTCCACTTATCTTGATTTTATTGCGATATTTTCGTGTTATTGTATCTGATTATGTCCGCTTTGTGGTATGACGATACTAGGTTTCTTTCTTGATTGTTATTTAGCTTGTTTGTTAAATAAGGATCTTGTTGAAATTACTCGACTATATATATAGGTATGTTTGATTGTTATTATGTTTGTTGGTGTTCATTGTTATTGTGTTTTGTTGCCTCATATATATTACCTAGATCATACTACGCATATGGGTAGAATATCTATATTCCTTCAGACCTATTCTATCTATTTCTCATCTATTCTTGCCAACCAAAACCCTTAGTATGCCTATTAGAGTGAGTTCCCCATGAGCTGAGATGATAGCAGGTGTTGGTTGTCATCAGTTAAACTTGTCTATTGGGAAGCATGAGTTTCCTACAGATTTGATCATATTGAAGTCACAAGGTCTGGATGTTATTTTGGGTATGGATTGGATGATCAAATATCAAGGTGTTATCGATTGTCCCCGTCAATCTATTTCTCTGAGTGCACCAGGAGGGAAGAGAATAAAATATGTATGTAAGTATCAGCATAAGTGGATGCGGGTGAACTCTCTTAAAGGGGGTAGCCTGGAAGAGGTGCCAGTTGTGAAGGATTATCCAGATGTGTTTCTAGAGGAGTTGCCAGGTATGCCACGAGATAGAGATATTGAGTTTCTAATTGATTTAGTGCCTGACACCGGACCTATTGCAAAGAGACCATACAGAATGCCTCCTCAAGAGTTGGAGGAATTGAAGAAGCAGCTAAGGGAATTACAGGCACAAGGATTTATTCGCCCAAGTTCATCACCTTGGGGAGCCCCTATGTTTTTTGTGGAGAATAAGTATGGAACCTTGAGGATGTGTGTTGATTACCGTTCTCTAAATGAGGTAACTATTAAGAATAGGTATCCTTTTCCGATGATAAATGATTTGTTTGACCAGTTGGAGGGAGCTACTGAGTTTTCTAATATTGATCTTCGTTCTGGTTACCATCAATTAAAGATTCGTGAGCAAGATATTCCAAAGACTGCTTTCACTACGAGGTATGGGTTGTATGAGTATACCGTTATGTCTTTTTGTGGGGACCCCGACTTACGAGTTGAGATTGCCGAATGAATGTGCTCAGTGATCCCAGAGATCAGTGCTCACCGAACACACAGATACCGAATAAAAGAGTCTTACATGCAAGTATCGAATTATAACATCACATGACCGAATAGTCAAGTTCACAAGGTTGGGCCTAAGGCCAAATCATACTGATACAACTAATAGTGAAAATCATAGTGGCTAAGCGGGTGCCCTTGCCATCAAGCCTACACCGACAGGCATTTTGACTCGGAAGCGTCCTAGTTCCACTACAAGAAAATTGTTAATCCGTGGCGGATTTCTGATGACGTTCTCGTTTACTGTCATGGAAACCGTCACTGAATATGCATATGCTATTGGGCATCAAAATGTCAGGCCCTTTATGACAGACGTCGAGGGACTGTCACGAAAACTGTCACAGATCAATCAACCCGGCCTAATAGGGCCTAGCTTTTTTTCTATATGCACCATTTAGACCGTCATGGAAGACTCTTCCTGATATGTCGTGTATGTCTTTTTCTTAGACCCACGTGTCAATTGAATGCAAACAACATTACACATACATAAAAAATAAGACCGAAACCGAGAGAGAACGCGCGATGGCGCGTAAAGAAATTTTTTAAGTCTCGAACGAGGGGATTCAATTTTTTTTAGCCAGCCCATTTAACTACGGAGTCCACACAAGCCTAACCCTAAATATCCTTATCCCATCCTCATATCGCTGTGTCGTCCACTCCGGCGGCGGCGGCGCGGAACCACCCCCTCCCCCGCGCCACCCCCCTCTGCGTCTACCCCGTGCAAGACACCTCCCGTCTAGCCAATGCCGATACCCTCCATGTCTATCCCACGTCATGCCTTTCCCCATTCAGATCGCGCTCTTGAGATATGGCGTCCCAGTCCTACCCCTCAAGCTCAGGCGAAGCAGCGTAGGTTGGGCTCAAGATACCACCGGATTTGGAAGTCACCTAGCGGCCACAGATCCAGATCCATCCGGCAGCAGGCATGGATCCATCTCCACCCGGCCGAGATCCAACATGAGTTGGAATCACCCACCCACACAGGCTTCTCCTCTACTATTTGTTCCCCGGGATTGAGTTCTTACACAACTTCTTATTTGCTTTTGGGGATCTGCAGGTCAGTCTCGTGGGGATGGTCAACGACAAGGTGTAGCTGAACACGCACGTACCCTTCACGCTTGACGACGGCCCCGGCCGCTTGGTTTCATCAGATGGTGAGTGTAGCTCGACAATGGCTTGCCTGTACTTGAGTTCAAGATGTATTTTAAGGGTACAGTTTTAGATTTTTGTTTGGATTCCATTGCTGGATGCTAGCTATGGGATTGTTCAATGCTGCAACTTCAATCTTAATTAGATTGGAAAGATGTTGGTTGTTAGTACGAAAGTATAAGAAATCTATTAATGGGAGTTAAACCTGCAGGTTGTTAACCCTCTCGATTTAATTTAGTAACTCGGTTCCAAGCTGATAGTAGTCTCCTACATGGCTACATATTGGATAGACGGGTTGTCATCCTGCCTGAAAACAAAGGAAAAAAACTGCACACCACTACCTGCCTGGCGTTGCACTCTTGTCTCCCGACGCTGAAAACATTGACCGTCCTGTCGTGATGTTGTCGCCGCTGTTGTCACGAAGCCACACCCCTCGGAGAGAAACATTTTAAACTGATGGACGTATATAGTTAGATTAACTGGATCTAGTCTGGGTTATCTGATCGGCATATACAGTTACGGTAATGTTTTTGGAACGGATAATTTGACTACTGTTGTGTCTACCTCTTTAGACGTGAAAGGTGAAATCCCCATATCATCGGCTCCAATGTGTGTCCATCTTCTTCCTCAAATTTGTTTCTTCATATCACTGTTGGTTGCTAGAATGTGCTAGTCAAATACGTAAATCTGTTGTGAATAGAAGGTGTATATATATGCTGAATTTCAACTTAATTTCATATTATCGTAGCCATAGTTGTGAATAGGCACACTAGTTTGTTATCCCGTCCAAACCTTTAGGTTCTGTACAAACTGAAAATGCTAACAACTCCCTATCCCAACATGGTCTGCTAGAATTTGCTATGTTTATGCCATGTACACATCATCTAAGATTCTTGTATCTGAACATTTTTCCGTATAAAAGCAGGTCCTTCTCTGCCAGCATCATATATCAATATTTACTGTATTTTTTCTTGATTGGTTGCAAATAGTGTTATTCATAAGCTTCAAATCATATCGTATACACTTATGTCTACAAAAATAGTTTGCGAGTTACCTTTTTAATTGAAAAATAGCTGACGAGTGTGCATTCTGATTTGTCAGATTATGTACTATTGTATTTCTGAAAATGCATGTACATAGAATTGAAACCTCAAGGACGGATGGAAGTGAAGATTGTGGGCTTTTCGTTAAGGTACTATTATTTTCATTTCAAATTTCAGTGTTATTACTAGCATATTCTCTATTTCTTGATATTATTCACACCAACTCATTGGTGAAAGCCTACCAGAAAGAATAGTTAATCAATGTTGTGCTAAGTTAAACTTAAAATGTTTCGCATTTCATTCAGTGCTTTTTTTCTTCTTCCAACACATGTAGTTCTCCGTCACAACTAGCATAGTGGCCTGCTCAACGCATATATTTGGTTTTCTACTTGACATTTCAATATAAAGGTTTCACATTGATCATATACCTAAATGTTATGCATACTGCCCTGTGTATTTATTTATGATCAAACCCGTTATGTAATTTTTGTTTATTTATTTTTCTGTTCTTTCTACTGGGCTTTCCTATTTGAAGTATGTAATAAGTAGTTATTATTGGGTTCTTGTACGGTCTAGGTAAATTTCCTAAGGGCTGTGCAAGAATGACACATTTACCTATTAATTGTAGATGTGTGTACCAATAACATTTGCAAGTTATGTATATAGGAATTCTATGAAAACTGAAATTGTTGCTATTTACATGGAATGTTAATAAAATTGTGTTAGTGGTAATACGATCAGGGTCACTAAAGTTATTAAGCTTGTATGGCTGCATCAAATTGTTATTTGTACTAGGAATGGCAGAATTCATTACCTCGTTATTACTCACACTCCACAAACTAATCATTGTAATGTATTGCATTAAAACCCTGATTTAGTCTGAAGTACCAGAAAATACATGAAATTTTGTGAAGTTCTGTAAAATACTTATTATGATATGAAAACATAAAACACGCAAATTTGTTTGGTATATTTTTTTAGTGATCAGAAGACGTACATGGACAAAAAAAATTAATTTGTATCCAGTCTGCTTTTTATAACGTGCGCTGACCACATTTTCAGGGTAGCTTAATATAGTTGTGGTGTCGATCGGATGCTTAGTTAGAAAATCAAATCATATAATTACTCTTGATTGATTTGTGAGTTGAATGTTATAACTTATTATAATTGTTTATGTGTTCTGGATTCTATGCAGGTTTGGTAGCAGTTTGTGTTACTGGAGATTGATGTTTTTTAGGAGTTGAAGCGTTGGTGTACCGTTGGAGACTAAAATCAGCTAGTTCGGCATTTTGCATGGAAGTCATGTTACTCAAAAAATATATACTTATAGTGCTTTTTTGATATGCTTGTGATGTTTTGATTTTAAGCTTTGTTTTTTGAAATCAGACAGACTTTTGGAACTTTGTATTGTCGTGTGAAAAAAGTTATTTTTTGGATGAATATAATTTTTCTTGTTGTAAAATATGTCGCACGAAAAACATGCTGGACTAAAGAAAGTGAATAATGGGTTGGACTGAAAAAAAAGGCCAATGGACGGGACCAAAATAAATAGCTATTGGGTTGAATTGTACTAAAATTATTGGGTCAAAGCTCTAATTGGGCTGGTTACTACATGGGCCATGTTGGCCTCCACGTCAGATCCACGTATACGCTGTGTTAGATCCACATTGCTTCCACGTCATGTAAATCGATGACGGTTTGATCCGTCAGAGTCTAGTTTGGGCTTTGCGGGGCTCTGGCAGATCCGTGACGGTCAAGAGCTGTCATGGAAGGTAGGACGTCAAATTATGATGCGATATAGATGACGGATTCCAAATCCGTCGTGATTGTACATGCACGACAATTTTTGGCTAATCCGTGTCAGACAAGGACCGTCATGTATTAACAGGTTTCTTGTAGTGTTCGCAGGGACCGTCATGTATTAACAAGGACCGTCATGTATTAACAGATGTGTCCGAAGACGTACTCATCTCCAAACTCCGGTCCTTCCATGTATGGTGAATAATATAACCAGTGGCAAGCCAATTAGTACTTTTGAGTGTACTCGCAAACATCCCATGATATGAACAATGAAAGTGAAGAATAACAATAACATGCATCTTGGGTGGAATTCATCTTGGTGGAATGATCATGAATGTGCACCAAGTTAATGAATTACTTTTGAAGAACACGTTACAGATATCCATATATCTGTTGAGGGCTGAACCATCCGGGTCCACCCTATATGCCAAGTCACCGAACTTGGTCATATCATTACTTTCATAGTAACGCCTTTTCATCACAACTCACACACACTAGGTTTATTGGAAAACGACTGGACGTAGTTTAAGCAGGATTACCAAGATCCGGGAAACTTCCGCGTCATCCACGACTCGCGGTATATAACATACCCGAGGTAAGTACCCGATCCATGCCTTTCCCCTGACGATACTAGACAAAGAGGTCCACTTGATTGGTACCCATCCCACATGTTGTATGTCTTACGAGCACCGACTCTAGACAGTATCAACCATGCGGGGACCAATGGTGTGCCTGGAACTCATAAAAATGGCATAGTCGCCCTACCTGGCACGACCCCATCACGAGAGTGACCACATATCACTCCCACCACTAGTAATGTGGCTCCATGCTAGCACCGACCAGAGGAATCAACAAAACCCTCTCCCATAAAGGGGTAACGTGGTCCTGTAGGTACGGTTGGGACGGTCGACGCATCATAAATCTAATCCCATTTCTGAAACCATACTCACTCAAAATACCAAGTGCACCACTTCTCCGAAAGTGACCACCTAACTCATCATCACCCTCGGGCATTAGTGGCACCCGATGGGGTTTTCATAAACTCTTGATTTATGTCATTAACATGCTCATGCTAATACTACTTCTAACTTTACTTGTCAACATGTTATTAGCATGACCCTCATAGGTGGTAGGATCAAGCTCTATGAATGTGCTCCCGAGGAGCCATCGGGAACATCACATCAATGATTTACCGACACTTATGATCATATGCAACGAAAATATTTGCTATCTTAACATGCAATATAACATATGCTCAGTCATGGTCAAAGGGCTGCTTGTCTTGGTCAGCTAGGTATCCTGGGTCTTCGAGGCCTTCCGCTCCGATTCCCTCGTCACACGGATTTTCTATCATCGTCAAAAGAATAAATAAGAAATAGCTCACTCAAAAAAATATTGCAAAGTCATTTTAAAATGTTCAGTATTACTGATAAATCTAAGTGGCTATTTTGAAAAATATTTGCCTCTGATTCCAATGAAGGAACATTTTTAAAATCAACCAAACAGAAGAAAAACTATTCCAATTTAGTCCTTTTTATTATTGTAAAATAGAATAGTGGCTGAAAAATTCATCCCAAGGTATTATTAAATACTACATATTTTTAGAAGAATATCACTGAAAAAATTATATTTTTACACTGGTTAAATATTTTTATAAAAATCTTTGAAATTAGATTTTAAGAACGAAAGAAAAATGGGCTAAGTCCCTAGCCTGGCTCGGCCTGGAACTGGGCTGGCCCAAGGCATGTGGACAGCCTGCCCAGGGGATCAGTTTGGTGGGTCGACGGTTGCAGGAGTCGTCGTGTAGCCGGAGATCGACCGGAGATCCGAGGCGGAGGGGCCTCGGTCGATCTCGAGCACCGGGGCTCTGCTGGCTTGCTGGGGTGGCGAGGGAGGTGCTAGTGGTTGTGGCGAAGCTGTCTGAGGGGTGCAGGAGCGAGTGGGAGGTCTATTTATAGGCCCGCGATGGTGAGACGATTCGGGAGCGCCGGTGACTCACCGTGGTGCGCATGGGGGTGCAGAGAGGGGCTGGGATCCAAAACACGGTCTCAGGACATGGTTTTGGACTGTCAGAACCATCTACAACAGAGGGGAGAGAGAGGAGTCGAGCATCAGTGGCCGCGCAACCTTGGCCGATTCTGGTGCGTGCGGGCACTTGTCGCACGAGCTCTAGCGCGGGAGAGGAGGGGCCCTGATAGTCTCTCGATGCAGAGGGGTTGTCGGGGAAGAGGTTGGACACCTCAGAGGAGGCTGGAACTGACCGAGGGCGTTGCCCCACCTTGGTGGCTTCCTGTAGCGTGCCGAGAGCATAGTATTGGTATGCCACGCCATGTTGGTACGCTCTGAGGCACTTTGCACGTGTCTAGCATGTCCTGGCGCTGGCTGGGAGTGAGGCTAGCCGTTGGGGTCCCTTGGGACCTTCGGTTGGTCAAGGGAGACAAGGAATACTAGTGCTGTCAGCTTTGAACTAAAGCTTAGATTGGGGTTTTGGTCATTTCCACTTTGAACCAGTGAAGGGCCAGTTCACTGGGGTTGGGCATTGATACGGGCCACCTAATCTGAGAGTTTGGAGCAAAGGGTTTGGGTTTGGCTATGGGTTAAAGGGGCTTTTACCCATCTGTCAGAAGGTGTTCGACAGTGGTTTGGGGCAGTTGAACCCCTCCACTGGTGGTGCAACTTAACAGGTTTGGGTTTGGTGCTAAAACATGGGGTTTCACAAGGTTTGAGCTCCATTGGACAAGTTTAGGTTTGCAAACTTGAAAACACCACCATATGACCAGATGTGTCCCTTCCAAAGAGAGTGTGGGCAAACTAAGTCCTACAAATCCCATTTTTCGTGTGGAACCCTCATTTGAGGTATTAGGCACTCCTGGAAAGTTTCAACTTCAATCTGGACAAAAGGGGTTTTAGGGTTATTTGGGGTCCTTAGTCACCTTGGATCAAGGTGAAACTTTATGTGGACACCATATATGGCTTAGGGATACCACTGTAATTTTCTAGGATTTTATTGAGAATATTTCCTTTGGAAATATTTCAAAACGTCAAAATGGACAGAAATGATTTTCAGGGTTTTACTCAAATAATTATAATATAAATAGGGGTTTAAAATCTTACGTATGGAAAATATATGTCCTTCTGATCATCTCCAAATTTAATCAGATTTTGCTAAGGAAGAAAAGTATTTTTCCAAGTAGGAATACCAATTTTGGCCTCAGAAATGGACATGTAATTTAATTAGGAAAATAATTCTAAAAATAATTATTTCGTGGTTCTGAAGCACTAAAATGAAGTTAAAACCAGATCACTAACTTTGGGTAGAAACACTCCTTGCCATCAAGGGCATGTAGTGCAACTCAAAGTAGGGTTTTACCTTGATCAGAAACAAATAAAGGTTTTTGGAAATAATTTAATATTGTGAAATGGGGTTTTTATCATCACATGTTCAAACACACAAGCATACAAGAAGGGTTGGTAGGTATAAACCATCGCGCGATCCCGACCGCCACGCAAAGGATGACAATCAATATACTAATCATGCTCAGACTTCATCACATAGCGGTTCACCATACGTGCATGATACGGGAATCACTAACTTCAACACAAGTATTTCTAGATCCACAACACCTTACTAGCATGACTTCAATATTACCATAACCACAACTCAAAACTAATTGAGATGAATCAAACTTCTCTAACTATTCAATGCACATGAAGGTGGAAGTTTTCATATCCCTTTGGATAACTACCCCTTTTGAGACTACTTTCAAAGCATAGATCAACTACCAAGCCACGCACCGGTGCGCTCTAAAAGATATAAGTGAAGCACATAGAGGAAAAGTATCTAACTCAAAAGATATAAGTGAAGCACATGTGAGCTGAATTGTCTACCAAAAGATATAAGTCAAGCTCGACAAAATCATGGTGTGTGCATGTCTCTCTCTCTAGGTGTGCAGCAAGGATGATTGTGACACAAGAAAAATAAAAGACTCCTATGATACAAGACGGTCCAAGCAAAAACACATAACATGTGGTGAATAAAAATATAGCCCCAAGTAACGTTACCGATGGATTGAAGACGAGAGAGGGGATGCCTTCCCGGGGCATCCCCAAGCTTAGGCTTTTACGGCATCCTTGAATCTCTTGGGGTTCCTTGGGCATCCCCAAGCTTGAGCTCTTGCCACTCTTTATCTTTTTGTCCATAAGAACTTCACCCAAAACTTGAAAACTTCACAACACGAAACTTAAACAGGAACTCGTGATAACATTAGTACAAGAAAGCAAACCACCACTTCCTTAGGTACTGTAGCAAACTTAAATTCTACTTGTGCTGATGTTGGGTTACTGTACTTTCAATCTTCCATGGCTAATACCCCCCGATACTATCCATAGTTTCATCAAAATAAGCAACCAACACAACAAAAACAGAATCTGTTAACAGCAGACCAGTCTGTAGCAATCTATATGTTTCGTATACCTCTGGTACTTCAAAAATTCTGAAAAAGTACGACAGTCTGAAGAATTTGTGTAGCAATCAGCAGCAAAAAGAATCAACTCAAAACCTCGTACAGAAAAAAAGAAAATTCTTTTCGTGAGCAGAAAGTTTCTGTCTTTTCCAGCATGACCAAACGATCAACCTCAAGACTAATCATAATGGTTTTGCTTGGCACAAACGCAAAAAGAAACACAAAAAACACAATCATAACAGAATTATGAAAGTGTGGAAAACACAAAACAAAAAGAAAAAGGATAGATTCGTTGGGTTGGCTCCCAACAAGCGCTTTTGTTTAACCCCCTTGGCTAGGCATTCAATGATGCTCTCACAAAAGACAAGAATTGAAGCATAACGAGAGCATCTTAAAGCATGTGAAAATCACATCTAAGTCTAACATACTTCCTATGCATAGGCATTTTATAGGAAAACAAATTTTCAAGACAACCAATAGTTGCCATAAGCAAGGAAGAAGAAAGGGACAATAGCAATCTCCACATAACGAGAGGTAATTTGGTAACATGAAAGTTTCTACCAAAATATTTTCCTCTCTCATAGCAATTACATGTGGGATCATATTCAAATTCAACAATATAGCTATCCCATAGGATATTCTTTTCATGATCCACATGCATGCAAAGTTGACGCTCTTCAAAAATAGTGGGATTATCATCAAATAAAGTCATGACTTCTCCAATCCCACTTTCAGTATTGTTGCAAATATCATATTCATCATGAGGTTTGAGCAAATTTTCAAGATCATAAGAAAGATCATCACCCCAATCATGATTATTGCAACAAGTAGGGGACATAGCAAAACTAGCATCCCCAAGCTTAGGGTTTTGCATATTTTTAGCATGATTTTCACTAATAAGATTTATAGTGAAATCATTGCAATCATGCTTTTCATCCAAGGAGCCCTCGTGAAGCAGTTCATGAATTTCTGCCTCACAATTTTCAGATTCACGCATCTTACGCAAAACTCCAAAGAAATAGTCAATTGCCCTCAACTCACTAGTAATTTGTTCCACACGAGTGGGTCTCTTAAAGAGACTAGCAAGTGGATGAGGATCCATATTACTAGATTTTCAGCAAGCGAAGATGCAAGCATATTGAGGGCACATGGCACACAAGCAAGCAAGAAAATCGGCAAAGGCAAAAGAAAACGGCGAAGGCGAAAGGAGAATGAAAACGGAAAATGTGAAGTGGGGGAGAGGAAAACGAGAGGCAACTGGCAACAAAAGTAAATGCAAGAGAAGAGTTCGTGAGACCTACTTGGATAGATCTTGATTACTCCTCCCCGGCAACGGCGCCAGAAATACTTCTGATTGTTCTGCTGTGTATCCCCGGCAACGGCGCCAGGAATACTTCTGATTGTTCTGTTGTGTATCCCTTGCAACGGCGCCAGAAATAGTTGTGTTGACGGCACGAGGAATCCTTCATCTACGGCTACGCCTTAAGGGACTTCCTAGGCAAGTATGCAAAGGATTTCCCCCGTGGCCTTGGAGCCTTGCGTTGGTGTTCCCTCGAAGCGGAAAGGGTGATGTAGCACAGCGACGGTAAGTATTTCCCCCAGTTTGAGAACCAAGGTATCAATCCGGCGGAAGAGTATCTCAAGATCCTGCACAAACACAAAAGCTTGCACCCAACGCTATGAAGGGGTTGTAAATCCCTAATAGATTGTTTGCCAAGTGAGAACTGAAAGCAACAAAGTAACAAAGCAAAGTAAAAGCAAAGTTGTAAACGATGGATGTGAATAGACCCGGGGGCCGTAGTGTTTACTAATGGCTTCTCTCATGAAAGAAAGTAAACGTTGGGTGAACAAATTACTGTCGAGCAATTGATAGAACTGTGCAAAGTCGTGACGATATCTATGCAATGATTATTTCTATAGGCATCACGTCCGAAACAAGTAGTCCGATACTTTCTGCATCTACTACTATTACTCCACACGTCGACCGCTATCGAGCACGCATCTAGTGTACTAAGTCCATAAGAACAGAGTAACGCCTTAAGCAAGATGACATGATGTAGAGGGATAATCTCAAACCAATGATAAAAACACCATCTTTTTACCCTTGATGGCAACTGCTTGATGTGTGCCTTGCTGCCCCTACTGTCACTGGGAAAGGTCACCACATGGCAGAACTCAAAACCAAGCACTTCTCCCATTGCAAGAATCATAGATCTAGTTGGCCAAACAAAACCCAAGACTCGGAGAAACTTACAAGGATATCAAATCATGCATATAAGAAATCATCTAAGACTCAAATATATATCATAGATAATCTGATCACAAGTCCACATTTCATTGGATCTCGACAAACACACCGCCAAAGAAGATTACATCGGATAGATCTCCATGAAGATCATGGAGAACTTTGTATTGAAGATCCAAGAGAGAGAAGAAGTCATCTAGCTACTAACTACGGACCCGTACGTCCGAAGTGAACTACTCACGAGTCATTGGAGGGGCGAGGATGATGATGAGGAAGCCGTCCAACTCCAAAGTCCACTCCGACAGGGCGCCGGGAAGGGTCTTCAGATGAGATCTCGCAGAAACGGAAGCTTGCGGCGGCGGAAAAGTATTTTCGAGGCTCCCCTGATTTTTTGCGGAATATTTGGGAATATATAGGTGCAAGATCTAGGTCAGGGGGTGGCCAGGGTGGCCACAAGCTTGCCCACCACCGCCTCCCCCCTGGTGGCATGGTGGGAGCTTGTGGGCTCCATGGGGCAACATACAAAGAAGGCAAGATAACAGCGTGAAACCATCAAAAATTATAGATACGTTTGAGACGTATCAGGAGCGCGGTCGAAATAATAGGGGGGTGCAAAATTTGCTTTTCGTCCTCCTCATGGCCTTGAGGAAGCTGCGAAACCCTGATGCCCGTTTCCTGCTTCCCGCTTCAAAGGGTTCTGCGAAACCCTAATGCCACTGGCAGGATAGTGGAATGGGCATTGGAGTTATCCAGCTT
Source organism: Hordeum vulgare subsp. vulgare (assembly GCF_904849725.1). Taxonomy (NCBI): domain Eukaryota; kingdom Viridiplantae; phylum Streptophyta; class Magnoliopsida; order Poales; family Poaceae; genus Hordeum; species Hordeum vulgare. Next base: position 225,641,915 of record NC_058522.1, read on the forward strand.
CAGCCTAAAGTTCGAGAGCACATCAGTCATCCAGAGTAGATCCCTGGCAGAGTTTATTGCTGAGTAGACTCCAACACCCAATGATGAGATTCAAGAATCAGCCCTCCCGGGCAAGGAAGCAAGCCCATAGTGGATCATGTACTTTGACGGTGCGTTCTCGCTCCAAGGGGCAGGGGTCGGCGTGCTGCTTGTCGCCCCCACCAGAGAACACCTGAAGTACGTGCTGCAGATGTATTTCCCCCGGGAGTAGTCGACCAACAATACTGCCGAGTACGAGGGGCTTCTCGCCGGTCTCAAGATCGCGGCAGACCTCGGAATCAGAAGGTTGATCATCAGACGCGACTCACAGTTGGTCGTCCATCAAGTCAACAAGGACTACCAGTGCCCACTGATGGAGGCATATGTTGAGGAAGTGAGGAAGCTGGAAGAGCGCTTCGACGGTCTACAGGCGGAGCACATCCCCCGTGCCGAAAATACTATCGCCGATGACCCATCGAAGCGTGCAGCCCTTAAGTTACCTGTGGAACCAGGGACTTTCGTGCTACGTCTCACCTAACCATCCGTGACGACATCAGCCCGAAAAGAAAAGAGAAGGAAGTTGGACTCCGGCGAGTACTTCCCAGCAGACCTGCCGGGAAATTCTGGCAAGGGTCCTGCTGGCGGAGAGGTTGCCGCGAAAGGCCTCCAACCTGTCGGGGGTGATACCACCCCGGCGGAAGACATGCCTTTCGTCCATGGTGTCGAACCACGCACTCTGGCATGGGCACAAGAAATCGTCCAGTACCTTCAGACTTGGGACCTGCCCGAAGAGCAGGAAGAAGCAGAAAGAGTATCCCATTAGTCCAACATGTATCAGTTGATTGATGACACTCTATACAGAAGACGACTGAACGGAGTGAAATTGAAACGCATCCCCCAAGACGAAGGCCTGGAGCTGTTGGCCGAGATACACAGAGGCATATGTGGCTCCCGTATAGGGTCAAGAGCGCTTGACGACAAAGCATTTCAGCAAGGTTTCTTTTGGCCCACAGTTCTCCAGGATGCAACGGCACTAGTAACCAAGTGTGAAGCGTGTCAGTTCCATTCGAATAAAGCTCATCAACCAGCTCAAGCATTCCAGACAATCCCTCTCTCCTAGCCATTTTCGGTTTGGGGGCTCGATATACTCGGCCCCTTTCCCCGCACTGCCGGGGGCTTTGAGTACTTGTACGTGGAAATCGACAAGTTCACAAAGTGGCCGAAAGTGGAGCCAGTGAGGAAGGTGACTCCACAGTTAGCCATTAAGTTCTTCAAGGGAATAGTCTGCCATTTTGGTGTCCCAAACATAATCATCACCGACAACGGCACCCAATTCACGAGTCGCACCTTCATGCAGTACGTCCAAGATCTCGGAAGCCGAATATGCTTTCCTTCTATTGCCCACCCAAGGAGCAATGGGCAAGCGGAGAGGGAAAATACTGAAGTGATGCGAGGGATGAAAAGAAGAACTTTTGACAAGCTGCACATACATGGAAGGAACTAGGTTGACGAGCTCCCGACGGTTCTTTGGTCGATCAGAATGACACCAAATCGAGCCACCGGCCAGACACCCTTCTCCCTGGTCTACGGGGCGGAGCCAGTTGTTCCCACAAAACTCATTTATGGATCGCCTCTGGTGCTTGCATACGATGAGCTCGAGCAAGAGCAAGAGCGCCAAGACGACGCCGTACTCCTCGACGGAAGCCGTCTTCAGGCAACTGTGTGAGCCTCTCGCTACCAGCAAGCCCCGCGTCGCTACCACAGCCGCAAGGTGCGAGCCCGAAGTCTTTTGGAAGGCGACCTTGTACTTCGGCATGTTCAGTCGGCCAAGAACTCAAACAAGTTGATGCAGAAGTGGGAAGGCCTATATTAGGGAGTGCGAGTCACCAGGCCTGGCGCAGTCCGTCTGTAGATAGAGGATGGAATTCTGGTGAGAAACTCCTGGAACATCGAACATCTTCGCAAGTTCTACCCGTAGGGAGAGGCCGCCGGGTATACCGGCGACCACCTTTTTTGCAAGTCTTGCCGATGTTGCATGTGATCCTTTGTACAAAGCCAGGTGAAGACCCTGAGCGCTGTCAAATAAAGTTTAGCATCATGCATCATCTAGATTTCTCATGATTAAATCATGCATGTATATAATCTAGGGTTTGGTGTAGCACATAAACTGACAAGCACCAAGATATCTATGTCTATTTTCTCTTCTTTCTTTCCACAAAGAAAAGGTTTTTCTCTGTGCACAAGTTTGCTGGGGGCGGGGGGGGGGGGGGGGGGGGGGAAGGGAGGAGACATACACATACAGGACAGGAACGAGCCCGGAGTTAAAAGGAGAGTCGCGGTCCAATTGATAAGTGGGAGAAACTCCGAACAAACTCTTGGTTCAAGGTACAACTCCTTACCAGCGCCTTCAAACTCTTGTATAGAACACTTGTGCGCCGAAGAGCCTAGCCACGGATGCCCTGAATACTATCTGGAAGCGCTTGTCGACTAGCGGCCTCTAATGGTCGCCTCGTTGAAAAGAGGTGTGCTCGATAGTGCCAAGGCAAAATACAGAGGCGACAAGGCACCTCGCTGGTGGTGACGACCCCGACAAGGAAGCCAAGGACTATCTTCTGTGGCATCTCCGGCAAGACATGCTGGCGGAAATGCAATACAAGGATAAACCATACAAAGAACTGGCGGTTGAAAGGAGATCACACCCATTCGAGAAACCTAACGAGTATATTACAAACGCTGATAAGCGCATTTTAAGCTTAAAAGTGTCCATGAGTTTAGATTGCAGGGACAGGGGTACGCGAAGCCGTTAATCCCCGCGGGAGCCTAGCACCCTATTGACTCGGTCCACCCTATTGACAATGGGCATGACGAGCTCTTCGAGCGCCTCGAGGTACGTGCCCTCCGGTATGCGCCCAAGGGTGAAGCTCATGCATGGTTTCGGTACGCCAATTTGGTGAGCACCTTCAAGAGAACGCCTCAACAGAGCTCGCGGGATTCATCAGCAAGGCGTGTTGATTCACCGGCGTGGCGCTGCTTCAAAGCATCCTCCATGCCTTCGAAGAACAAGGTCAACCGGGTGCTACGAGACACCACCGGGTCCAAAGGGTAGCTGAAGCCCTGGATGCCCATGGTGGACATCTGCGTCTCAATGCTTCCGGCCACGTCGACAAGACTCTCAGTCCACAGCTCAATGTCGCGCGCATAAGCTGCGCAAGCAGTGGTAACGGACTTGAGCTCGTCAGCCTCGCCCTGGAGCTTCATGACCAGGACCTCCTTGCGAGCTCGACTGTCTTGGAGAGTTTGCTTCAAAGAGACCAGTTTCTCTTGCATCACGACAACAACGTTCTTGGTGGAGAAGAGCTTGGCGGAAGCATCAGAGGTGGCAGCTTGAGCCTCCGTCAGACTAGAGACGGTGTTTTCCCTCTCGGTCCTGAGCTCTGAGGCCTCCTTCTCGAGCTCGACGAGTTTCTCTTCCAGCTCCCTCGCCCTTACGGCAAGCTCCTCCTTGGCTGCTTCGGCGGCAACAGCCCCGTCCTCCATCTTCTTCAACTCCTCAGTGAAGTCAGAGGCCTGGGTGGCAAGGGCACCTTTATACTGCTCCGCCAACCCTTGGGTATGCTGCACCACGAGATGCTCGACCTCCTCGTCTTTTGCACAAAGGCGGTCGCCAAATGCCCTCTCTCGGCCAGCGATGTGATCCTCCGCTGCGTCAAGGCTAATGCGGAGGGAGTTGAGGCGGACCTGTTCGTTGGTGTGGCGTCTTTTCACCTCCTCCACCTCCTTATGGATGTCGTAAGACTTTAGGAGGAGCTCCTCATTTTCGGTCTTCGAATGAGCGCGCTCCTCCTGTAGCTCCTGGAAGGCTTCAGCGAACCATTCTTGCGCCTGATCAAAGCGCTGTTGGAGCGCCTCCTCCCTCGCCTCAACAAATGTCGCCCGGGAGTCCAGTTTCTCCTTCCGGGCGTGATAAAGGGCCTCGAGCTGGCTCAAGTTATCCTTCATGGATAGGATAAGCCGCTCCTCACCAAGCTTGCTGCCGCCAGCCTCCAGCCCGGTAACGACTTCGAGACCATCGGTGGTAGAGACCTCTCCATCAAGGGTCTCTCCCGCCACGATCTCACCGACGCGAGTCATCCCTGGCGGGCTAATAAATTGCCCCTTGCCTACATGGATGTACTCGCTGTGGGAGGGACCGTCGAGGAGGAAGGATGGTCTCCCCCGGCTCCCTCGGCGATGAGTGGGGAGCCCGCGTCTGGCGCAGGTTCATCCGTGGCGAGAGCAGAGAAACTGCCAGGATGCCCTTCATGCTCTTTGGCACTCTACTCCTTCGAGTCCTGGGCGGTCTAGTCCCGCACCTCCGCCGCAGCCTCCCGACAACAACCTTGTCGGCTACTATCCCACAGACAGCAACGCCAGAAATTGACACGTTGACAGAGTCCCGGCTTGCGTTGGTTTTTCCCTTGAAGAGGAAAGGGTGAGGCAGCACAGGAGCAGTAAGTATTTCCCTCAGTTTGAGAACCAAGGTATCGATCTAGAAGGAGGGTCTCGTCAAGTCCAGAGTACCTGCGCAAACACAAACAAGCTTGCACCCAACGCTTCAAAGGGGTTGTGAATCCCTTCAAGATTGTTTGCAAAGCGAGATCTGAAGGCGGAAAGTCCAACGAAGTAAAAAGTGTATGGCTGAAAATATGGTGTGGAGTAGACACTAGGGGCCATAGTGTTCATTAGAGGCTTCTCTCAAAACAGCAAGTATCATGGTGGGTGAACAAATTACTGTCGAGCAATTGATAGAACCGTGCAAAGTCATGAGGATATCTAAGGCAATGATCATACATATAGGCATCACGTCTGAGACAAGTACACCGATACTTTCTGCATCTACTACTATTACTCCACACATCGACCGCTATCCACCATGCATCTAGTGTATTGAGTTCATGACGAACAGAGTAACGCTTTAAGCAAGATGACATGATGTAGAGGGATAATCTCAAACCAATGATGAAAACCCGATCTTTTTACCCTTGATGGCAACAACACGATGCGTGCCTCGCTACCCCTTCTGTCACTTGGTGAGGTCACCGCACAGTATGAACCCAAAACCAAGCACTTCTCCCATTGCAAGAATCGTAGATCTAGTTGGCCACACAAAACCCACAACTCGAAGAGAATTACAAGGATATGAAATCATGCATAAGAGAGATCAGAATAAACTCAAATAAGATTCATAGATAATCTGATCATAAATCCACAATTCATCGAATCTCGACAAACACACCAAAAAAGAAGATTACGTCGGATAGATCTCCATGAAGATCATGGAGAACTTTGTATTGAAGATCCAAGAGAGAGAAGAAGCCATCTAGTTACTAGTTATGGACCCGTAGGTCTATGATGAACTACTCACACATGATCGGAGAGGTCACGGTGTTGATGGAGAAGCCCTCCTTGTCCGAATCCCCCCTCCGGCAGGGCACCAGAACCTGTCCCAGAAGGGATCTTGCGGAGACAGAAGCTTGCGGCGGCGGAAAAGTGATTTCGATGATCTCCTGATTTTTTTGGGATTTCTAGGGACTATATAGGCGCAACCCCTAGGTTAGGGGGCGCTCAGGGGGCCCACATGCCTGGATGGCGCGGCCCCCTTGGCCGCGGGGTGGGGGCTTGTGGGGCCCCTGGGGCTCCCCTGCCTTGGCTCCCAAGCTCCCCGATTTTCTTCCGTTCTAGAAAAAATCTTTTCGGGGATTAGCTTCCGTTTGGACTCCGTTTTTGAAAATCTCCTCTGGAAGGAGTCAAAAACATGGAAAAAACATGAACTAGCACTTGGCACTGAGTTAATAAGTTAGTCCCAAAAAATGTATAAAAGGCATGGAAAACATCCGAAGTTTGACAAGATCATAGTATGAAACCATCAAAAATTATAGATACGTTGGAGACGTATCAAGCATCCCCAAGCTTAACTCCTGCTCGTCCTCGAGTAGGGAAGTGATGAAGACTGAATTTTTGATGTGGAATGCTACGTAGCATAGTTGTCCTTTGCAACTTCTTTCACGTGACGTGAATGTTCAGATCCGTAAGATTCAAAGCAATAGTTGGCTATTGACATGAAAACAGTAATACTTGGAGCAAACTAGCAAAGTAATCATGAACTTTCAAAATAGCAAGGCCAAAGAAAGTTATCCCTACAAAATGATATAGTCTGGCTATGCTCCATCATCCTCACACAACTAATGTAAATCATGCACAACCCCGGAATTGGCCAAGTAATTGATTTCGCACTCTTACTTTCTCAAACCTTTTATAACTATCACGCAATACATGAGCGAGAGCCATGGATATAGCACTATAAGTGGAATAGAGTGTGGTGGTGGTTGTGAGACAAAACGGAGGAGATGGTCACATTGACTCGGCGTATCAATAGGCTATGGAGATGCCAATTAATAGATATCAATGTGAATGAGTAGGGATTGCCATACAAGAGATGCACTAGAGCTATAAGTATGTGAAAGCTCAAGTGGAAAACTAGTGGGTGTGCATCCAACTTGCTTGCTCACGAAGACCTAAGGCAATTTTGAGGAAGCCCATCATTGGAATATACAAGCCAAGTTATATAATGAAGATCCCACTAGCATATCGTAGTGACAAAGCAAGAAGCTCTCAATCATGAAGAACATGGTGCTAACATGAAGCACAAGTGTGGAAAAAGATAGTAGCATTGTCCCTTCTCTCTTTTTCTCCCTTTTCTTTTTTTTCATTTGGGCTCTTAGGCCTCTTTTTTTCTTTTCTTTTCTCTTTTTTTGGGATCTTTGGCCTCCTTTTTTCCTCACATGGGACAATGCTCTAATAATGATGATCATCACACTTTTATTTACTCACAGCTCAAAGATCACAATGATGATGACTCCCGCAGTGTACCAGGATGTGCAACGATCTAACATGGTGTATGACGTTGAAACATCTCGCTAGCTATCTTACGATAATGCAAGGGCAATATGAGAGTGATGGCACAAGTCATGAGATTGAACAATGGGAGTTGCATGGCAATATATCTCGGAATGGCTATGAAAATACCATAGTAGGTAGGTATGGTGGCTGTTTTGAGGAAGGAATTTGGTGGGTTTGTGCACCGGCGAGAATTGCACGGCACTAGAGAGGCTAGCAATGGTGGAAGGTGAATGTGCATCTATACCATGGACTCACATTAGTCATGAAGAACTCACATACTTGTTGCGGAAGTTTTTATTAGTAATCGAAACAAAATGCTAAACGCATACTCTGAGGGGAAGGGTTGGTAGGTGTAAACCATCGCGCAATCCCGACCTCAACACAAAAGATGACAGTCAATAGATAAATTATGCTCTGATTTCCTAACATAGAGGTTCACCATACGTGCATGCTACGGGAATCATTAACTCCAACACAAGTATCACTAGATTCAGAACACCCTACTAACATAACTCTTAATATTACCGAATCCACGTCTCAAAACTAATTGAGAGGAATCAAAACTTCTCTTTCTACTCAATGCACATGAAGATGGAGGTTTTTGCATCTTCTTTGGGTACCTATCACATTTGGGACTACTTTCATAGCATAAGGCAACTACCAAGTCACGCACCGCCGTGCTCTAAAGATATAAGTGAAGCACAAGAGCAAAAGTATCTAGCTCAAAAGATATAAGTGAAGCACTAGATAAAAAGTATCCAGCTCAAAAGATATAAGTGAAGCACTATCAGCATTCTAGCAAAATCACGATGAGTGCATGTCTCTCTCTCTCAAAAAGGTGTGCAGCAAGGATGATTGTGACACAACAAAAAGAAAAGACTCCTATGATACAAGACGCTCCAAGAAAAATACATATCATGTGGTGAATAAAAATATAGCTCCAAGTAATGTTACCAATGGATTGAAGCCGAAAGAGGGGATGCCTTCCCGGGGCATCCCCAATCTTAGGCTTTTTGGTGTCCTTGAATTTGGCTTGGGATTCCGTGGGAATCCCCAAGCTTGAGCTCTTTACACTCCTTATCTCTTTGTCCATGAGAACATCACCCAAAACTTGAAAACTTCACAACACAAAACTTAAACAGAAACTCGTGATAACATTAGTACAAGAAAAGAAACTACCATTTCTTTTGGTACTGTAGCAAACTTGAATTCTATCTATATTGATGATGGGATACTGTATTATCACTTTTCCATGGCTAGTACCCCCCGATACTAACCATAGTTTCATCAAAATAAGCAACCAACTCAACAAAAACAGAATCTGTCAAAAACAGACCAGTTTGTAGCAATCTATATACTTCGTATACTTCTGGTACCTCAAAAAATCTGACAAATTACGAGTCCTGTGAAAAAATCATATCAATCATAATAGAAAAGAATCAAATCAAAATATCTTTCTCAATAAAACTTAAAAATCATCTCGTGAGCGAAAAGTTTCTGTCTCTTTCCAGCAGGATCAAACAACCATTACCAAGATTAGTCATAAAGGCTTTGCTTGGCTCAAACAAAAAAAAGAAACACAAAAAACACAATCACAACAGAATAATGAAAGTGTGGACGCAACAAAATAGAAATAAAAAGATAAATTCATTGGATTGCCTCCCAACAAGCGCTCTTCTTTAATGCCCTTAGCTAGGCATAAAAGCGACAAAATCACGTATCGTCGTCTTTGGTGCTCAAACCATAAGTGGCGTGATCACTTATCATCTTGAGGTTTTCATCTTTCTTGCTGGATGATTCACCACTACTTTTAGGAACAAAGACAGATTTGGTGATTTTATTGTGGGCAAAATTTGGAGTATTCTGCACAGCGGCAAAAGCGGAACCCAAGTTGGTTATAACATCCTCTAGTTTGCCAGTCCTAGCGGAATCATGACCTAGCTTTTCGTTAACTGTGGGTTCATTCTCCTTTTAATTTTTCAAAACAATTTCCACCTTGGATCCATACTGAGTGATTTGATTGTGGATCTTTTTATCCAAATTCTCAATGAGTTAAATTGTAGGAACTTTATTTTTAATGACGTCGAGCCTACGCATCACATGTTCTAGAGTTACGGTAGTTCCATTAACCAAGAGTGGGGGTGAGCCTACCAAATTTATCACAGCTCTGTAAGAATCAATGGTATGGCTACCAAAGAAATTTCCACCTATGATGGTGTCAAGAATATACCTATTCCAAGGAGAAACACCCACATAAAAACTGCGAAGCAAGACGATAGTGGATTGCTTATGTGCAGATCTATTCTGAGCGTTGCAAATCCTATACCAAGCGTCCTTTAAGTTCTCTTCCTTAATTTGTTTGAAATTGAGGACTTCGCTCTCGGGAGTATCGTTTTAATTGGTGGATCTATCCATCAGGATAGACTATCCCACACAGACGAGCAGAAAGCAAGCGAGAGAAAAGGGCGAACAAAAAGGCGAACGAAAAAGGAAAATTGGTGAAGTGGGGGAGAGGAAAACGAGAGGCAACTAGCAAACAAATTAAATGCACGAGATGAGTTTGCGACACCTACTTGGATGAGTTCTTGACTTGAACTTCCTTCTCGGAAACGGCGCCAGAAATTCTTTTCGGGGATTTGCTTCTGTTTGGACTCCGTTTTTGAAAATCTCCTCTGGAAGGGGTCAAAAACATGGAAAAACATGAACTAGCACTTGGCACTGAGTTAATAAGTTAGTCCCAAAAAATGTATAAAAGGCATGGGAAACATCCGAAGTTTGACAAGATCATAGTATGAAACCATCAAAAATTATAGATACGTTGGAGACGTATCAAGCATCCCCAAGCTTAACTCCTGCTCGTCCTCGAGTAGGGAAGTAATAAAGACTAAATTTTTGATGTGGAATGCTACCTAGCATAGTTGTCCTTTGCAACTTCTTTCACGTGACGTGAATGTTCAGATCCGTAAGATTCAAAGCAATAGTTGGCTATTGACATGAAAACCGTAATACTTGGAGCAAACTAGCAAAGTAATCATGAACTTTCAAAATAGCAAGGCCAAAGAAAGTTATCCCTACAAAATGATATAGTCTGGCTATGCTCCATCATCCTCACACAACTAATGTAAATCATGCACTACCCCGGAATTGGCCAAGTAATTGATTTCGCACTCTTACTTTCTCAAACCTTTTATAACTATCATGCAATACATAAGCGCGAGCCATGGATATAGCACTATAAGTGGAATAGAGTGTGGTGGTGGTTGTGAGACAAAAAGGAGGAGATGGTCACATTGACTCGGCGTATCAATAGGCTATGGATATGCCCATTAATAGATATCAATGTGAATGAGTAGGGATTGCCATACAAGAGATGCACTAGAGCTATAAGTATGTGAAAGCTCAAGTGGAAAACTAGTGGGTGTGCATCCAACTTGCTTGCTCACGAAGACCTAGGGAAATTTTGAGGAAGCCCATCATTGGAATATACAAGCCAAGTTATATAATGAAGATCCCACTACCATATCGTAGTGACAAAGCAAGAAGCTCTCAATCATGAAGAACATGGTGCTAACATGAAGCACAAGTGTGGAAAAAGATAGTAGCATTGTCCCTTCTCTCTTTTTCTCCCTTTTCATTTTTTTTCATTTGGGCTCTTAGTCCTCTTTTTTTCTTTTCTTTTCTCTTTTTTTTGGGATCTTTGGCCTCCTTTTTTTTCTCACATGGGACAATGCTCTAATAATGATGATCATCACACTTTTATTTACTCACAGCTCAAATATCACACTGATGATGCCTCCCGAAGTGTACCAGGATGTGCAACGATCTAACATGGCGTATGATGTTGAAACATCTCGCTAGCTATCTTACGATAATGCAACGGCAATATGAGAGTGATGGCACAAGTCATGAGACGGAAAAATGGGAGTTGCATGGCAATATATCTCGGAATGGCTATGAAAATACCATAGTAGGTAGGTATGGTGGCTGTTTTGAGGAAGGAATTTGGTGGGTTTGTGCACCGGCGAGAATTGCGCGGCACTAGAGAGGCTAGCAATGGTGGAAGGTGAATGTGCATCTATACCATGGACTCATATTAGTCATGAAGAGGGATAATCTCAAACCAATGATGAAAACTCCATCTATATATCTAGTGTATTGAGTTCATGACGAACAGAGTAACGCTTTAAGCAAGATGACATGATGTAGAGGGATAATCTCAAACCAATGATGATAACTCCATCTTTTTACCCTTGATGGCAACAACCCAATGCGTGCCTCGCTACCCCTTCTGTCACTTGGTGAGATCACCGCACGGTATGAACCCAAAACCAAGCACTTCTCCCATTGCAAGCATCATAGATCTAGTTGGCCACACAAAACCCACAACTCGAAGAGAATTACAAGGATATGAAATCATGCATAAGAGAGATAAGAAGAAACTCAAATAAGATTCGTAGATAATCTGATCATAAATCCATAATTCATCGGATCTTGAGAAACACACCGCAAAATAAGATTACATCGGATAGATCTCCATGAAGATCATGGAGAACTTTGTATTGAAGATCCAAGAGAGAGAAGAAGCCATCTAGTTACTAGCTATGGACCCGTAGGTCTATGGTGAACTACCCACGCATCATCACAGAGGTCATGGTGTTGATGGAGAAGCCCTCCGTGTCCGAATCCCCCTCCGGCGGGGCACCAGAACATGCCCCAGATGGGTCTTGCGGATACAGAAGGTTGCGACGGCGGAAAAGTGATTCCGATGATCTCCTGAATTTTTTGGGAATTTTAGGGAATATATAGGCACAACCCCTTAGGTCAGGGAGCGCTCAGGGGGGCCACAAGCCTGGATGGCGCGGCCCCCCTGGCCGCGGGGTGGGGGCTTGTGGGGCCCCTGGGCTCCCCTGCCTTGGCTCCCAAGCTTCCCGATCTTCTTCCGTTCCAGAAAAAATCTTTTCGGGGATTTTCTTCGGTTTGGACTCCGTTTCCAAATCTCCGTTTCAAAATCTATTCGGGGATTTTCTTCGGGGGTCAAAAACATGGAAAAACAGGAACTGCCACTTGGCACTGAGTTAATAAGTTAGTCTTAAAAAATATATAAAAGGCATGCAAAACATCCAAAGTTTGACAAGATAATAGCATGACACCATCAAAAATTATAGATACGTTGGAGACGTATCATCGGCCACGGCTGCGGCATCCAAAGAGATCTCCTCAATGAAGAGGTCAACATATACCTCTCCCAAACAAAGAGAGAGGAGGAAAGAGCCTGAGGTCTGGGAAGAAGAAAAAGAAAAGAAAGGGAAGGGAAGCGCAGGTGTACCCCGACGGGATACTCACCTTCGCCAGCAGGGGTGGGGTAGCTGCCCTCTCCCCGGCAACATTGGCGGCCGACATGGGGTTCTCAGTCTCCAACCCTATCGAGTCCTCCTTGGCGGTACATGCCCCAACCAGGGGGGGTCGTCCCGTCTGGCGTGGCCGTTGGTGATTCCGACTGCTGCCGGGCCTTCACTGCACGATGAGTAATGTCAGCGGAGAAGACCGTGTTCCTAGTGCTCGGCAAGGGGAAACAGGCGGTGGACCCATGCTGTGGGCTATGCTGGGGGCTCACTGAAATCGACTCCGGCACCCGAGGGGTGCTGGCCGAGGCTTTGTCGCTCTCCGACACCCTTGCCCTCTTAGCCATCCTCTGTACCAGCGTCTCCATTTCCCTGCAGAGGCCAAAGTCAAGGAAAGTTTCATGACAAATAACAAGAATGGAAGGGTGAAGGCACAGATTTGTACTCTTCTTCCTCCTCCAAGCTGAAGGTCGAGAAGTCGAAGTTCAGATGCTCCTCGTCGCTGGCAGAAGGCGACACGCTTCTTGAGCGCTTGGCAGGGACGGAGACTGGAGCTTGACGCACCGAGAGCCCAGTGTCGGCGCGTCAAAGGACCCATCTAGGCTTTTGGTGGATCAGAGGCTCCTCGGCCTCTTCCTCCTCCTCCGCCTCTTCGGGCACATGGACAACGGAGGGGCCCTGGGCAGAGGAGTTGTCGGCCTCCCCGGCAAGCGCATCCGCCGCCGCCATCAACTCCTTGTCGTGTTCTTCTTCATTGAAGGACCCGACCTTCCCCGCCGCCTCGACGAGGGCCCTCTCCTGAAGCCGGCTGGCTATGTATGCCACCTCCCCTTCGATGGTGGGGCGGATGAGAACGACCCCCTCCACCCTGGCAACCTTATCCGACAGGCAGTCAAAGAAGGACAAGACGACCTCGTCTGACTACTGAACCCAGGTAGAAAGGGCGCCATGTGCGTTGCACTCCGGCATTATTGTCGTGAGTGCGTCCAAGGCCGAGTTGATGAGCAGGGGAATAATGTACGCCGGAAGCCGGAGCTTGGGGTTGAACTTGAATAGCTTGCCGCAGACGAAGGCGTGCTGCAGGACGGTCAGGTTGCTGTACAACCCCGACCGTAGCCGCATTATGTCTGCCACGTTTGAGTACGCCTCCCCCCTCTATGCTGAAGGGGGGCGATCCATATTCAGATGAAGTCGGAGGCCACCATTTCCATCGTCAACCCTGCGGCCCTCAGGCGCAGGATCCTGGTGGCGGGATGGACAATTTCTCATCGTCTGGGTCGAGGCTGCTCTAGTCATTGCCCAGGGCCTCAATCATTGCGGTCCTGGGCTCGCAGAAGGGCATAAACCCATTTTCCCGAATCCAACACCACTTCCCTCACCACTCCTCCCACTTCTCCCGAAGAGTCCCTTCCAAATATGCCTCCTTGTACCCGGTCTGCAGAATCCAGGTGATGGTGCCAGAAAGGGTGTCCCCTCTTTGGATTCGGGGGATGAAGTAGTGGCCGAAGAGGGCGGTGTTGGGGACGATGCCGACGAAGTTTTCACAGAGATGTGCGAATATAGACATGCACGTCACGCCATTCGGCATGAAATCAAGAATCCGAAAGCCGTAGGTCTGGATGATATAGACAAAGAACTCAGAGAAGGGTGCGCAGAGCCTGCAATAGAAGTAATCGGTGAAGAACAAGTACTTATTTGGTTCTGGGCCCGATTCCCCTGCGTTCATGATGGTGGTCGTATGCGCCATCGTCTTCACCGCCCACATGAAACGGTAGCGGTCCGACAAGGCGCGCGCCTCAATCCCCGAGGGGAAGAAGGCAAGCTCCTGTCGCTTCTTCGCCATCTCCTTCTTTGTGTTGGTTGGCTTCCCCTTCTTGGATCTGCTCCCCTTCGGCGGCATGTCGACAGTGGGAGGGGCTGCTACTGGGGGAAGCGGTTTCTGGAAGGAGAAGGGGGGAACAGAGGCTTGGTCTCGGGAAGAAGAGGACAGCGGCGGCAAGATTGGAGGAACAGGAAAGTCAGAAAGCAGCCGGGCCCCTCGTTCTTTTACTTTATGGGGAGCGCCCGCCGGCCCTTGGTTGCCCAACTAACGGCTGCCACGGCCACCACGCCGCACACCCTCCCACTTCGCTCGGTCAATGCGCAATGTGGGGAAAGAAAGCCTGTAACGTCTCGATTCTGATAAGCCCGGCGCCCATGAGTTTGCGCACCGCTTTGGGCCTGGCCCATCAATGCCTCGCATGCGTGTGTGGCCCAGGCCCGGGGGCCCCTATCGGTGCACTAAATACTGGGCTCTCCAGTGCCCCGGACTAGTGCGTGGACACCGGCAGCCCCTCCCCAGCGGCAAGGCGCGTCGCTGGAGCTTAGGGCAGAAGCAAGACTCAGAAGCCACCAAGTGCAAATTGCAAGCCCCGGCAAGCACTCGCTTGCTGGGAAGGAAGAAGAGACCCCGACAGGAGCTCCCTGTTGGGGAGATAGACAATTCCACGGTGAGACCCTCGTGCCGAGGAAGAAGGATTGAGCCCCAACAAGCCACCCTTGCCGAGAATATTGACAAGGCGTCGACAGGCCATCACCTCCCCGTCGAGAGGAACAGGAAGACCCCCGGCAAGGTAACCCTGCCGATAAAGAATAAAAGGCCCAAGGAGAGGCGCGGGCCCAAGGCGCCCTCGCGATCTACGAACGCCTCCACCGACGAGCGCGCCACCGATGATGCATGAGCCACGTGTCCTCCCGCACGCCAGCACAACACCCCGGAGTTTCCACGTGTGGGTACGTGTACAACCCCCCTGACGAGGTTAGGGAAGTTTGCCGAAGCACTTAATGCACCTCTCACAAGGCAGTAACACTATAACTGTTGGTCGGCGCTGTTTCACTCGTGAACCCACCATTCACCCAGTCAGACATTGTAGTGACCCCTTCGCCTATAAAAGGAGGCCCGAGGCTCAGTTGTAGGGGCTTTTGGTTTTTTGACCAATCAAAAGGTTGTAAAGAGGGACAGATCTACAGTAACCCCAAAACGAATAAGTAAACGCATGCAGGAGTAGGGTTTTACGCACCACGCGGCCCGAACCTGGGTAAAAAGATCTTGCCAGGCCCGAACTGTTGGTTTTGCTCTTGCCACAACCCCTCTCCCCGCCAAAGCAGCAAAAAGGGGACCATTGAGGCCCCCATAGGTGTCGATCCTTCACCGACAACTTGAGACATGCAAATCATACCACATGGGCAAGATGACTCAAGGCCTAATTTTCTAGTGAGATGGAACAAGAGAGTAACTTGTTGGAAGTAATAAATTTTGATGTGTGCAGTCAAATGAGTGCCGAGGCATGCAGTGGATATCGTTATGTTCTTACTTCGCAAATGACTTGAGTAGATACTACTATATTTACTTGATGAAACACAAGTCTGAATTATTGAAAGGTTCAAGTAATTTCAGAGTGAAGTTGAATATCATCATGACTAGAGGATATAATGTCTACGATATAGTCATAGAGATGAATATCTGAGTTGCGAGTTTGGTACACAATTAAGACATTGTGGAAATTGTTTCACAACTAATGCCACCTGGAACACCATAGTGTGATGGTGTGTCCGAACGTCATAGCAGCGCCCTATTGGATATGGTGCATATTATGATGTCTCTTATTGAATTACCACTATTGTTTTTTGGGTCACGCATTAGAGACAACTGCATTCGCTTTAAATAGGGCACCACGTAATTCCATTGAGATGACACCGTATGAACTATGGTTTGGAGAAAACTAAGTTCTTGTTTCTTAAAAGTTTGAGGCTTCGGCAGTTATGTGAAAAAGTTTCAGCCTGATAATCTCGAACCCAAAGTGGATAAATGCATCTTCATAGGATACCAGAAAAAGTTGGGAATACCCCTATCTCAAATCCAAAAGCAAACTGTTTGTTTCCAGAAAAGGGTCCTTTCTTGAGAAAAGGTTTTCTCCCAAAATAATTGAGTGGGAGGATGGTGCAAACTTGATGAGGTTGTTGAACCGTCACTTCAACCAGTGTGTAGCAGGGCACAGGATGTTGTTCCTATACACCAATTGAAGTGGAAGCTGATGACAGTGATCATGAAGCTTCAGATCAAGTTACTACAAACCTCTTAGGCCGACAAAGTCACATACTGCTCTAGAATGGTACGGTAACCCTGTCTTGGAGGCCATGTTGTTTGACAACAATGAACCTACGAGCTATGGAGAAGCGATGGTGGGCCTAAATTCCGACAAATGGCTGGAGGTCATGAAATCCGAGACGGGATCCATGTATGAAAACAAAGTATGGACTTTGGAAGAACTACTTGATGGTTGAAAGACTATTAAGTACAAATGGATCTTTAAAAGGAAGACAAACGATGATGGTGGATGTCAGCATTAAGAAAGCTCGACTTTTCACAACGATGTTCCCAACAAGTTCAAAGAATTCACTATGATGAGACTTTCTCACTCAGAGCGATGCTAAAAGTCTGTTGGAATTATGTTAGCAGTTGCTATATTATTTATGAAATCTTGCAGATAGGATGTCAAAACATTGTTTCCTCGACGGTTTCCTTGAGGAAAGGTTGTATGTGATACAACCACAAGGTTTTGGCGATCCTAAGGATGCTAACAAGTATGCAACCTCCAGCGATCGTTCTATGGACTAGAGCAAGCATCTCGGAGTTGGAATATATACTTTGATGAGGTAATAAAAAAAATTGGGTTTATACAAGGTTTGTGAGAAACTTGTATTTGCAAAGAAGTGAGTGGGAGCACGATAGAATTTCTGGTTAGAATATGTGATTGACATATTTTTGATCGGAAATAATGTAGAATTTCTGGAAAGCATAAAGGGCTGTTTGAAAGAAGTTTTTCAAAGGAAAACCTGGATGGAGCTACTTGAACATTGAGCATCAAGATCTCGAGATAGATCAAAACGCTTAAGAGAACTTTCAAATGAATGCATACCATGACAAGGTTTTGAAGGAGTTCAAAATAGATCAGTCAAAAAAAGAGTTCTTGGCTGTGTTATTAGGTGTGAGTTATGAGTAAGACTCAAGACCCGACCACGTCAGAAGAAAGAGAAAGGACAAAGGTCGTCCCCTATGCCTTGGTCGTAGGCTCTAAAGTATGCCATGCTGTGTACCACACCTGATGTGTGCCTTGCCATGGGTCTGTCAAGGGGTAATAGAGTGATCCAGGAATGGATCACTAGATAGAGGTCAAAGTTATCCTTAGTAACTAGTGGCCTAAGGAACTTTTCCCGATTATGGAGGTGATAAAAGAGTTCATCGTAAAGGGTTACGTTGATGCAAGCTTTGACACTAATCTGGATGACTTTGAGTAGTAAACCGGATTCGAATAGTAGAGCAATCATTTGGAATAGTTCCAAATGGCACGTCGGTATCAGCACCTACAGGATGACATAGATATTTGTAACGCATAGTCAGATATGAAAGGTTCAGACCCATTGACTAAAGACCTCTCTCACAAGCAAGACATGATCGAACCCCAGAATTATATGGGTGTTAGATTCATTACAATCACATAGTGATGTGACCTAGATTATTGACTCTAGTGCAAGTGGGAAACTGTTGGAAATATGCTCTAGAGGCAATAATAAGTTGGTTATTATTATATTTCCTTGTTCATAATAATCATTTATAATCGATGCTATAATTGTATTGATTGGAAACTCAAATACATGTGTGGATACGTAGACAAAACACTGTCCCTAGTAAGACACTAGTTGGCTAGCTCGTTAATCAAAGATGGTTAAGGTTTCCTAGCCATAGACAAGTGTTGTCACTTGATAACGGGATCACATCATTAGGAGAATGATGTCATGGACAAGACCCAAACTATAAACATAGCATGTGATCATGTTACTTTGTTGCTATTGTTTTCTACATGTCAAGTATACATTCCTATGACCATGAGATCATGTAACCCACTCACACCGGAGGAATGCCTTATGTGTATCAAACGTCACAACGTTACTGGATGACCATAAAGGTGCTCTACAAGTATCTCCGAAGGTATCCGTTGAGTTAGCATGGATCAAGATTGGAATTTGTCACTCCGTGTGACAGAGAGGTATCTCGGGGCCCACTCGTTATTACAACATAAAAAAAAGCCTTCAAGTAATGTGACTACAGAGTTAGCCACGAGATCTTGTATTACAGAAGGAGTAAAGAGACTTGTTGGCAGCGGGCAAGTAACATACTGAACGACAAATAGAATGACATACAGGATTGTGTGAATCCTTGACATAGAGGTTAAATCAATAAGATCTTCGTAGAATATGTAGGATCCAATATGGACTTCCAGGACCCGTTGTTGGATATTTTCCAAAGAGTGTCTCGGTCATGTCTACATAGTTCCAGAACCCATAGGGTCTGCACACTTAAGGTTCGATGACGTTTCAATATAGTTGAGTTCTAGGTGTTGGTGACTGAAGGTTGTTTAGAATATCGGATGAGATCAAGGACGTCACGAGGAGCTCCGAAATGGTCCGAAGGTAAAGATTGATATATAGGAAGTCTTGTTTTGGTCACCGAAGAAGTTTTAGGCTCATTAGTAGTTTACTCGGAGTGCCGGGAGGGTGTCAGGGACCACCAGCACAGTTGTGATGACCCAAGAGCCTTAAGGGTTGTGAGAAGAGGTCGACCAGCCCCTGGTGGGCGATACGTCTCCAAAATATCTATAATTTTTTATGGTTTCATGCTATTATCTTGTCAGACTTTGGATGTTTTGCATGCCTTTTATATATTTTTTGGGAGTAACTTGTTAACTCAGTGCCAAGTGCGAGTTCCTGTTTTTTCCATGTTTTTGACCCCTTTTAGAGGAGATTTTGAAACGGAGTCCAAACGGAATAAAATCCCCGAAAAGAATTTTTCCGTAACGGAAGAAGATGAGTAGACTTGAGAGCCAAGGCACGGGGGCCCCAGGGGCCGCACAAGCGCCCACCCCGTGGCGAGGGGGGAGGCCGCGGCCCACAGGCTTGTGGCCCCCCTGGACGCCCTCTTCCCTAGGGGTTGTGCCTATATATTCCCTCAAAATCCCAAAAAAATCAAGAGATCATCGAAAGTACTTTTCCGCCGCCGCAAGCTTCTGTCTCCGCAAGATCCCAACTGGGGCACGTTCTAGTGCCCTGCCGGAGGGGGATTTGGATATGGAGGGCTTCTTCATCAACCCCTTGACCTCTCCGATGATGCGTGAGTAGTTCACCATAGACCTACGGGTCCATAGCTAGTAACTAGATGGCTTCTTCTCTCTCTTGGATCTTCAATACAAAGTTCTCCATGATCTTCATGCAGATCTATACGATGTAATCTTCTTTTGCTGTGTGTTTGTCGAGATCCGATGAATTGTGGATTTATGATCAGATTATTAATGAATCTTATTTGAGTTTCTTCTGATCGCTCTTATGCATGATTTCATATCCTTGTAATTCTCTTCGAGTTGTGGGTTTTGTTTGGCCAACTAGATCTATGATTCTTGCAATGGGAGAAGTGCTTGGTTTCGGTTCATACCGTGCGGTGACCTCACCCAGTGATAGAAGGTGTAGCGAGGCACGCATCGTGTTGTTTCCATCAAGGGTAAAAATAGGGGGTTTTCATCATTGGTTTAAGATTATCCCTCTACATCATGTCATCTTGCTTAAGGCGTTACTCTGTTCGTAATGGACTCAATACACTAGATGCATGCTGGATAGAGGTCGATGTGTGGAGTAATAGTAGTAGATGCAGAAAGTATCGGTCTACTTGTCTCGGACGTGATGCCTATATGTATGATCATTGCCTTAGATATCGTCATGACTTTGCGCGGTTCTATCAATTGCTCGATAGTAATTTGTTCACCCACCGTGATATTTGCTATTTTGAGAGAAGCCTCTAGTGAACACTATGGCCCCCGGGTCTACTCCACACCATATTTTCAGCCTTACACTTTTTACTTCATTGCGCTTTCCGCCTTCATATCTCACTTTGCAAACAATCTTGAAGGGATTGACAACCCCTTTGAAGCGTTGGGTGCAAGCTTGTTTGTGTTTGCGCAGGTACTCTGGACTTGACGAGACCCTCCTTCTGGATCGATACCTTGGTTCTCAAACTGAGGGAAATTCTTACTACTCCTGTGCTGCATCACCCTTTCCTCTTCAAGGGAAAAACCAACGCAAGCCCAGTCTCCGTCAATGTGTCAATTTCTGGCGTTGTTGTCTGTTGCCGTAGAAGTGGGCTAGCCGAAGCCTCTCTCAAAGGCCCATGCGGCTATGAGAAGAGATAAATGTTAAAAGATCTTTGAAAGGAAGGAAAGGAGGAGTCCTCCCGAAGTAGTCCACCTTCCCACAAGGGAAGGTGGACTCTTCCTTGGCTCGACCGACCCTTCTCCTTTAGGAGCCAAGGTTGCCTCCTCTCCTCTCCTCTTATATATACTAGAGGTTTTTGAGGGTTTTCAATAAAGCAATCAGCCACGTGTTGCCCTCTCTCTAGATCCGTTTCTCCTCTAGTCTAGTTTCAACGGTGCTTAGGCGAAGCACTGCTGGACTAGCTCCACCACCATCCCCGTCACGCAGTCGTGCTGCCGGAGAACTCATCTACCTCTTTGCCCCCTCTCGCTGGATCAAGAAGGCAGAGATCATTGTCGAGTTGTATGTGTGCGGAACGCGGAAGTGTCGTTCATTTGGCGCTAGATCGGGATGGATCATGGGATGGCGGCGATTTGGATCGTGAAGATGTTCCACTACATCAACCGCATTTCTTAAGGCTTTCCGCTTAGTGATCTACAAGGGTATTTGGATCCGATCTCCCCTCTCGTAGATGATCATCACCATGATAGGTCTTCCATGTGCGTAGGGAATTTTTTGTTTCCCATGCAACGTTCCCCAACAAGTATATCCCAACTTCTTTGTTGATATTCGGAGTGGCTAGTACTGGGGCGGTGGTCAACCTTTTCTTCAGTTATTGGAAGCTTTCTTCGCACTCATGCGTCCATTCGAACTTCTTCCCCTTCTTCAAAAGCTGAGTCATTGGTCGTGCGATGCGGGAGAATCCTTCCAGAAACTTGCAGTAATATCGTGCGATTCCGAGGAAGCTTCTGACTTCCTTCACGTCGATCGGCGACTCCCAATTCGTTACCGTGGTAATCTTGGTGGGGTCGACGACCAATCCATCTATCGTCATGGTATGACCCAAGAATACAACTTTGTGCAGCCAAAATTCGCATTTGCTAAACTTGGCGTAAAGTTGGTGCTCCCGAAGTTTTTCCAACACCATCCTCAAGTGCTGCCAATGTTCTTCTTCGTATTTGGAGAAGATGAGTATGTCGTAGTTGAAGACAATGACAAACTTGTACAGATAATACATGAAGACTTTGTTCATGAGGTACATGAAGTAGGTTGGGGCATTGGTCAACCCAAATGACATGACTGTGCACTCATATATGTTGTACCTGGCCACGAAAGCTGTCTTTGGTATGTCTTCGGGCTGAATCTTTTGTTGGTACTATCCAGACCTGAGATCGATTTTGGAGAATACCCTGGCACCATTTAACTAGTCGAATAGGTCTTCAATCTTGGGGAGCGGATACTTGTTCTTTATTGTGACTTCATTGAGGGAACGGTAATCAACGCAGAGCCTCATAGTGCCATCCTTCTTGGACACGAATAGAACAGGTGATCCCCAAGGAGAGCCACTAGGACGAATGAATCCTTTCCTGAGGTGCTCGGCGAGCCGTGTCTTCAACCCGTCCAATTCCTCGGATCCCATTCTATAGGGTTTCTTAGATAGGCCTTGATTCGGGCATGAGCCCAATGATGAACTCGATGTCTCGATCAGGAGGCATCCCATGCAGTTCATTAGGAAATACATCCGGGTACTCACATACCACCGGTACTTGGTCCAACTCTTTTCCCGAAAGGCAGTTAACCTGAGGGGCTTGAGTGGAGGTACGCTCGGAGATGTACTTGACTTTCATTCCTTGATCATTGGTCATGGTAATAGCCCTCTTGGAACAATCCAATGTGCTCTGGTGCTTGGCTAACCATTCCATACCAAGGATCACATCCAGGCCTTGCGACTTAAGAAAGATGAGATCTGATATGAAGTCTACACCGTTAATGTTGATCCCAACTCCCCTACATCCTATGTTAGTACTTAATACTGCACCCGGGGTTTGTACCGCCATTTGACTGTTTAGGAATGTTGGTTTCAAGCCACTCTTCAATGCAAACTTTGGAGTGAAAAAAAATGTGAGGCACCACAATCAAACAATATTGTTGCTGGGCTGGAGTTGACGAGGAATGTACCCAGTATGCAGTCCGGGTCTTCCTGTGCTTCCTCTGTGGATACATGATTCACGTGTCCCCAGCTATTGTAGTGCTGGTTGCGGGGCCCTTGATTCTTGTTTGGTGCTCCATGACCTTGTCCTTATTTTAGCGCATTGGGGCCCGGTTCATCGGGCTTCTTATTGGGGCACTCCATGGAGTAGTGCCCAGGCTGGCCACACCTAAAGAAGGCGACCTGCCTGGGGTTGGTGTGCTTGCCCCCATTGTTGTGACTCGCACGGTTGTATGCCGACTTGGGATGGCATACAACTGAGGCTGGTAGCTTGGTCGAGGTGTAGGAGTCTTGTACTGCTCGTGCTCATAGTTAGGCCTTGCAAAAGCTGATTGCCACAGACAAGTCTTCTGGTGGCTGGAACCAACATTGGCCATCAGCTTGAGCTTGCGAGTGTCACCCATAGCACGACACTTGTCTTCAAGCATGAGAGCCTTATTAACTAGATCACAGAAGGCCCGACAGTCACAAACAACAAGTTGATATTACAACGACTATTGAAGCCCTTCCGTGAAGCGTTCCACCTTTGCGGCCTCGGTGCTGACATCATCGGGCGCATAGCTCGACAAGAGGTTATACTTCTAGAGATATTCCTTGACTGTTCCACTTCCTTTCTTTAGTGCATGGAATTCCCGCTTCTTGATTGACATCATCCCTACAGGAATGTGGGCAGCATGGAATCCATCCTTGAAGGCGGTCCAAGTGATGACCAGTTCGCCTTGCATGATCTTGAATCTGTCCCACCAAGCTCTGGTGGTGCCCCTGAGATAGTGGTAGGTATACAGAACCTTTACAGGGTGATCATTGTAGTTGACCAGCGCAAGGAGGTCTTCAATGGTGCGGATCCAGTCATCGACATCCAGGGGCTCAGTTGTCTGAGTGAATATCGGAGGAGAAGTCCTCATGAAATCCGACAAAGTGGATCGTCCATAGCCATTCCCGCACTATGGTGGGTTGTTCAGCAAGACCTGTGCTATCTTCTAGAGAGCGACGTTGTTGTCTTGGCGTTCGTCTCGGAGAGCCTGGAGGAACCGATACACGGTCAGGTTCTCCAGAGGAGGTGGCGGCGGGGGAATGTCGCCTTCTGGCTGCTCCTGGTGAACTCCAGCTTGGGTAGATCCATTGGCTCCTGGCTGCTGGCTAGAGTCGCTAGTGCTGGTGTGGCCAAAGGTCCTGGTGCGCGTAGCAGTCACCATCCTGTTTGGAGCAGTCAAGTCAATATTCCAAAATGGTCGAGTGAAAAGCACAAGGGAGAAATGCGCCTATATAAGGGGGGTTTGGGTATGGTGCAAGTGTGTCAAACAAGAAGGGTCGAAGAACCCTATGCAATTTCATTAAATAAGATAGGTGATGTAGCCGCTTACATGTTTCTAAGGCAAAAATGCGGCTTGCATTGAGATACAAACACAGAATCACACAACAAGCACACATGGTTTCATATGAACCATTACACGGACTCGACTTTGCATGGGGACTCCTAGCTTATCCTATTTCAAGGTTCTTGGACTTAAGCGGCGCATTTCTCGGTCTCGTACTCATGCTCCTCGGGGTCTTCTTCCTTGTCATCATCTGTGCGGGCATCATCTCCCATAAAGGATGTGGGGGAAGGAAGAGGTTCATCACGACGACACTTCGTTGGAGAAGTGGTGAAGAGATCTCTATACTCCTTGGCGCTCATGCGACAACTCCGAATAGGGGTGATCTTAAGTGGTTGTTTTCCTACTCTGTATGCGACAACAGGCTGTCCTCCAAGTTCTCGACCCTTCTTGATCTTGCTCCTCTTCATCTTCTCTTGACGGAATAGTTCTTGGACATGATGGAGTTCTTGACGAAGCATCAATGACTCCTTGATCAGGTTGTGAGCCAGGCTATCGGAAGAGAGGCTGAAATAGGTCTGGAACCTGAGTGGCGTTCCCTCCTCGGGGATGGGGTTAACGTCCAACTCCCTCCATTCTCGTCCTTAGAAAAAGGCAAGTGACGGGTAGCCGGCTCGTTGGCCTTTCAGGGAGGATGTCACAAAGGTGAATGAGTGCCTTTCGCGCTGCCGTCTCAACGCCAATACCAGAGTCTCCATTTGTGGTCCTTCAAACAACCAGCTTGTTGGAGAGTCATTTGCCTTCACAACCACATCCACGTGGTACTCCTTTGTGGTGGCATTGACCCAGTGCTCGTGGTAGAGATAAACTGGCATTCGATGTACTCAACACTTCTCCAAGTTGTCCCACATATGTAGGGAAAGCCGGATTCCAGAAGAGTCTCAGGTGCGACGGCCATCTATGTGGTTTTGGGAGAGGTGTTAGAAAGGTTTGAATGGTGCAAGAAAAGCGGTAAGGGTGTGTAAACTCTAAGTGTAAGGACTAGGTGTGCTATTCATCCCAACTAACGTCCATGCTACCTAAGGCTTCCTACAGTTAGTATGGCTCTAATACCAGCTCTGTGGGGACCCCAACTTACGAGTCGAGACCACCAAATGCACGTGTACAGTGATCCGAGAGATCAGTGCTCATTGAACACACATGTACTGAATAACAAGAGTCTTACATCCATAAATAACGTCTGATACAAATAATGATCATCAGGACCAAGTCTTACATAGATAGGGCCTTAGAGGCCAATCACACCAACTCAACTAACAGCAGAAATCTTGGTAGAATACGTTAGCCCATGCCATCAGACTTAACCAACACGCATTCCAACTGGGAAGCATCCTGGTTCATGTGTCCGTCTCTGACGACGAATTCCTCTCCATACTATGGTTCTTCCATGTATGGTCAAATAAAATAACCAATGACAAGACAATGAGTACTTTGAATGTACTCGTACGAAACCCATGATGTGGAACAAGGCAATAATGCAGCATGATAAATCTTAGTATGCAGCCTTTGCGGAAAGCAGTTTTTTCCTTAATGCAGTAACATGGTCAAGTGTAGGTATATCCATGCATCACAATGTAGATGGTAATCATAGGGACAGGTTACAGATATCAACATATCTGTTGGGGGCTGAACATTCCATGTTCAAACTTCATGCAAAGTCATCCGACTTGACAAGCATCATCATTCTCAACTACACACCCACTCACATTTGGTTTATGCGGAAACAACTAGATGTAGTATAAGCAGGATTACCCAACTGTCCTTCACCGTGGACACGGCTATTTGAGTAGTTTTACACTCTGTAGAGGTTGCGCGCTGTACGCACGAGATCTGGGAAACTTCCGTGTCATCCAAGACTCACGGTATGTAACATCCCGAGGTAAGTACCCGAACAATGCCTTTCTCCTGGTGACACTAGGCAAATAGTCCACTCGACTGGTACCCAACCCACATGATGTACGTCTTACGAGCACCAATCTAGACGGTATCATCCATATAGGGACCAATGGTGTGCCCAGAACCTATAAAAACAGTATAGTCGCCCTTTCTCGCACGACCCCGTCCCGAGAGTGACCATATCACTCCTGTCACTAGTAATGTGGGCTCTTTGCTGACACCAACCAAAGTAATCAACAGAGCCCCGTCCCATAAAAGGGTATCGTGGTCGCACTTGTAAGGTTGGGATGGTCTACAAATCTTAACTCTAATCCCATTTCCGAAACCAGACACACAAAACCTTTTCTGGTACACCACTTCTTTCTCAAGTGGTCACCATCTCAACACCATCACCCACGGGCATTAGTGGCACCCGATGGGGTTTTCGAGAAGTCTTTGTAATAACCTCTGTGTTACCATCACCATGCATATGCTCATCCTATGTGTAGCACTACTATCTACTTGTCAACTTTTCATCAGCTTGACCCTCGTAGATGGTAAGGTCATGCTCAAATGCAAGTGCTCCAGAGGAGCCATTGGTAACACCATACCGAGGGTTTACCGATTGATCATGATCATATGCATCGGAGTAAAGCAATCGACATGGCATGCATAAAATATTTTGTCAGGCATGATCAAAGGGCTGCTTGCCTTGGTTAGCTAGGTATCCGGGGTCTTGAAGGTCTTCGGGTCCAAGTCCTTCGTCAAACACACGATCTATCTTAGTGATAATAATAGCAATAATAAGAACCACAACCAATAACAGAGCAGAAACTGACATCTAAAATGTTACCTACATTGTAAAATTCTAACATTATTTCTAAAAATATTTGTTTCTCTCTTTGGAGTGGAAAACTATTTTTACAAGTCTTTTTAACATAGGCTAAAATACTTAAACTAGGTTTTAAATTAAAACTGTGTATAAAAGTTTTTATAAAAATTGCGCAAGCCATACTATTAAATACTACATATTTTTACAATGATTATGGTGGAAAAGATTTGAATTTGGATGAATATTTAATCCTGTGGAAATTCACTTTGAAAATACAGTAAAAGTATAAAGAAAAGGCTTGGCCAGTAGCTGGGCCGGCTGAACTAGCGAACCGACCACCTAGCCAGTCAGCCAGCCAAGGCACGCGTGACGAGAGGTTTAAACCTGACACGTGGGGCCCTATGGCCAGCGGCTGAGAGGAGGGGGAGAGAGACGTTTGTCGATAGGTGGGGCCCTGCTGTCGAGGTTGTCTCCTACCTCACGACAGAGGGGAAGGGGAGCTCACTGGCTGTAGTTCTGGCGATGTCGTGGACGGGCGAGTGCAGGATGGACTCCTCGCACTCCCGCCTCTTGCTTGAGAGTCACATGAATGTCGGTGGTGGTCTGAGTCGTCAACAATGAAGAAACCTTAGCGGAGGCTTTCGGAAAGGTGTTGGTGATGACGCTCAGGGGGTGGAGAAGCTCGGGAATAGGTGGAGGAGGACCAGGAAGCTCTTGCAGTCTCAGTAGATGTGGAACGAGCGTCGGAGCATGCTTTTGTCCCGAGATCGACAGAGCCCCGACGCGGCGGCACCTTTGTCTATCTTGGATCCAGAGCTCGTTTAGCTCAAGGGGGCACTCGTGGTGGTTGATTGGAGGCTAGAGAGAGGTGTTTGAGGTGCAGGGAAGAGTTGTCTCGCCTTTATATAGGAGGGTGACGATACATTGAAGGGTGGTGCACCGACGAAGATGCTTCAATGGCTAGAGGGAGAGAGAGGACTCGAGAGTGAGCTTGTGGTATTGTGGATGAGGTTTAGGACCGAGGGGCATCTTCACAAGGAGGGGGAGCAGGATCTTGGCCTGCCACGGTGGTGGGGTTCTTCTGTCCGGCTCGGGCGCGCGCGGGCAAGCGTCGCCAGGGGTAGAGGGGCCCGGCGCTGCCCTGGCCTTAGTCTAAGATGATGTCAAAGAGGGCAATGCAAGGGGGCAGGATCTGGCCGTGGCTGGCCTCCCTGGGCTCAGGTGTGCCCCGTAGCGCGTCCAGAGCGTAGCTTTGGCATGCCACGACATGCCGGCGCACTCTGGTGCGTTTGAGCGATGTCTGTGGGAGTCTGGGGGTGTGGTAGATTCCCTTGGGATACTTGGGGCCGAGGGGAATCAAGCTGGTCAAAAGGAGGGGTGTTAAACAGATGTTGTCAGCATTGATTCAGGTGGTTAATTCAGGATTTTGGCTCCCTCTCATTGAACTAGTGGTGGATCTCTCGGTTGTAGCTGTGGAAAGGCACATGCAACCTCTGACACAAGTTTGGAGTGAAGGGAGTAAGTGTTGGGGGTGCTAGTTGCTGGTTTTCTAAATTAGCAGAAGGTGTCTGATGCTGGTTTGGGGAAGTTAACCTCCTCCAGTAGCCTTGATAGTTAACAGGATTGGATGGAGGACATAGTTAGTAGGATTTACCAAAATTGTGCTCAGTTGAGCAAGTCTCACAATGTAAACTTGAAAATACCCACATATGGGTAGATCTGCAATGTTGTGTGCAAATGTGGTCAAATCAATTCCCGCAAATCCAATTCTTGGCATGCCCTCCTTATTTGCAGTATTGTACACTACTCCAAAGTTTGAGACCAATTGGACAAACTTGGCAATGTAGGGTTGTTCCAAGTTGGTTCTGGATATAATGGTTTTCTGGATTATTTGGTGAACCAAACCACCTTGGATGGATGTTAAACTTGGCATGATAACCAAATATAGCATGTGGGCCATGCTAGAATTTTCTTGGAATTTTTTGAGACTATTTCCTTTGTAAATATTTCAAAAGGTCAAAATAGACAGAAATGTTCTTTAAGGGTCTAGTCCAATATTTTCAACATAACAAGGGGTTGAAACTCTTACGTATGGAAAATATATGTCCTTAGAGTCTTCCTAAATTTTATCAGATTTTTCTAAGGTAGAAAAATAATTTGTTCACCAAGAAATACCATTTCTCGCCTTAGAAAAGGGCATATAAGTAAAATAGAAAAATGACTTTAAAAATAATTATTTTATGGTTTTGAAGAGTTATTTTAATAATAGAATCATAATTCAATCTTTGGGTAAAATCACTTCCCTCAAATCAGGGACTTGTAGTGCAAATCCCAAAGCAGGGGTTTGAAGTTAGAAAAATAATAAAAAGGGTTTTGTAGAAAAAATATTTTATAAAAATTGTTTTTGGTGATCCACTCACAAGTACACATACAAGTAATTACAATCAAGACATTCATGGAAGTTTCTTATAAGTTTTAATTTATTCCAAATTTTGGAAAGAAAACAATAGTGGCAAGCTGGTGCAAAAACAGGGTGTGACATCTTGATCATGCTGTAGGCGTGGTGGGACGCCACCATGAACTTCGTCGGCGCCGGTCGGCCCAAGATCCTCTTGTATGGCAGGGACATCTTGGTGGTAGGGAAGGTGACCTTTTGTGTCCTGAAGTTGATCTTGTTGCCAAACGTTACCGGAAGAGTTATCTTCCACTTGGGCTGTAGATTCCCTGGGTTGACCTCCTGGAGGGACCTTGTCGACTTGAGATTATTGTCGGTAATATGCATCCGCTTCGTCACATCGGGTGAGATCAAGTTCAAACCAGACGCATTATCGACCAACAACTTTGTCACCTTGAGGTTGCGGATTGCTGGTGAGAGCAACAATGGCACACACCTGATGGCAGTGGTGCGGTCGGGGTGATCCTCGGCGTAAAAAATGATGGGAGTGTTGTACAAGTGGAGGGGTTTCCTTGCTTGTGCCGCTGGTTCTGCCGCATTAACCTTTCGAGCCCACTGTTTCAGCTACCTTGACAACCTTCTGGAATTCTAGGTCTTCAAATCCTTCTTCGTCCTCATCTTCATCAGCTTCTTCATTGTAAGATTTCTTGTCTCAGCCTCGAGCAGATTTCTCGTTTAGTTACTTGGCCTTACTTTCGTGGTTGCCATGGTTATTCTTGCTGGATCCACCCGCGCGATTCCCTCCTTCTCCTTGTCTTTCCTCTCACATTCCTGCTTGTGTTTCTCAGCAAGCTGGTCCACATGATGGTAATTAGTAATGTAATGACACTTGGTGAGGTAAATCTTGCAGTATGGCCTGTCAAGGCACTTGCTGATGCTCCCTTGGCCTTCTTGGGCACTGTCGGCATTCTGGGAATAGGGGTACCCAGACCTGCCTGCCTGCGGCCCATGGCTGGCCCACTTCATTAACCAAGCATCACGAGGCTCGACGTCGCACAAGGCAAGGCCCTTGTGAGGGGCCAAGCCTCACGAGGAGGAACGACATCAAGCCCTGTAGGGGGCCTCCTCAGGACCCCTCCGCAGCAGCGGATATTCCGAGGCAAGGCCCGACCTCAGGAGTCAAGGGTGACACAAGGGAAGGACACGCGAGTAGCAGACATCAGAGCGAAGCAGTTTCTCCTTTTGTGCAATGGGAGTGAGGGCAAACGCAGGTTCCTAAGGAATCTCCTAAAGGTTTCCATTGTGGTGCAACAAGATCCTGGCCGCCCACCGAGAGGACGGACATCATCCCTGGGCCAGCCGCTGCAACGCTGGTACCTACTTTGCATGCGAAGGCCACCTTTGGGCAGGGGAGCATGTTCCCCTGTTCCCCTTCAAAATTGGCCACTATGGGATCCCTTCCCTCCAAAATGATAAGGGAAGAGGACCGGGGCCGCAACTATAAATAGAGGATAGGTTGCTTCGTAGATGGGATCGGATCCCCGAACTACCTATTCACCCACTAGCGCTCCGCAAGGTCATCCAGCCTCCGGAGGCGCCCAAGCACTGTACTAGTTCATACACCAACTCCATGAGAGGCAATCCATCCAAGCAGGAGTAGGGTTTTACGCTTCGCGGCGGCCCGTACCTGGGTAAACTATTGTGTTCTGTGTTCCCCTGGCCATCAAGTGAGTTCTTAGCCTTGCCCATCGAGTAACGAGCTGAGGAAACGCATCTGCGACGCAGTCTCCGCAAGTTCGAATCCTTAGGGTTTTGCGGAGCCCGAAATCCAACAGGCACCATGGGAGCTTGATGAAGATGTTTGATGGGATACGATGTACTGGAGAAGATTCATGCACCAAATCCGCCTACCTGGTGCACCAAAGATATCGGGGGGCTTGACCGACAATATATGGGACTAGCGAGATCCTATTGCTATTGTTCTGCGGGGATTGCGGATGCACAAAGAGCATCACCGACAACAGCGTACATGGGTGGTTTATACAGGTTCGGGCCGCACAGAATGTAAATGATTTGGTAGATTATGTGGAAGATCACAATACAAACACACTCACCCAGCAAAGATGCTCAAGGCAGAGGCTACGCACGTGGAATGAATGGGGTTTTGACCGCCCTAATGGTAGCCACGGTCCTCCTTTTATAGTTTTAAGGGGTAAACACAATAG
Source organism: Hordeum vulgare subsp. vulgare (assembly GCF_904849725.1). Taxonomy (NCBI): domain Eukaryota; kingdom Viridiplantae; phylum Streptophyta; class Magnoliopsida; order Poales; family Poaceae; genus Hordeum; species Hordeum vulgare. The sequence continues at coordinate 225,673,244 of NC_058522.1, forward strand.
CTAAATTGGTATTTTTGTGGGAGAACAGTATACCGGATAATTGCCAAAACTACTGATAGAAGCAATACTGGGAAATTCTAACTCTGATGGACACGGAAAGAGCAATTAAATGCACCACGAGGTGTCACACTGGCGATGCTCCCCGGTATGGAATGCCTCCCCTTCTATGTTATTTGCCCATCTACATTCTATTTGCTTGACTCGCCATGGGACATGTGTCGTTAAAGCGACTACATGCCTCCGGCCAAGCCCACGTAATCGCCTGCCCGCTCGACACCTTGTCGATGCTGACAATGAGCCTCATGAGGTGGAGTGGTGGACATGTGGAGGGGCCTTGCCTGGTACAGTTGCTATGTAGGTTTCCTCCTCCCGACAAGGTGTCTTTCGAGGGCCTTGTTTCTGGTCTTCGCTGATTGGAGTATGAAGTCTTGTGCTAATCAAAAGGGTCTTGCCAGGTCGGGGGCTGCACCTACGTGTGTACAAGTCTGGGTACTAAAGCCTCCATGTTTCAATACACCGACAGACGTGATGCCTATATACACATAATCATTGCGGTGAATAACACGTCATAACCATGTTTCAGTCATTAGAATCATCGGCATCAACATAAATAGGACAGTCATATCCCAACAGAAATGTGGGTTCGAGGGTTTCTCTTTTGGCAAGAACCCAACTTGTTCAAGGATATGGTTCAAGGATCCAGTAGGTTCCATAAACGTTAGGTTTCCTTTCAAAACCCAATTGCTCCTTTTTGGGTTTTTTCGTGCAGTATTTACTACGTGAGATAATCATAGAGAGTTTGATGTCCTTAGCATGCAAATCTCAAGCAACTCCTTTGACCTGGAATTTTCATCGGAGTTTGCAACCAATTCCTTGTAAGAGGATTAGAGATATCATTCGTATTAGTTGCAATATTCTTGATGATAGCATTGGATGTTTCATCAGTGGAATAAGCATTGCTAATTCTGAAGCATGTTAGACATGGACGCGCAACATCATCGGGAAGTTTTTCAGATTGCTTGGAGATAGGGGAAGCCTTATAATTCAGAAGCACGCTTTAACAATATTTTAGTTACTTGAGTTATTAATTCATGTTAAGGAATTCATTTGATAGACTATCAAAGTCAACTGCAAGATAGTTATAGTGATTGGAAAGATCATCGATGGTTCAAGCAAGAGCATTATGATCTTTGGTCAACCCTTGATTTTTTGCAACTCCTTGAACAGAAATCCTTCGGGTTTCCTTAGATTTGTGTCAATACTTCTGAGAGCATGTTGTTGAGTTCTGGCAATTAACAAATTTAATGTAGAATGGATTCATGGGAGGGAAAGCATCCATATAAATCTTTCCTTGACGTTTTGGAGATACCTGATCCCCTGAATGTTTTTCCATGAAGCAGAATTCTAAATTTTCTTCATTAATGAATTCTTCATTAGAGATGGATGATTTATCTATTCTGTATGTTATGTGTGCACTACCTTAGCCATGATTTTTGCAGAACTCATCATCATCATGACTTTCAGCATCACACACCTGACTTTCAGAGTCCATGGTCATTCCAATAAATGCACCATGAGTGGCAGACATGATTCTCATGTTGGAAGAAATCTATGTGTTTTAATTTATATTAGTGACTAGTGTCGATGAAGAAGATGGATGATTTTCTTTCTAGATTTTAGTATAACATTCTTTGAATCCAGTGCACTAAAGTGCCTTCCATCTTTAGCTTGGTGTATCTCTATCCCATGCTGGGCAATCTGTGATGAAGTGGGTGAAACTTTTGCATTTATAGCATTACATCTCGAGTGGAGGAAATATCATTGAGGAAGATGATGGATCATTTGAAATTGGCTCACACACAGTGTGATTTTGTCATTGGAGGTTATATAAATGCTCGATCAATTTGTCAAGCTCCGTATTCACACAGTGTGATTTTGTCATTGGAGGTTATTTAAATGCTTGATATCCACCATAGTGTGAATAGATTTTCCCTTCTTCCTCTGATATGAATGTGCGTCTTGGTTTATCTCTAGTAGTTCTTCATGCATAATCAATAATTCCATGATCTCGGCTTATTCGAGTTCATCATAATCTAGTAGCTCTTTGATTTGTGTAGTTATTGGATCAAAGGAATTGTCGCGAGCATTGAACAATTTCCCCACAACTTCTTTGTCTATGATATATTTGATGCTTTCTTGATGCAGACATTCGACAGGATTCCTTAGTCATTTAATGAGCTCAATACATTCCTTTCAAAGACTTCTGAAGTGATTAGACATGACACAAGGAATTTTTCCTGTAATTTTGAACTCTAGCAACGGATAGGTCATGAACATCCTTAATTGCATCCTAGATTTTATTGTAGTTTCTAACTTTCAGATTTGGACAAAAATATATCTAGATATGTTGTTGTAGATGATATCTTTCGCTTGAGCATCTTGTTCGACATTTCCAAGATCTTCGAGGGTTTGTGTATCTGAATCGGCAGCGACATATCCATTTTTCACCATTTGCCACATCTTGAACCTTATGGATAGAATCTTGATCTTCGTTCGATTTTGCCAGTGGAGATAGTCATTTCTATTGAATATGGGAATTCCTTCAAAGTGCGTGGATCAACATGCGTACGACATACTCAACTCTAATGTTGATAGATCTTAATAAGCAGAGGCAAGGAGTACCGTGACGTTATACCAATTCTAAGGAGCGAGACTATATTGACCAAAGGGGGTGAATGGGAGATTCAAAATTTCTTGTGAAACTTTGAATGACCCCAATGCACAACATCGGATATGAGGGAACTAGTAGATCACAGAATGAAATCATGAGTTGAAAACTGGATATGTCGGGCTCGCATGGTGAATTAGATGGAGTGCTGGTTAAAACACTCAATGAAATCACTTGTTATACACTTTGCCAAGAACCGATTGAAAAATGTGACGCATGAGTGTATTTTAGAGAGGATACATGATGAACTAATCAAATGATTTGATACCAGGCTTCATGGGACAAGTGAACTAGTACTAGCAGATATAAAGTTTAAATGCAAGCAAGTAGAATATGGACACACACTATTGGTGTATGTCGATATGAGGAAGTGGACCAGTGGTGCTCGATGGCGACAGTCGATTTGGTAGACTAGTTCAGTGTTTGTCAAAAGAGCTACGTCTGGTTGGAGGCACTAGTTATTGAACATAGGAGCAAAACTCTCTTCGTCCCATTCTCCATCAACTCGAAGCTTATCAGAGTCCAGTTTATTTCAAACGTGGTAGATAGTTGTCGGCAATCTCCAAACTTTGACACACTTACTCTTCAGTGATCACAACTACTCTTGTTCACACAACGAACCAGAAACACTCTTCGTTGCCGAAGACTGACTCTGAGATGACAATTACTCTTCGTCACTCAAGTCGACACATGTCCGTCTATAAAGTGTGTAGCTTTCATGAGTAATAGGTACATGAACTCTACCTCAGGTCTACTATGATGCTCAACCACTATCTAAGTTTTGGTTCTTGATTTTCTCTCCATGTATTTTAAAATAAAATCTTTTGAAGAGGAGATGCTCAATTAATTTTCTCATAAATCTTAAGCGGAGAAGCCAACGGACAACATAGGAGCAGGGTAAGTATTTATAGCGACATCCTTTCGTGATGGGAAATGACCAAATTGGACATGTGAATCAGCCAATGGCTGAATGACACGATTCCAATAGCCGTGTTTAGTGCACAATGTTAACATTCCTCGCGGAGCAAGAAATGCTAACTCCTTAGTCCGAAATATATCTCCTACTGCACCGAAGAATAACGTCTTCTACTGATAGGTAATCATTCAAAGCATAACGAGATTTCTCTTTGTCTTGCATAGGTTTTGGCTAAGCATCACAGTGAACTTAAGCTCCGAGAACCTATAACCTTCTTTATAGTATGGTGGTCCTATGACTCAAAAAAGACAAAGAATAACAATGAAACAAATGACATGGCTTCGCTTCATCTTCAAACTTCTAGTGTGCAGTCATTCTTCTTCTAACACACTAAATGGAAGATGCTTTGGTTCAACAATATTTTAAAGGGGTGAACTCTTTCAATGCTATCTTCTTGCTATCATGTCAATAACAAGTATATCATATCTTTCTCTCCAAGGAAGAAAGTCTTGAGTGAAATTCCTCGAACTTGACACGAAATACAACATTCTTGTTGGGCTCGCATGGTGTGTTTCACTCTATGAGCACTAGATAAAAAATAAGTACATGTCCGTTTTTGGCAACAATCTCCTAAACACAAGAGGGCAAATCATTGCACCAAAAATTTCACATTTATATCTGTTTTCATACTCATTTCAAGCTAGCTGTTACCGTCAACATGTAAATAATGGAAATCATACACACATTGATGCATAACAATAGAACGGAAGTCATCCATACCTTGAAATAGAGCAATATTATGATTATTGTGCAAACATTGCAATCAGCATCGAGAGGATTCAACAAAATTAAACGCATCCATGACCATCGCCCTTGACTACGAAAGCTCGTGGATCAGCCTGAACTCGTGAGGGTGTATGCACAAGAGGATCAAACACTCGCGGTACAGCTCTAGCCCGATCTCGAGGTCCAACATGGCTATTTCATCGGATATGACCATCTCAAGGATGTGGTGGTCGTGTTCTTCTACAATACCAAAACGAACACATGTGCATGCCAAGGTGGCGCTCGAGCGTAGCGACCAGCGCGTTGGCATTGAGGGGGTCGTGGAGGGAAATAGCACGACCCATGCACACAGTGCGACCAGCTGTGTCATCCTCAGCTTTTGCTACAATAATGCATGTAATTAAGCTACAGTGATCCCACGCTAATGATGCCACATCATCGTGATTTCTATCGTTGATCTCATGTTAATCGAAACCGACTCAAATTCAAAATAAGTCAAACGAGAAAAGTTTTTGAATGTTAAAATAAAAATGAGGGATGAGTTACAAATATTCCTTAATTATTTATAGGATTGAATCGGGAAATTTTAAAAAATAAAATAAAACCCCTATATATTTAAAACATAAACTATAAAGAAATAATTAACTAAAAAAACAAACCCCAAAAGCCCCGGCCCAACTGGGCCAAATGGCCCAGCCGGCTAAATCCCCTCAAGACCCATTTCGCGGGGGGTATAAGACCCCCAGGGGGGAACCTTAGCGATCGGCCAACCCCTCCCCACTTTCACCTGGCGCCGCCAGGGGCAACCCCTCGCTCCCACGATCCCACCTACCTGCCCTCCTCAGTTTCCCCACACTAATCCACCCCACGAGCCCCCCTGGCTCGATCCCGTCGCCCCGCTCCCACCCCACGACACTCCCTCCCCTCGCTAACTTTCCCAGCTTCCGAGCTCCCCCCAGCGCCGGTCCCACTCACCACCTCTCCTCTTCGCCGTTGGGGGCCACCCCCCACCGGATTCGCCACCACCGGAGCTTCCCCGCGTCGGACCCAGCCCGGAGCCGCACCGGGGCCGCGCCGAAGCTCCTCGACGCCGGAGCTTCTCCTCTGCGTATCTGACGCCACCTCTTCCACCCCTCCCCGGAACTCTGGCTACACGGGACCTTCCCGTCAACACGGGTGAGCCCTCCATGCGGGCTCCTCCCACCACTGTTTCCTTCCTTTCCCGCCCCGGTTCCATACGGACGCCCCGGACCACGGCCTCCGGCGACCTTCACCTCGCCTCGACGCCATTTCCCTCCTGCTACACAGGAGGAGGAGAAGGAGTGGCCTCCTGTGATTTTTGTTTAAGAAAAGAAAAATAGATGAAAAGAAGAAAAATAAAATTGGATTTATGTATGTACGTATAGGTGCGGATATGGTGTATATGCAATATATGTGTACGTGTGTACATGAATGTTGCTATGTATAAAAACGTGTGTACCGATGTGTGTGCTTTTAGTGTATGCGGTGCTCGTTGTCCCAATGACAATAGGCCCCCACCGGTCCCATCAAATGAAAGGTGGGGTCCCTCCTAAAAACATAACAATATAAAATAAATATAAAAGTAATATATTTAATAAATAGTTTAATTATTTAAATCAATAAATAGTGAATTGATTAGTTAATGAATTAATTAGGTAATTATAATGATTGTGAGTACTTAGAATAATTAAGTAAGTATGTTAATATAGATAAGTATTTATGCTAACAGAATATGACACGTGGGTCCCCCACTAAACTAATCTGATTAATTAATAATTAACCCTATTTAAAAATTGTGTCTATGACACATGGGACCCATTGGTCAGTTTGACCAGTCAACTTTGATGTCATAATAGCATTTAATTATTTGATTAAATATATTTTTAATTCCTAAATATTAATAAAACTTTGAAATTAATACAAAATAAATCGTAGCTCAGAGGACAATATTTTCAACGTGAAAGTTGATCAGCAGAACGTGAGGAACCCGGATACGCGGTCCATTCGTTTGTCACGCTTCCCTAGCATAGCAAACATGAAACTTTTCCATCATTTTCAGTCTGACCGGTAGTAGCTAGAAACCCGGAAAATATCGTCAGATATTCTTCCGACCTGTCTATGACGGATGTTACCGCGTTAGCTCATGCCTAGCCTGCATCTTGCCATGTCATGATTAGTGTTCCACCTGTTGTTATTATATATTGTTTCTGCCCCTTCTTCTTACCGGTAGACCCCGAGACTGACGCTGCTACCAGGTACATCTACCCTCCCGACGACCAGCCCTTTGCCGCAGACGAACAAGGCAAGCAAAACCCCCTTGATCATCCCTATATCGCCTATGTCTTTCTTCCTCCTGCTTGCATTAGAATTTTTGCTACTGTTGTAGTTAGCTCCTATATCTGATGCATGGCTAATTTTGATGACATGCTACTATCAGTACCGCACTTTAAATTGTTTAGTATAGGTGGAGCAGTCATCCCCTCTGACCCCGTAGTCGAGTTGCGCCGCTTTGTCATCAAGTCTTGATCCCTAATAGACGAGCCAGATCTGACACAGTACTCACACCCCCTTAGTTGTGCAGCACTACATAGCTACTATCGGGTACCGAGGGTGACACCTCGCAAAGTACTCAGGATGACACCTCTGTAGTATAGCTAGTCGGTCATGGTTATCGAGGGTGATTGCTCCTTCACCACTCCCGACGATGTCTCTCTCGTGCAATACCTCAAGTGTGGGACCCTTGAGGGTGATTCCTCTAAGTCCATCTTGACGGATACATCGTTCGGAATCCAAGGAGGGTGATACCTCGGATTCCCCTCGATGTTACAACCACACAGTTACTTGACTATGTTACTGGGATCTTTGATGAATATATGTTAGGCGGGTGGATTCCTGCGTGGATGTGTCGATGACTTAATTAAAATGATAATGGATTTCGGTATTTGATCTGGGTTGGTCCGAAGGCCTTATTACGCACTAACCGTCTGCGTGGGAAGAATTATGGGTACTCGATGTCGCGATATTAGCTGAAGCTCTTCAGACGTCAGCGATGGAGCGACGCGCGCCCGAGTGGTCCCGTGATGCATCGCTCTTGTATTAAGGGGTGCTAGGACTGACATCGGCCGCCCACGCATCATGCAGGAGTGCGGAGGGCAAGTGGGCCCATTACCCCTTTGTGCTTAGGAGTTAGACCGGCGAGCTGGCCTCTCTGTTGAGCTTAGGTGGGTCTGCGACGTTTTGATATACCGAGGCCGGTCATGACCTAGAAAAGTGTGTCCGACCAGAGTGTTATCAAGCGTGACGGGGAATATGTTGTGCACCCCTGTAGGGAAGAACTTATCTATTCGAATAGCCGTGTCCACGGTTACAAGACGACTTGGAGTTGTGCTCTGATATTACACAACTACAATGGCTACTTAACTGGAATTGTTACCCTGAGATTGCTTCCTCGCAGGGAGTCGAGGGAGGATCTCTGGGCGTGACCTCACTTTAATTTTGCTGCAACAGTATGACAATTAATATTTGTGTTACCTTGTTCTACTCTCGTCTATTGCTGCAAGACCCTTGAAGATGCTAGTCTTCGATAGGACTAGGCCTTCTGTCTCTATTCTCGCATTGCTGCAGTCAGTCCACATATAAATCCCCTTCTTTGATACTGATGCATACTTAGCATAGTTATGATATAAGTCTTGCGAGTACTTTGGATGAGTACTCACCATTGCTTTGCTCCCCCATTGCCCCCTTGATCCGTTGCTGCGACCAGATGATGGAGCCCAGGAGATGGAGTATCTTGCCGACGATGACTGCTACCCCGACGGTGCCTACTACTACATGGAGACCGCTGAAGACCAGGAGTAGTTAGTAGGCTCCCAGGCAGGAGGCCTCGCCTCGTTCAATCGTTGTATCTTTTGTTCTAGCCTTCTATAAGGCACACCATGTTTTATGTCTGTACTCAGATATTGTTGCTTCTGCTGACTCGTGTGTTTATCGAGCTTCCGCATTCTAGCCCTCGAGACCCCTGCCTTGTAATATGAAGCTTGTATGTTTTATTTGTGTCTAGAGTTGTGTTGTGATATCTTCCTGTGAGTCCTTGAGTTTGATCGTACGCATTTGCGTTGATGATTAGCATACGATTAAATCGAGGGCATCACAAGTTGGTATCAGAGCCGACTGCTTGTAGGTAGCCCCCTTTCCAACTCCTTGGTCGAAGTTGAGTCTAGTGTTTGAAAATCATTACTAACACTGATGTTGTGGCTTACGGGCCCACATCTCAATTGGGTGGTATTAGTATCTTTTACTCCTTTTCTATACTCTTGGTTCTACTCTCTCTTCTCTTTCGGGTTAAAGGTTTTTGCTAACTCTAATATTAGGTTCTCATAAATATTTCCTCCCGGAGAGCCCCGTATTCTAGACGATGGCTTTATCCATCAGAAGAACTGCAGATACTCTCCGATTTTCTCTCGAGCTTTGTTGCTCATCGCTTCTGCGATTTCCCTTCCTCCATGAACCCTTATGGATGACTTCATATGAATGTCGTTCATACTTTCTTTTCCAATTGCTCTTGTTTCATGAGATGCAACTAATTATCTTATCGGGGATTCGTCCATCATCAGTTGTCATGGGTTTCGAAAGTTCTTTGAATTGTTATTCGATCTTTCGAAATCCCCAGTAGCCTATTGCTCTTGACCTTTCTGTGCTGCTTGCATTATGGTGAAATCCATATGGCTAGTCGCATTCATTAAAATTCTTTGTGATTTTCCTGTGGTCTTATTGATTCTACCTTTGTGTGTATGCACAAAACCATCTATTAATACTCATAAATTCTCTTTCCGGCTGAGACGTCCTTCTAGATAGAGCTGGTTCTCGACAAATCAACTTTGGTTGGTTGTCCATCTAAGTCCATTCAACTTACTGGTATTTTATCTGAGCATCTGATTATGATACACCAACATGTAAATCCTAATTCCTTTGGTAATTAAGTATCGATATTTTTTAGATGTTCTATAACCCGATGCATTGCATCCTATCTCCCTCTGATTGAGTATGGATACTCACATCAGATCCTTAGTAGACTGCCAGACCCATTACTGGGTTGTTATCCGATGGCATCGTTTACATTCAAAATTCTTGTGATATTGTTACCCTAATACATAATGCCATTCGTAAATTGTGTCTTCTCTCTTTGATAAATTGTATCCTATGGTTTTGTCGGCCATGCTCTGTTGTCAAGCATGTGTTGACTACTCTTGAAGTTTGTGGTATAGGTTCCTAAGATTCCCCAATGTATTGAACCTATGCCTTCCTACATCTTTGTGATCCGAAGAATTTTCACGAGTCTTGGTCTTCTAGTGTTTTGCGATGTAATCTTTCCAAACTGCAACCTGATCAAAGGCGAGGAGTAAATGGCAGGTGATGCATTGATGAAGTGGGAGTCGACCTTGAACTTTGTGTTCATGCCCATGGAAACGATGCAGATCTTATCATAGAAGCTTCTCGTATCAATAATCATTTGTTGTGTGGTTTAATCTCGTATCTTTGATTTGGTACTTTGCAACCGTGGTCCCGACCATGATTGTTCCCCATTGATCTCAGATGTAGACGAGTTAAAGTACTTGTCTTCTTCAGATCAATACATCGGTTCAAGCCTTAATATTGATCTACCTCCGAGTATTATCCCATGTAGTGCGAGGATATCCCGGAGCTATATAACATCTTATGAGCTCCTCATCAACTCTGACATTTCGCTGATTCCAGATTTCCTGGTGTTTTGAGTCATTGGACACGCAAGTACACCAGTAACTGAATCGAGTATGCATTGCGATTCAATAACTCTTAGTAATATTCCTTGCTTATAAGTTTGTACACGATCATATCTTTTCAAGTTGTTAAGCTATATCATCATGTCATGCGAAGGCTTGACCATGCTATCTGTACCCTTCATCCCTAGAACACAATTACAATTGTGTGTTAAGCTTGGATCGAGCTTTCCACATCACGTTGGTATTTTTGAAGGGTAATTTTGATTCTGAGCTAGCAGTCTTAACTCTGTTTCCGACAACCTTTAGCACAAACATTCCTTTGCTTGATGTCATCGCTGAACGATTACATTTTAATGAGACTTCTTGATAAATTTGTCGTGATCATCATCAACATTCTGAGCTCTTACAGGGTATCAATCGAATGCATGTTGAGACATACCATCCTTTCCCCTCGATGATTTCTGTTATCATCGACAAACCTTATTGCCTTCCCTCCAACACAAACTTGTTCATGTTTTATGTTATCCCTTAAGCTCCCTGCTATTCAGCTTATGTTATCTTCTACCTTGGAGTATTACAATCTTTTATGTCAAGAATATCATGAGAATTGCACATGTCTTAAGAATTCTTTATATAGTAATACTTCTCACCATCACCATTCATTTCTTGGTTCTGTGTTGTTTCAAACCGGAATAACAACAAGTGAACTTTGATGTGTGACCCCAATACTTCTGGCAACCCTATTGCCTTGAAGATAACAATTATTTGTTTCATTCTTGGTGTGTTGGTTGTTGACTCACTATTTTTAGCATTCGTCGTGCTTCTCAATTTGTATTTCCGAGTACACCCTTCGACCAATGTTTAATTGTTGTTGTTCCCGTGAACATATGACATTATACCATTTGATTTGACAAATACTATCTCCTTGATATTATAATTTTGGAAATTCATCCCTCTCAAAATCTTGAGGGTTTGTTGCTCAGCCCATCGACCACTCCCTCAACTTATTCATGGTTCAGCAATGAAGCTCTTGAAAGCATTATACTTGTGCCTAGCTCATGAAGAATGTGTTTGCAAGGAGAATGTGTTCCCAAGGTTCACGTGCATTCTTGCCGCCGTGAATGTCAGAGAGTTCTTCTCTCGCTTCCTCTCGGATTATCCCAAACCATTCCCACATGTGCGAAGTGTTATATGTTTTCAAGATTTGCTATCTTCACTCCATATAATTTCTCTTAGGACCCCAAGCCTCTGAATGATTTGATCAGGGGAAAAGAATTTCCTTCATAAGAGCTAATCCAAACTTACACATGGAAGCTTCTTATCCTCGATGATGGTTCCCAAATGAGAACTCAGTTGCATTTTCACGTAAGAATTCTACGTGGGCACGAATGTCTTGACATTGTGTTCATATGTCTTACAATCGAACTCATGATTCAAGAATTTCTTGTGTAGCTCATATCATGAGAATCTTGCATCTTCATCTTTCTTCTCAGGCATCTTGAGTCTGAGGTGTCCCGACACCAATCAGCTCTGAATCTCGGGCAGATATAATGGTTGGAACATTTCCCAATAATTATAGCTTTGGTCTGTATGTAAACCGGTACGGTACTGTCTTTCCAACACACCGGGCCGAAGGACCTATTGTTATAAATTCTTCCATATGTAAGATTCACCATTCTTCCATGTGGAAACTATATGACTTATTTCATAAGTTGTTCCTCATGGATCCTCTTTGTATACCCATTGGTCCAGCCTTTACCTAATGACCATGTCGATGCTACCTCAAAGCACGAATGTGGTACTTCAGTTCTCAACAGGAACATTGGAAGCGCAATGCTAAACTGTTCTTGATCAATTATCCAAACCGTATGGTATGGGTAAGCAACATGATTCTCCTTTCCCATTTATCAAAGTGGTTATGTACTTGATGACGTATCATGTATACCATACTCTATGCTTTCCTCGGGAATGGTATACTCTAATACTTGTGTATGTGAACAAATTTTCCTTCCCATTGGTCTGTTTGACCTTTCTTGTGGCATAACTTATCTAAGAAGTGTTAATTCCCTGCTTAGAAAAATATCGGTATACAACTCTGTCAGTAAAACCTTGTTACTATTGTGGATAAAATTCTGGTAGCCGCCAGTGGACTAGAACTTTGCCTGTTGGTCCGCCTCGTTTCAAACGAGCAGGAAAATGGTTCTAATCGTCCCCCGCCCTTGGTACCGACGTTGTTGCCAACGTAACTAACAGCCTATCCTCTGACATGTATTGCTACCAAGACCGTATAAGATGCCACCGCTCTGCCTACTCTCGGCCCACATGGTGGAACCATAACCCAAAGTTCCACAGGTTTGAAACCTGACTCTCCTGTATATCTTTGATTCCAAAGTATCCTTTGCACTTGGCTTCGTATGGGATTCCAGAGCCACCGTTCAATGGACCGATCCCTCTTTGGTCCGGATGATACCCAACATGCTGAAGATCAAGTCCGCATTATTCAGGACAATCTGAAGGCTGCTCAGTCTCGTAAGAAGAGTCAGTATGACCGTCATCATCAAGATATGGTCTATCAACATGGCGAAAAGGTTTATCTTCGTGTCACACCAATGAGAGGTGCACACCATTTTGGGATCAAGGGCAAGTTGGCTCCTCGCTATATTGGTCCTTTAACTGTTCTCGAAAGGCGTGGAAAACTGGCTTATCAATTGGAACTGCCGCCGAACCTTTCTCAGGTTCACGATGTCTTCCATGGTTCTCAGCTTCGTCACTGCTTCAACGATCCTATTCCAGCAGTGGATCATGATATGCTTGAGCTACAACAAGATCTCTCTTATAAAGAGCATACGGTCCGCATTCTCGACCAGAGTGAACGTCAGGCTTGTCGTAAATTCACCAAGTTCCTTAAAGTGCAGTGGTCAAACCATTCTGAAATGAAGCCACTTGGGAACGGTAGGATCGTCTTCGTGATGAATACTCGAGCTATTTCTTTCTACCTCTTAATTCTCGGGACGAGAATTCTTATTAGTAGGGGAGAGTTGTGACATCCTCAGCTTTTGCTACAGTACTGTATGTAATGAAGCTACAGTGATCCGACGCTAATGATGCCACGTCACCGTGATTTCTATCGTTGATCTCGTGTTAATCGAAACCGAGTCAAATTCAAAATAAGTCAAACGAGAAAAGTTTTCGAATGTTAAAATAAAAATGTGGGATGAGCTACAAATATTCCTTCATTATTTATAGAATTGAATCGGGCAATTTAAATTTTTTTATTTAAAACCCCTATATATTTAAAACAGAAACTATAAAGAAATAATTAATTAAACAAACAAACCCCAAAATCCTACATCCCCTCACAACCCATTTCGCATGGGGGTATAAGACCCCCATGGGGGAACCCTAGCGATCGGCCAGCCCCTCCCCACTTCCACCTGGCGCCGCCAGGGGCAACCCCCTCGATCCCACGATCCCCACCTACCTCCCCTCGTTAGTTTCCCCACACCGATCCACCCCATGATCCCCCCCGGCTGGATCTCGTCACCTAGCTCGCTTCCCGCGACACTCCCTCCCCTCGCTAACTTTCCCAGCGCCCGTGCCCCTTCGTTCCTCCCTCGCGAGCGCCTCCCCCAGCCCCATGGCGCCGCCACACCGCCTGCTAGCCCCCAGCGCTGGCGCCCCTCACCACCTCTGCTCTCCGCCGTTGGAGCCCACCCCCACCGGATTCGCCACCACCGGAGCATCCCCGCGTCGGCCCCGAACTGGAGCCGCACTAGGGCCGCGCCGACGCCCTCCGACGCCTCTCCCACTGAAGCTCCTCCACGCCGGAGCTCCTCCTGTGCGGATCCGACGCCACCTCCTTCACCCCTCCCCGGGAACTCCGGCTACACCGGGCCTTCCCGTCAACGCCGGTGAGCCTTCCATGCGGGCTCCTCCCACCACCCTTTCCTTCCCTTCCCCGCCCCGGTTCCGTTCCGACGCCCCGCACCACGGCCACCGGCGACCTTCACCTCGCCCCGGCACCATTTCCCTCCTGCTACACAGGAGGAGAAGGGGTTGCCTCCTGTGATTTTTGCTTAGGAAAAGAAAAATAGATGAAAAAAAAGAAAAAGAAAATTGGATATATGTATGTATGTATAGGTGCGAATATGGTGTCTATGCAATAATTGTGTACGTGTGTATATGAATGTTGGTATGTACAAAAACGTGTGTACCGATGTGTGTGCGTTTACTGTATGTGGTGCTCGCTGTCCCAATGGAAGTAGGGCCCCACCACTCCCATCAAATGACAGGTGCGGTCCCTCCTAAAAACGTAAAAATAAATATAAATATAAAAGTAATATATTTAATAAATAGTTTAATTAATTAATTAAATAAATAGTGAATTGATTAATTAATGAATTAATTAGGTAATTATAATGATTATGAGTAACTAGAATAATTAAGTAAATCTGTTAATATAGATAAGTATTTATCCTAACCCAATATGACACATGGGTCCTCCACTAAATTAATCTGATTTATTAATAATTAACCCTATTTAAAAATTGTGTCTATGACACATGGGACCCATTGGTCACTTTGACCAGTCAACTCCTGATGTCATAATTGTATTTAATTGAATTAATTAAATCTGTTTTTAATTCCTAAATATTAATAAAACTTTGAAAATTAATATAAAATAAACCGTAGCTCACGTGGAAATAGTTTCAACATGAAAGTTGATCAGCAGAACGTGACGAACCCTGATACGTGGTCCATTCGTCTGTCACGCGTCCCTAGCGTAGCAAACATGGAACCTTTCCATCATTTTCAGTGTGACCGGTAGTAGCCAGAGACCCGAAAAATATCGTTAGATATTCTTCCGACCCGTCTATGACGAATGTTACAGTGTTAGCTCATGCCTAGCCTACAACTTGCCATGTCATGATTAGTATTGCACCTGTTGCTGTTATTTATTGTTTCTCCCCGCTCATCTTACCGTTGGACCCCGAGACTGACGCTGCTACCGGGTACATCTACCCTCCCGACGACGAGCCATTTGCCGCAGAGCAACAAGGTAAGCAAACCCCCCTTGATCATCCCTATATCGCATATGTCTTTCTTCCTCCTGCTTGCATTATAATTTTTAGTACTGTTGTAGTTAGCTCCTATATCTGATGCATGGCCTAATTTTGAAGAACTGCTACTTTCAGTATCACACTTTAAACTGTTTAGTATAGGTGGAGCAGTCATCCCCTCTGACCCTGTAGTCCAATTGCCCCGCTTTATCATCATGTTTCGATCCTTGGTCGACGAGCCAGATCCGACACAACACTCACACCCCCTTAGTTGTGCGGCTCTATAGAGCTACTATCGGGTACCGAGGGTGACACCTCGTGATGTACTCAGGATGATACCTTTGTAGTGTAGCTAGTCGGTCGTGGTTATCGAGGGTGATTCCTCCTTCACCACTCCCGACGATGTCTGTGTAGTGCAACCCCTCAATTGTGGGACCCTCGAGGGTTATTACTCTAAGTCCATCTTGACGGATACGTCGTTCGTAATCCAACGAGGGTGATACCTCAGATTCCCCTTGATGTTACAACCACACAGTTACTTGACTATGTTACTGGATCTTTGATGAATAGATGTTAGGCGGGTGGATTCCCACCCCGGGATGAACTTCCCAGTCGGTCACCCATCCTAGAACTACTCCAAGCAGAGCACGCTTAACCTGGGAGTTCTGTTTGAATGGGCTCCCAGAAAAGAAGGAATTCCTTATTGATACGAGTACTCTATCATCCCTAATAAGCCAGGCTATCACATACACCAGCACTCAGAGGAACCGACGTCCTCGTCGGGCCACAGGAGCGTTCCCTCTTGGTACAAACGTCTGTGAATACAGTCCAGTACATGTACCATGCCGTGTGCCACAATGGGTCACAAACGTCATGAACAACATGACCGCACACTTCTCAGCAAACATCCATGTAACCACGAGGGTCGGCTCTGATACCAAACTTGTAACGCCCCGGACACACCCGCCGGCGGTCGTTACTCCTGGCGGGATCTAGACTGGCCCCACATATCAATACTAGTCTTTCCTGCGCACTTTGTCCTCACTCATGCACACCCGGGATGAACTTTCCGGTCGGTCACCCATCCTAGAACTACTCCAAGCCGAGCATGCTTAACCTGGGAGTTCTGTTTGAATGGGCTCCCATAAAAGAAGGAATTCCTTATTGATATGAGTAGTCTATCATCCCTAATAAGCCAGGCTATCACACCCATGACCCCTTTGTACTTAGGAGTTAGACCGGCGGGTTGGCCTCTCTGTTGAGCTTAGGTGGGGATACGACGTGTCGATATTCCGAGGTCGGGCATGACCCAGAAAAGTGTGTCCGGCCAGAGTGTTATCGAGCATGACGGGGAATATGTTGTGCACCCCTGCACGGAAGAACTTATCTATTCGAATAGCCGTCTCCACGGTTACAGGACGACTTGGAGTTGTGCTCTGATCTTATACAACTACAATGGTTACTTAACTGGAATTGTTGGCCCGGGATTGCTTCCTTGCATGGAGTCGAGGGACGATCTCTGGTCGTGACCTCACTTTATTATTGCTGCAACAATATGACTATTAATATTTGTGTTACCTTGTTCTACTCTCATCTATTGTTGCAAGACCCTTGAAGATGCTAGTCTTCGATAGGACTAGGCCTTCTCTCTATTCTCGCATTGCTGCAATCTGTCCACACACTACAAGAAATAAGGTCAATTATGACTCCCTATATTGGTCACTGATTCGTCATTATTGTTTTTTATTGACCTTTTTTGACCAAATTTACAACGTCAACAGTTGGCCGTCAAGAATGAACAAACATGACCTTTCTAAAATTTTGGTCACAGGTCTCTATCGACCAAAATTTTGGTTTGGTCATTACTCATTTGTGTGAGCCACGTAGGATCTGACGTGGCCAAGCTGACGTGGCATTGCTAGTGACCAAATGGAATCATCATAAATTTCAGATCCCTGTCCACCAATCCAGCTACATGGGCCTGGCCCAATGCCTATTTTACTATTGAAAATGTCTTATTTGTTTGGGTTGAAGCATTTTTTTTGCTAGAAGCACACATATCTTAGGATAGGCCCATTAAAAATAAGTACAACAGAATAAAACATTATAAATAGAATGTATATTTCATTTTAGTAGCATATCACATCAAATACAATACATCATCCACCGACTCCACACATTAAGGTTCAATGCCTAACAAGGGCACATCAAAATAGTTTTACATGTGCACAATAAAATACTTCTGCAAAAACACCTGCAAGGTTCTAGTATACAAGATTCAATGCATTAAGGTTCATCATCTTCCTCTGCACAATATGCTCTTGCCATTACCTCCTGCAAGAAGAAAATGATGGTAAGGCTTTCAGACCAAGGAAACTAGTAAAATTGCACGCACGATAACCAATGATAAAACAGTAGAAAATTGTTGCTGCATATACTTTGCTGCTTTGCTGATAAAACAGTAGAAAATTGTACGGTGTGGGTTAGTTTCAACAAACTTCTACTTTCTTGCATTCCAAACAAGTCGAGACATGCTAGCGTGACAGCTGCTGCATATACTTTGCTGCTGCATATACTTTGTATTCTTCGGACTAGAGTATATAGATTGTAGTATACATGTTGCAAAATAATATGTATTATTGTATGAAACAAAAAATATAATGTTGCATATTACTGGAAAATTGTATCCTTGTGAATTGTGAGTGTGAATATGTATAATTATTACTATTGTACGTGTATATATATATCGATGGCGTGACGCTACATGTTTGCACTACAGTATAGCTACGTGGACGCATGTAGTATATGTTTGTATACCTGATACTTCTTGCTGTATGCACTCATTTTTGATCCAATTGCTAATGAACAGTAAATGTGAGTGTGCGACATGCATATTCATAGCCATTCATTGATGTTCTATCTGTACATAAAAATGAAGTATATAGTATATATGTAGTATATTACTTTTAAAAAGGTATAAAGTATATGGTCTTTCATAAGAGAATTTGGAGTATATAATATTTTATAAAGAAAGTAGTATGTTTATTTTTCGCAATAAAAGGAGTATATGTACGAAGAATTATGATGTACTTAGTATGTAGTATGTATGGGTTTTCGCAAAAGAAAAGCAGTATGAGGTATTTGAAAAAGAAGTATGGAGTATGTCCAAATTAGGAGTATACCAAAACAATATGAGTTTTGCAGCCTAATTATCATTTTTTTCTCATATACATATTTCTTTAGTATAATAACTAAATGTATGTTGGAAGACCAACTATTTCTTGTATTAGATATAGCCCCAGATAACCAATATATCTAGTAGTCTCCGTACTCAAGTTAGAATATATCTGATACGGAGTCGTCAAATGCACTCACTGCTGCACAATCCTTTTATTCAAGTAATCTCTTTGGTAGAATAACTAAATGTATGTTGGAACACCAACTATTTCTTCTATTAGGTATAGCACCAAATCTATTTCATAGATTTTACTATTTTTTAAAATAATGTGATATCCACGGCATGGAAACAAAGCCAGTCTTATTGGATAGAATTCACGATGCATTTTCCCTTTTATGTCAAGTGGACGTAAGAATTTATAGTTTGTGTGTATCATGTATAACTCTAATTAAGTATACTTGAACATTGCAAAGGCGAACTTTTATATTATATTGGCAAACTTTATATTCTTGTTTTGTTAAAATCCTATAAGATAATTCACCTAGTTAATCAGTCCACGAAGGTTATTCAGAGAAACATAGTTAGTAAAATCATCGATACAGGGGACATATCCTCTAGTTACATGGTGATATTATATGCATAGGTGCAACATGCAATTGATAGAGATATTAATCCATCAAGAAATCTAGGAAGATATACTTAAGCACTCATCAACAAATGATTCTAATATTCGATCCTACTTAAAAAAAAGAGTTATCTGTACATGTATTGATTAAGTAGAAGTAAATACTAACAAATTCCTACAAAAATTTACTTCGGCCAACGCAAATCCGACTCAACTTGATACATACAACTAAATCAAACCTTTGTCTCTTAAGTAATCATTGATCCCAATGCAGCGATCACACCTCCACTTCAATTGTCTTGCACCGACATTTTTCTCACCCACCTTACTTGACATTAACTGTACCTGCAAGGCGACAACTACATTAGCTTTCTCCTTGAGCCGTTCACAATGGTGTTCCACTGCTTATTCAAGAGGCAGGATCACATATACACAGTGACCTGAGTGACTTTCGTGATAAATTAGAACAACCATATAGGTTTTCTTCCTGACACACAGTTTGGTGATGATCTAACTATGGAACCAATCTGCATGTGTGCAGGGCTAGATCCTTTGGCTCAAAGCCAGAAAGAAAGGCGACAACTAATTAGAACAACAGATTAAGAACTTCCTAATTTGACTACATGCCCTGCGATGCTCATGTTACATATCATTCATAATTACAAAGTTTGGGATGGATCCCATAGTCCCTAATAATCCATCTTAATGGACATGTGAGCGCACCATTGTAGACCCTTATGAAATGGCGTGCTTTCAAAAAAATGAAATGGTGGATTTAGCATTGATTGACATCTGTTACTTTTGCACATGTGTGTGAATAAAATAGCACCTAAATTAAGCAACATAAATATTAAAGAATTTGTAGTAGCTCCTTAACTTGCTAGCACAAATAATCGATTGACAGTGATTATTATAAAAGTAGGTACACCTCAACTAAAACTGTAGCTAAAACAACTTCATGCACCATATAACTACACTAAGACAATTAAATGGTGAAACTTCCACATTAAGACAATTACTTTGATTTAAATTAGGATCCAAAAAAATGTATATATGTTCAGTTAACGTGGGATATTATTTGTGTAAAAGAGTCCAATTTATACCATGTAACTTACATGATAGATGAGCTGAGTATCGTAAAATTATACTGAAGATTAGGCTATCTACAATGCAAAAAAAAGATTAAATTAATATAAGTTACGAACAATACTGAAAGCCATGTCATGATATTTAATAAATTAACCTTGAGCAGCGCAGTCCCTAAAAACATGAGCATCGGATAACAAGATTAAATCATCGCACAGGTTGTCGGTAATTTTGCAGCATCAACTCGAGTTATTACCAAAACCAGCCCAATGAAGCCGGTTGCCTCTTTATAGACAGTGTAGAATTATATTAAAGAATTTTCTCACCTACAATCATGGTATTCCGCTTCTATGGCAAAAAGCTGTTCAACTTAGCTGTCTCACACACAGGGGTGAGGGATTTGTATCTAATATTGACGTTAGCAATTTCTACAAAGTAGTAAGTGATATGTCCGTTATGCCAGGTTTATTAGATAAAAAGCTGACTCTCTGACCTGGTAGTATGAGCAACTGTAACTTCACCAACATAAGAAGATGGCAGCAGACCAGCTATGGCACCCAGTAGATGGAGCTTGGGTGGCCGGCCAGCATGAAAAACGGACCAACTCCATGCGACCGAATTATGGAGCTTGGGTGTCCCTCCATGCCGCAACCGCCCATCAGGATGAGTTGTAAGCCTTGTGAAATTTAAACCGAAACCTGAGTATTAAGCTTGTACTAGTTTGGATATGCGCAAAGCAATTAAAGGTGGGGCGAAATCAAAATGGAATAACATAAAAGATAAACCGAATCACTTAATCACTTGAGATGTAGGTGTGGATCACACCATCTGGAACTAAAACGAATGCAGACTTTGAGCTGGTAGCACATCTCAGGGGTGACGGTGCTGTCAAAATTGATGGATTGAAGGACTGAAGGAGAGCAGGAGAAGGAGCGAACAACACCAAGAAACCAAGCGAACATCACCAAGCAAAAAAATAGGGCACCTTCAAGCAGCGATGGTACTCTCACCTACCATCTTTGGGGACAATCAATGATGGTACTCTCACCTACCATCATGGAACATCCCAAACAAAGAAGTTCAAGAGCAGGGTCTTGGTCTTGGCGGCGTCGGCGAGCACGGGCCAGTGGTCGGCGTCGGCGAGCGCGGGCCAGTGGTCGACGTCCATGACGGCGGGCCAGTGGTCGCGAGTCGGCGTGCAGGGCGCCGTTGGCGGCAGAGGAGGGGGAGGGCTGCTTACTGGCGAACCTCTTGGCCGGCGACGGCACCGGGGAGCGGGGCGCCGGATCGGGCGACGCGGTGGCAGGGGCGGGCTCCATGACGGGGGCGGCGGCGGGAGGGAGGCTTCGGGGAGAGGAGTTGGTGATCCGGGATAGGGAGAGGGCTCTGGGGATGATGCCATCGATTAGGGCTTCCTCTCTATGACACCCCGGCCCCACCCCACCTCCTGTTTAGGCTTTAGTTAGCCATGCGCTGCGCTGGGCCGAGCCGCCTAGGCCTATGGGTTTGCTTAGCCTTTTTCTCATCGATGGAATCCTTCTTTCTAGTCCTTCAAGAATTACCAGCCATCTTTTTCTTTTCTTGATTCTTGATCTTGATGGATGGGTGAGTGGCTCATGCTGATCCTCTCTCTCTCTCTTTTGAGAGAGTCATGTGATGATGCAATAATGTGGAGATGTTTGGACCATTTGTGTATTTGACCGGTCTGATCGTCCGCATGTGCCGAAGGATCCTAATCGAGGCTTGGGGCTGGGGGCGCCGGCGACAGGGATGAAGTGGGAAGAGGCAGGGGACCGGGTGCTCTGGATCTGGTGCGTGTGAGAGAGAGACATGATCTACATCTCGATCTGAATAAAGAGAGCCTATCACATGCGAGGACACGGATCCCTCCCCAGAAACAGATCCTGGCCATGCACTCCTCCTACATCCAACGCTCCAGAACCCTCCCCTCATACAACACACCTCTTTCATTTTTTTCTTCTTCTTTTTTCAATCGGTAGCACTTAATGACCAATTTGTGCAATAGTATCATGACCTAATGGACGCAAAAGGTCATAACTTTATGGGCTTTGGACCCTCTTAGACTTGCCATGACTAATTTCCGAATTTTGGTCATGGATCAATGACCAATTAAACCACTATCATTATTTTTGGTCATAATTGAGCATTTTTCTTGTGGTGACATATAAACCCCCTTCTTTGATACTGATGCATACTTAGCATAGTTCTGATATAAGTCTTGCGAGTACTTTGGATGAGTACTCACCGTTGCTTTGTTCCCCCTTGATCCGTTGCTGCGACCAGATGATGGAGCCCAGGAGGTGGAGTATCCTGCCGACGATGACTTCTACCCCGACGGTGCCTACTACTACGTGGAGGCCGCTGAAGACCAGGAGTAGTTAGGAGGCTCCCAGGCAGGAGGCCTCGCCTCGTTCGATCGTTGTATCTTTTGTGCTAGCCTTCTCTAAGGCACCCCATGTTTTATGTCTGTACTCAGATATTGTTGCTTCCGCTGACTCGTGTGTTTATCGAGCTTCCGTATTCTAGCCCTCGAGGCCCCTGGCTTGTAATATGAAGCTTGTATGTTTTACTTGTGTCTAGAGTTGTGTTGTGATATCTTCTCGTGAGTCCTTGAGTTTGATTGTATGCATTTGCGTACGATTAAATCGAGGGCGTCACACCAGCATCCAGTGAAAGTATGACGCGGTCGACCTCTGGTGCATGTACAACGCAGATAGTCGCTGCCCATTCCAGGTGAGGAATCCACCTTCTGACAATCCATGGACCAATGGCAACATCATGTTGGTCTGGACAGCTGGCAATATTTGATGGATCTGATCTTGCTTGGCCTCTTGCTCTGCGGCTCTCCATCGGTCTTGTTGTGTGGCGTGCCACATCCTCTCGACACGGACGTGCCTATTTTTCTCTCTGGTGCACCACCGATGATCTTGGTGTGCAACACGTTGCAACCTCTCGGTGTTGACATGCCTATCTTTCTCTGTGGTGCTGTCATGCCCTATGCCAAGGGTCTGGTCAACCCTGGGGATGATGTGCGGCGCAATGTTGTTTGACGCATTTCCAGGGACACCCTCATCCTCGCCAGGACATTATGGCTACAACAAATTGTTTTCCTAGTGGAGGAGGTTGATGGGTGATACGTCTCTAACGCATCAATAGTTTTTGATTGTTTCATGCTATTATTTCATCAATCTTGGATACAATTTATATACAATTTTATATCATTTTTAGTACTAACCTATTAACTCAGTGCCCTGTCTCGGTTGTTAGTTTTTGCTAGTTTCCCTATTTTTCAGCAAATCATTAGCAAACAAAGTCCAAACATGCCGAAACTTTTTGACGATTTTCTAGATCAGAAGAGAACCTAGAAGTTTCAAAGGAGGATGAGAAGACCTATGAGGAGACAATAAGACAACAGGGCGCACCCTAGGGGAGTAGTCATGCCCTCATGTATTGTGGGCCCCTCGTGGCCCCGTGTTAGCTAATTCCACTTCTATAAATTCCCAAAGATTGCAAATCCTCCAGAGAAAGACCCGAAACAATTTTGCTGCCGACGCAAGCCTGTGTTCTTCTGCCATCGCATGTGGAGGCCTTTTTGGTAATTTATAGGAGGCAGAATCGATCATGGATGCCATCTTCATCAAACTTCATGCCTCCATGATGATGTCTGAGTAGTCTATCACAAACCTATTGGTCCATAGTGATTTGCTAGATGGACTCTTCTCACTCTTTGATCTACAATATCATGCAACTTCGGAGATATATTTTGTGTGGTTTCTTTGTTGATGAATTGTGGGTTTATGATGAGGATTCATTGAAAGTAATTGAGTTGTTTGTAAATTCTATTATGTTTTATTTATATAGGTATGTAATCTTTCAAACCTATGGGTTTTCTTTGGCCAAGTTCATCTATCGATCTTCTGTGGAAGTGGTGCATATTAGTGGGTTCAATCTTGTGGTTTCCTCACCAAGTGGTGCGAGGCACATATTGTGTTGTTGTTACTAAGGGTAAAATGACGAGGTTTAATCATATTGAATTGGTTTTACTTTGTCTATATTATGTGATCTTGCTTAAAGAGTTACTTCATATGTATTAGCTAAATTACCATAGATGCAGGCATGAGTCAATCGATTGGTGGAGCAATAGTACTAGATGCTGGCAGGAGTCAGTCTACTATTAACGGACGTAATGCCTATGTATATGATCATGCCATGAATAACATCATAACAATGCACTTTTTTATCAATTTCCCAAGAGTAATTTGTTCACCCACCGTATGCCATGCTATTATGAGAGAAGCTTCTAGTGAAAACTATGGCTCGCGGGTCTACCTTAATCATATCACAAAAACCAAAAATATATTATTGGAATTTATTTGCTATTATTTTACTTTGCAATTTATCAATCTACAACTATTAGATTTAATCTTGCCACTAACGAGTGCAAGGGGATTGACAACCCCCTTGCGTGCATTGGGTGCCAGTGGTTGCTATTCTCTCTATAGGTACCGCTAAAGTTTGGTTGCTTGGTTTTCCTACTGGTTTGATAAACATTCGTTCTTAACTGAGGGATATAGTTTCGCTACTTTACTTCAACACACTTTGTCTTCGGGGGAAATCCCAATGCCATCATAAGTAGGAATGGCAAAGGTGGCGCTTCAGCAGGTTGGCCTGCTTGGAAATGGTAGAAGGGCTATAGGTTGCACTAGTTGTGCCTCCGCCTAGTCTTATGCCCAATCGCTTCTAGAGGGAAACCGATAGGGAAGTGGAGGGAAAGGGAACCATGTTCGGATAATGCCTCAATGGAAAACTTAGGAAAAAAGGAAGCGCAACGCCATTAATGGAAAACTTAGGAAAAAAGGAAGCATGGTAAGGATTGTGGTTTTGGGGGTTTTTTCCGAGCCACGATGGAAGCTTGGGTGCTTATGTAGAAACAGGCTCATCGACGCCTCTTTGAGTGGACAAGTGGCCAAATGAGGCACCCGTACGGTGCGCAAGCATGCAATGGAATCCTCTGGCAGGAGCAAGGTGACATGACATGCGAGAGGAGGACAATATGACACACAGGCAGATGGGTAATAATAAACAATCTACGATTTCATTACCTAGAAATCATGTATTCCCTACACAGCGTCGCCCATGATCGTTTGCCCATGGCTTGTTGACGGCCATTCCCTGTGTGTTCGAATTCTCCATGTGGAGTAGTGGTGGAAAGCGTCACCAGAAGAAGTACACGAACTGATGATCGTTTCTCCTAATTTACTATACACATATTGTTTATTCAAGTGCGGAAATGTTATCTGTAATTAGTTATGTAGTTCGTTGTTTATTTTGGTTATAAAATCATGTTGTTATACGTATATACGTTACTATTATATATACAGAGCATACATGTTCTGTAGATAGAGCAAATCCACCGATGATGATTTGATCAATCGTGTGGAGAATTGTTTACTAGAAAGTATTTACCCACAACACATAGCTTACTTGCAGGAATTGTGTGTGTTATTATTAGTCCTCGCACAAGATTTTGGTTACGGACCTGTTTGTAGTGTACCGCACACATCTTGTTGTACCTAGTCTTTTGTGTTATTTCGGGTCATCGCAGACAATTCATCCGGGTGACATGTATCCCATCTTTCGCAGACATCTTGATGTGTATAGCTGTTTGTATTATTTTGGATCATTGCAAACAGTTTACATGTATTAACTATATGCCACATATCACACACGAAACTCTTATCTGAATCAAGCTTGATTGATCAACCATCACACAGAGTTCATTAACTTGGATAGGATTTTATTGCCATACCTTTTTTGCTTCATGCATCGCACACAGTTTGGTCGAAATGTCTTCGATACATGTATCATCTTAGGACCTTCTTGCAATAGTGGGTCCTTGAAAAAGTGGGGGATGAGGTCCATAAGACTACTAAAATATGAAAATGAAAAAGAAAGAAAAATGAGAGAAAAAGACAAAAGGGACAACGCTACTATCATTTTACCACACTTGTGGTTCAAAGTAGCACCATGTTCTTCATACAAATTCTCCATGATTTGTCACTTTCATATAATAGTGGGATTTTTATATCATAAGATACATTGCCCTTCATCCTCATAGAAATTATTATTCAATACAAAATCTAAGAGCAAATCTTCATCTTTAAGGAAATCATCCTCACCACCCGTAATATCCCTTCAAATATATCTCAATGAAATCATTAGTCCATAGAGATTGTCATTAATTCCCGAAACGACACTTAGAGGCTAATATCTCCTTTCAACATGCACTAAAAATAATCGCTAAGGAGTAGGCAATAGACTCTCTATCTCCCTTGTAGGAACAAAGTATGTCTACCAGAGAGTGGGGTGAATGCGAATTTAAAATTTTCTTTTGGAAACTCAAAAAATCTCGGAATCCAACAATGGGGAGAATGAAAAGAAACTATAGTAAGCAAATTCTAACTTGTGAACGGGAATTTAAATGCTTCAATCAAAGGGAATAACGTGATTTAGACTTACCATTCAACTTAGTAAGAAAGAAAGGGCAATATTAGAGATCACTGTAATACTTCATGCCGACAAGGAATTTGATCGACCAGGTTGCCCTTCTCGAAAGGACCATGTTAGTTTGAGGGGTTGTGACTTATCACGGAAGATAAACTCTCTTTTCCCTATTCTCCTCAATTGTTGGTTCATCAACCAATATAGATCACTCATGGTAGATGCTCGAGGTGATCCTGGAACCTTTATAGACTTCTTTGAGAACCGCAATTACTATTGATCTCTGAACATATTGATAGCTAACCGTCTAGAGAGTTTGCAACTCTCAAGATTAATAGATGGATTGTACTGGACTTATATTCGAGTCATGCTAAATGAGTATCTAATTTTCTGGCTCTAAAGATTTTTTCTTGGTGGATTTTAAACTAATATCACCTCACGAGAGAGGTTTTCTCACACAAAATTCTCAAATAAAATGGAGCATCCACCAAACAATGCCAGTGCGGCGTGGCTATTGATAACTGTAGCCTTCCCTAAGGGGAAATGGCCATTTCAGAACAACATGGTCTCTTGATGGCAAGTATTTCTTGGAACACAAAGAGATTTCTCTCGCGACTCACAGAGGATTAGGTTTAGCATTAGCGAATCAACGTTTCGAACACTATAACCCTCTTGATAGTACGATGGTCCTATGACTCAATGAGGCTAAAGAAGAATAATGCAATACATACTTCGTATTCAACTTCTCCCCTCTAGTCAATTCCTTTGAGCAGGCACCAAACCAATTACTTTGCATCAGCAATTTTTTGCGGGTCAGTCTTGTCAGCATATTTTTTGTTGATAAACCATCCTACTACACACGAGATTATCTTGGGAGTTTGAACTAAACTCCTCATGACTCCAGGGACCTGTTACTTTGTGAGCACAAGAAAACACATCAGTCCCTTACGTTTATGTCAACAATCTCCAAAACACAAGGAGAAAATTTATTGCACCAATAGCCTCCCCATTTTTCAATGATTGTTGACAAAACAAATGATTATCGAAGTAATTCAAACAAGAGTGAACAAGTGCTACTTCCCTCGATGACGAAATAGACTCCCCTATATGTATGCAGGGAAATAGATTTGAGACGAGCTCTCCTGCAAGTGGTGATGTATATCGAGGAGATTTCAAACATTAGAAATGGTGATTCGCACTCATGAGATGAAATCCATGGAGAGCATAGTGCAATCATTCGTAACTTCCGATAATAATTCCACCAATAAAACAGATACTTCGAGTGAAATGGTGCAGCAGGAGACATTATTAACATTACATCACATGCATTACTAAGCGGTTTACAACTTATTACAGATAAGCATAAATTAGAAGTTGCAAACTCGAGAGAAAACATGTCCAAGGAAGCACCAAAAGGCAAATCTATCGAAACTAGATGTAATTATTCCCATAGTTTTAAATAGCCAACTATAGCCCCACTATAGCCTTGCTCTAGACTTTTCACCAGGGTGTCGTTAAATGCTATCATGTACAAATATGTCGCTCTAGCCCTCTATAGCTGATTTAGAGGCCCGCTATTTAAAACATTGTATTCCCCTTTTTGTCAACAAGTGAAACAACTTGACGAATAACATGAGGCTTGAGGATCTAGACGTGGATCACTCCGAGACATCCAAAGAAGAGTTATCTCATGTCAGTTCTTCTCAGATGTAACAAGCGGAATGAGAATCTCTTCGTTGTCACCAATAGTTGTTTTGGCTTTAGGCAAATTGGCTTCAACCTAAGGAGATGAACTGGGAATGTTGGGATCATCCAATGGAGGATCACCATACCAAAACATTATCTTCGATATGTTTCGTAATCGATGATGTGGCTTCACACTCTTCCAGCACTTTACAAAGCTTTAGATGAAGAAGATCTGTTGTAGGCTCACGAGCAGGCATAGGAGGAGTACCACACTTTTGGAAATCATCGACGGTGAAGCCTTTGTCAATGTAATCATAAAAATCTTGGAGGTTCACATTCAGGAGTTCTTTTCAAAAAAGAATTTGCGAAGCAATTTCCAAAGTCTCTTCTTGTTTTCATCAGCAATGAGATGAATCAGACTCATGTGATTGTTGATGGTATTGGGCTTGGAGGTGAGATGATCTTTTTCTTCTCTGTCCTCTCTGATATGCTTCGAAATAAGTTATTGCATCCGCAAGTTGACTTCAAGATGAGATAAAGGATGAGGTGAAGACATATCTTCATGTCGAGGAAGATTTGGTCCTTCAAATTATGTGATAGTCTTGGTTTGATGTAGCTAATTTACCTGAAGTAAAATCTTTCATGTCTTGCAATGTATTGTGAACAAGGGGTATGAAGATTTTGTGACTTGCCTTCATGAGAGAAAGTTTGCCCATCACATGATCGATAAATTTTTGATCCATGATGCATAAAATTTGATTGAGGACGATTACCGAGCACAATCCTTCAGAATACACAGAAAATATCTTCAATGTCGAAGTTGTATTGATCAGAGATTGCCTATATGGCATTCTGAAGAACATCTAAGAGGGACTTGTCCATATTCATACCAGGTAGAGGGAAAATGTTGTAGGAGAGCATATGATACAGAGTCTGGTTTTGGAAGGTTAAGTGCTCAAGGCGAGGAGGACCAAAGTAGTCACGAATCTTTTCTTTGTCCATTATGAATCGAAAATCTTCATCTGATATGACATCAACAGATGCAATTGAATGGCATTGTCTCCCTCCTCAAAGGAAGGAAAATGGAAGTGCGAGATTGAATCCGTTGAAGTGCATTTGTTATGTTTTCCTTCGATCATACATTGCATAATCCACTTCAAGCTATTAGATTCATCTACAGTGATATAAAAACTATGGCATAGAACCGAAGAATTATTTCTCGGTTCCATGGATGATCGAATTCAAACACCTTGATAGGACAAAAATCATCCAAATCCTAAATCAATTTGTTGAACCACCCAAGGTTTCGCATTGTATGATTTTTTTGATATTCGTGAGGAAATATCTTTTGTCTATCAAAGAATACTCGAGAGTAATGAATAGCCTTGACATTGGTTTAGAAATGAGACAATTTCGAAGTATGTGGCCCATCATGCAGACTGGCTTGAAAGAATTTGGGGTGAACAATATGATTGAATAGAGGCCATTTAGCACCTGCACCACACAAGAACAGGGGCAAATCATCACGAGGGTCTGCAAGTTTAAGTTCTCCTTCGGGAGAAAGAAAATCATTGCCACATACCACTGAGTCTGGATGTCTAGCAGAGACTGATTTCTTTTTAGAGGTACCCCATCAGGTCTTGAAGAGGTATCAACCGACAATTTGAGCGATGGAGATGGTGTAGCAACTGATGGTGCTTCAGATGCAGTAGTCATCTTGGCAGGTACATCTTTTGAAGGCACAAGGTCCAAATCTTGTACCGTATATGGTACGAGGTCATCCACTAGAATATGTTGTTTCTTGCTTAGAACTAGATTCGAGTGTTTTGGATCATCTTGAGTAGCAAGAGCATGGGACTCTGAGTGTAGAATTTCACCTTCCTTAGTAGCGGACAATTGCGAAGGTATAGCCATTTGAACAGGGGGTTGCCACAAGTACTGCTTTCGTTGACCTTGACAAGCAAGAAGCGTTCGAGTTCTTCACTCAGGGCTTTGATGGAATGACTGGGTCCTTTTTTCTTTTGCATACTGAGCAACTCGAGGTTTAGGGGATATATCCTTCATGACTGGAGGAATATTTTTCGTTGCAGGCTTCTTTCGTTGCTTCTTCTTTTGCTGAGATGCTTCATCAATATGGCCCTTGACCAAATCATTATAACCAGTAACCTTGGATTGGTGATCATTGCGAATCTTCAAAACCATTTGATCCAGATATGAATGAAAAAGCGAACGTTGTTGCAAAGGACAGAAGTGGCACGGTTAAATCCTTGTAAGAATCTTAGAGCTCTTTGATGACAAACTTCAATGATGTTAACTTTATTCGATTGTTTAGGTCCAGCACCTCAGCGGACAATGAATTTCTTTCAATAGAATCTTCTCTAATTTCATGCACAAGGGAGTTGGCTTGTTCGACAACTTCAGAGGGTATGTGAAAAGATCACATCACCAACGGAAGGATTCTCAATGAATTAATCAAGCTATTCGATGATGAACATGTGATGATAGTTGGGAGGGGCATTAGACATAGTAACCAGAGTAGTCTTCATAAGAACATGCTCGGAAGGATCCATAAAAGCAAAAGGCTGAGCTAGTGTTGGAGCAAATATAGCAGCCTTTTCCTTCATGGCATCACCTTGAGAAGAAGACTGCCCTGGGATGGGAGGTTTATGCTTCTTTAGAGCATGCTTGCGAATACTTTTCCCTAGCTTTGCATTACACACATGGGCATCCAATACCAAATCTTTGAAGTCAATAAAATCAGGATGTGGAGTTGTATTGACGGGCTCCTTCATCATGACAGTTGTAGTTGTAATCTTTCAAATTCTATTTTTCTTCGGACGAGCGTGAGGATGAACTTGTGACCGAAGATCTGGTAACACTGTTGTTATGGTGATATTTACTTGATCGCTTAAGGTAGCTCGAACTTCTTCCTTGGTGAGAGGGGGTCATCATCACAAGAAAAGGCACTATCATTAGCAGGCAACTATTCTTTTTCTATACCGGAGGTTTCTTTTTCGAGGGAGATAGAGTAGTTCGATCATGCTTCCTCTTCGAGCGACCTTTAGATTGACCACGATCATTCTTCTTATCGAGATCCTTTTTGAGAAGGCGAAGATTGTATTCTCCCCGAGCAGCCTTCTTTGTTGCCTTTTCACTTTGTCGATCGCATTCCTTCGATGTTTTGCAAGTTCATCTGGATAGGATCCGGACGTTCAAATGGATGACTCGTGAGGATTTAGTGGGGGGCAGTCTTCCTTTAGGACCCGTATGCTTTATGAGTGATATTGCATGGCAATCCCCCTATGAAGGATGGAAAGAAAATTTGTGAGCAAATCGAGGATGAAAAACTCGTAGTTACACCATTTTTGCACCCAATGGCACCAAACCCATTGAAGTCTCTTTTCCTTCTCTTGTTTGCTCTCCCCTCATACAATGTTGTATCTATCATGAGATATATATTCAGTAGTGTTGGTATATGGCCATCGACCACCATTCTTCTTTTTTGTGAGGCATTTTCTTCTTTCTCGTTGGCACTTTGCTCAGCTGCCCTTTTTTGCTTGCAAGTAGATGGATTATCCGTTGTTTGTTCCATGGCATTCAGAGACTTGGTTCATGTGTTGTAGCTAGAATTTTATCTACATCTCCATCAATTCTGCCCGCTGGTTGAGCAGAGTCCTTGACTGAATGCATTTTCCTATAAATGAGGATAGGTAGGAGGGAAAATGCGGAGACGATTACGAAAGCACACAACAAAGTTTTGTAGGAAAATTATTTTGTGAGTGAAGTAGTGATACGTCCATTTTGCATCATGATTTGATGCTTTTAATTAGAATGTTTTTGGCCATTATGATGCAATTCTTTGCCTTTTCACTTTTAATTTTCAAGAATTGTCTAAAGAGGGAGATTATTGGCAAGTGGAATTATGGACCTGAAAAGGCTACAACATAGTTGGATATTCTCCACAACTCCAAATGACCTGAAATTTATGAGGAATTATTTTGGAATACGTAAAAAATAACAACACAAGAAATATAATCTATGTTATGGAACAAAAGAAAAGGCAGTGCGGGTGTTTTTCCCTACAATTGTCGGTCAAAAAAAGCAGCAAAAGAAATACAAGGAGGGGGCCCACAATAGAATCACAAGCTTAGGCGCATCCCTAGGCTGCGCCTAGCAAGTTGATGGGTCCACTAGGAGGCCTCTCGCCCATTGATACGTCTCCAACGTATCTGCTTTTCCAAACTCTTTTGCCCTTGTTTTGGATTATAATTTGCATGATTTGAATGGAACTAACCTGGACTAACGCTGTTTTCAGCAGAATTGCCTTGGTGTTATTTTTGTGCAGAAATCAAAGTTCTCCAAACGTCCTGAGAATTTACGGGGAGCAGTTTTGGAAAATATCAAAAAAATCTGCGCCAAGTTCCACCACAGAGGGTGGGCCAGTGGGCCACAAGCCCCTCCTCCGCCACCACCCCCCTCGTGGCGGTGGGCAGGCTTGTGGGGCCCACAGGCACCTGCCACCCCCAACTCTAGCTCTATAAGTCATCTTTCATCCCAAAAAAAATAAAAAATAGAAGTTTTCGTCGCGTTTTCGATACGGAGGCGCCGCCACCTCCTGTTCTTCATCCGGAGGGAAGATTTGGAGTTCGTCTAGGGCTCCGGAGAGGGGAAATCGTCGCCATCGTCATCATCAACCTTCTTCCCTGTCAAATTCCATGAAGCTCTTCGTCGTTCGTGAGTAATCTATTTGTAGGATCGCTGGGCGGTGATGAGTAGGATGAGATCTATCATGTAATCGAGTTAGTTTTGATGGGGATTGATCCCTAGTATCCACTATGTTCTGAGATTGATGTTGCTACTACTTTTCCATGCTTAATGCTTGTCACTAGGGCCCGAGTGCCATGATTTCAGATCTGAAATTATTGTGTTGTCAGCAATATATGTGTGTTTTAGATCCGATCTTGCAAGTTGTAGTTACCTACTATGTGTTATGATCCGGCAACCCCGGAGTGACAATAACCGGAACCACTCCCGGTGATGACCATAGTTTCAGGAGTTCATGTGTTCACCAAGTGCTAATGCGTTGGTTTGGTTCTTTATTAAAAGGAGAAATTTAATATCCCGTAGTTTCCTTTTGGACCCCGCTGCCACGGGAGGGATGGACTATAGATGTCATGCAAGTTCTTTTCCCTAAGCACGTATGACGACACACGGAATGCATGCCTACATCACATTGACGAACGAGAGCTAGCCACTTATCTCTCTGTGTTATAGTTGTTGCATGATGAATATCATCCAAACAAATCACTGACCCATTGCCTACGAGTTTGTCCTACTATTGCTACTGAAGTTACTTGTCTTTCTCTACTGCTGCTGCTACTACTCTTGCTACTGCTGTTACTTCTCTTGCTCTGCTGCTGCTGCTACTACTGTTGCTACTACTGTTGCTTGCTACTGTTGTCAATACTGTTGTTCCTTGCCACTGCCATTGCTCGTTACACTGCTACTACCTACTACACTGTTGATTCGCTGGCCGTTGACGGGAATTGACAACTTCTGTAAATGCGGCAACGGAGGCGCCATTGATACAATTGTTAGGAATAGTATGCGTCAACAGATCATTTCTGACACCGTTGTTATCATATTACTTTGCTGTTACTACTGTGCTTGCAGATACTAATCTTTCAGGTGTGGTTGAATCCGACAAATTCAGCTGCTAATACTCGAGAGTATTCTCTCACCTCCTTCAGGGATCTACAAATTGGGCCGAATACTCTACCCTCGAAAACTTCTCCGAACCCACGCGCTGGTGGGCCATCAACAACATTCTTCCAGTTTCATTGCCGGGGAGTGCTAGCAGCATTCTTTTGGTGCCGTTGCAGGAGAAGGTTCATTGTCATAAGAATTCGTCTAGCTAACACTAGAGATTGCAGGATCAGCACTTTTCTGGAGCCATTGCCAGGGAAGAACAGCTGACGTCAGCATTTTTCTAGCGCCGTTGCCGGGGAGGTATTGCTATATTCTCTGAGTTACTTGGGATTTATATCTGTTGATCACTATGAAGAATCTAAAGGATCCGAAGACCAAAGTCTTGCCCTCAACTACGAGGGGAGGTAAGGAATTGCCATCTAGCTCTGCACTTGATTCACCTTCAGTTATGAGTAAGTTTGCGACATCACCTCCTGCTAGAAATCTTGATATGTCGCCTGTGCTTGATGATGGTTGTGATACTACTTCTAGAGATGCTATGCTTGATACTGTGCCTGATGATGCTATGCTTGATACTGCTGCTAGAGATGCTATGCTTGATACTATACCTGATACTGCTAGAGATGCTATGCCTGATACTGCTAGAGATGCTATGCCTTATACTGCTAGAGATGCTATGCTTGATACTGCTTTGCCTGATGATGCTAGAGATGCTATTTTGTGTGATGATGCTATGCTTGATACTGCTAGAGATACTCCTTTGCCTGATGTTCCACTAGGAGTGTTCCTTGATGCTCATATTGCTAGAGTTACTGCCAATGCTCGTGATGCTTCTGAAATTGCCGATGCTATTGAGATAGAACCTACTTTTGCTCCCTCTAGATCTAGCTCTCCTAGATATGAATTGCCTGATATACCTGAGGGTTATGTTATGGAGGGAGAGATAGCTGAGGATTTTCTTGCATGTAAGGATGCCTATGACGCTGAGAAATTAATTCTCAAGTGGAAGGAAAAATCTCGAGAAGTTAGGATGAAAAATGATCCGAAGTTTTCCACCTCGCCTATCTTTGTCACCGATAAGGATTATGAATTCTCTGTCGACCCTGAGATAATCTCTCTAGTCGAATCTGATCCTTTTCATGGTTATGAGTCTGAGACGGTCATAGCCCATCTTGCCAAACTATCCGAAATAGCCAACCTTTTCACTAATGAGGAGAAGATCCGCCACTACTATATCCTTAAGCTATTTTCGTTCTCTCTAATGGATGATGCTAAAGCCTGGTTCACCTCTCTTGCTCCTGGATGTGTGCGTAGTCCCCAGGAGATGGTCGATTACTTCTGTGAGAAATATTTCCCTTCCCATAAGAAGCAAGCTACCTTGCAAGAAATATACAACTTTTCTCAACTCCAAGAAGAGAGTCTTCCACAAGCTTGGGGGAGGCTCGTCCAGGTACAGAATGCTTTGCCTGATCTCCCTCTTAAGAAGAACGAGATACTTGATATCCTCTATAACGGACTTACCGATGCCTCTAGAGACCACCTAGTTAGTTGTGCCGGTTGTGTTTTTAGGGAACGAACTGTAGAACAAGCTGAGACCCTACTGAATAACCTCTTGATCAATGATAATGCTTGGACTATTCCCGAACCACCTCCTAAGCCAACTCCTAAGAAAAGAGGTATTCTATTCCTCAGTCCCGAAGATATGCAAGAAGCCAAGAAATCTATGCAAGAGAAAGGCATTAAATCTGAAGATGTCAAAAATCTACCACCTGTCGAAGAGATCCATGGTTTCGATAACCCGATACAGGTAGTAGAAGTGAATTCTGTGCGTAGATTTGATGAGAGTGATATTCCTTTTGATAAACCTGCTAGCCAATGCTTTGATGAATTTGACAAATTTGTTGCCAAACAACAGAGTTTCAATGATTATGTTAGCAGACATTTGGAACAAAGTTCTCGTATGCTTAGCCATTTAAGTGCTTGTGTAGACAGAAATGTCAATGCTCTGAAGCTTCTGAGTAAACATGCCTCTATGATTACTACTCAGGTAGAACAAGTACTTAAAGCTCAAAATGACCTGCTCAATGAATTAAATGAAAACTCTGTCAGAGTCATTACTAGAGGAGGAAAAATGACTCAGGAACCTTTGTATCCTGAAGGTCATCCTAAGAGAATTGATCAAGATTCTCAAGGAATCAATGCTGATACACCTAGTATCCTAAGGAGAAGAAGAAGGATGATAGAAACCTGCATGCCAGTTCACCGAATACTATCACACCTGAAGAACCTAATGATATTTCTGCGTCTGATGCAGAAACACAATCAAGTGATGAACATGAACCTGGTGACAATGTGGATAGTGATGTTCATAATAATGCTCAACCTAGCCATGATGATGATGTGGAGATTGAACCTACGGTTAATCCTGATAATCCACAACCTAAGAGATATGACAAGAATGACTTTACTACTAGGAAGCATGGTAAAGAAAGAGATCCATGGGTTCAGAGACCTATGCCCTTCCCTCCTAAGCCATCCAAGAAAAAGGATGATGAGAATTTTGAGCGCTTCGTTGAGATGATAAGACCCGTCTTTCTGCAGATGCGGTTAACTAATATGCTCAAGATGCCTCCGTATGCGAAGTACATGAAAGATATCGTGACTAATAAACGGAAGATACTAGATCTTGAGATCTCCACCATGCTTGCCAATTACACTTTCAAAGGTGGAACTCCTAAGAAACTTGGTGATCCCGGAGTGCCCACTATACCTTGCTCCATTAAAGGTAACTACGTAAGAACTGCCTTATGTGACCTTGGAGCCGGTGTTAGTGTTATGCCGCTCTCTCTTTATCGTAGACTTGAGTTGGATAAGTTGACACCCACTGAAATTTCTCTGCAAATGCCCGACAAATCAACTGCTTTCCCTATCGGCGTTTGCGAGGATGTGCCTGTTGTGGTTGGTAATACCACTATCTTAACAGACTTTATTATCTTGGATATTCATGAGGACGATGCCATGGCTATCATCCTCGAGACCCTTTTTAAACACTGCAGGGGCTGTTATAGATTGCAACAAAGGCAATGTCACTTTCCACATCAACGGTAATGAGCACACAGTGCACTTTCCGAAGAAACGATATCCAGTACATTGCATCAATGCTATCGAAAAGACTTCATCGATTCTCATCGGGAGCTTTGAATGTCCTATTCCTCGTGTCAAGATGAAGTATGATTTGCTTGTTGGGGAGATACATATCCCCATTGAGGTGACTTAGTGGCTATTCTAAACTTCTCTGTTCTCTCTTGCGATTCGAGAAAGTTTTGTCATAAGGACTTGATCAACCCCATTGACGGATTTCTTCCGATGACCATGAGACGGATGAATCAAAGAATCACATACCTCTGTTTTGAGTTTTCCTTTTCTGTTGCTTAGAAGAAAAATGATAGAATTAGTTTAGTTTTTCTTGTTTTCTGTTTTAGCATCCCGGAGAAAAACAGCTCGAAAATAAAAGTTCTCCGATGGTCCTGAAAATTTAGTATGATTTTTTCTGGAATTTTTGAAAATTTCTCGGCCTGAGAGCTGGTCACGGGGCTGACCAGTGGGCCACAAGCCCCCCACCGCCACCTACCCCCCTGGTGGCAGGGTGCAAGCTTGTGGAGCCCACAGCCATCCCCTCCACTCATTCCAGCTCCCAGCCTCTTCTTCCACCTCCAGAAAACTTGTTTCGCGGCTCAAACCCATGTTCTTGCTCATTTGGCTGTGATTTTCGATCTCCTTGCTCAAAGCACCATTCTCCGAACCGTTTTGGGGAAATTGCTCCTTGGTAAGTAACTCCTCCATTGGTCCAATTAGTTTTTGCTCTAGTGCTTTATCCTTTGCGAATTCTTGCCACCTTGGTGACCGTGTTCTTGAGCTAGAAAAGTTGATTTTAGCTGGTCCCAAGTAGTTTTAGCGCGTGATACGGTCTCTAGGCACTAGTAGGAGTAGTTGCTACAAGTTGGGTTAACCCTTATTCACTTTTCTTTCGAAGTCTCTAAAAAATTTCAGAATTTTTTCAGAGCTAGAAAAAGGAAGAGATGAGGAGGTTATTGAGAGGCTCTTCAAGCCGTAACCACAAGGAGGATGAGAAGAACCACCACAAGTACGT
The DNA here is from genome assembly GCF_904849725.1 of Hordeum vulgare subsp. vulgare. Lineage (NCBI taxonomy): Eukaryota > Viridiplantae > Streptophyta > Magnoliopsida > Poales > Poaceae > Hordeum > Hordeum vulgare. Next base: position 225,711,470 of record NC_058522.1, read on the forward strand.
AGTCCCTCGAGTCACATAATTTCGAGCGTGCGAGTGGCCAAGTGATGAATTTTTGCGGCCGCCGGACTTTATGAAGACTTTTATTACTTGGTGGAGAACGCAGGTCTTACTGCATTTGTTGAAGAGAAGTGCCCACAATATCTCCTCCTCACCAATATTTTCGTTCAAAGCTTCAACTTTTATCCGAGGAAGAATCCTCCCATGGTTGAGTTCATGATATACGATGTCCCCCAGTGCATGCCGCTGCAGGACTTTTGCAATGTATGCAAATTACCTTATGTTGGGGATATCCGTGACCCTCGTCCACGGGACTTGGAGGATTTCATTGGTTCTATTACTGTTGGAGAGGAGAGAGGAGTGTCTCGCGCTAGAATTGCTAGCATACATTTTCCTGTGCTTCGGTACTTCTCACTATTTGTGGGAAAACGTTTGATTGGCCGTGGGGAGGCTGGATCACTTAGTTCTCCAGACCTTGCAGTTTTGCGCGAAGGCCTTTATAACGATAAGACTTATAGCTTGGGCGCTATAGTAGCTCAACGGTTGAACCTGAACCGTTCTAAAGGTGTCGTCTATGGAGGTATCTACGCTACCCGTCTTGCCAGACACTTCGAGATACCGATTAGACTGGGAGAGGAAGGAGAGATGCTTCTCCCTGAGAGATATCTGGATTATGACAGCGCGGCTCGCCAAGATTTTCTGGATAGAGATGCTAGTAGACGGATGATTTATAACCTGGTGTTTAGTCAGGGTACTCGGGAGACTATTACTTTGCCGGCTCCTTCTTTGTTTGATCTTCATGCAGGCATGTACACTATTATGCCCGCGGACATCTACGCATATTGGGGCTTGGCCCAACCACAGGCGCACGTGCCCGAGCTGCCAGTCGAGTACCAGACGCCAGTTTATCAGTGGGAGCCCGAGGAGCTCACACAGCAGTGGCATCCACAGTCTGCTCCGGAGTATCCTGGAGCTGGTTATTTCCCACCATGGGAGTAGACCAAGCTAGGCCAAAAGCCTAAGCTTGGGGGAGTACGTGTTCTCACCGATTTTACATTCATGCTTATGCTTTCACTTTGTTAGCCGGTGTTTACACTTTGCCACTGTATTATCCATGCTAGTTTCTTTTCGTTTTCTTGTTTTCTTGTTTTGTGTCCTTTTGAGAAAACCCAAAAAGATTTTTATTTCTTCTTTTGCTTGTTGGGAGCTTTCCCGTGTAAATAGTTTTCTTTTTCTTTGTGTCAAGGTAGAAGATATTGGTTACAATGCTTAGTGGTTCTTACATGCTTACCTGTTTAGCTTTCAAAGGGCCATATTATTTTGTCTTCTCCTTTGTGTTTGCCTGAAGATTCAGCTTAGTCCAATGCGCTTATTATCGTTTTCATCGTTCGATCGTGCAAATGAAAGGCAACAATGATGATATATGATGAAGTGACTGAGACTGAAAAGCTGGTATGAACTCTATCTATTTTGTTTTTGTAAATATGACTAGCTTGTCGACCCAGATTTAGCTTTGTTGTGAGATAACCATGTTTGCAATGACAACATAGAGATCATAGTTTCTGATGCCATGCTTATTTAGCTGAGAGCTTATAATGGTTTGTCTTGATTGCCAACATAGATTTTGAGATGACTATGATCTAGTATGATAGGATGGTATTCTCCTTTGAATTTTTCAAGTGGCTTGACTTGGCGCTTGTTCATGCATGTAGTTGAAACAAAATCAACATAACCTCTATGGTATTCGTGTTCATGGTGATTTATATCTTGTTCATGCTTGCATTCAATGTTAGTCAAACTCATTGCATCTTGATGACCGTTGTCGCTTTCTAGTTGGTCGCTTCCCAGTCTTTTGCTAGCCTTGACTTGTACTAAGCGGGAATGCTGCTTGTGCATCCACTTCCATAAACCCAAAAGTTTTTCCATGAGAGTCCACCATACCTACCTATTTGCGGTATCTACCTGCCGTTCCAAGTAAATTTGCAGGTGCCATTCTCGAAAACCTACAAGAAATAAATCTGTTTTGCATGCCCGAACCGCTCATGTGGTGACAGAGGGCTATTGGTATCTTCCAAGCTAGGAGTGTTATCCTCGACATGCGTTTATTCACAGTCATTCACGAGAAAGGGGCCGGTATTTGGGATGCCCAGTTCCATGCTTAAATCGAAAACATAATTGTAAAACAAGACTCCCCCAGGATTGATGTTAGTATGGACGGTACCCGAGGATTCGGCTAGCCGTGGAGTGTGATTGATTGGTGGTGGGGGAGTTAAAACTTTACTTTTCTGTTTGGGAACCGCCTATAGCATGAGTAGCATGGAAGATATTGAGAACTCTTGGTCATTGCATTGACAATGAAAGCATGCCACCCAAAATTATTATCTCTGTTTTCAAAGCTTGAGCTCTGGCACCTGTGCAAATCAATGCTTCCCTCTGTGAAGGGCCTGTCTATTTATTTTCCTGTCAAGTCATCCTCCTCTTATATAAGCACCAATTAGAGAGCACCTCTGTCATTTTTATGCTTTGCTTTTGATTGATATTGAGTATGACTATGACTGGATCTTCGTTGCTATGAATTACAATGTTTAGTCAGCCCTTGATCTTTGAAAGTGCTCTGCATTTATGTTTTGCAGTCTGAGAAAGAGTTAGCGAGATACCACCTATTCATATTGCTTCATGCTTGTTTTGATTGAAGTGTTGGTATTTGAAACTCATTATTACTTGTTCATTAGCTGATTATGCCATTGATATTAGTTTACTGTGAGACCTCTGTGTAATTTGCTTATGTGGTTAACTTGTGATCTTGCTGAAATTCTGGTTATGAGTTAGACATAGTTGCAACAACAAGATCAAACAGAGTTTGTCAAAGTTTTTCTTTCTATCTCAGTTTGTCAACTGAGTTGCTTGAGGACAAGCAAGGTATTAAGCTTGGGGGAGTTGATACGTCTCCAACATATCTACTTTTCCAAACTCTTTTGCCCTTGTTTTGGACTATAATTTGCATGATTTGAATGGAACTAACCTGGACTAACGCTGTTTTCAGCAGAATTGCCTTGGTGTTATTTTTGTGCAGAAATCAAAGTTCTCCAAACATCCTGAAAATTTACGAGGAGCAGTTTTGGAAAATATCAAAAATATCTGCGCCAAGTTCCACCTCAGGGGGTGGGCCAGTGGGCCACAAGCCCCTGCTCCGCCACCACCCCCCCTTGTGGCGATGGGCAGGCTTGTGGGGTCCACAGGCACCTGCCGCCCCCAACTCCAGCTCTATAAGTTGTCTTTTGTACCAGAAAAAATAAAAAAGAGAAGTTTTCGTCGCGTTTTCGATACGGAGGCGCCACCACCTCCTGTTCTTCATCTGGAGGGCAGATCTAGAGTCCGTCTTGGGCTCCGGAGAGGGGAAATCGTCGCAATCATCATCATCAACCTTCTTCCCTCTCCAATTCCATGGAGCTCTTCGTCGTTCGTGAGTAATCTATTCGTAGGCTCGCTGGGCGGTGATGAGTAGGATGAGATCTATCATGTAATCGAGTTAGTTTTGATGGAGATTAATCCCTAGTATCCACTACGTTCTGAGATTGATGTTGCTACTACTTTGCCATGCTTAATGCTTGTCACTAGGGCCCGAGTGCCATGATTTCAGATCTGAAATTATTATGTTGTCACCAATATATGTCTGTTTTAGATCCGATCTTGCAAGTTGTAATTACCTACTATGTGTTATGATCCGGCAACGCCGGAGTGACAATAACCGGAACCACTCCCGCTGATGACCATAGTTTGAGGAGTTCATGTGTTCACCAAGTGCTAATGCATTGGTCCGGTTCATTATTAAAAGGAGAACCTTAATATGCCGTAGTTTCCTTTTGGACCACGCTGCCACGGAAAGGATGGACAATAGATGTCATGCAAGTTCTTTTCCCTAAGCATGTATGACGACACAGGGAATGCATGCCCACATCACATTGACGAATGGGAGCTAGCCACTTACCTCTCCGTGTTATAGTTGTTGCATGATGAATATCATCCAAACAAATCACCGACCCATTGCCTACGAGTTTGTCCTACTATTGCTACTGCAGTTACTTGTCTTTCTCTGTTGCTGCTACTACTACTGTTGCTACTGCTGTTACTTGTCTTGCTCTGCTTCTGCTGCTACTACTGTTACTACTACTGTCGCTTGCTACTGTTGCTACTTGCTACTGCTGTCACTATTGTTGTTCCTTGCCACTGCCATTGCTCGTTACACTGCTACTACCTGCTACACTGTTGATTCGCTGACCGTTGACGGGAATTGACAACTTCCGTCAATGCGGCAACGGAGGCGCCATTGATACAATTGTTAGGAATAGTCTGCTGTCAACCGATCGTTTCTGACACCGTTGTTATCATATTACTTTGTTGTTACTACTGTTCTTGCAGATACTAATCTTTCAGGTGTGGTTGAATCCGACAAATTCAGCTCCTAATACTCGAGAGTATTCTCTCACCTCCTTCAGGCGATCTACAAATTGGGTCAACTACTCTACCCTCGAAAACTGCTGCGAACCCACGCGCTGGTGGGCCATCAACAACATTCTTCCAGTTTCATTGTCGGGGAGTGCTAGCAGGATTCTTCTGGTGCCGTTGCAGGAGAAGGTTTGTTGTCATAAGCATTCGTCTAGATAACACTAGAGATTACAGGATCAACACTTTTCTGGAGCCATTGCTAGGGAAGCACAGCTGACGTCTCCCATCTCCTCCTATATGATGCTATTTTCCATAGAAAAAAAAATCAGTAGAACACTTTTGGGATGAAGCGCTGTTGTCTTGAGGCGGAAATAGGGCAGGAGCACTTTTGCTCTCTAGCGAAGCGATTCCGCCGGGGGTACTTCCCTCCAGGAGGGGGAAATTGTATCCTTCATCATAACCAATACTTCATCCATCGCGGGTGGACACATCTCCATCAACATCTTCACCATCACCATATCATCTCAAAACCTATTTCATCTATTGTATTCAATATGTGTCCCAAACCTCATATTAGTACCTATGGTTACCAGTAGTGTTGATTACATCTTGTGGTTGATGCTAGTTAGTTTATTTGCTGGAAGATTATATGTTCAGATCGTGAAGCATAATCAATACCCCTCATATCTTGAACATGAACATGGTTTGTGAGTAGTTACTATTGTTCTTCAGGACATGGGAGAAGTCTTTTGGTAATCTATCATGTGATTTTGGTATTTGTTCAATATTTTCATTACATGTATGTTGTGTTTCCTCTAGTGGTTTCATGTGAACGTTGACTACATGACACTTCACCATATATGTGCCTAGAGGAAAGCATTGTGGAGTAGGAAGTAGATGATGGTTGTGCTACTTGTGAGCTGCCTTGGGTCTTTCCCAAAAGTGTAAGGGTGTAGCAATATAGTAGGTGATAAATATTTCCCTAAGTGATAACAATTAAAGTTTGTCGAACCAATAGTAGAACCACACAAATTCTTGTCTTCGATAACTACACACAAAAGAAAACACTTGCACGCAACACGGGAAAGAGGGTTGGCAATCCCCTTGAACACGTTACTTGCAAGGATTAATTCTCATAATGATAGTTGTAATAATATAAAAGTAAAAACCAAAAAAATAATATTGCAGCAAGGTATTTTCGTTTATAGCAATATGGTTAAGTAGAGTCGGGACCACAATTTTTCCTAGAGGTTTTTCTGTCGAACAAAAAACATACGATTGGTAAACAAATTACTGTTGGGCAATTGACAAAAGGCGCATATTTATGATGTTATTCACGACAATGATCATGTATATAGGCATCACGTCCAGAAACAAGTAGATCGACTCATGTCTGCATCTACTACTAGTACTCCACCAATCGACTGTTATCCTTAGTAACGACAACACGATACGTTCCTCGCTACCCCTTCTATCACCGAGTGAGGAAACTAGAAGATTGAACCCACTACTATGCACCACTTCCATAGAAGATCGATAAATCAACTTGGACAAAGAAATCGCATAGATCTAAAAGCATTACGTAGCTATATAAACCACACATTATAGAATTCAGAAAAGGCTCAGCTAGTTTCGGTGAATAATATGATCATAAACCAACAATTCATCAGATCCCAACTAACACACCACATAAAAGAGTTATACCAAATATATCTCCAAAGAGAACATGGTATTGAAGATCAAAGAGAGAGAAGAAGTCATCTAGCAAATAACTATGGACCCGTAGGTATGTGGTAAGACTACTCACACATCATCATGGGGGCAGCAAGGTTGATGAAGTTGGCCACCATGATCGATTCCTTCTCCAGAAGAGTACCGAAAAAGGACACCAGATGGTATCACAGAAGAACGGAGATTGCATCCGGGGAATTTTTAGAAGTGGAACTAGGTCACAAGGAGCCACAAGGGGATCACAAGATATCAGTGAATGCCATGTTGTCTTGGAGTCTCCTTGTAGGTATTATGGTCCTCCTCCCAATCTTCTAGGTTGTCTTCTGGTCCAGGAAAAATCGTGAAAAAGTTTTGTCATGTTTTGACTTCGTTTGGTATTGATCTTCTAAAAATAAAAAACACAAAAAAATAACAAGTTGCACTAGGCACTAATTAATAAGTTAACCCTAAGAATGATATAAAATTGTATATAAAGTATCGAAGATTGATAAAAATAATAGCGTGAAACAATCAAAACTATAGATACGTTGGAGGTACAATGGCTCATCAATGTCGAGGGCATCCTCGACAATGCGTCAAACATGTCATGCTACACGTCATCACCATGGTTGAGTGGACACTTGGTGCATGGCACGGCAGTGGCCCGGGTAGGATAGGAACGTCGGCACCGAGAGGCCGCATCGTGTCGAACCACAAGATCATCTCTGGTGCACCACCGAGCAAATTAAGCTCGGCTATGTCGAGAGGATGTGGCACACTGCACAACAAGATTGATATAGCACCATAGAGCGAGAGGTAGAGGAAGAGAGGGTCCATCGTCATTTGTCACCCGTCCGACCCGACATGATGTTGCAACAGGGTCCATGGATTGTTGGTAGCCCGATTCCATGCTTGGAATGGGCAAAGACCATCTGTGACGTACATGCACCACAAAATGACCGCGTCGTACTTGCACCAGACGTCGGTCATGCCGTTCGTGTGGGTCGCATTGTTCGCCTCCGTGCCCCCCTTGATGCCAACACGCTGGTCACTAGACTTGAGCTCCACTTTGGCCCATGTGTTAGTTTAGGTATAGTAGAAGAACATGTCCATTGCATCCTTGAAATCATCATCTCTAATGAAATAGCCATCTTGGAGCTCGAGATCGTACTCAAGCTCTACTGCGAGCGTGTCATCTGCTTGTCAAATGGCTTTATGAGTTCAAGCAAAGCCAAGAGCTGACGTAGGTAAAGGTGACGGTCATGGACACATTTAATTTTCTTGAATTCTTTTGATGTCGATTATAGTGTTTGCACAATAATCATAATATTTCTTTGTTTCAATGCATGGATGATTTTTCATCTATTGTTCTGTTTCAACGTGTGTATGCTTTCCATTCTTTACATGTGGACGGTATCATCTAGCTAGAAATGAGTAGGATAATAGATAAAAATGTGAAATTATTGGTGCAATTATTATCCCTCTTGTGTTTTGGAGATTGTTGCCCGAAACATTCAAGGATTCATTTATTTTCTAATGCTCACAAATAGAAATAGACCATGCGAACTCGATGAGAATGTTATATTTGGTGTCTGATGACTGTGATCTGCGTTGGGTTTTCCGTGAAGAGGAACGGGTTATCGCAGCACAATGCGGGTAAGTATTTCCCTCAGTTATGAAACCAAGGTTTATCAAACCAATAGGAATACCAGTCCTCAACCATCTTCAGCGACTGTACACGAAGAAACAAACAACTTGCACCCAACGCGGGCACGAGGGTTGTCAATGCCCTTGAACTCATTTTGCAAGCAAATGAGGTGTGTATATAATTGTTGATAATTGTAAAATGAAAAATAAAATAAAGAACAAATAATGGCAGCAAGGTAATTGTAGCCTTTGTAAATATATAAGTGAATAGACCCGGGGGCCGTATTGTTCCCTAGTGGCATCACTCATGGCAAAGGCATATGGTAGGTAAACAAATTACTGTTGTGCAATTGATAGAAGAAGGAATAATTATGTTATTTTCACGGCAATGATCATGTGTATATAGGCATCACGTCCATAAGCAAATAGGCCGACTCATGCCTACACCTATTACTATTACTCCACTTCAAAAGCGCTTCTATGCTTGCCTTTCTTTGTATTAAGTAAAAATAGAGTAATGCTTGGAGAACAATGATCTAATGTAGACAGAGTAAACTCAATTAATATGAATAAACCCCATCGTTTTATCCTTAGTAGCAGCAACACCAAGACGCACCTTGTCCCCTTCTGTCACTAGGATACATAAATTTGCCAGGTTGAACCTACTAAAATAAACCACTCCCATTCAAGAAATATTAATCTAGTTTGCCAAACTATCACAATATATCGGAGATTATTACGAAGCTATGATCATCATGAATTAAGAATCATAATAATCAGAGGTGACTCCAATACTTTTCATGAATAATGTTAACATAAACCCACAATTCATCGGATCCCAACAAACACACCATACATAGTGATTACATCGGATAGATCAAAGCGAAGATGCGATGAGCATGGTATTGAAGATCATAAGAGAGAGAGATTGCCATCTAGCTACTGCCTACAGATCCGTAGGTCTGTGGTGAACTACTCACACATCATGGTGAGGGCAGCAAGCTTGAACTACTCACACAGAACAGAGGTTTAGATGGCCTCTCGTCGGAACAAAGACTTGCGGCGGTGGAAAAAGTATTTCAGGAGTGCTCTTAGGGTTTTTGGAATATTTGTGAAATTATAGGCCAGAGAGGGACATCGGAAGGCATCCACGGGGGCCACGGGCCATCAGGGCGCGACCAAGCCCTGGGTCGCGCCCTGTTGGTTTGTGCCTCCCTCGTGCGGCCTCTCGTCCACTTCTGATACTTGCAGGTCTTAATATAGTCCAGAAAAAATCATATTAAAGTTTTGTGGCATTTGGACTTCGTTTGGTAGGGTAAAATTGCAAAGCAAAAAAGAAGCAAAAACCATGAACTCGCACTAGGCACTGGATCAAAAGGTTAGTGCTCAAAAATATTATAAATTCATATATAAATTCCCAAAATGTATCCTAGTACGATAATATATCAGCATGGAACAATCAAAAATTATAGATACGTTGGAGACGTATCAGCATCCCCAAGCATAGTTCCTACTCGTCGTTGAGAAGGTAAATGATAAAAACAAAAAAATTGATGTGACATGTTATCCATAATGTAGTCACTTGTATGTATGATCATTGAGAAATGATAAATTAACAAACGACAACATAATTATTGATTTTCAAAGTACACGATCCTAAAAGAATGTTTACCGCTGATTCATCTTTATTGTATTAGCAACGCGTGACTCCTTCACCACATAAATACAAATGTTAAGCACCACGGTGTTCAAGGTAGGCAATTGGATCATACTTTTTCAATATGCATCAAATTTTTATTCTTCACGCAATACATAAGTGTGAACCATTGGACATAGCATATAGGTGGAATAGAATATGGTGGTAGATATAAAAGGGGTAAAAAGTGGAGAAGATAATCTCACATCGACTAGGCGTACCAATGAGCTATGGAGATGCCCATCGATAGATGTCAATGCAAGGAGTAGGGATTGCCATGCAAATGATGCACTAGAGATACAAGTGTATGAAATCTCAACTGAAGCTAAGTGGGGTGTGCATCCAACTTGCATGCCCATGAAGACCTAGGGCGTTTGAGGAAGCCCGTCATTGGAATATATAAGCCAAGTTTATTATCATAAGATAATTCCTACTAGCATATGGAGGTGACAGCATAGGAGACTCTCACTATGAAGATCATGGTGCCACTTTGAGGCACACTTGTGGTAAAGGATAGTAGCATTGTCCCTTCTCTCGTTTTCTCTCATTTAGTTCTTCTATGGTGGGATTTTCTCCTTTTGTTTTCTTTTTGCCTCCCCCATAATATATTTTTCTTTATTTTTTATATATGGTGGTCTCATTTGGCCTCCCCCATTTTATTTATTTTTCGTCCGGAGTCTCATCCCGACTTGTGGGGGAACCATAGTCTCCATCATCCTTTGCTCACTCGGACAATGCTCCAACAAGGATGATCATCACACTTTTATTTACTCACAACTCGATATGGAGAACTGATGGGAAGATATGATTCTCTGAGAATGCCTCTGGCAGTGTACTAGAATGTGCAATGATCTAGCGTGACATGTTGGTGGAATAGGATGTGCAATGATCTCACAAATACTATGTCAGCTCTATGTGATCATGTAAAGCAATATGAGGATGAACAAACTTGCCATGTGAAGTGATGATGGAATTTGCATGGCAATATATCTCGGAATGTCTATGGAAATGCCATAATAGGTGGGTAAGGTGGCTGTTTTGAGGAATATATAATGAGGCCTATGTGCAACAGAGCGTATCATGCCGCGGGGTGTGGATGCACCGGCGAAAGTTGCACCAATCCTCGAGGATAGAATGCGCTATGCATGTTACCGAAGAGGCTATAAAATATGAGAAGGTACAGATGCGTACGTACAAGGTGTCACATTAGTCATAAAGAACTCACATACTTATTGCGAAGTTTTATTAGTTTTATCACACATCAAAGCACTACTCGCATTCCCCGAGGGAGGGGGTGGTAGGAGTTAACCGCCGCGCGCCCCCGACTCGAGACAACGCTAGGATCTTAACGAGGAATAAGAATGCTCACACATCATCACCATGCCTATTTAATATATAGATGAACAACAAGTTAACACCCTTTAATCCCGATACTTATATGAATCAACAATTATGGACTTACACCTTTTTCATATTACCATATCAATGTCATTAACTCACAATTTCTCTATGTGTGCTACATGATGGTGTGACAACCCGAGATCGACCCTCGAAAAGATTCCCCTTTTATTCTGTTGTCACCGTGTTTTTAGATTATCCGTCACATTCATCATCGCATCATTTGCATCATCTGCATTGCATCAGCACTCCATTGCCGCCAGTTTTCAAAACCTGCATCCGTTAGTAGTTGTCGGTTCTCCCTGTTTTCGTCGTTGACCGTTTTCAGCCCGACCACACACACACGCGCCCGCGATATCGATAAAATCTTGTTTTTAAAGGTGTCCAAAAAATATTATCGGATTGGGTTGAAACTTTGTGTGCGGTCTTATTTTAATGTAGGTAGGCCACGTGCGAATTTTCGTCGCAATCAGAACTCGTTCGATACCCGTAGCATCAAAAATATAGCTGCACTATGGCCGGTTTAGTTATTAGATGTTTTGGTGTTGTAAATCTCTGTCGCCGGGTCGCTCCATTTCCCTCTCATCTTAAGCCAACACCCACTTTACACAGCCATAAGCCGACCTAACCATTCCCTGTGATCGAGGTCGTCCAATCGCGATCATGCAGTCGAAATCGGATGCACAACCCCCTAACCCTTGCCTGTTTTCTATATATAGACAACAAACCCTAGCCGATGCCCTCGTTTTCAGCACCGCACCACAACCCCGCCGCCACTTGGCGTTGCCAGCACCCTGTCACCCACCTCCTAGCCCTGTCACCCAGATCGGGCCCGGGCAAGCCCATTTGGCGCCGTCGCCGCCTCGAGCCCCAGGCCCCCGCAGCTCCTCCCGAGCATCTCCGCTGTGGCTCCTGTGGCCACCTCCACCTGGCACCTCGACCCGCCGCCATGCCACTCCGGCGAGCCGTTGCCGTCGGCGACCTCTCAGGCCAGTACGCCACGGTGCCGCCCCTCTCCTCCTTCCTCTCGTTTTTCTCCCTCCCATCTCCCTCACATATTCTCGCTCCAATTCCCTGTAGGAGCTCACCCGAGCCCATGGTGTCGCTCTGTCAATCTCCCCCGGTCGCTGCCGCCCCGATCTGGTTGGATCCGTCCAGATCTAGCCCGGGGAACTCCATCCCTCCTTGTTCCTCGCCGTAGACTGATACGTCTCCGTCGTATCTACTTTTTCGAACTTTCGGTTGCCTAGAAGAAAAATGATAGATTTAGTTTTGTTTTCCCTGTTTTCTGTTTTAGCGTCCAGTAGAAAAGTACCCCGAAAATAAAGTTCTCCGAACGTCCTGAAAATCAAGTATGATTTTTTGTGGAATTTTTGAAAAATTATAAGACAAAGAGCTTGTCTGGGGGCTGTACCAGTGGGCCACAAGCCCTGATGGCGCGGGCACCCCCCTGGGCGCGCCACCCAGGCTTGTGGGGCCCACAGGCACCCCCTCCACTCATTTCTTGCTCTCATCTGGTTCTCCAACCTCTAGAAAAAATCGTTTCACAGCTCAAACCCGTGTTCTTGCTCCTCTTGCTGGGATTTTTGATCTCTTTGCTCAAATCACCATTCTCCGAACTGTTTTGGGGAAATTACTCCTTGGTAAGTGACTCCTCCATTGGTCGAATTAGTTTATGCTCTAGTGCCTTATACTTCGCGTAATTTTGCTGCCTTGCTGACCATGTTCTTGAGCTTTGCATGCTAATTTTAGCTGGTCCCAAGTAGTTTTGATGCGTAATATGGCCTCTAGGCACTTGTGGGAGTAGTTGCTACTAGTGTAGTTGAGCCTTGTTCACTTTTCCTTTGGGTCACTGAAAATTTCAGAAAAGGAAGATGTTCAGGAGAAACTTTCATGGTGGTTCCTCAAGCAAGAGAGATCCCCGTCTTGCGATTCGGGAGCCTGATCCTTACCAACCAAGGGACGCGCAGGTACAACCATGTGTATGGCCTTCTGATGAATTAATGATTGAGGCAGGTTTCAAAGATGAGTATGATGCACTTGTTCGCAATGTCGGACTCGAAGAATGTTGCTCTCACTGCCTCTTTTGTTCGTAGATTCAAATTTTTAGTTGGCCGTGACACAAGTGTACTGTTTGATCTCTATGACAAATCGTATACCATGGATTTAGAGGATTTTAATAGAATTTGCAAAATACCTATTTGGGGTAGCCTCAATGATCCTCCTAAATCTTCGGTTAGAGATTTTTGCTCTGGTATTACTATTGGAGAAACTAGAGACATTACGCAAGCTACCATGGGGAGTATTCATTTTCGTGCCTTGCATTATTTTGCCCTCTTCATAGGCAGATGCATTAATGGCAAGATTGAGCATTGTCACCTCTGCGCATCCGACCTTAGTATCCTTAAGAGCGCAGTAATGGGTGACAACATGGGAGCTATAATAGCAAGGAGGCTGAATAAGAATGCTAATGAAGGGGATTTCTTTGGTGGGATCTATGCCACTCGCATAGCAAATTTTCTTGGAGTACCCATCCGCGAAGGAGATCCCCCGCTCCATACAAATTTCCATGATTGTGTCGCTTTGACACGCTACCAGTTCCTTGAGAGGGATGACGAATCCCTCCTATATCGTTTGATATTTAACCGGCAGCGTGTTTTCCATATTACCGTTCCTGCTCCCGCCTTCTCTGCCTTTCAGGTAAAATGGAGATATTACATAACCAGAGTACAGGGAGAGGAGTATGAGAGGGAGTCAAAGGTTGCTCGATTCCGTGAGGCGGCTATTCAGGCAGTGGCTGCAGCGCTCCCGTATAACCCCCATTATGATTTTTGGTTTCGCCAGGATCATCCTTGGGAGTAGACCAACTTAGGCCAAAAGCGTAAGCTTGGGGGAGTACGTGTTCTCACCGACTTTACATTCTTTCTTATCCTTTCACTTTGTTAGCCGGTGTTCACACTTTGCCACTGTATCATCCATGCTAGTTTATTTTATTTTTCTCGTTTTCTTTTCGTGTGTCTGTCTAGTTTGAGAAAAACCAAAAAGATTTTCTTTTTCTTATTTTGCTTGTTGGGAGATTTCCCGTGTAAATAGTTTTCTTTTTCTTTGGGTCAAGGTAGAAGACCTTGGTTACAATGTTTAGTGGCTCTTGCATGCATACATGTTTAGCTTTCAAAGAGCCATATTACTTTGTCTTCTCCTTTGTGTTTGCCTGCAGATTCCAGCTTTAGTCCAATGCACGAGCACGCTTATTATTGTTCACATCGTTCGGTCGTGCAAGTGAAAGGTAATAATGACGATATATGATGAAGTGACTGAGCCTGGAAAAGCTGGTATGAACTCGATCTATTTTGTTTTTGTAAATATGACTAGCTCATCATGCCTGATTCAGCTTTGTTGTGAGAGAAACATGTTTGCAATGACAACTTAGAGATCATATTTGCTTATGCCATGCTTACTTAGCTAGTAGCTTATAATGGTTTTTCTTGGATGCTAACATGAATGTTGAGATGACTATGATGTAATATGATAGGATGGTATCCTCCTTTGAATGATTCAAGTTGCTTGACTTGGCGCATGTTTGCGCATGTAGTTGAAACAAAATCAACGTAGCCTCTATGATATTCATGTCCATGGTGATTTATGTGCTACACATGCTTGCACTCAATGTTAGTTAATCTCAATGCATTTTGATGACTGTTGTCGCTCTCTAGTTGGTCACTTCCCAGTCTTTTGCTAGCCTTCACTTGTACTAAGCGGGAATACTGCTTGTGCATCCACCCCCATAAACCCAAAGTTGTTCCATATGAGTCCACCATACCTACCGATGTGCGGTATCTACCTGCCGTTCCAAGTAAATTTGCATGTGCCACTCTCTAAACCTTCAAGAAATAATATGTTTTTCATGCCCGGACAGCTCATGTGGTGACAAGGGGCTATTGGTATCTTCCATGCTAGGCGTGTTATCCTCGATATGTGTTTATTCACTATCATTCACGAGAAAGGGGCTGGTAATTGGAATTCCCAGTTCCATGCTCAAATCGAAAAGATAATTGCAAGCAAAACTCCCCCAGGATTGATGTTGGTATGGACGGTACCCGAGGATTCGGCTAGCCGTGGAGTGTGATTGATTGGTGGTGGGGGACTCAAAACTTTATTTTTCTGTTTGGGAACCGCGTATAGCATGTGTAGCGTGGAAGATGTTGAGAACTCTTAGTCATTGCGTTGACAATGAAAGCATGGCACCAAAAATTATTATCTCTGTTTCAAAAGCTTGAGCTCTGGCACCTCTGCGAATCAATGCTTCCCTCTGCGAAGGGCTTGCCTATTTATGTTCCGGTTGAGTCATCCTCCTCTGATAAAAAGCACCAATTAGAGAGCACCTCTGTCATTTTTATGCTTTGCTGAGTTTGACTGTGACTGGATCTCCATTGCCTTGAATTACAATGTTTAGTCAGCCCTTGGTCTTTGAAGGTGCTGTGAATTTATCTTTTCCGGTCTCCGAAAGAGCTAGCGAGATACGATCTATTCGTACTGCTTCATGTTCTTTTGATTGAAGTGTTGACGTTCGAGGCTTCTTATTATTTGCTCGCTAGTTGATTATGCCATTGATATGAGTTTACCGTGAGACCTAGATGTCATTTGCTTATGTGGTTTTCTTGTGATGTTGCTGAAATTCTAGTTATGAGTTAGACATAGTTGCAACAACAAGATCAAACATAGTTCGTCAAAGTTTTTCTTTTGTCTCTTTCAGTTTGTCAACTGAATTGCTTGAGGACAAGCAAGGCTTTAAGCTTGGGGGAGTTGATACGTCTCCGTCGTATCTACTTTTCCGAACTGTTTTGCCCTTGTTTTTGACTCTAATTTGCATGATTTGAATGGAACTAACCCGGACTAACGCTGTTTGCAGCAGAATTGCCATGGTGTTGTTTTTGTGCAGAAATAAAAGTTCTCAGAATGACCTGAAAGTTGACGGAGAATATTTATGGAATTAATGAAAAACACCTGCGCAAAGATCCACCGGAGGAGGTGAGCCAGTGGGCCACAAGCCTAGGTGGCGTGGCCACGCCCCCCCCCCCCCAAAGGCCGCACCAACCGGGCTTGTGGGGCCACGAGGCTCCACCGCCTCCAATCGCAGCTCTATATATTCTGTTTCGCCCGAAAAAAAGCAGAGAGAAGGATTCATCGCGTTTTACGATAGGGAGGCGCCGCCACCTCCTGTTCTTCATCTAGAGGGCAGATCTAGAGTCCGTTATGGGCTCCGGAGAGGGGAATTCATCGCCATTGTCATCATCAACCTACCTCCATCGACAATTACATGATGCTCTTCACAGTTCGTGAGTAATCTCATCGTAGGCTTGCTGGATGGTGATGAGTTGGATGAGATCTATCATGTAATCGAGTTAGTTTTGACGGGGATTGATCCCTAGTATCCACTATGTTCTGAGATTTATGTTGCTACTACTTTGCCATGCTTAATGCTTGTCACTAGGGCCCGAGTGCGATGATTTCAGATCTGAACCTATTATGTTGTCGCCAATATATATGTGTTTTAGATCCTCTCTTGCAAGTTGTAGTCACCTACTATGTGTTATGACCCGGCAACCCCGGAGTGACAATAGCCGGAACCACTCCCGGAGATGACCATAGTATGAGGAGTTCATGTATTCACCAAGTGTTAATGCGTTGGTCCGGTTCTTTATTAAAAGGAGAACCTTAATATCCCGTAGTTTCCATTAGGACCCCGCTGCCACGGGAGGGATGGACAATAGATGTCATGCAAGTTCTTTTCCCTAAGCACGTATGACTACATATGGAATACATGCCTACATTAGATTGACGAACGGGAGCTAGTTACTTATATCTCAGTGTTATAGCTGTTACATGATGAATCACATCCGGCATAATCATCCATCACCAATCCAATGCCTACGAGTCTTTTACTACCAGTCCTTGCTACTGCTGTCATTACTGTAGTTACTCGCTACTGCTGTCACTACTGCTATTACTTGCTACAGCTGTCACTACTGTTGTTACTTGTTACTTTGCTGTTACTTGTTGAAAGACTTTTCTGGCGCCATTGATACAACAAGTCAAGAATAGTCTGCCGTCAACAGACCTTTTCGTGGCACCGTTGCTATCATATCACTTTGCTACTGGTACTTTGCTTGCAGACACTAATCTTTCAGGTGTGGTTGAATTGACAACTCAGCTGCTAATACTTGAGAATATTCTGTCACTTCCCCTTGAGTCGAATCAATAAATTTGGGTTGAACACTCTACCCCCGAAAACTGTTGCGATCCCCTACACTTGTAGGTTATCATAGGTCGTCGGACCTCGCCCATTGAGCCAGCCTGCAACCGCCGCCACATTCTCCTTGTGCGGGAGGAGCACGACGTGCTCGTGCGAGGTTGGCTAGGCTGCGCCAAGACTCGCCCCAGCTCCAGCCACAGCCCAGGTCAACTGATCTCCAGCGTCCATCGACCGAGCCAAGGCTCCAAGGTGAGCACCCCCCGAGCATCTAAACCCCGCCCCTAGCGCAGTATAGTTAAATGTTGCATGCCCCTATTCTAGGCCTGTAGATAGATTCGGCCCATGTTATTTTTTTCAAGTGGACGAATTTAGTTATTTAGGATGAATTTTAGAAGAAAAAAAACATGATTTTAAAATGCCCGTATATTTTAATCCGCGCGTCGGATTGCGACAAGTTATATATGTAACTTGGCTAGAATTTTATGTAGATTAATATTTTCCAACTCTCATGCTTATTTAAAACTCTTTAGTGTGTTGTTTGCATTGGTTTGCATGTCGACATGTTAATAACGGTTTAATTTGTAGCTAGTGATTCGTAGCTCCATTGGAGATGAGCTATATATGTAAATGGACTAGAACAACGAGTAGAATCACGTGAACCACTTTGTATTTCCATTTAACAAACATAAAATGTGATTAGGACAGATCTGGACAGATTACGAAGTTAACATGTGGGGTCAGTTCGGAGAAGCTATATGTCGTTTCCGGCTTCATTTAAAATGCCTAGATAGGTAGACTATTTGTGCCTCATCCCTTGTCATGTTTAGCAACACTTAATATTGTCGTGTAAATAAACGGGAGTGAACTAAATAATTAAATGTGGAGTTTCGTCAATAGGCAACTTGTTGCATATTGAGGTTCACTTAACGTGTAGTGTTTGATTGTTGTGAATTGCCATGCCATGCCTTGCATAATTTGAACTCGACATGCATCATATTAGGGTGTGCATCATGTCGTGCATGTGTTGTGGTTAATATTGTGTGCTGATTCCTGTTTGCGGTATGCTTCCTCTCGATATAGTTCCGCAAGCGTGTCAAAATGTGAGGATCCATTCGACTATGTCGGTTCGTCTGCTTCATGGATTCGTTCTTCTTCCAAGCGGGATCTCAGGCAACATGATCATTTCCCAAGATACAATTATTATCACTGACATGCTAGTTGTTTTTCTTCTATCATTATGTCTCGTTGCCTACCACCTGTTAAATATCAGCCTCCCAACATTGCCATGAAAACCTTCAACCTTTCTACAGCCTAGCAAACCATTGATTGGCTATGTTACCGCTTGCCTAACCATTGGATAGCGTTGCTAGTTGCAGGTGCAGTTGCTTTCATGTGCAAACATGGGTTCTTGTTATATCACCATATTATTGCTAATTAATTTAATGCACGTATATACTTGGTAAAAGGTGGAAGGCTTGGACTTCTAGCCTGGTGTTTTGTTCCACCTTTGTTGCCCTTAGTTTCGGCTACCGCTATTATTTTCCATAAATGAGGGCTCCTAACATGCTTGCGGTTGTTATGGGGACCCCCTAGATTCTCGTTTTGGGTAAATCTCATCTGGCAAGGCCCAAAATTGGTACTATATTTTCCCAACATAACAAATTTGTTAATACTAAAAAACATAGGGCGTCATGAGTCCGAGGAGTAATTCAACATAATACAGGGAGGGCCAGTGCTGATGGTGTTGGTCCTAAACAGAGTCGTGTGTGGGGCCAACCCGGGGCAACTCGGGTGCTTCTATCAGGCCACTTTACGCTACGCTCATCCGATTATGCCGTGAGAACGAGATACGCGTCTCCTATCGGGATTGTCGACACGTCGGGCGGCCTTGCTAGAATTTTTTTACCTTTCTCGAGCGTCTTGTGCGAGGTATTCCTAGGATGCTTTGGGTTATCTCAAGGTTGATGTTTTCCAATAGGAACCCGCGGAGATCACGGGTTTTCCCTGATCCAGGTCATTCCGTCGCAGCGTGTGGTAGTTTGTGATGGACTAGTTGGAGCACCCCTGCAGGGTTAAATATTTCGGAAAGTCGTGCCCGCGGTTATGTGGCAAACTTGGAAACTTTGTTTAACATCCGGTTCCAGATAAGTTGAAGTAAACTCAATTGAAATATGCCAACTGAGTGCGTAACCGTGACTGTCTCTTTCGTGAGCTCCTTCTTCGATGGAGGACACGGTGGGGTCATGTCTGACGTAAGTAGGTGTTCATGATCATTCATTTGATCATCAATAGTTCCCGTCCACTAAGCGTAGATCATCTTCCTCTTATTATTGTACTCATAAGTTAGCCACCTCAAATAAATGCTTAGTCGCTTGCTACAGCCTCACCACTTAACCATACCTCACCCATTAAGCTTTGATAGTCTTGATACCGTTGGAAATGAGATTGTTGAGTTCGTGTGGCTCACAGATTACTACAACATCACTTGTCGGTACAGGTAAAGAGTTCTTTGACGTGAGCGTGCTGATTGTGCTATTTGCAGTTTCTTCTTCTTCTTCTTCGATCTAGGATGGGTTCCAAGCCGGCGGCCTGGGATAGCAAGGATGGACGTCATTCTTTTATCGTTTGTTTTCGTCCGTAGTCGGACCCTGCTCTTCTTCATGATGACTTATTATGTTGTTGTACTAATGTGACTCTAATGTAGCTTGTGGCAAGTGTAAGCCAACTCCTTATACTCATGTTTTCAGTACATGTACTTGTAATGATATCCATTCTTACGAAACGATGAGATGGGTTTCTATCTCTGTCGAGGCCCTCGCGCCAAAATAAGGATAGGACCGCATATTGCGCGTTACAATTTGATATCAGAGCAGTACCGACCTAGGAGCCCCCTTCATTAATCGAACCTAGCCGAGTCAAGTCTAGCAAAAAAATGCTTTGAGTCTAGTTATATATCAGAGAGTAGGATTCTTTTTTCTTCTCTTCTATGCTCTAGTGTGGAATCTTGACGTAATAATTTTAATTCTACTCCTCTTCTCACTCAAAAAAAAATTAGGATCATGCGCATCTTTTTGGAATCTATATGATGTCGATGTGACGGAGTTCTGACTTGGTGCCTCCTGCTGTGTTGATTTTATTCCGGGGAGTTGAACTCCAGGGGATCTTGAACACATCATTATCGTTCAGATTTCTTAGTATCTCAGGACAAAAGGATGTTCGAAATTGCTTCAATAATAGTAGTGGCGAGAGGAGTCTGGATTCACCAGTACTGGTGCATATAGGTTTGGATTTATCGCCATACTTAGTATCATTGTGATTACGAGGATTTGAGATAGATGAAGTTCCGAGATTCTGGTGATGTGTTGACGGATGTGATACACTGCACGGGTTAGTATAGGAGTTGATTGATGATTTTCTCCTTGTATCCGTGGACCAGATTGCATGACCACAAATTTTGGAAGTTCTTAGGTGGGAATTCAAGTAGTTACTTATAGGACAATCTTCAAACAGATGCATGATGTGAGGTTGGGGTTATACATCTAGTGGATTCGTTTGTTCACGGTCGTCTTACAGCGGTTCTCGTTGTGTCTTAAAGAGTCCTTGTAGCTTGCTATGGCTCGGGGATCCTTCGTATGTCGTGTGCACTGCCTTGTACATGATGGATACTGTAGGATAAAGCCCGTGCGACCCTATCCACGAAAATATCAGATGAAATTTGTGTCATGAAATTTTTCCGGCTTGTTTTGTAAGCCGCATCATTTGTTTTTGTTGGAGTGTGGAAATTCGAGTTGCTTCGATGTTAAATGGTGAATTCGCAACTTTCCCTGAAGTGTTCTCATATTTTTATGGGAATGAAAATTCTTTTGCTCAATCAAATTGTCTTATCAATTCTTGTCAACCGAGTCGTCATGTCAATTCTTTCTCATGCGGTGTGATTATCTTCAAGTGAATTCAATCCTCTCCTATTTTTGCAAGATCAATCTCCCATTTCTTCCGGACTTCATCTCATCTGCCCCAAGTTGTCTTTGTTTTCCCCACCCTCCCACCCTTTTTCTTGAGTGATTCAGTTATCATCCAAGTGTAGTTCGATGCATTGTTGATTCCGCTATCTTCTCTTTCGTGTCGTATCCGGTGATTCTTTGTGAAGATCCTAAGGAGTCCTAGTTCATCATTTCTTCATTCTTATTCTCTCCGGTGAATTAAATTCAAGCTATCCGTGTTTGTCATATCCTTTCTTCCTATATGATTTCTGTGTTGGAAATTCTCATTCAATCTTTTCGTATTCATTCATCCCTCTCTCTTGTATCTAGAGTGTTGGAGATATCTCAGAAGTTTCTTGTTCGCAATCCTTTCAATTATTTCGAGCTTCCCAACATCATCAATTTTTCAGTTATACCGGTGTACTATCAATCTTTCTTTGCAATCATTACAACGGTGGGTTTTTTAGTGGGCCCATAACCCACAGGATTTTTCCCAGGATCTTATCTCGCTCTTCTAATATTTCCCCGGAGATCTATGAATCTTTTCAAGTGTGACGTACGAATGATTTCCATCAGTCATATCCCTTCTCCAAGATCTATTCGAAGTAATTCTTTCGTTGGCTCAACTTTTCCTTATTCATTATTCCGGAGTGTATGAGTAATTTTTGTGGTGTCCCTTCTCATCATTATCAGCTTGGAAGACCGAAGGGTAGTTTATCTCAAGTCTTGCTCCGTTCTTTTCAAGATTGTCATCTCAGCTTCGTGTTACCCTCTCATTTGTTCCCAATCATGAGAAATTCTCCGTATCTATCTCATGCATTTCAGAGTTGTTTTCTTTTCTCAATCCTCCGAAGGCCATCATTTCAGAAGATTTCTTCGTTCTCAGCTTTCAGCTTTCACTCTCAATTCTTCTCAATTGTTGTCTCTTCGTTTGTATCTCAATTATTCTGGTGCCTTGTTCCAGTTTTTTTCTCTCGGGTGGCTAATGATATCTTCATTCTCATATGTCTCCATTCATTCTTGTTATCCCGATTCATTCCAATTCTTACCGGTGTCTCCTTCAAGACTTCTTCAAGTTTCTGCTCATATCTCACCTCGATCATTTCAAGAACAATAAGTGGTATGCTAAATTTGTTGCTTGTCATCAATTTAACTTGATGAAGGATAAGCATAACATAATTCTTATTCTTGTTTCACAGTGATTTCAATTCTTGTTCTGGAGTGGCTGATGATATCAATCCTTTTCCCGATTGCTCCATATTTTCTTTTCTTTTATCCTTTGAGGTGGTGTTATAACATTCTTGCTAGTGGAGGAGCCTCGAAGAGAAGTTGTTTCAAGCATGAAATATTTAAACCCACCAATTCTATGATCACGAGATATTTTCAAACCCATGGTTTCTTCATTGAGCTATCTTGGTTTAGATTTCACCTAAAGCTTTCGTAAGGATTGTTGCCATTATGGTGATTATCGTTGATCCAAGTTCTCAATTTATCCTCTTGGTGTAAGAAGTTTTGCCGTTCTTGTTGCTCCCAACCAGTCAATTGTTTACGTTAGTGGTTGGTTGTCAACTCATTATTGAGATGGTTTCCATAAGCCCACAACAAGCTTGTTCTTTTCGTTGTAGTTTTTCGAACACCTACGTTCAATTCTTCTGTCACGATGCTCTTCAATTCAATTGTGATAGTAGTTGTCATTCTGTTATTCATTCTTTCTTCCCAATGATCTAGTTTCTATTCTCTTGTTCCGGAGGCATTATGATGTTGCTCTTTCGGGTCAATCATCTTGTTCTATCAACATCATGTTCTCTCATTGCTTATTCAATTTAGTTAGTTTGTCGTGAATCTTGTCAAGTTCTTCCCATATTATCGAATTTTTGTCCTCATTTTCCTAGCAAAGTGCTGCCGAAATTTTGTGTGAATTATGTCTTGATCCTCGTATCATTCTTCATCTCTTCGCAACCTTCAAGATTCATTGGTTTCACTCGTTTGTCAAAGAAGCGAATAAGTCTTACCTATTTCTCTTTATCTTCCTCTTCACCTTTCATTCTTATATCTCGGGGCGAGATCTCTTGTCGGTGTATGAGAGTTGTGACAGCCCGACACCGACGCTCCAGAAGAATCCCCTTTTATTCCGTTGTCGTTGTGTTGTTAGATTGTCTGTCTCATTCATCATGGCATCATTCGCTTCATCTGCATTGCATCGGCACTCCGTTGCTACCGGTTTTCAAAACCTGCATCCGTTATTATTCGCCGATTCTCCCCGTTTTCGTCGTTGACCGTTTTGAGCCCAACCACACACACACGCGCCCGCGACATCGATGAAATCTTGTTATTTAAGGAGTCCGAAAATTATTCTTGGATTGGGTCGAAACTTGGCGTGCAGTCTTATTTTAATGTCGGTAGGACGCGTGCTAATTTTCATCACAAACGGAGCTCGTTTGATACTCGTACCGTCAAATATATAGCTGCACTATAACCGATTTAGTTATCACATGTTTCGGTGTTGCAAATCTCTATCGCCGGGTCGCACCATTTCCCTCTCGATTTAGCCCAACACCGGCTCTACACATCCCTAAGCCCACCTAACCATTCCCCGCTACCGAGGTCGTCCGATCGCGATCATGCAGTTGAAATTAGATGCAAAACCCCCTAGCCCTAGCATGTGTTCTATATATAGACACCAAACGCTAGTCACTGTCGTCGTTTTCCGCGCCACACCACAGCCCCGCTGCCACGTGGCATTGCCAGCCCTCCCTCCCACCTCCTAGCCACTAGGCTCGCCAAGCACAGATTGGGCCCGGGTGAGCCCATCTGGTGGCGCCGCCGCCTCGAGCCCAAGGCTCCCGCAGCTCCTCCCGAGCAGCTCCGTTGTGGCTCCCGTAGCCACCTCCAGCCGACACCTCGACCCGCCGTCGTGCCACTCCGGTGAGCTCCTGCCGTCAGGGACCTCTCGGGCCAGCCAGCCGCCGCACCGCCCCACTCCTCCTTCCTCTCGTTTTTCTCCCTCTCATCTCCCTTACAGCTTCTCTCTCCCATTCCATTTCGGAGCTCACCCGTGCCCATGGTGTCGTCGTGTCGATCTCCTCCAGCCGCCGCCGCCCCGATCCGGCCTAGGGAAATCCATCCCTTCGACGTTCCTCGCCAAAGGCCGCCGGACCTCGCCTGTCGAGCCGGCTTGCAACCGGCCACCTCCTCCTCGTGCGGTAGGAGCACAACGTGCTCGTGCAAGGCTCGCTGGGCTGCCCCATGCCTCTGCCCAGGTCGAGCCACAGCCCAGGTCATCCCATCTCCAGCCTCCACCGACCGGGCCAAGGCCCCAAGGTGAGCACCCCTTGAGCCTCTAATCCCCGCCCCTAGCGCATTATAGTTAAATGGCGGATGCCACTTTTCTAGGCATGTAGACAGATTCGGCCCATGTTATTTTTCTTCCAGTGGACTAATTTAGTTATTTACGATGGATTTAAAAAAAACATGATTTTCAAATGCCCGTATATTTTAATCCGCGTGTCAGATTTTGACAAGTTAGATATGTAACTTGGCTAGAATTTCGTGTAGATTAACATTTTCCAACTCTTATGCATTTTAAAATTGTTTAGTGCGCTGTTTGCATTGGTTTGCATGTCGACGTGTTAATAATGGTTTAATTTGTAGCTCTGTTGGATACGAGCCATATATGTTGGTGGACTAAAGCGACGAGTGGAATCACATGAACCACTTTGTTTTTCCGTTTAACAAACATAAAATGTGATTAGGGCAGATCTGCACACATTACAAAGTTAACGTGTGGGGTCAGTTCGGAGACGCTATATATCGTTTTCGGCCGCATTTCAAATGCCTAGATATGTATATTATATGTGCTTCACCCCTTGCCATGTTTAACAACATTTAATATTTTCCTGTAAATAAACGGGAGTGAACTAAATAATTAAGTGTGGAGTTTCATTAATAGGCAACTCGTTGCATATTGAGCTTCCCTTAACGTTTAGTGTTTCATTGTTGTGAATTGCCATGTCATGCCTTGCATAATTTAAACTCGACATGCATCATATTAGGGTGTGCATCATGGCGTGCATGTGCTGTGGTGAATGTCGCGTGTTGATTCTGGTTTTCGGTTTGCTTTGTCTCGATAGAGTTCCGCAAGCGTGTCGGAATGTGAGGATCCGTTCGACTACGTCGATTCGTCTGCTTCACGGATTCGTTCTTCTCCCAAGCGGGATCTCAGGCAAGATGATCGTTTCCCTAGATACCATTACTATCATTGCCATGCTAGTTGTTTCTTTTCTATCATTATGGCTCTTTGCCTACCACCTGTTGTAACGACCAAACCTCGAAGGATTTGAGTCTCTGTGCTTTACTGTGCTAGTCCCTCGATCGGGTCACTAGCACACACTGTATAGATGAATACCAGAATAACAAGTGCATCACTTATTAGAACGTACGATCTAAAATTTGTAAAGTATAACAATCTGCATAACACTTAGCTAGATTTATATTATCAAACAGCGGAAAATTCGCAGAATAATAGCGATGAGTCCCATCATAGCCCACTGGCGATGTTGAGTGAAGACTCGCAACCCTAACGGTACCTTACTCCTCGTCGGAATATCTTGCAACATGATATGTTGCAGCCATATAAGTCAATACTTTGAATGTATTGGCAAGTTACACAGGAAGAATACTATAGCAGACCTACATGTACATGCATAGTATAACAAAGGAGAGGTTGGTGGTTATTTTGCGGAAAGCTAATTTTATCCTCACAACTACCTAATAGTCAAGTTTTAATTTGTTTGCTACAATTAACTAACATATGGTTGAATTGGCATCTCCAACTCCAACCTATTACCTTTATTAAGTTTCCCACCAAATTTTATGAAGTGTCTCATCTGTCAAGATCATCCAACAACTGTAATGGCGTAGCTGCTCAAAATTGTCCATAACCGGGGACACGGCTAATCATGATTAATTTTTACACTCTGTAGAGGTTCGCTCACTATACCCACTAGAACCAACCCGAAGGTTAAGACGAAGTCTTTCAGAAGCAGTCACCTCCATCCAATGGCAACCGGTACACCTACTGATATCTACATCTGCTAGCTTTGTCCAGGCGAGGTTCCCACAACCTACTCAACTAAGCTAGAGCCCATATAGCTAGTGGTTGCACACGGAAGCTACTAACATAAAGTATGTCTGATCTTTTTGAACCTACGCGGCATTCCACTTACATTCAAAGGGTTGAAACCATGATGTTCTTTAAACCACCCAACAATACCATATCCGCCCAGAGGTGTATTATATCCTTAATTACTACTCAATTTATTTTGTAATGATCCTCACATAATATCAATGAATACAGGAACCAACCCCGTCGTCATAGCATAGCAAAACTATATCTAACACGATCTTCAATGACGAGGGTATATAGCTCAATAGCATAGCATAATAATTATATTCCTATACATGCATAATTTCATAGGGTGATATAATACGACATGCATAGAAAAATAATAGGTGAAGGATGATCAACATGTAACTTGCCTTGGTTCTGGTTCAAAAAGTCACACTGCTAACAATAGTTTGCGTTGCACTCCGGGCAATCTACACGTTTCAAACAATCACAACAATCAATCACCACAATAACATAACACCAACTCAAACCAACAATGATAAGATGGAAGCAGGTATAAATCATCTACATGCTGATACGATGATAAAGCAAAAATAAACAACAAAATTGGACGAACGTTTTGCAAATTATGGCCTGTGGAAGGTTGAAACTAAATCTGGTCCAACTCAAATTTTAAACGTTGCAAAAAGTACTGAAATTCATAAATTTGCCGTCTACTAAAGCGGACGGCAAAGGGTGCAACCACGGACAGCAAAGTCTTTGTCGCCGATCAGCAGACGACAAAGTAGACGGTAAAAAAAATCCGGTGAAGAGGTTCTTTGCCGTCTGCTTTCCCAAAGCGGACGGCAAAGAAACTTTGCCATGAGGGGGCAGACGGCAAATTAACTGGGACGGCATATATTGCAACGTCCCCGTTAAGTGTTAACGGCGGGCCTCCTCCCTTTGCCATCTGCGTCCCCCCTTTGCCATGTGGGGGCAGACGGCAAAGAGGGGAGAGAGAGGGGGAAGATTCCCCCCTTTGCCGTCTGCCTCCCCCCCCCCTTTGCCATGTGGGGGAAGACGGCAAAGAGGGGAGAGAGAGGGGGCAGATTCCCCCCTTTGCCGTCTGCCTCCCCCCTTTGCCATGTGGGGGCAAACGGCAAAGAGGGGAACCAACCCCTTTTTTATTTATTTTTTGTTATATCCAGCATTTTTAACAATAATCAGGATATATATATATATATATATTTGACATAAATAAATTTCTTTCCATACTCATAACCATATAAAAAGAACCTCTTATATCCAGCTTTCAAGTTGCATCCACGTGCATACAAAGTTTCATATATTACACCAGTTTCATCCACGTGCATACAAAGTTTCATATATTCATATACTACAATAGTTTCAAGACAACCCATGGTACAAGAAATCATCTTCAAGCATTCCAACAATATTTTCCAAGCTTCCCGTGAAGTGAAGGTAATCTGCAAAATGACAAATAAGAAAGTTAGAAGAATCATACTAGATGAAGTAGTGTATATATAGGTTATTTCGGAGAGAAATTCGCTAAGTACAGACCATTTAGGAGCTAACTAAGCTAATTATGTCATTTAGGTGGAACCCTAGCTAACTATAGGTCGTTTCGGAGCTAACTTGGGTAAAATAGGTCATTCCGGAGCAAACTATGCTTGTTACGCCATTTTTGATCTAGCTAGGCTAATTATAGGCCATTTAATACCTAAGTTAGGGGGAATAGGTCATGGTGCAGCTACGTACGCCTTATTATGTCATTTAGGAGAGAACTTAGCTAAGTATAGGTCATTTTTTATTAAATAGGTCATTTTGGAGCTAACTAAGCTAACTATGTCATTTAGATGGATAATTAGCCAATTTAGGCTTTGTTGGGTGAGTCTAAGCTACGTAGAAGAAGAGAAAGAGAAGAAGAAGTAGAAGGAGGAGGAGGAGGAGGAGAAGGAGAAGGAAGAGGAGAAGAAGAAGAAAAGAAGAAGGAGAAGGAGAAGGAGGAAGAAGGAGGAAGAAGAAGGAGAAGGAGGATCCTTCTTCTTATCCTCCTCCGTCTCCTTCTTCTTCTTCTCCTCTTCTTCTTCTTCCTTCCTTTCATTTTTCCTCTTTCTTCTCCTCTCGTCCCCTTCTTTGGGCTAAATTGGCTAAGAATGCCTTTTTGGAGCTAATTATGTCATTTCGAGGATAATTAGCTAAGTATAGGTCATGTTTTATTAAATAGACCATTTAGGAGCTAACTAAGCTAATTATGACATTTAGATGGATAATTAGCCAATTTAGGATTTCTTGGATGAGTCTAAGCTACATACAAGAAGAGAAAGAGAAGAAGAAGTAAAAGAAGAAGTAGGAGGAGGAGGAGGAGGAGGAGGAGAAGGAGAAGGAAGAGGAGAAGAAGAAGAAAAGAAGAAGGACAAGGAGAAGGAGGAAGAAGGAGGAAGAAGAAGGAGAAGGAGGAGCTCCTTCTCCTTCTTCTCCTCCTTCTCCTTCTTCTTATCCTCCTCCCTCTCCTTCTTCTTCTTCTCTGCTTCTTCGTCTTCCTTCCTTTCATTTTTCCTCTTTCTTCTCCTCTCGTCCCATTCTTTGGGCTAAATTGGCTAAGAATGCCTTTTTGGAGCTAATTATGTCATTTCGAGGATAACTAGCTAAGTATAGGTCATGTTTTATTAAATATACCATTTAGGAGCTAACTAAGCTAATTATGTCATTTAGATGGATAATTAGCCAATTTAGGCTTTCTTGGATGAGTTTAAGCTACGTAGAAGAAGAGAAAGAGAAGAAGAAGTAAAAGAAGGAGGATGAGGAGGAGGAGAAGGAGAAGGAAGAGAAGAAGAAGAATAAAAGAGGAAAGAGAAGGAGAAGGAGGAAGAAGGAGGAAGAAGAAGGAGAAGGAGGAGCTCCTTCTCCTTCTCCTCCTCCTTCTCCTTCTTCTTATCCTCCTCCCTCTCCTTCTTCTTCTTCTCCTCTTCTTCTTCTTCCTTCATTTCATTTTTCCTCTTTCTTCTCCTCTCGTCCCCTTCTTCGGGTTAAATTGGCTAAGAATGCCTTTTTGGAGCTAATTATGTCATTTCGAGGATAATTAGCTAAGTATAGGTCATTTTTTATTAAATAGGTCATTTTGGAGCTAACTAAGCTAATTATGTCATCTAGCTATCTTTTATTGAAACACTAGAAATAACATACCTAAGTGGCTGTGGCTTGTTTCACCTGGAGAAGGCTCGACTGTAGAAGGGTCGTGCAATGCGTTTCGGGACATATTCTGCACCAAACATCGTTTGCAATGTGTAGTTAGCATGAGGACACTATTAAGATCACTCCACTGAAATGAAACTCACCGTCCCCGCCACGTTAATGACTGGCATCGGTGGAGGGACTTGGCCGTTCTTCTTGCACATAGACTGTACATTTGGTTTCGACAAGTCAAACTTTTTATTTATTAATGAAACGGACATACAAATGCAAGATTTGAAATAACATGCAGAAGAAACTTACCACGAAGAGCTCGTATATGGCCCTGGTAGACGCATCATTCCGAGCCCTCTCCGCCTCCACCAATGCAGTCGTCCTCTCCTCCAGCTCCCTAATTTCCTTATCCTTCTCCGCCATAGCCGCCTGCATTGCATCTCTCTCTTTCTGAATAGCAGCCTACAACACAACTCATTGTTAGCAATGTAATCATATTGGTTCCAACGCACAACATAATGTGGAAAGATAGTTGAGTCCATTAAACTAACCTCGATGGCGAGCTCGACTGGCCATGGACGACGTGTTATCTCCGGACAAGAGCTCGTTTGGGGTGCCTTTATCTGCCGGAGAGAGCTAGGACAGCGTATAAGGCCGTCTCCAATGGCGATCGAGCCATGGGGCCTCCCGTTGCCAGCTATCATCACCAGCTCTTGATCAATAGGCCCTTGGCTCGGGTTAAAGTCCTCCCCTTTCCCTGCCTTCCCGTGATCTCTGTACTTCACGAGCTTGTCGTGGGAGGAGATGTTGGTGAAGTTTTCTGGATGCTCGAGGTCAGACTCAGAGAATGTCTTGACCTTCTTGTATGAGGCAGTATGGGCCATCGCATACAGGTCGTACATCTGTGGCGCCTCCGTCTTATTGTGACGCGCCTAAAAGAGAGAGAGAGGAAAATTGTATTGGTAAAGGGCTTAAGATAGCATTAAGAATGAATTGCATGAGGCATGAAGCAAACCACATACCCAGTTCTCGCCAAATTGGATTAAGTTGACGCTCCCTTGATGGTGTGGCACGCCAAACATTTTGCCACGCCTCTCCTTGGCGTTGTTGTGGCTGGCCTCCCACATTTCGGAGCACCACTGATCCACCAAGGCCTCCCAACAATCCATCTTATCCACACACCATCTCGGGGGCACCTAAGTTAATAAAGAGAAATTTGAGCGCGTAAGAACCAAATCAAGGAAACTAACTACAAAGCCTTAATAATATGTAATTACCTTCATGTAATGCTCCTTCTCCATCTTAGCATCACGGCACTTCGCCTTGTCAAGCCTAATACGCCGCGTGGCATAGTAGTCTCCAACAGCCTGCACCCGAGCCTCGTGCCGAAAGTTTTGAAGTAGGCGGCGACATTCGGTTTCGATAACCTTTGTCACGTCCTCCTCGTATCCCTCCTCACACCTGTAGTAGGTCTGCAAACGAGACAACACCGATTAGTACAATAAATAGCTATGGTTGATTTATAATTGTGTGAAAGAGAAATTACCCAGAACTTTCAGATCACCATGTCCGCCCTCGTGTCACACAAAACACCGTCGATCTCCACCTCCGGCGAGGCCGGGGCACCCAAGTAGTGCTCCCAGGTCATTCCTACCTCTCGCTCCCGACCGGGCAATGTAACAAACCCTGGGAAGTTTTGACGGCAAAGAACACCAAGGACGCTGTTGGGCTTGCGGACACCCTTGGCAACAATCCAACCCCTACAGTATGACAAATTAAAGCCAAAACATTAGATATTTGAGAAAACATGAAGGCAAAAGGTTAAATAAGAGTAAATTAACTTACTTGTCCCCATTTGGCCTAATCTACCACCTCTGCTCGGGGGTCGCTGGCACGAGCGGGAGCCCCGAACTACCACGCTGGTAGACGGTAGCCCCCTCACCCAGCTCCTCGTCGCTACCAGCATGGCCACTTGCCTCAGGCCAGGTATCCCACTGGGTCTCTTGGGACGTACCCTCATCCCTGCTTTGCTCCGGAGTCGCCTGGAAGGAAGCCTCCGGGACACGAGTCTCGTGGGTCGAAGGATCGTCGACCTGAGGCTCGTCGACCCGAGGCTCGTGAACCAGAGACCGTGTAGCCTCCACCTCACACGAATCCACACTAGAAGTGCTGTGCTGAGGTGAATCAGCTTGGGGTGGTGGCGGAGACCGTGTAGCCCTACCTCTCCCGCGGCCACGTGTACCTTTTGTACAACATAAATACCAACATGAGTAATAAAATGTATAAAAATACCAATATGCATACAACATGAGTACAACAGAAATACCAACATGAATACAACGTGTACCTTTAGTGCCTCTCGGCTTCGCGCGGGGTCAACCTCCTCTCACGGGGGGCGCTCCTTGCAAAGTAGAGATCAACACTCTCCAAAGAGGCGAGGCAGGAATGGAAGTACCCATCCCATCACCCGCCGACGAAGAAGCACCCGCAGAGTGCTTTCGACCCTTTCCCACCATCTTTCAACACCTGTCATGACAAAGAGTAAATGAAATTAGTACAACATAAATACCAACACGAGTAATAAAATGTATATAAATCAAGTGTATCATCGTCATAAATACCAACATGACTAATAAAAATTGAATACCTAACATGAACTCAAAATTTATATATAGTATAATAGTTGAATACCTGACATGAACTAATAACAATCGTCCTCGTCTATATATGCTTCGGGGTCAATAAATGCATCATGATCATCACTATCATCAATAAATGCATCATCATCATCACTATCACGAAGAACATGTGGAAGGCCACCATTATGTAATCGGTCAAGAAGTGACAGGTCATCCGCAGCAGTAACCTCTTCTTCTTCCAGCTCTTCCTGTTCGGGCTCAGGGGTTAAGGCGGATTCACTGTCGCTGTCTACTTCAATGTTCTGGGGTGAAGTAGAGCGGTTCTTGAAACATTTCTTGGACATACGTGTTTCTTGGAAGAATTCTCCGTCATATGTGTCTGGGTTAATGTGATGTTCGTAATCCTCTTCATTGAGGGTAGGTGGTCTAAAATTTGGTGGCACTTCATAAACGACATCCCAACCTTTGAGATATGGATCAGTTTGGCAGGCCGACGGTAGATAGAAAACTTGTGTCGCCTGTTGAGCCGTAATATAGACATCGGGAACATCTAAGTGGGTGTTTTGGTTGATTTCAACTAGTCCTATATGTTCATGAGTCCTTCTAGTCTCCCTCGGCTCAAACCAATAACATTTGAAGACTACGACGGTCGGTGGGTTTTCACCATAGAATAGAAGTTCATAAATTGCTTCAACTCTTCCATAATACTCGGTGTCTCCTTCGCCGATAGCAGAGACAGAACAATTTGTAGTCTTTAGGTCGGGCATAGATAGCTCTTTGCCAAAGGTACGAAAGTGATACCCGTTGATGTTGTATTTGTCAAATGAACGGACCTTATAGTAAAAACCCTTAGCGACTTGTCTCAACTCGGCGTCCATAGACTCTGCATCAGCCTACAAGTTTAATACGAAAGAATGGATGCATTAGCCGCAAATTAGACCAATAAATCAAATGGGCCCTTAATGGTAATAAATTACCCTTTGTTTGAACCAAGAGATGAAACCGGGATAGTCGCCTCCATGCTTTGCGAGAAGCTCATACTCTTCGACGGAATCCTTTTGATGACCGCTCCATCCGAGAATTCGGCGACGTATCGACTATATCAAATATCCGGGAATAAGAGTAGTTCAAAGCAATTAGAAGTTGCGGAACAATAAATTACCGAGAACTTACTCGATGTACGGCCGCACTTCTGTTAGGTTGGTGAAGATATACAATGAAATGGTCCGCAATTCTTCGACATCCAACGATTTCCCTTTCGAAGCACCGGATGGTGCGAGCTTACCTTTGAATAGGCTGAGGTTGGATCGAACTTTTTCTCGATCGCCATCATTGTACCGAGGCTTCGGGTTATGCAAATGATGATTTTTGGCTTCGTAGTGTGCTGTCACGAAGTTTGCCGCCTCCTCAGTAATGAATGCCTCGGCCATCGATGCTTCAATTCTACGTTTATTTTTACACTTAGCTCGAAGCGTCTTCTGCATCCTCTCAGTTGAGTAGCACCATCGATTTTGAACGGGCCCCCCCATTCTTGCCTCGGTCGGGAGATGCAAAATCAAATGTTGCATTGGATTAAAGAAGCCTGGTGGAAAGATCTTTTATAATTTGCAGATCAACTCCGGCGCCAACTCTTCCATTTCATCTAGCACGCGAGGCGATAGTTCTTTCACACAAAGTGAACGGAAGAAATAGCTCAGTTCTGCTAGTACTAGCCATTCATCCTCAGGGATAAAGCCACGCAACATCACCGGCATTACCCACTCAATCCATATGTGCCAATCATGACTCTTGAGCCCAAATATTTTCAATTTCAAAAGACTTGCTCCCCTCTTTAGATTCGCAGCATACCCATCGGGGAACATAAACCGCATTTTCACCCAGAATAGAATTTCCCTCATAGCTGGCCTTTCAAGATTGAACCATGCGTTTGGCTTCGCTATGCTTTGCTTTCCTTTCCGTTGTCGCATGTTTTACAACGGTCTATCACATAGAGCCTCCAGGTCGATTCTAGCCTTAGGATTATCTTTTGACTTCCCCTCTATGCCGAACAATGTACCAAAAATGGCCTCCGCAATATTCTTTTCAGTGTGCATCACGTCAATGTTGTGTGGGCAAAGGAGGTCTTCGAAGTAAGGGAGATCCCATAAGCATGACTTGTCCAAGGATCAGGCGTGTTCCAAATTATACCCTTTGAAGTATCCTGGACGCAAAGGATCAGGTTCGAGAGCGTTTAACTGATCAAGGGTCTGTTGGCCTGTCAACGCAGCTGGTGCAGTGTTTTTGACAACTCTACCTTTGATGAAATTCTTCTTGTCTTTTCTGAACTTATGGTCAGGATCCAGGAATTTTCTATGCATGTTGAAGCAAGAATACTTGCGACCAGCCTGCAGCCAACGGAACTGAAGAGCTGCCTTGCATGTGGTGCACGGGAACCTTCCATGCACACATCAGCTAGCAAATAGCGCAAACGCCGGATAATCATGCGCCGAGTACATGTACCACACATGCATTTTGAAATTTGTTTTGGTAGCCGCGTCGTATGTCTTGATCCCATTATCCTAGGCTTCTTGCAACGCATCCTTAAGCGGCTGCATGTACACATTCATATTCTTCCACGGATAGTTGGGCCCTGGAATTATCAACGTCACGAAAATGTTCTTTCTTTTCATAATCTCTCCGGGTGGCAAATTTAGTGGAATGACAAATACAGGCCAACAACTGTATTGTGCTGCCGTCATACCACACACATTGAACCCATCCGTGCTGATGGCAACTCTAGGTTGCCTTGGATCTTCCGATTTATCCTTATGTAATGCATCGAAGTGCCTCCACGCAAAACCATCTGAAGTGTGTACCAGCATCTTGTTCCCATCCGCATCTAGTTCGGTTCTTTTGCCCAATTTGTGCCAGGTCTTCTGTCTGGCCGTCTCTTCGACCATGAAAAGACGTTGAAGTCTTCATACGATTGGCAGATATCGAAGAACACTAATGGGGATTTTGGTCTCATTCTTCTCACCCATGCCGTTGTCTACCACAATATACCTGGAAGAATTGCAAATGGGGAAATAGTTCAAGGCCGCATACTCAAGCCTAAATAAGGCACATCCATTCTCACAGGCATGTATCTTCTCATAGGGCATCTTAAGTACACGGAGGATTTTCTCTGACTGGTACAGGTTTGCAGGTAGCACATGGCCTTTGGGTAGAAAGCGTCCAATTATCGTCATCATCGCGTCGTAGCATTTTCTGCCTAGGTTGAATTGAGCCTTCAGAGCCATTACTTGCGCGATGGCATCCAGCTAACAAAGCTCAGTCTTCTCGTGGAGAGGACGTTTTGAAGACTCCAGCATTTCATAGAAGGCCTTTGCAGATTCCTCCATCTCATCGTCCGAATCACGAGCATCATCAAAGTCTTGCACCATGTCTTCAATCCCGGTACCATGCTCGTTGGTGCGTCGACGAATCACCTCAGCTCTGGCACGTTGGTCAGAGTCACCATGAAATGTCCACATTGTATAATTAGGCGTAAAACCCCACTTCTGCAGGTGTTTACCCATTTCAAACTCTGTCTGCTTTTTCCAGTTGTCGCAGTTGGGACAGGGGCACCATGTTTTATGCTGGCCATTTGCAAATGCGGCTCTCACAAACTCCCTGGTTTTTGTTAACCATTCATGGGTCATGTCTTTGTGACTAGGGTGACCAGTGTACATCCAAGCACGATCACTCATGTTGCCTAGCTACCTATGGGGGCACAAGAAATAAATATATAATTCATCATCTATATTCATACGCTAATCAAGTTTGTCAGTTTTATTACGTCCATGCAACCTACACGCTAATAGGTAAAGATTGGTCCTAATCCCACCCGAGTATGTGTAGACTGGGTTCGTTTTCCCATGCTCTGCTCCAGATGCGACGCAGAATTTCGGCAGCACCTCCCCACTGTTCTCCTGATACACGTCTCGGCAATAAGCAGAGAGGATGTGTACCCGGAGAACAACAGGGGAGGCACTGATGAAATTCTGCATCGGATCCGGAGCACAGCATACGGGAAAACAAACCCAATCTACACATACTCGGGCTGTCCATGGATAATGTTGGACAATTCGAAAGGATGGCGGTTATAAATATGCAAAGAAATGCATATTTATAGATGTCGCCCTTTCGAACGGGAGACGCATACTGGTCACGCATACTCATGATTGAAGAAACCTATAGCTAGCAAGTTTCATCGGCACGAAGACCGGGACAGAGCAAATTAAGGGGGTAGGAGGAGAAGTCATTTGTGCTCACCAACAAACGCAAGGGCGTAGCTCGTCCAATGCACGTGGAGGTCGTCGAAAAACTGCACATTGAAATTCACCCGATCAATACAAATATGATGTTTTTATAATTAACATAATCGGAAAATATGTGACCTAACTCATAATTAACAAAATTATGACCCCGTGGGTAGGGGGTTGGGGGTCGGGGTAGGGGGTCGGGGGTCGAGGGTCAGTGGCGTCGGGGGTCGGGGGTCGGGGGTCGGGAGTCGGGGGTTGGAGGTCGGGGGTCGGGGGTCAGTGGTGTCGAGCGTCGGGAGTTGGGGGTCGGGGGTCAGTGGTGTCGGGCGTCGGGGGTTGGGGGTCGGGAGTCGGGTGTCAGTGGCGTCGGGGTCGGGGGTCGAGGGTCGGGGGTTGGTGGCGTCAGGTGTCGAGGGTTGGTGGCGTCGGGCGTCGGGGGTCGAGAGTCGGGTGTCGGGGGTCAGTGGTGTCGGGTGTCGGGGGTCGGGAGTCGGGTGTCAGTGGCGTCGGGGGTCGGGGGTCGAGGGTCGGGGGTTGGTGGCATCGGGCCTCGGGGGTTGGTGGCGTCGGGCGTCGGTGGTCGTGGTCGGGGGGTCGGGGGTCGTGGGCGGGGGGTCGGGGGTCGGGGTCCTTTTCTTTCTTCTTCTCCTCTCTCGTCTTTTTCTTCTTCTTCTTGTATATCCCTTGTGACCTCACTCGGCCTCCATAACTCTAACTTTCTATTAACCCCCATTACTAGAAATGGAAACTATCTAGAATCTAGTGTTTTTTTAGATTTTTGCTTTCCTCCTTGAAAGAAGAGACCACCATTGCAAAAGCACAAAGAAGCAACCGATGCATATATCTCGGGATAAGTTTCATTTCTTATATGTGCCACCGGAACTGTCCGTTCCTTGCGTTGCCCCCCTTGTGCCTCCCTTAACCAGGCCCGTGGATTGCTTTACATATGACTGGACGCAAAAGGCCCAAATTCTAGGAAATATAAAAGGAGATCAGCCCACTATTATGGAAGCAAAGAGGCCAGCCTAGTACACCATACGAATAGTTATCCCTAAAAGGAGATCAGCCCACTATTGTGCCTTTCAAACCATAACAGTGTAATGGTAGAACTAGACATCAACAATTAGCTTGAAAATTACTGATCTTTGATACTAATACTTGGAAATAAAATTTCATATTAATATGGAATGTAATCTTTATTATGTTTACTGAAGAATGACCAAATATAAACTAGCTAGGGGGCTGTTTGGATCAAAGCACATAAGCATTCAACCAAATATAAACTAGCTAGGGCGCTGTTTGGATCAAAGCACAGATGCACTGAAATGAAAAAAAATACAGAAAACAATTGGACTCACCAGGGAAGTTGCCGCGGGAGGGTTTTGGCTGCCGGGAGGGTTGTGGCCGCGGGGAGGGGGTGGTCGCAGGGAGGGTCGCCGAGAGGGGTGTGGCCGCGGGGAGGGGGTGGCCGGAAGGAGGGGTCGCCACGGTGAGGGGTGTGCCGCGGGGAGGGGCCGGGGTGGCCGTGGGGAGGGGGTCGCCGCGGGGAGGGGAGCGCCGTGGGAAGGGGGTCGCCGGTGGGAGCAAGGCGGTGCGGCGGCGGGCGCCGCAGGGAGGGGTCGCCGCGGGGAGGGGTGTGGCCGCGGGGAGGGGCCGGGGTGGCCGCGGGGAGGGGTTCGCCGCGGGGAGGGGAGCGCCGCGGGGAGGGGGTCGCCGATGGGAGCGAGGCGGTGCGGCGGCGGGTGCGAGCGACAGTGAGCGCGAGGGGGAGAGAGACAGTACTGTGTGGGGGGGGGACAGAGAGAGACAGTGAGCGCGAGGGGAAGAAGACG
This sequence comes from Hordeum vulgare subsp. vulgare, assembly GCF_904849725.1. Taxonomy (NCBI): domain Eukaryota; kingdom Viridiplantae; phylum Streptophyta; class Magnoliopsida; order Poales; family Poaceae; genus Hordeum; species Hordeum vulgare. Next base: position 225,749,665 of record NC_058522.1, read on the forward strand.
GCCGTTACACGGTCGGCCCCTTTGCCGTCCGCCCCCCGACAGCAAAGGCCCCAAAGGAAGACGGCAAAGGCCGACACACGGCAAAGCTAGCATTCCGTCGGGCACGGCAGGCATGGGACCCACCCGTGCTCTTTGTCATCTGCCCTTGGTCCCTTTGCCGTCCGCTGGCAGACGGCAAAGGGCCGACACATGGCTAATAGTATTTTTGCCATCTGTCATCCCTTTGTCATTCGCCTTGTGTTAACTGATGGCAAAGAGGTTCTTTGCCATCAGCCAGCAGACGGCAAAGGGATGGTTGACGGCAAAGAACTGGATTCCAGTAGTGAAACCTGAAAACTATTGGTTCTGTCGTATTCTACTCGTCAATACGAGATCACAGGAAAAAGAATTTCCTGATTCGGAGCTACGAGTAAAAAGTTAAACAAGTTTGAAAATACTATCGAGAATCTGTTTGAGATAAAATAGGTAAAAAACTGGGTTAAATCGGGTATTGTAGCACGTCCACCTGTTCACCACGAGCAACAAGGAAAAACGGAGCCGTCTCGGCGTGGCTCCTCCGGTGGCGCTCCTCCGACGGTTATCCGATGGCAGGCGGACGAACTTCGGCGTGCTTTGCGATGGCTGACTCCGGTGCGACGAGGTGCTGCTGGAGGGTGCTCCGACAAACGGCGGATCCTCTCTTAGGGGCATGGTTCTCGGCAAGATGGGAAATTGAATCAGCGACAGGGGGTCTCGGGTTCAGGTCAAAAATCGGGAGCAGGGGATCGTATCGGGACAGGAGCTCGGTGCCTGAGGGTATTTCCTCGCGAGAGAGTCCTGGCCTCCACGAGACCGACTTGGGGAAGGAGCTGCTGCGGGGTCCACCTGGCGCTGGCGGTGGAATCCTGGCGATGGGGCACCTGGTCCGCTCGGTGGGCTGAGCTTGGTCGGTCTGGCCAGCTGGCTCGCTGGGTCGGCCTAGCTCGGTGGTTTCGTTTCTTTAAATCGGCTATGAAAATAATATTAAAATATATTTCTAGCTAAACAAATACCTGAAAAATATATACCCTAAAATAATATAAAATACAGAAAAATATATGCGGCTAATATATTCTACACGAACCCTAGATTCACCTAATGCAAATTTTGAAAATAAGTTTTATGCAATAGGCCGCACAAAGAGCATTAAAAAACTCAACTAAAAATAAATTGGAGTTTATAAAATTTGCAAAACCATATGAGGTGACTCCAAATAATATTCTAAACATTATGATTTTTTTATTTGACTGGGGAGAAGTCATGTTATTTGAACTCCAATATAAATTGCCATTAGTTGCATAGTGAATAGAATTTTCAGAAGAACAAATAATGCATAGAAAAATATGAGATGCATATGAATGATCTATTAACATCCTGATTTAAGAAAATTGGGATGTTACAAACCTACCCCCTTAAGATGAATCTCGCCCTCGAGATTTGGGTTGGCTAGCAAATAGGTGTGGGTGATCCTGCTTGAGATCCTCCTCTCGTTCCCAAGTAGCCTATTCTTCTGTATGATGATCCTACTGAACTTTGCATAACCTTATTGTCTTGGTGCGAGTAACTCTCTCTGCTGTCTCCAAAATCTTAACACGCTTCTCCTCATACGTCAAGTCGGTCTCCAACTGAATTGCCTCAAGTGGCACTGTATCTCTCAAAGGACCGTCTGCCATCTCTGCATGACACTTCTTTAGCTGGTATACATGAAACACATTATGAACTACTGACAAAGCTTCTGGCAACTCCAACTGATAAGCTACCTCTCCTCTATGCTCGAAGATCCTGTAAGGCCCCACAAAGCATGGTGCTAAATTACCTTTGATTCCAAACCTCTTAATTCCATGAAGTGGTTAAACTCTAAGGTATGCACGGTCTCCTACCTAATATGTCACCTCCTTATGCTTAGCATCTGCATAACTCTTCTTTCTGGACTGCGCTATCTTTAGCCTGTCACGAACCAACCTGACTTTCTCCTCAACATATCTAATCAAGTCTGGTCCAAAGAACTTACGCTCTCCAACCTCATCCCACATAAATGGTGTTCTGCACTTCCTACCATAAAAAAACTCAAATGGTGCCATCTGCAAACTAGCCTGATAACTGTTATTATATGAGACATCTCCATATAGTAAATTATCATCCCAACTCGAACAGTACTCCAAAGCACAAGCTCTCGACATATCCTCCAAAATCTGATTCACTCTCTGTGTCTGCCCATTTGTGTGTGGGTGAATGTTGTACTCAACTCCAGTCTAGTACCCAATGATTCATGCAACTGACGCCAAAATTTAGAAGTGAATTGAGTACCTCTATGATACACTAACTTCCTTCGAACTCCATGCAGACAAACAATTATGGAAAAAATTAATGTTTGCTAGCTATAAGTAGTCTTTACCGGGATGAAGTGACCAACTTTAGTCAAACGATCAAAAACTACCCAAATAGAATCATAACCTGATCGAGTCCTGGGTAACCCTGTGATGAAATCCATACCAATCTCATCGCACTTCCAATTAGGTATAGGCAATGATTGTAACAAACCTGCTGGTTTCTGATGCTCTCCTTTAACTCTCTGGCACACATCACAAACTACAATATAACTAGCAATTTCCCTCTTCAGGCTAGGCCACGAAAATCTATCCCTCAAATCCAAACACATCTTAGTATTACCTCGGTGAATAGAATAAGGTGAATCATGCGCCTCATGAAGAATCAACTTTCTTATTTCTGCATCCTGAGGTACACAAATACGCTTCTCAAACCATATGGTTCCATGTTCATCCTGATGGAAACATTTTGCCTTCCCTTTTTGCATATCTCCTTTATCTCAGCAATATACTCATCATCCTTTTGAGCTTATCTAATTCTGTCAAGCAAAGTAGGCCTTAACTCAAGTGTTGCCAAATAGCCTCTACGGAGGATCTCCAACCCTCGATTTCTGAACTACTTACATAAATCCGGTGGCATATCATCAATATTAATTGCATTAGCATGGCTCCTACGAATCAATGCATCAGCAACAACATTAGCCTTACCAGGATGAAACTGCACATTCAAATCATAATCCTTAATAAGCTCCAACCATCTCCTCTGTCTGAGATTCAACTCCCTTTGAGTAAAAATGTACTTCAAGCTCTTATGATCAGTAAATATATCACAATGATTACCAACGAGATAATGCCTCCAAGTTTTCAATGCATGCACGACTGAGGCTAACTCCAAATCTGAGATAAGATAATTATGCTCATGATTCTTAAGCCGAGGTGAAGCATAAGAAACAACTTTACCCTCCTGCATCAAAACACTCCGAAGTCCCTGACGAGAAGCATCACAATATACGTGGAAGTCTTTATGTATGTCTGGCAGAATTAAGACTGGTGTTGTAACTAAACGCTGCTTCAACTCCTGAAAGCTAGCTTCACAATCATCAGTCCAAACAAACTTATTCCCCTCCTTCAACAATTCAGTCAGAGGCTTTGCAATGTTTGAGAAATTCTCAATAAACCTTCTGTAATAACCTTCCAGGCCCAAAAAGCTACGAATCTCACCTGCAACAGCAGCAACCTTGGATGGATCAACTGCAACTCCATTACCTGATATAACATGGCCAAGGAATGCTACCTCATCCAGCCCAAACTCACATTCACTAAACTTGGCATACAACTGGTGCTCCCTCAATTTTTCCAATACCAAACGCAGATGCCCTTCATGCTCTTGCTTATTCTTGGAGAACACCAATATATCATCAATGAAAACAACCAGAAATTTATCCAAGAACTCCATAAACACCTTTTTCATCATATTCATGAAGCATGCAGGGGCATTGGTCAATCCAAATGTGTCACACCCTGTTTTTACTACCACTTTTGTGTAATGCAAGAATCTGAGCTTGTTAAAACTTTTTCAAAACTAATGATGTGAGTGCCATGATTGTCATTGTATGCTTGTGTGTTTTATCATGTGATGATAAAAACCCCATTTCACTATATTAAAGTATTTCCAAAAACCTTTACTTGTTTCTGATCAAGGTAAAACCCTACTTTGAGTTGCACTAGATGCCCTTGATGGCAAGGAGTGTTTCTACCCAAAGTTAGTGATCTGATTTTAACTTTATTTTAGTGCTTCAAAACCACAAAATAATTAGTATTAGAATTCTTTTCCTAATTAAATTACATGTCCATTTCAGAGGCCAGAATTGGTATTCCTACTTGGAAAAATACTTTTCTGCCTTAGAAAAATCTGATTAAATTTGGAGATGATCAGAAGGACATATATTTTCCATACATAAGATTTTAAACCCATATTTATATTATAATTATTTTAGAAAAACCCTGAAAACAATTTTTGTCTGTTTTGACCTTTTGAAATATATCCAAAGGAAATATTCTCAATAAAATCCTCGAAAACTCATAAAGCCATATTTGGTGTCCACATAAAGTTTCACCTTGATCAAAGGTGATTAAGGACCCCAAATAACCCTAAACCCCCTTTTGTCTAGATTGGAGTTAGAGCAACTCTACATAGCAAAGTTTGTCCAATGATGCTGAAACTTTGCAGGAGTGCCTAATACCTCAAATGAGGGTTCCACACCAAAAATGGGATTTGTGTGACTTAGTTTACCCACACTCCCTTTGGAATGGACAAATGTGGTAAAATGGTGGTGATTTCAAGTTTGCAAAACTAAACTTGTCCAATGGAGGTCAAACTTGGTGAAACCCCATATTTAGCACCAAACCCAAACCTGTTAAGTTGCAACACTAGTGGTGGGGTGCAACTGCCCCAAACCACTGTCGAACACCTTCCGAGAGATGGGTAAAAGCCCCTTTAACCCATAACTAAACCCAAACCCTTTGCTCCAAACTCTCAGATTAGGTGGCCAGTATCAATGCCCAACCCCAATCAACTGGCCCCTCACTGGTTCAAAGTGGAAATGACAAAAACCCCAATCTAAGCTTTAGTTCAAAGCTAAAAGCACCAGTATTCCTTGTCTCCCTTGACCAACCGAACCTCCCACGGGACCCCAACGGCCAGCCTCACTCCCAGCCAGTGCGAGGACATGCTAGACACGTCCAAAGTGCCTCAGAGCGCACCAGCATGCAGTGGCATGCCAAAAATGCACTTTGGGCGCACTACAGGTAGCCACCAAGGTGGGGGCGACGCCCTCGGTCAGTTCCAACCTCCCTCGAGGTATCCAACATCTTCCCCGAGAACCCCTCTGCATGAAGCGACTATCAGGGCCCCTCCTCTCTCGCGCTAGAGCTCGTGCCACGCGTCCCGCGTGAACCAGAACCGGCCAAGGTTGCGTTGATGCTCGACTCCTCTCTCTCCCCTCTGTTGCAGATGGTTCTGGCAGTCCAAAATCACGGCCTGAGACTGTGGTTTCGACCCCAACCCCTCTCTGTACCCCCATGCGTGCCACAGTGAGTCACCGGCGCTGCCGAATCGATCGGCTCACCGTCGCGGGCCTATAAATAGCCCCCCCTCGCTCCTGAACCCCTCAAACATCTTCGCCATGACCACTAGCACCTCCCTAGCCACCCGAGAAAGCCAGTAGAGCCCCGGTGCTCGAGATCGACCGTGGCCCCTCCGCCCCGGAGCTTCGGTCGATCTCCGTCTACACGACGTCTCCTGCGACCCTCGACCCACCAAGCTGATCCCCTTGACCTCAGGAAGCTTTCCTCCAACTTTCCCGAGCATTTCCGTGCCCCTAGCTACCTTCTCGACCACCTCCCGAAACTCCTCCATCGCAGCCTCCTCGTCGCCAGCGAACTCGTGCCTCTCCGTCGTTGTTCCGACCACCAGTAGGTAGGCGCAACGAGTCGAGCCCATTTCTGTCCTCGTTGGGGCTTGAGAACATCGGCAGCCTCGCCGGCGTGCTCCTCCTCCTCTCTGGCAGAGGTAGGAGACCACCCCGACAGGTGTTCCCCACCTGTCGATGGCCCAGCTCTCTCCCCCTCTCTGCCCGGAGCCGCTGACCGCAGGGCCCCGCACGCCAAGTTCAAACCTGAAGGGCGCGCGCCTGGGCAAGATGTCGGCTGGTCTTGGGCCGGCCCAGTTCACGGCCGAGCCAGGCTAGGGAATTAGCCCATTTTTCTTTTGTTTTTAAAATCTGATTTCAAAGATTTTATAAAAATATTTAACTAGTGTAAAAATATAATTTTTACACTAGTGTTCTTCTTAAAATATGTAGTATTTAATAAGACTTTGGGATGAATTTTTCAGCCACTATTCTGTTTTACAATAATAAAAAGGACTAAATTGGAATAGTTTTGCTTCTGTTTGATTGATTTTAAAAATGTTCCTTCATTGGAATCAGAGGCAAATATTTTTCAAAATAGCCAGTTAGATTTATCAGTAATAAAGAACATTTTTAAGATGACTTTGTGATCTGTTTTTGAGTGAGGTATTTCCTTTTTTTTACGACGATAGAAAATCCGTGTGACGAGGGAATCAGAGCGGAAGACCTCGAAGACCCTGGATACCTAGCTGACCAAGGCAAGCAGCCCTTTGACCATGACTAAGCATATGTTATATTGCATGTTAAGATAGCAAATATTTCCATTGCATATGATCATATGTGCCGGTAAATCAATGATGTGATGTTACCGATGGCTCCTCCGGAGCACATGCATAGAGCTTGATCCTGCCACCTATGAGGGTCATGCTAATAACATGTTGACAAGTAAAGTTCGAAGTAGTATTAGCATGAGCATGTTGATGACATAAATCAAGAGTTTATGAAAACCCGGTCGGGTGCCACTAATGCCCGAGGGTGATGATTAGTTAGGTGGTCACTTCCGGAGAAGTGGTGCACCGGTATTTTGAGTGAGTATGGTTTCGGAAATGGGATTAGATTTATGATGTGTCGACCGTACCAACCTTACCTGTACGACCACGTTACCCCTTTTATGGGATGGGGCTTTGTTGATTACTCTGGTCGGTGCTAGCAAAGAGCCACATTACTAGTGGTGGGAGTGATATGTGGTCACTCTCGTGATGGGGTCGTGCAGGTAGGGCGACTATGCCATTTTCTGAGTTCCAGGCACACCGTTGGTCCCCGCATGGTTGATACTGTCCAGAGTTGGTGCTCGTAAGACGTACAAATGTGGGCTGGGTACCAACCGAGTGGACCTCTTTGTCTAGTATCGTCAGGGGAAAGGCATGGATCGGGTACTTACCTCGGATATGTTATATACCGTGAGTCGTGGATGACACAGAAGTTTCCTGGATCTCGTGGGTCCAGCATACTACCTCTGCAGAGTGTAAAACTATTCGAATAGTCGTGTCCACGGTCAAGGACAATTGGGTAATCCTGCTTAAACTAAATCCAATCGTTTCCGCATAAACCAAGTGTGTGTGAGTTGTGATGAAGAGGAGTTATTATGAAAGTAATGATATGACCAATTTCGGTGACTTGGCATATAGGGTGAACCCGGATGGTTCAGCCCTCAATAGATATATGGATATCTGTAACCTGTTCTACAAAAGTAACTTGATGCACATTCATGATCATTCCACCAAGATGAATTCCACCCAAGATGCATGTTATTGTTATTCTTCACTTTCATTGTTCATATCATGGGCTGTTTGCGAGTACATTCGAAAGTACTCATTTGCTTGCCACTGGCTATATTACTGACCAAACATGGAAGGACCAGAGTTTGGAGATGAGTACGTCTTTGGAGACGCAGTGTGAACTAGGACGCTTCCGAGTCAGAATGAGTGTCGGTGTAGGCTTGATGGAATGGGCACCCGCTTAGACCCTATGATTTCTGCTATTAGTTGTATCAGTATGATTTGGACTTTGGCCCAACCTTGTGAACTTGACCATTCGGTTATGTGATGCAATAATTCGGTACTTGGATGTCAGACTCTTTCATTTGGTATCTGTGTGTTCGGTGAGCATTGATCTCTGGGATCACTGAGCACGTTCATTCGGCGATCTCGACTCGTAAGTCGGGGTCCCCACAGAGCTGGTATCAGAGCTATCCTGACTATAGGAATCCTTAGGTAGCATGGATGATAGCCGAGACGACTAGTGCACTTCGACCTTAACCTGAGATTCTACACCCACTAAAAACTTTCTAACCCTCTCCTCTACACCGTGTAGATGGCCGCCTTACCTGAGATGCTTCTGGAGACGGGTTTCCTCTACTTTTGAGTGATAGCCTCGAGAAGTGCCAAGTATGCCGCATGCCCATCTTCCTCTACCACGAGCACTGGGTCCACGCCGACACAAAACAATATCACGTGGACATGATAGTGAAGGCTAATGACTACCCGACAAACTGGTTTTTCGAAAGACCACAGATGGAGGATTTCATGTTAGCAGTGGAGACAGCAGCACGAGAAGCACTCGTGCGACAACGCGACATCCTTCCCAAGATGGCTGACGAGCCAGCTACTCGTCACCTACCCTTTGTTAAGGATGGGATAGATGGGAGTTGGACACTCAACCCATCTTCCGAGGACGGCACACCACTTCAGTCTCTCCTCCGACACTTTGACGCACCTTTTGATCAAGGTGTCAACAAAGATTCGCCAAGAGCTGCACCAAGTCAAGGATATACTTCGCATGGAGAAGATGAAGAACCGCAAGGCAAAAAAGGAAGGAGCACCCGAAGGAACACCTGGCATCGCTTTCCGAGGAGGAATACCACTGCTTCAGGCCACTCCTCTTCAGAGTCGTCGCCTGACCGTAGAAGAGTACACTAAACTCTTCGCTACCTCGCCAACAAAGAGACACCGTGATGGACCGCTTCCTTGCCCTACTCCGTCCAAGAAGGGAAGCACTGATGAAGATGAAGATGAAGATGAAGACGAAGATCCCGCGGAACCCGCCTATGAGACCACGCAGTCTGCCGCTTAGTATTATCAACGTAGGCATGTAAGAGTTATTCCCCGAGCGTAGGAGTTCATGTATTGGTTCAGTGAACCACGAGTGTTGTTTAAGCATGTTGGATGCAGGTCGCATGCTACCTTAGGCAGCTTGTGAGCGACTACATGGCTTGTTTTAATCTAATGCATTAGCTCTTTCAATAACCTTTTCGCTTAAACATCCCACACTAGCACAGTACCAGACCCCCTCTTTACTAGAGCATCATCCTCATGATTTCGGCCGGTTCGGCAAATTGACCTGTCTACTCCCGTGACAGGATGGTGAATGCTACCCGTAACAACACCTTCGGCAACCCCGGCTCTGCCTCTTCAGGTCAGCAGCAGGGAAACCGAGGGGAAGCTCAAGCCGGAGATCACCACGAGCAGCAAGACGATGGTCCACCGCCACCGCCTCCTCCCAAAAGCTTGACTATAGCTCAGTTCCTTCAAGCTCTACGAGAGCAACATCAGGCCAACAATGCCGCTATTCAGCAGATGGCTCAAACCGTGGTGAACAACCCATCGCAGAACGGGAATAGCAATGGTCGCTCTACTCTCTCTGAATTCATGCGAACTACGCCACCCATATTCACGGAGACGACTGAACCATTGAATGCTGATGACTAGATCCGTGCTATCGAAGACCTCCTCGCACTGGTCAAATGCACTGATGATCGTGTGAAAGTCCTCTATGCTTCTCACTGTCTCAGAGGCACGACCAGGGCATGGTGGAATGGATTTCAGATCATGCGAGCAGGGCAAGTCATCACTTGGGCTATGTTCAAAGATGGATTCCGCGCTACTCACATTCCTCCTGGAATGATGACCATTAAGAAGTGGGAATTTCGAGCCTTAAGGCAAGGCGGTGGATCCGTCAAGGAGTATTTGCAGAAGTTCAACCTCGTGTCAAGATATGCACCAAAATACGTCAACGCTGAGGCCGCCAAAGTGGAACGCTTTATGGAAGGACTACAGGAGTCACTCCAGTATCAGCTGGTTGTTTGTGAATGTCGGACCTTCAACGATCTGGTTAATAATGCTCTTATGTCGGAGGATAAGCATCGTGCTATGGACGACACCCGTAAGTGCAAGCTAATGGGAAGTGGAGGACCGAGTAACCCGAAGCCACGCCCGTGGCAGTCAGCTCCAGCAAGACCCAGCTATCAACAGCAGCAGTACAAGACTCCAAGTTTCCGCCAGAACTACCAACCTCAGCAGCAAGTCAACACCAAGCCGGCAATCAATCCACCAAACAACAGTGGAGTGAAGACCAATCTTCCAGCACAAGTTACCTATTTTGGATGTGGGCAGACAGGGCACTATTCCAGGCAGTGTCCCAACAAGAAGCCCGACGCACCGCTCCCCAATGCGCCAAATCAAGGCCAAGGAGCACCAGGCAGGAACCAAGCTCCCCGCAATCAGCAATATCATAGCAGGGGGCGGATTAATCATATCTCCGCAGGAGAGGCACAGGAAGACCGAGACTGCATTCTGGATACATTCCACGTCAACTCCACCCCAGCAACATTATTGTTTTATTGTGGTGCTTCGCATTCTTTTGTTACACAGAGATTTGCGGAAAAATGTGGTTTTAAACCTACTCTGCTTCGCGGGCATATGGCAGTTCAAACCCCGGGAGAAGTGTTGAGGACCAACCTAGCATGTAGGGAAGTTGGGATAGTTATCAATGGGACAAGCTTCTCCGTGAATCTCATTGTGCTTAAGTGGCAAGGCCTAGAAGTAATTCTCAGCATGGATTGGTTGGCCAAGCATCAAAGCATCTTGGACTGTGCCAACAGGGCCATTACCACGACAAGCGACCAAGGATCAAAGTCAAGTATGTCTCTGACCTACTACCCGCTCGAGTACCACGGGTCAATAGCCTGTCGGAGGTAGAACTCGATCCAGTGCCAATAGTCTGTGAGTACGCGGACGTCTTTCCTGATGAGCTACCACGAATGCCTCCTGACCAAGACATCGAGTTCATCATTGAGCTCATTCCCGGATCAGGGCCTATCTATAAGAAGCCTTACAGGATGTGATCCGAACAGCTAGCAGAGCTGAAGAAGCGGCTGGATGAGCAGCTTAGGAAAGGGTTCATTCGTCCAAGTGTGTCACCTTGGGGATCGCCTATTCTGTTCGTGTCTAAGAAGGATGGGACTATCAGACTCTGCGTCGATTACCGTTCTCTCAATGAGGTCACGATCAAGAACAAGTATCTACTCCCCAAGATTGAAGACTTGTTTGATCAGCTAAATGGAGCTAAGGTATTTTCCAAGATCGATCTCCGGTCTGTATACTACCAAGTGAAGATTCGACCCGTGGACACACCCAAGACTGCGTTCGTGACCCGGCATGGTCTGTACGAATGCAGTGTCATGTCTTTTGGATTTACTAATGCCCAAGCTTACTTCATGTACCTCATGAACAAGATCTTCATGGAATACGTGGACAAGTTTGTCGTCGTATTCATCGATGACATATTAATCTTTTCCAAGTCCGAAGAAGAGCATGATAAACACTTGAGGTTAGTGTTGGAAAAGCTTCGAGAGCATCAACTTTATGCCAAATTCAGAAAGTGCCAATTCTGACTGAACGAAGTTGGATTATTGGGTCAAACCATGACAGGAAGTGGATTGGCGGTTGATCCCTCCAAGATTACTACGGTAACCAACTGGGAATCACCAATTGATGTGAAGGAAGTCAGGAGCTTCCTCGGACTCGCGGGATATTACCGCAAGTTTGTAGAAGGATTCTCCCGCATCGCTCGACCTATGACTCAACTCTTGAAGAAAGGCAAGAAGTTCGAATGGACGTCGGAGTGTGAAGCAAGCTTCCAAGAATTGAAGAAGAGATTAACTACCGCCACGGTATTGGCCACTCCAGATATCAGCATGGAGTTTGTGATATATTGTGATGCCTCCAGAACCGGGATCGGTGGGGTTCTAATGCAGGACGGCAGAGTGGTGGCGTATCTGGCACGACAACTGCGGTGGAATGAGGAGAATTATGCCACCCATGATCTCGAATTAGCAGCAGTAGTGCATGCCCTGAAGACATGGCGACATTACCTTCTAGGGAAACAATGTGAAATATACACTAACCACAAAAAGTCTGAAGTATATCTTCACCCAAAGGGAATTGAATATGAGGCAACGAAGATGGTTGGAGTTAATCAAAGACTACGACCTCAACTTTCAATATCACCCCGGTAAGGCCAATGTAGTGGCTGATGCCTTAAGCCGGAAGACCAGCACCTTCAACGTCATGCTCAAGGAAAGGCAACCTGCCTTGTATGAAGAATTGGAGAACTTCGGGTTGTTGCTACTAGAATCAGGATTCCTAGCTAACCTCGAAGTCAAACCAACTCTGGTTGATGATATCAAGGAGGCCCAGAATGGTCATAAGAGCATTGAAGGCATCAAGAATAAGATTCAAGAGGGCAAGACCCCAGGATTCTTGGTGGATGAACAAGGAGTAGTGTGGTTTGGGAAACGTTTATGCGTACCCAACAAGGCTGAACTCAAGGATTTGATCCTACATGAAGCTCATGATACACCCTACTCTATTCATCCCGGTGGTACCAAGATGTATCAAGATCTTCGAGAAAGATTCTGATGGAATGGCATGAAGAGGAAAATAGCGTTTTATGTTGCCAAGTGCGACGTGTGCCAGCGAGTCAAGGCTGAGCATCAACGACCTGCTGGATTGCTACAACCTCTCCAGGTGCCAGAATGGAAGTGGGACAAGATAGGCATGGACTTTGTTACTGGCTTACCAAGGTCAAGCAGAGGCCATGACTCTATATGGGTCATTGTCGACCATCTGACCAAGGTGGCCCATTTCATTCTAGTCAACACCACTTATGCTGGGGACAAGTTGGCTAGTCTCTATATTGAGCGTATTGTGAGCCTTCACGGAATTCCCAAGGAGATTGTATCTGACCGAGGCACGCAGTTCACCTCAAGATTTTGGAAGAAGTTCCAAGAAGCCCTCGAAACAAAGCTCTCTTTTAGCACCGCTTTCCATCCACAAACGGACGGACAATCAAAAAGAGTGAATTAGATACTCGAAGATATGCTCCACGCTTGCGTCTTGGCACATGGTGACAAATGGGAAGTTTGTCTGTCGTTCGCTGAGTTCTCATACAACAACAACTACCAGTCCAGTCTCCAAATCGCCCCATTTGAAGTGTTGTACGGACGAAAGTGCCGCACCCACCTCAACTGGTCTAAAACTGGTGAAGGGCTGATTTTCGAGCTGGAAGTTTTGCACAAGGCAAAAGAGAAGGTGCAACTTTTCCAAGAAAATCTAAAGGCACCCAAGTCGCGACAAAAGAGCTATGCGGATTCTCGCCGCACGGATGTGGAGTTCATTCCCGGAGACGAGGTGTACCTCCGTATCACCCCTATCAAAGGAACCAAACGTTTCCATGTTAAAAGGAAACTCGCTCCAAGGTTCATTGGACCTTTTAAGATCACGGCAAGACGTGGAGAAGTTGCTTATCAGTTGGAGCTACCTCCAGAACTTTCAGGTGTGCACAACGTATTCCACGTGTCACAACTCCAGAAGTGTCTGCAAGCGCCAAACCGTTCTGATCTTTACAAGTACATTGACCATCAGTCTATCGACCTTCAGCCGGATCTCACCTACCGTGAGAAGCCAATCCGCATTCTAGATGAAGCTGAGCGTTGCACCAGAAGCCACACCATCCAGTATTTCAAGGTTTAGTGGGGAAACCACACCGAAGCCGAAGCAACATCGGAGCGTGAAGACTATCTCCGATCTTAGTTTTCGGACCTTTTTAGCACCTAGCTTAGGAATCTCGGGGACGAGATTCTTGTAAGGGGGATAGGTCTGTCACACCCTGTTTTTACTACCACTTCTCTGTAATGCAAAAAATCTGAGCTTGTTAAAACTATTTCAAAACTAATGATGTGAGTGCCATGATTGTCACCCTAGGAGTATGCGTTGAATGCTTTGCTTCGATTACTAATCAAACTTTTGCAACAAGTATATGAGTTCTTCATGAGTAATGTTGAGTCCATGGTTTAGATGCACTTTCACCTTCCACCATCACTATCTTCTTAGTGCCGTGCAACTCTTGCCGGTGCACAAAACCCACCATTAGCCTCCCTCAAAACAGCCACCATACCTACCTACTATGGCTTTTTCAAAGTCATTCCGAGATATATTGCCATGCAACTACCACCATGACATGTGTCACCACGTCTACATTGCCTTTGCATGATCATAAGATATCTAGCATGATGTTTCCATTGATGTCTATGCCATACTAGATCGTTGCCACGGTACACTACCGAAGGCATTTCATATAGAGTCATAATTGCTCTAAGTTTTGAGTTCAAAGTGTGATGATCATCATTATTGGAGCATTGTCCCATGTGAGGAAATAGAAGAGGCCAAAGAAGCCCATAAAAATAGGCCAAAGAGCCCACCAAAATAAAAAAAATAAGAGAAAAAGAGAGAAGGGACAATGCTACCACTTTTTCCACACTTGTGCATTTTGAGCACCATGATCTTCATGATTGAGAGTCTCTCGTTTTGTCACCACCATATAGCTAGTGGGAAATAGTCATTATATAACTTGGCTTGTATATTCCAATGATAGGCTTCCTCATAATTGCCTTAGGTGTTCGTTAGCAAGCAAGTTGGATGCACACCCACTAGTTTTCTTTAAGAGCTTTCACATACTCGTAGCTCTAGTGCATCATTTGTATGGCAATCCCTACTCATTCACATTGATATCTATTGATGAGCATATCCATAGCTCATTGATATGCCTAGTTAATGTGACTATCTTCTCCTTTTTGTCATGCAACCCCCACCACATTCCACACCATCTATAGTGCTATAACCATGGCTCACGCTCATGTATTGCGTGAGGGTTGAAAATGTTTGAGAAAGTAAAGGTGTGAAACAATTACTTGGCCAATACCGGGGTTGTGCATGATTTAAATTTGTTGTGCAATGATGATAGAGCATAGCCAGACTATATGCTTTTGTAGGGATAACTTTCTTTTGGCCTTGTTATTTTGAAAGTTCATAATTACTTTGCAAGTTTGCTTGAATTATTATTGTTTCCACGTCAATAGAAAACTATTGATTTGAATCTAATGGATCTGAATATTCACGTCACATAAGAGGAATTACAAAGGACACCTATGCTAGGTAGCATGAAAGCATCAAAAATTCATTCTTATCACTTCCCTACTCGAGGACGAGCAGGAGTTAAGCTTGGGGATGCTTGATACGTCTCAAACGTATCTATAATTTTTGATGGTTTCACGTTGTTATCTTGCCTTCTTTGTATGTTTTATGTATCTTTTTATATCTTTTTGGGAATAACTAATTGATTCAGTGCCAAGTTCCAGTTCCTGTTTTGTCCATGTTTTTGACTCTTTTCAGATGTGATTTTGGAACGGAGTCCAAACGGAATAAAAACCCCGAAATGATTTTTTCCCGAACGAAAGAAGATTAGGGAGCCTTTGGGGCAAGCCAGGTGGGCCCGAGGGAGCCCACAAGCTCCCACCATGCCACCAAGGGGGAGGCGGCGGTGGGCAAGCTTGTGGCCACCCTGGCCGCCCCCTGACCTTGATCTTGCACCTATATATTCCAAAATATTCTGCAAAAAATCAGGGGAGCCTCGAAAATACTTTTCCGCAGCCGCAAGCTTCCGTTTCCGTGACATCTCATCTGGAGACCCTTCCCGGCGCCCTGCCGGAGGGGACTTTGGAGTTGGAGGGCTTCTTCATCATCATCATCGCCCCTCCAATGACTCGTGAGTAGTTCACTTCAGACCTATGGGTCCGTAGTTAGTAGCTAGATGGCTTCTTCTCTCTCTTGGATCTTCAATACAAAGTTCTCCATGATCTTCATGGAGATCTATCCGATGTAATCTTCTTTGCCTGTGTGTTTGTCGAGATCCGATGAATTGTGGACTTGTGATCAGTTTATCTATGATATATATTTGAGTCTTAGCTGATTTCTTATATGCATGATTTGATATGCTTGTAAGTCTCTCCGAGTCTTGGGTTTTGTGTGGCCAACTAGATTTATGATTCTTGCAATGGGAGAAGTGCTTGGTTTTGGGTTCTGCCATGTGGTGACCTTTCCCAGTGACAGTAGGGGCAGCAAGGCACACATCAAGCAGTTGCCATCAAGGGTAAAAAGATGGGGGTTTTATCATTGGTTTGATATTATCCCTCTACATCATGTCATCTTGCTTAAGGCGTTACTCTGTTCTTATGGACTTAATACACTAGATGCATGTTGGATAGCGGTCGGCGTGTGGAGTAATAGTAGCAGATGCAGAAATTATAGGTCTACTTGTTTCGGACGTGATGCCTATAGAAATAATCATTGCATTGATATCGTCACGACTCTGCACAGTTCTATCAATTGCTCGACAGTAATTTGTTCACCCACCGTTTACTTGCTTTCATGAGAGAAGCCACTAGTAAACACTACGGCCCCCGGGTCTATTCACATCCATCGTTTACAACTTTGCTTTTACTTTGCTTTCTTACTTTGTTGCTTTCAGTTCTCACTTGGCAAACAATCTATAAGGGATTTACAACCCCTTCATAGCGTTGGGTGCGAGCTTTTGTGTTTGTGCAGGATCTTGAGATACTCTTCCGCTGGATTGATACCTTGGTTCTCAAACTGAGGGAAATACTTACCGTCGCTGTGCTACATCACCCTTTCCGCTTCGAGGGAACACCAACGCAAGGCTCCAAGGCCACGGGGGAAATCCTTTGCATACTTGCCTAGGAAGTCCCTTAAGGCGTAGCCGTAGCTGAAGGATTCCTGGTGTCGTCAAAACAACTATTTCTGGCACCGTTGCAAGGGATACACAGCAGAACAATCAGCTCCCTATACGTGGGAGCTGACGAAATAGACTGGGCGTTGCACCACATTCTTCTTCTGCGTCGGCTCGACGGATGGCGGTGGTCTGGCATCGCTGGTCCCCTCCTCTGTTGGGGATCTTCACTCGCGGGCTGGCCCTGCTTCATTCAATGGTGCAACTTCTATCGGCATAGCTTCAGCCTCTTCCCTCTGCGCCACCAAAGCGGCGCTAACCACTTGGTTGGTCGCGGTCAGGTACAGGAGCAGCGGCTCCTAGGGCCTAGGCGCGACCAGCGTTGGAGGAGTGCAAAGATACTTCTTCAGGTCTTGCAACTCCACATCTGCCTCCGGGGTCCACTGCATGGGCCCTGCCTTTTGCAATATTTTGAAAAAGGGCAAGGACCGTTCAGCAGACTTGGGGATGAATCTGCTCAAAGCGGCGACACAGCCGGCTAGACGTTGTACATCCTTGACGCGCTTCGGTTCCTCGATATGTTCGATGGCCTTGATCTTGTCGGGGTTAGCTTTGATTCCCCGCTGGGACACGAAGAATCTGAGAAGCTTGCCGGATGGGACACCGAAGACGCACTTTTAAGGGTTGAGCTTGAGGTTGATCTTGATTAGGCTGGCAAGTGTCTCTACCAAATCTTGTATGAGCATCGGCTTGTCCTTGGTTTTGACCACTATGTCATCCATATAAGCTTCCAAGTTTCTGTGGAGCTGGGGCTCAAAACCAATCTGGATCACCCTCGCAAACATGGATCTGACATTCATCAACCCGGAAGGCATACGCACAAAGCAGTACGTGCCGCATGGGGTAATGAACGCGGTCTACTCTTCATCTTCCTCGTACATGAAAACATGGTGGTATCCCGAATAGGCGTCCAGGAAGGATAGCACATCATAGCCAGCAGTGGAGTCCACAATCTGGTCGAAACACGGCAAGGGGAAAGGGTCTTTTGAGCAAGCTTTATTGACATCAGTGAAATTGATACACAGCCGCCACTTCCCGTTCGCCTTGCGCACCACGACCGGATTGGCCAACCATGCAGGATGGATGACTCCCCTAACTAGGCATGCTGCTTCTAACTTCTTGATCTCCTCGGCGATGAACTCTTGCCGCTCCAGAGCTTGTTTCCTCACCTTCCCTTTGACCGGCCGCGCGTGATGGCAGACAGCTAGGTGTCGCTGAATCACCTTCCTAGGAACGTCGGGGATATCTGATGGTTGCCAGGAAAACACATCGAGACTCCCCCGCAGGAAGGCGATGAGCGCACTTTCCTATTTGTTGTCCAGGGTGGAACTTATGGTGAAAGTCCCACCCGTACCATCCTCCTTGGCAGGCACCTTCTTGGTCTCAGGCGGGGCAGCTTTTGACTTCTTGTCCTTGCCGGCGGAGCTCTCTGGCGCCTCTGCTCCGGCAGTGCAGCACTCTGAGGAGGTGCGTTTGCCAGGGCCGGCTTGACGGGCCTTCTTGTCAGTCTTCCTCTTCCTACTGCGGGGAGCCGAGGTGGCGGGAGCGGGCGCCTTATCGACGGACGCTGCGATGGCTTCCCGGTAGAGGCGGTTGGTGCAAACAAGCGCGTCCTTCTTGTCGGCGTTAGCGTTGATGACGCTGATGGGACCGGGCATCTTCAACGTATTGTAGGCGTAGTGTGATGCCGCCATGAACTTGAACAATGCGGGGAGCCCAAGGATTCCATTGTAGGCGAATGGGTGGTCGGCGACCTCGAAAACGACCTTCTCGGTCCTGTAGTTCTAGTCTTTGCTGAAGGTTACCGGCAGCGTGATCTTCCCAGGGTTGATCCCTTGAAACGCTCCCGTTTCCTCGAGATCCCCGTCTGGGATTTGCAGCCTCCGGATGACGTTAGGGGAGGTGAGGTTCAGGCCAGATCCGCCATCCACCAACATCTTCGTCACCTTGAGGTTGCGGATCGTTGGCGAAACCAACAATGGCAAACACCCGATCGTGGTAACTCGATCAGGGTGATCCTCAAAGTCGAAGATGATGGGCGTGCTCGGCATTTCTGAGACTTATAGATCACGATGGAGGGCTCGGCTGCGCTCACATCTCTCGCCCACTTTTTCAGTTGATGGTGGGAAGAGTGCAGTGACGCGCCTCCGTTGAGGCAGATCATATCAGTGGCCCTCTGAAATTCATGGTCGCTGGAGTCGTCCTCCGGTCCGCCTTTGTCCTCATCTTCCTCCTTCTTGTCTCGCCTCGCGCGGGCACCTCCCGCTTGTTTTGGGCCTTGCCGGGGTATCCTTCGCGGCTACCCTTCTTCCTGTCGGACCCCTCCGCACCATCTTGGGCTTTCTCCTTGTGTCGCCTCTCGTACTCAGCCTTTTGCTTTTTGGCGCGTACCTCGACTTGGCGGCAGTCCTGGAAGTCGTGGCCCTTGGTACGGTGGATCTTGCATACCGTTTGCCAGAGCCATCTGACTTATCGCCGACCACCAAGGCATGGCAGGAGTCGCACCCGACAGCGTCTTTACTGGGGGTCTCCGCCTTAGCCTTCTTGGCGGCGTCGACGTCGGCGTAACTCTCGACAGCAAACACGGCCTTGCTCTTCCTCTTCTTGTTGCGCTTCTTACCCTTCCTCGATGGAGGGTTGGTGTGTTCGTCTTCGGAGTCGGCTTCTACACTGGCGCCTTCGTCAGGAAGCCTCCTCCCTTCCGCTGCCCGAGCGCACTTGTCAGCCAAAGTGTAGAGCTCAGCGACGTCACGGACCTTATTCATCACCAGCTCCTCCCGCATCTTTCGGTTGCACATGTTCTGATGGGAAGTGCTGATGACAACGGCTGGGTGGACATCCAGGATGTTGTGCTGAATGCAGCTAAATCTCTGGATGTACTTGCGCAGAGTTTCTCCCTCCTTCTAGGGGATGATGTGCAAGTCGCTCTCCTGGCCAGGGGCTCGGTGGCCACCAGTGAAGGTGCCAACAAAATCCTGGCACAGGTCCTTGCAAGAGGGTATGGAGTTCTTGGGCAGGTGCATCAGCCAAGACCTCACGTTGGGCTTAAGCACCAATGGGAAGTAGTTGGCGAGTATCTTGTCGTCCTGGCCCCCGGCACCCTGCACCGCGATGGTGTAGATGCTGAGGAACTCGGATGGGTGAGTCTTGCCGTCGTACTTCTCAGGTATCTCCGGATTGAAGGTACGAGAACTCGGCCATTGGACCCGCCGGAGCTCGGGAGTAAAGGCCGGGAAACCCACCTCGTAGGGTAGAGCGTCGGGGTACCCCGAGGATGGCGCACCCGCGATGGTCTCAGCTCGCTTGTCTAACTGGCGGCGCGTCTCCCGCCGCCGCTCGATGAGAGTCTTAGCATCTTCCTTGTGTCTCACTCGCGGGACATGACGCTGGTCGCGGTGGGTGTGCGGGTCGGAGGATCCAGTGGAGTCATCGGAGACGACGACCTGTTGCCTCCGCCTCGGTGTGGAATGCATCGTGCCGGCAGCATCTCCGTCCTTCTCCGTGCGGTCGTGGGCTGGACTGTTGGAGGGTAGTTTCGACGTCTCCGGCTGCTCTGGCCCGTCTCCGTTGGCGAGGGTGATGAGGCTCTGGATGATGGCCCTTCATTCCTTGAGCTTGTCCGCCGTCGAAGGAAAATCTAGGAGCAATTGTGCGCGCTTCAGCGCTTCCGTCCGGGAGTGGGCAGGCGACACGTGGGTGGAACGTGACGAGCTCTTGCTCCTGGAAGTGCCATAAGGGGCCCCTCCTTGGCCACGCGAGCATGTGCCACCCTTCCCCGCCATGGTACGCATCTGCCTCCCGTGTGTGTCCTTGGTTTGAGGACCAGGGGTTCGTCGTCGTGGGGGAGAAGGGTCACCATCCTGGGAAGGCCGTGGCATAGGTGTCGCCGCGGGCCCTCCAGTGTCCTTAGAAGTAGCAACGCCGCCTGTTGGCTACGCAGCTCCGTCATTGGACGTTCCGGCGCGCGCAAGGTCGCTAGGGCCGCGGACGATCCCGCTCGCTCGCGTCCGATTTCCAGAATGTTGTGGGAGTTTTGGGGCTCCACCTCCCTCTCCCGCGCTCGTGCCCCCTCCTGCCTGCGCCGTGGCAGGTGCACTCGGCGCGGTTGCCTCGGCCGCCATCGCGCTCCTCATCTTGGGAGCCATGGCGGTGGTGTGGATGAAGAAATCCAGCCGTTGTCCGCTAGATCAGGTCGACGCAACCCTCCTGCCCCTACCTAGCGCGCCAAAGATGTCGGTGAAGGATTGACACCTGCGGGGGCCTCAACGGTCCCGTTTTTGCCGGTTTGGAGGGGAGAGGGGTCGCGGCAAGATCATAACCAACAGTTTGGGCCCAGCAAGATCTTATTACCCGGGTTCGGACCGCGTGGTGCGTAAAACCCTACTCGTGCATGCGTTGAGTTATTTGTTTTGGGGTTACTGTAGATCTGTCCCTCTTTACAGCCTTTCGATTGGTCAAAAAGCCAAATACCCCTAGTACTGAGCCTCGGGCCTCCTTTTATAGGCAAAGGGGTCACCAGAGTGGCTCGGTGGGTGAACGGTGGGTTCACGAGTGAAACAACGCAGACCGACTGTTACAGTGTTATTGCGTTGTCAGAGGTGCATTAAATGCTTCGACCAACTTCCCTGACCTTGTCAGGGGGGTGGACACGTACCCACACGTGGCAACTCCGGGGTGTTGTGCGGGCATGTGGGAGGACGCGTGGCTCATGCATCATCGGTGGCGCGCTCGTCGGTGGAGGCGTTCGCCCGTCGCGAGGCGCCTTGGGCCTGCGCCTCTCCTCGGGCCTTCTCTTCCTTCTCGGCAGGATTACCTTGCTGAGGTCTTGCTGTTCCTCTCGGCAGGGAGGTGATGGCCTGCCGAGGCCTTGTCAATCTTCCCAGCAAGGGTGGCTTGCCGGCGCTCAGTCCTTCTTCCTTGGCAGGTAGGTCTCGCCGTGGCATTGTCTATCTCCCCGACAGGGAGCTCCTCTCGGGGTGTCTTCTTCCTTCCCAGCAAGCGAGTGCTTGCCGGGGCTTGCAATCTACACTTGGTGGCTTCTGAGTCTTGCTTCCCCTTAAGCACCAGCGACGCGCCTTGCTGTTGCGGAGGGGCTGCCAGTGTCCGCGCACTAGTCCGGGGGCACTTGAGACCCCAATCTTTAGTGCACCGGCACAAGTGATTCAAAATCAAGTGAGTCCAAACTATCCATCTACATGGAATTTCTTCATGGGTTTACACCAATAGGCATGGTTCGCATGTCTCAAGCGATTCAAAAATGAGTTAGTCCAAAGATCCATCAGCATGAAGCTCTTCATGCGTTTTATACCAATATGTCTCAAGTGGAAGTGCGACAAGTAAGTGGTACTATCATTACTACTTTATATCTTTTGGCATCAATATTATGAACATGTGTATCACTACAATCGAGATTCAATAAACCATTCATTTTAGCTGCAAGACCATTGAAGGTATTATTCAAATAAACCGAGTAACCATTATTCTCTTTAAATGAATAACCGTATTATGATAAACACAATCTAATCATGTCTATGCTCAATCCAAACACCAAATAACAACTAAGGTTTAACACTAATCTCAAAAGTAGAGGGAGTATATGATGGTGATCACATCAACCTTGGAAACACTTCCAACACACATCTTCACCTCGCCTTCACCTAGTCTCTGTTTATTCCGTAGCTTTTATTTCGAGTTACTACACTTAGCAACCGAACCGGTATCTAATACCCTGGTTCTACTAGGAGTACTAGTAAAGTACACATCAATATCATGTATATCCAATATACTTTTGTTGACTTTACCAGCCTTCTCATCTACCAAGTATCTAGGGTAGTTCCGCTTCAGTGACCATTCCCCTTGTTACAGAAGCACTCAGTCTCGGGTTTGGGTTCAACCTTGGGTTTCTTCACTAGAGTAGAAACTGGTTTGTCGTTTCATGAAGTATCCCTTCTTGTCCTTGCCCTTCTTGAAACTAGTGGTTTTTCTAACCGTCAATAATTGATGCTCCTACTTGATTTCTACTTTTGCGGTGTCAAACATCGCGAATAGCTCAAGGATAATCATATCTATCCCTGATATGTTATAGTTCATCACGAAGCTTTGTAGCTTGGTGGCAGTGACTTTGGAGAATTATGTCAATCACTATCTTATCTAGAAGATCAACCCCCACTCGATTAAACCGATTGTAGTACTCAGACAATCTGAGCACATGCTCAACGGTTGAGCTTTTCTCCCTTGCTTCATAGACAAAAAACCTTGTCGGAGGTCTCATACCTCTCAACAAGAGCACGAGCCTGAAATCCCAATTTCATCCCTTGGAACATCTCGTATGTCCCGCGATGTTCGAAACGTCTTCTGTGCCGCAATTCTAAGCCGTTTAAGCATTATGCACTGAACTATCATTTAGTCATCAAAAACGTGTATGACAGATGTTCGCAACATCCACACGCGACGCTCGAGGTTCAGCACACTAAGCGGTGCATTAAGGACATAAGACTTCTGTGCAGGAATAAGGATAATACTGAATTTACGGACCTAGTCCACATAATTTCTACTATCATCTTTCAACTAAATTTCTCTAGGAACATATTAAAGACAGTATAGCTACAGCGCAAGCTACAACATACTTTTCAAAGACCTTTTGACTATGTTCATGATAATGATTTCAATTAATCATATTACTTAAGAACTCCCACTCAAATTGACACCCCTCTAGTCATTCGAGTGTAGCATGATCCAAATTCACTAACTCAAGTTCGATCATCACGTTAGTGGAGTTTAGCTTCAATGCTGAACATCTCCATGTTGATCATATCAAATATATGATTCATGCTCGACCTTTCGGTCTCTTGTGTTCCGAGGCCATGTATGTACATGCTAGGCTCATCAAGTTTAACCCGAGTGTTCCGCGTGTGCAACTGTTTTGCATTCTTTGTATGTGAACATTCAGTCTATCACACCCAATCATCACGTGGTGTCTCGAAACGACAAACTATTGCAACGGTACACAGTCGGGTAAAACACAATTTTATCTTGAAATTTTAGTGGGGGTCACCTTATAATGCTACCGTCGTCCTAAGAAAAATAAGGTGTATAAAAGGATTAACATCACGTGCAAATCAAAATTGACATGATATGGCCATGAACTTGTCTTTCTTGATCTCCATCACCAAAGCACCGGCATGGTGTCCATTGTCTCCTGTGCGGCACCATGATATCCATCATCATGCTACCATCGAGGTTGTTGTGCTATCTATGTTGTTACTACTAATGCTACTGCCTAGCGATATAGCAAGAGCATCGACAAGCGCAAAATAAGTTTAAAGACAACCCTATGGCTCCTGCCGGTTGCTATAGCATCGATGTGCAAGTCAATATTTAACTATTACAACATGATCATCTCATACATCCAATATATCATATCATGTCATTGGCCATATCAAATCACAAGCATACCCTGCAAAAACAAGTTAGACGTCCTCTAATTTGTTGTTGCATGTTTTACGTGGCTGCTATGGCGATCTAGTATGATCGCATCTTACTTACGCAAAGCCACAACGATGATATGCAAATTACTATTTAACCTTCTCCAAGGACACACCAGACAGTCATCTTTCTGCAAAAAAGTTGCATGTCAGTCGATGAAACCGGTCTCTCATAAGCGTACGAGTAAAGTTCGTCCGGGACGCTTCAATCCAACAATGTCGCCGAATCAAGAATAGACTAAGGAGGGCAGAAAATTGAACATCAACGCCCACCAACTCTTTTGTGTTCTACTCGAGATATCATCTACGCATGAACCTAGCTCATGATGCCACTGTTGGGGAACATTGCATGGGAAACAAAAAATTTCCTACGCACACGAAAGAACTATCATGGTGATGATCATCTACGAGAGGGGAGAACGAATCCACATGCCCTTGTATATTGCTAAGCGGAAAGCGTTAATAAACGCGGTTGATGTAGTGGAACGTCTTCGCGTTCCAAATCGCCGTCGTCCCATGATCCTTCCCGATCTAGCGTTGAACGGACGGCACCTACGCGTTCAGCACACTTACAGCTCGATGATGATCTCCACATTCTTCATCCAACAAGAGGGGCGGAGAGGTAGATGAGTTCTCCGGCAGCATGACGGCGTGACGGCAATGGTGGTGGAGCTAGTCCGGCAGGGCTTCGCCTAAGCACCGCTCAAACTAGACTAGAGGAGAAACGGATCTAGATAGAGGGCAACACGTGCCTGATTGTTTTGTCCAAATCCCTGAAAAACCTCTAGTATATATAGGAGGAGAGGATAGGAGGCAGCCGTGGCCCGTACTCCAAGGAGAAGGGGTCTGCCGAACCAAGGAAGAGTCCACCCTGATTCGAGGGAAGGTGGACTACTTTGGGAGGACTCCTCCTTCCCTTCCTTTTGAAGGTGTTTTACCTTTTATCTCTTCTCCTAGCCGCATGGGCCTTTGAGAGGGGCTTCAGCTAGCCCACCAGGGGCTAGTACACCTCTTCTCACAGCCCATAAGGCTCTTGGGTCGTCATACCCCTCCCAGTGGTCCCCGGCACTCCCGGTACACTACCGATGATCCCAGAACTTTTCTGGTGACAAAAATAGGACTTCCTATATATCAATGTTTACCTCCGTACCATTCCGGACCTCCTCTGATTTCCAGGTTCACATACGGGACTCCGAACAACCATTGTTCACCAACACCTATAACTCAACTATACCGAAACATCATCGAACCTTAAGTGTGCAGACCATGCGGGTTCGAGAACTATGTAGACATGACTAAGACACTCTCCGGTCAATATCCAATAGCGGGACCTAGACGTGCATATTGGATCCTACATATTCTACGAAGATCTTATCGGTTGAACCTCTATGTCAAGGATTCACACAATCACATATGTCATTCGCTTTGTCCTTCAGTATGTTACTTGCCTGAGATTCGATCGTAGGTATTGCCATACCTATTTCAATATCGCTACCGGCAAGTCTCTTTACTCGTTACGTAATACAAAATCCTGTGGCTAACTCTTTAGTCACATTTCTTTCAAGGATTTTTTGTGATGTTGTGTTACCGAGTGGGTCCCAAGATACCTCTCCGTCCAACGGAGTGTCAAATCCCGGTCTTGATCCATCCTAACTGAACGGACACCTTCGGAGATACCTGTAGACCACCTTTATAGTCACCTAGTAACGTTGTGACGTTTGATACACACAAGGCATTCCTCCTATGTTAGTGAGTTACATGATCTCATGGTCATAGGAATGTATACTTGACATGGAGAAAACAATAGCAACAAAATAACACAATCACATGTTACGTTTATAGTTTGGGTCTTGTTCATCACATCATTCTCCTAATGATGTGATCCCGTTATCAAGTGACAACACTTGTCTATGGCTAGGAAACCTTAACCATCTTTGATCAACGAGCTAGCCAACTAGAGGCTTACTAGGGACATTGTTTTATCTATGTATCTCCACATGTATTTGAGTTTCCAATCAATACAATTATAACATGGATAATAAACGATTATTATGAACAAGGAAATATAATAATAACCAATTTATTATTTCCTCTAGGGCATATTTCCAACAATACTGTGATGCATCAAGGGCCGGGCTCGGTGGTGTTCTGATGCAAGACGACAAGGTCGTGGCCTACCTGTCACTACAACTATGCCCTCGTGAGGAGAACTACGCCACTCATGATCTCAAGTTGGTGGTAGTAGTTCATGCCTTGAAGGGGAAGCGATGAGAGATATACACCGACCACAAGATTCTGAAGTATATTTTTACCTAGAAGGAATTAAATATGAGGCAGCGAAGATGGTTGGAGTTAATTAATGACTATGACCTCAACATTGAATACCACCCCGGTAAGGCCAACGTGGTAGCCGACGCCTTGAGCCAGAAGGCTTGCACCTTGAATGCTATAATCGAGTAAAGGCTACCTGCTCTATATGAAGAACTGGAAAGCTTTGGGTTGGAGCTAGTCAAACAAGGATTCCGGGCAAACCTCAAAGCTAAACCCACACTGATGGATGACATTAAGGAAGCCCAGAATGGACACGAGGGCATCTAAGGCATTGAGAGGAAGATCAGTGAAGGCAAAGCCCCGGGATACTCAATGGATTTGCATGGAGTTGTGTGGTTTGGGAATCGCATATGCATACCCAACAAGGCGGAACACAAGAATTTGATCTTGCAAGAAGCTCACGACACTCCATACTCAATTCACCCTGGCGGAACCAAGATGTATCAAAACCTCATAGAATGGTTATGGTGGCACGACATGAAGAGGGAAATAGCCTTATACGTCGCTAAGTGCGACATATGCCAGAGGGTCAAAGCTGAGCATCAGCGACCTGCTGGGATGCTACAACCTCTCCGAGTGCCTGAATGGAAGTGGGATAAAGTCAGTATGGACTTCATCATAGGCCTGCCCAGGTCAGGCAAGGGACATGGCTCCATGTGGGTCATGGTCGACCATCTGACCAAGGTGGCCCACTTCATTCCTGTAAGTACCAAGTATGATGGGAACAAGTTGTCCATTCTCCATATCGAGTGTATTGTGAGCCTCCATGGAGTTCCGAAGGAGATCATGTCCGACAGAGGCACGCAATTCACCTCAAGGTTCTGAAATTAGTTTCAAGAGGCTTTAGGAACCAAGCTCTCCTTCAGTACCCCTTTTCACGCGCAGACGGGCAGGCAGACGGAACGAGTGAATCAGATACTCAAGGATATGCTCCGCTCTTGCATCTTGGCATACGAGGCCAAATGGGAAGACTATCTGCCCTTCACTGAGTTCTCTTACAACAATACCTACCAGTCCAGTCTCCAGATGGCACCATTTGAGGTACAGTATGACCGCAAATGCCGCACACCCCTCAACCGGTCTGAGACTCGTGAAGGACTGATTTTTGGTCCGGACATCCTTTGCGACACTGAAGAGCATGTTCAGCTTGTCCGTGATCGTATGGAAGCCACCAAGTCGCGACAAAAGAGCTACGCGGATACACATCACCGGGAGATGGAACTCAATCCTAGAGACCAGGCGTATCACCACGTTACGCCTCTCAAGGGACAAAGTGCTTCCACGTTAAGGAGAATCTTGCTCCAAGGTACATTTGGCCCTTCAAGTTCACCGCGAGGCGAGGAGAATTTGCCTACTAGTTGGATTTACCTCCAGAGCTTTCGGGTGTGCACAACGTCTTCCACGTGTCACAACTCCGAAAGTCCCTCCAGGCACCAAACCATTTGGATCCTTACAAGGACATCGATCATCAAGCCATCGATCTTCCGCCAGACCTCACTTACCGCGAGAGTCCGGTCCGCATCCTGGATGAGGTCGAACGTTGTACTCGAAGCCGCACCATCAAGTACTTCAAGGTCCAGCGGAGCAACCACACCGAGGAAGAAGCAACATGGGAGCGTGAAGACTATCTTAGATCTGAGTTTCCGTACCTTTTTAGCACCTAGCTTATGTATCTCGGGACGAGATTCTTGTAAGGGGGATAGGTCTAGCACACCCTGTTTTTGCACCACCATGCCACTATTTTTTCTTTCCAAAATTTGGAATAAATTAAAACTTTTAAGAAAGTTCCATGAGTGTCTTGATTGTAATTCCTTATATGTGTGTTTGTGAGTGGATCACCAAAAACATTTTTTATAAAATATTATTTCTACAAAACCCTTTTTATTATTTTTGTAGCTTCACACCCGTGCTTTGGGATTTGCACTACAAGTCCCTGATTTGAGGGAAGTGCTTTTACCCAAAGATTAAATTATGATTCTACTATTAAAATAACTCTTCAAAACCATAAAATAATTATTTTTCAAGTCATTTTTCCATTTTACTTATATGCCCTTTTCTAAGTCCAGAAATGGTATTTGATGGTAAAAAAATTATTTTTCTACCTTCGAAAAATCTGATAAAATTTAGGAAGACTCTAAGGACATATATTTTCCATACATAAGAGTTTCAACCCCTTATCATGTTCAAAATATTGGACTAGACCTTTCAAGACCTTTTTTTGTCTGTTTTGACCTTTTTAGATATTTACAAAGGAACTATTCTCGATAAATACCAAGAAAATTCTAGCATGACCCACATGCTATATTTGGAGATCATGCCAAGTTTCACATCCATCCAAGATGGTTTGGTACACCAAATAATCTAGAAAATCTTTTTGTCGAGAACCAAGTTGGAACAACTCTACATTGCCAAGTTAGTCCAATTGATCTCAAACTTTGCATCAGTGTTCAATACACCAAATAAGGAGGGCATGCCAAGAATTGGATTTGTGGGAATTGATTTGACCACATTGGCTCACAATATTGCATATCTGCCCATTTGTGGGTATTTTCAAGTTTACATTGTCAAACTTGCTCAACTGAGCTCAATTTTGTAAAGACTCCTAACTATATCCTCCATCCAATCCTCGTAACTATCAAGGCTATTAGAGGAGGTTAACCTCCACAAACCAGCATCATACACATTCTGCCTGTTTAGAAAACCAGCAGCTAGCACCCCCAACACTTACTCCCTTCACTCCAAACTTGTGTCACAGGTTGCCTACGACTTCCCACAGCTACAGCCGAGAGCTCCACCAGCAGTTCAATGAGAGGGAGCCAAAATCATCAATTAACCACCTGAATCAATGCTGACAACATATGTTTAACACTCCTCCTTTTGACCAGCTTGATTCCCCTTGGCTCCAAGCATCCCAAGGGCATCTACCGCACCCCCAAACTCCCCCAGACATGGCCCAGAAGCGCCAGAGCACGCCAGCATGTCGTGGCATGCCAAAGTTGCGCTCTGTACGTGCTACAGGGTGCACCCGAGCTCACGGAGGCCAGCCACGGCCAGATCCTGCCCCCTCCCGTTACCCCTCTTTGACCGTATCATCGACCAAGGTCAGGGCAGTGTCGGGACCCTCTGTTCCCCCTCTCTTGTGCCCCTGGCACCGCGTGCCCCCGCGCGCCTGAACCGCCCAGAAGAACCTTGCCACTTCGGCACGCCAAGAGCCTCCCCCTCCCTCACTCCTCCGGAAGATACCCCTAGGTCCTAAACCACGTCTGCAATACCACGGGCTCACTCCCGATCCTCTCTTCCCCTCTGGACACTACAGCAGGATCGTCGGCGCACCACCCTACGGTGTATCATCGCTCGCCTATATAAAGGCCCCCCAACTCTCCCCCGCACCTCAAGCACCTCCCTCTAGCCTCCAATCGACCAGCATGAGTGCCCCCTTGAGCTAAAAAAGCACGGGTACTCGAGATCGACCGAGGCTCCACCACGTCGGGGCTCTGTCGATCTCGGGACACATGCATGCTTCGACGCTCATTCCACCTCTCGCGAGACCGCAAGAGCTTCTTGGTCCTCCTCCACTTCTTCCCCGACCTTCTCCGCCCTCTGAGCATCATCACCAACAACTTCCCTAAAGCCTCGGTTGCTGATTCTTCGTCACCGGTGACTCAGGCCACCACCGACGTTCATTTGACCCTCATCCGAGCGGCGGGAGTGCGAGGAGTCCATTCCTGCACTCGCCCGTCCTCGACGTCGCCGGAACTGCCGCCGATGAGCTTCCCCTCCCCTCTGTCCTGAGGTAGGAGACGAGCCCGACAGGAGGGCCTTATACGTCTCCAACGTATCTATAATTTTTGATGGTTTCATGCTACTATCTTGTCAAACTATGGATGTTTTGCATGCCTTTTATTTATTTTCTGGGCCTAACTTATTAACTCAGTGCCAAGTGCCAGTTACTGTTTTTCCATGTTTTTGACCCCTTTCAGAGGAGATTTTGAAACGGAGTCCAAACGGAAGAAAATCCGTGAAAAGATTTTTTCTGGAACGGAAGAAGATCGGAGAGCTTGGGGGCCAAGCCAGAAGAGCCCCAGGGACCCCACAAGCCCCTACCCCGCGGCCAAGGGGCGCGCCATGCAGGCTTGTGGGCCCCCTGGAGGTCCCCCGACCTAGATCTTGCGCCTATAAATTCCCAAATATTCCCAAAAATATCAGGAGAGCATCGGAGCATCGCAATCACTTTTCCGCCGCCGCAAGCTTCTGTCTCCGCAAGATCCCATCTGGGGCACGTCCTGGTGCCCTGCCGGAGGGGAGATTCGGACACGGAAGGCTTCTCCATCAACACCATGACCTCTCTGATGATGCGTGAGTAGTTCACCATAGACCTACGGGTCCATAGCTAGTAACTAGATGGCTTCTTCTCTCTCTTGGATCGTCAATACAAAGTTCTCCATGATATTCATGGAGATCTATCCGATGTAATCTTCTTTTGCGGTGTGTTTGTCGAGATCCGCTGAACTGTGGATTTTTGATCAGATTATCTATGAATCTTATTTGAGTTTCTTCTGATCTCTCTTATGCATGATTTCATATCCTTGTAGTTCTCTTCGAGTTGTGGGTTTTGTTTGGCCAACTAGACCTATGATTCTTGCAATGGGAGAAGTGCTTGGTTTTGGGTTCATACCGTGCATGACCTCACCCAATGACAGAAGGCGTAGCGAGGCACGTATCGTGTTGTTGCCATCAAGGGTAAAAAGATGGGGTTTTCATCATTGGTTTGAGATTATCCCTCTACATCATGTCATCTTGCTTAAAGCGTTACTCTGTTCGTCATGAACTCAATACACTAGATGCATGCTGGATAGCGGTCGATGTGTGGAGTAATAGTAGTAGATGTAGAAAGTATCAGTCTACTTGTTTCGGACGTGATGCCTATATGCTATATCATTGCCTTAGATATCGTCATGACTTTGTGCGGTTCTATCAATTGCTCGACAGTAATTTGTTCACCCACCATAATACTTGCTATTTTGAGAGAAGCCTCTAGTGAACACTATGGCCCCCAGGGTCTACTCCACACCATATTTTCAGCCTTACACCTTTTTACTTCGTTGCACTTTCCGCCTTCAGATCTCACTTTGCAACCAATCTTGAAGGGATTGACACCCCCTTTGAAGCGTTGGGTGCAAGCTTGTTTGTGTTTGCGTAGGTACTTTTGACTTGACGAGACCCTCCTTATGGATCGATACCTTGGTTCTCAAACTGAGGGAAATACATACTGCTCATGTGCTGCATCACCCTTTCATATTCAACAGAAAAACCAACGCAAGCCCAATCTCCGTCAACATGTCAATTTCTGACGCTGTTGTTTGAGAAGTAGCAGAAGGATTTCTGGCGCCGTTGCCGGGGAGGAAGATCAAGTCAAGAACTCATCCAAGTAAGTGTCGCAAACTCATCTCTTGCATTTACTTTGTTTGCGAGTTGCCTCTCGTTTTCCTCTCCCCCACTTCACCAATTTGCCTTTTTCGTTCGCTTTTTTCTTTGCCCTTTTTCTCTCGCTTGCTTTCTGCTCGTCCTTGTGGGATAGTATATCTTGATGGCTAGATCCACCACTTCGAACGATACTCCCGAGAGCGAAGTTCTCAATTTCAAACAAGTTGCGGGACAAAACTTAATGGACGCTTGGTATAGGATTTGCAATGCTCAGAGTAGATCTACTCATAAACAATCCACTACCGTCTTGCTTCGCAGTTTTTATGTGGGTATTTCTCCTTGGAATAGGTATATTCTTGACACCATCGTAGGTGGAAATTTCTTGGGTAGCCATACCGTTGATTCTTACGGAGCTGTGATAAATTTGGTAGGCTCACCCCCACTCATGGTTAATGGAACTACCTTAACTCTGGAACATGTGATGCGTAGGCTGGACGCTATTGAAAATAAAGTTGCTACGATTGAACTCATTGAGAATTTGGATAAAAAGATCCACAATAAAATCACTCAGTACGGTTCCAAGATGGGACTAGTTTTGAAAAATTTAAAGGAGAAGGAACCCACAGTTAGCGAAAAGCTAGGTCATGATTCTGCTAGGACTGGCAAACTAGAGGATGTTATAACCAACTTGGGTTCCGCTTTTGCCGCTGTGCAGAATACTCCCAATTTTCCAACAATAAAATCACCAAGCATGTCTTTGTTCCTAAAAGTAGTGGTGAATCATCTAGCAAGAAAGATGATACGTGTTCTAGCGCTACTATGCCTAGCTAAGGGCATTAAACAATAGCGCTTGTTGGGAGGCAACCCAATGAATTTATATTTTCTTTCTGTTTTGTTCCGTCCACACTTTCATAATTCTGTTGTGATTGGGTTTTTTGTGTTTCTTTTTTTGTTTGAGCCAAGCAAAACCTTTATGATTGATCTTGGTAATGGTTGTTTGATCTTGCTGGAAAAAGACAGAAACTTTTCGCTCACGAGATGATCTTTAATTTTTATTCAGAAAGAGCTTTTGAGTTGATTAATTTTGCTGCTGATTTATCTGCTTTTTCCCTAGACTGTAGTAATGTTTCAGATTTTTTGAGGTACCAGAAGTATATGAAGTATACAGATTGCTACAGACTGGTCTGTTTTTGACAGATTCTGTTTTTGTTGAGTTGGTTGCTTGTTTTGATGAAACTATGGTTAGTATCGTGGGGGTACTAGCCATGGGAAAGTGAGAATATAGTATCCCATCATCAATATAGATGGAATTCAAGATTGGTACAGTACCAAAAGAAGTGTTAGTTTGTCTTCTTGCACTAATGTTATCACAAGTTCTGTTTAAGTTTTGTGTTGTGAATTTTTCAAGTTTTGGGTGACGTTCTCATGGACAAAGAGATAAGTAGTGGAAAGAGCTCACGCTTGGGGATGCCCAAGGCACCCCAAGGGAAATTCAAGGACACCGAAAAGCCTAAGCTTGGGGATGCCCCGGGAAGGCATCCTCTCTTTCGTCTTCAATCCATCGGTAACATTAGTTGGAGCTACATTTTTATTCCCCACATGATATGTGTTTTTCTTGGAGCGTATTGTATCAT
This sequence comes from Hordeum vulgare subsp. vulgare, assembly GCF_904849725.1. NCBI lineage: Eukaryota > Viridiplantae > Streptophyta > Magnoliopsida > Poales > Poaceae > Hordeum > Hordeum vulgare. The sequence goes on from NC_058522.1 coordinate 225,783,276, forward strand.
AGGATTATTTTATTTTTGTTGTGTCACAATCATCCTTGCTGCACACATTTTTAGAGAGAGATACATGCACTCATCATGATTTTCCTAGAATGCTCATTGTGCTTCACTTATATCTTTTGAGCTAGATACTTTTGCTCTTGTGCTTCACTTATATCTTTTGAGCTAGATACTTTTGCTCTTGTGCTTCACTTATATCTTTAAAGCATGGCGGTGCGTGATTTTGTAGTTGGCTTATGCTATGAATGTAGTACCATGTGCTAGGTACCCAAAGAGGATGCAAAAACCTCCATCTTCATGTGCATTGAGTAGAAAGAAAAGTTTCGATTCCTCTCAATTAGTTTTGAGACATGGATTCGGTAATATTAAGAGTTATGTTAGTAGGGTGTTGTGAATCTAGAGATACTTGTGTTGGAGTTAGTGATTCCCATAGCATGCACGTATGGTGAACCGCTATGTTAGGAAGTCGGAGCATAATTGATCTATTGATTGTCATCCTTTGTGTTGAGGTCGGGATCACGCGATGGTTTACACCTACCAACCCTTCCCCTCGGAGTATGCGTTTAGCACTTTGTTTCGATTACTAATAAAAACTTTGGCAACAAGTATGTGAGTTCTTTATGACTAATGTTGACTCCATGGTATAGATGCACTTTCACCTTCCACCTTTGCTAGCCTCTCTAGTGCCGCGCAATTCTCGCCAGTACTCAAACCCACCAAATTCCTTCCTCAAAACAGCCACCATATCTACCTACTATGGCATTTTCATAGCCATTCTGAGATATATTGCCATGCAACTACCACCGTTCCGTCTCATGACTTGTGTCATCACTCTCATATTGCCATCGCATGATCATACTAGATCGTTGCACATCCTGGTACACTCTCGGAGGCATTTCCTATGGAGTCATCATCATTCTGATCTTTGAGCTTTGAGTAACTAAAAAGTGTGATGATCATCATTATTAGAGCATTCTCCCATGTGAGGAAATAAAAAAAAGAGGCCCAAGAGCCCAAAAAGGGAGAGAAAAGAAAAAAGAGAGGCCTAAGAGCCCAAATAAAAAAAGAAATGAGAGAAAAAGAGAGAAGGGACAATGCTACTATCTTTTTTCACACTTGTGCTTCATGTTAGCACCATGTTCTTCATGATTGAGAGCTTCTTGCTTTGTCACTACCATATGCTAGTGGGAATCTTCGTTTTATAACTTGGCTTGTATATTCCAATGATGGGCTTCCTCAAAATTGCCCTAGGTCTTCATGAGCAAGCAAGTTGGATGCACACCCACTAGTTTTCCTCTTGAGCTTTCACATACTTATAGCTCTAGTGCATCTCTTGTATGGAAATCCCTACTCATTCACATTGATATCTATTAATGGGCATCTCCATAGCCTATTGATATGCCGAGTCAGTGTGACCATCTCCTCCTTTTTGTCTCACAACCACCACCACACTCTATTCCACTTATAGTGTTATATCCATGGCTCGCGCTCATGTATTGCGTGATAGTTATAAAAAGTTTGAGAAAGTAAGAGTGCAAAAACTATTACTTGGCCAATTCCAGGGTTGTGCATGATTTACATTAGTTGTGTGAGGATGATGGAGCATATCCAGACTATACGATTTTGTAGGGATAACTTTCTTTGGCCTTGTTATTTTGAAAGTTCATGATTACTTTGCTAGTTTGTTTGAAGTACTACTGTTTTCATGTCAATAGCAAACTATTGTTTTGAATCGTACGGATCTGAATATTCATGCCACGTGAAATAAGTTGCAAAGAACAACTATGCTAGTTAGCATTCCACATCAAAAAGTCATTCTTTATCACTTCCCTACTCGAGGACGAGCAGGAGTTAAGCTTGGGGATGCTTGATACGTCTCCAACGTATCTATAATTTTTGATGGTTTCATGCTATTATCTTGTCAAACTTTAGATGTTTTGCATGCCTTTTATTTATTTTCTGGGACTAACTTATTAATTCAGTGCCAAGTGCCAGTTCCTGTTCTTTCCATGTTTTTGACCCCTTTCAGAGGAGATTTAGAAACGGAGTCCAAACGGAAGAAAATCCCTGAAAAGATTTTTTCTAGAATGGAAGAAGATCCGAGAGCTTGGGGGCCAAGCCAGAAGAGCCCCACGGGCACCACAAGTCCCCACCCTGCGGCCAGGGGGGTCGCGCCATGCAGGCTTGTGGGCCCCCTGGAGGTCCCCTGACCTAGATCTTGCGCCTATAAATTCCCAAATATTCCCAAAAAATCACGAGAGCATCGTAATCACTTTTCCGCTGCCGCAAGCTTCTGTCTCCGCAAGATCCCATCTGGGGCATGTCCTGCTGCCCTACCGGAGGGGGGATTCGGACACGGAAGGCTTCTCCATCAACACCATGACCTCTCCGATGATGCGTGAGTAGTTCACCATAGACCTACGGGTCCATAGCTAGTAACTAGATGGCTTCTTCTCTCTCTTCGATCTTCAATACAAAGTTCTCCACGATCTTCATGGAGATCTATCCGATGTAATCTTCTTCTGCAGTGTGTTTGTCGAGATCCGATGAATTGTGGATTTATGATCAGATTATCTATGAATCTTATTTGAGTTTCTTCTGATCTCTCTTATGCATGATTTCATATCCTTGTAATTCTCTTCGAGTTGTGGGTTTTGTTTGACCAACTAGATCTATGATTCTTGCAATGGGAGAACTGCTTGGTTTTGGGTTCATACCGTGCGGTGACCTCACCCAGTGACAGAAGCGGTAGCGAGGCACGTATCGTGTTGTTGCCATCAAGGGTAAAAATATGGGGTTTTCATCATTGGTTTGAGATTATCCCTCTACATCATGTCATCTTGCTTAAAGTGTTAATCTGTTCGTCATGAACTCAATACACTAGATGCAAGCTGGATAGCGGTCGATGTGTGGAGTAATAGTAGTAGATGCAGAAAGTATCGGTCTAATTGTCTCGTACGTGATGCCTATATGCTAGATCATTGCCTTAGATATCGTCATGAGCTTGCGCGGTTCTATCAATGGCTCGACAGTAATTTGTTCACCCACGTAATACTTGCTATTTTGAGAGAAGCCTCTAGTGAACACTATGGCCTCCAGGGTCTACTCCACACCATATTTTCAGCCTTACACCTTTTTACTTCGTTGCACTTTCCGCCTTCAGATCTCACTTTGCAAACAATCTTGAAGGGATTGACAACCCCTTTGAAGCGTTGGGTGCAAGCTTGTTTGTGTTTGCGCAGTTACTCTAGACTTGACGAGACCCTCCTTCTGGATCGATACCTTGGTTCTCAAACTGAGGGAAATACTTACTGCTCTTGTGCTACATCACCCTTTTCTCTTCATGGGAAAAACCAACGCAAGCCCAATCTCCATCAACGTGTCAATTTCTGGCGCTGTTGTTTGAGAAGTAGCAGGGGCCCACCTGTTGGTGGGCATCTCTCTTCCCCTCTCTCCTCTCAGTCGTTGGCCACACGACCCAATGAGTCAGGTTTAAACGAGATGGTGCGCGCGCATGGGCTGGCTGACTCGTTGGGTGGCCGGTTGGCAAGTTGGGCCGGCCCAACTGCTCGCCAAGCCTAGCCAATGAGCTAGCTCTTTTCTTTATTCTTTTGCTGGATTTTCAAAATGAACTTCGAGAGGATTGAATATTCACCATATTCAAATCCTTTTCCACCATAATTCTTGTAAAATTATGTAGGATTTAATAATATTGCTTGTGCAATTTTTATAAAACATTTATACACAGTGTTAATTAAAAACCGAGTTTAAGTATTTTAGCCTTTGTTAAAATGATTTTTGAAAATAGTTTTCCACTCCAAAAACAGAAACAAATATTTTTAGAAATAATGCTAGAATTTTAGAGAGCAGGGTAACATTTTAGATGTGAGTTTGTGCTCTGTTATTGGTTGTGGTTCTTATTATTGCTATTATTATGGTTACGATAGATCACGTTTTTGACGAACGACTTTGACCCGAAGACCTCGAAGACCCCGGATACCTAGCTGGCCAAGGCAAGGAGCCCTTTGACCGTGTGTGAGAAAATATTTTATGCATGCCATGTTGATTACTTTACTCCGATGCATATGATCATGATCAATCAGTAAACCCTCGGTATGGTTTACCGATGGCTCCTCTGGAGCACATGCATTTGAGCATGACCTTACCATCTACGAGGGTCACGCGGATGAAAAGTTGAAAAGTAGATAGTAGTGCTACGCATAGGATGAGTGTATGCATGGTGATGGTAACACAGAGGTGATTACAAAGACTTATCGAAAACCCCGTCGGGTGCCACTAATGCCCGAGGGTGATGGTGTTCAGATGGTGACCACTTGAGAAAGAAGTGGTGTACTGGAAAAGGTTTTGTGTGTGTGGTTTTGAAAATGGGATTAGTTTTAAGATTTGTTGACCATCCCAACCTTACAAGTGCGACCATGATACCCTTTTATGGGACAGGGCTTTCTTGATTACTTTGGTCGGTGTTAGCAAAGAGCTCGTATTACTAGTGACGGGAGTGATATGGTCACTCTCGGGACGGAGTAATGCCCGAAAGGGCGTCTATGTTGTTTTTACATGTTCCGGGCACAGCGTTGGTCCTTGCATGGATGATACAGTTTATAGTTGGTGCTCGTAAGACGTACATCATATGGGCGGGTACCAGTCGAGTGGACTCTTTGTCTAGTGTCGCCAGGGAAAAGGCATTGTTCGGGTACTTACCTCGGGTATGTTACATACGGCGAGTCATGGATGACACGGAAGATTCCCGGATCTCGTGTAAAATTATTCGAATAGCTGTGTCCACGGTCAAGGACAGTTGGGTAATCCCGCTTAAACTACGTCTAGTTGTTTTCGCTTAAACCAAGTTTGAGTGGGTGTGTGGTTGAGAATGATGATGCTTGTCAACTCGGATGACTTGGCATGAAGGGTGAACATGGGATGTTCAGCCCTCAGCAGATATGTTGATATTTGTAACCTGTCCTTATGATTACCATCTACATTGTGATGCATGGATATACCTACACTTGACCATGTTAATACATTTAGGAAAAACCTGCTTTCCGCAAAGGTTGCATACTAAGATATATCATGTTGCATTATTGCCTTGTTCCACATCATGGGTTACTTGCGAGTACATTCAAAGTACTCATTGGCTTGCCACTGGTTATTTTATTTGACCATACATGGAAGAACCAGAGTATGGAGAGGAATTTGTCGTCGGAGACGGACACATGAACTAGGATGCTTCCGAGTCAGAAGGCGTGTTGATTAAGACTAATGGCATGGGTTCACGTATTCTACCAAGATTTCTGCTATTAGTTCAATTGGTGTGATTGGCCTCTAAGATCCTATCCATGTAAGACTTGATCATGATGATCATTATCTATATCACATGTTATTTATGGATGTAAGACTCTCGTTACTCAGTACATGTGTGTTCTGTGAGCATTGATCTCTGGGATCACTATACACGTTCATTCAGCGGTCTCGACTCGTAAGTCGGGGTCCCCACACCATCCACATCGATCTTGGACATAGTTGCATAGGAATGTAGAAGCCTAAATGGACGACATTGTGGTCAAGACAAAGGACGAAGCTATGCTAGTTCAAGACCTTGAAGGAACCTTTGCTAATCTGCGCAAGATCAACTTAAAGCTTAACCCCGAGAAGTGTGTGTTTGGGGTGCCATCCGGAAAGCTCCTCGGTGTGTTTGTGTCTCAGTGCGGGATAGAAGCGAACCCCACCAAGATTTAAGTCATTGAATAGTTGGAAGCCCCGAAGTGAGTTAAGGACGTACGCCGACTAGCGGGTTGCATCGCCACCCTTAGCAGGTTCATATCCAAACCTGCAGAAAGCACCCGGCCGTTTTTCAAGATCTTGAAAAGGGCATGTTCTATGAAATAGATTCCTGAGGCAGATGGTTGCGTTGCAAGACTTGAAAATTATGTGTCTGGTCCGCCAACCCTAGTTGTGCCCAAACCCAAGGAACTGTTGTTGCTATATTTCGCTGCAACAAATGTAGTGGTTAGCAATGAGCTAGTGGTGGAGATGGAAGCTGAGGCAGACAAGCCAATAGATCCTTGGTTGGTGAATGACAAAGAAGGTCCAACCCTAGCAAACCAAGATGTGAAAGGCAAGGATGCAGTGCAGGAGGCTAGGCGACATATTGTGCAAAAGAAGAAAATGGTGCAACAATGAGTGTACATTGTCAATTCTCTCCTACAGGGGGCTAGATCAAGGTCTCCGGGATAGAGAAACTACTCTTCAGCCTTCTCATAGCCTCCCGGAAGCTATGCCACTACTTCCAAGCGCACCACATGATCGTTTGTACTCACTTCCCGCTGCAGCACATCCTCATAAACCCAAAGGCAACATGCAGGTTTGTTGAGTGGTCCCTAGAGCTAGTGAGTTTCTATAAGAGTTTTGAGAGTACAGCAACCATTCAAAGCAGATCCGTGGCAGACTTCATTGCTGAATGGACACCAACGCGAGATGAAGAAAATCTCAAAACGTCTCCCAACGGCAAGGAGGATCCTCAAGAGTGGGTCATGTACTTTGATGGAGCTTTCTCGCTGCTAGGTGCCAATGCAGGTGTGCTGCTTGTCGCACCCACCGGAGAGCGCCTCAAGTACATGATCCAAATGCACTTTTCGAGGGAGACATCGATGAACAACACAACAAAGTATGAAGGTTTGCTAGCCGGACTACGGATAGAAGCCGACCTTGGTATCATGAGGATGATAGTCCGACGGGATTCTTAACTGGTTGTGCATCAAGTGAAAAAAGATTACCAAAGTCATATGATGGAAACATACGTCGATGAAGTGAGGAAGTGATACTTGTGATCTATGTTGGGCTTTCCGTGAAGAGCTATGTGGGTAAGTGTTTCCCTTAGTTATGAAACTAAGCTTAATCGAACCAATAGGAGTATCAACCAGAATCGTCTTCACCGGCTACACACAAAAGAACAAACAACTTGCACCCAACACAAGCAAGAGGGTTGTCAATCCTCTTGTTCTTGTTATTTGCGAATGACTGAGGTATGTAGATAACTGTAGATAGCAAGATAAAATAAAAACAAGTAAATGGCAGCAAGGTATTGAAGATTTCTTATATATCTTGTGTATAGACCCGGGGGGCATAGTTTTCCCTAATGACATCTCTCATGAAAAATAGCATACAGTGGGTAAACAAATTAATGTTGGGCAATTGACATAAAAGCGGATAGTTATGCGACATTCACGACAATGATCATGTGTATTTAGGCATCACGTCCATAAACAAATAGGCCGACTCCTTCCTGCATCTATTACTATTACTCCACTCATCGACCGTTACCCCGCATGTATCTAGAGTATTAAGTGAAATAGAGTAAGGCATGGAGAACAATGATATGATGTAGATAAAGTAAACTCAAGCAATATGAATAAACCCCATCATCTTATCCTTAGTAGCAGCAACACAAAGGCACATGTTGTCCCCTTCTGCCACTGGGATATAGATATTTGCCAGGTTGAACCTACTACAACGCACCTCTCTCACCGAAGAAATGTCAATCTAGTTAGGCAAACTATTTCAATAGATCGGAGAGAATTACGAAGCTATTATAATCATGCACATAAGAATCATATAAGTATTCAGAGGAGACACAAATATTTATCATGAATAATCTGAACATAAATCCAGAATTCATTGAATCCCACAACTGCACCGCACAAAAGGAATTACATCATGTGGATCAAAGCGAAGATGTGATGATCATTGTATTGAGGATCAAGAGAGAGAGATTGCCATCTAGGTACTGGCCATGGACCCATATGTTTATGGTGAACTACTCACACATCATCGTGAGGGAAGCAAGGTTGATGAACATGCCCTCCGTGATTGATCCCCCCTCCGGCACGATGCCAGAACGGAGGTCCAGATGGCCTCCCATTAAAACAGAAATTCTCGGAAGAGTAAAAAGTGTTTCGGGACTCCTTCGGGTGTTTCAAGGGTAAAATAGAATTGATAAGCCAGAGAACGGGGTCGGGAGAGCCACGAGGGAGGCACAAGCCATCATGCCCCCCGGGTCATGCCCTGTTGGCTTGTGGGTCCCACATGCAGCCTCAAACCTTCTTCTGATATTCCCCGGTCTTCTTTTTGTCTAGAAAAAATCACCAAAATAATTCAGGTCAATTGGACTTCGTTTGGTATTGAAAACCTGAAAAGTTAAAAACATGCAGAAAACAACAAATGGCACTGGGGACAGGGTCAATAGGTTAGTGCTCAAAACTAATATAAATTGGCAAATAAATATCCCAAAAGTATTCTAAAATGATAATATATCATCATGGAACAGTCAATAATTATAGACACGCTCAAGACGTATCAGGCATGCCCAAGCTTAATTCCTGCTCGTCCTCGAGTAGGTAAATGACAAAAGCAGAATTTTTGATGTGACATGCTATCCATGATGTAACTTTATGCATGTATGCTCATTGAGAAACGATGAATTAACTAATATTAACACATGAATACTTAGTGGTATAAGCAGCAAAATCATTAATCTTTCAAAGTATACGATCCTCAAAGATTGTTTACCCCATTCATCTTATTATATTAGCAGGGCATCACTCCATATTCACCACATAAATACAAATGTCAAGAACCATGGTGTCTAAGTCACGCAATTGGAGCGTACTTTTACAATATGCATAAATTTATTATTCTTCACGCAATACATGAGCGTGAACCATTGGAAAATAGCATAAAGGTCGAATAGAATATGGTGGTTCAAAGGGCTAAAGTGGAGAAGACACTCTCACATCAACTAGGCGTACTAATGGTCTTTGGAGATGCTCGTTGATAGATATCGATGCAAGGAGTAGGGATTGCCATGCAAATGATGCACTAGAGCTATAAGTGTATGAAAGCTCCACCGAAGCTAAGTGGCGTGTGCATCCAACTTCCATGCTCATGAAGACCTCGATCATTTGAGGAAGCTTGTCATTGTAATATACAAGCCAAGTTTATGAAAAAGTGACTCCCACACATATTAATGATATAAAATGAGACTCTCTATTTGAAGAACAAGGTGCCACTTTGAGGCACAAGTGTGGTAAAGAATAGTAGCAAAGTCCCTTCTCTCTTTTTCTCTCATTCATTTTTTTCATTTTCATTTTCTATTTTCTTATGGTGGGATCATTTGGACTCACCCATTTTTATTCCTCACTATAAAAATGCTCTAATAATGATGATCATCACACTTTTATTTACTTACAACTCAATATGAAAACTGATAGGACTATATGACTATGTATGAATGCCTCTGACAGTGTACCAGTATGTGCAAATATCTAGCGTGACATGTATAAAAAATATGAAGAACGGTCGCTTTGCCACAAATACTATGTCAGATTTATATGATCATGCAAAGCATTATGATGATGAACAAACTAGTCATGTGAAGTGATGATGGCATTTGCATGGAAATATATCTCGGAATGTCTACGGAAATGCCATGATAGGTAGGTATGGCAGCTGTTTTGAGGAGGATATAAAAAGGTTATGTGAAACAGAGCGTGTCATGTCACGGGGTTTGGATGCACCGGCGAAAGTTGCACCAATCCTCAAGGAGAGAACGGGCAATGCACGCTACCAAAGAGGCTGGCAAATATGAGATGGTGAGATTGCGTATGTCCATGGTGTGACATTAGTCATGAAGAACCCATGTACTTATTTTAATGTTTTGTTGGTTTTATCACAAATCAAAGTACTGCTCGCATACCCTGAGGGAGAGGGTTGGTAGGAATCAACCATCGCACGACTCTGACTCAAAACAACACTAGGATTTCAACGAGGAATAGAATTGCTCACACATCATCACCATACCCTTCTAATTTTTTGGATGAACAAGAAGGTTAACATATCTTAATATCAACACCTCTCTGAATTAATAATAATGCACTCACACCTTTTTCATATCACCACATCAATATCACTAACCCACAATTTCTATATTTGTGCTACATGATGGTTTTAATTATCACGCATTGAATACCCACTATTTTTATCTAGTCTTATGACCCTTGCAAATTAACATCACTATTTATCTAACTCTCAAACAAATATAAGTGAAGAACGAGATCATAATATTTCTATGAAATCTAGACGCCACCATGCTCAAAAACGTCTAAGTGAAGTACTAGAGCAACTGCTAAGCTCAAAAGATACAAGTGAAGCACATCGAGTATTCTAACATATTATGATGATGTGGTATCTGTCTCAAATAGGTGTATCCAGCAAACAATGATTGTGTCAAACTGAAAGTGAAAGCAAACAATATAAATGACGCTCCAAGCAAAACTCATATCACGTGATAAATAAAAATATAGCTCCAAGTGTGTGATGCCCTCACCTGTTGCTACAGTAACCTCGGTAATTAAACTAAATAAACCTATGATAATGGTGCCACGTCACCGGGTTTCCTATCTTTAATCTCGCGATAGTTCAAAATAGTTCGAATTTAAATTTAAAATAAAATCAAGCGATAAAAGTTTTCAAATATAGAAATAAAAATGTTTGGTGTTTGTCAAATAATACTTAGTAAGTTGTCCTTTAAGAATTATTAAATTTGAAGGGATTTATTGCACTGAAATAAAGTAAATATAAAATTGTAATAAAGAAAAGAAAACACAATAGAAATAAAAATAAAATGAAAGAACAAAACCCCCCATCCCAAATTAGGCCTGCCAGCCCATCTAAATTAGCCCACCTAAATTGGGGGGGGGGGGTATAACCCGCCCCCCCCCATCTAACCCTAGCCCACCTCACAACCCCTCCCCACTCTCCCTGCCACGTCGCAAGGGGACGAGGCAGTCCCCCTCGTCACCCCACCAACCCCCACGACACCCACCTCCTTGGCCCCAATGCCCCATCTCTCCCCTTGTCTCCTTTGTGATGCCCAGCGCCGCTCGCCGCTCCCCTGTCCCGCCCGGGCCACCTAGCACCATCGACATCAAACCCCGTCGCCCTGCACCCCTGCTCCCTCACGCGCCGGTCCCTTCCAGCCACCACCGACCGGCCCCGGCTCCGGCCCCGCCCATCACCTCTCCCAGCCTCGCCCAACCACCGGCCGCCGCCACTAGGGGGGCCCTCCGCCGCGCGCCACTGACCACGACGCCCCCCCTCACCGGATCCACCTGAACCGCAGCTCGCCGCCGGATCCACCTCGTCCACCATGCCGGTTGACCCCGCCGGCCACCACCACCACCACCACCACCGCATCGGCCTCCCCACCGTGACCACGCACCTTCGCCCCTTCCCGGGAAGTCCGGCTACACTAGGCCTTCCCATCAACGCCGGTAAGCCCTTCCTCGGGCTCCTCCCACCACCCTCTCCTCCTTACCCCCATTCCGGTTCCGTCCCGGCCAACATCGCCGCATCCCACGCCGTTGAGGTCTTGTAGGAGGAGGTGGAGGTTGCCTCCTCTCTCTCTCTGTTGAGAGAGATGTGAGCAGAGAAAAGAAAATAAAAATAAAAAGATATGTATGTATGTATGTATGTATAGATGTGCATGTATGTATGTATTATGTATGTAGGTATTATGCATGTAAGTATGTATTATGTATGTAGGTATTATGTATGTATTGTGAATGTATGCGTATGTGTGGGCTTAAAGTCCCAATGACAGTAGGGCCCCACCACTCCCACCAAATGACAGGTGGGGTCCCTCCTAAAAAAATATACAAAAAACTATAAAAATATAAATATAAATATATATATTTTTATTAATAAAATAAATAAATAAATAATTAGATATATTATTTAATTAATTAGTTATTAATTAAATAGATAAATTAGTAATCTGTTAATATAGATAAATAATTATCCTATTAGGATATGACACGTGGGTCCCCCACTAAATTAATTTCATTAATTATTAACTATACCTCAATTAATAACCATGTCAATGACACGTATGACCCATTGGTCACTTGACCAATCAACTACTAATGTCAGCAGGACATCGTGCTGATGTCATAATAGCAATTAATTGAATTAATTAAATATATTTCTAATTCCTATATATTGAATAAAACTTTAAAAATTAATATTAAATAAACCGTAAGTCAGATGAAAATATTTCAACATGAAAGTTGATCAGCTGAACGAGATGAACCCGGATACGTGGGCCATTCGTTTTTCACGCGTCCCTAGCATAGCAAACGTGGAACTTTTCCATCGTTTTCAGTCTGGCCGGTAGTAGCTAGAAACCCGGGAAATATCATCTGATATTTTCCCGACCTATCTATGACGGATGTTACTGCGTTAGCTCATGCCTAGCCTACATATTGCCATGCCATGCTTAGTGTTACACCTTATCCTTACCGGTAGACCCCGAGACTGACGCTACTGCCGGGTACATCTACGACCCTTCGATCAACCCTTTGTCACAGAGCAACAAGGCAAGCAAACCCCCCTTGATCATCCCTATATCGCATATTCTTTCTTCCACATGCTTGCATTAGAATTTTGCTACTATTGTAGTTAGCTCCTATATCCTAATTTTGATGAACTGCTACTTTCAGTATCGCACCTTAAACTGTTTAGTATAGGTGGAGCAGTCATCCCCTCTGACCCCGTAGTCCGGTTGCGCCGCTTTGTCTTCAAGTCTCGATCCCTGATCGACGAGTCAGACCCGGCACAGCACTTACACCCCCATAGTTGTACGACGCTACAAAGAAACTACCGGGTATCGAGGGTGACACCTCGTGAAGTACTCATGATGATATCTCTATAGTATAGCTAGTCGGTCGTGGTTATCGAGGGTGATTCCTCTTTCACCATTCCAGACGATGCCTCTGTCGTGCACCCCTCAAGTGTGGGACCCTCGAGGGTGATTCCTCTAGGCCCACCTTGACGGTTACATCCTTCGGAATCCAACGAGGGTGATGCCTCGGATCCCCCTGATGTTACAAACCACACAGTTACTTGACCATGTTACTGGGATCGTCTGATGAATAGATGTTAGGCGGGTGGATTCTCGCTGTTTGTGTCGTTGGCTTAATTAAAATAATAATGGATTTGGGTATTTGATATGGGTTGGTCGGAAGGCCTTATTACGCACTAACCGTCTGCGTGGGAAGAATTATGGGTACTCGACGTCGCGGTATCATCCGAAGCTCTTCAGACGTCAGCGATGGAGCGGTGCGCGCCCGAGTGGTCCCGAGATGCATCGCGCCTGTTAGTAAGGGGTGCTAGGACTGACACCGGCCACCCACGCATCATGCAGGAGCGCGGAAGGCAAGTGGGCCCACAAACCCTTTGTGCTTAGGAGTTAGATCGGCGGGCTGGCCTCTCTATTGAGCTTAGGTGGGGCTGCGACGTGTCGATATTCTGAGGCCGGGCATGACCCAGAAAAGTGTGTTCGGCCAGAGTGTTATCAAGAGCGTCGGGGAATATGTTGTGCACCCCTGCAGGGAAGAACTTATCAATTCGAATAGTCGTGTCCACGATTACAAGATGACTTGGAGTTGTGCCCTGACCTTATACAACTACAACTGTTACTTAACTGGAATTGTTGCTCCGGGATTGCTTCCTCGCAGGGAGTCAAGGGAGGATCTCTGGGCGTGACCTCATATTAATATTGCTGCAACAATATGACTATAATATTTGTGTTAGCTTGCTCTACTCTCGTCTATTGTTGCAAGACCCTTGAGGATGCTAGTCATCGATAGGACTAGGCCCTCTTTCTATTCTTGCATTGCTGCAGTCAGTCCACATATAAACCCCTTCTTTGATACCAATGCATACTTAGTATAGTTCTGATATAAGTCTTGCGAGTACTTTGGATGAGTACTCACCATTGCTTTGCTCCCCCTTTGTCCCCTTGATCCGTTGCACCGACCAGAAGATGGAGCCCAGGAGACGAAGTTTCCTCCCGACGTCTGTCCCCCGATGGTGTCTTCTTCGTGGAGGCCGCTGAAGACCAGGAGTAGTTTAGGAGGTTCCCTGGCAGGAGGCCTCGCCTCGTTCGATTGTCGTATCTTTTGCGCTAGCCTTCTCTAAGGCACCCCATGTTTAATGTCTGTACTCAGATATTGTTGCTTCCGCTGACTCACGTGTTTATCGAGCTTCTGTATTCTAGCCCTCGAGGCCCCTGGCTTGTAATAGGATGCTTGTATTGTTTTATTTGTGTCTAGACTTGTGTTGTGATATCTTCCCGTGAGTCCTTGAGTTTGATCGTATGCATTTGGGTGTAGGATTAGCATACGAATAAATCGAGGGCGTCACAAAGTGACATATCGATGGATTGAGACGAAAAGAGGGGATGCCTTCCGGGGCATCCCCAAGCTTAGACGCTTGAGTCCTCCTAGAATATTACCTTGGGGTGCCTTGGGCATCACAAATCTAAGGATTATGCTTCGGCTCAATGCTTTCTCCATCGGGATAATACCCAAAACTTGAAAACTTCAATCACATAAACTCAACAAAACTTCATGAGACTCGTTAGTATAAGCAACATATCAAATACTTTCAGGTGCTATTCTAAGTTGATTATTATTTTATTTTAGCATAAGGTACTGTATCTTAACTCCTACATGGCTTATACCCCCCGATACAATCCATAGCATCACCAAAACACGCAATCTACGGAAGCAAAAACGAAATCAGACCGAAACAGAACAATCTGTAGTAATATGTAATGAAGCTATACTTCATTAACTTCAAAACTTCTGAAACATTAGGAAGACCTGAGCAATTTTTATAGCAATATTGTGTAAGAAATTCATCTTAAAAAGACATTCCAGTAAAATCAGAGAAATTCTGCACTGGACGTCAAAGTTTTTGTTTTTGCAACGTATCAATTGTACTCATTAGGCAAATCATCCCAAAGGACTTATTTGCAACAAACACTAATTAACACATAAAAACACAATAATTACAGAGGCAATAATCATGTTTTCACAAACATACAGAGAGTAAAAAGAAATATTGTGTAAGAATAAAACACCCTTGTCCAACCTGCTTGAAGCACTCTAGTACTCAAAGGGGTTTATGCAATCATTACTAACATTACTATCATCTAGGGGTTCTTCATACAAGACATGGATTTCATCACTAATAGGTTCCCTAAAGTGTTTTCTTGCCAATATTCACTAAACTCTTCATGAATTCCTTTAGTAATCCATTCAAATTTATCACAAGTATGGATAAATAATGATTGTGTTAACTCTTCAGGAAGCACATTCCTCCTCATATTCATATCAAATTCGTGATAGTCATTATATTACAACCTACGCATAGCATCTTTATTATGGAGGATAGCTTCTATGAGAGGACATTCAGGTTTTATTCCAAAGAAGTTAAAAACTTCCTTTGCTCCATGCAAAATATAATCAAATTCATGCATAAGGATGGTGATGGCAAATTCCTTAATCTCGGGATCATGCAAGCTGGGGAGTCCCAAGAATATCTTTTGAAGCATAGGATGGAGATGGGTAAATTTTCTTTACATTTTCAATATAAGCATGGTGATAGCATCCAAATAAAAAATTGTTTCCTCAAGTACATATCTTTTAATGAGAGGGGAAGCTAATGAATACTCAAAGAATTCTTGGAGGACATGCTTTCCAATAATGTTCCCACTACCCACATGATAAATTTCAGAATTTAGAGTTATGTGAGTGTTAGTAGTAGGGACTTGATCCATAGGAGGATCATGAGTGGAATCAATGAATTTTAGTCCCGCTTCATCCAAGTCACTAGTGCTATCTTCAATAGCGTTTTCAATAATAACTTTCTCAAATTCAGACATGGTAGCAACTTTCAAGCAAAATAGAGAGCGAAGATGCAATCTAGTCACAAGCTAACTGATACGTCCATCTTGCATCGTGCTTTCATGTTGATATTTATTGCTTTATGGGCTGTTATATTACCTTGTGGTACCATACTTATGCCTTTTCTCTCTTATTTTGCAAGGTTTATTTGAAGAGGGAGAATATCAGCAACTGGAATTCTGGACAGGAAAAGGAGCAAGTCTGAGTCCTCTATTCTGCGCAACTCCAAATGCCCTGAAAATCAACGTGGAATTTTTTGGGAATATCTAAAAAATACTGGGCGAAAGAAGTACCAGAGGGGAGCTACCAGGGCCCCACAAGCCTGGTAGTCGCCGCCCCCCTGGTGGCGGCTACACGCCTTGTGGGCACCCTGGCGGCCCACTGGCCCCCCTCTTTTGCTATATGAAGGGTTTCGTTCCAGAAAAAATCAGGGAGGAGCTTTTTCGTCGATTCTCCGCCGCCACGAGGCGGAACTTGAGCAGATCAAATCTAGAGCTCCGGCAGGACGATGCTGCCGGGGAAACTTCCCTCCCGGAGGGAGAAATCGTCGCCATCGTTATCACCAACAATGCTCTCGTCGGAGGGGAGTCATCTCCATCAACATCTTCATTAGCACCATCTCCTCTCCAAACCCTAGTTCATCTCTTGTAACCAATCTCCGTCTCGCGACTCCGATTGGCATTTGTAAGGTTGCTAGTAGTGTTGATTACTCTTTGTAGTTGATGCTAGTTGGATTACTTGGTGGAAGAGTTTATGTTCAGATCCTTGATGCTACTCAGTACACCTCTGATCATGATTATGATTATTCTTTGTGAGTAGTTACTTTTGTTCCTGAGGACATGGGATAAGTCATGCTGATAATAGTCATCTGAATTTGGTATTCGTTCGGTATTTTGATATGCTGTATGTTATCTTTTCCTCTAGTGGTGTTATGTGAACGTCGACTACATAACACTTCACCATGTTTGGGCCTAGAGGAAGGCATTAGGGAGTAGTAAGTAGATGATGGGTTGCTAGAGTGACAGAAGCTTAAACCCCAGTCTATGCGTTGCTTCGTAAGGGGCTGATTTGGATCCACTAGTTTAATGCTATGGTTAGACGTTGTCTTAATTCTTCTTTCATAGTTGCGGATGCTTGCGAGAGGGGTAATCATAAGTGGGATGCTTGTCCAAGTAAGGGCAGTACCCAAGCGCCGGTCCACCCACATATCAAACTATCAAAGTAACGAACGCGAATCATATGAACATGATGAAACTAGCATGACATAAATTCCCGTTTGTCGTCGTGAGCGTTTTCCTCCCATAAGACTTTGTGCAGGCTTGTCCCTTGCTACAAAAGGGATTGGGCCACTTTGCTGCACCGTTTCTACTACTTGTTACTTGTTACTTTTCACTTGCTACGTTTCACCTCACTACACCATCACTTGTTACCGCTACTTTCAGTGCTTGCAGTTATTACCTTGCTGAAAAGTGTTTATCAGAGCCTTCTGCTCCTCGTTGGGTTCGACACTCTTACTTATCGAAAGGACTACGATTGATCCCCTATACTTGTGGGTCATCACTAACCAAGCAAAGGTAAATATGTTTCTATTTTTAGATTTATTAATAGACAAAATAAATATACCAGCAAATAAAAAGAGGAACAAGTTAATGAAAATTTGCATGGAGTTACTTGGTAGTTGGTGATGATATTCCCCAGCAACGGCACCAGAAATCCTTCCTGATACTTGTGATCTGCATTGGGTTTTCCGTGAAGAGGAACGGGTTATCGCAGCACAATGTGGGTAAGTATTTCCCTCAGCTATGAAACCAAGATTTACTTAACCAATAGAAATATCAACCACTACAGTCTTCAGGCCGCAAACAAAAGAACAAACAACGTGCACCCAATGCGGGCAAGAGAGTTGTCAATCCTCTTGTTCTTGTTATTTGCAAGAGAGAGAGAGGTGGGTAGATAATTGTAGCTACCAAGATAAAATAAAAACAAGTAAATGGAAGCAAGGTATTGAGTTTTTTATATATGTTGTGAATATACCTGGGTGCCATAGTTTTCCCTAATGGTATCTCTTATGAAAAATAGCATACGATGGGTAAACAAATTATGATTGGGCAATTGACAGAAAAGTGGATAGTTATGCGATATTCACGATAATGATCATGTGTATATAGGCATCATATCCATAAAAATAGGTTGATTCCTGCCTACACCTATTACTTTTACTGCACTCATCGACCACTATCAAGCATGCATCTAGAGTATTAAGTAAAACAGAGTATTACATGGAGAATAATGACATGATGTAAACAAAGTAAACTCAACCAACATGAATAAACCCATCGTTCTATCCTAAGCAGCAGCAACACAATGACGCATCTTGTCCCATTCTATCACTTGTATATAGAAATTTGCTAGGTTGAACCTACTACAACACACCTCTCTCACCGAAGAAATATCAATCTAGTTGTCCAAACTATTTTAATAGATCATAGAGAATTACGAAGCTATCATAATCATGCACATAAGAATCATATAAATATTTAGAGGAGACTAAAATATTTATCAAGAATAACCTGAACATAAACCCACAATTCATCGGACCCCAACAAATGCACCGCACCAAAGGAATTACATCATGTGGATCAAAGCGAAGATGCGATGATCATTGTATTGCAGATCAAAAGAGAGATTGCCATCTAGGTACTAGCCATGGACCTATAGGTCTGTGTTGAACTACTCACACATCATCATGAGGGCAACAAGGTTGATGAAGAGGCCCTCCGTGATCGATCCCCCTTCCAACAGGGTGTCGAAACAGAGCTCCGGATGGCCTCCCGTCGGAACAGAGACACGCGGAGGCGTAATAAGTGTTTGAGGACTCCTTTTGGTGTTTCTAGGGTAAAAGAGAATTTATAAGCCAGAGAACGGAGTCGGGAGGGCCACGAGGGAGGCACAATCCATCAGGGCGCTCTAGCAGGTCGTGCCTTGTTGGTTTGTGGGACCCACGTGCACCCTCTAGCCTTCTGCCAATACTCCTGTCCTTCTTTTGGTCCAAGAAAATTACCGACAAGTTTCAGGTCAATTGGACTTCGTTTGGTACGGAAAACCTGAAACAGTGAAAAACATGCAGAAAACAACAACTAGAACTAGGCACTGGGTCAATAGGTTAGTGCTCCAAAATAATATAAATTGGTAAATAAATACCCCAAAGGTACTCTAAAATGATAATATATTAGTATGGAACAATAAAAAGTTATAGACACAATGCAGAAGTATCAAGAAGTTGGAGGAACATTTTTACGGTCTACAAATAGAGCACGTCCGCCGTGCAGAGAATGACATTGCCGATGACCTATCAAAACGAGCAACACGGAAGTCGCATGTGGAACCAAGAACTTATGTACTCCGACTTACTCAGCCATCTGTCGCAGAATGAGATCAACGAGCCAAGAAAAGGAATGTCAACTCAAGTGATTATTTCTTGGCAGAGACACTACTGGCTGCGAGGAAGGTTGTCACGGGCGACGGAATCCCTGCCACCGAGAAACTGCCTCCGGCGGCCCCGATTGCCTATGTCGTAGAAGATTGTGCTCACATGGCCGAAGAGACACCTTTAGTCCTTGTCATCGAGCCCTTGGCTCCGCCATGGGCGTAGCAGATCGTCCAATTTGTCCACATCGGAGACCTCGTTCAAGATCAAGAACAAAGAGAAAAAGTAGCCCGATGGTCGAGTATGTACCAGTTCATGGACAACGTTCTATACAGAAGAAGACAAAACTAGGTGAAATTGAGGTGTATCTATGGGAGGAAGGACATCAGTTGTTCGAAGATATACATGGAGGCATATGTGGCTCCCACATTGGTTCACGGGCCCTTGTCGGAAAGGCATTCCGACAAGGTTTCTATTGGCCAACAACCCTCCAAGATGCTTTGGTGATGGTGACAACATGTGAAGCATGCCAATACGACGCCAATCATATACATCAGTCTGCACAAGCCCTTCAAACCATACAGCTCTCCTGGTCGTTCTCGCTCCGGGGGCTCGACATAGTCGGTTCCTTCCCCCGTGCTACCGGGGGATTCGGGTTCTTGTTCATTGCAATCGACAAGTTCATAAAGTGGACTGAGGTGGAACTAGTGAGAAAGGAAATGGCGCTAGCAGCAGCCAAGTTTCTGGGAGGAATACTTTGTTGTTTTGGCGTACCCAACAGGGTCATCACCGACAACGGCACACAATTCACCAGCAACATCTTCATGCAATATTGCCGAGACGTTGGTGCCTGTTTTGCATCAGTTTCTCACCCAAGGAGAAATTTCCAAGCAAAGAGGGAAAATGCTGAACTGTTGCAGGGCCTCAAGACGAGGACTCTCGACAAGCTGCACAAGCATGCGAGGCACTGGGTTGACGAACTTCCAATAGTTCTTTTGTCAATCATAATGACCCAAATTCGAGCTACCGGCAAGACACCCTTCTCCCTCATCTATGGGGCAGAAGCTATGCTCCCCATGGAACTCACATACGGGTCTCCTCAAGTGCAGGCCTTTGACAACGACCAGCAAGAGCGACTACGGAAATATGATGCCATGCTCCTTGAGGAAGATCGTGTGTAGGCCACACCGCGTGCCAATAGATACCAACACGCCATGTGCCGCTATCATAGACGCAAAGTGCGCACCCGGAGTGTTGAGAAAGGCGACCTTGTTCTTCGACAGTTTCAGTCCGCGAAGGGATCCAACAAGTTGACACCAAAGTGGGAAGTCCCTTATCGCGTGGGACGTGTTACCAGGCGTGATGCAGTCTGCTTGGAGACCGAAGATGGCACCCCGGTGCTGAAGCCGTGGAATGTCGAGAATCTTCACAAGTTCTACCCATGAGGCACGGTTGTAGGTCCTTCCAGCAACCCCTTTTTTACAAGTCTCGCATCAAAACGTGTAATCCTTTGTGAAAGGCCAGCTAATGACCCTATGCATAGTAAATAAAGTTAAGTATTCCCCAACTTCTCGTCAAAGTACTACCTTATGTTATGTATATTTGCTCTCTCACTACCTATCCAAGGTGTATAAGGCACCGACAAGGTTTCTTGACTCCTCTATTTTCTCTTCTTTCTTTTTCTTAACAGGAAGAGAAGCCCCCCCCCCCCCCCCGCGCGTACAAGCGTACCGGGGGAGGATGGGAAGGACATATAAGGACGCCATAACAACCACCTTGCGGCAAGGAAACGTCGAAAGAAAAATCTAAGTCAAAAATTTCTCAAAATTCCAGCAACCCGGTCGACACTCATGTAAAAAGACCTGAATGTAGCAGCCCAAGTGAATTTCCAAACCCATTTGTAATATTTCCATGAGTAAACCTTCCATGTAGTGCCTCATGCGATTTGAAATATTCAAGTTTGCTTCATGACTTCCATTTGCATCATGTCATCATATCATCATAGCATTCCATTTATTTTATTTGCTCCTTGTTGTTGCGGTGATTGAATATGGTGTGGTCTTTTGTTATATGTTTGCTTCATGGTTGTTCATGGGTGAAACACCCACCCTCCTCCATAAAAATACTTGGAAATAGCTCCCTCTCTCCTTTATTTCAAAATTAGCAATGGTGGTTTTCTACCTTGCCAAATACCTTCTTTAAAAATGTTGCAAATGTTTTAAATATTATTTGGTTCATTTGGATGCAAGTATCAGGTGTGTTATTCATTTTTTGCTACTTTAAAACCTTGTAAAACACAGACTATGGTTAAAAATAAGTGAATTATTTTCGGTCTCCAAAAATTGTCAAATGAATTTTATTAAATAGGGCCTATTTGTGGGAGTGAAAATCATATTTTCTTTTGTTCAAAACTTTCCTCTAATTTTGTGTTCGTTTTTTGCCTTGTCTGATTTTAAATAAAAATACAAAGGATTTCCAGGGAGGAGAAGGCAGCCTCGGCCTTCTCCTCCTCGAGGCCCAGCAACCAGCTCAGTAGCGTAGCATCGCAACGAAGCCATCGAATAAACCGGCCAGCACGCACGCGTCTATATTCCTGCTCTATACGGCAACCCATCCGGGAAGCCACGTCGACATCCACGATGATTTGATGGCCGTCGGCGCCCCTAGCCCTCTATAAATCTTGTCCCTAGTGCCCTAGGGTTTACCCTTTCCCCATTTTAGCCTTCTTTCACGACGCCACCTCCAGGAGTAGCTCGCCCTCGCCCCTTCGTCGCCGTGCCCACAGAGCACCCGAGCTCTTGCTCGGGATAGTCTCCCGTGCCTCCCCTCCTTCGCCCGCAACCACAAGGAGCTCCACATCACCTGTGGATGCTTCCCCGCTCGTCATCGCATCGTCTGAACCCCTGGATCGGCCACCTCGACCACGTATTATGTCCCTGTCGCGACTTCTTCTCAGAGCCAAGTACGTCGACATCTAGCACGTCGTCGCGTCGCATCCCTCACGAATCAAACTTCCCCTCCATGTCTAGTGGACACTAGGTGAGCCGCGCCTCCGCCATGCAGTTTTGTGTCCTCGATTTAGTTCCGGGCGAGTCTAGTATCCATGCCATGTTTGTGCTCTCGGTGCTCCGGCCAAAGCTTGTTTTTTTTGTTGTCTCCTTGTTTTCGTGACTGGACGAGTGCCCCCGTCCAGGGTCTTGCTGCTGACCCACGCTTGTTCACACACGCACTGCACCTGCACACACATCACCCAAGGTCCACGCTCACGCCTCGCCTTGCTAGCCATGACGCATTCCCATGTCAGCAAGGCCGCTCCGCGCACGCACTCAAGCATGCATGGACGCACGATTGCAACCACACTACCCCCCGCAACATTCCGCAGCCCCGCCGGCGGTCCTTACTCCAGTGGTTGTTGCCAGTCCCGCTAGCACCGTTGTTGTTCTTCTCTCGCACAAGGTAGGAGAATCCTGCCTCCGCTATGTCTTATGTCAATAGCAACCAAACCCCTCTTATGGCACACAACCGGGTCGTAGCCAAGTGGTAGCACTCGGGGGACTCCACCCTAGCCTCACATGTCACCCTGAGGGAGGCGGTTTTCGTTTTTCAATTGTGGTAGAATTTTCTACAGTAACATAGCCTTGTGATATATTATTTTGGGGTTGAAAAATCCAAGGAATCCAATAGTGGCATCGGTTTTGTCATTTGAGCAACTTTGTGAAAATGCTATTTTGTGCTAAGATGCCATGTTGATAGTTTTGTATGATTTAATCCTTGCACCCTTTGTCAAACTTATGAACATGAAAGTTGTAGTGTATTGAGAGTACTAGGTCCTCGTCTTTTTCTATGCCATGAAAACTTTGTGTATTTGTGGGTTTCTTGCTGGGAACATGCCATCCCAATAATGTTATTTTGTGATATGTTGAAATATGACTAAGTCTAAAAACTATTTCAAGTGGTTGTGTTTCCATGATGATTGCCATGCTTATACAAGTTCTTTGTTCTGGTGCTTTGGTGTGAATTACAGAGAATGTTGCCCTATGTCAAATGATGCCATTACTTTGCAAAATAGGTTTTGCATCTTACCTATTCTTCCTGCAAAACATGCCATGTTGATCTAAATTTCTGTGAATTCACTTTGTGAAACTTGACTAAGTCTGAGAATCTACTATTATCATCATGCCATGTTTAGAGGATGCTTTCATGATTTTTGTGCAGTTTTAGCTCTTGTTTACTGGGAGTGATTTTTAGTAGTCGTTGCCCTATATGAAACTGTTAAGTTCCATGCCATGAAAGTAAATGTAGAGTAGAGTTTTATTGCTGTCAACATGCCATCATGTTAAAACTGTAACTGTAAAATTGAGAATTTCACTAAATCCTAATCTTCTATATATTTTGCCATGTTATGAGCTTGATTGCCATTGATCCATGAACATATCTAGGTTGTTGTTAGTTAGGGGTTATTGTACTCTTTGATAGCTTCATATTCATGTCTTGGTTGAACTTGATGGGTGGCTGTAGCTACTGGTTTTCACATGAACAAAGTGGTATGTTGCTGTTTGTGGACAGATTGGTTGTTAAATCATTTTGTGCCTTGTGTGAGATGTGTTCCGTTGTTTTTCATGAACTTTAGGTCTATTTCACCTAGATTTCCATGCCCAATCCAATGGCATACTTGGAATTCCAAGGAATACCCCATAGCCTCTCTCAAATGTTGTTTTAACATCGTTGCCTTTCGTATCTTATTTTGTGAGTTCCGAGAGATCCGTAACTCGGTTCTTGACGTTTTTTATATGCATTTGTGTTATTTTCTCATGATGCCTTAATTTTTGCCATGTTCATGCATGCACAAATAATTAATCTCGAGGTTCTGACCAGAATGGTAACAACTAAATAAATGCATGAGAAAATGACTAGTGTAGCATTGCCATGCTTCTTTCATACCATACTCATGCATCATAATGTTTGAAGAATTGTGGCTTGCTATGTGTTCATTGGATATGTATTTTTATTTTGGGTAACATCGGGTGCTGAGAACGAGTATGAGAATCATGTTGAGAACGTTCCTTAAGAGCAAGAGACTTGTCCCTCAGAAGAAGTGACACGCAAGATGACCGTGACCTTGATATCGTTACTATTTTTTTTTATGCTTAGATGTCTCGTTTCCATCGCTATTTATCGCTACCTATCACCAGAATATCTAGCCTCCATACATTGTCATGAAAAGCCTCTAACCCCTCAGAATCCTAGAAAACATTGATTGGCTAAGTTAGCACTTGCTCAAACCATATTATAGCATTGCTAGTTGCAGGTGCAGGCTGATCCATGTGTTAGGAGGGTCGTTTTGAATATCATTTTGTTATTCCTATTTAATGTAATGCACCTATATATTTTGTAGAAGGTAGAAAGCTTGGCCTTTTTCTTGGTGTTTTGTTCCACTTTTATCACCCTAGTTTCGGTTACTAGTGTTATGTTCGATATTGAGCACTCCTAACACGCTTGGGGTTGTTATGGGGACCCTATTGATAAATCGTTTTGGCTTAAAACTTGTCTAGCAAGACCCTACATTGGTTTTACATTTGCTAAACAACTTAATAAAAATGCATAGGGAACAACTACCCCATGTATAATTAATCAACCCCCCGTCCAGTGCTCCTCATGGGTGTTGGTCCAAACTAGAGTCGTGTGCGGGGCAAACCCGGGGCAACTCGGGAGATCTCTATCGGGCGACCCCACCCTTCGCTCATCCGATCATGTCCTGAGAATGAGATACGCGACTTTGATCTAGTTCGTCGGCACATCAGGCGGACTTGCTGCACTTGTTTTAACCTTCTCCATATAACTTTAGCATCAGGATACTGAGGATACTTTGGGCTATCTTAAGGTTGAGGTTTGCCACCAAGGAATCCGAGGAGATCATGGGTTTGCAATGGTCGAGGCTTCTTATGCAGCTTGCGGGAGTTCGTGATGGACTAGTTGGAGCACCCCTGCAGGGCTAGTATCTTTCGAAAATTCGTGCCTGCAGCTATGTGGCAACTTGGAAATTTGTTTAACATACGATTATAGAAAACTTTAACTAAACTTAATTAAAATATGACAACTATGTGCGTAACCGTGACTATCTTCGTGAGCTTCTTCTCCGAGTGAGAACACGGAGTAGTTATTATTCACGTAACTAGGTGCTCGGGATCACTTCTTGATCATGCTAGCTCACGAGCATTATGCGTAGACTACTCCACTTTAAATTATGTTCTTGTAAGTTAGCCGACAAATATGCTTAGTGCTCCTGCAACCTCAACACTTACCCTACCGCACTCAATAACTTAATTAGTCCTGATATCATGGTTGCAAGATTGTTGAGTCCTTGTGGCTCACAAATTACTACAACACCACAAGCCCAGGTACCACAGATCTAGAGACGTTTGATGCTTTGCAACTCCAGTAGGAGTTCTATGAGGGGAGCAGGCGCATGTATGTGACGTACCCCGACGAGTAGAGCACCTTCATCGTCTCCTAGGCTAGCAAGACAGATTCATTGATATTTTATCATTTGTTTTCGTCTCTAGCTGGACCCTATATTATGGATGATAGAAATAATGTTGGGTGACTTTTAATTTAGCAAGTGACGAGTGTAAGCCAGTCCATATACTCATCTATTCATAAATGTATGTGCAATGATTTATGTACTTGCGAAACACCAAGATGTGCCTATATCCATATTAAGGCCTCGTCCCCAAATATGGATAGTGTCGTATCTTGGACGTTACAAGTTGGTATTAGAGCCATACGACCATAGTAGCCTCTGCTTGATCGAACTTGGTCGAGCCGAGTCTATTGAAAAAAACTATTTTGAGTCCTAGTTATATCAGAGAGTAGGATTCTTTTTACTCCTCTTCCATGCTCTGGTGAGGTTTATGACTTAGGAATTCTAATTCTACACCTCTTCCATGCGGGTATTTTGGAATCTATATGATACCGATGTGACGGAGTTCTGACTTGGTTACTCCTGTTTGACTTGATTTCTTTCGAGGAATTGAGCTCCAGGGGATTCTAGGCATATCGTTATCATTCAACTTCCTTAGTATCTCAGGCGCGGACATCGAAACACATATATATAGTTTGCTTGGTGGCAAATAGTGTCATGACTTTTGCCCAGTACTGGTGGAGATAGCTCGGATGATCTATCGGGTTTGCTATCGTTGTGTTTTCGAAGGTCTAACGTAGATGAGTTTGCGGAACTTCTCGGTTGTGTGTTGATAGTTCTGGGAATGGTGTAGATGCTTAAACTGAGTAGGTTCCCCGGCCCGCAACCTGATAGCATAACAAAGAAAGATTTCATAAATTCTCGGGTGGAAATTCAAGTAGTCACCTAGAAAATTCTTTCATCGGATATATATGGGATATACATTTGTTATGAGCAATTCTAGCTCAAACTTGACAATTGAAAGTTGCTTTCGAATGATATGACGTCGTCACTAATTTCAAGGAAGTGTTCTCACTAATTGCAGTTGGAATGCAAATTGTTAAGACATTATGTTGCAATATTTCAAGCCTTTGATTCAACTTCATGTTTTAATTGATGATCTAATATTCATGTCCCTCTTGAGGATGGCTCTAGTAAATTGACAGAATCCAGGTCATGATGGAGAGCAGGAAGACCCTTGCTACTTCTTGAGCTTGCGTTGGTTTTTCCCTTGAAGAGGAAAGAGTGATGCGGCAAAGTAGAGATAAGTATTTCCCTCAGTTTGAGAAACAAGGTATCAATCCAGTAGGAGTATCAAGATGAGGCACCAATGAACCTGCGCAAAAGCAAACAAACTTGCACCCAGCGTGATAAAGGGGTTGTCAATCCCTTCACGATTACTTGCAAGGTGAGATCTGAAGGTGATAAAAGGTAAAAAGAAATAAAAGTGCAGCAAAGTATTTTTGGTATTTTTTTAGATCTGAAATCATGCATATAATAAATCAGAGTAGTCTCGAATAATATTCATAGATAATCTCATCATAAATCCACAATTCATCGGATCTCGACAAACACACCGCAAAACAAAGTTACATCGGATAGATCTCCATGCAGATCATGGAGAACTTTGTATTGAAGATCCAAGAGAGAGAAGAAGTCATCTAGCTACTAGCTATGGACCCGAAGGTCTGTGGTGAACTACTCATGCATCATCGGAGAGGCAATGGTGTTGATGAAGAAGCCCTCCGTGTCTGAATCCCCCTCCGGTAGGGCACCAGAACGGTCCCTAGATAGGATCTTGCGGAGACAAAAGCTTGCGGCGGAGGAAAAGTGTTTTCGTGGCTCTCTTCTTTGGTTTCGGGATTTTAGAGAATTTATTGGAAAAAGAGGTAGCGCAAAGGAGGCACGGGGGGGGGGGGGCACGAGCCTGCTAGGCACGCCCCCCTAGGGCGCTCCTAGGGGGCTCGTGACCTCCCACGAGACCTCCTGCCTTGGTTCTCAAGTCCTCTGTGTATCTTCTGTTATGGAAAAAATCATCCCGCGGGTTTTATTCCGTTTGGACTCCGTTTAATATTCTTTTCTGAAAAAGGTCAAAAACACGGAAAATACAGAAACTGGCACTGGGCACTGAATTAACTGTTTAGACCCAAAAATGATATAAAAGGCATATAAATGCATGTAAAACATCCCAAGTTGATAATATAATAGCATGGAACAATAAAAAATTATAGATACGTTGGAGACGTATCAAGCATCCCCAAGCTTAACTCATGCTCGTCCTCGAGTAGGGAAGTGATAAAGACCGAATTTTTAATGTGGAATGATACCTAACATATTTGTTCTTTTTAACTTCTTTATTGTGGCATGAATGTTCAGATCCGTAAGATTCAAAACAATAGTTTAATATTGACAAGAAAGCAATAATACTTCAAGCATACTAGTAAAGTAATCATGAACTTTTGAAATAACGAGGCCAAAGAAAGTTATCCCCACACAACGAATTTAAATCATGAACAACCCCGGTATTGGCCAAGTAGTTGTTTTCGCACTCTTACTTTCTCAAACTTTTTCAACTCTCACGCAATACATGAGCGTAAGCCATGGATATAGCACTATATGTGGAATAGAGTGTGTTGGAGGTTGTGAGGCAAAAAGGAGGTGATGGTCACATCGACTCGGCGTATCTATGGGCCATGGAGATGCCCGTCAATAGATATCAATGTGAATGAGTAGGGATTCCTATGCAACGGATGCACTAGAGCTATAAGTGTGTGAAAGCTCAAAAAGAAAACTAGTGGGTGTGCACCCAACTTGCTTGCTCAGGAAGACCTAGGGCAATTTTGAGGAAGCCCATCATTGGAATATACAAGCCAAGTTATATAATGAAAATTCACACTAGTATATGAAAGTGATAAAACAAGAGACTCTCAATCATGAAGAACATGGTGCTATTTTGAAGCACAAGTATGGAAAAAGATAGTAGCATTGTCCCTTCTCTGTTTTTCTCTCATCATTTTTTTGTTTAGGCTCTTTGGCCTCTTTTTTCATTTCTTTTTTTTGTGGGCAACTCTGCCTATCTTTTTTCCTCACATGGGAAAGTGCTCTAATAATGATGATCATCACACTTTTATTTACTTACAACTCAATACTTAGAACAATAATGACTCTATATGAAATGCCTCTGGCAGTGTACCGAGATGTGCAACGATCTAGCTTAGCATATGACGTTGAAACATCTCGCTAGCTATCTTATGATCATGCAATGGTGATACGTCTTCGTCGTATCTACTTTTCCGAACTCTCTTGCCCTTGTTTTGGACTCTAATTTGCATGATTTGAATGGAACTAACCCGGACTGACGTTGTTTTCAGCAGAATTGCCATGGTGTGGTTTTTGTGCAGAAATAAAAGTTCTTGAAATGTCCTGAAAGTTTACGGAGAATTTTTCTGGAATAAAAGAAAAATACATGCGCAAAGATCCACCTGAGGGGGCGTGCCAGTGGGCCAGAAGCCCACAGGCCGCGGCCACACCCCTAGGTCGCGCCGTGAGGGCTTGTGGGGCCCACGTGGCACCACCTCCCCCAAACTCAGCTCTATTTCTTCCGTCTCGCCCGGAACAAAATCAAAGAGAAGGATCCATCTCGTTTTATGATACGGAGGCGCCGCCACCCCCTGTTCTTCATCTTGAGGGCAGATCTGGAGTCCGTTTTAGGCTCCGGAGAGGGGAAATCGTCGCCATCATCATCATCAACCTTCCTCCATCGACAATTCCATGATGATCTTCATCGTTCGTGAGTAATCTCATCGTAGGCTTGCTGGACGGTGATGAGTTGGATGAGATCTATCATGTAATCGAGTGCCATGATTTCATATCTGAACCTATTATGTTGTCGCCAATATAAGTGTGTTTTAGATCCTATCTTGCAAGTTGTAGTCACCTACTATGTGTTATGACCCGGCAACCCCGGAGTGACAATAGCCGGAACCACTCCCGGAGATGACCATAGTATGAGGAGTTCATGTATTCACCGCGTGTTAATGCGTTGGTCCGGTTCTTTATTAAAAGGAGAACCTTAATATCCCGTAGTTTCCATTAGGAACCCGCTGCCACGGGAGGGATGGACAATAGATGCCATGCAAGTTCTTTTCCCTAAGCACGTATGACTACATACGGAATACATGCCTACATTAGATTGACGAACGGGAGCTAGTTACATATCTCTCCGTGTTATAGCTGTTACATGATGAATCACATCCGTCATACTCATCCATCACCGATCCACTGCCTATGAGTCTTTTACTAATGGTCCTTTCTATGTTACTTTGTCTAGGCTTGTCCCTTGCTACAAAAGGGATTGGGCCACTTTGCTACTACTGTTGCTACTGCTGTTACTCTGTTGCTACTGCTGTTACTCTGTTGCTGCTCCTACTGTTGTTCCTTGCTTCCTAAGTGTTACTTGTCGCAAGATCCTTTTTCGTCTCCGTTGGCGGGGAAGAATATTTCCCCGTCCACGTGCAACTTACTCGCGCCATTGATACAACAGTCAGGAATAGTCTGCCGTCAACAGATCTGTTTCTCGCACCGTTGCTATCATACTACTTTGCTACTGATATTTTGCTTGCACACATTAATCTTTCAGGTGAGGTTGAATCTGATAAACTCAGCTGGTAATACTTGAGAATATTCTTTAGCTTCCCCTTGTGAGCGAAGCAAAAATTTTGGGTCGAATACTCTACCCTCGAAAACTGTTGCGATCCCCTACACTTGTGGGTTATCAATACCTTTTTCTGGCGTCGTTGCCGGGGAAGCACAGCTATATTCTCTGAGTCACTTGGGATTGACGTCTGCTGGTCACTATGAGGAATCCGAAATATCCAAGAACTAAAATCTTGCCTTCCACTACGAGGAGCGATAAGGAACTGCCATCTAGCTCTACACTTGATTCACCTTCAGTTATGAGTAAGTTTGCGACTTCGCCTCCTGCTAGAAATTTTGATATGTCGCCTGTGCTTGATGATGCTACTTCTGATGCCCATGATGCTATGCTTGATACTATGCCTGATGATGCTATGCTAGATACTATGCCTGATTATGCTATGCTTGATGCTTTTCCTAATGATGTTATGCCTGATACTGCTTTGCCACTTGGTGCATTGCTTGATGCACATATTTCTAGAGTTGCTGCTAGACGTGATGATACTTCTGAAACTGTTGATACTATTGAAGTAGAACCTGCTACTATGCCTGTTATGCCTGATACGCGCTATGTTATGGAGGGAGGGATAGCTGAGGACTTTCTTGCGTGTAAGGATAGCTATGATGTTGAGAAACTACTGCGCAAGTGGAAAGAAAAATCTCTGAACGCTAGGATGAAATACAACCCGAAGTTTGCCACTTCGCCTATCCTTGTGACCGATAAGGATTATGAATTCTCTATCGACCCTGAGTTAATCACTCTGGTTGAATCTGATCCTTTTCACGGTTATGAGTCTAAAACGGTTGTAGCCCATCTTACCAAACTGCACGATATAGCCACCCTATTCACTAGTGAGGAAAAGATCCGCCACTACTATATCCTCAAGTTGTTTCCTTTCTTGCTAAAGGATGATGCGAAGACCTGGTTCGCTTCTCTTGCTCCTGGTTGTGTGCGTAGCCCCCAGGATATGGTCTACTACTTCTATGAAAAATATTTCCCTGCCCATAAGAAGCAAGCTGCCTTGCAGGAAATATACAAGTTTGCTCAAGCTGAAGAAGAGAGTCTCCCACAAGCTTGGGGGAGGCTTATCCAGCTACTGAATGCTTTGCCTCATCACCCTCTTGAGAAGAATGAAATACTTGATATCTTCTATAATGGACTTACCGATGCTTCCAAAGACCACCTAGATAGTTGTGTCGGTTGTGTTTTTAGGGAACGAACTGTAGAACAAGCTGAGATTCTACTGAATAACATCTTGTGCAATGAGAATGCTTGGACTATTCCCGAACCACCTCCTAAGCCAACTCCGAAGAAAATAGGTATTCTATTCCTGAGTCCTAGAGATACGCAAGAAGCCAAGAAATCTATGCGAGAGAAAGGCATTAAATCTGAAGATGTCAAAAATCTACCACCTATCGAAGAGATCCATGGTCTCGATAACCCGATACAGGTAGTAGAAGTAAATTCTCTGCGTAGGTTTGATGAGAGTTATATTCCTTTTGATAAACCTGCTAGCTTATGCATGGATGAATTTGATAACTTCGTTGCCAAACAACAGAGTTTCAATGATTATGTTAGCAGACAATTGGAAAAGAATGCTCGTATGCTTAGTCATTTAAGTGCTTGTGTAGACAGAAACGTCAATGATCTTAAGCTTCTGAGTAAACATGCCTCTAGGGTTACTACTCACGTAGAACAAGTACTTAAAGCTCAGAATGACTTGCTCAATGAGTTGAATAACAATTCCGTCGGAGTCGTTACTAGAGGCGGTAGAATGACCCAGGAACCTCTGTATCCTGAGGGTCATCCGAAGAGAATTGAACAAGATTGTCAAGGAGTTAGCACTAATGCACCTAGTCATCCTAGAAAGAAGAAGAAAGATGACAGGAACCTGCATGCTAGCAACCCTTTTGCTCCTACACCTGAGAGTCCAAACGATGCCTCTGTCTCTGATGCTGAAACACAATCTGGTGATGAACATGAGCCTAATGATGATATCAATAGTAATGTTCATGAAGATGCTCAACCTAGCAATGATAAGGATGTGGAGATTGAACCTGTTGATCTTGACAACCCATAGCCTAAGAATAGAAGATACGATAAGAATGAATTCACTTCTAGGAAGCATGGTAAAGAAAGGGAACCATGGGTTCAGAAACCTATGCCCTTTCCTCCCAAACCATCCAAGAAAAAGGATGATGAGGATTTTGAGTGATTCATTGAAATGATCAGACCTGTCTTTCTACAAATGCATTTGACAGATCTGCTCAAGATGTCTTCGTATGCTAAGTACATGAAAGATATTGTGACTAATAAGAGGAGGATACCTAAGATTGAGATTTCCACCATGCTCGCTAACAATACCTTCAAGGGTGGAACTCCCAAGAAAGTAGGTGATCACGGTGTGCCCACTATACCTTGCTCTATTAAAGGCAACTACGTTAGAACTGCGTTATGCGACCTTGGAGCCGGTGTTAGTGTTATGCCTGAAATCTCTCTTTATCGTAGACTTGAACTGGATAAGTTGACATCCACTGAAATCTCTCTGCAAATGGCCGACAAATCAACTGCTTTCCCTATCGACATTTGTGAGGATGTGCCTGTTGTGGTTGCTAACTCCACTATCTTAACAAACTTTGTTATCTTGGATATTCCTGAGGACGATGACATGGCAGTCATCCTCGGAAGACCCTTTTTAAACACTGCAGAGGCTGTTATAGATTGCAACAAAGGCAATGTCACTTTCCATGTCAATAGTAATGAACATACGGTGCACTTTCTGAAGAAACAATATCGAGTACATTGCATCAATGCCATCAAAAAAACTTCATCGATTCTTATTTGGAGCCTTGAATGCCCTATTCCTCGTGTCAAGATGAAGTATGATTTGCTTGTTGGGGATATACACATCCCCATTGAGGTGACCTAGTGACTATTCGAAAATTCTCCGTTCTCTTTTGCGATTCGAAAAGTTTTGTCAAGGAGACTTGATCAACCCCATTGATGGATTTCTTTCGATGACAATGAGATGGATGAATCGAGGAATCACAAACCTCTGTTCCAAGGTTTCACTTTAGGTTGCTTAGAAGAAAAATGATAGGTTTAGTTTAGTTTTCCCTGTTTTCTGTCTTAGTGTCCCGTGGAAAAGTACCCCAAAAATAAAAGTTCTCCGAACGTCGTGAAAATCAAGTATGATTTTTTCTGGATTTTTTGAAAAATTATAGACAAAGAGCTTGTCTGGGGGCCACACCAGTGGGCCACAAGCCCTAGGGGTGCGGGCATCCCCCTGGCCGCGCCACCCAGGCTTGTAGGGCCCACAGGCACCCCCTCCACTCATTCTTGCTGTCATCTGGTTCTCCTACCTCCATAAAAAATCTTTTCGCAGCTCAAACCCGTGTTCTTGCTCCTCTTGCTGGGATTTTCGATCTCTTTTCTCAAAGCACCGTTCTCCGAACTGTTTTGAGGAAATTACTCCTTGGTAAGTGACTCCTTCATTGGTGCAATTAGTTTTTGCTCTAGTGCCTTGTACTCTGCGTATTTTTGTTGCCTTGGTGACCATGTTCTTGTGCTTTGCATGCTGATTTTAGCTGGTCCCAAGTAGTTTTGGTGCGTAACATGGCCTCTAGGCACTTGTGGGAGTAGTTGCTACGAGTTTCGTTGAGCCTTGTTCACTTTTCCTTAGAATCACTAAAAATTTCAGAAAATTTCATAGATAAAAAAGGGAAAAGATGAGGAGGTTCTTAAGAGGCTCGTCAAGTCGTGACCCCAAGGATGATGGGAGTGAGAAGAATCCAAAGTATCTGGTCCCTCGAGTCGCAGAAGTTCGAGCGTGCGAGTGGCCAAGCGACGTGTTCTTACGCGTCGCTAGAATTTATGAGGACTTTTATCACTTGGTGGAGAACGCAGGCCTTACCGCCTTCGTTGAAGATAAGTGTCCGCAATACCTCCTCCTCACTAATATCTTCGTACAAATCTTTAACTTATATCCGAGGAAGAATCCTCCCATGGTTGAGTTCAAACTTTATGATATCCCCCAGTGCATGTCACTCCAGGATTTTTGCAATGTTTGCAAATTACCTTACGTTGGGGATATTCATGAACCTCGTCCACGGGACTTGGAAGCTTTCATTGGTACAATTGCTGAAGGAGAGGATAGAGGAGTGTCTTGCGCCAGAGCTGCTAGCATACATTTTCCCGTGCTTCGGTACTTCTCACTTTTTGTGGGAAAATGTTTGATTGGCCATGGGAAAGATGGGTCGCTTAGTTCCCCAGATCTTGCGATCTTGCGCGAAGCCCTTTATAACGATAAAACTTATAGCTTGGGCGCTATAGTAGCTCAACGGTTGAACCTCAACCTTTCTAAAGGTGTTGTCTATGGAGGTATCTATGCTACCCGTCTTGCTAGACACTTTGAGATACCTATTAGACTAGAGGAGGAAGAAGAGATTCTTCTTCCCAAGAGATATCTAGATTACGATCGCATGGTTCGCCATGACTTTCTTGATAGAGATATAAATAGAAGGATGATTTATGACCTGGTATTTAGTGAGGGTACTCCTGAGACTATTACTTTGCCTGCTTCTTCTTTGTTCAATCTTCATGCAGGCAGGTACATTATTATGCCCTCGTACATCTACGCATATTGGGGCTTAGCCCAACCACGGGTGCCCGTGCCCGAGCCACCAGTCGAGTACCAGACGTCGGTTTATCAATCGGAGCCTGAGGAGCTCACACAGCAGTGGCATCCTCAGTCCACTCCGGAGTACCCCGGAGCTGGTTATTTCCCTCCTTGGGAGTAGACCAACTTAGGCCAAAAGCCTAAGCTTGGGGGAGTACGTGTTCTCACCGACTTTACATTCTTGCTTATGCTTTCACTTTGTTAGCCGGTGTTCACACTTTGCCACTGTATCATCCATGCTAGTTTATTTTCTTTTTCTCGCTTTATTTGCGTGTGTCTGTCTAGTTTGAGAAAAAACAAAAAGATTTTCTTTTCTTCTTTTCTTGTTGGGAGCTTTCCCGTGTAAATATTTTTCTTTTTCTTTGGGTCACGGTAGAAGATATTGGTTACTATGTTTAGTGAATCTTCCATGCATACCTGTTTAGCTTTATTACTTTGTCTTCTCCTTTGTGTTTGCCTGCAGATTCTAGCGTAGTCCAATGCACGAGCACTCTTATTATTGTTCACATTGTTCGGTCGTGCAAGTGAAAGGCAATAATGACGATATATGATGAAGTGACTGAGCCTGGAAAAGTTGGTATGAACTCGATCTATTTTGTCTTTGTAAATATGACTATCCCATCATGCCTGATTCAGCTTTGTTGTGGGAGAAACATGTTTGCAATGACAACTTAGAGATCATAGTTGCTTATGTCATGCTTACTTAGCTTGGAGCTTATAATGGTTTGTCTTGGATGCCCACATGAATGTTGAGATGACTATGATGTAGTATGATAGGACGGTATCCTCCTTTGAATGTTTCAAGTGGCTTGACTTGGCGCATGTTCACGCATGTAGTTGAAACAAAATAAACATTGCCTCTATGATGTTCATTTTCATGGTGATTTATGTCCTACTCATGCTTGCACTCAATGGTAGTTAATCTCAATGCATTTTGATGACCGTTGTCGCTCTCTAGTTGGTCGCTTCCCAGTCTTTTGCTAGCCTTCACTTGTACTAAGCGGGAATACTGCTTGTGCATCCACTTCCATAAACCCAAAGTTGTTCCATATGAGTCCACCATACCTACCTATGTGCGATATCTACCTGCCGTTCCAAGCAAATTTGCATGTGCCATTCTCTAAATCTTCAAGAAATAATCTGTTTTGCATGCCCGAACCGCTCATGTGGTGACAGGGGGCTATTGGTATCTTCCATGCTAGGTGTGTTATCCTCGATATGTGTTTATTCACTTTTATTCATGAGAAAGGGGTCGGTAATTGGAATTCCCAGTTCCATGCTCAAATTGAAAAGATAATTGCAAACGAAACTCCCCCAGGTTTAATGTTGGTATGGACGGTACCCGAGGATTCGGCTAGCCGTGGAGTGTGATTGATTGGTGGGTGGGGGAGTCAAAACTTTTCTTTTCTGTTTGGGAACCGCCTATAGCATCTGTAGTGTGGAAGATGTTGAGAACTCTTAGTCATTGCGTTGACAATGGAAGCATGCCACCCAAAATTATTATCTCTGTTTTCAAAGCTCGAGCTCTGGCACCTCTGCAAATCAATGATTCCCTCTGCGAAGGGCCTATCTATTTATGTTCCTGTTGAGTCATCCTCCTCTTACAAAAAGCACCAATTAGAGAGCACCTCTGTCATTTTTATGCTTTGCTTTTAACTGTGTTGAGTATGACTGTGACTGGATCGTCATTGCCTTGAATTACAATGTTTAGTCATCCCTTGGTCTTTGAAGGTGCTCTGCATTTATGTTTTGCGGTCTCAGAAAGAGCTAGCGAGATACCATCTATTCGTACTGCTTCATGTTGTTTTGATTGAAGTGTTGACATTTGAGGCTTATTATTATTTGCTCGCTAGTTGATTATGCCATTGATATGAGTTTACCGTGAGACCTAGATGTCATTTGCTTATGTGGTTTGCTTGTGATCTTGCTGAAATTCTGGTTATGAGTTAGACATAGTTGCAACAACAAGATCAAACGGAGTTCGTCAAAGTTTTTCTTTTGTCTCTTTCAGTTTGTCAACTGAATTGCTTGAGGACAAGCAAAGCTTTAAGCTTGGGGGAGTTGATACGTCTCCGTCGTATCTACTTTTCCGAATTCTGTTCCCTTGTTTTGGACTCTAATTTGCATGATTTGAATGGAACTAACCCGGTCTGACGTTGTTTTCAGCAGAATTGCCATGGTGTTGTTTTTGTGTAGAAATAAAAGTTTTCGGAATGTACTCAAAATTTACGGAGAGTTTTTCTGGAATAAAAGAAAAATACCTGCGGAAAGATCCACCGGAGGGGGCGTGCCAGTGGGCCACAGGACCACAGGCCGCGGCCACCCCCTAGGTCGAGTCGTGAGGGCTTGTGGGGACCACGTGGCACCACCGCCCCCAAACTCAGCTCTACATCTTCCGTCTCGCCCGGAAAAAACTCAGAGAGAAGGATTCATCGCGTTTTACTATACGGAGGTGCCGCCACCCCCTGTTCTTCATTTAGAGGGCACATCTGGAGTCCGTTTTGGGCTCCGGAGAGGGGAAACCGTCGCCATCGTCATTATCAACCTTCCTCCATCGACAATTTCATGATGATCTTCATCGTTCGTGAGTAATCTCATCGAAGGCTTGCTGGACGGTGATGAGTTGGATGAGATCTATCATGTAATCGAGTTAGTTTTGATGGGGATTGATCCCTAGTATCCACTATGTTCTAGATTGATGTTGCTACTACTTTGCCATGCTTAGTGCTTGTCACTAGGGCCCGAGTGCCATGATTTCAGATCTGAACCTATTATGTTGTCGCCAATATATGTGTGTTTTAGATCCTATCTTGCAAGTTGTGGTCACCTACTATGTGTTAAGACCCGGCAACCCCGGAGTGACAATAGCCGGAACCACTCCCGGAGATGACCATAGTATGAGGAGTTCATGTATTCACCACGTGTTAATGCGTTGGTCCGGTTCTTTATTAAAAGGAGAACCTTAATATCCCGTAGTTTCCATTAGGACCCCGCTGCCATGGGAGGGATGGACAATAGATGTCATGCAAGTTCTTTTCCCTAAGCACGTATGACTACATACGGAATAAATGCCTACATTAGATTGACAAACGGGAGCTAGTTACATATCTCTCCGTGTTATAGTTGTTACATGATGAATCACGTCCGTCATACTCATCCATCACCGATCCACTTCCTATGAGTCTTTTACTACTGGTCCTTGCTAGGTTACTTTGTCTAGGCTTGTCCCTTGCTACAAAAGGGATTGGGCCACCTTGCTACTACTGTTTCTACTTCTGTTACTATGTTGCTACTGCTGTTACTCTGCTGCTGCTGCTATTGTTGTTCCTTGCTTCCTCGTTGTTACTTGTTGCAAGATCCTTTTTCGTGTCCGTTGGCGGGGAAGAATAGTCCCCCGTCCACGTGCAACTTACTGGCGCCATTGATACAACAGTTAGGAATAGTCTGCCGTCAACAGATCTGTTTCTGGCACCGTTGCTATCATACTACTTTGCTACTGATATTTTTCTTGCAGACACTAATCTTTCAGGTGTGGTTGAATGTGAAAAACTCAGCTGCTAATACTTGAGAATATTCTTTAGCTTCCCCTTGTGAGCGAATCAACAAATTTGGGTCTAATACTCTACCCTCGAAAACTGTTGCGATCCCCTACACTTGTGGGTTATCAAATGGCAAAATGAAAATGACGGCACATGTCATGAGTTGGAACGGTGGAAGTTGCATGGTAATATATCTCGGAATGGCTATGAAAATGCCATAATAGGTAGGTATGGTGGCTGTTTTGAGGAAGGTATATGGTGGGTTTGTGCACCAGCGAAAGTTGTGCGGCACTAGAGAGGCTAGCAATGGTGGAAGGTGAGAGTGCATCTATACCATGGACTCACATTAGTCATGAAGAACTCATATAATTATTGCGGAAGTTTTAGTAGTAATCGAAACAAAGTGCTAAGCGCATACTCCTAGGGGAAGGGTTGGTATGTGTTAACCATCGCGCGATCCCGACCGCCACACAAAGGATGACAATCAATAAATCAGTTATGCTCCGACTTCCTAACATAGCGGTTCACCATATGTGCATGCTACGGGAATCACTAACCTCAACACAAGTATTTCTAGATTCACAACACCCTACTAACATAACTCTAATATTACCATATCCATATCTCAAAACTAATGGCGAGGAATCAAACTTCTCGTACTAATCAATGCACTTGCATATGAAGGTTTTTATTATATCCTCTTTGGATGTCTATCATATTTAGGACTAATTTCATAGCACACGCCAATTACCAATTTACTTAGAGAGAGCACTCTCAAAATGATATAAGTAAAGATCAAGAGTTTTTATTTCTACAAAATATGACACCGCCGTGTTCTATAAAGATTTAAGTGAAGCAGTAGAGCAAAATCATCTAGCTCAAAAGATATAAGTGAAGCTCATGGGAGCTAAATTGCCTAGCTCAAAAGATATAAGTGAAGCTCATTGAGTATTCTAGCAAATTCACGATGAGTGCATGTCCCTCTCAAAAAGGTGTGCAACAAGGATGATTGTGACAAAACAAAAAGCAAAGACTCCTATAATACACGACGCTCCAAGCAAAACACATATCATGTGGTGAATAAAAATATAGCTCCAAGTAACGTTACCGATGGATTGAAGACGAAAGAGGGGATGCCTTCTAGGGGCATCCCCAAGCTTAGGCTTTTTGGTGTCCTTGGATTTGGCTTGGGATGACTTGGGCACCCCCAAGCTTAAGCTCTATCAACTCTTTATTCCATTGTACATAAGAACATCACCCAAAACTTGAAAACTTCACAACACAAAACTTAAACAGAAACTCGTGATATCATTAGCATAAGAAAACAAACTAGCAACTTTTTAGGTACTGTAGTAAACTTGATTTCCATTTAGATTGATTTTATATTACTGTATTCTTACTTTTCCATGGCTCGTACCCCCGAGACTAACCATAGTTTCATCAAAATAAGTAATCAACACAACAAAAACATAAACTGTCAAAAACAGAACAGTCTATAGCAATCTGTATATTTTGAATACCTCTACTATCCCTGAAATTCTGTAAAATTATGACAATTAGGGCAATTTGCATATCAATCAACAGAAAAAAGAATCAACTCAAAATCACTTTCTGGATAAATTTCGTGAGCACAAAGTTTCTGTCTTTTTCAACATGATTAAACAACTATCACCAAGACTAATCATAAAGGTTCTACTTGGCACAAACACTAACTAAAACATAAAAAACACAATCACAACAGAATCATGATGGTGTGGACTCAACAAAACAGAAAGTGAAAAGCAAAAATAAATTTATTCATTGGGTTGCCTCCCAACAAGCGCTATCGTTTAGCGCCCCTAACTAGGCTTAACGATTTCAATGATGCTCACATAAAAAGTAGTAGTTGAGATATGCAAAAGAGCATCATGAATGGAAAAAAAACACGTTTAAGTCTAACCCACTTCCTATGCATAGGGATTTTGTGAGCAAACAATTTATGGGAACAAGAATTAACTAGCATAGGAAGGCAAAACAAGCATAACATCAAAACGTTGAACACATACAGAGAAAGCTTGATATTATTGCAATATGTAAAAGCATATGTTCCTCTCTCATAGTAATTTTTAGTAACATCATGAAAGAATCTTACAGTATAACTATCACACAAAGCATTCTTTTCATGATCAATTATAGCATAAGGGTCATCAACAAAACTTGGGAAACAAAAAATATCATCTTCATCAAGCATAGCATCCCCAAGCTTGTGGTTTTGCATATCATTAGTATCATTGATATTCAGAGAATTCATACTAACAACATGGCAATCATGTTTTTCATTCAAGAAGATATCATGAACCACTTTATAATTTTCTTCTTTCAACACTTCATCAAAATTTTCAGATTCATGATTTTCAAACAAAACTCCATAGAGATAGTCAAGTGCACTCAACTCACTAGCAAATTGTTCATCATAATTTGGTCTTGTGAAATGATTAGCAAGTGGATGAGGATCCATATCAATAGATTTTTAGCAAGCGAAGATGCAAGCAAATAGAAGGCACATGGCAACACAAGCAAACAGAAAGCAAGCAAAAGAAAGGGCGAACGAAAAAGGCAAATATTTTTGTAAATTTTGTTTTTTTAGAAGTGGGGGAGAGGAAAACGAGAGGCAAAAGGCAAATAATGTAAATGCAGGAGATGAGTTTGTGATAGGTATTTGGTAGATATGCTTCACTTGAATACTCCCCGGCAACGGCGCCAGAAATTATTCCTGCTACTTCTTGAGCTTGCGTTGGTTTTTCCCTTGAAGAGGAAAGGGTGATGAAGCAAAGTAGAGATAAGTATTTCCCTCAGATTGAGAACCAAGGTATCAATCTAGTAGGAGTATCGAGATGAGGCACCAATGAACCTGCGCAAAACCAAACAAACTTGCACCGAACGCGATAAAGGGGTTGTCAATCCCTTCATGATTACTTGCAAGGTGAGATCTGAAGGTGATAAAAGGTAAAAAGAAATAAAATTGCAGCAAAGTATTTTTGGTATTTTTCTAGATCTGAATATATGATGTGTAAAATAGACCCGGGGGCCATAGTGTTCACTAGAGGCTTATCTCATGATAACAAGTACTACGGTGGGTGAACGAATTACTGTCGAGCAATTGATAGAATCACGCAAAGTCATGACGATATCTAAGGCAATGATCATACATATAGGCATCACGTCTGAGACAAGTAGACCGATAATGTCTGCATCTACTACTATTACTCCACACATCGACCGCTATCCAGCATGCATCTAGTATATTAAGTTCATAACAAACAGAGTAACGCATTAAGCAAGATGACATGATGTAGAGGGATAAATTCATGCAATATGATATAAACCCCATCTTTTTACCCTTGATGGCAACAACACGATGCGTGCCTCGCTACCCCTTTTGTCACTAGGTGAGGACACCACACGGTTTGAACCCAAAACCAAGCACTTCTCCCATTGCAAGAATTATAGATCAAGTTGGCCAAACGAAACCCATAACTCAAAGAGAATTACAAGGATACGAAATCATGCATATAAGAAATTAGAGGAGACTCAAACAATATTCATAGATAATCTGATCGTAAATCCACAATTCATCGGATCTCGACAAACACACCGCAAAAGAAAGTTAAATCGGATAGATCTCCATGAAGATCATGGAGAACTTTGTATTGAAGATCCAAGAGAGAGAAGAAGCCATCTAGATACTAGCTATGGACCCGAAGGTCTGTGGTTAACTACTCACGCATCATCGGAGAGGCAATGGTGTTGATGAAGAAGGCCTCCGTGTCCGAATCCCCCTCCGGCAGGGCACCAGAACGGTCCCCAGATGGGATCTTACGGAGACAGAAGCTTGCGGCGGCGGAAAAGTGTTTTTGTGACTCTCTTCTTTGGTTTCGGGATTTTATAGAATTTATAGGCGAAAGAGGTAGGGCAAAGGAGGCACGGGGGGCCCACGAGCCTGCTAGGCGCCCCCTAGGGCGCACCTAGGGGGCTCGTGACCTCCCACGAGACATCATGTATTGGTTCTCAAGTCCTCTGCCTATCTTCTGTTATGGAAAAAATCATCACGCAGGTTTTATTCCGTTTGGACTCCGTTAAATATTCTTTTCTGAAAAAGGTCAAAAACACGGAAAAAACAAAAACTGGCACTAGGCACTGAGTTAATAGGTTAGTCCCAAAAATGATATAAAAAGGCATATAAATGCATGTAGAACATCCCAAGTTGATAATATAATAGCATGGAACAATCAAAAATTATAGATATGTTGGAGACGTATCAACCCTCTGCTATCCCCTCCACCTCCTCCTCCGGAGGCGTGGCAAGCTTTGATGGCCGCGACAAATGCAAACACTCGCATGTTGATTCAAATTATGCAAGAAAGGAACCAAGGCCAGCAAGGGAATTTCAACAACTAGTAGCAGTTTGCTTCTCTCGATCAATTCCTGGCAAATCAGCCGAAGTCCTTCACCTATTGTGACCAGCCGTTTGTTGCAGATGATTGGCTACATGACATGAGTAAGAATTTTGAGTGCAGCAGTGTCAGGCCTAAGGACTATGTCAGATTTGCTACTTTCTAGCTGAAGGGTGAGGCGGCAGAATGGTGGCAGCAGCTCAAGAATTCCAGAGGTAATTGTTTGATAAGTTGGGATGACTTTTGTCGTGATATCAGAGCTCAGCATATTCCGGCAAGCTTTGTTGAGGGCCTGTGTGAGAAGTTCAGGAGTCTGAAGCAAGGAAGCTCGTCTGTTTATCAATATAACATCGACTTCCATACCTTGGACGCTATGCAAAGCAGGATGTTCCAGATGAAAAGATTAAGATCTATCAATTCAGAGGTGGTCTCAAGGAAGATTCACAGCTTTATCTTGCCATGCACGACCCTCCCGAGTTTGACCGGTTCTACAACTTGGCTCTCAGGGCTGAGTCATGTTTGCTCAGGCTCGAGCATTCAAGAAAGCACTTCACAGACTCTCATTTGTCTTCGTCCTAAGCTCAGATTGTTCCAAAGTAGCAAAAGGTCTGGGTTCGTCCTCCGCCTCGTCAGTCTCAGCATTTCAAGCAGAATGGTGGTCGTGGATCTTCCCACCCACCCAACCTAGGTTTCAAACAGAAGTCACAACCGCCTAAGTCAGGAGCACCTCCAGCTTACTTTCGTCCGCTATTAGAGGTGACATATCACAAGTGTTGTCAGAAGGGCCACTACTCCAACAAGTGTACCAACCAGTGGCGTCTTCCGCCTCCTCCTCCAATCAGGCCCCCAGGCAATGTTATGGTGAAGCATAATCCCAGGTCTACAAGAGTGAACATCGTCAATGCAGGTGAAGCAAAAGGTTCATGTGATCATGGGTTATTTCTTGGTTAATTCTATTCCTGAAAGAGTTTTGTTCGATTCAGGTGCATCGCATTGCTTTATGTATCGCCCATTTTTCGTCAAGCATGAGTTCTATTATCAAGATCTGCCTAGGTCTTTGTCTGTTGCTTCTCCTTGCATGATGACGAATTCAAATCACATTGTTCCGGATGTTTCTGTCAAGATGGGCATTTATTCTTTTCTAGCTTCTCCAATTGTTCTCGTCAATTCCAATATTGATGTTATTATTGGCATGGATTTTCTAGCGATGAACACGGCTTTTGTCGATTGTGAAGCCAAATTGACTCATCCTTTGGAACACGTGATCATCTTCGCTTCTTGTGATGACAGGATTCGTCTGTTTTCTCTAAATGAGAATGGTGAAATCTCAGCCATTTCTCAAGTCCCTCTTGTCTATGAGTATGAAGATGTCTTTCCAGAAGAATTTCCAAGTATGCCTCCTCACCGGCCAATAGAGTTTGTGATTGAACTCGAGCATGGAACTGAACCAGTTTGCAAACGTCCTTATAAACTTGGTCCTGAAGAGATGAAAGAGTTGAAGAAACAACTAGATGGACAAGAACGTCTAGGTTTGATCGCACCAAGTTCTTGTCCTTGGGGATGTGGTGTTCTTTTTGTCCATA
The DNA here is from genome assembly GCF_904849725.1 of Hordeum vulgare subsp. vulgare. NCBI lineage: Eukaryota > Viridiplantae > Streptophyta > Magnoliopsida > Poales > Poaceae > Hordeum > Hordeum vulgare. The sequence continues at coordinate 225,827,913 of NC_058522.1, forward strand.
ATAAAGATGGCACGGACCGGCTTTGTGTTGATTACTGTCCATTGAATAAGAAGACAATCAGAAACAATTACCACTTCCCAACATCAATGAATTGTTTGAGAAATTAAAAGGGGCCAAGGTTTTCTCCAAGCTTGATATTCGGATGGGCTATCATCAAATCAACATTCGTGAAGGAGAGATTCCCAAGACTGCTTTCAGGACAAGCTTTGTGATAGACGCATAGGTGTCCCTGTCTTTCGATGAGATGGTGGCTATCGTTTTTGGTGGAGTAGACTACAACGATCCGACTACAAACGTGCGAAGACGTTGCGCCTTAGCAATCGCTAAACCAGCTCCGAGGGGTTATTGACCATGCCGAAGCACAATCAACCTGACCACAAGGGTATGTTTCCTGCACACAAATGAAGAACAAGCAAGAAACTGAAATTACAATCTGGAGATTGCGAATATAAGAGGAAAGCTTTATTGATGAAAGTGGGGTTCTGTAACGTCTTGGTCTGGTCGAAGAACACAAACAAAGAACGTGAAGTTGCACCTACGGAGAACTTGGACTCTAAACAAAACACAAGTCTAAGCAGTGCCCTAAGGGTTGTATATATGAGGGAATAGAGAGGGATTTTCGTGACCCTTGGAGGAGGGGTCTGAAAATGACCCTAAACTTGGTTTCACCACACATACGGAATCTAAAAACAGCCTATGTGGTAGCATTTCTAAATTACATGGGCCTGGCCCAAAAATAAGGTGACACAACACCTATAATAGCCTATGGACGAAATTTATGAAGTGACATCTTGTATATTTCGTCCAAGCCTTCATGCTTTCCTTATGGTGGCTTCAAAGTCCAAAAATCACGACTAGAAGCACCTTGCCCTCCATGCTTGATCCCTCTCCAATGGTCATCCTCCTTGTCCATGTGAGGTCCTTCGTTCACAAGCAAAATAAAAGTATATAATTTAGGCAGCATCATATGATCATGAACATTAGAAGGATTTCCAACAAATGAAAGTACCTGGTAATTCAATTGGCGTGCGCGAGCTCCAGTAACTGGTCCGGTAGGTATAGAAGGTGTAACAACGGTATCGATGTCCTCATCATCCTCCCCATCTTGAATTGAAGTCGTCTTCAACGGAAGCTCATCTTCCTCACCCAAATAAGGCTTCAAATCTGCAACGTTAAAAGGGGGACTAACCCCAATCTCTCCAGGTAGCTCAACTTTATATGCATTATCATTTATTTTCTCTAACACCTTAAAAGGACCATCAACACGTGGCATTAGCTTTGACTTGCACAAATCAGGAAATCTATCCTCACGAAAATGCAACCAAACAAGATCTCCAGGTGCAAAGACAACATGTTTTCTACCCTTATCCCCAGCAAGTTTGTATTTAGCATTCATACTCTCAATGTTTTCCTTAATTACCTCATGCATTTTAATATCAATTCAGCACGTTGTTTAGCATCAAAATTAACCTTCTCCGAAGATGGAAGAGGCAACAAATCAATAGGTGCACGCGGTATGAATCCATACACAATTTTAAAAGGGCACATCTTAGTAGTAGACTACAATGAACTATTATAAGCAAATTCAATATGAGGCAAGCATTCTTCCCACATTTTTAAGTTATTCCTCAAAACATCCCTAAGCATAGTAGACCATGAGGATTGAGTCATGACTTAGCTTTTTGACATGTACTGCAGCGAGCAACAAAACGCTCAACATCCCATCTCATATTTGGCCAAAAGAAATGTGTAGCAAGTACGTCATTTGTCTTCTTCATGCCAAAGTGTCCCATTAATCCTCCTCCATGTACCTCCTTCAACAACAAAATATGAACGGAGCTAGCTAGAATGCATAGCTTGGTAGCACGGAACACAAATCCATCACTAATGACAAACGTGTTCCATGTTTTCCCTTCTTTATGATTCTGCAACACATCTTTAAATTCAGCATCATGCACATACTGATCTTTGATGGTCTGCATACCAAATATTTTAAAGTCAAGTTGTGAAAGCATAGTATAACGACGAGACAATGCATCAGCAATAACATTTTCTTTACCCTTCTTGTGTTTAACGACATAAGGGGGGGATTCAATGAATTCAGCCCATTTAGAATGTCGAGGTTCAGTTTTGCCTGACTTTCAATATGTTTTAAAGATTCGTTATCAGGATGTATAACAAATTCTTTGTGACATAAATAATGTTGCGATGTTTCCAAAGTTCGAATAAGAGAATATAATTCCTTATCATAAGTAAAATAATTCAAACTAGGCTCACTCAATTTTTCAGAAAAGTACGCAACAGGTTTACCATCTTGTAGTAAAACACCTCCCAATCCAATTCCACTAGCATCACATTCAAGCTCGAAAGTCTTATTAAAATCAGGAAGTCGGAGTAAAGGAGCATGTGTTAACTTATCTTTCAATACCGTGAAGGCTTCTTCATGTGCGGTACCCCAAGCAAAAGGTACATCCTTCTTTGTAAGCTCATTGAGAGGTGCAACAATGGTGCTAAAATCTCTCACACAACGCCTATAGAAACCAGCAAGGCCAAGAAAACTCCTCACTTGTGTGATCGTTTTGGGCTCCAGCCAGCTCTCTATAGCTTCAATATTGGCTTTATCAACTTCAATTCCTTGTGTAGTAACAACATAGCCAAGAAAAGATACCCGGTCGGTGCAAAAGGTTCACTTCCTAAGGTTACCAAACAAACATGCATCACGTAGAGCAAGAAAAACAACATGCAAATGTTCCAAATGTTCCTCCAAAGTTCTAATATAATTAGTATATCATTCAAATAGACTACCACAAATCATCCAATGAAAGCACGTAAAACCTCGTTCATTAATCTCATGAAAGTGCTAGGTGCATTAGTTAACCCAAAAGGCATGACTAACCACTCATATAATCCAAACTTATCTTCAGATGTTGTTTTCCATTCATCTCCCAATTTCATACAAATTTGATGGTATCCACTATGCAAATCAACTTTGGAGAAAATGGTAGAGCCACTTAATTCATCAAGCATATCATCTAACCTAGGAATAGGATGACGATAACGAATAGTAATATTATTGATGCCTCTACAATCAACACACATTCGCGTGTACCATCCTTTTTTGGCACTAGAATAATAGGAACAAGACAACGACTAAGGGATTCTCGTATATAACTTTTGTCGAGTAGCTCCTATACTTGACGCATAATCTCCTTCATCTCCTTTGGATTGGTACAGTATGGAGCACGGTTGGGTAGCAATGCACCGGGAATTAAGTCAATGTGATGCTCAATCCCTCTAATAGGTGGTAATCCCGGTGGCACATCTTGTGGAAAAACATAGCGAACTCCTGCAAAATGTTAGTGACAGCAGTAGGCAAAGAGCGAGGCACATCCTCGAAAGAAAATAATACCTCTTTGCACACAAAAGCATAGAAAACAAATTATGTAAAATCCAGATCAGTAATATCAGATTTAGTAGAAACTAAACATCCACTCTTTAATTTTATTTTAGATGCAATGCTAGATGATGGTTTATTAGGCTTATTGTGTTGTTCAAATTCCTTTGGCACAATCTGATTTTCAATCTTATTTAGCCCCTCTTTTGCTTTACTAGCTCTAGCAACGTCATCTTTCATAATATGTTTAGGAGACATAGGAAGTAAGGTTATATTGTGATCCTTATGAACAAGAGTATATTGATTTGTCCTACCATGGTGTACAGAATTTTTATCAAATTGCCATGGTCTACCAAGTAAAACACAGCATGCTTGCATGGGTACCACATCACAATAAACATAATCATAATATGTAGCAGTGCTAAAATGAACATGAACAGTACGTGTTACCTTAACCTTGCCACTGTTGTTGAACCCTTGGATGTAATAAGGGTGAGGATGTGGTCTGGAGGTGAGGGACAGCTTCTCCACCATCTCCATCCTAGCCAAGTTGTCGCAACTCCCTCCATCGATGATGATGTGAACAGAACGTTCCTTCACAACTCCCTTTGTATGGAACAAATTGTTCCGCTGATTTTTCTCAACCTGTGTTACATGTACACTCAAAAAACGTTGAGCAACTAAATTTTCATATCTCTCGGCATAGTCAGCAGCTATGTATTGTGTTTCCTGTTCAGCATTGTCGACACCTTGTTCGTCACTGGCAAGAAGAGCCAAAGTCTCCTCATCATAATCACTAGCGGAGTCATATCCACCATCCTTAGTAACAATCATCACACGCTTGGATGGACATTATCTCGAATAGTGACCCCCACCCTGGCAGCGATGACATATAACCATACGTGTTCGCCCTATGGACGCAACGGATGAAGACACGCTCTATGCAGGCCCGGAAGGTGTGCTCTTGGCGGAAGCTGGGGCATGTGCTTGTTTCTTGCTATCTCGGCATGAGTTAGTGACTGAAATAGGTGGTGCCGTAGCAGGAAGTGTGGAAGCAGATGAGGTTCGTGGCATCCATGATGAAGTGCGACCTGCAGAAAAATTAGTTATCGCCAATGTCTGTCGATCCTGCACTTCACGTTCAGCTTTGCAAGCAAGATGGAATAAACGAGTGGTAGTGTTATACTCCTTATACTCTAAAATAGTGTGAATATCTCTATTTAATACAACCATAAAATGTATAAGCATAGCTCCATTGTCCTTAACAATACCACATCTAATCATGCCAGTTTTTAATTCCTGATAATATTCTCCTACAAAAAAAATTCCTTGTCTTCAACGCTTCAACTTTTGAAGTAATTCACGTTGATAATATAGTCGAACCCAACGAGTATGCATAGCAGTTTTCAAAGCAGCCCAAGTAGTTGGAATATCAGCATGATGTATTCGACAATGTTCAGACCACCAAACACAAGCAAAGTAGTGAATGAATAAAGAGCAACAGCAACACGTCTATCCTCAGGACATTGTAAGCATGTAAAACGTTGCTCTATTTCTAACTCCCAAGTATGATATATATCAGGAACATATCAACCATCAAGTGTAGGAATATTCAATTTAAGTTTAGGGAGATGGTCATGATCCCGTACCTGAGGGGGTGGTGCGGCCCTACCATTGCGATCGTAACCATGTGGATGACCCGGTGCTTGTGGTGGTGGTTGTTGTCCCTGGTGCTAATTTGGAGCAACCTCTCCCTCATCATCATAATCACCATCATAATCCTCATTCTGCTCATCCACAGAAACCTCAGTAGTAGCAGCAGGAGCAACAACACCAGAATTTTGTGCTTGGCCGGAAGGCACAAGTCGCGCTCGTCCACAAAATCTGGGCCACAGAAACCTCAGTTGTCATTGCGCTCGTCCACAACACGTCTATCCATTGAACTTGGTGTTCATCTTGGTGTCAAATTTCTTCTCCAAACCGTCTAACTTCTCCATGGCCTCTCCAAGGCTGGTCACGAAGTCTTGTACCTCATCAGCCATCATTTGCTAAAATTTATCATGGAGCTCCTGGTTGGTCACGATCTCCCATTTAATCTCGTCGGCTTGTGATCCTCGCATGGTTAGCAGGAATAGAACACAGAAGAATATGAACCTACAGACTACTAGGAAGTGGTGGTGGTGGTGGTGGTGGTGTGTCAAAAATCCATATAGCAAATCTCAAATTCTTACCAGTTCTTACCCAACAATAGGTGGTGATCGGCAACCAGTTTAGTCAAAACTCTCAAAGATTGGATAGAGCAATTGCCAGGTGGTGTCAAACACACGATGTAGATGTATGTGGAGCTTGGAAGGCTTATACTATGGTAGCCAAAAGGGTCAGCAATAATCAGTTCAAAGATGCAAAGTCGAAAGGACGCTCAATGATGGTACCATGCTGGTCCTAGGCTAAAGTGTACTAAAGACGCGAGCCTAGAACACAAACAAAATCACGATGCTACACGCAATCAAGGGAAGAGCCACTCTGATTTGTTTTGCACTTTTTTCAGAAAATCATTATAATGGCAAGTGTCTCACAATAGATATAATGTCAACTGGAAAAATAATGGATATGCTTCCAGACTTTGCTATCCTAATAATATTGTAGCATCCAATAATTTTATTGGAGCTAATAGCAACAATAGAACTACAATCCAAGATACTCTGAAAAGTTTATTGCTAGTCAAAATGAGCAAAATGATAATTCAAAAATAGTTTGAAGAATCATGATAACTTACTTTGACAATGGACAAGTAAGATTATTGGATCAACAAATGATGTGTAGATGCTTGATGGAAGATCCAAAACTATGCAAGCACAAGTGTCTGAAATTGCACAGAGCCAAGCATTGATCTTAGCCAAGTTTGTAGGTAAACATGAACCTAATTTGGTAGAAGATGTCAAGATGATGAGAAGAAACAAAGAGAAGACCAAAGGAATGGATACACGCCACGTGACAGAGTATAATTGTACCATTACAGATTCTATAAAGATGGTATCAATCAAGTACACACTACCTGAGGTACCTAATAACAAGACATATACTATTTTTGTTGATCAAGTTGTAGCCAAGGTACGTGAGTTAGATGATGAAAGAAAAAGGCTTTATAGTAAGTTGCCTGCTAAGAAAGAAGATGCTTTTGAGCCTACTGTAGAGATTGTGATTGCACTACTGGAATCAGAGATTTTGCCGTCTGCCTATTCTTTGCCGTCTGCTAGCTGACGGAAAAGACACTCTTTGCCATCAGCTTCAGCAAAACTGACGGCAAAGAACTGGCTGATGGCAAAGAAGGTCTTTGCCAGCAGTCAGCTCTTTGCCGTCCGTGGCAGACGGCAAAGAAGGCGCCAGCAGACGGCAAAGAAGCTCATCTGGCCGGGGGAACCTTAGGTCAACCTACTCCCTTCTTTGTTGTCTGCTGGCTGACGGCAAAGATGCCAGAGGCAGACGACAAAGAGTATAGACCCCTTTGCCGTGTGCCAGCAGACGGCAAAGGTCTTGAATCTAGTAACGGTTGTCCCGCCCCCACCGCGGCACTCTCTCTCTCTCAAACGGCCCCTCCCTCTCTCTCTCCTCCCCCGACGCCCAACGCCGCCACCACTGTCGCCCGGCCACCCCCGGCGCCGCCCCGAAGCCCCACAACCCCCCCGGCGCCCCCTGGTGCCGCCCCTCAAGCCCCACCGCCGGCGCCCCGTGGTGCCCCTGGTGCGCCCCCGCTGCCCCACCCCCGGCGCCCCTGGTGCTGCCCCCGCAGCCCCACCACCAACCCAGCCACTAACCCGCAGGCCTCGGCGCCGCCCCCGCAGCCCCACTTCCGGTAAGCCCATCCACCCCCGCCCCCTTGATTTTTTATTTTTTGGTATTTAGTTCTTTGGAATTAGATTATAACTACCGGCATGATTTTTTATTGTTGTTGTAGTAGTTGTTCTTGTTATTGTAGTTGTTGTTGTTATTGTAGTTGTTGTGGCATATATAGTTTAGTTGGTAGGTTAGTTAATTAGTAGTTTTAGTGGTAGTTTAGTTAGTTGGTAGATTTAGTTAGTTAATTAGTAGATTTAGTAGGTAGTTTAGTGGTAGATTTTGTTTTGTTATTTAGTGGTAGCTAGATTATTTTTTAGTTACTTAGTGGTAGATTCTGTTTTTATTATTTTTTTGCTGTTTAGTGCTATCTAGGTTTAGCGATAGGTTTAGTTAGCTTAGTTAGTTAGGTTAGTTAGTTAGTTAGCTTACTAGAAAGAATAGGAAGAAGAAGAAGAGGAGGAGGAGAAGAGGAGGAGGAGGAGGAGAAGAAGAAGAAGAAGAATAGGAGGAGGAGAAGAAGAGGAGAAGGAGGAGGAGAAGAGGAGAAGAAGAATAGGAAGAAGAAGAAGAGGAGGAGGAGGAGAAGAGGAGAAGAGGAGGAGGAGGAGAAGAGGAGAAGAGGAGGAGGAGGAGGAGAAGAAGAAGAATAGGAAGAAGAAGAAGAAGAATAGGAGGAGGAGAAGAAAAAAAAGATCACATGTTTGGTATTTAGTTTTTTGGAATTAATTAGTCCATTTAGCTCCAAAATACCATAATAAGCTCAAAATGGCATAAGAACCTTGGTTAGCTCATTAATATTATATACTTAGCTTGTTTTCCTCTAAAATGGGATAATTAGCCCATTTAGCTCAAAAAAACATAATTAGGTAATTTAGCTCCAACAAGAGGAGAAGAGGAGAAGAAATAGGCAAAATGAAAAGAAAGAAGAAGAAGAAGAAGAAGAGAAGAAGGAGAAGGAGGAGGAGGAGGAGGAGAAGGCCAATGACCTTCTATCCTTCTCCTCCTCCTCCTTCTCCTCCTCCTCCTCCTTCTTGATTTCTTCTTCTTCTCCTCCTCCTCCTCCTCTTTCTTCTCCTCTTTCATATTATCCTTGCTTTAATTAACCCAACAATGACATAATTAGCCCATTTAGCTCCAAAATACCATAATAAGCTCAAAATGGCACAAGAACCTTGGTTAGCTCATGAATATTATATACTTAGCTTGTTTTCCTCTAAAATGACATAATTGGAATATTTAGCTCAAAAAATACATATTTAGGTAATTTAGCTCCAACAAGAGGAGAAGAGGAGAAGAAATAGGCAAAATGAAAAGATAGAATAAGAAGAAGAGATGAAGAACAAGGAGGAGGAGGAGGAGGAGGAGGAGGAGAAGGCCAAGGACCTTCTATCCTTCTCCTCCTCCTCCTCCTTCTTCTTGATTTCTTCTTCTTCTCCTCCTCCTCCTCCTCTTTCTTGTCCTATTTCATATTATCCTTGATTTAATTAACCCAACAATGACATAATTAGCCCATTTAGCTCCAAAATACCATAATAACCTCAAAATGGCATAAGAACCTTGGTTAGCTCATGAATATTATATACTTAGCTTGTTTTCCTCTAAAATGACATAATTGGAATATTTAGCTCAAAAAGAAGGAGAAGGAAGAAGAAGAAGAAGAAGAAGAAGAGAAGAAGAAGAGAAGGAGAAGGAGAAGAACAAGAAGGAGGAGAAGAAGAAGAGAAGAAGAAGGAGAAGGAGGAGAAGAAGAAGGAGAAGGAGCCCTCCTTCTTCTTCTCTCCTTATTCTCCTCCTTCTTCTCCTTCTTCTTCTCTTCTTTTTTCTTCTTCTCCTCCTCCTTCTCCTTCTCCTTCCCCTTCCCCTCCTCCTCCTCCTTCTTGTTTTTCTTCTCCTTGTTCTCTTCTTGCTTCTTCTCTTTCTTCTTCAATTTAGCTTATTTGTCATATATATGTTGTTGTTCTTCTTCTTCTGACTTTCTTATTCCCATTTTGCAGATTGGATGTACTACATGCATGGAAGCTGGCGTTGGAGTGCTTTAGTTTCCGTTTTTATTTGAGTTGATGAACAATGTGTTGGTTCTTTGTATGTGTTGATGAACAATATATGTGCAACTATATGTATGTATATATGGATGAAACTTTGTATGTGTTGGTTCTTTTGATATATGGGATGTACGTTGATGAACAAATGGCATTGATGAGCTTTATATGTATATCATATATGTGTTGTGATCTATTTATGATATATGTGCTATGAATTATATGTATATGTGCTGTGAAATAGAAAAAATAAATAAATATGTGAAAATATAGGCTCTTTGCCGTCTGCCAGCTGATGGCAAAGGCCTTTGCCGTCAGCCAGCCGACAACAAAGGTGCCACGTGGTGCCCAGCTGTGCAACCTGGACAGTAGCAGCTGGCCATATAGTCTCTTTGTCGTTTGCTTCCTGGGGGGGCAGACGGCAAAGAAGAGGGCACAGAGGAGGAGGCAGACGTCAAAGAGTGGAGAGAGGGGGGAGGGGAGGACCTGGCAGACGACAAAGATGGTCCTGGAGGCAGACGACAAAGATGGAGGGGGAGGGGAGGGGAGGAGAAGGCAGACGGCAAAGATTGACGGGGAGGCAGACGGCAAAGATTCACGGGGAGGCAGACGGCAAAGGCTCCGTTAACCCCTAACGGAGGCAACGCCTGTCGGCTGCCGTCTCAAACGCTTTGCCGACTGCTCCTAAGGAAAGCTGACGGCAAAGAGCTTTGCCGTCCTCTTTGGGGGGGGGGGGGGGGCAGACGGCAAAGAAGGTCATATGCCGTCGTAGGCTGACGCAGAAATTTTGCCGGCCGTGACAATCTTTGCCGTCTGTGGTATTGTCTTTGTCGTCTGGGATACTGTCTTTGCCGTCTGTGATGGCAGACGGCAAAGAAGGTGATTCCTGTAGTGTTGGTTTAAATAAATTCAATGCCCTTATGTGATCTTGGGGCTAGTATTTCTACTATCCCTAAATCTGTTTACGATAGTCTCATCTAGGTCATTATGCTACTACCAGGATTATATTGAATATTGATAATTCTACTTTCACTTGGGTAGTGGAAATTAAGCAAAGAGTTATCATTGAAATAAAAGATTGCCCCACCATGATTGATCTTGTGATAGTTGATATACGTGAAGATCATACAACTACTATAATTCTAGGCCTTTTCTAAGGACTATCAAAGCTGTGATAAATGTGTTTGAGGGGAATGTTATATTTTATATACCCGCTAAATATTATTTTCTATGGAATTCCCCGAGGAAAAAGAGAATGAAGTACTACACAAGACATTGCATCATTTTGAATGCCACAAGCTATGTCTAGGTGTCCTTGCACCACCTTGATCACCACTACGGTTGAGGTAATTGTCGCAAATAAAGCACTTCGTGGGAGGCAACCCACACAAATAAAGTAGACAAGTAAGTTTTATTTTTGTTTTAAGTAAAGAGTGATTGAAGTTCTGTATAAAGATGCTGAGTTTGGAAGACTCATTCTAATGAAGGCTTTGTTATGCGCAAATTAAATTATATGTTGTACTCACATACAAATACGTGGAAATATATCTATGTATTATGTTAAAACTAACCCCACGGTAGAACAAAGAAAACGAGAAGTTTTCGAATAAATATCTCAAAAACGGACTTTTAGACGAGCACAATGGCCGTCTGGGCGGTCGTATAACCTCCTCACGGTTCCAACAAAAAAGCTAGAGGAAACAGGTTAAACGACGACATAACATACGAGCACTTGTACTCGCCTGGGCGGCCGTTTGATACCTACACAAAAACAACTAAGAAGTCCAGAGCATTTGACGGTGTTCCATGTGAATGCTCGTGCCCGTTTGAGCAGTCTATGACATCCTCAACAACAAGAAGAAGAATTCCAATTTGAAGGACAACGATTTGTATGGGCGACGTCGGTCATTCCAGCGCATGCACAAGTAAGCTACCAGGGTATGAGTGTCTGCACTTATATGGGCGGTCGTATGGCGCCATGGCGACCACAAAGAGGCTGAGGAAGGAGGAAAATCACCCCTCTCTTTATTTCCTTCTTATTATTTATCCAAACCTCTCCAAACCCTAGGAAAACATCACGCAATCTCCCTACTTGTCCATTTTCACTTCATATCTTTCTGTATGATCAATCTACTGTAAGTTTCTCCTCTGATCCCCAACTTATTTTTCGTGAATCCATGATCTACATGCCTAGCATGGACATGGCTAGGAGATGCATATTTTTCATCCAAATTTGAATTTGGCTTCTATTTGTTGATGTTTTTAGAGAAGTATGATGTTTCAATTATCGAAGGATCAATATTTTTAATTGTATTGGACTGAAAAATGTTTGTAGATGTTTACGATGATGTCCACTCGTGTACGCGGTTCTTTGAGTTCATCAGCCGCACAACCATAACAAATTTTCACTAAGTAGGTCGTCTTGAATGACCATGAACTCAAGAAAAAATCTGAGAAACTTAGTAGAAGGAAGATCAAAGAAACCAAGTGGTCTTGCAGTCAACATTCGCTAAGCTAGGTATTACTAACGGTTTCAATTTGCTTTGTGATAACGTTGGGTTGCACTCTTTTTCTTATCAGGGATTTGGGACATATAAATGCATGACACTTGAGTTTCTTAGCACTCTCTTGCATAATGTTGGGCTTGTGCCAAATGTTGATGAGGAGGAGCGGATCACTTTCCATCTCTTGGACCAAGACTTCAACATAACTCTCAATAAGTGGTGTGACCACTTTGGCTCCCCCAACAATAATGATGATCTTCAATATGTTTATGATTTCACTAACCCGCACCCGAGGCAGTCCTTCTACCAGATGAGTATCCTTGGCTCCAGGAAAAGAGCGAGTTGTACTAAAAGTCTTGTTAAGCGTTATTTCTGTTAAGTTATCACTAAATCCTTATGGACACAAGGATAAGTTTATAAGGTGAATGATGAGAACAAGCTAATTCACGGGAGAGCATCAAACCTTGACGACCTTGGGGCAATACTTTGGCTATACCTCGCGCATCAAGCAAATCATGCACAAGGAGATATCATTTATGGAGGAGTGATCACCGTGTTGGCCAACTCACTTGGTCTCAACTAAATCATATATATTCGCCCCATTGGCGGTAACACGTTTGTTAATATTCATGTTCTTACTAGCAGTGGAATGGTAGTAGTCAGCCATGGTCGACATTGCATCCCAAATCCTGGAGTGTCACACATGTTGCCCACTACTATGCCTAACCATTTCTCCATAGAACATGGACAATTGCACTAGAGGCCACATGATGAGATGCGGATTTTGACCAAGAAGGCCCGGGACATGAACATGTAGATGAAGAAAAATTAGCCACCGACGAAGAAGAGGATCAACCCCAAGAACTGCCATAACAACAAGACTACACCACCTACACGGACTTCTGCAGTCTCCAAGGCTCCATCAATGATATGAACAACCTCGCCGAGTCCCTTCGTGACACGTCCGCCTACATGAGTTCAAGATTCTCCAACTGGAGCCAAGGATGGACTCCTCACCATCCGCAACAATGATTCCGGCAGTTTGGTCTTGCAAAATATTAAGCTTGGGGGAGGACACTACCACGTCTCCATCAAGATGTGGTGGTATTTTAATAAATTGTAATGTGGTTGTACTTAATCTCAAGGAGCCTCAAAACACTCATGTTGGTATGTTCCAACACTTACATTTTTATTTGCTTTCTATTTTTATTATTGCCTTTCTGATTTTTCGTTTGCAAGTTAGTTTTCAAAAACCTAAAAACTAAAAAAACAAGAATAAGCTTCACTGTGTTCTAATCCTTTTTTGCCTTGGAGTTCCTTTGCATTTTTGTTTTCACAGGAGTTGATCTACGCCGGACAACGAGGAATGTAAGAATGAGGAAGAGAAGTGTGTGAATTCACAACCGTGAAGGTATGACCTAAGACTCCCGTCTTTTGCACTTGAAATACTTAGAGTAGATGTAGTAGTAGTATGTGTGATGTGTGCAGGAGGGAGTAAGTACTTATACTTAAAATAAAGGTTTTGTTCTAGTAGCTGAAATAATTTTGTAGACTTTGTTCCATTTAATCTAGATAACCAAGACTTGTCTTCAGACCATTTTTCAATGAAATGATCTTAACTAAGAATAACCGTGCACAAGAGAAAGTCTTGAGAGACTTGGGAATTGAGATAATTGTAAAGTAGATGATGTCTGAAGAGCTCAACTCCATGTTGTTAATTTAATTGGACTTTATAGCACTTGTGGATTAAATTATCTAGAGTAACTTAATTGAAGGGGGGATGAGATTATGCCAAAAATCTATGTTGTATCTCTTACATGGTGTTACGTATTATCGCTCATGCCATGGCCCTTGCTACTATATAAATGTGTACGTGCATAAATGTGGCCTCATCACCTTCCTAGATGTTATGATGATGAGGACTCCGTTAGACAACTCGGATTTCGGCTATGAGTTTCTTATCGTGCGTAATGGAAACACTATAAACGAATATTATTTGGCTTTCTATTGAATAGGTATGTATGTGGTAGCTGCCTATAACTGATCATAAGAGCTCGAAAGAGACAATTATCAAAGATCAGTAGTTCCTAAAATTAAGCCACAACAAAACTCTATACTTTATTATTTATTTGGCATAATCCCCTTCATGTGACAACCAAAGTTCTAGAAAACAATGGTTGAAATAAAGTGCTTCAGAGCCTTGAGGAGGAGATAATTGTGGATATGTCAATAAGCACTAAAGCATCATGTTTTCTACATGTGTTTCACTCCCTAACTTATGTTTTAAGGTCCTATAAAAAACTCTTTCGTGCATTCCCAGAAAGCAAGTGTTGTCTAGAATAAATAGAATTGAGTGTCGTAGACTTAATTTATTTAGTAGACCAAAAACATTGTGTTGATTGTCTTTGCTTCACTATCACTTGCATAATAAACCATGCCACCGCTACAGCTATACTAAGTTCTCAAGTCAAGAAGCGGAGAGCTATCTAGGCCTACCCATCTTAAGTGAACCCAAACATTCTCATTATTTCGATTTAAACAACTGATTCCACATAATTTGGATTTTTCTTTATGTTGCTCGAGGATGATCAAGTTTATGCTTGGGGGACTTGATGAGTGATATTTTTACATTCATTTCATCTTTGTTTACACCTAGATATTTCTTTTGAATGAGATATCCACTCATATTTTTACTAGTAGATAATAAATGCAAAGTGTTCCACAACCCCTCACTTTATTCATTTATTGTGTATCTACAGGAAATGGACTAAACCAAGTCAAAACATGGAAAGAAGTAAAAGAGGAGATAGATGAAGTCAACATGAGGCGCACCAGAACAAGAAGAGCAAGGACGACATTCCATACGACCGCGACAGCTTGTATGAGCGAGCATATGGCATGGATTCCGAAGCAGCTCGTCCACCTGAACAACTCTTATATAGAGGACCACACTGAAATTGCAACACAACAATGAGGAAGTCGTCCACAGCAGAGCCATATTCATCCCCTTCATCAACCCTAGTCACCGCCATCTCTTCTCCACAGCCACCATCACCACCGTTGTCCATCATCCTCTAGTTCATACTTGTAATCGTGCATTGCACAAGGCAATCATTGTAAGACATATTACCAATCAATCAATCTTTAAGATGTGTTCTTTAATGTTTCCTTCGTGATATTTGATCTTCATGTGTGAGTAGTTCAGTAAGGTATGGGTTGAGGCATAGGCCTTGCAACCCTCTCTATTTGTTGTGGGGACCAATTGAAGAGCTTTGAATCAACATCACATATGTGTAGCATAAAGTTGTTGCATAGATATCTCTTGTCTTGTCTACCATCTTCATTCTACACGTACCCAGGATCATGAAGATCGAGTCATGGGATGGCTAGGAGCAAGGAGAACGTGAAGTGGTATTCTGAACACCAATGCAGAAAGGTTTAGTACGGTAACATGAATCCAGTCCTTGGGGATTCAAGAGGTGTAGTCATTAAAAACCAAAAGCTCTTTTCTGGTTATTATAATCTTAATTATCGAGGTAACCAGGCAAGACGGATATGTTCTGCGGTAGGACAACTGATTCTTGATGAAGAACTTGTGTCGTTCAAGATGTTATTTGGACACATCCCTCACTTTGGTCCGTAACAAAGGATTTCCCTATAGTGCAATATGCTGATGATACTCTTATCATCCTACCTGCTGATAAATCCCAGTTATTGCAGTTCAAGAAAATGATCTTACTTTTCTCCCAGTCGAGTGGATTACAATTGAATTACCACAAATCTGCACTTCTACCTGTTAACACTTCTCCTCAGCACCTACAGGATCTGGCAGACTCCATTGGTTGCAAAGTGGGATCTTTGCCCTTCACATATCTTGGCCTTCCTGTTGGGACAACTAAACCAAGAATCATTGATCTCATGCCTCTGGTTGATAACATGGAAAGAAAACTCAGTGCTAGTTCATCTTTTCTTGCTCAGGGGGGAAGGCTGCAGTATTTAAACTCAACCCTGTCTTCTGTGCCTATCTTCTTTCTATGCAGTCTAGATATCCCACCAGGCATACTGAAGAAGTTGGAGAGGATTCAAAGGCAATGTCTATGGAGAAGAAATGGGAATGATCATGCACCCTCTCTTGCTGCTTGGCCTCTGGTGTGCAGGCCTAAAACTAAAGGGGGGCTAGGAATTATGAACCTAGCAGTCCAGAATGAAGCACTCCTGCTCAAACATGTTGATAAATTCCTCAATCATGCTGATATCCCTTGGGTTCATCTGATTTGGAACACTTACTATCATGACACTGTACCTCAGGGAACTGCACTTTGTGGTATTTTTTGGTGAAGGATATCTGTAAACGGCTTGACAAATTCAGATCAGTTACATATATTCTGCCGAACAAGGGTGACTCCTTCCTGTTTTGGTCTGACTCCTGGTTGATTGGAAATTCCATTATGCCACTGGCTGCCAGATTCCAAAGACTGTTTTCTTTTGTGGCTGACCCTTTCTGCACAGCTCAAGAGGTCCTTACTGCCTTTTTTGATGACAACATGCTCACCATGTTTCACTTACCACTGTCTGCTCAAGCTTATCAAGAACTGCTTTCGGTCCAATCTTTGCTTCAGGTCCTGGATCTTGATCATCAGGCCTCTGACATATGGGTATGGGGAAAGGATGCTAAGGTCTACACAGCCAAGAGATACTACACTCATATTCATAGCATTATTGTACCAAACCCTTTACTCAACTAGATCTGGAGAAGCTGCTGTACTATGAAGATTAAGATGTTTGCCTGGATGCTCATCATGGACAGGCTAAACACTCAAGATATGCTTGAACAGCGTCACTGGAATGTTTCTGACTCCAACCTTTGTGTTCTATGTCACGCTCGAGTCAAGGAGGACAGAGATCACTTATTCTTCAACTGTCTTTTCAGTACCAGGATCTGGAATTACCTGCAGATCACATGGCAGGGTCCATCCATGTGGAGTGCTGCTGTTGCTGCTAAAAGGGAGTTTCATAACCCTTTATTTGCTGAGGTGGTCTTCACTGCATGTTGGAACATCTGGACTATCAGAAATGCAAAGGTCTTCAACCAGGAGTAGCCAAAGTTCAGAAAATGGAGATCTGGATTCATTCATGACATTTCTCTGTTAGCTCATAGAATTAAGGCTAGTTTCAGGGGCGACCTCCGTAAATGGGTTTCCTTTTTGCCTCCTTGAGGTTTGTAATCCTTGCTCCTCTTCCCCTTTGTACATTCTAATCTCCTCTTGTACATATTGCTCTCATATATGGGAATAAAGGAAAATGGCTGTGGGGGGTTTTCCCTACAGTAGCCGGTCAAAAAAAACAAGCACATCTTGATGGGTGACTTCCAGCGTACAAATCTTACATTCTTAATAAGTTGATCCCCACTAGTACCAATTCTCTCAACATGGATCCCATCCACATTATCACCTAGCCACCTCAGCAATTTTCACCCACGTCACTTCATCTCTTCATTATTTTTTCTTCTTCATGCTCACGTAGTATTGCTTGCTGGCTAATTCCTCATGAAGGTTTTACCAGCTACTCATTTCCTTTGTTCTTCAAGGCACCGTCCACTATATACTTCCTTTTAATTCCCACCATCCCAGACATTCTACAAGATTAATTAATGAGGCATTCGAGCGGCTGGTCGGAGTAGTCACCTCGCCCATATTATATAGCTCTACAGCCGCGTTGGTCTTCCTATCCTTTCCTATGTTTTGCCCACCACAAGTCACGTCGGCTAAATATTACTTTGGCACGCAGATGTGTGACAGCCCGAGACCGACGCCCCAGAAGATTCTTCTTTTATTCCATTGTTGGTGTGTGATTAGTTTTGTTTGTGGCATCATCATGCGCATCATCCGCATGGCATCGGTACTCCGTTGCCGCCAGTTTTCAAAATCTGCATCCGTTATTAGTTGCCGGTCCTCTCCGTTCTCGTCGTTGTCCGTTTTGAGCCCGACCACACTCGCACGCGCCCGCGACATTGTCAAAACCTTGTTTTTAGAACTGTGTTTAAAATATTCTTGGATTGGGACGGAACTTGGCGTGCGATCTTATTTAGATATAGGTAGGCCGCCTGCCAATTTTTGCCGCAATCGGAGTTCGTCTGGTACCCGAACAGTTGATCGTAGCGGCATCGTCTTCGATTGTCGTCGGACGTTTTCTGTTGCTTTAAACGCATGTCACGGGTGCACTACTTCCCTCTCATCTCCGCCTAAGCCACTCTACATAGCCACCTAGACCGTCCCCGCATGCGAGACCGTTTGATTCCGATCGCACGGTTCAAACCGGGGCGAAAAACTATTGAACCTAGCCCCCCCATTGTTATAAATATACAACCTCCCTAACTAATTTGGATAGCCAACCCCTCCTGTCTCATTTTCCACGCCATCCCCAAACCCTAGCCACCACTGTCTCCCTCCTCTAGCTGTTGGGCCCGCCCAGGCCCAGATCCGGCCCCGAGAAGCCCATCTGGGCCCGAGGCAACTGCCTCCTGCGAGCTCCCGTAGCCTAGCCCCACCGCCGTCGCGTCCCGCACCGCCGACTCTCCGCCACCGCATCGCCGCCTCGTGTGCGCTGCCTTGTGCGCCGCCTCCGTGCTAGCCGCGCCGCCGCCCGCCGGATCCAGCCCTCGCCGTCGCCCCGCGCCGCCGCCCTGTGAAGTCACCGCCCGCGCCAAAGCCGCCACCATGGAGATCCATCTCCTCGTGTCCTTGCCGCCCCTCAGAACCCGTGCCGCAAGGCGCCGCCCCTGCTCTCCAGGGATCCGTCCCAGCTCCGGGAGCCTCGCCCCGTGGGCCTGCTCGCCGGAAGCCGCCTCCGCCACTTCTGGTTCCCGCTCAGGAGAGAGCGCGAGGGAGACGAGGTCGAGCATCTACTCGCCTCGCCCGGGTGGGCCTCGCCCCGCGCTGGCCACGTGTGGGCTAGCTCCTTCCTCGGCCCAACGGCCAGGTCGGCCCAGCTCCTCCTCCAGCGGCCCAGATCCACCTCTTCCTCCAGACCGGCCTTCTCAGGCCCAATGTGAGTCGACCCCCTCGAGCCCCCTATATTGCGCCCTGGGCTAGATTTAACTAACCTTCGCCATGCCCTCTTAGGCCCGTCTAGGGCAGATTCGGCCCAGAAGTGGGTTTTTAGCACCTGTGATTTTTCTATAATTTCAGGAAGATAGTTGATTTTCAAACGCTCGTAGATAATTAACCGTGCGACGGATCACGATGATTTAAATATGTACCTTGATTAGTTTTTCGCGTAGAACATTATTTTGCAACTTGCATGCATGTTTGAAGTGGTTTGCCCTGCCGTATGCCTAGATTGCGTGCTGTCCTAATAGGGAATTATTCCGTAGCTATTTTCATGCGCATCCGGATTTCTCAAATCTTGTAGATTAAATGTTCATGTTGTTTAGGACCCTTTGCCATGTATTTAGAGTAGTTTTTTGCATTTTTGCATGTAGGTTCCGTCGCTTGTTTCCTATATGGTGTTTAGGTCCTATTCCCGCATTTAATTATGGCACTAGTTTTATTTTTCGAACCCCACATATTATATATATATTTGGGGTAGAAAAATCCGTAGAATTCATTGGTGCAATTAGTTTTAGGGATTGAGCAAGTTAGCGTGCATGATATTTCGACATGTTGCCCTTTTGTTTATTTCGTGGGATTTATTCCGTGTGTGATATGAATGAGTTGTGAACTAGAGATATGCCCTTGGATATGTATGCTAGCCCCTGGTAATTTTGGTTGCAATAGAAATCCATGTTTAGGTGTTGTTTTCTTGTTGTCAACATGCTAGGAAATAGTGTTGTTTTGGAGTTGCTGAAATATTTCTAAGTCTGAAATCTATAATATTTTGTTGTTGTCTTGCCATGAGTTTTGCTAGTGATATACAGCTCCTTTGGGGTTGGTGCAATGGAGTTAGTTGTAGTCCTTAAGACTATCTAACATGCTGTGAATTTTCATGTCATTCGGTGCCCTGTAGCATATATTTTTGTTGCTGTCAATATGCATTCACATCGAAAACTGCACTGTCAGTAGTGTTATTTTCTCTAAGTCGAAACTGTGTGTGAGATGCCATATTGTGAGTTCTTTTCCTAGTGATTCGTGCTGCTATGCTAGATGTTATTAGTAGGGGGTTGAAGTTCATCTTGACTACTACTGTCTCATGCCTTGTTTGAGCATTTTAGATTTTTGTAGCTTGTTGTTTTGGGGGTAGAAAATGCCATGTTGCTGTTTTTGGCAGATTATGACTATTTCTTGAGTAGCTTGTATTTGTGTAACCGTCGCCCCGTTTTGATCGTGTCCTATATGAAACTAGCTTAGAATCTCGTGTAGTTTCATATTATGTTGATGCCTTTTTGGTTTGGAATGTTGTGGCTGTCATTTGCATACATATCGCATTCATGGCATCATATCTTGCGGTGATCATATCTTTTGAACCATGGCTCCGTTGGAGATGTTCTCTATGTGTAAATTGATTGGAATGACGCGTAGAATCATGTGAACCTATTTATTTTGATGTTTAACAAATATTAAAACATGTTAGTTCAGATCTGGACAGAATTATAAATTAAAGTATGAGGTCATCTCGGAGATGCTATATGTCGTTTTCGACCTCATTTAAAATGCCTAGATAGGTAGTTTTATTCCGCTTCAGCTCTTGCCATGTTTATCTACATTTAATATTGTCGTGTGCCTAAACAGGAGTGAACTAAATAAGTTATATGTGAAGTTTCGTCAATATGCAACTCGTTGCACATTGAACTTCACTTAATGTGTAGTGTTTGATTGTTGTGAATTGCCATGTCATGCCTTGCATTAGACCGATCATGCATCACACATGTTGAGAATTATGTCGTGCATGTGCTGTGGTGAATATTGTGTGTTGATTCTTGTTTCCGGTTTGCTTCATCTCGATAGAGTTCCGACCGCTTCGGAGGGTGAGGACCCGTTCGACTACGTCGGTTCGTCTGCTTCACGGAGTCGTTCTTCTTCCAAGCGGGGTCTGAGGCAAGATGACCATTTCCCTAGATACCATTACTATCATTGCCATGCTAGTTGTTTTCGATTCTATCGTTATGTCTCGCTGCCTACCACCTGTTAAATATCAGCCTCCCAACATTGCCATGAAAGCCTTCAACCTGTTCACAACCTAGCAAACCACAGATTGGCTATGTTACCGCTTGCTTAACCATGTGTTAGCGTTGCTAGTTGCAGGTGCAGTGGCTTCCATGTGTTAACATGGGTTCCTTGTTATATCACCATATTAAATGTTATTTAATTTAATGCACCTATATACTTGGTAAAAGGTGGAAGGCTCGGCCTTTCTAGCCTTGTGTTTTGTTCCACCTTTGCCGCCTTAGTTTTGGCTACGGGTGTTATGATCCATAAATGAGCGCTCCTAACATGCTTGGGGTTGTTATGGCGACCCCCTAGATTCTCGTTTTAGGATAAAGCTCGTCTGGCAAGGACCAACATTGGTACTATATTTGCCCAACATAATAATTCTGTTAATACTAAAAAACATAGGGAGTTAGCGCTACCCGAGGAGTAATTCAACATAATACAGAGAGGGCCAGCGATGATGGTGCTGGTCCAAATTAGATCCACTTCCGGGGCCACCCGGGGCAAATCGTGGAATTTCTATCCGGCCACTGTACGTATTGCTCATCCATCGTGTCCTGAGAACGAGATACGCGGCTCCTATCGGGATTGTCGACACGCCGGGCGGCCTTGCTGGACTTGTTTTACCTTTATCGAGTGTCTCGTGCGAGGGATTCCGAGGATGCTTTGAGCTAACTCGAGGTTGAGTTTTCCAATAGGAACCCGAGGAGATCACGGGTTTCCCTGATCAAGGTCATTCCATCGCAGCGTGTGGTAGTTTGTGATGGACTAGATGGAGCACCCCTGCAGGGTTAAATCTTTCGGATGGCCGTGCCCGCGGTTATGTGGCAACCTGGAAACTTTGTTTACCATCCGGTTCTAGATGACTTGAAGTTAACTTAATTAAAAATTGCCAACTGTGTGCGTAACCGTGACTGTCTCTTTCGTGAGCTCCTTCACCGGTCGAGGACACGGTGGGGTTATGTCTGACGTAAGTAGGTGTTCAGGAGCATTCATTTGATCGTCAGTAGTTCACGTGCGATGTGCGTAGATCTTCCCCCTCTTATTCTTGTACTCGTAAGTTAGCGACTAAATATATGCTTAGTCGCTTGTTGCAGCCTCACCACTTAACCATACCTCACCCATTAAGCTTTGCTAGTCTTGATACCTTTGGAAATGAGATTGCTGAAACCCGTGTGGCTCACAGATTAATACAACACCAGTTGCAGGTACAGGTAAAGGGTTATTTGACGTGAGCGCGTTGATTGTTCATTTGGAGTTTCTTGTTCTTCTTCTTCATCGATCTAGGATGGGTTCCAGGACGGCAGCCTGGGATAGCAAGGATGGACGTCGTTATTTTATCATTTGTTTTCGTCCGTAGTCGGACCCTCCTCTTCTACATGATGTTTATGTATTGTACTGATATGACTCTGATGTAGCTTGTGGTGAGTGTAAGCCAATTCCATATACTCATCTCTTAAGTACATGTACTTGTAAGGATATCCATTCTTGCGAAATGACGAGATGCGCTTCTATCCCCGTCGAGGCCCTCTCACCAAAATAAGGACACGGTCGCATTGTAATGCCCCAGATGTAACCCTTGCCATATTGGGAAACCTTTCCTTATTTGGACCATGATGTCAATGCTATGGAGTTATCATTTCATGTGGTCATTTCATGTCTTCACCTTTGTATCATGCCATTCATTGCATTCATATCATTTCTTTGTGTTGTGTTGTTGTTTGATCCATGATGAGTGCAAGTGTGCTATGAGTGTGTGATGAGGTGTTGATTGCAAAACTTTGGTTTCAACTATGATTGTTTTCAAACTAGGTTTCAAAAATCCCATCTTCTTTATTTATTTGAGCTCATGTTTAACTTGCTCAAAACCTGTTTTAAAAATGTTGTTCATTTTGTAGTTTTACCTTGTGATTGAGGGGTATTGTGGTTGGGGTTTTAGAACTTAAAGCACATTGAGTTTTCTTAACAAAATAGTATATTAATTATGTTTTGGGATTTAATTTAAATATGGCATAATTCCCTTTTTTCCTAGGCATTTTTATTTTGTTTTCTTCAAACCCATGTGTGGTTGTGTGCTTTTTTATTTGCAGGCCCTATTTTAAAAATGCAAAACCCTTTTTGATTTAAACCAAATGGTCACGTGGGTTGGCTTCCTCGTGTCCCTCTAGCCCATTCCCTCCTCTCCTCGCGCGCGCAGCCCACCAGACGTCCGTCTCCTTCCTCCTCTCGACGTCACTGTGTACGACTCTTCGGGTTGTCTTCCCGGCAAAGTGGTCTTGCCGGGGCCTTGGGAATCTTCCCGACAAGGAGGGCTTGCCGGGGCCTTGCATCTCGAGCCCTTGCATCCCACACCCAATTGGTGAGGGAAGGGCGTGGCCTTGGTGGGTCTTGGATTGTTTTCCTACTGCTCTTCCCGGCACGCTGCTGTCGGGGGCGTTGCTGATGCCCGTGCATAAGTCTGGGGCACAAGGGACCCCGGTCTCTAGTACACCGACTGGAGCCCCCGGGCCTGGGCCACTCACGCGCGTGGGGCATTTCTGGGCCAGACCCAAAGTAGTGCACGGGCTTCCCTAGGAGGGAACTCTGTAATCTTGGAGCCATTGCAGGTGGCCTTTCCCCACATTGCGCATCAAACACGCGAGGTGGAGAAGTGTGCGCATAGTATCCTCCCCACCTCCTGACGCGTTACTGCCACGCGTGAAGCATGCGCAGTAAAGGTTGGACAAGTTTCGTTCGTGGCCATAATGGCCATAGTCCTCGCAAGACCCGCCCCCGCATGTATTGGTTTAGCAGGGCGGTTCCCTATTCGTGCGTGATCAAGGGTGATTGGGCGGAAGGGGTGGTGGTTTCTGGAGTGAGGGGTGTTAGCCCCCCGCGCCTTGCCCTATAAATTAGGGAGTTTGCAAGGGGGTTTTGCTCATCCATCAGTTCCTAGAAAATCACCACCCCTAGCTTTGGATCTATAGAATCTTTTCTAACTCCAGGTGGCACTCACCCATAACCATGGCTAGGGGACGAGGGAGGCCACCATCGGCCGCCAGGGCGGCAAGGGGATCCCACTCGGATCATGCCACCGCTTCAGGGGGTGGATCTGCATAGGGCAGCACGAGCACCCGTGGTGGCGAAGGGGTGAGAAGCCGCAGTCGCCGCGGAGGCCATCGTCGGGGGAGGCGGAGTGCTACTCGAGCACCTCCATCTTCTCCCGTTCTTGGCGGGCACTCGTACGGGACGGTGCTGGAGTTCATCATGGAACTGCACAGTGTCCCGGGGGTCCGTTTGCATCTCCCTCGCCCCTTTGCCAGGGAGATGGAGGCCACCAAGCCTCCTGTCTTGTGGTTGCGGGCATACGGTTGCTCCCACGGCTCTATGCAAATGCATGTGGTGTACCCGAAGCTCCGCTCCATGTTGCTCGGGCAGGGCTGGAAAGCCTTTGCCCGCGCCCACAGCCTCGAGGATGGGCATATCCTCCGCTTCAAGCTAGAGGAGGATAATATACTATCCGTCAAGTTTTACGGGTGCTCAGGTGTGCATCTCGGTTGCAGCAAAGAGAGCTCGAGTGCTGCCGAATGTCCCTCCTCGAGCGATAGCAACGAGGAGGACATCGGCGGCAGTGGCGCTCTTGGCAGTTCAATATCTCGGGGGGTTCCTGTCGGAGTATGACTCCCCGAGCTCCGACTGACCGCCAGCCCTGCCACCGAGGCCCGCTCATGCCTCTCCCCCGCCCGACGGGGTTACTCTGCCGGAGCCCGCATCGAAACCTCGTCTTTAAGGAGGTGCGGTCGCGGGCTCTGGCTTCTTCATCCCTTGGGTCGCCGTGTCTTCCGCCCCCGTTCTCCTTCGCGCAGTGCTGGTCTAGGAGGAACCAACCTGGGTTGCGCCGGGGTCGTCCCGCCTTTTGTCTTCATGAACTTCTATCTGGCGAACATGTCCCTCACCAAAAAGACAGTGTAATAGGTTAGAGTAGCAAAACTCATTCATGTAATATGTCTGAGTTTGTTTCAAACAAATGAATGAAATGTTGTTTCCTTTGCGTCTGATTCTTCCCCTTGTATGATACGCCTTTTGCGTTTTTCGGAAGCTTGCCAGCATGACTGGTCCTGCCGCTAGTGCCTTGAGGAATGGATCCTTAGCAGTTCACATGAGGGGTCGTTACCGGCAAGGCTCCTTGCCGCACTCATTGCAACCATTAGATTGTTGAGCATGGCTCGAGGCGAAATAAGGTGCTATGTAGCCACTTAGACTGTTGAACCGGTTCGAAACAGTGAGAAGGTGCTCTATGGCCGTTCAGGTCGTTGAACTAATTCGAAATAGAACTAAGGTGCACTGATCCTGACAAGGTTCCATCTATGCGCAAGTTTCTCAAACAAGGTTCGGGATCTTTCAGAAAGGGAACAACCTATCTACTGTGAAATCTCAATCTGAAATATTTATCACTTATTTGTCTTGCCGTGGTACTTCTCCCTGTGGCGCTTGGGTCTTTTGCCGGGGCTTCAGATCCCCGGAAAGTAGGAGACTATACTCTTCCAGCAACTTCCCCTCCGGCAAGGTATTTGCCGACAGTTTCTCGATTGTCGTATAGAAGGGAGGTTGCCGGAGTATAACTCCTTTTCCTGTTTTGCATGGCCGTGCTGACGGAGCCCCCGAGCGCACCTTTTGCAAAGACGTGATGCTTCCGGGGGGAAAGCGTTCGGCCGTAGTGCGCGCCTGGGTTCCAGGGCCTGTAGGCACATTCTCGACGGTTATACACCTCTCCGTGGAGGTGCGTCGGCCGTAGTATGCGTCGTAGGCCTCGCCGGAGCCCCCAGGCACACCCTCAACAGCAGCGCACTGTCCCAGAGCGGTGCGTCAACCAGGTGCCTTCGGGCTCGAGGTCTCCGCCCTCCCTAGCCCGCGTTCACGCAGCTGGGCGCTCGCGCAGCCGTCAGGAGGTCGTGGTGAAGTAGAGCAACCACCGCTGCGCCCTACTTCAAGGGTCCGCAGTGGTGTGCTCCAATTCCCAAGATATGACGCAGAACCTGCTTGAATCCGCGAAGAAGCTCTCAACCATCGATCCCCCTACCGGGCGCACCAAGGATGTCGGGGAAAAACCAACACCTATGGGAAACCCGATGAGTCCCTTTATTGTTTGGCGGGGAGAGGGAGGTATGGCGTTGAGAGCGGAACTAGCGATCAACACCCGCAAGGTTCTTTTACCTAGGTTCGGGCCGCTTGGCGCGTAAAACCCTACTCCTGCTTACTTTGTATTGTGCGCTAACTATAGGTTGATTTTGCTACAGTAACTTAGTAGGTGATTAGGGAGTCTCTGATCCCCAAAAGTCCCAACCTCTAAGAATGAGCTTTGGTCCTCCTTTTATAGGCAAAGGGGTCACCAACAGTGTGCTCATGGGAGGTACAGTGAACAGTGTTCACCGCTCTACTTCTTCGGTGGTGTCAGGGGCAGTAAATGCCTTGTCTGGCCCCTGACCTGCCGCAACATAGTTGCGACATGTACCCAGGTGAATCGACACCTGGGCCTTGCGCTAGCACACGAGGGGTGTGCTGGAGCGGTCGGATTGTGGTAGAAACTGGTGGGGACACCTGGCGGGCGAACAGGGACTTGCCGGCCTGGAGTCTCCATCGGGTGACTTGGTCACCTTCTTGGCAAGGAAGTCTTGCCGGGGGCATCGCCAGTCTGTGGGAGTCTTCCCGGCAAGGGAAGCTTGCCGGGGTCTTGATGATCTTCGGGTAGTCTTCCCGGCAAAGTGGTCTTGCCGGGGCCTTGGGAATCTTCCCGACAAGGAGGGCTTGCTGGGGCCTTGCATCTGGAGCCCTTGCATCCCACGCCCCACTTGGTGAGGGAAGGGAATGGCTTGGTTGGTCTTGGATTGTTTTCCTGCTGCTCTTCCCAGCACGCTACTGTCGGGGGCGTTGCCGTTTCCCATGCACAAGTCTGGGGCACAAGGGACCCCAGTCTCTAGTGCACCGATAATGAAGATGCAATCTAGTGGCAAGCAAAAGAAGTAAAGATAAATATTTTTGAATTCTTATTTTTTTTATGAGACAAACTAAATATACTAGCAAATAAAAAGAGAAGCAAGTGAATGAAATTTTCTGTGGAGTTAATTGGTAGTTGGTGATGATATTCCCCAGCAACACTGCCAGAAATCTTTCTTGATATTTGTGATCTGCATTGGGTTTTCCGTGAAAAGGAACGGGTTATCGCAGCACAATGTAGGTAAATATTTCCCTTAGTTATGAAACCAAGTTTTATTGAACCAATAAGAATATAAACCACAACCATCTTTTGCGGCTGGACACAATAGAACAAACAACTTGCACCCAACGCGGGCAAGAGGGTTGTCAATTCTCTTGTCTTGTTATTTGCAAGTAAGTGAGGTGTGTAGATAATTCTAGATATTAAGATAAAAAAGCAAGTAAATAAACAACAAGGTAATGAAGGTTTTATAAATATGTTGTGAATAGACCTGGGGGCCATAGCTTTCCCTAATGGCAACTCTCATGAAAAATAGCATACGAGGGGTAAACAAGTTACTATTGGGAATTGACAAAAGCGGATAGTTATGCGATATTCATGGCAATGATCATGTGTATATATGCATCACGTCCATAAACAACTAGGTCGACTCCTGCCTACACCTATTACTATTACTCCACTCATCGACTGCTATCCAACATGCATCTAGAGTATTAAGTAAAAGAGAGTAATGCATGGAGAACAATGACATGATGTTGACAAAGTAAACTCAAGAAATATGGATAAGCCCCATCATTTCATCCTCAGTACTAGAAACACAAAGACACAACTTGTTCCCTTCTTTCACTGGGATATCGAAATTCGCCAGGTTCAACCTACCACAACGCACCTCTTTCACCGAAGAAATATCGATCTAGTTGGCCAAACTATTTCAATAGATCAGAGAGAATTACGAAGCTATCATAATCATGCACATAAGAATCATGTAAGTATTTCAGAGGGGACTCAAATATTCATCATGAATAATCTAAACATAAATCCACAATTCATTAAATCCGAACAAATGCACCGCACAAAAGAAATTACATCATATGGATCAAAGCGAAGATGCGATAATCATTGCATTGAAGATCAATGAGAGAGGGATTGCCATATAGGTACTAACTATGGACCCATAGGTCTGTGGTGAACGACTCCCACATCATCGTGAGGGCACCAAGGTTGATGAAGAGGCCCTCGATGGTTGATCCCCCTCTGGCAGGATGCCGGAACAAAGCTCTAGAGGGCCTCCCGTTGGAACAGAGACTTGCGGAAGCCTAAAAAGTGTTTGGGAACTCCCTCTGGTGTTTTTAGGGTAGATGGGAATTTATAAGACAAAGAATAGACTCGGGAGGGCCACGAGGCAGGCAGAAGTCATTAGGGTGCGACCCCCTAGGCCGCGCCCTCTTGGCTTGTGGGCTCCTCGTGAGACCTCCAACCTTCTTTTGATCCTCGTTGGTCTTCTTTTGGTCCGGAAAAAATAACCAAAAAGTTTCACGGCAATTGGACTTCGTTTGGTATGGAAAACCTGAAAAGTGATAAACACGCAAAAAATAAGAACTCGCAATGGGCATTGGATCAATAGGTTAGTGCTCAAAAATAATATAAATTGGGAAATAAATACCCCAAAAGTATTCTAGAATGATAATATATCACCATGGAACAATAAAAAATTATAGATATGTTGGAGATGTATCAGTTATCATTTGATAATGGGGTCACATTGTTAGGAGAATTATGTGATGGATAACACCCAACCGTAAGCATAGCATTTGATCGTATCACCTAGTTTGTTGCTACTACTTTCTTTATGTCAAGTATCTATTCCTAAGACCATGAGATCACGCAACTCTTTGACACCAGAGGAATACCTTGTGTGCATCAAACATCACTTCGTAACTCACTGATCATAAAGGCGATCTACAGGTATCTCTTAGGGTATCTTTTGGGTTGGCATGGATCGAGACTGGCATTTCTCACTACGTATGACACTTAGGTATCTCTAGGCCATGTCGGTAATGCAACATACCAAGAAGCTTGCAAGCAATGTGAATTGAAAGTTAGTCACGGGATCTTGTATTATGGAACAAGTAAAGAGACTTGTCGTTTACGATATTGAACTAGGTATGGAAATACCGACGTTCGAATCTCGGGCAAATAACATACCGTTGGACAAAGGGAACTACATACGGGATTAACTGAATCATTGACATCGTGGTTTGATCGATAAAGATCTTCGTGCAATATGTAGGAACCAATATGGGCATCTAGGTACCGCTATTCGTTATTGGCCGGTGTCGTGTGTCGATCATGTCTACATGATTCTCCAACCCTTAGGATCCGCACACTTAACATTCGATGAAGATATAGTATTATTAGGTTATGCACGTAGGTGAATGAATGTGTTTGGAGTCCCGAATTATATCACGGACATGACGAGGAGCACCACAATGGTTCGGAGGTAAAGATTAATACATGGGAAATTCGTATTCGGGTTCCGGAATAGTTTCGGGTTTTGCTGGTTTTTGTTGGGGATGCTGGAAGGGATTCCAGGGGTCCACCGGGGAGGTCCACGTGCCCCTGAGGGACTCATGGTCTGAGAAAGGGGGTGCATCAGCCCTTGGGGGGCTAGGCGCCACCCCTTCCCAAGTACCATGTGGCTAGGGTTTGGGGAAACCCTAGGGGTGGCCAGCACCGCTTTCCTTGGGGGGCAAGGCAGACCCTAGTGGTGCCACACCCACCCCTTGGGGAAATCCTAGGGGGGAGGTCACCTCCCCTCACCCCCATATATAGAGGAGAGGAGGGAGGGTTAGCCTTGCACCTTTCATAGGCGTTGGCATCAGCCCTCCCTCTCTCTGGTTACTCCTCCGTCTTTGTTCTAGTAGTGTTTGGCGAAGCCCTGTTAGATTAGCTCCACCACAACCTCCACCACGCCTTCATGATGCGAGAGAACTCATCTACTACTGTTCCCTCTCTTGCTGGATCAAAGAGGTGGAGACATCATCGAAACGCACATGTGTTGAACATTGAGGTGTCGTTCGTATGGTGCTGGGTCGGATTGGATCACGATTAGATCGTGAATACGATGACTACATCAACCACGTAATATATATTTCCGTTTAACGGTCTACAAGCGTATGTAGACACACTCTCCCTCACGTAGCTATGCATCTCCATGGATAGATCTTACGTCTCTATAGGAATTTTTTGTTTCCCATGCAATGTTCCCAATAGAAACCAGCAAAGACTCAATATATTTTTAGGAATAATATGATCATAAACCCACAATTCATTGGATCCAAACAAACACACCACAAAGAAGGTTACATCGAATAGATTATCGCCGGAATCGCGATGAACTTTGTATTGAAGAACATAGAGAAAAAGATAGCCTTCTAGGTACTATAAATGGACCCGCAAGTCTGCGGTAGACTACTCACACAACATCATGGGAGCAACAAGGTTGATGTAGATGACCTCCGTGATTGGTCCCCCATCCACATGTACTACTGCAGGATGGTCCAAAGATAGGACATCAATAAGAGATCCTTTGACCAAACTTTGTGCAATGCATGAATCACAAACGGTATAGTGATAGCTCTGGCACCAACAACGTGAACTATGTTTGATGACGAAACCATAAAATACGATTTTGTAAAGACTAACATGCGCGATACGTGCCATACAATTCATCCATATGAATTGTTTGTGATTACCTAAAATAACACAAATGCGATAGAGGGCACACAGTTCACTACCATAAACTGTGTGCGATGATACAACACAACAGAAATAATTGACCATAACAAGATGTGTGCGATAGAGAGCAAACACATGAGTAATTGGTATCATGTGAGAACACCAGAAATAACACACACGCTTGGTGATAATAACTTCTGTGTATTGTGGGAAAATGCTTGCTGGTATTCAATTGCAAGTCATTATTGAAATCATCACCGAGGGGTTTCATAGTTTAGTCCGCGTGTACTATGATTACTCTGTCGCAACAGCCCGTCAAAGCTGATGGTGTCTCCGGCGACACACCACCCAATATTGTGCTGCGTGTCATCACCAGGGTTGACTAGACACTTGGCACAGGGCATGGCAGCAACGTCAAGCAACATAGCAGCCTCACCGTCGAGAGGCTGCACCGCTTCACACAAGAATATCATCGATGGTGCTCTATAGAGAAAAACAGGTGCATCTACACTGAGAGGGAAAGGAGCGCCGCACAGCAAGACCGATGGAGGGCCACGGAGTGAGAGGCGCGGCAGAGCAAGACGAGTTCCATCCCTGCTTGCCTCATGTCCCACCCGGCATGACATCGCAGTTATGTCCATGGCACGTCACTAGCCCGGTTTCTCACCAAGAATGGGCAGCGGCTATCTGTTCCATACTTGCACTAGAGTCCCACCACATCGTGCTTGCACTGGACTCCGTCCGTGCCATTCTTATGGGTCACGTCATTCGCCTTGTATGTGGCCCCTTCGATGCCGATGGGCTGGTCGGTAGGCTCGAGCACCTCCTTGGCCCAGGTGACTAGTGGGGACTAGTAGAATAAAATGACTGTCGCATCCTTGAGATGGTACTGTTTGGCGAAATAGTCTGCTTGGAGCTCGAAATCATGCTCCAATTGTATCGCAAGCGTGTCAACCACATGGATGAACACCTGAACAAGTTCAGGCACAGCCAAGAGCTTCCATAGGTTAGGGTCATAGTCATGGATGTGTTTTGTTTTGTTGAATCATTTTGATGTCGATCCCAATGTCTGCACAACAATCATAATATTGATATGTTGCGACATGTGAATCATTTCTCTTCTATTGTTATGCTTCAATACGTGTAATAGCTAGAGCGAGAAATGAGTACGAAAACAGATAGAAATGTGAAACTAGTAATATATTTTAATTGTTCAATTGCTCGTTGCAGACATCGTACATATATCAGCACATATATGTGATGATAGTACTTAACTAATACGTACAATGAATAAAAACTGAACTAATAACAACTCCTTGAGCGGGAGCAGTAAACCGGCAGCTTCTTGCCAACAGCTCCCTAGTGCGCGGCAGCTTCCAACAAGGAGGGAGTTCGCCGCGTCCTCTACCTCATAGCGCTCAGCATGTCGATGAGCCTCTTGCTGGTAGAGGCACGCGACCTTGCTGGACATTTCACTACGAGCCCACCGGAGATCTTCGGCAGTGACACCCTCGAGCTTATCGGCCGATGCACATGCAGCGGTGAGGCGCCCATTGCCTCTGGCTTTCATTGCATGGTACAAGCATCTTCGTACATCTCCTCTTCTCGTTGACCCGCCCGCCGCCAAGACTCCAACTCCTCCTTTTCCGATGCAGACCTAAGGGCATTCCAGGCTGCAAGGTTCCTAGCACGCTCCTGATCCCACTCCTTCTTGAACACCACATGTATGGCTCTCTCAGTCAGCATCAGCGTCTGATACTGGTGATCTATGTTGGGTTTTCCGTGAAGAGGAATGGGTAATTGCAGCACAATACGGGTAAGTAGGAAACCAAGATTTATCGAACCAATAGGAACATCAATCCTCAACCGTCTTTAGTGGCTGCACACAAAAGAGCAAACAACTTGCACCCAACATAGGAAAGAGGGTTGTCAATCCCCTTGATCTTATTATTTGCATGCAAATGAGGTGTGTAGATAATTGTAAATTGCAAAATAAAATAAAAGACAAATAATGGCAGCAAGGTAAAGATAAGTTTTGTAAGTATATAAGTGAATAGACCTCGGGGCCATAGTGTTCCCAAGTGGCATCTCTCATAAAAGAAACATACGGTAGGTAAACAAATTACAGTTCAAAAATTGACAGAATATTTGATAGTTACGCGGTGTTCTCGGCAATGATCATGTTTATATAGGCATCACGTCCATACCAAAATAGGATGACTCCTGGGTGCACCTACTACTAGTAATCCACTTCAAGAGTGCTTCTATGCTTGCCTCTCTACCTATTAAGTTCATGACAAATAGCGTAATGCTTGGAGAATGATGACATGATGTAGACAAAGTAAACTCAATCAATATGAATAAATCCCATAGTTTTATCCTTAGTAGCAACAACACACCTGCGTATCTTGTCCCCTTATGTCAGTGGTATATGGAAATCCTTCAAGTTGAACCCACTACAACGCACCCCTCTCACTAAAGAACTATCAATCTAGTTGGCCAAAGCAATTCAATAGATCGGAGAGATTTAAGAAGCTATGCTGATCATGCAACTAAGAATCAAACTAATATCAGAGGTGACTAAAATACATTTCATGAATAATATGAAGATAAAGCCACAATTCATCGGATCCCAACAAACGCACCTTACAAAAGTATTACATCAGATGGATCGAAGCAAAGATGTGATGATCATTGTATTGAAGATCAAAAGAGACACAGGTAGCCATCTAGGTACTAACTACGGACTTGTAGGTCTGTCATGAACTACTCACACATCATCACGAGACTAGTAAGGTTGATGAAGAGGCCCTCCGTAATCGAACCCCCCTCTGGCATGGTGCCGGAACGAAGCTCCACGTGAGATCGCTGCGGAACGGAGACTTGCGGTGGCTGAAAAAATGTTTATGGGATGCCCTTTAGGATTTTTGGAATATATGTGAATTTATAGGCTAGAGAACGGGGGTAGGAGGGCCACAAGGGAGGGACAAGCCATCAGGGCGCGTCGACCCCCTGGTCGCGCCCTGTTGGCATGTGCCTCCCTCATCTGGCCTCCTGTCTTCTCCCAATGCTTCCAGGTTTTCCTTTGGTCCAAAAAAGACATAAAAAAGTTTAGGGATAATTAGACATCGTTAGGTACTGTAACCTGAAAAGCAAATAAATGTAGAAAACAACAACAGGCACTAGGCACTGGGTCAATAGGTTAGTAATAAAAAATAATAGAAATTGTTAAACTATTACTCAAAAAGTATCCTAGAGTGATAATATAATAGCATGTAACAATCAAAAATGATAGCTACGTTTAAGAAATATGAAGCATCCCCAAGCTTAATTGTTGCTCGTTCTCGAGTAGATAAATGATAAAAACAGAACTTTTGATGTTACATGCTACCCAATATGTAATATTTTGCATGTATGCTCGTTGAGAAACAATGAATTAACAAACATCAACATAGTAATATTTATAAGCACAAGCAACAAAATCGTCAACCTTTCAAAGTATTTGATCCTAAAAGAATGTTTACCCCCATTCATCTTATCATATTAGCAAGGCATGACTTCGACATCACCACATTAATACAAATGTCAAGCACCACGATGTCCAAGTGAGGCAATTCGATCGTACTTGTTCAATGTGCATCATTTTTTTATTATTCACTCAATACATGAGCGTGAACCACCGACATAGCATTAAGGTGGAATAGAAATATGGTGGTAAATATCAAAGGGGTAGAAATCTCAACTGAAGCTAAGTGGGGTGTGCATCCAACTTGCTTGCTCATGAAGACCTCGGTCATTTGAGGAAGCCCATCATCAGAGTGTCACTAGAATATGAAAATGACATAACATGAGACTCTCGATATGAAGAAGAAGGTGCCACTTTGAGGCACAAGTGTGGTCAACGATAGTAGAAAAGCACCTTCTCTCTTTGTCTCTCATTTTTATTGTGGGCTCATTTGGCATCCTCCATTTTCATTTACTCACAGGGACAATGCTCTAATAATGATGATCATCACACTTTTCTTTACTTACAATTCAATGCAAACTCGATATGAAGAACTATGAAACAATATGACTCAATATGAATGCATATGGCAGTGTACCAAGATGTTCAATGATCTAGCGTGACATGTATCACCAATATGATGGACGGTGGCTTTAGCACAAATACTATGTCAGCTCTTTATGATCATGCTAAGCAATCTAATGATCAACGATCTAGTCATATGATGTAACGGTGGAATTTGCATGGCCATATATCTCGGAATGGCTATGGAAGTGACATAATAGCTAGTTATGGTGCCTTTTTTGAGAAATGTATAAGAAGGCTTATGTGTGACACAGAGTATCCTGCAACAGGGTTTGGGTGCACATGTAAAGTTTGCACCGATCCTCGAGGTGAGAATGGGCGATGCGAAGTATCGAAGAGGCTAGAAAAATATGCGGAGGTGAGATCACGTATGTCCATGAATTCACATTAGGCATGAAGAAATCATATACTTATTGAAAAGTTTTATTAGTTTTATCACAAATCAAATCACTACTCGCATGC
The DNA here is from genome assembly GCF_904849725.1 of Hordeum vulgare subsp. vulgare. NCBI lineage: Eukaryota > Viridiplantae > Streptophyta > Magnoliopsida > Poales > Poaceae > Hordeum > Hordeum vulgare. The sequence goes on from NC_058522.1 coordinate 225,863,097, forward strand.
CCCGAGGGAGGAGATTGGGTGGAGTTAACCATATCGCGCCTTCGACCTGAAATAACACTAGGATTTTAACGAGGAATAGAAATACTCATACATCCCCACCATGCATTTTTAATATTTAGAAAAATAACAAATTAACACCTGTTAATACCGAAGAGAGGCAATTTCCTATGCATGGTGGTAGCTACACACCCTTTGGCATTAGTGCATTTTCTTGATATATGAGGTGTCAGGTTTCTTATGGCATTGGCACGAGTGCATTTTTGTTGTATAGAAATGACTTTTTGTCACTTCTCTTTGTCTTTTTATTATCTTTTTGACACAAGTGCCTTTTCATTGGGTAGAAAGGGTCCTTTATCACCGCTCTCGGATTTTGCTTGCCTTTTTAACATAATTGCATGTTTGCTTGCCTCACTGGTCCAAAGTCATAATATTTTCATAATAGATTTATTTTCATAGTCCAAAACAGTGTGACATTATAATTGGAGATAAAAATCAGGTCGTGTGTAGCTACCACCATGGATAGCAAATTATTTCTGTAATACCAATACTTCTACAAATCAACAATGATGCACTCACGCCTCTTTCATGTTACCACATCAATATCATAGACCCACAATTTCTTGTTGTGTGCTACAAGATGGTTCTGATTATCACTCATTGAATACCTATTATATTTGGACTAGCCTGATGATCCATGCAAATTTCCATCACTATTCATTAACTCTCAAATAAATATAAGTGAATAACGAGAGTGAATTGTTTTCTATAAAATTCATACACAACATGCTCAAAAATATATAAGTGAATTACTAGAGCAAATGCTAAGCTCAAAAGTTATAAGTGAAGCACATAGAGTATTCTAGAAAATCATGATGAAGGTGTATCTCTCTCAAATAGGTGGGGCCTGAAAATGATGAATATGGAAAACTAAAAATGAAATAAAACAAAAGTAAATGAAACTCCAAGAAAAACTCATATCATGTGATGAATAAAAATGTAGCCCCAAGTGACATACCGATGAACTGAGACAAAAGAGGGCATGCCTTCCAAGGCATCCCCAAGCTTAGACGCTTGAGTCTTCCTGGAATCTTACCTTGGGGTGGCTTGGGCATCCCCAAGCTTAGGCTCTTGCCACTCCTTATTTCTTTGTTCATCGTCATAACACCCAAAACATGAAAACTTCAATCACACAAAACTCAACAAAACTTTGTGAGATCCATTAGTATAAGAAACATATGAAATACTTCACGTACTGTTATAAATTGATTCATATTTCATTATTTAATAATAGGCACTGTATTCTAACATCTATATCGCTTATACCCCCGGATACATTCCATAGCATCATCAAAACAAGCAACCTATGCAAGCAAAAACAGAATCTATCTAAAACAGAATAGTCTATAAAGATCTACAAAGAACCTACACTTCTGTACATCTAAAAATTCTAAAACAATAGGATGAACTGCGGAATTTTTATAGAAATACTTCAAATCACGTTCTTGTAAATTCACAAAATTCTGCACTAGACGTCAAAGTTTCTGCTTTTGCACCGTATCAATTATACTTATCGTACAAGTCATTCCAACGGCTTTGCTTGGCACAAACATTAATTTAAACATAAAAACACATTCATTACAAAGGCAATGATCATGCCATCTCACCAAAATAGAAGGTAAAGGCAAAAATTAAGATAATTATTAGGTTGCCTCCCAACAAGCGCTATTGTTTTATGACCTTATCTAGGCATAATGCGTGTGATCAAGTGTTGTCATATTTGACATCAAGCTCGTCACGAACACAACCATGAATAATAGGAACAATAGGAGACTTGAAAATAGGATCCTCTATCAATTTTACAAAGTTCCGATGCACACTAATCATTTTGAGATATTCATTCCTTTTGGTACGAAGGGTACTAATGCTCTTAGGAATATATATGAATTTGGGACTTTTACTTCGAGTGGTACTAGCATTAGTTTTGGAGGGTGTGAAAGCGGAACATACTTTATCAATGACTTCCTCCATTTTATTAATCCTATTCATGCATTGTTCTACCCTCTCATCAGTAATAGTATCCTTCTCCTTCAAAGTTTTCAAAGCATTCCTACCCCTGACCTAAATTGAGTGATATGATTATGAAGCTTTTTATCTAACTCCTCAATTTGTTCATTAGTAGTAGTTTCATTTTCAATAGCATCAAGCTTATGCATGACATCTTCCAATGTTAAAATAGTTCAATTAACAATAGTGGGAGGTGGTACCAGAAGATTTTCAATAGTTTTATAGGCACTCAAAGTGTGAAACATTAAGAAATTATCACACGTGATGGTGTTAAGGACAAACCTATACCAAGTTGTCACACCTGCATAAAAATTGTGACGCAATGTAGTGGTGGATTGCTTATGAGTTGATTTATTTTTAGCATTGCAAGTCCTATACCAAGCATCTTTCAAATTTTCTCATCCCCTTTGTTTAAAATTGCGTACCTCACTATCGAGAGTAAAGGGAACAAAAGAATAACTATCCATAATAACAAGCAAACATAAATATTATGTATTTTTGATTTTTATGAAGTAAACGAAATATACCAGCAAACAAAAAGAAGAACAACTGAATGATAATTTGTGAGAACTTACTAGACAGTTTGTGATGATATTCCCCGGCAACGGCGCCAGGAATCATTCCTGATAATTGTGATCTGCGTTGGGTTTTCCGTGAAGAGGAACAGGTAATTGCAGCACAATACGGGTAATTATTTCCCTTAGTTTAGAAACCAAGGTTTATCGAACCAATAGGAATATCAATCCTCAACCATCTTCAGTGTTTGCACACAAAAGAGCAAACAACTACCACCCAATGTGCACAAGAGGGTTGTCAATCCCCATGATCTCGTTATTTGCACGCAAATGAGGTGTCTAGATAATGGTATATTGCAAAATAAAATAAAAGACAGATAATGTTAGCAAGGTAAATATAAGTATTGTAAATATATAAGTGAATAGACCCAGGAGGGCATAGTGTTCCCTAGTGGCATCTCTCATAGAAGCAACAAACTGTGGGTAAACAAATTACTATCGGGCAATTGGCACAAAACCGGATAGTTATACGCTATTCACAGCAATGATCATGTGTATATAGGCATCACGTCCATAAGAAAATAGGACGACTCCTGCCTGCACCTACTACTATTACTCCACTTCAAGAGCGCTTCTATGCTTGCCTCTCTATGTAATAAGTTGATGACAAATAGAGTAATGCTTGGAGAATGATGACATGATATAGACAAAGTAAACTCAAGCATATGAATAAACCCATCATTTTATCCTTAGTAACAACAACATAAAGACGTATCTTTTCCCCTACTGTCACTGGGATATTGAAACTCGTCAGGTTGAACTACTACAATGCACCCCTCTCACTCAAGAACTATCAATCTACTTGGCCAAGGCAATTCAATAGATCGGGCAGATATACAAAGCTATGATGATCATGCAATTAAGAATCATAATAATATCATAGGTGAATCAAATACTTTTCATGAATAATCTTAAAATAAACCAACAATTCATCAGATCACAATAAACGCACCATACAAAAATATAACATCGGATGGATCAAAGCGAAGATGCCATAATCATTGTATTGAAGATCAAGAGAGAGGCACCATGACAAGTTTATTCCATCCCCCACCCTTTGACAGAGCCTTCCAGGAATTGCAAACAGTTCAAAGCCTTCTTCACAACTTACACAGGGAGCAGTCCATGAAGGATGTCTGGCTATGGAGTGAGGACAGCAAGAGCTATGGTGCCAAAAACTTTTACATGCATGTTCATGAGCCAATTATTCCCAACCCTCTTCTCAATTGGATTTTGAGGAGTTGTTGTACCATGAAAATAAATATGTTTGCCTGGATGCTCATTATGGATAGGCTAAACACCCAGTATATGCTTGAGAGGCGTCATTGGAATGTTTCATAATCCAATTTGTGTGTTCTATGTCATGCAGGGATCAAAGAGGACAGGGATCACCTTTTCTTTACCTCCATGTTCACCACCAAGGTTTGGAATTATCTTAAAATTTCATGGAAGGGAAACTCCATGTGGGATAGTACCCTGAAAGAAAAAAGGGACTTCCATCACCCCTTCTTCTGTGAAGTCGTTTTTTCTGCATGTCGGAACATTTGGATCACCCGAAATGCAAACGTTTTTAACAGTGAGCGTCCAAGCTTTAACAGATGGAAATCCAATTTTATTCATGACATTTCCCTTTTAGCTCATAGAATTAAGGCTAGATTTAAGGATGATTTCTTAAAGTGGATCTCCTTTTTACCTCCTTGAGGTTTGTATCCTCCCCCCCACCTCCTATAAATTCCTGCCCTAACTTGTACATAGTTTTTCTGTGATATGGAATAAAAGAAAAGGCTATGGGGTGCTTCCCCTAGAATAGTCGGTCAAAAAAAGATCAAGAGAGAGGGAGGGAGAGAGAGAGACATCTAGGTACTAACTACGGACCCGTAGGTATATGTTGAACTACACACACATCATCATGAGGGCAGCAAGGTCAATGAAGAGGCCCTCCATGGTCTATGCCCCCTCCGGCAGGGTGTTGAAACGGATATCTAGATAAGATCGTGACAAAACAGAGACTTGTGGCGGCGGAAAATGTGTTTTGGGATGCCCTCTAGGGGTTTTGGAATATATGTGGATTTATAGGCCAAAGAACAGGGGTAGGAGGGCCACTAGGGAGGGAAAATCCATCACGGCACGCCAACCCCCTGGTCGCACCCTATTGTCTTGTGCCTCCCTTGTGTGGCCTCCGGTCTTATCCCAAGGCTTTGAGGTTTTCTTTTGGTCAAGAAAAAATCATAAAAAAGTTTTAGGGCAATTGGACTTTGATTGGTAGTGTAAACCTAAAAAGTAAAAAACACGGAAAAAAAAACAACTAGCACTAGGCACTGGGTCAATTGGTTAGTGCTTGAAAATAATATAAATTTGTAAATTATGACTCAGAATGTATCCTAGAATGATAATATAATAGCATGGAACAATCAAAATTATAGATACTTTGGAGACGTATGAGTGCCTTCCATAAAGCCAGATTGTACTAGACCCAAAACCAATCATTAGTTGGGGCCTGGCACGACATTGTGTGGGGACGCAAATGGGTCCTCCTTGTCGCTGGTCAGCGCTTGTCCACACAGCATGGCGCCCCATGCTCTACTTGTGGAGAGACCGTCCGCGCCATGGTAGACTTTTGTGCAAGGGGTGGGGGAGAGAGATGAGAGAATGTAGGTGGAATGACATTTCGGTGGATAGCATTTATAGGTGGCTGGAATCTTGATCGACGCAAGCGCATAAATGAGAGAGGAGGGAGACTGACGTGGACGCGCCTATCACCGGAATTCAATGGCCTCGATTGCACATGATTGCTGAGTTAAGAGTTGTGTCTGACTTAACATCGTCGATGGTTCCCAGTGCATGACCGCGCGGGATTAATAGCCCACAAAATTTGGCATCCAAAACACGAAACGTGAAACGGAGTGCCAATCATGTGGGACCCGGTTGTCTTGCCAAATTTTACAATTTCTATCCAAATGTAATGCATGTGTGCCATTTGTGTTACTAAGTTACTATACTCTGATAATATTGAAAATTCTAATAAATATATACTTTTCCGTGACTCAAATATGAATTAAAAAATGCAATGCCATCTTGGTGCCATGTATTTCAAATCATTCTCTATGATCAGAAAAACAAGTGTAGTACTTGAATATGGTTTTTCCCAACAGTTTTGCTTCATCTTTCATGTTCATGCGTTTCAGTTTTGGATTATGGCCATTAAATTTTTAGGAACTAAATTAATGTATAAAAATGCTAATTCAACCCCAATTTTATTTGAAATTTTAGGATGCCCGTCATATTCGTGCATTGTAAGGATGAAAAAAACTAGGCTGAATGAGGCAGCGACTAGCGGTTCGTCATCAAACAAGGCTCCATGTTTCCTCTCGGAACCATGAGCCTTCATATGATGCTATGGTTTGTGAGAGTCATATGTAAAATCTTATTTTGAATAATCCAATACTTTAACCATGACATATTTTCCCCATGTCGGGAAATCATGTATAGTTTTATGTACTTCAGAGCATTTTTTTATTTTTTTTGAATTTAGAAACCAAGATTCTCATTGCTTGTGTCCAAATCGTTACTCATAATGTTTGTAATTATTTCAAATTTATTGCATCGGGCATATATACGAAAGCAAGTAGTACATAAATATGATTTTTTTCTAGCAGTTTTTGCTTCATCTTGCAGGTTCATGTGCTTCAACATTCAATTATAACCATTAACTTTCTAGAAACTAACTTAATGTATAAAAGTGCCAATTGAACCCCAATTGTTTTTTAAATATTAGGATGTTGGTCATATTCGTGCATTGTAATGGTGGAACTAAACTAGGCCGAATGAGGCAGAGATTGGAGGATCGTCATCAATCAAGGCATCATGTTCCCTCTCGGAACCACAAGCCTTGGTGTGATGTTTCGGTTTATGAGAGTCATGTGTAAAAGCTTATCTTGAACAAGCTAATACTTTAAGCACGACATCTTAGCCCCATTTCGGAAAACCATAGAGATTTTCATGTATTTCATAGCATTTTTTTTTTGAAGTTAGAAACCTAGATTCTCAATGTTTATGTCCAAACCGTTACTAAAGAAGTTTGGAAATCCTTCCAATTTATTGCATGTGGCATATATTTGGAAGCAAGTAGTACATAAATATGATTTTTCTAGCCATTTTTGCTTCATCTTGCATGTTGGTAGGATCGATATGGACCTAGAGGGGGGTGAATAGGTACAATGAGAATAATGTGAAATATGAGAGTGAGCCTAACAATTGCAAATGTGATAAGCTGACAAATTATGTGAGCTAGTTAAGGAACTAAATAGATAAACAAAATAATATAAAGTATGTGAACATGAGAAGACAAGTAACCACAAATAGGGAGAAATGGTTAGGGATAACCGCAGACAGACAAGGATGTATGTCGATGTTCACTTCCTTGGAGGGAAGCTAGGTCACCATTTAGAGAGGTGGATGTTACGACTACAACAGACCAACGCTAAGAAGGTTCTCCCTATTCCCTCCTTGAGACAACACAATGAAGGTGTTTCTAAACTACTAGTGGTAGACCTTGGGGTGGTCTCCAAACCCTCACAAACTTTTCGGTGGTAATCACAATAGTTTAATTCCTCTGTGAAGAACTCCTACCGCCTAGGAGTCCCCAAACTCCAAGAGTAACAAGTTCAAGGGAAACACTCAAAACTTGCTCAAATCATGAATTCGTTCGGTTGAGAGGAGGGGAGAGATGCTCTATCTTTTGATTGGAGCAACACTAAAGAATCCTCATAAATGCACCCAACATCTAGGATTTGGTGTAAGAACAAGAGAATGAGAGAAATAGTGTTCTTGGGATCTTTTCAGTGTGTTGGATAACCCTCTCCCGGAGTGGGAGAAGGGTATATACGGTGGTAGTGTAGAAATGGCCGTTGGAGCAACTTAAGTTGCGTAGTTACCGGACGTCCAGACCGAACATCCGACAAAATTGTCGATCGTCCGGACACACAAGTGTGTGCATGGCAAGCGCAGATGTAGAAGAAATAGGGGAAACCTGAATTGGACGCCCGAAGAAAGTCAAACATCCCGTGGCATGGTCCTCTGGAGAGGAACGGGCATTCGTTCATTCGATGCTGGTGTGGTGGCACTGAAATTCTTGTAACGTATGGACGTTCAGTAACCGGTTGTCCGGACAGACCAGAAATCCGTTAATAAAATGCTCGTGTGGTGACACCGGAATTTCACAGAACCAGATATCCAGTCGGCTGTGAGGCACCGGATGTCCAATGACCACCGGTCGTCCGGACAAAGCAAAGGCAAACTATCACAGCTAAAGAGGAGAAGGTAAACCATGAAGTTTTCGTCGGTTTTGAGCAAGTCTTTTACGAGAGCCGGTGATGCCCTCTTATTAGTGTGGCATCCCTATACTCAAGAGCAAACCATAAATAGCTAATAACTATTTGTCTTGTTTCTCCGTACTTGAGCATTTTGAATACATTAGTCATGATCCGCACAATAGTCTTTTTGGAAATAAAACTGACATGCACTTGACATAAATGGTTAGTTCTCGATATGCATCTTGTCAGCAACTTCAAAATATGATTAAGGGCATGATTGCACTTTCAATCTCCCCATTTTTGGTAGTTTCTGACAACATAGATATAGCTCTCAAAATAAAATAAATTTATGAATCTTAGGAGAGATTTGTTGCAGGGCCCACCCTTATTATGTGCATAATGAAGTTGTGTATGGGTGGGAGCTCGCCCTCAATTAATACTGAAATCATCACATAGATCAATATGACAACATAGAGAGTGCAATAGATAATTCATGATAGTTCAATACTCAAAATATAATGGTTCACCATACGTCCAACATACATAGATAGCATAATGGTTCATTATACATAAATAGTACAGTACCACCTAACAAATCAAGAATTAAGATAATCTCCTCCCCCTTGGCATCAACTACCCAAATGGGGAGGGCAAGAGAGACCATACATGCAATCAGAGAGCATCATCATTATCACCATGGGTTCCACTGCCTCATGTCTCGTCAAAGAAATAAGCCCATTCAGGGACAGATTGGAAGCCAAAGTCGGAAGGAGGAGCCTCAGTAAGGCGTTCATCCTCACTCAGCTCAGTTGCTTCGGAGTCTCTTAGACAAGCCTTCAGAGCATTCTTGGAGAAGATCATGCGAGTGACCACATCATGGTTTTGTGAACAGTGAAAGGAGAAAGCCTTCATCATGGCAGAATGGGTCGTCTCGAGGAAGCGGACAATGCGTCAGAAAGGTGCAGATCCAGAGGTAGTAGGACGAGACCAAGAAGTAGCTCATCGAGCAGGAGAAGACAAGGTGGAGGGCTTGGGAGCCTAGTAATCAGTCATGTGAGCTGCAATGATCCACTTGTCATTCACATGAAATCGAATAATAGGTAAAGGGGAGATATGCTCATTATGAGAATGAATAAATGGAGCATGAGGAAAAGCCCATTTGTACTGGAGGCTAACTAGATGGATATAATGCCACACAAAGTGAGGGAAATTAATCTTCCCTTTGGGAGAATTATAGAGGTGAGACATGAGATCAATACAGTAAGTCTTGTAGGACCCCTTGTCACCCATCTTGGGATATATAGTGTGAATCAAACATTGGAAAATGACGTAGTAGGTTGACCTCCAAATAGAAACTTAGTTCACATCCTTAGTCTTATCCTCCGTAATAATGGCATCCAACTCTTTAAGAAGATAGCCATGGGAATCGACTGATTTGGGCTTATGGTTGGGATCATCCTTATGGATCTTGAACCCAGTGTCAGGAAAACCAAGAGAGGCGACAAATTGAAAATACGTAGCGATGAGCTCGGTGTCAGATGTCATCGACGTGTCGGTCTTGCAAGGACCAAATAAACAAGTGGCATAGAACTGATGGATGGCAGCATGGTTGAAATCATGATGGAATGCAAATGGAGTAGCAAGGCCAGATGAGTCAATGAGTTCAATAGCACCAGGATATTTCATCGGGTGAGCACAAATATACTCCTATTGAATGTAGTAATGGATAGACAGACCCTTGGAAATGATGACGATGGAGAAAATGTCTTCGTGAATATTTGTGCAAAAGTGAGAATCCATGGAGTCATGCTCCACAAAGAATTGGTCTATGGCGCGACAAAACATGAGATATGCTGCTTTTGACACTTGAGTGAAGTTTTTGACATTGCAACGAAGAGATGGCGGAGGATCAAGAGAGATGCGATGAACATAACGTTGAGGCTGATCCGGAGGAGGAGGAGGCATGTGTGAGGGCCTCCAAGTACTAGTCTAGGGAAAATTGGTGTGAACAACGACATATTCGGCCCTTTATTCATATTCCAATTCCTCCTCATAGTCGGAGCCCTCCGAAGATGGCGCAACTTCACACATAGTACGCTTGGCAAGACGCTTCCAAGGATGAACCCATTCTTGAGAGTCATCAAAACCACCACGAAGAGGGGTTGAAAAAGGATAGGACGTCGCTCGTATGAGATAGGAATGAAAATGAACGAATTGAGACATTGTCAACGGCATAGGGATGATATCCCCCATGTGAGACAACATGTTAATCCACCCAACTCAAGAAATAGAACGAACAAATTGGCATGGCAAGAGGCGATCCCATGGGGTCCTTGTGACCGGTGTGTTTGATCTTCGGCATATCGAGACACCGACCACCCCAGCAAAATAATCAATATAGAAGAAGCTCCAAGTCATTCACCCACCAAAATTCAAAGAACGAATCAGAGGAGGAGGAGAAGGGAGAGAGGATTTACCTCTAGAGGGAGATAGGGAGGGGGCGGAGGACGGTTGGAGAAGGCCGTGGCGGCGCGGCGGCGGAAAGGGAATCGGGGCACGGGGCGGCGAGTGATTCGGGCAAACTGCTCAAATGCACATGCCTAAAATGACCGAAAATGGCCGGAATCGCCAGAAAGGCTAGGCAACGGAAGACCAGGAGGGATCGGGCGTTTGAAAAGAGGCCAACGGACGGATGTGTGGTAATTAGCAAACAACCGGAAAGTGTGGGACGACCGGTAAAAGTGAATTTATGTACTAGATATGATATAGACTGGAAATGTGAATTTCCGATAAGAACAGTTGGTGCGACACTCATGGGAGTGAAATGATGAATACTTACATATAGTACACAACAAACAATGCCATACCAATAAATGATGACCGTGAGTGATGAGGACATCGACACCATTGTTACACCCACAGCCCCAGCTACTATACATACTGGACCCGTTACTAGAGCTCCTGCACGCCAATTTAATTACCAGGTACTTTCGTTTCTTGGGAATACTTCTAAAGTTCTTGAACATATGATGTTGCCTAAGTTAGATACTTTTGTTGTGCTCATGAATGAAAGACCTAGCATGGACAAGAAGGATATCTGTTGGAGCAGGATCAAGCATGGAGAAGAAGTTGCACGCGCGGGAGAGGACAATGGAGCTTCCACTGGTGATTTTCGCATCTTAAGGCCACCATAAGGAGAGCATGAAGGATTTGGACGAAATACTCAAGACTTCACTTTATAAAAAATTTCCATAGGCTATTATAGGTGTTGCGCCACCTTATTTTTGGGCTAGGCCCATGTAATTTCTAAATACCATAATATAGGCTATTTTTAGAGTACGTATGTGTGGGGAAACCGAGTTTAGGGCTGTTTTCGGACCCCTCCTCCAAGGGTCGCGAAATTGCCTCTCTATTCCCATATATAAAGCCCTTAGGGCACCGTTTAGACTTGGGTTTTGTTTAGATTACAAGTTCGCCATAGCTGCAACTTCGCGTTCTTCGTTTGTGTTCTACGACCAGACAAAGGCGTCACAGAACCCCGCCTTCATCAATAAAGATTTCCTCTTATATTCACAATATCTTGATTGCATCTTAGTTTCTTGCTTGTTCTTCGTTTGCGTGCAGGAAATAGACCTTCGTGGTCAGGTTGATCGTGCTCTGGCATGGTCAATAACCTCTCGGAGTTGGTTTAGCGATTGCTAAGGCACGACGTCCTCACACGTTCGTAGTCGGATCGTCAAAGTCGACTCTTCCAAAACGATACCCACGATCTCATCGAAAGACAGGGACAACTTCGCCTCTATCAGTGAGCAAGAAAAATAAACCGCCCTAACATCACTCATAAAAGAGGCGGTGGCCTAGGCCACCATGTTTGAGTATATGTGATATGACACTATGAATATTTTAACCTAGAGCCCATCACCACAACTCCATCATTTAAAGTTCTAAGTCACCAAGGTGACCAAAGTAACATTGAGAGTTTTTGGTTTGTTTGTGCATCATGTAGGGTGAGGTTACTCATGAGTTGAATTTCTCCACCTAAATATTTCACACCATGTGTTTTGACTCTCCGAACTAAATTAACATAGCTCAAAAATGAGGACTAATTAAAAAACATGTGAGTGCTTGTGAAGGTTGACGAGATTGTTGTTTGCTTGCTTGTTTTCTTGTGTTTTAAATCAAAAAAAAATCCTACTGCTCTTTAGGCTCACCTCTTTGCCGAAAATCTTTTCCAATGACCATACCATATGAATAGGAGATGAAGCTACTTTACCAAATATTGTTTTAACCAAAAAGGCATTTGTTGGATTTACCTTTTCAAAAACCACTAAAGTGAGGCTTGTACTACAAGTCCTCAACTTAGGGAAGATGTTTTGCCCCAAATATTTTATTTAAATCCTATTATCAAAAAAACTTCCAAAAACCACAAGGTTATTATTTTAGAAGTTATTTTTCTGTTTTATTTAAATACCTCTTTTCTGAGGCTAGAAATGGTATTTTATGAAGAAAAATATTATTATTGCTTTGAAAATAATTGAGAAAAAATAGGGAAACTTAGTGGACATATATATTCCACATATAAGAGTTTCAACACTTGGTCATGTTCAAAATATTTCTACAAGAAATTTTCTCAATAAATTCCAATAAAATTCTAGCAAGTCACACATGATATATGTGATGATCTTGTCAAGTTTCATCTCAATCCAAGATGATTTGATTCACCTAAATATTCCAAATTCGTATGTGTCCAAATCCAAATTTGGTCAACTCTACATTGTCAAGTGTCTCGAATTGTGCTCAAATTTTTTGGACATCTTCTAATGCTCCAATAATGGATCCACACAAAGTGGTGCATCAAGGGGATCAGATTAACTTGTCCCAAGCCCCTCAAAACCACTCGTGCTGATTTCTCGAGTTGGGAAACTTTACATTATAAAGCTTCTCCATTTAATCCCAGACTTTTGGGGCATGCTCTAATAATCAAATAATGCCAACACACCAAGTGGTGCATTAGTGGGAATTAAGTTGCATGAATTTATCTGCAGAAAGCCATTTTTGCCCATTTCTAGGATTTTTCAAGTCTACATTGGAAACTTTCACCACAAAATCCCAAATTTGGTGTCCAATCACATTTGCACCTATCATGTGATCCTGTTAAGTTCCACAGCAAGTGGACTCCATTTTCTAGCCCTAACACCCATCAGACACCTTCTACTCACTTACCAAATCTGTTGTTCTGGCCCTTCTACTATTCTCCTTGACTTCATTTTTTTACCGCAGCTTTTGCTAGCCCTCTACTACCTCTAGAAACTTTGCGAAGGCCCCTGGTCAATTATTGGAGGGTAACTCCCTATCTCCATCTCCTTTTCACCTTGCTAACAACTCTTTTACACCTCTTCCATTAATTATGTTCATGTGAATGCCCCCCCAAGTCTTTTCACAACACCTCTATTCTGGTAATGCACCATTTCATGCAAAGATATGGCATCCTGGTATGGAAAATATGAGAAGCCTTCCTAAAACTTGATATTTGGCAGAAATGTGGCCTTGAACTATAAGTGATAACCACACTCCTATCCCTGAACTGAAACAGGGCAGTCTTAAAGTTCTTACATAGACAGAGCTACTAGACATGGTTTCATCCCAACTCTCCCCCCAGTAAAAACACTTTTTGCTAGCCCCAGGTTTGTTGTTGCAACCTGAAACAAAGATGGAACCCCACCTATACTTCCCCATATGAGACCAGACTCCCCCATCACTCTCCTGCACGCAAGCCTTAGATGCCAGACATCTTTGGCTCGCCAAAATGTTACTGTGGACATGTGTGGGCGTGGTGACCACTCTGCTGGCATGCAACAGTGGTGCTCTGCCAGGCAACCTTGTCCTCAAGCATGCGGTAGTCTCTTGCGAGATGCCACTCGCGCCACGAGCCCCCTCATCATCCCACCCCCCCCCCCCCCCCCCCCGCGCGACACGAGCAAGCCTCCAAGGTGGCTCTGACGCGTGCGCTCGCCATGCCAGAATGCACCCAAGCGGACCCGAGCTCCCCTAGTTGCTCCCACTCACTTATCTCTCCCCCTCGAGCCCCAGGGCACCTGAGTTTACTCCCCTCCATCTTAGACACCTCCTGGAGCTCCTCATTCGCCCATTCCTCCTGTACAACAGCGGCAATCGCCTACGCAATGACCGGCAGCCCCTCTAAAATTAGCACACCCTGAGCCCCTTCCCTCCTTTGAATTTTGCCACAGACTCCCATAACTGCAGTGGCCTTTTCCCCCGCGCTCCTTTCCCTCCTCCCGGCGGCCAGAGTGCCCCTACCGTAGCCGAACTCCAATGGCCTCTTCCATGACCGTGGCCCCTCTACCTTGACGCTCCCCGGGTGGAACTAGAGCCCCACGCGGGTGCGGTCACCTCCCTCAGCAAGTCGGTGGCCATTTGTCACACCCCAAAAATCTAATAATATTTTCTTGAAATAAAATTTTGCCTAGAACAAAAATTTTGAGAAAATAGTTTGCTTCATGACTCTTGTCAAAGCCTCGTTCCAAAAACTTTCATTTCAACTGGCTTTTCAAAGATAATTTCGTACTTAAGCCCTTGCTTGAGACCAATTTGAATTCTCTCGGAATATTATTTTGGCTATGTCTAATTAATATCTGAATTTCTGGATTTTTAATATATCTTTGAAACACTCCTTCTCCTTTATAAGGATGTTTTCCCTAGGTAAATGTTTTTGATAATTTATGTTGGAATCTGAATACTTGCATAAAAATATTTCTTTTATTTTGGTAAATTCTTGGGATATTTTATTTTAATATTTTTACCAAGATTTCCTTTATTCAAAACAGATTTATATTTTCTTTATAGGGTTGTTTTGCGCTGCAACCTTGTGATCACTTCTTCTAAAAATTCTATAAAAAATTGGAGATGACCTGTGATGTCCCTGGATCACATTTCTACAAAAATATAGCCAAGTGTTTCGAAAATTTTGAGATCATTAACTACTTTTCAAATCTGGTCCAGATTTGAATTTGTACTACAACCCCTAGAAATAATCCTTCAAAAATTCCATAAATATTTGGGGATGTCAAGTATAGAAGGAGATTCATTTTTATGCGAAAACCCCACTATGTGCTTCGTAAAAGTTTAGCAAAACAACCATTTTTCTGTTCTGGTCCAGTATGGTACTTTGTACTGCAACCATATTCTTCCTTGCTCTAATTGCTTTGAAATTTTGCATGCTTGTATGGCACCCTACCAAAACCTGAACCTCACGAGTTGATCCCTATTGGATGAAAGTAAGTGCATGTGATAATAGCTCCAAGTTTCTGTCCAGAATTGTGTTCTTCAAGTTTTGCATTAGCTAGTTTTGATTTTTACCGAACTAACCTCACCACCATAGCTAACACCTAGAGAGACCCTGATCTGGAGATTTTGGTGGGCATCAAAGATCTTTCGGAGCCTCTGGCATTTCATCAAGCACTTTAGGAGCATGACCAGATTTGGCATGACTTTGAACCTTCATTATGGAGTTTATGATCTAGCCCAACCGGCTTGTCCAATAGCTCCTCCTTAGTCTCTAGCCTACCCTTGTGTGTTTGCATGACCTTTGGAGCCCTTTTTCCTGCTCTAGCATTTCGTCGAGTATCTGATGTTAATGCTCTGGGTTCACCCAGAGCGCACGTTTTGCACGCGCGTGTCCAAGCCATCGCGTCCCCGCACCCTCGCCCCCTGGACTATGTGTAGCGCTGCGTCAACCCTCCCTTCCCCGACAGTTGGTCGCCGCCATGTGCGCAAGCAGCGCAGCGGCAGCGCGAGGGCCGTGGTTTCCTCTGCTTCGCTGTAGTGGTCGGCGCCGCCCATGCAGCCCGAGCCAGCCATCTGTCCCTGGACCATCCCCCTGCATCAGCTGCTCGCTGCCCCTGATGCCCTCCTGCCACCGCTGCGCGCCTGGAGCCCTGTCCCGGGCATTCTTATCCGGAGGCCGCCGCGGAACCGACTTATTCAGGCTATAAGAGGACCCCTACCCCCCGAGCCCTATGAGCATCGCAGCAACCCCCCTGCCCCATAGCTTCCCTCCCCTCTAATAAATTTTGCCAGAATAGCCCTATGTGCACCTCTCGGACCTGAGCGTCGTCGTCGGCCTCCGGCCACATTCCAGCAGCCCCGAACACGTGCCGCCTTTTCTTGGCCACTGCTAGCTCCCCCTCAGGACCCTGAACCCATTTCCCTCTTCTGCCTTACCCGAGAGCCACAGCGTGTGCAGCCCAAACCTTGCCTGACCCTCTCTCCGACATGTCCGAAGGTGAGCTCAACCCCGAGCTCCCCAGCTGTACTAGAGCCTTCTAGAGGATGGGGCTCTCCCTCCCGAGCCTGTCGGTGTGCTCAGCACCGCGAACGGTGCCCCTAGCACCGACGAACCCTGTCGAAGTGCCGAGGCCCCTGTCCAGAGCACGCGCGGGAGGTGGGAGAAGAACCCGACAGGCGGGCCCCGCCTGTCAGTGAGCCAGCCGCAGCCCCGAGTGGCGCAAACCCCCTAGGGCATCTTCCTGTTAGTAAAGTGTATTTCCTGATAGTTGTCTCAGTGATTATGCTTCCTCCGATAGATTGCATATACAACCTGAAACATTTTCTTTTAGTTTTGATTTTAAAAATAGAGTTGACCACAAAGCATATGCCCCCCAAGTCTTTTCACAACACCTCTAGTCTGGTAACTTTTTATAGGAAACTCCAAATCGATTGATTCTTTTTCCCACCTGTTTAAAATTTCATCTAGTTTATTTTAAGATTTATTACAAAAAATTCAAAAAAAATTGTGTGATGTTTTGATTATGTGTGTTAATTCAAATATTTTCAAACTAGGATTTTGAAGAGTGGCTACCTACTCCAAGATGATGGGTTACAAATCACCCTCCTCAAACCCCTAAGGCAAGCATCTTGAATGGAAATTTTGCATAAGTTGTGTGATGATTGTATTGCATGATTTGAGGTTATGTTGATAATAATCTTGCATGAAATAATACCTTGCATCCTTCATACATACTACTGATATTATAACAATGGTAAAATAAGATGATGGCATGTGATCGTTATGAAAGGGCGTGGAATAACCTAGTCACGCGGAACGTGATAGATTATGGCCTGGTCATGACATGTGCACGATGATGCCGGTAAAACATGGTTAAACTCGAGCATCGACCTAGATCGAGTCTTGTCTGTGTCATACTTCTATAACGTGCTACCATAGCTTCCTGGATAATGGATTCGGTAAAGTCAGTTGTAGACCTATTATCAGGCACACACCAAGTAGAGGGGCCGGTATGAAGGTATCCATGGCCCTGGAGTAAATCCAGTCATCCGGTCAGGGGGCCTGGGTGTTCCCGGTTTGGGACCGGGAGGGAATGGCCCTTCCTCGTGAGCGCGCGGTATAAATATTTTTGATCCCATGCTAGTCGAGGTCAGAGCCTCCCCGTCTTATGGTTTTGCCTTGGAAGCGTAGTCCGGGTGAACCCGTGCTCCGCGAAGGTTAAAATGGGTGTGTGTTGATTCTGAGTGTCCGCTCCTAAAATGTCGCACGCGGGATTAGTCATAATGACTAGAGAAAACCGTGACCTATGGGTAAAGAGTACACCCTGTGTAGAGTCAAAGCTATTCGAGTAGTCGTGTCCCCGGTCAAGGACGTTGTTTGACGAGTCAAGTGTCAGTCCTAGAGTCGGTCTTTGGAGTATAAACGGTGATAATAATAAAGGATGTGGAAAATCATATGATGATGTGGGACATGATCATATTATGATTATTACTCTGGACAAACCCCTATGATATTGTTTGTTGAATATCCCTCGGACGGTTCTACCTCCTGGATATTCAACATTTATTATTGTTTCATATAAGCCCTTTATGTGGTGTCGCTCAGACGCCCTACTGTGGCACGTTTATTGTTTCATATAAGCCCTTTATGTGGTGTCGCTCAGACGCCCGACGGTGGCATGTTTATTGTTTCATATAAGCCCTTTATGTGGTGTCGCTCAGACGCCCGACTGTGGCATGTTTATTGTTTCATATAAGCCCTTTATGTGGCCTCACTCAGACGCGTGGCTGTGGCATGTTTATTGTTTCAAATAAGCCCTTTATGTGATGTCGCTTAGACGCCCGACTGTGGCAAGCATATTATTCATTATTACCTTCCTTGCTTGTTTATAAAACACTCGTGGAAACATTGCATATCTTCATGAATGCATCCATGAATTAAACTCTAATGGCAAGATATAATTGTTAGTGGAAATTTACATGCATCTCACCTGCTTTAACGTGTTGTTTTTCTTGATGATTGTGAGTACATTCAAAGTACTCACTGGCTTGTCCCTGGCTATTGTCTTGGCCAGATTGCGTTCGGAGAGGAGCACGATGCCATCAACCCCGGAATCTAGGAGTCAAGGATAGCAGCCTTGTGAGATAGGAATTTATCAAGGTCAGTTGTTCCTGAGGGAATGGAGTCCCATGGGCACTGGAGATACCTCGAGTCGCTTCCGCCGTCAACCTCAGACCTTTGTTCAACCCAGTAGTACTTCATGGTCTTGTAACCCAGATTTTGTAATTTTGCTTGGATATTCTGTATAAAGTAAGTGTCTACCATCTAATAGCAATCCTGGGGCTGGTAAACACAGAGACATGTTTTCTGGAAATTATTTTCCGAAAAACAGGTCGCTACAACCTTGGTATCAGAGGCAGGATGACCATTGGCTAAACCTATCTTAGCCAGGTCGCTATCCCTAAACCGGATATTTATATATCCACACCCCTAGCCTAGCCTACCCAATAGCCAACCACGGTGGGCATCTGACACCTTTTGGCAGTCGGTGCCTAACCTGTCAACCTAGCCCTTAAGATATGTGTCTATGACCGAGACGAGAGTTGTCGCATCCCCTAGCATGCGATGAAAGACTCGTTAGCCTATATAGGAAGGCCTTTCCTCAACCCAGCAACCCGCAACTTTGAGACCAGTACCAGTAGTAACCCCCCCCCTTGACTTGCAAGATGACTGGCCGCATTCTTTACAACGATACCCCCATGTCCGAGCCAGGAGACTTCATAGTCATCCTCGCCGACTTCAGCTGCCAAGTTTTTGGCATAGAAGAACCTCCCGTGTATGTTGTACATGAGGAGCCTACAAGTGATGATATTCGTTACTTTTGGACCTCGGTGCACATGTATGGAGGAAATCCCTCGTAAGAGTGCCCTCACCATTTCACTGGTAGAGCAGCCACCAACGAAGCCCAAGTCTGTCAGCTTGCAGCCTGAGAGGCTATAGTCCAGCTGCGACATCTATCGCCATGGATGACTAGTCGACCGTTCTGTTACTATCCTAGTCATGAAGGCTATTGTAGTCTGACCCGAGTTGCCAGCAAAGACCTTGAGGCAGACCCTGCCCTGGTATAGGTTGTGTGCTATTTGAGAGCGAAGGAGGCACTCATCAATCAAATCACCTCTGACTTGGTCATGAGCCGCACGCCAACTGCTCGCCAGTCACCGGGAAGCTATGAAGCCGCAATCGCCTCCAGCAACCAGCACATCTTGGCTGGAAGACCTATTGGACCATCAAGGTTTGCCCCGCCAGCCATGACCCCAGCAGAGTTTCACCGCAGTTTGGATGCCTATTGCAATGAAGATGTGCCAAGAGCGCGTCGTCCGAGACGTCATTTCCACCGCAACCCTGCAGCCCCATTCCATGGCCGTGTTGACCCAGCAGCCTCGGCAAATGGAGGAGCCTTAATGGCTACTTAGCCCGTCAGCTCAGAGGCCAATGAAGGCAGAGCGAGTCCGTCAGAGTAGTTGTCAAGCCCTAGTGACCGTGTTACCATGTAACATTGTATTCGCGTGTTTGTAATAGAACGGTTTTTAATAAAATTGCAGGATGCCTGCACACCTTGTTTTTATAAGAAAGATTTGCGTAAACTAGTCCGCGTGGCCTTAGAGTAAATTTTTGGGCATGACCACCCAGTCACCAAGTCAACTACCCGAGTGATGTATCCACTTAAGAGTTGATACCCGAGTTTTCACCCCGGTGAACCAGGCCACCCCAGTGTCATATTGTGTGTGTCCCTAAGCCAGGTACCAAGTAAGACCACCCATGACCGCTCTTAGCACTTCTCACCAAGTGCGCTGCCCCGAGCCAGTTTCCCCATGACTACCCACTGGGATTCATCTGGAAATTTTGGATGCAAACCCATAAAAATAACGGTGTTGCCTCGCAGCCGAGTATAGAGTAGCTCTGGTTTGCCCATACCTTTCCCTTCAGGTCATCAGCAACAGTGTTGACCCATCAGCGGGTGGAGTAATTCCACACGCAGGCTAGTGGAAAAATTTTAGATATTCCATTGGTAGGTGATTGTTGTCAGACCAAGGGGACATGTTTTCCAAAACTCCTTCTAGGAGAGGCAAAATGTGTTTTCCCCGACCGAGAGTATTTTCTCGGGAACCTCTTGCATGTGTCCTGTTGCCCGTCCTCGGAGTGTACGTTAGTCCGGTAGTATGTTTTCTGGATGCTATGTGAGTAGTGATGCGCTATTTGATTGCATTGATTGCACCAAAATATGGATGATTGCTTGTTATGTGATGCCTTATTCGCGCTTGCACTTGAGTGATCATGTTCCGTGTTTTCACGAGTGTATTGTTGTTCTCTCCTAAGAAAATCTCGGGGACGAGATTTATTTTTAAGGGGGTAGTGTCTGTCACACCCCAAAAATTTGGTAATATTTTCTTGAAATAAAATTTTTCCTAGAACAAAAATTTTGAGAAAATAATTTGCTTCATGACTCTTATCAAAGCCTCTTTCCAAAAACATTCATTTCAAGTGGCTTTTCAAAGATCTTTTTGTACTGAAGCCCTTGCTTGAGAGCAATTTGAATTCTTTGGGAATATCATTTTGGCTATGTCTATTTAATATCTGAATTTTTGGATTTTTAATTAATCTTTGAAACACTCCTTCTCCTTTATAAGGATGTTTTCCCTTGGTAAATGTTTTTGATAATTTATGTTGGAATCTGAATACTTGCATAAAAACATTTCTTTTCTTCTGGTAAATTCTTGGGATATTTTATTTTAATTTTTTTACCAAGATTTCCTTTATTCAAAACAGATTTATATTTTCTTTATAGTGTTGTTTTGCACTGCAACCTTGTGATCACTTTTGCTAAAAAATCTATAAAATTTGGAGATGACATGTGATTTCCCTGGATCACATTTCTACAAAAATATAGCCAAGTGTTTTGAAAATTTTGAGATCATTAACTACTTTTCTAATCTGGTCCAGATTTGAGTTTGTACTACAACCCCTAGAAATAATCCTTCAAAAATTCCATAAAAACTTGGGGATGTCAAGTATAGCAGGAGATTCATTTTTATGCAAAAACCCCACTACGTGTTTTGAAAAATTTTAGCAAAACAACCAGTTTCCTGTTCTGGTCCAGTTTGCTACTTTGTACTGCAACCCTATTCTTCCTTGCTCTAATTGCTTTGAAATTATGCATGCTTGTATAGCACCCTACCAAAACCTTAACCCAGCAGTTGATCCCTATTGGATGAAAGTAAGTGCATGTGATAATAGCTCCAAGTTTCTGTCCAGAATTGTGTTCTTCAAGTTTTGCATTAGCTAGTTTTGATTTTTACCGAACTAACCTCACCACCATTGCTAACACCTAGAGAGACCCTGATCTGGAGATTTTGGTGGGCATCAAAGATCTTTGGGAGCCTCTGGCATTTCATCAAGCACTTTAGGAGCATGACCAGATTTGGCATGACTTTGAACCTTCATTATGGAGTTTATGATCTAGCCCAACCGGCTTGTCCAATAGCTCCTCCTTAGTCTCTAGCCTACCCTTGTGTGTTTGCATGACCTTTGGAGCCCTTTTTCCTGCTCTAGCATTTCGTCGAGTATCTGATGTGCATGCTCTGGGTTCACCCAGACCGCACGTTTTACACACACGTGTCCAAACCGACGCGTCCCTGCGCCCTTGCCCCCTGGACTATGCGTAGAGCCCCGTCAACCCTCCCTTCCCTGACAGTTGGTTGCCTCCATGGGTGCAAGTAGCACAACGGCAGTGCAGCAGCGGTGCGACGGCTGAGGTTTCCTCTGCTCCACTGCAGTGGCCGGCTTCCCACTGCATTAGTTGCTCGCTGCCCCACTTCCCATGACGCCATGCAGACGCCACTGCGCGCTTACAGCCCTGTCCCCGGCATTCTTATCCGGAGGCCACCACAGAACCGACTTATTCAGGCTATAAGAGGACCCCCCCCCCGATCCCTATGAGTATCACAGCAGCCCCCCTGCCCCATAGCTTCCCTCCACTCATATCAATTTTGCCAGAATAGCCCTGTGTGCACCTCTCGAACCT
Source organism: Hordeum vulgare subsp. vulgare (assembly GCF_904849725.1). Classification (NCBI taxonomy): domain Eukaryota; kingdom Viridiplantae; phylum Streptophyta; class Magnoliopsida; order Poales; family Poaceae; genus Hordeum; species Hordeum vulgare. The sequence continues at coordinate 225,885,435 of NC_058522.1, forward strand.
CAGCGTTGCTGTCGGCCTCCAGCCAAATTCCAGCAGCCCCGAACCCGTGCCACCTTCTCTTGGCTACTGCTAGCTCCCCCTCGGACCCCGAACCCATTTCCATCTTCTGCCTTACCCGAGAGCCACAGGGTGCGCAGCCCAAACCTTGTCTGACCCTCTCTCCGCCATGGCCGAAGGTGAGCTCAACTCCGAGCTCCCCAGCTGCCCTAGAGCCTTCCAGAGGATGGGGCTCTCCGTCCCAAGCCTGCCGGTGTGCCAAGCACCACGAACGGTGCCCCCTAGCGCCGGCGAGCCCTATCGGAGTGCCGCTATCCCCTGTCCATAGTGCACGGGGGAGGTGGGAGAAGAACCCGACATGCGGGCCCCACGTGTCGGTGAGCCAGTCGCAGCCCCGAGTGGCGCAAACCCCCTGGTGCGTCTTCCTGTTAGTAAAGCATATTTCCTGATCATCATCTTAGTGATTACGCTTCCTCTATTAGAAAAGCGTATATAGCCTGAAACGTTTTCTTTTAGTTTTGATTTTAAAAATAGAGTTGACCAAAAAGTTTGACTCGCTCTAACTTTTTATAGGAAACTCCAAATCAATTGATTCTTTTTCCTACCTGTTTAAAATTTCATCTAGTTTATTTTAAGATTTATTACAAAAAATTTCAAACAACTTTTGTGTTCTGTTTTGATTATGTGTGTTAATTCAAATATTTTGAAATGAGGATTTTGAAGTGTGGCTACCTACTCCAAGATGATGGGGTACAAATCACCCTCCTCAAACCCCTATGGCAAGCATCTTGAATCAAAATTTTGCATAAGTTGTATGATGATTGTATTGCATGATTTGAGGTTATGTTGATAATAATCTTGCATGAAATAATACCTTGCATCCTTCATACATACTACTCATATTATAACAATGGTAAAACATGATGATGGTATGTGATGGTTATGGAAGTTCGTGGAATAACCTAGTCACGTGAAACGTGATAGGTTATGGCTTGGTCATGACATGTGCATGATGATGCCGGTAAAACATGGTTAAACTCGAGTATCGACCTAGATCGAGTCTTGTCCGGGTCATACTTCTATAATGTGCTACCACAGCTTCCTGGATAATGGATTTGGTCAAGTCAGTGGTAGACCTATTATCAGTCACACACCAAGTAGAGGGGCCGGTATGAAGGTATCCATGGCCCTGGAGTAAATCCAGTCATCCGGTCAGGGGGCATGGGTGTTCCCGGTCTGGGACCACGAGGGAATGGCCCTTCCCCCTGAGCGCACGGTATAAATATTTTTGATCCCATGCTAATCGATGTCAGAGCCTCCCCGTCTTATGGTTTTGCCTTGGCAGTGTAGTCCGGGTGAAGCCGGGCTCCGCGGAGGTTTAAGTGGGTGTGTGCTGATTCTGAGTGTGCGCTTCTAAAATGTCATACGCGGGATTAGTCATAATGACTATCAAAAACCGTGAGCTATGGGTAAAGAGTACACCCTCTACAGAGTCAAAGCTATTCGAGTAGCCGTGTCCCCGGTCAAGGGCGTTGTTTGACGAGTCAAGTGTCGGTCCTAGAGTCGGTCTTTGGAGTATAAACGGTGATAATAATAAAAGATGTGGAAAATCTTACGATGATGTGGGACATGATCATATTATGATTATTACTCAAGACTAACCCCTATGATATTGTTTGTTGAATATCCCTGGGACGGTTCTACCTCCTGGATATTCAACATTTATTATTGTTTCATATAAGCCCTTTATGTGGTGTCATTCAGACGCCCGACTGTGGCATGTTTATTGTTTCATATAAGCCCTTTATGTGGTGTCGCTCAGACGCCCGACTATGGCATGTTTATTGTTTCATATAAGCCCTTTATGTGGTGTCGCTTAGACGCCCAACAGTGGCATCTTTATTGTTTCATATAAGCATTTATGTGGTGTCGCTCAGACGCCCGAGTGTGGCATGTCTATTGTTTCATATAAGCCCTTTATGTGGTGTCGCTCAGATGCCCGACTGTGGTAAGCATATTATTCATTATTACCTTCCTTGCTTGTTTATAAAATAATGGTGGAAACATTGCATATCTTCATGAATGCATCCATGAATTAAACTCTAACGGCAAGATATAATTGTTAGTGGAGATTCTCATGCATATCACCTGCTTTAACGTGTTGTTTTCTTGATGTTTGCGAGTACATTCAAAGTACTCCCTGGCTTGTCACTATTGTCTTGGCCAGATTGCATTCGGAGAGGAGCACGATGTCATCAACCCCAGAACCTAGGAGTCAAGGATAGCAGCCTTGTGAGATAGGAATTTATCCAGGTCAGTTGTTCCTGAGGGAATGGAGTCCCATGGGCACTTGAGATCCCTTGAGTCGCTTCCGCTGTCAACCTCAGACCTTTGTTCAACCGAGTAGACCTTCATGGTCTTGTAACCCAGATTTTGTAATTTTTCTTGGATATTCTGTATCAAGTAAGTGTCTACCAGCTAACAGCAATCCTGGGGCTGGTAAACACACAGACATGTTTTCTGGAAATTATTTTCCAAAAAACACGTCGCTACACATGTGCATCGCTGGAGATGGTCGGTGCCACCGGTAGCGGGCGCCAGCGTGCACTCGTCCTGGCTCCCCTCCCTTTCCCCTGTTTGGGTGGGAGGTGGGAGAAGGGCTTGCCAAGCGGGCCCCGCCTGTAAGATGCACACCGACCGAGACCCCAGATTAAGTGGAAGTGGGCTTCAGTGTGGCGGCTTTCCTGTGGAAAAGGTGTATTCATGGAATACATCTCTTATGCAGCCCCTCCACACCCACGGCTCAGCCGCTGGGCCTACCCTGTAAGCCCTAGCTATCTCGTGCCTCGTGCGCCGTGTAGCCCATTTGGTAGTAGCTCCACTCTTTTTCTTTTCCTGTCAAATTCTTAAATTCATAATTAATTCATATTAGCTCCAAAAATAATAATTCAAATTCCTACAGATTCCTAAAATAGTAACCTATCCAAATATGTGCATTTCACATTTTTCTAGAGAAACTTTTGAAGGGTTCACATTCAAATTAAAATCGAAATATTTCAAACCACTTTGTAAAATCCCTAGAGACTCCAAATCAACTCCAAATGGAGTGATTCAAATTTCCAGAGACTTCAAAAATCAAGCTCTATTTTCCTAGCCTAGGTGAACATTTTTCTCATGCACTCTTTCTGCTAGCCCCAAATAAGAAGCACATTTCCATTTATCCCAACTTATTAAATCCATAGGAAATTCATATCAACTCCAGATCATGTCAAACAACCTCCTAAATGTTTAAAAATTCATGCCCTGGTTGGTGCGCACATCCACTCCTTTTTATAAAAATGTTTTCTATAGACTTCTTATAGGATCACCAATTCCCCCTTTTCCACCATTCAAAATACTCCGGTGACCCAAATCAATTAGAACAACCTTATGTATTTTTCTTATGACCAGAGTTGTCCAAGAAAAATAAAGCCCCTATTTTTAGAGCACTTCGTGGCTTGTTGTGTGGCTTAGCGTGGTTGTTTCCAACGATAGTTGATGAAGTAGAAGAAGTGCTCGGCATTGGACGAGAAGTGTGAGAAGACCTCGAAGACTTTGGTGAACCAGGCAAGATGCCCTTTGACCATGTCCAAGAAACTACTTTTATGCATGTCAAATAGCACTTCGTTCAATCGATGCATTGAATCATGTTGAACCGATGACCACATTAGTGGGTTATTTACGATAACTACTCATTGATTCTTGCACTTGGGCATGATCGTACCTTCCTATGAGGGTTGTGTGGGTGAGAAGTAGTTAGGTTGCTGGTAGTGCTACGCATGGGATTGGATACATGCATGGAGACGGAAAAAGGAGGTGATTTCAAATGTTTTACGAAAGCCCTGTCGGGTGCCACAAATGCCCGAGGGTGTTGTGTTGAGCTAGGTAACCACTTGATGAGGGAGTGGTATACTGAGGCCAGATGTGTCAGTAGTTTCTAAAACTGGATTAGATTTAAGAATTGTCGACCATCCCAACCTTACATGTACAACCGCAATACCCCTTATGGACGGGCCTTTGTTGATTACTATGGTCGGTGCTAGTAGAGAGTCCGCATTACTTGTGGCGAGAGTGACGTGGTCACTCTCGAGATGGGGTTGTGCCAGAAAAAGGGTGACCATGGGCTGTTCTTATAGACATCGGGCACACCGTTGCGTGCCCTCATGGATGATACGTGTGATGTACATCACGAGGGATTGTCACCAACAAGTGGACTCTTTGCTAGTATCTTCATGGGAAAGGTGATGTACGGGTACTTGCCTCGGGTATGATAAATACCATGAGTCGTGTTCTGACACGGAAGTTTCTCGACTTATGTGGGTAAAGTGTGCAACCTCTTCAGAGTGTAAAACTATCTGAATAGCCGTGTCCACGGTCAAGGACAGTTGGGTGGTGCTGCTTAAACTATGTCGAGGAGTTTTTGCTTAAACCAAGTGTGTGTGGGGGGTATGCTGGTCGTATGAATTATGATCTAAGTCACATGACTTGGCATGATGGATGAACATGGGATGTTCAACCTTGTGGTAATATTGATATGTGTAACCTGATTGTATGGATATTGTCTACCTGTTGATGCATGCTCTTAGAAGCTGATTGATCATGACATTGTACTCAAAATTAGCTTTCCGCAAATTACCTACTTAGTGTTATATCATGCATTGTTATTGCCTCGTTCCAAACTTGGGTTGCTTGCGAGTACATTCAAAGTACACTTTGGCTTGCCACTGGTTATTAAATTGACTAGGTAAGAGAAAACGGGAGATAGTGAAGAATACCTTGACGACGTTCCTGCAAACTAGGATGCTTCCTAGTCAGAATGCTTGTAGGGTTAAGGTGGATGGCACGGCTTCAAGCTATCTTTGAATATTTACGTTGTAATGTATATTAAGAATTCGCCATAAGGGCCATATTCGAGCTAAACTGTACATAATGGATGTAAGACTCTTGTTATTCGGGTTTTGTGTGTTCCGTGAGCATTGATATCTATGATCACTACACGGGCATTCGGTGGTCGCTACTTACAAGTCAGGGTCCCCACAGAGCTAGTATGCCAGCATCGTGACTTCAGGAAGCCCTTAGTTAGCACAGATGTTAGTTAGGACAAAGTTGTTTCTCCAAACCTTTCAAACAATTTACGAAACCTATATATTTCTCACCTCTCCTAAATTTCCGAGGGAAGTGTATGCTTCTACCTTAGCACTTCCACCCTTAATCTCTTGACTCTCCTCATCCTCTTTCCCAAAACATGCAAACGATCACTAGCACCCTTATGCCCCTAACAATCAGTTTCCTCGAAATCTTGGTGGGTAACTTGAAAGGAAATGACCTTGCCAGACGATCACCCACATGTTTCAGATACAAGATTGGAAACGCTACGACCAGACGACACCAACACAAGCTACTTGCTCATGGAATGAGGACATCGAGACTCAAAAGATGGTGATACCCACGACACTGTCCCAAGGTGATGGAACATTGGCCTACAATGATCAGGACATAATATACGCAAGATCATGATATGCATCACTAATAGAGAGACTCTATCCTTGTCGTTGCTGTGTCGACAACCGCCGGTGGATGAGAACCTCACCATCTGGTCCGCCTCACCTTAGTGAGCAGGAAAACGATTCTCTTCATCCCCCGTCCTTGGTATCCATGTTGTCATCAACATAACTCACAGGTCTGAACTCTACCATGCCTTCCTGATGTCATTGCATATAGGAACATCCACTTGGGACACTCAATGCCTTGTAAGACAAGAAGATATCTATGGGATTACGAGGACAGCAGAAGACCCTATCCAACGACAACCGTGAAGAAACACCTTCGTTGACAGCTCACCAAACGAGAAGTTGTCAAGGACTCTGAAAGTGCGTTATATCGACTAGAGGGGGGTCAATAGGCGAATTTTAGAATTTCATCGCTCAGGAAATTCCTTTTGAGGAAATTCCTCACTGATGAATAACGTGCAGCGGAAATAGAGAGGTGCAAAGATTACAAAAGCAGTTTACTTTATGAAGATTATGAGAATCGGTTTGCACAGTATGCAGACACAGCATAAGCAGGTGAAGATTTACTGGTATGAAGAATTTGAGGTTGAGGAAATTCAGTGAAAGTCTTTAGCAAATTCTTCAAAGAGTGACAAGGAAAGTCTTCAACATACAATATTGAGGAATTGAAAGAGTTGAAGAAATAGAACTCGTATCATGATGAAGACAATTGTTGATGACCCAGTTCCAACTGTTGTGACAGTCGTACGTCTGGTTTGGAGCGGCTTGGTATCGAAACCAAAGGACACACAGTCCCGGGACACACAGTCCCTACCCTATTCTCCTTGAGCTAAGGACACACAGTCCTCGCCCAACACTCGTGGTAAGTCTTCAGGGCAGACTTCCAAACCCTCACAAACTCGGTCACCCGGCGATCCACAATTGACTGATGGATGCTCTAGACCATGATGCCTAACCGTCTGGATGATGCACAGTCCTCAAAGGTAAAAGGCTTCAGTTCCACACGAGAACAAATTCTTCAGTGATGCTCAATCACTTGGTTTTTGGTTTGTGGTTTGGTGTTTGGGGTATTTCCTCACTTGATGATTTACTCTCGAAGACTGGGGAATTTGGGTTGCTCTAAATGACAAGTGTCATTTTCTCGCGGAGAGGCCAACCAGCTAGTGGTTGTGGGGGCGTCTATTTATAGCCTGGGAGCATCCCGACATAATTTGACATAAATGCCCTTAACTATTGTGACCGTTAGGTGGATAAGATCAGTGAGGTGGCGCGTGTCGCGGCAACGGTCAGAACTTTCAACTGTGAAAGTCCTCATGTCTCTCATATTCCTCACTTTGAGGCTTTGGTAGGTTTCGGCTTGGGTTGAGCATCATGAGGAAATTCATTCCGTAGTATTACTTCGACCCCCTTTAGCAGTACGGTGTTCCTAAGACTCAAGAGTAAATAAAACGAAACAGAAAGAGTAAGTCTTCATGCTTCGAAGTCTTCATACAGTTTTTCTTCAGGACACACTCAATTCCTCATCTTCAATATCCTCATGAGGAATATCAATTTCATCGCAATTTCTTTGGGATCAAAGTCTTCAAGCTTAGACCAATTTCTTCAGCCGAAGACATACATTTTTAGGGGCCGATATTCATCGTATAACTCAAACTCCTCAGCGGCTTATAGAGCATGTGTACACTTATAGACATATTAGTTACTTAACCTATAAGTCTTCAAACCAGCAAAATCACTAAGGGCACTAGATGCACTTACAGACTCTTTCCAGCTCAACCTGACTCGTCTAGACGAGCAACAACAAGAGGCATAGCAACACCTGAAGATGACCGAGAAGTCTAAGTGGACTCCCCGATGGGACATGAAGTAAGCATGATTATTGAGTCCGGAACCCCTAGGGTAGGATGAGTCGTGTATCCCCTATGCGAAGTTGAGTCTGTGTGATGGTGCGAAAGGGACCATGTTGTGCGTTTCTTTTTTGCTTGTTTGTGCCTTGATATAAGTCACACTTTTCCCCAGGAAACTAATACGTGACTATATTGTGTGCATCATCTTGGTGTTTGTGTTGGCCTTTCGGCACTTGTTTGATTGCACTTGCATTATACCACCCCCTTGGGCACTCCCCTCTATGCTACTTTTCTCTCTCCCTCGCCTTCCTCAACAACTGAAGACCAGCAGGACAAGATGCACCAAGGATCCACCTTGACAGCCAACTAATATTGAAGACTCTGACTTCAACGTGCTCAACCAGACGCAACCCTATAGAGTTATGCTTTTCCCTCGAGATTGGAAGCCCCTCCTTAGAGCAACCTAAAAACCTCACAAGCTTCCCCAGCTTAAACCTGGGATCACGTGATTAATACATGGATTTTCCGTAGCACCCGTTGAGCCTTGATAACCCCTGCTTAGTACAGGGTTAATTGTGGAACAAGTGATCATAGTTAACAAGTATCCTTCATTCTTAATCTAGCACCAGGATCTTGATGCCATAGGAAGGACTTTCCTAAGGGTATACGACCTGTAGCCAATGATTTGAGGTGACTACAATAAGTGTCTCGCGAATGTAGCTAGATACTCTTAGCGAATCGTAAGACCCTTAAGTTGGTAGGTCAACTTGGTGGAATAAGCTGATATAGAAGCATAACTTACATGTTCCTGGAGTAAGTTCGATTCAGTACGACGATTATGATTATGCGCTAAAACTCTTGGTGGTATGATAAATTGACTTTGTCAAGTAGCAATCATGGATAAATAATAACTTGGAGTAGCAAGTAAAGAGTTCTCGTTGGGCGTGAGAATTGGATTTAGTCCGATGAACTTGATCATGATACCATGTTTCTCGGTGGATGACAAGTAGAGGTAATTGGATGATGTTAGGGATGATTTAAGTATCCATATAAGCTTGATCTTGGAGTTAGGTGGGCATGGTACTGAAAGTTGGTGGGTGTACTGTGATATAGCCCTTGCAACGATATATAAATTAAAAGAGACTCTTGGTGATTTTTATAGAACCCCATCGATATTGGATTCGTAGGAGTCATGGGTCAAGTGAGGATTGATGGGATCCAAGTACCACTTGATTGGATTCGTCAAAAGGAAACAAGATCTTGGAGTGGTATAATACGTGTTTCCTTAGCATAGGAATGTAGTACCCTCGACCTTGGATAAATTTTACTAAGCACTTGGACTGTAGTATCTTAGCCAAGCTTAGCAGCTTGTATGCTTTCCGAGGATTTTTACATAGGGATACACATGAGCTAGTTATAGCATGCTTATGATGTTTTGGATTAGTCCATCTATCAAACCTTGGGTGGAGTAGCATAAGTGATGTTGGAGTTGACTTATATGACATGTTACCTTTTATGACATTGGATGATTTGGTTTGGAGGATTTGGTAGGACTATCGACATCTAAGAAAGTGTGCTCAAGGATAAGGTGATGGATGTTTACTCATATCCTAAGTTCCTTGAAACCCTGAAGCTTGCCCTAGCCATAAAATGGCCGTATTGCGACCATAGGCCTTGGCTCTAAGTCGTTAGACTATGGACAATACTCCACCTTGACCACCATTGGACCACTGGCAAGTGACCACCCACGACAAGTACATGCTGCTCCCACACATTCTATGAGCATAATGCTTGTGTGATGGTTTGAGAAATAGGGTGTTGTCTCATGGCTAAGAAGCTTATTTATCCAAGAAAAATGAAAAGCGCCTTAGTCCTATTTGGATAATCCCTCACAAACCCCGTTCACCATGCCTCACAAGCATAAGGTTTTTCCTTGAAGGAGGTGGACTCCTCGAAGCACCCTCCAAGCAGCAGAAGACAATCCCACCAAAGCAAGGTGAAGAACCACCATGGCCGAGTGGCCACGACAACAAAGGAGAAGCAACAGGAGTCAACCGCCACTCCTCTGTCAGCTACATCAACTATGTCAAGAAGCCTCAGATCTTGGGTATTGGGTGACTGGTCCATACCTTGGGGTAGCCAGCTCATCTAGGACCCCTCAAAAACTTTCCTAGATGATAGGACCCATTTTACACACCCTGTCTCTAGGCTTAGTCTTATGGACGAGACCCAATCCAGACTCTTCCACACGTATCTATGAAGAGGCAAGAAGACCAAGCATCTCAAGACAGGTCAGAGACGTGCGTCCGCGACAGCAAGGACAAATGGCCGAAGACAGATGAACAACACACATGGGCAACTTACTCAAGTAGAAGATCTCGACGAAAAGCCTATGACAACATACTCCAACACCGTCGTGAATGAAGACCACCTGCAACTAAAGATCATCTGCCTTGAGGAAATCAAGGATTTCCCCGTCGACGGGAAGCTACACCAAGACTAGACTCTTCTATCCTAGCACCAGACACCCATATGTCACTAACCAACATGAGCGACCCCAGGACCAGCACAAAGACACACTACTTTTTCATCTATTCTGGCCTTGGGATACCCACGCAAGGCAGACCATTTCCCGAACCTCGATCACCAAGCCCCCGACCCTTAGTCAAGCCTGGCTCATTGCAAGAACCCCGTTAACTTTCAAATGGGGCCAAGAGAAGCATTCAAATTTGTATCATCAAGCACTTCAAGATCTGTTGGAGCAATCACATCGAAGAATGAGCAAAATGGGAACGTGAAGACTACCTCGGACCCAAGTTTCTGTTTCTCTCCAATGCCTAGCCTAGGAATCTCGGGGACGAGATTCTTGTAGTGGGGGTAGGTTTGTAACACCCTATGTTTTTACTCTCCTAACTAAATTAACATAGCTCAAAAATTAGGACCAATTAAAATTTTTGTGAGTGCTTGTGATGCTTGATGAGATTGTTGTTTGCTTGCTTGTTAGCTTGTGTTTTAAGTCACAAAAGTTCATACTCCTCTTTAGGCTCACCTCTTTGCCCAAAGTCTTTGACCAATGACCATACCATATGATTAGGACATAAAGCTACTTTTACCAAATATATTTTTAACCAAAAAGGCATTTATTGGATATTCCATTTCAAAAAACCCTGAAGTGAGGCTTGTACTACAAGTCCTCAAATTAGGGAAGATTTTTTGCCCCAAATATTTTATTTAAATCCTATTATCAAAAACACTTCCCAAAACCACAAAATTTATTTTTCTATTCTATTTAAATACTTTTTTCTAAGGCCAAAAATGGTCTTTTATGAAGAAAATTATTTTTCTTGCTTTTAAAATATTTGAGAAATTTAGGGAAATTCAGTGAACATATATATTCCATATATAAAAGTTTCAACACATGGTTATGTTCAAAATATTGGAAAAACCCTTTAAAACCCTTTCTGTCTATTTCAATCTTTTGAAATATTTCTACAAGAAATATTCTCAATAAATACCAAGAAAATTCTAACAAGTCACACAAATGATATATGTGATGATCTTGTAAAGTTTCGTCCCAATCCAAGATGATTTGATTCACCTAAATATTCAAAATCCCTGTCTGTCCCGATCCAAATTTGGGAAATTCTACATTGCCAAGTGTCTCTGATTGTGCTCAAATGTTGCGGACATGTTCTAATGCTCCAATAATGCATCCACACAAAGGGGTGCATCAACGGGATCAGATTAACTTGTCCCAATCCCTCAAAACCACTCGTGTAGATTTCTCTAATTTGGAAAGTTTACATTGTAAAGTTTCTCCAATTGATCCCAAACTTTTAGGGCAAGCTCTAATACTAAAATAATGCCACCACACCAAGTGGTGCATTAGTGGGAATTAATTTGCATGAATTTATCTATAGAAATCCATTTCTCCCCATTTCTAGGGTTTTCCCAGTCTACATTGGAAACTTTCTCCTACAAATCCCAAATTTGGTGTCCAATCACATTTTCACCTATCATGTGATCATGTTAAGTTTTGTAGCAAGTGGCTCCATTTGCTAGCCCTAACAGCCATCAAACACCTTGTGCTCACTTACCAAATTTGTTGCTTTTGCCCCTTCTACTATTCTCCTTGAGCTCAATTTTTTACCACAACTTTTGCTAGCCCTCTACCACCTGCAGTAACTTTGCCAAGGCCCTTGATCAATTACTGGAGGGTAACTCCCTCTCATTCCTTCTCATTTACACCATGGCAGCACCTCTTTAACCCCTCTTCCATTAATTCTGTTCACGCAAATTCCCCGAGGACTTTTCACAACATGTCTAATGTGTTAATGTGCCATTTCATGCAAAGATATGTCATGCTCATGTGGAAAATATGAGCAGACCCTCTAAAACTTGATTTTTTGCAGAATTGTGGCCTTGAACTAAAAGTGCTAGCCGTACTCCTCTTCCTGAACTAAAACTTGGCAGTCTTGAAGTCCTTGCATAGCAAGAGACATGGTTTCGTCCCAACTTCCCCGAGTAAAAACACATTTTGCTAGCCCAAGTTTGTTGTTGCAAACTGAAACAGAGATGAAACCCCACCTATACTACCCCATATGAGACCAAACTCCTCCATCACTCTCCTGCACTCATGCCTTGCATGCCAGACATCTTTGGCTGAGCAAAATGTTATTATGGACATGTGTGGGCGTGGTGACCACTCTGCTGGCATGCAACAGCGGTGCTCTTCCAGGCAACCTTATCCGGAAGCTCGCGGTAGGCTGCGGCGAGATGCCCACTCGATCTCGGAGGCCCCCCTCATCAGCGCACACCCCTCCGCGACGCCATCATGCCTCCCAGGTGGCTGGGACGCGCCTGCTCGCCATGCCATAACGCACCCAAGGCAGACCCGAGCTCCCCTCATCACTTCCCCTCGCTTAGCTCTCTCCCTCGATCCCGGGGGCACGTGAGTTTACTCCCCTCCATCTTAGACGCCTCCAGGAGCTCCTCAGTCGCCCGTTCCTCCTTTGCAACGGCGGCAATGGCTAACACCGTGACCGGCGCCCCCCTCTCAAATTAGCACACCCCAGCCCCTTCTATCCTTTGAAGTTAGCCAGGGCCTCCCAGAACTGTAGTGGCCTTTCCCCCCACACTCATTTCCCTCCTCCCGACGACTAGAGTGCCCCTATCGCGGTCGACCTCCAATGGCCTCGGCCACGACTGTGGATCCTCGTCCCCGACGCTCCCTCGGAAGAACTAGAGCCCCACGCAGGTGCGGCTCACCTCCCTGAGAAAGTCGGTGGACAAGGCCTCGCCAAAGAAGGCCAGTGCCATGGAGGGGCAGGCGCAATACCCCTCGATGGTCAACCATCCCAAACTTACATGTACGACCACAATACCCCTTATGGGACGGGGCTTTGCTGATTACTATGGTCGGTGCTAGTAGAAAGTTCGCATTACTACTAGAGGGAGTGACGTGGTCACTCTATAGACGGGGTCATGCCAGGAAAAAGGGCGACCATGGGCTGTGTTTACAGACATCGTGCACACCGTTGCGAGCCCGCATGGATGATACATGTGATGTACATCACAAGAGAATGTGACCAACAAGTTTACTATTTGCTATTATCGTCATGGGAAAGGTAATGTTTGGGTACATACCTCGGGTATGATAAATACCTCTAGTTCTGTTCTGACACGGAAGTTTCCCGAGTCTTGTCGGTAAAGTATGCAACCTTTGTAGAGTGTAAAACTTTCGGATAGCCGTGTCCACGGTCAAAGACAATTGGGTGGTGCTGCTTAAAAAAAGTGTGTGTGTTTGTGTGTGTGTGTGTGTGTGTGCGTGTGTGTGTGTGTGCGTGCGTGTGTGTGTGTGTGTGCGGGTGTCGTGGTAGTATGAATGATGAGCTATGTCAGATGACTTGGCATGATGGGTGAACATGGGATGTTCGACCCTGTGTAGATATTGATATATGTAACCTGATCGTATCGATATCGTCTACCTATTGATGCATGCTCTTACAAGCTGATTGATCATGACATTGCACTCAAAATTAGCTTTCTACAATTACCTACTTAGTGCTATATCATGCATTGATATTGATTCATTCCAAACATTGTTTGCTAGCGAGTACATTAAAAGTACTCATTGGCTTGCCAGTGGTTATTTCATTGACCACGTAAGAGACAACAGAAGATGGTGAAGAATACCTTGGTGACGTTCCTATGTGCTAGGATGCTTCCCAGTTAGAATATTTGTAGGTTTAAGGCGGATGGCATGGGTTCACGCTATCTTTGAAGATTTCTGTTGCAATGTCTATGAAGACTTGGCCATAAGGGCCATATCTGAGCTAAACGATATGTAATGGATGCAAGAATCTTGTTATTCGGCTTCTGTGTAGGTAGATATGGTGGACTCATATGGCGCAACTGGTTTTAAGGATTTTGGGTGCACAAGCAGTCAGTCCGCTTAGTACAGGTAAAGGCTAGCAAAAGACGGGCAAGCGATCAACTAGAGAGCAATAATGGTCATAATCATGCAGAGCGACAAAGCAACATTGAATCGGGCATGAAAGCGATATAGATATTCTGCAATAAAAGATCGTCAAGGCTTGATAGACTTCTACTTATAAACATGTGTAAGCATGTGCCAAGTCAAGCCAAAAACTCTTTGAAGGGAAATACCACTCTAATATGCCAAACCATGAATAATGCAATGCATGCAGATCATTTCAATAACACATTATGCACTCCAACTATTTGAGACAAGTCACAAAGAAAGCATGAACTACTGGGAAAGCATTGTAATCATAGCACTATGTCACTACAGGCTGGTCTCTATATCATAAGTACAAGCATATGTACAAAAGTAGAAACAAATAGAGTTCATACCGGCTTTCCTTGTTGCATTCCTTCCGTTGATCTTCATCATTATTGCATCGTCACTTGCACGATCGAACGTAGAAAACATAATCAAGCGCAATTGCAACCATGGACGCGAGCTGAACTCCACAAACAAGCAAACTAAAGAAAGAAAAGAAATCTTTTTGGGTTTTTCAAAGGTTAAACGAAAGCAAAAGAAAATTGAAATCTTTTTGTTGTTTTTGCAAAGAGAGAACAAAGAAGAACAGGAAAAAACTCTGAAAAGACTTTAAAAGGAAACTATTGATGATACAATAGAAGGGGAGAAGGATACATACTCCCCCAAGCTTAGGCTTTTGGCCTAAGTTGAGCTCGGCTACTGTGGGCTCCAGGAGCTTCCTCCGGCTCCGGAGTGGTACTAGTGGCTCCAAGAATCATACGAAGCCTCGGGCGCTTACACTGATGCCCGGCTAGCCTCCCAAGGAGAAGGTTATTCTTCCTCGGGAACAACCTCCTCCATGGGGTTGTGGAACTGCTACTGGATCATGAACTCGTCCCGCTCCATCGAGGTGAAAGACCATCTGTTCCTGCTAGTGTAATCAAACAAAAGTGGTGCAGGTAGCCGGATCTCGCGAGTAGTAAGCTCGCCAAATCTCATAATATAAACAAGGCTACCAAACTCAGAAGTCCTAGTAACAAACTCATGCCTCTTCATAGTGGTAAGATCAAAGCTTATGAATGAAAAAGGCACATCATCCGCACGTACAGTGCGCCCAAGGTGCTCGAGGATAAGCATGGCATAAATGCCACAAAAGTGAGGCCCTTTGCCGCTGTTAGCGACGAGGCGACGAGCAATCAGAGCACCAATATTATATGTGTTATCTCCTAAGAGGGCGGATGCCAAGATAGCGAGATCCGGAGCCGAAATTTTGCTCGTCTTGTCACGAGCTAACAACCCTTGAGCAATATAATATGCAAAATACCTGATGTGGGGAAACAAGATGCTGGAGATCTTCCCCCAGTGAATTTCTCACGGGTCCTTACTACAAAGGGAAGCGAATAGGGATTTCAGCTCGTATGGCTTAACGTTCATTTTGGTCGTCTTCCCGACATTCCGCACACCTATAATATCACAAAATTCTGCCAAAGACATGGTAAAGACATCCTCATATAATCTGAATTCAATCATGGAAATTTTATCATTATATCTAAACCAGTTGAAAAAATAATAAGTGAGTTTTGGATATTGTTGCACACGTCATGTCACGAGGTGTGTGAAACCTGCAGTTGCACAGAAGTTATCAAACTCATTCTTAATACATGCCGCCATAAGAAAATGTGAACACGGGCATGCCATGGCACGTGTCGTGTCCGTCTCGTGGAATAACTCCGGTAGCATGATATCATAATTGTAACTTGTCCTCACAGTAGAGGATGAAGATGCAGCTCTAGTTAATCTATCGGTAGGCTCGGGTCTCTTCTTCCCAAGCCATCCCTTTGCCTTTCCAAACAATCTCATTTCTGAAATTTTTTGTTCACCACAAAAATGGAGGTTTAAGCAAAAATGAGTTGGAGCAAACTATTCTACTCACTCCCCTTATGCATAATCTTGCATCAAAGCTTCACAAATAAATTTCTAGGCATGCAAGCAAGCTCATATGAACAGCATCAAGAGCTCCTAAATACTCACAAATAAGACCACCAATCAAAATTTTAATTGGAGGAGTGGAGGAGTCACATGCCAGGGAGCAAATTCTCAAATTCTCAATGCAAATGATGGCATGTAGAGAGAGATTGAAATTTTCCACCAAGAGCAGCAAGAACTCGAGCTCCAGCAGAAAAATCGGGATTTTTGGAGTGAGAGAGAGAGAAGGGAGGAAGGAGTACCTGGAAAGGGGCCGAGGTGGGCCCAGGTGACTTGGTGGCGCAGCCAGAGGGCAGCCCGCGCCAGCTCGCCGCCTGAACAGAGGGTGCCCCCCTGGCTGGCCCCAGGTGCCCCTGCGTCACTTTTTCGAAGGAAGTTTTTATTTTGAATTTTCTGGAATTTTTCTGACAACTTCACTTTTGAAAAAAAATCGCAATACTAAAAGCTGCAAAACTTCTAGTAAGCTCGAAACACTAGTTAAACATATGAAGTTTCAAAAACATAAAACTTTGGTACAGCAAGGAGAAAAAAGATAAAGGAAATGAAAACATAACAAGCTTCTCTTTTTTACTCATACAAAACATATTTGTTAGCAAGGTTGACCAAGTCTCACTACCAAACAAGTGTTATATTGAGCAAAAAGTTTCACTTCTTGTAAAGCAATCATGGTACCTTTATCTCAATGGATATTGTCCCCACCATAATGGTTTTGTATTTTTGGTGCACATGTAGAGGACAATCCCACTCTTGAATCTTCACGGTCTCAATATTCTCAATAGAATTAAGGCCATGCCTTTTATCAATCTTCTTCGAAAAATATATCGTGTGCTCCTTCTCATTAACATTGAAGGTCACCTTTCCTTTATTGCAATCAATAATAGCACCTGTGGTGTTAAGAAAGGGTCTACCAAGAATAATAGACATGCTCCCATCCTCGGGCATGTCAAGCACAACAAAGTCGGTAAGGATCAAGCAATTAGCAACTTCAACGGGAACATCCTCACAAATACCAACAGGAATGGTTGTTGACTTATCAACCATTCGAAGAGAGATATCTGTAGGGATTAATTTATCAAGACATAGCCTTTTGTAAAGATAGGAAGGCATAACACTTACTCCTGCACCAAGATCACATAAAGCAGTTTTGACATAATTATTCTTTATGGACCAAGGAATGGTGGGTATACCTGGATCACCAAACTTCTCAGGAATCTTGCCACTGAAAGAGTAATTAGCAAGCATAGTAGATATTGCCTCCTTAGGAACTTTTCTTTTGTTAGTAACAATATCTTTCATGTACCTTGAGTATGGAGGCAGCTTAATAGCATCAGTCAAAGGAATTTGAAGAAAAAGAGGTTTCATCCATTCACAAAATTTATTGTAATGCTCTTCTTCTTTAGTTTTGAAATACTTACCTGGAAATGGCATTGATTTTTGTACCCATGGTTCTCTTTCCTTCCCATGTTTTCTTGCAACAAAATCTTCTCTAGTATATCTTTTGCGCTTGTCTCGTGCTTCTTCTTCTCGTATCTCAGGAGGATCAATCTTCTCATTATCTTTATTAGGTTCACCACCATCTTCAGTTTCAGCATCGGAAATAGATATACTATTAGGATCAATAATAGGTTCTTCATCAATTATGGGATCATTGGAGTTCTCAGCCTCCTTGTGTTTCTTCTTCTTCTTTGGGGAGCTGACAATGTCTTCTTCCTGCAATTGAGAATCTTGCTCGATCCTCTTTGGATGCCCCTCCGGATAAAGGGGGTCCTGGGTATGTGTACCTCCTCGGGTCTTTATACCACATGCCTGCGTATCAACTTGTTTGGCATTGTTAGCAAGCAAATATTTTTGCACATTAGAAATTTGTTCAAGCTAAGTTTGAACCATATGAAAATGCTTAACAAGACCTTTAACATCATTAACAGTTCTACTTAAAACATCAAGCAAAGTTTTGATAGCAAGGGAATTATCATAAAATTAGCTTTGAATCCGCTCATTAAAGTGATTTTGCTTGACAATGAAATTATCAAGCTCATCTAAACATTGGTCAGGAGGCTTACCGTGAGGGACGTCACTTGCATTGAATTCTAAAAGGGAGTGTACCTCTACCATATGTGGGTGAATGGTAGGCTCACATAATTGCTCAATAGGAGGTAGATTCTTCACATCTTCATCCTTAATACCTCTCTATTTCATAGACTTCTTAGCTTCTTGCATAACTTCTGGACTTAAGAAAAGCATACCTCTATTCTTGGGTGATGGAGGTGGTTCAGGAATGGACCAATCATCATGATTCTTAGCTATCTTGCCCATTAATTCTTCGGCATCGTCCGGTGTTCTTTCCCTGAAAACACAACCAGCACAACTATCCAGATAGGTTGTAGATTCATCGGTTAGACCAGCATAAAATATATCAAGCAATTCATTCTTAGGAATTCCATATATCGGTCTAGCCTTAAGCAAAGTGCAATACCTCCCCCAAGCTTTAGGGAGGTGATCATCCTGCAACTATTTAAAGTTATAAATTCTTTCAAGCAGCATGTTGCTTATGAGCAGGAAAATATTTAGCAACAAAAGATTGAGCTAAATCTTGAGGACTCTTAATGGAACCACATGGTAGTGCATCATACCATGCTTTAGCATCTTCCTTCAAAGAGAAAGGAAGTAGCTTAGTAACGTAATAAGTTCTCTTCTTGTCCTCGGTAGTGAATAAGCCACCCAACTCAGTGAGTTTGGTAAGGTGTGCCCTAGCATGGTCATCTTCTTTGCCATAAAAGGGGTCAGCTTCAACTATGGATATAAGTAAAAGATCAACAGAGAAATCAACATCAGCATCATCAATACAAATAGGAGATGAAGCAAACTTAGGACCAGGAGTAAACTTGTTCTTCATAGAATGCTTTCCAAACAGCTTCTTAACAGAAGCAGGGTCAGAGTCAGCACACTCTGTAAGTTCCCTGCATAAATCATCATCAAGAATTATTTCCTTGAGACCACTCAAATCTGGGTAACCAAAAGATCTACCAATGGGGTAGCGTGTAAGAGGAGGTTCAATTCCAGACTGCTTAGCAGCCTTAGCAATCTGAGTCTCAATAAAATAACCAAGCAAACCAGGCTCATCCATAGTGGTGGAAGCATCATCAAAACTATCAGGCACAATAACAGAGTCGGTAGAAGCAGCATGTGATGGTGGTGAAGCGAACTTACTCATAACGCAAGGTGAATCAAGTGTAGCACTAGTGCTAAGAACTGTACCTTTTCTAGTAGTGGATGGTAAAATTGGAACCTTGGGGTCTCCTTTCTTACCCATAGTTAGTAAATCACAGCAAGCAAAATAACTCCAAGTAGACCTGTAAATAAAGCTATGCTCCCCGGCAATGGCACAAGAAAAAGGTCTTGATAACCCACAAGTGTAGGGGATCGCAACAGTCTTCGTAGGTAAGTTAACCCAATTTATTGATTCGGCACAAGGGGAGCCAAGGAATATTTATAAGCTTTAACAGTTGAGTTGTCAATTCAATCGCACCTAAAAGATACTTGCTTGGCAACAAAATATTAGTAGCAACGGTGATATGGAAGTGATGGCGGCAAAGGAAATAGAAGTGGCAAAGCAACGAAAGTAAAACGGCGAAAGTAAAGTAACTTGTGACTAGCAAGATTAAAACACTCTAGGCTAAGGAGATGGATGGTTGGTCATGGATGAGAGATATCATGTATTTAACTTGGGGCAAGGCACATAGAAAAGTAATGATCATCTAGGCATATATCAAACATTAGGCATGTATCCCGAGGTAGTTGTGTGTGCTTGCAATAAGAACTTGCACAATATCTTTTGTCCTACCATTCCGCTATCAACGGGGCCAAAAGGAACTTATGGATATTAAGGTGCTCTTGTCGAAGAGCACCGGAACAAAGCATTAACAATCAATGGATACATGGAATCCTCAAACTATAGCATATCCCATTTGGTGTCCCAAGCTGTCACCATTGGGATCGCCGGTTCTGGACTATAATAGGTGCATGCTACTCATAGATAGGATCTAGAACACAAATATATACATGAAAACATAATGAATTCAGATCTGAAATCATGGCACTCGGGCCCAAAGTGGCAAGCATTAAGAGTAACGAGTATTAGCAAAGATGATAAACACCATAGTAGATGGTAGGCAACATGCCCCCAACAATCCGACGAACTATTACATGATCTAACTCATACAATATCTCCCATCCCCTTCACCTACAGCAGGGAATTACTCGCACATGATGGGAGAAGCCATGGAAGGATGATGGAGTGGTGATGGTGATGATGATGGCGACGACTTCCCCTCTCCGGAGGCCAAAACAGCCTCCAGATTAGCTCTCCCGAAGAAGAACCGAGCGTGGCGGCGGCTCCGCATCGAGAACTTGCAAAACGACTTTTGTTCTGGAATTTACTCGTCACGGGTAAAAATAGGAGCCAAAGTAGGGCACCAGAGGGGGTGGGACCCGCCCAGACAGCCTCCCGGCGCGGCTAGGGGGCAGGTCGCGCCAGCAGGTCGCCTGGGGGGCCTATGGCTCCCCTCTGCCCATCTTCTGGCCCATGGTCCCTCCCAGTGCATGGATTTTCTCTATTTTTTATGGGATTTTTCCGGGGCGTCAAAATATTCATTTTACTGCACACAAAGAAACCATACAGGCCTGCTGAAAACAGCGTCAGTCCGGGTTAGTTTCATTCCAATCATGCAAGAGTGAGGCCAAAACAATAGCAAAAGTGTTTGGAAAAGTCGATACGTTTGAGACGTATCACCATGTTCCACTCAGGCTAAGAAGTCAGGGCAGAAAAGAGTCAAGAAGATAGTGGTGCATGTTATTGGAAGGCCAACATCAAAGTATGAAGACCCAGCAGAAGCAGTTGTTCAGGAAGAGGAAGAAGAGGTTGCTGCTAATGCACCTCCTTCTAAGAAGAAGAAGGTCATTGCTTATGCTATGCCCAACAGGTCAGCTCCAAAGACCAAACCTTCTATTACTAAGCCCAAAAGCAAGTATCTCCCAAGAAGACTACTAGGGACATACCTACAGCAGAGAAGAACAAAGGTTGTGCATCTAGAGAGGCTGCTGCATAGGAGGAAGAAGATGCATCTATGTTGAGGAAATTGAGAGCTCACTTGCCATTGCACAATCATGCTCATCCTGTTGCTAAAGATATGAAGAAGAGAAGGGATCAAGTCTTGAGACAGTGGAGGTCTGCTAATCCATATTCGGTCACGAGGAGAACTCATGTTGATCCTCATTTTCACTCTAAGGAGCAACAAGGTTTCTATGAGACAGTACTATTGGACAAGAGTCTTTAAGTCGGTGACATGAGATATGTTGACTCGGATTACATCAAGAAACATGAAGACTTCTTGCCTCATGTGAGAGAAAATTGCAAGCTGGTTGACATTAAAGATTTTGTTGGCAGAGAGATGACAGCTTGGAATGATGACATGATTATGCAATTCTACTCAAGTGCTCATTTCTATCCTGACGGAAGGATATTGTGGAAGACGGAAGGTCATTGATATGACTCTCAACCGTAGAGGAGTGGGCCAATATCATTGGTGCCCTTCAGACCCAAGAGGGTGATTTGGATGTGTACTCGAAGTCCAAGATGAATCAAAACACTATGGCCAACATGTACAATCCAGTGCCCCATTAGTATCGGAAGACACATAAGTTTGGCTCTGTCTATTTTTTGCAAGCAGGAATACCAACGACTAACACCATTATGAGATACACCCTCATGCTCAAATCAGGAGATGATAAGATGGTCAGAGGGTATTCCATCAACATGCTGCACCACATAGACACCCACACCAGGATCAAAGTGATGGATCTGATAGTTGAGATAGTTAGGAGGACTGCTGCTAACCACAAGAGATCTTGTGGGTATGCACCATACATTCATATGCTCGTCAATGCCAAGATTATCAAGCATGCATATCAACCTAATTGTCCACACCTCCCACTTCAGCCAGAGTTCAAGGACAATGAAGTTGTGATAGACCCCACCCATCCCAACTCAGCTATAGCTCATCAACACGCAGAGGCAACAGAGGCAGAGGCAGCCAGAGATGCTCTAGCACCACATTTGAGACCTAGAGAGGAGGAGATGTCGTTTCTTGTCAGCATGATCCAAGGGATGGAGAATAGTTTTTAGAGATCTTACTGAACCATAAGTGCCTTGAGAGGATCATGGAGAATAAATTCCATGACCTCGATGTCAAAGTGATAGAGTTTGCTACAACTGTTGAGCAGCTCCAGCATGAGGTTGATGCAGTGCATATATCTCATTCTAGCATTGATGATGAACGTTCGCCTCTTCCCATGACTACTCAGTTGAAGACCCACTCTAAGTTTGCAGTTGTGCCAGTGATGGAAGCTAGATCAACTTCCTCAGCTCAAGCATCACCGCCCTCAGCACCAGCTCTAGATCCTGCACCTCTAGTGTCAAGGCCTCCACCTCCGGGGACATTCACTAAAGCCTTCGCTGACGCTCTCCTGTCGACTCCATCAACTGCTTACCAGAGGAAATCGAGCCCACGGGGACGCATAGTTCTAGACCTTTGAAATTTTTGGTAACTTGTTGCCAAAGAGGGAGAAGTTTATAGATCATTTAGGTCTTTGAGAGAGAGAAAGAGATATTTGCCTTTTATTTGTTCTCATTTGGTTTCACAAAACGCTTGTTCTTTTGGATGACTAAAACCTTCTGCGTTTGATCATACGCTTTGATTGTTGATGCTACAATGTTATACCTTTAAGCTATCTACACGATGATCATTCACTCCTTGTTTGGTGTTATGTGCATTACTATTCATCATATTATTTATGCACATCACCAAGATGTATGTGACATGGAAGAGTGACCCATAATATTAATCGATTGTGCATTCGCATTCAAACGCAAATTTAAAATAATGCACAAATTTAGGGGGAGCTCTTGCTTTTCACATACTTCTCAAAGCGATGATGCTAATCATTGATTATATCTTTTGTCAAAGCTTAGATCTATATGCTGTCATCAATTAGGAAAAAGGGGATATTGAAAGCATAATTGCTCCCTAAGGTGGTTTTGGTAATTAATAACAACATATGTATCATTGAACTAATGATCTTATCTTAGTATATTTTAGAAAAGTTCAAAGATGCATTGGCTAAAGGATTGTGAGGAGAAACCCCTTGATGCAAGGAATAGAATAGGATTGGCTAAGCTTCAAGTAAGAGGACTCTATATTTTATATTTGTGATAAATCGCTCTTGAGTCCATAGGAAAGCCAATACTATTAAAAGGGGGTGAGGTAGTTATGATGAATTGGTTGCTCAAGTACTTAGAGATAGCCACCAAAAATATCAAGCATTTCTCTCACAAAATCTCTGTCCAAAGCCTACACGTCAACATTGGTTCCACCAAGAATTCCATTTCGGCCATACCAACTTTTCCAGAGACAGAACCTTTGCCAAACCCTAATCTTTCGGTACCACCAACTTTCATATCAGTGCCACCGAAAGTGAGGGGCCAACTTTCTGGTCTGTCGATTTAAAGAATCGGAAATTCCAAGTTTTGAAATCGGTCTCACCGAGATTTGGAAACTTTCCTAGGTCACCAAATCGGTACCAGCAAGGTTATCATATTGGTCCTACCGATAATTCAAAACTTGCCACATTTAGTGTAACGCGGTACCATCGTGATTTATTTTGGTGTCACCGAGTTTGGCAATAATGTTGTAATGGTTGGATTTTGGGAGGTGTCTCTATATACCCCTCCACTGACTCTCATTTGCAGAGGAAGCACTCAGAACACACACACACACACACACTTGTCATATCCATTTTTCCGAGAGAGAGCCACCTACTCATGTGTTGAGATCAAGAGATTCCAATTCATCCAATAGAAACTTGATCTCTAGCCTCCCCAAGTTGCTTTACACCAAATCAATCTCTCCTACCCATGCCAAATCTGTGAGAGAATGATTGAGTGTTGAGGAGACTATCTTTTGAAGCACAAGAGCAAGGAGTTCATCGCTCTATCGCATCTATTACCTTTTGGAGGGTGGTGTCTCCTAGATTGGTTAGGTGTCGCTTGGGAGCCTCCTACTTCGTGTTGTGGAGTTGAACCAAGAAGATTGTACGGGCAAGGAGATCGCCTACTTCGTGAAGATCTACCCTGAGTGAGGCTAGTCCTGTGTGGACGTGCGCCATGGTGAAATAGACAAGGTCGCTTCTTCGTGGACCTCTTATTGCTGGAGCCCTCCGTGAACTCTACCGGAGCTTTGGTCTACATTGTATTGATTTCACAACCTAGGAGAGTATGGCATCTAACAAGGGAAATTGCCACCGTAGAGGTCCATATTTTTGTGGTACAAACTTTGCTAGTTGGAAGCGTAAGATGAAAATGCATATTATTGGTCATAACCTTGCCGTGTGGGATGTTGTTCATGTTGGTGTGAAAGGTGATTTCGTCGGTGATGGAAGAGAACCGGTTCGCGATGCGATAGCAAAAGAACTGAAGATGTTGCAATACAATTGTCAAGCCTACGACATCCTATTCAACTGCACGTGCCCTGAAGAATTCAACAAAATCAAGCGCCTTGAGAATGCAAAGGAAATTTGGGATACTTTGGTTGATATGCACGAAGGTACATAATCTTACAGGGAATCTAAGTTGTATGTGCTACACAGTGAGCTTTACAAATTCAAGATCAAGGATGGTGAAGGAGCCGCTGGGATGTACTCTAGGTTAGCTCTCATCATAAATGAGATTGCCGGCTTAGGAAGCGAAGATATGACCGACAAATTCATCATCAAGAAGATACATAGAGCCTTGGATAGAAGGTATGACTGTTGGGGAATGTAGAAAATTCAAAATTTTCCTACGCCATACAAGGATCTATCTATGGAGAGACCAGCAACGAGAGAGGTTGTAGAGCATATTCATACCTTTGAAGATCGCTAAGCGGAAGCGTTACTATGAACAGGGTCGATGGAGTCATACTCGCAACGATTCAGATCGCGATCAGTTCCGATCTATGTGCCAAATCACGGCACCTCCGCGTTCAACACACGTACAGCCTGGTGATGTCTCCCACGCCTTGATCCAGCAAGGAGGAGGGAGAGGTTGAGGGAGAGCTCCGGCATCACAACGGCATGGTGGCGGTGGAGCTACGAGGTCTCCTGGCAGGGCTTCGCCAAGCACCGTGGGAGAGGAGAAAGAGGAGAAGCGGGGCTACGCCGAGAGAGAGATTTTGTGTGTCTCAAATCAGCCAAAACCTCCACTATATATAGGGAACGAGGGAGGGGGCGCCCCCTTTAGGGTTCCCACTCCCAAAGGGTGCGGCAGCCCCATCTAGGGCTCGTGGTGGCGGCCAGGGCAAGAGAGAGGGGGGTGGCGCACCCCAGATGGGCCTTAGGCCCATCTGCACTAGGGTTTCCCCCCCCCCCCCCTTCCCTCTCTTGTGGAGCCTTGGGCCTAGGTGGGAGGCGCACCAGCCCACTATGGTCTGGTTCTCTTCCACCTTTTGGCCCATGCTAGCCTTTGGGGCTGGTGGCCCTTCCCGATGGACCCCCGAAACCGTTTCGGTGGTCCCGGTACATTACCGGTGTCGCCCGAAACAATTCCGACAACCAAATCCTCACTTCATATATATAATTGTTTACCTCTCGACTATTCTGGAGCTCCTCGTGACGTCTGGGATCTCATCCGGGACTCCGAACAACCTTTGGTAACCTGGTATAACAATTCCCAATAACCCTAGCGTCATCGAACCTTAAGTGTGTAGACCCCACGGGTTCGGGAGGCATGCAAACATGACCGAGACACCTCTCCGGCCAATAACCATCAGCGGGGTCTGGATACCCATGGTGGCTCCCGCATGTTCCACGATGATCTCATCGGATGAACCACGATGTCAAGGATTCAATCAATCCCTATACAATTCCCTTTGTCTACCGGTATAGAACTTGCCCAAGATTCGATCGTCGGTATCCCCATACCTTGTTCAATCTCGTTGCCGGCAAGTCTCTTTACTCGTTCCGTAGCACATCATCCCATGAATAACTCCTTAGTCACATTGAGCTCATTATGATGATGTTCTACCGAGTGGGCCCAGAGATACCTCTCCGTCACACGGAGTGACAAATCCCGATCTCGATTCGTACCAACCCAACAGATCTTTCGGAGATACCCGTAGTGCACCTTTATAGTCACCTAGTTACGTTGTGACATTTGATACACCCAAATCACTCCTACAGTATCCGGGAGTTGCACAATCTCACGGTCGAAGGAAAAGATACTTAACATTAGAAAAGCTTTAGCATACGAACAACACGATCTAGTGATATGCTTAGGATTAGGTCTTGTCCATCACATCATTCTCCTAATGATGTGATCTCGTTATCCATGACATGCAATGTCCATGATCAGGAAACCATGATCATCTATTGATCAACGAGCTAGCCACCTAGAGGCTTGCTAGGGACACATTGTGATCTATTTATCCACACATGTATTACTGTTTCCTGTTAATACAATTATAGCATGAACAATAGACGATTATCATGAACAAGGAAATATTATAATAACCATTTTATTATTGCCTCTAGGGCATATTTCCAACAATGACACCGTGTAATCATTGATCGAAATGATGCCAAACTGCAAGGATCTCAAGACAACGGAAGTCATTGGAATGATTGTCGCTCATGAAATGTCACTCAAGGACAAAGGTGAGATGCACAATAAGTCAAGCGCAGCTTACAAAGCTTCCAGTAACACTCCCGCTACATCAAATGACAACCTTGTTACCAAGGAAGAGATAAGCCTAATGGTCAGAAAATTCAGCAAGTTCTACAAGAGTAGAGGCAAAGAGAGAATCTCTAGCTCAAGACATGAAAAGAAGCGTTCATCTAGTCGTGATAGAAAATGCTATAATCATGGAAAGCGTGGAACTCTTCCAATGAGTGCTTGGCTCCCCCACAAACGAAGAGAAGAGTCACCTAGAAGACGAAGCTGAAGAGAAGAGTCACCTCATAGAGAGAGAACGTCTGGAGAAGATCGTTGTGAACGAAGACACTCCCGGAGAAGTAAGGAATCGGAGAAGAAGGACAAGTACACCAAGAGCCACTCATGAAGAATATATCAAGCTCATGTTGGTGAATGGGTATCCGGCTCCGAGTCTAACAACCAATCCGAGAGAAGCTACCACTCCAACTCCGACTATAGTCAAGATGAAGGTGTTGTCGGTCTTGCATTCGTATCCTCCAACTCCTATAACATATTTGATTCACCAAATGAAGGCATTGGAAACTGCTTCATGGAAAAAGGCCCCAAGGTATCACACCCCGAGTACTTTGATTTTGATAGTAAGGATGACTTGTTAGGAGAAGATGACTTGCTCCTTGATAAAACTATTGACAACGATAAAAATGAGACTTGATAATCATCATGCTAGTCAAAATAAATCGATTGATGATGGTAAGAAAGAGATTGAACGAATAACCAATGAATTAAACACTCTTAAGTTAGCTCATGAAACTACTCTAGAAGATCATAGAGAGCTTGCTAGAACTCATGATAAGCTACGCTTCGAGAAGCCAAATTTAGAGCAAGAGTGTGAGTTTCTAAAATCAATCAATGATGATCTTCGAAAGAAGAGTTCTTATTATGTAGCCAAACGATTACTCTTGTCTACTTTCGTTCCACAAGTTAAACCTAAGAACACTAGTAACAAAGGCAAGAAAGGTTCTTCATCTAGTAACAACAATTCTAAAGTTAAATCAAATGATGTTGTTGCTAGTAGCTCTCTCGATTCCACTAATGATTCTCTTAGCCAAGTTACACTTGAGCAAAAAAACGACTTATTGAAAGGAATTATAGAGAGCGGTGTCTTTAAGAGTCTTGTCGGAAGTAAGAGATTCGAGGAAATTGTACGCAAGCAAGGAGAACATTGGAATAAGCAAGGTGTTGGCTACTTCAATGCCAACGGGGTTGAATGGGAAGAAGGTCAATACCCCATCCCGAAGTTTTTCCCCAAAAGGAGAAGTATGACCCTACTCTCCCCAAGGGAACAAGCTCTCAAGATGACCTTTCACCACAAGATCACAAGGGAAAGGGCAAGCTTCAAGAGGAGATTTACTCATCTGAGGAAGAACCCCAAGCCAAGGTCAAGTGGATTCCTAAGGACACTACTATCTCTACTTCATCTCGTGCTACCACAACTCCAAGGATCCACATCAAGTTGATGTGGGTCCCCAAGAAGAACTAGAGAAGTTCTTGAGGGGTGACTCCACCAATGAAATTCACTCTTATTCATTTTGGCCAAAACTATTTGCAATCAACTACAACCATATGCATTAGTTCAAGGAGTCACACATTCTCTCAAAGGTAAGCAAGGGACAAGGTAATTAATGTATCATTGGATAACATCTCACATGTACTTCACTCCATGTCCATAGATATCCTTGTATATGTTCCTTGTATTTGGAACTAACCCATGTAGGTCAGAAGAGTAAGAAACAACAAGGATTGCTCCCAACTCAAGATGATCTTCGTCAACAATGATCATCCACCACTACTACACCTACATGAAGCTTTTACGACAAAACCCAAGGTTTGTTTATCCCTCTTAGGGGGATGTCACATCAAGGGGGAGATTTACTCTAACACTTGAGTATAAGCATATCATAAGATGTGGCCACATTGAAAGCTTTATCTAAAAGTGGTAACCCCACTTGTGCTTCAATGATGAGTATGACCTATGATCAAGTATTCTTGCTTGGCTCCTATGTCAACATACTCATATATAGATGACTTCGTCATCGCCAAAGTGCTTGGTAAATACTAGAGTGTTTGTGCATGATTCACCATGTTTTATTTGACATATTATTGTGTGAGCATGTTGGTATGCATATTTTTGCTCATTCGAGGATATCCAATTGTTGTTATTCTGCTTTCTATTTTATTTGGCCAACTGGTATACATGAATGCCTAAGTGCCTCTATCTAGCTTTCTATGTTTTCTCGTCTCAAATTCTATTCATGCTACATCACAAAATTTGAGAAACCACTTTAGGGACACTCCGTGTGAGGAGCCCTCGGAGATCCGTCTTGACAAGGGCTGACTTACAAAACCTCCCAAATGCATCTCGGTGTGACCAAGCTCAAAAACTTGGTCCCACCGATGCCTAGGGTTGATCTGGTTTTCCAATTTTGGTACCACCAATAGGAAATTTTCAGCGCGAGTTTCACTGTCACTTGACAGTTATGGAACTCGGTGCACCCAAAAATCCAACTTGGTGTCACCTACAGCTAAGGGGTATATAACTCCCCGGACCCGACATTTGAAAGAACTTCTCAAACCTCGCCTCCCCACACCTCCTAACTGCCTAGCCCTTGTCCCAAGTACATCTACTTCGTCTCCAGCACGCCCTCGCTACAGGAGTACCCATCGTCGACAGGAATCATCGTCGCCATTGTCGTTGTAGCGAGAACTTCACCGCATTAGAGTAAGATTTTGGCCCCTTCTTGTGCTCTTCAAATCTGAATATTGTGCAATTAGGTCTTCCCATCTTATGTCCATGCATGCGTCTCTATCCAAAAGAAGCCTCGAATAGATTAAATAACTAAGAATAATTTAGGGTTAAGAGTCCACAAAACCGAACCTCGATGTCACCGAGTCAGAAAAATCGGTCTTACCGATTTTGGTTTTTGGTTACCGGGAACAATCTTGGTGAAACCGAGTTCCCTTTTTGGTCAAACCGAAAAGGTTGCCAAGTTTCTCTTAACGAGATTGTCACTCTCGGTGGCTCCAAATTTTTTGTCTCGGTGGAACTGATATCTCTTTTTTGTAGAAAGTTGAAATTAAGATTTCAAGAGTTCAATTTTTCAAAAATTTCTGAATTGTTGTGATTCTCATCCACTCCAGCTCTTCTACTTCTTTTCATAGGGTCAGCTTGTTTGCTTGATTGTCAGCATGTCAGGTTTAGAGGATAGTCAGAATGACTTCACAGAGCCCAATGTTGAGATGGACTCAGGAACTAGTCCTGAGAGGACTGCTTCTGACCTAGGTACTCCTAGATCCCATGGTTTTCCCAAGGAAGCTACCAGGTCTAGGAAGAAGCCTAATTCTGACGAGGAGGATGATGATTTTATCCTAGAGGAGAGCATTCCCGAGAAGAAAAGGTGAGAGTCACGGTCAAGAAAACTGTGAGAAAGCAGTATGCCATACCATATTCTATGAGAGTTCGAGAGGATACTGAGAGAGGGATGAAGGTCATACTTGAGAACCCATCATCCACTCAGGCTAAGAAGCCAAGGCGGAAAAGAGATAGGAAGAGAGTGGTGCATGTTGTTGGAAAGCCAACATCCATGTATGAATACCCAGCAGAAGCAGCTGCTGAGGAAGAGGAAGAAGAGGTTTGTTGGGACATAGTTTATGCCTAAGTAATTTTGGTGATTGATGACAGTACCGTACAGGACTAACCGTGTGTGTCAAGGTTTCAGATAACACACATCAACAGCACAAGACGACACGTCTCCTCTCTCCTGGAACGGAAGCACGGCGCTCTCTACGATTCTCTTTATTTGAGTCTTAGGAAAGCCGTATTATTAAGAGGGGATCCGTAGTGGAAAGGTTTGGGTGGAATCTATCTTTACAAACGCACACTTCACATTCTCCCTTTCCTTATCTTTTGGAGCGGCCCTCGCCTATTCGTTTTGAGTATCTCTGCAAAATGGTCCCCAGCGGTAGTACCGCTAGCTGGCGGTAGTACCGCCCCTGGTCAGCGATAGTACCGCTCGAGGTGCTTTGTTCCACCTACCTAGCGGTAGTTCGTGGACGGACCCTTTTGCGAAGACTTTCCCGGCGGTAGTAGTGCTTGTGCACTACCAAGGTGTCAGCAGTAGTACCGCCGGGCAGCGGTAGTACCGCTCCTGCTCAGCGGTAGTACCGCTGGAACTCGGGCAGAGAGTGGGAAAACGGTCTTAATTTTCCCCCCACTATATAAAGGGTTCTTCTAGCTGAGGAACTCTATCTCTTACCTCTCTAAGCTCCATTGTTGCTCGAGAAGCTCAAAAGTGCCCGATCTCTCTCCCTAGCCAATCAAACTTGTTGATTCTTTAGGGATTGGTTGAGAAGGCCTAGATCCACACTTCCACCAAGAGAAAAGTTGATTCCCCCACCAATCCCTTACGGATCTTGTTACTCTTGGGTGTTTGAGCATCCTAGACGGTTGAGGTCACCTCGAAGCCATATTCCATTCTGGTGAAGCTTCGTGGTTTAGTTGGGAGCCTCCAAGCTTTGTGTGGAGTTGCCCCAACCTTGTTTGTAAAGGTTCGGTCGCCGCCTTCAAGGGCACCTATAGTGGAATCACGGTACCTTGCATCGTGCGAGGGCGTGAGGAGAATACGGTGGCCTTAGTGGCTTTTTGGGGAGCATTGTGCCTCCACACCGCTCCAACGGAGACGTACTTCCTGTCAAAGGGAAGGAACTTCGGTAACACATCCTCGTCTCCATCGGTTCCACTTGTGGTTATCTCTATCCTTTACTTTGTATTTGCTTTTGCTGTGACTATATCTTAGTTGTCTTAATAGCTCTCGTTGTTAGATTCTATAGGGTTCACCTCATTGTCATATTATTTCTGAACCCGCATAGTGTTTACCTTAACTTGCTAAGATTAATTAAAAAGTGGTCGTTGTCTATTCACCCCCCCCCCTCTAGCCAACCATATCGATCCTTTCAATTGGTATCAGAGCCACGTCTCTTTATTAAGGGTTTAACCACCCGAAGAGTATGGAAGGCGGAGAGGAAGTTAACCATGGGCAACCCGAGGACATGGACTTGACTTCGGTCACAAGGGACGACTTGAATACGGCTATGGCAGCCCTCAAGATGTCCTTGACGAGCGAAGTCAAAACCATGCTTAAAGAATTAATTGAGGGTCTTAAAAGTTCACCCGAACCGGCTTTAGTGGTTAAACCCACCATTTCCGATTCGGAGGCCAACTCCTCTAAGGAAGCGGCTAAACGTATGCGACCGGCTTCACCTCACGAAAAGGATGGGACTGGAACATATGCCTCAGTTCCACCTCCCATGGCCTATGGAGGACCCGTTCTCGCACCTCGTCTTAATCCTGTTGGTCCTCCTCCTAAACTTGTGAAAGGTGACTTTGCTAACTGGGTATTTTCTATTAAGTCTCATTTGAATCACAGCTCAACAAATTTGTGGAGAATTATCGAGCAAGGATATTATCCCCATGACCCAAGCAACCTCACTCCAAGAGAAGATGCAGACAATCAATATAATCACTCTGCGTTGTTTATTCTCTAGTCTGTTGTGCCACCTGAAGATCTTCCCCACTTACGTCCCTTCACATTGGCCAAGGATTGTTGGGAGCATATTATGGTGTTGTACAAGGGAAGCTCAAGTATTCAACAATCCAACTATGAAGTGATACTTGATAAGGCCGATGAGTTTGTGATGAAGGAAGACGAGGACCCTCGTGATCTCTATCGGAGGGTGACTGCTATTGCTGTGGCACTAAAGGATCATGGGAGTAAGGATGTGGATGATACATGGGTCAAGCGCAAGTTTCTCAAAGCCATCATGCCTTTCAATAAAGCCATGTCATCTGTCATTCGTCAGCGGCCAGACTTCCACTCCTTGTCTTCCAGTGAAGTGTTGGATGAGTTCATTGCAATGTCAATCATGAACGAAACAGCCGACAATGCACTTGCTCGTGTCCGATCAAAAACCACTTCACCCAACCTTGCGTTGAAAGCAAGAGCAATGCTTGAAGAAGAAGAAGAAGATGAGGAAGAGGAGAGCTGCCCTGAAGACACAAAGTATGCCTATCATGAGCACATGGCTCTTGCATCAAGGCAATTCTGGGGAAATAAAAGGAACTCAAGACCCACCTTCAACAAGAACAACTCGAGTGGATTCAAACCCAAACAACGAGTAAGGACATGTTATAACTGTGGCAACGTGAGTCACTTCGTGGCAGAATGTCCCTATGAGAAGAGGGAAGACAACGGAGGCAAGCTCATTCGCAAAGACAAAACCAAATCATTTCCAATCAAGAACAACTTTGTGAAGAAACCTCACCCAAAAGGGATGGTGGCCCTGGAGGAGTATCCTTCTGATGATGATGGTGATGAGGATGATACAGTGGCAACGGCAACTGTTGCTATTGCCACTACCTCTTCCCAGAAGGTGTCTCTCTTCAACGCCCCCAACGAGAACCACATCACCAAGTGCCTCATGGCAAAAGGTACCAATCAGGTAACTCCCATCATTAAGACCAACATTGCTTCTGCTCCTTCATTGTTAAATTGTGTAGAAGATAGTGATGTTGGAGAACTTAATGAGCATGATCTTGATAAGTTTCTATGCACTATTAAGGGAGAACCCAAGAAGCACTTTGTTGCTCTCTTGGAACAACTGGGTGAGGCCACTGACCTCATTGAGTCTCATGAGGAGACCATCTCCGAGCTTCAGGGACATAGCCGTGACTATGCCGATGAAATTGCCGAATTATCTAGTGCTCTAGAAGAAGAGCGCGCTCTTCGTTTGGCTCTCGAGGAGTCATATAACGATGACTGCGCTAAAACGCAAAAGAAACTAGATCATGATGTTGTTCTTACTCGCATGCTTAAATCTGAAAAGTATGCTCTTGAGGTTGGCCGTGACAGACTCAAAGAAGAGTTTGACGTACTTGACAAGGCCCACAAAGCCTTGAAAGGTGTTCATTTCTCTTTGAAAGAGTCTCATGATCAACTCCAAGCAAAGCTTACCAAGGAGATCTCTACTTGTCCTCCCTTTGTGTTAATTGATAATACTTGTGCAACTAACCCCTGTTGTGAGCATGTTCATCTTGTGGAGGAAAATGCCAAGTTAAAGGAGAAACTTGAGAAGGGCCTTGTGGCATGCAGACAAGGTGAGAAGAGTCTGAACGATCTCTTGAGCACTCAAAAGGGTGTTGTAGGAAAGGAAGGACTTGGGCTTACCTCCAAGTCAAAAGGTAAAAGGAAGAACAAGGACAAACGATCTCTCACCCTCATGGACATATTTGTCAAAGAGGGTGAGGGGACTCAAAAGGTGAACAGGAACAAGGTGGACTATGGGAACCCCAAGAAGGGCAAAACCGCTCCTACTAACACAGCCGGCAACCTCAATTCCTCTTATGTGTTATGTTGTGCTAGTGATGGGCATGTTTATGCCAAATTTGTTGGTTCCTACGATGAAGATATTGAATGGGCTATCTGGGTACCTAAGACCCTTGTCTCTAACATGAAAGGACCCATTAAAAAATGGGTACCTAAAACCAAGCCTTGATCTATTGCAGGAGTTTGCTTCCGGTGGGGTGTCATGGTTGCTCGATAGTGGAGCAACAAATCATATGACCGGAAGCAAGGACTTAGTGGTGGATGTGCATCCTTCTCCATCTATGCCCACCCATGTCCAATTCGCCGATGCATCCTCGTCAAAGGTATTGGGATTTGGTAAGGTGGTCGTCTCTCAAGATTTATCTATTGAGAAGGTCATGCTTGTTGAGTCACTTGCCTACAATTTACTTTCGGTTCGTCAACTTGCAATCATGGGTTTTTCCACATTCTTTAATATTGACACTGTGGTCCTCCTAAGGAGCAAGACTCTTAAAGTAGCCTATGTTGGACATGTCGAAAATGGTCTCTATGTGGTGAACTTCTCAAAGCGACCCACTAAGACTGCGACATGTTTAATGGCTAAAGTTGACGTGGGCTGGCTTTGGCATCGCCGTTTAGCTCATGTCAATATGAGATCTTTGCAAAGTCTTCTGACAGGGGACCATGTTCGTGGACTAACAAATGTGAGCTTTGCTAAAGATCGTGTTTGCAGTGCTTGCATTGAAGGAAAGATTCATGAAACTGCTCATCGTCCAACGACTCTTATCTACACTAAGAGGCCATTGGAACTTCTCCATATGGATCTATTTGGTCCTCCAACATTTGATAGTCTTGGAGGCGCAAAATATTGCTTAGTGATTGTTGACGACTACTCAAGATATACCTGGGTATATTTCTTCAAAAGGAAGAGTGAAACTCAACAAACGGTCATCAACTTTGCTAATGAAGCGCAACGTCAACATGAAGCAAAGATCTTGATGATTAGGAGTGACAACGGCACCAAGTTCAAGAACTACACCCTAGATGAGTTTCTAGGTGATGAGGGAATAAAGCACCAATATTCTGCACCATATACCCCTCAGCAAAACGGCATGGCAGAAAGGAAGAACCGGACCTTGATAGACGCTGCAAGAACAATGATGGCAGAATTCAAATCTCCATACAACTTCTGGGCAGAGGCCATCAACACAGCATGTCATGCGTCCAATCGGCTCTACATCCGCAAAGGCTTGAACAAGACTCCGTATGAGATTCTAACTGGAAACAAACCCAATCTCAAGTACTTCCGGGTATTCGGTTGTAAGTGTTTCATTCTTAAAAAGGGAGCTCGGTTAGCTAAATTTGATTCTAGAGCACATGAGGGTATCTTTGTTGGTTATGCTACAAACTCTCATGCTTACCGTGTCCTCAACAAGTCCACCGGACTAATTGAGGAGACGTGTAACGTAGAGTTTGACGAAAATAATGGCTCCCAAGTGGAGCAAAGTGGTCTTTGTGATATAGGTGATGAAATTCCTCCTGAAGCCATAAGAAGAATGGGGATTGGTCAAATACTCCCCATTGAGGAACCCCTTGTGGCCGAAGGAGAAGGACAATGCTCTACTCAAGTGGAGCCATCACCCCCACAAGCCCCACACGCTTCCGATGAATAAAGAGAAGACTCTCAACAAGTTGATCAAGCTCACGGTCAAGATCAATTGCCTAACAATGGTGATATGCCCCATGATATTCAAGCTCTACTCCAAGACCCTGAACCAGCACAAGATCAAGATCAAGAGCAACCACTAATACAAGATCAAACTAGTGAACCTGCTCAAGTCGAAGGACAAGATGATCAGGAGACTGTCTCACAATTCCCGTCTGGAGCTCCAACAACCGGCTCAAGACGCAAGGGCAAACAAAAGAAACAAGTCGATGCTCCTCCGTTATCTAATGAAGAACTCTTGGAGCGTCGAGCAGCCAAGAATGCGAACAAGCTGAGAGCCAAGTCACATCTTATGAAGAATGTTCTTGGCAGTTTAAAAAGGGGAGTATCTACCCGTCAACAGCTTTGGAATTATTGTGAGCATCACGCGTTTGTCTCGTATTGTGAACCTCAACAGGTACAGGAAGCGCTCGATGATGAGGATTGGCTTATGGCCATGCACGAAGAACTTAACAACTTCGAGCGCAACCAAGTCTGGGATTTAGTGCCTCGGCCAACGAAGGAACATAATGTCATCGGGACCAAATGGATATTTAAGAACAAGCAAGATGCAAATGGAATTTTGATTCGAAACAAGGCAAGATTGGTGGCTCAAGGCTACTCCCAAGTCGAGGGTATCGACTACGGTGAAACCTTTGCCCCTGTTGCTCGTCTAGAATCTATTCGCATGTTACTTGCATTTGCTTCTCATCTTAACTTCAAATTACAGCAAATGGATGTGAAAAGTGCATTTCTTAATGGTCCTTTGAATGAGTTGGTATATATCAAACAACCCTCGGGATTCAAACATCCCAAGCTCCCCAATCATGTGTACAAACTCAATAAGGCACTCTATGGCCTTAAACAAGCCCCACGCGCGTGGTATGAGTACCTTACTGAGTTGTTACAAGATCGTGGGTTTGAAATTGGGAAGATTGATCCCACTCTTTTTAATAAGAGGGTTAAAGGGGATTTGTTCATATGCCAACTATATGTTGATGATATTATCTTTGGCTCTCCTAACATTCCATTCAATGAAGAATTTGCTGCACTAATGACTGAGAAGTTTGAGATGTCCATGATGGGAGAGTTGAAGTTTTTCCTCGGGTTCGAGATTAAACAAGGTCTAGAAGGGACATTCATCAAACAAGCCAAGTACACTCAAGACATGCTCAAACGGTTCGAGCTCAAAGATGTCAAACCGGTCAAGTTCCCCATGCCAACCAGATGCAAGCTTGACAGTGATCCCAATGGTAAAGCAGTGGATCAAAAGGTATACCGCTCCATGATTGGATCCCTCCTTTACCTTTGTGCATCTAGACCAGATATTATGTTGAGTGTAGGGATATGTGCACGGTTTCAATCCGCACCAAAAGAAAGTCATTACATGGCTGTCAAACAAATCTTTCGATATTTGGCTCATACCCCAAACTTTGGCCTCTGGTATCCCAAAGGAGCAAGCTTCAATCTAGTTGGCTGTTCTGACTCAGATTGGGTTGGAGATTGTGTGGAGAGGAAGTCAACGTCTGGAGGATGCCAATTCCTTGGTCGGTCTTTGGTAAGTTGGTCTTCAAAGAAGTAGAATTGTGTCTCCTTATCATCCATCGAAGCTGAGTATGTGGCAGCTGCAAGTTGTTGTGCACAATTGCTATGGATGAGGCAAACTTCAAAGGATTATGGTGTCACTTGTGACAAAGTGCCTCTTCTATGTGACAATCAAAGCGCCATCAAGATTTCCCTCAACCCAGTGCAACATAGCAAAACCAAACATGTTGATATTCGTCATCACTTCATTCGTGAACATATCAAGCTAGGTGATATTGAGGTTCACTTCATCCACACTGAAGAGCAACTTGCATATATTTTCACTAAGCCTCTAGATGAAGCAAGGTTCCGGGAGTTAAGGCATGAGCTAAATATCATTGATTCAAGTAATGTGGATTGAAACTAGGCATATTGCACCTCACTTTACATTCCATCTTGGTCTAGATGTAGGCATGGACATAGGGGGAGTGTTGTTCTCTCAATGAACTCTCCCTCCCCCCATTATGCGTAAATCAATCTAGTCTTTCACTTTAGCCATTGTCAAATGGCACTTGTGCTTCAAAGACGAGCATTGGTCATGAACCCAAGGATAATTCTTCGCGGTGTCATACCATTGTCTCAAACATAGGTGGCCTCGGCCACCGCCCCTCCATCCTCTCTTGCGTATAAAGGAGAGGATATACAATGACAAGTCAGTACATTCTCTTGGATGCTATCTCTTTTTACTCACTTGTCATGTGCCCAAGTTCACCCTTTTTCCTTAGCCGTGTTGAAACATGTACAGTGGTACTACCGCCAGGGTAGCGGTACTACCGCCAGGACCCCAGCGGTACTACCGCCAGGATTCAAAATCTAAACACGACCGGCTAGAAAATTTCTAGGGTTTCAAGGGGGAGCGGTACTACCGCCAGGGGGAGCGGTACTACCGCCAGGACCCCAGCGGTACTATCGCTGCATCTGGCGGTACTACCGCTAGCTAGCGGTACTACCGCTAGGGCCACAATGGTACTACCGCTGGCCCGTACCCCTTGGGCTATATAAAGGGAGGGGGAGCCCGATTTTCTCATCTGTTTCTTCTTCCTCGCGGCTCCTCCCTCCCCTAGCCCGAAAACTCCCTGATTGGATCTCACTTCGTGGAGCTCCTTCTCCCCGTTGGTGTGGAAGGGTTGCTTCATCTCTTCTTCCTCCTCCAAGAGCCATGAATCTCGGTAAAGCTCCTCCCTTCTTCTATTTGGTTGTTGTTCGTGTTCTAGGGTTAGGAGCATTGGGGATTGGATTCATATTTTTGATCCTATGGCTAGTTCTTGGATGGCATGAAGGAAATATTTGAGGGGAGTATAGGTCTGATGGTTTGTTGTTGAGTTTGCTGCCATGCCCTAGGATTTACTCGTCTTAGATCGAACACTTGAACTTTTGGATTAGATCTAAAACGTGCTCTCTCTTGCCTAGGCATGTATGTATCTCTTGTTACTAAGTGTTCCTCATGACAGTAGGGCTGGGGTGTACGTCTTAGTGTTCATATTCAGCCCATGCCCTCGAAAACGAGTTTTATATGTCAGATCTGAAAGTCAAACCCCCAGCGGTACTACCGCCAGGGGGTAGCGGTACTACCGCTAGGACCCCAGCGGTACTACCGCCAGGGGGTAGCGGTACTACCGCTATGACCCCCAGCGGTACTACCGCCAGGGCTAGCGGTACTACCGCTAGGCCCCAGCGGTACTACCGCCAGGGGTGGCGGTACTATCGCCATGAGCGTTCACTATGTATTTTTCTGGTTGTTTTTGCCTAGCAATGCGTGTTTACTTGTTTTGCGTTTTCAAGATTCATTGCCTTGACTCTTCTTGTCGCCTCTTTTTCGCTATGTGATCTGTGTCACAGGTGGCTCTTCTCGCCGTTCGAACCCCCCACGGGACACGCAGTCCAAACAGTATCGCAATCTAGAGGCGCCCGAGGGGTCTGCCACCTCTGGTCTGCCTCCCAAGAAGAAGTCCTTCAAGAAGGTCGCTCACAAGGACAAGAGGGTCAATGTCCGTACAATGTCCCCCAAGGACTTTCTGCAATTTCGCACCAAGAACCACTATCTCAAGGAGAGGGATGTGATCGAGGGTGTTGACCATGTCTGGGCAAGGGACCAGTGCAGGATCTATCGGGATGTTATTGCTCATTTCAAGAAGAACTATGTCTCTGTTCAGTGGATTGATCTGGCACATCTTCAGCGGAACATGGACTACTTTGGTGATGCCCTCTCTCTGGTTGACAAACTGGGCATCAAAGACATCATCACCTTCAAGACGGACTTTGATCCCACTGCAGTTGCTCAGTTTTATGTCACAGTCCATTTCTCTCATGATGAACAGCGTTCCATGGTGTGGATGACTGGGTCAAAGAAGATGACCGGTTCCTGGACTGAGTTCATGCAGTTCCTTCACATTGACTTTCAGGGTGCTGACACTCCTCTTGGGCTGTGTCCTCATGCTGCAGCCCCCACCGATAGGGCCCCCGCAAAGGACAGACTGCAGTCACTGTATCTAAGGAAGGGGGTGCTTCCCAAGCACCTGGACATCATGCATCGGATCTTTCGCAACACCCTCTTCCCTCGGAGTGGTAACTTCGATGAGGTCCATGGCTCCTTGGCTGAGATGTTGTTACTTTGTGAGGAGGCTATGTCTCAGGAGTCTGCTCAGCTGGATATTTCTGATGTGATGTTCCCAGAGCTCTGGAACTGCATCATCATGCGTAAGGTTCCTATCTACGGGCCTTACCTGTTCGCATACATTAGCCATAAGTGGCAAGAGGCTTTTCTGGAGGAGCTGCTCTACGCTCAGTCTGATTACATTGTGCATGACCCGATCAGGCTTCGCGTCAAGGACAAGTGGGCCAACCCATCTACATCCTCTCAGCACATGGATACTGATACAGAGACTGCTGCTGACAGAGGAACCGCCTCTCAGTCCCGCTCGTCTGCCATGCCATCTTGGGCTATCAAACTGCATGACAAGATGAAGACACTTTTCTGTATGCAGGCCAAGGGTCAGTACCAGACACACGTGGCTCAGAAGCAGAGCCGCCAAAGGCATAAGCGTGTTCTCAGGACCTTGGATGTGGACATCTCCAGCGGCTCAGAGGACGACATCACTCCTGAGGCCACTTGGATGCAGGCTCAGGGGTACCAGTGGTCTGGAGATGAGGCGGACGAGGAGGAGCAGACCGACCAGGAGGGGACAGACGAGTCTGGTGATCCTGAAGACGAGGAGTAGTTACCTGTGGCATTAGGTGTGGCCCTTTTTGGTGTCTTGTGCCAAAGGGGGAGAGAGTCCAGGATTTTCTTTCATTTTCGAACTTTGCATTGCTTTGCTTTATTTCGTATGGTTTGCTTCGAACTTGGTTTGATTCTCGTTTGCTATCTTTTGTGAGACATGATCTTATGTGAGATTTATTTCCATCATATGCTGTGAGTCATATGCCCCGTATTGTCATATATCTCTAACCTTTTGTTCTCATATTATTCTCTGTGCAAATCCGGTATTGTCATCAATCCACCAAAAAGGGGGAGATTGTTGGGGCATAGTTTATGCCTAAGTAATTTTGGTGATTGATGACAGTACCGTATAGGACTAACCGTGTGTGTCAAGGTTTCAGATAACACACGTCAACGGCACAAGACGACACGTCTCCTCTCTCCTGGAACGGAAGCATGACGCTCTCTACGATTCTCTTTATTTGAGTCTTAGGAAAGCCCTACTATTAAGAGGGGATCCGTAGTGGAAAGGTTTGGGTGGAATCTATCTTTACACACGCACACTTCACATTCTCCCTTTCCTTATCTTTTGGAGCGGCCCTCGCCTATTCGTTTTGAGTATCTCTGCAAAATAGTCCCCAGCGGTAGTACCGCTGGTTCCAGCGGTAGTACCGCTGGACTGCTAGCGGTAGTACCGCTGCAGCCAGCGGTAGTACCGCTAGCTGGCGGTAGTACCGCCCCTGGTCAGTGGTAGTACCGCTCGAGGTGCTTTGTTCCACCTACCTAGCGGTAGTTCGTGGACGGACCCTTTTGCGAAGACTTTCCCGGCGGTAGTAGTGCTTGTGCACTACCAAGGGGCCAGCGGTAGTACCGCTGCATCCAGCGGTAGTACCGC
Organism: Hordeum vulgare subsp. vulgare; assembly: GCF_904849725.1. Classification (NCBI taxonomy): domain Eukaryota; kingdom Viridiplantae; phylum Streptophyta; class Magnoliopsida; order Poales; family Poaceae; genus Hordeum; species Hordeum vulgare. The sequence goes on from NC_058522.1 coordinate 225,926,861, forward strand.
CAGGCAGCGGTAGTACCGCTCCTGCTCAGCGGTAGTACCGCTGGAACTCGGGCAGAGAGTGGGAAAACCGTCTGAATTGTCCCCCCACTATATAAAGGGTTCTTCTAGCTGAGGAACTCTATCTCTTACCTCTCTAAGCTCCATTGTTGCTCCAGAAGCTCAAAAGTTCCCGATCTCTCTCCCTAGCCAATCAAACTTGTTGATTCTTTAGGGATTGGTTGAGAAGGCCTAGATCCACACTTCCACCAAGAGAAAAGTTGATTCCCCCACCAATCCCTTGCGGATCTTGTTACTCTTGGGTGTTTGAGCATCCTAGACGGTTGAGGTCACCTCGAAGCCATATTCCATTCTGGTGAAGCTTCGTGGTTTAGTTAGGAGCCTCCAAGCTTTGTGTGGAGTTGCCCCAACCTTGTTTGTAAAGGTTCGGTCGCCGCCTTCAAGGGCACCTATAGTGGAATCACGGTACCTTGCATCGTGCGAGGGCGTGAGGAGAATACGGTGGCCTTAGTGGCTTTTTGGGGAGCATTGTGCCTCCACACCGCTCCAACGGAGACGTACTTCCTGTCAAAGGGAAGGAACTTCGGTAACACATCCTCGTCTCCATCGGCTCCACTTGTGGTTATCTCTATCCTTTACTTTGTATTTGCTTTTGCTTGTGACTATATCTTAGTTGTCTTAATAGCTCTCGTTGTTAGATTCTATAGGGTTCACCTCATTGTCATATTATTTCTGAACCCGCATAGTGTTTACCTTAACTTGCTAAGATTAATTAAAAAGTGGTCGTTGTCTATTCACCCCCCCCCCCTCTAGCCAACCATATCGATCCTTTCAAGGTTGATGCTAATGCACCTCCTTCTAAGAAGAAGAAGCTCATGGCAGATGCTATGCCCAGCAGGTCAGCTCCAAAGACAAAACCTTTTGTTCCAAAGCCCAAGAAGCTAGTAGCTCCCAAGAAGACTACTAGGGACATACCTGCAGCAGGAAGAACAAAGGTTGTGCATCCACAAAGGTTGTTGCAGAGGAGGGAGAAGATGCATCTGTTCTGAGGAAATTGAGAGCTCAGTTGCCATTGCACAATGTTGCTCATCCTGTTGCTGAAGATATGAAGAATAGGAGGTATCAATGCTTGAGACAGTGGAGATCTGCTAATCCATATGCTTTCAGGAGGAGAACTGTTGTTGATCTTTGTTTTGACACTAAGGAGCAACAATATTTCTATGAGATAGTATTGTTGGACAAGAGTCCTGCATTCAGTGACATGAGATATGTTCACTTGGATTACATCAAGAAACATGAGGACTTCTTCCCTCATGTGAGAGAAAATTTCAGGTTGATTAACATTGTAGATTTTGTTGGTAGAGAGATCAGAGCTTGGAATGATGAAATGATTATGCAATTCTACTCAAGTGCTCATTCTATCGTGATGGGAGGATAGTGTGGATAGCGGAAGGTCACCCGTATGAGTCTACTGTAGAGGAGTGGTCCACTATCATTGATGCTCGTGAGACCCAAGAGGATGATTTGGATGTGTACTCAGAGTCCAAGAAGAATCATAACACTATGACCAACATGTACAATCCAATTCCCCATCGGTATCAGAAGACATATAAGTTTGGCTTTGTCCATTTTCTGCAAGCAGGAATACCAATGACTAACACCATTATGAGATACACCCTGATGCCCAAATCAGGAGATGATAAGATTATTAGAGGGTATTCCATGAACATGCTGCACCACATAGACACCCACGCCAGGATCAAAGTGATGGATCTGATAGTTGAGACAGTCACGAGGATTGTTGCTGACCAGAAGAGATCTTGTGGGTATGCACCATACATTATGATGCTCATCAATGCCAGGATTGGCAAGCATGCATATCAACTTAATTTTCCACACCTGACACTTCAGCCAGAGTCTGAGGACAATGAAGTTGTGATGGACCCCAGACATCCCAGCTCAGCTACAGCTCGTTAGCACGTAGAGGCGGCACAAGCAGCCAGAGATGCTCCAACACCACAGTTAAGATCTAGAGAGGATCAGATGTCGTTTCTTGTCAGCACCATCCAAGGGATGGAGAAGAGTATTTCAGAGATCTTGTTGAACCAGAAGAACCTTGAGAGGATCATGGAGACTAAATTCCATGAACTGGATGTCAAAGTGACAGATTTAGCTACAACTATTGAGCAAATCCAGCATGAGATTGATGCAGTGCATATATCTCAATCTAGCAGTGATGATGAAGGTTCGCCTCTTCTCACGACTACTCAATTCAAGACGCAGTCTAGGTCTGCATCTGTATGAGTGAAGGAAGCTAGACCAACTTCATCAGCTCAAACATCAACGCCTTCAGCTCCAGCTCCAGCTCCTACACCTCCAGTGTCAACGCCTCCACCTCCGGGGACATCCGCTGAAGCCTTCACCGACGCTCTCCTGTCGACTCCATCAACTTCCATCGGAGGAGATCGAGCCGAGAGCAGCGCATAGTTCGAGACCTTTGAAAATTTTGGTAACTTGTTGCCAAAGGGGGAGAAGTGTATAGATCTTTTAGGGCTTCGAGAGATAGAGCTTTGCCTTTTTCGTTGCTCTCATTTGGTTTTACTAAACACTTGGTCTTTCATATGACTTAAACCTTTTGTGTTTGATCATACGCTTTGATTCTTGATGCTCCTATGTTATACCTTTGAGCTATCTACATGATGATCATTCACTCATTGTTTCGTGTTATGTGCATTAGTATTCATTATACTATTTATGCACACCACCAAGACGTATGTGACATGGAAGAGTGACCCATAATCCTAATCGATTGTCCATTTGCATTCAAACGCAAATTTAAAATAATACACAAATTTAGGGGGAGCTCTTGCTTTTCACATACTTCTCAAAGTGATGATGCTAATCATTGATTATATATTTTGTCGAAGCTTTGATCTATACGTTGTCATCAATTACCAAAAAGGGGGAGATTGAAAGCACAATTTCTCCCTAAGGTAGTTTTGGTAATTAATAACAACATATGTATCAGTGAACTAATGATCTTATATAAGTATATTTTAGAAAAGCTCAAAGATGCATTGGCTAAAGTATTGTGAGGAGAAACCCCTTGATGCAAGGAATGGAATAGGATTGGCCAAGCTTCAAGCAAGAGGACTCTACATTTTATATTTGTGACAAATCACTCTTGAGTCCATTGGAAAGCCAATACTATTAAAAGGGGGTGAGGTAGTTATTGTTAGAAATTAATTAGTACATTAATCCAAGGGATGTGTCCAACCCCGAACAGTCGTGTCTCCTCTCTCTCTCCATTGCCAAGAGGCACCTGTACTGGAGGGATGCCTCCGAACAGACACCTCTTCTTCGCACCTCTTCCAGATGTACATATATACTTGAGAATCAATAGAAACAAGACTAATCGTCCATTCACTTTCATTCAATCTCGTTTTTACTCTAACACATTATCAGCACGCTCTACCGAGAACAAACGAGAAGACAAGGACACTCTGGCGATCTCCAAGTACGGCCACCACGCACATCGTGGAAGAAACGGCGCGTGCAATTCCTCCCCAATTGCTGGAGAAATCCGCTTCCACACGCCGCTCCCTGGAAAAGATGATGCTCATCCGTTTTTCTCTTGCCTGCCATGCACTCACGTGAATCACGTCCGAGCGTTTTGGCCACATGAGAAGAAAGCATCTCTTCTGCGGACCGTCTTCAACCATCACCAAGGGAGCAACTCCGACGGTCTTCAACCCCGACGAACTCAACGAAGAAGACCGGCAGCGTCGCGTCGCTCAGGCCGTTGGTCGTGGCTGCGCCAGCGCCAGTCCACGCCCGCCCACGCCAGCGCGAGCCCACCTCTAGCTATGGTTGCGCCCGCCAGCGATGCGACTGGCAGCGCCATGCCATGGCCCCACGCGCCCGCGCCACGCCGCCAGGAGGACGCCGAGAAGCGCGACGAGGCTGCTGCCCGCAAGGCCGAGAACCATCGTCGTCGCCTCGGTCGTCTCCAAGACGGATGCCCGCAAGGCCAGCCGCGTCGGCGCCCCAGCCCCCAAGGTCACCGAGATCGACCTCGTGCGCCGCCGCGAAGAGGAGCGTCTGCGCCTCAAGCGCAAAGCCGAGGCTGCCAAGAAGCGTGCCGTGAGCACAGCACGGGAGAAAGATTTTGGCAGGAGACCTTATCCATTCGGTGTTTTGTTGATTTTGCCCCTTGAGTTTCTAAGAACTGAGTATTGGTCTTTCGTTTGCACCATAGACCTTATAAGTTATAAAATTATCTGATGTACATAATCAGATTCGTTAAATTTGTATTATAACCCTCAGGTTATACAGAAGTTGTGCAAACACATATTTCCAACAGTACATAAGTACACAACAGACCGTCGGTTCATTATAAATTACATACAACACAATTATACACCATTTTGCGATGGGTGAAATTGTCATTTGAAGACCTCATGTCTTTGTATATTTGCATAAGTATGTAAATTAACTTTTCCAGATAGATGTATTACCGCAGTAATACTATTGCAAAAGAGCTATTATTTATTTTTGCTTATATTTTCTGAAATTTAAGATATCATGTGTGTCTTTACCGCAAACATCCCTATGACATTAGGACAACAAATTTATTTATTTTTGCAATTGAAACATTTTTCTTGCAAATATTAAAAATTATAAAGTGTCATACTCAATATGACCACCACATTTATTTGTGAATCACAAGGTAGTGGTGGCATCTACTGCATAATTTGCAAATTATCCACCAATACTGTGAGGTCTATGTCTTGCCACTTTGACAAGATGACTACCTTCGAAGTGCTCTTCCAAATATTAATATGTGACTACCTCTAGATATCATAAGGTAATATTGGTATCTAATGTAAAAAATTACAAACTATCCACTATTACTGCAAGGTCTATATCATGTCACTTTGACAAATGATTACCTTCAAAGTGATTTCATACATTTAGCATAACATAAGGTAATAGAATTATAAACATCTACTGACAATAGTCAGACTATGTTTTCTATTACTGCGAGATCTACATCATATTGGTGATTATCTTTAAAGTGTTATCCTACATAAATTGAGGTCTACACATATGGCTATAAGGCATCACCCGTACTAGAACTTGCTCCTCCGAAGCATTCATTGTTGTTGTTCACTAAAATATTTTACTCTCATAGTAAATGTTGTTCTTGCACATTTTGCTTGAATATGTCATAGGAAACCATGAAAATATTTGCAAATACATGTGATTACCTTCTATTACATTCGTAAAATGCATGGCAATGGAGCCTACGTCACTATTTCTAATTATAGTGTCATCCATCCATCAAGATGGATACCATAATTTATAATGAGTGTCTCAAACACTATTGCAAGATCCACATCACATTGTGGTTGTTATTTTCATAATGACTAAGCAATGTTAAAATTGCAAAATCTATGTTTTGGTCGTGACTCTAAAGTCACACTTTGTCTCATGAATGAAGCCCAAAACATTAGCAATGAGTTCATCGCATGCACTATATTGAAGGTTTACACCCCATGTTCACCAAGCATCACCTTGACGGATTTTCCTCAACAAGATCATTTCATCCATATATTTTATTTTATTTTACTCCAAGAAGTAAATTAAATAATGCATGATCATTTCATGTAACACATGGCTATTCTATTGATGCACATATGCATTTTATATGTCACCAACTTCACTTGGTTCTCAAAGTAAGTACACAATGGATGAATATAGATTCACCTTGAATATTCTCTTAAGAGAAACATGTTACCATGAGCACATCGCGAATGATCTCCCATTCGTTTTTCAAAGACATCAAGTCTTATCGCGGCTCACAATTCTATCACCTTAATCAACTTCAAGTTGAGACCTCATGATCAGAATCTTCATATGCAGATCCGATTGAAAATCCACTAATACACTTTACATCCTCTAATGATGGTACTGCCATTTTCCATGATGAAGGAACATGGACTTTCTTAAAATCATCAGACTCACCCCATAGGTGCCATACCATCATTTGAAAATCTTGTTGGTAGTGAATACCAAGTTAGTGGCGACAAAAGATAGCCATGAGGATTTCAAATTAAAGTGGTGGCTAAAAGACAACCAAAGACAAAATTACCTCTTAATAGGGAATAGATCGTTTTCAAATGATCACAAAGACAACTCTCAAATTTGTCAATTGTGTGGTTACATAAATATCGTATATATCATTACCAAACCCTCAACCATATGGGCAAACCACATCGCCAATTTATTAAAAGGCAAATAAGTTCATTGGGATATTTGAAAATTTGCAAACATATAACGAGAAAATATTCTGGTAAATGATGTTCTCAAATCTTCATCAAAAGTAGGCCAAAATTATAGTGCAATAAAAGAATGATCAATTCTTTTGCGCCTATGATATGTTTGCATAAAATTCATTTTTCAGTAATATGGGAGACCTCATGTAATATCCCAATTATTTCCAAAATATTGTTTGCCTATAGTTGTACTACTACATATAGTATAATGTCCAATATCCTATTTCTTGGACATTATACTTGATAAATTTTGAATGTATGAATCAATTCATACTTAGTTTTGTTGCGTAAAAAATAATTTTCTAAATCTTACAAAATATTTGGTTATAAGCCTTACAATCCTGGTTTGGGGTTGATTAGAAAATTATGGACAATTCTATTGGTCACAACTTAACAAGTTGCAAAATTTCCCAAATCATCAGATTTTATGTGCACCACATGTGTGATAGGGGAAATTAATTTAAGGCACTCTCGCCTTATAATTCTAAATGAGCCACTCATTCTTCCTTGAACACATTCACAAGATATGTGGATTACTCAACCATTATGTTGTATTGTATAGATACTTCATGGTACTCATGGAAACATTTATAAAATGATTTCCAGTGTGTCTCTTGTCACACAAACCATGAATGATATAACTAAATTAATTGCTCAAATTCTCAAAGTAAGAGCAAGTTATCCTAAACTAGGGATAAATCCATTCGAATGGACAACTTCGTTGAACTCATTTCACAAGCAATGTCTGATTATACATAATACATTATGTAATACACATAATGGTTTAGTTCAATATCTTATCAAAGATAACAAAATTAATAATATGACCAAACTTATAGAATCGTAATTTACTAGCCTCATGCTAGACAAATACGGCATTACACACCGTAAGTATGATATAAATCATACCAACTGCATAGCATACTACTTTCCCCTTGTAGTAATTACGTGGAAATCAACAAAGTATTTCCTATCTGCGATAATTTGGTTACATACCAATATCACCACTCCAGCATACATCAATGGGCTCTCACAAAAAATAAATAGGGATCTATGTGAGGAATAAAAATTTATCTGTCAATCAAAATTATTCATAGCCCGTATGCTGATTGCATCAGCAATAAGGACATTTCTGGCATTAGGGGGAGATTAGTACCACAAAGAATGCCAAGAAATAAATTAGAAATGTTATTCACATTCAGTCCTTATATCCATGTACTCAAAGAATCTGAACAAGAAGTTTAGAATCACATATTTGCAACACATTGCAAATCTGCCACATACATTTACTGATGACAAAGGTGTTACTCAATTATAATCCTACAGTAAAGTGTCAGAAAGAGTGGAGGTACCTGATAAACCACTCTTCTCCCTAAATGAGAGCAAGAGCGGGAGAAAACTGACCACACGAGATATAATCTCGCATATGCTTCCATGGAAATAGAGGAAATCAAATCCTCAACCAGTAAATGTAATTCAACATCAAGTTGTAAGAACACCTCACTAGATGCTCATCATCCAAAGCCCGACATAAATGTGCACAAATGTTTTCGTGTCGGGACATCGAAACACCTTGACTCCATTGTTGTAGGAAATCACAAGGAGTTAAAAGGAATAAATACATTTCTACAAATTCCATCGATTCCACCAGAATCGTATAAAATAAAGACTACATTTGTCGACATATATTTCTTCTCAAAATTGCTAAAACCTTTTGGGCCCTGAACCGAAATCCATGGTAGAGTGCCTCTCGCACTCATATTGGTTCACATAAAAGGAAGCAATTAATGAAGAATAGCACTCGCTCATCAAAGAGTGGTATTTACCATAGTAATATCTACTCCTCACAAGTATCTTCCATATGGAATACTAAAAACTTCTCATTCATAGACAAAGTCAATGAGGTGGTGAGAAAGCGAGGCTTGTAGCAAAAGGGTTCACGCAGAGACCCGACATCAAATTATGATGTAACATACACTCTTGGTATGAGTGGAATTAAGTTTCGATAATAAATATCATTGGCAGTACAAATAATATTATCCATTCAGTTAATGGATGCAGTGACTACATACTCATATGGGTCACTTGTTTCGGAATTTTATAACGAAGTCCCTCAAGGGCTTACAATTCCAGATCCAAAATAAATCGCAACATCTTTGTGTAAAATTTCAGAAGTCACTCTATGACTCAAAATAGTCGGAAATCATATGGTACTAGCGACTAAATGATTTTCTTCTTCCACAGGATTACTCAATGATGATTGTTTATGTTTTAACAAAGGAATACCAAATTTGAATTCCTTATATCATCTCAGTGTATATCGATGATTTCATCATCAATGTCTCTACAAGACCTAAACATACATAAAATCATCTCAAGACGGAAAATTTGGATTCAACCAAATTTAGCTTAAGTTTACAACTTGAGCATTCTATCAAGAATACATATCAGTCTACATATATCCAAAACATATACAATAAGTTCAGTGTTGATATATCATAACAACAAAAGACATGTATGGTCATACTACCTTTGATAAGGTACAAATCCATTCATACCTAGGGGTGATAATGAAGTGATACTAGGACCTGAAGTTCTATATTTCACTAATGTCAAAGCACTCGTATACTTGCAAACTAAGTCAGGCCTGACACTATATTTGCTATCTTTATTCGGAGTGCAACCCCCAACAAAAGGTATATGGTTGATATAAGTACTATCATCTTATATCTAAAGATTACAGTAAATCTTGGATATTTTCATAAGGAAATAGAAGATATGACCATGATATGATGTAATGATATTGGCTTTTTATTTGATCCCAATGACGCCATATCAATGACTGAATTTGCTGGAATGGCCTTCACATGGAAGTCATATAAATGGATTTTAATGGTTATTTCCAATTATCATTCTAACATAATTGTTTTATCTAAAGGCACTGCAAAATATGCATAACTTAGTAGAATGGTTAACCACACTCAAAATCATGTGGTTGAGATTCATCAGAATCACATAACTTGATTTATCAAGATACTTCCACTTGTGTTACTCAATACCTATAGGTTATATGAAGAGCAATATCATAAATCACATTGCTCGGAAATTACTTATCCTCACGGATTATAGAAAATTGAGGAAATAATTTGCAAACAAAATATTGTTATAATCCAACAGATTATACACAATTTCATGTTCATGTCAATGGTAATGATATGAGACATCCTCCATATTTGCAAAGTTCATGGGGAGTAATCTCCCAAACTATAACCTATTAACAATCATCATATTGCATATATTGTACTCTTTTTCCCTTGATGAGTTTTCCCTAACAATTTCTCATAAAAGGTTTTTAACGAGATAATATAAACACAAGTATCTATATATGCCATATCATTTTCTCCTTATATTTTTCCCACTGGGTTTTAAAGGAGTTTTCAATGGCATGTACGATGCACTTTTTCCCTTATGAGTTTTCTCTCAAGTTTCTCATAATGGTTTTTAGTGAGGCAGTATATTCTCAAAGATCATATGTCATACTTTCTATTTTCCCTACCAGGGTTTTTAAAGGAAGTACTCAAGACATATTAATTGTTCTCTAAACTTATCAATGAGTTTTCTCCTTCTTCAAAGGTTTTCTCATATGAGTTATCAAGAGACAATGATCATCATATGTTGCATCATTTTCTCCTTATTTTTCCCACTGGGTTTGAAGGAGTTTTAGCAACATATTTACTCTATTCTCCTCATATTTTTCCCACAGGGTTTTTGGGGGAGACTCTCAAGATTATCTGGAAGATTTCTCAAGATGGAAGATCTATATGCAAGAAGCCTTCAATGATGAAACATTCAAGGAGTTGTGTTGTACAAGGGGGGGTGTTAGAAATTAATTAGTACATTAATCCAAGGGATGTGTCCAACCCCGAACAGTCGTGTCTCCTCTCTCTCTATTGCCAACAGGCACCTGTTCTGGAGGGATGCCTCCGAACGGACACCTCTTCTTGGCACCTCTTCCAGATGTATATATATATACTTGAGAATCAATAGAAACAAGACTAATCATCCATTCACTTTCATTCAATCTCGTTTTTACTCTAACAGTTATCATGAATTGATTTCTCAAGTGCTTAGAGATACCCACCAAAAATACCCAACATTTCTATCACAAAAATGTCTATCCAAAGCCTACACATCAAAACCGGTGCCACCAAGAATTCCATTTCGGCCCTACCAATTTTTCTAGAGACAGAACCATTGCCAAACCCTAATCTCTCGGTACCACCAACTTTCATATGAGTGCCACCGAAAGTAACTGACCAACTTTCTGGTATGTCAATTTTAAGAATCGGAAATTCCAAGTTTTGAAATCGGTCTCACCGAGATTTGGAAACTGCCCTAGGTCACCAAATCGGTACCATCGAGGTTTCAAAAGTTCCCACATTTAGTGTAACTCGGTACCACCGAGATTCATTTCGGTGTCACCGAGTTGGGCAATAATGTTGTAACGGTTGGATTTTGGGAGATGCCTAAATATACCCGTCCACCACCTCTCATTCGCAAAGGAAGCACTCAGAACACACACACACACTTTCCATATCCATTTTTGAGAGAGAGAGAGAGAGAGCCACCTACTCATTTGTTGAGACCAAGAGATTCCAATCCATCCACTAGAAACTTGATATCTAGCCTTCCCAAGTTGCTTTCCACCAAATCAATCTCTCCCACCTCTGTGAGAGAGTGATTGGGTATTGAGGAGACTATATTTTGAAGCAGAAGAGCAAGGAGTTCATCATTCTACCGCATCTATTACCTTTTGGAGGGTGGTGCCTCCTAGATTGGTTAGGTGTCGCTTGAGAGCCTCCTACTTTGTGTTGTGGAGTTGAACCAAGAAGTTTGTACGGGCAAGGAGATCGCCTACTTCGTGAAGATCTGCCCTGAGTGAGGCTAGTCATGTATGGACGTAAGCCATGGTGAAATGGATAAGGCCGCTTCTTCGTGGACCCCTTGTGGGTGGAGCCATCCATGGACTCTCACAGTCGTTACCCTCCGTGGGTTGAAGTCTCCACTAACGTGGACGTACGATAGCACCACCTAACGGAACCACGCCACGTATCACCGTGTCAACCTTTGCGCTTGATCTTCCTTTCACTACCCTCTACTTACACTTGCATGTCTTTACTTTCCGCTGATATACTCTTAGATATGCATGTGTAGGGTGCACTTGACTAGTCATAATTGCTAAAGCTGACCCACAACTAAAATTGGGAAAAGGCTAAGTTCTTATTTGGTTAAGTAGTCTAATCACCCCTCCCCCCTCTAGACATACTTCGGATCCTACACTTGCCAGCGAAGTGAAGACCCGGCAAGCTCCCACTACCTAGCCACCGCTCCACCTCACGAGGTTGGTTTTCATTTGTCGATGAAGTGTCGAGCGGGGAGGCGGTTAGGTAGAACTTGTCGGGGTACGTGACAGCTCCGGATGATTAATCCAACTTTATTGACACCCGTCCTAATGGTGTGGCGGGAGAATAAAAGATAGTTGGGTGTGCAACACAGAAGGAGAGGTCGTTCTTGCTGGGAGATGGCGCTAGCGTGACACCTCATGGCGCATTTAATGCGCGTGTCCTAATCCATCATGGTTAGGTATTCGGCATTGTAACTTATGTCAGCAACTTGACCACTGTTGTTGCCGTTATAGCCTCATGTAATTACCATTTTAGCCATTGTGGCGACCCCTTAATCTATAAAAGGAAGCCCATGACCACATTTACGAGGGTCGAAACCCTACTCATTTGCACGTGTAGACTTACTTCCGAGTGCCTTGACGGCAAGGTGTGTTCCCTTAATTAGGGCAACACTCATAATTCACAAAACACAAGACGTAGAACCTCACGGTTGCCCAAACCTGTCTAAACCATGTGTGTGTTGGTCGCTAGTTTTGCTCTATGTACACATTGATCCTCACGGTAGAATCGCAAAAGGGACCTTGTCGGTCCATAAATTGTCGTACCTTGACACAATAGTAATATATAGGGTTGTTACATTTGAAATCAAACACATTAAGCATCGCTAAAATGATGGCCAACCAGCTACGCCATGTGGCGCATGCTGGTTGGTCGCAGTGAGAATTTTTTTATTTCTTTAAAGTTCTTTTCAAAATAAAAATGGATTTTTTTTCTTTTTAAGAAAAGTTTTTTAAGTTTATTTTTTCTTTTTAAGATGGATGTGATATTCACATGACATAAGATTTTGTAAATTTTAAACAAAGATATGATGCGCACAACTTTCTCTCAAGCAGCCCGCAACAACGGGCACCAACCACTAGTGTTACATAAACCGTCAGCACCATGCAAGGTGCAAGCAACAGTCTACACGTTCAGTTTCTCTGCTATATGTGCACACACCTAGACCACACAATTTGGTTCGGCGTGTCAAAATATTTGGAATTTTTTTTTGTTAGGTTGGCCGCGTACATCGCTTGAACGTCGATTTGGCCTGGATCTTTGGTAATGGAATCCATTTTCCAAAAATACACAGACGACATCAAGGATATTTTAACTGTTATTAAGAATACACTACTCAACAAACAATTCTAAACAAGTACTCCTACATGTGAACAGAAAAAGGAAAGCAGCAATCTCTTGCGAAAAAAAAGAAAAAGGAAAGCAGCAATGAGAAAAAGCTTTTACCTATTGTTTCATTACAGATATGATTGTTATTTACAAGTAACATGTACAGGTTTTGAACCTAAACAAGGCACCCTTAGTTACACTCGTTAGAACTCCCCAATGTCGGAAAATATAATCTAAGATATTGAGTACAGATGGTACATTGAAAGCTAGGCGTGTCCCTTGAGGATGAGCAGATGCCTTCTGAGTTCTGGCCTGGGCTTTTATATAGAGAAATACATTTCCTTTGAGGTGACACTTATGAAGCAGGGTTCTGTTGTGCTCGCATCACCATTTCTTCAGTCGTGGTGCCTATGATTTCGTTGGCACGCTTCAACGGAGCAGATAATATCCTTCCAATCGAATCCTGAGGAGCACAAATTCCTTGTGAGCATGTAAGAAGATACTACCTTGGAACTGGCTGTAGTTTGGACTTTGGATGATATTTACTCGGCGATGACTGTTAACCAGAATGGTGAAAAGCTGTGTTATGTGACAAGCTAGCAGGAGCTAAACAGGAAGCAGAGACAACCATGGGACATGCACTGTTTGTATAGGGTAACGCGCTATTCTAAGCATGAGTGTAGAATAGCTTATTCTACACCTAAAGTAACGCTATATACAAAATCAAGTACACCACTGTACAAAATATAGTAATTCTGAAATATATATTTTTTATATTCAAGTTAGTAATTTACTATTTTTTCTTAAAGAATTACTACAGCTTGTATATAGCGTTACTAGGGGTGTAGATTGTAGAATAAGCTATTCTATACCGAAAAAGGCTTCCGCCCCGCTTTACCGAATAAGCTATTATATACTCATGTTTAGTTTAGCGTTACTATAATATAGTATATTCTTCAAAACACTAGTTCAAATGCAAATTCTGATGGATGGTGGATCTTACAACATGTTTTGAATATACTAGTATGCCAATATTTATTCTTCTATGCCATACTAAATATTGGACGTTACATGTTTATTTCTCCATCCCATGAATAACATAGGACAAGACGATGGTGAAATTGCAAAAAAGAAAAAAAATGGTGAAATTAACTTAACATAGTCCAAACTCCAAAAGTAGATGCAGCTCTAAATTTTTACTTCTCATGTTTGAATCACCCAAAAAAGAAAAACATCTAACAGCCAAGAACACGACAAAGGGGTCAAACCACTATCACCATTTTCTTCAACCAGATAAGCTCATAATAGCCTTCTTTTTCAAGAAAATCCTTGCATAACTGCTGGTAATCAACTAGAGACCACGTTATAAGAGAGTGGTTCTCACATGCAACCTACAAGTTCTATTTTCAAACAAACATGCAACCACTTTTACGGCAAACCTGCCGAGCTTTTACCCGCCACACAGACCCACCAGCTGGACTGCTGGAGCTGATCCAAACTACCATCTTTGGACATAAGTATATAGATTATTACTGAAGATATTTGGATCAGCATGAAATTGTTCAAAAGATTTACCCGATGGACGATGCCAAGCTTCTCTAACTTCTTTACCGCATCGTGAACATCAAAATTGCACTCGGCGCCAAACTCCTCTTTAATTAGCTCTTCACAGTGCAAATCAAGATCCTGGAAAGAGCAGCACAGGAATAAAATACTGTATAGGGTTCGTAAGTCCTCGGCAGTGATCCCTCCCCAAGAAAAAAAAACATATGAACGAAATTTTACATAAGCACATATTCTAAGCAACCCAGAAATTTCTTCGTTGCAATATCTTGTACAAAGAGTGGAATTTGGTTAAAATTATTGGGCATCTAATATGTGATCAAGTAAATACTCTATTTCAATACAGGAACTAACAATCTGCCAGGGATGCTGGTTTCTAATTTTCATAAATCAGTACAGATGGCCAAACAAGAAAACAACAAATAACACCTACACGAGTAACAATGCACATGGAACGCATTTGTGTTCTAACAATGCATGATGATGGACATTGATGCTACTGAGACAAGCCACCGGAACACAAGGTAAACTCAGGATAATATCTACTAACGTCAAGGTCTCATATATTACGAGAAAGCACTGGCCAGATACTCTGCAGGAAAATAAGGGCTACACAAGCTGAAGTTCAAATGCAAGAGGGAAAACAATAGTTGAATAACAACAACAACAACAAAGCCTTTAGTCCCAAACAAGTTACAAGATCTCGCGACCAACTCATGGTTCTGGCACATGGATAGCAAGCTTCCACACACCCCTGTCCATAGCTAGTTCTTTGGTGATGCTCCAGTCCTTCAGATCTCTCTTACCCCAAATAGTTGAATAAGTAAAGGGAAATTTCGACATAATAATTACCAAAAACAACAAACTGGAGATAAATGCTACTCCCTCTGTTCCATAATATTTGTTGTTGGAGAGAACTAAACTAGTTCTCCCCAACAACAAATATTGTGGTACAGAGTACAAGAGATACCCAGAATAGAGGAAGTGATATCGCCTAACACTACTTCGTCCTGCTTACTTGTATAGTTGCCTTCCCTTGTTCCATTAAAATATAGTAAGAAATTATGACCTCCTTAACCTATGTGGAAAGACGACGGGATATCAGTACACAGCACATAGATATAGGTAAAACTTGTATTGCAAGACAAGTTTTTATTTGTTCCATACTTCTTGCTGTATCACATCATCACATAAGTGAAGAAGTGTTCCTTTCCCACTATCAAGTTGTTTGTCATACATTGATTTCGTAATCAAATTCTGATATAGTGTCATATTTTGCTGAAACCTGTATCACAAAATACAAATCCATCACATACAACCAATGATAAATATAATAAGATCATATTTAATCTAGTATATAAAAAAAACTACAAATAAACGTTAGCGAGCTAAGCTTATTTAGCTCGAATTGGAAACTGGTTACATAGCAACGTAAGTTGTGCTATGTAAGGAAGTTGCCTAATACTGAAACAAAGAACATCAATCAAGAACTTACTGTTGGAATTGTTGGGATTTTAGCCCATTTATTATTTCCAATAATTCCTGAAAATCTCAGAGGCCCATATGGTTCATTCATGCATGACAAGGGGAGTATGGAACTCTTCTTCCACCTCACCGTATGTGTTCTTCTCCCTTCTGTTAGGGATTGTGTTTGGTCTACTACTAGTAGCAATCGATATGGATATGATGTTAGTCCGTTATGTACCCGGTTGCATGACTAGTTACATCAATCTGTTATTTGATTCCATTATCATCTCTAATATGGTTATCATGTTTTATCTACCATTTTTCAGGATTGAACTTAATGGAAAACTGCTCAATTATTAAATACGTACGTGAAGTAGATCTTAGCACAATAGCCAATCACCCCAGACATGATTGCAATGACAACCCATACATCAGCCTTCGGCATTTCAAGAGAACCAACAAGAGTTACCTGCAAGTAACAAGCAGTTGACATAGTAAAGTACTGAAATAAATGCATCCAGGTAGAACCAGATAGTAGAAACATACCAAACCTATAACAGCAGAAATAAGAAACTTGACCCAATCCATTGGTGTTAAAGTGGGGTTCTTCTTCTCTGGCTACAAAATATGGTCCAATTTCAGGTCCTCAATAGCAACCACCAAGACAGTGATGCAATCAAACATATGTTGAATACATATAGATCTTACCAGAACAATTTCCATATCAGCCATTGGAATATTTTTGAAATGCTTTACAAATATTCCACGACTAGGCTTAGCCTTCGTGCCAGCCTGCCTGCACATATAATATATCACTAAATCACCACTGGAAGCATACGAATCTTTCATGAATATGGAGGTTGGGTGAAAAGCTACCTGTACACTACAATCATCCTATCAAATGTAGGTTCTTGAATTGTCATCTTACTCATCAGGTTTTTTATGCTGTCAACAAGAACATACGCTTCTTAAGATTACATTTGCTTGTAGTCTTACCACACTTTAATGATAAAACTATGAGCAACCTTAGCTCAATTGTTTCTAGCCGAATGCGTTCAACAAATAGCTCTTGTTCTTCTGTGTCTTCAGTAATTTCATCGGTCTTCTTGATGTCGTTTCTTGACTTCGACCGTGGTTTCTTAGAGAACAACCTATCAATCCTAAGGAATTACAATAACTTTCCAATCAGGATTAGCCTGGGTTAAAGAAGAGTTCAAAGATGTTCAAACAAACTCGATACCTGATAACCCTTTGCAATGATCTCCAAACTCGGGATATGAGTACATCCACTTTCTCCATGACAAAGTAATCAGTTGTACGGTCGATCCCAACGCCACGGCGGAATATAATATACTACAAAGAAGCCAATATGGAATATAATTGTTCAAATATATAGCCCATCTTTTCCAACCTAACCAAACTTTTCAGTGAACTGATTGGTGTGCAAATCAATATGGTACCAAAAGCAGCCAACATGTCTGAAGTTCATACCCTGGCAAATGGTGTATGAATAGAAAATAGTTTGGGCCTACATCGATCTCACGTCTAAGGTATGGTGACCTGAGTGGGGGTGTTGAATATATGGCCCACGTTTCCCTAATAGCTCGATCTTTTGGGTGAACTGATTGGTGCATGCAATTAAATAATGAAAAGAAAAATTAAGAGTTTGGCACCCCAAAAGATTGGTATCCAAGGATTTTCCACTCCATGCCTCACTGACATGTAGCATTATGGAGTAGCAAATCCTTAAAATATTCCTATTACAATATGAGACCCCAACATTAGCAAAAAGGAGTAACTTAATTGTTAGAGTTATAATACAAGTCATGTATCCTTCTGTAATTATCCCAATGTATAAGAGGTTTCCTGCATATAGTCCACCACCTGTACATGTATATATATACCGCCCTATGGCCTCATGGTAATACAAGTTGCTTTCCTAACATGGTATTAGAGCCTAGGTCTTTTTTGCACGCGCAACTCGTGCCTTCTCCGATCTAGTTTTCCCACCGCTGGTTCCGGCCTCGTCCCGCCGCCGCGTCTCTCCCCTCTCCCGACGCACGCCAGCAGGATCGATCTGCAGGGCCGCTCCCGCGCCTGCCAGATCCGCTCTTCCCCGCGTCACCAACCGCCCGGCCTCTTCCCCGCGTCCCGGCCTCTTCCCCGCGTCACCAACCGCCCGGCCGCTTCAGTCGCCGCCGCCCTCCCTTGCTCTGCCGCGCGTCGCCCCGCGCCGCCCGGCTCGCATCAGGTGCCGCCGCCCTGTCGCCGCCGCCCTCCCTCGCTCGTCCGCGCGTCGCCCGGACCGCCTCCGGTGCCGCCGCGTTTCCTCGCTCCGCCGCGCGCCGCGCCGCGTCGCCCTGCGTCGCCCGGCCGCCTCCGTCGCCGCCGCCCGTCCTCGCGCTGTCTCGCATCGCCAGGACCGCGACCCTGGCCTGACCTGATCTGTTCCCCGTGGTCTCCCCTACCGACGGGGCCCCCAGGCCGAGTCGGGCCTCCTGCTGTCAACGCGGTTTCCTCCCGTTGACTGTTTCCTTTCCTATACAAAAAAAAAAAAAAGAAAAAAAAAATGTCTACTGGCTATGTTGCTGTTCCTCGGTGTCCGGTGATCTTTGATGGCACTAACTACACCGAGTTCATTGGCTTCATGCGCATTCACATGCGTGGCATCCGCCTATGGGGTTTTCTTTCCGGCGAGGTCTGTTGTCCGCCATGTCCGGTTCCTCCCGTGGCTCCCACTCCGCCGACCCCACCGGCTCTTCCTGCGGATGTTTCTCAGGCCGCAAAGGATGCGACTACGCTTGCTGATGAGGCCGCTGTGAGTGCTTATGATGAGAAGGTCTTGGCTTATGAGGAGGCTCTTCAGCTGTATCATGGTGCTCTGTCTGCTTACACCCAGTGGCTTGATGATGATGCTCGTGCTGCCGCTGTTCTCACTGCTAGTGTTCTACCTCAGTTTGCTTCTGAGTTTCTGGGCCTTCCTACTGTATTTGAGATGTGGACCCGCCTTCGTCAGCGCTATGAGCCCTCTGGTGATGCCTTATACCTCTCTGTGGTCCGTCAGGAGCATGCTCTTCAGCAGGGTGACTCTACTGTTGATGCCTTCTATGCACAAAGCTCTGCTATCTGGCGCCAGCTTGATTCTCTTCGCAGTGCTGGTTGTCGTACTTGCGCCTGTTGCCAGGCCGTCCAGGCCGACTTGGAGTTTCATCGGGTCTACGAGTTCCTGTCTCGGCTCCGTAAGGAGTTTGAGCCCCGGCGTGCTCAGTTGTTTGCTCGTGGCCGTATTTCTCTCATGGAGGCGCTTTCTGAGATTCGTGCTGAGGAGACTCGCCTCCGTGGTGCTGGTTTGCTGGAGATTCCCTCGGTGCTCGCTGCTCGGACTTTTTCTACGCCACCTGCTGCACCGACCCCTTCTCGCTCGAGTGATCCGCCGCTCTTGCCCACTCCTTCTGGCGGCTCAGGTCGCCCCCGTCCACATTGTAACTACTGCAACAATGATGGTCATATTGAGCCGCACTGTTACACGAAGAAGAAACACTTGCGCAAGGCGCGGTCACCATCTTCAGCGACTTCGTCATCTACCTCGACAGCTTCCGCCATCGCTTTGACTGAGCAGGATATTCTGAGACTTAAGCGTCTGCTCGCTGCTTCCGGTTCTTCCTCAACGGGTACTGCTGGTTCTGTGACTGAGGCTTCCCGCACTGAGCAACCACCTTCTACACAGTCAGGTACATCCCCATGGGTTCTGGACTCTGGAGCTTCCTTTCATATGACTTCTAATTCTTCCACTCTGTCCTCTCTTCGTTCGCTTGATTCTCCTGCTCATGTCCTCACCGCTGATGGTACTCCCCTTCCTGTCGTTAGTAGAGGCACTCTTACCACTCCTTCTTATTCTGTTCCTGATGTTGCTCATGTTCCTCGACTTACCATGAATTTGTTTTCCGCTGCTCAACTTGCTGATTCTGGTTGTCGTGTCATCCTTGATCTTGACGCTTGTTCTGTCCAGGACCGTCGCACGCACACTCTGGTTGGGGCTGGCCCTCGCCGCCGTGATTCTGAGAGTCTTTGGGAGTTGGACTGGCTTCATGTTCCTTCCGCCCATTCTCTCGCCAGTTCTTCCGCTTTGGTCGCCTCGGCTACCGGTTCCTTCCAGCAGTGGCATCATCGACTTGGTCATCTTTGTGGTTCTCGTTTGTCGTCGTTAGTTCGTCGAGGTCTTCTGGGGTCTGTCTCAGGAGATGCCTCTTTAGAGTGTCAGGGTTGTCGTCTTGGCAAACAGATTCAGTTACCATATCCACATAGTGAGTCAGTGTCTAAGCGTCCTTTTGATTTAGTTCATTCCGATGTATGGGGTCCGGCTCCCTTCGCTTCGAAAGGGGGTCATAAATACTATATTATTTTCATAGATGACTTCTCTCGTTACACATGGCTTTATTTCATGACTTCTCGTAGTGAGGTGTTGTCCATTTATAAGCGTTTTGCTGCCATGGTTCATACTCAGTTCTCTTCTCCCATTCGTGTGTTTCGTGCTGACTCCGCTGGCGAGTATATCTCTAAGATGCTGCGTGGTGTTCTTGCTGAGCAAGGGACTCTCTCTCAATTCTCTTGTCCTGGTGCTCATGCTCAGAATGGCGTGGCTGAGCGCAAGCATCGTCATCTTCTTGAGACGGCTCGTGCATTGATGATTGCTGCCTCTCTCCCGCCGCATTTTTGGGCTGAGGCCGTCTCCACCTCCACCTATCTCATCAATTTCCAGCCTTCCGCTGCTCTACAGGGTGGTGTTCCTTTCGAGTGTCTTTTTGATCGGTCCCCCGATTATTCGACGCTTCGCTTGTTTGGATGTGTTTGCTATGTTCTTCTTGCCCCCCGCGAACGCACCAAACTGACCGCTCAGTCTGTTGAGTGTGTTTTCTTAGGCTATAGTGATGAGCATAAGGGCTATCGTTGTTGGGATCCTATCGGTCGTCGGATCCGTATCTCTCGGGATGTAACTTTTGATGAGTCTCGTCCCTTCTACCCACGCTCATCTTCCTCGACTTTTTCCGTAGAGGATATCTCTTTTCTCACTTTTCCTGACACGCCTATCACACTCGTTGAGCCTTTGCGTACTCATTCTGCTCCCTCTGCTTCTCCACCTCCCGTCGATTTGTCGCCACCATCTTCCACGGTCTCCTCGTCTAGCATATCACCGGATTCTACACCTTCCTCTCCGGTGACTTCTTCGTCGCCACTCTCCGATTCTGCCTTAGCGATTCCTCCTTCCATTGTTCCATCTTTTCCTCAGTGTTACACTCGTCGTTCACGTCCTGTGGATGCTTCTCTAGATGTGCCGTCATCCTCGTCTCAGCCTACTTATGGCTTGCGTTCTCGTCCTCGTCCTCCTGTTGATCGCTTAGGCTTTTCCACCGCTGGAGCTGCTGTTTTTGAGCCAACTACTTATCATCAGGCTATTGTTCATCCTGAATGGCAGTTTGCGATGGCTGAGGAGATTGCTGCTCTTGAACGCACAGGTACGTGGGATCTTGTCTCCCTTCCTCCTGGAGTCCGTCCTATCACTTGTAAGTGGGTCTACAAGGTAAAGACTCGCTCCGATGGTTCTCTCGAGCGTCACAAAGCTCGTCTTGTGGCTCGTGGCTTTCAGCAGGAGCATGGTCGTGATTATGACGAGACTTTTGCTCCTGTGGCTCATATGACCACTGTTCGTACACTTCTTGCCGTGGCCTCTACACGCCACTGGTCTATCTCTCAGCTTGATGTTAAGAATGCTTTTCTTAATGGTGAGCTGCGTGAGGAGGTGTACATGCAGCCTCCACCTGGGTATTCTGTTCCTGATGGCATGGTATGCCGTCTTCGTCGCTCTCTCTATGGCCTTAAGCAAGCCCCCCGAGCCTGGTTTGAGCGGTTTGCCTCTGTGGTGACTGCCGCTGGTTTTTCACCAAGTGTTCATGATCCAGCATTATTTATTCACCTTTCTCCTCGTGGTCGGACTCTTCTTCTTCTTTATGTTGATGACATGGTCATCACTGGGGATGACCCTGAGTATATTGCCTTTGTCAAGGCTCGTCTTAGTGAGCAGTTCCTTATGTCTGATCTTGGACCTCTTCGCTACTTTCTTGGGATTGAAGTCTCTTCTACCTCTGATGGCTTTTTTATATCCCAGGAAAAGTATATCCAGGATCTTCTTGCTCGTGCTGCTCTTACTGATGAGCGCATTGTTGAGACTCCTATGGAGCTCAATGTTCACCTTTCTGCTACTGATGGTGATCCCCTGCCTGATCCGACGCGCTATCGTCATCTTGTTGGCAGTCTTGTTTATCTAGCTGTCACTCGTCCGGATATTTCTTATCCGGTTCATATTCTGAGTCAGTTTGTCTCTACTCCCACATCGGTTCACTATAGTCATCTCCTCCGTGTTCTCCGATATCTTCGGGGCACAATCTCTCATCGTTTATTCTTTCCTCGCTCCAGTTCTTTACAGCTTCAGGCCTATTCGGATGCTACGTGGGCTAGTGATCCTTCAGATCGCCGTTCACTTTCTGCTTACTGTGTTTTTCTTGGTGGTTCTCTCATTGCGTGGAAGACGAAGAAACAGATTGCAGTTTCCCGTTCGAGTGCAGAGGCTGAGTTGCGAGCGATGGCTCTTTTGACGGCAGAGGTGACTTGGTTACGGTGGTTACTTCAGGATTTCGGTGTTTCTGTCACTACACCGACTCTGCTCTTATCTGACAGTACAGGTGCTATTAGCATTGCGCGTGATCCTGTGAAGCATGAGCTCACCAAGCATATTGGTGTTGATGCTTTCTATGTGCGCGCTGCTGTGCAGGATCAGGTTGTTGCTCTTCAGTATGTGCCTTCCGAGTTACAGTTGGCGGATTTCCTGACGAAGGCCCAGACTAGAGCACAACATGGCTTTTATCTCTCCAAACTCAGTGTTGTTCATCCACCATGAGTTTGAGGGGGGGTGTTAGAGTTATAATACAAGTCATGTATCCTTCTGTAATTATCCCAATGTATAAGGGGTTTCCTGCATATAGTCCACCACCTGTACATGTATATATATACCGGCCTATGGCCTCATGGTAATACAAGTTGCTTTCCTAACATTAATAACCTCATTAGATATGCAAAAGTAAGGAAAGAAGATACATAATCATAAAATGAGAACACACCCTTATCGCACACTAGTAATCATAAATTCCTCAAATTAAAACCGTAATACATGGATCAAGGGAAAGTGGTGAGTCAGTTAGGAAGACATGAAGATTACCTTATCAGCAAATGTAGGCAGATTATCATGTGGGTGTTCTTTAAAGTATGTTGTCAACAACTTCTTGTCCAGCTACATTTGAAGAGAAAAATTCAGTGCAGTGGACATGTACTTTTCTAATGCTAACTTGAGAAGCTTATAATTTTTTGAACCTTAGATTCATCAACTTTGATGGGAAGGTTCAAAAGATATTTTCCAGACTGCGCAACATCATACTCTTCATCAGATAACAACTTGAAGTTGCTCTTTTCCATTATCTGCTCGATACAGTAGATCCAAATGGTTACAACTTTAAGCTGTCGCACAAACTAAACAGTAAATGTTGCAAAATCATTGTTACTATGATGACAATTAGGCATGTCACACCATCAAATTACCATTTTGTTCTCTTTTCTAGTTCAAATTATGAAAGTTAATATGTCAGCCTACTAACAACACAATTTCCTTTTCGAGCTTTACTGAGGAAACCCAGAAAGTCAAACTAATTTCAATCCCAAAACAACACAAAAAGGATATGGAACAAATTTTCCAATAACAGAAGCTGGAGACTGCTGATAAAACCATACATTTCGATGCAGCATTAAACAAACAAGCCAGGGAAGAAGTACCGAAGCAAGAAGTTCTAGCAACAGGACACCCCAAGATTGTTTTGTAAACTGCTATGGGATTCCCTAGGTAGTTTTTGATGGAAAAACAATAGCGAGGCCATGAATGCCTGATATTCAGACTTCACATCTCATGACTGGTTTTATCTGCATAATATTAGCGTGACCTCAGTGTTTACTTGCAATCACATGTTATTTTTGAATAGGCGTTTCAAAAATAATATTTCACTCAGTTTTTTTGTTTGTTGTGATGATTGAATAAAACAACACATACAAAACCAAGGGAGGTCTTCATGTGTCAGGACAGGATATATATGTAACCTACTGCATCCAACCTGGAAAAGATATGTCATGAAATTGAATTCAAGAGTATCGATCTCCTCGGGTGTCAGATTCTGCTGTTCCAGCCTCTTCTCACCACTAACCGGGTCAAATAGCGAGTAAAGTTGCTGCATCGAGAAGTGCACACTGAGATACAAGAATCTGGGCATGTTATATATGAAGCCTAACAAATGGAACAATCAAAAAGAGCCCACCATTAAATCATCAAACTGGAGGAGATACCAAGCCCTGATGGTGTACTCCACCTTCTTGCACAGCTTTAGGAACTCATTGCGATCCACCTCATGCTCTAAGCATATATTAGAACAAATGGAGTGAATTAAGGGGAAACCTCAGTGTTGATATCTTTTCATCTAATCCATTAAAGAGTAGAAAAGAACGCTTGCAGCACAATCAATACAATAAGATCTTCAGATTGGTAAAATATGTGCCGAATATTATGTGTACGAGTTAGTTACAGATGGACCTATAATTAGCGGAGGGTTAGGTGTTTGAGTCCGACACGTGTAACCCGGGCCTATCGTATAAAGGCGCCGCTGGGTAGCCAAATAGACAGAATCACGAGAGGGAAGGTCCGGACGCCCGTGGCAGTGGTGGCCGGACCAGCCGTGGTGGATAGTCGAAGATCGTCTGGTAGTCTCAGTGTGCTTGTCGTCAACTGTACTGGTAGGAGCTAGGATCCTACCGGGTCTTGGTCGGAGACTGTAGGGGTAGGAGGGAGGCTGGCGAGGGCGAGGGCGCCGTCTCCTCTGGGAGCCGGGCAATAGAATATGTCTTATTGCTTAATTTCAAAAGGGTGTCTTACAACTGTTTATATAACCTTACTGCTAATAAAAATAAGATAACTTGGGCTAAGCCCCTAACTAAACGACCCGTTGGGCCTCCTCCGGCTATAAATAGTGCCGGTCATAACATCTCTCCCCGCATGCGCAAACAGCTCGTCCTCGAGCTGGAAGTCTGGAAAATGTCGGCGGAACTCCTCGAGCTGTCCCAAGTGGCATCCTCCTCCGGAAGGCCTTGCCACTGGATCAATAAATGCCACACTCCGCGACGCTGCTAGACCTGCAACACCTTGGCCGGACCTGGAAGAAGTCGTCCGTCGGAGGTCGGAGGTAGCGCCGGTGTGGCCGCTGGCGGAGCTCCGTGGAAGGGCTTCAGCAATCCCACATGAAATACGTCATGGATGCGGGCACCGGCTGGAAGCTGTAGGCGGTAGGCCACCTTGCCTATGCGCTCCACCATAGAAAATGGCCCCTCGTAGCGAGGGCCCAGCTTGCGCTTAGCGCGCGGGTCCAGGGACTGTGTGGGGGCGGTGAAGGAGGCGCAGCCACACCCAATCGCCCACCGCAAACTCTACCTCTCGGTGATGGTCGTCGTAGTATTGCTTGGACAGCTGCTGGGCCTGGAGAAGGCGTTGGCGCACCTCCGCAAGCATCTCGTCCCTGCTGCGAAGAAGATCGCCTGCCGCCTCGGTCCGAGCCGTCCCAGGGTTAACCGGCAGGATGGGCGGGGGCGGTCGGCCATAGACCACGTCGAACGGCATGGCACGCAGGGCGGAGTGATAAGAGGTGTTGTAGCAGTACTCCGCCCATGCAAGCCAATCCACCCACGCACGGGGACGATCACCTGTAACACAACGCAAATACATGGCAATCACCCTGTTGACCATCTCGGATTGGCCGTACAAGGATGGAAGGCCGTACTCAAGTGGAGCTTCACGCCCGCCAGACGGAAGAGATCACGCCAGACATGCCCCGTGAACACCGGGTCCCGGTCGCTGACGATCGAAGACGGAAACCCATGGAGGCGGACAATGCCGTCGAGGAAGGCACGAGCCACGGAGGCAGCCGTTTAGGGATGGCCGAGCGCGATGAAGTGAGCGTACTTTGAGAAGTGATCGACCACCGTGAGGATGACGGACTTGCCGACCACCTTTGGGAGGCCCTCAACGAAGTCCATGGAGATATCGGCCCAGACCTGAGAGGGCACCTCCAGGGGTTGTAGTAGCCCAGCGGGCCGCAGTGTCTCCGTTTTGTTACGCTGGCATGTAACACACGACCGCACCCAGTCCCGGACCAAGGCCCGATCGCCGGGGATGTAGAAATCTGCACGGAGACGGTGGAGGGTCTTTTGCACCCCCTCGTGGCCTGCCGAGTGCGCCAGCGGCAGAACCTGGTGACGGAGATCGTCGTGATCGGGCACGAAGAGGCGACGCCCATGCAGGAGCAAGCCGTCCGCCAAACACCACGGCTCCGCCAGGTCGCCGGTGTCGAGGCGCTGCCGAAGGAGCTGAGAAACCGGCGTGTCCGCGGTAGCCCTGCGGATGTCGTCGAGGAGGGCGGAGGGCCCCGAGCGGATGCAGAGAGCCGCCCCGACGGAGTCGCCGGCGTCCGTGTCGTGGTCGGCGTCGCGGCGG
Source organism: Hordeum vulgare subsp. vulgare (assembly GCF_904849725.1). Taxonomy (NCBI): domain Eukaryota; kingdom Viridiplantae; phylum Streptophyta; class Magnoliopsida; order Poales; family Poaceae; genus Hordeum; species Hordeum vulgare. The sequence goes on from NC_058522.1 coordinate 225,953,431, forward strand.
GACAGGGCATCGGCCACGGTGTTAAGGCGGCCCGGACGATACTCGACGATGAAGTCGAAGCCAAAGAGCTTGCTGATCCACTGGTGCTCCGGCACGGTAGACAGCCTCTGGTCCAATAAGAACTTGAGGTTGTAGTGATCCGTGCGAATCTGAAATGGCCGTCCCTAAAGATATGGCCGCCAGTGGCGCACGGCCTGCACCAAGCCAATGAGCTCCCTCTCTTAGGCCGCGAGCTTATGATGGCGCGCGGCGAAGGGCCTGCTAAAAACGCCAGCGGTCCGTCACCCTGATGAAGGACGGCCCCGAATCCCACACCAGAGGCGTCGCAGTCCACCATGAATGGTCGGTCGAAGTCGGGCATCTGGAGGACGGGACCCATCGTGAGGGCCTGCTTGAGAGCCTCGAACGCCTCCGTTGCCTCCGCATCCCAGGCAAAGGCGCCGCGTCGCAACAGGCGCGTGAGAGGGGACGCGATGAGGCCGAACTCCCGGATAAATTTCCGGTAGTACCCCACGAGGCCTAGGAAGCCGCGGAGAGCCAGCGGTGAGTGCGGCGTCGGCCAGGCCGCGACAGCCGCCACCTTGTCGGTGTACATAGCAACACCCTCGGACGAGATGACATGGTCGAGGTAGGCGACGGAAGGCGTGCCGAACGAGCACTTCGGGCTCTTAAGATGAAGATGATGCGCCCGAAGCTCGTTGAAGACGATGGCGACATGCTGAAGGTGCTCCGCCCAAGAGGCGTTGTAGATAAGAATGGCATCAAAGAAAACACGCACAAACCGACGCAAGTAGGGGCGGAGGACGTCGTTCATCAAGGCCTGAAAGGTCGCCGGAGCGTTGGAGAGGCCAAAAGGCATCACCAAGAACTCAAAGTGGCCGTGATGAGTCCGAAACGCCGTCTTCGCGACATCGTCCGGGTGCATCCACACCTGGTGGTAGCCTGAATGGAGGTCGAGCTTGGTGAAGAAGCGTGCCCCATGTAACTCGTCGACGATCGGGATAGGAAATTTGTCCTTGAGCGTCAGGGCGTTCAGGGCGCGGTAGTCGATGCAGAATCGCCACGTGTCGTCCGACTTGCGGACAAGGAGGACCGGCGCTGAAAACGGCGACGTGGAAATCCGGATGATGCCCAAGGCGAGCATTAGCGCACACTGCCGCTCCAGCTCGTCCTTTTGCAACTGGGGGTAGCGGTAGGGGCGCACCGCAACCGGCGCCGTGCTCGGCAGGAGATGAATGTGGCGGTCATACACCCGGGCTGGCGGAAGGCCCGTGGGCTCGTCGAAGAGGTCGCGGTGCTGCTGCAAGAGATGATCGAACAGTGGGTGCTCGAGCCCTGTAGCAGTCGCTGCCAGCTGGAGCTGCGGCATCGCTGGGGAGGCGCCACCCACGCCCGCCCACCGGATGCGGTGACCTTGGCGCCAGAAGGTCATCGTCATGGCGTCGAAGTCCCAGAGGATGGGACCGAGGGTCCGCAAGAAGTCGACGCCGTGGATGAAGTCGAAGCAGCCCAAGTCAATGTCGGCGCACGTGATGGTGAAGTGCTCGTCGCCGATGGTGATGGACACGTCCCGCGCAATCCCATGGCACCGGAGGCGGTCGCCGTTAGCCACGGTGACCTGGAGATGCTCCCCGCCCGTCGGCTGAGCGCTAAGCGACGCATGGTCGACTCGGGCAGGAAGTTATGTGTGGAGCCCGTATCCAGGAGGGCCACCAGGCGCTCACCGTTGATCGTCACCGGCAAGAGCATAGTCCGCTCGTCTCGAATGCCCGCGAGAGCATGGAGGAAGACCACGAGAGCCGTCGCGAAAGCGGGCGCCGGTGGGGCCTCCGCCGCAACTGGGGCAGCCAGGTCGCCGAGCCCGTCAGTGGTGATGTCCTCCTCGACGTAGTCGATGCCTCCAAGTAGAAGAGGCGCGGGAAGACGTGGCCCGACACGTAGGGCTCGTCGCAGTTATAGCAAAGCCCCTGGCGACGGCGCTCGAGCTGCTCGGCCGGTGTGAGCCGATGAAAGGGCCACGTCGCGGTCGGAGCGGGGGCTGCCGGAGAGGCCGGAGTCGGGCGCCCCCGCGCTGGTGGTGTCGGGGCCGGCCTGCCGAGCTGTCGGGTGCCCCCAGCCGGCGACGCCTGCTGCAGGGCCTGCGCGCGACGCTCGAAGGCACGGGCGTAATACATGGCCGTCTAGAGGTCCTGAGGTCCCCGCAGCTCCACGTCCACGCAGATATGGTCCGGCAGCCCACCCACGAAGAGCTCGGCCCGCTGGCGAGCCGTCACGCCGGGCGTGTGACACGCCAGGGCCTGGAAGCGGTCGGCGAAGTCCTGCACCGTGGAGGTAAAGGGTAGGCGGCCAAGCTCCGCCAGGCGGCTCCCTTGGATAGGAGGCCCGAAGCGGAGGAGGCAGAGCTCGCGGAAACGCTCCCATGGAGGCATGACACCCTCGTCCTGCTCGAGAGCGTAATACCACGTCTGTGCGGCGCCTTAGAGGTGTGCGTTCAGACGCAAGCATCCGTTGCCCCCGGAAGAACTGGTCACATTGGTTGAGCCAGTTCAGGGGGTCCTCGGTGCCGTCATAGGTGGCGAAGTCCAGTTTGGCGAACCGCGGCGCCGTCTGGGTATGGGCGTCGTGGTGGTAGGGCTCATCGACGCGGAGAAGTGCGAGGGTCGGCCCGGGTACCCGTCGGGGCCGATTCGAGGGGTCCGTCGTACTGCGAGGGTGACGCCGATGGCGACTGGATGTACGGCGGCGTCGAGGCCATCGTGTAGACCGGCTGCGTCCCGGTCACCCAGGCCGGTAGCGGCGACGACGAGGGCGGGAACCAGAGTTGGTGAAGAGGACCCGGCCCGGAGGTGGTGGCTGGTGGCGGCTGGAGTTGCAGCGCCGACTTCAGCGGCCCGGCGGGCGCGGCAGATGCCGCCTGGTGCGGCGGCTCCCACGGAAGTAGCGGCAGTCCATTGGCGGCGGGTGGTGGCGCGACCGGCGGCGGCCCGTAGGGACCGCCCAGGTAGACGCGGATCTCCTGCACGGCAGTGGCGAGGTCGCGGATCGCTCCTGTGAGCTCCTCCGGGGTGAGGACAGCGGGAAGCGGTGCGGCGGCGGTGACCGGCACGGGCACGTGCTGGGCGCCGGTGGTGGTGGCGGCGAGTGGGGCGGTGGTGGAGGTCGGCAGCGGAAGGAATGGGGAGGGCGGGGCGAAGACATGATCGAACCGAAGCTTCCTGATACAAAACTGGTAGGAGCTAGGATCCTACCGGGTCTTGGTCGGAGACTGTAGGAGTAGGAGGGAGGCTGGCGAGGGCGAGGGCGCGGCAGCCGGCGCGAGGGCGCCGTCTCGCGTGGTGGAGAGGCGGCGGCTAGGGTTAGGGATTCCAGCTCCTCTGGGAGCCGGGCAATAGAATATGTCTTATTGCTTAATTCCAAAAGGGTGTCTTACAACAGTTTATATAACCTTATTGCTAATAAAAATAAGATGACTTGGGCTAAGCCCCTAACTAAACGGGCCCATTGGGCCTCCTCCGGCTATAAGTAGTGCCAGTCATAACATGTACTATGTTATTTTAGTACATGGGAAGGAGCACCCATGGTCATGCCCCGGGGATGTACCCATGTCAGTGTATCTCGTCAACAAATCTCGTTGTCATTTCATTGTGCATGTGTCACTGCTTGACCTCGACGGATCAATATGCGTCTCAAATTATTCTAACAAGTGGCATCATGAGCTAATTTATGAGGCGGTTATCAGTTTGATCTAGAGGAGACAACCATTCATTCCAAGCTACCTGTGGTGGCGCATTGAACCATTCATTCCAAGATGATAGGGAACATTGTCATGAAGGTCAATGGGACTTTCTAGTGCCAAATTGTTGCCCTTCCTTCCTCAATGGATACCTCACCCCTGTTAAGCTTCATGCACTAGCCAATGCAACCAAAAGTCCGAACTGATGGAAAGGGCTAGGCAATCCACCTATATACACTTCAACACCCCTTTTCACGTGTGACGCGGAAAGTCAACATGTGAATACAGAGGGGGGGACATGTAGTGCCCCAAGTGTAAACCTTCCCTATTTGGTACCTATTTGATATGGGTCCACATTGACATTGATATGAGAGAGTCCTTTTGCATGTATGATTTCATGTGTCTCTTATTTTTGTCTCCCTTGCATGCATGCATACCATAATGTTTCATGTCATGTCATGTCTTGTGTGCACATATCTTGTTGGATGTGATCTTGTGATTTCATGTGGTGATGTACATGTGTTGATGTGGGGTGTAGTAGTGGCTTGTGATGGGGTGTTAATTGCAAACCCCTTTCTCTCTTTTATTCCCAAGTTCAAAATTCCACTTGAGCCTAACCTGATTTTAAAATGTCTTCTGTTTAGGAAATAATGTGGGTATATTGGGGTGCTAAATATGGGGTTTTGAATAGTGTTCTAAAGGTGCAAAATAAACACAAAACAGCAACTATAATACTGTTTTGTATTTATTTAGATTGCCCCAAAAATTCCTTTAGTATTTTATTCAAGTAGCTTATTTATTTTCAGGTCCAGGGCCATTTTTGCTTGAATTTTATCTGCTATAGTTAGCCCTGTAGACCCTTTCTTTTCTCTGTGTTTAATTAAATAGGTAATAGTCCAGGGGCTGTTTTCTCTCTATCTGGCGCCTAAGTGGGCTTCCTCCCGCTCTGGTGGCCCATCTTCTCCTCCTCTCCTGTGCAGTAGCCCACCGCGCGACCCTCTCTTCCTCCTCGCGACGTCAGCTACTGTACGACTCCCCCTCCTCCACCGATTCTCCATGGCCTCAATCCTGTGGCTCTAGCGTCTCCCCCGAGGCGATATAAGTCGCAGGGACCCCTCCTCCTTCCCTAGGTTTCCCTCTCCTTCCTCCAGTGCGCCGCCATCGCCCTCCTTCTCTCTTTTCCCCTCCTGGTAAGTGATGTAGATAGACCAGAGAAGTTCCCCGCCGTCGATCGTCGTCCTCATCGTCGTCCAGCGCCGGCGGCCATGTCCAGGGGCACGGGGTTGGTGACCGCGCCCTATTTTTGTCCTCGGTGAGGTCGAGGGGCTTCCTCACCGTCGACCAGGAGCACGCCGTTGCCGCGGACTCGGTGCTCCTTCGTTCTGCTTCGGTTCTGCATCAGGGACTCGTTCGGCGTCGATTCTTCTTCCTCTCCATCGCCCTCTTCTCCGATCGGTTCCCCTCCTTCCTTCCCCAAGGTGAGGAGCATCGCCCCTTCCTTCTTCCTCCTTCCCTCGGCCTAGATCCGCCGTAGCACTCGCCGTGCTTCTCTGTCTGAAGCAGAGCAGAGCAGGTGCTTCGGTGCAGTAGCTTGATTTGTGTGTGGATGAGTCGTGGCTGTGTGTAGGTGTAGAAGGGGCTTCCCTCCCCTCGTGTTGCATCGTTGGATAGGTAGTGGATCCCTCCGGTAGCGCAGCAGCAGCAGCCCCGGCGGTCTCCCTGTCGCCGGTGCTCCCCTGTAGGCAGATGGGCAGCAGCAGTAGTTTCCCTGTTGTGGTGCCCCTCTCTGTCGGTTGATCGTGTCATAGCACCGTGGTTCGAATGTGTGTGTTGTATGTTGGAGATACAGGGTTCGATCCCCATCGAAGCACCCGCCCCCTTTTTTATTGTATTTGTTGCACAGTTTCTGCAGTAGCGCAGTAGTAATCCTGCTAGGCATCACCTCTCTGTCGAGCCCATGGGCAGTAGCAGAGTGGTGCCCTGTCTGTTGTTGAATCAGCAGGTCCAGGGTTCGACTCTCCTCGAACCCCCTTTTTATTGCTCTTGTTTTGCACAGTAGATGCAGGAGATGCTTTGTATTGCTAGAACCCCTCTGTTCTGTCGAAGCCATGACAGTAGCAGGGTGTAGCTGGCTCTGTGGTTGATTCCATGAGGCCCCTCTTGTTTTGCACAGTAGATGCAGGAGATGCTTTGTATTGCTAGAACCCCTCTGTTCTGTCGAAGCCATGACAGTAGCAGGGTGTAGCTGGCTCTGTGGTTGATTCCATGAGGCCCTGGGTTCGAATCCCAGGCCTGCCACTTTATTTTTTTGCCTTCTTTCCTATTTTTTTTCTTGCCATATTTGCTACTTCTTGTGCCTAAATAATAGGCATAAAAAGGAGAGCATTTATTTTGTTCCTTCCTGCAAATGCATTGGAGTTGTGGGTCTTATATGTGTATGTGTGCATGTGACATACATGCTTGTGTATGTGTGGATGTGAGATTTCAAGGATGTGGTGCATGTGCATTGTGGGTGTAGCATGTGAAGTGTGGTGTAGGTGCTCATATGCTTATGCTTGTGTGGAGTAGTGTAGTGTTGTAATGTGCATGTATGTAGTGGGGTGTGAGCACCACACACACATGGGTTTGTCTCTTGTGGCACAAGTGGTGTGCATGAATGGTGTTGATGCTTCCATGATCATGTTGCTATTTATATGTCTTGTTAAATGTGTCTTGTTCATGAGCATGTTGTAGTGTGGTGTATTGGAGTAGATGTATGTGTGTGGATCAACCCCTTTGCAGTCACTATGCACCTCCACATGACCATATGTGAAAGGGCATGATGTCTTGTGCGTGTGTGATCAACTTGGTAGATGAGCTTGTGGTGTTGATGTGCATGACACATACATGGGGTCAAAACCCTCATGTCACTATTGTCATTGGGCACATGAATTAGTAGCTATCTAGGAGTTGATCTAGTGAATAGCACATGAAATGTTGCACTATTCACCATGTATGATTTCTTGTAGATTCTTCCTTCCTAGTTTGTGGTCACTTGTTCCAAGTAAGTGCCTACATATTATATATGATTTTGGGGTAGAACTCCCAAGAAATCCAGTGATGAAGTTAGTTTTGCCATTGGGACACTTTCTGAAGATGACATTCAGATTTGTTCCAAGTTTGCTCCTTGTTTCCATGGTATAGGATGAGCCCAAGGGCATGATTTCTTGCGTGGTAGTAGTAGGTGTTCATCTCTATATCATGTTGGTGTCATTTCTCTCTTAGTGTTGTTAGGACTCTTAGTGTTGTTAGGAATAAGCAACTTGTATTCCCATGAGGCCATAGGCCAGTATATATACACGTACAGGCGATGGACTATATGCAGGAAACCCCTTATATATTGGGATAAATACAAAAGGGTACATGACTTATATTATAACTCTAACACCCCCCCCCCCTCAAACTCATGGTGGATGAACAACACTGAGTTTGGAGAGATAAAAGCCATGTTGTGCTCTAGTCTGGGCCTTCGTCAGGAAATCCGCCAATTGTAACTCGGAAGGCGCATACTGAAGAGCAACAACCTGATCCTGCACAGCAGCGCGCACATAGAAAGCATCAACACCAATATGCTTGGTGAGCTCATGCTTCACAGGATCACGCGCAATGCTAATAGCACCTGTACTGTCAGATAAGAGCAGAGTCGGTGTAGTGACAGAAACACCAAAATCCTAAGTAACCACCGTAACCAAGTCACCTCTGCCGTCAAAAGAGCCATCGCTCGCAACTCAACCTCTGCACTCGAATGGGAAACTGCAATCTGTTTCTTCGTCTTCCAGGCAATGAGAGAACCACCAAGAAAAACACAGTAAGCAGAAAGTGAACGGCGATCTGAAGGATCACTAGCCCACGTAGCATCCGAATAGGCCTGAAGCTGTAAAGAACCGGAGCGAGGAAAGAATAGACGGTGAGAGATCGTGCCCCAAAGATATCGAAGAACACGGAGGAGATGACTATAGTGAACCGATGTGGGAGCAGAGACGAACTGACTCAGAATATGTACCGGATAAGAGATATCCGGACGAGTGACAGCTAGATAAACAAGACTGCTAACAAGATGACGGTAACGCGTCGGGTCAGGCAGGGGATCACCATCAGTAGCAGAGAGGTGAACATTGAGCTCCATAGGAGTCTCAACAATGCGCTCATCGGTAAGAGCAGCACGAGCAAGAAGATCATGGATATACTTTTCCTGGGATATAAAGAAGCCATCAGAGGTAGAAGAAACTTCAATCCCAAGAAAGTAGCGAAGAGGTCCAAGATCAGACATAAGGAACTGCTCACTAAGGCGGGCTTTAACAAAAGCAACATACTCGGGGTCATCCCCAGTGATGACCATGTCATCAACATAGAGTAGAAGAAGAGTTCGACCACGAGGAGAAAGGTGAATGAACAATGCTGGATCATGAACACTGGGTGAAAAACCAGCGGCAGTCACCACAGAGGCAAAACGCTCAAACCAGGCGCGGGGGCTTGCTTAAGGCTATAGAGAGAGTGACGAAGACGACATACCATGCCATCAGGAACAGAATACCCAGGTGGTGGCTGCATGTATACCTCCTCATGCAGCTCACCATTAAGAAAAGCATTCTTAACATCAAGCTGAGAGATAGACCAGTGGCGTGTAGAGGCCACGGCTAGAAGTGTACGAATAGTGGTCATATGAGCCACAGGAGAAAACGTCTCGTCATAATCACGACCATGCTCCTGCTGAAAACCACGAGCCACAAGACGAGCTTTGTGACGCTCAAGAGAACCATCGGAGCGAGTCTTAACCTTGTAGACCCACTTACAAGTGATGGGACGGACTCCGGGAGGAAGGGAAACAAGATCCCACGTACCAGTGCGTTCAAGAGCAACAATCTCCTCTGCCATCGCAAATTGCCATTCAGGATGAACAACAGCCTGATGATAAGTAGTCGGCTCAAGAACAGCAGCACCAGCGGTGGAAAATCCTAAGCGATCAACAGGCGGACGAGGACGAGAACGCAAGCCATAAGTAGGCTGAGACGAGGATGACGACACATCCACAGAGGCATCCACAGAACGTGAACGACGAGTGTAACACCGAGGAAAAGATGAAACAATGGAAGGAGGCATCGCCAATGTAGAATCGAGGAGTGGCGACGAAGAAATCACCGGAGATGAAGGTGTAGAATCCGGTGACATGCTAGACGAGGAGACCGTGGAAGATGGTGGTGACAAATCGACTGGAGGTGGAGAAGCAGAGGGAGCGGAGCAAATAGGCAAAGGCTCGACGGGTGTGATAGGTGTGTTAGCAAAAGTGAGGAAAGAGATATCCTCCACTGAAAAAGTCGAGGAAGATGGGTGTGGGTAGAAGGGACGAGACTCATCGAAAGTCACATCCCGAGAGATACGCATCCGACGACCGATAGGATCCCAACAACGATAGCCCTTATGCTCATCACTATAGCCTAAGAAGACACACTCAACAGACTGAGCGGTCAGTTTGGTGCGTTCGCGGGGGGCAAGAAGAACATAGCAAACACAACCAAACAAGCGAAGCATCGAATAATCGGGAGAACGATCAAAAAGACGCTCGAAAGGAACACCACCCTGTAGGGCAGCGGAAGGCTGAAAATTGATGAGATAGGTGGAGGTGGAGACGGCCTCAGCCCAAAAATGAGGTGGGAGAGAGGCAGCAATCATCAATGCATGAGCCGTCTCAAGAAGATGACGATGCTTGCGCTCAGCCACGCCATTCTGAGCGTGAGCACCAGGACAAGAGAATTGAGAGAGAGTCCCTTGCTCAGCAAGAACACCACGCAACATCTTAGAGATATACTCGCCAGCGGAGTCAGCACGGAACACACGAATGGGAGAAGAGAACTGAGTATGAACCATGGCAGCAAAACGCTTATAAATGGACAACACCTCACTACGAGAAGTCATGAAATAAAGCCATGTGTAACGAGAGAAGTCATCTATGAAAATAATATAGTATTTATGACCCCCTTTCGAAGCGAAGGGAGCCGGACCCCATACATCGGAATGAACTAAATCAAAAGGACGCTTAGACACTGACTCACTATGTGGATATGGTAACTGAATCTGTTTGCCAAGACGACAACCCTGACACTCTAAAGAGGCATCTCCTGAGACAGACCCCAGAAGACCTCGACGAACTAACGACGACAAACGAGAACCACAAAGATGACCAAGTCGATGATGCCACTGCTGGAAGGAACCGGTAGCCGAGGCAACAAAAGCGGAAGAACTGGCGATAGAGCGGGCAGCGGAAGGAACATGAAGCCAGTCCAACTCCCAAAGACTCTCAGAATCACGGCGGCGAGGACCAGCCCCAACCAGAGTGTGCGTGCGACGGTCCTGAACAGAACAAGAGTCAAGGTCAAGGATGACACGACAACCAAAATCAGCAAGTTGACCAGCGAAAAACAGATTCATGGTAAGTCGAGGAACATGAGCAACATCCGGAACAGAATAAGGAGTGGTAAGAGTGCCTCTACTAACGACAGGAAGGGGAGTACCATCAGCGATGAGGACATGAACAGGAGAATCAAGCGATCGAAGGGAGGACAGAGTGGAAGAGTTAGAAGTCATATGAAAAGAAGTTCCAAAGTCCAGAACCCATGGGGATGTACCTGACTGTGAAGAAGGTGGTTGCTCAGTGTGGGAAGCCTCAGTCACAGAACCAACAGTACCCGTCGAGGAAGAACCTGAAGCAGCGAGCAGACGCTTAAGTCTCAGAATATCCTGCTCAGTCAAAGCGATGGCTGAAGCTGTCGAGGTAGATGACGAAGTCGCTGTAGATGATGATCGCGCATTGCGCAAGTGTTTCTTCTTTGTGTAGTAGTGGGACTCAATATGACCATCATTTTTGCAGTAGCCACAATGTGGACGAGAGCGACCTGAGCCTCCAGAAGGAGTGGGCAAGAACGGCGGAGCACTCGAGCGAGAAGGGGTCGGTGCAGCAGGTGGCGGAGAAAAAGTCCGAGCAGCGAGCAGCGAGCACCGAGGGAACCTCCAGCAAACCAGCACCACGTAAGCGAGTCTCCTCAGCACGAATCTAAGAAAGCGCCTCCATGAGAGAAATGCGGCCACGAGCAAACAACTGAGCACGCCGGGGCTCAAACTCCTTACGGAGCCGAGACAGGAACTCGTAGACGCGATGAAACTCCAAGTTGACCTGGACAACCTGGCAACAGGGGCAAGTACGACAACCAGCACTGCGGAGAGAATCAAGCTGGCGCCAGATAGCAGAACTCCGTGCATAGAAGTCATCAACAGTAGAGTCACCCTGCTGAAGAGCATGCTCCTGACGGACCATAGAGAGGTATAAGGCATCACCAGAGGGCTCATAGCGCTGACGAAGGCGAGTCCACATCTCAAACACAGTAGGAAGTCCCAGAAACTCAGAGGCAAACTGAGGCAGAACACTGACAGTGAGAACAGCTGCAGCACGGGCATCATCATCAAGCCACTGGGTGTAAACAGACAAAGCACCATGATACACCTGAAGAGCCTCCTCATAAGCCAAAACCTTCTCATCATAAACGCGAATAGCAGCCTCATCAACAACCTTAGCCTCATCCTTCGCAGCCTGAGAAGCATCCGCGGGAAGAACCGGTGGAGTCGGAGGAGTGGGAGCCACAGGAGGAACCGGACGTGGCGGACAACAGACCTCGCCAGAGAGAACTTCCCAGAGACGGATGCCACGCATGTGAATGCGCATGAAGCCAGTGAACTCGGTGAAGTTAGTACCATCGAAGATCACCGAACAGCGAGGGACAACAACATAGCCAGATGCAGTAGACATTTTTTTTTCTTTTTTTTCCTTTTTTTTTAGGAAAGGAAAGGAAATTAGTCAACGGGATGAGAAACCACGTCGACAGCAGAGAGAACAAGCCGATCGTTCTCGAGGGCAGAAAACACGTCGGCTGGGTGGAAACCGCGAGATCCTGGTCCAGGCGGTTGGAGCGATGCGATCCTGTAGGCAGTACCTGGTCCAGGCGGTTAGAGCAATCCCGTGGGAGGCGGTTGGACAGCTGGATCACGGTGCGCCTGGATCAGGAGGCGGTTGGAGCGACTGGATCAGGAGGCGGTTGGAGCGACTGGATCAGGATCCGGCTGACGCGCGATCTGCCTGGGAAGCCTCGGTCTGGCTCGAGGGAACAGCGGCACCTAGGAACCGCCGCTACTGGAGGGGAACAGCGGTGCCTGGGAAGCCACGAGAACAGCGGCGCCTGGGAAGCCTCGATCTGGCTCGAGGGAACAGCGGCTCGGTCGATCTGGGGAACCACGGGACGAGAGAGACAGCGGCACCGAGGGAACAGCGGCGCTGGCACGCCCAGTGGAGGGATCGAGATCGATCTGGTGAGCCACGAGACGAGAGGGACAGCGGCGCCTCGATCTGGACGGGATCCAACGACGAGGAGGAGCGGATCAACAGCACGAGTTGCGGCATGCGAAAGTTAACCTAGCTCTAATACCATGTTAGGAATAAGCAACTTGTATTTCCATGAGGCCATAGGCCAGTATATATACACGTACAGGCGATGGACTATATGCAGGAAACCCCTTATATATTGGGATAAATACAAAAGGGTACATGACTTATATTATAACTCTAACAAGTGTATCTTGTGTGCAAGTTGTGCCTAGACAAAGTGGGCATGTGGCTGAGAATCTGTTTATATTTTCTTCTCCTGTTGATGAGGTTGTGCAGGTCAATGTGTTGTGATCTAGACTTAGCTTTCAACCGGAAAGTTGGAGCTGATATGTTTGTCTAGCTCCCTGTAAAATTTCATGTCATTTGGAGTCCTGTAGATATTGTTTTGGCTGCTGTCAAAATGCTTCAGAGCATAGACAGAAAGTGAGAATCTAGAATTTTCACTAAGTCCCTGAAAACTGATATTTTTGGGCAAGTTTGCAGCCTTGTAACTTTATGTGTTTAATTCCTTTTTGTGTGATTCTTGCTTGTGCTTGTAGTATTCTTGGATAGCTACAACCACATATATTATTTGTCATATTTGGGTGGCTGTAGGTGCTTTGCATGTAGCTCACAAAGTGTTATGATGCAGTTTATGGCAGATTGTGTAGTTTTGCCATTTTGATGTTTGTGAATACTTAGTTGATGTTGTGGTGTTCTTCTTTGCTCCACCCCATTCATGTTGGTTAGTTTTATGTCTTGGCTACCTGGAAATACCAGAGTTGTGCCATTTGAGTGTGTGGTGATGATTTTGACACGTAGGGCTTCATATCTTGTTTCGTTGATTCCCGTTGATCCGTAGCTCCGATTGTAATGTTCTTTATATGGTTTTGCATCGTTTTCACGAGACGCATCTGATCATGTCATTCTCATGCATGTCAAAATAGCTTAGGATGCAGTTCTGTCCAGGAACATGTATTCACTCTTTATGCTTGTGCTAGTGATAGAAATAGTGATGCATGCTCATATTCATCTCATGCATCATGTGCTTGTTGCATCTTAAGGTGCTGTTGTTCATTGGATGTTATTCTTATGTTGGGTAGCACCGGGATCGGAGAACGAATACGTGGATTCAGGAGAGTACGTGCAGGACGAACAAGAACCATTCCAAGCTGAGGATATCACAAACAAGATGATATGACCTTGATTCCATCTCTAGACTTGTTATGCTAGATTACGTTTCCTTGTCATATGCTCGCTGCCTACCACTGAAATATTTGCCTCTTGTTATGCCATGAACCCAAACACTGATCCCTTCCTAGCAAACTTGAATGGCTAAGTAGGCTTGCTCAGCTACTAATGTTAGCGTTGCTAGATGCAGGTGCTTTGTCTCATGTGATAACATGAGGTTGATATCATTATCTTAATTCTGTTATTTAATTAATGCACCTATATACTTGGTAAATAACGGAAGGCCTAGCCTTTTGCCGGGTGCTTTGTTCTGTTATTGCCGCCATAGTTACCGGCTACCGGTGTTTGATTCCATATTGATCGCTCCTAACACGTTCGGGGTTGTTATGGGGACCCCCTCGATAAATCGCGTAGTGTTAAGACTTGTCCAGCAGGACCCAACATTGGTGTTAATTTGCTAATCACTTAATAATAATCTGCATAGGGAATAGCTACCCCAAGGAATTTAATCAACAACCCGGACCAGTGCTCCTCATGAGTGTTGGTCCAACCCAGAGCAGCTTATTACGCTCCCCGAGGCAACTCGGTGTTTTGGCGTGGTAACCATCGCTCATCCCGCGTGTCCTGAGACTGAGATACGCGGCTCTTATCAGGGTCGTCGACACGTCGGGAGGTCCTGCTAGTCTTGTCTTACCTTAGCGATATATCTTGCGTATAGGAATCCCGGTGAAGCTTTGGTTCTCCCCAGAGTTGAGGTTTTTCTCTAAGAAATCCGACGAGATCACGAGATTCGTGATAGAAGATTACTTTGCGGCCTGTGTACGTTTGTGATGGACTAGTTGGAGCACCCCTGCAGGGTTTAATCTTTCGGAAAGTCGTGCCCACGGTTATGTGGCAACTTGGAATATTTTGTTAACATCCGGTAATAGATAACTTAAACATAAGCTAATAAAATTGCCAACTGTGTGCGTAACCGTGACTGTCCCCTCGAAGATCTCTCTTCGATCGGGAACACGGTGGGGTTATGAATGACGTAGGTAGGTGTTCAGGATCACTTAGTGATCAAGTATTCTCGACCGCTAGTATAGACCACCTTCATAAATGTTCTACGTAAGTTAGCCATCATATCAAGCTTAGGATGCTGCAACCTTAAACACTCTACCCTATCCAACCTAATAACTTGACTAGTTCTGGCACCGGGGTCATAGATTGCGGAGTCCCCGTGGCTCACAGATTCCTTCACAACACCAACAGGTTTAGGTACCCCAGAGACAGGTGATCCCGAGGGCACACAGCTGGTGTGGCAGTACGATGAAGAGAACGACCGCCTGTACGTGAACTATCCAGAAGATTGAGGCGTGGTCGTGATCGTGGGCCAGCAGGCAGGGTAGTATAGCCATTTTCCTTGTTTTGTAGTCCGTAGCGGAACTACTTTGATTGTATGCGTGATGTACTCTGATATATTTATGAGATGGCAATTGAACCCCTGATTGTCAATCTGTTATTATTATGTATGTGCTATGATACCTTGTTTGCGAGACGCTTAGATGCGCTCATTTCCAATTCGGGGCCTCGATCCCCAGATCGGAAAGGACCGCATCTTAGTCGGTACAAGACAACAATTTTTTGATAAATTGCGAAAGCCAGGACTAGAACTCAAGACCTTAGCTCTAATACCATGTTAAGCTTCATGCACTAGCCAACGCAACCAAAAGTCTGAACTGATCGAAAGGGCTAGGCAATCCACCTATATTTCAACAACCCCGACCATCGCCAACGAGCATCACCAAAGCTTATCCAGAATTCCTCAAAGCTTCAATAACGTCGATTAGACCAATACATCAAGAGAAGTGCCCCCAGACCAAACTTAGTGACCCAAAGCCACAAAGAAGACTTTGCTGACTTCGGCTCAAGGGACTCTTGTAGTAATGGCTTCGTCCCTACTCAAGGTCCCACCCCCTATCCTACATGGCAAACCATATAGGCAGTCAACAATAGTCAAGGCCAGTCAACAAGTCAAGAAGGCCAACCATGGTCCAAGACGACCATCCTAGTCAACAAAAGTCCAAGCAAGGCTTCATGGTCAAGAAGTCAAAGGAAAAAAGATCACATGGAAGAATAAGTTGAAGATGAAGGCAAGAGAACAAAAAGGCCCAAGCCCAAGCAAGGAAGCCCCCCGATAGTGTAGGGATTCTCCCTTTAATCTACCACAACCACCTCCTAGCCCAATTATAGGCATATGCGTCGAAGGATGAAAAATTACCTAGTTCTATCTTTCCACCTCTTTATTTCAAGTATAGCCTTGGTCATTTGTCAAGGATCTCTAGGCTATATAAGGCCCCCATAGGCATGTAAATCACTCATTCCCACTTGAATAAACTCGAGAGGAGGGCCACTATCCCCTACTAGCTCTCTTAGGAGAGTTAGGGAGGTCAAGATTCGGAGTTCGAGGGACCTTCAAAGGCCTGGATTGGTCGGGAGTCTTGGGACTCAAGAAGCGTCACACTCTTAAGTGTTTCGTGCATCAGGCTACAATTTGATGATCCTTCCATAGGACGTATGTCGTGCTCCCACGAGGCGACTGAACCTATTTCAAAAACATCGTTGTGTCACTCTATCGAGTGTGTGGCGACCTTCTCTATAAGTCTTGCCATATGCACCAATGCCTACTCACCTCCAACCACGTGACCAAGGATACCCCTAGTTGAAAGTTATTTTTTGAATGTCAACAATGATGGTATTAGATTTGGATTATGATGATATTGGATTTGTATTATAAATGTTGGTATGATTTGGTGAAAGAAGATCAACTGTATCTTCACACTCGGATTATATCACTATTTTAGTTACATGTTGTTTATAAACTGATGTTTTCAAATACTTTGCAAAATACTATAGTATTTCAAAAATTAAACTTAGCTTATGATCAAGTGAGCGGGAGCGTACTGTAATTAGCCTACGCTCCGACTCACTCTGGGTACCAGCGTGCCTTTTAGTTAGCGCAACTAGTCCAACAACACACCCAAAAAATGAGACGACTGGGAACGCGCACATGGCTGGCAAATTGATCGTAATTAGCCATCCATCCATGGTAACTGAAGCAGGACAATACTAATCCAAACTAGCTAGTAGTATAACTTGTGTACAAGGGGCCAGTAACCCATTTCATTCATTACCATGTTTGCCAACTATTTTGTTGGTATTAGCAGGCTGACGACCCATTATTTTCATTACCATGTTTGCCAACTATTTTGTTGGTATTAGCAGGCTGACGACCCATTATTTTCATTACCATGTTTCCTAGTATAATTGTTACTATGCTACATTATAGTAATTGCTTTACGAGGTCAATTACTTGACTAATGTGCGGACATTATATTAATTGTTTTATGAGATGAATTTCAAAAATAAAATACTCTGACATACAATTATTTTTGCACTTCAGTATGGGTTTACTCTTTTGCCAGATCAAATACCAATTATTTACTTTGAATTTTACTAGAATCAATTGTAATGGCTAATAAGACACGAGAACAATTACTAGGATGCATCTCTACATAATTGTTTCCCACTCTGATATGCCATGACTTCTTAGGCAACACTTATTACTAAAACTAAATTCTTATACTAATTTGAGTTTTTTCGAGCATTTATTAGAAGAACAATATTTTTCACTAGAACATTACTATGTGAATAAATTATTTTACGAGCATGAATAAAAAAGAAAACCCAGTTGGCTTTATTGCAGGGTGGAGAAGTGATGGGTGACTTATGGTAACCCATTTAATAGTATAACTATGATTTCCAGTAATTTTATCTTCGTTTAACAGGATGCATGCACTTGTGAGGCAAAGGGTTGTCCTTGCATCCACAGTACCGGATTAAATTCCATTGCTTTTGTGGGCAGGCGCTTTTACCCGCATTAGCCTGTCAAGGCAACTTCATTGGCTGAGCCACACGCTTGCAGCAGGCGGAGCGCAGAATTAGTGTTTTGCGCTCTCGCTCGCTATAGCGCTACCGTACTCTCTACTAGATACCGCCTCCTTGTGGTTCCTTGCGACCACATTTAATGTACTCACCTGGCTTGTTGATTTGGCCAGACTTGAGAAGAAGACAAGATTATGATGACAAATGCGAAACTAGGACGCAATTCCAGTGAGCCGCTTGTGGAGTACCTGATGGATCTACTTGATGCATTTGAAGTTTCTGCTAAAATTTTGAAGTGGTATACTGGTATTCATCACCGCGACCAAATAATGGTCACAACTATGTAAGTAAAAGCTCGGTACATATGGATGTTCTCTTGATAGCATTTCAACTATGTGCAGCGACACAATGATCATGGGATCGTTGTAGGATGCACGGGGAGGCTTCAGTCAGCTAGGCTGAGGTACCCACAATATGTTTATGCAACGGGTATGTTTGATGGTGTAGCAGGATGCCAAGTTGATCAAGATGGATCACATGCGGTGGCGTACGCATAAGGCTTGTGGAGTCTGGAGTGTGTCGTGCAGTCAAACAAGTCCAGGTGCGGTCGGACATACAAGGCCTATGCCCTGGACAGTTTGGCGGACCGACACAGTCAAAATAGAAGATGATGGTGATATCGACACGATGACATAGGAGCGTGATGCTGATGATGACAGAATTCTACACGTGGAAAAGGTGGCGCATATCGAGGGCTTGTGCGATTCGACATGGCAATGGCGCGGGATTGATCCAATAGTGTACACAGAAGAGTTTGTAGTCGACACGCAAGATGGCTCGTACAACCACCATAGAGTCATGTTGAAAGTGGAGCTAGAGTCTAATGAAGGACTTCACTCGGCTAATGAAGGGGCTACAGTATAAGGATCCAGAGAGTCGAAAGACTATTTTAGCAGGAAAAGCGAGGGACATTGCTCTGGCTGGGATCAAATTGTCCGAGGGGTACATGAAACTCGGCATTGAAGGCGATGATCAATGGTTCTCTGTAGTGGGGGTTGAGGTGGTGTGGATTCACGACCTAGTATACTTGACCGGAAAAGCAGAGGCTCGACGCGGTAATAGCAACAAGGCGTGAGGTAAGCACGGGACATGGTGTCAAACCAAGGCACTGATGGTCAGACATGTGGTGAGACAAAGTGTGTAGAGGGAGATGAAGAAGTGTTGGCGAGTTCCAAGTTCAAGTTGATGATTAGGTCTATCAGTACTAGGAAGATGGACCAGAGTTGACCATGTCGAATCTGAGAAAGGATGGAAAGTCTAAAGTTGTCAAAAGCTCGAAAGTACATGGTGTATATTCTGTGGTGTTCGATGCACATGACAAAGTGTGAGCGAAGAATGCCGAGGCAGGCATAGTGTTATAGTTGCAGGACACATAAAAGACTATCCAGAAAAAGGGACAAGACAACTGCGAGTTTGACTTAAGATGACTAAAGGCCAACAGAAAATTCTTCCAAGTTCATACATGCAGTCAACAAATGCGAGGATGGTGAGTTCAAAAATTCTTATAAGTGACATCCAATATGTGAGGTGCTCACTTTCACACAGATCAGGGAAAAAGCTATCAGGGTGATGATACAATGGTATTATCAGATCTCGTGACTTTATGGTAGATGAGTGATGATGTTAAACCAAAGTCCAGGAAATAGGGAACACAAAACAGGAGAGAACTTAATTGTTGCGGGAGCATTAACCGTGTTGGAGAAAAAGCAGGTACTACAATTGCAGGTGAAGTTATGTGAAGTCAAGGAAGTAGCAGCGGTGTTCATGCTTCAAATATTCAATTCCAAGGTACATGGAGATTCATGCATGGTGGCTTCAAGATAGCGAGAGCACATTCGCCAAAGTGGAGTACTAAAATATGTGTGAAATATTATGTGTAGGAGTTAGATACAATTGGACTTGTAATTAGCGGAAGGTTTTAATCAGCCCAAATACTTATTAGTGCAGCTACACTATCTGGTTGCAGCGAGCGCATCCGTCAGACACTTATAACCCGGATCTATTATATAAAGGCATCAGGCGTTGTGGGTGGTCGGAGGCGTGCTTATCGTCAACTTTACTATGTTGATTTAGTATATGGGAGGTGCGCCCGTACTCATACCCCGGGATGTAGCCATGTCGGTAAACCTCATTAACAAATGGTGTTGTTTATTGTGCTTGTGTGACTCTAATACGGATTAGATAGTAACTACTAGAAACTATCCGACTTCGGCATCGAGTACACCAGCATCTTCTCCGACTCGGCGGCCTCGCGCCCCACGTGGGAGCCCGGAACGGCTGATGTCCGCACCTCCAACCGCACGTCGCTCCGCGCCAGCCGTCATTGCCTTGATCCGATCGGGCTCCTCCACCAACAACTCGCCTACATCCATCTCGACACCAGCCACCCCCGATTCGACCCCGACCACGGCTACCTCGACTTCGGCGCAAAGGGCTACCGCCTTGCTTGAGCAACCTTGTCAGTTTTCAATCCAAACACAACATCCGCGATGTATCCACCATTATGACTGTGGGAGGATGCCCGTAGGCTTACAACCTTTGAATTCTTCTCTAGTCTCACAGTCTGCATCACTACCTTGTGATTGCGAGGAGATGTTGAGTATCTTGATTGTTTAGGAAATGTAGGAGAGTAAGATTTATTCTACTTTGTCTTGTACTGTAAGAAAATCATGTACTCCTACATATTCGTCCATAAGGCTCAAGCAATACTGTCAGACCTGTATCGTCAATCAAGGGCGATCAACACCTTCAGTAAAGGGACGTCCGAGATTCAAGATCCAACGGCTCGCACGCTCGCCGTTATTACCAAAACGTTATTTACTTACTGTACCGTTTCATGTGACTGTAGCCGTCACCTTGTGCCAGCGGGGCTATAAAGCCACCAGCTCTCCACTGTACTCGACATGGATATTCTATGAGCTCATTGCTTAAACATATATCTTATAGTAATATAAACCCTAGCAGCTTACT
Organism: Hordeum vulgare subsp. vulgare; assembly: GCF_904849725.1. Classification (NCBI taxonomy): domain Eukaryota; kingdom Viridiplantae; phylum Streptophyta; class Magnoliopsida; order Poales; family Poaceae; genus Hordeum; species Hordeum vulgare. The sequence continues at coordinate 225,973,761 of NC_058522.1, forward strand.
TTCCCTTCCTCAAACGAGATCTGAGTCGAAATCATACATGTTCTTGCTCTGAACCCCCTCTCCTCTGGGGCGTGACAATTGGTATCATGAGCGCAGTCTTTCCTCTGCGACGAGATAGATCAGAGCTGCCGCAGTGATTTCCCACCCTTCCCTCCCTTTTTCTCGGCAGCGACGGCGGCGGTAGAACCATTCGACGGCAACTCGTGAGCGCGACTGGTTGGTTGAGCATCTAGCTTTTCCAGTAAAATCCCAGGTCAAGCTACGGGTGGTGCTGTTCCGGAGGCGTAATCGCGGGCGGCGGCAGGATTCGATGCTAGATCGGGTTCCCGGCGAGGTCCGGCGGTAAAATTCCTCTCTGCATCCACTGAATCAGTATGGGGCGCTCTAAATCAAGCCTCGAGGAGTCAGATGTGGCTGATCTGCTTGCGATGAAAGGTGAATTTCTGCAGCATCGTGAAGAAACAGCAGATCTGAGGGGTGAAGTGGATGACTTGCGTAAGGATGTACACAACATCAATCTCAAACAGGACACCATGGTCTCGGTACTGGATGGAGTACAGAAAGCAGCCTCTACTCTGAATTCTCAACTAGCTACTATGGCGGATGTGCTCAAGTCCCTCCGACCTAATGAAGCTTCGAGTTCTGCCCAGCAGGGCAAACTATCCCCTGATCAAACAACAATGCTCCCTCCACAACAACCACAGAAGGAAACAGTGGCAGTGGACAGAACTTTAACTGAAGAAATGCGCAGGCGTCTCATGGTGGAACAAGAAAAAACAAGGCAGGTAGCTTCTTAGATCCCACCTCACCTAGCACCAATTCAGGTACCTAGACCTACCATTCCACCAGGTTTCGGAGCAAACCAGATGGTGGAAATCCATTCAGGCAATGTCACACCAACAGCAGCATACAAAACTGCACGTACTCCGGGGTTTCATGGTTTTCAACCACCTGGTGTTCGTCAGAACTGGGACGATTTCCAGAAGCAGTACGAGCAGGAGATGCGTACACAGTTCCTCAAAAGCATGACCAAAGGCCCACGCATGGGCTTCCCTCGTTTTGATGGAGATAACCCAGCTGGCTGGATTCGCCAATGTGAAAAATACTTTCAGATGGCTGGAGCACCAGCTGAATATAAAGTTAACTTGGCACAGCTCTATGTAACAGGCAGAGCTGATATCTGGCTGCGTCGCTCAGGAATCTTGAAGAAACAGTTAACATGGGCACAGTTTTGTGAGGAAATTGGAAAGGAAATCGAAGATGTAGCTTCTGTCAGACGTATGAAACAATCAAGCACCTCTTTCTGGACTGCCCCATGGCTAAAATATTATGGCGCTCAATCCATATTGCTTTTAACATTACCCCGCCTACTAGCATTAACATGTTATTTGGGACGTGGCTTGACGGGGTTAATGTCTCGTTCGCTAAGCTAATTCGAGTTGAAACTTCTGCACTTTTGTGGGCTATATGGAACTGCAGAAATGACCTAGTTTTTAACAGACAACAATCTATTAACTTTTTGCAGGTCACCTTCAGGGCTACCGCCTTGATCCGCATGTGGTCCTTACTCACTCCTGTGGAAACCAGGTAGCCTTTGGTTACTAGATGTGCCCAATGGGAGATGGTAGCTCAGGCTATCTTCAGCCGATATGGATGGCGACATGCTGATAGAATAGGGAATTAGTCAACTACTCCTATTCATATCTTCGGCTTAGGCGTTGATCGCCTTGTAATTTCTTTTTCCTTTACTTTCGACTTTGTACCTATTTTGGATCTTTTCAGTTATTAAATAAATGGCTGTATGCATCACTCGATGCAGAGGCCGGGGCGAGGCCTCCTTTTCGAAAAAAAAAAGTTTTCTGAGGAGATATTGCGCAGATTCTCTTCAGCAAGCTCTTATCAACTGACCGACAAATTCAACACACTCAAGCAGAGCACCTTCACTGTTTCAGAATACACTGATCAGTTTGAAGATCTGATGGCTGAGGTACAAGTAGATAACCCTATCATGGATGAGAACTGGTTTGTCAGGTGTTATGTTAATGGGCTCCGTCCCCAGATCAAATTCCAAGTGAGATCCTTAAGACCTACAAACCTGACAGAAGCTTACTGGTTGGCAGTTGATTTGGAAAAAGGAGCAGCTGAAAAGAAATCATACACCAGTTACTCTGGGGCCGACAGAAACCCCACAGGTTACCAAAAAACTCACACACTTATCCCTGAAAAGCCAACAGAGTCCAAACCAACTGTTGTCAATCAAAGAGCTAGAGAGCCTGGCAAGTGTTGGAGATGTGGTGATGCTTGGTTTCATGGCCACAAATGTAAAATGGCCCCTGTCTTAAATGTCCTTACTGGAGAAAACCCCACTGAACAACCAAAAGAAAACCAAAAGAATCTGAGGAAATAGATGAACATTATGATGAAGAACAAGTACAGCAAGAGGAGCACTGCATGACACTATCTGCACAAGCCATGCAGTCTGACAATGTCAATACCATATCTCTATTGGTTCAGATTGGGGGGAAACAAGGAATTGCTTTAGTGGATTCTGGGAGCAACCCCACTTTCATCAGCTTAAAGTTTGCCCTATCTACCAACTGCACAATACTGAAAGATACCTCTAGAGCTGTAACAGTTGCTGGAGGAGGGACACTGTGGTCTGGTTCTTATGTGCCATCTACAACTTTCATTGCAGGCAACACCAAGTTCCAACAACAATTCAGAGTAAACTCCCTGGGCATGATATAGTACTAGGAAGTGATTGGATGGCTCAACACAGTCCTGTAGCATTCCACTACAACCCAAGACATATTTCTGTAATGCTGGATAAACAAACTCTTGATACTATTAAAGCCTGTGACACCCTTGCTGATGCAACTCCCATTGAGGCAGCTGAACTGGACAAACTCTTGGCATTAGGTGCTCCTGGTTATGTGTTGCATCTCATCAGAGATACCTCACTGAAGGCACCAGTACAGAAAGAAGTTCCACCCCCTGTCCAGGAAGTACTGCAACAGTTCCCTGAAGTTTTCCAAGAACCCAAAGGTTTACCACCCAAAAGAGCATATGACCACAACATTCCCCTAAAAGAGCAGGCATTTCCACCAAACTCCAGACCCTACAGAGTACCACACATGCAGAGGAATGAGCTAGAGAGGCAGATTGATTCTATGCTCAGAGATAAAATAATAAGAGCTAGTGAAAGCCCATATTCTTCCCCAGCAATTCTGGTCATGAAGAAGGATGGCACTTGGAGAATGTGCATAGATTACAGAAAACTGAATGCTGCCACTATCAAAAATAAGTTTCCCATACCTGTGATTGAGGATTTATTGGATGAATTACATGGTGCCACATATTTCACTAAATTGGACCTCAGATCTGGATATCATCAAGTGAGAATGGATGAACAGGATATCCCCAAAACTGCTTTCAGAACATACTTTGGTCATTATGAGTTTCTGGTCATGCCTTTTGGACTTGCTAATGCACCTGGGACTTTCCAAGCCCTCATGAATAGCATTTTTGGCCCCTATTTAAGGAAATTTGTGCTGGTCTTTTTTGATGATATCCTCATATTCAGCAAATCCCTATCTGAACACTTGGAACACTTGCAAATTATCCTGCAACTCCTGAAAGAACATCAACTCTTTGCCAAGCTCTCCAAGTGTGTTTTTGCTGCTAAGCAAGGGGACTACTTAGGCCATATCATTACTGGTGAAGGAGTCTTTACTGATCCATCAAAAGTAACAACAGTTGCTGAGTGGCCAGTACCTACCACCCCTAAACAGCTCAGAGGATTCTTAGGCCTCTGTGGGTACTACAGGAGATTTGTTAAAAACTTTGGCACCATTGCCAAGCCACTGCATGACATACTGAGAAAAGACAGTTTCTGTTGGACAGACCTGCAAACCACTGCTTTCCAGAACCTGAAACAGGCCATGATAAATGCACCAGTATTAGCACTTCCTGATTTCTCTGAACCATTTACCTTGGAAACTGATGCATCTGGAGCTGGATTGGGAGCAATCATGATGCAGAAAGGCAGACCTCTGGCTTATTTTAGCTCTACCCTCTGCCCTAAAAATGTTGCACTATCAACCTATGAAAAAGAAGCACTAGCAATCATTGCTTCCCTCAAGAGGTGGAGGCATTATTTCCTTGGGAATGATCTTATCATCAAAACTGATCACCAGAGTCTGCAGTTCATGACAGACCATAAGATTACCACAAGTATCCAGCACAAACTCATGTTGAAATTACTAGAATTCAATTTCACTCTCCAATACAAGAAGGGCAAGGAAAACATTGTTGCTGATGCTCTATCCAGGAGAAATTCCCTCATGGCTATCTCTATGGTTACCCCACAGTGGATTTCTGCAGTAGAACAATCATATGCACAGGATAGCACATGCCAGTCCTTGCTGGAAAGATTGTTACTAGCTCCAAATAATTCTGAAAACCAGAACACTCTGCACTCAGGAATTATCGGACACAAAGGAAAAATCTATGTGGGCAAAGATGTGAACCTGAGAACAAAATTACTCACAGCACTACATGCATCTGCCATTGGAGGACATTCTGGAAGAAAAGCTACCTACCACCAAATCAAGCAAATCTTCTATGGGCCAGGCCTGAAGCAAGCAGTAGATCAATTTGTGGCAGAGTGCCCAACATGCCAGAAAAACAAAGGGGAAAATTGTCCCTATCCGGGCTACTTGGATCCTCTCCAAATTCCTGACATGGTATGGACACACCTGAGCATGGACTTCATTGAAGGACTACCAAAATCAAATGGACACGATGTTATTCTGGTAGTAGTGGACAGGCTATCCAAGTTTGCACATTTTATCCCTCTGTCCCACCCTTACACTGTCCAAACTGTGGCTCAAGCTTTCATTGATAATGTGATCAAACTTCATGGCCCACCATTGGCCATCGTGTCTGATCGTGATCGCATTTTCAGCGGCCAATTCTGGCAAGACATTTTCAAGGGCATGGGAATAGAACTGTGTTACAGCTCTGCATATCACCCAGACCAGAGTCTGATGGTCAAACTGAACGTGTGAACCAGTGCATCGAGAACTATTTGCGCTGTCTCAGTTCAATGCAACCGAAGAAATGGGCAAAACACCTGGCAATGGCAGAATTCTGGTACAACACTTCCTACCACACCTCCCTTCAGAAAACACCATTTGAAGCAGCTTATGGTTACCCACCTCCCAATATCTATGAGAATATCTTACCAGACAGTATGACAGAGGACGCTCGGCAGTTCTTTACTGACAGGGAGGCACTTCTCCAGCACTTGAAAAGCAATCTCATTGCTGCTCAAGCTCGCATGAAAAAATATGCTGACCGGAAGCGCACTGAAAGGACCTTGGAAGTGGGCGACATGGTTTACCTCAAAATGCAGCCTTATCGCCTGAATGCCTTCGGACTGCATACTCACAATTAAGCTCCAAAGTAAGTACTATGGCCCTTTCCGCATCCTTGCTAAAGTGGGGAATGTCGCCTACAAACTCCTCCTACCAGACAACACCAGCATCCATCCAGTCTTCCACGTCAGTCAACTGAAGAAACATGTGGGACAAAAGGCCATTCCATGCCCTGATCTTCCCTTAGTGCGATCGGACGGAATGATCTTGATTGAACCGGTTCTGGTTCTGGAGACGCGTCAAGTTCCTCGCAACAATCTTCCTGTGGTCCAATGGCTCGTGCAATGGGCTAATCTGCCCCCAAATGACGCTTCTTGGGAAGATGCTGCATTCATGAAGAAGACCTTTCCAGCCTTTTTCAAAGCAACCATCGTCAGGTGGTTCAATCGGTAACCTCCTTGAGGACAAGTTCGCTTCTACCCGGGGGTATTGTCAGACCTGTATCGTCAGTCAAGGGCGATCAACACCTTCAGTAAAGGGACGTCCGAGATTCAAGATCCAACAGCTCGCACGCTCGCCGTTATTACCGAAACGTTATTTACTTATTGTACCGTTTCATGTAACTGTAGCCGTCACCTTGTGCCAGCGGGGCTATAAAGCCACCAGCTCTCCTCTGTACTCCGCATGGACATTCTATGAGCTCATTGCTTAAACATATATCTTATAGTAATATAAACCCTAGCAGCTTACTTTCCCTTCCTCGAACGAGATCTGAGTCGAAATCATACATGTTCTTGCTCTGAACCCCCTCTGGGCGTGACAAATACATCATCAATTCCATCAATCTCTATTCCTCTTACAGAAGCCACTATCAGCTGTAATTTTGTACTCCACTGTATGTCCAGTCAGGTATGGTACTGAAGCACATATATTTTACTCCCTCCGTTCCTAAATATAAGTCTTTTTAGATATTCCACTAGTGGACTATATAAGGATGTATATAGACATACTTTAGAATATAGATTCACTCATTTTGCTCTGTATGTAGACTACTAGTGAAATCTCTTAAAAGACTTATATTTAGGAACGGAGGGAGTAGGAGCTACAGTTTGTTGATTGCGGCACAACGTACTTTTGGTAAACTATATTCATCTTATCTTACTGCATTTTACGGCAAAGAAGAGAAGTGCCACGTACAAACCAGACAAGCGAGATACAGAGATGGGACTGCTGAAGACGGAAGGCGAGGGAGGTGGTGACCCAATTAATTCGCAATCGCGAGCGTGACGTTTTATTAGCGAGTGGATACTTACCGATGAGGTCGGCGAGCTTCATTACTAGTTTGGGCTTGATGATGGGGATCACCGCCTCCCTCTCCATCCGCACCACCTCCCTCGCCACCCCGTCCTTCCTCACGTCCACACCTCTGCCCCCAATCGCCAACCCCGCCTCCGCCTCCTGCTTCTTATGCTTCTCCTCCGCTGCCGACGCCATCACGCAGGCAGCGGCAGCAGCAGCAGCAGCAGCACACGCGTACACGACGAGGGTTCGGGCTAATCGTAATCCGGCGACGAGCAGAAGCGGCGGTTAAAAAGAAAGCTCGGAGGGGTTTGGGAATGCGATGACGGAGGGGAAGTGGTTGCTAGTGCAATTGCTAGGCGCACCCGGTCGCTGTATGGTCCACGTCACTGTGTGAGCGAATAAACAGAAGAGGCGTGGTGCGCCACGCGGTGGACCTACTTTTTTTTTGGGAGCGGTGGACCTACCTAAATCATTGTGCCTCGGTGTGCACGTGACGACAACAACGTTTGTCGGAGTGGGCTGGGCAGGTGTTAGGGCATGTATAAGGGCATGTACAACGCCGGTGCTTCACGTGTTCCACGTCAGAGACGAGCCATTGTGAACAAGCCTGATAAAAAAGACAGTAGTTTGCAGGTGCCAGGTGCATCCTGCAGAGGAGCCAACCGCTTCATCAAAAAAGTGTTGTCCTCTAGATAGCTGATGAGAGAGAACGAGAGTGCAGCTACCCAATTTTCTTTTACTTACTCTTCTTTCGATATTTTTCCTCACCTCAAGAGGCTACCACATGACATCACATGCGTTGGATATTTTCTTTGTGTGTTATAGCCTGAGCTAATGTGGCACTTGAGACCACCACTAGGTGTTGCCTCCATTGTACATGCCCTAATAATGACATACCTTATGAGAAATGTTTGCAACTCCTGCCGACGAGTCTGGTCTAAGATTACGGAGCGAGAGCGGACGTTGTAGATGAAGTAGCCGAACACACAGAGTCACAGAACATCAGGAAGTAGAGAGAGGAACAAAACTTTATTAATCATCAAGTCTCTGTTACAATGATGGCATATCCCCTCTTTATATAGGGGTATAGGGGGAAGGGATAAGTACCCATCTAACGTACATTTAGGAAACGATAGGGGCTCGCGCTAGCCTATGCACGCGCATGCCGCGCCGGGCCGAGGCCCAGTCAGTTTCCCAACACTCCCCCTTGGGTAATTATCCGTATATCCATGCCTCAAAAACTCTAGAAAACCCAGTGAGAAAAATATGGAGAAAGAACACATAGTATACGTTGTTGCATTACACGAATTGCCTCGTTAAAAACCTTAGGTGAGAAACATCAGGAAAACTCACTCAAGGGAAAAAGAGTACAATCCACTCAACCACCTGGTTGATTACTGAATCATCAGGATTGAGATTTCAGTAACGAATTTGTGAAGTTTCTCCCCCTGAACCTTGCATCTCTCTAAGTCTCATCACACTGTTTCCACGCACACACCTCTCAAAAGACGATGCCGGTAATGATTTAGTGAACATATCAGCAAGATTGTCACACGACTTAGTATGCAAGACTCTCACCTCGTTCATCTGTTGCAATTCGTGTGCATAGAAGAACTTGGGACTAATATGTTTTGTGAGGTTACTCTTCACATAACCATATGAACTTGTGCAACACAAGCAGCGTTATCCTCATAGATAATGGTAGGGGTTTATACGGTGTTCATCCCACACGTCTGCTGAATGTGGTTGATCATCCGCCGAAGCGATACACATTCCTTTGACGCTTCGAATAGTGTCATTATTTCCGAGTAGTTTGTGGAGGTCGACACAAGTGTTTGCTTGGTTGATCTCCAGGAGAATGCAGTTCCACCACAAAGGAAAACATATTCAGTCTGTGATTTGCAATCTTGCGGGTCCGACAGGTACCCAGCATCGGCATAGCCTATAAGGGACAGGTCTTGATTCCTTCTATAAAATAGGTCGAGATCTTTGGTCCCTTGCAGGTAGCGGAAGACGTCCTTGACACCTTTCCAATGTCTCTTGGTAGGTTCAGAACTATACCTAGCTAGCAAATTGACGGCGAAAGCAATGTGTGGCCGTGTACAATTCGCGAGGTACATGAGTGCCCCAACTGTACTCAGGTAAGGAACCTCTGGTCTCAGAGTTTCCTCCCCCTCTTCCTTAGGCCTGAACGGGTCCTTGTCTGGCTACAAAGATCTCCCGACCATCGGGGTCTTAAAAGGATATGCCTTGTCAAATTCAAATCTTTCCAACACCTTCCGGGCGTAGGTAGACTCGTGCACTAGAATCCCATCAGGGGAATGTTCAAGTTGTAGACCTAGACAGAACTTGGTTTTACCCAAGTCCTTCATCTCGAATTCCGACATTTGGTAGGAACTCGCTTCCTCGATATCCTCAGGTGTACCGATTATGTTTAAATCGTCTACGTACACCGAGATTATACAGAATCCATCTTGGGATCGTCGAATAAAAACACATGGGCAATCTATATTGCTCGTGTAGCCCTTCTGATGAAGGAAATCGCTTAGGCGATTATACCACATTCTACCAGACTGTCTAAGTCCATACAATGCCTTTTGAAGTTGGACACTGTATAGACTCTTGTTTGCTCTATCATCGTTCGGAACAAGGATACCTTCAGGAACCTTCATGTATATGTTCGAATCCAAGTTACCATATAGGTAAGCAGTGACAACATCCAGCAATTTCATTTTCAAGCCCATGTTTACTGCCATTGAGATCAAGTATCTAAAGGTAACTCCATCCATGACCGGGGAATATGTCTCCTCAAAATCGACATCGGGTCGTTGAGTAAACCCTTGAGCAACAAGCCTTGCTTTGTACCTTACTACCTTATTATTTTCATCTCTCTTTCGAACAAAAACCCACCTATGGCCAACCGGGCGAATATGGGGAGGGGTTCGACAAAGTGGTCCAAACACCTTCCTTTTGTTGAGAGATAATAATTCGGCAGTAATTGCCTTCTGCCAATCATTCCAATCCGACCTTTTCTTGCAATCAGCAAGCGTTTTAGGCTCAGGGTCAAGATCTATGATTGAGGCAATTTTCATAGCAAAGTTGATGTCGACAATCAACGTTGCTCGGTTCAGAGACTCTCCCGTATAAATATAATCTATGGCCATTTCGTCATGGAGCGCATGTGGCGCCAATACTTGCTCTACCAAATTTCCCATTCTCGGAGCAAGGTCCACCAGACTTCCCGCGTCGATGTGTGCGCACACATCTCCGCTGGGTGTTTCCCCTATGGGAAAGTTTAGGTCCGGAATTTCATGCGCTGAATTTTTTATACTTCTGTCAGGTCTCGACTAGCTCCCCATTTCACTTTGGGGCACTTTGGTGACAGGCTATGATAAGTCTCTCGTATCCTTTTTCGTTAGGCGTCCCCGAGTACTTGGGATTTGAGAAGCCGGATCTCTCGTCCTTTTAGGCCTTTGGACGGGAGCGGGTATACCATCATTCTTCTTTGGTATTTCGACCCTTTCCGGTGCATTGCGTGCATGCACATGCGATTTCGTCACAGTCTTTAAGTCACTAAAGTGGTCAGGAAGTTGATTTGCTAATGACTGCAAATCTATTATCTTTTGGACTTCTCTCTCAGTCTCAGTAGTGCGCAGGTGATGGGCGTGGATTCCCGTGGCTTGCCACGTGATTTCTTGACTTTTAGCATCAAGGGGTTGATTCTCTCCCCCTAAAGTCGGGAAAAAAATCCACGTCAAAAATGCAATCAGCAAAACGAGCCATGTGACAGTAGCCTCTCATGGGGTCCAGATACCTGATTATGGACACAGTCTCATAACCAACATATATCCCCAACTTACGGAGCGGGCCCATTGCCGATCGCTGGGGTGGTGGTATTGGTACGTATACCGGGCAATCGAACCTATGAAGGTGGGAATTTTTTGGTGCCGACCCTTGTGCAAGCTGAACAAGAGAGTGGATGTTGTAGGCTGACGGTCTAAAATTGATGAGTTTGGTCGCGTGTAACCCAGTGTGGCCCCAACATGTAGTTGGTAAATTACAACCCTGAAGGAGCGGTCAGGCAATGAATTTAATTCTTTTGATCAATGCCTCGGCAAGTCCATTCTATGTATGAACGTGCGGTACCGAGTGCTCAACTTTGATTCGTGTTGCCATGAAATAATCATCGAACGCCTTTGAAGTAAATTCTCCAACGTTGTCCATTCGAATAGACTTTATACGATGACCAGGGAAATTATTCCTCATTTGTATGATCTCAGAGATCAACTTTGCAAAGGCATGGTTCCTTGTTGACAGCAGGAAAACGTTGGACCATTTGAAGGAAGCATTGAAGAGCACCATGAAGTACCTAAATGGCCCTGTCAGGGGCTGAATTGGACCGCATATGTCCCCTTGGATACGTTCCAAAAACGCGGGGATTTCATCCCTCACCTTTAGGGGCGACGGCCTAATGACTAACTTCCCCGTGGCGCATGCAGAGCATACGAAATCATCGAGATTCGGGAAGTTCTTCATGTTAACATTATGGCCATGCGAGTTGTTAATTATATTCCTCATCATCCTAAGTCCGGGGTGGGCTAACCTGATGGGGTTATAGTCCCAGGGTAGGGTCATAGGCCTGCCCTATAGGTCCTACCCAAGGACTACCCTTCATAAGGGACAAGGCCCTTAGTCAGTTCCGACTGAATTAAGGACTTCCCATCATCCAGTCGGCGACGATTCCTCCATCATCCAGTCGGAGATGAGCATTCGGAACGTATCAAACTTACCGACTAGATTCCACTCTGTACATCGTAACCCCCCTGGAGGGCAACGGTCATACGTTTTCATGTACCATTATTAGCATTTAAGGCATACGTTACCTGTAACGTAGGCATTTATTCGCCACTACACCACCCCTGTGCACCGAACCGTTGTGAAGGGCAGCGCACTCTATATAAGCCGCCCTTCCCCACTGGTGCAGGGGTTAGCATTTCACTGTAATCCATATTCCACTCGACATCAAGCTCCCAAGAGCATTGAGACGTAGGGCTTTTACCTCCACCGTAGAGGGGCCTGAACTCATACAACCTCGCCGTAGCTAAGGCTCCGCCCATCCTTTCGTACCCTACACATCTACTGTCCGACTTATACCCACGACAGTTGGCGCCCACCGTGGGGCAGGCGTCTAAGCGACTTCCGGCGAGTTTGCGACTACATCTTTTCATCATGTCATCCGGTGGAGATTTGTGCATGGATCATGAGATCCTCTTCGGCGCTCTCTCCTTCATCGTCGATGATTCGGCATGGCTTCGGGATGCCCCTCTCGACGTTGAGGCGCTCCCCAGTCGTGGGGCTACGCACTTCCGTGCCGGCGCCTGCGGCATCCTTCTTCTCCAGCAGTCGGCTCCGGTGTCGACCTTCGCCCCCGTCACGCGCCGCAACAAGCGGTCTCGCCGTCCGCGGCTCTAGCGTTGGGTGCAACACGCCCAGGCGTGCCAGAACGCGTCTTCACAAGTGGCGGTCCTCGAATCCGTTGTAGTTGCGCCGCCATCCCATCGCTCGGACTCGGTTCCGACTGAGTTGCCATCCGAGTACTTGGGTCGCGGGCCTGCAGCCGAAGTGCACATGGCCAATTCCCATGAAAGTCCCCGCCAAACCGGTCGAAACGAGCACGAAGTCGGCGAAACATCCGGCGCTCGCCGTCAGCCCCGCCGTTCTGCCAGTCGGCGCACTCGTCAGAGCAACGTGGAGGTGTTCTGCACACCCGTCCTCAACCTGGCTGCCGCTGCCAAGATAGCCGATTCCCTTCAGCCGACTGATTCAGAGGCTGGCAGAGGGATCGAGCAGATCCGTGCCCTGTTGCACACGGTGCAGCAGCAGAATTCGGCGGTCTCCCAGTCGCACAACAGGATCCACAACAGTTCTGTTCACACAAACACGCATCAGTCAGTTTTCAGCCCCGATTCTCATCAGCGACACAGGGGAGGCAGCCGTTCCATGAATCCCGAAGATCGTCGCCGTTCACGCACCCCTCCGCGGGGTGGGCCCTACGGGCCCCGACATCATGATGATCGGCGTTCGGTCGGTGACACTTATGATCCAAGGCCCGACGCAAGAGGATACATCGCCCAGAGGAAGGTCAACAGGAGCCGAGCCCACCGTGATGGTCACGATAGAGACCGTCCGAGTGGAAGCAGGACCATCATCTCTGGCCCCGAGTGTTTCAGTCGGGCCATCCGTTCGGCTGACATCCCTCCTAACTTCCGATTGGCGACGGGGATCAGCAAGTTTATAGGAGAATCCAAGCCAGAAACATGGCTGGACGACTACCGAGTGGCAGCCCAGATCGATGGCGGAGATGACCAGGTTGCCATGAAACATCTCCCCCTAATGCTCGACAGCTCGGCACGTGCGTGGTTGAACCAGTTGGCTCCTTCAAGCATCTACAGCTGGGCAGATCTGGCCCGAGTCTTCATCAGGACCTTCGAGGGCACGTGCAAACGCCTCGCTGGTCTCGTAGAGCTCCAGCACTGTGTCCAGAAGCAGAATGAGCCCCTGCGCGATTTCATCCAGCGTTGGACAACCCTCTACCACACGGTGGAGAACGTCACAGAGCACCAAGCAGTCTGCGCCTTCAAGGCAGGCGTGCGGTACAGAGATCTGTACCTGAAGTTCGGTCGGACAGGCGACATCTCCATGAGCAAGATGATGGAGATAGCGGCATGCTATGCAAATGGAGAAGAAGAGGACCGCATTCATAGCGGCAAGCACAAAGCAGTCGCCGATGGAGACGGGAACAACACTCGGAAGCAGAAGCAGAAAGCTACGTCCACTCCGCAGGCAGAGGCCGCAGCTGTTACCAATGCCAAGTTCAAGGGCAAGGGGAAGGCTCAGTTCACCCCCAAGAAGAAGCAGTTCGGAAACCACATCCTGGACCAGCCATGTCCAATCCACACGAAGATGGATGAAGAAGGCAACGCCATATTTCCGAAGCATACCACTCGGCAATGTCGCCTCCTGATCCACGGGTTCGGCGAAGGGCAGCCGAGTGAAAAGGACAATGAACAGGATGAGGAGGACAAGGAGGATCCGTTCCCCCAAGTCCATGCAACACTGATGATTTTTGCTGGCGTTGAAAGCAAGAGTCGACTGAAGCTGGTGAACAGGGAGGTGAACATGGCCACCCCAACCAACCCCATGTTCCTCAAATGGTCTCAGACTGCGATCACCTTTGACCAGTCGGATCATCCAGCACACGTGCCCACCCCAGGGAGGCAGGCCCTGGTCGTCGACCCGGTGATGGAAGGAGTCCGACTGCGCAAAGTCCTCATGGACGGCGGCAGCGGCTTGAACATCATGTACGCCGACACTCTCAAGGGGATGGGCATTCCGATGTCCAAACTTAGCGAGAGCAGCATGCAGTTCCATGGAGTCGTCCCTGGACGAAAGGCCAAGTCACTCGGCCAGATCGCGTTGGACGTCGTCTTCGGCTCCGACAAGAACTTCCACAAGGAAAAGCTAACATTCGAGGTGGTGGACTTCCAGAGTGCATACCACGCGATTCTCGGCCGTCCGGCGTATGCGCGTTTCATGGCCCGTCCATGTTACATATACCTGAAGCTAAAGATGCCAGGTCCCAAAGGTGTGATCACTGTCACAGGCAATCGGCAACGGGCCGAGGAGTGTGTGCAGCAGGGATCGAGGATCGCCGATCAGCAGATGGCTGTCCTCGAGCTCGACGAGTACAAGAAGACAACCGACCCCACTGACTTGAGCGTTCGAAGAAGCCAGCTTCGGAGTACGCATTCCAGTTGGCGGGAGAAACGAAGAAGGTCAGCATCCACCCGACGGATGACACCGCTGCCCCGACGAACATCTCCACCACCCTCGATCCAAAATAGGAAGCCGAGCTCATCCAATTCCTCCGTGAGAACTGGGACATTTTCGCATGGAAGCCCGCTGACATGCCAGGTGTACCCAGGGAGTTGGCTGAGCACCGACTGCATGTGGATCCTGCTGCTCGGCCTGTCCGAGAACGCCCGCGTCGGTCCGCCGCGCACAAGAGGAAGGCAATCGGAGAAGAGGTGGCTAAGCTTTTGGCAGCCAACTTCATTCGCGAGGTACACTACTCCGAGTGGCTCGCCAATGTTGTCATGGTGCCCAAGAAGGACAAGTCTCTTCGAATGTGCATCGACTTCAAGCATCTCAATAAGGTCTGCCCGAAAGACCATTTCCCGCTCCCCCGCATTGATCAAATTGTCGATTCGACTGCGGGTTGCGAGCGTTTGTCATTTCTTGATGCCTACTCGGGCTATCATTAGATCTGTCTGTATGGCCCCGATGAATTAAAAATAGCTTTCATCACCCCATTTGGGTGCTTTTGCTACATCACTATGCCATTCGGTTTGAAGAATGCGGGAGCAACTTTTATGCGCATGATCCAAAAATGCCTCCTTGACCAGATCGGTCGAAATGTGGAGGCGTATATGGATGATATCGTAGTCAAGTCACGCAAAGGTTCCGACCTGCTGACTGACTTGGCAGAAACATTCGCCAACCTTCGTAGGTACGATATCAAGCTCAACCCAGCCAAGTGTTCATTCAGTGTTCCCAGCGGAAAGTTACTCGGTTTCTTCGTTTCCGAACGAGGGATCGATGTCAACCCCGAAAAGATCGGGACCATCGTCCGAATGGAGCGGCCGGTCAGAATACACGATGTTCAAAGGCTCACAGGTTGCCTAGCGGCTTTGAGCGGGTTTATCAGTCGACTCGGCGAGAAGGCACTACCTCTGTACCGACTCATGAAGAAATCAGATACTTTGGACAGACGAAGCCCAAATCGCATTCGACGACCTCAAAGTCCTACTTTCCACCCAGCCGGTTCTTACTGCTCCGCTCAGTAAAGAACCCCTTCTTCTGTACATCGCGGCTACAAATCAAGTCGTCAGCACTGTTCTCACAGTCGAACGCGAAGAAGAAGGCAGAGCATACAAGGTTCAGCGGCCAGTGTATTATGTCTCCGAAGTCCTGACTCCTTCTAAGCAGAGGTATCCCCACTATCAAAAACTTATTTACGAGATTTACATGACTGCGAAGAAGGTGGCTCATTATTTCCAAGACCACTCGGTGTCTGTCGTTTCTGATGCTCCGTTGTCGGAAATCCTCCACAATCGGGACGCATCGGGCCGAGTGGCGAAGTGGGCAATGGAGATGTTATACTGTGACATCAAGTTCGAGGCCAAGAAAGCTATAAAGTCTCAAGCTCTGGCTGACTTCATAGCAGAATGGGTAGAACAACAGCAACCGACTCACATCTACTCGGCTCATTGGACAATGTTCATCGATGGGTCCAAGATGTTGAATGGCTCCGGCGCTGGTGTTGTGATCATATCGCCAAAGGGCAACAAACTCAAGTATGTGTTGCAGATACATTTCGATTCCTCCAACAACGAGGCAGAGTATGAAGCTCTCCTTTATGGATTACGCATGGCCATCTCACTCGACGTCCGTCGCCTGATGGTCTATGGCGATTCAGATTTGGTGGTTAATCAAGTGATGCAGGAGTGGGACGTAAGGAACCCCACCATGACTACATACTGCAACGCGGTGAGGAAGCTCGAGAAAAAGTTTGAAGGACTGGAACTCCACCATGTTCCGCGACTGAAAAACCAAGCAGCTGATGAATTGGCAAAACTTGGATCCACTCGGAGACCAGTCCTGAGTGATGTCTGCCTCGAGCACCTACACCTTCCCTCAGTTAAAGAAGATCCCTTCATAGAGGAACCAGTACAACCAAAGAGCTCGACAGATCCGACTGAAGTCGAGGTCCCCGTTGTGGTTGATCTGATCATGGAGATTCTCGCTGTCATCCCCGAGTGGACTGTGTCGTTCATTGCGTACATCCAAAGGCAAGAATTACCAGAAGATGAGGTCCAAGCCAGGCAGATCATCCGCAGGTTGAAGTCGTTCACCGTCATTGATGGCCAGTTGTACAAAGAAAGTGTTTCAGGCGTCCTTCAACGATGCATCTCCCCTGAGGAGGGACAGTTAATCCTGGAAGAAATTCACTCGGGAACCTGCGGTCATCATGCCTCCTCAAGAGCAATCGTCGCCAAAGCATTCGGAGCTGGTTTCTTCTGGTTGCAGGCGAATGAAATGGCGAAGGAAATGGTCGACCGATGCGAAGGCTGTCAGTTCTACTCGAACAAATCCCACAAGCCAACATCCGCGCTGAAGACAATCCCTCTTGTTTGGCCGTTTGCAGTATGGGGATTAGATACAGTCGGTCCATTCAGGACAGGCCAAGGGGGATTTACACATCTGTTGGTGGCAGTCGACAAGTTCACCAAGTGGATTGAAGCCAAGCCCATCAAGAAGCTCGACGCCCTTACGGCCATCAAGTTTGTCAGGGACATCATCTCCAGATTCGGGGTACCGCACAACATAATCACTGACAATGGCACAAACTTTGACTCGGACAGATTCAAAGGTTTCTGTACAGGTCAAGGTATCCGAGTGGATTTTGCATCTGTGGCGCATCCCCAAACAAACGGACAAGCAGAGCGGGCGAATGGACTTATTCTTCAAGGGTTGAAGCCTCGACTCCTGCGAGAAGTTGGACATGCTGCCGGCGCATGGGTCACCGAGCTGCCTTCGGTGCTGTGGGGCCTTCGCACAACTCCAAATAGATCTACAGGGCGATCCCCGTTCTTCCTCGTTTACGGAGCAGAGGCAGTCCTTCCGAGTGACTTGCTTCACAACGCTCCACGAGTCGAACTCTTCTACGAAGCCGAAGCAGAGCAAGCCAGGCAAGACGGAGTGGACCTTCTAGAAGAGGAGCGCGAGATGGCACTGACTCGCTCAACCATTTATCAACAAGATCTGCGGCAATTTCACGCGCGGCACGTCAGGAGTCGTACATTCCAAGCAGGCGACCTGGTGCTCCGAGTGGATCAGCAGAGACCTCACAAGTTGGCTCCCGCGTGGGAAGGACCCTTCATCATCTCCAAGGTGCTGAACAACAGAGCATATCGACTCTACAACCTCAACAGGGAAACAGACGAGCCACGAGCATGGAACGGAGATCTCCTGAAGCGCTTCTACACGTGACCGTCGACTGAAGCAATGTAAAGAACAAGTATCGTTGAAGCAATACAAAGGAGATTGAGTTTTTGCAGATTCAAAATTCTTCCGCGTTGGCAGACTCCGGTCTCAAAAAAAAACTTTCTTCGAGCGTGCACTAAACGTCGCACTCGGGGACTTAGCTGCGATCCATAATCGCCTAAGTACTAACTTTCTCCGAGTGTGCACTAAACGTCGCATTCGGGGACTTAGCTGCGATCCAGAATCGCCTAAGTACTAACTTTCTCCGAGTGTGCACTAAACGTCGCACTCGGGGACTTAGCTGCGATCCAGAATCGCCTAAGTACAAACTTTCTTCGAGTGTGCACTAAACGTCACACTGGGGACTTAGCTGCGATCCAGAATTGCCTAAGTACTAACTTTCTCCGAGTGTGCACTAAACGTCGCACTCGGGGACTTAGCTGCGATCTAGAATCGCCTAAGTACAAACTTTCTCCGAGTGTGCACTAAACATCGCACTCGGGGACTTAGCTGCGATCCAGAATCGCCTAAGTACTAACTTTCTCCGAGTGTGCACTAAACGTCGCACTCGGGGACTTAGCTGCGATCCAGAATCGTGTAAGTACTAACTTTCTCCGAGTGTGCACTAAAATGTTGCACTCGGGGACTTAGCTGCGATCAAGAATCGCCTAAGTACTAATTTTTTCCGAGTGTGCACTAAACGTCGCACTCGGGGACTTAGCTGCGATCCAGAATCGCCTAAGCACTAACTTTCTCCGAGTGTGCTCTAAACGTCGCACTCGGGGACTTGGCTGCGATCAAGAATCGCCTAAGTAAAAAAGCTTCCTTCGAGTGTATCTTAGAGATCCACTCGGAGGCTTAGCAGACCCTCATTGAGGCTCATGTAGATGTCAAGACAACTGACAATTACATGAGTAGCAAATACCCTCATTGAGGCTCATGTAGATGTCAAGACAACTGACAATTACATGAGTAGCAACTCGCTCCGAGTGCGACCTTACAGTCGCGCTCGAAGACTTAGCTGCGACAACGAATCGCCTAAGTAAAGAACTCCCTTTGAGTGTATCCTAGAGATCCACTCGGAGGCTTAGCAGACCCTCATTGAGACTCATGCAGATGTCAAGACAACTGACAACTACATGCTCCGCATGTTTGCCACTGGCTTCACCAAGAAACGCCAAACAGAAACCACGAGCCAAAATCGTGTCAAGAATTTTTTAGCAAAGGAAGAGCAAAATATTCGATTCAAATTCAAAGTTGATTCAACGATAGTCGGTTCGGTGTAGATCAAGCTTATCCACACCGAACCACGAATGTGACGGCCAACAACAGTGGCCAAAGTTTGATACAAGTACCACTCGGCATACCGAGGTAAAGTTTTTCAAGCGTCGTCAGGACTGGCACTGGGACTGGCAGGCTCCACGAAAGTGTCGAGGTCGATCCCGTCTGCGATGCGAGTGGCGCTCTCAAGGAAGGTCTCCATGAAATCTTCGAATCGCAGCTTCTTGGTGTTGGCGACCTGCAACGCCTTCAGCTTCTCTTCGCGAGCTTCCTTGCAGTGCACTCGGACCAGCGACAGCGCCACGTCCGCACCAAAGCGAGCAGCAGACTTCTTCCATGCCTGCACTCGGTTCGGGACGTCCTCCAGCCGAGTCATCAACCCTTCTATCTCCCGCCGGGACTCGTCTTCGGGCCACAGCTCCTTGTCGATTCGGCCGACGACCTCTCTCAGGCGACCGATGAAAGGTCCCACTCTGCCAAGGCGAATGTGCGCTCAGAGCATGTCTCGATTGGCGTCGTCGCCGAGTGGAACATTCGGAATAACCGACCGCTCAACGTCAGCTGCTTCAGCCTCAGCGTCCATACAAAAATCTGCAAAGACAAGACGAGCAGAAAGTAAGCGCAGAATGAAATACAAAGTCAAGAAGCACTCGGAATAAACTTACCACCGAGCAGCGCAATCATCTTCCTAGCCCAGTCACTGACGTACTTCTCCTGCGATATGCATCGACTGTTCATCAACTTCATCTGACCCATTAGCTCAGTTCTTTGTTTCCCCATTTTCTCAATTTCGGCCACCAATGCCTTGTTTGCCTCACGGGACTCCTCCAGGACTTCTCTCGTTCAGCAAGAGCACCCTTCACGCCAGCCAAGTCATGCACAGCTGCCTCTAGTTCCGCAGCAAGCTGAATCTTTTCAGCCTTCAAAGCATTGTACGCTGATCCCATCTCGCAAGTCTTTTGCAAGTCAGCACGAAGAGAAGGTCAAAAAAATTCAACAAGGAAAACAATAAAAGCTCAAAGTTCTTCAGACCCCTGCCGACGCAAGCAGTCGACGGCCGTCTCGGGGACTACACCCAGTGGGTTCACTAAGAGTGACCCAACTGGCATGAAGCTCAAACAGGTCCGCCCTATTGAGCTACATAACAAAAAACAAGCCGATGAGGCTACTACTACCCGACCTGAGTAAAATTACTCTCGGGGACTACTTACAGTAGGTGCACTCGGAGTGCCCCCACCGGTACCGTTCGGACAGATTAGTTTTGATCTGATCAAGTTAAAGAAAAAATATATAAAGACAACTGCCGGTGCAAGCACTCGACAGAAGTCTCGGGGACTACACCCACTGGGTTCACTCAGAGTGAACCCACTGCAAAATAATCATACTGTATCCAAGTATATCGCTTAAACACCCACTGGGTTACAAGAAGAAAGCAAATACTTACTAGCGCACTTACTCGGATATCGTCCCGGAGTTCCAAGCTTCGCTTGTACAAAGATGCGATGGAGTCGTACGCACTCTTGGCATCACCCGCCATCAACTCCACCTGCACCATGGCCTCCTTGGTAGCTCCCACCTGATCTTCCGGGAGGCGTTGGGCGTCGTACTGGACGGTCGATGTACCTGGCACGACAAGAGACTCCTTGGGCATCCCAAGTCCTGCTCCAGTCGGTTCAGCCGCGATGAGCACCGTTTCAGTCGACGGCATCGTCTCGGTTGGCGACGTGTCCATGGTGGGAGCGGTAGCAGATGGAACAACCTCAAGGACAGGCACCGAAGCTTGCTCGGACCTCTTCTGGTCGTCCTCCTCCAGATGAATCACCTCTGAAGGAAGCCCGACTGAACGACGTGAGACCACAGAAAAAGGGCAAGATCAAAGACTGAATTCGCGAAACAATAATCTAAGCTCTCGGAGTCGTCACGACGTACCGTGCTGGGATGTGGAAACGTTGTCCGTATCCATGGGATCGTCTTCCTGGCGTGGCGGAGAAGTGGCGGAGGTAGCAGCTCTGTCGAGTAAAATCCACTCGACCAATAAGCATGAGT
Source organism: Hordeum vulgare subsp. vulgare (assembly GCF_904849725.1). Taxonomy (NCBI): domain Eukaryota; kingdom Viridiplantae; phylum Streptophyta; class Magnoliopsida; order Poales; family Poaceae; genus Hordeum; species Hordeum vulgare. The sequence goes on from NC_058522.1 coordinate 225,994,874, forward strand.
TCAATCAAATACTGAAAGAAGATAGGAGAACAAGACACTTACGCTGAGGCAACGGGAACGGCGATCCTCATCCGAGGCAAAGCCTTCCGAGGCTTGGATCCACTCGGTTTGGCCACCTTGGAAGGTTGGCCCGTGGGCTCAGCAGCTGCGTCCCTGGTCCTCTTTGTGCTCCGAGCACTCGGAACCACGGGAGTAGCCGGCAAGGCGCTCAGAACCACGGGAGGAGCTGGCGGGGCACTCGGGGCCGCTGGAGGAGCCGACGGAGTCACGGGTTCGTGACGGCGCTTAGTTCCAAGCTCTGGTGGTGGGGGTGGCGAGCTCTGCTCCCCATCTTCCCCCTCCTCCTCTTCGGACTCCTCCTCCGTCTCCCCACTGTCGGAGACGTACTCGACGCTCTCCACGCTGCCCTCCTGGCTGCCTTCCTCTTCCTCAGCCGGATTCCCGTTCGAGACGGGAGAAAACCAGTTGGTCCACGCCTGCACGAGATATAGTCGACAACATCAGACGTCAGACAGTGATACAAGAAAAAGCGATGAATCTAAGATAATTGTAAGCACTCGACAAGATATACTCACCTCATTCGGAGGAGGGTTGTCCGCGCGGAAGGGCTTCACTCGTCGGGCTCCTCTGGGGTTATCGCAGGCGCCTGTGATGCTGCGGACCCACGCCGTCACAACCTCCCCGATCACGCATTCAGGGTGAGTCTGAGTGGAGTCCTCAGGCCCCGTGTAGTGCCACATGGCGTGGTGTCGAGCTTGCAAAGGTTGGATGCGCCGACCCAGAAAAATCTCCAGCAAATCTATGCCGGTGACTCCCTTGCGGACGACATCTACCAGCGCTTCGACCAGAGGCTGAATCTGGATCTTTTCCATCTTCGTGAGCGCAAGCTGCCTGGGCGGAGCCGGTCGGTCTAGGCTAAAAGGTGGCAGACCAGTTGCGACATTCGGACAAGCGACGTCCTGGCAGTAGAACCAAGTCGACTGCCAGTTCCTAACGGACTCAGACAACTGGAGAGAAGGATAGCTACTTTTGTTTTTCTTCTAGAAGCCTAAGCCTCCGGAGAGCTGGAGGATATGAGTTTTGTCGTCCGACTGGCTAAGTCTTTTGATGGTTTGGAATCTAGCGGAGAAGATGTGCTTAAAGAGTCCCCAATGGGGAGGACAACCGATAAAACACTCGCAAAGCATGACAAAGGTAGAAAGATGAGCTATTGTGTTGGGAGGAAAATGGTGGAGCTGCGCCCCGAAGTGGTTCATGATACCTCTGAATAAGGGATGAGGAGGCAGAGAGAAGCCTCGGTACACGTGACTGAGCAGCAAGACGCGCTCTCCTTCCTGGGGCGTCGGCTCCGTCTCGCCCTCCGCCGGCAGCCTCCACGACTTGTTCTCGATCATACCTTGCTCCACCAGCTCCAGCATGTCGTCCGCCGTCACCGTGGAGGGGAGGAAATCCCCCTGGATCCAACCCGCCGGCAGTGCCCGCTGTCGCCGCTGAGAAGGAGCCGCCGCCTTCTTCTTCTTCTTCTGCGCCTCGAGCTTGCTCGTCTGCCCCTTTGTCATGGTGGAGGCTGCAGATCCGCGGGGGAGGAGAGAAAGGAAGAAGCTTGGGGTGCGCAGGAAGCCACGGGAGAAGCGGGGCGAGTGCAAGTTATCAGGCGAGCACAACGAGAAACCCTCACTGGGGAGGTTTAAATATGGTTCCGACTGGGTCACTAGCAGGTGGCCCCGAAATCTTATCCCCCGACCGGCTGCTGCGATATTAGTGGAGGAGATGAAGGCGTGGTAATCGAGGCGGCAGAAACTACTCGATGACGATGTCGTCAGCCCCGCTGAGCGTGTGACAACTGAAATTTGAGGATCCCAGAAAATCCGCCGTTGTCAGTTGACCGGTCACGTCAAAAGATTCCGCGGAAGCACTCGGTCTCTGACGGTTCGTTTCACAGGCATATCCACTTGGATCACTGGTTAAGAGGATAAAATGGATCGAGGCAAGCAACGCCAAAGTCGCATCCATACCAGTTGGATCCGTACTCCAAGCATCGCCTCGTCGTTCCAACCCCGATCCATTCGGGGACTAATGATGGGGTTATAGTCCCAGGGTAGGGTCATAGGCCTGCCCTATAGGTCCTACCCAAGGATTACCCTTCATAAGGGACAAGGCCCTTAGTCAATTCCGACTGAATTAAGGACTTCCCATCATCCAGTCGGTGACGATTCCTCCATCATCCAGTCGGAGATGAGCATTCGGAACGTATCAAACTTACCGACTGGATTCCACTCTGTACATCGTAACCCCCCTGGAGGGCAACGTTCATACGTTTTCATGTACCATTATTAGCATTTAAGGCATACGTTACCTGTAACGTAGGCATTTATTTGCCACTACACCACCCCTGTGCACCGAACCGTTGTGAAGGGCAGCGCACTCTATATAAGCCGCCCTTCCCCACTGGTGCAGGGGTTAGCATTTCACTGTAATCCATATTCCACTTGACATCAAGCTCCCAAGAGCACTGAGACGTAGGGCTTTTACCTCCACCGTAGAGGGGCCTGAACTCATACAACCTCGCCGTAGCTAAGGCTCTGCCCATCCTTTCGTACCCTACACATCTACTGTCAGACTTATACCCACGACATAACCTATCATGCCAGAGGCAGAAAAGTTCAGAGCTTCTAAAGATGGTCTTAAGGGTACTGTACACGGGCGGTGGTACTATCTTGGTGTAGTATAGCCCAGTGTCGAACGAAGGAAGCCTTTCGATAACATGTTTACCATTTGCATCCGGCTTCGTGATGAGGAGGCACTCCTTGCCGTTGCCATCATCGGTCCCAACATGGAAACCATTAGCGCGGATGTCTTTAAAGCTCAGAAGGGTACGAGTCGACTCCGGGTACAAGAATGCATCATGAATGATCAAAGTTGTTCCCATGGGAAGTATGATAGTAGCTCGTCCGGAGCCAATTATGTTCGACCTGTAGCCGGCGATTGTCATAATACTTCCCGGAGATTTTTTAATAGACTCAAAATACTTAGTTTCACGTAAAATGGTATGTGTAGTGGCGCTATCAGCAAGACACGTTTCCTCCATTCGAGCGCCACACGTGTTCTAAAATATGGCATCTAATTAATGTAACGAGGAAGAACATACATTAATAATAAATGCACACATTTCAGAACATAACATACTATCATGTATAAATAATGAAATAAATGAATGGTATAAATGTCATCCAAGCGTCAGGAAATAAAGAATAAATTTTGTTCTCTCATAGAGCTTACAACCAAATCGAATTTATTCGGATGCATTGTGTGAAAACACAAAATCATGATCGCTAACGAGGTGGGCTAAGTAGACTCGGCAAAGAAGCCATTGAGCTCAGCCTGGATCTCCAGACTAGTGAGCCCCTCCTCGATAGTCATCATCTTGGTAGCAGTGTCAACATCCAGTGGCGGCCGTGTAGGGGTGACCGTGTGCTCAACCTCCATGGAAACGTCGGCGTCGTTAGAGACCGCCAAGGCTGCCGATATGGGCACAGCTGAGGTCGCCACGGGGGGCGCAGGAGGAGGCGTAGGGATCATCACGGGTGCCGCTGGGGGCGCTAGTGGTGATTCCTCCTGAACCAAGGCGAGGTGCGTCTCACGCTCCTTGCGAGCCTTGTATGTAGCAACCACCTCCTTTGGTGCGCGGCACTGGCGGGAAAAATGCTCCAACGATCCACACCTGAAGCAGCCCTGAGGCCTCTGCCCCCCTTTCCCGGCTTCTGCTGCTTAGCTGGAGTGGGGGTGAGGGCCCTTCTTCTTGCCCTTGCAGCCTCTCTTCTTCTAGAGAGACTTGCGGACCTTGAGGGCGTTCACCTCCTGACGAGAACTCCCCCCAAGTGGTTGCGCGACAAAGTTCTTTTTCAGAACCTCGTCCTGCGCCTCTGCCACCTAAAGGATGTCGATCATCTCTGAATACCTTGTGAAGTTCCCCTGGCAGTAGTTCCGTGAGGATTGGACCGCGTCAGGATGGAAAGTGGATAGGGTTTTCTCAATCTTCTCACTGTCGGTAACCTCAGTACCACACAGCTGAAGTGTTGTACAAATCCGGTGTAGCGCCGAATTGTACTCCCCAACCGTCTTGAAGTCCGCGAACCTAAGACGGATCCACTCCGCCTCTGCACGTGGCTTGACAGTGTACTTTAGCCTCTCAAACCGCTGCTTAAGAGCGGTCCAAAGGTCAGAAGCACTCCGTTCAGCCATATACTCGTCTTTCAGAGTAGGGGAGAGGTGGTGACGGAGGAAATGCAGAACCTGGGCATTTTCTGGCGCGAACTTCGGGTCAATGGGGGCTAGTAGGGTCCCCTTACCAATCGCTCTCGGAAGGCCCTTGCCCTCGAACCATATCTCACAGTCGGAAGACCATCTCAGGTAGTTCAGCCATGTCTGGACCAACTCAAGAAACTCCCTGTTGACGATTCGGGCCATCCGCAATTTATGCAAAAAATAATGAGATTACAACAGGTAATCTTTTGCATAAATGCGATGTGCATAAAACTTATTCAATAAAAAATGATGTTTCATTATTTAATACATTTTTTATTATATGATTTACGTAATGATTAAAAGGGGTAAACAATTAATCTACAACAGTAAAGACATATAATAAAATCATGTTAAGTGAGATAGTATATTACGCATAGCTAATAAGTGAAAAATAGTCCGAAAAACAAATTCCCAAGCTCTTTTTAAAGCGAGGATATACGTTTTTATGAAAAAATGGGAAACCAGCCCAATCAGACTATTCCTAGCCGGCCCGCCCACATTTTTTTATTTGAGCAAGCCCGATAGCCACCCTTTTTGTTTTTTAGCCCCTCAGGCCGGCCTGGGCAGCGAAACTGCAACCCATGGGGCGCGGCAGCCGAGACCACCAAGGCCCAGTGGTGGCGACCCGTCCCAGCATGGAGGGCAACACTAGGGTTCCCCTAGCGCCGTCTGTGAGGCCGAGGCGCGCGGCGCGGCTAGCCGCCATGGCACGACACGGCCACCGGGGGCGGCGGGGGCAGCCGACGGTGAGGGTGGGGGTAATAGCGGCTGCGGCCGACGAGGCTGTGGCGGCCAGCAGCCAGCGGCCAGGGCCGGGGCGGGCGCAGGCGCGACGCGGCGCGACCAGCATGCACAACATGCGCAACACACGCGACGAGGCCAAGCCTGAGGCGGGCGCGGGCAAGCGTGGAGCGGCACAGGCGCAACGAGGCCAAGGCTAAGGCGGGCGCGGGTGCAACCGAGCGCAGCGCGGCGCGACGCTGCCAGCAGGCGCAACACACGCGGTGAGGCCAAGCCTGAGGCAGGCGCGGGCGAGCGTGGAGCGGCGCGTAGGCGCAGCGAGTCTGAGCGTAGCGCGACACTACACGGCCAACAGACACAGTCGGGTGCGTGCTACGGCCAAAGATCGTGGGTGCTGCGGTCGAGTCCGCGGGCAGCCGGACGGCGGCGCAGCGGGCGCTCCAGCGGCAGCTCAGGCAACCAGTAGGGTCGGGGCCTGGTGCGGCAGCACGTCGCGGTTGTGGCGAGCAGAGCCATGATGACGGTGGCGGCACTATAGCAGCTCGGGGAAAAACAGATCGTGCTTCAGCGAGAAGCCACGATGCGTGTATATCTGGTACACCGCGGCGGTGTCGTGCTCACCTGGAGTACGTGCCATCACCGTCTCCCTAGGTGTAGTCAACAAGTCTCTTATGATCCATGAACATCAACATTGGTCGGCGACGTGTTCGTCAGCCAGTTCATGGAAGAGAAATGCACACCTAGGTAGATTAAATCCGAGAAATAAAACTAATCGCAAAAACGGGATCATGATAACGAGGGGAATCCATTTTTGCAAAGAGGGAGATTGGATTTATACCTCCGTGCGATCGACGATAGCCTGCTTGGTGCAGGCTTGACGCAGGCTCGATGGAGAGTTGGTGGAGCGAAGCGTACTGAGAACGTATTCTAGAACTCCTGCTCGCGAGTCCGGTCCAAGGTTGTGGAGCGAGAGAGGGCGTCGTAGATGAAGTAGTCAAAGTAGTCGAACACACAGTGTCATAGAACACCATGAAGTAGAGAGAGGAACAAAGCTTTATTAATCATCAAGTCTCTATTATAATGATGGCCTCTCCTCTGTTTATATAGGGTTATAGAGGGAAGGGATAAGTACCCATCTAACATATGTTTAGGAAACGATAGGAGCTGGCGCTAGCCAGCCATGCTATCCACGCGTGTGGCGCGCCAGGCCGAGGCCCAGTGAGTTTCCCAACAATAAAAAGTAATACCTTCGTCACGGTTTAGAAGACACGATTAAATTTACGTGCATTTCCACAATAGACAAGATTTAAGGCGCATTGCATTTACTTCTAGCATCTAATTAGTACTCTATTGTACTACTTCTATATGCATGTGTAGTATGAATACTATTTTGTAACTGATTCCACAGCCAATCAATAACCACCTAGGTTCAAGAGAATTTCCATGCACGTCTTCTAAACCGTGACAGAGGGAGTAGCTTGAGTATTTTTTTTCTTTCCAATGCAAACTATCATGAGATGTCTCATCAAAGAATAAAAAATAAAGACTCTAATACACATGCATATCTACTTTCCATTCTAAATTTTTCAGTTTTTTACACTCGACCACACATTTTCTCTTCAAGCACCCGCCTCGTGCATAGGAGCCCACTTCCTTATCGAAACCTATTTTTTCTGACATGAGATCCTACATGACATACGGGACATCACCCTGAGGCTATGCATTGTACATGCCCTTATTTTTTCTTTCTTTCATGATGATCACATTGCAAAATATGCTTATGTGACATGTAGTTGATGGAAAAAACGTGATTAAAATAACATAATATTAGTGTGCTTTGCTAGGTCGTTCGTTTATTGTTTCTTTGAAATGATAATGTTCATATGTGTGTCATGAGGCAACATGATCCACACGTCTTAATAACCATCCATCTTGTCATATCAAACATACGACAACACCAAAATCTTTTTTGATCTTTTGGACTTAAAATGTTTTATCTATTATATAAAAAATCAAATTAAAAATATGTTTTCACCATTAAATCTGCGTGGATGAGATCTTCAAAACTAAATCCTATATTGATATGTTTTGACTATCTTTTTTTGTCAAAAGTTGCCATGATGTTTTTACACTAAAGTTGTTATAGTGTTTACAATAAAGTGGTTACGACATGTTTCATCTAATTTTTCCTTTTAATTTAGAGCTACCAATGTATTTCAACTACTTTTCACGTTAATTGTTATTAATTAACCATGGCAAATTTTAGTAATTAGTCATGAAAAATTTAATTCATGAATCATGGTATTTTTAGTAATTCATCATGATAAACAGAGTTTATAGATCATGACAATTTTAGTATTTTGACCATGAAAAAACTAGTATTTTGAAATGGAAAATATTTTTTGTATGAATCATGGCAAATTTTAGTGCATGTATAATGAGAAATTTAAGTAATTCACCATGGCAATTTTAGTTTATGGTTCATGGCAAGTTTGAGTCATTGACCATGCATTTTTAAAATAATTAAAGGCGTACTTCTTTAGTGCTATCATGATCGCAATTTATGTACAATAGATATGACAACCTTTAAACAAAAGAGTCATCGAAACATGTCAATATGAGATCTAATTTTGAAGATCTCACGACGGCAGGTTTAATGGTGAAAACAATTTTTCAATCGGATTTTTTATTTAAGAGATAAAACATTTTGAAAACTGAAAAGGCAGTAAGATTCCTGTTGAAATCATCAGTTTTATCAATTGTACATGCATGCGGTGGCACGACCAACTCCATAGTCATGGGGCGTGTAGTCTGGTGTTGCTCCCACCACACGTATGATGAATATGACTACCCTTGGTTGTTCATAATTTTCTTACTCTTTCTATTTCAAAATACAATCATCTTTAAATTTGATCAAATTTATAGAGAAATATATCAATATCCATAATACCAAATCGATTTCACTGGATTCGTCATGAAATGATTTTTCATTTTTGTATTTATTTAGTATTGTGGTTGTCGATATTTTCAGCTCCGAACTTGGTTGATTTTAAAAGAAATCAATACATCTTATATTTTAGAACCGAGGGAGTTTAGTTTGGCGAGTTTTTGTTTTGAGAAGAACCATGTATTCATTCAAAATGGTATACAACATACATCATCGTGACGCCCTTGATTCATGTTACACTGATCGTTGTAATTAAGCTACACTCATGGCCAAGAGTAAGCTAATGCTTCTGCTAAAGAGTGCTTGATAAATATTATAATCATATCTCATTTAAAATTCCCTTTTGAAATTCAAATTTCAAATAATAAGTGGGCTAAATATTTTGACAAACATGAAAACTGAAATCATGATTGCTTTGCAAATATTCACCTAGTAATTATAAAATATGAACCGACATTTTATCAAGTATTTTGGTGCCCCAAAATAATTATAATAGAGGGAAAATCATTTTTGAAATTCCCTTTTGGGTTAAATAAATTCCAAATAAATTCTTAAGGCTCCCAATTTTTTATGGTGGTGTTATAAATTGCAAGATGAATAACCGACCAAGTGTCATATTTTACAAAAGTCATCTTGTTACAATAACAAAACAAAACAGAAACAAATAACAAAGAAAAGCAAAAGAAAAGATAAAACAAAAGCAAAAGAAACTAGGTGGGACGTGGGCGCGGTGTTGGCCGCCATCGGCCGCCCCCGTCGCCGTGGCGCTCATCCGTCGGCTCGGTGGTCCCTACAAGGTCCCCCCGCACCCCCAGAACCCTAGCTGACCCCCCATTTCCACCTCGCCACTACCCTCGCTCGCCCCCTTCCCCTCTATTAAGGCATATTTCTCCCTAAGTGGTTTTGGTGATCGATGACAATGCCTGTGCGGACTAATCGTGTGCTTTGAGCATTTCAGATAATTCATGACTAGGCACAAGACGATTCGGTGCCCCTCGGAGTCTTTCAAAGGCGGTTGCTTTCTATGTTCCTCTTTGGTGGATTTGAGTCGTAGGCACGTCGTACTATTAAGAGGGGGTCCGCTTCGGAAAGGTTTGGGTGGAATCAACACGTACATATTTCCATTGCACCACCTTTCCCTTGCTTCAATGGAGCCCCAACATGTTTTTCTCTATTTGTGCAAAAGGGCCAGTGATAGTACCGCAGGCACAACAGTAGTACCGCTCTCTGGGCGATAGTGGTTTTTTACTACCGCTCTTTGGGCAATAGTACCGCTCTCTGGGCAGTAATAGTTTTTACTACCGCTATCGTGCGGTAGTATCGCTCCTAGCAGCGGTAGTACCGCTTTGCTCGTGCTGTGAGTGGGGGGTAACGGTTGGATTGTCCCCCCCACTATATAAAGGGGTCTTCTTCCTGTGGAAGCTCACCTCTTACCTCCCTAAGTTCCATTGTTGCTCCAAAGCTCATTTCCGCCCGATCTCTTTCCCTAGCCAATCAAACTTGTTGATTTCCTAGGGATTGGTTGAGAAGGCCCTGATCTACCCTTCCACCAAGAGATATTTGATCCCCCCACTAATCCCTTGCGGATCTTGTTACTCTTGGGTGTTTGAGCATCCTAGACGATTGAGGTCACCTCGAAGCCACATTCCATTGTGGTGAAGCTTCATGGTCTTGTTGGGAGCCTCCAAGCTTTGTGTGGAGATTGCCCCAACCTTGTTTGTAAAGGTCCGGTCGCCGCCTTCAAGGGCACCAATAGTGGAATCATGGCATCTCGCATTGTGTGAGGGCGTGAGGAGAATACGGTGGCCCTAGTGGCTTCTTGGGGAGCATTGTGCCTCCACACTGCTCCAACGGAGACGTTCTTCCTGCCAAAAGGAAGGAACTACGGTAACACATCCTCGTCTCCATCGGTTCCACTTGTGGTTATCTCTTACCTTTACTGTGTACTTATTATTATTGTGGTGTAGTCTTTTCTTGCACTTGTTGTCATGGTTGTTAGCTTCATATAGGTTGCTCACCTAGTTATTCATCTAGAGAACCTTTTGTTGCTAACCCTAATTTTTTAAGAAGAGCTAAAAATTGGTAGTTTCCTATTCACCCCCCCTAGTCAACCATATCAATCGTTTCAATTGGTATCAGAGCCACGTCTCTTTATTAAGGGTTTCACCACCCAAAGAGTATGGTTGACAATGGTGTGGTTTGGCACGAAGTGCCCGAGGCCATGGAGTTGAGTTCGATCACATGGGACGACTTGAATGAGGCTATGTGTAACGACTAAGATGTGGTCCTTTCCGATTTGGGGAACGAGGCCCCGAATTGGAAAGAAGCGCATCTAAGCGTTTCACAAGAACAGTAACATAGCACATACATAATAATAGAAGAATGACAATACGGGATTCAACTGCCATCTCATAAGTATATCAGAGTTACATCACGCATCCAAACAAGGTGATGGTCTTTGTGATGTAGGTGATGAAATTCCTCCTCAATCCATAATAAGAATGGGGATTGGTCAAATACTCCCCATTGAGGAACCCCTTGTGGCCGAAGGATAATGACAATGCTCTACTCAAGTGGATCCATCACCATCCCTAGACCCACATGCTTCCGAAGAACAAAGTGAAGGCCCTCAACCCGATGAACAAGATTAAGGACAAGATCAACCTCATGAAGATGGTGTTGCGCCAATTGATGTACAAGATCATGCTCAAGACTCCGAGTTTTCTCAAGATCAAGTGCAACCACAAGATCAAGGGCAAAGTAGTGAGAAAGCTCAAGACGGTACTCGAGATGATCAAGAAGACGCTCCTCAATTACCCAGTAAGGAACTCTTGGAGCGTCGCGCCGCCAAGATAGCTAACAAGCTCCGGGTTCGACAACATATCTTCAAGAATGTGCTTGGAAGCTTCAATAAGGGGGTAACTACTCGTCAACAATTGTCAAACTTTTGCTTGCATCACGCGTTTGTTTCGTGTGTTGAACCCCAAAAGGTACATGAAGCGCTCGATGATGAGGATTGGCTTGAAGCCATGCATGATGAACTTAACAACTTCGAGCGCAATCAAGTTTTGTAATTAGTGCCAAGGCCAACGGAGGAACATAATGTCATTGTAACCAAATGGATCTTCAAGAATAAGAAGGATGAAAATGGTGTTGTTGTTCGAAACAAGGCAAGATTGGTGGCTCAAGGATACTCCCAAGTCGAGGGTATCAACTATGGTGAAACCTTTGCCCCTCTTGCTCGTCTTGAATCTATTCGCATGTTGCTTGCATTCGCTTCTCATCATGATTTTGAATTGCAACAAATGGATGTGAAGAGTGCATTTCTTAACGACCCCTTAAATGAGCTGGTATATGTTAAATAACCCCCGGGATTCGAGGATCCCAAGTTCCCCACTCATGTATACAAACTCAAGAAGGCGCTCTACATCCTTAAACAAGACCCACGTGCGTGGTATGAGTACCTTACCGAGTTGTTGCAAGATCGTGGGTTTGAAATTGGGAAAATTGATCCCACCCTTTTTACCAAAAAGGTCAAAGGGGATTTGTTCTTATGCCAACTATATGTTGATGATATTATTTTTGGTTCTCCTAACGAATCTTTCAGTGAAGAGTTTGTTGCACTAATGACCGAGGAGTTTGAGATGTCTATGATGGGAGAGTTTAAGTTCTTTCTCGGTTTTGAAATCAAACAAGGAAGATAAGGAACATTCATCAAACAAGCCAAGTACACTCAAGACATGCTCAAGAGGTTCAAGCTCAAGGACGTCAAGCCGGTCAAATTTCCCATGCCAACCAAATGCAAGCTTGACAATGATCCCAATGGTAAAGCAGTGGATCAAAAGGTATATCTCTCCATGATTGGATCCTTGCTTGATCTTTGTGCATCTAGACCAGATATCATGTTGAGTGTGGGAGTTTGTGCACGGTTTCAATCGGCACCAAAGGAAAGACACTATGCGGCAGTCAAACGAATCTTTTGATATTTGGCTCATACCCCAAACTTTGGCTTATGGTACCCCAAAGGAGCAAGCTTTAGTCTAGTAGGTTACCCTGACTCAGATTGGGCTACAGACTGTGTCATAAGGAAGTCAACTTCTAGAGGATGCCAATTCCTTGGTCGCTCTTTGGTAAGTTGGTCTTCGAAGAAGCAAAACTGTGTGTCACTTTCTTCCACCGAGGCCGAGTATGTAGCTGCCACAAGTTGTTGTGCTCAATTATTATGGATGAAGCAAACTTTAAAGGATTACGGTGTCACTTGTGACAAAGTGCCTCTTCTATGTGACAATGAAAGTGCCATCAAGATATATATCAATCCGGTGCAACATAGCAAGACCAAGCATATTGATATTCTTCATCATTTCATTCGAGATCATATCAAGCGAGGAGATATTGAGGTCCTCTTCATAAACACTCAAGAACAACTTGCGGATATTTTCACCAAACCTCTAGATGAAGCAAGGTTTCGCGAGTTAAGGCATGATCTAAATATCATTGATTCAAGCAATGTGGGTTGAAAGTAGGCACACCACACCTCACTCATCATTATATTTTGCTCTAGGTGTAGGCATGGACATAGGGGGAGTGTTGTTTTCTCAATGAACTTTCCCTCCCACCATTATGCATAAATTGATCATGTATTTCACATTATACATTGTTGATGGCATTTGTGCTTCAAGGACGAGCTTTGGTCATGAACCCAAGGATAATTCTTCATGCTGTCATACCATTTGTCTCAAACATTGGTGGCTCCGACCACCGCCCTCTCTTTGTTAGAAGATTTGGTTCAATGTTCATGTTTCGTTCTTATTTCACTTTTCTTATCTTCCCTTGGGTTTTGCTACACTTTTTCTCTTGTTCTGGCAAAGTTCAAATTGTATCTTTTGAAGAGGGCACGGTACTACCGCTCTAGGCACGACAGTAAATTTTTACTGCCGCTGGACGAGTGGTACGAGCGGTAGTAAATTTTACAACCGCTGGCCAAGTGATACTACCGCGATGACCACGGTACTACCGCGCCGCCAGGACCACATGGAGTTATATTAGGGCAGGGGGCAGTTCTTTCTCCCCATACCCATTCATATCGTGCCTCTCTCTATTTCTCGCTCTCTTCTCAAGAAACGGTGCCGGAGGGACTCGCCGGATCTCCTTCTCTGGCCACTCTCCTCCCATTACGTTTGGTGGGATCGTCTCCCTCCTCTCCATCGTACCATGGACCTCGGTATTGCCCCTCGTTCCCTTATCTTTGCTTCGTTCTTGTTGAATCTAGGGTTGGGGGCATATGCATTAGTTCATCGTTTCATGGCACAATCTTTTCATGCAAGGATGGCTGGAGAGTGCTTGTGTGGTAGAAATTTTACCGAGTAGGATACCACATGTGTGTTTGGGTCTCTGGTAGTACCGGATCTGAAGTTTTCCATGTCAGATCTGACATTTTTCGCCCGTGCGGTACTATCGCTCCTCCTGGAGCGGTACTACCACAGTGGGTGCAGTAGTAAAATTTTACTACTGCCTGAGCTATGGTACTACAACTCCCAGGAGCGGTACTACCGCTGTCAGGGTGGTAGTAAATTTTTACTACCGTTATTCCGTGAACACACATGTTCTGTCCTCCTAGTTCTCCTTTCTGTGGGGTTTTCTGGTTTGCTTTGGTCTTCGCCTTGACTTCTTTTGTCGTTTTCTTGTGTTTGCGTTGCATGTCATAGATGGTGGCTCTAGGCACTCGAACCCTTCTCGGGATGCTAGTTCCAAGAGCCCTCGCACTTGAGATGCACCCGAGGGATCCAAGGCTCCGAAGCGCAACTTGTAGCGGCCCGCTCACAAGAACAAGGAGAACACCGTCGATTGGGATGCTATGCCACAAGCTGAGTTTTAGGTTCGCCGGAAGCTCAACCCCTATGTCAACGACAGGGTTCATCTCCCGGGATGTGAACTGTTCTGGTCCAAGCAGTAGGCTCTCATTTATGAAGATGTGATCAAGACCAAGAAGAATATCTATGTACCAGCTCAGTGGATTGACATGGACCATCTCAAGAAGGACCCGACGTACTTTGGTGAACCTCTGAACATGGTGGAACATCTTGGGATTGCGGAGCTCATCACATTTCACCTTGATTTTGATCATGAGATAGTGGCTCAGTTCTTTGTTATAATCCACTTCCACTCTGATGCGGAGCACACTATGACTTGGATGACCAATGGGGAGAGGTTGTGTGCTACTTGGAAGGAGTCTATGGATTTTCTGAACGTTCGTGATGAGGGGCTTGAGAACCCAGTTGGTTTGCGCCCACATGCTAAGCCATCTGCTACAACTAAGGTGAAGCTGTTGCCCTACTTTATTGAGAAGGTGTCCCCATCTGGTGAGGTCTCTCACGTGCTGAACCCATTCCTTGATGTCATGCACCGTATCTTTCACAACACACTTTTCCCCCGCGTTGGCAACAAGGACCAGGTGCATTCATACCTGGTGGATATGCTTTTGATGTGTCAGAAAGGGCGGACTCGTGCCTCTGGACCGCTTGATGTGTCTCATGTCATGTGAAGTGAGCTTCAGTCGGCAGTTTTTCACCGTAAGGTTCCCATCTATGGCCCTTATTTGTTTTACTTGATCCGGAAGAAGTGGCCGATGGCCTTGCCAGATATAGAGTTCCAAGCTCCAAGTTGGATCCACCATGAGCCTATTAAGCTGCGACAGAAGAACAAATGGGCTAACACCACCACTACACTTGCTGCTGCCACTATGGATACTGATGAGGATGAGGTTGCGGCTGAGGATGAGGGCATTCCAGAGTCACATGTGCCTTGCTCTGCCGAGCCATCTTGGGCCAAGAAGCTCAAGGACCGGATGAAGACCTTGTTTTGCATTCAGGCGAAGGGGTAGTACATGGCTCATGTTGCTCAGAAGGAGAGCCGTCAGTGCAACAAGCTCATTCTGAGGAAGCTCGATGTGCACATCTCTAGTGGGTTTGAGCAAGACATTACTCCCGAACCTGCTTGGATGGACAAGAAGAATCTTCAACAGGCCGAGTCTGATCAGGAGCCTGATGAGGAGACAGAAGACAAGACTGATGAGGAGTATGTTGAGGAGTCCGATGGATGATTCCTCTACATTTCGAGCTACCACATGTGTCATAGGTGTCCTCTCTGCCTGTTTCGTGTCCCGATGCCACACGGGGAGAGAGTGTAGGATTTGCGAGTTTCGGCGTTTTCTATGTTGCTTTATTCGTTGAACTTTCGTTCTTACTTTGGTTGTTTTTGCTTTGTGTGTGAGACCAGGAGACGTCGTACTTCATCATATGGTGTGAGACATATGCTATCACTCCTCTATCTTTATTGTCTCATTATTATCCACTATATGTTAGTAGTTTGTGCGTCTAATTATTATGTACCCTTCTCTTCATGCTCACATGCTATGCCTTGCTTCCATGCTTAGTGTTTATTCTATTTGTTACAAGGAATGCCTCGTCTATAAAATCTAGGGGGAGTGCTATTCCCTGGTTGTGTGCTGGACAGACCATGACCTTTCTCTAAAGTATGCACACATCCAGGGTGAAAGGATCGATATGGTTGGCTAGAGGCGGGGGGGGGGGGGGGGGGGTGGGGTGAATAGACAACTACCACTTTTAAATTAATCTTAGCAAGTTAAGGTAAACAACATACGGGTTCACAAATAATACGACAATGAGGTGAACCCTAAAGAAGCTAACAACGAGAGCTATTAAGACAAGTAAGATATAGTCACAAGCATAAGCAAATACAAAGTAAAGGATAGAGATAACCACAAGTGGAACCGATGGAGACGAGGATGTGTTACCGAAGTTCCTTCCCTTTGACAGGAAGTACGTCTCCGTTGAAGCGGTGTGGAGGCACAATGCTCCCCAAAAAGCCACTAAGGCCACCGTATTCTCCTCACGCCCTCGCGCGATGCAAGGTACCATGATTCCACTATAGGTGCCCTTGAAGGCGGCGACTGAACCTTTACAAACAAGGTTGGGGCAACTCCACACAAAGCTTGGAGGCTCCCAACTAGACCACGAAGCTTCACCACAATGGAATATGGCTTCGAGGTGATCTCAACCGTCTAGGATGCTCAAACACCCAAGAGTAACAAGATCCGCAAGGGATTGGTGGGGGAATCAACTTTTCTCTTGGTGGAAGTGTGGATCTAGGCCTTCTCAACCAATCCCTAAAGAATCAACAAGTTTGATTAGCGAGGGAGAGAGATCGGGCACTTTTGAGCTTGGGGCGCAACAATGGAGCTTAGAGAGGTAAGAGATGGGGTTCCTCAGCTAGAAGAACCCTTTATATAGTGGGGGAAAAAATCAGACCGTTTTCCCAATCTCTGCCCGAGCTCCAGCGGTACTACCGCTGGCTGCAGCGGTACTACCGCTGGCACTCCAGCGGTACTACCGCTGACCAGGGGCGGTACTACCGCTGGATGAAGCGGTACTACCGCTGGGACTCCAGCGGTACTACCGCTGGGCCCCTGGTAGTGCAAAAGCACTACTACCGCCAAGAAAGTCTTCGCAAAAAGGTCCGTCCATGAACAACCGCTAGGAAAGCGGTACTAAGCTCCTGGAACGGTACTACCGCTGACCAGGGGCGGTACTACCGCCAGCTAGCGGTACTACCGTTGGCTGCAGCGGTACTACCGCCAGCTAGCGGTACTACCGCTGGCTGAAGCGGTACTACCGCTAGCAGTCTAGCGGTACTACCGCTAGGGCCAGCGGTACTACCGCTGGGGACTATTTTGCAAAGAGACAAGAAACAAAGTGGTGGGGGCCGCACCCAAGATGAAGGTAGAGGATAATATGTGAAGTGTGCGCGTGCAAAGATAGATTCCACCCAAACCTTTCCACTACGGATCCCCTCTTAATAGTATGGCTTTCCTATGACTCAAATAAAGAGAATCATAGAGAGCGCCGTGCTTCCGTTCCATGAATGAGGAGACGAGTCGTCTTGTGCCGTTGACGTGTGTTATCTGAAACCTTAACACACACGGTTAGTCCTTTACGGTACTGTCATCAATCACCAAAATTACTTAGGCATAAACTATGCCCCAACAATCTCCCCCTTTTTGGTGGATTGATGACAATACCGGATTTGCATAGAGAATAATATGAGAACAAAAAGATAGAGATATATGGCAATACGGGGCATATGACTCACATCATATGATGGAAATAAATCTAACATAAGTTCATGTCTCACAAATGATAGCAAACTAGAAGCAAACCAAGTTCGAAGCAAACCACACGAAAGAAAGCAAAGCAAAGCAAAGTTCGACTATGAAAGCAAATCCAGCTCCTAGACTCTCTCCCCCTTTGGCACAAGACACCAAAAAGGGGCACACCTAATTCCATAGGTAGCTACTCCTCATCCTCAGCATCGCCAGACTCGTCGGTACCCTCCTGATCGTCCTGCTCCTCCTCTTCCGCCTCATTGCCAGACCACTGGTATCCTTGAGCCTGCATCCAAGTAG
The DNA here is from genome assembly GCF_904849725.1 of Hordeum vulgare subsp. vulgare. NCBI lineage: Eukaryota > Viridiplantae > Streptophyta > Magnoliopsida > Poales > Poaceae > Hordeum > Hordeum vulgare. The sequence goes on from NC_058522.1 coordinate 226,012,348, forward strand.
CCTCAGGAGTGATGTCGTCCTCTGATCCGCTGGAGATGTCCACATCAAGAGTCCTGAGAACACGCTTGTGCCTCTGGCGGCTCTCCTTCTGAGCCACGTGCGTCTGGTACTGACCCTTAGCCTGCATACAGAATAGAGTCTTCATCTTATCCTGCAGTTTGATGGCCCAAGATGATATGGCAGAAGAGCGGGACTGAGAGGCGGTTCCTCTGTCAGTAGCAGTCTCTGTGTCAGTATCCATGTGCTAAGAGGAAGTTGATGGGTTGGCCCATTTCTCCTTGACGTGGAGCTTGATCGGGTCGTGCACAATGTAGTCAGACTGAGCGTAGAGCACCTCCTCCGGAAAAGCCTCTTGCCACTTATGACGAATATATGCGAACAGATAGGGCCCGTAGATGGGAACCTTACGCATGATGATGCAGTTCCAGAGCTATGTGAACATCACATCAGAAATATCCAGAGGGGAGACTCCTTGGACCTAGCCTCCTGACAAAGCAGCAGCATCTCAGCCAAGGAGCCATGAACCTCGTCGAAGTTACCAATGCGAGGGAAGAGAGTGTTGCGAAGGATCCGATGCATGATGTCCATATGCTTGGGGAGCACACCCTTCCTCACATAGAGTTTCTGCAATCTGTCCTTTGCGGGGGCCCTATCGGTGGGGGCTGCAGCATGAGGACGCAATCCAAGTGGAGTGTCAGCTCCCTAGAAGTCAATGTTGAGGAATTGCATGAATTCACGCCAGGTACAGGTCATCTTCTGAGTCCCAGTCATCCACACCATAGAGCGCTCTTCATCAGGAGAGAAGTGGACCGTGACATAGAACTGAGCAACAGTAGTGGGGTCAAAATCTGTCTTGTAAGTGATGATGTCCTTGATGCTCAGTTTGTCAATTAGAGAGAGGGCATCACCAAAATAGTCCAGGTTCCGCTGAAGATGAGCTAGGTCAATCCACTGAACGGAGACATAGTTTTTCTTGAAGTGCGCGACAACATCACGGTAGATCCTGCACTGATCCTTTGCCCAGACATGGTCAACATCCTTGATCACAGCCCTCTCGTTGAGATAATGGTTCTGAGTGCGAAACCGCAGAAAGTCCTTGGGGGACATTGTACGGACATTGATCCTCTTGTCCTTGCTAGCGGTCTTCTTGAAGGACTGCCTTTTGGGTTGAAGACCTGAGGTGGCAGACCCTTCGGGAGCTTCTGGGTTGCGAAACTGCTTTGACTGCGTGTCCCGTGGGGGGTTCGAACGGCGAGAACTACCTGTGACACAAAGCACACATAAAAAAGAAGCGACAAAAAGAGTCAAGGCAATGAACTAGAAAAAGCAGAAAAATAAACACTCATTGCCAAGCACATGAAAAGAATGCACAGTAAATCCTCCTGGCGGTAGTACCGCTACCCCTGGGGGTAGTACCGCTGGGGCCTAGCGGTAGTACCGCTACCCCTGGTGGTAGTACCGCTGGGGGTCCTAGCGGTAGTACCGCTACCCCTCGCGGTAGTACCGCTGGGGTCCTAACGGTAGTACCGCTACCCCTGGCGGTAGTACCACTGGGGGTCCTAGCGGTAGTACCGCTACCCCTGGCGGTAGTACCGCTGGGGTTTGACTTTCAGATCTGACAGATAAAAATAGACCTCATGCATAGGGCTACACGAATTTTACGAGGACATGGGTTGTATATGAACACTAAGAACTCCATCCCAGCCCTACCCACATGAGAATCACAGGTATCACCGAAATAAGTACATGCCTAGGCAAGAGAGAGCAGGTTTTAGATCCAATCCAAACATAGTTCGAGTGCTAGATCTAAAACAAGTAAATCCTAGGGCATGGCAAAGATAAGCAGCAACGATTCGTAGAACCTACACTCCCCTCCAATATCTCCTTCATGCCATCCAAGAACAAGGCACAAGATCAAAGACATGGATCCAATCCCCCAATGCTCCTAACCCTAGAACAAGAACATCAACCAAATAGAAGAAGGGGAGGAGCTTTACCGGGATTCATGGCCCTTGGAGGAGGAAGGAGAGGTGGAGCAACCCTTCCAATCCAACGGAGAGAAGGAGCTCCACGAAACGAGATCCAAACAGGGAGATTTCGGGCTAGGGGAGGGAGAAGCTGCGAGAAAGAAGAAACAGACTGAGAAAAACGGGCTCCCCCTCCTTTATATAGCCCAAGGGGTACGGGCCAGCGGTAGTACTGCTGAGGATCTAGCGGTAGTACCGCTGTCTGGCGGTAGTACCGCTGGATGCAGCGATAGTACCGCTGGGGTCCTAGCGGTAGTACCGCTCCCCCTGGCGGTAGTACCGCTCCCCCTTGAGACAGCCCTAAAAATTTCCTAGCCGGTCGTGTTAGATGTGAATTCTGGCGGTAGTACCGCCATACCTGGCGATAGTACCGCTGGGGTCCTGGCGGTAGTACCGCTACCCCTGGCGGTAGTACCGCTGGGGTCCTGGCGGTAGTACCGCTACCCTGGCGGTAGTACCGCTGCAAATGTCACAACGCGGCCTAGGATAAGAGAGGAACTTGGGCAAATGACAAGTAAGTAAAAATGAGATAGTACCTAGAAAAATGTACTGACTTGTCATTGTATATCCTTTCTTCTATACAAAAGAAAGGGTGTGAGGGGCGGTGGCCGAGGCCACCTATGTTTGAGATAATGGTATGACACCGCGAAGAATTATCCTTGGGTTCATGACCAATGCTCGTCTTTGAAGCACAAGTGCCATTTGACAATGGCTAAAGTGAAAGACTAGATTGATTTATGCATAATGGGGGGAGGGAAAGTTCATTGAGAGAATAACACTCCCCCTATGTCCATGCCTACATCTAGACCAAGATGGAATGCATAGTGAGGTGCAACATGCCTAGTTTCAATCCACATTACTTGAATAATGATATTTAGCTCATGCCTTAACTCCCGGAACCTTGCTTCATCTAGAGGCTTAGTGAAAATATCTGCAAGTTGCTCTTCAGTGTGGATGAAGTGAACCTCAATATCACCTAGCTTGATATGTTCACGAATGAAGTGATGACGAATATCAATATGTTTGGTTTTGCTATGTTGCACCGGGTTGAGGGAAATCTTGATAACGCTTTGATTGTCACATAGAAGAGGCACTTTGTCACAAGTGACACCATAATCCTTTAAAGTTTGCCTCATCCATAGCAATTGTGCACAACAACTTACAGCTGCCACATACTCAGCTTCGGTGGATGATAAGGAGACGCAATTCTGCTTCTTTGATGACCAACTTACCAATGAGCGACCAAGGAATTGGCATCCTCCAGACGTTGACTTCCTCTCCACACAATCTCCTGCCCAATCTGAGTCAGAATAGCCAACTAGATTGAAGTTTGCTCCTTTGGGATACCAGAGGCCAAAGTTTGGGGTATGAGCCAAATATCGAAAGATTCGCTTAACAGCCATGTAATGACTTTCTTTTGGTGCGGATTGAAACCGTGCACATATCCCTACACTCAACATAATATCCGGTCTAGATGGACAAAGGTAAAGGAGGGATCCAATCATGGAGCGGTATACCTTTTGATCCACTGCTTTACCATTGGGATCACTGTCAAGCTTGCATCTTGTTGGCAAGGGGAACTTGACCGGTTTGACATCTTCGAGCTCGAACCGTTTGAGCATGTCTTGAGTGTACTTGGCTTGTTTGATGAATGTCCCTTCTAGACCTTGTCTAATCTCGAACCCGAGGAAGAACTTCAACTCTCCCATCATGGACATCTCAAACTTCTCAGTCATTAGTGCAGCAAATTCTTCATTGAATGAAATGTTAGGAGAGCCAAAGATAATATCATCAACATATAGTTGGCATATGAACAAATCCCCTTTAACCCTCTTAGTAAAAAGAGTGGGATCTATCTTCCCAATTTCAAACCCACGATCTTGTAACAACTTAGTAAGATACTCATACCACGCGCGTGGGGCTTCTTTAAGGCCATAGAGTGCCTTATTAAGTTTGTACACATGATTGGGGAGCTTGGGATGTTCGAATCCAGGGGGTTGTTTGACATAGACCAGCTCATTCAAAGGACCATTAAGAAAGGCACTTTTCACATCCATTTGCTATAATTTGAAGTTATGATGAGAAGCAAATGCAAGCAACATGCGAATAGATTCTAGACGAGCAATAGGGGCAAAGGTTTCACCGTAGTCGATACCCTCAACTTGGGAGTAGCCTTGAGCCACCAATCTTGCCTTGTTTCGAATCACAATTCCATTGGCATCTTGCTTGTTCTTGAATATCCATTTGGTCCCGATGACATTATGTTCCTCCGTTGGCCGAGGTACTAAATCCCAGACTTGGTTGCGCTCGAAGTTGTTAAGTTCTTCGTGCATGGCCATAAGCCAATCCTCATCATCGAGCGCTTCCTATACCTGTTGAGGTTCACAATACGAGACAAACGCGTGATGCTCACAATAATTCCAAAGCTGTTGATGGGTGGATACTCCCCTTTTTAAACTGCCAAGTACATTCTTCATAAGATGTGACTTGACTCTTAGCTTGTTCGCATTCTTGGCTGCTCGACTCTCCAAGAGTTCTTCATTAGATAACGGGGGAGCATCGACTTGTTTCCTTTGCTTGCCCTTGCATCTTGAGCCGGCTGTTGGAGCTCCAGAGGGGAATTGTGAGACAGTCTCCTAATCATCTTGTCCTTCGACTTGAGCAGGTTCACTAGTTTGTTCTTGTATTAGTGGTTGCTCTTGATCTTGATCTTGCGCTTCTACTTGGTATGGATCTCGGGGTTGCACTTGATCTTGATCATGAGCAGGTTCGGAGTCTTGGGGTAGTGCTTGAATATCATGGGACACATCACCATTGTTGGGCAATTGATCTTGACCTTGAGCTTGTTCAACTTGTTGAGAGTCTTCTCTTTGTTCATCGGAAGCGTGTGGGGCTTGTGGGGGTGATGGCTCCACGTGAGTAGAGCATTGTCCTTCTCCTTCGGCCACAAGGGGTTCCTCAATGGGGAGTATTTGACCAATCCCCATTCTTCTTATGGCTTGGGGAGGAATTTCATCACCTACATCACAAAGACCACTTTGCTCCACTTGGGAGCCATTATTTTCATCAAACTCCACGTTACACGTCTCCTCAATTAGTCCGGTGGACTTGTTGAGGACACGGTAAGCATGAGAGTTTGTAGCATAACCAACAAAGGTACCCTCATGTGCTCTAGAATCAAATTTAGCTAGCCGTGCTCCTTTGTTGAGAATGAAACACTTACAACCGAATACCCGGAAGTACTTGAGATTGGGTTTGTTTCCAGTTAAAATCTCATACGGAGTCTTGTTCAAGCCTTTGCGGATGTAGAGCCGATTGGATGCATGACATGCTGTGTTGATGGCCTGTGCCCAGAAGTTATATGGAGATTTGAATTCTGCCATCATTGTCCTTGCAGCGTCTATTAAGGTCCGGTTCTTCCTTTCTGCCACGCCGTTTTGCTGAGGGGTATATGGTGCAGAATATTGGTGCTTTATTCCCTCATCACCTAGAAACTCATCTAAGGTGTAGTTCTTGAACTCTGTGCCGTTGTCACTCCTAATCATCAAGATCTTTGCTTCATGTTGACGTTGCGCTTCATTAGCAAAGTTGATGACCGTTTGTTGAGTCTCACTCTTCTTTTTAAAGAAGTATACCCAGGTATATCTTGAAAAGTCGTCAACAATCACTAAGCAATACTTTCTGCCTCCAAGACTATCAAATGATGGAGGACCAAACAGATCCATATGGAGAAGTTCCAATGGCCTCTTAGTGTAGATAAGAGTCGTTGGACGATGAGCAGTTTCATGAATCTTTCCTTCAATGCAGGCACTGCAAACACGATCTTTAGCAAAGCTCACATTTGTTAGTCCAAGAACATGGTCCCCTGTCAGAAGACTTTGCAAAGATCTCATATTGACATGAGCTAAACGGCGATGCCAAAGCCAGCCCACGTCAACTTTAGCCATTAAACATGTCGCAGTCTTAGTGGGTCGCTTTGAGAAGTTCACCACATAAAGACCATTTTCGACATGTCCAACATAGGCTATTTTAAGAGTCTTGCTCCTCAGGAGGACCACAGTGTCAATATTAAAGAATGTGGAAAAACCCATAATTGCAAGTTGACGAACCGAAAGTAAATTGTAGGCAAGTGACTCAACAAGCATGACCTTCTCAATAGATAAATCTTGAGAGACGACCACCTTACCAAATCCCAATACCTTTGAAGAGGATGCATCGGAGAATTGGACATGGGTGGGAATAGATGGAGAAGGATGCACATCCACCACTAAGTCCTTGCTTCCGGTCATATGATTTGGTGCTCCACTATCGAGCAACCATGACACCCCACCGGAAGCAAACTCCTGCAATAGATCAAGGCTTGGTTTTAGGTACCCATTTTTTAATGGGTCCTTTCATGTTAGAGACAAGGGTCTTAGGAACCCAGATAGCCCATTCAATATCCTCATCATAGGAACCAACAAATCTGGCATAAACATGCCCATCACTAGCACAACACAAAACATAAGAAGAATTGAGTTTGCAGGTTGTGTTAGTAGGAACGGTTTTGCCCTTCTTGGGGTTCCCATAGTCCACCTTGTTCCTGTTCACCTTCTGAGTCCCCTCACCCTCTTTGACAAAGATGTCCATGAGGGTGAGAGATCGTTTGTTCTTGTTCTTCCTTTTACCTTTTGACTTGGAGGTAAGTCCAATTCCTTACTTTCCTACAACACCCTTTTGAGTGCTCAAGAGATCGTTCAAACTCTTCTCACCTTGTATGCATGCCACAAGGCCCTTCTCAAGTTTCTCCTTTAACTTGGCATTTTCCTCCACAAGATGTACATGCTCACAACAGGGGTTAGTTGCACAAGCATTATCAATTAACACAAAGGGAGGACAAGTAGAGATCTCCTTGGTAAGCTTTGCTTGGAGTTGATCACGAGACTCTTTCAGAGAGAAATGAGCACCTTTCAAGGCTTTGTGGGCCTTGTCAAGTATGTCAAACTCCTCTTTGAGTCTGTCATGGCCAACCTCAAGAGCATACTTTTTAGATTTAAGCATACGAGTAAGAACAACATCATGATCTAGTTTTTTTGCATTTTAGCGCAGTCATCGTTGTATGACTCCTCAAGAGCCAAACGAAGAGTGGCTCCTCTTCTAGAGCACTAGATAATTCGGCAATTTCATCGGCATAGTCACGACTATGTCCCTGAAGCTCGGAGATGGTCTCGTCATGAGACTCAATGAGGTCAGTGGCCTCACCCAGTTGTTCCAAGAGAGCAACAAAGTGCTTCTTGGGTTCTCCCTTAATAGTGCACAGAAACTTATCAAGATCATGCTCATTAAGTTCCCCAACATCACTATCTTCAACACAATTTAACAATGAAGGAGCAGAAGCAATGTTGGCCTTAATGATGGGAGTTACCTGATTGATACCTTTTGCCATGAGGCACTTGGTGATGTGGTTCTCGTTGGGGGCGTTGAAGAGAGACACCTTCTGAGAAGGGGTAGTGGCAATAGCAACAGTTGCTGTTGCCACTGTATCATCATCATCACCATCATCATCGGAAGGATACTCTTCCAGGGCCACCATCCCTTTTGGGTGAGGTTTCTTCACAAAGTTGTTCTTGATTGGAAATGACTTGGTTTTGTCTTTGCGAATGAGCTTGCCTTCGTTGTCTTCCCTCTTTTCATAGGGACATTCGGCCATGAAGTGACTCAAGTTTCCACAGTTATAGCATGTCCTTACTCGTTGTTTGGGTTTGAATCCACTTGAGTTGTTCTTGGTGAAAGTGGGTCTTGAGTTCCTCTTGTTGCCCCAGAATTGCCTTGATGCAAGAGCCATGTGCTCATGATAGGCATACTTTGTGTCCTCAGGGCAGCCCTCCTCTTCCTCATCTTCTTCTTCTTCTTCAAGAATTGCTTTTGCTTTCAATGCATGGTTGGGTGAAGTTGTCTTTGATCGAACACGATCAAGTGCATTGTCGGCTGTTTCGTTCATGATTGACATTGCAATGAATTCATCCAACACCTCACTGGAAGACAAGGAGTGAAAGTCTGGCCGCTGACGAATGATTGATGACATAACTTTGTTGAAAGGCATGATGGCTTTAAGGAACTTGCGTTTGACCCATGTGTCATCCACATCCTTGCTCCCATGATCCTTGAGTGCCACAGCAATAGCAGTTACCCTCCGATAGAGATCACGAGGGTCCTCGTCTTGCTTCATCACAAACTCATCGGCCTTATCAAGTATCACTTCATAGTTGGATCGTTGAATGCTTGAGCTTCCCTTGTACAACACCATAATATGCTCCCAACAATCCTTGGCCAAAGTGAAGGGATGCAAGTGAGGAAGATCTTCAGGTGGCACTGTAGACTGGAGAATAAACAAACCAGAGGGATTGTATTGATTGTCTGCATCTTCTCTCGGAGTGAGGTTGCTTGGATCATGAGGATAATATCCTTGCTCAATGATTCTCCACAAATTTGTTGAGCTGTGATTCAAATGAGAATTAATAGAAAATACCCAGTTAGCAAAGTCACCTTTCACAAGCTTAGGAGGAGGACCAACAGGATTAAGACGTGGTGCGGGAACGGATCCTCCATAGACCATGGGGGGTGGAACTGAGGCATATGTTCCAGTCCCATCCTTTTCATGAGACGAGGGAGGTTGCATAACTTTAGCCGCTTCCTTAGAGGAGTTGGCCTCCGAATCGGAAACGGTGGGTTTAACCACTATAGCCGGTTCGGGTGAACTTTTAAATCCCTCAATTAATTCTTTAAGCATGGTCTTGACCTTGTTCGTCAAGGACGTCTTGAGAGCGGCCATAGCTGTATTCAAGTCGTCCCTTGTGACCGAAGTCAAGTCCATGGCCTCGGGTTTCCCATGGTTAATTCCCTCTTGGCCTTCCATACTCTTCGGGTGGTTAAACCCTTAATAAAGAGACGTGGCTCTGATACCAATTGAAAGGATCGATATGGTTGGCTAGAGGGGGGGGGAATAGACAACGACCACTTTTAAATTAATCTTAGCAAGTTAAGGTAAACAACATACGGGTTCACAAATAATACGACAATGAGGTGAACCCTAAAGAAGCTAACAACGAGAGCTATTAATACAAGTAAGATATAGTCACAAGCATAAGCAAATACAAAGTAAAGGATAGAGATAACCACAAGTTGAACCGATGGAGACGAGGATGTGTTACCGAAGTTCCTTCCCTTTGACAGGAAGTACGTCTCCGTTGGAGCGGTGTGGAGGCACAATGCTCCCCAAAAAGCCACTAAGGCCACCGTATTCTCCTCACACCCTCGCACGATGCAAGGTACCGTGATTCCACTATAGGTGCCCTTGAAGGCGGCGACCGAACCTTTACAAACAAGGTTGGGGCAACTCCACACAAAGCTTGGAGGCTCCCAACTAGACCACGAAGCTTCACCACAATGGAATATGGCTTCGAGGTGACCTCAACCGTCTAGGATGCTCAAACACCCAAGAGTAACAAGATCCGCAAGGGATTGGTGGGGGAATCAACTTTTCTCTTGGTGGAAGTGTGGATCTAGGCCTTCTCAACCAATCCCTAAAGAATGAACAAGTTTGATTGGCGAGGGAGAGAGATTGGGCACTTTTGAGCTTGGGGCGCAACAATGGAGCTTAGAGAGGTAAGAGATGGGGTTCCTCAGCTAGAAGAACCCTTTATATAGTGGGGGGAAAATCAGACCGTTTTCGCACTCTCTGCCCGAGCTCCAGCGGTACTATCGCTAGCTGCAGCGGTACTACCGCTGGCACTCCAGCGGTACTACCACTGACCAGGGGCGGTACTACCGCCGCCTGGTGGTACTACCGCTGGATGCAGCGGTACTACCGCTGGGACTCGAGCGGTACTACCGCTGACCCGAGTGGTACTACCGCTGGGCCCCTGGTAGTGCAAAAGCACTACTACCGCCAAGAAAGTCTTCGCAAAAAGGTCTGTCCACGAACAACTGCTAGGCAAGCGGTACTAAGCTCCTGGAGCGGTACTACCGCTGACCAGGGGCGGTACTACCGCCAGCTAGCGGTACTACCACTGGCTGCAGCGGTACTACCGCTAGCAGTCCAGCGGTACTACCGCTAGGGCCAGCGGTACTACCGCTGGGGACCATTTTGCAAAGAGACAAGAAACAAAGTGGCGGGGGCCGCACCCAAGATGAAGGTAGAGGAGAATATGTGAAGTGTGCGCGTGCAAAGATAGATTCCACCCAAACCTTTCCACTACGGATCCCCTCTTAATAGTACGGCTTTCCTATGACTCAAATAAAGAGAATCATAGAGAGCGCCGTGCTTCCGTTCCATGAATGAGGAGACGAGTCGTCTTGTGCCGTTGACGTGTGTTATCTGAATCCTTAACACACACGGTTAGTCCTTTACGTTACCGTTATCAATCACCAAAATTACTTAGGCATAAACTATGCCCCAACACAGGGGGGGCTGCCTCTAGTTTGTAGATTTTGGGTTTGCATACGTTTTTTTATATATCATTTAGTGCAGATCCTGTGTTGTCATCAATCCACCAAAAAGGGGGAGATTGTGAGGGCATATTTCTCCCTAAGTGGTTTTGGTGATTGATGACAATGCATGTGCGGACTAATCATGTGCATTGAGCATTTCAGACAATTCATGACTAGGCACAAGATGATTCGGTGCCCCTGGGAGTCTTTCAAATTCTCTTTGGTAGATTTGAGTCACAGCAAAGCCGTAGTATTAAGAGGGGGTCCGCTTTCGAAAGGTTTTGGTGGAATCAACACGTACACATTTCCATTGCACCACCTTTCCCTTGCTTCAATGGAGCTCCAACATGTTTTTCCATGTTTGTGCAAAAGGGCTAGCGATAGTACCGCCGGCATAGAGGTAGTACCGCTCCGTGGGCGGTAGTAGTTTTTTACTACCGCTCTCTCGGCGGTAGTACCGTTCTCCGGGCGGTAGTAGTTTTTTACTACCGCTCTGTCGGACTTTTTGCGCATCCTTTTGCCTCAGTAGTGGTAGGCACGGTAGTAATTTTTTACTACCATGGTTGGTGAACCTACCGTACGGTAGTACAGCTCTGCTCGTGCTGTGAGTGGGTGGGTAACGGTTGGATTGTCCCCCCCCACTATATAAAGGGGCCTTCTTTCTCTGGATGCTCACCTCTTACCTCCCTAAGCTGCATTGTTGCCCCAAAGCTCATTTTCGCCCGATCTCTCTCCCTAGCCAATCAAACTTGTTGATTTCCTAGGGATTGGTTGTGAAGGCCCCGATCTACACTTCCACCAAGAGATATTTGATTCCCACACTAATACCTTGTGGATCTTGTTACTCTTGGGTGTTTGAGCACCCTAGACGGTTGAGGTCACCTCGGAGCCACATTCTATTGTGGTGAGGCTTCATGGTCTTGTTGGGAGCCTTGAGATTTGTGTGGAGATTTCCCCAACCTTGTTTGTAAAGGTTCAGTCACCGCCTTCAAGGGCACTAATAGTGGAATCACGACATCTCGCATTGTGTGAGGGCGTGAGGAGAATACGGTGGCCCTAGTGGCTTCTTGGAGAGCATTGTGCATCCACACAGCTCCAACGGAGACATACTTCCTGTCAAAAGGAAGGAACTTCGGTAACACATCCTCATGTGCATCGGTTCCACTTGCGGTTATCTCTTACCTTTACTTTGAACTTATTATTGTTGTGGTGTAGTCTTTGCTTGCACTTGTTGTCGTGGTTGTTAGCTTCATATACGTTGCTCACCTAGTTGTTCATCTAGAGAACCTTTTGTTGCTAACCCTAATTTGTTAAGAAGAGCTAAAAATTGGTAGTTGCCTATTGACCCCCTATAGTCAACCATATCGATCCTTTCACCTTTCCCACTCAGAACAGCGCTGCCATCGTCATGACTGCTGCTTAGCCACGGCACCGGCCCTCATGCGCCTCATCGATGCGTCTATGAGCTTTGCCAGCCTCGTCTTCTTCTCCTCCCTGACCAGATCTGGACCGGAGCCACCACAACTCGTCGTCGCCCCCTTATTCCTCCTCGGATTGCCGCCTCCCCTTGCCGTTGATCCGGTCACATCGAACCTCTCCCGATCCCGCTGGTGCACACCTGTAGAGCATGGTGAGCTCCTACTCCTCTCTCTCCCTCTCTTAGCTCGCGCATGCCCTCATAGCTAGCTCCCTTCATCACCTGAAAGCGTTGGCGCCCGCGAGCTCACTGTCATTGCCATAGTGGCCGCAACCCGCAACAAAGCTCCCCCTCGAGCTCCTGAAGCTCGCAGCGGTCGAACGCACGCGTGCACCGTGTTCCCGAGCCCGTATGCTTGATCCCCTCGAGCCCGAGCTCCGGCCGCCGCCGTGAGCTTGATTCCAGGGAGTTCGACCCCCTCAGCACCTCCCGCTGGTCGGACGTGGATCCTTACCGGCTGCCCATAGAGCCTAAGCACGTACCGCCCGTGCCCTGTGGGCATTTTCTGATGAACTCCGGCAAGGCCCGAGGCCTTCCTCATGTTTTTGGTCACCAGCGGCGAGTACCCAGTCGGTGCTGATGTGGCCTTGCCGGGCCACCCCCATAGAGGATGATGAGTGGCCCCTTGGCCCCCGTTGACCGTTGACCCCGGTTAACTGCTGACTAGGCAGCCCCAGCAGCTGACGAGTGGGCCACACACACCCGAGCCACTGACGTGTGCGCCCAAGGTCATTAGGGCCCTAACAGTCACTCACTGGTGGACCCCCTAACTAACCTAATAAATTAATTGAACTAATTAATTTGAATAAACATGCACTAACATGTGGTCCCTATTAGTTAATTGGTTAAATTAGTTAATTTTAACTTTGGATTAACCCACTCTCTATGAGAGGTGGGGCCGAGCTATTAGGTTTGAAGTGAGACAGTTGGGTTGACTGCTGACATCATCGTGATGTCGTGCTAATGCAATAAAGACTTTCAAATTAGAATAGTTATGGTAATTTCATAAAAATTATTTAAAAATTTGAAAACTCGTATAAAGTAATCTATAAGTCATATGAAAATAATTTATACATGAAAGTTGATCAGAAAAATCCCACAAGCATGGACATTTTGGCATTAGGATCATTTGTCCAATAGTAGCCAGAGACCCGGGAAATATCGTCAGGTATTTTCCCGTTCCGTCCATGACGTGTAGTACTACATTAGCTCATGCTTAGCACTACATATTGCCATGTCATGCATCATGATGCACGTGCTTGCTTTTATTTATTGTTTCTTCCCCCTCTTCTGTCTGGTAGATGCCGAAGGTGACGCTGATGCCGGGTACGACAACCCCCGTGAAGACCAGCCTTTTGCATCAGAGCAACAAGGCAAGAAACCCCCATCTTGATCATACCGATATCACCCGTTCTTTCTCCCTCCTGCTTGCATTACATTTTGCTACTGTTGTAGATAGGTCCAACTCTGATGCATAACCTATTTTTGTTAAATTGCTATTGTACCCTACTACATATCAAATGCTTAGTATAGGTGGATTAGTGATCCCAGTGACCCCACTTAGTCCCAGTTGCCCCTGCTTCATCATCGAAGACTCTACGACTTGAATACTCGAAGACCCGAAGACTCGATCAACCGATCGACAAGCCCTGACCCGTCACATCACTTCACCCCCCTTACTTGTACAACTCTACATAGCTACTCTCGAGTACCGAGGGTGTACCTCGTAATGTACTCTGTTGTTAACTTTGTAGTGTGGTTAACCGGAGGTGGATTACTGAGGGTGATTCCTCCTTCACCACTTCTGATAACGACCCTGTCGTGGAACCCCTCAAGCGTGAACCATCGAGGGTGATTACTCCCTGGTCACGTTGACAGTTACATCGATTGGAATCCATCGAGGTTGATACCTCAGATTCCTATGATGATATAGACACACGGTTAATTTCACTTTAATACTGGAACATGATGAAATGTGTGGTGCAGGTGGATACCCGCTTGATTTTGATGAGGCATGTCCGGGCATTCTTGGCCCTTGCCACACATCGTCGAGACGGGGTGATGGGATCACATATCATGGATCATTGATCGACGTTACATGTAACAAACCATTAATGGGTTGGGTATTTGATCTGAGTTGGTCGTTTGACCTATAAGCACTAACCTTCACGCGGGGACAATTATGTGCACTCGGTGTTGTTGTATCAGCCGAAGCTCTTCAGATATCAGAAGTGGAGTGGCGTGCGCCCGAGTGGTCCACCTAAGCAATGATCTTGTATAAGAGGTTCCAAGACTGATCTCGGCCGCCCTCACAATGTGCACGAGTGCAAAGGGCGATGGGCCCAAGACCCCTGCTCGCTTAGGATTTAGACAGGTGGCCTGGCCTCTGTGTTGAGACTAGGTAGGGGGACGACATGTTGATGTACCGAGGCCTGTCATGACCCAAGAAAGTGTGTCCGGGCACAGGATATCAAGCGTGTTGGGAAATGTGGTGCACCCCTGCAGGGATGATTGAACTATTCGAATAGCCATGTCCATGGTAACATGACGACTTGGAGTTGTATCCCGATCTTATACAACTAGAATGTGACTTAACTTGAAATGTTGGCTCCGAGATTACTTTCTTGTAAGGAATCAAGGAAGGATCTATGGGCGTACATCATAAATTTGCTGCAACAAAATTATGACATATGTGTTACTAATCTACACTCTTCTAATTCTCCAAGACACTGAAGATGCTAGTCTCCGATAGGACTAGACCTTCTCTCTATTCTGGCATTTCTATAGTTAGTCCAAAGATATAGCCCCATTCCTTTGATACTGATGCATACCTTAGCATAGTTTTCATGTCTGTCTTGCGAGTGCTCACCATTCCTTTGTGCCCCTTTTTCCCTCTTGATACAATTGCCACGACCAGATGTCGGATCCCAGTAGATGGTTGATCCCGCCAATGAATACTATCCCGACAGAGTCTACTACTACGTGGAGGCTGTTAACGACCAGGAGTAGTTAGGAGGTTCCCAGGCAGGAGACCTCGCCTCTTCGATCCATGTTATGTTTGTGCTAGCCTTACTAAGGCAAAAATTGTTGACAAATTTCTGTACTCACATATTATTTGCTTCCGATGACTCGTGTGTTTTGAGCTTATGTATTCGATTGTAATATGAAGCTTTCATGAATTTAATTTGTGTCTAGAGTTGTCTTGTGATATCTTCCCATGAGTCCCTAATCTTGGTCGTATGCATTTGCATGTATGATTAGCGTACGATCAAAATGGGGGTGTCAAAATTATAGTCGAGAGAAAAAGTACATAAGGAAATTTACATCACCATCGCCAAAGAATCCAGTCGCCAACGTCATCGAAGCGTTTGCTGGAGGAGAGAAACACAGGCCTCCGACTTGCCAAGACCCAAGATAGAACCATAGCAGCCAAGCTGCCTTATGAGCCTTTGAGCAGGCACCGCCACAAGTGGTGACACACATGCTGATGTGGTTCTATTTTTATGCATAATAATGAAGTGTTTTGGTTTCGTGGTGTGGTTTTGAGTTATCTGCTAATTAATTCAAACTTATGTGGGAAGATTGTCTACATCAATGACTGCATGTACTATATTGATGTTATAATATCACATGCTTGTGTTTCTTTTTCTAGATGGCGAGAGGGTTCATCAGATTGTTATGTTTTTATAGTCCACTTGCTATCAATTTATTTTCAGAAAATTGGTGACCTAGTCAAAATTTGAACCAAATCCAAAATTGAATACCTCAATCAAATGGAAGAGTTCCAAAATTAAAGAGAATAGTGAAATAAAAGAATAAAATGAGAGCTTCTTAAAAAAGTATCGACCCGGTCAAAATAGAGTCACCCAATTTCAAATTGGAGACCTTAATTGAATGAGATGCGCCTAAACTTAGGGAGCATAGTGTATTACATGATGCTACCATCACCTAACACTTCCCAAGGCAAAATTAGTCTACAACTAATAAATACAACCACCTATTACACTATATATATATTACCTCCCACTATGAAGATAGTAACATACACTACTTCCATATGCTTGACACTAGTCTAAGTTATTCCTTGCTACACTAATAGCGCCTTTCTACTTAGAAGAGGATGCAGATAGCTGGGAACAGCGGTCGAGAGGTTACCCTCTAGCGCATTAAGGCGGATTTTGATTCTGTAGCGCATTAAGAGTTTTGTCATAAAGATGAATAAGGTTGTTTTGATTTATGTGTCGGTTAATTTCATTGATATTTTGTTTATGAATGAGGACATTGTACATTGGCATTTTACAGGTTTCCATGGTCATTCGAGTTGGTGTGATCGTAGTTTGTCTTGTGATTATATTCGTAACTTGCATTATAATGGCGAACACCCATAGGTTGTTCGGGGAGATTTTAGTGAAACCTTACTTTCTTTAAAAAAGGAGGACGGTAACACGAGACTTAATGTAATGATGAGAGATTTTTGTGACTGTTTGTGAGATTGCGATCTGAAGGACATGGGATGTATTGGTGATCTTTTCACTTGAAGGAGAGGCGAAATTAGGGACAGACTTGACCATGCAGTTTACAATGTGGATTGGGTGAACAAATTTCATCGGGCAACAGTCATAAATGAAGAACATGTACAATTTGATCCTCATCCTCTCATCGTTGCTCGGTATATTTTGATGGTAACAGGGGCGAGTGAAACAATTTGAATCTTCGTGGCTCAAAGAAGAGACAATTATAAAATGTGTATGTACATAATGTGATAAAAACAAAGATGATGGGTATTGAGTCATCCCTCGCTAAGCGTACATGGCTAGTGCATATGGATTAGCATATTTGGGATCATGATGCTATGAATGGTCCAAAACTAATTAATAAACTAAAATAATAATTACAAAAGTTGTGAATGGGACCTATGAATGTGGAGTCCCAATCGCAACAAAAGGAGATTCTAATTCTTATTGATAATATGTTGGAACAAGAGGAGATTTACTGGCTACAACATGGTCGTCCAAACTAGCTATTCCATAGGGAACATAACACTTATTTTTATCCATAATGCGGCAATGACCAGGAATAAGAGAAACCGAGTTAAAAAATCGCTTGATGACAATGATGTTTGGGTGCAATATGCAACGATGAAGGATCACATTATGGTGTATTTTTAAAACCTTTTTACATTGGAGGTTTACCAACCGAACCCAAAGGTTCTATCTCTTGTCCAACAAAAAGTGATGGACAAAATGAATAATGCTCTTCTCGCCACCTATATGACCGATGAGGTTCTAAAGGCCCAATTTGTTGTTTGTGATTTAAAAGCGTCGGATCCATATGGTCTCCATGCTATTTGTTACAAAAGAATTTGGTCTATGTTGGGGGATGACCTAACCGAGGAGGTTCTCCAAGCGGTGAATACCCGTTCTATACCGACTGGGTGGAAAGATAATGCAATTCTAATGATCTCAAAGGTTAGTTCTCCGAAAAAGGTAACTCAATTTAGACCAACTAGTTTGTGTAATATGGTGCACAAGGTTATTTCAAAAATGGTTGTTTCTTGTGTGAGATAATCCTATCAGATATTATCAGCACAACTCATAGTGCCTTTCTGCCAAAAAAATGATTACAAATAATATTTTAGTGGCATATAAGTGTTTCCATACAATAAAGAATAAAAGGAGGGTAAAGAGGGTGTGCATGCCCTCAAACTGGACATGCACAAAGCATATGACCGTGTGGAGTGGTCTTTCTAAAGAAAAATATGTTAAAATTGGGATTTAAATAGAGTTGGGTGACTTCAGTTACACAGTATGTATCCTGTGTGCAATATCGGGTTCGTTTTAATGCCCAATAGACTCAAAGTTTTAAACCTACTAGAACACTAAGGCAAGGAGATCCTCTCTCTCCCTAGTTATTCTTGTTATGTACGAAGGGCCTGACTACTCTCTTAGCTAATGTGGAGGAGAATCAAAGCATTTCCGGTATAAATGTTAGCTGAGATGCCCTATCAGTTTTCAGTCTCCTATGTGATCATGATTCTTTCATCATCACATGAGCCAATTCCATAAATGCGGAGGCTTTGAAATCGATTTTGGATTCTTATTGTGTCGCGTCGAGTCAAATGGTGAATGTTGAAAATTCTAGCATAATTTTCAGTCCCAATACAAAAGCGGAAGACACGGCGCAAATATGAGGAGATTGGATAATTTCCCGACTTTACTTGGGCATTTGATAATTTGCCCCGCTTTACATAGGATTAGATGATTTGCCCTGATTTTATTTCATTTAGATAATATGCCCTTTTATTTACTATAATAATTTTTGTATTTTTTTCTATTTTCACCGTGTGAAATGACTTTACTGCCCACGTGGCAAATTTGCAATTCTTCTCTAACCTTGTGTGATGTTGGACTGGTCCTAGTTCCATTGATGAGCTCTCCATTCCCTAAGTAAATGTCGTTGCTACGTTCTTATTTCCCCAATACTCGCACTAGAGGAAGTTACTGGAGGATGACGACTACGACACCTTGGCACTAGCGGCATGGAACAATAGTTCCTAATAACCCACAAGTATAGGGGATCGCAACGGTCTTCACACGTAGTATTACACCCTAATTTATCGATTCAACACAAGGGGAGGCATAGAATATTTATTAGTCTTAGCAGTTGAGTTGTCAATTCAACCACACCTAGGATATCTCTCTGTATCAAAAGCTTTAGTAGCACAACAAAATAGTAGTAGTAATGGTAATAATAACAACAACAGTTTTGTAGTGACTGTAACAGCAGTAACAACAATAGTAACTTAGCAAGATTTAGTATATGAAAAGCGTAGGCATTTGGATAAGTGATGGATAAGCATATTGATTGGATAACATCCATCATGTAAGTGTTGCATACTAGAGGGACACAGAACGAGCTCCAATTCATCAATGTAATGTAGGCGTGTATTCCGTATATACTCATACATGCTTACAATAGGCGTGTATTCCGTATATACTCATACATGCTTACAATAAGAACTTGCATGGCATCTTTTGTCCTGCCCTCCCATGGCAGCGGGGTCCAGAAGGAAACTAAGGTATATTAAGTCCTCCTTTTAATAAAGAACCAGAACAAAGCATTAACACATAGTGTATACATGAACTCCCCAAACTACGGCAATCACCGAAAATAATCCTAATTATTATCACCTTGGGGTATGCATATCATGACATGTAATAGGTTCATACAACTTGCAAGATATGATCCAAAATAGTATCATATTCATGAAAACATAATAGGGCCAGATCTGAAATCCTGGCACTCGGTCCTTAGTGACAAGCATTAAGCATAGCAAAGTCATAGCAACATCAACCTCGGAATATAGTGGATACTAGGAATCAAGCCCTATCAAAGTAACTCGATTACATGACAAATCTCATCTGTCTAGGAAGCCTACAAAGGAATTACTCACTCCCAGCGGTGAGCACCATGATGGTGTCGATGGAGAAGGGTTGGTGATGACGACGATGACGAATCCCCCTCTCCGGAGCCCCAGACGGTCTCCAGATCAGCCCTCCCAAGGAAGAACAAGAGGTGGCGACAACTTCGTCTTATAAAATACAATGAAATGTTCTCTCCTATTTTTCTTCAGAAATGTGAATTCATAGTACTGGAATTAGGGTCTATGAAGCCACGAGGTGGTCCCAAGCAAATAGGACACGCCCATGGGGATGGTCGCACCCTGTTAGCTTGGCACCAACAAGTGCCCCCCTCTAGTGGTCTTTGCTCCAATATTTTTACATATTTTAGAGAAAATATCCACACACAAAATCCAACTCTAAGAACTTCTCTTTCTGCACAAAAACAACACCATGGTAGTCCTGCTGTGACGCGTGGATTAGTTTCATTGAAATCATGCAAATTAGAGTCCAAATCAAGAGCAAAAGTGTTTGGAAAAGTAGATACGTTGGAGACGTATCAACTCCCCCAAGCTTAACTCATTGCTTGTCCTGAAGCAATTTATTTGACAAACTAAAAGTGACAAAGAAAACTTCTACAAACTCTTTTGTTCTCCTTGTTGTATATATACTTAGCCAGTGTTCAAGTTTTCAACATAGATCATAAATAACCATATCTATGCTAACACTTAAACATCACATTCACTTATAGCAATAACATGATCAACTAGCAATCAATAACAAAATATATCACAAGCCAACAATTTGTCTAAACAATTATGATATAGTATGATGATGTGGTATCTTGCTAGCCCTTTCCGAGACAAGAAAACATAAATGTAGAGCACCTCTAAGTTTCAAGCAGCGACTAAACATTGTAATTCAAAGTAGACAAGATCGAGTCATGCTCACATCCAACATTAACTAGGCTCAATGCATAAGAATGAAAATAGTGCTCTCAGGTCTGGTGCTTTGATAAGAAGATGATGACTCAAATAAAAACAAATAACATGAAAGTAAATAACATAAAAGCAATTAGAAAGTCCCTCCATAGAGGGAATCAATGATTTTTAGAGGTGCCAGAGCTCAAGGTTTAAAACTTAGATGAAATTGTTATTTTGGGTGGTGTGCTTTTCCTGTCAACATCACAACAAAGATTTGAACATCTTCCATGTTAAACACATTATTGGTGGTTCCCAACCGGAAATATAAAGTTTACCCACATACACCATTCTTACACGAGCCATGGCTGACTGAATAATCGAGTGCCCTCCAACATTTCAATTGTCTTGGGAGTATTGTTTAATTATTTTTGATTATGCAGGACTAGGCATCCTTTTTACCAACCCGTGTCATTCAATGATAGGCAAATAAATGCCCATCTTGAGAATAACCTGCTTAGCATGGAAGATACCGCCCCGTCGCTCCATGAGTGGTATGAGCAGACAAAACAAATGTTTATTTGAATGTTTAGAGATGTCATGTGCAAATTTACTTGGAACGACAGGGTAATACCGCATATAGGTAGGTATGGTGGACTCATTTGGTACAACTTGGGTTTAGGAGTTTGGATGCACAAGCATTATTCCCGCTTGGTACACATGAAGGCTAGAAATAGATTGAGAAGTGACTAGCTAGAGAGTGAAAATGGCCATAATCGTGCATTGGAATAATTAACATTGAAAACTAGCATGAGTAGGATACATACACTCTGAATTTAAATATCACGAGGGCTACATTGGTTTTGAATCAACCACAATTTTGCATATGGGCCAAGTCTAGCTGCTCGAATTACTCAGAGGAGGATACCATGTTAACATACTACATCATAACCATTTTAATGCATGTTGACACATAAGACAAATCATTATCCACTCCTAGCTATTTAAGCATGTCATGAGAAACTATAATATCTAATTGTCATCACAAACATGTTTATTCATAATATGTCGAATCAAGAACGAATGAGCTAAGCATATTTACAAAACAGAAAACAAGAAGACTTCATACCAACTTCCTTTACCATGATCACTTCCATCAAATATCATCATTATTGCCTTTCACTTGCATGACTGAGTGATGTGAAAATAATAATAGTGCAAGTGTGCCATGGACTAAGCTGGAATCCATGAAACAGTTTATACAAAGGGGAAGACAAGGTAATATTTGCTATTTGTTAGATCAACAATAATGCATATGGGAGCCACTCAACATTTTCATCGCGGTCTTCTCCTTCGAGTGACTCAACAAAAGGAAAATAAATTCAAAGAAACACATTGAAATATTTTCAGAATTCTTGTTTTTTCGGATGAAAGCAAATAAGCAAGGGAAAAACAAGAGCTAGAAAAACTATTTACACGGGGAAGCTCCCAACAAGCAAGAGAAATATTTTTGGGTTTTCTTTTAATACTGTAAACTAATTAGACAAGAAAGAAAAACAAAAATAAGCAAGAAATATTTTTGGATTTTCAAAGTTTTTCGAACACATAAGAAGAAGGTGAAAATAAAACTAACATGGATATACAATAAAAGAGGATGAATACCGATAATTGATATGAAATATGTCAACATGAATGTAATGTCGGTGAAAATATGTACTACCCCAAGCTTAGGCTTTTGTCCAAGCTTGGTGATCACCGTCCATAGTACCCACCTAGTCCAAGAGGAGAGTATTTAGGATGAGGCCCTTGGGCATCCCAAGCCTGAGTCGCTGCCTCCTCCTTGGCCAACTCGTTCTGGTAAGCGATTATATCCGATGGCATGACGAAAAATCTGTGTATGACATGATAGTTAAACAAAGAAGGTACATGCAACAAAATAACATCATGAGTTTTCTCTATATATACCATGTTTGTTGGGGCATAGTTTATGGCTAAGTAATTTTGGTGATTGATGACAGTACCGTAAAGGACTAACCGTGTGTGTTAAGGTTTCAGATAACACACGTCAACGGCACAAGACGACTCGCCTCCTCACTCATGGAACAGAAGCACGGCGTTCTCTACGATTCTCTTTATTTGAGTCATAGGAAAGCCGTACTATTAAGAGGGGAACCGTAGTGGAAAGGTATGGGTGGAATTAATCTTTGCACGCGCACACTTCACATATTTTCCCTTACCTTCATCTTTGGAGCGGCCCCCGCCTCTGTGTTTCTTTCCTCTTTGCAAAATGGTCCCTCAGTGGTACTACCGCTGGGCCAAGCGGTAGTACCGCTGGCCCTAGCGGTAGTACCGCTAGCACTAGCGGTAGTACCGCTGGAGTGCTAGCGGTAGTACCGCTAGCTGGCGGTAGTACCACCCCTGGTCAGCGGTAGTACCGCTCCAGGAGCTTAGTACCTCCTGCCTAGCGGTTGTTCGTGGACAGACCTTTTTGCGAAGACTTTCTTGGCGGTGGTAGTGCCTTTGCACTACCAGGGGGCCAGCGGTAGTACCGCTGCAGCCAGCGGTAGTACCGCTGGAGTGCCAGCGGTAGTACCGCTGCAGCGAGCGGTAGTACCGCTGGAGCTCGGGCAGAGAGTGGGAAAATGGTTGGATTTTCCCCAACTATATAAAGGGTTCTTCTAGCTGTGGAACCTTATCTCTTACCTCCCCAAGCTCCATTGTTGCTCCCTAAGCTCAAAAGTGCCCGATCTCTCTCCCTAGCCAATCAAACTTGTTGATTCTTTAGGGATTGGTTGAGAAGGCCTAGATCCACACTTCCACCAAGAGAAAAGTTGATTCCCCCACCAATCCCTTGTGGATCTTGTTACTCTTGGGTGTTTGAGCATCCTAGACGGTTGAGGTCACCTCGAAGCCATATTCCATTGTGGTGAAGCTTCGTGGTCTAGTTGGGAGCCTCCAAGCTTTGTGTGGAGTTTGCCCCAACCTTGTTTGTAAAGGTTCGGTCGCCGCCTTCAAGGGCACCTATAGTGGAATCACGGTACCTTGCATCGTGCGAGGGCGTGAGGAGAATACGGTGGCCTTAGTGGCTTATTGGGGAGCATTGTGCCTCCACACCGCTCCAACAGAGACGTACTTCCTGTCAAAGGGAAGGAACTTCGGTAACACATCCTCGTCTCCATCGGTTCCACTTGTGGTTATCTCTAACCTTTACTTTGTGTATGCTTATGTTGTTGACTATATCTTACTTGTCTTAATAGCTCTCGTTGTTAGCTCCATTAGGGTTCACCTCATTGTCGTAATATTTGTGAACCCATATGTTGTTTACCTTAACTTGCTAAGATTAATTAAAAAGTGGTCGTTGTCTATTCACCCCCCTCTAGTCAACCATATCGATCCTTTCAATGTTATAGCGGTAGTGGTCCGGAGGCTTAGGTTCATCGATAAAGTGATGTTGCATCATAGACCCGTGAGCCAAATAAACCTTATGTAGCAAGTAATTAGTAGGGTGTATGTTGATATTAAAGTGTCTTTCTAAGCGGGTGGCATAAATCACTGGTGCAACAACGTCCTATACAAATAGTTTTTAACCCCTTTCCACGACGCAGTTTTAAACCATCGCCTTGGTGGTGTGGGTGATAGGGGGTCCACACATGACATGAGAAAATCGACGACGATGGTGACCAATGAATGCAAACATTTGGCTAAACTAAGCGTATGGTATGTGCCCATCTATCACAAACAAGAATCGCCGGTCAACCATTTGAGATATGTCATACTTCCCATACGATCCATCTTTTCTACTCATGTGAGATCACATTAACATTGCGCACGCTATTCTGTGGCATTCCATTTACGATGTGTGACGCATGGCAAACAGTTCACGATTGTAAAGCGTGTATAATAAGGGGCTATCACAGACATTTAGTTCCACTATGACCGTTTGTGATATGATATAAGAGTGCATAGGTTTATGCTCATAAAACCCTATGCGAAGGTGGAATCTATCCCACATGTTGAGCTATTGATAAGCATTTGTTATTTATAAAATGTCCCAAACGTGTCATCCATACTTCCCAAACGTGTCATCCATATTACCCGTGTCAGATGAAGGCATATCACACATGTTCTTCTTTGGCCAATATTTACGATGGGCACGACATCATAAACATTTCATGACACAAATAGTGTTTGATAAGGAGGCTATCACAAACACTTGATGATAAGTAAGTGTGTGCGCCGGTGTTGTTAATCTCACATGTTATTTCTCGATTAATTGTGTGTAGAGCAGAGATTCATCACATACGTTGTCGGTGTCAAAACCGGCTGATCTCGAGTAGGGGGTCCGAACTATGGATCTAGGGTCAATGGATAACAAGAGATGATGGGGGTAATGTTTTACCTAGGTTCGGGCCCTCTTGATTGAGGTAAAACCCTACATTCTGCTCTTGCTGTTATTGATGAGATAGTACAGAGTACAATGTTGATCTAGTATGGGATCGATGTTGTGGTCTAAACCCTAAACATAATGAGTTTAATATGCCCTGAAAATTATGACCCCCTCGCTTATATAGATTCCAGGGGTGCCAAGATTTACACAAGGTCGGTTACAATAGAAAAGGAATATGCCGAGGCCTATATCCCCTTGATTGCACACCAAGTCTTCGAAAGAGTCCATCTAGAATACAACACTTCTATCAAGGGTCGGATTACTGAAAAAAGCCTGGCCCATACGGATAGGTATGCGGCCCAAGGACCCCATAGTCCCGAACTCCCTCAGTAGCCCCTGAACTAGCCTCCAATACCGAAGTCCTCTTCCACCATTGACGTCATGGGATACAGGCTTGCGAGGCGAGTTCCTCCTTTATTCTTAGACTGAAGATAGCTCGGCTCTTGAAATATCTTCCATTTTAAACATGAAACCTAATATACATATTTTTATCCCTGGGCCTAACATTTTAACAACGAGCGAGATCCTTCCCAAACCGAAAGGCCACAATTTTCTTTTTGAACGAACGTCTTGAAGCTATTTTATTTGGCACGCCCCATCATGGATATCGTGCCCCCCGTTTCAGGGATATGGTTTATGCCTTATGCCTATCCCACGCACACATAATCGCGAGTTTATTGGTCAGTGGCGGAGTTTACGATACAAAAAGTGAGGCCTCTAGTATTGTAGCAAGTCATAAAAGGTAAAAATGGTCACCTCGGCCTCCTCTGGCACCTTAGATCTCGCCTACCATTGATGTTCCCCTTTCTCCAAGCTCTACTACTCTAGTCCCTCCTCCTCCTTACAAGATTTTGAACCCACTCTCCAGTCTGGCAATGGACAATGCTGGTTCCAAGGGCACGTGGGAGGTCTGCTCCATCTCCGAAAAAGACATCTTGGAGCTGAAGAGTTGTGGCTAGATCCCAGAAGACATAGTTCACTGTGCGCCGGATGAGAACCAAGTTATCCCTACCCCAAGGGATGGGGAAAGAGTGGTTTTTATCCCTCATTACACTAGAGGTTTGAGCTTTCCCCTTCACCCCTTTGTTCTAGGATCATGTTTTATTATGGTCTCGACTTCCAGGACCTTCCCCCGAACTCTATTACCCATCTCTCTGCCTTCATCATGGTCTGTGAGGATTTCTTGCGTGTCCAACCACACTTCAGCCTTTGGCTCAAGGTCCTTAATGTTAAGCCCAAGGTAGTCAATGGCGAGCAGGCTGACTACGGAGGGGCAATAATTGACAAACTCAATGGGGCTACATGGCCAAAGGGCACATTCATCGACACTATCAAGTCATGGCAAAAGGAGTGGTTCTACGTCACCGAACCACACAACGCTGGTGAGGTAGCCCCTCCCACTTTCAGATGTGCCCCCCACGAGCCTCACATCCTAAACGAAAAAGGCCTTAGATTGGGGGATGCTGCTGAAGTGAAGGAGCTCACGAAGAGGATCTCTGACTTAATGGAGAAGATCGTCCTTAACAACGTGGTGCAAGTGATGCTGTATTGCGTCCTTCTCCCCTGCCAGCATCGGCCCATCCCAATGTGGGAATGAGATCCGACGAATCCGGATAGTTTGGCTCGCCCGGTACAAAGCTTTTTCCATACCACACTCGAGCATCTATGGAAGGCCATGTTCAAGTCACAAAAGACATGGCCTCATGAGGAGGATGAAGGCCTTTTCCTCCTCAATCCTGCTGGGCCGGTAACATTTTTGTCGAATTGTTTCGACTTTCATCCCTCCTTTAATAAGTCACTTACCCGTTGTTCCCGAATATTTGCAGATCTGGCTGAACAAATCCGAATGGATTAAATGTCTGGTGCCTCTACCCCAGGACGCCATGACCCCTCTTCTAGCGGTCATGTTGGTCGTGAAGCCGTACACGGATCCAAGGGAGAAAGAGGAACAGAAGAGGGTGAAGAAGAAGATTGGGGGTGGAGGGCTTGAATCGAAGGGTCCCCCCAGATACTAAATCCGAAGAGACAGTAGCTCCCTCCCCTATGGAGGGAGAAGAAGAGGATGATGATGATGAGGTAAGTGACTCCTATCATACTAAAAAGAGAGCAGCGTCCAAAGATGCTGAGGGATACCAAGCTCCCATTGCTTCTAAGAAGCCATGTAGGGCCCCTATGGTCCTATTCGATGATATTCCACACTCAGACGAGGAGTCTATGAATGAAGCACCGGTCCCTCGAAGGATCCTCAGGGTGAATCCCCAAGCCAAAAGGTATGTACGAAAAATCCGAACACACCTTTTGTTTAATTACCATGGTTCTAATTGGGCTCATTCTTTGTATTACAGCCCACAGCTTGATCTTCCCACCAATCATATTTTCGAGGGGGATTCCCGGCCAGCTAGCCTGGCTGAAAGAGGGACCAGATCACCCTACTCACCTCCCCTATGGTCGAAGGGACCAGAGGAGCGGTATCCAAGGAGGTCCCCATAAGCCGGATAGCATGACCGGGGGTGACGGTACTATGCCTCAGACCAATACTTCGGCCACCAATGACCAGGAGGATGAACTCCTCTTGGCGACGAAGGAGGGAGGGCTCAGACCCTCTAGGTCTCCTCCAAATACTATTTTGGAGAATCACCCGTCTCCGACACCAGTAGTAGTGGTCTCTCCACTAAGGGAGACTACCACGATGCACCTGGAGCCATCCACGACGGAGCCAGTATGGACTGGATGGTCAGAGCTAAGGGAGGAAGGTCTAAATGATCCCTCCATTCCCGAAGAATGCCGCACTAATCTGAGTGCGGCTTTGCAAAGTATTCAACCCATTGATACTCTCTTGAATCAGGCTTTCGCCCCGCTTTATAGATAAAGCAAACATTACAGCATCCACACAACCACATCCAAGCAAAGTCCAAAGGGAAAAAGGCTGGGGCCGCAGCACAGACACTCCCAAAGAAGAGAGAAGAAACATAAAAGGCCACCACAGAGGCAAGCTAAGATGCAGGTACACGGACCGAGAGCCGACGTGCGGTCGTCAGCAAGGCATCTAAGGAGAGTTGAAGCCGGCCATGGTCACTGGGTCTAACGAGCGGATGCGAGAGTTGCAAGAAGGCAAGAAATTTAAAGAACAAATCAGAGGCTCGCCGTTGGAACACCCGCTCTATAACCATTTTGTTGCGAGTAGTCCAAAGAGTCCACATCATAGCGCTTATGGCCAGCCTGGGTGGCCTTAACCTACAGAAACTCTGCAAGGTCATGAGCCTCCCACTCCGGTCCCAGAGCCTCACGTATAAAGCACCAGAGTGCGTGTGCTGCTACGCAAGAGAACAAAATGTGCGTTTCCATTTCCGGGACGTGGCACAGGGGACAAAGGCTGTTGCCCGGACCGTGGTGTTTCAACACCTCGGTCCCTGATGTTTGCTGTGTATCCCTGGCAAATGCGCCAGAAATACTTCTGCTACTGCAACAAAAGACCTTCCAACGGCTCCAGAAATAGACACGTCGACGGGAGAATACTTGCCTTGATCTTTCTGTTGCGGCTACGCCTTAAGGGACTTCCTAGGCAAGTATGCAAAGGATTTCCCCCGTGGCCTTGGAGCCTTGCGTTGGTGTTCCCTCGAAGCGGAAAGGGTGATGTAGCGTAGCGGTGGTAAGTATTTCCCTCAGTTTGAGAATCAAGGTATCAATCCAGTGGAGGAGTATCTCAAGATCCTGCACAAACACAAAAGCTTGCTCCCAACGCTATGAAGGGGTTGTCAATCCCTTATAGATTGTTTGCCAAGTGAGAACTGAAAGCAACAAAGTAACAAAGCAAAGTAAAAGCGGAGGTGTAAACGATGGATGTGAATAGACCCGGGGGCCGTAGTGTTTACTAGTGGCTTCTCTCATGAAAGCAAGTAGACGGTGGGTGAACAAATTACTGTCGAGCAATTGATAGAACCACGCAAAGTCGTGACGGTATCTATGCAATGATTATTTCTATAGGCATCACGTCCAAAACAAGTAGACCGATACTTTCTGCATCTACTACTATTACTCCACACGTCGACCGCTATCCAACTTGCATCTAGTGTATTTAGTCCATAAGAAGAGAGTAACGCCTTAAGCAAGATGACATGATGTAGAGAGATAATCTCAAACCAATGATAAAACCCCCATCTTTTTACCCTTGATGGCAACTACTTGATTTGTGCCTTGCTGCCCCTATTGTCACTTGGAAAGGTCACCACATGGTAGAAGCCAAAACCAAGCATTTCTCCCATTGCAAGAATCATAGATCTAGTTGGCCAAACAAAACCCAAGACTCGGAGAGACTTACAAGGATATCAAATCATGCATATAAGAAATCAACAAAGACTCAAATATATATCATAGATAATCTGATCACAAATCCACAATTCATCGGATCTCGACAAACACACCGCCAAAGAAGATTACATCGGATAGATCTCCATGAAGATCATGGAGAACTCTGTATTGAAGATCCAAGAGAGAGAAGAAGCCATCTAGCTACTAACTACGAACCCGTAGGTATGAAGTGAACTACCCACGAGTCATTGGAGGGGCGATGATGATGATAAAGAAGCCCTCCAACTCCAAAGCCCCCTCCGGCAGGGTGCCGGGAAGGGTCTCCAGATCAGATCTCGCGGAAACAGAAGCTTGCGGCGGCGGAAAAGTATTTTCGAGGCTCCCCTGATTTTTTGTGGAATATTTGGGAATTTATAGGCCAAAGACCTAGGTCAGGGGGCGGCCAGGGAGGCCAGAAGCCTGCCCACCGCCGCCTCCCCTGGTGGCGGAATGGGGGCTTGTGGGCTCCCTGGAGCCCACCTAGCTTAGCCCAAAAGCCCCCTGGTCTTCTTCCGTTCGGGAAAAAATCATTTCGGGTTTTTTTCCATTTGGACTCCGTTCCAAAATCAGATCTGAAAAGAGTCAAAAACACGGAAAAAACAGGAACTGACACTTGGCACTAAATTAATAAGTTAGTCCGAAAAAATATATAAAAGGTACATAAAACAACCAAAGAAGACAAGATAACAACGTGGAACCATCAAAAAATATTGATACGTTTCAGACGTATCAAGCATCCCCAAGCTTAACTCCTGCTCGTCCTCGAGTAGGGAAGTGATAAGAATGAATTTTTGATGCTTTCATGCTACCTAGCATAGTCTTTTGTAATTCCTCTTATGTGACGTGAATGTTCAGATCCATTAGATTCAAAACAATAGTTTGCTATTGACGTGGAAACAATAATAATTCAAGCAAACTAGCAAAGTAATCATGAACTTTCAAAATAACAAGGCCAAAAGAAATTTATCCCTACAAAAGCATATAGTCTGGCTATGCTCTATCATCATTGCACAATGAATTTAAATCATGCACAACCCCGGTATTGGCCAAGTGATTGTTTCACACCTTTACTTTCTCAAACATTTTCAACGCTCACACAATACATGGGCGTGAGCCATGGTTATAGCACTATAGATGGTGTGGAATGTAGTGGAGGTTGCAAGACAAAAAAAAGAGAAGATAGTCACATTAACTAGGCATATCAATGAGCTGTGGAGATGCTCATCAATAGATATCAATGTGAATGAGTAGGGATTGCCATACAAATGATGCACTAGCGCTACAAGTATGCGAAAGCTCTTAAAGGAAACTAGTGGGTGTGCATCCAACTTGCTTGCTCACGAAGACCTAAGGCAATTTTGAGGAAGCCTATCATTGGAATATACAAGCCAAGTTATATAATGAAAATTTCCCACTAGCTATATGGTGGTGACAAAACGAGAGACTCTCAATCATGAAGATCATGGCGCTTTAATATGCACAAGTGTGGAAAAAGTGGTAGCATTGTCCCTTCTCTCTTTTTCTCTCATTTTTTATATTGGTGGGCTCTTTGGCCTCTTTTTTTATGGGCTTATTTGGCCTCTTTTATTTCCTCACATTGGACAATGCTCCATTAATGATGATCATCACACTTTCAACTCAAAACTTAGAGCAACTATGACTCTATATGGAATGCCTTCGGGAGTGTACCGTGGCAATGATCTAGCATGGCATAGACATCAATGGAAACATCATGCTAGCTATCTTACGATCGTGCAAAGGAAAAGTAGAAATGGTGGCACATGTCACGGTGGTAGTTGCATGGCAATATATCTCGGAATGACTTTGAAAAAGCCATAGTAGGTAGGTATGGTGGCTGTTTTGAGGGAGGCTAATGGTGGGTTTTGTGCACCGACGAAAGTTGCACGAAACTAAGAAGATAGTGATGGTGCTAGGCTAAAGTGCATCTAAACCATGGACTCAACATTAGTCATGAATAACTCATATACTTGTTGCAAAAAATTTATTAGTAATCGAAACAAAGCATTCAATGCATACTCCTAGGGGAAGGGTTGGTAGGTATAAACCATCGCGCGATCCCGACCGCCACGCAAAGGATGACAATCAATAGACTAATCATGCTCAGATTTCATCACATAGCGGTTCACCCTACATGCATGCTACGGGAATCACTAACTTCAACACAAGCATTTCTAGATTCACAACACCTTACTAGCATTTCTTCAATATTACCATAACCACAACTCAAAACTAATTGAGATGAATCAAACTTCTCTAACTATTCAATGCACATGAAGGTGGAATTTTTCATATCCCTTTGGATAACTACCCCTTTTAAGACTACCTTCAAAGCATATATCAACAACCAAGCCACGCACTGCTGCGCTCTAAAAGATATAAGTGAAGCACATAGAGCAAAAGTATCTAGCTCAAAAGATATAAGTGAAGCACATGTGAGCTGAATTGTCTACCAAAAGATATAAGTGAAGCTCGACAAAATCACGGTGTGTGCATGTCTCTCTCTCTAGGTGTGCAGAAAGGATGATTGTGACACAACAAAAATAAAATACTCCTACGATACAAGACGCTCCAAGCAAAAACACATAACATGTGGTGAATAAAAATATAGCCCCAAGTAACGTTACCGATGGATTGAAGACGAGAGAGGGGATGCCTTCCAAGGGCATCCCCAAGCTTAGGCTTTTACGGCATCCTTGAATCTCTTGGGGTGTCTTGGGCATCCCCAAGCTTGAGCCCTTGCCACTCATTATCTCTTTGTCCATAAGAACTTCACCCAAAACTTGAAAACTTCACAACACGAATCTTAAACAGAAACTCGTGATAACATTAGTACAAGAAAGCAAACCAGCACTTCCTGAGGTACTGTAGCAAACTTAAATTCTACTTGTGCTGATGTTGAGTTACTGTACTTTCAATCTTCCATGGCTAATACCCCCCGATACTATCCATAGTTTCATCAAAATAAGCAACCAACACAACAAAAACAGAATCTGTTAACAGCACACCAGTCTGTAGCAATCTGTATATTTCGTATACCTTATTACTTCCAAAATTCTGAACAATTACTACAGTCTGAATAATATGCGTAGCAATCAACAGCAAAAAGAATCAACTCAAAAGCTCTTACAAAAAAAATGAAAATTCTTTTCGTGGGCAGAAAGTTTCTGTCTTTTCCAGCATGACCAAACGATCATCCCCAAGGCTAATCATAACGGTTTTGCTTGGAACAAAAGCAAAAAGAAACACAAAAAACACAATCATAACGGAATTATGAAAGTGTGGAAAACACAAAACAGAAAGAAAAAGTATAGATTCGTTGGGTTGCCTCCCAACAAGCGCTTTTGTTTAACGCCCTTAGCTAGGCATTCAATGATGCTCTCACAAAAGACAAGAATTGAAGCACAACGAGAGCATCCTAAAGCATGTGAAAACCACATATAAGTCTAACATACTTCCTATGCATACACATTTTATAGGAAAACAGATTGTCAAGACAACCAATAGTTGCCGTATGCAAGGAAGAAGAAAGAGACAAGAGCAATCTCAACATCATGAGAGGTGATTTGGTAACATGAAAGTTTCTACCAAAATATTTTCCTCTCTCATAGCAATTACATGTGGGATCATATTCAAATTCAACAATATAGCTATCCCATAGGATATTCTTTTCATGATCCACATGCATGCAAAGTTGACGCTCTTCAAAAATAGTGGGATTATCATCAAATAAAGTCATGACTTCTCCAATCCCACTTCCAATATTATTGCAAATATCATATTCATCATGAGGTTTGAACAAATTTTCAAGATCATAAGAAAGATCATCACCCCAATCATGATTATTGCAACAAGTAGTGGACATAGCAAAGCTAGCATCCCCAAGCTTAGGGTTTTGCATAATTTTAGCATGAATGTCACTAATAGAATTTATAGTGAAACCATTGCAATCATGCTTTTCATTCAAGGGGCCCTCGTGAATCACTTCATGAATTTCTTCCTCACAATTTTCAGATTCACGCATCTTAAGCAAAACTCCATAGAAATAGTCAAGTGCCCTCAACTCACTAGCAATTCGTTCCACACAAGTGGGTCTCTTAAAGAGATTAACAAACGAAGATGCAAGCATATTGAAGGCACATGGCACACAAGCGAACAGAAAGCAAGCGAGAGAAAAGGGTGAACGAAAAAAGGCAAATGAAAACGGCAAATGTGAAGTGGGCGAGAGGAAAACGAGAGGCAACTGGCAACAAAAGTAAATGCAAGAGATCAGTTTGTGAGACCTACTTGGATAGATCTTGATTTCTCCTCCCCGGCAACAACGCCAGAAATACTTTTGATGTTTGCTGTGTATCCCTGGCAAATGCGCCAGAAATACTTCTGCTACTGCAACAAAAGACCTTCCAACGGCGCCAGAAATAGGCACGTCGACGGGAGAATACTTGCCTTGATCTTTCTGCTACGGCTACGCCTTAAGGGACTTCCTAGGCAAGTATGCAAAGGATTTCCCCCATGGCCTTGGAGCCTTGCGTTGGTGTTCCCTCGAAGCGGAAAGGGTGATGTAGCATAGCGGTGGTAAGTATTTCGTTCAGTTTGAGAACCAAGGTATCAATCCAGTGGAGGAGTATCTCAAGCTCCTGCACAAACACAAAAGCTTGCTCCCAACGC
Organism: Hordeum vulgare subsp. vulgare; assembly: GCF_904849725.1. NCBI lineage: Eukaryota > Viridiplantae > Streptophyta > Magnoliopsida > Poales > Poaceae > Hordeum > Hordeum vulgare. The sequence goes on from NC_058522.1 coordinate 226,046,121, forward strand.
TATGAAGGGGTTGTCAATCCCTTATAGATTGTTTGCCAAGTGAGAACTGAAAGAAACAAAGTAACAAAGCAAAGTAAAAGCGGAGGTGTAAACGATGGATGTGAATAGACCTGGGGGCCGTAGTGTTTACTAGTGGCTTCTCTCATGAAAGCAAGTACACGGTGGGTGAACAAATTACTTTCGAGCAATTGATAGAACCGCGCAAAGTCGTGACGATATCTATGCAATGATTATTTCTATAGGCATCATGTCCGAAACAACTAGACCGATACTTTGTGCATCTACTACTATTACTCCACACGTCGACCGCTATCCAGCATGCATCTAGTGTATTAAGTCCATAAGAACAGAGTAACGCCTTAAGCAAGATGACATGATGTAGAGGGATAATCTCAAACCAATGATAAAAACCCCATCTTTTTACCCTTGATGGAAACTACTTGATTTGTGCCTTGCTTCCCCTACTGTCACTGGGAAAGGTCACCACATGGTAGAACCCAAAACAAAGCACTTCTCCCATTGCAAGAATCATAGGTCTAGTTGGCCAAGCAAAACCCAAGACTCGGAGAGACTTACAAGGATATCAAATCATGCATATAAGAAATCAGCAAAGACTCAAATATATATCATAGATAATCTAATCACAAATCCACAATTCATCGGATCTCGACAAACACACCGCCAAAGAAGATTACATCGGATAGATCTCCAAGAAGATCATGGAGAACTTTGTATTGAAGATCCAAGAGAGAGAAGAAGCCATCTAGCTACTAACTACGGACCCGTAGGTCTGAAGTGAACTACTCACGAGTCATTTGGAGGGGCGATGATGATGATGAAGAAGCCCTCCAACTCCAAAGTCCCCTCCGGCAGGGTGCTGGGAAGGGTCTCCACATGATATCTCCCGGAAACGGAAGCTTGCGGCGACGGAAAATTATTTTCAAGGCTCCCCTAATTTTTTGCGGAATATTTGGGAATTTATAGGCCAAAGACCTAGGTTAGGGGGCGGCTAGGGAGGCCACAAGCCTGCCCACCGCCGCCTCCCCTGGTGGCCGAGTTGGGGCTTGTGGGCTCCCTGGAGCCCACCAGGCTTGGCCCAAAAGCCCCCTGATCTTCTTCCGTTCGGGAAAAAATCATTTTGGGGTTTTTCTTCCGTTTGGACTCCGTTCCAAAATCAGATCTGAAAAGAGTCAAAAACACGGAAAAAACAGGAACTGGCACTTGGCATTGAATTAATAAGTTAGTCCCAAAAAAGATATAAAAGGTACATAAAACAACCAAAGAAGACAAGATAACATCATGAAACCATCAAAAATTATAGATACGTTTGAGACGTATCAGTCCCCGAAGGCAAACAGTCTCGGAGAAGCTCCCAAACGAGAATCTTCATCTTCAGGGGTATCCGAGCCTTCCATAGTGGGGATAGACACTGGAGAACCGGCAACCGGCAGAGTGCCTGATAGGCCAAACTAACCTAGAATTCTCCCGAGGGAGAGAGACTCCAGGATACCATGTCCGGATCCGGGGAGATCGGAAGGGGGACTACTTCCCACACGATATTCCATTCAAGTACCTCAGCTGGTCCAAAGGAATGACGGAATGCAAAATGCCAACCGTCCTCCAGAGCAGCCGCGGTAACTAGAACATCCAGATCATCACAAATTGCAAAGAGCCTCGGAAATCGCAGGCGGAGAGGTTCTCCAGGAAGCCATGGGTCCAACCAAAACCGAGTCCCAGACCCATTGCACACTGAGAACCGCAAACCCACCCTAATCTCCTCCTTGATGACCTGGATAGATTACCAAAACTGAGACCCGGCAGAGTGCGAGTAGGCCAAGAGGGGCTTACCCTGCAGGTATTTGGCCTCAAGTAGCTGCAGCCACAAATCACCATCTCCCCGCAAGATCTGCCACACCCAGCGGAGCATGAGTGCGACGTTCATACGACGAGACGGAAGGATGCCCAACCCCCCTCGGTCCTTCGGCAGGCAGATGTTAGCCCACTTCACCATATGGTATTTCGGCCGGCCACCCCCTGCCTACCAGAAGAACCTAGCCAGCTCCTTGTCAAAGGAGCTATGCACACTCTCAGGAAGGATGTACATCCCCATCATATACATGGGGAGGCTGGCCAGGTTAGAGCTAATGAGGATGGTCTTGCTGCCCTTAGAAGTGAACCTACCACACCAGGGCTCCGCATGGGACGCAACTCGGCCCACCAGCGGATCAAACCCGCTCACCAAGATCCTGGACTCAGCCAGGGGCATCCCCAAATAGGTACGGGGAAGGAGGCGAGCCTACAATTGAGGTTATCCACAATCCTGTGTTGTTCAGCCTCGGAGAAGCCATGGACCACTACCTCGCTCTTGTCAAAGTTAATCTTAAGTCCAAACATCTCCTCAAAGCAAAGCAAAAGGAACTTAAGATGAACAATGTACGAGTCTGAGCCTGCAACCATATTCATGGCGTCGTTCGCATACTGCAAGTGGGTAACTCCACCACCCGGGATGAGGTGACCAACCACACCCTGAAGGTGGCCGGCAAGTCTGGCCTTATCCAAGATGCCGGTGAGGGCATCGACAGCCAGATTGAATAGCATGGGGGAGATAGGGTCGCCCTGCTTTACCCCCGTGGAAGCTTGGAAGAAGGGACCTACTTCTCCATTAATGTTGATCGCCGTGCTCCCAGATCTAACCAGTTGCATGATCCAGTTGCACCACCTCTCATCAAATCCACGTTGCTGCATGACCAGCCTCAAGAAGGACCAGTTGAGACGGTCATACACTTTCTGGAAATCCAACTTGAGGAAGACCCCCTTGAGGCCCTTCGACGCCACCTCTTGGACAATCTCATGAAGGGCCATAATCCCGTCATGATTCCGCCCGCCCTTAAGGAACGCGGACTAAAGGCGGTGGGCAATCCTTTTCGCAATGGGGGATAAGCGTGTCGCATAGACCTTCGCAAAGATTCGCGCCAACACGTTGATCACCGTGATGGGGCGAAATTGCCAAATATCCGAAGCCCCAACTACTTTGGGGATGAGAGCTATGACACCAAAGTTGATCCTAGCCATGTTCAAGGTTCCGATGTAGAAATCATGGAACATGGGCATAATGACCGGGCGCAAGATCTCCCAGAATTTCTGAAAGAAAACTACCGGGAGACCATCCGGCCCCGGGGCCGAGCAAGCTTTCATAGAAGCAATCGCCTGGCCCACCTCCTCAGGGGAGAACGGGAGAGTAAGCGCCGCATTCTCCGTATCGGAGACCTGGGCCGCATGCGGCCAAAAGTCTGCGTAGAGGGATACGCCTCCATGCGAGAAAGCCGAGAACAACTCCTTATAAAAGGAGTAAATATGGGTGCAGATATCCTCAGGGTTCTCTAGGAGGACCTCCCCGTCCCAAAGGAAAGGGATGGCACATTTACTCCTGCAGCCATTAGCGATCACCTGGAAGTAGGCAGTGTTCGCATCCCCTTTCAGGAGCTAGTTCTGGCCCCCTCGACGCTGCCAGAACAGCTCCTCGCTCATGTAGACGCACATGAGCGAGGCCTTGTGGGAGTATCTCCTAAGCGAGTCATTAGGAGACAGGCCTGGACCATCTGCCAAGCCATCCAACACCCTGATTTGGTCCATCAATTCCCCTTTACGGGTCCGGAGGTCAGCGCCCAGGTTCGCCCCCCAGCCCTTCATTGCCTGATGGGTCAATTTAGCACAGTGGCGCCAGACATCCATCGCACAAAACACCCGCGGCATGGACGGGACCGCCTCAAGCAAGCGGTCATGAACCAGCTCACAAAAGCCCGGTTCCTCTAGCCAGAACGTCTCAAAGCGGAAGCGACGGGTCCTAGGCGGGGTCACATCACTCTAAGAGAAAAGCAGGGGGGTATGCTTGGATCCAATCCGAGTGACCGCCTTGAGGGAGGACAGTGGGAACATCACTTCCCACTGAGCCGACACAAAGACCTGATCCAAAACACTCCGGATGGGGTCTGCGTGCTTATTCGTCCAGGTGAACCTGGCCCCTACGCGGGCAATCTCCCGGAGCACAAGGTCTGCAATGCAGTCGTTAAACAGATGCATTCGGACCCGATCCACATTAGGGGAGTTTTTATCAGAATCCCACCTAATGAGGTTGAAGTCCCCGGCCACCACTACCAGAGTGGAGCACCCGTTCACCTTATTTTTCAACTCGGCGAGGAAATCAGCAGAGCGGCCATACCGTAGACGATAATCACCTCCCAACTGAGGTGAACTCGTTGGTCAATGATGGACATGTTGACGAAGAATTCCCCTCGGTCCGTATCTTCAACCGAGAAAGCATCCTCCCCGACTCCGAGCAAGATGCCCCTAGATTGACCCGTGGCACACAACCACTGCCAGGCAAACTGGTGACGGGAAAACCTCTGAAGCTCGTGCATACTAAAATCCTGACGAATTATCTCCTTTTGCCCCACAATGTCGATCTCTTCCTATTGCAGATACTCAATGAGTTGCTGCCGCTGGCCAGTGAGGTTGAAGCCCCTAATGTTCCAACATATGAGCTTCATATAATAACCTCATCAGAATCCCTAGGCCCCGCAAGCTTAGTCGAGCTAGCCCGCCCGACAACCGCGGGTCGGGGGAGAGCCTTGGATGGGTGGCCACGTCGCCCCCGCGTAGGGGGGGGGCAACGGAGGTTTCCGGTCCGAGGGAAGCAGATCTGGAGCTAGACCCACATGCCTCATTGCGGTGTTTAGTGGGATTGAAACGTGTGGCGGGGGGGGGGGGGGGGGGCGCCCACGGAGCACCCGCACCAAGGGGGGCACAACCAAGGGCGTCCCAGCCACATACTCCATCGGGGGTGCCGCACCGCCCCTGGTCTCTCTCTGACCAGGGTCAGTGTGCACAGGGGGAATGGGTTCACCACGTGCAGCACAGGCACGGGCCTCCGCCAGCGCCCCCTCAAGCTTCTTCTTTGCGCAAATAGCGTAAATCTATTCAAGGATGGGCCCTCTTTCGCCACGGAACACAATGCTACTATCGGTGGCCACCCTGCCAGATGATACACTGCTTCACAGCCCAACACAGAAAAGCAAGAACCAGAGCTAGAGGGAGCTGGCTGGGAGGTGGACGTACCTGTGGACAGGTCGCGCGCACCCGCACGCCATGCAGCCAACTCCGTGATCGTCGAAACACGGCCATCCAGGAGGATCCAAGACTGACTGAGCCTCGCACTCTGCCGCACGGCAACTAGCGGGGAAGCAGCGTCCTGAGAATTGGAACCGACCGCGGTTGGGGTCACTGCCATCCGTTCCAGGTCCAAGGCCGACGGCGACACTTGGTCCGGGGACCCCAAGGCCGGGGGACGGGGGACCCCGGCAAACGCAAGTAGAAGACCACCCCAGGCGAGTGCGGGGATGAAGAAGGGCACACCTCCATCCCCACACTCACCTCATCCCCCTCCACGGCCACCAGGTCAGTGGTGACAGGGGAAGGCCCGGCGAAGACCACGGACTCAATACCTAACGCCACCCGGGAGGCTGCCCTGGCAGGACCGGAAGGGCCAGCAGTAGAGGATACCGGGGTACGCCGGCCATCAGACGCGGCCGGCGGGACCCCTCCATCAACATTCTCCTCCTCACAGAAGGATCTCTCCTCAGACGAGCCCCCATCCCCATCGTGCCCGTCGTCGCCAGGCACAGTGGCAGGAGGGGCCGGTCCGAGCAGGTCCACCAGAGCCGGGGACTCAAGCTCAAATGTGAGGCGCCTCCCCTTGGTGCCGAGGTAGAAAATCAGGGACACACCATCAATATCCGCCGGAGCAGGGCAGAGGATCTCAATGCAGGCGGGCCCATCATCCTCGAAGGAGGCCAAGTCCGCGGTGACCAGTTTGCCCATCGGCTCGGAGATCGTGTTGAGGATGTGAGTAAGCTTGCCTCCCCGCGGTGCTGCCCTGCCTCCCCTAGGCAGGCCGTAGACAAGGACCCACACCTTCTCTAGAGGCGGCACAGGCTCAGGCTCAGCCATCGCAGCATGGATGGAGATCAAGAACTTGTTGATGGGGAGTGGATGAAATCGTGGGAGCACACCCGGAGTAGCTCGACCAAGGGGAAGGGGACCGAGAAGACGAGGGGAGCCGTCTCAGTCACCTCTCAAGTGAACTCGGAATCTCAGAAGTCACCAATGTAAGCGACTAGCTCGGCCTAGATGAGGTCAGCCAAGATCACCAACCCAGGCGGCAGGACCTGCTTGGGGGCCAGGGTGACCGTCGCCAGGTGTGGCCACGCCATCTCCTCCTCGATATTCGCATCCACAAAGTAAAAGCTCCCCCTCTCGGTCCTGTACCCGAGGTAGGCAAGGGTCGTGGGGCACCACGGGGGGCCTCACACTCCAAGCGGAAGTGGCTCGCACACCCACAGTTGATGCACATCGTTTCTTCGCGGGAGCGCTGACGACCGATCTGAGAGGGGGGCTCCAGAGCCACCTGCTCAGGAACCCCCATCGGACCGGACAACCAGCCACCCCAGGGGTCGCTCCAGCCGCCTTCTTCTTCTTAGGCTTCTTATTCTTCTTAGCCTTAGCCGGTATTGCAGGCGGCTCAGCAGACCGATGCCCCCGGGACCTCCGCCCGGGAGACCAGTCATCCCGGCGCCAGTCCGGTCCATCCGCCCGAGAAGAGTGCCAATCAGACCGACGACCAGCCTTGTGGGCCAGCCTCTGGGCTCATAACGCACTTGGGCAGGAGCATCCCGACGCTCCTCGCGGGTAGAGCCGCCCCGTCCCCAGCGCCAGTCCAGTTCCGAGGGTCGTGTGGCCGTCGCCCGAGAAGCCGGCGCCCGGGGGACCTAGCCATCCCGGGTCCGAGCGATCGTAGGAGGGCGCGCCACCAGCTTGGCCTGGAGCGCATTGATACGTCGCCATCGTATCTACTTTTCCAAACTCTTTTGTCCTTGTTTTGGACTATAATTTGCATGATTTGAATGGAACTAACCTGGACTAACGCTGTTTTCAGCAGAATTGCCTTGGTGTTATTTTTGTGCAGAAATCAAAGTTCTCCAAACGTCCTGAAAATTTACGGGGAGCAGTTTTGGAAAAAAAAAAATATCTGCGCCAAGTTCCACCTCAGGGGGTGGGCCAGTGGGCCACAAGCCCTGGGTCCGCCACCACCCCCTGGTGGCGGTGGGCTGGCTTGTGGGGCCCACACGGCTCTGCCGCCCCCAACTCCAGCTCTATAAGATCCCTTTCGTCCCAAAAAAAATAAAAAGAGAAGTATTCGTCGCGTTTGCGATACGGAGGTGCTGCCACGACCTGTTCTTCATCTGGAGGGCAGATCTGGAGTCCGTCTTGGGCTCCGGACAGGGGAAATCGTCGCCATCGTCATCATCAACCTTCTTCCCTCTCCAATTCCTTGAAGCTCTTCGTCGTTCGTGAGTAATCTATTCGTAGGCTCGCTGGGCGGTGATGAGTAGGATGAGATCTATCATGTAATCGAGTTAGTTTTGATGAGGATTGATCCCTAATATCCACTATGTTCTGAGATTGATGTTGCTACTACTTTGCCATGCTTAATGCTTGTCACTAGGGCCCGAGTGCCATGATTTCATATATGAAATTATTATGTTGTCACCAATATATGTGTGTTTCAGATTCGATCTTGCAAGTTGTAGTTACCTACTATGTGTTATGATCCGGCAACCCCGGAGTGACAATAACCGGAACCACTCCCGGGGATGACCATAGTTTGAGGAGTTCATGTGTTCACCAAGTGCTAATGCGTTGGTCCGATTCTTTATTAAAAGGAGAACCTTAATATCCCATTGTTTCCATTTGGACCCCGCTGCCACGAGAGGGATGGACAATAGATGTCATACAAGTTCTTTTCCCTAAGCACGTATGACGACACACGGAATGCATGCCTACATCACATTGACGAACGGGAGCTAGCCACATATCTCTCCATGTTATAGGTGTTGCATGATGAATATCATCCAAACAAATCACCGAACCATTGCCTACGAGTTTGTCCTACTGCTGTTACTTGTCTTGCTCTGCTGCTGCTACTACTACTGTTGCTACTGCTGTTACTTGTCTTGCTGTGCTGCTACTATTGCTACTTGCCACTGCTGTCACTACTGCTGTTCCTTGCCGTTGCTATTGCTAGTTACATTGCTGCTACCTGCTACAATTTTTGTTCGCTGGACGTTTACGGGAACCGACAATTTCTGTCGACGGGCAACTTGGCGCCATTGATACAATCGTTATGAATAGTCTGCTGTCAACAGATCGTTTCTGACACCGTTGTTATCATACTACTTTGCTGTTACTACTTTGCTTGCAGATACTAATCTTTCAGGTGTGGTTGAATCTGACACATTCAGCTGCTAATACTCGAGGGTATTCTCTCACCTCCTGCGTGGCTAACCAACAAATTTGGGCCGAATAATCTACCGTCGAAAACTGCTGCGAACCCACGCGCTGGTGGGCCATCAGCAACATTCTTCTAGTTCCGTTGCCGGGAGTGCTAGCAGCATTCTTCTGGTGCCGTTGCAGGGGAAGGTTTGTTGTCATCAGCATTCGTCTAGCCATCGCCAGAGATTGCAATCAGCATTTTTCTGGCGCCGTTGCCGGGGAGGTATTGCTATATTCTCTGAGTCACTTGGGATTTATATCTGCTGATCACTATGAAGAATCTGAAGGATCTGAAGACCAAAGTCTTGCCCTCAACTACGAGGGGAGGTAAGGAATTGCCATCTAGCTCTGCACTTGATTCACCTTCAGTTATGAGTAAGTTTTCTACATCACCTCCTGCTAGAAATCTTGATATGTCGCCTATGCCTCATGATACTATGCTTGATACTATGCCTGATAGTGCTAGAGATGCTATGCTTGATACTGCTTTGCCTGATGATGCTAGAGATGCTATTTTGCCTGATGATGCTATGCTTGATACTGCTAGAGATACTCCTTTGCCTGATGTTCCACTAGGAGTGTTCCTTGATGCTCATATTGCTAGAGTTACTGCCAATGCTCGTGATGCTTCTGAAACTGCCGATACTATTGAGATAGAACCTGCTTTTGCTCCTGCTAGATCTAGCTCCCCTAGATATGAATTGCCTGATATACCTGAGGGTTACGTTATGGAGGGAGAGATAGCTGAGGATTTTCTTACGTGTAAGGATGCCTATGAAGCTGAGAAATTACTTCTCAAGTGGAAGGAAAGATCTCGGGAAGCTAGGATGAAAAATGACCCGAAGTTTGCCACTTCGCCTATCTTTGTCACCGATAAGGATTATGAATTCTTTGTCGACCCTGAGATAATCTCTCTAGTTGAATCTGATCCTTTTCACGGTTATGAGTCTGAGACGGTCATAGCCCATCTTGCCAAACTATTCGGAATAGCCAACCTTTTCACTAATGAGGAGAAGATCCGCCACTACTACATCCTTAAGCTGTTTCCTTTCTCTCTAAAGGATGACGCTAAATTCTGGTTCACCTCTCTTGCTCCTAGATGTGTGCGCAGTCCCCACAAGATGGTCTATTACTTCTGTGAGAAATATTTCCCTGTCCATAAGAAGCGAGCTGCCTTGCAGGAAATATACAACTTTGCTCAACTCCAAGAAGAGAGTCTTCCACAAGCTTGGGGGAGGCTCGTCCAACTACAAAATGCTTTGCCTGGTCACCCTCTTAAGAAGAACGAGATACTTGATATCCTCTATAACAGACTTACGATGCCTCTAGAGACCACCTAGATAGTTGTGCCGGTAGTGTTTTTAGGGAACGAACTGTAGAACAAGCTGAGACCCTACTGAATAACATCTTGATCAACGATAATGCTTGGACTATCCCCGAACCACCTCCTAAGCCAACTCCTAAGAAAGGAGGTATTCTATTCCTCAGTCCCGAAGATATGCAAGAAGCCAAGAAATCTATGCAAGAGAAAGGCATTAGATCTGAAGATGTAAAAAATCTACCACCTATCGAAGAGATCCATGGTCTCGATAACCCGATACAGGTAGTAGAAATTAATTCTCTGCGTAGGTTTGACGAGAGTGATATTCCTTTTGATAAACCTGCTAGCATATGCTTTGATGAATTTGACAACTTTGTTGCAAAACAACAGAGTTTCAATGATTATGTTAGCAGACATTTGGAACAAAGTGCTCGTATGCTTAGCCATTTAAGTGCTTGTGTAGACAGAAATGTCAATGATCTGAAGCTTCTGAGTAAACATGCCTCTATGATTACTACTCAGGTAGAACAAGTACTTAAAGCTCAGAATGACCTGCTCAATGAATTAAATGACAACTCTGTCAGAGTCATTACTAGAGGAGGCAAAATGACTCAGGAACCTTTGTATCCTGAAGGTCATCCTAAGAGAATTGACCAAGATTCTCAAGGAATCAATGCTGATACACCTAGTCATCCTAAGGAGAAGAAGAAGGATGATAGAAACCTGCACGCCAGTTCACCAAATATTTTCACATCTGAAGAACCTAATGATATTTCTGCGTCTGATGCAGAAACACAACCTGGTGATGAACATGAACCTGGTGACAATATGGACAGTGATGTTCGTAATAATGCTCAACCTAGCAATGATGAGGATGTGGAGATTGAACCTACGGTTAATCCTGATAATCCACAACCTAAGAGATACGACAAGAATGACTTCACTGCTAGGAAGCATGGTAAAGAAAGGGAGCCATGGGTTAAGAGACCTATGCCCTTCCCTCCTAAGCCATCCAAGAAAAAGGATGATGAGAATTTTGAGTGCTTCGTTGATATGATAAGACCCGTCTTTCTGTAGATGCGGTTAACTGATATGCTCAAGATGTCTCCGTATGCCAAGTACATGAAAGATATCGTGACTAATAAACGGAAGATACCAGATCTTGATATCTCCACCATGCTTGCCAATTACACTTTCAAAGGTGGAACTCCTAAGAAACTTGGTGATCCCGGAGTGCCCACTATACCTTGCTCTATTAAAGGAAACTACGTAAGAACTGCCTTATGTGACCCTGGAGCCGGTGTTAGTGTTATGCCACTCTCTCTTTATCGTAGACTTGAGTTGGATAAGTTGACACCCACTGAAATTTCTCTGCAAATGGCCGACAAATCGACTACTTTCCCTATAGGCATTTGCGAGGATGTGCGTGTTGTGATTGCTAACACAACTATCTTAACAAAGTTTGTTATCTTGGATATTCCCGAGGACGATGCCATGGCTATCATCCTCGGAAGACCCTTTTTAAACACTGCAGGGGCTGTTATAGATTGCAACAAAGGCCGTTGTCAGTTTCCATGTCAACGGTAATGAGCACACAGTGCACTTTCCGAAGAAACGATATCCAGTACATTGCATCAATGCTTTCAAAAAGACTTCATCGATTCTCATTGGGAGCTTAGAATGCCCTATTCCTCGTGTCAAGATGAAGTATGATTTGCTTGTTGGGGAGATAAATATCCCCATTGAGGTGACTTAGTGGCTATTCGAAAATTCTCCGTTCTCTCTTGCGATTCAAGAAGGTTTTGTCATAAGGACTTGATCAATCCCATTGACGGATTTCTTTCGATGACCACGAAACGGATGAATCAAGGAGTCACATATCTCTGTTTTAAGTTTTCCTTTTCTTTTGATTAGAAGAAAAATGATAGAATTAGTTTAGCTTTTCCTGTTTTCTGTTTTAGCGTCCCGTAGAAAAATACCTCGAAAATAAAAGTTCTCCGATGGTCCTGAAAATTTAGTAAGATTTTTTCTGGAATTTTTGAAAATTTCTGGGCCTGAGAGCTGGCATGGGGGCCAGACCAGTGGCCCACAAGCCCTGCCACCGCCACCTACCCCCTGGTGGCGGGGTGCAAGCTTGTGGGCCCCACAGGCACCCCCTCCACTCATTCTAACTCCCAGCCTCTTCTTCCACCTCCAGAAAAAATTGTTTCGCAGCTCAAACCCGTGTTCTTGCTCATTTGGCTGTGATTTTTGATCTCCTTGCTCAAAGCACCATTCTCCAAACCGTTTTAGGGAAATTACTCCTTGGTAAGTGACTCCTCCATTGGTCCAATTAGTTTTTGCACTAGTGATTTATCCTCCGCGAATTCTTGCTACCTTGGTGACCCTGTTCTTGAGCTAGAAATGTTGATTTTAGCTGGTTCCAAGTAGTTTTAGCACGTGATACGGTCTCTAGGCACTAGTACGAGTAGTTGCTACAAGTTGGGTTAATCTTCATTCACTTTTCTTTCGAAGTCTAAAAATTTCAGAATTTTTTAGAGCTAGAAAAGGGAAAAGAGGAGGAGGTTCTTGAGAGGCTCTTCAAGCCGTAACCCCAAGGAGGATGAGAAGAATCACCCCAAGTATGTAGTTCCTCGAGTCACAGAAGTTCGAGCGTGCGAGTGGCCAAGTGATGAATTTTTGCGCGCCGCCGGACTTTACGAAGACTTTTATTACTTGGTGGAGAACGCAGGTCTTACTGCGTTCGTTGAAGATAAGTGCCCATAGTACCTCCTCCTCACCAATATTTTCGTTCAAAGCTTCAATTTTTATCCGAGGAAGAATCCTCCCATGGTTGAGTTCATGATTTACGATGTCCCCGAGTGCATGACGCTGCAGGACTTTTGCAATGTATGCAAATTACCTTATGTTGGGGATATCCGTGACCCTTGTCCATGGGACTTGGAGGATTTCATTGGTTCTATTGTTGTTGGAGAGGAGAGAGGAGTGTCTCGCGCTAGAATTGCTAGCATACATTTTCCTGTGTTTCGGTACTTCTCATTATTTGTGGGAAAATGTTTGATTGGCCGTGGGGAGGCTGGATCACTTAGTTCTCCAAACCTTGCGGTTCTGCGCGAAGGCCTTTATAACGGTAAGACTTATAGCCTGGGCGCTATAGTAGCTCAACGGTTGAACCTGAACCGTTCTAAAGGTGTTGTCTATGGAGGTATCTATGCTACCCGTCTTGCCAGACACTTTGAGATACCCATTAGACTGGGAGAGGAAGGAGAGATGCTTCTCCCTGAGAGATATCTGGATTATGACAGCATGGTTCGCCATAATTTTCTGGATAGAGATGCTAGTAGACGGATGATTTATAACCTGGTGTTTAGTCAGGGTACTCGAGAGACTATTACTTTGCCTGCTCCTTCTTTGTTTGATCTTCATGCAGGCAGGTACACTATTATGCCCGCGCACATCTACACATATTGGGGCTTGGCCCAACCACAGGCGCCCATGCCCGAGCCGCCAGTCAAGTACCAGACGCCAGTTTATCAGTGGGAGCCAGAGGAGCTCACACAGCAGTGGCATCCACAGTCCGCTCCGGAGTATCCTGGAGCTGGTTATTTCCCACCTTGGGAGTAGACCAAGCTAGGCCAAAAGCCTAAGCTTGGGGGAGTACGTGTTCTCACCGACTTTACATTCATGCTTATACTTTCACTTTGTTAGCCGGTGTTTACACTTTGCCACTGTATTATCCATGCTAGTTTATTTTCGTTTTCTTGTTTTCTTGTTTTGAGTCCTTTTGAGGAAACCCCAAAATATTTTTCTTTCTTCTTTTGCTTGTTGGGAGCTTTCCCGTGTAAATAGTTTTCTTTTTCTTTGTGTCAAGGTAGAAGATATTGGTTACAATGTTTATTGGTTCTTGCATGCTTACCTGTTTAGCTTTCAAAGAGCCATATTGTTTTGTCTTCTCCTTTGTGTTTTCCTGCAGATTCAGCTTAGTCCAATGCGCTTATTATTGTTCACATCTTTCGATCGTGCAAATGAAAGGCAACAATGATGATATATGATGAGGTGACTGAGACTGAAAAGCTGGTATGAACTCTATCTATTTTGTTTTTGTAAATATGACTAGCTTGTCGACCCAGATTCAGTTTTGTTGTGAGAGAACCATGTTTGCAATGACAACTTAGAGATCATAGTTTCTGATGCCATGCTTATTTAGCTGAGAGCTTATAATGGTTTGTCTTGAATGCCAACATAGATTTTGAGATGACTATGATGTAGTACGATAGGATGGTATTCTCCTTTGAATGTTTGAAGTGGCTTGACTTGGCGCATGTTCATGCATGTAGTTGAAACAAAATCAACATAGCCTCTATGATGTTCGTGTTCATGGTGAGTTATATCCTGTTCATGCTTGCATTTAATGTTAGTCAAACTCATTGCATCTTGATGACTGTTGTCGCTCTCTAGTTGGTCGCTTCCCAGTCTTTTGCTAGCCTTCACTTGTACTAAGCGGAATACTGCTTGTGCATCCACTTCCATAAACCCAAAAGTTTTTCCATGAGAGTCAACCATACCTACCTATTTGCGGTATCTACCTGCCGTTCCAAGTAAATTTGCATGTGCCATTCTCTAAACCTTCAAGAAATAATTTGTTTTGCATGCCCGAACCGCTCATGTGGTGACAGAGGGATATTGGTATCTTCCATGCTAGGAGTGTTATCCTTGACGTGTGTTTATTCACAGTCATTCACGAGAAAGGGGCCGATATTTGGAATGCCCAGTTCCACGCTTAAATCGAAAACATAACTGTAAAACAAGACTCCCCCCGGATTGATGTTAGTATGGACGGTACCCGAGGATTCGACTAGCCGTGGAGTGTGATTGATTGCTGGTGGGGGAGTTAAAACTTTACTTTTTTGTTTGGGAACCTCCTATAGCATGAGTAGCATGAAATATATTGAGAACTCTTGGTCATTGCTTGACAATGAAAGCATGCCACCCAAAATTATTATCTCTGTTTTCAAAGCTTGAGCTCTGGCACCTCTACAAATCAATGCTTCCCTCTGCGAAGGGTCTGTCTATTTATTTTCCTGTCGAGTCATCCTCCTCTTATATAAGCACCAATTAGAGAGCACCTCTGTCATTTTTATGCTTTGCTTTTGATTGATATTGAGTATGACTATGACCGGATCTTCGTTGCTATGAATTACAATGTTTAGTCAGCCCTTGATCTTTAAAAGTGCTCTGGATTTATGTTTTGCGGTCTCAGAAAGAGCTAGCAAGATGCCACCTATTCATATTGCTTCATGCTTGTTTTGATTGAAGTGTTGGTATTTGAAACTCATTATTATTTGCTCGTTAGCTGATTATGCCATTGATATTAGTTTACCGTGAGACCTTTGTGTCATTTGCTTATTTGGTTAACTTGTGATCTTGCTGAAATTCTGGTTATGAGTTAGACATAGTTGCAACAACAAGATCAAACAGAGTTTGTCAAAGTTTTTCTTTCTCTCTCAGTTTGTCAACTGAGTTGCTTGAGGACAAGCAAGGTTTTAAGCTTGGGGGAGTTGATACGTCTCCATCATATCTACTTTTCCAAACTCTTTTGCCCTTGTTTTGGACTCTAATTTGCATGATTTGAATGGAACTAACCTCGACTGACGATGTTTTCAGCAAAATTGCCTTGGTGTTATTTTTGTGCAGAAATCAAAGTTCTCCAAACGTCCTGAAAATTTACAGGGAGCAGTTTTGGAAAATAAGAAAAATATCTACGCCAAGTTCCACCTCAGGGGGTGGGCCAGTGGGCCACAAGCCCTGGCTCCGCCACCACCCCCTGGTCGCGGTGGGCAGGCTTGTGGGGCCCACACGGCTCTGCAGCCCCCAACTCCAGCTCTATAAGATCCGTTTCGTCCCAGAAAAAATAAAAAGTGAAGTTTTCGTCGCGTTTGCGATACGGAGGCGCCGCCACCACCTGTTCTTCATTTGGAGGGCAGATCTGGAGTCCGTCTTGGGCTCCGGAGAGGGGAAATCGTCGCCATCATCATCATGAACCTTCTTCCCTCTCCAATTCCATGAAGCTCTTCCTCGTTCGTGAGTAATCTATTCATAGGTTCGCTGGGCAGTGATGAGTAGGATGAGATCTATCATGTAATCGAGTTAGTTTTGATGGGGATTGATCCCTAGTATCCACTATGTTCTGAGATTGATGTTGCTACTACTTTGCCATGCTTAATGCTTGTCACTAGGGCCCAAGTGCCATGATTTTAGATATGAAATTATTATGTTGTCACCAATATATGTGTGTTTTAGATCCGATCTTGCAAGTTGTAGTTACCTACTATGTGTTATGATCCGGCAACCCCGGAGTGACAATAATCGGAACCACTCCCTGTGATGACCATAATTTGAGGAGTTCATGTGTTCACCAAGTGCTAATGCATTGGTCCGGTTCTTTATTAAAAGGAGAACCTTAATATCCCGTAGTTTCCTTTTGGACCCCGCTGCCACGGGATGGATGGACAATAGATGTCATGCAAGTTCTTTTCCCTAAGCACGTATGACGACACACAGAATGCATGCCTTCATCACATTGACGAACGGGAGCTAGCCACATATCTCTCCGTGTTATAGCTATTGCATGATGAATATCATCCAAACAAATCACCGACCCATTGACTACGAGTTTGTCCTACTCCTGTTACTTGTCTTGCTCTGCTGCTGCTGCTACTACTGTTGCTACTGTTGCTACTGTTGTTACTTGTCTTGCTCTGCTGCTAGTGTTGCTACTTGCTACTGCTGTCACTACTGATGTTCCTTGCCGTTGCTATTGCTCGTTACACTGCTGCTACCTGCTACAATTTTGGTTCGCTGGACGTTGATGGGAACTGACAATTTCTGTCGATGGGCAACTTGGCGCCATTGATACAATCGTTAGGAATAGTCTGCTGTCAACAGATCGTTTCTGACACCGTTGTTATCATACTACTTTGCTGTTACTACTTTGCTTGCAGATACTAATCTTTCAGGTGTGGTTGAATCTGACACATTCAGCTGCTAATACTCGAGGGTATTCTCTTACCTCCTGCCTGGCTAACCAACAAATTTGTGTCGAATACTCTACCCTCGAAAACTGCTGCGAACCCACACGCTGGTGGGCCATCAACAACATTCTTCTAGTTCCGTTGCCGGGGAGTGCTAGCAGCATTCTTCTGGTGCCGTTGCGGGGGAAGGTTTGTTGGCATCATCATTCGTCTAGACATCGCCAGAGATTGCAATCACGCATCCACCCTGTCCACATCGTCGCGCCGTAGGCGGGCGGCCTCCCGTCGGCGTGCATCCCTCGGCGAGCCTGGAAGCGGCAGGCGGCCTCCCGTCGGCGTGCATCCCCCGGCGAGCCTGGAAGCGGCAGGCGGGGGTCCCTGGCTAGGTCCTTCGGAGGCGGTGGACGGCGTAGGGAGGTGCCGGAGTAGAACTCCGGGGACCTCTCCGTCCGGTCAGCCCCGCCCCGGCCAGAACGCGAGGATGCCGCGGCGAACCCCACCTCCAGGATGGGCGCAGGATCACCGGCCCCTGGACGGGATGCCATGCTCGCCGGTAGAGGGCGCTTCGGCCGAGCATGGCCGTCGCCGATGTTCCTGGTCACTAGGGCGTCGCGGTAGGAGCGCTGCTGCACGGGAGAGATGGGCAGTGGGGTCACGAGGGAAGGGACCGGGAGAGCGGGCGCGCACGGAGCAGTAGACGGCGCGAGCAGGGCGGCGGCCGCTGCAGGCGGCACGAGCTCGAGCTGGGCGACGGTCGCAGCCGGCGGTGCGAGCAGGGAGGTGTGCACAAGGGGAGGCTTTAGCATGGAGCGAGGTAGGGAGGCTGAAACCGTACCCCACCGCCTCACTTCAACGCAAGAGGCCGATCAACCCGACCATGGGCCTGGGCCGCCATGCTGGATCCACAGCGAGCGGGTTGGATCTTCCTGGGCCAGCTCCCACTTCCTGTTGGCCCAGGCCAGCGCCTCCTTAGCTCTCTGTGACGCCACCAACACCTCCTGGGCTAAGAGGCCCCCCAGCCCACCCCTAGCCGGCCCACCAGGGCGACATTCGGCCCAGCCGCCGTCTGTCCACCCCGTGGCAATAGGGCACAACCCCCGCAGTCGCGCAACATGAGTTGTTCCCGACCAAGGCACCAGCACCGCCAGCGCGAGAAGGCACGGGGCACCGGCGACTGGGAGGCCACCGCCGACACAGGGAACGGGGGCCACCGCGTGGTATAGCCCGGGCGACGCACTGGAGCGCGCCAGGGAAGTGGAGGGGCGGGGCACGCCGGCCAGAGAGTGCAGCGGCCGCCGAGACGCCGAAGCATTCCTAGTCGCTGCTGACCCCGCCCACCGGCGAGCAGGACGGGCAGCATCCAAGAAGACCCCCAGCTGCGGCAGCGCGAGGGAAACCGGGAGCTCCACCGGGTCCTCTCCATCCTCCTCCTCCGCACAGTCAGCCTAAGACTTCGGCGAACGCCTGAAGCAAAGGGAGGGACCGTGGCGCACAACAGTGGTCGCCTTCGGTGCAGAGTCCACCCCCGGCGGCGGAGGGGGAACCACCATCAGGCTCACCGCCAGCGACAACCAGAGCCACCGTCAGTGATGCCGAGGTGTCTCTTCGCTATGCGTTTCACCATTCAGCCCATTGATAGCGGTCTGAAAGGAGCTTTCCGCACTTTTAGCATGCATCAAGGTAATCCACATACTTTTTGGTTTATAACTATGCGCTGTCTAGAAGTTTTGTTATGCCCCGTAGACCCCAAGCCCTGTGTGAGTTTGAAAGACTCGTGTAGGGGTTAGAATTATTTGTAAAACAATGCGTGCAACCCCCAAGGCTCTGGTGGTTTATCCAGAATGCATCCTGGCAAAAAGGGTTATTTGAAAATGAACGCAATACGTTCTTTTTTAGGGCTATGCATCAGCCACAGCCCCTACTCTCTGGAGTTGGAGGAGATGAATCAAAAATTAAGAGTTTTCTAGGAGGAGCTAGATCGCATCAACAAGCGTTTTGAAGACGGCCAAAGTGAGTGCATGAGCCTTAGCAGGTATATATATTTATGTATAATTTTGTCTCCAAATGAGTGTTTGTCAACTGATTATCATAGCTGTGGCTGCCGACATTGATTGGCTCAAGGCCGAACTGAACCAAGCCAAGCAAGAGGCCGCCGAATAGAGAGCAGCAACCATACAGGTGAAGGCCACCAGAGAGAAGTCGGAAGCTCGGGTTAGCGAAGTTCAGCAGGAGCTTAAGAATGCCATCACGAATAGTTAGGCTCTTAAGCAAAAATAAAAAAGAAAAATCAACCAAACTAACGTCAGTTACTGTTGCCCTCCAAGAAGCGCAGAAAGAGGCGCATGACCTCCGGAAGGAGGTTCATCAGATCAATCAAATCACAACTCATAAGCCGTAATTATTACAATGTACATTTGGCGGGTGAAGATTTGTATCCCTTAGCCGAGTATGGAGATCTTCAGGTGCGATGGACGATCTCTCAAAGAGTGCGGTCGAGACTAAGAAGTACTATGCTTCTCAAGAGGATGCGTTGCAGCAGAGGCTTTTCTGGGCACAATTCCTGAATACGGAGCATCCTCAACTAGCGTCTGACCAGTTGAAGCAGCTGATGGAGCTGCACAAAATGACTGAGCCAGCCATGAAGGACTTGTGCATTAGGCTATGGCCGATCAAACCGTTGCCCAACAGCTACTTCGGATAGGTCTAGAAGCTAATTGTTGCGTCGCCTCAAATAGACATCGTGAAGCGTTCGATCTGCATCGAACGAGCTCGCTTGGCTTTTGCAAGAACAATGACACATTTACCGAATTCGGAGCCCACGAAGATGGCCACTACACCTCCACGCCTAGGAAGGAGCACACAGACCCCCCAAATTTTATTTCGTCATTGCTATGGAGGGTGCTTGAGCTATAGAGGCACTATGCACGAAGGACACAATGCTTGAGTAAAAAATGCTACGTTGTAACTTTTTTGTATGATACAATGCCTTTTGGTGTTTGCTTGGTAGATTCATGATTTTTGAATTGCAACTCTTTTTTTGATTATTTTAATACTGAAAATTTCCGGTTGTCGGCTTCAGCCCCCTGCTAGAATATAGCAAGGGTGTTTTCAACTTCTGCATAGTTACCCTTAGCCAACGTCTTGGCACCATCCAAGTGGTAATGCGGGAGAAAACGAGGCAATTGGACCATTGGGCTTTACCACTTTCATTTGACCATAAGAGCCTGATCATGGGTGCTAAGTAGAACCCTTCTGGAAATTTGTTATTTCTGGCTTATACCGCGGTGTGAAAACCCCTGTAATCACTTGGTTTGAATGACTTCAGAACCTGTCGTGAAAAAGCGATGAACCCCTAACGGTTCCTTAGTTTGACACTCGTCTTCAGACTGCGGACCAGTTCTCACTTATCATGCGAGTCAGTTTTTGGCTTTGTCCACTGAGATACTTAACCAAACGAACTGGAAATACAATCGTAGTGGGTCTCCCTTTACCCTTTTAGTCGAACTATCAGAACATAAATGGGTAAACACAAGAGCGGGGTAACCCAATGTTTGACCAAAGACATAATTTAGAACTGATGCATATAACGCAAATCCAAGACCCCGCATAAGTGGAATAGCAATATGATGGTTTGAAATGGGTGGTTTGTGGAGACCAAGCCCCCCATCAATTCAGTCAATGTATGTATGCAAAAACAGACTTGTGTAAGTATCCGGGAAGTATTTTGGTAAAGGTAGGAGGCAAAGAATTATTGCAAAGCTCATAAGTAACGAAAGAGCATTCCTTACTTCCGAAGAATTATGAATTGTATAGTTCAGACTTCACAAGCAGCTGTATATATATAGTGGAATAAAAGAGTAGAGAGTAGAGGTTTACACAAGGTTGGATATGACTAGGTTGGTGTTCTTGTAAGCACCCTGTTGCATGTCTATGTCTTTACTCATTCGAGGACACACCTCGGAAAGGAGGGATCTTTGTTGAACAACTCTTGTGGTCGATGGTGGTCTTGAAAAGTCGCTGATGTGTATGTGTGTTTTATGCAGAAATTGGTCCTTGATGGTACCTGTGTGTGTTGAGAGACTGTACTGTCCATAGTTTGATTTTTCCGAATAGTAAGCCGTGTGTCACTGGTCCTCATAGCTGCCCATGGTATCTTAAGCGCAGAGTTCTGTCTTCAAGGTGCATACTTTGCTGGAGGAAAGGTGCTTCTATGAGGGACATATCCCTATTTATTTGATGAGGTATGAGACTGCGGCAAGACGCGAGCCTGTTTATGCTCCTTAACGGATACTCTTAGGTTAGGAGTCGCATCACTGGCTTATACTTCGGCTGCTAAGGCCACAGTGTATTCCGCAATGCGAAGGGATTTTATGGTGTTACCATTGACAGTGATAACGTCCTTAGGTCCTGGCATCTTCAACTTGAGTTATGAATAATGGGGGACGTCATTGAAGCAAGCGAATGTTGTACGACCGAGGAGTGCATGGTATCCGTTGCAGAAAGGGACGATA
This sequence comes from Hordeum vulgare subsp. vulgare, assembly GCF_904849725.1. NCBI lineage: Eukaryota > Viridiplantae > Streptophyta > Magnoliopsida > Poales > Poaceae > Hordeum > Hordeum vulgare. Next base: position 226,067,372 of record NC_058522.1, read on the forward strand.
TCAAAGATTAAATCTTCGCTGGAAAAGTTGTCGGGTGAGTCGAACACTACCTCTTGGGTTATCGTGCGTGAACAACAAGCTTTCACACCAGGAATTACTCCTTTGAAGGTGGTTTTACTGGTCTTAATTCATGATGGATCAGTACCCATTTTCTGCACTGTGTCATTGTAGATAAGGTTAGGACTGCTGCCCCCGTCCACGAGGACTCGTGTGAGGTGATATCTATCAATCATGGGATGAAGTACTAAGGCCACTGACCCCCTATGCCGAATACTTATAGGGTGTTTTATGCGATCATAGGTGATTGGATAAGTTGACCATGGATTGTACTTCGGGGCTACTGGCTCTATGGCATATATGCCCAGTAGCGCGTGTTTCCTATCCTTTTTGGGCAGATGGGTTACATTGATCATGTTCACCATCTTTACTTCAGGGGGAAACTGCTTTCGGCCCAAATTGTTTAGGCGACGGGGCTCTTCATCGTCCTCGCCATGCAGACTTTTGGCCTGGTCTTCAGCCATGCTTTTACCTGCCGCTTTGAACACCCAACAATTACGGTTGGTGTGTGTAGCAGGTTTATTTGGAGTGCCATGTATCTGAGAGGGCCTCTCGAGTATTTTGTCCATCGCGGTCAGCCCATCCTAATTTCCCTTAAAGGGCTGCTTCTTGGGTCCAGGCCTAGAATTGCTGAATCCAACATTAACCGCCATGTCATCGGCTTTGCCATCGCTGTGTCGATGCTTGTTTTTCTGGCATCGTGGTTTTCCATTGTTATCCCAGACTGTGGAAGTGCGAGGGTTTGAGGGAGGATTATTCGACCGAGCGAGCCAAGTATCCACACCCGCATAATGACCGGTCATGAGGGGGGTGAGAGCGGCCATTATCCTCGACCATTCTTGTCCCAGTGTCCAGGCGAACCACTCATCCCGTATATTGTCGTGAAAGGAAGCCAGTGCGTCGGTGTCCGGACAATCAACAATCTGGTTTTTCTTCATGAGGAATCTATTCCAGAATTGTCGGGAGGACACATCGGGCTGCTGGATTATGTGGCTTAAGTTGTCAAATCCAGGTGGCCGAACATAAGTGCCTTGAAAGTTGTGTCAAAAGGCGTCTTCAAGGTCCTCCCAACTCCCGATAGAACTTTCGGGAAGGATGTTCAGCGAGTGCCTTGTCGGGACTTTGAGTTTAAGAGGTAAGTATTTGATGGCGTGGGGATTATCGCCACGAGCCATATAGATATGTAGGAGGAAATCTTTGATCAAGACGGCCGGATCAGTTGTACCATCGTATTGTTCTATATTAACGGTTTTAAACCCTTCGGGAAACTGATGCCGCATTACCTCGTGCATGAAGCACATTGGATGAGCGTCTCCCCTTATCCAAGATGTATCGTGCTAGAGATCGGACGAGGTCCTACCACGCTGAGCATCCCGAATACCATCATTCTGGTTGGGACGATCTTGGTATATGTTTGGTCTCGCGGGAGTGCGACTTCAAGATCCATAAATACATCTGGTTTGATCTACTTTAGAATTAATCTTCTGCCTTAGGTCGTACCGGTCTTTGGTGTGGACCGGCTCTTTTGCTTATCTCGTCCTCTAGCAGGACGGTCTAGTTGGTCATCGTGTGCGAAACGGGGTGGTGCAGGCTCCAAGGCCTCGTCTTCAAATTTCGGTAACAGGCGCCGACATGGGTAGCTCTTGGTTGGACCATGTCGCTCCTGAGCATACCCTATTTCCGCAGCTAAGACTTGGCCCATCTTTCATTAATGGAGTCTTATTCGGCTTTGAGCAGTCTCTACTTTAGATTAAGGCTCCGAGGAGTGGCGATGAACTATTGCCTGAACACCTCCTGGTCTAGTGGGTCTTCAGGGACGATAAAGTCTTTGGCTCCAAGGCTTTCGTCCTCCTCGATCGGAGGAACGTAGTTGTTGTCTTCAGAGTCATCAAGATCCTTAGGCTGGTCGGTATCCATGTATCCTGGTAAATCAGGATTGTATGCGGGGTCTGAGGGGTTTTGGGATTCAGCAAGATTTTCCATATCCTCAAGATACGGGTTTTCCCGTGTGCGTGAATTGCTTTCCTTGCCCTTAGGAGCCTTAGGCTTTTTGCGCTAGCTGCGACGTTTAATAGGCTTGTCACCGTTGTTTTTGGCTGGGCTTGCATCATTGCCTTTTCCCATTTCACCTTCGTCCGTGGGAGTGTCCACCATGTAGACATTGTAAGTGGAGGTGGCAATCCATCATCCGTGACGGGAGGGTCCGGTGATTGAATAACCATGTCCATATCTTCAGCTTCTTCTGAGGAGAAGTCTAACACATCGGATAGGTCTTCAATGGTGGCGACAAAGTGGGTGGTGGGAGGGGAGTAAAGTTCCATGCATCTAGTCCAAGGCCGAAAAGATCCTGATTAGGAGATCGCTCGTCCGGATAGTCATCGGTTCGTGCTTGGGTCTTGGTCTCATTTGACCATGAGAGGTTTGCCTGACTGGCGATCGAAGCCGTGATGGGACAACATTCGAAGCTTTGGCGTACGAAGTGTGTTCTGGCGAGATGAGCCTCGTGCCTTTGACTTCCGTAGCGGGATGTTGTCTTGAGGAGAATCAAGGTCAAAACCTATTCTAGACTCGAGGTCCAGGGAAGGGTCCAAAGTTAAAGCTTCGGGGTTTCGGGGGTTTTCAAGTACAGCCGAATCCTCATAAAAGATCAGTTCACCCCGGGCGTTGGCGACCAATTCCAACTTGCTGAACTTGAATTCCTGCCCTGGAGTGATCCCATTGATATGATGATGAGTTTCCTTAATGTGCGAGGTGCTATGGAAAGCAGAGTTTTGGGTGGAGACGAATATATCTCCAGGCTCAGTGCCATCGTTTGTGACCAAATGAATCATCGATCCTTCTCGTGGTCCTGCAGCATACCCCTCAATGAAAGCACCAATGTCGGTTTCAAAACCGGCTGATCTCGAGTAGCGGGTCCAAACTGTGGATCTAGGGTCGATGGGTAACAAGAGACGATGGGGGCAATATTTTACCCAGGTTCGGTCCATCTTCATGGAGGTAAAACCCTACGTCCTACTATTGCTGTTATTGATGAGATAGTATAGAGTACAATGTTGATCTACTGTGAGATCGATGTTGTGGTCTAAACCCTAATCATAATGAGCTTAATCTGCCCTATAAATTATGCCCCTAGCTTATATAGATGCGAGGGGTGTCAAGATTTACACAAGGTCGGTTACAACAGAAAAGGAATATGGCAATACCTATATCTCCTTGGATTGCAAGCCAAGTCTTTGGAAGAGTCCATCTGGAATACATCACTTCTATCAAGGGTCAGAGTACTGAGAAAAGCCCGGCCCATACGGATAGGTATGCAGCCCAAGGACCCCCTAGTCCCGAACTCCCTCACACGTCGTGAGTGGAGAAATGTTTGATCTTGAAGTTGATTGCAGCCATTTTGCTTTCTCAATCTTTGTGCATTGTAATGGCCCGCACAACATAATTTATCCCTAATTTAATACATGAGTTTATAATTAACATAATTTAAATTTGAAACTAGGAAATTATTGATTTCATATCGAATCATGCTTAAATATAGCTTGAATAATGACTACATAATTCGATTCACATGCATATATACTTAAGAACTACAAAAGCATCAATTCGCAAAAATGGAAAACTACAGAAGGGACAAATAAAGAATGATGGAACCACACTTGTATTAAAGATGGTAAAGATAGATCCGAAGGTCATTCTGGTTGCTGTAGAAGGTGAAGCGGAATGTCCATATTGTACCCTCCTCCATGCCTAATGCACGCATTGTTGGGGAACGTGGTAGGGGAAACAAAAATTTTCCTACGCGCACGAAGACCTATCATGGTGATGTCCATCTACTAGAGGGGATTTCCGATCTACGTACCCTTGTAGATCGCACAGCCGGAAGCGTTAGCAAACGCGGTTGATGTAGTGGAACGTTCTCACGTCCCTCGATCCGCCCCGCGAACCGTCCCACGAACCGTCCTGCGATCCGTCCCACGATCCGCTCCGATCTAGTGCCGAATGGACATCACTTCCGCGTTCAGCACACGTACAGCTCGACGATGATCTCGGCCTTCTTGATCCAGCAAGAGAGACGGAGAGGTAGATGAGTTCTCTGGCAGTGTGACGGCACTCCTGAGGTTGGTCGTGATCTTATCTCAGCACGGCTCCGCCCGAGCTCCGCAGAAACGCGATCTAGAGGAAAAGCCGTGGAGGTATGTGGTCGGGCTGCCGTCGCAAAGTTGTCTCAAATCAGCCCTAATACCTTGGTATATATAGGAGGGAGGGGAGGGATCTTGCCTTGAGGCTCAAGGGAGACCCAAGGGGTCGGCCAAAGGGGGGAGGAGGATTCCTCCTCCAATCCTAGTCCAACTAGGATTGGAAGGTGGAGTCCTTCCCTTCCTTCCCACTTCCCCCTTTTTTTCTCTTTGATTTTCTTTATCTCCTGCGCAAGGGCCCTCTTGGGCTTGCCCACCAGCTCCCTAAGGGCTGGTGCGGTACCCCTAAGGCCTATGGGCTTCCCCCGGGTGGGCTGCCCCCCCAGTGAACACCCGTAACCCATTCGTCACTCCCGGTACATTCCCGGTAATGCCGAAAGCTTTCCGGTAATCAAATGAGGTCATCCTATATATCAATATTCGTCTCCGGACCATTACGTAAACCCTCGTGATGTCCGTGATCTCATCCGGGACTCCGAATAACATTCGGTAACCAACCATATAACTCAAATACGCATAAAACAACGCCGAACCTTAAGTGTGCAGACCCTGCGGGTTGGAGAACTATGTAGACATGACCCGAGGGACTCCTCGGTCAATATCCAATAGCGGGACCTGGATGCCCATATTGGAACCTACATATTCTACGAAGATCTTATCATTTGAACCTCAGTGCCAAGGATTCATATAATCCCGTATGTCATTCCCTTTGTCCTTCGGTATGTTACTTGCCCGAGATTCGATCGTCAGTATCCACATACCTATTTCAATCTCGTTTACCGGCAAGTCTCTTTACTCATTCCGTAATACAAGATCCCGTGTCTTACACTAAGTCACATTGCTTGCAAGGCTTGTGTGTGATGTTGTATTACCGAGTGGGCCCCGAGATACCTCTCCGTCACATGGAGTGACAAATCCCACTCTTGATCCATACTAACTCAACGGACACCTTTGGAGATACCTGTAGAGCATCTTTATAGTCACCCAGTTACGTTGTGACGTTTGATACACATAAGGCATTCCTCCGGTGCCAGTGAGTTATATGATCTCATGGTCATAGGAGTAAATACTTGACACGCAGAAAACTGTGGCAACAAAATGACACGATCAACATGCTACGTTCATTAGTTTGGGTCTAGTCCATCACATGATTCACCCAATGATGTGATCCACTTATCAAGCAACAACACCTTGTACATAGTCAGAAGACCTTGACTATCCTTGATCAACTGACTAGCCAACTATAGGCTTGCTAGGGACAGTATTTTGTCTATGTATCCACACATGTATCTAAGTCTTTGATTCAACACAATTATAGCATGGATAATAAATGATTATATTGATACAGGAATTATAATAATAACTTATTTATCATTGCCTCTAGGGCATAATGCCAACACGCATGACTCTACGCCAGCCCCTAGTGATGGCCACCCGTCCATCCTTCATTGTCTTCATTACGACTTCTCAATACTCATTGTAATATTGATAATATACTTTAACCTTCATTGCATGTCCACCAATCATGTACTTTGCGAGGTAATATTAAGTAAACTGCTCTGGTAACTGTCACATCCCTGACACCTTAAGCAAGTTAGCTTTGTGCTCATGTCTTCTTTGCATTGCATCTAAGAAATTTTCAACAAGAACAAAGAAAGTGGTGAAGGAAAACTCAAAACTCCAGCCACTTCTTTAAATAAAGGAAATCTTAAACTAGTTAAAATCAATGAACCCAAAATGGCCTCAAGAAAAGTTCAAACTTTCTAATAAATCATGAAAGTATATAAGCAATGAAGAAAACCTTTTTCTTGACACTTTAAGCATTTTAAATTAATGCAAAAAGCTACTGTTTTCAAGTTTTAAATTTGAAATCAGAAACTTTAAGTTTTCAAAAATGTTGAAAACTTTAGGAATGATTGGATACTTTCCAACAAATATTCTGGGGTGTTCAAATTAGTTTTTACAAACTAGTTGGGAGCTGAAATAATTAGCAAGTTATTGAAATGGCCAAAACAGAAACAAATCAGGAAAAAATGGGAAAACCCTTACCTGACGCTCACCTGGCTCGGCTCATCTGCTCCTGTCGTCTTCCTCCTCGCCAGTAGGAGCAGGACGTGGCCGCCGCGTCGCCGCGCGCCTCCACGCAGCTCCCTCGCTGCCTGGCTGCCGCATCACGCTGGCAAGCACGGGGATAACCTCCCCGAACTCGTCCCTATCCATCCCCGTGCTCATTCTCCCCCTCTGCCCCGTTTCTTGCTGCCGCCATTGGAGCCCGAGCAGAGCTCGAGCTCGCCGTCGTTCTAGCCGACCCTTCTCCCTCCTAAGCCACGCAGTAGGACCGCCGCATCTCCTTGAAGCTTCCTAGCCCCGAGCCCGACGCCGAGACGCAGTGAAATGACGGGACACAATCGTCTTCTTCCTCGGGTCACCGAAGATCGTCGCCGGCGTTCTTCCTCTCCAGGCCGTCCCCGAGCAAGCTAGCGCCACCACTGCACTCCTCGTGAGCTTGCGCGTCTTTCCCCTAAGATCTCTCCGTCGATCCCCTCCTCTAGGCCTAGTTCCATTGGAGCCCGACGAGATCCGCAGCTGCAGCTCGTCACCGGCAGCCCTCCGGTGACCAGCTCGTCCTTCTGAGGCCACCAGTAGCTTCAGGCCGTCGCATAGGTGCTGTAGGAGCTGAGTCCCGTGCGTAGTTCCCTCTGTATCAAAGACCTCGATGACGCCCGAACCTTGGCCGCCGCCAAGCTCGTCGCCGGCGCCATCTCCGGCCAGATCAGCCCCAGCCAAGTGCAAAAAATGAGCCCGCGGGAGAAGTGTCGTTCCTCTGGTGCTCTCCGCGCCGAGTTTGGCCCCGTGTGCGCCGTTTCCGAGCCCCCCCGATGTTCTGATGGTCGCCGGAGGCTCCCCGCCGGCGAGGACGACCTCGCCGCCGGTGGAACTCAGCTGGCCTGAGCCACTGACGTGTGGGGCCAGCCTCTGGATAGTTTAGAAATAATAAAAATAAATCAGATAAATTAATAAGACACTGACATGTGGGTCCAGTTAGATTAATCAACTAATTAAGTTTAATTTTAATCTAAAACTGACCAGAGACACTGACCAGTGGGTCCCACTGGTTAGGTTTGACTTTCAACGGCCAGTTGGACCTGCTGATGTCATGCTGATGCAGTAAAGGGATTTTCCAGTATAAGAATAATTCCAAAAATGTTTAAAACTTCAAAAATTCATAGAAATTAATCTGTAACTCCAATGAAAATAATTTATATATGAAAAAGTATCAGAAAAATTCAAGGAATCTGAATATGCTATTTTCAATCATGTTTGAAAAAGTTATAGAACCCAAACATGTAGATTAATGAATAAATCAATTCTTATAAATATTTTATAAATGGAATATGGAAAATAATTAATTTTCTTTATGAATGACATGATCACACACTGTTCTAATTAAAACAAGCAACTTAACATGTCATCCCATGCATGTTAACATCAAGTTGATCTGAGCATCAGGTCGAATCAATTAAAACGGTATCCGAGAATACCTCGTTTGAAGTGATATTGAATGTGATTCAAATCAACTTCAAACCTAATATATGTTAGTTATAATAGTATATCACCTTGCATTCTCATGCCATGCTCATGCATCATCTTGATTGCATATGTTTGTTATTGATTGTTGTCATTCCTTTCGGTAGGCTCCGCTCCCCCGGATTCCACCGAATATCCGTCTGACGGATATTGTCACTCCTTTGAGCAACAAGGCAAGCAACCATTTTGATCATCCCGATAAATCCCATGTTCTTGCTCCTGCACTTACTTATTGCATTAGTATCAAATGCTTCAAATGCTTTTTCCATGTTAGTTGAACCAACTTCCTTTGCATGACCTATCCTTGTCACAGTAAATAGCCGAACCTTGTAACCTATCATACCTGGTAGTTGCTTGAGCCATGATGTGTCTTACCCTGCTATGCATGCTATGCTTAGAGTTGTGTATGGTCTGTCATCTGGGAGATGAACAAAATTGTGATAATGTGTTCGGTAAGCAAAGGTTGTGTGTTGAACCTGATTTGGTAAAGGTACCGGTGAAAGGCTGTGTAGGAGTACATGGCGGGTTGTTTCATTGGAACCGTCCTTAGGAACTGAGTTCCGTGTATGTAATCCAAGACTAGATACTACCACATGCTGGGCCCTGAAATATGACCCCGCTCGGCCTATTAATCGCTTAGTACTCGGTCCAGGAGTTGCAAGTAGTTTCTGGTGTTTATAGTCATGCTGGAGGCCGTGCATGGTGCTGACCTGAGAGGTGGGCCGTGATGCGGTAGGCAGTGGCACGGTGTACCAAGTGGCACCCGGATGGTGGGCTTGGGAACCCTGCGGACATCGTTTGAGGCCGTGGTGGAAACCTCGGCCGGACTTCTGTACGGGTTACTCTCAGATAGGCGATAAACCTTGACTAGGTACTAGTGTGGTTAACGGTCGTGGCCGACTCCCTCGCTAGGCCTCCACTTGAAGGTTGCCGAGGTGCATGACGTGCACATGGCGATAAGTGGCGAGAGCGTGTGTGACGAAGTACACCCCTGCAGGGCTATGATCTATTCGAATAGCCGCGTCCGCGGATATGGACTACTTGGAGACATATGTTGTTCATAGTTAACTTAAATGGCTACTCAGAAAATTGTCAAGATAAGCGTGAGTGTCGTGGACGGCATTTCCGTATGGAGACGGAATGATTCCACGATGGTGTATTGTTGTGGTGTTAGTGGACTCGTGTGCGAGAAATCAAGTTGTCAAAATAATTTAAAAATGCAAGTTGTCTAGCCACGAGTCAAATGCTGGCTTTCCGCATGAAACCCCACCATACCTTGTTGATACATTGCATGAGTAGTTAGTTATCCTAAAGTCTTGCTGAGTACCTTCGTACTCATGTTTGCTTAGTAAATGTTGCAGAGGTTGCTAATGACCATAATGGAGGGTTCTTCGTAGACATCGACGACAACGAGTAGCTGGTGTCCCAGCTACGATCTGGCCCAACGTTGGATCTGTAGTATAGCCAGGCCATGTGCGTTCTAGTTGCACCTGTCTGTACTCAGACAGCTTTAACCCTTTCGCTGGCTTGTAACTGAATGACTGCTATTATGGGTCGTGAGACCCTTAATGTGTAATATTATGTGTGTGGCTCTTCCGAGCCTCTTAAGTAAAGCTTGTATGTTTATGGTTATGTTGTGATGCCATCGATGTATCTATACATATCGGTATGCCATGTGTACGTGTGTCGTACTTGATATGTATGGGGTTCGATCACCTAGTTGTGAACTTTAGTAGCACTCCTTACAAGGAAATGCCCCTTTGTGATCCAACGAGCCTTGGTAGTTCGCTACTGCTCCGGACACATTGGTTGACCGGCATGTGTCCTTCTTAGCTGTTGTGTCTGTCCCTTTGGGGAAATGTCACGCGATGTAATGGAGTCCTTGTAGCTTGCTACGACTCGTCTACACTCGCTGGTGACCGACACCTGCTTTGTTGGGTCATGTATGCCTGTCCTTGTGCGGTACTGCCACTTTGGTTTGTGACTAGACTTGTCGATCCGGGTTCTTTGACATTGGGATGCTAGCGACACTATTGCATACGTGAGTCAAAATACGCAAACGGTCCCGGCTAAGGTAAGTCTGCAGCCGTGGAGTTAACCGTGCATGAGACCGCAAAGAGAAGCGATGTGTTACAGGCTGGATTCCTATGACTTACGATCGGGGTCCCGACAGTAACCACGGCAAAGAAAAAGATTTAGACATTGTTGTGTGACAACTCATGATGGGAAGTACTAATAGAAGACTACATAGTTCGTAGTTACCATCCTACAACTCACTCGTGTGTTGGATAGAGCGTAAAAATAGTCTAATTGGCACTGTTCGTATCTTTTCCTTAACAATCCTTATCAGTTTCCTCACTTAATGCTGGTTCATGAATACTTCATTGCCCCACACGCAAAAGGGTCGAGGCTTAGATCTTTACCAAGGACATATGTACCTGCAAACAACAAGTCAATATTAGAAGCTAAAATGCAGTTGCAGAATGGTGTAATATATTACTCCATCAGTTCCACAATGTCTTGCATATAAACATTTTGAGAAGTCACCATTTACTAACTTTGACCAAGTTTGTAGAGAAAAGCATATACATCTAGAATTCAAAATCCATTTCATTAGATACATCACAAAATTTACTTTCATATTGTATACATTTTGGTGTGGTATATATAAATAGTGTTCTCTATAAATTTGTTCACGATTTGCAAAGTTTGACTATTCAAAAAATCTATATGCACTACATAATAGAACAAATGGAGTATAATCCAAGGGATGAAAAAAACCTCGTTGGAAAACGTCAGCCACTCTCATTGTTGTCCAATGCAAGTACATGGAAAGACATGATAAGTACAACAGGATTAACATCAACCAAATATACAAGGTATTAGCTTGACATAAACAAGTCATATATGCCCACTATAACAACCAAATATAGCCATCGGAAATTATAAAAATGCTCAATGGAACCAACCTAACAACCAGATACAAAAAAGCAAGGCTTCTGCTTGAAAAACTAGAAAAATGCTAACTTCAACCAAATACAAATATATAAGGCATAAATGTTTAAAATGGGAGTTAAGGCCACTGATTAACAACACCAGGCATAACAGTTCGTATTGACGAAATTGAACTGCACAGTTCATACTTGCACATAATGAAGATCACATTGTGAATAACTGAAAGAAACAAGGCATATATTCTCACTATAAAAACCAAATATAGCCATAGAAAACTGGACAAATGCTCAATGCAACCAACCTAACAAAGTGATACAGAAAATGCAAGGCATCTGTTTGAAAACTGGACAAGTTCTCAATTAAACAGAATATGGTTGTCGCATAGCAAATGATACTACAACAATGGGTGCGAGAGGGCTATCTAGAAGAAGTATGATTTTCTCACACGATGTTGCCTCACTTGTCATGGATGGGATCCTTCCACTTGGAATTTGTGGTGCCCAGGGTGCGCTCCCTGATGTCGAGATGGGATGTTTCCCCTTGTAACAACCGTAGTGTGTGCCCTTCTCTTGGTCGATGAGATCTAACTTTGGAGCTAAGGATCTCAATCCACCATCGTAGAATGTTACTATCAGAAATGAAAAAAGGGGATCGATGGCGTACAAGGATCGCAAATCCATGACTACGAGGCAGAGGAGATCAACGGCGTGGCCTTTGAAGAGATTGACAGCAGTTGAACCAGAGGTGTTGTCGCTGGACCACTTTACTTGTGACATGGCACGAGTGAAGTCGTTGTTGTTGACGAGCTTGATGTCATAGCTAGATCTCCTGAGGCACAATAATACACGCTCTCGCAGACTTGAAGTTGTTGGCATGGCAATTTAGTCAACATCCTCACCGGCTTCCGCGACGAGGTGTTCCTCCCCGAACGACGGGTCAACATGAAGGACACTCACCTCGCCAGCGTACGGCGAAGAGGCCATGATAGACCTCTTTTTTCTTGTACACTCCTTGAGCTCCATGTGACATGTTGTCGGGCTAATTGGGTTGCGACTCTCTCGAGTGCGGGATGGGTATCTAGGAGAAAGGGACATCACAGGCCTCATCTAGAAACTCAGGGCGGAGATGGTGAATGTGGATTGGTTGGTAACATGAACGTATTTAGATAGGAGGCATCGGCAGACCCGCTGAGGTTGTTGGTTGAGGGAGGCTACAGGGCGAGCAGGGGGGGGGAGGATGGGGAAAAGTGTTCTGTGGACTAGGGTGTGCTACTGAAAATGTTAGTAATGGTGGGTGGAGATCGTAGTTGATGAGGGTTGGCGACGGTTCAAGTGCCTCGATGACTGATATTTTACTATAGGGTCGGTGATGGACGAGGGTGAGCGGAAGTTGAAATACCACTGCCACTTAAATTTGGGTAAAGGAACTATGGCAGGGCGGGAGCAACCAAGATCACACATGGTCCAAATATAATAAAGTATGGACGCTGTAAAGAAATGCCGTGAAACCATGGACTTTTGCATCGCTCAAGCCGGGTAGCTTTTTTGAGATTTCTCAAGGCGGGTTCATCTACCACGCTTCATCCTCATTTTCACATGTAGACGTAAGATTCATCCTAAATTTGCACATGCCCACAAACATATGAAACAAATATTTGGCCAATTTTCACCACAAAGTGCCTTATTTTGCAGCAGATTAGTGGATATTAGTTCATACGCTCACTAATTTATGAACAGTTTGTCAATTTACATGTAGATGAGGTGCACAAAATAGTCACTACGCCATGGATGCATACAAACGCCACCCCACCACCGTCGTCATGTATTTCCTAGACTCAAAAGGAGTTTTGAGAGGAGTTAGTCACATGTTCCACAATGGCGACCGACGGGGCTACCTTGTCGAGAGCAACCGCGGGGCCTCTTGCTACGTCTGCCGCTATCGATGAAGCTACCTTCGCTACACGACACTCCCCGGGGCAGTCACTGTCATTTATGCAGCTGCCATGGCGTCTGCGTTGGCCATTGAGACACAAATGAGACATAAGATCTGCAGTCTTGATCACCATGGCCGCTGATATGTCCACTATTGCCAGGGTGCCACTGCAGCTTCCAGGCTGAGCACTCATTTTGCATCATGAATTATTATTATAGTTGTGTTGATCCTCTCCATTATCCCTTATTATCATAAAATTCTTATGCTCTTTCTCTTTGAATATGCAAGGTACATAACTAAGAGGGAAATGACCGGAAACTCGAATTCTGGACCGAGAAACCGAGAATAAGTCAGAAAAATCAACTTGCTCCAAATAACCTGAAACTTTACGGAGAACTTTTCTGGAATATTTGAGAATTTCTAGGCCAAAAATATACCAGAGAGGGGTCAGCAGCTAGGCACAAGCCAAGAGGCCCCCATGCCACTCCTTGATAGTTTGTGGGGCCCCAGCTGGCCCTATGGTGGCAATATTCTCCTATATGGTGTGTGTTACCCTAGAAAAAAATCATAAGTGATCTTTCGGGATGAAGCGTCGCCGTCTCGAGGTGAAAATGTGGGCATATGCCCTTTTTCTCTTCAACAGAGAGATTCTGCCGGGACACTTCCCTCTGGGAGGGGTAAATCGAAGCCATCGTCATCACCAATGCTTCCTCCTTCATGGGAGGACCAATCTTCATCATCATCTTCACTAGCACAATCTCATGTCCAACCCTAGTTCATCTTGTGTTTTCAATCTTTGTCACAAAACCTTAGATTGGTACCTACGGGTTACTGATACGTCTCCAACTTATCTATAATTTTTGATGGTTTCATGCTATTATCTTGTCAAACTTTGGATGTTTTGCATGCCTTATATATATTTTTTGGGACTAACTTATTAACTCAGTGCCAAGTGCCAATTCCTGTTTTTTCCATGTTTTTGACCCCTTTCAGAGGAGGATTTTGAACGGAGTCCAAACGGAATGAAACTGCCAAAAAGATTTTTTCCAGAACAGAAAAAGATCGGGGAGCCGGAGAATCAGGGCAGGGGGCCACCAGGGACCCCACAAGCCCTCATGGTGCGGCCAGGGGGGGGGGCCTGTGGCCCCTTGGCTTGTGGGCTCCCTGAGGCTCCGTTGCCCTAGGTTTTGCGCCTATATATTCCCATAAATTCCATAAAAAATCAGGAGATCATCGAAAGTACTTTTCCGCCGCCGCAAGCTTCTGTCTCCGCAAGATCCCATCTGGGGCACGTTCTGGTGCCCTGCCGGAGGGGGGATTCGGATACAGAGGGCTTCTTCAGCAACACCATGACCTCTCCGATGATGCGTGAGTAGTTCACCATAGACCTATGGGTCCATAGCTAGTAGCTAGATGGCTTCTTCTCTCTCTTGGATCTTCAATACAAAGTTCTCCATGATCTTCATGGAGATCTATCCGATGTAATCTTCTTTTGCGGTGTGTTCGTCGAGATCCGATGAATTGTGGATTTATGATCAGATTATCTATGAATATTATTTGAGTTTCTTCTGATCTCTCTTATGCATGATTTCATATCCTTGTAATTCTCTTCGAGTTGTGGGTTTTGTTGGGCCAAGTAGATCTATGATTCTTGCAATGGGAGAAGTGCTTGGTTTTGGGTTCATACCGTGCGGTGACCTCACCTAGTGACAGAAGGGGTAGCGACGCACGCATCGTGTTGTTGCCATCAAGGGTAAAAAGATGGGGTTTTCATCATTGGTTTGAGATTATCCCCCTACATCATGTCATCTTGCTTAAGGCGTTACTCTGTTCGTCATGAACTCAATACACTAGATGCATGCTGGATAGCGGTCGATGTGTGGAGTAATAGTAGTAGATGCAGAAAGTATTGGTCTACTTGTCTCGGACGTGATGCCTATATGTATGATCATTGCCTTAGATATCGTCATGACTTTGCGCGGTTCTATCAATTGCTCGACAGTAATTTGTTCACCCATCGTGATATTTGCTATTATGAGAGAAACCTCTAGTGAACACTATGGCCCCGAGGGTCTAGTCCACACAATATTTTCAGCCTTACAGTTTTTACTTCGTTGCACTTTCCGCCTTCAGATCTCACTTTGCAAACAATCTTGAAGGGATTGACAACCCCTTTAAAGCGTTGGGTGCAAGCTCTTTTGTGTTTGCGTAGGTACTCTGGACTTGACGAGATTCTCCTACTGGATTGATACCTTGGTTCTCAAACTAAGGGAAATACTTACTGCTCCTGTGCTGCATCACCCTTTCCTCTTCAAGGGAAAAACCAACGCAAGCTCAAGAGATGACAGAAGGATCTCTGGCACCACTGCCGGGGAAGGATTTTTGTTGCCGTAGCAGTTACTAGTTGTGTTGATTACATTTTGTAGTTGATGCTTGTTGGATTACTTGGTGGAATATATTATGTTTAGATCCTTAATCATTATTAATATATCTCTGATGTTGAACATCACTGGTGCAATGATGTGCTTTACAAACGGTTTTGTCCCATAGTGAGTGTGGCTGATAGGGGGGTCCTTCCCACATGATCCAGAAACCGTTGGGGATAGGCCCTCGGGTCACACATGCTGCACAAAATGAGCTCGTGTGCGATCAGGGTAGCCAACGTTTCCATTTGTAGGTACATCCCACGTAGTGATTCCAAGAGAAACGTCTCCCTTCGTGTGCACAACCCACATAGTCAATTCACGAGAAACATTTCCGTTCGTCTGCATATCCCACACAAGGAATCCTAGATTTTTTTTCCGTTCGTGTGCACATCCCACACAATGAATCCCAAACGAACATTTCTGTTCGTATATACATCCCACAAAGTTTTATGCATAGCCTCGTGTGTGATAGGCGTAACGATCACACACGCTCTGCCTCCGTTAACCATTTTCTTTATTTAACTATATCACACACAATTTGATGAAGAAAACTTATTGGTATTGGGTATCCATCACAATCACTTTTACTGCTAGAACCGTTTGCAAAGTTCCGTGACTCATTTAGCACGTTTATTAGTTTACAATTAATAATTCCAGTATTTCGCAAATTCATATTTCTTATCTAACAACTATTTGTCAATTTCATATCAGACACATAAATAAATTTTAACATCACAGCACGATAGCTACCTGAAAACAACACCATATAGTTAGCTCACCTTCATACATAATAAGTTAAGAACAATATTAGAACAATATATTCATTTCCCAAACCTACCGATGCAAGATCAGTCAGGTTCGTCTCCTCCACCTCTTCTTTCAGTTTAGTAAGAACCTGTTTTGCACTGACCGACACCATCTTAGCATAGTCTAATTTAAAAAATATGAGCTCATGTTCCACCTTCCTCTTTGTTCCCGAATCTTGAAACATTCTTCAGCGTTGACAACACTTTTTCTAAGCCTATCTCTGTCCTCTTCCTCATCCATGCTCAAGAGTTTGCTAGGCACATCTGCAATCACTCTAGCCACTCTTGATCAACCCACTCCTGGTAAGAACACTTCCGTTCATCCTATAATATTGAAAACTAAATCAGTAACAATTATAGGGGAAATGGGTTTCTAGCAACATAGAAAATCACCAAATACATATTTTGAAAAACTGAAGAAACATGTTAATTACGACACATCTTCTCAAAATGATCAATATGCATATGAATTAATTGCTACCGAGATAGAAACCAAATTCATAAACTTCAGAAGCTTGAGTTAACTGCAACAATGCTACAAGTTGTTAGTCATGTACTATAGATAACAAATTGAACATTTTATGAGGAAGCTCAATATAACTGCAACAACATAGCGATAGTGTTTGGATGACATCAAATTGATACTAACAAGTGTGTACATGCACAATTTTAGTAACATAAAACTAATAGCACTAAGGCCATCCACTATGTATGCCAAAACTAGTGTGAAGACAACTGTTACTACATTTGGCACATGTGTCGTGCACTCGCGAGCCAATGTAGAGGAAAAAAATCGGGGAACCGGACTCTGGAGCATCTAGTTGCTCTGATGCCCAGCTCGTTTGTGTCATACAGTTTTAGTATTTTTTACTTCTTGGCTGCTCGGATATGTGGACCAAACTTGGCTGCACGATCTGCTTAAGCGGTGCCACATAATTTTCTAATGGCACCGCTGATGAGATGGCAACATTTTTATATACAAGGTAGAAACTGTGACACTGTCTTAATGACATACGAAATAACATAGCACAATGACAGTGTTTGAATCACATCTAACAAAATGATTTGTAACAACAAAAGTGGGGCTAACCTTCTCTACACAGGCCACAAACTTCCTCAAACTATCCACCAATTAAAACGCAACTAACTTCACGCATGGAGATTGATGGTAACAACAAGCAGGCAGATCTTCAGCCACCCCACTCCATTCTTCGCAATTATGGTCCTAGGGAGCTACAAGAGGAAGAAATGACTCAAATCGACCGTCGGGTTAAAATCCTTCAATCCAAATCATAACCCGAGAGAGAGATTAGAGGCATACCTGGGTGGTGAAAGAGTTATCATCGAAGGAGGAACCGCTGGAGATCTCATTGAAGAAGACCATGGCAACCACGACGGTTGGATGCAAGACGGAGAGAGCAAGGAAGCAAGCGAGGAAGCGACTATAGCTTGGGAAGGAAGGAAGTATGAAACGGGGGAAATGTGGCTTGTGGATGGGAAGAAAAGGGGGGGGGTGTCGTGGGAATAAACCTGACAGTAAAGGTGTAGGGTACGAATGGAGAGGGTAGAGTCCTAGCTACGGCAAGCTTGTACACAAGATGTATGAGTTCAGGCCCCTCTCTTAGAGGTAATAGCCCTACGTCTCAGTGCTCGGGAGCTCTTGTAGTGTGGAATGTGTGTTACAGGGGGTGCGAACCCTTGTGCCAGAGGGGAGGGGTGGCTTATATAGAGTGTGCTACCCCTCATCAAGGCTATTATATACATAAGGGTCCGATCAATGAGGTTTAAAGGTGTACGTTCCTCATAACATACATACATAATTAATGTTATTCATGAATATTAGCCGAATGCCTGCCCGTTGGCCTCCCTGGAGGTGGCTTTTGGTCTTCTGTGTCGATTGGTATCTTCCGAGTGAAAATTGGTTGTCGAGTGAAGGGGAATATCTTCCGAGCGACTTTGTACCGAGTGACTTTTTAGGTGCCATGGCCATCCAGTCGGAATCTTCTTTGTGACCCTCCAGCTAATAATGAAGTACCCTTAGGTAGGACACTTAGGTCAGGCTTGTGACCCTACCCTAGGTACATATCCCCACCATCAGCCCCTGAATGGATCGGGGTTCGAGTGAAGAAGGGGTCGACGCGGATTCTATCGAGCCATACTGATCTTGGACATACTTCTGGGTTTGATAGAACTTCGTGTCGACTGAAATCTTTGCCATTCACCTTGATCGATTCTGTTGCGAAGCATGTCCAAGTGAATTTAAGCGCTTGAAGTTACTCCGAGTGCCTGACGCTATCTTGGGATGTGACAGATCACTTCAGCAGGTCCTGATTTCACGGGATTCCAAAATTAGGGTTTCGCGCGCTCCGCGGTGATGACGCAACTGCCAGGGCAAGTGGGGCAACAACACCTCAATTATCGCACCATCATTATCGCCACGCGTCGCATCTCCTCTGTTATCGGGATAGGCAGGGATTTTGGGGGCCCGCCAGTCAGCGACTCACTCGGGCCGACGCTAGGATTGAAGCTGTGCCTTCCTTTGATTTTTCCTCGCCTCCTCTGCACCTCCGTTCCGCAGACATTGCTTGGGCTCGTCTCCAGCGCTGCGACCATAACGAAGAGAAAGACCACCAAGCTCGAACGCGCCAAGAAGGGTGGTAAGACGAATAAGACAGGCGGCCGAACTACGCTGCCGCCGGGGTGGATTCAGGGGGACTTTCTCCCATCCACCATCAAGAAGGAGGAGGTCCTGGAGCCCGTTGAGCACGGGATGGTAGCCGAAAAATCCTAGAGGTTGCCGGAGGGAGAGCTCGAGCCGGAGACCCGTGAAGGGGAACGAGTCCTTCTCCTAACCCACATCGAGTGAGATTTCTCTCTGCCTCCGCATACTTTTATTTGCGGCTTACTCTATTACTTCAGAGCACAACTTCATCATCTCCCTCCAAACACCATTGAGTATCTCTCTGCGTTTATCACACTGTGCGAGTGTTTCCTGGGATGTCCTCCTCACTCGGGGCTGTTCAAGCACATATTCTTTGTGCGATCCTAGACAGTAAAGAAAGCGAACCCGAGTGATAGTAGGACCAATGTTATCCAATTATGCGGTGGTTTAGGGATCCAAAAGAGGGGTAGGAGTACTTATCCCCAAATGACCCTACCTGGATCGGTTCGGAATTGGCAGTCGACATGGTTCTACTACAATGACGTTGCGTCTCCGAACATGTCGACTATCCTTCCTCTTTTCACCTTGGATCGTCCGACTACCCCTAGGTCGATAAATGTATTCGACGATGAGAAGGCTGAGGTGGAGATGTTGGTAGATGAGGTGATCAACTTGGTCCGGAGTGGTGTGACAGGAATGGATCTGGTTGAGACATTCCTTGGCCGGCGCATCCAGCCCCTTCACGCGAGTGACCACACCATGTGTCACTACTCGGGCCCTGGAGATTCCACTCGGTCACATCCTGAGGAGGTTTCGGAAGAAACTGTAGCTAAGTGGATCAAGAGCATCATCGGACCTTGTGACAATCCCATAGGATCCAAGCGAGTTGCACCTTATTGTGTTGAGAATAAACCACAGAAACTACTATGTTGTATCCTTTCCGATTGCTTTCATGACTCTGTTGAGCGACTGAATATTTGTCCGACTGATTTTGCTACTTTTGTTCCTTGTAGGAGTGCACGAACTTGCATTCTCCTGTATCCAATGTGGAGCAGTTCGACATCGGGGGGGGGGGGAGTGAAGGCGACAACATGGACAACGATTACGCTGATAATAGCGAGGAGAGTCAAGATGAGTCAGATGATAGTGAAGAAGAAAATCAGTCTCCTCCGCGCCCCGAACAGTGGTCCACGCAACGTCATGACCCAACCGCTGCCCCGAGCAATACCTTGGCATCCAGCAGCAGGAACGTGAAGCGCGACAGGGCTGTTGCGACCGACTCTGCGAAGAAGGGCGCAAAGAAGCCTAAGCCTAATGCGCCCAAGTCTCGGAAGGCCCTGCCCCGTATGAGGATTGCCATGCCAGTTGCTTCAGCGTGAGTATTTGTCTCTTTCTTTGTTTTGTCATTGTGGTTTTGTGTATCTCTGACGACCGAGTGAAATTTTCATGCCAGAGCTGCTACCTCGGTGACGACGCCTGTCGGAGCCGAAGAAGATCCTATGGACTTGGACGCTATGGACATGCCTGCTCCCCAACCAGGTATAATAAGTATTTGTCTTACTCTATTTTATAGACTTTATCTGTCGGCTTAACTAACCGACACTATCGATTAACAGCCTCAGATGTCATTCTCTTGGATGATGATCCCGAAACGCAACGTATGGCTGCAAAACAGACTCAGGGCACTCCTGTAGCGCCCATGTCGAGTGTTCCTCCAGCTAGTTCGACTGCTCTGCTTACAGCTCCTCCGACTGGATCGACTGTCGTGGCAACTGTGCCAACTGCGCCTCCTATGGCAAATCGCGTTATCACTGCTGCAATACCGACTCCTTCGTCACTTGCATATTCTATGCAACATGTTCTGGAGGATCAGACTGGAGCCGTGAAAGAGGCTATGATCCAAGCTGGGCTGATGATGCAGAGGACCAAAGAAGCGTACGAGGCTAGTAAGTTGGCATATGATGCTGACTCGGTGCTTCAAGCGAACATCCGAGTAAGTGCAATTGTAAGTTAATTTCCGATTGAATCTTGTCAATCTTGCTTTCCGATTGAATCTTGTCAATCTTGTTTTTACACCCACTGGGTGTACGCTGTATGGTAGTTTGTCTTCATTCCAGTGGGGGGACGCTGAGTGAACCCACTGGGTGTAGTCGCCGAGACCGCTGTCGAATGCTTGCATCGGCAGGGGTCTGATTTTAAGAGTTATTCTCCTTTTTGACTCGGCCAGGCCGGACCTGGTCGGGTCGCTTTGTATACAGTGGGGCACGCTGAGTGCACCCACTGGGTGTAGTCCCCGAGCCCGCTGTCGAGTGATAACCCACAAGTATAGGGGATCAATTGTAGCCTTTCTCGATAAGTAAGAGTGTCGAACCCAACGAGGAGCTAAAGGTAGGACAAATATTCCCTCAAGTTCTATCGACCACCGATACAACTCTAAGCACACTTTACGTTCGCTTTACCTAGAACAAGTATGAAACTAGAAGTACTTTGTAGGAGTGATAGGATAGGCTTGCAAGAAAGTAAAGAACACGTAAATAAAACTAGGGGCTGGTTAGATAAAGAAACAACTATGTGTGTCTAACGATTGTGGAAAAGTGGTGGTAGGAGTTACGGAATTGTCCCTAAGCAATTGAGTACGTTACTAGATCGATAGCAAGTATCATGTGGGAGAGGCCTGTGCGAGCATGTCATCCCTTACTTGGAATTCTATGCACTTATGATTGGAACTATTAGCAAGCGTCCGCAACTACTAACGTTCATTAAGGTAAAACCCAACCACAACAATAAGATATATTGGTCCCCCTTCAATCCCATATGCATCAATTTCTATGCTAGGTTTGAAGCTTCTGTCACTCTAGGCTGCCAATACGTAGTCCTATCAACATACAACTAACTCTATGGTGTGATCCACGCGCGCGATCATATGATGGGCACCAAAGGACAGCAAGATAACCACAGGCAAATTAAACCAATCATAGCAATTCATCAATGACCGATAGGACAACGATAATCTACTCAGACATCATAGGATAGCAACACATCATTGGATAATAATATGTAGCATAAAGCACCATTTTCAAGTAGAGGGTACAGTGGGTTGTGGGAGAGTGAACCGCTGAATATAGATGGGGGAAGATGATGGAGATGTTGGTGAAGATGACGGAGGTGTTGGTGTAGATTGCCGTCAGACGATGATGTCCCGGGCGGCGTTCCGGCGCCGCCGGGAGAGAGGGGGAGGGAGCCCCCCTCCTTCTTCTTCTTCCTTGACCTCCTCCCTAGATGGGAGAAGGGTTTCCCCTCTGGTCCATGGTCTCCATGGCGGCGGAGGGGCGAGAGCCCCTCCGAGATTGGATCTCTCTCTCTGTGTCCTTCTATTTCTGCGCTCCCAAATTCTGCGTTTCACCGTTTCTTAAATTCCCGGAGATCCGTAACTCCGATTGGGATGAAATTTTAACACCATTTCTTCCAGATATTATCTTTCTTGCGGCGAAAGAAGGGCTCCAACCGCCTTAAGGAGTGGCCACAAGCCTGCCTGCCGCGGGCCCACCCCCTGGCCGCGGCGACAGGGCTTTTGGGCACTCCGTGCATTGCCTCGCATTGATTCTTCTTCCCAAAAATCATAAATATTCCAAAAATAGTCACCGTAAGTTTTTATTACGTTTGGACTTCGTTTGGTATGGATATTCTGCGAAACAAAAAACATGCAACAAACAGGAACTGGCACTGGGCATTGCATCAATATGTTAGTCCCAAAATTAGTATAAAAAGTTGCCAAAAGTATATGAAAGTTGTAGAATATTGGCATGAAACAATCAAAAATTATAGATACGACGGAGACGTATCAGCATCGCCAAGCTTAATTCCTGCTCGTCACCGAGTGGGTAAATGACAAAAAGATAATTTTTGATGTGGAATGCTACCTAGCATAATCTTGATCATATAATCTAATCATGGCATGAATACTAAAAACGAGTGATTCGAAGCAATAGTCTATCATTTGACATAAAGACAATATTATTTCAAGCATACTAACAAAGCAATCATGTCTTCTCAAAATATCATGGCCAAAGAAAGTTAGCCCTACAAAATTATATAGTCTGGCTATGCTCCATCTTCCCCTCACAACGTATTTAAATCATGCACAACCCCTGTTTTAGCCAAGCAATTGTTTCATACTTTAGTGTTCTCAAACCTTTTCAACTTTCACGCAATACATGAGCGTGAGCCATGGATATAGCACTATAGGTGGAATAGAATATGGTAGTCGTGGAGAAGACAAAAAAGGATGCGATAGTCTCACATCAACTAGGCGTATCAACGGGCTATGGAGATGCCCATCAATAGATATCAATGTGAGTGAGTAGGGATTGCTACGCAACGGATGCACTAGAGCTTATAAGTGTATGAAGGCTCACAAAAGAAACTAGTGTGTGTGCACCGAACTTGCTTGCTCACGAAGACCTACGACAATTTTGAGAAAGCCCATCATTGGAATATACAAGCCAAGTTATATAATGAAAATTTCCCACTAGTATATGGAAGTGACAACATAGGAGACTCTCTGTCATGAAGATCATAGTGCTATTTGAAGCACAAGTGTGGAAAGAGGATAGTAGCAATTGTCCCTTCTCTCTTTTCTCTCTTTTTTTGTGGGCTCTTTGGCCTCTTTATATATATATATATATAAAATTTTGGTGGGCATCTTTGGCCTCTTTTTTCTAAATGGGATTCGCTGGCCTCTTTTATTTCCTCACATCGGACAATGCTCTATTAATAATGATTATCACACTTACAACTCAATACTTAGAGCAATGATGACTCTATATGAAATGCCTTTGGTAGTGTGCCGTGACAATGATCTGGCATAGCAATGACATCAAAAAACGGACAAGCCATGGAAACATCATGCTAGCTATCTTACGAACATGCAATGGCAATATGGAAGTGGTGGCACATGTCATGAGACGGAACGGTGGTAGTTGCATGGCAATATATCTCGGAATGGCTATGAAAATGCCATAATAGGTAGGTATGGTGGCTATTTTGAGGGAGGCTATATGGTGGGTGTAATGCACCGGCGAAAGTTGCGCGGTACTAGAGAGGCTAGCAATGGTGGAAGGGTGAGAGTGAGTATAATCCATGGACTCAACATTAGTCATGAAGAGCTCACATTACAAAAGTCTATTAGTCATTGAAACAAGGTACTACACACATGCTCATAGGGGAAAGGTTGGTAGGAGTTACCATCGCGCGATCCCGACCTCCACACAAAGGATGACAATCAATAAATAAATCATGCTCCGACTTCATCACATAACGGTTCACCATATGTTCATGCTACGGGAATCACAAACCTTAACACAAGTATTTCTAAAAATAAACAATTACTCACTAGCATGACTCTAATATCACATATTCATGTCGCAAAACGGTTGCAAGGAATCAAACATATCATATTCAGTGATCTACAAGTTTTATGTAGGATTTTATGACTAACCATGTGAATGACCAACTCCTGTTAACTCTCTAAATAGGTATAAGTGAAGCATGAGAGTTTAATTATTTCTACAAAAGATATGCCCCGCTCTAACAAATATAAGTGAAGCAAAAGAGCATTCTACAAATGGCTGTTTTCTATGTGTAGGGAAACAGGC
Source organism: Hordeum vulgare subsp. vulgare (assembly GCF_904849725.1). Classification (NCBI taxonomy): domain Eukaryota; kingdom Viridiplantae; phylum Streptophyta; class Magnoliopsida; order Poales; family Poaceae; genus Hordeum; species Hordeum vulgare. The sequence continues at coordinate 226,091,648 of NC_058522.1, forward strand.
AATCCAAACTTCAAAAGATATAAATGAAGCACAAGAAGCATTATATAAAGACAACCAAGGACTATCTCATACCAGCATGGTGCATAAAAGAAAAAGGAAAAATAAACACAAAAGACGCTCCAAGCATTTGGACATATCATGTGACGAATTAAAATATAGCTCCGAGTAAAATTACCGATAGATTGTAGACGGAAGAGGGGATGCCTTCCGGGGCATCCCCAAGCTTAGACGCTTGAGTCTTCCTTGAATATTACCTTGGGGTGCCTTGGGCATCCCCAAGCTTAGGCTCTTGCCTCTCCTTATTCCTTCATCCATCGTGCTCTCACCCAAAACTTGAAAACTTCAATCACACAAAACTCAACAAAACTTCGTGAGATCCGTTAGTATAATAAAAAAAATCACCACTTCAAGTACTGCTGTGATCTCATTCTAAATTCATATTAGCATTATATCTACTTTAATCCAACTTCACCATGGTTCATACCCTCCGATACTACCCATAGATTCATCAAAATAAGAGAACAATGCATAGAAAACAGAATATGTCAAAACAGAACAATCTGTAGCAATCTGTATATTCCGTATACTTCTGATATATCAAAAACTCTAAAAAATTACTATCGTCTGGAAAATTTGCATATCAATGAGAAGCAAAAAGAATCAACTCAAAAGCTCTTCCATAACAAATGAAAATTAATTTCGTTAGCAGAAAGTTTCTGTTATTTCTCAGCGTGATCAAACAACTATCACCCAAACTAATCATAAAGGATTTACTTGGAACATTATTTTTAAAAACACAAAGTAATTGTACAAGGGTATAATAATTTTTGTGAGAAACTTCCATGAAAAATTCTGCATTGTTTCCATGATCTTGAACACAAGTGTTCAAGGTCGACCCTCACTTCCACAATGCATCACCTTTCAATCGCTTCTCTTTTTGAAAAAGTTTTAAGTTCCCCTCTATATTTTTTTGTTTTAAAACTAAATAAAAGCACTCAACAGAAATAAATGACTCTCTAAAACTTCCGTGTTGTCTCCTAGGCAGCGCTTTCTTTAAAACCATTAAGCTAGGCATAAAGTACTCAAGTAATGGATCCACGCGGATCCCAAGGTATATCAAAGCCAATTTTAATTAGAAATGATTTGAAATTTAGTAGTGAGCACAAGGTAACATATATCATGCAATGATGAAGTCTAACTCTCTTCCTATGCATTGGCATGTCATAAAAGAACAATTCATGCACACCAAGTAAAGGCCAATACATAGCATAAGCAGTTTCTTGCAATTTTATCGTATTGGAAACATAGAGAGGTGGAGATGTAGTTCCTCTCACATAATAACTACAAGTAGGAGCAGCAAGCACATGCATATTATATTCATAAAAATCATCATGTTTAACATAAGGGACTATAGCTAGCTCATCTTCATAAGCATGATTCATATTGGCAACATGGCCACAAGCATAGCATGCATCAAGTTCATCAAAAAGGGATATTTAAAACGAATCCAAGGGATCATAGCATTCATCCTTAGGTAAGAACGAAGGGAAATTAAACAATGTATGAGTTGAAGAGTTACTCTCATTAGAAGGTGGGCACAGGTAGCTAGTCCGCTCTTCCTCCTTTTGTTCTTCGCTCTCCTCGTCATCTTTTTCATCTAATGAGCTCACAGTTTGAGCATTTTCTTCTTCCATAGTTTCCTGCAAAATAATAGTCTCTTCTTGGGCAGCATAGGATTTATCCTTAAATCGTTCAATATGTGCATTATATTCATAATTAGTATAACAATAACGAAGCATAGCCAAATTTTCAGATTGGTAAGGAGCATCATCATTATCATCACACCTTTTAAACAGAGCCTCAATTTCATAAGCACCCATAAAAGCAACAAACTCTTCTATTTGATCCACATCATAGTAATCATATATACCATTAGCATAAGAAGCCAAGGTTCTATGATCATTAAACTCACAAGAAAAGGGAAGGTGTGGAGTCTTCATCCTAGAGCAACAAGTAACACCATATCTCTTGCATAGTTCCCAAGCATACCATTTCAACAAATGGATTTGATCCCATAAAAGTTTCCCTTTTTGAGTCAAGCGATAATCCCTAAAGTATTCACGTTGATCCAACGTGTATCCCATTATATAATTGAATGGGGCTTTCTCAGGATTATTAAAGAAGTGCATAATATTTTCCACATAACGAGCCTCGAGGGTTTTAGGAGGTTCCCCATCTCCATGAGTAGCAAGTACACCTATTTTTTTTGGTATTTCGTGTTCCATATCCATAACTAAATAGAGAGAACAACTTAGAATAGCAGATAAATCTACTTAGTGATAAACCAAACAAGCACACACGAGGATATTCACCCCACGCTCTCCCCCCTCTCTCCCCGGCAACGTCGCCAGAAAAAGGACTTGATAACCCACAAGTATAGGGGATCAATTGTAGCCTTTCTCAATAAGTAAGAGTATCGAACCCAACGAGGAGCTAAAGGTAGGACAAATATTCCATCAAGTTCTATCAACCACCGATACAACTCTAAGCACACTTTACGTTCGCTTTACCTAGAACAAGTATGAAACTAGAAGTACTTTGTAGGAGTGACAGGATAGGCTTGCAAGAAAGTAAAGAACACGTAAATAGAACTAGGGGCTGGTTAGATAAAGAAACAACTATGAGTGTCCAACGAGTGTGGAAAAGTGGTGGTAGGAGTTGCAGAATTGTCCCTAAGCAATTGACTACGTTACTAGATCGATAGCAAGTATCATGTGGGAGAGGCCTCTGCTAGCATGTCATCCCTTACTTGGAATGCTATGCACTTATGATTGGAACTATTAGCAAGCGTCCGCAACTACTAACGTTCATTAAGGTAAAACCCAACCACAATAATAAGATATATTGGTCCCCCTTCAATCCCATATGCATCAATTTCTATGCTAGGTTTGAAGCTTCTGTCACTCTAGCCAGCCAATACATAGTCCTATCAACATACAACTAACCCTATGGTGTGATCCATGCGCTCGATCATATGATGGGCACCAAAGGACAGCAACATAACCACAAGCAAATTAAACCAATCATAGCAATTCATTAATCACCGATAGGACAACGATAATCTACTCAGACATCATAGGATAGCAACACATCATTGGATAATAATATGTAGCATAAAGCACCATGTTCAAGTAGAGGGTACAGTGGGTTGCGTGAGAGTGAACCGCTGAATATAGATGGGGGAAGATGATGGAGATGTTGGTGAAGATGACGGAGGTGTTGGTGTAGATCGCCGTCACACGATGATGTCCCGAGCGGCGTTCCGGCGCCGCCGGGAGAGATGGGGAGAGAGCCCCCTCCTTCTTCTTCTTCCTTTACCTCCTCCCTAGATGGGAGAAGGGTTTCCCCTCTGGTCCATGGTCTCTATGGCGGCGGAGGGGCGAGAGCCCCTCCGAGATTGGATCTCTCTCTCTATGTCCTTCTGTTTCTGCGCTCCCAGATTATGCGTTTCACCGTTTCTTAAATTCCCGAAGATCCGTAACTCCGATTGGGCTGAAATTGTAACACGATTTTCTTCCGGATATTATATTTCTTGTAGTGAAATAAGGGCTCCAACCGCCTTAAGAAGTGGCCACAAGCCTGCCTGCCGCGGGCCCACCCCCTGGCTGCGGCGACAGGGCTTGTGGGCACTCTGTGCATCGCCTCGCGTTGATTCTTCTTCCCAAAAATCATCAATATTCCGAAACAAATCCCCGTAAGTTTTTATTACGTTTGGACCTCGTTTGGTATGGATATTATGTGAAACAAAAACATGCAACAAACAGGAACTGGCACTGGGCACTGGATCAATATGTTAGTCCCAAAAATAGTATAAAAAGTTGCCAAAAGTATATGAAAGTTGTAGAATATTGACATGAAACAATAAAAAATTATAGATACGACGGAGACGTATCATCAAGTGCTTGCCTCGGCAGGGGTCTAATTGGAAAATGCTCTCTGTTTTTTCATGACTCGGCCAGGACGGACCTGGTCGAGTGTTTTCATATCCAATGGGGGCACGATAAGTGCACCCACTGGGTGTAATCCCTTAGACTAATGTCGATCGTTTAGGAAGGGCATTTGTCTTAAGAACTTGGGTGGGTGCGGTGGGCCGCTATTTGTCCGAATGAACTGTATTTCTCCACTCGAAAGTAGAAAAATTACTAGCGTCGACTGAACTGTATTTCTCCACTGGGAAGTAGAAAAACACTAGCATGGACTAAATTATTCCCTTGATGTTTTTCAGAAAGCCTGTGATATTGGATCTAAGTACGCCAAGGTGGAATCAGAAAAGAACCAACTTCAGCTGGATTTAGAGGTGAAGACCAATGATTTCGAGGCCATGAAGAAGACACTTGAAGACAAGGACAAGGTCCTTGCAGAGCTTAAAGAAAGGTCTGAAGCTGCTCAGAAGAAGCTTGCGGACGTTGGTAAGTTGGAGGATGAAAATGCGAAATTTAAGAAAGAAAGACTTGAATGGGAAAAAAGCTTGATTCCTTGGCGAAGAGGGGAAACACTATGGAAATTTTTATGAAGGACTTCCTGAACAAGATGCTTGCAACGCTTATTGGTATGTTTCCTTCACCGAGTGAATATTTACAAGCTTCACCGAATGAGTTGTGTCTGATTCTTCATTTTCCCCTCGCAGAGAATTCTACCCGCACTTCTAGAAGGAGACTTTCGAGGCGGAGTCACATCTGGATCCCATCAAGACGCCTGTCCCAGACGCTATGGCCGTAGACATGTTCCGTCTCAACTCTCGCCTCCTTAAGGTACACGGGTATATTGCTTGGCTGCGAGCTGCTGTGGGGAGAATTGACAAGGAGTTATGGCCTGAAGACACTTTCCGGATTGATCTAGAAGCTGTGATGAGCCACCTGGGTCAGATTCCCGACAGGGTGCAGGCGGGGAAGAAGTCTGCCATGTGGTGCGGAGCTTATGTGACCCTCGCACTCGTTAGAGTCCATTGTAAGGAAGCAAGAGAAGACAAGTTAAAGGCACTCTAAGTGGCAAATACGAAGAAGCTCCAGTTTGACAATTTTATGGAGACCTTCATCAGCGCAGCGACTCGCATTGCTGATGGAATTGATCTTGATACCTTCGTCGACCCGAAAGTCCTCGAGAGCCTTGAGATGGAACTACGGCCACTACCAAAACTTTAATTCGCCTCGGTATGCCGAGTGTTTCTGTATCGTTGAAACTTCGTTCAGGTGTGGAACCCAAGTACTTTCCATCTCCACTGATGACTTTGATCCGTGCCAAATTCCTTTGAATATATCTGCATTTGAGATTTGCTTGATTTCTGAATTTCTCGAGTGAATAGGTTGCTATTCATTCGGAAAAGTTTTTTAACTTAGGCGATTTACTCGCGGCTATGCCTCCGGGTGAAAGGGTTTCCCTTCACTCGGAGTTTATGTTCTACTTAGGCGAAGACTGGTTCGCAGCTAAGCATCCGAGTGAGTATGTTGTTATTCACTCGAAAGGGTTTTTTTAACTTAGGGGGAACATGTTCGTAGCTAAGCCCCCGAGTGAGAGGATTGCTCTTCACTCGGAATACGTTTTGTACTTATGCAAAAACTGGTTCGCACCTAAGCATCCGAGTGAATAGTTTGTTATTCACTCGGAAAGGTTTTTTAACTCAGGAGAAGCATGTTCACAGCTAAGCCCCCGGTGAGAGGATTGCTCTTCACGCGAAGTAAGTTTTGTACTTAGGCGAAAACTGGTTCGCAGCTAAGTATCCGAGTGAATAGTTTGTTATTCACTCGTAAGGGTTTTTTTAACTTAGGCGAAGCATGTTCGCAGCTAAGCCCCCGAGTGAGAGGATTGCTCTTCACTGGGAGTACGTTTTGTACTTAGGCAAAAACTGGTTGGCAGCTAAGCATCTGAGTGAATAGTTTGTTATTCACTCGGAAGGTTTTTTTTAACCTAGGTGAAGCATGTTTGCAGCTAAGCCCCCGAGTGAGAGTATTGCTCTTCACTCGAAGTACGTTTTGTACTTAGCTGAAAACTGGTTCGCAACTATGCATCCGAGTGAATAGTTTGTCATTCACTCGGAAGGTTTTTTTAACTTAGGCGAAGCATGTTCGTACCTAAGCCCCCGAGTGAGAGGATTGCTCTTCACTCGGAGTACGTTTTGTACGTAGGCGAAAACTGGTTCACTGCTAAGCATCCGAGTGAGTACGTTGTTATTCACTCGAAAGGTTTTTTTAACTCAGGCGAAGCATGTTCGCAGCTAAGCCCTCGAGGAGAGGATTGCTCTTCACTCGGAGTACATTTTGTACGTAGGCGAAAAATGGTCTGTAGCTAAGCATCCGAGTGAATAGTTCGTTATTCACTCGAAAGGGTTTTTAACTTAGGCGAATCATTTTCGCAGCTAAGCCCCCGAGTGAGAGGATTGCTCTTCACTCAGAGTATGTTTTGTACTTAGGCAAAGACTGGTTTGCAGCTAAGCATCCGAGTGAATAGTTTGTTATTCACTGAGAAGGGGTTTTTCACTTAGGAGAAACATGTTCGCGGCTAAGTGCGTGAGTGAGAGGATTGCTCTTCACTCGGAGTATGTTTTGGGTGAGAAACCGCTCGATCGGAATCGACACAAATTGAAAAAGTTATGACTTCGACAAGCAACATTGTTCAGTAAACTCTCTTATTACATCAATCTGACCAGTTGTCAAGCATAAAAATGTTGAAGTAGGTCTGCATTCCAAGATCGGGGTTTGTCGGCTCTCTTCTTGAGGTTGTAGACATGATACGCTCCATTTTTCAGTATCTTGGTGACGACGAATGGTCCCTCCCACGTAGGGACTAACTTGTGAGGTCTTTGCTGATCCACCCGGAGTACCAGATCGCCTTCGTGGAATGGCCGACTCCTCACATGCCTCGCAAGGAAGCGACGAAGATCTTGTTGATATGCAGTCGACCGAATCAAGGCCATCTCGCGCTCTTCCTCCAAGAGAGCCACTCCATCTTGCCGCTCCTGTTCAGCTTCAGCTTCTGAGTACAAATCCACACGAGGGGTGTTGTGAAGGATATCACTCGGCATGACAGCTTCAACTCCATACAACAGGAAGAAGGGTGTGCGTCTAGTCGACCGGTCAGGAGTTGTTCTTCAGCCCCATAAGACAGACAACAGTTCAGTTACCCAGGCTCCAGCTGCATGTTCCAGATCCTGCATGAATCGCGGTTTCAGCCCTTGAAGGATAAGGATGTTTGCCCTCTTAGCTTGTCCATCGGTTTGGGTGTGAGCGACGAACGCATAATCCACCCGAGTGCCTTGAGCAGAGAAAAAAACGCTTGAACTCTTCCTAATCGAAGTTGGAGTCGTTGTCTTTTATGATAGTGTGAGGAACTCCGTACCGAAATGTTATGTCTCTCATGAACTTGATGGCAGTGCGTGAGTCCAGCTTCTTTATTGTCTTGGCTTCAATCCATTTTGTAAACTTGTCGACTGCAAGAAGCAAGTGTGTAAATCCACTCTGACCTGTTCGGAAAGGGCCGACCATATCCAGACTCCAAACAACAAGTGGCTAGACGAGTGGAATGGTATTCAAGCCAGACGCAGGCTTGTGGGATAGATTGGAATAGAATTGGCAACATTCACAGCGGTCAACGATATATTTGGCCATTTCATTAGCACGTGGCCAGAAGAACCCAGCTCGGCATGCTTTGGCAACAATTGTCCGAGAGGATGCATGATGACCATAGGTCCCCGAGTGGACTTCTTCCAGGATCAGTTGGCCCTCCTGAGGGGAGATGCACCATTGAGCTACGCCGGTAACATTTTCTGTGTAAAGCTGATCGCCCATCACACTAAAAGCTTTTGACCTTTGGACAATCTTCTTGGCTTCGGCTTCATCTTCAGGGTGTTCTCTTCTCGGGATGTATGCGATGTACGGTACTGTCCACTCGGGTGTGATCACCAAGATTTCCATAACTAGATCAACCACTGCTGGGACATCAATCTCAGTCGGATTGGAGCTGCTCACTGGTTGTGGGGGCTCTTCAGTGAAAGGATCCTCTCGCACCGAAGGAGTATGCAAATGCTCCAGGAACACATTGTTGGGGATAGGTTTCCAAGTGGATCCAATCTTGGCCAATTCATCAAGTGCTTGGTTTTTCAGTTGGTGAACATGGTGGAGCTCCATACCTTCAAACTTCTTTTCAAGTTTCCTTACTGCATTGCAGTATCCAGTCATGGCGGGGGTTCCTCACATCCCATTCCTTCATCACCTGATTGACCACCAAATCTGAGTCGCCATAAACCATGAGGCGTCGGACGCCGAGTGAGATGGCCATATGCAACCCATAGAGGAGGGCTTCATACTCAGCCTCATTGTTGGAGGAATCAAAATGAATCTGAACGACATAATTAAGCTTGTCGCCTTTTGGAGACACCAACACCACACTAGCACCGGACCCATTTAAAACTTTAGAACCATCGAAGAACATAGTCAAGTGTGCCGAGTGAATCTGAGCTGGCTGTTGTTGTTCCACCCACTCGGCCATGAAATCAGCAAGAGCCTGAGACTTGATGGCTTTCTTTGCCTCAAAATTTATGTCCAAATATGGTAGCTGCATGGCCCATTTAGCCACTCGACCCTTTGCGTCTCGATTGTGAAGAATATATGATAGTGGGGTGATACGTCTCAAACGTATCTACAATTTTTGATGGTTTCACGCTGTTATCTTGTCAACTTTGGATGTTTTGTTTACCTTTTATATCTTTTTCGGGACTAACTTATTAACTCAGTGCCAAGTGCCAGTTCCTGTTTTTTCTGTGTTTTTGACTCTTTTCAGATCTGATTTTGGAACGAAGTCCAAACGGAATAAAATCCCCGAAATGAATTTTTTCAGAACGGAAGAAGATCGGGAGGCTTGGGGCCAAGCAAGTGGGCCCACAAGCCCTGTTGCCACGGCCAGGGGGGGGGGGGAGGCCGCGGCAACCAAGCTTGTGGCCCCCCTGGCGCTCCCCTGCCCTAGGTCTTTGGCCTATAAATTCCCTAAAAATCCAGAAAAAATCAGGACGTCCACGAAAACACTTTTCCGCTGCCGCAAGCTTCCGTTTCCGCGAGATCTCATCTGGAGAACCTTCCCGGTGCCCTGCCGGAGGGGACTTTGGAGTTGGAGGGCTTCTTCATCAACACCATCGCCCCTCCAATGACTCGTGAGTAGTTCACTTCAGACCTACGGGTCCGTAGTTAGTAGCTAGATGGCTTCTTCACGCTCTTGGATTTCAATACAAAGTTCTCCATGATCTTCATGGAGATCTATCCGATGTAATCCTCTTTGGTGGTGTGTTTGTCGAGATCCGATGAATTGTCGATTTGTGATCAGATTATCTATGATATATATTTGAGTCTTTGCTGATTTCTTATATGCATGATTTGATATCCTTGTAAGTCTCTCCGAGTCCTGGGTTTTGTTTGGCCAACTAGATCTATGATTCTTGCAATGGGAGAAGTGCTTGGTTTTGGGTTCATGCCGTGTGGTGAACTTTCCAAGTGACAGAAAGGGAAGCAAGGCACGCATCATGTTGTTGCCATCAAGGGTAACAAGATGGGATTTTATCATAGATATGAGATTGTCCATCTACAACATGTCATCTTGGTTAAGGCGTTACTCTGTTCTCATGAGCTTAATACACTAGATGCATGCTGGATAGCGGTCGACGTGTGGAGTAATAGTAGTAGATGCATAAAGTATAGGTCTACTTGTTTTGGACTTGATGCCTATAGATATAATCATTGCCATACATAACGTCACAACTTTGCGCGGTTCTATCAATTGCTCGACAGTAATTCGTTCACCCACCGTCTACTTGCTTTCATGAGAGAAGCCACTAGTAAACACTACGGCCCCCGGGTCTATTCGTACCTATCGTTTCCACTTTCCCTTTTACTTTGCTTTGTTACTTTGTTGCTTTCAGTTCTCAGTTAGCAAACAAATCTATAAGGGATTGACAACCCCTTCATAGCGTTGGGAGCAAGCTCTTTGTGTTTGTGCAGGTACTTGTGATATTCCTTCACTGGATCGATACCTTGGTTCTCAAAACTGAGGGAAATACTTACCACCGCTGTGCTATATCACCCTTTCCGCTTTGAGGGAACACCAACGAAAGGCTCCAAGGCCACGGGGGAATCCTTTGCATATTTTCCTAGGAAGTCCCTAAAGGCGTAACCGTAGCAGAAGGATTCCTGGTGCCGTTGTTGAGGAGTATGAAGACAAGAATAGTCTCCCGGCAGCATGCTTGTTTCTGGCGCCGTTGGAAGGTCTTTTGTTGCAGTAGCAGAAGTATTTCTGGCGCTGTTGCCGGGGAGGGAGAGATCTATCCAAGTAGTTCTCACAAACTCATCTCTTGCATTTACCTTTTTTTTGCCAGTTGTCTCTCGTTTTCGTCTTCCCCACTTCACATTTGCCGTTTTCATTTGCCTTTCTCCTTTGCCGTTTTCTTTTGCCTTTTTGCCATTCTCTTTTGCCCGTTTCACTCGCTTACTTCCTGCTCATTGGTGTGTGGGATAGTCCATCAATGGCTAGACCCACCACTCCGAACGATATCCCTGAGAACGAAGTTCTCAATTTCAAGAAGATTGAGGAAGAAAATTTAAAGGACGCTTGGTACAGGATTTGCAATGCTCAAAGTAGATCTACTCGTAAGAAATCCACTACCGTCCTTCTTCGCAGTTTTTATGTTGGAATATCTCGTTGGAATAGGTATATTCTTCATACCATCGTAGGCGGGAATTTTTTGGGGAGCCATACTGTTGACTCCTATGGAGCTATCATGAATTTGGTAGGCTCACCCCCGCCCATGGTTAATGGAACTACCTTAACCTTGGAACACGTGATGCAAAGGCTTGACACTAGTGAAAATAAAATTGCCACAGTTGAACTTATTGAGGGTTTGGAAAGAAAGATCCACAATCAAATTACTCAGTACGGATCCAAAGTGGGAAATTTTTTGAAAAATTTAAGGGAGAAGGAACCTATAGTTAATGATTCTTCTAGAATTGGCAAACTAGAAGATGTCATAACCAACTTGGGTTCCGCTTTTGCCGTTGTGCAAAATACTACAAATCTCACTCTCAAAAAGAACTTCAAGTCTGTTTTTGTTCCTAAAGCTAGTGGTGAGTCATCCAATAAAGATGAAGATCTTAAGATGATAAATGATCACACTACTTATGGTTTGAGCACCAAAGATGACTATACGTGATTCCATCACCTTATGCCTAGCTAAGGGCGTTAAACAATAGTGCTTGTTGGGAGGCAACCCAACGAATCTATCCTTTTTCTTTCTGTTTTGTGTTTTCCACACTTTCATAATTCTTTTATGATTGTGTTTTTTGTGTTTCTTTTTGCGTTTGTGCCAAGCAAAACCGTTATGATTAGTCATGGGGATGATCATTTGGTCATGCTGGAAAAGACATAAACTTTCGCTTTTGAGTTGATTCTTTTTTATGCTGATTGCTAAGCAAATTCTTCAGACTGTCGTAATTGTTCAGAATTTTTTAAGTACCAGAAGTATACGAAGTATACAGATTGCTACAGACTGGTCTGCTGTTAACAGATTCTGTTTTTGTTGTGTTGGTTGCTTATTTGGATGAAACTATGGATAGTATCGGGGGGTATTAGGCATGGAAGATTGAAAATACAGTAACCCAACATCATCATAAGTAGAATTTAAGTTTTCTTCAATACCTAAGGAAGTGGTGGTTTGCTTTCTTATACTAATGTTATCACGAGTTTCTGGTTAAGTTTCGTGTTGTGAAGTTTTCAAGTTTTGGGTGAAGTTCTTATGGACAAAAAGACAAAGAGTGGCAAGAGCTCAAGCTTTGGGATGCCCAAGGCACCCCAAGATGATTCAAGGATGTCGTAAAAGCCTAAGCTTGGGGATGCCCCGGGAGGGCATCCCCTCTTTTGTCTTCAATACATCGGTAACGTTACTTGGGGCTATATTTTTATTCACCACATGTTATGTGTTTTGCTTGGAGCGTCTTGTATCGTAGGAGTCTTTTATTTTTTGTGTGTCAGAATCATCCTTGCTGCACACCTAGAGAGAGTGACATGCACTCACCGTGATTTTGTCGAGCTTTACTTATATCCTTTGGTAGACAATTCAGCTCACATGTGCTTCACTTATATCTTTTGAGCTAGTTGCCTTTGCTCTATGTGCTTCACTTATATCTTTTCGATCACGGCAGTGCGTGGCTTGGTAGTTGATCTATGCTATGAAAGTAGTCTCAAAAGGGGTAGTTATCCAAAGGAATACGAAAACTTCCACCTTCATGTGCATTGAATAGTTAGAGAAGTTTGATTCATCTCAACTAGTTTTGAGTTGTGGTTATGGTAATATTGAAGTTATATTAGTAAGGTGTTGTGGATCTACAAATATTTGTGTTAAAGTTAGTGATTCCCGTAGCATGCACGTATGGTGAACCTCTATGTGATGAAGTCTGAGAATGATTAGTCTATTGACTATCATCCTTTGTGTGGCGGTCGGGATCGCGCGATGGTTTATACCTACCAACCCTTCCCCTAGGAGTATGCATTGAATGCTTTGTTTCGATTACTACTAAAACCTTTGCAACAAGTATATGAGTTCTTCATGACTAATGTTGAGTCCATGGTTTAGATGCACTTTCACCTTCCACCATCACTATCTTCTTTAGTGTCGTGCAACTTTCGCCGGTGCACAAAACCCACAGTTAGCCTCCCGCAAAACAGCCACCATACCTACCTACTATGGCTTTTTCAAAGTCATTCTGAGATATATTGCTATGCAACTACCACCATGACATGTGCCACCACATCTACATTGCCATTACAGGATCGTAAGATAGCTAGAATGATGTTTCCATTAATGTCTATGCCATGCTAGATCATTGTCATGGTACACTACCGAAGGCATTCCATATAGAGTCATCGTTGCTCTAAGTTTTGAGTTGTAAGTGTGATGATCATCATTGATGGAGCATTGTCCCATGTGAGGAAATAAAAGAGGCCAAAGATGCCCACCAAAAAAAAGAGGCCAAAGAGCCCACCAATATAAAAAATGAGAGAAAAAGAGAGAAGGGACAATGCTACCACCTTTCCACACTTGTGCATATTAAGCACCATGATCTTCATGATTGAGAGTCTCTTGTTTTGTCACCACCATATAGCTAGTGGGAATTTTTCATTATATAACTTGGCTTGTATATTCCAATGATAGGCTTCCTCAAATTTGCCTTAGGTCTTCATGAGCAAGCAAGTTGGATGCACACCCACTAGTTTTCTTTAAGAGCTTTCACATACTCTTAGCTCTAGTGCATCATTTGTATGGCAATCCCTACTCATTCACATTGATATCTATTGATGAGCATCTCCACAGCTCATTGATATGCCTAGTTAATGTGACCATCTTCTCCTTGTTTGTCTTGCAAACTCCACCACACTCCACACCACTTATAGTGCTAAAACCATGGCTCACGCTCATGTATTGCGTGAGAGTTGAAAATGTTTGAGAAAGTTAAGGTGTGAAAACAATTACTTGGCCAATATCAGGGTTGTGCATGATTTAAATTCGTTGTGCAATGATGATAGAGCATAGCCAGACTATATGATTTTGTAGGGATAACTTTCTTTTGGCCTTGTTATTTTGAAAGTTCATGATTACCTTGCTAGTTTGCTTGAAGTATTATTGTTTCCACGTCAATAGCAAACTATTGCTTTGAATCTAATGGATCTGAACATTCACGTCACATAAGAGGAGTTACAAAGGACATCTATGCTAGGTAGCATGAAAGCATCAAAAATTCATTCTTTATCACTTCCCTACTCGAGGACGAGCAGGAGTTAAGCTTGGGGATGCTTGATACGTCTCAAACGTATCTATAATTTTTTATGGTTTCACGCTGTTATCTTGTCAACTTTGGATGTTTTGTTTACCTTTTATATCTTTTTTGGGACTAACTTATTAACTCAGTGCCAAGTGCCAGTTCTTGTTTTTTCTGTGTTTTTGGCTCTTTTCAGATCTGATTTTGGAACGGAGTCCAAACGGAATAAAATCCCCAAAATGATTTTTTTCAGAACGGAAGAAGATCGGGAGGCTTGGGGGCCAAGAAAGTGGCCCCACAGGGGGCCCACAAGCCCTGTTGCCGCGGCCAGGGGGAGGCCGCGACAACCAAGCTTGTGCCCCCCTGGCGCTCCCCTGCCCTAGGTCTTTGGCCTATAAATTCCCTAATAATCCAGAAAAAATCAGGGCATCCACGAAAACACTTTTCCGCCGCCCCAAGCTTCCGTTTCCGCAAGATCTCATCTAGAGACCCTTCCCGGTGCCTTGCCGGAGGGGACTTTGGAGTTGGAGGGCTTCTTCATCAACATCATCGCCCCTCCAATGACTCGTGAGTAGTTCAATTCAGACCTACGGGTCCATAGTTAGTAGCTAGATGGCTTCTTCTCGCTCTTGGATCTTCAATACAAAATTCTCCATGATCTTCATGGAGATCTATCCGATGTAATCCTCTTTGGCGGTGTGTTTGTCGAGATCTGATGAATTGTGGATTTGTGATCAGATTATCTATGATATATATTTGAGTCTTTGCTGATTTCTTATATGCATGATTTGATATCCTTGTAAGTCTCTCCGAGTCTTGGGTTTTGTTTGGCCAACTAGAACCATGATTCTTGCAATGGGAGAAGTGCTTGGTTTTGGGTTCGTACCGTGTGGTGACCTTTCCCAGTGCCAGAAAGGGCAGCAAGGCACGCATCGTGTTGTTGCCATCAAGGGTAACAAGATGGGCTTTTATCATAGATATGAGATTGTCCATCTACATCATGTCATCTTGCTCAAGGCGTTACTCTGTTCTCATGAGCTTAATACACTAGATGCATGCTGGATAGCGGTCGACGTGTGGAGTAATAGTAGTAGATGCAGAAAGTATCGGTCTACTTGTTTTGGACGTGATGCCTATAGATATAATCATTGCCATAGATAACGTCACGACTTTGCGTGGTTCTATCAATTGCTCGACAGTAATTCGTTCACCCACCGTCTACTTGCTTTCATGAGAGAAGCCACTAGTGAACACTACGGGCCCCGGGTCTATTCACACCTATCGTTTGGCAAACAAATCTATAAGGGATTGACAACCCCTTCATAGCGTTGGGAGCAAGCTCTTTGTGTTTGTGCAGGTACTTGTGATATTCCTTCACTGGATCGATACTTTGGTTCTCAAAACTGAGGGAAATACTTACCACCGCTGTGCTACATCACCCTTTCCGCTTCGAGGGAACACCAACGCAAGGCTCCAAGGCCACGGGGGAATCCTTTGCATATTTTCCTAGGAAGTCCCTAAAGGCGTAGCCGTAGTAGAAGCATTCCTGGTGCCGTTGCTGAGGAGTATCAAGACAAGAATAGTCTCCCGTCAGCACGCTTGTTTCTGGCGTTGTTGGAAGGTCTTTTGTTGCAGTAGCATGGGGCATCACTGACGGCTGATATAGAATGATCTTGAAAGTAATGCGCCACCTTCTTTGCTGACAAGTATAAGAAGCTTCTCATAATGGGGATACCTTTGCTTCGAAGGGGTCAAAACTTCAGAAATGTAATAAACTAGGTGCTGGACCTTGTAGGCTTTGCATTCTTCTTCTCTCTCGATGGTCAGAACCGTGCTGACAACTTGATTGGTAGCTGCGATGTATAAGAGTAGTGGTTCTTTGCTGTGTGGAGCAGCAAGCACCGGTTGGGTGGAAAGCAGGGCTTTGAGCTCCACAAACGCTGCTTCTGCTTCGTCATTACACTCGAACACGTCTTATTTTTTCATCAATCGGTATAAAGGCAACACCTTCTCACCGAGAAGAGAGATGAACCGACTCAATGCTGCCAGATAGCCTGTGAGCTTCTGTGCATCGTGCACCCGCACAGAGCTTTGCATCCGGACGATGGCGCCAATCTTCTCGGAGTTAACGTCGATCCCACATTCGGAAACGAGGAAACCAAGTAACTTGCTTCCAGGGACTCCAAAAGTGCACTTAGCTGGGTTTAGCTTGATGTCATACTTCCTCCAATTGGCAAATGTCTCTGTTAGGTCAGTCAATAGGTCGGAACCTTTGCGTGACTTGACCACAATATCATCCATGTATGCTTCAATGTTTCGACTGATCTGGTCAAGCGGACACTTGTGGATCATATGCATGTAAGTTGCACCGACATTCTTCACACCAAAAGGCATGGTGATATAAGAGAAACACCCGAAAGGGGTGATGAAGGCCGTTTTTATTTCGTCTGGACCAACCAGACGAATCTGATGGTAGTCAGAATAAGCATCAAGAAAAGATAAACGCTCACACCCTGCAGTTGAATCGATAATTTGATCAATGTGGCGGGGGCAGGAAGTGGTCTTTCGGGCAGACCGTATTAATGTTCGTGAAATCGATACACATGCGAAGGGATTTGTCCTTCTTGGGGACCATGAAGACATTCGCGAGCCCTCGGAGTGGTAGACCTCGCGAATGAATTTGGCCTCCAAGAGTCGCGCCACCTCTTTCCGATTGCTTTTCTCTTCTCTGCTCAGACTGTCGCAAATGCTCCCTGACAGGCCTTGCCTTTGGATCCACTCTCAAGCGGTGCTCAGCCAGCTCCCTGGGTACACCCGGCATGTCAGCGGGCTTCCATGCAAAGATGTCCTAGTTCTCACGGAGGAACTGGATGAGCTCGACTTCCTATTTGCTGTCGAGTGTTGTGGATATATTGGTCGGAGCAGCATGGGGATCCGTCAGGTGTATGTTCACTGGTTTGACCTTGCCTGCCGACTGAAAAGCGGA
This sequence comes from Hordeum vulgare subsp. vulgare, assembly GCF_904849725.1. Classification (NCBI taxonomy): domain Eukaryota; kingdom Viridiplantae; phylum Streptophyta; class Magnoliopsida; order Poales; family Poaceae; genus Hordeum; species Hordeum vulgare. The sequence continues at coordinate 226,108,481 of NC_058522.1, forward strand.
CTCAGAAGCAGGCTTCTTGGAGCGCATTAGGTCAACAGGGTTGATATTCTTTCGATAATCTTCTAGTTCGACCACAGCCATCTGTTTATCGGCAATTTTAGACCCTTGTTGCGAGCACTCTTCAGCTCTTTGTCGATTGCGTGAGATAGTGATGACTCCTTTGGCCCCTGGCATCTTCATCTTCAGATACACGTAACATGGTCGGGCCATCAAACGAGCATAAGAGGGACGACCCAGAATGGCATGATATGCACTCTGGAAGTCCACCACCTCAAACGTCAGCTTCTCTTTGCTAATGTTCTTATAGGAGCCGAAAACAACATCCAATGCAATCTGGCCGAGTGACTTGGCCTTCTTTCCTGGGATGACTCCATGAAACTGCATGGTGCTCTCGCTGGGTTGGGACATTGGAATGCCCATTCCCTTGAGAGTTTATGCATATAGTATATTCAGCCCGCTTCCTCCATCCATCAGAACCTTACGAAGCCGAACACCCTCCACAACTGGATCGACCACCAGAGCGTGTCGACCTGGAGTAGGGACAAGAGTTGGGTGATCCGACTGATCAAACGTTATGGGGGTCTGCGACCACTTGAGGTATGTGGGGGTGGAGGGTACTGCCATGTTGACTTCTCTATGGATGACCTTCAGTCGACTTTTGCTCTCTACATTAGCAAAAATCATTAGAGTTGCTTGGACTTCAGGGAAATCATCTTTTTCTTTGTCGCTTTCCTTTTCAGGATCTTTTCCACTCGACTGATCCTCTTTGAACTATTGGATCAACAGTCTTCACTAACGAGTGGTGTGTTTAGGCAATATCAGATTGCCCTCTTCGTCTTTCTTCGTGTGGAGTACACACGGCTGATCCAGAACATCCGACTGACCCTTGGACTTCTTGGGGGGGGGGGATGGTCCTTTGGACTTTCCTTTGAATTTTCCTTTTGCCGCCAGGGCGGCTTCTTCTACTGGAGTGGAGCCATCATCCTTACGCTTCTGCTTCCCATTGGAATTTCCACCGACATCGTTGTCGACTGCTTTCCCTTTACCGTTGCAGATGTGGTCTTCTTCTTTGTTGTTGGCATATCGGGAAGCAATCTCCATCATATTACTCATGGACATGTCACCTGTACGGCCAAACTTCAAGTATAGCTCTCTGTATCTGACGCCAGCCTTGAAGGCACAGACTGCCTAGTGCTCAGAAACATTCTCCAGCGTGTGATGAAGGGTGGTCCACTGCTGAATGTAATCTCTCAATGACTCGTTTGACTTCTACATGCAAAGCTGCAACTCGGACAGACCGGCTGGGCGCTTGCATGTGCCTTCGAATGTCTTGATAAACACTCGTGTGAGATCCTCCCAGAAGTAGATGCTAGAAGGATCCAACTGATTCAGCCACGCCCTGGCCGAACGATTCAACATCAGAGGCAAGTGCTTCATGTCGACGCTGTCATTGCCTCCGCCAATCTGCACAGCCACTCGGTAGTCATGAAGCCACGTTTCAGGCTTGGATTCTGTCCGCCAACATGAAGTTGGGGGAATATCAGCAGAGCGGATTGCTCTGCTTAAGCACTCGGGATCAGAAACTGTAGTACTACTTCCACGCGGACTATCTCTATCGAAATCATCTCTGTTAGCTCTGCCCTGGTGGATCCTTCTCCGCGTGAGTACATTTCTCGCATCAAATCCTGGATTCCGCTCATCACCGAACATGCGTCGATCATCATAGTGTCACGACACATACGTACCGCTCCGCGAAGGAGAATGCACCTGACGACGGTCGTCACTGTGATAACGAGGAGGGAACTAGTTCCGCCCCTAGTCTCTCTGTTGATTCTCTCGGTAACCCCCATCTCTGTGACGCTGGGGCGACCCTGGACTAAAAACTGAATGGATTGTATCTGCTCTGGGTGAATTGTTGTGTAATCTATTGAGCGACTGCGATAGAGCTAAATTCTATTGCTGTGCTGCTTGAAGCAAAGTGCAAATCTGCTCTAAGCCTCTACCAGCCTCTGAATATGATGGCTGAATAGAATCTGTAATCTTAGCTGCGGCTGCAACGTGAAGTACCGGAGTACGATATACCTCAATGTTGTCGTGTAGACCACTCAAGAAGAGTTGTCGCTGACACCGACTGGACATTGGAGGATGACGACGGCCGTGTCGAGTCGACGGTTCTCCGACCTCGTGTTCGCCGCGACCGAACCAGGGTGGGCTCTCCGCAAAACTTGCCATGAAGACCTCCGTTGCTTGATTGTAGCTCTCGCACTTGGAAGGAACATCAGACTGATCTGCCGAGTGGATCCGGTCCCGTAGGGGTACAACAGGCTCAATGGCAGTGACCTAAGGAGTCGATGGAGCTGACGCATGGCTCGCCACCGCATGCTTCACCCATCGCTGGAGTCATGAGCGACCGGATTGCTTGTGACAACAAACAGCGGAGTGAACGGTCGATAACGGAGTCGATGAATGCCGAAGGAGTACGCCGAAGGAGCTTGCACGGAAGTGCGTCGCTCCACAGATCGGGAGCGCCTCGATGTCGAGTGGTGCTTCCTGAAGCCATGTTGATTCATCGACGACGAAGATGAACGTGCCGAAACGGATCTCGCCGCCCATGAACGAATCGCAGCCGGAAGACATGACGGAGAGTGAAAATTGCAAACTTGTCGGAAGTCGCTTAGACGCCTACCCCACGGTGGGCGCCAACTGTCGTGGGAATAAACCTGACAGTAGAGGTGTAGGGTATGAATGGAGAGGGCAGAGTCCTAGCTACGACAAGCTTGTTCACAAGATGTATGAGTTCAGGCCCCTCTCTTAGAGGTAATAGCCCTATGTCTTAGTGCTCGGGAGCTCTTGTAGTGTGGAATGTGTGTTACATGGGGTGTGAACCCTTGTGCCAGAGGGGAGGGGTGGCTTATATAGAGTGCGCTACTCCTCATCAAGGCCTCATCATCTAAGGGTCCGATCAATGAAGTTTAAAGGTGTAAGTTACTGATAACGTGCATATGTAATTAATGTTATTCATGAATATTAGCTGAACGCGTGCCCGTTGGCCTCCCTGGAGGTGGCTTCTGGTCTTCTGTGTCGACTGGTATCTTCCGAGTGAAAGTTGGTTGTCGAGTGAAGGGGAATATCTTCCGAGTGACTTCATACCGAGTGAATTTTTAGGTGCCATGGCCATCCAGTCGGAATCTTCTTTGTGACCCTCCATCTAATAATGAGGTACCCTAGGTGGGACACTTAGGTTAGGCCTGTGACCCTACCCTAGGTACATATCCCCATCAGCGGGGAGGGGTGGGGAGTTAGATATTTTGGCAGTAGACCAAAAATTTCTAAAGGTGGAGGGAAACTTTGCACGCGGTGCCACGAGAAACCATTCACTTTATATGAATGTGTGCATCACAAACGATTCTTCTCCTTTACGTGCATGCGATGAGTTTGATCACTCAAATTTTGGTGGAAATTTCCGTGGTTACAATAATTTCCCAAGGCAACAATTGCAAACTATGATTGATGGGTACTTGGTAGGCTTGATTTCTGGCGCCGTTGCCGGGGAGGATACATAGCAAGATCACACCTACCAAGTACCCATCACAAACTCATCTCTTTTATTTACTTTATTTTCCATTTGCCTCTCGTTTTCCTGTCCCCCACTTCTAAAAAGGTTTTCAGAAAATACCAAAAAGATTTTCCTTTTTATTCGCCCTTTTTTCATTCGTCTTCTCGTTTACTTAGGTGTTAGATCGCTTAAACTCATGGCTGGCCTTGCTACTATCGCTAGTATTCATGAGAATGAAGTTCCTAATTTTAAGTGAAGGGAGGGAGAAAACTTAAAAGATGCTTGGTATAGAATTTGCAATGCTCAAAATAGATCTATTCACATGCAATCTACTACTGTTCTCCTTCGTAATTTTTATGTGGGTATCTCTCCTTGGAATATATATGTTTTGGATACCATTATGGGAGGAAACTTCTTGGGTAGCCATACCTTTGATTCTTATAATGATATGACAAATCAGGTAGCATCATCCCTACTCATGATTAATGAAACAATCTTAACCTTGGAGCATGTGATGCGAAGGCTTGATGTTATTGAAAATAAAGTTGCTACCGTAGAGCTCATTGAAAACTTGGACAAAAATATTCATAACCATATTAATCAATTTGGATCTAAGGTAGGAGTTACTTTAAAAACCTAAGGGAAAAGGAACCTATAGTTAACGAAAAACTGGATCAAGACTCTTCTAGAATTGGAAAGCTTGAGGACATTATTACCAACTTGGGTTCCGCCTTTGCCTCTATTCAAACCACTCCTCCTACTAAGACTGCCAAGTTGTTTATGTTCCTAAAAATAAGGGTGAATCCTCTAGAAAAAGTGATGAAGATCTTAAGATGATAAGCATTCACCCTAGCTTTATTACGGAACTCAGTACTACAAGTGAAATTCTGGATTTTTCACCTAGGAGTATGATTATTGATAAAACCAAAGGATCTCGTAGGGTTCAAAAGTGTGCAATTGAGGAATTGTATACCAAAGATGACAATACCTAGATCTATTCCATTATGCCTAGCTAGGGGCGTTAAACAATAGCGCTTGTTGGGAGGCACCCAATTTTATTTGTTTTTCTTTTGTTTTTATTTATGTTTTTGAGTGCTGCACACATTATTACCTCTGTAACAATTGTGTTTTCTTGTTTTAATAAGTGTTTGAGCCAAGTAAGACCTTTGAGATGGTTTATGGTGTTTGTAAGTTTATTTTGCTGAAAAACAAAAACTTTTGCTCTCAGTCCAGAAATTTTATAAATTTGCTGGAACGTGCTTTTGATCTGTAATTTTTACACAAGATTTTCTTACAAATTTCCCAAATCTTGCTAATTGTTCATAATTTTTGGAGTTACATAAGTATTCGAAGTAAACAGATTGCTACAGATTGTTCTATTTTTGACAGATTCTATTTTCTTTGTGTTGTTTTCTTATTTTGATGAATCCATGGGTTGTCTCGGGGGGTATGAACCATGGAGAAGTTGGAATAGATTAAATATTACATAAATATAAATAAAGAATGAGTTCACAACAGTATCTAAATTGTGATTTTTTTTCTTATACTAACGGATCTCATGAGTTTTCTGTTGAGTTTTGTGTTGTGAAGTTTTCAAGTTTTGTGAAAAGATTTGATCGATTAGAGAATAAGGAGTGGCAGGAGCCCAATCTTGGGGGGTGATCAAGGCACCTCAACATATATTCAAGGATACCTAAGAGCCTAAACTTGGAGATGCCCCGGAAGGCATCCCCACTTTCATCTTCAATCCATTGGTAAATTTACTTGAGGTTATATTTTTATTCATCACGTGGTATGTGTTGTGCTTGGAGCGTAATTTTATGATATGAGTCTTTCCTTTTTAGTTTCCCACAGTCATCCTTGTTGCACACATCTTTTGATAGAGAGACACGCTGAATCGTGATTTTAATACTCTTTGTGCTTCACTTATATGTTTTGAGCTAGGCAATGTTGCTCTAGTACTTCACTTATATCTTATAGAGCACGATGGTGTTTTGTTTTATAGAAATTATTAAACTCTCGTACTTCACTTATATTATTTTGAGAGTTCTTAAAACATCATGGTAATTGGTTTAGGTTATCAATTTAGTCCTAATATAATAGGCATCCAAGAGGGATATAATAGAAACTTCCATATTAAGTGCATTGAATATGATGAGAAGATTGATTCCTTGCATATAGTTTTAGATATGAAGATAGTAATATGAGAGACATGCTAGTAAGTAACTGTGAATTTGAAGAAATACTTGTGTTAAAGCTTGTGATTCCCGTAGCATGCTGGTGAACGGTTATGTGATGAAGTCGGAGCATGATTTGTGTAATGATTGTCAACCTTTGTGTGGCGGTCGGGATCGCACGATGGTTAACTCCTACCAACCCTTCCCCTAGGAGCATGCATCTAATACTTTGCTTTGATAACTAATAGACGTTTGCAATAAGTATCTGAGTTATTTATGACTAATGTTGAGTTCATGGATTATACACACTCTCACCCTTCCACCTTTGCTAGCCTCTCTAGTATCGCGCAACTTTCGCCGGTACATTAAACCCACCTTCCTCAAAACACCCACCATATATTTCCCTCGAAACAGGCACTTGCCGGGGGTGGTCGCCCCTTTACTTGTGGGTCCCCTGCAGGTCTCAAATATTCCCAAGTATTCCCGTATCGCCAAAAAGGAGCCACAAAAATACTTTTACGCCGCCGGGAGCCTCTGTTCTCGAGAGTCCAATCTGGGAGCCTTTTTCAGTAATCTGCCAGAGAGGGAATTGATCACGGAGGGCATCTACATGAACACCATTGCCCATCCGATGATGTGTGAGTATTTCACCACATACGTACGGGTCCATAGCTAGTAGCTAGATGGCTTCTTCTCTCTCTTTGATTTGCAATACCCTGTTCTTTATGATCTTCATGGAGATCTATCCGATGTAATACTCTTTTGCGATGTGTTTGTCGAAATCCAATGAATTGTGAGTTTATTTTCAGATTATCTATGAATATTATTTGAGTCTCTTCTGAATTCTTAAATGCATGATTTCATATATTTGCAAGTCTCTTCGAATTATTGGTTTGGTTTGGCCAACTAGATTGGTAATACTTGCAATGGGAGAAGTGCTTTGTTTTGGGTTCAATCTTGCGGTGTCCTCACCCGGTGACAGTAGGGGTAGCAAGGCACGTATTGTATTGTTTCCATCAAGGGTAATAAGACGGGGTGTTCATCATATTGCTTGAGTTTATCCCTCTACATCATGTCATCTTACTTAATGCGTTACTCTGTTCTTCATGAACTTAATACTCTAGATGCACGCATGAGTCGGTCGATGTGTGGAGTAATAGTGGTAGATGTAGAATCGTTTCGGTCTACTTGATACAGACGTGATGCCTATATGCATAATCATTGCCTTAGATATCTTCATAATTATTTTCTTTTCTACCAATTGCTCGACGGTAATTTGTTCACCCACCATATTATTTTCCGTTATGAGAGAAGCCTCTAGTGAAACCTATGGCCCCCGGGTCTATTTTCCATATTATATTTTCAGATCTATAAACCAAAAATACCAAAAATACTTTTCTGCAATTTATTTACTTTTGTTTCCACAATCTTTTATATCTATCTCTATTACATCTCATCCTTGCAAATAACTCTGAAGGGATTGACAAACCCTTTATAGCGTTGGGAGAAAGAGTCTCATTATTGTGTAGGTACTACTATTGGGGCCTTGCTTGTTCCTCCTACTGGATTGATACCTTGGTTCTCAACAAACTGAGGGAAATACTTATCTACTTCGCTGCATCACCCTTTCCTGTTCAAGGGAAAACCAACGCAAGCTCAGGAGGTTGCAAGAAGGATTTACCATGATGTTGCCGGGGAGGATACATAGCAAGATCAAGCCTACCAAGTACCCACCACAAACCCATCTCTTGCATTTACATTATTTTCCTCTCGTTTTCCTCTCCCCCACTTCACCAATTTGTCGTTCTACCTTTTTCTCGCCAGATATCTTTTTGTCTACTTGCGTTACCATGTGCCTTCTATTTTCTTGCTAAAAATCTATTGATATCGATCCTCATCCACTTGCTAATCTTTTCAAGAGATCCAATTATGATGAACCAATTGCTAGTGAGTTGAGTGTACTTGATTATCTCCACGAAGTTTTGCTTGAGATTAGTGAATCTAAAAATTGTGATGAAGTGATTTAGTATGTTTCCTTGAATGAAAAGAATGATTGCAATGATGTTGTTATAAATTCTATTAATATTTGTTGTGCTAATGATATGCAAACCCACAAACTTGGGGATGTTATATTTGATGAGTTTGCTATGGCCACTACTTATTGCAATGATCATGATTGGGGTGATAATGCTTCTTATGATCTTGATAATTTATCTAATACTCTTGATGATTATGATATCGAAAATGGATTTGGAAGAGTGTCAACTTTAGGTAAAAATAATCCCACATATTTGGAGAGTGTTCAATCTTATGAATTTTTTGATAAAAGTGGGTTTGGAGAGGTCATGACTTTAGTTAATGTTAATCCCACTACCTTGGAAGATTGTAAGACCTTTATGCATGTGGATCCTGAAAATAATGCTTTATTTGATAGCTATATTGTTGAATTTATTCATGATGCTACTGAAAATTACTATGAGAGAGGAACATATGCTTTTACGTATTGCAATAATATCAAGTTTCTTCTTTGTGTGTTGGCAATTTTGAAGTTATACTTTTTTCCCTTCCTATGCTAATTGATTATTGTTCCCATAATTTGTTCACAAAATACCTATGCATAGGAAGTGGGTTAGACTTAAATATGCTTGACATGTGATTCATGGTGCTCTGATTATGTTTCGGTTCTTTACCTTTATGCGAGCATCATTGAAATCGTTATGCCTAGCTATGGGCATTAAACAATAGCGCCTGTTTGGAGGAAACCCAATTTTATTTTTATGCTTTTGTTTTTTGCTTCTGTTTTTGAGTGCCGCACACATTATTACCTCTGTAGTAATTGTGTTTTCTTGCTTTAATTAGTGTTTGAGCCATGTAAGACCTTTGGGATGGTCTACGGTGTTTGCAAGTTGATTTTGCTCAAAAACAGAAACTTGCGCTCTCAGTCGAGGAATTTTATAAATTCACTGGAACTTGCTTTTGATCTGAATGTTTTACACACGATTGATTTACCAATTTCCCATGTGCTCCTAATTTTTCCAATTTTTTGGATTTATCCAAGTATTCGAAGTAAACAGATTGCTACAGATTGTTCTGTTTTTGACAGATTCTGTTCTCTTTGTGTTGTTTTCTTATTTTGATGAATCTATGGGTTGTATCGGGGGGTATGAACCGTGGAGAAGTTCGAATACAGTAAATATTACATCAATATAAATAAAGAATGAGTTCACAATAGTACCTAAAGTGGGGATTTATTTTTCATATACTAACGGATCTCATGAGTTTTCTGTTGAGTTTTGTGTTGTGAAGTTTTCAAGTTTTGGGTAAAGAGTTGATGGACTATGGAATAAGGAGTGCAATAGCCTAAGCTTGGGGATTTCCAAGGCACCCCAATCCATATTCAAGGACACCAAAGAGCCTAAGCTTGGGGGTGCCCCGAAAGGCATCCCCTCTTTCGTCTTCAATCCATCGGTAAATTTACTTCAGGCTATATTTTTATTCCCCACATGATATGTGTTTTGCTTGGAGCGTCTTGTATGATATGAGTCTTTATTTTTTAGTTTGCCACAATCATCCTTGCTGCACACATCTTTTGAGAGAGAGAGAGACACACTGAATCGTGAATTTATTAGAATACTCTTTATGCTTCACTTATATCTTTTGAACTAGGCAATGTGGTCTAGTACTTCACTTATATATCTTAGAGCACGACGGTGCTGTGTTTTATAGAAATTATTAAACTCTCGTACCTCACTTATATTATTTTTAGAGTTCACTAAGCAGCGTGGTAATTGGTTTAGGTTATGAATTTAGTCCTAATATAATAGGCATCCAAGAGGGATATAATAAAAACTTTCATATTAAGTGCATTGAATATGATGAGAAGTTTGATTACTTGCATATAGTTTTGAGATATGAAGATGGTTATATGAGAGTCATGCTAGTAAGTAATTGTGAGTTAGAAGAAATACTTGTGTTAAATCTTGTGATTCCCGTAGCATGCACGTATGGTGAACCGTTGTGTGTTGAAGTCGGAGCATGACTTGTTTAATGATTGTCAACCTTTGTGTGTGTAGGTCGGGATTGCAAGATGATTAATTCCTACCAACCCTTCTCCTAGGAGCATGCGTCTAATACTTTGCTTCGATAACTAATAGGGTTTTGCAATAAGTATGTGAGTTCTTTATGATTAATGTTGAGTTCGTGGATTATGCGCACTCTCACCCGTCCACATTTGCTAGCCTCTCTAGTACCGCGCAACTTCCGTTGGTACATTAAACCCACCTTCCTCAAAACAGCCATGTAACACCCTGTTTAGCTTTCCTGACTAATTAACTTAGTTCAAAAATTAGGACCAATTAAAATAAATAAATTGTGAACGCTTGTGATGCTTGAAGTGACCATTGCTTGCTTGCTTGTATGCGTGTCTTTTGATTTTATATAACTCTTGTTACTCTCCAACCACGCTTCCTTGATCCAAACCTTGCCTAATGATCATGCCATGTGTTTAGGACCAGAAACTATTTTTACCAAATACTATTTTCACCAAAAAGACATTTCTTTGAATTAAGCTTTCAAAACCCATGAGATTAGATTTGTAATACAAGTCCTCAAATTAGGGAATTTATTTTGCACTAATTATTTTATATAAAACCCATTATCAAAATGACTTCCCAAAACCATAATGTTATTATTTCAAAAGTTATTTTACTATTTTGTTTAAAAGCCTTCCTGCGAGGCCATAAGTGACCTCTTATGAAGGAAAGTTATTTTTATTGCTTTTAAAATATTTGAGAAAATTTAGGGAAACTCAGTGGACATATATATTCCATATATACGAGTTTCAACACATGGTCATGTTCAAATTGTTGGGCAAACCCCTTCAAAACCCTTCCTGCCTATTTCAAGCTTTTGGAATATTTCTATAAGATATATTCTCAATAAATTCCAGTAAAATTCTATCATGTCACATGTGATATTTTGGATGATCGTGCCAAGTTTCATCTCCATCCCAGTTGATTTGACACCCCTAATTACTCTAAAACCCTATGTGTCCAGAACCAAATTTGAGCAACTCTACATTGTCAAGTTTCTCCAATTGTGCCCAAATGTGGTGGAGATGTTCTGTTACTCCAGTAATGCATCCACACCAAGTGGTGCATCAAGGAGAATAGAATAACTTGTCCTAAGACCCTCAAAACCCTCTCTATTGATTTCTGACTCTGGGAAACTTTACATTATAAAGATTCTCCAATTGACCCCAAACATTTTGTGCATGCCTTAATGCTCAAATTATGCCCACACCAAATATTGAATTTGTGGCAATTGATTTGAATAGTTTTGTAAGCAGAAAGCCATTTCTGCCCATTTCATGGGTTTTCCAAGTCTACATTGGAAAACTTCTCCAACAAATCCCAAATTTGGTGTACAAGCTTATTTTCATCTATCATATGACCCTGTTAAGTTTCATAGCCATTGGAATTCATATGATGGCCTAACCACAGATCAAACACCTTGTGTGCACTCACTAAATTGGCTTCTTTGACCCCTTCCACTTTTACCCTTGAGCTCAACTTTCTGCCACAACTATCTCTAGTTACATTTTGCCTCCAGTAACATTCCCATGGCCACTGGCCAATTATGGTTGAGAGACCCTTTGTAACTACCTCTCATTTTCACCCTTGGCAGCACTGTTTTACCTCTCTTCCCATACATCTGCTTAACCCAAAGCCCCCAATTGTTTGCAGAGCATCTCTAGTATGCCAATGCTTCATTCCAAACCAAGAGATGGCATGCTCATGTGGAGCAAATGAGCAGCACATCTACAAGTTCATTTTTGGCTGAGATATGGCTTTGTACAGCAAGTACAAGCTACCCTTCATTTCTTGACCTCAAACTTGGCAGTGTTGTAGTTCTTGCATAGGTAGCACTGCCAGACATCATGTTTCCCCAATACTCCCCATTTGAGACTCACTTTATTTAGCTCTAAGTTTGCCGCTACAAACTTAACCTTAGTCAAAGTCCATTCAAACCAACTCCACTAGCAGCCAAACTCCAGAGTTACCTTCCTCCATTTGTGCCTTAAGTGTTGGACATGTTTGACCGGTCATTAAGACCATGTAGGCACATGTGGCCATGGTGACCACCACCCTGGAGTGGAGAAATGGTGCTCTGCACTTTGTCTCCTTCCTCCAGACCACTTTTAGCCAAACTAGCATGTCTCAGTATGTCTCAGAGCCTCATTTTGACCGTTCAAACCACTCCCTAACATCAGCTATCCTCCAGCTCCCTCCCTTCACCCCTAGTGCCGAACCAGAGAGGGTCGATGGCCTCCCCGCAGCCTCGTCGCTGGCACCCTTGCGGCCCCTCCCCTGCAGGTGCCGAGCAGGGGAACGGGTGCGGCTAGGTCCCCTGAGCCCGACGGTGCGCTCGCCTCGGTTGGGGATGGCCGGAGGTACCGGGGCTGGCGCGGCTTCCCCTCCCTCTGCTGCTGCTCCCTGCCATCGTGAGGAAGAAGAAGAAGCAGGGAGAGAGGAGAGAGAGAGCCGGCGGGACCCACCATCAGAGAGAGGAGCCTCGGGCCCGCGCAGTTAACTCCGAACGGTTTCCCCTTTTGTCGCCTCCCTGTTGCGAAGGCGTAGCTCCCAGAAAGCGCCTTCGGCGTGGTCTCCTCCCTGGCCGGACCGAGCTACTAGGCCGACCCGAAGGCCTATCTAGCGCCTGGGTGCTAGTTAGCCCCGAAGGATGAGCTCGTTTTCTCTTTTCCTGTTTTTGCATAACTTCAAAAATCCATTATAAATTTATTTTAGCTCCGATTCTAATGATTCAAATTTCTACAAGATCCTAAATTCAAAACCTATACAAATATGTGCATGGCACATTTTTCCACAGAAACCTTGTGTGGAGTATCTATTTAAATCGAAATCTGATTATATTTGGCCCCACTTGTAAAAATCCTAGAGGACTCAAATCAACTCCAAATGGAGTGATTCCAAATTCTAGAGTCTTCTAATATCATGCCGTACTTTTAGAATCTTGGTTAACATTTTTGTCAGGCTTTGTTCTGTTGCATTAAATAAATAGCTCCCTATTGCTATTTATTCCATATTAGGAAATTCCTAGAATATTCATTTCAGCTCTAAATCCGGTGAAACAACTTCCTCAATATTTCTATTATTTTTCTCTATTAAATGAGTGCCTCCACTCATTTTTATCAGAATATCTTCTGTGGGATTCATATAGAATACCCTACTCCTCCTTTCCTCCATCCAGAAATCCCTGATGATCCAAACCTCCTATGGCAAGCTTGAGTTACTGGGTAGACAGAGTACTCGGAGTTGGAGCGGAAGACTTCGAAGACCCCAAGGACACATGTGAGCAAAGGCAAGCAACCCTTTGACCATGACTGAGCATATGTTATATTGCATGTTAAAATAGCAAGTATTTCCGTTGCATATGATCATAAGTGTTGGTAAATCATTCGATATGATGTTACCGATGGCTCCTCCGGAGCACATGCATTGAGCTTGATCCTACCCCTTTTGAGGATCATGCTAGTATCATGTTGACAAGAAATGATAGAGTAAACAAGCATGAGCATGTTGTTGGCATAAAACAAAGGTTTATGAAAACCCCGTTGGGTGCCACTAATGCCCGAGGGTGATGATGAGTTACGTGGCCACTTTTGGTGAAGTGGTGCACTGGGTATTTGCGTAAGTATGGTTTCGCAGATGGGATTAGATTAATGATGTGTCGACCGTCCCAACCTTACCAGTATAACCACATTACCCCTTATGGGACGGGGCTATGTTAGTTACTCTGGTCGGTGCTAGCAAAGAGCCACATTACTAGTGGCGGGAGTGATGTGTGGTCACTCTCGTGATGGGGTTATGCCAGGTAGGACGACTATGCCATTTTTATGAGTTCCAGGCACACGTTGGTCCCTTCATGGTTGGTACTGTCCAGAGTCGGTGCTCGTAAGACGTACAACATGTGGGTTGGGTACCAATCGAGTGGACCTCTTGTCTAGTATCGTCAGGGGAAAGGCATCGATCGGGTACTTACCTTGGGTATGTTATATACCGCGAGTCCTGGATGACACAGAAGTTTCCCGGATCTCATGGGTCCAGCATACTACCTTTGCAGAGTGTAAAACTATTCGAATAGTCATGTCCGCGGTCAAGGACAGTTGGGTAATTCTGCTTAAACTACGTCCAGTTGTTCCCGCATAAACCAAGTGTGTGTGAGTGGTGATAAAAAGGAGTTGTTATGGAAGTAATGATATGACCAAGTTCGGTGACTTGGCATTTAGGGTGAACCCGGGTGGTTCAGCCCTCGACAAATATATTGATATCTGTAACCTGTTCTTCAAAAGTAATTCTTTAATTTGATGCATATTCATGATAATTCCACCAAGAGAAATTCCACCAAAGATGCATGTTGTTGTTATCCTTCACTTCCATTGTTCATGTCATGGGTTGTTTGCGAGTACAATCAAAAGTACTCATTGGCTTGCCACTGGTTATTTCATCGACCAGGTATAAAAGAGCAGGATATGATGAAGAGTAATTCGGTGACGTACTTGCGATCTAGGATGCTTCCCAGTCAGAATGCCTGTAGGTTAGGCTGATGGCATGGGTTCACACTTTCAACCAATATTTCCGCTATGGGTCCAGTTTGGTGTGTTGGCCTTAAGGCACTATATATGTATGACTCGATCGCAATGGTCATTTATTGTATCAAACGGTATGTATGGATGTAAGACTCTTATCATTCAGTTTCTGTGTGTTTGGTGAGCATTGATCTCTGGGATCATTGAGCACGATCATTCGACGATCTTGACTCGTAAGTCGGGGTCCTCATAGAGCTGGTATCAGAGCCAGGTTGACTGTAGGAATCCTTAGTTAGCACAGACGTTAGATAGGATAAAACTGCTTTCCAGACCCTTCAAAAGTACTTGCAAAACCTATATATTTTCTCGCCTCTGCTAAATCTTCAAAGGAAATGATGGTTATACTTTAGCCTTCCACCCCTATTCTCTTACACTCCTCGCCTACTTTTTCAAAACTTGCAAATAGTCGCTAGCACCCTTATGCCCTCTAACCAAGGGATTACTTGAAATCCTCGTGGGCGATTTGGAAGGAAGCAATCGTTTCAAATAATCACCCCTGTGCTGAAGTACAGAAGACAACTCTACTACCAGACGACGCTAACAAAAGAACCTGCAAGAGGAACAAGGACCTCGAGGCTTAGAAGGTGGCAACACCCGGCACTGTCCCAGTGTGATGCCACTTACACCTACTATAATCTGGAAGTAATATATGCAAGCCATGATCTGCATCACTAATAGAGTGACCGTGTCAATAATAAGGATTGTGTCGACCACCACCGGTGGATGAGAACCTCGCCAACTGGTCCGCCTCACCTTAGTGAGCAGGAAAACGGTTCTTTTCATCCCCCGCTCTTGGTTTTGACATCACAATCAGTATCATTGACAAATCAGAACTCTATCATGTCTTGCAAATACCGATGCATGAAGATGTCCACTTGAGACCCTCGAAGCCTCGGAAGACAAGGAAACGATGACATGACCACGAAGACAATAGAAGCCCGTGTCGATGATAGCAATGAATAACTACCTTCGCCAGCAACTTCCCAGGCGAAAAGTCATCAATGATTGTTTCAACTCAAACCGAGTTGCTTCGGCAAGAAACAACAAGAGGCGTAACAACGCCATGAGAAGGCCCAGAAGACTTAGCGAACTCCTCCCCGGAGCACGAAGCAAGCACGACCGTCGAGTCCAAGAACCTAGATTAGGATGAGTCGAAGATCCCCTATGCGAAGTGGAGTCCGTGGAATGGTTCGGATGGACCAGGTTATGTGTTGTTGGTTTTTGTTGTTTGTGCTTGAACTAAGTCTCACTTTTGCCTAAGCAACAAGCATGTGGTTATGTCACCTGTCTTATTTAATGTTCGAATTGATTTTGGCATTTATTTTAGTTGACTTTCCAATGCTTGTTTGATTGCGCTAAAAATCCTAGACGCTCCCCTCTGTGCCCTCTCTCTCTCTTTCACCCCTCTCGACAACTGAAGACCAGCAAGACAAGATGCATCGGGAATCCACTTCGACGGACGACTAACGCTGAAGACACTGGTCATGCCATGTTTAACCATGCAACCCGTAGTAGTTATGCTTTTCCCTCAAGCTTGGAAACCCTCACTAGACCAGACTGACTTCCACAAGCCTTTCTGGCTCAAATTTTCTGGTCACATGTCTAGTACACGGATTTGCCAGAACACCTGTAGATCCCTGATAAACCCCACGTAGCACCGGGTTCCTTGCGGGATGAGTGATCGCAGTGAACAAGTATCCTTCCTTCTTAAGCTAGCACATAACCCTGATGCTATAAGTAGGACCATTCTCTGATATAAGAGTATTAGGCTAAAGAGTGTTGTGATGATGATATGTGTCTTGAGGATATAGCCAGGCTATCTTGGTGAACTATAATACCCTTATGAAGGTAGGTGAATTTGGTGGAACAAGTTGATATAGTAGCATAACCTACATATTCATGAAGTAAGATTCGATTTAGTAGGACGATTATGGTCGCGAACAATATTCTTGGTGGTATACATGACTTTAGCAAGTAGTTGGCATGATTTGATGCCTTTACCATAATGACTTGGAGTATCAAGTAGACTTCTTATTGGACTTGAAACTTGGATTTAAATAGGTAATCTTAATAGAGTATCGAGGATGACATAGACCACATGGTTCGGAGTAAATTGGTCTTAGCTCGATAATCTCGATCGTGATACTATGTTTCTCGGTGGATAGAGAGTGTGTATACTTGGAGTTGTCTAATTAATTTAAAAACCTATGTGGATTGGCCTTGGAGATTAGATGGCCATGATTATTGAAGTTGGTGGACAACTATGACGAAATCCTTGCAGTAATATTTGAATTATGAGGACTCTAAGCAATTAGGTAGAACCCCGTCAGTATTGGATTTGTAGGAGTGATAGGTCTAGTAATGATAGATCGGATTGATGGATCACTTGATCGGATTCGTAGCAAGGGAACAAGATATTGGATTGATATACTATGCGTTCCTTAGCATAGTAATGTTGTACCCTGTCGATTGGATGACTTAGATGGACATTTGGATTTGTTGTGTCTTAAATTCAAGCTTAGGAGCTTGTATGCCTCCATGAGGTTCTTGCTTAGGAATGCATGTGTATCGTAACTACACAATACTGTAATGTTGGGTTAGTTTTTCCCTCGACCCTGGAGTTGACTAGCATGAGTAGTATGGAGTTAACCCATGTGAAATGGTATCATTGATGATATATGGTGATGTCGTCCCAAGTTAGAGGTCGAACTATCGGCATCTATGGTATGTGCTTAGAGATAAGATGATAACTGTTCACCCACTTCCTAAGTTCCTTGAGACCCTAAGCTTCACCGAGCCAGGATGGGCGGATTAGGACCATAGAAATCGACTCTAAATCGTTGGAATATGGCTAGTGCCCGCCGATAGCAAGATCCCGCTCCCCTCACCTGTCCTATGAGCACTGCACTTATGTAATGCGTGGGAACAATATGTTGTTGTACTCACGTATGGCATGCTCATTCACCACCAAGAGGACGAGTGCCTCAGTCCTATTTAGATGGGCCACAAACACCGCAGATTGCAACCCTCCGGCAACCGAAGCCAGATTCTGCAAGCATGAAGAAGCAAGAGCATGACCAAGGAGCCACGACGACGCAGAAGAAACAACACCTTTTATTGCAGCTCCAACATCAACTACGCCGACTATGACAGGCAAGACAATAAGACCAGCCAGGACAAACGCACCAGGAGCAACCTCCACCCGGACCACGACTACGTTCACGGTCACACACACATCAACATCTAATTACTTGCCATTATGGCACACCTCGGTTCCTTCGTAAGAAGAAACCGCACGAACACCACTAGCACACTAACACCACACGTACACTGAGCAAAAGCCTAATCGTCATGAACCCTGCCACTGTGGAGAGCCGTCGAGCGGGCGACAGCATCATGGCGGTCATCGTGGACGATTGCACAGTACATCGTCGAGACCCTGACCAGCAACTCCACCATCCCGGACAGGAAGATTATAAGCCACCCCGGAGTCTCATCCGCCATTGGCATCCCCCTCGAGTACCTGCAAGGAGAAGAAGAAGGAGGAAGGGGACCGGAGAAGCAGCAAGGAGCGAGGCCGGGTGGGAGAACGAGAAGGACTCCCTGGCCAAATTTATAGCCAGGATCGGAGAGCCACTAGCAAGGCCACCAGCCCCGCTTGCCGCTCGGCCGTTGGTGCTCGCTGGGAATCCCAGAGCAGTGCCGACATGCCCAGGCCCGCGAGGTGAGTGCTCGCTGCACCGGCAGTTGGCTCACCGCGCACCACCGCAGGGCGGCCCCGGACACCCTACGCCCTAGTCACCGCAAGTGCAGGCAGCACCTGGGACTCACCCAGGAAAGAAGAATCAGAGTTAGAAGAAGAGGCTGACGGAGGCCCCTAGGCCCACTTGTCAGACAAAGAAGGTGTCAAGCACCAGGTACGGCTAGCAACCAGGTATTGC
The DNA here is from genome assembly GCF_904849725.1 of Hordeum vulgare subsp. vulgare. NCBI lineage: Eukaryota > Viridiplantae > Streptophyta > Magnoliopsida > Poales > Poaceae > Hordeum > Hordeum vulgare. The sequence continues at coordinate 226,126,823 of NC_058522.1, forward strand.
AATTTTTTCTTTCTCCAACATATTCATAGAACGCAGATGCACCAATAAGTGACACTCTTGAGGTGACACACCAGACCGAGTATTTCAGATTATTGATACCGGTGAATCGTGCTGCATAGCAGGAGCAGACCCTGGTTTCCACCTTAACAAATCTCGGGGATGAGATTTTCTGAAGGGGGTAAGGTCTGTAACACCCTGTGTTTAGCTTTCCCGACTAATTAACTTATTTTAAAAATTAGGACCAATTAAAAAATTGTGAATGCTTGTGATGCTTGAAGTGACCATTGCTTGCTTGCTTGCATGCTTGTATGTGTGTGTTTGATTTTATATAATTTCCTGTTACTCTCCAGCCACACTTTCTTGATCCAAACATTGCCTAATGATCATGCCATGTGTTTATTACCAGAAACTATTTTTATCAAATAATATTTTCACCAAAAAGGCATTTCTTTGAATTAAGCTTTCAAAACCCCTAAGATGGGATTTGTACTACAAGTCCTCAAATTAGGGAATTTATTTTGCACTAATTATTTTATTTGTAACCCATTATGAAAATGACTTCCCAAAACCACAATGTTATTATTTTAAAAAGTTATTTTACTATTTTATTTAAAAGCCTTCCCGTGAGGCCAAAAGTGACCTCTTATGAAGAAAAGTTATTTTTATTGCTTTTAAAATATTTGAGAAAATTTAGGGAAACTCAGTGGACTTATATATTCCATATATATCAGTTTCAACACATGGTCATGTTCAAATTGTTGGGCAAATCCCTTCAAAACCCTTCCTGCCTATTTCAAGCTTTTCGAGTATTTCTATAAGATATATTCTCAATAAGTTCAAGTAAAATTCTAGCATGTGACATGTGATATTTTGGATGATCTTTCCAAGTTTCATCTCAATCCCAGTTGATTTGACACCCCTAATTACTCTAAAACCCTATCTGTCCAGAACCAAATTTGAGCAACTCTACGTTGTCAAGTTTCTCCAATTGTGCTCAAATTTGGTGGACATGTTATGTTACTCCAATAATGCATCCACACCAAGTAGTGCATCAAGGAGAATAGAATAACTTGTCCTACGACCCTCAAAACCCTCTCTGTTGATTTCTGACTCTCAGAAACTTTACATTATAAAGTTTCTCCAATTGACCCCAAACTTTTTGTGCATGCCTTAATGCTCAAATAATGTCCCCACACCAAATATTGAATTGGTAGCAATTGATTTGAATAGTTTTGTAAGCAGAAAGCCATTTCTGCCCATTTCATGGGTTTTCCAAGTCTACATTGGAAAACTTCTCCAGCAAATCCCATGTTTGGTGTACAAGCTTATTTTCATCTATCATATGATCCTGTTAAGTTACATAGCCATAGGAATTCATCTGATGGCCTAACCACAGATCAAACACCTTGTGTGCACTCACTAAATTGGCTTCTTTGACCCCTTCCACTTTTACCCTTGAGCTCAACTTTCTGCCACAGCTATCTCTAGTTACATTTTACCTCCAGTAACATTCCCATGGCCACTGGCCAATTATGGTTGAGAGACCCTTTGTAACTACCTCTCATTTTCACCCTTGGCAGCACTGTTTTACCTCTCTTCCCATACATCTGCTTAACCCAAAGCCCCCAATTCGTTGCAGAGCATCTCTAGTATGCCAATGCTTCAGTCCAAACCAAGAGATGGCATGCTCATGTGGAGAAAATAAGCAGCACATCTACAAGTTCATTTTTGGCTGAGATACGGCTTTGTACAACAAGTACAAGCTACCCTTCATTTCTTGAGCTCAAACTTGGCAGTGTTGTAGCTCTTGCATAGGTAGCACTGCCAGACATCATGTTTCCCCAATACTCCCCATTTGAGACCCACTTTATTTAGCTCTAAGTTTGCCGCTACAAACTTAACCTCAGTCAAAGTCCATTCAAACCAACTCCACTAGTAGCCAAACTCCAGAGTTACCTTCGTGCATTTGTGCCTTATGTGTTGGACTTGTTTGACTGGTCATTAAGACCATGTAGGCACATGTGGCCATGGTGACCACCACACTGGTGTGTAGAAATGGTGCTCTGCACTTTGTCTCCTTCCTCTAGACCACTTCTAGTCGAACCAACATGTCTCAGTATGTCTCAGAGCCTCATTTTGACCGGTCAAACCACTCCCCACCATCAGCTAGCCTCTATCTCCTTCCCTTCGCCCCTGGTGCCGAACCAGAGAGGGCTGACAGCCTCCCCGCAGCCTCGTCGCCGGCGCCCTTGCGGTCCCTCCCCTGCAGGTGCCGAGCAGGGGAACTGGTGCGGCTATGTCCCCTGAGCCCACCGGTGCGCTCGCCTCGGCTGGGGATGGCCGAAGGCACCAGGGACTGCGCGGCTTCCCCTCCCTCTACTACTGCTCCCTGTCGTCGTGAGGAAGAAGAAGAAGCAGGGAGAGAGGAGAGAGAGAGCCGGCGGGACCCACCGTTAGAGAGAGGAGCCTCGGGCCCGCGTGGTTAAGTGGAAGCGGTTTCCCCTTTTGTCGCCTCCCTGTTGCGAAGGCGTACTTCCTAGAAAGCGCCTTCGGCGTGGCCTCCTCCCTGGCCGGACCGAGCTGTTGGGTCGGCCCGAAGGCCTATCTAGCACGTGGGCGCTCGTGAGCCCCGAAGGATGAGCTCCTTTTCTCTTTTCCTGTTTTTGCATAACTTCAAAAATCAACTATAAATTCATTTCAGCTCCGATTCTAATGATTCAAATTTCTACTGGTTCCTAAATTCAAAACATATCCAAATATGTTCATGGCACATTTTTCTAGAGAAACTTATTGTGGAGTATCTATTTAAATCCAAATCCGATTATATTTGGCCCCACTTGTAAAAATTCTAGAGGACTCAAATCAGCTCCAAATGGAGTGATTCCAAATTCTAGAGCCTTCTAATATCATGACCTATTTTTAGAACCTTGGTTAACATTTTTGTCAGGCTTTGTTCTGTTGCATTAAATAAATAGCTCCCTATTACTATTTATTCCATATTAGGAACTTCCTAGAATATTCATTTCAACTCCAAAACCAGTGAAACAACTTCCTAAATATTTCTAAGATTTTTCTCTGTTAAATGAGTGCATCCACTCATTTTTATCATAATATCTTCTGTGGGCTTCATAAATAATCCCCTACTCCTCCTTTCCTCCATCCAAAAATCCGTGATGATCCAAACCTCCTATGGCAAGCTTCAGTTAACAGGTAGACGGAGTACTCGGAGTTGGAGCGGAAGAACTCGAAGACCCCGAGGACACATGTGAGCAAAGGCAAGCAACCCTTTGACCATGACTGAGCATATGTTATATTGCATGTTAAAATAGCAAGTATTTCCGTTGCATATGATCATAAGTGTCGGTAAATCATTCGATATGATGTTACCGATGGCTCCTCCGGAGCACATGCATTGAGCTTGATCCTACGCCTTTTTAGGATCATGCTAGTATCATGTTGACAAGAAATGATAGAGTAAACAAGCATGAGTATGTTGTTGGCATAAAACAAAGGTTATGAAAACCCCGTCGGGTGCCACTAATGCCCGAGGGTGATGATGAGTGAGGTGGCCACTTTTGGTGAAGTGGTGCACCGGGTATTTCAGTAAGTATGGTTTCGGAAATGGGATTATATTTATGATCTGTCAACCGTCCCAACCTTACCAGTACGACCACGTTACCCCTTATGGGATGGGGCTATGTTAATTACTCTGGTCGGTGCTAGCAAAGAGCCACATTACTAGTGGCGGGAGTGATGTGTGGTCACTCTCGTGATGGGGTCGTGCAAGGTAGGACGACTGTGCCATTTTTATGAGTTCCAGGCACACCGTTGGTCCCCGCAAGGTTGGTACTATCCAGAGTCAATGCTCGTAAGATGTACAACATGTGGGCTAGGTACCAATAGAGTGGACCTCTTGTCGAGTATCGTTAGGGGAAAGGCATCGATCGGGTACTTACCTCGGGTATGTTATATACCGCGAGTCGTGGATGACACGGAAGTTTCCCGGATCTCGTGGGTCCAATGTACTACCTCTACAGAGTGTAAAACTATTCGAATAGCCGTGTCCACGATCAAGGACAGTTGGGTAATCCTGCTTAAACTACGTCCAATTGTTTCCACATAAACCAAGTGTGTGTGAGTGGTGATAAAAATGAGTTGTTATGGAAGTAATGATATGACCAAGTTCGGTGACTTGGCATATAACCCGGGTTCAACCCTCGATAGATATATTGATATCTGTAACCTGTTCTTCAAAAGTAATTCTTTAATTTGATGCATATTCATGATCATTCCACCAAGAGAAATTCCACGAAAGATGCATGTTATTGTTATCCTTCACTCCCATTGTTCATGTCATGGGCTGTTTGCGACTACAATCAAAAGTACTCATTGGCTTGCCACTGGTTATTTCATCGACCAGGTATAAAAGAGCAGGATATGGTGAAGAGTAACTCGGTGACGTACTTGCGAGCTAGGACGCTTCCTAGTGAGAATGCCTGTAGGTTAGGCTGATGGCATGGGTTCACTCTTTCAACCAATATTTTCGCTATGGGTCCAGTTTAGTGTGTTGGTCTTAAGGCCATATATATGTAAGACTCGACCGCAATGGTCATTTATTGTATCAAACAGTATGTATGGATGTAAGACTCTTATCATTCAGTTTCTGTGTGTTCGGTGAGCATTGATCTCTGGGATCAATGAGCACGATCATTCGGCGATCTCGACTCGTAAGTCGGGGTCCCCACAAGACACCATATATTTTCCTCAATACAGCCACCATACCTACTTATTATGGCATTTTCATAGACATTCCGAGATATATTGCCATACAACGCCACCATCCCGTTTTCATGACACGCACCATCACTTCCATATTTCTATAGAGTCATACTTTGTTCGAGTTATCGAGTTGTAATCTTTTCAGTTGTTAGTAAATAAAAGTGTGATGATTTGCATTATTAGAGCATTGTCCCGTGTGAGAAAAGGATGATGGAAGCTATGTTTCCCTCACAAGTTGGGATGAGTCTCCGGACTTTACAGAAAAATAAAAGAGGCCAGCGAAGCCCACAAAAAATAATGAAAGAGGTCAAAGATGCCCACAAAAAAAGAGAAAAAAAGATTAAAAAGGAAAAAAAAACAAAAATGAGAGAAAGAGAGAAGGGACAATGCTACTATATTTTCCACACTTGAGCTCCAAAGTAGCACCATGTTCTTCATAGAGTGTCTCCTATTTTGTCACTTCCATATAACTAGTGGTATACATCTTTTGCACAACCACTTAGTTTTCTTTTTGACCTTTCATACACTTATAGCTCTAGTGCATTTGTTGCATGGCAATCCCTACTCACTCACATTAATATCTATTGATGGGCATCTCGAGAGCCCGTTGATATGCCTAGTTGATGTGAGACTATCTTCTTCCTTTCTTTTTGCAACCTCCACCACACTCTATTCCTCCCGTAGTGCTATATCCATGGCTCATGCTCATGTATTGCGTGAGAGTTGAAAAGGTTTGAGAACATAAAAGGTGTGAAAAAATTGCTAGATTTTCACCGGGGTTGTGCATGATTTAGATACTTCGTGTGGTGAAGATAGAGCATAGCGGGACCATACGATTTTGTAGGGATAACTTTCTAAGACCATGTTATTTTGAAGGGAAACAATTACCTTATTAGTATGCTTGAAGTATTATTGATTTTTTGTCAATATTATACATTTGTTTTGAGTCTTATGGATCTTAATATTCACGCCACATTAGAGAATAATAAATGGATAAATATGTTAGGCAACATTCCACATAAAAAATTCTGTTTTTATCATTTACCTACTCGAGGACGAGCATGAATTAAGCTTGGGGATGCTGATATGTCTCCAACGTATCTATAATTTTTGATTGTTCTATGCTATTATATTATTATTTTTGGATGTTTTATATGCACTAATATGTTGTTTTATATTATTTTTTGGGAATAACCTATTAATCTAGGGCCTAGTGCTAGTTTCTGTTTTTCCATGTTTTTGAATATTGCAGATAAGGAATATTAAATGTAGTCCAAACGAAACAAAATCTCCGAAAATATTTTTCTTGGACCAGAAGACACCCACGGGACTCAGAGTAGGGGGCAAGGCACTTGTCGGGAGGCGACAAGCCTACAGGGCGCGCCCTCGGGGGGTGGCCGCGCCCCCTGGCTTGTGGGTCCCCTTCAGGTCTCCTAACCCTATTTCTTGGCCTATAAATTCCCAAATATTTCCGTAACGCGAAAAGGAGCCATGAAAGTACTTTTACGCCGTGGGGAGCCTCTGTTCCCGAGAGATCCAATCTGGAAGCCTTTTCCGGTAATTTGCCGGAGGGAAATTGATCACGAAGGGCATCTACATCGACTCCATTGCCCCTCTGATAATGTGTGAGTAGTTCACCACAGACCTACGGGTCCATAGCTAGTAGCTAGATGGCTTATTTTGTCTCTTTGATCTTCAATACCATGTTCTCCATGATCTTCATGGAGATCTATCCAATCTAATACTCTTTTGCGGTGTGTTTGTCAAGATCTGATGAATTGTGAGTTTATGTTCAGATTATCTATTAATATTATTTGAGTCTCTTCTGAATTCTTATATGCATGATTTAATATCTTTGCAATTCTCTTCAAATTATAGGTTTGGTTTGGGCAACTAGATTAGTAATTCTTGCAATGGGAGAAGTGCTTAGTTTTGGGTTTAATCTTGCGATGTCCTCACCCAGTGACAATAGGGCAGTGAGGCACGTATTGTATTGTTGCCATCAAGGGTAAAAAGATGGGATTTTCATCATATTGCTTGAGTTTATCCCTCTACATCACGTCATCTTACTTAATGCGTTACTCTGTTCTTCATGAACTTAATACTCTAGATGCAGGCACAAGTTGGTCGATGTGTGGAGTAATAGTAGTAGATGCATAATCGTTTCGGTGTACTTGATACGGATGTGATGCCTATATACATAATAATTGCCTTAGATATCTTCATAATGATTTGCTTTTCTATCAATTGCTTGATAGTAATTTGTTCACCCACCATATTATTTTCCTTTATGAGAGAAGCCTCTAGTGAAACCTATGGCCCCCGGGTCGATTTGCCATATTATATTTTCAGATCTATAAACCAAAAATACCCAAAATACTTGGTTGGAATTTATTTACTTTTGTTTCCGCAATATTTTATATCTATCTCTATCAGATCTCATCCTTGCGGATAACTCTCAAGGATTGACAACCCCTTTATATCATTGGGTGCAAGAGTCTGATTATTTGTGTAGGTACTACTATTGGGTCCTTGCTTGTTCCTCCTACTCGATTGATGCCATGGTTCTCAACAAACTCAGGGAAATACTTATCTACTTTGCTGCATCACCCTTTCCTCTTCAAGGGAAAACCAACTCAAGCTCAAGAGGTAGCAAGAAGGATTTCTGGCGCCATTGCAGGGGAGGATACATAGCAAGATCACGCCTACCAAGTACCCATAACTAACTCATCTCTTGAATTTACTTTATTTGCGATTTGCCTCTCGTTTTCCTCTCCCCACTTCTAAAAAGATTTTCAGAAAATACCAAAAAGATTTCCCCTTTTTATTCGCCTTTTTCGTTTTCCTCTCTTCTTCCGGATCTCTTACTTGTCTCTATGACTAGCATTATCAGTTCCCCTTTGTCACCAGATTTTGAAGTTTTATACTTCAAACAAAAACAAAGGGAGAATTTGAAAGATGCCTTGTATTGGCTAATGGAATCCTATCGTGTCTCCAGCCTAAAAGGGGATCGAAGGTTTTGCTCAGAATTTTTTACATTGGATTGGCTTTATAGCATAGAGAACTTTTAGATTTTGCCTCAAAAGGGAATTTTATTGAATTAAATACAAACGCTGCTTATGAAGTCTTGGAGGGGATTTGGGGGGTTCCTCCACAAAAAAAGGGGTTTAATTTTTTAGAAGAGGGAGTTCGAATTCTCAACAAATTGAGTGACTTACATAAGCACTTAATAGAGTTACAACAATATCACGAACGCCTTAAACATTTCAATCGAAACATCAACCGTTGAACACTTTGATTACCCTTTGCGATAAGCGTTTGGATATTTTGGACAATAGGGTGGTTTCTTCACCTACAAACCCGGGGAAGAGGAAAGAGCCCCCCGGATTTGAGAAAGCCCTCAGAAAAATTGCCAATACCAAATATGACAATACCTAGATCTATTGCATTATGCCTAGCTAGGGGCGTTAAACAATTGCGCTTGTTGGGAGGCAACCCAATTTTTGTTTCTGTTTTTGTTTCTGTTTCTGTTTTTGAGTGATGCTCACATTTTTACCTTTGTAATAATTGTGTTTTCTTGTTTCAATTAGTGTTTGCGCCAAGTAAGACCTTTGGGATGGTCTATGGTGTTTGCAAGTTGATTTTGCTAAAAAACAAAAACTTTCGTTCTGAGTACAGAAATTTTATAAATTTGCTGGAACGTGCTTTTGATCTGAATGTTTTACACAAGATAGGTCTAAAAATGTCCTAGATTTTCCTAATTGTTCAGAATTTTGGAGTTACAGAAGTATTCGAAGTAAATAGATTGCTACAGACTGCTCTGTTTTTAACAGATTCTGTTTTCTTTGTGTTGTTTGCTTATTTTGATGAATCCATGGGTTGTATCGGGGGGGGGGGGTATGAACCATGGAGAAGTTGGAATACAGTAAATCTTACATCATTATAAATAAAGAATGAGTTCACAACAATAAGTAAGTGGTAATTTTTTTATTTATACTAACGGATCTCATGAGTTTTCTATTGAGTTTTGTGTTGTGAAGTTTTCAAGTTTTGGGTAAAGATTTGATGGACTACAGAATAAGGAGTGACAAGAGCCTAATCTTTGGGCTGCCCAAGGCACCCCAAGCCATATTCAAGGATACCAGAGAGCCTAAGCTTGGGGATGCCCCGGAAGGCTTCACCTCTTTCGTCTTCAATCCATCGGTAAATTTACTTGAGGCTATATTTTTATTCACCACATGATATATGTTTTGCTTGGAGCCTCTTGTATGATATGAGTCTTTACTTTTTAGTTTGCCACAATCATCCTTGCTCCACACATATTTTGAGAGAGTGACACGCTGAATCGTGAATTTATTAGAATACTCTTTGTGCTTCACTTACATCTTTCGAGCTAGACAATGTTGCTCTAGTACTTCACTTATATCTTTTAGAGCATGATGGTGTTTTGTTTTATAGAAATTATTAAACTCCCATACTTCACTCATATTATATTTAGAGTTCTTTAAATAACATGGTAATTGGTTTAGGTTATGAATTTAGTCCTAGTATAATAGGCATCCAAGAGGGATATAATAAAAACTTCCATATTAAGTGCATTGAATATGATGAAAAGATTAATTCCTTGCATATAGTTTTGAGATATGATGATAGTAATATGAGAGACATGCTAGTAAGTAACTGTGAATTTTAAGAAATACTTGTGTTAAAGCTTGTGATTCCCGTAGCATGCACGTATGGTGAACTGTTATGTGATGAAGTCGGAGCATGATTTGTTTAATGATTGTCAACCTTTGTGTGGCGGTCGGGATCGCGCGATGGTTAACTCCTACCAACCCTTCCCCTAGGAACATGCGTCTAATACTTTGCTTTGATAACTAATAGACTTTTGCAATAAGTATTTGAGTTCTTTATGACTAATGTTGAGTTCATGGATTATACACACTCTCACTCTTCCACCTTTGCTAGCCTCTCTAGTATCGCGCAAGTTTCGTCGGTACATTAAACCCACCTTCCTCAAAACAACCAATATATATTTTCCTCAAAACAACCACCATATATACCTATTATGGCATTTTCATAGCCATTCTGAGATATATTGCCATGCAACATCACCGTCTTGTTTTATGACACACACCTTCACTTCCATATTGCTAATAGAGTCATACCTTGTTTAAGATATCGAGTTGTAATCTTTTGAGTTGTAAGTAAATAAAAGTGTGATGATTTGCATTATTACAACATTGTACCGTGTGAGAAAAAGCATGATGGAAGCTATGATTCCCTCACAAGTTGGGATGACTCTCCAGACTTTACATAAAAAAAAGAGGCCAGCGAAGCCCATAAAAATATATAAGAGGCCATAGAAGCCCGTCCAAAAAAAGGAAAGAGAAAAAGAAGAAGAAAAAAGGGAGAAAGAGAGAAGGGACAATGCTACTATCTTTTTCCACACTTGTGCTTCATAGTAGTGGTGTACATCTTTTGCACAACCACTTACTTTTTATTTTGAGCTTTCATACACTTATAGTGCTACTTCATTTTCTGCATGGCAATCCCTACTCACTCACATTAATATCTATTGATGGGTATCTCCATAGCCCGTTGATATGCCTAGTTGATGTGAGACTATCTTCTTCCTTTCTTTTTGCAACCTCCACCACACTCTATTCCACCTATAGTGCTATATACATGGCTCACGCTCATGTATTACGTGAGAGTTGAAAAAGTTTGAGAACATAAAAGGTGTGAAATAATTGCTTGATTTTCACCGGGGTTGTGCATGATTTAGATACTTTGTGTGATGAAGATAGAGCATAGCCAGACCATATGATTTTATAGGGATAACTTTCTAAGACCATGTTATCTTGAAAGGTAGCAATTACCTTATTAGTATGCTTGAAGTATTATTGTTATTGTGTCAATATTAGACTTTTGTTTTGAATCTTTTGGATCTGAATATTCATGCCACACTAGAGAATATTACATGGATAAATATTTTAGGTAGCATTCCACATCAAAAATTCTGTTTTTGTCATTTACCTACTCGAGGCCGAGTAGGAATTAAGCTTGGGGATGCTTGATACGTCTCCGATGTATCTATAATTTTTGATTGTTCCATGCTATTATATTATGTGTTTTGGATGTTTGATATGCACTAATATGCTGTTTATATTATTTTTGGGACACACCTATTAATCTAGAGCCTAGTGCAAGTTTCTGTTTTTTCCACCTTTTTGAATATTGCGGATAAGGAATATTAAATGGAGTCCAAATGGAACAAAATCTCCGGAAAGATCTTTCTTGGACCAGAAGACACCCAGTAGACTTGGAGTAGGAGGCAAGGCACTTGTCGGGGGACCACAATCCTGTAGCTCGCGCCCTAGGGGGTGGCCGTGCCCCCTGGCTGGTGGGTCCCATGCAGGTCTACCACAAGTGTAGGGGATATATCATATTTATTTCTACCTCTTGAGCTTGGTAGGATCAAGCACCATTATTTGCGCCAGAAATCAAGAAATACTTTGCTCACGCCTACCACAAGTGTAGGGGATCTGTCAAGGATATACCCTGCGGGTAACCTGGCTTGAAGTATGACCCGATCAAGCTTGGTGACTCACTGGTGACCCGGCCGAACTTGGCGACTCACTCGTGACACGGTAGGCGGATCAAACGAATGACAAGATTGAAGGCCCAAGGCTCGGCGTGCACCCTGGCATAAGGCGTCTCATAGAGAGACCGGGAGGGCCGGCTCACAAGAGAAGGCCCAAAGAAGAGGAAAGACTTCCCCAGAAAGGAAACAAGACCCGGATTAGGATTCAAGAGAGACTAGTCCTATTCCTACTCCTAGTAGGACTCTACATGTAAACCTACCCCTTCCACCTATATAAGGAGGGGTAAGGCGCCCCAAGAGGGACAAGGAGACAAATTCATAAGTTCAAATCATTATAGATAAACAAATTAGACACCCTCGAGATTAGAGGTAGAGATTTCGCACACTTGTAATCAAGATCATCATCTTTATCAATGAAACACAAGCAGGACATAGGTTTTTACCTACATCAGAGGGGTCGGACCTGGGTAAACCCGCGTCTCTCGATTCCGACCAACCCCTCTCAAGCCGCCACATAGTTGCGATGGCCTCACACCTAAGTCCTTGCATGAGGACATATGTCATGACAAAACCATGACATTTGGCGCCCACTGTGGGGCCAGCGAACGGTGGAATTGTGTTCTTGAAGGGATCTATCCTTGGGATCGAGAAGCTTATGGCCCATCGGATCCGCAGGAGCCGACTCAAAGATTTATATCTCTCCCTAATAATAAAGCAAATTCGGTTTCTGGTCGTCCGTCATGGAGATTACCCTTAAAGTTTGCATTTATTACCCACCATGCCACCGGTAAGTAATAGAAAACGTTTCAGAAAACAAAAAAATCTTGGACTGGGCCGGCCCATGTAAAAACCTCCTATATTACGCTCTGCACGGTGGGAGAATATCCAGCACACCGTATGGGCCGGCCCATGCATAGGCGCCTGCTTTTAGTTCCGTTTATTTATTTATTTTCAGTTCCGTTTTATTTTTGTTATTTTAAATAATTTATAACTTCAAATAATCTTTAAAAATTTAATAAACTGAAAATTATAAATCAACATATTTTAAAAAATAAAATGTTTGTGACTTCAAAAACTGCTCGGAGTTTTGTAAAAAATTATCGCATATACAATAAAATGTTTGTATAATAAGAAAAGTCCATGATTACAAATACTATTCCATGTATTAAAAATTATTAAAGGCATTTAACAAAATGCTTTCTAATTCAAAATATGTTAATACATTTAAAAAATGTCCTAAAATTTTAAAAATAGCTAATGCCTGTTTTGATAGTTTCTTTTTTTATTTAAAATTTTCGGTTCCATTTTTGTTTATTTCTAATTTAAATAATTTAGAATTACAAAAACTTTTGCACATTAAAAAAGGGGAATTTTGAATTAAATGCTGACGAAAAACATAAAATGTTTGTGGATTCAAAAAAAGCGTCGGATTTTTATATTTTTTTTGCAAATTCCAAAACAATGTCCATGAATTTAATAAATATATTACTGATTTATAAAAATGTTGGTTTATTCATAAAATCTTCATGCGTTTCAAAAAATGTTTGTGAATTTAAAATAAAATCCTCCAACATAAAAAATTATGTTCGTCTTTTCTTGAACTGGTCGCCAATTCAAAAGAAAATATTTAAACCCGTTCGAAATATAAAAAATATTCACGATTTTTAGTAAATGTTTGTAAATTGTAAAAAATGTTCTGGATTTTAAAATTATTTCCATATTTTTAAAATTCTTCACGAAAGATCTAATGTATGTAGTTAAACATTAATACTTCTAAGTCTTTGTGACAATATACCTATGTGAATTTTGAAGAATTAACTGTTGGATGGATCAACTTATTATTGTATGTTTTAAAAAAAATGAAATTCAGAATAAATCTTTGAGTTACCAAGATTTTTGACAACCATGATATATATTTTTTGAAAATGTAAAGATTGCTTCAACTTGTGAATAAATTTAAAAGAAGAAACATTTTCTTGCATTTGTGCATAAAATTTTAAAATCAAGCGATGATATATGAACATAATGTGGTCACCCTCATTGGAGATTATGTTTTTATGTTCCGTGGCAATGCACGGGCCATTTTGCTAGTCAACTCCAATCTGAAGAAAGGTTTGAACGGACAATGCAAGAGAAAAATTGCAAGGAGGTGCCGCCACAAAAATCACAAAGACCGGCAGGAGTAAGATCCGTTCAATATGTCTCGTCGTAAGTTCCATCGACACCGACATGGTTTCTGGTCCACGCGATCAACTTTTATTCGGCGACTGCTAGCGACCCATCAAACCGAGTTCTGCTATGGGAAAATCATCAAGAAGATCCGTCAAATATAATGTAGACCCGATGGTGGAGGAGTTTTTCCGATCTATGTTCAATGTGGTGGCACTTTCGGGTCCAAGTTCCCATGTCGCTAGTGGCGTCACCGTATCGATTCTGCCGCAAGCCAGGAAAGAAGGTTTAATAGCAGTACAAAGAATATCAAAATCGGTATTCATGTTCTATGCATGCATGGAGACCGAAAGCAGTCAAGCTCCACGAGGAGCAAACTAACAGATAAAGATTTTTTTTGAAAGATCCAGCTGATGGATGGCATATATTGGAATAGCAGATAGCAGGGCGGGAATACAAATAAGGGGTGGGGCTGATCAAAATATCAAAGACATAACACGAAAAGCTTCCCAAAAAATAAGTGAAAAAGGTAGAATGCTACAGGCGCCGGATTCCTCACGATTAGTTCCCCAAACGGGTGCTCAAGGAAAACTGCTCCTGCTTGCCTCCAAAACTCAAGCGTTGTTGTGATGGAGGTGGATATATTTGCTCCTCTTACTATTTTGTTTTTGAAAGTGCACTCATTTCTTTCCTTCCAAATTTCTGACAGGATCAGCACGGTCATTGTTCTGGTGCCTCTTTTGTACTCCGGTCTTGCCTTGCTTATCATCTTGGAAATGATCTCTCTGTTGGATTTTTGTGTGCCCAAATTGTTGGGCTTAGTGAGGCACATCCGGTGCGAGACGCCGCCTCCATCCATACTGTTGTTGCCACCTTGCATTCCCAGAAAAAATGAGCTGCTGATTCGAGATTTCTGAGGCATAGCTGACAGAAGTAACCGTTTTGCTATCCCCTCCTTTGCAATCTGTCGTTGCACCATAGCCCATTGTTTTCCAGCAGCCATATGAATATCTTGAGTCTTTGCGGTGCCCAAGTTTCCCATATAAACTTGCCAATTTCTGATCGTGTGCTTCCTAGGAATTGAGTTTTATACGCTGAGTTGGCAGTGTAAAGCCCCGAGGCCTCATGTCTCCATTTGATTTTGTCACTTGTGTGCTCTATGAGCTGGACGTCCGTGTCCTGAATCCACCTGTGCAGGAAGAGGAATCCGTCCAAAGGTGCGTGGTGTCTCCGTGCACAAGGTTGGCTATCCATGTGTTGCCTTGTAGCGCCTCTTTTACACACCTATTTTTTCTACGTTGAGTGCTTGAAGAGCGTCGGGTATGCCGTCTTTAGCGCCCCCGAACCTGTCCAGGGGCAGTTCCAGAAGGAGGCCATGGCCCCATCTCCCGGGGTAACTGTCGTGGAGGCGCTGAAAAGAGCTCTGTCATCGTCGTCGCATGGCAGCTGCATGCCGTTCCATGGCCTTTGTGGACTTGTCCAGGACAGCCATAGCCATCTTAGCCGATGCGCTCTGGAGAAGCGATTCATATCCAGCACTCCTAGCCCACCGCTCTCCGTTGGAGAGCATACTATTGGCCAGCTAACTTTGCATTTTCCTCCGCTGATTTCTTCTTCGTGTGCCCATAGGAAGCGGCGCCTAACCTTGTCTATGTCGTCGAGAAATTTCTTGGGCGCTCGCAGGACAGATAGGGCGAAAGTTGGCAGCGCGGTGAGTACGCTGCGAACCAGTACCCGTCTCCCTGCAATGTTGAGTAGCTTCCCTTTCCATCCTGCTAGTTTAGCCCTAATCCTATCTAGGATGAATTGAATGTGTACCAATCGGATCCTATCAAGGGTGAGTGGTAGTCCTAGATACTTCACTGGGAAACCTACCCTCTCCCCTCCGAAAGTTGCAAGCACGGCGTCTAGGTCTAGGTATTCACAGCGTATTGCCGAGACAGTAGACTTGGCAGGGTTCATATGAAGACCCGTGGCATTTCCGAAGTCTTTTAGGATGCCCATAAGCAAGTGGATTTCTTCCCGTATGGGGTTTGCGAAAATGACGGCATCATCCGCATAGAGGCTGAGCCGTAGCGAGATATCTCTGCCCGGCAGTGGCTGGAGCATGTTCATCTCGGTGGCTCTACACAGGAGCCTGTGCATGGTGTCGATGGCTAGGATGAATAAGAGGGGGGACAGCGGGTCTCCCTGTCGCAGGCCCCTTTTGTGCGAGATAGGTCTGCCCGCGGAGCCATTTAGCATGACTGCAGACGACGCAGTGTTAAGGAGGAGCGCTATCCAGTCCCGCCATCTTGCTGGAAACCCTAGGTGCTGCAGTAGTTCTAATAGGTATTCCTAGGAGACGTTGTCGAAGGCTTTTGCGATGTCTAGCTTTAGCAGTAGCGCGGGGGTCTTCTTTCGATGGAGAGATCTAACGGCATTTTGTACGTAGAGGAATCTATCTTGCGTTGACTTGGCACACAAGAAAGCTGATTGTGCTGGCGAGATTATGTTGTCGATGACCGTAGCTAGCCTTCTCGAGAGGACCTTAGCTATAAGCTTGGAGGTCAAGTGAATTAGTCTTATCGGCCTGTAGTCCTGCACCTCGGAGGCTCCTTCCTTTTTGGGAGAAGAACTATCATGGCGGAGTTAAGCTTGGAGAAGTCTCCGCTAGTCAGGTGGTAGAAACTATGAAAAGCCTGCATAACGTCTTGCTTAATTTGGGGCCAACACGCTTTGAAGAAAGTCCCCGTGAAACCATCCGGTCCCGGCGCCTTCTCCGAAGGTGATGCCTTGACCGCGTCCCACACTTCCTCCTCTGTGAAGGGGTTGTCTAAACCTCTCCCCTGAACTGATGGTAGATCTGATGAAGCCTAGTCTATTGTGACGGTGCGGGTACCTTTCTTCCCTAACCCTTCGTTGAAATGCCTATAGATGACTTCGTCTTTGTGCTGGTGTGTCGTAGCTATGTTGTCGCCAGCCTTTAGGGTGTGGATGAAATTCTTGCGCCTCCTTGCTCTCATATTGATGTGGAAGAATTTTGTTCCCGCGTCGCCCAGCCGCAGCCATGTGAGTCTAGATGCCCGTCGCCGTCGTGCACGCTCGACCGCGGCGAGGCCGAGCATACGTAGATTTAGTAGCTTTCTAAGGTCAAACTCTGCGTCTGAAAGACGCCTGTTCTCTTGCGCTACATCGAACCTAAGGACTAATTTGGCCGCCATGTGGAATTGTAGTTTTGCATCACTGAAAAAGGCTTTGCTCCAAATCTTCAGGTCCCGTGCAGTGCGCGTGATCTTTGTGATGAGACGACGGAAGGCGCACGTAGACTGCACTGGTCTATTCCAAGCCCCTTCAACCGTGTCGTGGAACCGCGGGAACCTAGGCCAGAAACTTTCGAATTTGAACATGGCTGGGCGTGGAGTTGTTGTTGTGTCAGTGAGGACTAGCGGGCAGTGATCGGAGGTCCATGTGAAGAGCCATGACCAGTACAACCGTTGTACGTGCATCAATTCCAAGAAAGTGCAACACAAGCCATCAGATGTCAGATTTACAACAGCCAAGAAATGACTTAGATTCGACGCTATGGCCTCGCCCGTCTCGTTCCGAGTCAGCCTCGCTCCGATAACCAACGTCCGAGTCGGGCTCAACCCGCTGTCGCGCCTGGCTCTCATTGCCTTACCCCATCATAGAGGTAGCCAGAGCGACTTCCGTGATAAACACAAATCCATGTAGAGACAAAAACCGATTTGGAGGCTAATCCGGAAAGGCAAATCACTTTTGGAATCCATGTCCGCCTCGTCAGTGAGCTCATGTAAGGTTGGAAGGATCAGTTCGAGCAATCAACCAAGGCCAAGTATTACTACTACTTTAGAGCAACTCCAACCACTACAAGGAATATGCTAATACACGACGCTATTTTTTCGTCGCTACATCGTCACGGTTTTTAATTGACGACGATCTCACGACGAAAAACCAAGCGTCGAAAACGGAGCGTCACAAATGAACAGCATCGATGTTTTGATTAAAATCGTCGTAACTTTTACGACGATTCCTGGATTGTCATAACCTTTACGACGATCCTAAATCGTCGTTGACAATCAAACCTAGTCCTACGTGGCAGTCCTACGTGGCAAAATTACGACGAAATCAAAACGTCATGGTTGAAATCAGCCCAACCCATTTGAATTGATCACATGGGCTGGTTTTATTTTTTGGGCCTTTTCTTGTTGGGCTTCTTTTTGGGCCTTAGCCTATTTACAACCACTTATAATATATTTTCCAAATTTTTACGTATCATTATAATTTGGGCCCTGGCCTTTTAGTGCCCAAATACATTTGGTCCAGTTTCAGTTTTGGCCTTTTTTCATTTTTGAATTCAGCAACTTTTGTTCCAAAACTTGGTTTCATTTCTATTTGTTCCAGCAACAAAGTGAAACAAAGAGGGTATTCAAACAAGCCACGACACGACAATAGGTACATTTGACAAACTTAATTAACATAAAAATGAAGCAACATAGGGCAGCCCAAGCACGTGAACTACACTACATGGGACTAGAGCTACCATTTCTACCAGGAACAGCTGTCGCTTAAAGTCTTTCTACCATTTCTACCAACAACAACAACCATCCATCATCAATCAATTACACTATCGTTCCAAAGACTTCAGACCCCCAGACCCCCTCCCCTGTTGTTGCTCTTCTAATCCGTGTACGCGAAGTGTACCCGACCTTGAGCTTCTCAGCATTGGTAAAGTAAGAAGCCTTCTCCTGCAATTCATAATTCATTCAAACATTAGTGTGGTGCAAGGATGAAACATTAGTGTGGTGCAAGGCAACGGATCTTAGGATAAGAATTAATAGAATAGGAATAGTTGAACTCATGCAAAATGGCAAGGCGGATGTGGAAACTAATATTCGAGCAACAGTTTGAATCGATGAACATAGACTGTACAAATCCTAACAAGTCTACAAACAGAACCCTAAACACCACCACAAGCATGTGTGCCACACATGCAGTACCGTCTAGCTCTTGTACGACCCACCTCTCTCTCCCCTTGGTTCTGCTGCTAGCCTAAAGTGCTGCTACTTTGGTACATGATGGAAAGTGCAGAACCAAAACAATTTTTTTGCGGGTAGAACCAAGACAGTTGCTACACGAAAAGTCTTATCTCATTACAAGTTGATTAATTTAACATGGTGCTTCCGGACAGAGAAGTTCTTTGATTAAAATATTGAGGTATGGGGCTGGATACACACGGACACAATTGTTTCATAAGTGTTTTTAGTAGACTGTAGCCAACAACTTTGACTATGCAAAGATCTTATGTGCATGTAACTTAGGGAGACTGTCACAAAGAGCTTATACAAACAAGTTGCAAAGTTAAAAAACCGACTATTATTGACAACTCTACAAAAATATACAAAACACGCTTAATATCTTACACATTTTTATAAGTATATTGTGAGGACATAACGCCCGCAATAGCGTACGCAATTTGCAATCCGCTATACCGACCCAAATCCATAGCGAGCCCGCTATCCGCTATTTGAAATTGCAATCGCAACACGAGTTAGAACGAGAACAAAGAGACAAGGGCGGGAGCGAATGGAACCGAGATGCTTACCACAGAAACCTGCTTGATGTTGGAGTCCTTCCTGATGTTGGAGTCCTTCCTAAAACTTTGTACGTCACGGCTTCATCATTCGTCTTGAACACGGACCAAACCTCCTCCTCACTGAAAAATGCAAAAATAACATTGTCAACTTTCTGAATTCTACAAAAAGTGAAAAATGCAAGTATATCACAAAATCATGATTAATATGGCTACAACATAAAGAGTGAGGAATTACATACATTGGCAGTACATCAGCACTGGCTACAACTTCAGAGATAACAAATAAGTTGAGCACAAAAGATATCATAACAACTGGCTTCATTTCCTTGAAGTAGAAATGCTACAAGACCAACTTCCAAGAAAACTGTTCCTGAATTGTGAACCACTGCAAGCACATTGATTCTGTGAAAATGTTATATGAAGCATAGTTTGCCACACCTGCCATTTAAGCACTAGAATAACTAGCATACAAGAGTAAGACAAAATGACAATAGACTACACCAGAACCCATGAGGAACATTACTAACCATGGCATAGGTAAAAATTCACATGCATAAGAGGAGTGATTGCTCTTTCAGCCATCCGTTGGATCAGTAGCATTACTGAACACATATACATGAGATCTGAATCTAAATACCAGGCCAAATAATATGTTACTCAAACAATCTGAATTCAATATCAGGTCAATTTTAATGCACTCAAAACAAATACCAGACCAAATAATTTATTCAAAACAATCTGAATCCAAGCACAAACATATATGAAATTCACATTGACAAACGAGGAAGAGTGGATGCATGGGACACATGGACAGAAAATGATAAATATTTATTTCTTTGTAGATTGAGGACACGACCACAAAAATACATTCGCTAGCACGACATAACTTCAAGTTCTAGAGTACCAAGAAACACACCTATCTAGTGCACATGTACCCAAAAATAAGTAAACAGATAACCACTGGCATCAAACGAATGTTGACAGAAAACAAATGAACCGCCGACCAATCTACTAACCCTGTAGTGGGTAAGATCGGGGATTACAGGGGAGGAACCCAGGCACAAAGATGATGACGGGGAGTAGCACATAAGCGCAGTGCAGGAGGCCCCACGCAAAGCCGAGGAGGCAGCACCCGTCGCGGCAGACAGAAGCCGGTGATTAACATTTAACTCCATTGAGCTGGCACTCCTGTACATTGATTACATCAGCAGGTGATTAACATTTAACAGTAGCAGCAAACGCGTGGACTTGATCGATTACTACTGCACGATAAAACCTCTAAGACATGCAGATGAACAAATTCACACAAGTAATCATATATAAATGGAAAAATAAAATTTAGGACCTCTGCATCTGCATGTACGGCGCTAGATCCATCTCGTTTTTACACAAGTATCTACTACTAAATCATCCCCAAGCACCCCAAGATTTTAACAGTTTGAAACTTCAAAACATCTTTTTATACTGACAACTATGGGACTCCAACTAGTACAATGGTTCACGAGTGTTCTCCTGGAGTAATACTAGTCTTTGACAAAACAAAGTTGGAACCTACAAGAATTTATATCAAGATAAGAGCGTTTAGAAAGAAAGAAATATATATGTCAATAAGTCATGGTATTGCTCTTTTTTTATTAGAGACAGAAAGTCTATGTTTCTAGTACTTACATTCGTGAAACATGCCTTAAATAGTCAGATGTTTGGTCTCTCTTTTAGGGTGATGAATTTATATCAAGATGTTAATTGGTTTTAGATTTTCAGGCGCCTACTAGAATAGGGCATAATATACGTTTTTTCTTATAGGGCATGTTTCAACTTAGGCATTATTAGCAATATAAAGTTTGTCTAAAGCTTATATTTTTCACTGGAAATTCCCAACGAAGCAATCAACTAATGGTTTGAATGAATTTCTATTGTTATTGCAGGTATTCACTAATATAGAGTTGCATCCAAAAATTGAACTAGCTAAAGCTTCGGTTCAGTTGAAAAATTATATGGTCGATTAACAGCCGCTTACCTTGACACATTCAAAATATTAGTCCGTGCAATAGATATTGAAGCTCAAGAATAATATTGCACGCCCCTCCTCCTCCTTGGCCAGGTTCCGGCCGTAGGGCGGGTACCTATCACAGTTCACAACACACCATCAATCAACGCATTGAAAGCAAGATGAAAATATCCCGTCCTGCTAAACACAACAGAGAAGATTATCCCGCCATTAAACAAAGCGACCTTTTTGCAGGAAAGAAACAGCAACGAAGCGAGCTGTGCTTAATCTAATGACGGTCAAACTTTAATTTAGTGCTGAGCAAAGAGAATTGTAGTTAACTACCTCGCGTGCGGTACCACGCGGCCACCGTGTCGGCCGGCGGCGCGGGTGAAGACCGGTCGGCGGCGGCGGCATCTTTCTTGAGCCAGCGGCGGCCGATCCAGGAGAAGGGCCACGCGCACGCCAGCGAGTAAGTGTAATTATGCTCAGTTATCAGAAGATATCAAAGGACGACTATAG
This sequence comes from Hordeum vulgare subsp. vulgare, assembly GCF_904849725.1. Classification (NCBI taxonomy): domain Eukaryota; kingdom Viridiplantae; phylum Streptophyta; class Magnoliopsida; order Poales; family Poaceae; genus Hordeum; species Hordeum vulgare. The sequence continues at coordinate 226,148,483 of NC_058522.1, forward strand.
TTATGGTAGTGATTTATTGCCTGCAGTTGATGCCTGAAGAACCCCGACACTGAACGCGTTCATGACAAATCGATGTCGAACTATTCGAGTGTTATTTGTGCAGCAAATCTCTACCATTGAAAGATACCGAATTCAGTTCTCTGCTTCCAAACAAGACCCAGTCCAAATTAATCAGGTCGCTGGATTTCTTTGAAAAATAAACAGCCCATGCTTGCCAAGAGGACATGAGAAATATCATCATCAGGTAGGATATCATACAGAAAGATAATGTGCAATCTACTTACTTACAAACTAAGCTTTCAGTTTTCATTCGTCGGTACCAAGTATTCTGCCATTCTTATTTTACTCGTATGATAAATAAACAAAACCGTACTGTACTACACAGATAGGGTTGAACAAGTCAAAATGAAGATCCCTTGACTCTGCCAAAGCCCAAAGCCGGCCGTGCATTGTCCATGGACCTGAAGTGTTGTAAGCCACAAAGCGCCCAGTGGCAGGCAATCTTTTGGGTTAGGGATATGCACCTGTGGCTTTTGCATCTGCCTTTGTTACAGTTATTTGCATAGATCGAGTTCAGTAGCATCTGTAAACATTGCCGACAACGCCACAGATAATAGCACTCGGGATTGTTTGTGATGCGTAACGAAAAAATCACGTGAATCCTCAACACCACACATGAACAACAAAAATTGATCGGGAAGCAAAAACCGGATTGATAGGACCACCGGGCTCAAATTAGTCAGATAATCCCGTTGAACTTACCACATAGGCTCGAGGAGTGGAAAGAGTGGAGGGCGGCGGACGCGGATCCAGAGCCTGGTCGCCGGCGCATCTGGTGATGAGGATCCGTCGCCGGCAGCCCACCGGCCCACCAGCAGCCTCCTGGCCTTGTCGCCGGCACATCCGATGATGCGGATCCAGAGCCTGGTCGCCACGGCCACGGGCTAGGGTTTCGGGCGCGTGGAGTGAGATCTGTGGAGGTTGGACTCGGCGACTAGGGAGAGAACGAGAGGCGAGGAGGAGAGGGCTGGGGGTACCGGCAGTGGTCGCATCAGCGACGTGTTCTCGTATTGGACTTGGACTTGGACCTGCAGAATCAACGCCGCCGTCAGCGCGCAGCCATGATATGAACAGCCAGATCCGGCGAGAGGGAGGGGCCGCTCACCTCTTGAAGCCGAGGATGCTGCCCCAGACGTAGAGCCTGACGTGTTGCCCCGTGCATCCCTTCACCATGGCTGCCGTCGCTGGAGACGAGGGGATCGGGGATTGGGGAGGAGGTGGGGATCGGGAGGGGGCGGGGACGGGGAGGAGGTGGCGGCGGCCAGGAGATGGGGACGAGGGAGGAAGGGTGGGATGGGGGGATCTGAGCTAGGCAAGGCTACGGGTGGGGTTATATTTTTTTAAGTTTTTTTTCTGTTGATAGATGGATGGATGGATGTGGGATGGAGAGATGGATGGATGTATGGATGCCACACATACTAAAAATAGTTTTTAAATACTAAAAATAGAGAAATCTTGTGAAGCATCTAACATAAATGTTTTTCAAAAGGGCACCTCACAAATTTTCACTAAAGTTAGACCACATTTTATGGATGAGGACCAATTTGTATGCATTTCTGATCTTTCTAGCTATTTTTAATTATTTTCCAAGTGGTAAAATTTGTTTTTTTGTGAAGAACCTATCAAATATTTGTTGCAAAATTGAACTCCAATAAAATGGACCCACGAATGACATGTCAACATAGTTAGAACATGTTACGATATTTTTATAATCGTCGTAAAAGTTATGACGATCTCATCTTATGCGGTTACGATGTTTTTGACTCATATCGTCATAATTTATATGTAGATTTGAATCCCTCAAACGGCTTACGACAATCTCGAACGAAATCGTCATAGATTTATGACGAATTCATCAATGACATCTTAAAGAACGTCATGTATGAGCATATTTCTTGTAGTGAACGGGCCGATCCAAATGGACGGCGAATTTGTCCGCTTTTTGCCACCCGCCCGGTGTCCGCCTTGTTTTAGATTTGGGTCGGCAGTGCATCCAACGCGCTGACCCATTTCATGTCCGCAATCAACATATTAAAAAGGGCCCACGACTGATCGTGCGAGCGGACATGTTTCATCCCAACACCATGCCAGTGCCGACATAAAATGTCGACTTCGAAAAATAGCACCACAGTTCATGCTGGCGGACTCGCCAGCCGGCCAGCACACATGCCAACACACAAAAAGGGTGGGACTTGAGTTTGAACACGCCATCGCGACCCCCGTGGTCATGCTAGCACACCTGCCGGCATCCAAAAAAGATGGCGCTCACCGCCATAGATCACTCCTCGTCGAACCTGAGCATGTCGGCCTGCATCTTCTCGAACCACGGCCTCTTCCTTGGCGACACGATGTTGAGATCCACCTTCATGATCTCCAACCCGGTCATCATGCTCGCGAGAGCCACTTCTTTGGCCTTGGTCTTGGTGTTGGCGGCGTCGATCTCTAGCATCTTGACTTGCTTCTCCGCCTCCATCTCAAGCATTTGTGCTTGTCTCTCCGCCTCAATGTCAAGCCTCCTTCAATTGGATCTTCAAGAAGGCGTTTATTTGCTCTTCTCTTTCTTGTCGGCGCTTCTCCTCCCTTGAGTCCTTCTTGGTGATCATGCCCTCAACAGTTGCGATCAAGGCGATCGATGCCGCATCCCGCTTGTCGTCCTTCTTGGAGTTGGTCTTCCCCCTCGGCCGAGCCTTCTCGCCATCCCCAACCTCCTCCACGGCTTTCTTCCCACCATGCGACTTGAGGCCAACATATTGCGCCTTGAACTTCTCCTCGTTTTTGATCACCCTAAAGCAATGGGAGAGGTTGAAGCACTTTCCATTGTGTTGGACCTTGAATGCCTCCAAAGTTTGAAATGCCTACAAATGTATTTCATGCAAGCATATTGGCAAAATGATATGCAAACGAACACCCAAAAACATATACTTGATGACACAAAAAGAGGGCAGCTTGCTAGCATACCATGTCTTGCACGCCGATGCCTCTCACGGGGCGGGCCTTGACACTCTCAAGAGTGGCACAAAACTTGTTGCACTCTTGTTGGATTACCCTCCAACGCTTCGAAATGGACACCCACCCGCGTGCGCTTGCTATTTGATACGGCAGAAACTTCTTGCGCTCATGGAACTCACGGTGAACACGAATCCAAAAGGTTGAATGCTTTTGTTCGGCGCCCGTCTTGGGGTCTTGCCCAATGTCTCTCCAACACTCGCAAAGAAGCTTGTCCTCGGTCGCCGTATTTGCCTTGGTCTGCTTGCTCTTGCGCTTCGGTGCCGTCCCGTCCGCTTGGTTGGCGAGCTCGTCCTCAAACAAAGGGTCCACTTCGATGTTGCACTCGTCCTCTTTCTCTGGCCCGTAGTCCTCCGGGTTCTCATGGTCGAGAGGGAAGCCGTCTAGGTCCAGGCCGACCTGATCACGCATGAAGGCGGCCTGATCTTCATTGTAGCCTCGGCCATCCTGGCTTTGTGTCTCGTCGGGAGCGAAGCCAGCAGCCTGTGCACCACCCTCGAAGATCATGTTCTGCATGTAGTCGTCGTCGCCGGCGGCCGGCATTCCGTCGAACAGGTTGCGCATGCTCGGCGGCTGGTCTGCTGGCGTCTGCCGCACACGTTTCCTCGCACCTCCGGCTAACGAGCCAGCCGCCACCGGTGCGGCGTTGAGGTCGATGGTCGCGGGCGCGGGCGGGGAAGGCACGACCATGCTGACCTCGGGCGAGCACTCCCCCGAGAGGCGGGAGGCCTGCAGGTAGACGTGGAAGCCGGGCATCGGGTTACAAACCGACGTGCCGGGCGAGTCGGGAGCAGCATCCGAGGGAAGGCGGCCACGGCGTCGTTGACGAGGCCGTGTTGGCTAGGGTTTAACCCCAACATGCAGAGCGCCTCCCTCGTTGCTGCCGTGACGAGGGCATTGGTGACCTGCTGCTGCGCGGCGGCTGCCGCGATGGCTTCATCCCTCGCGTCTGTCGTGTGCCTCCGGTCCTTCCTCTTGGCCGACTACTTTGCCCGCTGTTCGTGCGTCAGGACCTTCTTCGGCTTCGGTGCGGCGGCCTTCTGGGAGGCGCCAGGCTTGCCTTTGTCGGACGAGGCGAGGGAGGAGAGGCCGGCGGCGGCGTCGAGGTCAAGGTCGAGGTCGCCGTCGATGTCGGGCGTGGGGCAAAAGCGCGCGCGGGCAGGAGGGTTTTTGGAGGAAATGATGGTGGATGCCACCGACCGACGGGCCCGGGGAGAGAAGTAGGCGCGCGCGCGTTCGTCTCGTGTCTGCGCCGACGCAAATCCAGCCCAAAATTGAACCGGAAATGGGTCACCAGGCGGACCCCAAGCGAATGCGCGTTCATTTGGGTCGGCGCATTGGTCCGACTTTTATGTCCGCGCCGACGCAAACGTACGACGACGGACGAAATGAATCGCTCCATTAAAGTTGCACTTATTTTCCACCTGAAAGTTAATCTACTAGTCCAAATATTTTGTTCATCCACCCAAGACGTACGAGGAGCTGTCAAAAGTTGCTACACATAGCAGGCTAAACGTGGCCGAGTTGACCGATCAAACACGTGTGGACAAGATCAGTCTACACCTATATACATCAGCTATCCGTTTTTGTCAGACTACCAACATTATTCGGCATTACTATCTGCATTTATCTAACAACGAAAAATCCAGGTGATATTCATACTATTTTTTTTCTCATACATATTAATTCATCAAAGAACGATTACTCTCGTCTGTAATATTTTACTACCCAGGACAATTCTCATTACAAAGGCGGCGTCATATTGCGAGGACGAAGCCCGCCGCGGACGACTCATTATCCACGTCACCTTACAAATGTCATGGGCAACTCATCGTCTCCGTCGGTATACGACGACATGGGCTACTCACCGTCCGCGCTGGCTTACAATGTCGCTGACGACTCGTGCGTTCATGTCGGTTTACCACACCAGCGTACTACACCGTGACCGGTGTCGCACCTGCTCGCTTGAGTCTCCCAATGCTTGCGCGCGGACCGCCGCCGTCGCGGTCTGGTCTACACCATCACGCCAGTGTTGCGCCTTCTTGCTCGAGTCACCCAACGGATGCGCACGAGCCGCCGCCTCCGCGGTCTGGTCCATATCACCATGCTGGTGTCGCGCTAGCTCGTTCCAACCACCCAATGGATGCGTGCGAGCCGTCGCCCCCACGATTTGGTCTATATCAAATATGTCAGAAGCTTTCTGACGTTCATCCGCGAAATATACCAGGTACTATCCACCTTATTTATTCTACCAATATAACTTTTATTTTGTGAACAATTAGTTTGTGTGCAATATTTTTCTGCATAGGACAAGTGCTCATTACAAAGGTGATATAATATTGCGGATATGGAGCTCGCGCCAATATTATCATGCGCCAGCATCCGTCTATGCAACATCTCTCAAACGGACGCGTGCAAACCGCCGCCTCCGCGGTACGATCTATATCAACTCGACGCATCAGAATCATCGTCTGAGACGGCTAATAATGACACGGCCAACTCTCACAACCGAGCGACCAAGACGGCTTACAATGACGCGGTTAACTCTCACATCCGTGCAACCAGGACGACTTACAACGCCGCGACCGATCCTCGCGTCCGTGCCAAATCGCCAGACAACTCTCGCATTCAACTCAACCCGCCGGTGCAGTGCTCGCCTGTACGAGCCGCCCAACAGACGTATGCAAAACATCGCCTTCGTGGTCAGGACGACATCAACCCGCCGGTGCAGTGCTCTGCTGTATGAGCCGCCCAACACGCGGACGCAAGTCGCCACTCCCATGGTCCGGTTTACATCAAGTTGCCAGTGCAATGTTCGCCTGTACGAGCCGCCCAATAAACGCGTGCAAGCCGCCGTCCGCATGGTCTGTTCTTCATCAATATATTGGTGCGGTGATCGCCTATACGAGCCACCCAACGGACGTATGCAAGCTGCCTTTGCGGCCCGTCTCCCCCAACAACATTGGAGCAAAGAAAAAATGACATTCATCATCAAAACTCGGACCAACGCCAGCTTGCGTCGGATTGCTCAATGGATAGATGCATTGGCCAATACTATCTACCTCAACATATCAAAAGAAACATGAGAGCTTGTCATGAAGGAAACATCCCTCGTGAAGCTACAATTCGAGCCGGCCATCGTTGAGCCGGTAATTCAAGTCAAACGACAAAGAAAAGGAAAAGTGGCCCTGGAGGAGCCACGAGAGCCGGACTACGCGAGAATAAAGCATGGGCCAAAAGGCATATACACTCAGTTTGGCCATGATATTTGCCAAAGACATATGACGAGCGTCACCGAGACCATCAACTCATTACGACATCTACAGTTTGGATAAATCCATCGCTCAACCATCAATCTTATGTCGGTTTATGTCATAATAAAGTATGGAGGTTCTCAAGCTGCCTCCTTGAGTCGACTTAAGACTCGAGGGCTACACAGGCATGGCTCGGCAGATTCAACCGGGCTAAATAATTCAAGAACCCCAGGTCATTATAGGGAAGTTAAGCCAGTCCCGGGGGCTGCTACCTCATTGCAAAAATATTTAAGGTCGCCCAAGAAGACAAGTCGCCATAATGCGACCGCCTAAACATGGATGCCCTGCCTCATTGGTGGATGATTTAAAACTCGCCCAAGATGATGAGTCGCCGCCAAGGAGGTCATTCAAACATGGGTGCTATCAGTTTCAAAGAGGATAATCTGCCGCGATGCGCTCATTCAAACATGGATATTGGTAAAGCTAAAGAGAACCAAAGTTGCCACGATGCACGGTTCAAACATAGGCGCCAATGCATGGCCATGAACGATAAAAACCGGCTTACTTGGGGGCTACTAGTCCCCAGGTCGTTTAGAAGTAATAGCATCGTCTTCTGCTATCCTATGCCCGTTTTTCCTTGATCATAGGTCACTTGGGGGCTTCTGACTCATGGAATCCCGCCTTTACTACCCTCTTGGCTAGCAAAAAATTAACGCATTACAATAGTTATACTGGACTCTATGTTTTGCGACTCGCCCATAAGCCCCGTGTACTCTTGGCGAGTCAATCCAATATTGGACCCTGAATTTCCAAAGTTAAAACATTGAGGTGCCTGCGAGAGACACTATTATGGAAAATAGACAAACCATGGGTTCACTGAACCTGCTTCAGTGAAGCTTGACTTTGCCTGATCAACCAGTCTAAAAATATCTTAGGGTATGACTAGAGCCTTACAAGCCCGTCTACCCGCCGTGACTCACTGAGCCGACTTATTTATAACAATTCAATACACTATATGGTGTTATCTTTTTCACACAAGGATTCAATATTTTTACCGGCTCATGCCGGATGGGGAGTCCATCTCCGGTGGCCATCTTGATCATCCTGGAGATCTCCATGGCGAGGAAGGAGTAGTTCTCCCTCGGGGCTGAGGGTATGTACCAGTAGCTATGTGTTTGACCTCTCTTTCTCTTGTTCTTGAGATGTCTTGATCTCGATGTACCGCGGGCTTTGCTACTATAGGTGGATCTTATGATGTTCTCCCCCTCCCCCTTCTTGTAATGAATTGAGTTTCCTCTTTGAAGTTATCTTATCGGATTGAGTCTTTAAGAACGGTTGATGTATGTCTTGCATGTGTCTATCTGTGGTGACAATGGGATATTCATGTGAGCATTTGATGTATGTTTTGGTGATCAACTTGCAGGTTTTGTGACATCGGGAACCTATGCATATGGGTTGGCACAAGTTTTGACACTCCGGTAGAAACTTTGGGGCACTCTTTGAAGTTCTATGTGTTGGTTGAATAGATGATTCTGAGATTTTGTGATGCATATCATATAATCATGCCCACGGATACTTGAGGTGACAATGGAGTATCTAGGTGACATTAGGGTCTTGGTTGATGTGTGTCTTAAGGTGTTATTCTAGTACGAACTCTAGGATAGATTGAACAGAAAGAATAGCTTCGTGTTATTTGACTACAGACTCTTGAATAGATTGATCTTCTATTAGTGACTTTGGAGCGAGTCTTTGTTGCATGTTGAGGGCTAGTTATATGATCCAATTATGTTATCATTGTTGAGAGAACTTCACTAGTTAAAGTATGACCCTAGGCCTTGTTTCCATGCATTGCAATACCGGTCGTGCTCACTTTTACTATAAGTTACCTTGCTGTTTTTTTAATTTCAGATTACAAAAACCTATATCCACCATCCATATTGCACTTGTATCACCATCTCTTTGCCGAACTAGTGCACCTATACAATTTACCATTGTATTGGGTGTGTTGGGGACACAAGAGACTCTTTGTTATTTGGTTGCAGGGTTGCTTGAGAGAGACCATCTTCAACCTACGCCTCCCACGGATTGATAAACCTTAGGTCACCCAATTGAGGGAAAATTGCTACTGTCCTACAAACCTCTACACTTGGAGGCCCAACAACGTCTACAAGGATAAGGTTGCGTAGTAGACATCAAGCTCTTTTCTGGCACCGTTGCCGGGGAGGTTAGCGCTTGAAGGTATATCTTTAGATCCTGCAACTGAATCTTTTAGTTTCTTGTTTTATCACTAATTCAGTCTATAAAAGAAAACTACAAAAAATGGAATTAAGGTTGCCTCATATGCTTCATCTTTTCAATGTCTTTCGTGAAAATGATGGGAAGGAAAATTGTGCTCAAGTGTTAAAAGAAGAATTACATAGAATGCTTGGCATAAAATATCTGCATGATGAGCATGATTGCAATGTTGTTAGTATGAATTCTTTGAATACCCATGATGCTAATGATATGCAAAGCCACAAGCTTGGGGATGCTATGTTTGATGAAGATGATGTTTTTAGTTCCCCCACTTTGAATGATCAAAATTATTATGATGAAAGCATGCCCCCTATTTATGATGATTATTGTGATGATACTTATGCTATAAAGAAGAGGGATGACAAAACTTGTCATACTCTTGAGTACCCTTTTACTGAACATTAGTCTTTTAATGTGGAAACAATTCGTAGTGTTCAAGTCTTTTACGATACTCCCACTACTATTGATGAGAATAAATTTCCTTATGTGGAGAGTAGTAAAATTTCTATGCTTGTAGATCATGAAAACAATGCTTTAGGTGCTGGTTATATTGTTGAATTCATTATGATGCTACTGGAAATTATTATGAGAGAGGAACATATGCTTCTACATATTGCAATAATATTAAGCTTCCTCTCCATATGTTGGAACTTTTGAAGTCATGCTTGTTTTGCCTTCCTATGCTAGATGATTCTTGCTCCAATAATTTGTTTGTTCACAAAATCCCTATGCATAGGAAGTGGGTTAGACTTGAATGTGCTAGTCATATGCTCCATGATGCTTCCATTATGTTTCAATCCTTATCTTTATGTGACCATCATTGAAATCATCATGCCTAGCTTGAAAGGCATTAAAGAAAAGTGCTTGTTGGGAGACAACTCAATATGTATTATTACTGTTTTTTGTGTTCACATGATTAAGCTATTGTATTAATCATGTTTTACAGCTTTTATTTCAATAAAGTGCCAAGTAAAGCCTTTATGATTAGTTTGGGTGATAGTTGTTTGATCATGCTTAAAAAGACAGAAACTTTGCGCTTGCGAAATCATTTCTAGTTTCTATCCAGAGAGTAATTTTAGGTTGATTCTTTTTTATGCTGATTGATATACAAATTTCCTTAATTTTCATAATTGTTTCAGAATTTTTGGAGGTGCAGAAGTATGGTTAGCATTCAGATCATTACAGACTGTTCTGTTTTTGACAAATTCTGTTTTCAATGCATAGTTTGCTTGTTTTGGCGTTTCCATAGATTATATTGAGTAATATAAATTGTGGAAATAGTAAGATACAGTAATAATTGTGTGAAAATAATTACGAGTCTTGTTTTGATAGTACCCAAGTGATTGATTTGCTCGTTATCATACTAACCCATCTCACGAAGTTCCGTTAAGTTTTGTCTTGTGAAGTTTTCAAGTTTTGGGTAGAGTTTCGATGGACTATGGAACAAGGAGTGGCAAGAGCCTAATCTTGGGGATGCCCAAGGCACCCCAAAGCCATATTCAAGGACACCCAAGAGCCTAAGCTTGGGGATGCCCCAGGAAGGCATCCCCTCTTTCGTCTTCAATCCATCGGTAACTTTACTTGGGGCTATATTTTTATTCACCACATGATATGTGTTTTTCTTGGAGCGTCATGTTATTTTGTTTGATTAAGGTACTTAGGATCTGAAATTCTTAGATGGGAGAGTTTTCACATAGTCAAATAATTATTCAACTACTCATTGATCTGCACTTATATCCTTTGGAGTAGTTTGCCTTTTACTGTCATGCTTCACTTATATCATTTTGAGAGTCTTAAACAGCATGGTGATTGGCGTGTGCTATGAAATTAGTCCTAAATATGATAGGCATCCAAAGAGGTCATAAAAACTTCCATATTCAAGTGCATTGATTAGTAAGAGAAGCTTGATTCCACAGAATTAGTTTTGAGATATGGATATGGTAATATTAGAGTCATGTTAGTAGGGTGTTCTGAATCTACAAATACTTGTGTTGAGGTTAGTTATTCCCGTAGCATGCACGTATGGTGAACCGCTATGTTAGGAAGTCAGATCATGAGTGATTTATTGATTGTCATCCTTTGTGTGGCGGTCAGGATCGCGCGATGGTTAACACCTACCAACCCTTCCCCTAGGAGTATGCGTTTAGCACATTGTTTCGATTACTAATAAAAAAATTCGCAATAAGTATATGAGTTCTTCATGACTAATGTGAGTCCATGGTATAGATGCACTTTTACCTTCCACCATTGCTAGCCTCTCTAGTACCGTGCAACTTTCGCCGGTGCACAAACCCACCATATACCTTCATCAAAACAGCCACCATACCTACGTATTATGGCATTTTCATAGCCATTCCGAGATATATTGCCATGCAACTCCCACCGTCCCATCTCATGACATGTGTCGTCACTATCGTATTGCCATCGCATGATGGTAAGATAGCTAGCGAGATGTTTCAACGTCATACGCTAAGCTAGATCGTTGCACATCCCGGTACACTGCCGGAGGCATTTCATATAGATTCATCATTATTCTAAGTATCGAGTTGTAAGTAAATAAAAGTGTGATGATCATCATTATTAGTGAATTGTCCCATGTGAGTAAATAAAATAAGAGGCCAAAGAGCCCAAACAAAACAAATGAGAGAAAAAGAGAGAAGGGACAATGCTACTATCTTTTTCCACACTTGTGCTTCAAAATAGCACCATGTTCTTCATGATAGAGAGTCTCTTGTTTTGTCACTTCCATATACTAGTGGGAATTTTCATTATATAACTTGGCTTGTATATTCTAGTGACGGGCTTCCTCAAAATTGCCCTAGGTCTTCGTGAGCAAGCAAGTTGGGTGCATACCCACTAGTTTTCTTTTTGAGCTTCCATACACTTATAGCTCTAGTGCATCCGTTGCATGGCAATCCCTACTCATTCACATTGGTATCTATTGATGGGCATCTCCATAGCCCATTGATACGCCGAGTCAATGTGACCATCTCCTCCTTTTTGCCTCACAACCTCCACCACACTCTATTCCACCTATAGTGCTATATCCATGGCTCACGCTCATGTATTGCGTGAGAGTTGAAAAAGTTTGAGAAAGTAAGAGTGCAAAACCAATTACTTGGCCAATACCGGGGTTGTGCATGATTTAAATTTGTTGTGTGTGGATGATGGAGCATAGCCAAACTATTTGATTTTGTAGGGATAACTTTCTTCGGCCTTGTTATTTCAAAAGTTCATGATTACTTTGCTAGTATGCTTGAAGTATTATTGTTTTCGTGTCAATAGTAAACTATTGTTTTGAATCTTACGGATATGAACATTAATGCCACAAGAAAGAAGTTACAAAGGAAAAATATGTTAGGTAGCATTCCACATCAAAAATTCTGTCTTTATCACTTCCCTACTCGAGGACGAGCAGGAGTTAAGCTTGGGGATGCTTGATACGTCTCCAACGTATCTATAATTTTTGATGGTTCCATGCTATTATCTTGTCAACTTTGGATGTTTTATATGCATGAATATGCTGTTTTATATGTTTTTTGGGACTAACCTATTAACTCAGTGCCAAGTGCCAGTTTCTGTTTTTTCCGTGTTTTTGACCTTTTTCAGAACGGAGTCCAAATGGAATAAAACTTTCGCGATGATTTTTTGGGACCAAAAGAGACCCCCGAAGCTTTGGAAGAAGTCCAGAAGAGCCACGAGAGAGTCACAAGCCCAGGAGGCCCGCCCCCCTAGTTCGAGCATAGTAGGATTGTGACCTCCTCGGGGGCCCAACCGACGTAATTCCACCGCCATAAATTCCTATATATACAGAAAACCCCAAAAAGAAACCTAGATCGGGAGTTTCGCCGCCGCAAGCCTCTCGAGCCACCAAAAACCAATCTAGAGCCCGTTCAGGCACCCTGCCAGAGGGGGAATCCATCTCCGGTGGCCATCTTCATCATCGCGGCAATCTCCATGGCGAGGAGGGAGTAGTTCTCCCTCGGGGCTGAGGGTATGTACAAGTAGCTATGTGTTTGATATCTGTCTCTCGTGTTCTTGAGATGTCTTGATCTCGATGTACCACGGGCTCTGCTACTATAGTTGGATGATGTTCTTCCCCCTCTCCCTTCTTGAAATGAATTGAGTTTCCCCTTTGAAGTTATCTTATCGGATTGAGTCTTTAAGAACACTTGATGTATGTCTTGCACGTGTCTATCTGTGGTGACAATGGGATATTCATGTGAGTACTTGATGTATGCTTTGGTGATCAACTTGCGGGTTTCGTGACATTGGGAACCTATGCATATGGGTTGGCACAAGTTTTGACTCTCCGGTAGAAACTTTGGGGCACTCTTTGAAGTTCTATGTGTTGGTTGAATAGATGATTCTGAGATTGTGTGATGCATATCGTATAATCATGCCCACGGATACTTGAGGTGACAATGGAGTATCTAGGTGACATTAGGGTCTTGGTTGATGTGTGTCTTAAGGTGTTATTCTAGTACGAACTCTAGGATAGATTGAATGGAAAGAATAGCTTCGTGTTATTTTACTACGGACTCTTGAATAGATGGATCAGAAAGAATAACTTTGTGGTGGTTTCATACCCGACAATAATCTCTTTGTTTGTTCTCCGCTATTAGTGACTTTGGAGTGACTCTTTGTTGCACGTTGAGGGCTAGTTATATGATCCAATTATGTTATCGTTGTTGAGAGAACTTCACTAGTGAAAGTATGAACCCTAGGCCTTGTTTCCACGCATTGCAATACAGTTCGTGTTCACTTTTACTATTAGTTACCTTGCTATTTTTGTAATTTCAGATTACAAAAACCTATATCCACCATCCATATTGCACTTGTATCACCACCTCTTCGCCGAACTAGTGCACTTATACAATTTACCATTGTATTGGGTGTGTTGGGGACACAAGAGACTCTTTGTTATTTGGTTGCAGGGTTGCTTGAGAGAGGCCATCTTCATGCTATGCCTCCCGCGGATTGATAAAACTTAGGTCACTCACTTGAGGGAAAATTGCTACTGTCCTACAAACCTCTGCACTTGGAGGCCCAACAACGTCTACAAGGAGAAGGTTGCGTAGTAGACATCAGAGATAAGCCGTCCCCGGGGGCTACATATCACTCTTTATTCAAGTATGGATTCAAGGAAGCACCGACTCATCATGTTTATAATGATCCGGTCCTTGGGGGCTACACATTGCTGCTCAAGGTTACATAATCAAATCTACAAAGTCCCTGCTCATTATTACATAATGACCCGACCCTTGGGGGCTACATCATATGATGTTTTATTTTCAAAGGAGAAGAACATGTAAGTTCCGAAGTTGCCGCAAGTAATCGACTCGACACTTGGGAGCTACATGGTAAAAGATATTATTACAAACCACCAAGTCATCACGAACTGATAAACTTGGAGCTTGGGGGATACAAGTAATATGGATATATCAAAAAATTGAAGAGCACTTTCAAGATGTCAATTGCGAGACAGGCTCAACATATTTTTATCTAGTTCAAGCATTGAAAGACCGATTGAACATCACACGGATTTCTTTATCTCCAATAATTTAATCAAGTCAATTGGAGTTCAGCTGTTTGACCCGGCATTATCAATCATAACCCGACTATTTCGACCATTGGAGCCCGATAAGTTCTAACCATCCATAAGCCGAAAGTATTCAAAGTTGGCTCAGCACGGGAAGGGTATTTTAAGTCTAATATTTTCATCAACCAACGCAATGGAGGCCGACTCAATGGCATATGTATTTTATTGCAAAGCACACGTACCCGTAAGATGATTGTGAAGACAACTCGAAGAAACCTGGATTTTTGTGTGAAGCCACTTCATTGAAAGAAGACGACCAAGGAGCAAACCGGTACCTTAAACATATCTATTATTCTTATTTCAGGAGCTTACCATGAATAAATTCAAGCTAACCTAGGCACTACTGAAATTCATAAATTTGCCGTCCGCCAAAGTTGACGGCAAAGGGTGCAACCACGGACGGCAAAGGCTTTGCCGTCGGTCAGCAGACGGCAAAGTAGACGGTAAAAAAAATCCGGTGAAGAGGTTCTTTGCCGTCAGCTTTCCCAAAGCGGACGGCAAACAATCTTTGCCATGAGTGGGCTGACGGCAAATTAGCTGGGACGACAAAGGGTGCAACGTCCCCATTAAGTGTTAACGGCAGGCCGTCTACCTTTGCCGTCTGCCTCCCCTCCTTTGCCGTGCGTGGGCAGGCGGCAAAGAGGGGAGAGAGGGGGGCAGATTCCCCCCTTTGCCGTCTGCCTCCACCCCTTTGCCATGTGGGGGCAGACGGCAAAGAGGGGAGAGAGAGGGGCAGATTCCCCCCTTTGCCGTCTGCCTCCCCCCCTTTGCCATGTGGGGGCAGACGGCAAAGAGGGGAGAGAGAGGGGGCAGATTCCCCCCTTTGCCGTCTGCCTCCCCCCCTTTGCCATGTGGGGGCAGACGGCAAAGAGGGGAACCAGCCCCTTTTTATTTATTTTTTGTTATATCCAGCATTTTTAACAATAATCAGGATATATATGTATATTTGACATAAATAAATTTCTTTCCGTACTCATAACCTTATTAAAACAACCTCTTATATCCAGCTATCAAGTTGCATCCACGTGCATACAAAGTTTCATATATTACACCAGTTTCATCCACGTGCATACAAAGTTTCATATATTCATATAGTACAATAGTTTCAATACAACCCATGTTACAAGAAATCATCTTCAAGCTTCCATCAATATTTGCCAAGCTTCCCGTGAAGTGAAGGTAATCTGCAAAATGACAAATAAGAAAGTTAGAAGAATAACAGTAGATGAAGTAGTGTATATATAGGTTATTTCGGAGAGAAATTAGCTAAGTATAGACCAATTAGGAGCTAACTAAGCTAATTATGTCATTTAGGTGGAACCCTAGCTAACTATAGGTCGTTTCAGAGCTAACCTGGGTAAAATAGGTCATTCCGGAGCAAACTATGCTTATTAAGCCATTTTTGATCTAGCTAGGCTAATTATAGGCCATTTAATACCTAAGTTAGTGGAATAGGTCATGCTGCAGCTACGTAAGCCTTATTATGTCATTTCGACGATAATTAGCTAAGTATAGGTCATTTTTTATTAAATAGACCATTTAGGAGCTAACTAAGCTAATTATGTCATTTAGATGGATAATTAGCCAATTTAGGCTTTGTTGGATAAGTCTAAGCTACGTAGAATAAGAGAAAGAGAAGAAGAAGTAAAAGGAGGAAGAGGAGGAGAAGGAGACGGAAGAGGAGAAGAAGAAGAAAAGAAGAAGGAGAAGGAGAAGGAGGAAGAAGGAGAAGGAGGAGCTCCTTCTCCTTCTTCTCCTCCTTCTGCTTATCATCCTCCCTCTCCTTCTTCTTCTTCTCCTCTTCTTCTTCTTCCTTCCTTTAATTTTTCCTCTTTCTTCTCCTCTCGTCTCCTTCTTCGGGCTAAATTGGCTAAGAATGCCTTTTTGGAGCTAATTATGTCATTTCGAGGATAATTAGTTAAGTATAGGTCATTTTTTATTAAATAGACCATTTAGGAGCTAACTAAGCTAATTATGTCATTTAGATGGATAATTAGCCAATTTAGGCTTCGTTGCATGAGTCTAATATAGCTACGTAGAATAAGGGAAAGAGAAGAAGAAGTAAAAGAAGGAGGAGGAGGAGGAGGAGGAGGAGAAGGAGACGGAAGAGGAGAAGAATAAGAAAAGAAGAAGGATAAAGAGAAGAAGGAATAAAGAGGAAGAAGGAGAAGGAGGAGCTCCTTCTCCTTCTTCTCCTCCTTCTTCTTATCCTCCTCCCTCTCCTTCTTCCTCTTCTCCTCCTCTTCTTCTTCTTCCTTCCTTTCATTTTTCCTCTTTCTTCTCCTCTCGTCTCCTTCTTCGGGCTAAATTGGCTAAGAATGCCTTTTTGGAGCTAATTATGTCATTTCAAGGATAATTAGCAAGGTATAGGTCATTTTTTATTAAATAGACCATTTAGGAGCTAACTAAGCTAATTATGTCATTTAGATGGATAATTAGCCAATTTAGGCTTTGTTTGATGAGTCTAATATAGCTACGTAGAATAAGAGAAAGAGAAGAAGAAGTAAAAGAAGGAGGAGGAGGAGGAGGAGGAGAAGTAGACGGAAGAGGAGAAGAAGAAGAAAAGAAGAAGGAGAAGGAGAAGGAGGAAGAAGGAGGAAGAAGGAGAAGGAGGAGCTCCTTCTCCTTCTTCTCCTCCTTCTCCTCCTTCTTATTATCCTCCTCCCTCTCCTTCTCCTTCTTCTCCTCTTCTTCTTCTTCCTTCCTTTCATTTTTCCTCTTTCTTCTCCTCTCGTCTCCGTCTTCGGGCTAAATTGGCTAAGAATGCCTTTTTGGAGCTAATTATTTCTATTCGAGGATAATTAGCTAAGTATAGGTCATTTTTTATTAAATAGACCATTTAGGAGCTAACTAAGCTAATTATGTCATTTAGATGGATAATTAGCAAATTTAGGCTTTGTTTGATGAGTCTAATATAACTACGTAGAATAAGAGAAAGAGAAGAAGAAGTAAAAGAAGGAGGAGGAGGAGGAGGAGGAGGAGGAGAAGTAGACGGAAGAGGAGAAGAAGAAGAAAAGAAGAAGGAGAAGGAGAAGGAGGAAGAAGGAGGAAGAAGGAGAAGGAGGAGCTCCTTCTCCTTCTTCTCCTCCTTCTTCTTATCCTCCTCCCTCTCCTTCTCCTTCTTCTCCTCTTATTCTTCTTCCTTCCTTTCATTTTTCCTCTTTCTTCTCCTCTCGTCTTCTTCTTCGGGCTAAATTGGCTAAGAATGCCTTTTCGGAGCTAATTATGTCATTTCGAGGATAATTAGCTAAGTATAGGTCATTTTTTATTAAATAGACTATTTAGGAGCTAACTAAGCTAATTATGTAATTTAGATGGATAATTAGCCAATTTAGGCTTTGTTGGATGAGTCTAATTAAGCTACGTAGCATAAGAGAAAGAGAAGAAGAAGTAAAAGAAGAAGGAGGACGAGGAGGAGGAGGAGGAGAAGGAGACGGAAGAGTAGAAGAAGAAGAAAAGAAGAAGGAGAAGGAGAAGGAGAAGGAGGAAGAAGGAGGAAGAAGGAGCCTTCTTCTCCTCCTTCTGCTTATCCTCCTCCCTCTCCTTCTTCTTCTTCTCCTCTTCTTCTTCTTCCTTCCTTTCATTTTTTCCTCTTTCTTCTCCTCTCGTCTCCTTCTTCGGGCTAAATTGGCTAAGAATGCCTTTTTGGAGCTAATTATGTCATTTCGAGGATAATTAGCAAGGTATAGGTCATTTTTTATTAAATAGACCATTTAGGAGCTAACTAAGCTAATTATGTCATTTAGATGGATAATTAGCCAATTTAGGATTTGTTGGATGAGTCTAATTAAGCTACTGGAATAACAGAAAGAGAAGTAGAAGTAAAAGATGGAGGAGGAGGAGGAGGAGGAGGAGGAGAAGGAGACGGAAGAGGAGAAGAAGAAGAAAAGAAGAAGGAGAAGGAGAAGGAGGAAGAAGGAGGAAGAAGGAGAAGGAGGAGCTCCTTCTCCTTCTCCTCCTTCTGCTTATCCTCCTCCCTCTCCTTCTCCTTCTTCTCCTCTTCTTCTTCTTCCTTCCTTTCATTTTTCCTCTTTCTTCTCCTCTCGTCTCCTTCTTCCGGCTAAATTGGCAAAGAATGCCTTTTTGGAGCTAATTATGTCATTTCGAGGATAATTAGCTAAGTATAGGTCATTTTTTATTAAATAGACCATTTAGGAGCTAACTAAGCTAATTATGTCATTTAGATGGATAATTAGCCAATTTAGGCTTTGTTGGATAAGTCTAAGCTACGTAGAATAAGAGA
This sequence comes from Hordeum vulgare subsp. vulgare, assembly GCF_904849725.1. Classification (NCBI taxonomy): domain Eukaryota; kingdom Viridiplantae; phylum Streptophyta; class Magnoliopsida; order Poales; family Poaceae; genus Hordeum; species Hordeum vulgare. Next base: position 226,166,943 of record NC_058522.1, read on the forward strand.
AAGAGAAGAAGAAGTAAAAGGAGGAGGAGGAGGAGAAGGAGACGGAAGAGGAGAAGAAGAAGAAAAGAAGAAGGAGAAGGAGAAGGAGGAAGAAGGAGAAGGAGGAGCTCCTTCTCCTTCTTCTCCTCCTTCTGCTTATCATCCTCCCTCTCCTTCTTCTTCTTCTCCTCTTCTTCTTCTTCCTTCCTTTCATTTTTCCTCTTTCTTCTCCTCTCGTCTCCTTCTTCGGGCTAAATTGGCTAAGAATGCCTTTTTGGAGCTAATTATGTCATTTCAAGGATAATTAGCAAGGTATAGGTCATTTTTTATTAAATAGACCATTTAGGAGCTAACTAAGCTAATTATGTCATTTAGATGGATAATTAGCCAATTTAGGCTTTGTTTGATGAGTCTAATATAGCTACCTAGAATAAGAGAAAGAGAAGAAGAAGTAAAACAAGGAGGAGGAGGAGGAGGAGGAGGAGAAGTAGACGGAAGAGGAGAAGAAGAAGAAAAGAAGAAGGAGAAGGAGAAGGAGGAAGAAGGAGGAAGAAGGAGAAGGAGGAGCTCCTTCTCCTTCTTCTCCTCCTTCTCCTCCTTCTTATTATCCTCCTCCCTCTCCTTCTCCTTCTTCTCCTCTTCTTCTTCTTCCTTCCTTTCATTTTTCCTCTTTCTTCTCCTCTCGTCTCCGTCTTCGGGCTAAATTGGCTAAGAATGCCTTTTTGGAGCTAATTATGTCATTTCGAGGATAATGAGCTAAGTATAGGTCATTTTTTATTAAATAGACCATTTAGGAGCTAACTAAGCTAATTATGTCATTTAGATGGATAATTAGCCAATTTAGGCTTTGTTTGATGAGTCTAATATAGCTACGTAGAATAAGAGAAAGAGAAGAAGAAGTAAAAGAAGGAGGAGGAGGAGGAGGAGGAGGAGGAGAAGTAGACGGAAGAGGAGAAGAAGAAGAAAAGAAGAAGGAGAAGGAGAAGGAGGAAGAAGGAGGAAGAAGGAGAAGGAGGAGCTCCTTCTCCTTCTTCTCCTGCTTCTTCTTATCCTCCTCCCTCTCCTTCTCCTTCTTCTCCTCTTATTCTTCTTCCTTCCTTTCATTTTTCCTCTTTCTTCTCCTCTCGTCTTCTTCTTCGGGCTAAATTGGCTAAGAATGCCTTTTCGGAGCTAATTATGTCATTTCGAGGATAATTAGCTAAGTATAGGTCATTTTTTATTAAATAGACTATTTAGGAGCTAACTAAGCTAATTATGTAATTTAGATGGATAATTAGCCAATTTAGGCTTTGTTGGATGAGTCTAATTAAGCTACGTAGCATAAGAGAAAGAGAAGAAGAAGTAAAAGAAGAAGGAGGACGAGGAGGAGGAGGAGGAGAAGGAGACGGAAGAGGAGAAGAAGAAGAAAAGAAGAAGGAGAAGTAGAAGGAGAAGGAGGAAGAAGGAAGAAGAAGGAGACTTCTTCTCCTCCTCCTGCTTATCCTCCTCCCTCTCCTTCTTCTTCTTCTCCTCTTCTTCTTCTTCCTTCCTTTCATTTTTTCCTCTTTCTTCTCCTCTCGTCTCCTTCTTCGGGCTAAATTGGCTAAGAATGCCTTTTTGGAGCTAATTATGTCATTTCGAGGATAATTAGCAAGGTATAGGTCATTTTTTTATTAAATAGACCATTTAGGAGCTAACTAAGCTAATTATGTCATTTAGATGGATAATTGGCCAATTTAGGCTTTGTTGGATGAGTCTAATTAAGCTACTAGAATAACAGAAAGAGAAGTAGAAGTAAAAGATGGAGGAGGAGGAGGAGGAGGAGGAGGAGAAGGAGACGGAAGAGAAGAAGAAGAAGAAAAGAAGAAGGAGAAGGAGAAGGAGGAAGAAGGAGGAAGAAGGAGAAGGAGGAGCTCCTTCTCCTTCTCCTCCTTCTGCTTATCCTCCTCCCTCTCCTTCTCCTTCTTCTCCTCTTCTTCTTCTTCCTTCCTTTCATTTTTCCTCTTTCTTCTCCTCTCGTCTCCTTCTTCGGGCTAAATTGGCAAAGAATGCCTTTTTGGAGCTAATTATGTCATTTCGAGGATAATTAGCTAAGTATAGGTCATTTTTTATTAAATAGACCATTTAGGAGCTAACTAAGCTAATTATGTCATTTAGATGGATAATTAGCCAATTTAGGCTTTGTTGGATGAGTCTAATATAGCTACGTAGAATAAGAGAAAGAGAAGAAGAAGTAAAAGAAGGAGGAGGAGGAGGAGGAGAAGGAGACGGAAGAGGAGAAGAAGAAGAAAAGAAGAAGGAGGAAGAAGGAGGAAGAAGGAGAAGGAGGAGCTCCTTCTCCTTCTTCTCCTCCTTCTTCTTATCCTCCTCCCTCTCCTTCTTCTTTTCTTCTCCTCTTCTTCTTCTTCCTTCCTTTCATTTTTCCTCTTTCTTCTCCTCTCGTCTCCTTCTTCGGGCTAAATTGGCTAAGAATGCCTTTTTGGAGCTAATTATGTCATTTCGAGGATAATTAGCTAAGTATAGGTCATTTTTCATTAAATAGGCCATTTAGGAGCTAAATAAGCTAATTATGTCAGTTAGATGGATAATTAGCCAATTTAGGCTTTGTTGGATGAGTCTAATTAAGCTACGTAGAATAAGACAAAGAGAAGAAGAAGTAAAAGAAGGAGGAGGAGGAGGAGGAGGAGAAGAAGGAGACGGAAGAGGAGAAGAAGAAGAAAAGAAGAAGGAGAAGGAGAAGGAGGAAGAAGGAGGAAGAAGGAGAAGGAGGAGCTCCTTCTCCTTCTTCTCCTCCTTCTCCACCTTCTTATTATCCTCCTCCCTCTCCTTCTCCTTCTTCTCCTCTTCTTCTTCTTCCTTCCTTTCATTTTTCCTCTTTCTTCTCCTCTCGTCTCCGTCTTCGGGCTAAATTGGCTAAGAATGCCTTTTTGGAGCTAATTATGTCATTTCGAGGATAATTAGCTAAGTATAGGTCATTTTTTATTAAATAGACCATTTAGGAGCTAACTAAGCTAATTATGTCATTTAGATGGATAATTAGCCAATTTAGGCTTTGTTTGATGAGTCTAATATAGCTACGTAGAATAAGAGAAAGAGAAGAAGAAGTAAAAGAAGGAGGAGGAGGAGGAGGAGGAGAAGTAGACGGAAGAGGAGAAGAAGAAGAAAAGAAGAAGGAGAAGGAGAAGGAGGAAGAAGGAGGAAGAAGGACAAGGAGGAGCTCCTTCTCCTTCTTCTCCTACTTCTTCTTATCCTCCTCCCTCTCCTTCTCCTTGTTCTCCTCTTATTCTTCTTCCTTCCTTTCATTTTTCCTCTTTCTTCTCCTCTCGTCTTCTTCTTCGGGCTAAATTGGCTAAGAATGCCTTTTCGGAGCTAATTATGTCATTTCGAGGATAATTAGCTAAGTATAGGTCATTTTTTATTAAATGGACTATTTAGGAGCTAACTAAGCTAATTATGTAATTTAGATGGATAATTAGCCAATTTAGGCTTTGTTGGATGAGTCTAATTAAGCTACGTAGCATAAGAGAAAGAGAACAAGAAGTAAAAGAAGAAGGAGGACGAGGAGGAGGAGGAGGAGAAGGAGACGGAAGAGGAGAAGAAGAAGAAAAGAAGAAGGAGAAGGAGAAGGAGAAGGAGGAAGAAGGAGCCTTCTTCTCCTCCTTCTGCTTATCCTCCTCCCTCTCCTTCTTCTTCTTCTCCTCTTCTTCTTCTTCCTTCCTTTCATTTTTTCCTCTTTCTTCTCCTCTCGTCTCCTTCTTCGGGCTAAATTGGCTAAGAATGCCTTTTTGGAGCTAATTATGTCATTTCGAGGATAATTAGCAAGGTATAGGTCATTTTTTATTAAATAGACCATTTAGGAGCTAACTAAGCTAATTATGTCATTTAGATGGATAATTAGCCAATTTAGGCTTTGTTGGATGAGTCTAATTAAGCTACTAGAATAACAGAAAGAGAAGTAGAAGTAAAAGATGGAGGAGGAGGAGGAGGAGGAGGAGAAGGAGACGGAAGAGGAGAAGAAGAAGAAAAGAAGAAGAAGGAGAAGGAGGAAGAAGGAGGAAGAAGGAGAAGGAGGAGCTCCTTCTCCTTCTCCTCCTTCTGCTTATCCTCCTCCCTCTCCTTCTCCTTCTTCTCCTCTTCTTCTTCTTCCTTCCTTTCATTTTTCCTCTTTGTTCTCCTCTCGTCTCCTTCTTCGGGCTAAATTGGCAAAGAATGCCTTTTTGGAGCTAATTATGTCATTTCGAGGATAATTAGCTAAGTATAGGTCATTTTTTATTAAATAGACCATTTAGGAGCTAACTAAGCTAATTATGTCATTTAGATGGATAATTAGCCAATTTAGGCTTTGTTGGATGAGTCTAATATAGCTACGTAGAATAAGAGAAAGAGAAGAAGAAGTAAAAGAAGGAGGAGGAGGAGGAGGAGAAGGAGACGGAAGAGGAGAAGAAGAAGAAAAGAAGAAGGAGGAAGAAGGAGGAAGAAGGAGAAGGAGGAGCTCCTTCTCCTTCTTCTCCTCCTTCTTCTTATCCTCCTCCCTCTCCTTCTTCTTCTTCTTCTCCTCTTCTTCTTCTTCCTTCCTTTCATTTTTCCTCTTTCTTCTCCTCTCGTCTCCTTCTTTGGGCTAAATTGGCTAAGAATGCCTTTTTGGAGCTAATTATGTCATTTCGAGGATAATTAGCTAAGTATAGGTCATTTTTTATTAAATAGGCCATTTAGGAGCTAAATAAGCTAATTATGTCAGTTAGATGGATAATTAGCCAATTTAGGCTTTGTTGGATGAGTCTAATTAAGCTACGTAGAATAAGACAAAGAGAAGAATAAGTAAAAGAAGGAGGAGGAGGAGGAGGAGGAGGAGAAGGAGACGGAAGAGGAGAAGAAGAAGAAAAGAAGAAGGAGAAGGAGAAGGAGGAAGAAGGAGGAAGAAGGAGAAGGAGGAGCTCCTTCTCCTTCTTCTCCTCCTTCTCCTCCTTCTTATTATCCTCCTCCCTCTCCTTCTCCTTCTTCTCCTCTTCTTCTTCTTCCTTCCTTTCATTTTTCCTCTTTCTTCTCCTCTCGTCTCCGTCTTCGGGCTAAATTGGCTAAGAATGCCTTTTTGGAGCTAATTATGTCATTTCGAGGATAATTAGCTAAGTATAGGTCATTTTTTATTAAATAGACCATTTAGGAGCTAACTAAGCTAATTATGTCATTTAGATGGATAATTAGCCAATTTAGGCTTTGTTTGATGGGTCTAATATAGCTACATAGAATAAGAGAAAGACAAGAAGAAGTAAAAGAAGGAGGAGGAGGAGGAGGAGGAGGAGGAGGAGAAGTAGACGGAAGAGGAGAAGAAGAAGAAAAGAAGAAGGAGAAGGAGAAGGAGGAAGAAGGACAAGGAGGAGCTCCTTCTCCTTCTTCTCCTACTTCTTCTTATCCTCCTCCCTCTCGTTCTCCTTCTTCTCCTCTTATTCTTCTTCCTTCCTTTCATTTTTCTCTTTCTTGTCCTCTCGTCTTCTTCTTCGGGCTAAATTGGCTAAGAATGCCTTTTCGGAGCTAATTATGTCATTTCGAGGATAATTAGCTAAGTATAGGTCATTTTTTATTAAATAGACTATTTAGGAGCTAACTAAGCTAATTATGTAATTTAGATGGATAATTAGCCAATTTAGGCTTTGTTGGATGAGTCTAATTAAGCTACGTAGCATAAGAGAAAGAGAAGAAGAAGTAAAAGAAGAAGGTGGACGAGGAGGAGGAGGAGGAGAAGGAGACGGAAGAGGAGAAGAAGAAGAAAAGAAGAAGGAGAAGGAGAAGGAGAAGGAGGAAGAAGGATGAAGAAGGAGCCTTCTTCTCCTCCTTCTGCTTATCCTCCTCCCTCTCCTTCTTCTTCTTCTCCTCTTCTTCTTCTTCCTTCCTTTCATTTTTCCTCTTTCTTCTCCTCTCGTCTCCTTCTTCGGGCTAAATTGGCTAAGAATGCGTTTTTGGAGCTAATTATGTCATTTCGAGGATAATTAGCAAGGTATAGGTCATTTTTTATTAAATAGACCATTTAGGAGCTAACTAAGCTAATTATGTCATTTAGATGGATAATTAGCCAATTTAGGCTTTGTTGGATGAGTCTAATTAAGCTACTAGAATAACAGAAAGAGAAGTAGAAGTAAAAGATGGAGGAGGAGGAGGAGGAGGAGGAGGAGAAGGAGACGGAAGAGGAGAAGAAGAAGAAAAGAAGAAGGAGAAGGAGAAGGAGGAAGAAGGAGGAAGAAGGAGAAGGAGGAGCTCCTTCTCTTTCTCCTCCTTCTGCTTATCCTCCTCCCTCTCCTTCTCCTTCTTCTCCTCTTCTTCTTCTTCCTTCCTTCCATTTTTCCTCTTTCTTCTCCTCTCGTCTCCTTCTTCAGGCTAAATTGGCAAAGAATGCCTTTTTGGAGCTAATTATGTCATTTCGAGGATAATTAGCTAAGTATAGGTCATTTTTTATTAAATAGACCATTTAGGAGCTAACTAAGCAAATTATGTCATTTAGATGGATAATTAGCCAATTTAGGCTTTGTTGGATGAGTCTAATATAGCTACGTAGTATAAGAGAAAGAGAAGAAGAAGTAAAAGAAGGAGGAGGAGGAGGAGGAGGAGAAGGAGACGGAAGAGGAGAAGAAGAAGAAAAGAAGAAGGAGGAAGAAGGAGGAAGAAGGAGAAGGAGGAGCTCCTTCTCCTTCTTCTCCTCCTTCTTCTTATCCTCCTCCCTCTCCTTCTTCTTCTTCTTCTCCTCTTCTTCTTCTTCCTTCCTTTCATTTTTCCTCTTTCTTCTCCTCTCGTCTCCTTCTTCGGGCTAAATTGGCTAAGAATGCCTTTTTGGAGCTAATTATGTCATTTCGAGGATAATTAGCTAAGTATAGGTCATTTTTTATTAAATAGGCCATTTAGGAGCTAAATAAGCTAATTATGTCAGTTAGATGGATAATTAGCCAATTTATGCTTTGTTGGATGAGTCTAATTAAGCTACGTAGAATAAGACAAAGAGAAGAAGAAGTAAAAGAAGGAGGAGGAGGAGGAGGAGGAGGAGAAGGAGACGGAAGAGGAGAAGAAGAAGAAAAGAAGAAGGAGAAGGAGAAGGAGGAAGAAGGAGGAAGAAGGAGAAGGAGGAGCTCCTTCTCCTTCTTCTCCTCCTTCTCCTCCTTCTTATTATCCTCCTCCCTCTCCTTCTCCTTCTTCTCCTCTTCTTCTTCTTCCTTCCTTTCATTTTTCCTCTTTCTTCTCCTCTCGTCTCCGTCTTCGGGCTAAATTGGCTAAGAATGCCTTTTTGGAGCTAATTATGTCATTTCGAGGATAATTAGCTAAGTATAGGTCATTTTTTATTAAATAGATCATTTAGGAGCTAACTAAGCTAATTATGTCATTTAGATGGATAATTAGCCAAGTTAGGCTTTGTTTGATGAGTCTAATATAGCTACGTAGAATAAGAGAAAGAGAAGAAGAAGTAAAAGAAGGAGGAGGAGGAGGAGGAGGAGGAGGAGGAGAAGTAGACGGAAGAGGAGAAGAAGAAGAAAAGAAGAAGGAGAAGGAGAAGGAGGACGAAGGAGGAAGAAGGACAAGGAGGAGATCCTTCTCCTTCTTATCCTACTTCTTCTTATCCTCCTCCCTCTCCTTCTCCTTCTTCTCCTCTTATTCTTCTTCCTTCCTTTCATTTTTCCTCTTTCTTCTCCTCTCGTCTTCTTCTTCGGGCTAAATTGGCTAAGAATGCCTTTTCGGAGCTAATTATGTCATTTCGAGGATAATTAGCTAAGTATAGGTCATTTTTTATTAAATAGACTATTTAGGAGCTAACTAAGCTAATTATGTAATTTAGATGGATAATTAGCCAATTTAGGCTTTTATGGATGAGTCTAATTAAGCTACGTAGCATAAGAGAAAGAGAAGAAGAGTAAAAGAAGAAGGTGGACGAGGAGGAGGAGGAGGAGAAGGAGACGGAAGGGGAGAAGAAGAAGAAAAGAAGAAGGAGAAGGAGAAGGAGAAGGAGGAAGAAGGATGAAGAAGGAGCCTTCTTCTCCTCCTTCTGCTTATCCTCCTCCCTCTCCTACTTCTTCTTCTCCTCTTCTTCTTCTTCCTTCCTTTCATTTTTCCTCTTTCTTCTCCTCTTGTCTCCTTCTTCGGGCTAAATTGGCTAAGAATGCCTTTTTGGAGCTAATTATGTCATTTCGAGGATAATTAGCAACGTATAGGTCATTTTTTATTAAATAGACCATTTAGGAGCTAACTAAGCTAATTATGTCATTTAGATGGATAATTAGCCAATTTAGGCTTTGTTGGATGAGTCTAATTAAACTACTAGAATAACAGAAAGAGAAGTAGAAGTAAAAGATGGAGGAGGAGGAGGAGGAGGAGGAGGAGAAGGAGACGGAAGAGGAGAAGAAGAAGAAAAGAAGAAGGAGAAGGAGAAGGAGGAAGAAGGAGGAAGAAGGAGAAGGAGGAGCTCCTTCTCTTTCTCCTCCTTCTGCTTATCCTCCTCCCTCTCCTTCTCCTTCTTCTCCTCTTCTTCTTCTTCCTTCCTTTCATTTTTCCTCTTTCTTCTCCTCTCGTCTCCTTCTTCGGGCTAAATTGGGAAAGAATGCCTTTTTGGAGCTAATTATGTCATTTCGAGGATAATTAGCTAAGTATAGGTCATTTTTTATTAAATAGACCATTTAGGAGCTAACTAAGCAAATTATGTCATTTAGATGGATAATTAGCCAATTTAGGCTTTGTTGGATGAGTCTAATATAGCTACGTAGAATAAGAGAAAGAGAAGAAGAAGTAAAAGAAGGAGGAGGAGGAGGAGGAGGAGAAGGAGACGGAAGAGGAGAAGAAGAAGAAAAGAAGAAGGAGGAAGAAGGAGGAAGAAGGAGAAGGAGGAGCTCCTTCTCCTTCTTCTCCTCCTTCTTCTTATCCTCCTCCCTCTCCTTCTTCTTCTTCTTCTCCTCTTCTTCTTCTTCCTTCCTTTCATTTTTCCTCTTTCTTCTCCTCTCATCTCCTTCTTCGGGCTAAATTGGCTAAGAATGCCTTTTTGGAGCTAATTATGTCATTTCGAGGATAATTAGCTAAGTATAGGTCATTTTTTATTAAATAGGCCATTTAGGAGCTAAATAAGCTAATTATGTCAGTTAGATGGATAATTAGCCAATTTAGGCTTTGTTGGATGAGTCTAATTAAGCTACGTAGAATAAGACAAAGAGAAGAAGAAGTAAAAGAAGGAGGAGGAGGAGGAGGAGGAGAAGGAGACGGAAGAGGAGAAGAAGAAGAAAAGAAGAAGGAGAAGGAGAAGGAGGAAGAAGGAGGAAGAAGGAGAAGGAGGAGCTCCTTCTCCTTCTTCTCCTCCTTCTCCTCCTTCTTATTATCCTCCTCCCTCTCCTTCTCCTTCTTCTCCTCTTCTTCTTCTTCCTTCCTTTCATTTTTCCTCTTTCTTCTCCTCGCGTCTCCGTCTTCGGGCTAAATTGGCTAAGAATGCCTTTTTGGAGCTAATTATGTCATTTCGAGGATAATTAGCTAAGTATAGGTCATTTTTTATTAAATAGACCATTTACTAGCTAACTAAGCTAATTATGTCATTAAGATGGATAATTAGCCAATTTAGGCTTTGTTTGATGAGTCTAATATAGCTACGTAGAATAAGAGAAAGAGAAGAAGAAGTAAAAGAAGGAGGAGGAGGAGGAGGCGGAGGAGGAGAAGTAGACGGAAGAGGAGAAGAAGAAGAAAAGAAGAAGGAGAAGGAGAAGGAGGAAGAAGGAGGAAGAAGGAGAAGGAGGAGCTCCTTCTCCTTCTTCTCCTACTTCTTCTGATCCTCCTCCCTCTCCTTCTCCTTCTTCTCCTCTTATTCTTCTTCCTTCCTTTCATTTTTCCTCTTTCTTCTCCTCTCGTCTTCTTCTTCGGGCTAAATTGGCTAAGAATGCCTTTTCCGAGCTAATTATGTTATTTCGAGGATAATTAGCTAAGTACAGGTCATTTTTTATTAAATAGACTATTTAGGAGCTAACTAAGCTAATTATGTAATTTAGATGGATAATTAGCCAATTTAGGCTTTGTTGGATGAGTCTAATTAAGCTACGTAGCATAAGAGAAAGAGAAGAAGAAGTAAAAGAAGAAGGAGGACGAGGAGGAGGAGGAGGAGAAGGAGACGGAAGAGGAGAAGAAGAAGAAAAGAAGAAGGAGAAGGAGAAGGAGAAGGAGGAAGAAGGAGGAAGAAGGAGCCTTCTTCTCCTCCTTCTGCTTATCCTCCTCCCTCTCCTTCTTCTTCTTCTCCTCTTCTTCTTCTTCCTTCCTTTCATTTTTTCCTCTTTCTTCTCCTCTCGTCTCCTTCTTCGGGCTAAATTGGCTAAGAATGCCTTTTTGGAGCTAATTATGTCATTTCGAGGATAATTAGCAAGGTATAAGTCATTTTTTATTAAATAGACCATTTAGGAGCTAACTAAGCTAATTATGTCATTTAGATGGATAATTAGCCAATTTAGGCTTTGTTGGATGAGTCTAATTAAGCTACTAGAATAACAGAAAGAGAAGTAGAAGTAAAAGATGGAGGAGGAGGAGGAGGAGGAGGAGAAGGAGACGGAAGAGGAGAAGAAGAAGAAAAGAAGAAGGAGAAGGAGAAGGAGGAAGAAGGAGGAAGAAGGAGAAGGAGGAGCTCCTTCGCCTTCTCCTCCTTCTGCTTATCCTCCTCCCTCTCCTTCTCCTTCTTCTCCTCTTCTTCTTCTTCCTTCCTTTCATTTTTCCTCTTTCTTCTCCTCTCGTCTCCTTCTTCGGGCTAAATTGGCAAAGAATGCCTTTTTGGAGCTAATTATGTCATTTCGAGGATAATTAGCTAAGTATAAGTCATTTTTTATTAAATAGACCATTTAGGAGCTAACTAAGCTAATTATGTCATTTAGATGGATAATTAGCCAATTTAGGCTTTGTTGGATGAGTCTAATATAGCTACGTAGAATAAGAGAAAGAGAAGAAGAAGTAAAAGAAGGAGGAGGAGGAGGAGGAGGAGGATGAGAAGGAGACGGAAGAGGAGAAGAAGAAGAAAAGAAGAAGGAGGAAGAAGGAGGAAGAACGAGAAGGAGGAGCTCCTTGTCCTTCTTCTCCTCCTTCTTCTTATCCTCCTCCCTCTCCTTCTTCTTCTTCTTCTCCTCTTCTTCTTCTTCCTTCCTTTCATTTTCCCTCTTTCTTCTCCTCTCGTCTCCTTCTTCGGGCTAAATTGGCTAAGAATGCCTTTTTGGAGCTAATTATGTCATTTCGAGGATAATTAGCTAAGTATAGGTCATTTTTTATTAAATAGGCCATTTAGGAGATAAATAAGCTAATTATGTCAGTTAGATGGATAATTAGCCAATTTAGGCTTTGTTGGATGAGTCTAATTAAGCTACGTAGAATAAGACAAAGAGAAGAAGAAGTAAAAGAAGGAGGAGGAGGAGGAGGAGAAGGAGACGGATGAGGAGAAGAAGAAGAAAAGAAGAAGGAGAAGGAGAAGGAGGAAGAAGGAGGAAGAAGGAGAAGGAGGAGCTCCTTCTCCTTCTTCTCCTCCTTCTCCTCCTTCTTATTATCCTCCTCCCTCTCCTTCTCCTTCTTCTCCTCTTCTTCTTCTTCCTTCCTTTCATTTTTCCTCTTTCTTCTCCTCTCGTCTCCGTCTTCGGGCTAAATTGGCTAAGAATGCCTTTTTGGAGCTAATTATGTCATTTCGAGGATAATTAGCTAAGTATAGGTCATTTTTTATTAAATAGACCATGTAGGAGCTAACTAAGCTAATTATGTCATTTAGATGGATAATTAGCCAATTTAGGCTTTGTTTGATGAGTCTAATATAGCTACGTAGAATAAGAGAAAGAGAAGAAGAAGTAAAAGAAGGAGGAGGAGGAGGAGGAGGAGGAGGAGGAGAAGTAGACGGAAGAGGAGAAGAAGAAGAAAAGAAGAAGGAGAAGGAGAAGGAGGAAGAAGGAGGAAGAAGGAGAAGGAGGAGCTCCTTCTCCTTCTTCTCCTACTTCTTCTTATCCTCCTCCCTCTCCTTCTCCCTCTTCTCCTCTTATTCTTCTTCCTTCCTTTCATTTTTCCTCTTTCTTCTCCTCTCGTCTTCTTCTTCGGGCTAAATTGGCTAAGAATGCCTTTTCGGAGCTAATTATGTCATTTCGAGGATAATTAGCTAAGTATAGGTCATTTTTTATTAAATAGACTATTTAGGAGCTAACTAAGCTAATTATGTCATTTAGATGGATAATTAGCCAATTTAGGCTTTGTTGGATGAGTCTAATATAGCTACGTACAATAAGAGAAAGAGAAGTAGAAGTAAAAGAAGGAGGAGGAGGAGGAGGAGTAGGAGGAGAAGGAGACGGAAGAGGAGAAGAAGAAGAAAAGAAGAAGGAGAAGGAGGAGCTCCTTCTCCTTCTTCTCCTCCTTCTGCTTATCCTCCTCCCTCTCCTTCTTCTTCTTCTCCTCTTCTTCTTCTTCCTGCCTTTCATTTTTCCTCTTTCTTCTCCTCTCGTCTCCTTCTTCGGGCTAAATTGGCTAAGAATGCCTTTTTGGAGCTAATTATGTCATTTCGAGGATAATTAGTTAAGTATAGGTCATTTTCTTATTAAATAGACCATTTAGGAGCTAACTAAGCTAATTATGTCATTTAGATGGATAATTAGCCAATTTAGGCTTTGTTGGATGAGTCTAATATAACTACGTACAATAAGAGAAAGAGAAGAAGAAGTAAAAGAAGGAGGAGGAGGAGGAGGAGGAGGAGAAGGAGACGGAAGAGGAGAAGAAGAAGAAAAGAAGAAGGAGAAAGAGAAGGAGGAATAAAGAGGAAGAAGGAGAAGGAGGAGCTCCTTCTCCTTCTTCTCCTCCTTCTTCTTATCCTCCTCCCTCTCCTTCTTCGTCTTCTCCTCTTCTTCTTCTTCCTTCCTTTCATTTTTCCTCTTTCTTCTCCTCTCGTCTCCTTCTTCGGGCTAAATTGGCTAAGAATGCCTTTTTGGAGCTAATTATGTCATTTCGAGGATAATTAGCAAGGTATAGGTCATTTTTGATTAAATAGACCATTTAGGAGCTAACTAAGCTAATTATGTCATTTAGATGGATAATTAGACAATTTAGGCTTTGTTGGATGAGTCTAATTAAGCTACGTAGAATAAGAGAAAGAGAAGTAGAAGTAAAAGATGGAGGAGGAGGAGGAGGAGGAGGAGGAGGAGGAGATGGAAGAGGAGAAGAAGAAGAAAAGAAGAAGGAGAAGGAGAAGGAGGAAGAAGGAGGAAGAAGGAGAAGGAGGAGCTCCTTCTCCTTCTCCTCCTTCTGCTTATCCTCCTCCCTCTCCTTCTCCTTCTTCTCCTCTTCTTCTTCTTCCTTCCTTTCATTTTTCCTCATTCGTCTCCTCTCGTCTCCTAATTCGGGCTAAATTGGCAAAGAATGCCTTTTTGGAGCTAATTATGTCATTTCAAGGATAATTAGCTAAGTGTAGGTCATTTTTTATTAAATAGACCATTTAGGAGCTAACTAAGCTAATTATGTCATTTAGATGGATAATTAGGCCATTTAGGCTTTGTTGGATGAGTCTAATATCGCTACGTAGAATAAGAGAAAGAGAAGAAGAAGTAAAAGAAGGAGGAGGAGGAGGGGGGAGGAGAAGGAGACGGAAGAGGAGAACAAGAAGAAAAGAAGAAGGAGAAGGAGAAGGAGGAAGAAGGAGGAAGAAGGAGAAGGAGGAGCTCCTTCTCCTTTTTCTCCTCCTTCTTCTTATCCTCCTCCCTCTCCTTCTTCTTCTTCTCCTCTTCTTCTTCTTCCTTCCTTTCATTTTTCCTCTTTCTTCTCCTCTCGTCTCCTTCTTCGGGCTAAATTGGCTAAGAATGCCTTTTTGGAGCTAATTATGTCATTTCGAGGATAATTAGCTAAGTATAGGTCATTTTTTATTAAATAGACCATTTAGGAGCTAACTAAGCTAATTATGTCATATAGATGGATAATTAGCCAATTTAGGATTTGTTGGATGAGTCTAATTAAGCTACGTAGAATAAGAGAAAGAGAAGAAGAAGTAAAAGAAGGAGGAGGAGGAGGCGGAGGAGGAGGAGGAGAAGGAGACGGAAGAGGAGAAGAAGAAGAAAAGAAGAAGGAGAAGGAGAAGGTGGAAGAAGGAGGAAGAAGGAGAAGGAGGAGCTCCTTTTCCTTCTTCTCCTCCTTCTCCTCCTTCTTCTTATCCTCCTCCCTCTCCTTCTCCTTCTTCTCCTCTTCTTCTTCTTCCTTCCTTTCATTTTTCCTCTTTCTTCTCCTCTCGTCTCCTTCTTCAGGCTAAATTGGCTAAGAATGCCTTTTTGGAGCTAATTATGTCATTTCGACGATAATTAGCTAAGTATAGGTCATTTTTTATTAAATAGACCATTTAGGAGCTAACTAAGCTAATTATGTTATTTAGATGGATAATTAGCCAATTTAGGCTTTGTTGGATAAGTCTAAGCTACGTAGAATAATAGAAAGAGAAGAAGAAGTAAAAGAAGGAGGAGGAGGAGGAGAAGGAGACGGAAGAGGAGAAGAAGAAGAAAATAAGAAGGAGAAGGAGAAGGAGGAATAAGGATAAGGAGGAGCTCCTTCTCCTTCTTCTCCTCCTTCTGCTTATCCTCCTCCCTCTCCTTCTCCTTCTTCTCCTCTTCTTCTTCTTCCTTCCTTTCATTTTTCCTCTTTCTTCTCCTCTCGTCTCCTTCTTCGGGCTAAATTGGCAAAGAATGCCTTTTTGGAGCTAATTATGTCATTTCGAGGATAATTAGCTAAGTATAGGTCATTTTTTATTAAATAGACCATTTAGGAGCTAACTAAGCTAATTATGTCATTTAGATGGATAATTAGCCAATTTAGGCTTTGTTGGATGAGTCTAATATAGCTACGTACAATAAGAGAAAGAGAAGTAGAAGTAAAAGAAGGAGGAGGAGGAGGAGGAGTAGGAGGAGAAGTAGACGGAAGAGGAGAAGAAGAAGAAAAGAAGAAGGAGAAGGAGGAGCTCCTTCTCCTTCTTCTCCTCCTTCTGCTTATCCTCCTCCCTCTCCTTCTTCTTCTTCTCCTCTTCTTCTTCTTCCTGCCTTTCATTTTTCCTCTTTCTTCTCCTCTCGTCTCCTTCTTCGGGCTAAATTGGCTAAGAATGCCTTTTTGGAGCTAATTATGTCATTTCGAGGATGATTAGTTAAGTATAGGTCATTTTTTATTAAATAGACCATTTAGGAGCTAACTAAGCTAATTATGTCATTTAGATGGATAATTAGCCAATTTAGGCTTTGTTGGATGAGTCTAATATAACTACGTAGAATAAGAGAAAGAGAAGAAGAAGTAAAAGAAGGAGGAGGAGGAGGAGGAGGAGGAGAAGGAGACGGAAGAGGAGAAGAAGAAGAAAAGAAGAAGGAGAAAGACAAGGAGGAATAAAGAGGAAGAAGGAGAAGGAGGAGCTCCTTCTCCTTCTTCTCCTCCTTCTTCTTATCCTCCTCCCTCTCCTTCTTCGTCTTCTCCTCTTCTTCTTCTTCCTTCCTTTCATTTTTCCTCTTTCTTCTCCTCTCGTCTCCTTCTTCGGGCTAAATTGGCTAAGAATGCCTTTTTGGAGCTAATTATGTCATTTCGAGGATAATTAGCAAGGTATAGGTCATT
The DNA here is from genome assembly GCF_904849725.1 of Hordeum vulgare subsp. vulgare. Classification (NCBI taxonomy): domain Eukaryota; kingdom Viridiplantae; phylum Streptophyta; class Magnoliopsida; order Poales; family Poaceae; genus Hordeum; species Hordeum vulgare. The sequence goes on from NC_058522.1 coordinate 226,182,477, forward strand.
TTTGATTAAATAGACCATTTAGGAGCTAACTAAGCTAATTATGTCATTTAGATGGATAATTAGACAATTTAGGCTTTGTTGGATTAGTCTAATTAAGCTACGTAGAATAAGAGAAAGAGAAGTAGAAGTAAAAGATGGAGGAGGAGGAGGAGGAGGAGGAGGAGGAGGAGACGGAAGAGGAGAAGAAGAAGAAAAGAAGAAGGAGAAGGAGAAGGAGGAAGGAGGAGAAGGAGGAGCTCCTTCTCCTTCTCCTCCTTCTGCTTATCCTCCTCCCTCTCCTTCTCCTTCTTCTCCTCTTCTTCTTCTTCCTTCCTTTCATTTTTCCTCTTTCTTCTCCTCTCGTCTCCTAATTCGGGCTAAATTGGCAAAGAATGCCTTTTCGGAGCTAATTATGTCATTTCAAGGATAATTAGCTAAGTATAGGTCATTTTTTATTAAATAGACCATTTAGGAGCTAACTAAGCTAATTATGTCATTTAGATGGATAATTAGGCCATTTAGGCTTTGTTGGATGAGTCTAATATCGCTACGTAGAATAAGAGAAAGAGAAGAAGAAGTAAAAGAAGGAGGAGGAGGAGGGGGGAGGAGAAGGAGACGGAAGAGGAGAAGAAGAAGAAAAGAAGAAGGAGAAGGAGAAGGAGGAAGAAGGAGGAAGAAGGAGAAGGAGGAGCTCCTTCTCCTTCTTCTCCTCCTTCTTCTTATCCTCCTCCCTCTCCTTCTTCTTCTTCTCCTCTTCTTCTTCTTCCTTCCTTTCATTTTTCCTCTTTCTTCTCCTCTCGTCTCCTTCTTCGGGCTAAATTGGCTAAGAATGCCTTTTTGGAGCTAATTATGTCATTTCGAGGATAATTAGCTAAGTATAGGTCATTTTTTTATTAAATAGACCATTTAGGAGCTAACTAAGCTAATTATGTCATATAGATGGATAATTAGCTAATTTAAGCTTTGTTGGATGAGTCTAATTAAGCTACGTAGAATAAGAGAAAGAGAAGAAGAAGTAAAAGAAGGAGGAGGAGGAGGCGGAGGAGGAGGAGGAGAAGGAGACGGAAGAGGAGAAGAAGAAGAAAAGAAGAAGGAGAAGGAGAAGGTGGAAGAAGGAGGAAGAAGGAGAAGGAGGAGCTCCTTTTCCTTCTTCTCCTCCTTCTCCTCCTTCTTCTTATCCTCCTCCCTCTCCTTCTCCTTCTTCTCCTCTTCTTCTTCTTCCTTCCTTTCATTTTTCCTCTTTGTTCTCCTCTCGTCTCCTTCTTCGGGCTAAATTGGCTAAGAATGCCTTTTTGAGCTAATTATGTCATTTCGAGGATAGTTAGGTAAGTATAGGTCATTTTTTATTAAATAGACCATTTAGGAGCTAACTAAGCTAATTATGTCATTTAGATGGATAATTAGCCAATTTAGGCTTTGGTTGATGAGTCTAATATAGCTACGTAGAATAAGAGAAAGAGAAGAAGAAGTAAAAGAAGGAGGAGGAGGAGGAGGAGGAGGAGAAGGAGACGGAAGAGGAGAAGAAGAAGAAAAGAAGAAGGAGAAGGAGAAGGAGGAAGAAGGAGGAAGAAGGAGAAGGAGGAGCTCCTTCTCCTTCTTCTCCTCCTTCTTATCCTCCTCCCTCTCCTTCTCCTTCTTCTCCTCTTCTTCTTCTTCCTTCCTTTCATTTTTCCTCTTTCTTCTCCTCTGGTCTCCTTCTTCGGGCTAAATTGGCTAAGAATGCCTTTTTGGAGCTAATTATGTCATTTCGAGGATAATTAGCTAAGTATAGGTCATTTTTTATTAAATAGACCATTTAGGAGCTAACTAAGCTAATTATGTCATTTAGATGGATAATTAGCCAATTTAGGCTTTGTTGGATGAGTCTAATTAAGCTACGTAGAATAAGAGAAAGAGAAGAAGAAGTAAAAGAAGGAGGAGGAGGAGGAGAAGGAGACGGAAGAGGAGAAGATGAAGAAAAGAAGAAGGAGAAGGAGAAGGAGGAAGAAGGAGGAAGAAGGAGAAGGAGGAGCTCCTTCTCCTTCTTCTCCTCCTCCTCCTCCTTCTTCTTATCCTCCTCCCTCTCCTTCTTCTTCTTCTCCTCTTCTTCTTCTTCCTTCCTTTCATTTTTCCTCTTTCTTCTCCTCTCGTCTCCTTCTTCGGGCTAAATTGGCTAAGAATGCCTTTTTGGAGCTAATTATGTCATTTCGAGGATAATTAGCTAAGTATAGGTCATTTTTTATTAAATAGACCATTTAGGAGCTAACTAAGCTAATTATGTCATTTAGATGGATAATTAGCCAATTTAGGCTTTGTTGGATGAGTCTAATTAAGCTACGTAGAATAAGAGAAAGAGAAGAAGAAGTAAAAGAAGGAGGAGGAGGAGGAGAAGGAGACGGAAGAGGAGAAGATGAAGAAAAGAAGAAGGAGAAGGAGAAGGAGGAAGAAGGAGGAAGAAGGAGAAGGAGGAGCTCCTTCTCCTTCTTCTCCTCCTCCTCCTCCTTCTTCTTATCCTCCTCCCTCTCCTTCTTCTTCTTCTCCTCTTCTTCTTCTTCCTTCCTTTCATTTTTCCTCTTTCTTCTCCTCTCGTCTCCTTCTTCGGGCTAAATTGGCTAAGAATGCCTTTTTGGAGCTAATTATGTCATTTCGAGGATAATTAGCTAAGTATAGGTCATTTTTTATTAAATGGACCATTTAGGAGCTAACTAAGCTAATTATGTCATTTAGATGGATAATTAGCCAATTTAGGCTTTGTTGGAAGAAGAAGGAGAAGGAGGAGCTAACTAAGCTAACTAAGCTAATTAAGCTTACTAAGCTAACTAAGCTAACTAAGCTAACTAAACTAACTAAGCTAACTAAGCTAACTATGTCATCTAGCTATATTTTATTAAATAGGTCTTTTTGGAGCTAACTAAGCTAATTATTTCATCTAGCTATGTTTTATTAAAACACTAGAAATAACATACCTAAGTTAGGGTCAAGCACGGTGGCTCTAGCTTGTTTCACCTGGAGAAGGCTGCCCTGGAGAAGGCTCGATTGTAGAAGGGTCGGGCGATGCGTTTCGGGACATATTCTGCACCAAACATCGTTTGCAATGTGTAGTTAGCATGAGGACACTCTTAAGATCACTCTAGTGAAATGAAACTCGCCGTCCGCGCCACGTTAACGACTCGCATCGGCGGAGGGACTTGGCCGTTCTTCTCGCACATAGACTGAACATTTGGTTTCGACAAGTCAAACTTTTTATTTATTAATGAAACGGACATTCAAATGCAAGATTTGAAATAACATGAAGAAGAAACTTACCACGAAGAGCTCGTATATGGCCCTGGTAGACGCATCATTCCGTGCCCTCTCCGCCTCCACCAATGCAGTCGTCCTCTCCTCCAGCTCCCTAATTTCCTTATCCTTCTCCGCCATAGCCGCCTGCATTGCCTCTCTCTCTTTCTGAATAGCAGCCTACAACACAAGTCATTGTTAGCATATTGGTTCCAAGGCACAACATAATGCGGAAAGATATTTGAGTCCATTAAACTAACCTCGATGGCGAGCTCGACTGGCCGTGCATGACGTGTTATCTCCGGACAAGAGCTCGTTTGGCGTGCCTTTATCTGCCGGAGAGAGCTAGGACAACGTATAAGGCCGTCTCCAATGGAGATCGAGCCATGGGGCCTCCCATTGCCAGCTATCATCACCAGCTCTGGATCAATAGGCCTCTCGCTCGGGTTAAAGTCCTCCCCTTTCCTCGCCTTCCCGTGATCTCTGTACTTCACGAGCTTGTCGTGGGAGGAGATGTTGGTGAAGTTTTCTGGATGCTCGAGGTCAGACTCAGAGAATGCCTTGACCTTCTTGTACGAGGCAGTATGGGCCATCGCATACAGGTCGTACATCTGTGGCGCCTCCGTCTTATTGTGACGCGCCTAAAAGAGAGAGAGAGGAAAATTGTATTGGTAAAGGAGAAGGAAAATTGAATTGCATGAGGCATGAAGAAAACCACATACCCAGTTCTCGCCAAATTGGATTAAGTTGACGCTCCCTTGATGGTGTGGCACGCCAACCATTTTGCCACGCCTCTCCTTGGTGTTGTTGTGGATGGCCTCCCACGTTTCGGAGCACCACTGATCCACCAAGGCCTCCCAACAATCCATCTTATCCACACACCATCTCGGGGGCACCTAAGTTAATAAAGAGAAATTTGAGCGCGTAAGAACCAAATCAAGGAAACTAGCTACAAAGCCGTAATAATATGTAATTACCTTCATGTAATGCTCCTTCTCCATCTTAGCATCACGGCACTTCGCCTTGTCAAGCCTAATACGCCGCGTGGCATAGTAGTCTCGAACAGCCTGCACCCGAGCCTCGTGCCGAAAGTTTTGAAGTAGGCGGCGACATTCGGTTTCGATAACCTTTGCCGCGTCCTCCTCGTATCCCTCCTCACACCTGTAGTAGGTCTGCAAACGAGACAACACCGATTAGTACAATAAATAGCTATGGTTGATTTATAATTGTGTGAAAGAGAAATTACCCAGGACTTTCGGATCACCATGTCCGCCCTCGTGTCACACAAAACACCGTCGATCTCCACCTCCGGTGGGGCCGGGGCACCCAAGTAGTGCTCCCAGGTCATTCCTACCTCTCGCTCCCGACCGGGCAACGTAACAAACCCTGGGAAGTTTTGACGGCAAAGAACACCAAGGACGCTGTTGGGCTTGCGGACACCCTTGGCAACAATCCAACCCCTACAGTATGACAAATTAAAGCCAAAACATTAGATATTTGAGAAAACCCGAAGGCAAAAGTTTAAATAAGAGTAAATTAACTTACTTCTCCCCATTTGGCCTAATCGACCACCTCTGCTCGGGGGTCGCTGGCACGAGCGGGAGCCCCGAACTACCATGCTGGTACACGGTAGGCCCCTCACCCAGCTCCTCGTCGCTACCAGCATGGCCACTTGCCTCAGGCCAGGTATCCCACTGGGTCTCTTGGGATGTACCCTCATCCCTGCCTTGCTCCAGAGTCGCCTGGAAGGAAGCCTCTGGGACAGGAGTCTCGTGGGTCGAAGGCTCGTCGACCTGAGGCTCGTCGACCCGAGGCTCGTGAAACGGAGATCGTGTAGCCTCCACCTCACACGAATCCACCCTAGAAGTCCTGTGCTTAGGTGAATCAGCTTGGGGTGGTGGCGGAGACCATGTAGCCCTACCTCTCCCGCGGCCACGTGTACCTTTAGTACAACATAAATACCAACATGAGTAATAAAATGTATATAAATACAAATATGCATACAACATGAGTACAACATAAATACCAACATGAATACAACGTGTACCTTTAGTGCCTCTCGGCTTCGCGGGGGGTCGACCTACTCTCACGGGGGCCGCTCCTTGCAAAGTAGAGAGCAACACTCTCCGAAGAGGCGAGGCAGGAATGGAAGTACCCATCCCATCACCCGTCGACGAAGAAGCAGCCGCGGAGTGCTTTCGACCCTTTCCCACCATCTTTCAACACCTGTCATGACAAAGAGTAAATGAAATTAGTACAACATAAATACAAACAGGAGTAATAAAATGTATATAATTTAAGTGTATCATTGTCATAAATACCAACATGACTAATAAAAATTGAATACCTAACATGAACTCAAAATTTATATATAGTATAATAGTTGAATACCTGACATGAACTAATAACAATCGTCCTCGTCTATATATGCTTCGGGGTCAATAAATGCCTCATGATCATCACTATCATCAATAAATGCATCATCATCATCACTATCACGAAGAACATGTGGAAGGCCACCATTATGTAATCGGTCAAGAAGTGACAGGTCATCCGCAGCAGTAACCTCTTCTTCTTCCAGCTCTTCGTGTTCGGGCTCAGGGGTTAAGACGGATTCACTATCGCTGTCTACTTCAACGTTCTGGGGTGAAGTAGAGCGGTTCTTGAAACGTTTCTTGGACAAACGTGTTTCTTGGAAGAATTCTCCTTCATATGTGTCTGGGTTAATGTGAGGTTCGTAATCCTCTTCATTGAGGGTAGGTGGTCTAAAATGTGGTGGCACTTCATAAACGACATCCCAACCTTTGAGATTTGGATCAGTTTGGCAGGCCCATAGTAGATAGAAAACTTGTGTCGCCTGTTGAGCCGTAATATAGACATCGGGAACATCTAAGTGGGTGTTTTGGTTGATTTCGACTAGTCCTATATGTTCATGAGTCCTTCTAGTCTCCCTCGGCTCAAACAATAACATTTGAAGACTACGACGATCGGTGGGTTTTCACCATAGAATAGAAGTTCATAAATTGCTTCAACTCTTCCATAATACTCGGTGTCTCCTTCGCCGATAGCAGAGACAGAAAAATTTGTAGTCTTTAGGTCGGGCATAGATAGCTCTTTGCCAAAGGTACGAAAGTGATACCCGTTGATGTTGTATTTGTCAAATGAACGGACCTTATAGTCAAAACCATTAGCGACTTGTCTCAACTCGGCGTCCATAGACTCTGCATCAGCCTACAAGTTTAATACGAAAGAATGGATGCATTAGCCACAAATTAGACCAATAAATAAAATGGGCCCTTAATGGTAATAAATTACCCTTTGTTTGAACAAGAGGTGGAACCGGGATAGTCGCCTCCATGCTTTGCGAGAAGCTCATAATCTTCGACAGAATCCTTTTCGATGACCGCTGCATCTGAGAATTTGGCGACGTATCGACTATATCAAATATCCGGGAATAAGAGTAGTTCAAAGCAATTAGAAGTTGCGGAACAATAAATTACCGAGAACTTACTCGATGTTCGGCCGCACTTCTGTTAGGTTGGTGAAGATATACAATGAAATGGTCCGCCATTCTTCGACATCCAACGATTTCCCTTTCGAAGCACCGGATGGTGCGAGCTTACCTTTGAATAGGCTGAGGTTGGATCGAACTTTTTCTCGAGCGCCATCACTGTACCGAGGCTTCAGGTTATGCAAATGATGATTTTTGGCTTCGTAGTGTGCTGTCACGAAGTTTGCCGCCTCCTCAGTAATGAATGCCTCGGCCATCGATGCTTCAATTCTACGTTTATTTTTACACTTAGCTCGAAGCGTCTTCTGCATCCTCTTAGTTGAGTAGCACCATCGATTTTGAATGGGCCCCCCATTCTTGCCTCGGTCGGGAGATGCAAAATCAAATGTTGCATTGGATTAAAGAAGCCCGGTGGAAAGATCTTTTCTAATTTACAGATCAACTCCGGCGCCAACTCTTCCATTTCATCTAGCACGCCAGGCGATAGTTCTTTCGCACAAAGAGAATGGAAGAAATAGCTCAGCTCTGCCAGTACTAGCCATTCATCCTCAGGGATAAAGCCACGCAACATCACCGGCATTACCCGCTCAATCCATATGTGCCAATCATGACTCTTGAGCCCAAATATTTTCAATTTCTCAAGACTCGCTCCCCTCTTTAGATTCGCAGCATACCCATCGGGGAATATCAACCGCATTTTCACCCACAATAGCATTTCCCTCATAGCTGGCCTTTCAATATTGAACCATGCCTTTGGCTTCGCTATGCTTTTCTTTCCTTTCCGTTGTCGCAAGTTTTGCAACGGTCTATCACATAGAGCCTCCAGGTCGATTCTAGCCTTAGGATTATCTTTTGACTTCCCCTCTATGCCGAACAATGTACCAAAAATGGCCTCCGCAATATTCTTTTCAGTGTGCATCACGTCAATGTTGTGTGGGCAAAGGAGGTCTTTGAAGTAAGGGAGATCCCATAAGCATGACTTGTGAGTCCAGGCGTGTTCCGTATTATACCCTTTGAAGTATCCTGGACGCAAAGGATCAGGCTCGAGAGCGTTTAACTGATCAAGGGTTTGTTGGCCTGTCAACGCAGCTGGTGCAGTGTTTTTGACAACTCTACCTTTGATGAAATTCTTCTTGTCTTTTCTGAACTTATGGTCACGATCCATGAATTGTCTATGCATGTCGAAGCAAGAATACTTGCGACCAGCCTGCAGCCAACGGAACTGCAGAGCTGCCTTGCATGTGGTGCACGGGAACCTTCCATGCACACACCAGCCAGCGAATAGCGCAAACGCCGGATAATCATGCGTCGAGTACATGTACCACACATGCATTTTGAAATTTCTTTTCGTAGCCGCGTCGTAGGTCTTGATCCCATTATCCCAGGCTTCTTGCAACTCATCCTTAAGCGGCTGCATGTACACATCCATATTCTTCCCCGGATAGTTGGGCCCTGGAATTATCAACGTCAGGAATATGTTCTTTCTTTTCATAATCTCTCCGGGTGGCAAATTTAGTGGAATGACAAATACAGGCCAACAACTGTATTGTGCTGCCGTCATACCATACACATTGAACCCATCCGTGCTGATGGCAACTCTAGGTTGCCTTGGATCTTCTGATTTATCCTTATGTAATGCATCGAAGTGCCTCCACGCAAAACCATCTGAAGTGTGTACCAGCATCTTGTTCCCATCCGCATCTAGTTCGGTTCTTTTGCCCAATTTGTGCCATGTCATTTGTCTGGCCGTCTCTTCGACCATGAAAAGACGTTGAAGTCTTGGTACGATTGGCAGATATCGAAGAACACTAATGGGGATTTTGGTCTGATTCTTCTCACCCATGCCGTTGTCTACCACAATATACCTGGAAGAATTGCAAATGGGGCAATAGTTCAAGGCCGCATACTCAAGCCTAAATAAGGCACATCCATTCTCACAGGCATGTATCTTCTCATAGGGCATCTTAAGTACAAGGAGGATTTTCTCTGACTGGTACAGGTTTGCAGGAAGTACATGGCCTTTGGGTAGAAAGCGTCCAAATATCGTCATCATCGTGTCGTAGCATTCTCTGCCTAGATTGAATTGAGCCTTCAGAGGCATTACTTGTGCGAAGGCATCGAGCTGAGAAAGCTCAGTCTGCTCGTGGAGAGGACTTTTTGAAGACTCTAGCATTTCATAGAAGGCCTTTGCAGATTCCTCCATCTCATCGTCCGAATCACGAGCATCATCAAAGTCTTGCACCATGTCTTCAATCCCGGTACCATGTTCGTCGTTGCGACGACGAATCACCTCAGCTCTGGCATCTTGGTCAGACTCACCATGAAAAGTCCACACCATATAATTAGGCGTAAAACCCCACTTCTGCAGGTGTTTACCCATTTCAAACTCTGTCTGCTTTTTCCAGTTGTCGCAGTTGGGACAGGGGCACCATGTTTTATGCTGGCCATTTGCAAATGCGGCTCTCACAAAACCCCTGGTTTTTGTTAACCATTCATGGGTCATGTCTTTCTGACTAGGGTGACCAGTGTACATCCAAGCACGATCACGCATGTTGCCTAGCTACCTATGGGGGCACAAGAAATAAATATATAATTCATCATCTATATTCATACGCTAATCAAGTTTGTCAGTTTTATTACGTCCATGCAACCTACACGCTAATAGGTAAAGATAGGTCCTAATGCCACCCGAGTATGTGTAGACTGGGTTCGTTTTCCCATGCTCTGCTCCAGATGCGACGCAGAATTTTGGCAGCACCTCCCCGCTGTTCTCCTGATACACGTCTCGGCAATAAGCAGAGAGGATGTGTACCCGGAGAACAACAGGGGAGGCACTGACGAAATTCTGCATCGGATCCGGAGCACAGCATATGGGAAAACAAACCCAATCTACACATACTCGGCCTGTCCATGGATAATGTTGGACAATTCGAAAGGATGGCGGTTATAAATATGCAAAGAAATGCATATTTATAGATGTCGCCCTTTCGAACGGGAGACGCATACTGGTCACGCATACTCATGATTGAAGAAACCTATAGCTAGCAAGTTTCATCGGCACGAAGACCGGGACAGAGCAAATTAAGGGTGTAGGAGGAGAAGTCATTTGTGCTCACCAACGAACGCAAGGGCGGAGCTCGTCCAACGCACGTGGAGGTCGTCGAACAAATGCACATTGAAATTCACCCGATCAACACAAATATGATGTTTTTATAATTAACATAATCGGAAAATATGTGACCTAACTCATAATTTACAAAATTATGACCCCGTCGGCTTAGTGGCGGCGATGGTCGGTGGTGTCGGGTGTCGGTGGCGTCGATGGTTGGTGGTGTCGGGTGTCGGTGGCGTCGACGGTCGGGGGTTAGTTGTGTCGGTGGTCGGGGGTTAGTGTTGTCGGGGGTCGAGGATCACTGGCGTCGGGGGTTGGGGTCTCTTTGGTCAACAAGAGGCCAAAGAGGTGTCGGGGGTCGGGGGTTGGGGGTCAATGGTGTCGGGGGTCGGGGGTAGGGGGCCGGGGGTCGAGGGTCAGGGGCGTCGGGGGTCGGCGGTCGAGGGTCAGTGGCGTCGGGAGTCGAGGGTCAGTGGCGTCGGGCGTCGGGGGTCGAGGGTCGAGGGTCAGTGGCTTCTGTAGTCGATGGTCAATGGCGTCGGGCATCGGGGGTCGGGGGTTAGTGGAGTCGGGGGTCGGGAGTCGGGGGTCGGGGGTCAGTGGTGTCGGGCGTCGGGGGTCGGGAGTCGGGTCTCAATGGCGTCGGAGGTCGGGGGTCGAGGGTCGGGGGTTGGAGGCGTCGGGCGTCGGGGTCGTGGGCTGGGGGTCGGGGGTCGGGGTCCTTTTCTTTCTTCTTCTCCTCTCTCTTCTTCTTCTTCTTCTTGATCATCATATTATTCTTCTTCTTCTTCTTTCTCCTCCTTCTCCTCCTCCTCCTCCTCTTCTTCTTCTTTCTTTTATCTTTCTCCTCCTTTCCTCTTTCTTCTTCTTCTTCTTCTTCTTCCTTTTTCTTCTAGTTTATCATTCTCTTATTTTCTTCTAAGTTTTTTTCTATGTATTGTTTTCTTCTCTATCTACTTTTTCTACCTAATAAACTAACTATCTAATTTCTGTTTTCTAAAACATACACAAGTAACATGAATCAACTTACTTACACTCTTTTCAACAATACACAAGTATCATCATGAAGGAATTCCACAATATAACCAACTCACTCTTTTCAACTTACCGTGTAATAAAATCCAGCCTCCTATGAACAATTTAAGCTGAGAAAAAACAAGAAAAAAAGAAAAAAAAGAAAAAAAATTACCTGCAGTGGCGCCCCTTTGCTGGGAGGAGGGGAGCGGGGAGAGCCAGTAGTCGGCGGCGGGGAGGACGGCCACGGGGAGGAGGGCAGTGGGAGGAGGGCAGTGGGAGGAGGGGCAGTGGGAGGAGGGCAGTGGGAGGAGGGCAGTGGGAGGAGGGCCGCGGGGAGGAGGGCATTGGGAGGAGGGCAGTTGGGAGGAGGGCAGTGGGGAGGAGGGCAGTGGGAGGAGGGCAGTGGAAGGAGGGCCGCGGGGAGGAGGGCAGTGGGAGGAGGGGTGGGCGAGCTCCGGCCGTGGGGGGAGGGGAGCGGGGAGAGCCGGTAGTCCGCGGCGGGGAGGAGGGCCGCGGGGAGGAGGGCCGCAGGGAGGAGGCCGTAGGGAGGAGGGCGGCGGCGGTGGGCCGGAGCAGTGAAGGGAGGAGGTCGGCGGGCGTAGTGAAGGGAGTGGGCCGCAGTGAAGGGAGGAGGCCGCAGGGAGGAGGGCGGCGGCGGTTGGCACGCGCGAGATGACAGCAGATCGACGGGGGAGCGTGCCGTTAGGGGAGCGGGGGTGGGGGTTGGGTGCCGTTAGGGGGAGCCCCCCTTTGCCGTCTGCAGAAGCTGGGAGGCGGACGACAAAGGGGTGGGTGGGTGGGGTGGGCTTCGGTCGTCAGGGGGAGCCCCCCTTTGTCGTCCGGGTTTTCTTTGCCGTCCGCCTCCGGACCCTTTGCCATGCGTCAGCAGACGACAAAGAGGTGGCCGACGCCAAATAAAACCTTTGCCATCAGCAACCTCTTTGTCGTCTGCTTTGTGCCAGCTGACGGCAAAGAAGATCTTTGCCATGTGTCAGCAGACGGCAAAGGCATGGCAGATGGCAAATTTCTCAATTCCAGTAGTGAGGGGTAATGCCGGGGATATACCTCGTGGGTAACCCGACTTGAAGTACGACCCGGTCAAGCTTGGCGACTCACTGGTGACGCGGCCGAGCTTGGTGACTCATTGGTGACATGGTAGGTGGGTCAGACGAATGAAAAGATTGAAGGCCCAAGGCTCGGCGTGCACCCTGGCATAAGGCGGCTCATAGAGAGGCGGGGGAGGGCCGGCTCACAAGAGAAGGCCCAAAAAAGAGGAAAGACTCCCTCACGAAGGAAGCAGGACCCAGATTAGGATTCAAGAGATACTAGTCCTATTCCTACTCCTAGTAGGATCCTACATGTAAACCTACCCCTTCCACCTATATAACGAGGGGTAAGGCGCCCCAAGAGGGACAAGTGAGACAAATTCATAAGTTCAGGTCATTAGAGATAGATAGATTAGACACCCTCGAGATTATAGGTAGCGATTCCTCACCCTTCTAATCGAGATAATCAACTTCATCAATGAAACACAAGCTGGACGTAGGCTTGTACCTCCATCGGAGGGGCCGAACCTGGGTAAACCCGCGTCTCTCAATTCCGACCAACCCCTCTCAAGCCGCCACATAGTTGCGATGGACTCACACCTAAGTCCTTGCACGAGGACATATGCTCTGACAAAACCACTATAGGATCTATCGTAGTCCTTTAGATAAGTAAGAGTGTCGAACCCAACGAGGAGAAGAAGAAAATGACAAGCGGTTTTTAGTAAGGCACTCTCTGCAAGCACTGAAATTATTGCTAAAAAATAGTTTTGTGATAAGGTAATTCGTAACGGGTAGCGAGTAAAAAATGTAACAATGATGCAGCAAGGTGGACCAATCCTTTTTGTAGCAAAGGACAAGCCTAGACAAACTCTTATATAAAGAAAAGCGCTCCCGAGGACACATGGGAATTTATGTCAAGCTAGTTTTCATCATGCTCATATGATTCACGTTCGTTACTTTGATAATTTGATATGTGGGTAGATCGACGCTTGGGTGCTGCCCTTACTTGGAAAAACATCCCACTTATGATTAACCTGTCTCGCAAGCACCTGCAACTATGAAAGAAGAATTAAGATAAACCTAACCATAGCATTAAACATATGGATCCAAATCAGCCACTTACGAAGCAACACATAAACTAGGGTTTAAGCTTCTGTCACTCTAGCAACCCGTCATCTTGTTATTACTTCTGAGTGCCTTCCTTTAGGCCCAAATAATGGTGATGTGTCATGTAGTCGACGTTCACATGACACCACTAGAGGAGAGACAACATATATCTTATCAAAATATCAAGCGAATACCAAATTCACATGATTACTTATAACAAACGTAACTACTCACAAAGCATATTCATATTCATGATCAGAGGAGTATTAATAATCATTAAGGATCTGAACATATAATGTTCCACCAAATAAACCAACTAGCATCAACTACAAGGAGTAATTAACACTACTAGCAACCCACAGGTACCAATCGGAGGTTTTGAGAAAAAGATCGGATACAAGAGATGAACTAGGGTTTTGAGAGGAGATGGTGCTAATGAAGATGTTGATGGAGATTTACCCCCTCTTGATGAGAGGATCGTTGGTGACGACGATGACTTCTATTTCCCCCTCCGGGAGGGAAGTTTCCCCATCAGAATAGGTCCCCTGGAGCTCTAGATTGGTTCTGTCAATGTTCCGGTTTGAGACGGCGGCGCCTCGTCCCGAAAGGTACGATATGATTTTTTCTAGGTCAAGACCCTTCATATAGCAGAAGATGGGCACCGGAGGCCTGCCAGAGGCCCATAAGAGTGCAGGGCACGACCAGGGGGTAGGTCGCGCCCCTCGCTTGTGACCTCCTGGTGGGTCCCCTCTCGTATTTCTTTCGCCCATTATTTTTTATATATTCCAAAAAATTCTCCGTAACTTTTCAAGACTTTTGGAGCTGTGCAGAATAGGTCTCTGAGATTTTCTCCTTTTATGGTCCAGAATTCGAGCTGCCGGTACCTCTTCATGTAAACCTTGTAAAATAAGAGATAAAAGGCATAAATATTTTACCATAATGTGTATTAAGAGCCCATAATGCAATAAATATTGATATAAAAGTAAGATGCAAAATGGACGTATCAACACCCCAAGCTTAGACCTTGCTTGTCCTTAAGCGAAAGCCGAGATCAATAAATATGCCCACAAGTTTAGAGATAGAGGTGTCGATAAAATAAAATACGGACATGAAGGCATCATGATTATCTTTAGAACAACAATACATATTGACATAGAATATGTTATACTAAAGTAACAATTCATTCACAAGGTAAAGTAGGAATCAAGAACACTATTGAGAAGTAACAAACTATGATTTCAGTCATTGAAGCAATTCCAATTTATCGCAATGTAGGAAAGAGTCAATATAAGATCTTGTAAGGCAAATCCACATACTCAATCATCTTATGTTCTTTCATAATTGCTAACACTCACACGGTACCAATGAGGTCAAAGCTTCAATCGGACACAGAGCAAGATAGGGGCTTATAGTTTTGCCTCACAACTATTTACCTCAAGGGTAATGTCAACAATAATAACTCATAATTTCTAACACTCATGTGGTACCTATGAGGTCAAAGCTTCAATCTGACACAGAGGAAGATAGGGCCTTATAGTTTTGCCTCTCAACTCTTTACCTCAAGGGTAATGTTAACAATAATAACTCATGATCACCCACATCCGAGTGGTTATATTTTTCTAGATCATGCCCCACCACATGACGCTTGCCAAAAGATAAAGGCAAAATAAAGGAAATGGTGAAGATCACCACGACTCTTACATAAAGGTAAGTACTAGAAAAGTAAAGGTACAAATAGACCCTTCGTAGAGGGAAGCAAAGGTTGTCATGCGCTTTTATAGTTGGATGTGCAATCCCTTAATGCAAAAGAACGTCACTTTACATTGCCCCTTGTGATAAAGACCTTTATTATTGAAAGGGCATGGATGTCGCCTCGAGGGGGGGGTGAATAGGCAGTTTAAACTAATTGTTGAGTGTGGACATTCCTTCATGACTCTTTTACAAGTGTTTCTTCAAGGAAGTGACTTGGGCCTTGAGCTCTTTGATTTCCACTACATGGTTAGTATCAACGCAACTACTAGAGGAAGTATAAGCTTCATTGTTAGAGCAACAAGGCATGGAAAGTAATTCCTCACAAGATGTAGCAACATTATGAGTAATGAATTACGAGGACTAGCACATGGCAATATAGCTTTTTGACTAGAAGTAGTTCTAATTTCCACATGAGCCTCACTCGATGTTACCTTGGTAGTAATAGCCTCATGAGCTAATTTTAGCACATTATGGGATACTATAAGATCATCATAAGAAATTGTGAGCATTACATGACTTTCTTCCAATTTCCCATAATTGCTAGAGAGCAACTCAAGTTGAGCCCTTAGCTCTACATTCTCCTTTAAAATGGATGCTTCACAAGAAGTAGAGTTAGTAGCACAAGCATCATTATTAACAATAAGAGGAGAAGGAAACTTGGCAAGCTATTTAGCATATGAAGCTTCAAGTTGAGCATGAGACTCGGTGAGTTCGATGAGCGAACTCTTAATAGCCCTTGAGCCATTTTTGAGGTGCTCATAGTCCTCAACAAGTTTAGCATGTGCAACCTCAAGCTTATCGTTTTTAGTTCTAAAATCATTAGCCAGCTCGAGAGATCTATCATGGGATTCCTTTAATCTAGATAACTCTATAGAAAAAGTTTCCTCAAGAGATTCCTTGGTGGTTTGTTCATTTTCAAGAGCTTGAGATAGCTCCGCGATCTCGTTAGCGTAATCACGCTCATGAGCTTCCATTGTCTCAATGGTGGCCTCATGCTCCTCGAGATGAGCTACCAACTCCTCAATGTATTTCTTGCCCTTAGTGGCAATAGACATGATTTCCAAGAAGTTGGAACAAGCAAGTTTATTCTTATAAAGAGATTTGAAAAAATCATTTCACCCTTAATTTTTAAGGATGCAATAATATCACTCTCTTCATTGTTATTCTCATCCTCATTATCATCAACATCATCATCATGAGATACATTGGGATTCAAAGTAGGAGATACCTTTGAAGCCTTAGCCATAAGGCAAAAGTGAGTAACAATACACGATGATGTAGGATCCCTTGAAGCATAATTCAAGGCCACATCTTGTTATCAACATCATTATTCTCATCATTATTATCATCAACATCATCATCATGAGATACATTGGGATTTAAAGTAGGAGATACCTTTGAAGCCTTAGCCATAAGGAAAAAGTGAGTAACAATAGATCATGATGTAGGATCCCTTGAAGCATAATTCAAGGCCACATCTTGTTCCATGGAGTGATGAGTTTCCTCTACATTGTTAGCACAACAACTCGAGGAAATATATACATTTTTATCATGGCAACAAGATATAGGAAGCATATGATCATGAGATTTAGTCAATCAGTTTTTCATGATATGCAAGGACTATCAACACAAGCATGTAAAACATTTAGAGTGCTCGAAGTGTTAATGCCCAAAGATGAAGCATTGCAATAATATAGTGATGAAGGATCATCAACAATAAACCCACTATCATCATTGCAATGATCACCACAACTCACCATATCATTATCTTGTGGCAATCCACATGTAGGTGAAGTAGATGAAGTTGAGAAGACCACACGACCGGAGGTGGAGGGAGAACAATCATTCCCACAAATCTTGGACGTACCATATTTATCTTGAAGCTTTGTCCACAACTCATGAGCATCCCGGAATGGCATGAGTTGAAATATAACTACATTGCTCAAAGCATCAAAAAGCATATTAGAAGCTTGAGCATCGAGATAAGAGTTTTTCTCATACTCTAAAGATATATTTTGAGAATTCTTTGGAGGAGAACAACCCATATCTACAATCCGCTCTAAATTTGGGTCCAAGACCCGAAAGTGATTAAGCATGCGAATTACCCAAACATCAAAATTTGTGCCATCGAAACTAAGAGTGTCAGTGAATCCTAAACCCCTAGTCGACATCCTTACTCTCTAGGTGGTTAAACCTAATAAAGAGAGACCTAGCTCTGATACCAATTGAAAGGACGTGGATGCACCTAGAGGGGGGGGGGGTGAATAGACATTTTAAAGTAATTACAGTTTAGGCTTGAACAAATGTGGAATAAAACTAGTGTTTAATTTGTCAAGCACAAAACCAAAAACAACTACGCTCAACTATGTGCACCAACAACTTATGCTAAGCAAGATAAACAACTAAGTGATAGCAAGATATATGACAAGAAACAATATGGCAATCACAAAGTAAAGTGTATAAGTAAAGGGTCGGGTAAGAGATAACCGAGGCACGCGAAGACGACGATGTATCCCGAAGTTCACACCCTTGCGAATGGTAATCTCCGTTGGAGCGGTGTGGAGGCACAATGCTCCCCAAGATGCCACTAAGGCCACCGTAATCTCCACTAAGGGACCCTTGAGGGCGGTCACCGAACCCATACAAACAAGGTTGGGACAATCTCCACAACTTAGTTGGAGGCTCCCAACAACACCACGAAGGTTCACCACAATGGCCTATGGCTTCGAGGTGACCAGAGATGC
Organism: Hordeum vulgare subsp. vulgare; assembly: GCF_904849725.1. Classification (NCBI taxonomy): domain Eukaryota; kingdom Viridiplantae; phylum Streptophyta; class Magnoliopsida; order Poales; family Poaceae; genus Hordeum; species Hordeum vulgare. Next base: position 226,200,003 of record NC_058522.1, read on the forward strand.
TCGGGGCAATCTCCACAACTTAATTGGAGACCCCGACGCTTGCCCGGAGCTTTACACCACAATGATTCAGCTTCGAGGCACCACCAAGCTTCTAGCGGTACCAAGTACCCGAGGGTAATAAGCTTCTCAACTTCTCACTTCCACGTATTGCCGTGGAGAACTCAAACCGATGCACCAAATGCAATGGCAAGGGCACACGGAGTGCCCAAGTCCTTTTGTCCCAAATCCTACCAAAGCAACTAATATCAGGGAGGAAAATGAGAGGAAGAACGAAGAAGAACACGAAGAACTCCAAGATCTAGACCCAAGGGGTTCCCCTCATTTAGAGGAGAAAGTGATTGGTGGAAATGTGGATCTAGATCACCTCTCTTATTTCCCTCAAGAACTAGCAAGAATCATTAGAGGGATTGAGAGTTAGCAAGCTTGAAGAAGGTCAACAATGGGGGAAGAACACCAGCTAAAGAGATAGATAAGTCCAAGGGGGAAGAAGACCCCCCTTTATATAGTGGGGGAAGAAATCAGACCGTTACCCCCACTTACAGCCCGAGCACAGCGGTACTACCGCTAGCCCTGGCGGTACTACCGCTAGCCCTGGTCCTCGCAAAAAGTCCGACGAATAACAACCGCTCAGAGAGAGGTACTACCGTCCCGAAGAGGTACTACCGCCCACCCGCAGCGGTACTACCGCTCCTAGAGCGGTACTACTGCTAGGGAGCAGTAGTAAAAAATTACTACCGTTCCGGGGGCGGTACTACAACTCCGGGGGCGGTACTACCGCTACATGAGCGGTACTACCGCTAGCACGTGGAGCGGTACTACCGTTGGATACTAAATATGCTTTATCTTTCGCATACGGACTCCGATCTCAACAAAACCAAGTTTGTTAGAAAGCTAACGACATGGGCTAACACAATATTGATAGAAATATCAATAAGAATCAAGTGATAAAAGGCCCATCTAAAAATGGTGAGAACCCTTCTTCGAATAAGACTGGTAAAAACTCCCAACATCGAAAACATCATAGAAGATGCATATGGATTCCGTTTTCGATGAACTCGAGCTTGTCATGAAGATGACCATAAGCTCCAAAACTCACAAAGAGAAACACCAAAAAAGAACCAAGAAGTATGATGCAAGTTTGCAAATGGTTTGAGCTCTCAATTAACGATACAATCAAGCTACTCACTTGAGAGCCCCCCTTGACAGTACGACAATCTATCCTAAAACAAAAAACCTATCAAGGGAAAACCTATACCTTGCACCTCGTCCTCTTGAGCTAGATGATGATGATCTTGGCTTCCTCAAGATGGACCACCTTTCTTGATGGCGTTGGCTTGATGAAGACTAGTTGATTTCTTCAGCATATCTTAAGTGCATTGCCACCATAATGGACGACAAGCTTCAAGCATGATATATTCGTGATGATCCACTTGAACTTGTACACCACAATCTTGATGGCGATCACCACTTGACATCATCCTTCATGGGTTGTATGAGATCTTCCTTTTGACGCAAGCCCATGGAAACACACCTAACTCCCACATAGAACTCTCAGGAAGACCATGGGTTAGTACACAAACACGTAGTGGACAATGCTTACCATACCATGGGATCACTTGATCCCTCTCGGTACATCTTGTGCGCTTTGTGTGTTGATCATCTTGATTTACTTTTTGTCTGACGATCTTGATCAAACTTGTGTCTCTATGACCATTCTTTGGATAATACCTTGAATACCATCTTGGTCATCATATAAACTCCTTGAACCCAACAGATGGACTTCAAGAAGTGCCTATGGACAAATCCTATAAATATAACTTAAGGCAACCATTAGTCCATAGGAATTATCATCAATTACCAAAACCACATATGGAGAAATATGCTCTAACAATCTCCCCCAATTTGGTAATTGATGACAACCACTTAAAAAGAGTTTATATATGGAAAATAAGCATAACCAAGCACACACATGCAAAGTAATAATGCATGCGTACAAGATGTAAATGATTATGCAATAAAAGCAAAACCCTCTAAGCATAACCAAACTAAATTCTCTAAACTTATCCCCCATTGGCATCGACTGCCAAAATGGACAAAAAGTTTAGAAAGCCAATATAGTAGGTGGTCCTCCAAAAAGTGTGTACTCCTCAACAAATGAGTGCAGAGAAATACACATATACAATGATAAGAAGTTGGAGGAAAACAAACTATATCGAGGACCCAAAGATTGCAAATAAAAGGATCGTATGCCACAAGGACATACAAAAATAGAGGCAAGCAATCAAAAGATACCAGATGGAACAAACAATCATATGGTCCTTCGATCCACATGAATAAAAGATATTATGATAAAAGCAACAGAGTGTTTTATCAAAACTAGAGAAGCTCCCAATGATTTGTGCACTAATAAGAGATTTTTGTATTTGATACAAGTGCACAAAATAGGATCATTGCTCCCCCAAAATTAATAAAAACACACAATGAGTGCAAGAAGATAGATGAGACCATAAGCATATCACTTGCACAAAACAAATGGTTGAGCAACATGTAAAATAAGCAACTTAAGAATAAGCTCAACTAAAATAATGTGTGCGAGTCATGGCAAAGCTCTTGAGAAGACTAAGATAAGGATGCGCATTACTCATCAACATAGTCTTGATGAAATGGGAAACAAAGTGCAAGACATATCATTCCCACCCACACACACTAGAAAATGGGTTCACAAGCTTACTAATAAACAAAATAAGAACCAATGCTTGTGACAGCCCATGGTGAAGAAAGGAAATAAGGACCTTGTCAAGAGGAGGGATACTAATCCAAATGGCAAAACCCTTATCAAGACAAGCATGAGGAAAAATAATCTTCACGACCAAGGAGTGCATCAAGATGTAGGAATATAAGATACACACTCAAGAAAAATCCTTTCACGAAGGCACCAAAAACTGAAAAAGGAAATGCAACGGTGGACGTGAAAGAAAAGAGGATATCAATTAGAGATGTAACTTCTCTCATGTGTAAAAGATTCTAAGTAGAAGACAATCATGATGACATATACCCACAAAGAAGGATGTACACATGAAATGGTTACAAGAAGGAACAAACAAGATATCCAAAAGGAAGTCATAAATATATCAATAAGATCTTTGCTTGGAAGCATAGCACATGGCCTAATATTTTCTTATTGTACAATATGAACTTCCAACATACGAACATCAAAGGCATTCCAACTAGCAATAAGACATCATCGTTCGGACGATGCTTTGATAAACAAAACAAGAACTACAAGAACGAATCAAGAGATTCATGCCATGATGCAACCTGGCCAAGAAAAGACAGGTTTGGGCCTTTGCAAGAAATGAATGCATGAAATAGATATTTGTTACCGAGACAACATTGGATTGATGTAGTAGATAGTTGTTCGTTGATCATCCTAACTTGGCTCCAATAATCACATGGTCTCAACACCTTCCTTGTAGGTGAGCCGAGCATCCAACGCATCTCCAATTGTTCCTGGAACAACAAAACAAACAAAATGGTGCCCAAGCTCATTGGGGCCAAATGAGCTAGAAAACCAACAATACATAGGAAAAACTCCACATACATATGTGCACATAGATATGAATTTGAATTTCATGCACACTTTAGCCAATTTAAGACAAGGTGGAGTTTCCCCTATATATTCGGTCAAAGAAAGAAAGCAAGCAAAAGAAGCTATATATATTAAATATGCATGCTCAAGGCTTTCAAGAATCAACTCAACACAAAGTTGATAATACACCAAAAGACAAGATATCAAGTGATAATAAGATGCCAAACAAAAAACCATCACTTGAAGGATATCAATTAAAAGATACCTCAAGGAATGAGATATCCATTGGCACATGCCAAATAAAAGGAAACAAGATACCAACTAAAGGAAAACAAACACGAGGTATCTTGTTTCCAAAAGAGAGCTAGGTTCCAACAAACCAAACCCTCGACAAATTTTCATGATGGAACAAAGCATCATAAAGAGCTAAACTTGCCTCCCATCAACACACACTTGATGGGGATCAAAAGATTTTATGATGGGCGAGTAAAGAGAGTGTTCTAAAGAAAATAGGATAGCTCCCCCAAGAGATGTGCATTATATAGAATTTGCATTTAAGTACAAAATACACAAGATGGGATCATCACTATCTCTATATCTATAAAAACACTGGACGTGTTAAAATAGATCCACAAGAGGCCAGGAAGACAAACGAAACACAAAATCCAATGTAAAGACGATTAGCAATTCCTACCACATGATGGGAATACCAATTGTCAATGACAAGAAGTATTTTGGAAATAATACTCATTGGTAGATCGCAAATATATCCAACATCATCTTTACCCATAAAACGCAAGCAAATGACACTTGTAGAGCTAACATGCCACCTAGGAACAAGATAATTTACAATATCAACACTAAGTGGCAATACCTCAAATGTACACATTTTCTAGGCTTGTAATACGCACATAGCATATTACTCCCCCATAATGTGATAACCCAACAATATTAACAAGTGGAAAATTAAAAACAACAAGAGATAATTAATGGACCATATAGAATTTGAATTTCTCATGAGTAAGACATACCACATAGAAACTAGATAATCTTGAAATATCAATACTAAGTGGTATTCCCCATGTATACACATTTATAGGATTGTGAGGTCTGCGAAGCACATCACTCCTCCATAATGGGATAATCCATTAATCTCTCACAAGAGCCAACAAAGATACAAACAAGATGCAATAAGGCTCAATACAAGACTCACATGTACATGATGTGCAAACCAACATACACATACTCGATTAGTCAAGATAAGCAAGTTGGAAGCACAAAATATACAAACACATGCAAGGTACAAAACTACAACATGCAAAGGGGCAAGTAACTAACAATGTAAACTGTTTAAGTACAAGTTACCGTAAGGAGGCACATTGGATATAAGATAGAAACTCGATAATCCAAATGACTTGGCTTGAGATAATATGAATGATGAAGATCCCTTAATTCTTCATTATATATCAAAGTCTCCAATGTCCTCCACAAACACATATTGATCAAGTTTGAGCTTGTTGGTCCCCAACCACGTTGGGTCCTAAGAGGTTAGTCACAATAGGCTTGGCAACCAAAATGGTACTTTTCTTGACACCACTTTGAGTACCAACAAACTTGGCAAAGACATTGCCAACCTTATCCTTCCCAAGAGAATAGATATCATCAATAATGAATGGGTGGGATAAATTACCTCTCGTGCAAGAAGAAGCGAAGTGACCCTTCTCACGACATAAGTAGCAACATCTACCCTTTAATTTCTTCCCTATTGATTTCTCAAGATGAGGAGTGTTGGCTTGGGTCTTCTTGGGAAGGGGCCTTTCTTCAACTTGTAGTTGAGTATGTGAGTACACTTGTAGCCTCTTCTCTTGTTGCTTGTGACTTTGGGCCTTCTTCTTTAGTGGGCAAGATCTAACATGGTGCCCTTCAATTTTGCACTTGAAGCAAATGATCTTGGCCGAATTCTTGACTTGTTCTTGGCCCTTCTTCTTGAAGCTTTTGGACTTATTATTCTTATTGGAGTTGAATTCAAGTCCATATTTGTCATTTGGGGATTTTTTCCCACACAAGACATTGTTGAGTCTGGAAATTCCTTCATGACTCTTTTCCAAGTCTTTCTTCAAGGAAGTGACTTGGGCCTTGAGCTCTTTGATTTCCTCTACATGGTTAGTATCAACACAAGTACTAGAGGAAGTATAAGCTTCATTGTTGGAGCAACAAGGCATGGAAAGTAATCCATCACAAGATGTAGCAACATTATGAGTAAATGAATTACGAGGACTAGCACATGGCAATATAGCTTTTTTACTAGAAGTAGTGCTAATGTCCACATGAGGCTCACTCGATGTTACCTTGGTAGTAATAGCCTCATGAGCTAATTTTAGCACATTATGGGATACTTGAAGATCATCATGAGAGCTTGTGAGCATTACATGACTTTCTTCCAATTTCCCATAATTGCTAGATAACAACTCAAGTTGAGCCATTAGCTCTACATTTTCCTTTAAAATGGATGCTTCACAAGAAGTAGAGTTAGTAGCACAAGCATCATTATTAACAATAAGAGGAGAAGGAAACTTGGCAAGCTCTTTAGCTTATGAAGCTTCAAGTTGAGCCTGAGACTCGGTGAGTTCGATGAGCAAACTCTTAATAGCCCTTGAGCCATTTTTGAGGTGATCACAATCCTCAACAAGTTTAGCATGTGCAACTTCAAGCTTATCGTTTTTAGTTCTAAAATTATTAGCCACCTCGAGAGATCTATCATGGGATTCCTTTAATCTAGATAACTCTATATCAAAGGTTTCCTCAAGAGATTCCTTGGTGGTTTGTTCATTTTCAAGAGCTTGGGATAGCTCCGAGATCTCGTTAGCATAATCACGCTCATGACCTTCCATTGTCTCAATGGTGGCCTCATGCTCCTCGAGATGAGCTTCCAACTCCTCAATATATTTCTTGCCCTCAGTGGCAATAGACATGATTTCCAAGAAGTTGGAACGAGCAAGTTTATTCTTATAAAGAGATTTAAAAATCATTTCACCCTTAATTTTTAAGGATGCAATAATATCACTCTCTTCATCGGTATTCTCATCCTCATTATCATCAACACCATCATCATGAGATACATTGGGATTCAAAGTAGGAGATAGCTTTGAAGCCTTAGCCATAAGGCAAAAGTGAGTAACAATAGATGATGATGTAGGATCCCTTGAAGCATCATTAAAGGCCACATCTTGTTCCATGGAGTGATGAATTTCCTCTACATTGTTAGCACAACAACTCGAGCGAATGTATACATTTTTATCATGGCAACAAGATATAGGAAGCATATCGTCATGAGATTTAGTCAAGCAGTTCTTACATGATATGCAATGTAGCGACCCGACTCAAGACGAGTCAAGCCTCTGGTGTTTCCGTACCATCCCAAGATCATGCTGGTACACAGACAGTACATAATGTATATATTCAAGAGTTCAATCACACAGCTTTATTAATCAAAATTTCATAAAGAGTACTTTATTACAATAAAGTATTACAATAAAGTGGCTCAAGGCCATGTCTTGAGATATCTAACGAAGACTAAGCGGAAGCATCAGGTAGACGAGTCCATCCGACTCCAAGGGCATGTCGCTGAGCGTAGATCATAGCCTCACTCCTGGTCGGAAAAGTACTCTGCAACATGATACGTTGCAGCCGTGTAGGTCAGCATATTGAATATGCCGGCAAGTTATCAAAGAGAGGGGTAAAGTAATAATCAACTATCTCTACATGCATATTTGGCCGGTGGAGCTAAGTTTTGCATAAAGCTAGTTTTATCCTACAACAAAAGGGGTTGAAAACAAAATATTACTACATAGTTTGTTGTTAACGAGATGGTTCTGCCAACCAATTCTCGTACCCGAATAGTTGTTAACACCCACATCATTATTAAGTTGTGTCGAGAGTTCAGGGGAAATTCAATGCCTTCGGCTCAAGTTGTCCATGTCCGTGGACACGGCTAATCGATTAGGTTGGGCACTCTACAGAGTTTTGCACACGTTCCCCACAAGATTTGATCGCCTCCGGGTTTGTCCTTGAACTTCAGGGTGTTTGAAGACCAGATGATCAAAACATGGTCTTTCAACGGGTCCCTCTGAATCCCTGTCGGTGCCCATCCATTCCTACCGTTCGTCTACATCTGCTAGCACCGCCTGTCCAGAGTCGCCGCGTTGTCCAACCAAGCCAGAGCCCATAATGACTTGTGGCTGTGCAGGTAAGCCTTGAGTCTTGAAGTCTCCGTCCGTCTCTTCGAGCCTGGGTGAAGCTTTCCGCAGGATGACATGGCCTCTCCAGCATGCCGGGCATCCACTGGGTTCTCCAGGGAGCCGATCAACCGTCCTTCACCCAGAGTTGCATTGCGTCCAAGGTCTTGAAAATCTTGTCTTAGTCCGGTCTTGATTATTATATCAACCTCGCATCACTCGTGGTATACACTCAACCGATAACCCGTCTACTCAAGCATAGCATTAAGAAATTTGTCGTCCCGGGGGCAAGTGTCGGGGTTGTTGTGTTCCTACCACATGATTCTACAACTTAAGCTAAAGTTTCCAAGTACCTAGGCAGCATGCAAATTGGGCAAAGAAGGAGATCTACCATGCATCGAAAACATAGGTAAAATAACATGATCAAAGATGACTTTCCTTGATGATAGTTGTCTTGCTCGAGCGTCTCTAAGTAACACGCTTCGCACTCCGGATGATCTACCAATACAAACACAAAGCACACCATAAGCACTTCCATCAAGCCACAAGTAAAAATATCATCACAAGTATTGATTTGCAAAAGCCTAAGCAAAAGAATTTATCACGCGCCGGTATGGCAGAAACTGGTTTATGTTGAAAACACCTGTAAAAATACTTTAAAAATTCTGAAACTTCTACCACAGTAAGATTTTATCACTAGAAAACATTAGCAAAAAGAATCAACTCAAAATGATTTTTCAAACTCCTGGAATAGGCAAAATAAGGTTTAAACTAAATATGCTCTAACTTATGTTTAAAAATTTCAAACATAGACAAATTATATGTTTTTAAAAACTACAGGAAATTTGTGAGCTACTGGAAATAGAATCAATGTCATTGGACTTAGGGATAAAAAGTTGTGGCCAAAACAAAACAGAAAGTTTCTGTTTTTGCAAACAGGCAAAAAACTACAAAACTACTAGTGCTAAAAAGAGAGGTACACGTGTCCTGATGCTATTGGCTGCGGGGCTGTTTGTTGCAAAGCTACGGGCAAACGGCCTAAGGCTAGCAAAGTTCGCTGGTTAATTCATAAGTGACAAAAAACCCACTGGTTTTCTGAGATAAACCGAAGAGGTACATGAAATAACGAGGAGAGGGAGGCTACCTTGACCGGGGCAGTGGGTTGCTCCGGCGAGGGGTGGCTGGCCGGCGAGGGAGGGAACTCCGGGGCGGTGGGAGAGATGGGCGGCGGCGGTGGCGTTGCTGCGGGGCTAGGGCGGCGGCGGCTCGGGGTAGGGTGGGAACGTGGGTCGCTCGGGGGGCTCTCTTATATAGGCTAGGTGGAGGGAGTAGAAAGGAAAGGGAGAGGGAGAAACAGAAGAAAATCGCGAGGTGGGGAAGGGCTCGGTCTCGGTACTGGTGGAAGAAAGGAAAGAGAGGAGAGGGAGGTAGGAGAAGGCCGCGGGGGTGATAGGCTCGGTCGGTGGGGCCCTCGGCCAGTGAGAGGGTGGCAGGAAAAAAAAGGGCAGGCGGCCGGTTCTAAGGGATTTCGGATCCCACGGAAAAGGGGGCTCGGCCCAGACTAAGATGCGCCCACGGCGGCGGCAAAAGAAAAAAAAGAACCCTTTCCTAATTCTAATTTTTCCAAAACAGAAAATATAAAAGTTAAAAAAGGAAATAAATCACTATATCTATATATGGTATTATATATCAAAAAATTAGAAAAAGAATCTCTACCCGAATAACATTTTTTTAAAGCCAAAATAAAAACTTGAAAAAAATGTTTTTTTTCAGAAATTCCCAAATTTGCTTTATTTCTTTTTGCAATTATTTTTGCAAAAGAACTTTGGGTTTTCTTGGCTCCAACATTTCAAAAATTGCCCGCACTTTTGGAGTGTCATTTTCCTCCGCTCTCTCTCTTGCGTGCAAGAGAGTTTTCTCCGGGCATTTCTCGCGCGAGGAAAAATGAAAATGCAAATCGAAAAGACGAAAGAAATTCACGAGCTAAATTTATTTCAATCACTTATGCATAGATGCTTAGCTACAATGTAAACATTCCCAATTAGGAAAATTGGGATGTTACAAACCTACCCACCTTAAGATGAATCTCGCCCTCAAGATTCGGGTTGGCTAGAAAATAGGCGCGGGTGGTCTCGACGAAGATCCTCTTCTCGTTCCCAGGTGGCTTCTTCCTTGGTGTGGTGGCTCCACAACACCTTGCAGAACTTGATGATCTTGCTGCGGGTAACTCTGTTGGCAGTCTCGAGAATCCGGATGGGTTTCTCCTCATACGTCAGATCACTGTCAAGCTGTATGGCCTCTAGGGGCACTGTATCTCTCAATGGAACATCGGCCATCTCAGCGTGGTATTTCTTCAACTGGGAAACATGGAAGACATCATGAACTCCGGACAATCCTTCCGGCAGTTCCAGTTTGTATTCAACTTCGCCTCTACGCTCAAGAATTTTGTAGGGGCCAATGAAACGAGGTGCTAATTTTCCTTTCACACCGAATCTCTTGATTCCTCGAAGTGGAGACACCCGAAGATATGCTCGGTCTCCCACTTCGTACGTTACTTCCTTGCGTTTGCTGTCGGCATAACTCTTCTGCCTGGACTGAGCTATCTTGAGTCGGTCACGAATAAGCTTGACCTTCTCTTCAGAATCTCGGATAAGGTCGGGACCAAAAAGTTGTCGGTCTCCAACTCCATCCCACATCAACAGTGTTCTGCACCTCCTTCCGTATAGAGCTTCGAAAGGGGCCATCCTCAGACTGGTCTGGTAGCTGTTGTTGTATGAGAACTCGGCATACGGTAGATTGTCATCCCAACTAGACCCATAGTCTAGTGCGCAAGCTCTCGACATGTCCTCCAGAATCTGATTGACTCTCTCGGTCTGTCCATCTGTCTGCGGGTGAAATGCTGTGCTGAACTCCAATCTTGTTCCCAAGGTTTCATGCAGTTGGTGGCAAAATTTTGATGTGAACTGAGTACCTCTATCGGACACAATGCTCTTCGGTACTCCGTGCAGACATACGATCCTCTTCATATATATCTTGGCCAGCTTGGCACTCGTGTAAGTAGTCTTCACCGGAATGAAGTGAGCTACCTTGGTCAAACGATCGACCACAACCCAAATAGAATCATAGCCAGAATGGGTCCGAGGTAATCCTGTGATGAAGTCCATACCAAGCTTTTCCCATTTCCATTCGGGTATCGGCAGAGGTTGGAGCAAACCTGCTGGCTTCTAATGCTCGGCTTTTACTCGCTGACAAACATCGCATATAGCTACAAACTCGGCAATCTCTTTCTTCAACCCTGTCCACCAGATACTTTCTTTCAGATCCAGGTACATTTTGGTGTTACCGGGGTGTATCGAGTACGGGGAATCATGAGCTTCCTGAAGTATCAACTTCCTGAGTTCGGGATCATTGGGCACATAGATGCGATCCTCAAACCATATAGTTCCATGTTCATCCTCACGAAAACCTTTAGCCTTCCCGTCTTCCATTTTCTGCTTAATCTCAGCTATCTCCTTGTCTGATTTCTGTGCTTCGCGGATCTTTTCCATCAAAGTAGACTGAATTTCCAGAGTGGCAACAAATCCTCTTGGAACTATCTCCAATTTGAGCTCTCGGAGATCATCGACTAACTCCTGGGGTAATCCTCCAGCTATGAGCGTGTTCACATAACTCTTGCGGCTCAACGCATCGGCTACAACATTTGCCTTGCCTGGGTGATAATGCAATCTCATGTCATAGTCCTTGATCAAATCTAGCCATCGCCTCTGTCTGAGGTTCAACTCCTTCTGCGTGAAGATATATTTCAGGCTCTTGTGATCAGTGTAAACATCACAACTATTTCCGATCAGGAAATGTCTCCAGATCTTGAGAGCGTGCACTACGGCTGCTAGTTCCAAGTCATGTGTGGCATAATTCAACTTATGAGGTCTGAGCTGTCTGGATGCATAGGCTAAAACTTTTCCTTCTTGCATGAGCACTCCTCCGAGTCCTTGACGAGAAGCGTCACAATAAACCTGGAAATCCTTCCGAATGTTCGGCAATATCAGCACTGGGGCTGTAACAAGATGTTTCTTCAGCTCTTGAGAACTGGTTTCACATTCCTCAGTCCAAATATACTTGGATTCCTTCTTCAACAACTCTTTCATGGGCTTGGCAATCTTTGAGAAATTCTCAATGAACCTCTGGTAATATCCGGCAAGTCCGAGGAAACTGCGGATCTCCTTGACTGAAGTGGGTGCTACCCATTCGGCGACTGCTGCGACCTTGGCAGGGTCCACTGCTATTCCTTCTCCTGAGATGACGTGTCCGAGAAATCCGACTTCCTTCAACCAAAACTCACATTTGCTGAACTTTGCATATAGCTTATGCTCTCGAAGCTTCTCCAGAACTAGACGCAGATGTTCCTTGTGTTCCTCTTCGTTCTTGGAGAATATCAGGATGTCATCGATGAACACCACGACAAACTTGTCCAAGTATTCCATAAATACCTTGTTCATCAGATTCATAAAGTATGCCGGAGCATTAGTCAGTCCAAATGACATGACCGTGTACTCATACAAGCCGTACCGAGTGGTGAAGGCTGTCTTGGGTATATCCTGTTCACGAATCTTCAACTGATGATACCCAGATCGAAGATCGATCTTTGAGAATACGCGAGCTCCAACTAACTGATCAAACAGATCATTGATCATCGGCAAGGGGTACTTGTTCTTGATGGTCACATCGTTCAATGCACGATAATCGACGACCATTCTCATGGACTTGTCCTTCTTTTCAACCAAGAGCACTGGGGCTCCCCAAGGTGAAGAACTTGGGCGAATATACCCTTTGTCCAATAACTCCTTAATTTTCTTCTTGATTTCTATCAAGTCATTTGCGGGCATCCGATAAGGTCTCTTGGATATCGGGGCTGTTCCGGGTAATAGCTCAATCAAGAACTCAATCTCTCTATCGGGTGGCATGCCCGGCAATTCCTCCGGAAATACATCTGGGTACTCCTGTACAATCGGTACTTCCTCCTGGACTACTCCCGTGAGAGAGTTTACTCGCTTACTCCGTGTCGGGCGCTGAGACACGTACTTAATCCGCTTCTGCTCGAGGGTGGTGAGCAAAATAGACTTAAGGGCACAATCAATATTCCCTTCATACTTGGCCAACCAATCCATGCCTAGGATTACATCCAATCCCTGGGACTCTAATACGATGAGGTCGGTGGGAAAATTATGGTTCCTGATGTTGAGACTCAAAGCATGGCATCCTATCCCGACTGTCATCATGCCTCGTGGGGAACTGACCTTAATAGGCTGGCTGAGGGTTCTAGTTGGCAAACTATACTTTTCCACAACTACCCTTGATATGAATGAATGTGTTGCACCAGAAAAAAAAGTACCAATACTGGATGTGAATTTAGCAAAAACTTACCAACCACAGTATCGGGGTGATCATAGACCTCTTCAACATCAATGTGGTTCACCTGAGCTCGAGGAAAATGATTGGGCTTCTTTGCTGCAGAGTTTCCATTGCCGTTTCCATATCCCTGCTTGTTCTCGGGACAATCAGTGGCATAGTGTCCCGTCTTCTGACACTTGAAGCATGTGATGTGAGTCAGATCCTTCTAAGCTGGAGCTGAATGCTGCTGAGTGCCAGTACCGCCATTCTTGAAGTTGTTGTTGTTGCGGTGGTTTCCATGTCCTCCATGGTTGTGGCCTCCATGGTTGTGCACAGGGTGGTTATGCTGAACATGTCCTCCAAACTTACCGGATCCAGTCCCGGTATTCCCTGGATAAGGGGTGTAGCGAGGCTTCTGCTGAGTGCCGGAGTTGAACTTTCCAACCCCATACTTCCGCTTGCGGTTCTCCATCTGCTTGTGTTTCCCCTCCAAGATGAGGGCCTTATGAACCAGCTCCTGGTAGTTGTTGAAGGTGGCTACAGTCAACTGAATGCTCAGCTCATCATTCAGTCCTTCCAAGAACTTTTCCTGCTTGGCCGCGTCATCGGCCACATCTCCAGGTGCATAACGGGCGAGCATGCTGAATTCATCGACGTACTGGGCCACAGAGCGATTCCCATGGTGTAAGTTGCGAAACTCATGCTTCTTCAGACTCATTGCACCAGCTGAGACATGCGCGGTGCGGAAGGCTTTCTTGAATTGCTCCCAAGTGACTCCAGCAATGGGATAAGTGGTGGTGTAGTTCTCCCACCAAGCAGCTGCAGGGCCTTCAAGTTGATGCGCGGCAAAACGTACCTTCTCAGCTTCAGAACAACCAGTAGTGATAAGTTCACGCTCCATCTTGCGGAGCCAATAATCTGCCACAATGGGCTCAATGCTGCTGGAGAAAGTTGGAGGGTTCGACCTCAGAAAACGGGTGAGATTGTCAGCCTGGGGTGGGGGACGGTTGTTGTTATTGTTCTGGTTCTGGATGATCAGCTGCATCAGGGTGTTTTGTTGCTGGATCAACTAGGTGAGTTCCGGCGGAAAGTTGGACTCAGGGGCGCGTCTCGGGGGCATCTGATGTTTGTGGAGGGGTGTGATTAGCATAGAACAATGGTCTAAGAGGAACTACACTACCGATATGAATGCAACACACAAGTATCATGCCACACATTTTATTCAATACCATCACAAAGGTTCACACGAGGATACAAAATTCGATAATCCTAAACATCGGCCTAAAACGTATAACGATAAAGTAAATTTGGTGGTCTAGTCTAAGTGTCCTCCTCAGAAAAGCATGGTGGTGGGTCCTTCGGTGGAGCTTTCTTCATAGTCCTCGTCGTTCCTGATCAAGGGGGCTACGTCTCCTTCGGGATGAAGGTTCTCGCCCATGTCCAGTTCCTCCTCCAGGTATGCAACTCGTGTCTTCAGCTTCTCGATCCGCTCCAGAAAGTCCTTCACTTCCAGTTCATGTTCATAGTGGGCTTCCCGGGCTGCATCTTCAAGTTCAAGCTCGCGGAGTGACAGTTGTTTGATCTTCCTGGCGTCCTTGATCACGTGATACTCCAGAGTCCCGCTGTACTTCTCCAAGGTCTGGGCATAAGACAAGAGAGCATCTTTGGTCTTGCTTGAGATGATTTCTCCGTCTTCGTTTCTCCGAGATACGGTGAATAGGTCTGGAGAAATAGGGCACCCTTTGTATTCTTCCTTGATACGTCCTAGTGCACAATGGATCGCCATGTCCCTTCCGAGAATCCAGTTGGGTGCGATGAACTTGAAATCCATCGGCTCAGTGCGCGGCTGGAATGTCCTTCCGGGAATGTGCACCTCGATCCTGTAGCGTGAATCCTCCGGGTAATACGAAGTTGGCTTCCCCGTGATAGTCGGCAGAGCAATCCTCAAGTCCTTGGTGATCTGCACCAGCTCCTTTCCGAATGGCATAGTGGTGTCGGGCTGGCAAAACTTCGTGACCTTAACAGGGATGAAGGTGGCCATCTAAACATTGGAAATCGGGGAGAAGTCAGAAATGATCAGAAGAGGAAATAGAAGATTTATAGACATAAGAGAAAAATAGTTTTCTTCCTAAGGCTTTTCCATTCCTAGAGGTTACGTCCTAAGGTCAGCGTGTGCTCTGAATACCATTTCTGTAGCGACCCGACTCAAGACGAGTCAAGCCTCTGGTGTTTCCGTACCATCCCAAGATCATGCTGGTACACACACAGTACATAATGTATATATTCAAGAGTTCAATCACACAGCTTTATTAATCGAAATCTCATAAAGAGTACTTTATTACAATAAAGGATTACAATAAAGTGGCTGAAGGCCATCTCTTGAGATATCTAACGAAGACTAAGCGGAAGCATCAGGTAGACAAGTCCATCCGACTCCAAGGGCATGTCGCTGAGCATAGATCGTAGCCTCACTCCTGGTCGGAAAAGTACTCTGCAACATGATACGTTGCAGCCGTGTAGGTCAACATATTGAATATGCCGGCAAGTCATCAAAGAGAGGGGTAAAATAATAATCAACTATCTCTAACTGCATATTTGGCCGGTGGAGCTAAGTTTTGCATAAAGCTAGTTTTATCCTACAACAAAAGGGGTTGAAAACAAAATATTACTACATAGTTTGTTGTTAACGAGATGGTTCCGCCAACCAATTCTCGTACCCGAATAGTTGTTAACACCCACATCATTATTAAGTTGTGTCGAGAGTTCAGGGGAAATTCAATGCCTTCGGCTCAAGTTGTCCATGTCCGTGGACACGGCTAATCGATTTGGTTGGGCACTCTGCAGAGTTTTGCACACGTTCCCCACAAGATTTGATCGCCTCCGGGTTTGTCCTCGCACTTCAGGGTGTTTGAAGACCGGATGATCAAAACATGGTCTTTCAACGGGTCCCTCTGAATCCCTGTCGGTGCCCATCCATTCCTACCATTCGTCTACATCTGCTAGCACCGCCTGTCCAGAGTCGCCGCGTTGTCCAACCATGCCAGAGCCCATAATGACTTGTGGCTGTGCAGGTAAGCCTTCAGTCTTGAAGTCTCTGTCCATCTCTTCGAGCCTGGGTGAAGCTTTCCGCAGGATGACATGGCCTCTCCAGCATCCCGGGCATCCACTGGGTTCTCCAGGGAGCCGATCAACCGTCCTTCACCCAGAGTTGCATTGCGTCCAAGGTCTTGAAAATCTTGTCTTAGTCCGGTCTTGATTATTATATCAACCTCGCATCACTCGTGGTATACACTCAACCGATAACCCGTCTACTCAAGCATAGCATTAAGAAATTTGTCGTCCCGGGGCCAAGTGTCGGGGTTGTTGTGTTCCTACCACATGATACTACAACTTAAGATAAAGTTTCCAACTACCTAGGCAGCATGCAAATTGGGCAAATAAGGTGATCTACCATGCATCGAACACATAGGTAAAATGACATGATTAAAGATGACTTGCCTTGATGATAGTTGTCTTGCTCGAGCGTCTCTAAGTAACACGCTTCGCACTCCGGATGATCTACCGATACAAATACAAAGCACACCATAAGCACTTCCATCAAGCCACAAGTAAAAACATCATCACAAGTATTGATTTGCAAAAGCCTAAGCAAAAGAATTTATCACGCGCCGGTATGGCAGAGACTGGTTTCTGTTGAAAACACCAGTAAAAATACTTTAAAAATTCTGAACCTTCTACCACAGTAATATTTTATCACTAGAAAACAGTAGCAAAAAGAATCAACTCAAAATCATTTTTCAAACTCCTGGAATAGGCAAAATATGGTTTAAACTAAATCTGCTCTAACTTATGTCTAAAAATTTCAAACATAGACAAATTATATGTTTTTGAAAACTACAGGAAATTTGTGAGCTACTGGAAATCGAATCAATGTCATTGGACTTAGGGATAAAAAGTTGTGGCCAAAACAAAACAGAAAGTTTCTGTTTTTTTAAACACGCAGAAAACTACAAAACTACTAGTGCTAAAAAGAGAGGTACACGTGTCCTGATGCTATTGGCTGCGGGGCTGTTTGTTGCAAAGCTACGGGCAAACGGCCTAAGGCTAGCAAAGTTCGCTGGTTAATTCATAAGTGACAAAAAACCCACTGGTTTTCTGAGATAAACCAAAGAGGTACTAGTGATCTAATCTAGGCCTTATATCTAATATCTAACGACTAAGAAGAGAATACATGAAATAACGAGGAGAGGTAGGCTACCTTGACCGGGGCAGTGGGTTGCTCCGGCGAGGGGTGGCTGGCCGGCGAGGGAGGGAACTCCGGGGCGGTGGGGGAGATGGGCGGCGGCGGCGGGGGTGCTCCTCCTCGGGGGGAGGCGCTTGGGGGAGAGAGGCGGCGACGGGGCTGCTCCTAGGGCGAGGCCGAGGGGTGGCAGTAGCTTGCTGCCGGCGAGGTGGCGGTGCTGGGGGGCTAGGGCGGTGGCGGCTCGGGGTAGGGTGGGAACGGGGGTGGCTCGGTGGGCTCTCTTATATAGGCTAGGTGGAGGGAGTAGAAAGGAAAGGGAGAGGGAGAAACGGGAAGAAAATCGCAAGGTGGGGAAGGGCTCGGTCTCGGTAATGGTGGAAGAAAGGAAAGAGAGGAGAGGGAGGTAGGAGAAGGCCGCGGGGGTGATAGGCTCGGTCGGTGGGGCCCTCGGCCAGTGAGAGGGTGGTAGGAAAAAAAGGGCAGGTGGCCGGTTCTAAGGGATTTCGGATCCCAGGGAAAAGGGGGCTCGGCCCAGACTAAGATGCGCCCACGGCGGCGGCAAAAGAAAAAAAAGAACCCTTTCCTAATTCTAATTTTTGCAAAACAGAAAATATAAAAGTTAAAAAAGGAAATAAATCAAAATATCTATATATGGTATTATATATCAAAAAAATCAGAAAAAGAATGTGTACCCGAATAACATTTTTTTAAAGCCAAAATAAAAACTTGAAAAAAATGTTTTTTTCCAGAAATTCCCAAATTTGCTTTATTTCTTTTTGCAATTATTTTTGCAAAAGAACTTTGGGTTTTCTTGGCTCCAACATTTCAAAAATTGCCCGCACTTTTGGAGTGCCATTTTCCTCCGCTCTCTCTCTTGCGTGCAAGAGAGTTTTCTCCGGGCATTTCTCGCGCGAGGAAAAATGAAAATGCAAATCGAAAAGACGAAAGAAATTCACGAGCTAAATTTATTTCAATCACTTATGCATAGATGCTTAGCTACAATGTAAACATTCCCAATTTGGAAAATTGGGATGTTACATGCAAGTACTATCAACACAAGCATGTAAAACATTTAGAGTGCTCGAAGTGTTAATTCCCAAAGATGAAGCATTGCAATAATATAGTGATGAAGGATCATCAACAATAAACCCACTATCATCATTGCAATGATCACCACTACTCACAGTGTCATTACCTTGTGGCAATCCACATGTAGGTGAAGTAGATGAAGTTGAGAAGACCACACGACCGGAGGTGGAGGGAGAACAATCATTCCCACAAATCTTGGACGTACCATATTTATTTTGAAGCTTTGTCCACAACTCATGAGCATTCCGGAATGGCATGTGTTGGAATATAACTACATTGCTCAAAGCATCAAAAAGCACATTAGAAGATTTAGCATGGAGATAAGAGTTTTTCTCATCCTCTAAAGATATATTTTGAGAATCCTTTGGAGGAGAGAAACCCATATCTAGAATTCGCTCTAAATTTGGGCCCAAGACCCGAAAGTGATTAAGCATGCGAATTACCCAAACATCAAAATTTGTGCCATCTAAACTAAGCATGTCAGTAAATCCTAAACCCCTAGTCGACATCCTTACTCTCTAGGTGGTTAAACCTAATAAAAGAGACCTAGCTCTGATACCAATTTAAAGGACGTGGATGTCGCCTAGAGGGGGGGTGAATAGGCGCTTTAAAATAATTACAGTTTAGGCTTGAACAAATGCGGAATAAAACTAGTGTTTAATTTGTCAAGCACAAAACCTAAAACAACTAGGCTCAACTATGTGCACCAATAACTTATGCTAAGCAAGATAAACAACTAAGTGATAGCAAGATATATGACAAGGAACAATATGGCTATCACAAAGTAAAGTGCATAAGTAAAGGGTTCGGGTAAGAGATAACCGAGGCACGCGGAGACGATGATGTATCCCGAAGTTCACACCCTTGCGGATGGTAATCTGCGTTGGAGCGGTGTGGAGGCACAATGCTCCCCAAGATGCCACTAAGGCCACCGTAATCTCCTCACGCTCTCACACAATGCAAGATGTCGTGATTCCAGTAAGGGACCCTTGAGGGCGGTCACCAAACCCGTACAAACAAGGTTGGGGCAATCTCCACAACTTAATTGGAGACCCCGACGCTTGCCCGGAGCTTTACACCACAATGATTGAGCTTCGAGGCACTACCAAGCTTCTAGCGGTACCAAGTACCCAAGGGTAATAAGCTTCTCAACTTCTCACTTCCACGTATTACCGTGGAAAACTCAAACAGATGCACCAAATGCAATGGCAAGGGCACACGGAGTGTCCAAGTCCTTTTCTCCCAAATCCTACCAAAGCAACTAATGCTAGGGAGGAAAATGAGAGGAAGAACGAAGAAGAACACGAAGAACTCCAAGATCTAGACCCAAGGGGTTCCCCTCACTTAGAGGAGAAAGTGATTGGTGGAAATGTGGATCTAGATCTCCTCTGTTATTTCCCTCAAGAACTAGCAAGAATAATTGGAGGGATTGAGAGTTAGCAAGCTCGAAGAAGGTCAACAATGGGGGAAGACCACGAGCTAAATACATAGATAAGTCCAAGGGGGAAGAAGACCCCCTTTATATAGTGGGGGAAGAAATTAGACCGTTACCCCCACTTACAGCCCGAGCACAGCGGTAGTACCGCTAGCCCTGGCGGTAGTACCGCTAGGCCTGGCGGTACTACCGCTAGACCCTGGCGGTACTACCGCTAGACCCTGGCGGTACTACCGCTAGCCCAGGCGGTACTACCTCTAGAGAAAGTCTTCGTAAAAAGTCTGACGAAGAACAACCACTCAGAGAGAGGTAGTACCGTCCCGAAGCGGTACTACCGCCCACCCGGAGCGGTACTACCGCTGCTAGAGCGGTACTACTGCTAGGGAGCGGTAGTAAAAAATTACTACCGCTCCGGGGGCAATACTACAGCTCCGGGGGCGGTACTTCCGCTACAGGAGCGGTAATACCGCTGCCACCAGGAGCGGTACTACCGTTGGATACTGAATCTGCTCTAACTTTGGCATACAGACTCCAATTTCAACGAAACCAAGTTTGTTGGAAATCTAACGACATGGGCTAACACAATATTGATGGAAATATCAATAAGAATCAAGTGATAAAAGGCCCATAAGAAAATGGTGAGAACCCTTCTTTGAATAAGACTGGTAAAAACTCCTCACATCGAAAACATGAGATGTTGCCTAAAGTGGTGAAAGTGGTGAAAGGCATGGTTCTCCCCAACAAACTCTTGCAAAGACATATTGTTGTGAATCTACTGCAGAAATAGCTCAAAACTAAAACATGAGATGTTGCCTAGATACGAAGGTCAAAGCCTTCAGGAGATTATATAATGATTTTTTGCCAACCCGAAGGAGTCTTCCACAAGAAAACGGAGCCCAGAGGGTGAACGGGGCAGCCACAAGCCTGCAGGGAGTGACCAGGGGGTAGGCCGCACCCCTTGGGTTGTCACCTCCTGGTGCATGCTTCATACTGCTTTAAATTTTCCTATTTTTTAAATATTCCAAAATCGGTAAAAATTTCAATTGAAAACGTTTTGGAGTCGGTTTGCTTATTGTAGCACATACCTATTCCTTTTCGAGGTCCAAGACGTTCTGATAGGTCTCCCTAATGTACTCTTTCGGAGTTATGGTATTGATAATATTAGTTTCAACATTTATGGGAGTACGTGAGATATAATGTTTGATTCTTTGCCCATTTACCACCTTTGAATTTGTGCCTTCGGCATTGTTGATCTTGATGGCACCGAAATGATATACTTCCTCGATAATGTAAGGACCTTCCCATTTAGAGAGAAGTTTTCCTGCAAAAAATCTTAAACGAGAGTTGTATAGCAAGACATCATCACCTACATTGAATTCGCGCTTTTGTATCCTTCTATCATGCCATCTCTTAACCTTTTCTTTAAACAACTTATCATTCTCATATGCCTGGGTTCTCCATTCATCATGTGAGCTAATGTCAAATAACCTCTTTACACCAACAAGTTTGAAATCATAGTTAAGTTCTTTAATTGCCCAATAAGCTTTATGTTCTAGCTCTAGAGGTAAGTGACATGCTTTACCATAGACCATTTTATAAGGAGACATACCCATAGGATGTTTGTAAGCGGTTCTATAAGCCCATAATGCATCGTCAAGTTTCTTAGACCAATTATTTCTAGATCTATTGACGGTCTTTTGCAAGATCAACTTAATTTCTCTGTTGCTCAATTCTACTTGCCCACTAGACTGAGGATGATAAGGAGATGCAACTCTATGATTAACATTATACCTAGCAAGCAATTTACAGAAAGCACCATGAATAATGTTTTAACCACCATCGGTCATTAAATATCTAGGGACTCCAAGTCTAGGGAAAATAACTTCTTTCAGCATTTTAATAGAAGTGTTATGATCAGCACTACTAGTTGGAATAGCTTGTACCCACTTAGTAACATAATCAACAACAACTAGAATACGAGTATACCCGTTGGAATTTGAAAAAGGTCCCATATAATCAAAACCCCAAACATCAAATGGTTCAATAACTAGAGAGTAATTCATAAGCATTTCCTAATGTCTACTAATACTACCAATTCTTTGACATTCATCACAAGACAAGACAAACTTACGAGCATCCTTGAAGAGAGTAGGCCAATAAAAACTAGATTGTAATACCTCTTGTAGGCTAATAGGTGCAGTTATCAAGGCTTTCTTAAGAATTTCAAATGCTTCTACAAAATCATCATAAAAAACGAATGGAACATCCTTTTGCAAAATATTAGTGAGAGGCTTAGAAATTTTAGATAAGTCTTTAATAAATATCCTATGAAAACCAACATGACCAAGGAAACTTCTTATACCTTTAATATCTGTTGGACACGACATGTTTTCAATAGAATCAACTTTAGCTTTGTCAACTTCAATACCTCTTTCAGAGATTTTGTGTCCCAAGACAATGTCTTCATTAACCATAAAGTGGAACTTCTCATGGAATCACCCAGATCGGCGCATGCAATATCGGCACTTGTGAAGAACTTTGTTAGGGCAAGGAATAGGTGCCTAGGTGTTGTTCGACATGGATGGCAACAACTGGCTGATGGTCTTTACAAGCTTCACGTGGATGCGGGCTTCTCTGAAGACTCGGGGACGGGTAGCACCGGGGCGGTGTTGCGATCAGATAAAGGAGTGTTCATTGCTGGTTCATGTAGTACTATATCATTTGCCGAAGATGTTAGTTCAGCGGAAGCAAGAGCTCTGCGAGATGGACTTATCCTGGCTAGCGAGGTGGGTGTGCAAAAGATCATTGTGGAGTCTGATTGCCAGGACGTGATTGACACCTTGTTACTCGACGACAATTCTCTCGGACCAGCGGCGGCAGTATACGAAGAGTGCTCCTTCCTCGCAAAGAACTTTAGTTTGATCCAATTTGCCTTCTGCCCAAGGGAGGCAAATATGGTAGCTCATACCCTAGCTAGGTTTGCTGAACCCACTAGAACTATAAAGTGGATGGAGGAGCCTCCAGGCTTCCTCATAGATACATTAGCTAATGATGTAACTGTCTTCTCACATGAAATATAAA
Organism: Hordeum vulgare subsp. vulgare; assembly: GCF_904849725.1. Lineage (NCBI taxonomy): Eukaryota > Viridiplantae > Streptophyta > Magnoliopsida > Poales > Poaceae > Hordeum > Hordeum vulgare. The sequence goes on from NC_058522.1 coordinate 226,223,063, forward strand.
AGCCGTCCAGGCTTTCCCCGTTCAAAAAAAGTGGCACTTCTCGCAATTCAAGACAATATTAGTTTCTTCACATCTCTACAAAACTTGATCAAGGTTGTTCAAGCAATCATCAAAAGAAGTTCCGTAAACGGAAAAATCATCCATGAAAATCTTAACATTATTTTCACAAAAGTCATAGAATATAGCCACATACATCTTTTCATAAACCAAAAGGCATACGTCTATAAGCAAAGGTACCGAAAGGGCGAGTAAAAGTGGTTTTCTCTTGATCCTATTTTGATACGGGTAATTGAGAAAAGCTAGAATAGCCATGTAGAAAGCAAAAAATGTGTATGTTTGGATAATCTTTCTAGCATCTGATCAATAAAAGGTAGCAGGTAATGATATTTCCGAGTAGCCTTATTTAATTTCCTGAAATCAATTACCGTTCTATATCCTATAACAATTCTTTGCGAGATCAATTCATCTTTATCACTAGGAACAACAATAATACCTTCGTTTTTAGGGACACAATGAACGGGACTAACCCATCTACTATCAGCAATAGGACAAATTATACCCGCCTCCAGAAGCTTTAATATTTCATTTCTTACCACTTCCTTCATTTTAGGATTTAATCATCGTTGGTGATCAACAACTAGTTTAGCATCAGGCTTCGTATTGATTTTGTGCTGACATAGAGTGGGACTAATGCCCTTAAGATCATCAAGAGTATATCCAATAGCGTCACGGTGCTTCCTCAGAGTTTTCAATAATCTATTTTTTTCATGCTCTGAAAGGTTAGCACTAATAATAACATGATATATCTATTTTTCATCAAGATAAGCATACTTTAGAGTATCAGGTAATTGTTTAAGCTCAAACATGGGATCACCCTTGGGTGGAGGAGGAACCTCAAGTATTTCAACAGGTAGGTTGTGTTTCAGAATAGGCTGCTGATCAAAGAAAATCTTATCTATTTCATTCCTATCATTCATATGCATATCATTTTCATGGTCTAACATATATTATTCTAATGGACAGTAGGAGGCACAACGATAGAAGCAAGACCAATAATTTCATATTTACTAGGCAATTCTTTGTCATGAGATTGTCTACAAAATTTAGAGAAATTGAACTCATGAGATGCATCCTCAAAACTTACAGTAACTTTTTATTTTTCACAATCAATCTTAGCATTAACAGTATTCAAGAACGGTCTACCGAATATAATGGTACAAAAATCATCTTGTGGGGAACCAAGAACAAGAAAATCAGTAGGATATTTTATTTTCCCACACAATACTTCAACATCTCTAACAATCCCAATTGGTGAAATAGTATCTCTATTAGCAAGCTTGATGGTAACATCAATTTACTCTAATTTGTCTCGTGCAATATCATTCATAATTTCTTAGTATAAGGTAATGGGAATTGCACTCACACTAGCACCGACATCACATAAGCCATGATAAGAATGATCTCCTATTTTAACAGAAACAACAGGCATGCCGACAATAGGTCTATGTTTACCCTTAGTATCAGGTCTAGCAATTCTAGCGGCCTCATCACAAATGTGAATGACATGCCCATCAATATTATCAACCAAGAGATCTTTAACCATATCAATATTAGGTTCAACTTTAATATGTTCAGGAGGTATAGGTGTTCTAGTACAACTCTTACGAACCACAGTTGAAGCTTTAGCATGTTCCTTTATCCGAACTGGAAAGGGTGGCTTCTCGATATAAGAAGTAGGAATAACAGGATCAGTATTAGAAACAATAGTTTCTTCTTCAACTTTAATAGGTTCTACACTTTAAATTCAATTGGAGGATGATACTTAAACCACTTCTCCTTGGGGAGATCAACATGAGTAGCAAAAGATTCACAAAATGAAGCTACTACCTCACAGTCAAGTCCATATTTAGTGCTAAAATCACGAAAAGCATCGGTGTCTATAAAGGATTTAACACAACCAAACTTAAGGTTTATACCTGACTCATTGCTTTCGTCGAGTTCCCAATATTCAGAGTTGCGTTTAATTCTTTCCAATAACACTACAGGAATCAGCTTCTTTGCCGTCTGCCATCACAGACGGCAAAGAGTAAATCCCAGACGACAAAGAGAATACCATAGACGGCAAAGAATCTCACGGCCGGCAAAATTTCTTTGTCAGCCTACGACGACATCGTACCTTCTTTGTCGTCTCTCTCACCAAAGCGGATGGCAAAGAGCTTTGCCGTCAGCTTTTCATAGGAGCAGTCGGCAAAGTGCTCGAGACGGCAGCCGACAGGCGTTGCCTCTGTTAGGGGTTAACGGAGGCTTTGTTGTCTGCCTCCCCCTCTTCTTTGCCGTCTGCCTCCCCCCCTGTTCTTTGCCGTCAGCCTCCCCCCTCTTCTTTGCCATCTGCCTCCTCCTCCTCCCCCCCTCCACTCTTTGTCGTCTGCCTCCTCCTCCTCCCCCCTCCTCTGTGCCCTCTTCTTTGCCGTCTACCCGCCCTGGAAGCAGACGGCAAAGATCCTATATAGACACCCTAGGATGCACAACTGGGTGCCATGTGGCACCTTTGCCGTCTGCCAGCCGATGGCAAAGACCTGTGCCATCAGCTGGCAGACGGCAAAGAGCCCATATAGTACCTGTTTTTTTGTTTTTATATTATTTTACAGCATATATATATATATATATATATATATATATATTTGACAACACATTTATATAATTCACCACACATATATGATATATAGTTCACCACACATATACTTGCCAACACATATATATAATTCACCACACATATATGATATACATATAAATCAATGTACATCCCCATATATCGAAAGAACCAACATACAAAGTATTGCACTGTTTATCCATATATACGTATACATATAGTTCGACATTGTTCATCAACTCAAATGAAAACTAGATGATATACATATAAAGTTCATCCATCGACATTGTTCAACTCCATGAATGCCAGCTTCCATGCATGTAGTATATCCAATCTACAAAAATGTGAATAATAAAGTTATAAGAAGAACAAAATATGATGTTTTTGAGCTAATTATGTCATTTTAGCGTAAAACAAGCTAAGAATATAATATTCATGAGCTAACCAAGGTTCTTATGCCATTTTTAGCTTATTATGGCATTTTGGATCTAAACGGGTTAATTATGTCATTGTTGAGGAAATTAAACCAAGGATAATATGAAAGAGGAGACGAAAGAGGAGGAGGAGAAGAAGAAGAAGAAATCAAGAAGAAGGAGGAGAAGGAGGAGAAGGAGGAGGAGGAGGAGAAGAAGGACTAGAAGGTCCTTGGCCTTCTCCTCCTCCTACTACTCCTTCTCCTTCTTCTCTTCTTCTTCTTCTTCTTGTTCTTTCTTTTCATTTTTCCTATTTCTTCTCCTCTTCTCCTCTTGTTGGAGCAAAATTATCTAATTATTTATTTTTGGAGCTATATGGGCTAATTACACCATTTTAGCGGAAAACAAGCTAAGAATATAATACTTATGAGATAAGCAAGTTTCTTATGCCATTTTGAGCTTATTATGGTATTTTGGAGCTACATGGTCTAATTATGTCATTGTTGGGGAAATTAAAGCAAGGATAATATGAAAGAGGAGAAGAAAGAGGAGGAGGAGGAGGAGATCAAGAAATCAAGAAGAAGGAGGAGAAGGAGGAGGAGGAGAAGAAATAGAAGGTCCTTGGCCTTCTTCTCCTTCTCCTCCTCCTCCTCCTTCTCCTTCTTCTCTTCTTCTTCTTCTTCTTCTTCTTCTTCTTCTTCTTCTTTCTTTTCGTTTTTCCTATTTCTTCTCCTCTTCTCCTCTTGTTCGAGCTAAATTACCTAATTATGTCTTTTTGGAGCTAAATGGGCTAATTATACCATTTGAGAGGAAAACAAGCTAAGTATATAATATTCATGAGCTAACCAAGGTTCTTATGCGATTTTGAGGTTCTTATAGCATTTTGGAGCTAACTGGGCTAATTATGTCATTGTTGGGGAAATTACAACAACGATACTATGAAAGAGGAGAAGAAAGAGGAGGAGGAGGAGAAGAATAAGAAATCAAGAAGAAGGAGGAGAAGGAGGAGAAGTAGGAGGAGGAGAAGGACTAGAAGGTCCTTGGCCTTCTCCTCCTCCTTCTCCTTCTTCTTTTCTTCTTCTTCTTCTTCTTTCTTTTCATTTTTCCTATTTCTTCTCCTCTTCTCCTCTTGTTGGAGCTAAATTACCTAATTATGTCTTTTTGGAGCTAAATGGGCTAATTATCCCATTTTAGAGGAAAACAAGCTAAGTATATAATATTCATGAGCTAACCAAGGTTCTTATGCCATTTTGAGGTTATTATGTCATTTTGGAGCTAAATGGGCTAATTATGTCATTGCTGGGGAAATTAAAGCAAGGGTAATATGAAAGAGGAGAATAAATAGGAGGAGGAGGAGAAGAAGAAGAAATCAAGAAGAAGGAGGAGAAGGAGGAGGAGGAGAAGGACTAGAAGGTCCTTGGCCTTCTCCTCCTCCTCCTCCTCCTTCTTCTCCTTCTTCTCTTCTTCTTCTTCTTTGCCTTCTTCTTCTTCTTTCTTTTCATTTTTCCTATTTCTTCTCCTCTTCTCCTCTTGTTGGAGATAAATTACCTAATTATGTCTTTTTTGAGCTAAATGGGCCAATTATCCCATTTTAGAGGAAAACAAGCTAAGTATATAATATTCATGATCTAACCAAGGTTCTTATGCCAATTTGAGGTTATTATGTCATTTTGGAGCTAAATGGGCTAATTATGTCATTGTTGGGGAAATTAAAGCAAGGATAATATGAAATAGGAGAATAAAGAGGAGGAGTAGGAGAAGAATAAGAAATCAAGAAGAAGGAGGAGAAGGAGGAGAAGGAGGAGGAGAAGGACTAGAAGGTCCTTGGCCTTCTCCTCCTCCTCCTTCTCCTTCTTCTCTTCTTCTTCTTCTTCTTTCTTTTCATTTTTCCTATTTCTTCTCCTCTTCTCCTCTTGTTGGAGCTAAATTACCTAATTATGTCTTTTTGGAGCTATATGGGCTAATTATACCATTTTAGAGGAAAACAAGCTAGGAATATAATATTCATGAGCTAACCAAGGTTCTTATGCCATTTTGAGGTTATTATGGCATTTTGGAGCTAAATGGGCTAATTATGTCATTGTTGGGGAAATTAAAGCAAGGATAATATGAAAGAGGAGAATAAATAGGAGGAGGAGGAGAATAAGAAGAAATCAAGAAGAAGTAGGAGAAGGAGGAGAAGGACTAGAAGGTCCTTGGCCTTCTCCTCCTTCTCCTCCTCCTTCTCCTTCTTCTCTTCTTCTTCTTGTTCTTTCTTTTCATTTTTCCTATTTCTTCTCGTCTTCTCCTCTTCTTGGAGCTAAATTAGCTAACTATGTCTTTTTGGAGCTAAATGGGCTAATTATCTCATTTTAGAGGAAAACAAGCTAAGTATATAATATTAATGAGCTAACCAAGGTTCTTATGCCATTTTGAGCTTATTATGGCATTTTGGAGCTAAATGGGCCAATTATGTCTTTTTGGAGCTAAGTGGGCTAGCTATTTCATTGTAGGGGAAATTAAGGCAAGGAGAATATGAAAGAGGAGAAGAGAAACTTACCGTAGTGGTCATCAAGGAGGAGAAACACCTGGAGAAGGGTCGTGCGATGCCGCTCAGGACTTATTCTGCAATGTCTCAGTTAGCGTGATGACACTCAATTATTAATACTAGTTTATAATGAAACTCACCGTGCCAATCAAAGAGAAGACGGGCATCGGCGGAGGGACTTGACCGCTCTTCTCGCACAGACCCTGAAGAGTGGGTCGTATTAGTTAGTAATGAAATAGACATTACACACATGATTTGGCTAATGTGAAAAAAACTTACCATAAAAAGCTCGTACATGGCCCGTTGACCCGCCTCATTCTGGGACCTCTCCTCCTCAATCAATCGTGCCGTGGTCTGGTCCCTCTCATCAAGAACAGCCTGACTTGCCAATCTCTCTTTTGCAAGAGCAGCCTCAAGAGCAGCCTGGCTTGCCAATATCTCTTTCTCAAGAGCAGCCTGGTTTGCCAATCTCTCTTTCTGAAGAGCAGCCTGAAACACCATTCCTTGTTACCACAATAATGATCTATGGTGACACACATAATGAAATGGATGAAAGTGTTCTTAGTCCGTACAACTAACCTCGATGGCAAGATCGACTCGCCGTGGACGATGCATTATCTCAGGACAGCTGCTCGACTGGCGCGCCTTGATCTCCGGGAGAGTGAGTGAACAACGTATTATCCCATATCCAATGGCTATCGAGCCATGGGGCCTCCCGCCACCAGATATGATCACCAACTCTGGATCCAAAGGTTCCTCGCTAGGGTTAAAGTCATCCCCTTTCGTAGCCTTCCCCGCGTCCCTGTATGCCACGAGCTTCTGGTGGGAAGATATGTTGGTGAAGTTATTGGGATCATCCAGGTCAGACTCAGAGAATGCCTTCGCCTTCTTGTACGAGGCAGTATGGGCCATGCCATAAAGGTCGTACAAGTGTGGCATCTCCGTCTTATTGTGATGCGCCTAAAAGAGAGGAACAAAATATTAGCATCAAGAATGAATTGCATGAATCATGAATTAAATCACATACCCAGTTTCGTCCGAACTGAAGTAAGTTGGCGCTGCCTTGATGGTGTGGCACACCAACCATTTGGCTACACCGATCCTTCGCATTCTCGTGGACGGCTCGCCAGCTGCCTGTGCACCACTCATCAACCAACGCCTCCCACAATCCATCTTATCCGCACACCATCTCGGGGGCACCTGTAAGTTACTAGAAAGAATTTTCAGCACTACGCCTATGAATGAAATCAAGAAAACTACATAGAAGGACTTAAGAATAGGTAATTACCTTCATGTATTGCTCCTTCTTCAGAAACTTTCCGCGGCAATCCTTCTTCTGCTTCTTAATACCACGCGTGGCGTAGTAATCTCGAATAGCATACGGCCGAGCCTCGTGGCGCAAGTTCTGTAGTAACCGCCTACACTCGGCCTCGAGAACCCTGGCCACCTCCTCCTCATATCCATCCTCACACCTATAGAAGGTTCGCAATCAAACGTGAATACACCGATTAGTACAATAATTACCTATATTGTTAATTTTAGATTCTGTAAAAGGATAATTTACCCAAAAGCTCTATATCACCATCTCGGCCCTCGTGTGGCACAAGACACCATCTATAATCTCCTCCGGCTGGGCCTGCGCAGCCTGGTAGTGCTCCTAGGAAAATCCTAGTGTAGGAACCTGACCCTCACCAGGCAACGTGACAAACCCCGGGAAATTTGTCCGGCAAAGCACACCAAGGACGGAGTTCGGCCTGTGGACTCCAAGAGGGTGTACCCATCCCCTGCAGTATGATAAGGTCAACGCATTAGATATTTGAACGAACTTGTAGGAAAAGCTAAAAAAAGAGTAAATGTACTTACCTATCTCCTTCAGGTTTAATCACCGGCCTCTGCTCGCGGGTAGCCGATGCGAACGGGAGACGTGTACTACCACGCTTGTACACGGTGGCCCCCTCCACCTGCACATCGCCCTCACTATCCGTAAGCTCATCCCAGCCATCCCCGCCCCCCTGAGCCACCCGGACCTCGGTCCAATCCGGCAAATCGGTACGATCCGACCAGGTCTCCCATCCGGGCCTCTCCACGTCGGGTGAAGCCTCCGGAACCGTAGTCTCGTGGGCCGAATGCACCTCGACCCGAGGCTGCTCCGGGACCGGAGTCTCATGGGACGAATGCCCGTCAACACCAGGCTCCTGGAACGGAGTCCCCATAGCCTCCTCCGCAAACGGGTCGACCATTGTAATCCTATGCTCGGGTGAATGAGCTGGTGGTGGTGGCGAGGACGGCTCAACAGTCCTCCTGGATCTTCCCTGACCACCACCTCTTCTGGTACCCTTCCCCTTCTTCCCTACCCGACCAGCACCTTTCCCAGTCGGCAATGCCACCGACGAAGAAGAACCCACGGGTGGTGTCGACAGACTGTCTGCCAAGGCTCTACGGAGAGATAGGGGTGGAAGGGAAGTACCACCCCTCGTGCGGGGCGCCTCGGAAGAACCCCTCGAGCGATCTGGACCAACGTCCACCATCTTTCCACACCTGGTGACCTGCCATGATAAAGATTAAAATAAATTAGTACAACATAAAAAAATTGAATAACTGACATGAATAGTAATATGTACATGAATAATAAAGATTAAAATATATATAATTTAAGTTGTGAATCTTACAAACTAATATTCATCATCAATAAATGCATCATCATCATCACTATCACGCATGTCTTCATGAATGAAATGCTCGTCGGGTTCAACGGCGTGAAGTTGTGAAAGGCCTTCCTTTAATCGTTGAAGCATTGACAGGTCATCCGCATCAGTAACCTCTACGAGTTCCAGGTCTTCTGGTTCCGGCTCAGGGCTGGAGTCAGATTCATTGTCGCTGTCTACTTCCATGTTCACGGGTGAAGCACGGCGCTTGAAACGTTTCTTGGAAAGACGTGTTTCTTGGAAGAATACTCCATCATATGTGTCTGGGTTAATGTGAGGTTCATAATCCTGTTCATTTGGGAGAGGTGGTATGACATGTGGCGGCACTTCATAACCAACATACCAACCTTCCAGATTCTTATCCGTTTGGCATGCCCACGGTAGATAGAAAACTTGGGTCGCCTGTTGAGCCGTAATATAGACATCGGGAACATCTAAATGGGTGTTTGGATTGATTTCGACGAGTCCTATATGTTCATGAGTCCTTCTAGTCTTCTTCGGCTGGAACCAATAACATTTGAAGACTATGACGTTCGGTGGGTTTTCACCATAGAATTGAAGTTCATAAATTGCTTCAACTCTTCCATAATACTCGATAACACCTTCGTCGATAGCAGAGACACCACAATTTGTAGAGTTCCGGTCGGGCATAGATAGCTCTTTGCCAAAGGTACGAAAGAGATACCCGTTGATGTTGTATTTCTCAAATGAACGGACCTTATAGTCAAAACCATTAGCGACCTGGCTCAATTCGGCATCCATAGACTCTGAATTAGCCTACAAGTTTAATACGAAACGATTGTTGCATTAGCAGCAAGTTAGACCAAGAAATGAAATGGTCCATTATTGATAATTACCGTTTGTTTGAACCAAGAGATGAAACTGGGATATCCACCTCCTGTCTTTGACAGAAGCTCATACTCTTCGACGGAATCATTTTCGATCACCGCTCCATCCGAGAATTTGGCGAAGTAACGGCTATTTGAAATATCCAGGAATAAGAGCAGTTCAAATGAATTAGAAGTTACGGGAAAATGTGCCGAGAACTCAGTGGATGTACGGCCGCACTTCTGTTAGGTTGTTGAAGATATACAACAAAATGTTCCGCCATTCTTCGACATCCAACGTTATTGGTTTTGAAGCACCGGCTGGTGCGAGCTTCCCTTTGAATAGGCTGAGGTTGGACCCACCTTTTTTAGGGTCTGCATCATTGTGCCGAGGCTTCGGATTATGCAAATTGTGATTTTTGGCTTCGTAGTGTGCTGTCACAAAGTTTGCCACCTCCTCAGTAATGAATGCCTCAGCCATCGATTCTTCAATTCTACGCTTATTTTTACATTTAGCTCGAAGGGTCTTCTGCATCCTCTCAGTTGCATAGCACAAACGATCTTGCACGGGCCCACCCAATCTTGCCTCGGTCGGTAGATGTAAAATCAAATGCTGCATTGGATTAAAGAAGCCCGGTGGAAAGATCTTCTCTAACTTGCACAACAACTCGGGTGCAAACTCCTCCATGTCTTCTACCACGCCAGGCGACAATTCTTTCGCACAAATAACACGGAAGAAATAGCTCAGCTCCGCCAGTACGAGCCATTCATCCTCAGGAATAAAGCCACGTAACATCACCGGCATTACCCGCTCTAGCCATATGTGCCAATCATGACTCTTGATACCAAAGATTTTTAATTTTTGAAGACTCGCTCCCCTCTTTAGATTCGCTGCATACCCATCGGGGAACATCAAGTGCATTTTGACCCACAAGATAATTTCCCTCATAGCTGGCCTTCCAAGATTGAACCAGGCCTTTGGCTTCGACCACTTCTGCTTTCCTTTGCCTTCTCGCATGTTTTGTAACGGTCTATGACATAGTGTCTCTTTATCGACTCTAGCCTTAATATTATCCTTTGTCTTCCCATCTATGTCGAACAATGTACCAAAAATAGCCTCTCCGATATTCTTTTCAGTGTGCATCATGTCGATATTGTGTGGAAGACAGGGGCAATAGTTTCTTTCCTGGCCATTTGCGAATGCGGCTTTCACAAATTCCTTTGTTTTTACAAACCATTCTTTCGTCATCTCTTTCTGACTAGGGTGACCGGTATACATCCACGCACGATCACTCATCTTGCGTAGCTACTAAAGACAGAAGAAATATATTTATATATAATTTAGCATTTATATTCATCAGTTAATCAGGTTCGCTATTTTTATTACGTCCATGCAACCTACTCGCTAATACGTAAAGATAGGTCCTAATCCCACCCGAGTATGTGTAGATTGGGTTCGTTTTCCCATGCTCTGCTCCGGATCCAACGCAAAATTTCAGCAACACCTCCCCGCTGTTCTCCTGATACACGTCTCCGCAATAAACAGAGAGGATGTGCATCCAGAGAACAACAGGGAGGCACTGACGAAATTCCGCATCAGATCTAGAGCGCAACATATGGGAAAACGAACCAAATCTACACATACTCGGGCTATCCATGGATAATGTTGGACAATTCGAAAGGATGGCAGTTATAAATATGCAAAGACATGCAAATTTATAGATGTTGCCCTTTTGAACGGGAGACGCATGCTGGTCACGCATACTGATAAATTAATTTAATTACCTAAATCTAGAAAGTTTCATCCAGAAACCAAGCCACAGTAAATGAAGGGGCGGGGAGGAGATTAAATTTGTACTAGCCCACGATTGCAGGGGCGGAGCTCGTACAACGCACGGGCAAGTCTTCGCACAACAGACCTCACAGCGACGAGACAACTATCACATGTAAATCCACCCGATCAACAAAAATATTCTAATTATGTCATTTTAGAGGAAAGCAAGTTAAGAATATAATATTCATGAGCTAACCAGGGTTTTTATGCCATTTTGTAGCTAAATGGGTTGATTATCTCATTGTTTGGGAAAATAAGGTCAGGAGAATAAGATAGAGGAGAAGAAAGAGGAGGAGGAGAAGAAGAATAAGAAATGAAGAAGAAGGAGAAGGAGGAGGAGGAGAAGAAGGAGGAGAAGAAGGAGGAGGAGAAGGTATTCTTCTTCTCTTCTTCTCTTCTTCTTCTCTTCTTCTTTTCTTCTTGTCCTTCTTATTTTTGGTCTTCTCCTCCTCTTCTTCTTCTTCTTCTTCTTCTTCTTCTCCTCCTCCTCTTCTTCTCTTCTCCTCCTCCGCCTCTTCTTCTTCTTCCTATTCTTTCAATTAAGCTAACTAACTAGCTAACTTAACTAACCAAGCTAACTAAACCTATCGCTAAACCTAGATAGCACTAAACAACAAAAAAAAAGAATCTACCACTAAGTAACAAAAAAAGAATCTAGCTACCACCAAAATACCAAACAATGAAAAATCAACTTCTTCTTCTTTTTTCTGTTATGCTCCTTCTTATTTTTTTTCTTATTCTCTTCTTCTTTACTTCTTCTCCTTCTTATTTTTTCTTCTCTTCTTCTTCTTCTTCTTCTTCTTCTTCTCCTTCTTATTTTTTTTCTTCTCCTCTTCTTCTTCTTCTTCTTCTTATTCTTCTTCTTCTTCTTCTTCTTCTTCTTCTTTTCTTCTCCTCCTCCTCCTCCTACTACTACTACTCTTCTTCTTCTCCTCTTCTCGTCCTCGTCCTCCTCCTCTTCTCCTCTTCGCCTCCTCCACCTAACTAACCAAGCTAACTAACTAACCTAACTAAAACTACTAACCTAACTAAATCTACCACTAAAACTACTAACAATAATCTAGCTACGACTAATTAACAAAACAAAACAATCTGTAAATTGGCAAAAAATGAAAAAAAAATGACTCACCGGAGGGGGGCGACCGGGGAGGAGGAGGGTGCGGCGGTGGAGGAGAGGGCGGTGGTGGCGGAGGGGCGTGTAGAAGGGGCGAGATCTGACGGCGGTTGTGGAGGAGGAGTTCCCGGGGAGGAGGAGGGGGCATGGTGGAGGAGGGGGCGCAGGGAGGCCGAAGGAGGGCGCAGGGAGGCCGGAGGAGGAGGGGGTGGCGGCGTAGGGAGGCCAGAGTCCGGCGGAGGGAGGAGGAGGGGGCGGCGGCGCAGGTAGGCCGGAGGGAGGAGGAGGGGGCACAGGGAGGCCGGAGGAGGAGGGGCGCAGGGAGTTCGGAGGAGGAGGGGGCGCAGGAAGGCCGGAGGAGGGCGCGGCGGCGGCGGTGGTGTCGGGGGTGAGAGAGAGGGGTGTCGGGGTGACCGTTAGGGGTGACCGTTAGGGGTGAGAGAGAGGCGCGTGGGGGTGGGGCTAACGGCCGTTAGGGGGGCACCCTCTTTGCCGTCCGCCTCCCGACGGCACAAAGGAGAAAAGCGGACGACATAGAGATAGGCCGTTAGGGGGGAGAGAGGGGCTGCGGGGTGGGTCGCCCATGCTCTTTGCTGTCTGCCTGAATGCTCTTTGCCGTGAGCTGGCAGACAGCAAAGAGCTTGCTCATGGCAAATAGTATCTTTGGCATCAGCCTGCTCTTTGCCGTCTGGTTTTTGGTAGCTGATGGCAAAGAGGGTCTTTGCCATCAGCCAGCAGACGACAAAGAAGCAACAAATGGCAAAATCTCTGATTTCAGTAGTGTAAGTCCCACTTGATTTCAATATCTTTCTTTATGAAGGAACCACCACAAGAAGTGTCGAGCATGGATTGATCATCACGAGAGAGTCGAGCATAAAGTTTCTGAATAATAATTTCTCTCAGGAGCTCATGATTGGGGCATGAATATAACATTGACTTAAGCCTACCCCAAGCTTGAGCGATTCTTTCTCCTTCACGAGGCCAAAAATTATAGATATAATTCTGATCACGATGAACCAGATGCATAGGATAAAACTTCTGATGAAATTCCACATTCAGTCGGTTGTAGTTCCATGATCCAATATCATCACATATCCTATACCATGTCAACGCCTTTTCCTTCAAAGATAAAGGAAATACCTTCTTCTTGACATCATCCTTGGGCAGACCTGCAAGCTTAAATAATCCACAAACTTCATCCACATAGATTAGGTGCAAATCAGGATGTAGTGTGCCATCTCCTGCATAATGAGCTAGCAGTTTTTCTATCATACCCAAAGGAATTTCATAACAAATATTTTCAGTAGGTGCAGCAGGTTGAGGAGCATCTCTTTGTGCTTCCGGTTGGGGTGAAGATACCCCGAACAAGCCCCTCAAAGGATTATTTTCCATAGTGACAAGTGATAGTAAATTTTAGCCCAATATATAAATTTTTCCTTACCAAGTTCCACTTACCAAAGGGGCTTCCCTCCACGGCAACGGCACCAGAAAATAGGCTTGATGACCCACAAGTGTAGGGGATCTATGATAGTCCTTTCGATAAGTAAGAGTGTCGAACCCAACGAGGAGCAGAAGGAAATGACAAGTGGTTTTGAGTAAGGTACTCTCTGCAAGCACTGAAATTATCGGTAGCAGATAGTTTTGTGATAAGGTAATTCATAACGGGTAGCAAGTAACAAATGTAGCAATGGCGTAGCAAGGTGGCCCAATCCTTTTTGTATCAAAGGACAAGCCTGGACAAAATCTTATTTAAAGAAAAGCACTCCCGATGGTACATGGGCATTTATGTCAAACTAGTTTTCATCATGCTCATATGATTCGCGTTCGTTACTTTGATAATTTGATATGTGTGTGGACCAGCGCTTGGGTGCTGCCCTTACTTGGACAAACATCCCACTTATGATTAACTTCTCTCGCAAGCATCCACAACTACGGAAGAAGAATTAAGATAAACCTAATCATAGCATTGAACATATGGATCCAAATCAGCCCCTTATGAAGCAACACATAAAGTAGGGTTTAAGCTTCTGTAACTCTAGCAACCCATCATCTACTTATTACTTCCCAATGCCTACCTCTAGGCCCAAATAATTGTGATGTGTCATGTAGTCGACATTCACATGACACCACTAGAGGTGATACAACATATATCTTATCAAAATATCGAACGAATACCAAATTCAAATGATTACTTATAACAAGACGTATCCCATGTCCTCAGGAACAAAGTAACTACTCTCAGACCATATTCATATTCATGATCAGAGGAGTATTAATAATCATTAAGGATCTGAACATATGATCTTTCACCAAATAGACCAACTAGCATCAACTACAAGGAGCAATTAACACTACTAACAACCCACAGGTACCAATCTGAGGTTTTGAGAAGAAGATCAGATACAAGAGATGAACTAGGGTTTGGAGGCGAGATGGTGGTGATGAAGATGTTGATGGAGATTGACCCCCTCTTGATGAGATGATCGTTGGTGAGGACAATGGCTTCGATTTCCCCCTCCAGGAGGGAAGTTTCCCTGGCGGAATAGCTCCGCGAGAGCTCTAGATTGGTTATGTTGAAGTTCTGCCTCGAGACGGCAGTGCCTTGTCCCAAAATGTCTGATATGATTTTTTCCAGGTCAAAGCCCTTCATATAGCAGATGATGGGCACCGGAGGCCTGCCAAGGGGCCCACAAGCCTGCAGGTCGTGGCTAGGGGGGGGGTAGGCCGTGCACCCTGGCTTGTGATTTCCTGGTGGGTCGCCTCGAGTATTTCTTTCGCCCATTATTTTGTATATATTCCAAAACAATTGTCTATAACTTCTTACGACTTTCGGATCTGTGCAGAATATGTCTCTATGATTTGCTCCTTTCTTAGTCCAGAATTCCACCTGCCGAAATTCTCCCTCTTCATGTATACCTTGTAAAATAAGAGAGAAAAGGCATAAGTATTGTACCATAATGTGTATTAACAGCCCATAATGCAATAAATATTGATATAAAAGCATGATGCAAAATGGATGTATCAACTATCCTCATCCAAGTCATTGCATAATTTAACATGGCTTGCTAATTTGGGTACACAAAAGATCCTACAACACACGAACCACACTTATTGAATCGAGCAATTTTAGTAATTAAACAGAGCGATTTGACCTAAACATTGCTCTAACAAAATACCAACATTATAAAGAAAGTCTAAGTACACATAATTTTAACAAAGGCGTCGCCGTTCTGCCCTATGCCTCACTGGTGTAATATGTAACGTTGATGACTTGTCTTTGGCGACATGCCGCCGCTCGTGGACTGCGCGTCCCCCCGGCTAAAGTCGACCCCATCGTCGTCCTCGTCCTCTTCCTCGGCACCGCCTTCAAGGTTGTAGTACTCATAGTAGTGGCTGCACCAGAGGTTGCATTGTTACTCCATCATCGATTCCTCGATGGACACACTCTTCTCTATCTCGTCCTCGGCTACGCGCAACTCCTCCTCCCGACGCTCCAGAATCTCCGCCGCCTCATGCATCTCGAGCTCCCACTCAGCGATCTCACGAGGAAGCATGTGCCCCGTGTCCTCTGCCGCATTTTCGTACGTGGGATACATGCTAGATTCTGAGGTGGTCTGGAATACCTTGGTGTGTGCATCCTCGATCCTGGCGTGGATGGCCACGACCTAGGCTAGGGCAACATTGGCGGCACAGACGGTAGCTCGAGCGCTCTCAGCATTTGCATCTGCCGTGACAACAGCTTCTAGAGCCGTCTCAGCTACTGCAGCTACCCCGTTTGCTACAGCAGACGCCCTCTCGGGTGATGCGGTCGTGCTCAATGCGGATGCGGCTGCTCTTTTGGCGAATGCAACGTTGCTCGTGCAGGACCCGACCACCGTACGAGCCCTCATGAAGTGTTTCCACGTCGTTATTCTTTGCAAGAAAGGGTTGCAGGAATGGGGATTGGGGATTCGTGGATTCGGTGGTGACCGACACTAGAGTAGAAGAAGCAGGAGAAGCTTATGGAAGAAGACTTAAATAGAACCACGAAATTTCATCGCAAACGGTTCCTAGAACAAACTGTGTATTTGGTGTGAAAGGTGAATTTGGAGTACACTAGCAATGGGCGGTGTTTTAAATGTACGATAAAATTTGGAGTACTAATACATTTGTCATGTCAAAATTTGGAAACTTTCATGGGTCATTTGACCTATTTAAAACATTTAAGTGATTTTCTAGCTATTTAATTACCATAATTCAAATTTGAACTACATGTACATGCAACAGCTAACCATAACAGCTTGAAAAGTCATATTTGTATACTTGTGTGCGAGTTAATTACAAGTACAGTAAATTGGACAAAATTTAAAAACATATTGGTCTCACGGCTTGGACACAAAGCATCGATTGTCATGGCATTTAAATTCCAAAAAATAAAAAAAAATCAAAAAGACATAAGACCTTAATTGCCATAATGGGATGCCACCAAGATGTTGTGGTAAAAATTTGTCCTGTTTGATGAAACTTTGGACAGAGACCCCTCACAAACCGGAGCTACTCACTAGCTAGAAGGCTCGTGGGTCCAAGAGGGGACAATGCATGTTCAATGATGAACCAGCGATAGCTTCCCCTTATGGTCTTCAATTTTTTTCTACAATTAACATGCACTAATACAACTGTCATATCAAAATTTGTAAAATTTTAGGGTCATTTAACCTTTTAAGACGTTTAAATGATTTTGTAACCATTTAACGACCATAATTCAAATCTGAACTACATGTACATGCAACAGCTAACCATAATAGTTTGAGAAATCATATTTGTGTAATTGTGTGTGAGTTAATTCCATGTGCAGGAAATTGGAAGGATTTGTAACCACATTGGTGTCCAGGCTTGGACACAAAGCATCGAGTTCATGACATGGCATTTAAATTCCCAAAAATTCAAAAATGATCAAAAACTCATGAATCCTTGCTTGACGTAGTGGCATGGCACGAAGATGGTGTGGTTAAAAATTGGCCCGTTCGACAAAGGTTTGGACAAACACCCCTCACAAATCAGAGTAACTCACTAGAAGGTTCGTGGTTCCAAGAGGGCACGATGCATGTTTGATGACGAACGAGTGATAGCTCCCCCTTATGGCCTTCAATTGTTTTCTATAATTAATGTGCACTAATACAACAATCATGTCAAAATTTGGAAAATTTGAGGAGTCATTTGACCTTTTAAAGACATTTAAGTAATTTGCTAGCCATTTAAGGACCATAGTTCAAATTTGAACTACATGTACATGCAACAACTAACCATATCTGTTTGAAATATCATGTTTGTGTACTTGTGTTCCAGTTAATTCCATGTGCAGTAAATTCGAATGAATTTTCAAACGTATTGGTGTCACGGCTTGGACACAAGACAAGGAGTGCCATGGCATTTAAATTCCAAAAATTCAAAAATGATCACAAACACATGAAACTTTGCTTGACATAATGGCATGCCACCAAGATGATGTGGTAAAAAAATGGCATGTTTGACGAAACTTTCGACACAAAGCCCTCACAAACCGGAGCTACTCACTAGAAGGCTCATGGTTCTGAGAGGGCACAATGCATATTTGATGACGAACCGGTGATAGATTCCTATTGTGGTCTTAAAAAAATTCTATAGTTAACATGCACTAATATAACTGTCATGTCAAAAATTGGAAAATTTCAAGGGTCATTTGACCTTTTCAAGACATTTAATTGATTTTCTAGCCATTTAATGACAACAATTCAAATTTGAACTACTTGTACATGCAATATC
Source organism: Hordeum vulgare subsp. vulgare (assembly GCF_904849725.1). Taxonomy (NCBI): domain Eukaryota; kingdom Viridiplantae; phylum Streptophyta; class Magnoliopsida; order Poales; family Poaceae; genus Hordeum; species Hordeum vulgare. The sequence goes on from NC_058522.1 coordinate 226,240,914, forward strand.
TAGCCATAACAGTTTGAAAAATCATATTTGTGTACTTGTGGGTGAGTTAATTCCATATGAAGTAAATTGGAAGGATTTTCAAACATAATGGTGTCACGGCTTGGACATGTCCAGTGCCATGGCATTTAAATTCCAAAAAATAAAAAAATGATTAGAAAGATATGAAACCTTGCTTGCCGTAATGGCATGCCACCAAGATCTTGTGGTAAAAAATTGGCATGTTTGACAAAAGTCTGGACAGCCACACCTCCCAAACTGTAGCAACTCACTAGAAGGCTCATGGTTTCGAGAGGGCACATTCCATGTTTGATTACGAACCGACGATAGCTTCCTCTTATGGCCTTCAAAATTTATCTATAGTTAACGTGCACTAATACAACTGTCTTGTTAAAAATTGGAAAATTTCACGGGACATTTGACCTTTTTAAGACATTTAAGCAATTTTCGAGCCATTTAATGGCAATAATTCAAATTTGAACTACATGTACATGCAACAGCTAACCATAACGATTTGAAAAGTAATATTGGTGTACTTGTGTGCGAGTATATTCCATGTGCAGTAAATTGAAAGAATTTTCAAACATATTGGTGTCATGGCTTGGACCCATCGAGTGCCATGGCATTTGAATACCAAAAAATAAAAAAAATGATCAGGAATACATGAAACCTTGCTTGACGTAATGGCATGCGACCAAGATGCTATGATAAAAAAATGGCATGTTTGACAAAAGTTTGGACACACACCCATCACAAACTTAAGTAACTCACTAGAAGGCTCATGGTTCCGAGAGGGAACAATGCATGTTTGATGATGAACTGATGATAGCTTGCTCTTATGGCCTTCAATTTGTTTCTATAGTTAACATGCACTAATGCAACTGTCATGTCAAAATTTGGAAAATTTCAAGGGTCATTTAATGACTGTAATTCAAAATTGAACTACGTGTACATGCAACAAATAACCATAATGATTTGAATAGTCATATATGTGTACTTGTGGTGTGCGATTTATTCCATGTGCAGTAAATTGGAAGGAGTTTTCAAAATATTGGTGTCACGGCTTGGACACATGCATTGAGTGACATGGTAACACAAAATAAGTATTCACGTCTTATATGAGGAAAGAAAATGTAAATATTTGGCAAGACAACCTCCCCCCATATAATTGACACTCTATTTCCTGCCTCAAGGTTTTGGAGGTGAGTGGAGCGGATTATTAATCAGATGTGGTTCTGTATTGGAAATCATCATCTATTAAGTAGAGTACTCGTAAATTTGGGCGACCAGCATGTGTACTATTCCCATCGATCTAGATTCTGGCTGCCAATAAATACAACCTTGCTCATGTCGTCCCGCCTGCATTCTCATCTAGATCCTCCCTTTTCTCACCCTCTCTCTCTCGCTCAAATCTCTACCGTGGCGACACCAATCTCCCCGCGCGCCGACGAGGAGGTGCTGCACCCTGAGGACATTCAGTCCAAGAGTAGCGACGAGGAGGACCCCTACGGGCCACCGTACGAGGTTGCGCTGGACCCCACAACTTTGGAGTGGTCTTGGGGCCAGTACTATCTTTGTGTGTGGAAGTTGCTACCACTAGCTGAGAAAGCCAAGAAACTGGCGTTCAAGAAGGAGATGGCTGAGGAGAAAGCCAGGTACCAGGCAGCATGTGAAGCCCGTGAAGTAGCCTGGAAAAAGGAGGTGGTGGAGCTTTGGGGGCGGGCGCGTCATCGTGTGGAGGAGGTGTACTCGGACGGGTACTTCGCGAGGAAGGTCAACAGCGATAGGCGCCTCATCGCTGCGTGGAGGTAGGCCGATAAGCTCCAACGTGCCACTGATGAGGAGCTCATGTGGGCATCCAACCAAATGGCAAGATCGTTCACGCTCATCCGCCAACAAGAGACAGACCGGTACGTCAAGCGTTGTGGGGGCAGAGGAGGTGGATTACTACCTCCGTGCTGGGAAGACACCGCGCACTAGGGAGCTACTAGCGAGGGGCAACCAGAATACTGCCCCCGGGAGGGATTATTAGTTTTAGTATTGTTTGTTTTCAATTTTATGCATTGTACATAGTAGTTAATTATCATCACATATAAGTGATGATATTATATATATTCTGTGATGAACTATTGAACAATTAATATATATTATGAATTCTTTTTTCTATCTGTTTTCATATACTAATTTGTATCTAGGTGTTATCATCCACATAAATAGAATGGTAAGCATATATACATACATTGAAACAGAACATATAAGAACACAAAAGGGAGTACACACATTGGAACACAACAATAAATAGAGAAATATTATGATTGTTGTGAATACAACGATCCACATTGAAACGAATGAACAAAATAAAATGCATCCATGACCAACTGCCCTGGCCTACAGTTGCTCTTGGCTCTGTCTAAACTCGTGCAGGCGTTCGTCCAAGCGGTCGACACGCTCGTGGTACACCTGGAGCGCGACCTCGAGCTTCAAGTTTCATTAGAGATCACCAGCTCGAGGATGCAATGGCCATGTTCCTCTACTACGCCTAGGTGGACAGCTGGTCCAAGGAGGTGGTCGAGCCTAGCGACCAGCGCGTTGGCATCAAGTGGACCGCGGACAAGGTAAACGGCATGGCCCATGCAAACGACACGGCGGTTGTCGAGTGCAAGTATGGCGCAGCCGACCTCTGGTGCAAGTACAGCGCTGACGGCCGGTGCCCACTCCTAATGAGGAATGGAGGTACTGACGGGACGTGTACCCAGCTATGATGCCCTGTCGACAGCAGGCAAGCACCGATGGATCCGATCTTGCTGTGCGAAGCGCTGCGCCTGTCGCTCTGCAGTGCTCCAATGGTCTCGTTGTGCGGTGACCCACATCCTATCGGTGCGGGCGCACGTAGCTTGCTTTAAAGCGCACCATCGATCATGTTGTGCGGCGAGCTACAGCCTCTCGGTGCTGACATGCCTATCTTGATCTGTGGTGCTAAAGCGCCATGCGCAAAGGGTCTGCTCAACCCTGCGATGACACGCAACACATCGTCATCCATTGTGTTGTCATGGAGCGTCTCGGCCTCGACGGGCTGTGTCGCCTTCTTGTTTTCCTTGTCGAGGAGGTTGATGGCACATGTGGCAATTCTATGGGTTGGCATGCAAAGGTGGATGTGCTACAGGCTACGCTTGTTGCCTCGGCATGGGTCGCCTAGGTTTATGCGCAATATCGCTGGGTGGCGGTGGGAAACTGGTGATGGAATGGCGGGAAACAATGACGTGCTCATAAAAAGCCATTAATTAATGGAAACTTAGCATAGAAGGACCATCGGGCTAGCACGACGCGTGCGGGCACATTGCTCGCCCAAGGCTATGATCCATATATATACTTGTGTGCCCAATAGAGCACACTATTCATAGTAAAGAACAATCTTCCGTTTATCCTATTAGAGAAGTGACAACAAGTGTCATAATAAGATGTAGATGATGACCAAATGATCATTTATCCTAGTTAATTATGCATGTAATAGTTTATTTTGGTGTGCGGAGATGTCATGTGTGTTCTAGCCACCTATGTAATTGGATGTTTAATTTGGTTGAGTAATCATTTCCTTATTAGTACATCCTGTTAAGTTGAACCGTTTCTATTCTCTTGGCTCAATGAAAACAGTTTATTTGAGTGAAATATATGTCGTATATCACACACACCTTTGATCTGGCTGACCGTTTCTACTGTTTTGCCTAATCACAAACAGTTCATACGACTGAACTATATGCCATATATCGCACACACCTTCATCTGGCTGCCCATTTTTTTGTTCTGCCTCATCGAAAACAGTTCATTAGAGTGAACCATGTGCCATGCATCACACACGCAACTCTAATCTGTATCATGTTTGATGTCTCCGCCATCACAAATGTTTTGCATCTTTTTGACGTTTTTTACATCACTGTTTGCGATTCATGCATTGCACACAGTTTCCTTGAAGGGTCTGTGATTGTAGTATCACATTAGCAGAATCCTGAAGTAGTGCATGTTGATGAGGTGTGAGTAATTACAATTGTTCCCGAGGACATGGGAAAAGTCTTGTTATAAGTAATCATATAAAGATTGGTATTCATTCGATATTTTGATGATATGTATGTTGTTACTTCCTTAGTGGTGTCATGTGAATGTTGACTACATGACACTTCACCATGTTGTGGGCCTAAAGAAAGTCATTGTGAAGTAACAAATATATGATGGGTTGTGAGAGTGACAAAATCTTAAACCCCAGTGTATGTGTTGCTTTATAAGGGGGTGATTTGGGTCCACATGTTTCCTGTTATGGTTAGATTTATCTTAATTCTTCTTTCATAGTTGAGGATGCTTGCGAGAGGGGGTAATCATAAGTAGGTTGGTAGTTCAAGTAAGAACAACACCTTAGCACCACTCCACCCACATATCAAATCATCAAAGTAGTGAACACCAATCAACTTAATATGATGAACATGACTAGACAGAAATTCCCATGTGTCCTTGGGAGCGCTTGCTTTATATAAGTGAACTTTGAGGCATGTCCTTTGCTATAAAAAGGATTGGGATACCTTGCTGCACCTTTTATACTATTTTTACTTGTCACTTGTTACGAATTATCTTGCTACAAAGCTATCTATTATTGTTACTTACAACACTTGCAGATAATTCCTTGTTGAAAACTGCTTATCATTTACTTCTACTTCGCATTGGGTTTGACACTCTTACCGATTGAAAAGACTACGATTGATCCCCTAAACTTATGGGTCATCAAGGCTCTTTTCTCGCGCTATTGCTGGGGAGTGAAGCGCCTTTGGTAAGTGGAAATTGGTAAGGAAACAGTTTCGGCGCATGCTGAAATTTACTGTTGCTTATCCCTATGAACGGTCACCCTTTAAGTTGATTGTTTGGGGCATCTTCGCCTCGAATGGAAGTTGAGGATATTATTCCCAACCTGTTGAACCTACTGAAAATATTTATTATGATATTCCTTCAGGTTTGGTTGAGAACCTGGTGGCTAATCCTTATAACGATTCAACTCATCTTGATTACCATTTGATATATGTCGATGTGATTTGTAGATTGTTTAAGCTTTTAGATCTACCCGGAGACAAAGTTCATAAGAAAGTTCCACCTTTATCTTTGAAGGGAAATCACTAATGTGGTACAAGCTATTGGATGCTATTGAATCATGGGATTGGAATCACTTGAAGGTGGAATATCATCAGAAGTTTTATCGTATGCATCATGATCGAAATTTTATTTATAATTGCTGGCCTCAATAAGGAGAAAGCATCGATCAAGCTTGGGGTGGCTTAAATCTATGATGCACACTTTTCCCAACCATGAGCTCTTAAAGGAATTGATTATACAGAATTTTTATGCTCAGCTTTCTCATGATGATCAAACATTACTCCATGCTTGTGTTGCCAGTTCCTATATGGAGGAGACTATTGAATTGAGATGGGATCTTCTGGAAATGATTAAGCACAACTGTGAATATTGGGATCTCGATGGAGGTACAAAGTTAGGTATAAAGCTTAACTTTGATTGTGTTAGGTCTTTCATGGAAACTTCTCCTTTTCATGAGTTTAGCAATAACTATGGCCTTGACTCTGAGATAGTAGCTACTTTCTACAAATCTTTTGCTACCTATGTTGATATTCCCAAGTAAAAGTGGTTTAAATATCACATTCCCATTGAAAAATTACTAGAGGAACCTGTCAGAATTAAGAAGGAAGAAATAATTGTTAACCATGTTGATCCAATTGTTTCTACTACTTACATTGAGAAACCTTCTTTCCGTGTTAGGATTAGAGAACATGCTAAGGCTACAATAGTGGTTAATAAGAGTTATGTTAGAACACCTACACCTTATGAACAAATAAATGTTGAGCCCAATGTTGCTATAGTTAAAGATCTCCTAGCTGCTAATTTTGAAGGGCAGGTTATTTACCTCTATGATGAAGCTGCTATAATTGTGAAACCTGTTAGAAACAAACGAGACGAACTAGATAAAAATAAACCAATGGTAGGAACACCCGTCATCTCAGTTAAAATTGGAGATCATTCCTATCATGGCATGTGTGATATTGGTCCTATTATTTGTGCTATACCTTTTACATTATATCAAGAAATTATGATGATATAGCACCCTTTGAGATTGAAGATATTCATGTCACCATTAAGCTTGGAAACCGTGATACTATTTTGCCAGTTGGGATTGTTAGAGATGTGGAAGTCTTGCGCGGAAAAGTCAGATACCCCATTGATTTCTTAGTACTTTGTTTGGAACAAGATAAATTTTGTCCCATCATATTTTGTAGACCTTTCTTGAATATAGTTAATGATGAAATTAATTGTGCTAGTGAGAAGGTCAAAGTGAGGTTTTGTGATATTTCTCATGAATTTAACTTCTTCAAGTTTGGAAAACAGCTACATGAAAAAGAATTGCCTTGTAAGTATGAAATATTCGATTTTGCTTCTATAGCTGTACCTCCTACCGATCCACTAGAACAATATTTGCTAGACCACGAGAATAATATGCATTTTAATGGAAGGAATGCAATAGATAGGATACTCCTAGATCAACAACCTATCCTTAAGAACAACTTACGAGTTGAAATTTTAGGTGATCCTCCTCCACCCAAGGGAGATCCCGTATTTGAGCTTAAGGCTTTACCCGATACTTTGAAATATGCTTATCTTGATGACAAGAAGATATATCATGTTATTATTAGTGCTAAGCTTTTATAACATGAACAAAAGAGATCATTCAAAACTCTAAAGAAGCACATGGCTGCTATTGGATATACTCTTGATGATCTTAAAGGCATAAGCCCCACTCTGTGTCAACACAATATTGACATGGAACCTGATGCTAAACTAGTTGTTGATCATCAACATTGTCTCAACCCTAAGATGAAAGAGGTGGTAACAACTAAAATACTAAAACTTCTAGAAGCAGGTATAATCTATCCTATTGTTGATAGTAGATGGGTAAGTCCTATTCATTGTGTTCCTAGAAAGGTGGTATAACTGTTGTTCCTAATGATAAAAATGAAGTTATTCCACAAAGGATAGTAACTGGTTATAGGATGCTAATTGATTGAAGAAATTGAATAAGTCTACTAGAAAACCCCTTACCTTTTATTTATCAAATGTTAGAAAGACTATCTAAGCACACACACTTTTGCTTTCTTGATGGATATTCTGGATTCTCTCAAATACCTGTGTCAAAAGAGGACCAAGAGAAAACTACCTTTACTTGCCCTTTTGGAACTTATGCTTATATGTGTATGCCTTTTGTTCTATGCAATGCACATCCTACCTTTTAAAGATGTATGACTGTTATATTCTCTAACTTTTATGAAAAGATTGTTGAGGTTTTCATGGATGATTTTTTCTGTTTATGGAACTTGCTTTGATGATTGCTTGAGCAATCTTGATCGAGTTTTGCAGATATGTGAAGAAACTAATCTCGTCTTGAATTGGGAGAAGTGCCACTTTATGGTGAATGAGGGTATAGTGCTTGGGCATAAGATTTTTGAATGAGGTATTGAGATGGATAAGGCGAAAGTTGATGCAATAGAGAAAATGCCTTGCCCAAAAGATATCAAAGGTATAAGAAGTTTCCTTGGTCATGCTCGAATATATAGACGGTTCATTAAAGATTTCTCGAAGATTTCTAGGCTATTAACAAATATTCTCCAAAAATAAGTTCCTTTTGTTTTTGATGATGATTGTGTAGAAGCCTTTGAAATACTTTAGAAAGCTTTAATTTCACCACCTATTGTCCAACCCCCTGATTGGAACTTACACTTTGAAATTATGTGTGATGCTAGTGATTATGTTGTTTGTACTATTCTAGGGCACATAGTTGACACGATATTGAAGGTTATTCATTAGGCTAGTAAGACCCTTGATGCTGCTCAGAGAAATTATGCTACTACTGAAAAATATTTTTTAGCACTTGTGTTTGCGTGTGATAAGTTTAGGCCTTACATGGTTGATTCTAAAGTAATTATTCACACTGATCATGCTTCTATTAAACACCTTATGGAAAATAAAGATGCTAAGCCTAGACTCATTAGGTGCATAATTTTACTTCAAGAGTTTGATTTGCATATCACTGATAGAAAGGGAGATGATAATCCCATAGCAGGTAACTTGTCTAGAATGGAAAATGTTCTTGATGACCCAGAACCTATTGACGATGATTACCTTTATGCGTAAGTTGCTTCTATTAATACTTCACGTAGCTCTCCTTGGTATGATGATTATGCTAATTTCATTGTTGCGAAATATATCCCACCAAGCTTCACCTATCAACAAAAGCAAAAAAAAATCTTCTATGATTTACAACATTATTTTGAGATGACCCCCATCTTCATAAAGAAGGAGTAGATGGTGTTATCAGACGTTGTATACCTGAGTATGAGCAGGAACAAATTCTAAGGAAGTGTCATTCCAAGGCCTACGGAGGACACCACACCGGTGATAGAACTACACATAAGGTATTACAATCCGGTTTCAATTGGCCTACTCTTTTTAAAGATGCTCGTAAGTATGTCCTTTCTTGTGATGAATGACAAAGAGTTGAGTAAACGTCAGAAAATGCCTATGAACTATTCACTTGCTATTGAACCATTTGATGTGTGGGCTTTGACTTTGTGAGACCTTTTCCTTTCTCTAATGGATATACTCATATTTTAGTTACTGTTGATTACGTTACTAAGTGGGTAGAAGCAATTCCAACTAGTAGTGCTGATCATAACACTTCTATTAAAATGCTCTAGGCCAATATCTTTCTGAGGTTTGGAGTCCCTAGTATTTAATGAATGATGGTGGTTCACATTTTATTCATGGTGCTTTTCGTAAACTAGTAGCTAAATATAATGTTAACCATAGAACTGCATCACCTTATCATACTCAATGTAGTGGTCAAGTTGAACTAAGGTATCGGGAAATAAAATTAATCTTGTAGAAGAATGTAAATAGGTCGAGAAAGAATTGGTATAATAAAATTGATGATGCTTTATGGGCTTATATAACTGCTTAAAAGAGCCCCATGGAGATGTCCCCATATAAATTGGTCTGTGGAAAAGCTTGTCATTTACCTATTGAGTTAGAGCATAAAGCTTATTGGGCAATTAAAGAACTTAATTATGATTTTAAACTTGCCGGTGAAAATACATTATTTGATATTAGGTCACTTGATGAATGGAGGACACAAGCTTATGAAGATGCCAAGTTATTTGAATAAAAGGTTAAAAAAGGCATGATAAGAGAATTCAAAAATAAGAATTCAATGTAGGAGACTATGTGCTTTTGTACAATTCTCGTTTTAGATTTTTTGCACGAAAACTCCTCTCCAAATGGGAAGGACCTTATGTTGTAGAGGAGGTTTATCACTCCGGTGCTATAAAAATTAAGAACTCTGAAGGTGAAAACCCGAGAGTGGTGGATGGGCAAAGAATCCAACATTATATTTCAGGTTCACCCATTAATGAGGAAACTAATGTCATCAAAGTCATAACACCAGAGGAGCACATAAAGGAAGTCTTCCAGAACACACCAAAAACTTTAAAACGTGGTAGGTACGTGGTACGGTAAGTAAATTGACTTCAAAAATTCCAAAAAATAGTTTTTACTGGTTTTGGTATTTTAGAAAAAAATATGAAAATAAAACATAGTCAAGGGGACCCACGAGGGAGGCACAAGCCTACTCGGCGGCCCCTAGGCCTCGCTCCGATGGTTTGTGGTGCCCTCGTGCGCCTCCCAGACTCCGAATTCTTCCTGAGCATGTATTCTTACCTCGAAAAATTCATTATATGTACTCCCGTGTGTTTTGACCACGACATCGCGAGATTTTACTTTTTTCTAGTTTCGAGCTGTTTTTTCTGATAGATTTAGATCGCCATGACTTCAACAAGCCCTTCCAAAGACAAGTTCTTCGAGATGGTCATCAAACCCTACCTTCCGAAGGTGATGAAGCACCCTCAAGCCATTGAGATTCATGAGGGGGTGGTTCACATCCAGGATGTTCAGGGTCCCAAGAAGGAGGGAAGCAAGAAGGCCAGGCTTGCAGCAGTGGAGCAGGAGATCTTAAAGTGCCAAGGGATGGTTGAGCGTGGTCAAAGTGGTAACCACTCTATAATCACGAATTTAATCTGGGAAAACAAGATAGTCACGAAGAGCGTGGGATAGATTCTTTCTAAGCTCCAAGACCAGATCGATCACCTCTAAGATATAATCTATGAATTCCAAGGCCAAAACTATGAGTATGAATCTAGGTTTCAGAGGATGAGCTTTGCTACTGGTTTCTGGACTATCGAGACTAAATTTTCCTTCTATGATGTTGAGTCTATGCCCTGGAGTGCGGAGGATACCACCACCATCACCTGAGGAGGACGTTTGAGTACATGGGTATGGGCACCACCCTTGGCTTGTCGCGAGCTTAGGGGAGGTGCCTCGGTATCGTATCACGATCAGTTCCATCATTACTATCTATCCTAGTTTGATCCTTAGTTATTTCGTGATTTTTAGCAATAAATTCAGATTTTCTTTGCTTAGAATTTTTCTTTTGAGTTCCATCTATCCTTGTACTCGAGTATGCGAGTTATATAATAAAGATTAGTTGAGTTTTTGTGCTTTACCCGTGGGCACCCATCATCATAGCATGGCAATAAAAAGAAGGATAAAGATCATAAGCTCATCTCATGAGAAGTAATGACTTCACACAAAAAGGGTGTAAGTGATAAAAGTTGTTAGCAGTAAACAAACATACTATTAGTCATTGTTGCAATCTAATAAAGATTATGATAGAGGAGAGGAGACTCACATATAAATACACTATCTTGGACACCTTCTATGATTGTGAGCCTTCATAAAATATTAGATAATGATCAAGTGTTGAAGTTGGACATGGAATACAACCTAATGATCATGGTAGTTTATATTCACATAGAAGTTATATGGTCTTGGATCCTTCAACATGTGATGCTTGCTTTAGATCCTTTGCTAGTCCAAAAATTCTGCACTAAGTAGAGATACTACTTGTAGATCCTTAAGCCTGAAACCAAGTTTCTTGCCATAAGAGTCCACCATACCTACCTATGGATTGAGTAAGATCATTCAAGTAAGTTGTCATCGGTGCATCAAGCAATAAAAATTGCCCCTAAATATGTATGATCTTTTATTGCAAGGGAAAATAAGCATTGTACGATCTTGTGATGGCAAATGAATAAAAGCATCAGAGTGCATAATAAAGTTTTCTATCATAAGGGGCAATATAAAGTGACGTTCCTTTGCATTAAGAGTTCACACATCCAACAAGTTAGAAGCGCATGACAACCTCTGCTTCCCTCTCCAAAGGTCCTATCATTTACCTTTAGGAGTTCAATCATGTAATTGAGTCAATAAAGTTTATTCCTCAGCCAACCTATTAATCCTATAGTGGAAAGCACCATGTGATGAGGAAAGATGCATATTTATATATCTGAGTGGATGTAAATAATCATGATTTATTATTTTTGACATTATCCTTGAGGTAAATAAGTTGGGTGGAAAATCATTCAAGCCCCTATCTTTCTATGTGTCCTATGGAAACATGAGCTCCAAAAATATGCCTTGAGCATGAGCAATCATAGAAGATTAAATGATAGTTGAGTATGTGAACTTGCCAAAAGAAAGCTCTTACATAGACTCTCCTTTGAATTATGATGAATTATGATTTCCCCAATGGCTGAGAACATAGTTTGTTGATTATCAATAAGGTTTGTGCTTCATACTCGAATAGTTGTGCATGTATTGTTACTTGTTTAGTTATATGATAAAATACTTGCTGGTATGATAATATTCATGATGCTCTCATGCTCATATTCTGGTTTCATTGACACCTCTCTCAAATCATGTGGTCATTATTTTCGAGCTAGGCTTCCGCATGAGGACAAGCGAGGTCCAAGCTCGGGGGAGTTGATACGCCCATTTTGCATCATGAATTACTATTTATATTTATGTTGATCCTGCCCATTATCGCTTATTATAATACAATTATTATGCTCTTTCTCTTTGAATAAGAAAGGTACATCACTGAGAGGGAAATATGTGGAGACTGGAATTCTGGACCGGCAAATCAAGAAAAAGGCAAAAGATCAACTTGCTCAAAATGACGTGTAACTTTATGGAGAGTTTTTCTACAATATTTGACAATTTATGGGCCAAAAATATACCAAAGAGGGGCCACCAGCTAGGCACAAGCCAACAGGGCATCCCCAGGCTGCGCCTTGGTGGCTTGTGGGGCCCTAGTTGGGCCTCTCGCGACAATCTTCTCCTATATGGTGTGTGTTACCCTAGAATGATCTTTCAGGATGAAGTGCCGCCATCTCAAGGCAGAAACCTGGGTAGAGGCCCTTTTGCTCTGTGACAAAGAGATTCTTTCGGGGACACTTCCCTCCGGAAGGATGAAATCGAAGCCATCGTCATCACCAATGCTTCCTCCTTCATGGGAGGACCAATCTTCATCATCATCTTCACCAGCACCATCTCATCTCCAGCCTAGTTCATCTCGTGTATTCAATCTTTGTCTTAAAACCTTAGATTGGTACCTGCGGGTTACTAGTTGTGTTGACTATATCTTGTCCTTGATGATTGTTGGATTACTTGGTGGAATATATTATGTTCAGATCCTTAATCATCATTATTATATCTCTGATGTTGAACATGTTGATGAGGTGTGAGTAGTTACTATTGTTCCTGAGGACATGGATAAGTCTTGTTATAAGTAATGATATAAAGATTGGTATTTGTTCGATATTTTCATGATATGTATGTTGTTACTTCCTTTAGTGGTCTCATGTGAACGTCGACTACATGACACTTCACCATGTTATGGGCCTAAAGGAAGTCATTGTGGATGAACAAATAGACAATGGATTGCGATAGTGACAGAAGCTTAAACCCTTGTTTATGCATTGTTTCATGAGGGGCTGTTTGGAATCTACTTGTTTCATGCTATGCTTAGATTTATCTTATTTCTTCTTTTGTAGTTGAGGATGCTTGTGAGAGGGGGTAATCATAAGTAGGTTGTTAGTTCAAGTAAGAACAACTACTTAGCACTGGTCCACCCACATATAAAATCATCAAAGTAGCAAATGCGAATCAACTTAATATGATGAACATGACTAGGCACAAATTACCATGTGTCCTCGGGGGTGTTTGCTTTATATAAGAGAATTTTTAGGCCTCTCCTTTTCTAAAAAAGGATTGGGATACCTTGCTGCACCTTTTCTACTATTGTTACTTGTCACTTGTTAGGAATAATCTTGCTACAAAACTATCTATCACTGTCACTTATAGGACATGCAGAGAATTCATTGCTGAAAACTGCTTATCATTTCCTTATGCTCCTTGACTCGCCGCTGATTTGCATTTGTTTCCCTCCAAGCTTAAAGGGTTTATGTAGCACAACGATGACAAATATTTCCCTTAGTTATGAAACCAAGGTATCAATCCAGTAGGAAGATCCATAAGACTATGTAAGCGGTACCTGCACACAAATAACAAATCCTCACAACCCAACGAGTGTAGGGGTTGTCAATGACGGATTGATAGATGAAAATAAAGTGATAGCAAATAAAGCGCAGCAAATATTTTTGGATTATTTGATAATATAGATCTGAAAATAAAAGAGAAAATAAAATAGAAACGCGAATAGCAAAGTGGATATTTCAAATAGATGGTGTGGAATAGACCCAGGGGCCATAGGTTTCACTAGTGGCTTGTCTCGAGAAAATAGCAAACGATAGGTAGACAAATTACTGTTGGGCAATTGATAGAACATCGAATAATTATGACGATATTTAAGATGATGATCATGTACATAGGCATCACGTCCATGACAAGTAGACCGACTTCTGCCTGGATATGCTTCTATTACTCCACGCATTGACCGCTATCCAGCATGCATCTAGTGTATTGAGTTCCTGGAGAAACGGAGCAATGCCTTAGGAATAATGACATGATGTCGACAAGATCTATTCATGTAGGAATAGACCCCATCATTTTATCCTTGATAGAAACGATACATGTGTCCCATGTATCTTTCTGTCACTGACATTGAACACTACAAGATCGAACCCATCACAAAGCACCTCTTCCCATTGCAAGATAAAATATCAGGTTGGCCAGAAAAACCAAATACCGGAGAAGAAACACGAGGCTATAATAATCAAGCATGAATATAATATCAAAGATCTAATCATAAACTCACAACTCATCCAATCCCAACAAACACACCGCAATAGTAGATCTCCAAGAGACCATTGTATTGAGAAGCAAAACGAGAGAGAAAGCTATCTAGCCACTGCCTACAGACCCGTAGGTATGGTATGAACTACTCATGCATCATCGGAGGAGCACCAATGAGGATAAAGAACCCCTGCGTGATCGTGTTCCTCTCCGGAACGGGCTCTAGATTGGATTTCATGGCTTCTGGAACTTGCGGCAGCTGAAACGATTTTTCTTTGACTCCTCTATGGTTTTTGGAATATTGGGGTATTTATAGAGCTCACAGGCGGTGGAGGAGGCGCTCGAGGCCCTCACTAGGCACCAGGACGCTCGAGGGCCCCTAGGCGTGCCCTGGTGCCTAGTGGGCTGCCTTGGCCTCCTATGGTGCTCATCCTTGGCTCCCAAGTTTCCTTCTGGTCCAAAAAAATCTGTGTGAAGTTTTATGGTATTTGGACTTCATCTCATATGGATTTTCTACGAAGGAAAAAATTGCAACTGGCACTAGGCACTATGTCAATAGGTTAGTCCCAAAAAATGATATGAAGTTGCTATAAAATGATCATAAAACATCCAAGAATGATAATATAACAGCATGGAACAATCAAAAATTACATATACGTTGGAGACGTATCAGCATCCCCAAGCTTAATTCCCACTCGTCCTCTAATAGGTAAATGATAAAAATAGAATTTTTGATATGGAATGTTGACTCACATGTTCATCATATTCTTTTTCTTTTTAGCATGGACATATGGACTTGTAGATGATTCAAAACATTAGTCTATAGTTTGACATGAAAATTTCAATACTGAAGCATATCAACAAGGAACCAAGTCTTTCAAAATATCAATGCTAAAGAATGCTATCCCTAGACCATCATGCTCTATCATTGATCTGTTCATGCACCACACCCAAACATTAACTACATCCAATGCTCAAGTATGATAATGGTGTTCCTTAGTTGGTGCTTTATAGGAGAAGATCGAGACTCAAATTCAAAAATAAAAATTGCATAAAGTAGATAGATAGGCCCTTCACAAAGGGAAGTGGGGATTTGTAGAGGTGGGAGATCTCAAAGTGAAAAATTTAGAGATAAAATATTTTGGGTGGTATGCTTTTCCTGTCAATCAAAATGACTAAAGAGTTTCCAATAACCTCCATGCTAAACAAATCATAGGCGGTTCCCGAACTGAAAATAAAGTTTATTCCTTTTTCCACCATTCTTTCACATTCCACGACTAGGCGTATCCACGGGTACCGTCCATACCAACACTTTCCAAGGAATTTATTATTTTACAACATAAAATAAATTTACTTTGCATTTTGGGACTGGGCATTCCTATTACCGCCATACACTTGTGCAATAACAAGTGAATAAATGCTCATCTTGAGGATAACCTATTTAACATGGAATATACCGGCCACTCCTCGCTACTTCATGAGCTGTACGGGCACACAAAACAGAAATTTATTTTGATCATTAGAGTTGGCACTAGCAAATTTACTTAGAACGACGATGAAATACCGCATATAGGTAGGTATTGTTGACTCATTTGGCACAACTTTGGGTTTAGGATTTGGATGCACAAGCAGTATTCCCGGTTAGTACAAGTGAATGCTTGCAAATCATCATAATTGAACATTAAATAGAACTAACACCGAATAATGCAACACAAGTAGGATGTAATTTAATAGCATAATTATTGAATTTATGTGCATTCATAGGGAATCACAAACCTTAACACCAATATTCTTACTAAAGCATCATTGCTCATCAACATACTCACATATCAATATCTTCATATCGCAAAACTATTGCAAAGAATCAAGTTTAATATCCAATGATCTTCATGAAAGTTTTTGTTATATCTCTCTTGGACATTTATCACTTTGGGAGTATTTTCATTTAAAACAACTTCCAATTTCAAATAACAAGCTCTCAAACAAGTATAAGAGAAGAACGAGAGCACAAGTTTCTTTAAAATTTCCAACTCTCAATATAATGTAAGTGAAGCAAGAGAGGCTCTCCAAAATTTTCACTACTCCCAAAATAATCTAAGTGAATCATGAGAGAAAATTTCTTCAAAATAACAACACCACGGTGCTAAAAACAGATATAAGTGAAGCACTTCAGCAATTCCATGGCTCAAAAAATTGAAGTGAAGCATAAAGAGCGATTCTAACAAATCGAAGCAAAATTTGGCTCTCTCAAATAGGTGTGTCCAGCAAGGTTTATTATGAAAAAGTAACCAACAAAGAAAGCAAAGAGACATATAATACAATACTCTCCAAGGAAAACTCATGATATGTGATGAATAAAAATATAGCTCCAAGTAAAATTACTGATGGTTGTTAGAAGAAAGAGAGGATGCCTTCCCGGGCATCCCCAAGCTTAGTTCCATAGTTCTCCTTGGATATTACCTTGGGGTGCCATCGAGCATCCCCCAACTTAGGCTTTTATCACTGCTTATTCCTTCATCCATCGTTATCTCAACCAAAACTTGAAAACTTCAATCACACAAAACTCAACAAAGTTTTTGTGAGATCCGTTAGTATAAGAAAACCAAACTTTACTTTAGGTACTGTTCAAAACCTATTCCAATTTTGTTTCTTCTTTATACCTACTATATTTTAACTTTACCATGTCTTATACCCCCCGACACAAACCATAGAATCATCATAAAAAACACATAACGCAAAGAAAACAAAATCTATAAAAAACATAACAGACGGTAAAGACTAGAATTTTACTCATACTTGTGTAGCTCCAAACATTCGGAAAATTAGGGCAACATAGGTAATTTATATATCAATCATTGTAACAAATTGAGACACTTTTGATGCTTGTATGATTTTTAGGATTTTTTCTACTAGGTGCAAAAGTTTCTATTTTTTCAACAGGATTAAAGGAAATAACACCCGCATGATCCCAAAGGCTTTACTTGAAAAAAAACTAAATAAAACATAAAAAACACAATTATAACCGTAGCATAATTGTGTAAACACACAAGAATAGAAAGAAAAAATGAAAAATAAATTCTATTCATTGGGTTGCCTCCCAACAAGCGCTATCGTTTTACGCCCCTAGCTAGGCATATAGCATAGTTTCAAGTACTGTCATCATTAATTTTGGCTATCTTTGTAAGAGCTTTCTCAAACCCAGGTAGCGCTTTACGTTTTCCAGTATTCTCAGGAAAAGAGACCATCTTAAGATCCATAATGTCCAACTGTTTATTACACAAGGTAATTAAAGTACTCATGCGATTGAGGTTTCCCCTCATATGTTTGAGAGGTTCATAAGATTTTTGCAATTCAACAAAATTTTCCTGTATATCGCCCAATTTGTCTAATATTTGAGTTCTTTATTGTGTAAAAGTAAATCCATTTTTGAGTGGCAGAACCCCCAATATCCCTTCTATTATTTCATGAGCAGCATTAGCATCAATCTCAACAAAATTTCCTTTAACGACAAAATCTAGAAGTTGTTTGTGATGCATGTTTAATCCTATATAAAAATTATGAAGCAAAATCTTTGCAACTCCTTTTGAATTGCAAATGCGATAAGATTACATCAACCTATACCAAGCATCTTTCAAATTTTCTCCTTGTTTCTGTTTCAGGTTCAAGACTTCAAAATCTCGTGACAAAGGAGGAGGAGTAATGCAAGACATAATGATGACCCAAACAAGAGTTCCTGCAAGAAGACGGCAAACGGAAAGAAGGAAAATAAAAAGGCATTTTTTTAAGTGGGGGAGAATAAAACGAGAGGCAAATGGCAAATAATGTAATTGCAAGGAGATGAGACTTTGCGTATAGGAACTTGATAGATCTTGACTTGATCTTCCCCGGTGACGGTAGCAGAAATCTTGACTCCCCGCTGATTTGCGTTGGTTTCCCTCCAAGCTTAAAGGGTGATGTAGCACATCAATGCCAAGTATTTCCCTCAGTTATGAAACCAAGGTATCAATCCAGTTGGAAGATCCACCAGACTATGTAAGTGGTACCTGCACACAAATAGGAAATCCTGGCAACCCAACGCGTGTAGGGGTTGCCAATCCCCTCGTGGATAAAGTAAAATGATAGATTGATAAGTGCAAATAAAGTGATAGCAAATAAAATGTAGAGAGGTGTTTATGGATTTTTTGATAATATAGATATGAAAATAAAATAGCAACTAAAATAGAAACGCGAATAACAAAGTAGAGATTGCAAATAGATGATGTGAAATAGACCCGGGGGGCGTAGGTTTCACTAGAGGCTTCTCTGGAGAAATAGAAAACGGTGGGCAGAAAAATTACTGTTGGGAAATTTATGTAAGAGCAAATAATTATGAAGATATATAATCATCACGTACAAGATAAGTAGACCGACTTCTGCCTGCATCTACTTCTGTTACACCACACATCGACCGCTATCCAACATGCATCTAGTGTATTGAGTTCATGGAGAAACGGACTAATGCCATATGAATGGTTACATGATGTAGACAATATCTATTCATGTAGGAGTAGACCCCATCGTTTTATCCTTGATAGCAACGATACATGCGTGTCATTCCTCTTTCTGTCATTGAGATTGAGCACCGCATGATCGAACCCATCAGAAAGCACCTCTTCCCATTGCAAGATAAAAGATTAAGTTTGCTAGACAAAAATCAAATATATGAGAATAAATACGAGGCTAAAATAATCAAGCTTGAATATAATTTCATAGATATGTTCATAAACTCACAATTCATCGGATCCCAAAAACACACCACAATAGAAAGAGTTACATCAAATAGATCTCCAAGAAACCATTGTATTGAGAAGCAAAACGAGAGAGAAAGCCATCTAGCTACTACCTACATACCTGTAGGTCTTATATGAACTACTCACTCATCATCGAAGGAGCACCAATGAGGATGATGATCCCCTTCGTGATCGTGTTCCTGTCAAGCAGGGCTCTAGATTGGATTTCATGGCCTCTCGAACTTGCGGCGGCTGAAATGATTTTCGTCGACTCCTCTAGGGTTTCTGGAATATTGTGGTATTCATAGCATTTGGACTTTGGACTTCATCTGAACTGGCACTAGGGGTTTCATGGCATTTGGACTTCATTTTGATATGGATTTTCTACGAAGGAAAAAATAGCAACTGGCACTAGGCACTATGGAAATAGGTTTGTCCCAAAAAATGATATAAAGTTGCTATAAAATGATCATAAAACATCCAAGAATGATAATATAACAACATGGAACAATAAAAAATTATAGATACGTTGGAGACGTATCACTCCTCGTTGGGTTCAACACTCTTCCTTATTGATAGGACTACAATTGATCCCCTATACTTCTGGGTCATCAAAGGCCTGCGTCGGCCTCCAGCGCTGCTGAGAGGCATGTGTCGTGTGCTCCGCCGCCTTATGGTCCTGATTCCGACACTCTTGGCCTGCTGCATTGGCATCTAAGTTCCTCCTGGGCCGCTTCCTATTTGCACTCTCCTCCCATTTCTGCCGTGATGGGATATATTGTTCCACAGCAATATTGAGACGACGCTCATCTTCATCATGCAAGAACGTATCGAAACCCGATTCCTTGGCAAACAGACGACCATATGCATCTGACGCTAAAACTCATTGTTGCCGGTGGCAGCAGCCGCTGCAGATGGCGATTGACCGTTGACCGACATGCAGGCCAGCCCGTCGGAATCCTCTATCCCGTCATCGTCAGCCACGACAGCTGGCTGTTTGCCATTCCCCGCCATGGTGGCCAACGCATCAGAATCTTCTATCATATCACTGTCAGGACAACGCCATACACATCCCCATGGCTAAGCACCGGTTCCATTTAGTGTGTGTAGTGGTGGTGGCGAGCTATCGGTGGGAAGAATTAGTTGTTAGCCGCCTCCGATATGATCTTTTATAGGTCGATGTCGGGTTTGGGTTTAGTGTGCAAATTACCCCTTTTCCCTGAGCTCCTGATTGACGCTTGTGGCTACTGCTACTATGTGGGTCTGATTTTGTAGTGTACAAACATCACACATGGTTATAGGAGCACACCCGTGACTATTCTGGATACAATCGCAAATGGTTGTTTCATTTGTTTGGTATTTTAGATAATAACATCATTTGGGGAAAACGACAAAAAACCCCGAAAAAGGGTCGAAATACAACCATACCAGCTAGTGGCCCTAATATATACTCCATCCATTCCTAAATATAAGTTTTTTAGAGATTCCAGTATGGACTACATACAGAGCAAAATAAGTGAATCTACACTCTAGAGTATGTCTATATTTATACATATGTATGTTGTTCAAAGTGAAATCTCTAAAAAAATTGTATTTGGAAACAGATGAAGTATATATGTATGAACACGGTATTGTCATGTTCAAATTCCCAATGCACAACTTTGATGTGGCACATGATGCACATATGCATGCCTAAAAGTGTCCATTGTGACAGAAAAGGGTCCATGACATAAACGTATGGTGTTCGCCCGTAAACTATGTGCTCGAGGAGGGAATCCTATGAACACATGGCCTGACTCCAACTTTGTCACATATTCAGCCATGCCTGACTTGTTTTTAGACAACCAAGAGAATATATACCTTAATTTGGTCGAACCATCACCTCTTGTTGTCAGCCAAGAGGGATGTTATAGACCGCGTGAGCCCACGGGCGTGTCGTCGGAGATCGGTTGTGAGGGACTAAAGAACACCATCGCCTTCATGTGGCCAAATGATATAGCAAATGGTGTGGTTCGGTGTTCAAATTCATAATGCACAACACTATGATGTGGCATGCACCTAGGTCGAAAAACTAGGCATGCCCCCTTAGTTATATATGTATACTACCTAGGTTACCACCGTATGGTCCCCACCCCCCCACACCCACATGACGCATGGAACTAGGGTGGCGTTCCAGCATTGTTAGTCAAAGGGATGACATATATATAGACCCTAGGGGCCCATCGATTGGTGTGTCATCATCAAAAACCAGACAATGGAGGCATAGTTGACACACACACAGACATAGAGATATACGTGTGCGTGCACACACACACATACAAACACACACACACACACACAATCACCCCCCCCCACACACACACACACAGACGTAGGGTGACATTCCAACATTGTTAGCTGAAAGGATGGCATCTAGACCCTAGGGGCCCACCGATAGGTGTGTCGCTGAAAAGCGCACAACAAAGGCATTGCGGACACACACACACACACACACCATCCAACGGAGGCATGGTCGACACACAAAGACACCACACATAAGGTTGGCATTCCAGTGTTGTCAGTCAAAGGGATGACATGCACCAGGTGCCCACAAAATGGAGGCGTGGTTGACACACACAAATTTTCAAAACAACAAAAGAAAATCAGTCTCTATATTTTGAAGACAAGGATCTCAAGATTTATTTAGCCGGATTGACAAACCATTACAAACATTTACTGCTAAATTCTTGTAGTGATCACATCACACCGCATAAATGAACCTTGAGATCTAGCAACTTCCCAATCGGTCACCCATACTTGGACTACTGAGGCCACGACACGCTTAACTTTCAAGTTCTATTCGAATCAGTTAGGTTCTGGGAAGCTGCAACCTGCTGATAAGTGTTCCCTCCCAGAATTTATACGGCGTGTACGATAGGCACCTCGTGGGAGTAGCTACATATCGTAGAAATTTTTGGTAGTACTAGAAACTGTGTGTGATGGTGGCATATTGATGGTGCCAATGCCTACATGAACTAATGATGACAGACTACTCAAGATTGATGGCGTGATGCCGCTCTTGCTCTCCGGCATGCTCCATCTTGTTCTCTTTGTTGAGGAGGATGATGACGGGGCCGATGCTTCAGCGGGAAACCAATTAGGGGAGTGGAGGGAGAAGCGTATTTGGATATAACACCATTTTAATATAAAATGGATAACATACAAAATAAGTAAGCTCGAGCTAGCACGACACGTGCGCACACAGTGCTTACACACACGGGCTTCAGGCGCACACAATGCTTACACACACACGGGCTTCGATCAGTGTTTAGGTCCAATGCAATGAATGTGGATGCATTTCAACCATCTCGATGTCATGACTAGGCCGCAAACATTGAGAATCTAGGTTTTAAAATCCTCATAAATGCCAAACTTGTCTGGAATTCATGAAACTTACCCAAGTGTCTTGACGCATCACATGTATGTTGTGCTAATTTTTTGACCAATTTGGGACAAGTTTTGGGAGACACCTCTTACCAATTGGAGCTTCCCATTACAAGCCTCATGGTTTTGATATGGTTCTTGTCACCTTTGTAGGGCGAAACAACATTGAGTTTTCTAGGCAGTTAATGTGCGTAACTGAAATTTGAACTACAAGCACATGCTCTACGGCACAAAAATGGGTTGAAAAATTATTTTTGTGTCCTTGGGTTAGATCCCGTGCACTAAATTTGAATGAATTACAAACATCCCCGCGTCTTGAAAAGGCCACAAACATTGAGAATCTTGGTTTTTAAATCCTCTAAAATCCAAAACTCGTTTGAAATTCATGAAACTTACCCATTATCATGCAACAACACATATATGGCATGCTAATTTTTGACCAATTTGGGACAAGTATTGGGACATGCATCTTACAAGCCAAAGCTTCTGCATGAACACTAATGATTTTCATAGGGAACATGTCACCTTTAAGGGCGAAATTACGTTTAATGCGACCTCTCGCGTGTAATTTTGTATACATGCAACAAAGACTAGTATTCGTCGCATGCTAAAATGTGAATTATGTAGGGGCCATTTGGCCCCTTTTATACGTTTATTGAGTTTTCTTGGTATTTAATATGAGTATTTGAAATTTTGAACTAGAAGGACATGCTGTAGTGCAACAAAATTTGTTGAAAAATCATTTTTGTGTCCTTGAGTGCTTGCTTAGGTGCCATGCAACAAATTTGAATGAATTACAAACATTTAGGCATGGTGGCTCAATCGCAATCATTGAGAATCTTGGTTTTTGAATTTCGTAAATAAAAAAATCGTATGAAATTCATTAAACTTATCTCGGTGTCATGGCATGACATATATAGGCCTCGGTACCATACTTGTTCCAATTTGAGAAGGCTCACACAATAACAGGTAACATAGACATTTTGGAACAATAGTTGCCACAATATTATCACAAACGATTGGATTACATGAATGATGTGTGTTCTGATAACCATTTGGTGCCACATTGTAACAGCCCGAGACCGACGCTCCAGAAGATTCCCCTTTCATTGCATTGTCACTGTGTTAATTATTTGTTTGTTGCATTCATTATCGCAACATGCGCATCATCCACATTGCATCGACACTCCGTTGCCGCCAGTTTGTCAAAACTTGCATCCGTTATTAGTTGCCTGTTCTCTCCGTTCTTGCCGTTGACTGTATTGAGACCAACCACACTCGCACATGGCCGCGGCATCATTAAAACATTGTTTTTAAAAGTGTGTATAAAATATTCTCGAATTGGGTTGAAACTTGGCGTGGTCTTGTTTTAATATAGGTAGGCCATCTGCCAAATTTCGTTGCAATCCGAGTTCTTTTGATACTGGCGGTCGACCGTAGCGGCATCATCATCGGTTTATCATCGGATTTTTTTTGGTGTTTAAAAATATTGTGCGAGGCAGCAAATCTCCCTCTCTTCTCAGCCCAACCTATTCTACATAGCCCAACACCACCCACCTAGCCTACCCTGCCATTTCGGACCGTCCGATCGAGATCCGACGGCCCGAAAACGGTGCAACCCCGTAACCTAATCCCTGTCAATTTAAGCCATCCTTCAGTGCCTAATTAGCTAACCCTACACATTCCCCTCGATCCCCACGCCCTCCAACCTCCTACGCAGCCAGCCAGCCGAGCCATCCCCGCAGGACTGCCCGAGCCCGCGCGTGGTCCCGCGCATGGTTCGCTCCCGAGCCGGATCCAGCGCCCCTCGTCCCCGCAGTCACCCAAGAGCTCGTGCCCGACCTCTCCCAGCAAGCCATCGCCATGGCCTGAGCACCCGAGCCTAGTCGTCGCCAGCCCGCCGTTGACCGACGGAGCAGCCTCGTCGGAGTACTAGGCCGGAGCTCCCCCTCGCTCCTCTCTTTCTTCCTCTTCCCTCATTCTCTCTCTCCTGTAACCTCTCTCCCTCTCTATTATCTCGCAGGTATGGGGCCTTCCATCGAACAATTCCTTTTGCCACCGGGAACGGGTTCCCCGGGGCCAGATGTGACAGCCCGAGACCGACGCTCCAGAAGATTCCCCTCTTTTCCATTGTCAACGTGTTATTATTTTGTTTGCCGCATTCATCATCACATCATTCGCATCATCCTCCTTGCATTGGCACTCTGTTGCCGCCAGTTTTCAAACAAACATCCGTTATTAGTTGTTGGTTCTCTCTATTCTCATCGTTACCTGTTTTGAGCCTAACCACACTCGCACGCGCTCGTGGCATCATCAAAAACTTGTTTTTAAGAGTGTGTATAAAACTTTCTCTGATTGGGTTGAAACTTGGCGCGCGGTTTATTTAGGTATAGGTAGGCCGCCTGCCAATTTTCGTCGTAATCGGAGTTCGTCTGGTACACCAACGGTCGACCGTAGCGGCACCGTCTTCGGTTTTTCGTCGGACGTTTTTCGGTGTTTCAAAATACGTTGCTGGGTGCCGTTTACTCTCTCATCTCCGGCTAACCTACTCTAGACAGCCACTTAACCCGTCCCCGCGTTCGAGACCGTCCGATTTAGATTGCGCGGTTGGAACCCGGGCGAAATACTGCTATCCCTAGCCCCTCTGTCTATAAATAGACATTTATCCTCTCTGTCTCCCTCGGTTCTCGTGCGAACCATAACCCTAGCTGCCACTCACAGCTCCTCTCTCTCCCACCTCCAGCCCCACAGGCCCGCCGAGCCCTTCTGAGGCCCGCCCAGGGCCCGAACCGCCGCCGCGAAACAGCCCCACACCCAGCTCCTCCTCGAGCGCCCGAGGTGGCCGCAGCTGAGCAGCTCCCCCAGGCCGCCGCCGCACTTCGTGCCGCCGCCATCCTCGCATTGCGCGGAGCCCTGCCGGAGCTGCCCCGCGCCATCGCCCTACGCTCGCCGTAGTAGCACCGCAAGATGGTTGCGTCGCCCGCCTCCCTGCTCCCTCGCCCCTAGAGCGCGCCGCCGCTTGCACCTCGTCGCCTCCCCTCCATCGGAGCTAGCTGCGCCACCGCTTGCCTCCCCGCGCCGCGCCGCGTCTCACCACCCCACCGCAGTTCTCGCACCGCCCCAAGTCGCCATCGCCCGAGCCCTCTGGATCGGGATCCAGATCCAGAGCAAGGCGCCGACACCACCCGTTGACCGCCTGTTGGGCTGCCTCGCCTGGGCCCAGGCTCCCGTGGGCCGCGTTGGCCACTCCTCGGCCCAACTGGTCTGAGCCGGCCCAGCTCCGCCACCCCTTCATCCTTCGGCCTGCCCCAGCTCCTCTCCTCCAACCGGGCCAAAGCTCACTCAAGTGAGCAGCCCCCCAAGCCCGCTATTAAGCGCCCGTGGCGCATTTTATTAAATTGCGCCATGCTGTGTAGGTCCATTAGGAATTCGGCCCACGTAGATTTTTTATTTAACCGCGAATTATTATTTTTCATGAATATTAGCTGATTTTCAAATGCCCGTAGTTTTTAAACCGTGCATCAGAGCACAACGAGTAAAATATATAACTTGTGTAGTTATTCACGTAGATTCATATTTTGCAACTTGCATACATGTTTGGAGTGGTTGACTTGCTATTCGTCTAGATTTACGTGCTGTCCTATTAGAGTAATATTGCCATAGCTATTTTTAAGCACGTCCGGATTGTTCAAAACCCGTAGATGAAATGTTCATGTTGTTCGGGATCCTTTGCCATGTATATTAGAGTAGTTGCTTGCATTTTTGCATATAGGAGCTATCAATAGTTTGCTATGTCGTGTTTAGGACATATTCCCGCATTTAATTGTGGCGCTAGAAAAATCCGTAGAATTTAACTGTGCATTTAGTTTTGTCTTTCGGGTAAGGTTGTGTGCATGATATTTTGCCATGTTGCCCTCTTGTCTATTTTGTGTGATTTATTCCGTGCGTGATATGCATGAGTTGTGAACATGAGATATGCCCTTGGATGTGTAGGCTAACCTCTAGTAATTTTGGTTGCTTTTGAAATCCATGCTTATGAGATGTTTCTTTGTCGCCAACATGCTAGAAAATAGAGCTGTTTTGGAGATGCTAAAATATTTCTAAGTCTGATATCTATAATATTTTGTAGGTGTCTTGCCATGAGTTTTGCTAGTGATCTACAAATCCTTTGGGGTTTGTGCAATGGAGTTAGTTGTAGTCCTTAAGATTTTTTAGCATGATGTAAATTTTCATGTCATTCGGTGCGCCGTAGCATATAGTTTTGCTGCTGCCAATATGCCTTCAGATCGAAAACTGCACTACCAATAGTGTTATTTTCACTAAGTCTGAAAGTGTGTGTGAGATGCCATTCTGTGAGTTCTTTTCCTAGTGACCCATGATTCCATGATAGTTGTATTTATTAACGTGTTGTAGTGCATCTTGACTACTACTGCATCATGTCTTGTTTGAGCATTTTACGATTATGTAGCTTATGCCATGTTGCTGTTTTTGGCAGATTATGACTGTTTCTTGTGTAGCTTGTATTTGTTGAACCGTTGCTCCGTTTTGATCGTGTCCTATATGAAATTTGTTTAGAATCTCGTGTAGGTTCGTATTATCTTGTTGTTTGTATGTTTTGGGATGCTTGTGACTGTCACTGCATACATATTGCATTCATGCCATCATATCTTGCGGTGTTCGTATCTTTTGAACCGTAGCTCCGTTGGAGATGTTCCATATATGTAAATGGACTAGAACGACGTGTAGTTTCACGAGAACCTATTTATTTTGTTGTTTAAAAAATATTTAAATGTGTTAGTTCAGATCTGGACAGAATTATAAATTAACGTATGAGGTCATCTAGGAGATGCTATATGTCGTTTTCGACCACATTTAAAATGCCTAGATAGGTAGATTAATTATGCTTCACCTCTTGCCATGTTTAACCACAATTAATATTGTCGTGTACCTAATTGGGATAGAGCTAAATAATTCGTATGTGGAGTTTCGCCAATATGCAACTTGTTGCATATTGAACTTCACTTAATGAGTACAGTTTGATTGTGTGAATTGCCATGCCATACGTGCATAATTGATACCGTTCATGCATCATATGTGTTGTGCATCGTGTGGTGAATATCGTGTGTTGATTCTTGTTGCCGGTTTCCTTCGTCTCGATAGAGTTCCACAAGCGAGTCGGAAAGTGAGGATCCGTTCGACTACGTCGGTTCGTCTTCTTCACGGAGTCATTCTTCTTACAAGCGGGATCTTAGGCAAGATAACCATTTAGCTAGATACCATTACTATCATTGCCATGCTAGTTATATCGTTTCTATCGGTATGTCTCGCTGCCTACCATCTGTTAAATATCAACCTCTCAACATTGCCATGAAAACCTTCAACCTGTTCACAACCTAGCAAACCACTGATTGGCTATGTTACCACTTGCTTATCCATGTGTTAGCGTTGCTAGTTGCAGGTGCAGTTGTTTCCATGTGATAACATGGGTTCCTTGTTATATCACCATATTATTGCTAAATAATTTAATGCACCTATATACTTGGTAAAAGTTGGAAGGCTCAGCCTTTCTAGCCTGGTGTTTTGTTCCACCTTTGCCCCCTTAGTTTCGGTTACCGGTGTTATGTTGCATAAATGAGCGCTCCTAACACGCCTGGGTTGTTATGGGGACCCCTAGATTATCGTTTTAGGATAAAGCTCGTCTGGCACGGCCCAACATTTGTTGTATATTTTCCCAACATATTAATTCTGTTAATACTGAAAAACATAGGGAGTTAGCGCTACCCGAGGAGTAATTCAACATAATACAGGGGGGCAGTGCTGATGGTGTTGGTCCCCAATGGTCTACCTGCAAGGCCACAGCTAGGAAACTCGAGGTTTGGTTCTCCTAGCTAGTTCCATCCGGTTGTGTCGTGAGAACGAGATACGCGGCTCCTATCGGGTTCATCGACACGCCGGGCGGCCTTGCTGGTGTTGTGGAACGTAGCGTAAATTCAAAAATTTCCTACTCCATATTCAGATCTTCCTATGGAGAGACCAGCAACGAGAAAGGGGAGAGTGCATCTTCATACCTTTGAAGATCGCTAATCGGAAGCCTTGCTAGAACGCGGTAGATGGAGTCGTACTCGTGGCGATTCAGATCGCGGTGTGATTCCAATCTAGTGCCGAATCACGGCACCTCCGTGTTCAACACACGTGCAGCCCCGTGACGTCTTCTGCACCTTGATCCAGCAAGGAAGAGGGAGAGGTTGGGGAAGATATCCGGCAACACAACGGCGCGGTGTCGATGGAGAGATGAGGTCTCCCGGCAGGGCTTCGCCAAGCACCGTGGGAGAGGAGGAAGAAGAGAGACAGGACTACGCCGAGAGAGATGGAAAATCGTGTTCTCAATGGCCAACCCCCCCCCCCCCCCGCTATATATAGGGGGAAGGGAGGGTGGCGCCCCCTTTAGGGTTTCCCACCCTAAAGCGGGGCGGCAACCCTAGATGGGAGAAGGGGTGGCGGCCGGGAGGGGGAGAGGGGGGTGGCGCACCCGTGGTGGGCCTTAGGCCCACCTGACTTAGGGTTTGCCCCCTTTTCCTCTCTATGCTCCTTGGGCTGGGTGTGGGGGGCGCACCAGCCCACCCAAGGGCTGGTTCCCTCTCACAATTGGCCCATGTAGCCTCCTAGGGCTCGTGGCCCCTCCCGGTGGGCCTCCGGAACCCTTTCAGTGGTCCCGGCACTTTGCCGGTGTTGCCCGCAACATTTCCAGCGTCCACACCCATCCATCCTATATATCAATCTTTACCTCCGGATCATTTCGGAGCTCCTCGTGACATCCGGGACTCCTAACAACCTTCGGTATCCTCGTATAGCAATTCCCTATAACCCTAGCGTCATCGATCCTTAAGTGTGTAGACCCTACGGGTTCGGGAGGCATGCAGACATGACCGAGACACTCTTCGGACAATAACCATCAGCGGGATCTAGATACCCATGATGGCTCCCACATGTTCCACGATGATCTCATATGATGAACCACCATGTCAAGGATTCAATCAATCCCGTATACAATTCCATTTGTCTGTCGGTATAGAACTTGCCCAAGATTCGATCGTCGGTATACCCATACCTTGTTCAATATCATTACCGGTAAGTCTCTTTACTCGTTCTGTAGCACGTCATCCGGTGACTAACTCCTTAGTCGCACTGAGCTCATGATGATGTTCTACCGAGTGGGCCCAGAGATACCTCTCCGTCACACGGACTGAAAAATCCCGATCTCGGTTTGTACCAACCCAACAGACACTTTCCGAGATACCCGTAGTGCACCTTTATAGTCACCCAGTTACGTTGTGACGTTTGATACACCCAAAGCACAACTACGGTATCCGGTAGTTTCACAATCTCATGGTCGAAGGAAAAGACACTTGACATTAGAAAAGCTTTAGCATACGAACAACACGATCTAGTGCTATGCTTAGGATTGGGTCTTGTACATCACATCATTCTCCCAATGATGTGATCCCGTTATCAATGACATCTAATGTCCATGATTAGGAAACTGTGATCATCTATTGATCAACGATCTAGCCAACTAGATGCTTGCTAGGGACACATTGTGATCTATTTATTCACACATGTATTACTGTTTCCTGTTAATACAATTATAGCATGAACAATAGACGATTATCATCAACAAGGAAATATGATAATGAACATTTTATTATTGCCTCTAGGGCATATTTCCAACAGTCTCCCACTTGCACTAGAGTGAATAATCTAGTTCACATCACTATGTGATTGTAATGAATTCAACACCCATACAGTTTTGGGGTTTGATCTTGTCTTGCTTTAGAGAGAGGTTTATAGTCAACGGCGCTGAACCTTTCAGATCCGTGTGTGCTTTACAAATCTCTACGTCATCCTATAGATGATACTACGCGCCATCTGAAACCATTCCAAATGATTGCTCCACTATACGAATCCGGTTTACTACTCATAGTCCTCCAGATCAGTGACAAAGCTTGTATCGACGTAACTCCTTTACGACGAACTCTTTAATCACTTCCATAAT
Organism: Hordeum vulgare subsp. vulgare; assembly: GCF_904849725.1. Classification (NCBI taxonomy): domain Eukaryota; kingdom Viridiplantae; phylum Streptophyta; class Magnoliopsida; order Poales; family Poaceae; genus Hordeum; species Hordeum vulgare. The sequence goes on from NC_058522.1 coordinate 226,271,403, forward strand.
TGAGAAAAATTCCTTAGTTCATCAGTTACTATGGATAACTTTGACCGCTGTCCAGTGACCCATTCCTGGATCACTCTTGTACCCCATGACTGACTCATGGCAAGGCACGCTTTAGGTGTAGTACACAACATAGCATACTTGTAGAGTCTACGGTTGATGCATAGCGGACGACATTCGTCCTTTCTCTTTCTTCTGTCGTGGTCGGGCTTTGAGTCGTACTCAAATTTACACCTTGCAACATAGACAAGAACTCCTTCTTTGCTGATATATTTTGAACTCCTTCAAAAACTTGTCAAGGCATGCGATTCGCTGAAAGTTCCATTAAGCACTTTGATCTATCTCTATAGATCTTGTTGCTCAACTGTCAAGTAGCTACATCTAGGTTTTCTTTGAAAAACTCTTTTCAAACAAGCCTTTATGCTTTACAGAAATTCTACATTATTTCCGATCAACAGTATGTCAACCAGACATATTCATCAGAAATCCTATAGTGCTCGCACTCACCTTTTGGAAATACAAGTTTCTCACAAACTTTATACAGAACCAAAAACTTTGATCATCTCATAAAAGTGTATATTCCAACTCCGAGATGCTTGCTACAGTCCATAGAAGGATTGCTGGAGCTTTGCATACTTGTTAGCACCCTTTAGGATCGACAAAATCTTCTGGTTGTATCACATACAGCCTTTCCTCAAGGAAACCGTCAAGGAAACAAAATTTTGACATCCTATCTCCAACATTTCATAAATGACGCAGCAACTGCTAACATAATTTCAACAGACTTTCAGCATCGCTACGAGTGAGAAAGTCTCATCGTAGTCAACTCTTTGAACTTTGTCGAAAACACATCTGCGACAAGTCGAACTTTCTTAATGTTGACTTTTCACCATCATCGTTTGTCTTCCTTTTAAAGATCCATTCACACTTAATAGTCTTATGACCGTCAAGTGGTTCTTCCAAAGTCTATACTTTGTTTTTCATACATGGATCCTCTCTCGGATTTCATGGCCTCCAGCCATTTCTCGGAATCCGGGCCCACCATCGCTTCTCCATAGCTCGTAGGTTCGTAACATTGACGGAAGCGGCTGAAATGGTTTTCGTCGACTCCTCTAGGGTTTCTGGAATATTGGGGTATTCATAGCATTTCGACTTTGGACTTCATCTGAACTGGCAATAGGGGTTTCATGGCATTTGGACTTCATTTGATATGGATTTTCTACCAAGGAAAAAATAGCAACTAGCACTAGGCACTATGGCAATAGGTTAGTCCCAAAAAATGATATAAAGTTGCTATAAAATGATCATAAAACATCCAAGAATGATAATATAACAACATGGAACAATAAAAAATTATAGATACGTTGGAGATTTATCACTCCTCGTTGGTTCAACACTCTTACTTATTGAAAGGACTACAATTGATCCCCTCTACTTCTGGGTCATCAAAGGCCTGCATCGGCCTCCAACGCGGCTGAGAGGCATGTGTGGTGTGCTCCGCCGCCTTATGGTCCTGATGCCGACACTCTTTGCCTGCTACATTGGCATCTGAGTTCCTCCTGAGCCGCTTCCTATTTGCAGTCTCCTCCCATTTCTGCCGCGATGGGATATATTGTTCCACACCAATATTGAGACGACGCTCATCTTCATCGTGCAGGAACGGATCGAAACCCAATTCCTTGGCAAACAGACGACCATATGCATCTGATGCTAAAACTCAGGGTTGTCGGCGACAGCAGCCGGTGCAGATGGTGATTGACCGTCGACCGACATGCAGGCCAGCCCGTCGGAATCCTCTATCCCGTCATCGTCGGCCACGACAGCTGGTTGTTTTCCATTCCCCGCCATGGTGGCCAACGCATCAGAATCTTCTATCATATCACTGTCAGGACGACGCCATACACATCCCCATGGCTAAGCACCGGTTCCATTTAGTGTGTGTGGTGGTGGTGGCGAGCTATCGGTGGGAAGAATTAGTTGTTGGCCGTCTCCGGCAGGATCTTTTATAGGTCGGTGTCGGGTTTGGGATTAGTGTGCATATTACCCCTTTGCCCTGAGCTCCTGATTGACGCTTGTGGCTACTGCTACTACGTGGGTCTGATTTTGTAGTGTACGAACATCGCACATGGTTATAGGACCACACCCGTGACTATTGTGGATACAATCGCAAATGGTTGTTTCATTTGTTTGGTATTTTAGATAATAACATCATTTGGGGAAAACGACAAAAAAACGCGAGAGAGGGTAAAAATACAACCATACCAGCTAGTGGCCCTAATATATACTCCATCCATTCCTAAATATAAGTTTTTTAGAGATTCCAGTATGGACTACATATGGAGCAAAATAAGTGAATGTACACTCTAGAGTATGTCTATATATATACATATGTATGTTGTTCAAAGTGAAATCTCTAAAAAAAACTTGTATTTGGAAACAGATGAAGTATATATGTATGAACAGGGTGTTGTCATGCTCAAATTCCCAATGCACAACTTTGATGTGGCACATGATGCACATATGGATGCCTAAAAGTGTCCAATGTGACAGAAAAGGGTTCATGACATAAACATATGGTGCTAGCCCCTAAACTATGTGCTGGAGGAGGGAATTCTATGAACACATGGCCTGACTCAAACTTTGTCACATATTCAGCCATGCCTGACTTGTTTTTAGACAACCAAGAGAATATATACCTTAATTTGGTCAAACCATCACCTCTTGTTGTTGGCCAAGAGGGGTGTTATAGACCGCGTGAGCCCACGAGTTGGCGTGTCGTCGGAGATCGGTTGTGAGGGACTAGAAGAGCACCATCGCCTGCATGTGGCCAAATGATATAGAAAATGGTGTGGTTCGGTGTTTAAATTCACAATGCACAACACTATGATGTGGCATGCACCTGGCTCGAAAAACTAGGCATGCCCCCTTAGTTATATATGTATACTACCTAGGTTACCATCGTATGGTCCCCACCCCCACCCCCACACCCACATGACGCATGGAACTAGGGTGGCATTCCAGCATTGTCAGTCAAAGGGATGACATATATATAGACCATAAGGGTCCACCGATTGGTGTGCCATCATCGAAAACCAGACAATGGAGGCATAGTTGACACACACACACACACATAGAGATATACCTATGCGTGCACACACACACATACAAACACACACACACACACACAATCACCCCCCACACACACAGACGTAGGGTGACATTCCAACGTTGTCAGCTGAAAGGATGACATCTAGACCCTAGGGGCCCACCGATAGGTGTGTCATCGAAAAGCGCACGACACACTACAAGGAATATGCTAATACATGACACTGTTTTTTTCGTCGCTACATCGTCACCGTTTTTAATTTACGACGATCTCACGATGAAAAACCAAGCGTGGAAAACGGAGCGGCACAAATGAACAACATCGACGTTTTGATCAAAATCGTCGTAACTTTTACGACAATTCCTGGATCGTCGTAAACTTTACGACGATTCTAAATCATCGTTGGCAATCAAACCCAGTCCTACGTGGCAGTCCTACGTGGAAAAATTACGACGAAATCAAAACGTCATGGTTGAAATCAGCCCAACCCATTTCAATTGATCACATGGGCTGGTTTTATTTTTTTAGGCTTTTTTCTATTGGCTTCTTTTTGGGCCTTAGCCTTATTTACATCCACTTTAGTTTTTTTCGAATTTTTTTGGCCCTCGCCTTTTAGTGCCCAAATACGTTTGGTCCACTTTCAGTTTTGACCTTTTTTCATTTTTGAATTCAGCAACTTTTTGTTCCAGAACTTGGGTTCATTTCTATTTGTTGGTCCTTTTCAACCCAATTATTTGTCCAAATATCAAATTCAACACTATTTCATATTCAAATCAAGAAAACTCCAAATCAAATTAAAATCATCCATCATATAACATCACATAATACATCTCCCAGGTTTACATAACACAGTAACTCCCCTGCCTGTGCCCCTACCCGATGGTTTGCGGCCACACTTGCCCTTTGCGCCCCTCGCATCACCGTCCTCATCATCTTCACTCTCATCCTCAGCCTCGTCATCGTCCTCTTCTTCTGATTGGGAGAGGTCCTTGGTTTTCTTCCGCTTGTTGGACTTGGAGGCACTAGGAGGTGCCTTCTTGGTCACCTTTGGCTTCACGGTCTCTTCTACTGCAATGAAGGGTACAAAATCATCCTTGAGTATACAGGAAAGAGTAGGATGGTAAACACATAGACATGGTACAATAGTTTTGCAGTCAACACAATTCTTGTATAAACCAACTCAAATTAGGTTTTATACAAGGTGAATTAGATCCATTGTGGTTACAATTTTAATTTAGTTTTTAAAATTGATGACATATTGCATGATTAATAACCGTTGGACATGAAAGCAATATCTAACAATGTATTGACCAGCATAATCAATAACCTCTAAGCTAAAACAGACCCCTGCATATTCTGTGCAACAGAGGCTACTAGTGTTGTCAAACATCATACTAACCAGGCAACTGAGGCCACCAACACATATGTGGTTTTCTTTTCTAGTGTTACACTGACAAACATGGCATTTATGTCATAGTACATATAATGTCCAACGTGATGAGCTACCCATCCATTGCTACGAACGAGCCACACACTGGCCAACGAGGTGCAAAGTGACGAGTTATTCAATTAATGAGATCAAGGTACAATATTCTATATCCCAGGTGCTTTTGCTTCACATCGTTGCGGTGTAACGGTAACAATAAAATAAAGTTAAGTATCCACATGCAGCAGACAACTGTCGAGTTCTTGAGAACAAAGCATTACAATAGATAGCACTTACTCACTAACAAATAAGAACTAAGCAGAGAATAAGTACCTGAAAAGATAGCTAATTGTCGAATATGAAAGGAGGACATATATATTTTAAAACAAGAGGATAAAGCTTTCTTTTGTAGCAGATCAAACCAAAACAAATCAAGACTGGCTTTTGTCACTAAAATGCAATGTTCAGGATATCGGTAACTGGTACCATATCGGTAGGGTGGTGAATATGGATAAATAGGCGAATTTTCCAGTTAATCGGCCGATAAATCAGTTATTCGGCCGATAAATCAGTTAATCAGCTATTTGCTGACCCATCGAGTAGCGATTAACTGGCTGATATTTGGTCAATGCTAAAAATTTTCAAGCTTGCAGACCAATGCATACGTTCAATGGTGTGATGTAAAGCAAAATAAGATGAATACAAACCTGGGGTAGAAGTATCACCTTCATAAATATCCAGCTGAGACAAAAAAAGAAACATGTACACATAAGTTGGGTAATCAAAGGATACATATTCTGGGGTTAAAGTGTTCAAATATGTATTATTACTCTAACCACTACAACTATAACAAACAACAAAACCTACAAAGTAAACATGAAGAACAAACATGGGGCATAAGAACAGACATGGCGCCCACTGTCTGGTCTAGTATGTAGTACATCTCACCGCCCGCCCGGTACTCTGTAGTACTACTAGCAGTTAAGATTAACCATTGTTTGTTGGTCACTTGCAGTTGCAGACGACGACTACTACCCGCTGTTGGGCGTTCAAACTGTAATGACATAGTACTACATGGTCAAAATTGCCTTTGGCTGTATCTGCTGCTGCGGTGGCTCTCAAATTCAAAAGGTTGTGCATAGAAGGAGGAACAACGGCACATACATGGAGGCTTCTCATGTCGTGTTCCTGAAAGGGGTCATATATAAACCGGTATAAACCTGAAAGGGCTCATATACAAACCGGTATAAACCTGAAAGGATTCATATATAAACCTTAAAGGCTTCCCATTTTTTTGTCGAGGAAAGTCCAGTTTACCAGGGATTATGTTGTGAGAATGAGAGGTAGAGAATAAAAGAGTTGAATACAACTAAAGGTGGCCGATGAGAGTATAAAAGAGTTGAATACAACTAAATGAGCCTGCTGAGTGGTACATGATAAAAGAGTTGGATACAACTATATATACGTGCCCGATGAGAGGATAAATAAATAAAAGATTTATAAATAGATGTAAAGGAGCTTGCTGAAAAACTTTTCATCCTACTAATATTTAGGGAACGACAGCCGGGGATGCCCTTCGACAAATGATTGTTCACTCATGGAGACTCCTAAGAGGGTGCGATTTTTGTTTTGCACTATGATGTATTTTCTAGCTAAACTGATCAAATACAAAAAAGCTGTAAACAATATGGAAGTCATAAAGATGAACATTATCACTGGAGCTCTGAACCTGCAAAGAGATAGAAATCATGGCTGGCGAATATTGAAATTAGGAGCTGAAGAATTTTAGTTTTACGACTTCAAAGTCAATCAAAAAAGAAGGATAGCAGTTATCACAGTCCTTATTGAAAAAACTGAGAACTAGTACTCAGAACTAGTACTAGTAGCCAGTGTATGATGTGAGGCCAAGGTGATCCTTTCTATTCCATGCTTCACCACCCCAAAATCAGAGGCACAAATGAAAGAACCAAATTTGGAACTCAACGTCGTGCATCAATATCGGTTGATCCAAGATATTTATATTTCTCTTTCATGTGCATAATAGATTTGCGATAGGATTCACTGATTCTCTCGGGTATGATCAATTCAAATTGTAGACATACACAACTATTTGGTGAAACTGTTATATTTATTTATATAGGATATAAATAATCTGAACACATGAAACGGCTGGGGTGCAGAGCAATGTAATACAACAACATGCTGGTAACAGAAACATATAACGTTGGAATAGGAATAGCCAAAACTTACCCAGGTATCATGCTCTACAACATCATCAGGGACAGGGTCATCATCGCTCTCCTCACTCTGTTCCAGAAGGAAACATTCAGTAATAAATCACTAATGCGCAACTTCATATTACTCCTATCAGATCGGATAGCCAAAGAAAGAAACAACCCATCCACCTGGCTTCCTGCGCTAATGCGGTACACTCCACTTGGGCCAGTTAACATCAGCATTCCACCCTACGAAAATAATCGCACGAGAGGTTAGAGTATGCTCATCCAAACACTGCTCAAAATGAAGATAGAAAGCATGCCATAAAAGCTTCTCCATTTATATGTAGATGAGTATCTGGTTTGATGACCACCATCACTAAGATGACTCTGTTGAGATGTCTATTAACAGTTGATATTAAATGCATCATTGAATAAAACAAAACCCAGTTGAAACGAACATAGAAGCAAGGATGTACCTCGGTGAGACGCTGGCAATCATCTCTATTGTGGTGAAAGAGATAAATGCACCTGTAGTCAATGCTGTCTCTGGCAATGATGCGGCCATAGACATTGACTGGGAAGCCTACATATGAGGAGACTATACTGACGGAGAGGATGTTTGCAAAGTCTTCTAGCCCAAATTCATCTTGGTATATACTATCGGTGTACCGCATTGCAGGGACAGATGCTGCAATGAATGAGCAAAATAAATCTATCAAATTATTTCATCACCACAAACAGCCCCAGTTTGTGTTTTTCCCATGTGTATATCCCACTGAGTAATATTCTTACTTGACTTATAGAGAAAACTATCATCATCTCACAATATGTAAAAAGTTAATTTCAGTTTTATCAAATTCATTGTGCTTCTGGCTAACTATTGTTAATTGATACGTACACAGGAATCCAATCTAGTAAACGGATTGAGATTCGTTGTTTACCATACGTACGTATACAAGTAATACAATCAAGGAAGATAGAAGGACTACTCCGCATCGACAAGAATTGGAGAGAGGGGGAGGGATCTGGCGGAGCTCACCTTGAGAGAAGGAGGCGACGGTCGGCTCGGAGTAGGTGGACTCGGGGGATGGGGACGGTGAGCTCGCGGCAGCGGTTCTGGCCGATGGTGGTGCGCCAGAAGGCACGGCCCCGCGCGGCAATGCCCGACCGCGTGACGACCATCTCCGGTGCGCAGATGTCGGCGCCCACGCGCCAGTCACAGGTGCGGGTGGAGAAGGACTCGACCGCCCACACTCCGTCGTGCACCTCGTAGGCGACGACGAGGTGGTACTGGTGGAACCCCTGGAAGCACCGTCGTCGTCGTGGTCGTCCTCGAAGGCGATGACAATGGCGGGGTCAGCGTCGAGGCGGTGGTCGCGGGTCTGGTAGGGGAGGCGCACACAGCGGAAGGTGAGCGGGTTGGCGAGGTAGTTGAAGCCGGTGGCGAGGCCGCGGGACGAGGCGAGCACGGACACCCCGCACTCCCCAGCCGCCCGGTCGCTGCCGACCCCGCCGCCCCCGGCCGCCATCTGCCACGAACGAACAAGCCAAAGCAAGTCAGGTCTGACGGGAGGGGAGGAGAGAGTGGCGCGAGGTGACCCAAAGGTGTGCTGCGCACCGACAGGAGCCGCCTCAACTCGCCGGAATCGAGCGGCACAGGTGACAGCGGCAGAGGAGTCGCGGGAGGGGGACAGAGAGAGGGCTTGCGGGGGGAGAAGGGGGATCATGCACGAGAGTGGTGGCGGCGTTAAGGGAGGAGCGAAGCTCTAGGGTTCAGAGAGAAAGAGAGGGGTTTGGTGCGGTGTTGTGTGGTCGGTTGGATCAGAAGTGGATGGATGGACTGATGTTTGCCATGTCACCGATCCAAGGCATAAGTAATCCCACCAATCAGAATTGAGTTTTTTTTAGTTTTTTCACTTATAAGGCAAATATTCAATGTGATATCAAAATTCATGGCAAAGCTTGTATAAATGATCTCACATATTGCATCAGTGTGCATCTTGGAATGGCAAACGATGTTGCTAAATGGAATTTTCATTTTCTTTGCACGGAAATTTCATTTTCCATTTTTTCAGTGCCCAAACTAAGTATTTTTGTGAAGGACGTACCATATATTTGATGCAAAATTGGACTAAATAATTTTTATAAAATACTAGGCCACATTTAATGTACAATATGAGGGCAATCAAATAAATAGAAATATCAATTCCTTCAGAAAGTGCTATTCTGAACAGAATAGGAAAATAAATTTTTCTGAATTATTTTTAAACTATGGAAGGAAAGTTTTTCACATATTTGAGGAATATATGATCCAAAGTATTTATGAGAATTTTTCGAGAATTTTTGGAATGACAGAATAGTAGGTTGCTTCACAAACCAGGCGGGTTTGGCGTGTGACATAGAATGGACCCACGAGTGACATGTCAACATAGTTAGAACATGTTACGACATTTTTATAATCGTCGTAAAAGTTATGACGATGTCATCTTATGCGATTTCGACGTTTTTGACTCACATCGTCATAATTTATATGTAGATTTGATCCCCTCAAACGGTTTATGACAATCTCGGATGAAATCGTCATAGATTGATGACGAATTCATCAACGACGTCTTAAAAAACGTCCTGTATGAGCATATTTCTTGTAGTGACAAAGGCATTGCCGACACACACACACACACACTATACAATGGAGGCATGGTCGACACACACAGACACCACACGTAGGGTTGGCATTCCAGTGTTGTCAGTCAAAGGGATGACATGCCCCACGTTCCCACAGAATGGAGGCGTGGTTGACACACATAAATTTTCAAAGCAACAAAAGAAAATCAGTCTGTATATTTTCAAGACAAGGATCTCAAGATTTATTTAGCCAGATTGACAAATCATTACAAACATTTACTGCTAAATTCTTGTAGTGATCACATCACACCGCCTAAATGAACCTTGAGATCTAGCAACTTCCCAATCAGTCACCCATACTTGGACTACTGAGGCCACGACACGCTTAACTTTCGAGTTCCATTCATATCAGTTAGGGTCTGGGAAGCTGCAACCTGTTGATAACTGTTGCCTCCTAGCATTTATAAGGCGTGTACCGATAGGCACGTCGTGGGAGTAGCTACATATCGTAGACATTTCTAGTAGTACTAGAAACTTTGTGTGATGGTGGCATATTGATGCTGCCAATGCCTACATGAACAAATGACGAGAGACTGCTCATGCTTGATGGCGCGATGCTGCTCTTGCTCTCCGGCATGCTCCATCTTGTTGTCTTTGTCGAGGAGGATGATGACGGGGCCGATGCTTCAGCGGGAAACCAATTGGGGGAGTGGAGGGAGAAGTGTATTTGGATATAACAACATTTTAATATAAAATGCATAACATACGAAAGAAGTAAGCTCGATCTAGCATGACACGTGCGCACACAGTTCTTACACACACGGGCTTCAGGCGCACACAATGCTTACACACACACGGGCTTCGATCTGTGTTTAGGTCCAATGCAATGAATGTGGATGGATTTCAACCATCTCAATGTCGTGACTAGGCTGCAAACATTGAGAATCTAGGTTTTTAAATCCTCGTAAACGCCAAACTTGGCTGGAACTCATGAAACTTACCCAAGTGTCTTGAGGCATCACATGTATGACATGCTAATTTTTTGACCAATTTGGGACAAGTTTTGGGACACACCTCTTACAAATTGGAGCTTCCCATTACAAGCCTCATGGTTTATATGGTTCTTGTCACCTTTGTAGGGCGAAACGACATTGAGTTTTCTAGGCAGTTAATGTGCATAACTGAAATTTCAACTACAAGCACATGCTCTAGGGCACAAAAATGGGTTGAAAAACCATTTTTGTGTCCTTGGGTTAGATCCCGTGCACTAAATTTGAATGAATTACAAACATCCTCGCGTCTTGAAAAGGCCACAAACATTGAGAATCTTGGTTTTTAAATCCTCTAAAATCCAAAACTCATTTGAAATTCATGAAACTTACCCATTATCATGCAACAACACATATATGGCATGCTAATTTTTGACCAATTTGGGACAAGTATTGGGACATGCATCTTACAAGCCAAAGCTTCTGCAAGAAGACTAATGATTTTCATAGGGAACATGATTTTGACATGAAATTACGTTCAATGCAACCTCTTGCGTGTAATTTTGTATACATACAACAAAGAATAGTAGTCATGGCATGCTAAAATGTGACCTCCCGTTTGACCCCTTTTATACATTTATTGAGTTTTCTAGGTATTTAATATGAGTATTTCAAATTTTGAACTAGAAGGACATGCTGTAGTGCAACAAAATTTGTTGAAAAATCATTTTTGTGTCCTTAAGTGCTAGCTTAGGTGCCATGCAACAAATTTGAATGAATTACAAACATTTAGGCATGGTGGCTCAGGCGCAATCATTGAGAATCTTGGTTTTTGAATTTCGTAAATACAAAACTCGTATGAAATTCATTAAACTTATCTCGGTGTCATGGCATGACACATATAGGCCTCGGTACCATACTTTTTCCAATTTGAGAAGGCTCACACAATAACAGGTAACATAGACATTTTGGAACAATAGTTGCCAGAATATTATCACAAACGATTGGATTACATGAATCATGTGTGTTCTGATAACCATTTGGTGCAACATTGTAACAGCCCGAGACCGACACTCGAGAAGATTCCCCTTTCATTCCATTGTCACTGTGTTAATTATTTGTTTGTTGCATTCATTATTGCAACATGCGCATCACCCACATTGCATCGGCACTCCCTTGCCGCCAGTTTTTGAAAAATTGCATCCATTATTAGTTGCCTATTCTCTCCGTTCTTGCCGTTGACTATATTGAGACCAACCACACTCGCACACGCCCGCGACATCATTAAAACATTGTTTTAAAAGTGTCTATAAAATATTCTCGAATTGGATTGAAACTTAGCGTGGTCTTGTTTTAATATAGGTAGGCCGTCTGCCATATTTTGTTGCAATCCGAGTTTGTTTGATACCGACGGTCAACCGTAGCGGCATCATCATCGGTTGATCATCCAATGTTTTTTGGTGTTTAAAAATATTGTGCCAGGAAGCAAATCTCCCTCTCTTCTCAGCCCAACCTATTCTACATAGCCCAACACCACCCACCTATCCTATCCTGCCATTTCGGACCGTCCGATCGAGATCTGACGGCCCGAAAATGGTGCAACCCCGTAACCTAATCCGTGTCAATTTAAGCCATCCTTCAATGCCTAATTAGCTAACCCTACACATTACCCTCGATCCCCACGCCCTCCAACCTCCTACGCCGCCAGCCAGCCCAGCCATCCCCGCAGGCCTGCCCGAGCCCGCGCGTGGTCCACTCCCGAGCCGGATCCAGCGCCCTGCATCGCCGCAGTCACCCAAGAGCTCGTGCCCGACCTCTCCCCGCAAGCCATCGACATAGCCTGAGCACCCGAGCCTGGTCCTCACCAGCCCGCCGTTGACCGACGGAGTAGCCTCGCCGGAGTACCAGGCCGGAGCTCCCCCTCGCTCCTGTCTTTCTTCCTCTTCCCTCGGTCTCTCTCTCCTGTAACCTCTCTCCCTCTCTATCATCTCGCAGGTATGGCGCCTTCCGTCGAACAATTCCTTTTGCCATCGGGAACGGGTTCCTCGGGGCCAGATGCAACAGCCCGAGACCGACGCTCCACAGGATTCCCCTCTTTTCCGTTGTCACCATGTTATTATTTTGTTTGCTGCATTCATCATCACATCATTCGCATCATCCGCCTTGCATTGGCACTCCCTTGCTGCCATTTTCAAACTTGCATCCGTTATTAGTTGCCGGTTCTCTCTGTTCTCGTCGTTACCCGTTTTGAGCCCAACCACACTCGCACGCGCCCGTGGCATCATCAAAACCTTGTTTTTAAGAGTGTGTATAAAACTTTCTCTGATTGGGTCTTATTTAGGCATAGGTAGGCCGCTGCCAATTTTCGTCGCAATCGGACTCCGTCTGGTACACGAACGGTCGACCGTAGCGGTACCGTCTTCGGTTACTCGTCGGACGTTTTTCGGTGTTTTAAAACATGTTGTCGGGTGCCGTTTTCCCTCTCATCTCTGGCTAACCTACTCTACACAGCCACTTAGCCCGTCCTCGCGTTCGAGACCGTCCGATTTAGATCGCGCGGTTGGAACCGGGGCGAAATACTGCTAACGCTAGCCCCTCTATCTATAATAGACATTCATCCTCTTTCTCTCCCTCGGTTCTCATGCAAACCCTATCCCTAGATGCCACTCACAACTCCTCCCTCTCCCACCTCCAGCCCCGCAGGCCCGCCGAGACCATCTGAGGCCTGCCCTGGGCCCGAACCGCCGCCGCGAGATAGCCCCACACCCAGCTCCTCCTCGAGCACCCGAGGTAGCCGCAGTTGAGCAGCTCCTCTAGGCCACCACCGCACTTCGTGCCGCCGCCGTCCTCGCACTGCCTGGAGCCCTGCCGGAGCAGCCCCGCGCCATCGCACTACGCTCGCCGGAGTCGCACCGCAAGATGGTTGCGCCGCCCGCCTCCCTGCTCCCTCGCCCCTAGAGCACGCCGCCGATTGCACCTCGCCGCCTCCCCTTCCTCGAGCTAGCTGCGTTGCCGCTTGCCTCCCCGAGCCGCGCCGCGTCTCGCCGCCCCACCGCAGTTCTCGTGCCGCCCTAAGTCGCCATCGCCCGAGCCTCTGGATCGGGATCCAGATCCAGAGCGAGGCGTCGGCACTGCCCGTTGACCGCGTGCTGGGCTGCCTCTCCTAGGGCCAGGCTCCCGTGGGCCGCGTTGGCCACTCCTCGGCCCAGCCGGTCTAAGCCGGCCCAGCTCCGCCACCCCTTCATCCTTCGGCCTGCCCCAGCTCCTCTCCTCCAACAGGGCCAAAGCCCACTCAAGTGAGCAGCCCCCCAAGCCCGCTATTAAGCTCCCGTGGCGCGTTTTATTAAATTGCGCCATGCTGTGTAGGCCCATTAGGAATTCGGCCCGCGTAGATTTTTTATTTAACCGCGAATTATTCTTTTTCAGGAATATTAGCTGATTTTCAAACGCTCGTAGTTTTTAAACCGTGCATCGGATCACAACGAGTAAAATATATAACTTGTGTAGTTTTTCACGTAGAATCATATTTTGCAACTTGCATACATGTTTGGAGTGGTTGACTTCTATTCGTCTAGATTTATGTGCTGTCCTATTAGAGTAATATTGCCGTAGCTATTTTTGAGCGCATCCGGATTGTTCAAATCCTGTAGATAAAATGTTCATGTTGTTCGGGATCCTTTTCCATGTATTTTAGAGTAGTTGCTTGCATTTTTGCATATAGGAGCAATCAATTGTTTGCTATGTCGTGTTTAGGACATATTCCCACATTTAATTGTGGCGCTAGAAAAATCCATAGAATTTAACTGTGCATTTAGTTTTGTCTTTCGGGTAAGTTTGTGTGCATGATATTTTGCCATGTTGCCCTCTTGTCTATTTTGTGTGATTTATTCCGTGCGTGATATGCATGAGTTGTGAACATGAGATAAGCCCTTGGATGTGTAGGCAAACCTCTGGTAATTTTGGTTGCTTTAGAAATCCATGCTTATGATATGTTTGCTTGTCGCCAACATGCTAGAAAATAGTGATGTTTTGGAGATGATGAAATATTTTTAAGTCTGAGATCTATAATATTTTGTAGTTGCCTTGCCATGAGTTTTGCTAGTGATCTACAACTCCTTTGGGGTTTGTGAAATGGAGTTAGTTGTAGTCCTTAAGATTTTTTAGCATGATGTAATTTTTCATGTCATTCGGTGCGCTGTAGCATATAGTTTTTCCGCTGCCAATATGCCTTCAGATCGAAAACTGCACTATCAACAGTGTTATTTTCACTAAGTCTGAAACTGTGTGTGAGATGCCATTTTGTGAGTTATTTTCCTAGTGACCCATGCTTCCATGCTAGTTGTATTTAGTAACGTGTTGTAGTGCATCTTGACTACTACTGCATCATGTCTTGTTTGAGCATTTTATGATTATGTAGCTTATGTCATGTTGTTGTTTTTGGCAGTATTTCTTGTGTAGCTTGTATTTGTGGAACCGTTGCTCCGTTTTGATCGTGTCCTATATGAAACTTGTTTAGAATCTCGTGTAGGTTCATATTATCTTATTGTTTGTATGTTTTGGGATGCTTGTGACTGTCATTGCATACATATTGCATTCATGCCATCATATCTTGCGGTGTTCGTACCTTTTGAACCGTAGCTCCGTTGGAGATGTTCCATATATTTGGAATTGACTAGAACGACGTGTAGTTTCATGTGAACCTATTTATCTTTCTGTTTAACAAATATTGAAATGTGTTAGTTCAGATCTGGACAGAATTATAAATTAACGTATGAGGTCATCTCGGAGATGCTATATGTCGTTTCCGACCTCATTTAAAATGCCTAAATAGGTAGATTAATTATGATTCACCTCTTGCCATGTTTAACCACAATTAATATTGTCGTGTACCTAATTGGGATAGAACTAAATAATTCGTATGTGGAGTTTCGCCAATATGCAACTTGTTGCATATTGAACTTCACTTAATGTGTAGAGTTTGATCGTGTGAATTGCCATGCCATACGTGCATAATTGATACTGTTCATGCATCATATGTGTTGTGCATCGTGTGGTGAATATCGTGTGTTGATTCTTGTTTCTGGTTTCCTTCGTCTCGATAGAGTTCCACAAGCGTGTCGGAAAGTGAGGATCCGTTTGACTACGTTGGTTCGTCTGCTTCACGGAGTCATTCTTCTTCCAAGCGGGATCTCTCTCAGGACGACCGTTGACATAGATACCATTACTATCATTGCCATGCTAGATATATCGTTTCTATCGCTATGTCTCGCTTCCTACCACCTGTTAAATATCAACCTCTCAACATTGCCATGAAAACCTTCAACCTGTTCACAACCTAGCAAACCACTGATTGGCTATGTTACCACTTGCTTATCTGTGTGTTAGCGTTGCTAGTTGCAGGTGTAGTTGATTCCATGTGATAACATGGGTTCCTTGTTATATCACCATATTATCGCTAAATAATTTAATGCACCTATATACTTGGTAAAAGGTGGAAGGCTCAGCCTTTCTAGCCTGGTGTTTTGTTCCACCTCTGCCCCTTTAGTTTCGGCTACCGGTGTTATGTTCCATAAATGAGTTCTCCTAAGATGCTTGGGGTTGTTATGGGGACCCCTAGATTATCATTTTAGGATAAAGCTCATCTGGCAAGTCCAACATTGGTTGTATATTTGCCCAACATATTAATTCCGTTAATCCTGAAAATCATAGGGAGTTAGCGCTACCCGAGGAGTAATTCAACATAATACAGGGGGCAGTGCTGATAGTGTTGATCCCAAATGGTCTGCCTGCAAGGCCACCATGAGGAAACTTGAGGTTTGGTTCTCGTAGCTAGTTCCATCCGGTCGTGACCTGAGAACAAGATACGCGACTCCTATCGGGTTCGTCGACACGCCGGGCGGCCTTGCTGGTGTTGGGGAACGTAGCATAAATTCAAAAATTTCCTACGCCATATTCAGATCTTCCTATGGAGAGACCAGCAACGAGAGAGGGGAGAGTGCACCTTCATACCTTTGAAGATCGCAAAGCGGAAGTGTTGCTAGAACGTGGTTGATGGAGTCGTACTCGTGGCGATTCAGATCGCGGTGTGATTCCGATCTAGTGTCGAATCACGGCACCTCCGCGTTCAACACACGTGCAGCCCGGTGACGTCTCCCGCACCTTAATCCAGCAAGGAAGAGGGAGAGGTTGGGGAAGATATTCGGCAACACGTCGACGTGGTGTCGATGGAGAGACGAGGTCTCCCGGCAGGGCTTCGCCAAGCACCATGGGAGAGGAGGAAAAAGAGAGACACGGCTACGCCGAGAGAGATGGAAAACCGTGTTCTCAATGGCCAAAACCCCCCCTATATATGGGGGTAAGGGAGGGTGGCGCCCCTTTAGGGTTTCCCACCCTAAAGGGGGGTGGCAGCCCTGAATGGGAGAAGGGGTGGCGGCCAGGAGGGGGAGAGGGGGGTGGCGCACCCCTGGTGCGCCTTAGGCCCACCTGACTTAGGGTTTCCCCCCTTTTCCTCTCTAGGCGCCTTGGGATGGGTGTGGGGGGCGCACCAGCCCACCCAAGGGGTGGTTCCCTCTCACACTTGGTCCATGTAGCCTCCTGGGGCTGGTGGCCCCTCCCGGTGGGCCTCCGGAACCCTTCCGATGGTCCCGACACTTTGCCGGTGGTGACCGAAACATTTCCGGCATCCAAACCCACCAATCCTATATATCAATATTTACCTCCGGACCATTCCGGAGCTCCTCGTGACGTCCGAGATCTCATCCGGGACTCCGAACAATATTTGGTAACCTCGTATAGCAATTTCCTATAACCCTAGCGTTATCGAACCTTAAGTGTGTAGACCCTACGGGTTCGGGAGACATGCAGACATGACCGAGACACTCTCCGACCAATAACCATCAGCGAGATCTGGATACCCATGGTGGCTCCCACATGTTCCACGACGATCTCATCGGATGAACCACGATGTCAAGGATTCAATCAATCCCGTATATAATTCCCTTTGTCTGTCGGTATAGAACTTTCCCAAGATTCGATCGTCGGTATACCCATACCTTGTTCAATCTCGTTACCGGTAAGTCTCTTTACTCGTTCCGTAGCACGTCATCCTGTGACTAACTCCTAAGTCACATTGAGCTCATGATGATGTTCTACCGAGTGGGCCCAGAGATACCTCTCCGTCACACGGAGTGACAAATCCCGATCTCGATTCATACCAACCCAACACACACTTTCGGAGATACCCGTATTGCACCTTTATAGTCACCCAGTTACGTTGTGACATTTGATACACCCAAATCACTCCTACGGTACCTGGGAGTTGCACAATCTCACGGTCGAAGGAAAAGACACTTGACATTAGAAAAGCTTTCGGATTGGGTCTTGTCCACTTGACATACGAACAACACGATCTAGTGCTATGCTTAGGATTGGGTCTTGTCCATCACATCATTCTCCCAATGATGTGATCCCGTTATCAATGACATCTAATGTCCATGATCAGGAAACCATGATCATCTATTGATCAACGAGCTAGCCAACTAGAGGCTTGCTAGGGACACATTGCGATCTATTTATTCACACATGTATTACTGTTTCCTGTTAATACAATTATAGCATGAATAATGGACGATTTTCATGAACAAGGAAATATGATAATAACCATTTTATTATTGCCTCTAGGGCATATTTCCAACTGCTAGACTTGCTTTACCTTTATCGAGCATCTCATGCGAGGGATTCCGAGGATGCTTTGGGTAATCCCGAGGTTGAGGTTTTCCCAGAGGAACCAGAGGAGATCACGGGTTTCCCTGATCGAGGTCATGTCGTCGCAGCGTGTGGTAGTTTGTGTTGGACTTGTTGGAGCACCCCTGCAGGGTTAAATCTTTCGAAAAGCCATGCCCATGGTTATGTGTCAATGTGGAAACTTTGTTTAACATCCGATTCTAGATAACTTGAAGTTAACTTAATTAAAACTTGTGAACTAAGTGCGTAACCGTGACTGTCTCTTTCGTGAGCTCCTTCTCCGATCAAGGACACAGTGGGGTTATGACTCACGTAAGTAGGTGTTCATGATCATTCATTTGATCATCAGTAGTTTGCGTCCTCTATGCGTAGATCATCCCCTCTTTTATTCTTGTACTCGTAAGTTAGCCACTAAATAAATGCTTAGTCACTTGCTGCAGCCTCACCACTTAACCATACCTCACCCATTACGCTTTGCTAGTCTTGATACCTTTGGAAATTAGATTGCTGAGTCCCCTGTGGCTCACAGATTACTACAACACGAGTTGCAGGTACAGGAAAGGTGATTAAGATGTGAGCGCGATGATTGTTAATTAGGAGTTTCTTCTTCTTTATCATCGATCTAGGATGGGTTCCAGGCCGGCAGCCTGGGATAGCAAGGATGTACGTTTTTCTTTTCTCGTTTTGTTTTCGTCCGTAGTCGGACCCTGCTCTTCTTCGTGATATTTATGTATTGTACTGATGTGACTCTAATGTAGGTTGTGGCGAGTGTAAGCCAATTCCATATACTCTTCTCTTTAGTACATGTACTTGTAATGATATCCATTCTTGCGAAACGACGAGATGTGCTTCTATCCTTGTCGAGGCCCTCGTGCCAAAATAAGGATAGGATCACATCTTCTGCGTTACACCAGATCCACCCGGATCCGGTTGAGCCCTGCCGGATCCCGCATTGTGTGCGTCGCTGCTCGCCGGAAGCCGCCACCTCCGCCATGCCACTGCGTGCGGGAGCACGAGGGAGCCCCCGTGCATCCAGTGCCCCATTAACCACTCGCCTGGGCCGGCCTGCCCCGCACGCGTGGAGTCCGCCCCGATCAGTCCAGCGCGCCTCCGGCTTTGCCTAGCCAATGTGCGCTTCATTGGCCATGTCGCGACCCTGACCCATCTCCAACCAAGGCCAGTTCCATCCCATCACCGACCGGGCCAAGGCCCCAAGGTGAGCAGTCACAACCCGTCAATCGCCCTATGCGAGTTTTAGGTACGCAGTGCCATGTACGCAGGTGGGCCATTTCGTCACACATAGCCCATGCATATTTTTACCGTTCTGTGATTTTTGCTAATTACGAGGGATTTCAGGAAATTGCATTATTTTCAAATGCCTGTAAATTTTAAATCATGCGCCGGATCGAAATAAGTTATATAGGCAAAACGTGTAAAATTTTGTGCACATTAAGAATTTCCAACTTAAATGCATATTTAAAACTCTTTAACTTGTTGTTTGCATAGTTCTGCGTGTTGTGATATTAAGTGTTTTATTCCGTATCTATTTAAGCGTGCATCCGAATTTCTCAAAGCTAGTATGTAAAATGTTCATTATGTCTGCAACGCATTTCCATGCATGGTAAAAATGGTCATCTCGCTATTTTCATGTAGGTGGCATAAATAGTTTCCTATGTGGTGGCATTAGTTTTATTTGTAACCCCACATGTTATATATATTTTTGGGGTAGAAAAATCCATAGGATTTATCTGTGCATTTATTTTTTTCTTTCGAGGAACTTAGCGTGCATGATATTTTGCCATGTTTCCCTTTTGTTTATTTTGTGTGATTTATTCCGTGCATGATATGAATTACTTGTGAACTTGAGATATGCCCTTGGACATGTATGCTAGCCCCTGGTAATTTTAGTTGTATAGAAATCCATGTTTAGGTGTTGTTTTCGTGTTGCCAACATGCTAGAAAATAGTGTTGATTTGAGATGCTGAAATATTTCCAAGTTTGAAATCTATAATATTTTGTTGTTGTCTTGCCATGTGTTTCGCTAGTGATGTACATCCCCTTTGGGGTTGGTGCAATGGAGTTATTTGTAGTGCTTAAGATTATATAGCATGATATGAATTTTCATGACATTCTATGCCCTGTAGCATATAGATTTACTTCCGCCAATATGCCTTCTAGTTGAAAACTGCACTGACAAAACTATTATTTTCACTAAGTCTAAAACTGTGTGCAACTTGCCATTTTGTGAGTTCTTTCCCTAGTGATACATGCTTCCATGCTACTTGTATTTAGTAGGGTGTTGTTGTGCATCTTGCCCACTACTTCCACATGCCTTGTTTGAGCATTTTAGAATTATGTAGCTTGTTGTTTTGGAGTGTAGAAAATGCCATGATGTTGTTTTTGGCAGATTGTAGCTATTTCTTGTTTTACTTGTAATTGTTGAACCGTTGCTCCCTTTAGAATGTGTAATATATGAAACTTGCTTAGAATCTCGTGTTGTTTCGTTATATCTTGCTGGCTTCATGGTTTGGAATGCTTGCGGCTGTCATTTGCATATATATTGCTTTCATGGCATCATATCTTGCGGTGATCGTATCTTGTGAACCGTAGCTCCGTTTGCAATGATCTCTATATGTAAATCAACTAGAATGACGCGTAGAATCACGTGAACCTCTTTATTCTATTGTTTAGCAAACATTAAAACATGTTAGATATGGATAGATTTCCAAGTTAACACATGGGGTGAGTTCGGAGATGCTATATGTCGTTTCCGACCTCATTTAAAATGCCTAGATAGGTAGTTTATTTGTGCTTCACCTCTTGCCATGTTTCAACAACATTTAATATTTCCATGTACCTAAACGGTAGTGAACTAACTAATTCGTATGTGGAGTTTCTTTAATATGCAAATCATTGCATATTGAGCTTCACTTAATGTGTAGTGTTTGATTGTTGTGAATTGCCATGCCATGCCTTGCATAATTGAAATGGACATGCATCATACTAAGGTGTGCATCATATCGTGCATGTAAGATGGTGTATATCGTTTGTTGATTCTTGTTTCCGGTTTGCTTCGTCTCGACAGAGTTTCGCAGGCGTGTCAGAATGTGAGGATCCGTTCGACTACATCGGTTCGTTTGCTTCACGGAGTCGTTATTCTTCCAAGCGGGATCACAGGCAATATGACCATTTCCCTAGATATCTTTACTTTCAGTGCCATGCTAGTTGTCTCGTTTCTTTCGTGATCTCGTCGCCTACCACCTATTAAATGTCAGCCTCTCAACATTGCCATGAAACCTTCAACCTTTCTACAACCTAGCAAACCACTGATTGGCTATGTTACCGCTTGCTTAACCTTGTGTAGCGTTGCTAGTTGCAGGTGCAATTTCTTTCATGGGGTTACATGGGTTCCTTTTTATGTCATCATTATTGGTAACTAATTTAACGGACCTATATACTTAGTGAAAGATAGAAGGCTGGGCTTTCTAGCCTGGTGCTTTGTTCAACCTTTGTTGCCTTAGTTTTGGCTACCGGTGTTATATTCCATAACTGAGCGCTCCTAACACGATCGGGGTTGTTATGAGGACCCCCTTGATAATTTGTCTTAGATTAAAGCTGGTCTAGCAGGGCCCAACTTTGCTACTATATTTTCGAATAACTAATAAAATATGCATTGGGTTTGATCACCCCGTGGATAATTAATCAACCCATGGGATAGTGATCCTCGTGAGTGGTGGTCCAAAACAGAGCCACTTGTGGGGTCACCCGGGGCAACTTGGGGGATGTCTATCCGGCCACTGTACGTAGTGCTCATCCGGTTGTGTCCTGAGAACGAGATACACGGATCCTACCGGGTTCGTCTACATGTCGGGTGGCCTTGCCGGGTTAGTTTTACCTTTTACAAAATATCTTGTGCATTGGGATTCCGGTGATGCTTTGGGTTATCTCAGAGTTGAGGTTTTCCACTAAGGAATTCTAGGAGACCATGAGTTTCGTGATCGAGGATTTCTATGGGGCTTGTGGTAATTTGTGATGGATTAGTTGGAGCACCCTTGCAGGGTTAAATCTTTCGAAAAGTCGTGCCCACGGTTATGTGGCAACGTGGAAACTTTGTTTAACATTCGGTTGTAGATAACTTGAATTAAGCTCAAATAAAATATGCCAACTGTGTGCGTAACCGTGACTGTCTCTCTCGTGAGTTCCTTTCTCCGACTAAGGACATAGTGGGGTTATGACTAAGGTAAGTAAGTATTCAGGATCATTCATTTGATCATCATTAATGCACGTCCGTTATGCATGGGTCATCCCCCTCTTATTCTTGTACTCGTAAGTTAGCCACCTCAAATAAAAGCTTAGTCGCTTGGTGCAGCCTCACCACTTAACCATACCTCACCCATTAAGCTTTGCTAGTCTTGATACCTTTGGAAATGAAATTGATGAATCCATTGTGGCTTAGGGATTACCACAACACTAGTTGCAGGTACAAGTAAAGTGATATTAAGACTTGAGCGCGATGTTTGTGCTATTTGGAGTTTCTTCTTTTCTTCATCGATCTAGGATGGGTTCCAGGTCGGCAGCCTGGGACAGCAAGGATAGACGTCGTTCTTTTATCATTTTTTTTCGCCCGTAGTCGGACCCTACTCTTCTTCATGATGACTGTATATTGTTGTATTGAAGTAAACTTGATGTAGCTTGTGGAGAGTGTAAGCCAATTCCATATATTCATCTATTATGTACATGTACTTGTAACTATATCCATTCTTGCAAAATGACGAGATGCGCTTCTATCCCTGTCGAGGCCCTTGCGCCAAAATAAGGATAGGTCGCATCTTGGGCGTCATACACAAGTCCAACTTTTTTACTTGATATGGGGGTGCCGTGCGTGCAGCTGCTTGATGACATGACGTGTGCAAGATTTCCGCCGTGTAGGCTCGATGGGACGCATGAGAGTTGTTCGTCGTCCAGGCTCGACGGGATGCGTTAGAGCTGTTTGCTATGCAGGCTTGATGGGATGGATGAGATTAATCTGCTGCGCACTGATGTCTACTATGCAACGTTATTCTTGTAGAGGTTGTTGGGCCTCTAAGTGCAGAGTTTTGTTGGACAGCAGCAAATTTCCCTCATGTGGATGACCTAAGATTTATCAAGTCGTGGGACGTGTAGGATGAAGATGGTCTCTCTCAAACAACCCTGCAATCAAATACAAGAAATCACTTGTGTCCCCAACACACCCAATACAATGGCAAACTATATAGGAGCACTAGTTCGGCAAAGACATGGCAATACAAATGTAGTATGGATTGTATAAATATATTCTTATAAACTGAATAAAAACAACAAGGTAGCAAGTAGTAAACAGCAAGCAAGATGTCATAAAAGTGCTTGGCAATAAGGCCTAGGGTTCATACTTTCACTAGGGCAATTTGTCAACAGTGCAAACATAATAGAATCATATGGTCATCCCTCAACACGCAACAAAGAATCACTCCAAAGTTCATATCGCGCGCAAAACATAAGTTGAAATTGTTGTAGGTAATAGAACCACCTCAAAGATATTATTTCCGATCAACCTATTGAACTATTCCTGTAAGTGTGGCGAACAACTCTAGAGTTCATACTAGAGTAACACCTATGATACACATTAATCAATCCTAATGTCACCTAGATACTCCAAAGTCACCTCAAGTATTTGTGAGTTAATTATTCAACATGCATCAAACAATTTCAGATTCATCATATTCAATCCAACACAAAGAACTTCAAAGAGTACCCCAAGACTTATATTGGAGAAAGTAGGACAAGAACGTGTATCCACCCCCATGCATAGATTACCCCAATGTCACCTCGGGAATCCGCGAGTTGAGTACCAAAACATATATCAAATGAATCAATAGAACACCCCATTGTCACCATGGGTATCCACATGCAATACATAAATCAAGTGATCTCAAATCTGATATTCAATCCGGCAAAAAAAATCTCAAAGGGAAGGATTGAATTCATCACATCAACATAGCAAGGGATAAACACCATATGATCCAACCAAACTAACAAATCCCGTGATACATCAGTATCGTGACATCTCAAGAACACGAGAGAGAGAGAGAGAGAGAGTGAGAGAGAGAGAGAGATGTAGGGTGGTATTCCACCATTGTCATCTAAAGTGAAGACATATAGACCCTAGGGTCCCACCGATAGGTGTGTTATCGAAAAGGGCAAAATGAAGGCATTGTCGACACACACACAAACACCACACAACGGAGGCATGGTACACACACACAACTTCTCATACATACCCTCAGCCCCGAGCGTGAACTACTCCCTCCTCGTCAACGACACCACCGGTATGATGAAGATGACCTCCGATGATGATTGACCCCTCCGGGGTGCGGATGAGTTCTCTTCGGTACAGAGGTTTGCGGTAGTGGATCGAAAGTTCTAAGTTTATTTCTGAGGGTTTTTGTATGTATAGGATTTTTCAGCGTTGGAATCATGCTAACTGGAGCCACGAGGGGCCCACAAGCTATCATGATTGGCCTAGGGGGTGGGTGCACCCTGTTGGCTTGTGGCCATCAGGTGGCCCCCTCTAGTGGTTCTTTGCTCCGGTACTTCTCATATTATCCAAAACAAGTCATCATAAAAATTCGAGCGATTCCGAGAACTTCTATTTTCTGGATAAAACAATACCATGATAATTCTGTAGAAAACAACATCACTATAGGTTAGTTCTAACTGAATCATCTAAAATGCAACAAAACAATACAAATGTATTGTAAATATAGGTAAATATGGCACAAATAATTTATAAATTATCAATACATTGGAGACATATCAGCATCCCCAAGCTTAATTCCTACTCGTCCTCGAGTAGGTAAATGATAAAAGATGTAATATATGAAGTGTGAATGCTAGAATAGTGAACAAGTTTGATCAATCATAATTCCAATCACTTTTTCTAGCAGAATAAACATCAATTCTTTCTCGTAAAACTCATAATGACAGAGTAGCAATCAATTCACATGTCATGGTTCAAACAATGCATTTTCTTGAAACTTAACAACCTATGTTCTTAGTTATGAAACAATCTTATTTTCAACAAAGTCAAAGTAAGAGCTCCACATACTCTATTATCATATACTTCCTCCGTTCCTAAATATAAGTATTTTAAGTGATTTCA
The DNA here is from genome assembly GCF_904849725.1 of Hordeum vulgare subsp. vulgare. Taxonomy (NCBI): domain Eukaryota; kingdom Viridiplantae; phylum Streptophyta; class Magnoliopsida; order Poales; family Poaceae; genus Hordeum; species Hordeum vulgare. The sequence continues at coordinate 226,296,685 of NC_058522.1, forward strand.
CTAAAGGTCTACATACGAAGCAAAATGATTGAATCTATACTCTAAAGTATGTCTATATACATCCGTATGTAGTCCACTAGTAAAATCCCTACAAAGACTTATATTTAGGGACGGAGGAAGTAGTATTCTATGATTGCTAATACTAAAAGCATATTTTTAGAACAAACAACATCCATCAAACATAGTGAAAGGTAAGGGCTTAGTGTTTCGCATCCCAACGTACTTATCATGAAGATAATTGTCAACAATAATGAATAATTATCAAATATATTTGACTCGATATATTGTTTGGATCTTTCCTCACCACATGGTGCTTGACAACTAATATATTAAGGTTGTAATTAGAAGTTGACTCAACATGAAAAGTAAATATCATGAAATTAAATAGATTGCCCATTCGTACAGTGAAGCAGGGATTTGAAGAGGTGCGAGAGCTCATTGCTTAAAACATAGATGAATATATTTTGGATGGTGTGCCTTCCATGTCAATGTTACAACAAGGGATTTTAATTTATTTATGCTAATCACATTATTGGTGGTGCCCAAATAGAATAGAAATTTTACTCCCCCTCAACTATTCAAATAGTTTCCATGGCTAGCTCTATCCACGTGCCCTCCAAACAATCAACTTTCCATGGGGGGTTCTTGTTTGTTTTTTTTATTATGCAGGACTGGGCATCCTTTTCACCAGCCTCTCTCATGCAATCACAAGTGAATAACACTCATCATGACAATAACCCTTTTAGCATGTAATGTATTGACTGCCTGATCGATCCATGAGTGGTACGGGCACACAAAACGGATGTTTATTCGAATGTTTTAGTGGTGGCACATGCAAATTTACTTGGAATGGCAGATAAACACCATATATAGGTAGGCATGGTGGAGTATCATGGAAGAAACTTGTCTCAAGGATTTGGATGCACAAGTAGTATCTCTAATTAGTGCGAAGTTTAGGCTAGCAAAAGGTTCTAAACAAAAAGCACATACTGGAGGATACAAAACAATATAACTTCTATGTGAATATACCCAAACATAACCATTATGTTGTAGTATCTATAAAACTTCAACAATTTGATCAAGGTGGAAAATAACTAATGGGTATTTACAATGATAATATATGTCCAAGATAATATTTTATGTGAAAGTTCTCTTTCTTGTACTAATCATTCATGAATTGCTTGTATGACGAGTATCATGATTGTAAAACTTCAATAGATTTTACTTTCTAAACTAAATATGAAACTTCTAATAAGCGTAAATCAGATTAAAAATTTCATATTTATTATATTTCATTCATTCACAATTTACTCTTAGGACATAAATGACACACACGAGTAAACATCGAACTACTCTCAAAAGGTATAAGTGAAGATCAATGAGTAGTCAAACAATTAAGTAGCTACGTGAGAACTCTCTCTCAATAAATATTTTTAGGTTTGTGATTTATTGAAACAACAAACAAAACAAAAATATACTCCAAAAATAGAATATATCATATGAACAAATGAAAACTTAGGATCAACATAGGTTAACAAATAGATGTTGGCGAAGAGAGGTGGGGTGCATAGCATACCCAAGCTTCAATGCTTGATAATTCTTAAAATATTTACTTGGGGTACCATGGGTATACCCAATCTTGATCCTTTTTATTTCGTTTACCCCTCTCATATTACAGTATTGCCTAAGCCTCAAGAACTTCATCCACACAAAACTTGAAAATAACTCATGAGATCGGTTAGTACACATAAGAATAAATCAACACTTCATGTACTGCAAAGATAAGACGCATAATAACTTTCAACATTAGGTATTGTATACTATCATTTACACAATTTATATCAGTCAACATAAGCCATGAAAACTCTAGGATAAGTAGATAACAAACCTATGACACCAATCTGTCCAAACAGAACAGTTTGTAGCAATCAATTTAAAGAGTGTACTTATGTAACAACAAAAATTCTGAAGATTTAAGACATGCTAAATAATTTGAATTAAATTACTATGTAAAAAATTCAGAAACTTTCCACATTCTAGTAAAACATCATAAATTAAATACTACAACAAAAGTTTCTGTTTTTGTACAACACACATCACACATGCAATTCAAGAATTCTTAAGGCAATTCTTGGTACTTTTTATTGGAAAACATGATTATAAATAACAAAAACAAAATAATAAATAAATAAAATGAAGCTCAAAAAAACATCTATCATGTGATGAATAAATAATATAGGTCTAAGTAAGATATACTGATAGTGTTGGAGACGAAAGAGGGGATGCCTTCCGGGGCATCGCCAATCTTAGATGCTTGGGTCTTCCTTGTATATTACCTTGGGGTGCCTTGGGAATCACTAATATTAGGTTCTTTCTGCTCCTAATTCTCCTCATATATGTATCTCATATAAAACTTGAAAAGTTCAACCACACAAAAATTAATGGAAATTCGTGAGATGGGTTAGTGTAATAAAGATAGATCATTCACTTAGGTGTTGTAAAGACAAGATTCATATTTTTCTCACATAACAACTACTACTCCCTCTGTCCCAAAATAACTGTCTCCACTTTGTACTACCTCTAGCACAAATTTGTATTAAGCTTAAGACACTTATTTTGGGACGGAGGGAGTATATTCTATCATTCCCATAATTTATATCACTCAATATAAGATATGAAAACAGTAATACAAGCAAACTAGGCATGCAAAACAGAATCTGTAAAAAAAAGAATTGTATGTAAAGATATGAAATTAAACCATACTACCATATCTTTGAAAATTCTGAAAAATAGGAATACTTAGAGAATTTGCATATAATAACTGTGTAAAAAAATGTTAGAATTCTTTTACTCTCTACTAAAATCAGAGGAATTTTGCGTTGGACGTAATAGTTTCCATTTTGTACATAATTAAATAAACAAGTATCCACACTATCCCAAGTGCTTTACTTAACACCTTATTGAAATAAAAGACACAAAACATGATTACTGAAGTAGCTTAATCATGTGAACACAAAAACATAGAAATTAAATGTGACACCCCCGATTTAATTGTACGCTAATCATACACGCAAATGCGTACGATCAAATTCAAGGACTCACGGGAAGATACCACAACACAACTCTAGACACAAATAAAACAATATCAGCTTCATATTACAAGCCAAGGGTCTCGAGGACTAGAATACAGAAGCTCGATAAATACACGAGTCAGCGGAAGCAACAATATCTAAGTACAGACATAAAACATGAGCTACCTTAGAGAAGGCTAGCACAAAATATACAACGATCAAACGAGGCGAGGCATCCTTCCTGGGAACCTCCTAACTACTCCCGGTCTTCAGCGGTCTCCACGTAGTAGTAGGCACCGTCGGGGTAGCAGTCGTCATCGGTGGGGACCTCCATCTCCTTGGCTCCATCATCTGGTCGCAGCAACGGATCAACGGGCAAAGGGGGAGAAAAGCAGTGGTGAGTACTCATCCAAAGTACTCACAAGTCTTACATCAGAACTATTCTAAGTATGCATCCGTATAAAAGAAGGGGTGGTGGTTATATGTGGACTGACTACAACAATGCGAGAATAGAGAGAGAAGGCCTAGTCCTATCGAAGACTAGCATCTTCAGGGTCTTGCAGCAATAGACGAGAGTAACAGATGTAACACAAATTAATAGTCATATTGTTGCAGCAATATTAAACAATGAGGTCACGCCCAGAGATCCTTCCTTGACTCCCTGTGAGGAAGCAATCCCAGGGAAACAATATCCAGTTAAGTAACAGTTGTAGTTGTATAAGATCAGGGCAAAACTCCAAGTCGTCCTGTAACCGTGGACACGGCTATCCTAATAGTTATTTTTTATCCCTATAGGGTGCACCAAGTTTCCCATCACGCTCGATAACACTCTGGCCAGACACACTTTTCTGGGTCATGTCCGGCCTCGGAATATCGACATGTCGCAGCCCCACCTAAGACTCAACAGAGAGGCCAGCCCGCCGGTCTAACTCCTAAGCACAAAGGGTTCGTGGGCCCACTTGCCTTCCGCGCTCCTGCACGATGCATGGGCGGCCGAGGTCAGTCGTAGCATCCCTTAATCAAAAGTGCGATGCATCTCGGGACCACTCGGGCGCGCGCCGCTCCATTGCTGATGTTTGAAGAGCTTTGGCTGATACAGCGACGTCGAGTACCCATAATTCTTCCCGCGTAGCCGGTTAGTGCGAAAAGGTCTCCAACCAACCCAGATCAAATACCCAAATCCATTATCATTTTAATTAGGCCATCGACACAAACACGCAGGAATCCACCCGCCTAACATCTATTCACCAATGATCCCAGTAACATGGTCAAGTAACTGTGTGGTTGTAACATCGGGGGAATCCGAGGTATCACCCTCGTTGGATTCCGAACGTTGTAACCATCAAGGTGGACCTAGAGGAATCACCCTCGAGGGTCCCACACTTGAGGGGTTGCACGACAGAGGCATCGTCCGTAATGGTGGAAGAGGAATCACCCTCGATAACCACGACCGACTAGCTGTACTACAGAGATATCATCAGGAGTACTTAGCGAGGTATTAACCTTGGTACCTGATATTATCTCTGTAGCGTCGCACAACTAAGGGGGTGTAAGTGTTGTGCCGGGTCTGGCTCGTCGATCAGGGATCGAGATTTGATAACAAAGCGGGGCCACTGGACTACGGGGTCAGAGTGGAAGACTGCTCCACCTATACTAAACAGTTTAAAGGTATAGTACTGAAAGTAGCAGTTCATCAAAAATAATCTATGCATCAGATATAGGAGCTAACTACAACAGTAGCAAAATACTAATGCAAGCATGAGGGAGAAAGACATAGGCGATATAGGAATGATCAAGGGGGGTTTGCTTGCCTTGTTGCTCTGCGACAAAGGGCTGGTCGTCAGGGTTGTAGAGGTACCCGACAGTAGTGCCAGTCTCAGGGTCTATCGATAAAAAGAGGGGGGAGAATCAATAAATACTAGCAACAGGTGCAACACTAAGCATGACATGACAATATGCAGACTAGGCATGAGCTAACGCAGCAACATCCGTCATAGACGGGTCAAAAGAATAGCTGACGATATTTCTCGGGTCTCGGGCTACTACCGGTCAGACCAAAAACGATGGAAAAGTTCCACGTTTGCTATGCTAGGGACGCGTGACAGGTGAATGGACCGTGTATCCGGGTTCGTCTCGTTCTGCTGATCAACTTTCATGTTGAAAAATATTTTGATCTGACTTACGGATTATTCTATATTAATTTTTAAGGTTTTGTTCAATATTTGGGAATTAAAACAGATTTAATTAATTTGATTAAAGGCAATTATGACATCAGCATGATGCCATGCTGACATCAATAGTTGACTGGTCAACTGACCACTGGGTCCCGTGCGTCATATACTCAATTTTTAATTAGATTACTCGATGGAAGATCATATGTTCAGATCTCTAATGCTATTCAATACCTCTCTGGTCGTGAACATAATTATGCTTTGTGAGTAGTCACTTTTGTACCCAAGGACATGGGAGAAGTCTTGCTATAAGTAGTCATGTGAATTTGGTATTCGTTCGATATTTTAATGCGTTGTATGTTGTTTTCCTCTAGTGGTGTTATGTGAACGTCAACTACATGAGACTTCACCATTATTTGGGCCTAGAGGAAGGCATTGGAAACTAATAAGTAGATGATGGGTTGCTAGAGTGACACAAGCTTAAACCCTAGTTTATGCGTTGCTTCGTAAGGGCCAGATTTGGATCCACTAGTTTAATGGTATGGTTAGACTTAGTCTTAATTCTTCTTTCGTAGTTGCGGATGCTTGCGAGAGAGGTTAATCATAAGTGGGACATTTGTCCAAGTAAGGGCAGCACCCAAGCACCGGTCCACCCACATATCAAACTATCAAAGTAGCGAACACGAACCATATGAACTTGATGAAAACTAGCTTGACAGAAATTCCCATGTGTCCTCGGGAGCGCTTTACCTCATATAAGAGTTTGTCCAGGCTTGTCCCTTGCTACAAAAGGGATTGGGCCATCTTTCTGCACCTTTCTTACTATTGTTACTTGCTACTTGTTACGAAGTATCTTATCACACAACTATCTGTTACCGATAATTTCAGTGCTTGTAGAGAATACCTTGCTGAAAACCACTTGTGAGTTCTTTCTGCTCCTCGTTGGGTTCGACGCTCTTACTTATCAAAAGGACTACGATAGATCCCCTACACTTACGGGTCATCAAGACTCTTTTCTGGCGCCGTTTCCGGGCAGTGAATCGCCTTTGGTAAGTGGAATTTGGTAAGGAAACATTTATATAGTGTGCTGAAATTTATTTTCACTTGTCACTATGGAAACTAATCCTTTGAGGAGCTTGTTCGAGGTATCTTCACCTCGAATGGAAGCACAAGGAGTTGCTCCTCAACCTTCTACACCTACTGAAAATATTTGTTATGAAATTCCTTCGGGTATGCTAGAGAAACTATTGGCTAATCCTTTTACCGGAGATGGAACATCACATCCTGACTTGCATCTAACTATGTAGATGAAGTTTGTGGTTTATTTAAGCTTGCAGGTCTGCCCGAGGATGAGGTCAAGAAGAAGATCTTTCCCTTATCTTTGAGGGACAAAGCATTGACATGGTATAGGCTATGTGATGATACTGGATCATGGAACTACAACCGATTGAAATTGGAATTTGATCAAAAGTTTTATCCTATGCAATTGGTACATCATGATCAGAATTATATCTTTAATTTTTGGCCTCGTGATAGAGAAAGTATCGCTCAAGCTTGGGGGAGGCTTTAGTCAATGTTATATTCATGCCCCAACCATGAGCTCTCGAGAGAAATTATCATTCAGAACTTTTATGCTCGGCTTTCTCATGATAATCGCACCATGCTTGACACTTGTTGTACCGGCTCTTTTATGAAGATAGATATTGACTTCAAATGGCATTTATTGGAAAGAATTAAATGTAACTCTGAAGATTGGGAGTTTGATGAAGGTAAGGGTTCAGGTATGAATCTCAAGTTCGATTGCGTTAAATCCTTTGTTGAAACAAATACTTTTTGTGATTTTAGCGCTAAACATGGACTTGACTCTGTGATATAGCTTCATTATGTGAATCATTGGCTGCTCATATTAATCTCCCTAAAGAGAAGTGGTTTAAATATCATCCTCCCTTAGAAGTCAATGTAGTTAAACCCGATCCAGTTGAAGAGAAAGTCATTGCTTATAATGATCCTATTGTTCCTAGTGCTTACATTGAGAAACCACCTTTCCCTGTTAGAATAAAGGATCATTCTAAAGCTTCAACTGTGATACGTAGGGGCTACATTAGAACACCTACACCCCCTGAGCAAATTAGAGTTGAACCTAGCATTGCTATTATCAAAGATCTCCTGTCCGACAATGTTGATGGCCATGATATTCACTTCTGTGAAGATGCTGCTAGAATTGCTAAACCTCATGCTAGAGACAAACATAGGCCTATTGTTGGCACGCCTGTTGTTTCTGTTAAGATAGGACATCATTGTTATCATGGTTTATGTGACGTGGGTGCTAGTGTTAGTGTAATACCTCAATCTTTATATGATGAAATTAAAGACGAGATTGCACGTGTCGAGATGGAACCTATTGATGTCACTATTCAGCTTGCCAATAGACATACTATCTTCCCTTTGGGAATTGTTAGAGATGTTGAAGTCTTGTGTGGTAAAGCTAAGTATCCTGCTGATTTTCTCGTCTTTGGCTGACCTTTCCTCAATACTGTCAATGCTCATATTGACTGTGAGAAGCAAACTGTCACTGTTGGCTTTGAAGGTGTGTCACATGAGTTCAATTTCTCCAAGTTTGGTAGACAACCTCATGAAAAAGAATTGTCTAGTAAGGATGAAATTATTGGCCTAGCTCCTATTGCTGTGCCTCCTACTGATCCTTTAGAGCAATATTTGCTTGAGCATGAAAATGATATGTATATGGATGAAAGGAATGAGATAGATAGAGTTATCTTTGAACAACATCCTATCCTTAAGAATAATTTGCCTGTTGAGCTACTTGGAGATCCACCCCTACCAAAGGGTGATCATGTGTTCGAGCTTAAATAGTTACCTGATACTCTTAAGTATGCTTATCTTGATGAAAAAGAGATATATCCTGTTATTATTAGTGCTACCTTTCAGAGCATGAAGAAAAGAAATTATTGAAAACTCTGAGGAAGCATCGTGCTGCTATTGGATATACTCTTGATGATCTTAAGGGCATTACTCCCACTCTATGCCAGCACAAAATTAAAAATGATCCTGATTCAAAACCAGTTGCTGATCATCAACGGAGATTAAATCCTAAGATGAAAGAGGTAGTAAGAAAAGTAATACTAAAGCTCCTGGAAGCAGGTATTCTCTATCCTGTTGCTCATAGTGATTGGGTAAGTCCGGTGCATTGCGTCCCTAAGAAGGGAGGTATTACCGTTGTCCCTAATGATAAAGAGGAATTGATCCCACAGAGGATTATTACTGGCTATAGGATGGTGATTGAGTTTAGGAAATTGCATAAAGCCACTAGGAAAGATCATTACCCTTTGCCTTTTATTGACCAAATGCTAGAAAGATTTTGTAAACATACACACTTCTGCTTTCTAGATGGATATTCTGGTTTCTCCCAAATATTTGTTGCACAATCTGATCAGGAGAAAACCACTTTTACCTGCCCTTTCGGTACCTTTGCTTACATACGTATGCCTTTTGGCTTATGTAAAGCACCTGCTACCTTTCAAAGATGTATGATGGCTATATTCTCTGACTTTTGTGAAAAGATTGTTGAGGTTTACAAGGATGACTTCTCCATTTACGGGTCTTCTTTTGATGATTGCCTCAGCAACCTTGATCGAGTTTTGCAGAGATGTAAAGATACCAACCTTGTATTGAATTGGGAGAAGTGCCACTTTATGGTTAATGAAGGCATCGTCCTAGGACATAAAATTTCTGAAAGAGGTATTGAAGTCGATAAGGTTAAGGTTGATGCAATCGAGAAAATGCCATGCCCTACAGACATTAAAGGTATATGAAGTTTTCTTGGTCATGCTGGTTTCTACAGAAGGTTCAGTAAGGACTTCTCTAAGATTTCTAGGCCTCTTACCAATCTCTTGAAAAAGGATATTCCTTTTGTTTTTGACGATGATTGTGAGGAAGCCTTTGAAATACTTAAGAAGGCCTTGATAACTGCACCTATTCTTCAACCACCTGATTGGAACTTACCTTTTGAAATTATGTGTGTTGCTAGTGATTATGCTGTGGGTGCTATTCTAGGATAAAGTGTTGACAACAAATTTAATGTTATTCATTATGCTAGTAAAACTCTAGAAAGTGCCCAAAGAAACTATGCTACTACTAAAAAGGAATTTTTAGCAGTCGTGTTTGCATGTGAAAAGTTCAGATCTTACATTGTTGATTCCAAGGTTACTATTCACACTGATCATGCTGCTATTAAGTGTCTCATGGAAAAGAAAGATGTTAAACCTAGACTTATCAGATGGGTTCTCTTGCTACAAGAATTTGATTTGCATGTTGTTGACAGGAAGGGTGCTGAGAACCCCATAGCAGATAACTTGTCTAGGTTGGAGAATCTTCTTGATGACCCACAACCTATTGATGATAGCTTTCCTCATGAGCAATTGAATGACATCAATGCTTCATGTAGTACACCGTGGTATGCTGATTATGCAAACTATATCGTTGCCAAATATAGCACCTAGTTTCACATACCAGCAAAAGAACAAATTTTTCTTTGATTTGAGACATTACTTCTGGGATGATCCTCACCTTTATAAGGAAGGAGTAGATGGTGTTATTACACGTTGTGTACCTGAGCATGAACAAGGACAGATCCTACAGAAATGTCACTCTGAGGCTTACGGAGGACACCATGCGGGAGATAGAACTGCGCACAAGGTATTGCAATCAGGTTTCTATTGGCCTACTCTCTTCAAGGATGCCCGTAAGTTTGTCTTGTCTTGTGATGAATGCCAAAGAATAGGTAATATCAGTAAACATCAGGAAATGCCTATGAATTATTCACTTGTCATTGAACCATTTGATGTTTGTGGTTTTGATTATATGGTACCTTTTCCAAAATCCAACGGTTATACTCATATCCTAGTTGCTATTGCTTATGTTACTAAGTGGGTAGAAGCTATCCCAACTAGTAGTGTTGATCATAACACCTCTATTAGGATGCTTAAAGAAGTTATTTTCCCTAGATTTGGAGTCCCTAGATATCTAAGGACTGATGGTGGTTCACATTTTATTCATGGTGCTTTCCGTAAAATGCTTGCTAAGTATGATGTCAACCATAGAGTTGCATCTCCCTATCATCCTCAGTCAAGTGGTCAAGTAGAGCTAAGTAATAGAGAGACTAAACTAATTATGCAAAAGACTGTTAATAGGTCTAGAAAGAATTGGTCTAAGAAGCTCGATGATGCACTGTGGGCTTATAGAACTACTTATAAGAATCCCATGGGCATGTCTCATTACAAAATGGTTTCCGGTAAAGCATGTCATTTACCTCTTGAGCTAGAGCATAAGGCTTATTGGGAAATCAAAGAGCTCAACTTTGATTTCAAACTTGCTGGTGAGAAGAGGTTATTTGATATTATCTCACTTGATGAATGGAGAACTCAGGCATATGAAAATGCCAAGTTGTTTAAAGAAAAAGTTAAAAGGTGGCATGATAAAAGGATACAAAAACGTAAGTTCAATGTAGGTGATTATGTCTTGCTATACTATTCTCGTTTAATTTTTTTTGCAGGCAAGCTTCTCTCTAAATGGGAAGTTCCTTACACTGTTGAGGAAGTATATCGTTCCGGTGCAATAATGATCAACAACACGGAAGGTAATTCCCCGAGAGTGGTAAATGGGAAAAGAATCAAGCACTATATCTCGGGTACTCCCATAAATGTTGAAAGCAATGTTATTAAGACCATAACTCCGGAGGAGTACGTAAGGGATATTTATCAGCCTGTTTCAGACTCCAAAAACAAAGAGGTATATGATTCGGTAAGTAAACCGACTCCAATACTTTTCGAGTAGCAATTTTTCTCTATTTTGGAATTTTTCGAAAAATAGAAAAATTTAGAGTAGTCCGGAAAGCGCACGAGGAGGCGACAAGCCTGCCAGGTGCAGCCTACCCCCCTGGCCGTGCCTGGGTGGCTTGTGGGCACCTCGTGTGCCTCCCGGACTCTGTTTTCTTGCGGAGTACTCCTTTTGGACGGGAAAATGTCACATCCCTAACCCTTAAGCAAGATAGCATTGTGCTCATGTCTTCTTTGCATTTGCATCTAAGAAGTTTCAAAAAAAGCAACAAAGTGGCAAGGAAAAAAAACTCAAAACCCTAGCCACCATTTCAATTAAAGGAAATCTCAAACTAGTTCAAAATCAGTGAACCCAAAATGGCCTCAAGAAATGTTCAAACTTTCTGATAAATCATGAAAGTAAATGAGCATTGGAGAAAACTATTTTCTTGACACTTTAAGCATTTTAAATAAATGCAAAAGGCTACTGGTTTCAAGTTTTAAATTTGAAATCAGAATCTATAAATTTCCAAAAATGTTGAAAACTTTGGAAATGGTTGGGGATGTTATAACAATTATTTCAGGAGGTCTAAAATAGTTTTTACTTTTGTTTTGGAGCTGAATTAATTAGCAAAACAATAATTAGCAAAACAGAAAAAAAAACAGAAAAAAAATGGAAAAACCTTACCTGACGCCTAGCCTGGCCCGACCCATCTCCCTCGCTCGTCCCCTCCCTCGCGCCAGTAGGCAGCAGGAGGTGGCCGCCGCCCCCTCTGGCGCGGCCACGCACCTGCGTGCCTGCCTGGCCGCCGCCTCGCACTGGCGATGACGGGGATAAGCTCCCGAGAGCCTCCCCTATCCATTCCCCGCCTTGGTTCTCCTCCTCCTCCCGGATCTCCTCCTCCTCCTTGCTGCCGCCATTAGAGCCGAGCTCGAGCTCGAGCTGCCCGTGCCCCTAGCCATAGGATTCCCTCCCAGAGCACGCCATTAGCTCCGCCTCGTCGCCCTAGTCATCTCTGCAGAAGCCGAAGCTTCCTCGAGCCCTGCAATGCCCGCAACGCCGTCGTCTTCCACCTCCGGCCGCCGGACCTCTCCCGTCGATTCGCTTCCTCCGGCGCATCCCCGAGCCCCTCTTCAGCGCCATCGGAACCGCCGTGAGCTCGTCGTCGTTTCCCCTCTCGCCCCACGCTCTCCCGTGCATCGTATCCTAGTTCCCCACCAAGGCCGAGAGCTTCTCGCCGACGGCCATGTCGCTGTCGTCGCTGTGATGACCGATCCATGCGCCCGAGCTAGGATTCGAGCTCCTGGAGCCTCCAGGAGCGTGTTGAGCCCTCCAGCTGCCCTCCCCGTGCCCTAGAACCGCCCCGTATAGAAGGCCGAGCTTCGGCCGCCGCTCCGGCTCATCACCGACGCCTCTTCCGGCGACCCTAGCCTCCCCAAATGGTCCTGCCAGATCGGCCACTTCGCGAGCATGCTGTAGCTGCAAACCGCGTGCGTTTTGGTGCTGTGCAGCGCCGTCTAGGTCGCCTCCGGCGAGCCCTCCGCCGCGGGCCTGGTCGCCGCGACCACCCGTCGGTGGGGGTCAACGTGGCAAGCTAACCCAGCAGCTTAGGGACCTAATCACTCGCTGACAAGTGGGCCCAAGGCCAAGTCAAACCTCAGTTAGGGCTGGTCAGCGCGGGATTCGTCCCAGAGAGGCTGACCAGTGGGGCCCCCATGTCAGGTTTGACCTGAACAGGTCGGCTGACCTGCTGACGTCAGCCTGAGGCAATAAATAGAATTTCCAGTATAAAACTAATTCAGGAAATTGCTAAAAATTGTAAAAATCATAGAAATTAATATGTAACTCCAATGAAAATAATTTATATATGAAAAAGTATCAGAAAAATTCAAAGATTCTGATTATGCTATTTTCAACTATGTTTGAAAAAGTTACAGAACCCTAAATTGTGGAATAAGGAATAATTCAATTCTTATAATTACTTTTTAAATGGAATTTGGAAAATTATTCAAATTTCATTATGAATACAATGATCACACACTGTCCTACTTATAAATCAGTAACATAACATGACATTTCATGCATGCTAACATCTAGTTGATCTGAGCATCAGGTCGAATCAATTAAAACGGTATCCGAGAATACCCCGTTTGAATTGCTATTTGAATGTGATTCAAATCAACTCTAAACCTAATACATGTTGGAAATAATAACTTATCACGTTGCATTCTCAGGCCATGCTCATGCATCATTTTGAGTGCATATGATTGTTATTGAATGTTGCCATTCATTTCGGTAGGCTCCGCACCCCCGGATTCCACCGAATAGCCGTCTGACGGATATCGTTCCTCCTTTGAGCAACAAGGCAAGCAACCCTTTTGATCATCCCGATAAATCCCATGTTCTTGCTCCTGCACCTATTTATTGCATTAGGATCAAATGCTTCAACTGCTTTTGCCACGATAGTTGGACCCACTTCCTTTGCATGACTTAACCTTGTCACAGTAAATAGCCAAACCTTGCAACCTAGCAAACCTGGTAGTTGCTTGAGCTATGATGTGCCTTATCCTGCTATGCATGCTATGCTTAGAGTTGTGTATGGTCTGTCATCTGGGAGATGAACAAAATTGTGGAATATGTTCGGTGAGCAAAGGTTGTGTGTTGAACTTGATTTGGTAAAGGTACCGGTGAAAGGCTGTGTAGGAGTACATGGCGGGTAGTTTCATTGGAACCGTCCTGAGGAACTGAGTTCCGTGTATGTAATCCAAGACTAGATACTACCACATGCTGGGCCCTAAAACATGACCCCGCTCGGCCTATTAATCGCGTAGTACTCGGTCCAGGAGTTGCAAGTAGTTTCTGGTGTTTATAGTAATGCTGGAGGCCGTGCATGGTGTTGACCTGAGAGGTGGGCCGTGATGCGGTAGGCAGTGGCACGGTGTACCAAGCGGCACCCGGATGGTGGGCTTGGGAACCCTGCGCACATCGTTTGAGGCCGTGGCGGAAACCTCGGCCGGACTTCCGTACGGGTTACTCTCAGATAGGCGATAAACCTGGACTAGGTACTAGTGTGGTTAACGGTCGTGGCCGACTCCCTCGCTGGGCTTCCGCTTGAAGGTTGCCAAGGTGCATGACGTGCACATGGCGATAAGTGGCGAAAGCGTGTGTGATGAAGTACACCCCTGCAGGGTTATGATCTATTCGAATAGCCTCGTCCGCGGATATGGACTACTTGGAGACATATGTTGTTCATAGATAACTTCAATGGCTACTCATAAAACTGTCAAGATAAGCGTGAGTGTCATGGACGGCATTTCCGTATGGAGACGGAATGATTCCACGATAGTGTATTGTTGTGGTGTTAGTGGACTCATGTGCGAGAAATCAAGTTGTCAAAACTAATTTCAAAATGCAAGTTGTCTAGCCACGAGTCAAATGCCTGCTTCCCGCATGAAACCCCACAATACCTTTTGATACCTTGCATGAGTAGTTAGTTCTCCTAAAGTCTTGCTGAGTACCTTCGTACTCATGTTTGCTTAATAAATGTTGCAGAGATTGCTAATGACCCTAATGGAGGGTTCTTCGTAGACATCGACGACGACGAGTAGCTGGTGTCCCAGCTATGATCTGGCCCTACGTCGGCTCTATAGTATAGTCAGGCCATGTGCCTTCTAGTTGCCCTATCTGTACCCAGACAGTTTATAACTCTTCCGCTGGCTTGTACTTGTATGACTGCTATTGTGGGTCGAGAGACCTTAATGTGTAATATTATGTGTGTGGCTCTTCCGAGCCTCTTAAATAAAGGTTGTATGTTTATGGTTATGTTGTGATGCCATCGATGTATCTATACATATCGGTATGCCATGCGTACGTGTGTCTTACTTGATATGTATGGGGTTCGAATACCTAGTCGTGGACTTTAGTAGCACTCCTTACAAGGAAATGCCCCTTTGTGATCCAACGAGCCTTGGTAGTCCGCTACTGCTCCGGACACATTGGTTGACCGGCATGTGTCCTTCTTAGCTGCTGTGTCTGTCCTCTTTGGGGAAATGTCACGCGACGTAATGGAGTCCTTGTAGCTTGCTACGACTCGTCTACGTTCGCTCATGACCGACACCTGCTTTGTTGGGTCATGTATGCCTGTCCTTGTGCGGAACTGCCACTTTGGTTTATGACTAGACATGTCGATCCGGGTTCTTTGACATTGGATTGCTAGCGACACCTATCGCATACGTGAGTCAAAAGACGCAAACGGTCCCGGCTAAGGTAAGGCTGCAGCCGTGGAGTTAACCGTGCGTGAGACCACAAAGAGATGCGATGTGTTACAGGCTGGATTCCTATGACTTAGGATCGGGGTCCCAACAGCGTTGGTATCAGAGCCTGACTGACTGTAGGATTACTAAGCCAAACTGGTCGAAGTTGAGTCTAGAATTTCTTAGTTATATATAAGGGAATTGTTTGTGGAAGGGAACGTAACACTCTTGTTCTCTTCTCAAGATATTCTATTCTGGTCATCCTCGTCTTTTCTGCGGGAATTAAGGACTAGGTTTCTCATCTTCTCCTAGGCTCGTATTTCTGATCGGTAGATTTTAGGACTACGGGTCGAGAGATATTGGGTTTCTTTTATTCCTAGGAAGCAGGAAGTAAGTTTAATGATCAGAGAGTGGAACTTGATAGTTGAGTGGTTACGCTATTCCATTATGGGTTGTCTCAAAATTTGTTTTTGAGCATTTACAGCCGTTATGCTGCCCAATTTTGCATTCAGAGCACTAATGCTTTTGCATTACTCTCTATTTACAGATGCCTGGCCGTCCTTCTCGTCAGGTGGTACGTCTGACCAGGTGCATTGATGTACCGGGTTATACGGCCATGCTGGTCGGGGTGATGTTGGTGTGCAGTTACCGCTGGTACCCCGAGTACACAGTGGAGGAACAGTACCGAGACTTCAACCAGAGCCAGTATATCTGCACTGTTAGGGTATTTCCAGACTACCCTGGAGCTGAGAAGCCAATCCAGTGGTCCTATGGGTTGGGGGTCACCGTTGACATGGCAGTACAGGATGCTGCCTATTCAATGCTGACTATTATGAGAGCGAAACATGCACTGCTGCAGAATTCAGAGTTCTGCTATGTTCCGGCCTCTCAGTCTGGCGAAGAGGGATACCTCAGTGGAGTCTATTTTGATCCTTCTATGGAGGATCCACTTCTGCAGTCCACTGTTGAGATGCTAGAGAACAGGGACAGGGATGCTCGTGCTCTCCGCATGGAGCTTTATGCTACCCGTGCCCATCTGTGGACAGCTTTGACGCAGCTAGCACCGGTGGTCCAGACAGGGTATGGAGAGATGGAGATGCTGAACCCTGTTAGAACCCATCTTCCGGCCCATGTTGACTGGCCAGCTATAGGAGGAGTCACACCTCTTCGGGGACCCCTCTTACCCCCAGTCAGGGGACCAAGGCCACATCCGTGTCCTTATGGACCCCAGCGATCTCAGGCTAGAGTGTTTCCTGATCCTCAGGTTGAGCTTCCAGGTCATGGAGGTAATCTCTATGAGATGTTCTATGCGGATGCCTGAGCTGTGAGCGGAAGGATAGTATGGTAGTAGCCGTACGTTCACAGTCCTGCGTGACTTTTGAAGTATGGTAGTAATGTGAAATGAATTCTGGAGGCCTAGATAAATAATGTATAGGAAGCTTGTAAGCCTCTGATGAGTAGTTCCACCATTTCAGTAGTTTGCTCTTCGGGTAAGTTTGTACTGAACTACGTAAGGGTGTGTATGAACCATGGTGTATATATAGCAGTTGCTTGTTACCATGTTGTTCGGATATTCATTTCCGCATTCCGTGTTTTCAGTACATTCTTAATCCATAGCTAGTATTGATATGATATTGGTCTAAGCTATGAGTTTGTTTGTCAGGATGGTGTTCACCAGGTTGAACCGTGCCCCTGCTCATGAGCAAGGTGAGGGTAGTCAAGCGTCGCAGGAAGACCTGCCTCACCCACCTTCTCTGGTAGAAGTGATGCTTGAGGCAGAAAGAAACAAAAGGGAGACCAACCGACTGCTAGAGCGTATTGAGCAGAATACGCCTCGACAGCCTAGGAATGCTGCAGTGTCCCTCAATGACTTTGTGAAGTTGAATCCTCCAAAGTTTCATCATTCCGTCGATCCCCTCGACGCTGATGACTGGCTGTGCAGCATCTCACGCAAGATCCGCTCGGCGAATGTGTCTGAGGCCGACAAGGTGACCTTCGCGGCGTATTTCCTGGAAGGACCCGCCAATCTGTGGTGGGAGAATTTTGAAGCTATGCGTCCCGCTGAACCAGTGGCCACATGGGCAGACTTCAGTGCAGCTTTTCGTCTGCACCATATTCCAGAGGGCCTGATGGACAGAAAGAGAGAGGAGTTATGTGCCTTCACTCAGGGCAAGTTGTCTGTGGATGCCTATAGCCGCGAGTTCGGTAACCTCGCCCGCTATGCAACAGAGGAGGTGTCTACTGATGCCAAGAAGCAAGCAAGATTCCGTAAGGGTCTGAGCCCTGGGCTCCGTCGAGACCTGCGCCTCCATGAGTGTGCAAGTTTTCAAGCCCTGGTCAACAAAGCGATCAGTCCGGAGACAGGTCATACTGACTTCGAAGCCACAAGGAAGCACTCCCGTGACTTTGGATCATCTTCTGGTTCTGCGTTTCCAAAACGCAGGCTGTGGGTTCCAAACAGTTCTCTGCCCCCAAGATACACTCCGAGGCCATCCTACATGGCGCCTCAGACGAATCAGGCCAACCCTCCAGCAAAAGTTTATGGTGGTCCAGCTAGCAATGCTGCACCACGTGCCAACCAGGTGATATGCTATAAGTGTGGGGAACTAGGGCATTATTCCCGTGAGTGTCCTCAGAATGTGGGTGCCAAGCAACCCGGAAAGTCCGTCGGGCAGGCCAAGTCGGGCAAAGCTTATTATGTGAAGCCAACTCCTGCACGTGGCTGTGTGAACTATGTGTCAGCAGAAGAAGCTGCAGAGGATCCCGACGTCATGCTGGGTACGCTTCTGGTTAATCATCACCCAGCGTCCGTTCTCTTTGACACTGGGTCTTCTCATTCCTTCATTTCACAAAGTTATGCACAGTTGCATAACATGTCATTTTGTGATATGCCAATCCCATTGGTTGTCCAAACCCCTGGTAGTAAATGGCAAACCTCTAGGATAACCTATGACAATGAAATTCTAGTAGACAGGCTAGTTTTTCTAGCCTCATTGATAGCATTGAAATCTTCGGATATTAATATCATCTTGGGCATGGATTGGATGTCAGCTCACTATGCCAAGATTGATACTCATTCTAGAAATGTCCAGCTTACCCATCCCTCGGGTGAGATAGTAAATGTCTCTACTCGAGTTGCCACATGCCAACTCTATTCCCTAAATGCCAACCCTCTTCCGGAACTTGAAGACATTCCGGTAGTCCGTGACTTCCCGGATGTTTTTCCAGAGGAACTGCCAGGAATTCCACCTGACAGAGATGTAGAGTTTGTGATAGATCTTGTTCCGGGAACTGTCCCAATAGCCAGAAGACCTTATAAGATGGCACCATTGGAGCTAGCCGAACTTAAAAAGCAACTAGATGAGGCCTTGGACAAGGGTTTCATTCTTCCTAGCTCTTCTCCTTGGGCTTGTCCCGTCCTCTTCGTCAAGAAGAAAGACGGAACGGATCGGATGGTTGTAGATTACCGACCAGTTAACCTGGACACCATAAAGAACAAGTATCCGCTCCCCATGATCAACGACCTGTACGATCAGCTCGCTGGATCCTCAGTCTTCTCCAAAATGGATTTGAGGTTGGGATACCATCAAATCAAGATTAAGAATGTGGAGATTCCAAAAACGGCTTTTGTTACTTGTTATGGCCAATATGAGTACACCGTTATGTCCTTCGGTTTAACCAATGCCCCAGCCACCTTCTCTCGGCTGATGAATTCGATCTTCATGGAGTATTTGGATAAATTCGTCGTGGTATACCTCGATGATATTCTCATCTACTCGAAGAATGAACAAGAACATGCCGAGCATCTAAGGCTGGTATTGATGAAACTTCGAGAGCATCGCCTTTATGCCAAATTTTCAAAATGTGAATTCTGGTTACCAGAAGTGACCTATCTAGGCCACGTAATCTCTGGTAAGGGTATTGCTGTCAATCCCGAGAGAGTTCAAGCTGTCCTTGATTGGACTCAACCTGAATCGGCTAAGCAAGTTAGGAGTTTTCTTGGTCTAGCGAGCTATTGTCGGCGCTTTGTCGAGAATTTCTCCAAGGTTGCAAAGCCTCTAACTGAACTCCTCAAGAAGGATAAAAAGTTCGAGTGGACACCACAGTGTGAGCATAGTTTTCAGGAACTGAAAAGTCGCCTGACTTCCGCACCTGTGTTGCTACCACCAGATTTTTCTAAGGACTTTGTTATCTACTGCGACGCCTCGCGACAAGGATTAGTTTGCATTCTCATGCAAGATCGTCATGTGATCGCATACGCATCTCGACAGTTGCGTCCACATGAGGATAATTATCCCACACATGACCTTGAGCTTGCAGCTGTGGTCCATGCACTAAAAACCTGGCGACATTACCTTCTGGGTAATCGTTGCGAAATATTCACTGATCACCAAAGTCTGAAATATATCTTCACCCAGCCGGATTTGAATCTCAGGCAAAGACAGTGGATTGAGTTGATCTTGGATTACGACTTAGGGATAACTTACACCCCGGGGAAGGCCAATGCTATGGCCGATGCACTAAGTCGTAAATCTTATTGTAACAATTTGATGCTACAACAAGGTCAACCACATCTCCATGAGGACTTTCGGAAGTTGAATCTTCATATTGTCCCTCAAGGATTCCTTTGTACCCTGGTGGCGAAGCCTACTCTTCAGGATCAAATTATAGCTGGCCAAAAGCGTGACAAGGGTATATCACGGATCAAGGAGAATATTTTTAGCGGAAACGCTAAGGAATTTTCCATGAATGATCAAGGTGTTG
Source organism: Hordeum vulgare subsp. vulgare (assembly GCF_904849725.1). Classification (NCBI taxonomy): domain Eukaryota; kingdom Viridiplantae; phylum Streptophyta; class Magnoliopsida; order Poales; family Poaceae; genus Hordeum; species Hordeum vulgare. The sequence continues at coordinate 226,316,776 of NC_058522.1, forward strand.
TGTTCTTCCAAAATCGTTTAGTGGTTCCTAAGAACCCACATCTAAGGCAGTTAATCCTTAAGGAGGCTCATGATTCTCCTCTCACCATTCATCCCGGTAGTACTAAGATGTATCAGGACCTACGCCAGAGGTTCTGGTGGACTAGGATGAAGAGAGAAATTGCTGAATTCGTTGCTAACTGCGACGTTTGTCGTCGAGTTAAGGCAGAACATCAAAGGCCTGTTGGCACCCTTCAACCTCTAGCTATTCCTGAATGGAAATGGGATAAAGTTAGCATGGATTTCATTACCGGATTTCCCAAGACCAAGAAAGGAAATAATGCTATCTTTGTGGTCATTGACCGTCTTTCCAAAGTGGCTCATTTTCTTCCTGTTCGTGAGAGTATAACAGCTAGCCAGCTAGCAGAATTATATATCTCCCGAATAGTGTCTCTTCATGGTGTTCCCCTGGAGATTAACTCGGACCGTGGAAGTATCTTTACTTCTCGCTTCTGGGAAAGTTTTCAGAATGCCATGGGGACTCACTTATCTTTTAGCACTGCTTTCCATCCCCAATCAAGTGGTCAAGTAGAAAGAGTGAATCAAATCCTAGAAGATATGCTCTGAGCTTGTGTTATTTCGTTCGGTATGAATTGGGAGAAGTGCCTTCCATTCGCCGAATTCGCTTATAACAATAGTTATCAATCGAGCTTGGCCAAAGCCCCTTTTGAAGTTCTCTATGGACGAAGATGTCGAACACCTCTTAATTGGTCAGAAACCGGAGAGAGGAAACTCTTTGGCCCGGATATGATCCAGGATGCAGAAGAGCAGGTTCGCATTATTCGTGAAAAGTTGAAAACAGCCCAGTCTCGTCAAAAGAGCCAATATGATCGTCATCATAAGGCTGTGACCTTTGAAGTTGACGAGAAGGCTTACCTTCGGGTTACACGTTTGAAGGGTACCCATCGATTCGGTATCAAGGGCAAATTGGCTCCTCGTTACATTGGTCCTTTTCGCATTCTTGCGAAACGAGGAGAAGTTGCCTACCAGTTGGAACTTCCTCCGCATCTTTCCAAGGTTCATGATGTTTTCCACGTCTCGCAACTCAGGCGTTGCTTTTCGGATCCTATCCGTGAAGTGGACCACGAAACGCTTGATCTACAAGATAACCTTTCATACCGAGAATACCCCGTGCGTATTCTTGATCAAGCTGAGCATACCACTCGACGTCGAAACCTCAAGTTTCTTAAAGTTCAATGGTCAAATCATTCTGAAAAGGAGGCAACTTGGGAAAGAGAGGATCGTCTCCGACTTGAGTATCCTGCGTTATTCCCGACGACTTCTAAATCTCGGGACGAGATTCTTTTGAGTGGGGGTGAGTTGTCACATCCCTAACCCTTAAGCAAGATAGCATTGTGCTCATGTCTTCTTTGCATTTGCATCTAAGAAGTTTCAACAAAAGCAACAAAGTGGCAAGGAAAAAAAACTCAAAACCCTAGCCACCATTTCAATTAAAGGAAATCTCAAACTAGTTCAAAATCAATGAACCCAAAATGGCCTCAAGAAATGTTCAAACTTTCTGATAAATCATGAAAGTAAATGAGCATTGGAGAAAACTATTTTCTTGACACTTTAAGCATTTTAAATAAATGCAAGAGGCTACTGGTTTCAAGTTTTAAATTTGAAATCAGAATCTATAAATTTCCAAAAATGTTGAAAACTTTGGAAATGGTTGGGGATGTTATAACAATTATTTCAGGAGGTCTAAAATAGTTTTTACTTTTGTTTTGGAGCTGAACTAATTAGCAAAACAATAATTAGCAAAACAGAAAAACAAAAACAGAAAAAATGGAAAAACCTTACCTGACGCCTAGCCTGGCCCGGCCCATCTCCCTCGCTCGTCCCCTCCCTCGCGCCAGTAGGCAGCAGGAGGTGGCCGCCGCCCCCTCCGGCGCGGCCACGCACCTGCGTGCCTGCCTGGCCGCCGCCTCGCGCTGGCGACGATGGGGATAAGCTCCCCAGAGCCTCCCCTATCCATTCCCCGCCTCGGTTCTCCTCCTCCTCCCGGATCTCCTCCTCCTCCTTGCTGCCGCCATTAGAGCCGAGCTCGAGCTCGAGCTGCCCATGCCCCTGGCCATAGGATTCCCTCCCAGAGCACGCCATTAGCTCCGCCTCGTCGCCCTGGTCATCTCTGCAGAAGCCGAAGCTTCCTCGAGCCCTGCAACACCCGCAACGCCGTCGTCTTCCACCTCCGGCCGCCGGACCTCTCCCGTCGATTCGCTTCCTCCGGCGCATCCCCGAGCCCCTCTTCAGCGCCATTGGAACCGTCGTGAGCTCGTCGTCGTTTCCCCTCTCACCCCACGCTCTCCCGTGCATCGTATCCTAGTTCCCCACCAAGGCCGAGAGCTTCTCACCGCCGGCCATGTCGCTGTCGTCGCTGTGATGACCGATCCATGCGCCCGAGCTAGGATTCGAGCTCCTGGAGCCTCCAGGAGCGTGTCGAGCCCTCCAGCTGCCCTCCCCGTGCCCTAGAACCGCCCCGTATAGAAGGCCAAGCTTCGGCCGCTGCTCCGGCTCATCGCCGATGCCTCTTCCGGCGACCCTAGCCTCCCCAGATGGTCCTGCCAGATCGGCCACTTCGCGAGCATGCTGTAGCTGCAAACCGTGTGCGTTTTGGTGCTGTGAAGACCCGTCTAGGTCGCCTCCGGCGAGCCCTCCGCCACGGGCCTGGTCGCCGGTGACCACCCGCCGGTGGGGGTCGACGTGGCAAGCTAACCCAGCAGCTTAGGGACCTAATCACTCGCTGACAAGTGGGCCCAAGGCCAAGTCAAACCTCAGTTAGGGCTGGTCAGCGCGGGATTAGTCCCAGAGAGGCTGACCAGTGGGGCCCCCATTTCAGGTTTGACGTGAACAGGTCGGCTGACCAGCTGACGTCAGCCTGAGGCAATAAATAGAATTTCCAGTATAAAACTAATTCAGGAAATTGCTAAAAATTGTAAAAATCATAGAAATTAATTTGTAACTCCAATGAAAATAATTTATATATGAAAAAGTATCAGAAAAATTCAAAGATTCTGATTATGCTATTTTCAACTTTGTTTGAAAAAGTTACAGAACCCTAAATTGTGGAATAAGGAATAATTCAATTCTTATAATTACTTTTTAAATGGAATTTGGAAAATTATTCAAATTTCATTTTGAATACAATGATCACACACTGTCCTACTTATAAATCAGTACCATAACATGACATTTCATGCATGCTAACATCAAGTTAATCTGAGCATCAGGTCGAATCAATTAAAACGGTATCCGAGAATACCCCGTTTGAATTGCTATTTGAATGTGATTCAAATCAACTCTAAACCTAATACATGTTGGAAATAATAACTTATCACATTGCATTCTCATGCCATGCTCATGCATCATTTTGAGTGCATACCATTGTTATTGAATGTTGCCATTCATTTCGGTAGGCTCCCCACCCCCCGATTCCACCGAATATCCGTCTGACGGATATCGTTCCTCCTCTGAGCAACAAGGCAAGCAACCCTTTTGATCATCCCGGTAAATCCCATGTTCTTGCTCCTGCACCTATTTATTGCATTAGGATCAAATGCTTCAACTGCTTTTGCCACGATAGTTGGACCCACTTCCTTTGCATGACTTAACCTTGTCACAGTAAATAGCCAAACCTTGCAACCTAGCAAACCTGGTAGTTGCTTGAGCTATGATGTGCCTTATCCTGCTATGCATGCTATGCTTAGAGTTGTGTATGGTCTGTCATCTGGGAGATAAACAGAATTGTGGAATATGTTCGGTGAGCAAAGGTTGTGTGTTGAACTTGATTTGGTAAAGGTACCGGTGAAAGGCTGTGTAGGAGTACATGGCGGGTTGTTTCATTGGAACCGTCCTTAGGAACTGAGTTCCGTGTATGTAATCCAAGACTAGATACTACCACATGCTGGGCCCTGAAACATGACCCCGCTCGGCCTATTAATCGCGTAGTACTCGGTCCAGGAGTTGCAAGTAGTTTGTGGTGTTTATAGTAATGCTGGAGGCCGTGCATGGTGCTGACCTGAGAGGTGGGCCGTGATGCGGTAGGCAGTGGCACGGTGTACCAAGTGGCACCCGGATGGTGGGCTTGGGAACCCTACGCACATCGTTTGAGCCCATGGCGGAAACCTCGGCCGGACTTCCGTACGGGTTACTCTCAGATAGGCGATAAACCTGGACTAGGTACTAGTGTGGTTAACGGTCGTGGCCGACTCCCTCGCTGGGCTTCTGCTTGAAGGTTGCCGAGGTGCATGACGTGCACATGGCGATAAGTGGCGAAAGCGTGTGTGACGAAGTACACCCCTGCAGGGTTATGATCTATTCTAATAGCCGCGTCCGCGGATATGGACTACTTGGAGACATATGTTGTTCATAGATAACTTCAATGGCTACTCATAAAATTGTCAAGATAAGCGTGAGTGTCATGGACGGCATTTCCGTATGGAGACGGAATGATTCCACGATAGTGTATTGTTGTGGTGTTAGTGGACTCGTGTGCGAGAAATCAAGTTGTCAAAACTAATTTCAAAATGCAAGTTGTCTAGCCACGAGTCAAATGCCAGCTTCCCGCATGAAACCCCACAATACCTTTTGATACCTTGCATGAGTAGTTAGTTCTCCTAAAGTCTTGCTGAGTACCTTCGTACTCATGTTTTCTTAATAAATGTTGCAGAGATTGCTAATGACCCTAATGGAGGGTTCTTCGTAGACATCGACGACGACGAGTAGCTGGTGTCCCAGCTACGATCTGGCCCTACGTCGGCTCTATAGTATAGTCAGGCCATGTGCCTTCTAGTTTCCCTATCTGTACCCACACAGTTTATAACTCTTCCGCTGGCTTGTACTTGTATGACTGCTATTGTGGGTCGAGAGACCTTAATGTGTAATATTATGTGTGTGGCTCTTCCGAGCCTCTTAAAATAAAGGTTGTATGTTTATGGTTATGTTGTGATGCCATCGATGTATCTATACATATCGGTATGCCATGCGTACGTGTGTCTTACTTGATATGTATGGGGTTCGAATACCTAGTCGTGGACTTTAGTAGCACTCCTTACAAGGAAATGCCCCTTTGTGATCCAACGAGCCTTGGTAGTCCGCTACTGCTCCGGACACATTGGTTGACCGGCATGTGTCCTTCTTAGCTGCTGTGTCTGTCCTCTTTGGGGAAATGTCACGCGACGTAATGGAGTCCTTGTAGCTTGCTACGACTCGTCTACGTTCGCTGATGACCGACACCTGCTTTGTTGGGTCATGTATGCCTGTCCTTGTGCGGAACTGCCACTTTGGTTTATGACTAGACATGTCGATCCGGGTTCTTTAACATTGGATTGCTAGCGACACCTATCGCATACGTGAGTCAAAAGACGCAAACGGTCCCGGCTAAGGTAAGGCTGCAGCCATGGAGTTAACCGTGCGTGAGACCACAAAGAGATGCGATGTGTTACAGGCTGGATTCCTATGACTTACGATCGGGGTCCCGACAGAAAAATCATTATATATTCTCCCGGAAGGTCTGACCCTCGTATCACGCAAATATCCTCTGTTTTCGTTTCGAGCTACTATGCACACAGATCTAGATTGCTATGGCATCCCCAAAAGTTGCGAAGGACAAGTTCTTCAAGGAGGTCATCAATCTCTACCTCACGGGAGTGCTGCAACACCCTCAATCTATCGAGATGCATGAGGGGGTGCTGCACATCCGTGATGTTGAGGGGCCCACGAATACCGGAAGCCTGGAGGCGAGGCTCGAAGCAATGGAGCAGCAAGTCTTCAAGTGCCAAGGGATGGTGGAATGCGGACTCAACGCCAACCACATGATGATCAAGGAGTTCACGAACAAGCACAAGATCGATGCCAATGACATCAGGAAGCACCTCTCCAGGCTCGATGATAGAATTGATCACCTCCAAGCCGAGATCTACCACCTGCAGAACCAAAATTGTGAGTATGAGTATAGATTTAAATCAATACGGTTGGCTGCAGACTTTAGGATTTCGGAGACTTGATCATCTTTCCATGATGGAGCACATATGCCTTGGAAGATGGAGAATCAACCCTAGATTGCAACAACTCCACCACCATCACCTTCGAAGGAAGACAACTAAGCACGGGTATGGGCACTCCTCTTGGCTTGTGCCAAGCTTGGGGGAGTTGCCCCGGTATCGTATCACCATCACATCTTTTGCATGTACCTTTTTCTTAGTTCGATCCTTTTTAGTTTTATCTTTTTCTAGTAGAATAAAGTTCTTAGTGTTCTACGATTGAGTTTTGCTTTGTGTTACCCCCCACTGTATTCGAGCTCGTGAGTCATATAATAAAGTGTGTTTTAGTTAAGGGCCTTGCCTCATGCCATGATCTAAAGAAAAGAATAATAAAAGAACAAAAGCATGAAAGATCATGTAATGATCTTATGGGAAGTGATGACTTAACATATAAAAAGAATGTTGATTGAAATTTGTTGTGGGTGGACACACGTAGACCTTGGTCATTGTTGCAATTAATAGGAACTAATAAAGAAGGAGAGGTTCACATATAAATATATCATCTTTGACACCATCTATGATTGTGAACACTCATTAAACTATTACATGCTTACAAGTAGATGTTGGACAAGGAACACAACATAATAAATTATGTTTCCTTGGTTCCGAACAATGTTATATGACTAGAGATCCCTTAGCATGTGACACTTGCTTTCACCTCATATCAGCCAAAACTTCCGCACTAAGTAGAGATACTACCTGTGCATCCATAAACCTTCATCCCAGTTTTTCCTTGAGAGTCCACCATACCTACCTATGGATTGAAGAAGATCCCCCAAGTAAGTTGTCATCGGTGCAAGCAATAAAAATTGCTCCCTAAATATGTATGATCTATTAGTGTATGGAAAATAAGCTTTGTACGAACCTGTGATGAGGAAGACATAAAAGTGACAGACTTCATAACAAAGTTCTTTTTCACAGGATGCAACATAAAGTGACGTTCCTCCATACTAAGAGATCACACATCCAAACCTCAAAAGCGCATGACAACCTCTGCTTCCTTCTGCGAAGGGCCTATCTTGTACATTTACTTTTTGTCCTTAAAAGAGTCATGGCGATCGACACCAATTCCTTATTTCGCCTTTATCTTGGCTAACGTCATATGCTAGGGAAAGGTCTATATTCAGATGTCAACTTGGAAGTATGTATCCATGAATTATTATTGTTGACATTACCATTGACGTAAGTAGTTGGGAGGCGAAACTATAAGCCCCTATCTTTTTCTATGTCCAACTGAAACTTTGATCTCATGAGTACCATGTGAGTTTTAGCAATTGTAGAAGACGAAATGATGATTGAGTTTGTGGATTTGCTTTACAAGCTCTTATTTGACTCTTTCCAATGCTATGATAAATTGCAATTGCTTCAATGACTAAAGGCTCTTGGTTGTTAATTCTCAATAAGGATCTTGACCCATACTTTATGTTGTGAAGGAATTGTCACTTGAGCATAATAGTTTATATGACGCTATTGTTGTTCTAATTATGATCATGATGCCTGCATGTCCGTATTTTGTTTTATCGACACCTCTATCTCTAAACATGTGGGCATATTTATTGATCTCGGCTTCCGCTTAAGGACAAGCGAGGTCTAAGCTTGGGGGAGTTGATACGTCCATTTTGCATCATGCTTTTATGTTGATATTTATCGTTTTATGGGTTGTTATTACACTTCACGGTACAATACATATGCCTTTTCTCTCTTATTTCATAAGGTTTACATGAAGAGGGAGAATGTCGGCAGCTGGAATTCCGGTCTGAAAAAGGAGCAAGTTTGAGATACCTATTCTGTGCAACTCCAAAAGCCGTGAAAATCAACGAGGAATTATTTCGGATTTTATAAAAAATACTGGACGAAAGAAGTACCAGAGGGGAGCCACCAGGAGGCCACAAGCCTGCCAAGCGCGGCCTACCCCCGTGGTCGCGCCTAGGTGGCTTGTGGGCCCCCTGTTGCCCCTTTGGCTCCCATCTTTTGCTAGAAGGAGGGTTTCGTTCCAGAAAAAATCAGGAGGAGGCTTTCGGGAGGAATCGCCGCCGCCACGAGGCGGAACTTGAGCAGAACCAATCTAGAGCTCCGGCAGGGCCGTCCTGCCGGGGAAACTTCCCTCCCGGAGGGGGAAATCGTCGCCATTGTCATCACGAACACTCCTCTCATCGGAGGGAACTCATCACCATCAACATCTTCATCAGCACCATCCATCTCCAAACCCTAGTTCATCTTTTGTAACAAATCTCCGTCTCACGACTCCGATTGGTACTTGTAAGGTTGCTAGTAGTATTAATTACTCTTTGTAGTTGATGCTAGTTGGATTACTTGGTGGAAGATCATATGTTCAGATCTCTAATATTATTCAATACCTCTCCGGTCATGAACATAATTATGATTTGTGAGTAGTCACTTTTGTTCCTGAGGACATGGAGTAGGTCTTGCTATAAGTAGTCATTTGAATTTGGTATTCCTTCGATATTTTGATGCGTTGTATGTTGTTTTTCCTCTAGTGGTGTTATGTGAACGTCGACTACATAAGACTTCACCATTATTTGGGCCTAGAGGAAGGCATTGGGAAGTAATAAGTAGATGATGGGTTGCTAGAGTGACAGAAGCTTAAACCGTAGTTTATGCGTTCCTTCGTAAGGGGCTGATTTGGATCCACTAGTTTAATGCTATGGTTAGACTTAGTCTTAATTCTTCTTTCGTAGTTGCGGATGCTTGCGAGAGGGGTTAATCATAAGTGGGATGTTTGTCCAAGTAAGGGCAGCATCCAAGCACCGGTCCACCCACATATCAAACTATCAAAGTAGCGAACGCGAATCATATGAACTAGATGAAAACTAGCTTGATAGAAATTCCCATGTGTCCTCGGGAGCGCTTTACCTCATATACTAGTTTGTCCAGGCTTGTCCCTTGCTACAAAAGGGATTGGGACATCTTGCTGTAACTTTCTTACTATTGTTACTTGCTACTTGTTACGAAGTATCTTATCACACAACTATCTGTTACCGATAATTTTAGTGCTTGTAGAGAATACCTTGCTGAAAACCACTTGTCAGTTCCTTCTCCTCGGTGGGTTCGACACTCTTACTTATCGAAAGGACTACGATAGATCCCCTACACTTGTGGGTCATCACGGGCGCTGGTGGTTGAGGGCGCGGTGGGGGTGCATGGCGAGCGACGTGAGAGGTGGCGCTGGGGGACGATGGAATCGGGGGCTCGCGCGGTTGGTGGGATTGACGGGGATCAGAGGAGGGAGCGGGGGAGGCGCGGGCGCACGGGGAGATGGGGGGGGGGGGGGAACTGACGAGGGTGTTGTTCCCCTCGTCCCTGGTGGCGGCGGTGGAGGGAGTGGGGCGTGGCGCGGGGGGGGGGGGGGCGCTAGGGTTTCGCCCCCTCGGGGTATTATACCCCCAAGAGATGGGCCGAATTGGGGGGGGGGGGCTGGCCTGCTCGGCCAATTTGGCCCAGTTGGGCCAAGGACTTTCTCTTTTCCTTTTTTTAATTACTTTCCTTTGTTTTTAATTTTTTATACATAGCTCGTGTTTAAATTATATAGGGATTCTAATAACTTTAAAATGCCCGATTCACTTTTATAACTTGTTAGGGAATTTTTTTAATAACTTCCCCTACAATTTTTATTTTAAACATTACAAAACTTTTTCCTGTTAGATTTATTTTTAAACTTCGAACTTTGACTCGATTTCAACTAACACGAGATCAACGATATAATTTAAGATCACGTGGAATTCATTGCATAGATTTACTATAGCTTAATTGCATCCAACTGTGTAGCAAAAGCTGAGGATGTCACAGTAAACATGTCGTGTTGTGTGCCAACAAGCGCATTTCTTTAATGCCTTTTACCTAGGCATGATGATTTCAATGATGCTCACGTAAAAAGTAGTAACTGAAACATGCAAAAGAGCATCATGAATCACATGAAAAGCACATTTAAGTATTACCCACTTCCTATGCATAGGGATTTTTCAAGAAAATAATTTATTGTAGCAAGAATCAACTTGCATAGGAAGGCAAAACAAGCATGACTTCAAAACTTTGAACACATAGGTAGGAAACTTGATATTATTGCAATACCTAAAAGAATATATTCCTCCCTCATAATAATTTTCGGTATCATATTGAAGGAATTCAACAATATACCTATCATGTAAAGTATTATTTTAATGATGCCCGATCGTAGAAATTTATTATTCTCCCCATAAGCAAAGTTTTCATCATTCATAATAGTGGTGGGAGCAAACTCAACAAAATAACTATCATGTGATACTTGATTGACATACTTCAATTGAACATTAAAATAATAATGACAAGTTCCATGGTTATTATTACTATTTATAGCATACATGACATCACCATAATCATCATAGGTAGCACTTTTGTTTCAAAATACTGGACTCGTTGCTAAATGAAGTCATGACCTCTCCAAATCCACTTCCATCATTATTCCAATAAGATTCAACACCCTACAAAATAGTGGGATCATTAGTACCTAGAGTTGACACTCTTACAAACCCACTTTCATCAATATAATCATCATAACAGGAGGCATGCTTTCATCATAATAAATTTGCTCATAAAAACTTGGGGAACTAAAAATATCATCTTCATCAAGCATAGCATCCCCGAGCTTGTGGCTTTGCATATCATTACCATCATGGATATTCATAGAATTCATACTAACAATATTTCTATCATGCGCATCATTCAAAGATTTAATTCCAAACATTTTATTTAATTCTTCTTCTAATAATTTGGCATAATTTTCCGAACCATCATTTCCACGAAAGACATTACAAAGACGAAGCATTTGTGGCCACCTAAATTCCCTTTTTTGGTTTTCTTTTATATAACCAAACTAGTGAAAAACAAGAAACTAAAATATAATTGCAATATCTTAAGATATTCCTTTCATGCGCTCACCTCCCCGACAACGGTGCTAGAAAAGATCTTGATGTCTACTATGCAACTTTATTCTTTTAGACGTTGTTGGGACTCCAAGTGTAGAGTTTTGTAGGATAACAAAAAATTTCCCAAAGTGAATGACCTAAGGTTTATCAATCCATGGGAGGTGCAGGATGAAGATGCTCTCTCTCAAACAACCCTGCAATAAAATACAAGAAATCTATTGTGTCCCTAACACACCCAATACGATGGCAAACTGTATAGGTGTACTAGTTCGGCGAACAGATGGTGATACAAGTGTAGTATGCATAATAGAAATATACTTTTATAATCTGAATAAATAAGAATAACGAGGTAACAAGTAGTAAACAACAAGCAAGACATTATGTAAGTGCTTGGAAATAAGGCCTAGGGTTCATACTTTCAGTATTGCAATCTCTCAACAATGCTAACATAATTGAATCAGATGATCATCCCTCAATGTGCAACAAAGAATCACTTCAAAGTTCATATCTCACGGAGAACAAAGGATGAAATTGTTGTACCTAGTAGAACCACCTCAAAGCTATTCTTTTCGATCAATCTATTGAGTTATTCTTATAAGTGTCACAATTCATACTAGGATAACACCTATGATACACATCAATCAATCCTAATGTCACCTAGATACTCCAATGTCACCTCAAATATCTGTGGGCTAATTCTTCGACTTGCATCAAACAATTCCAGATTCATCATATTCAATCCAACACAAGGAACTTCAAAGAGTACCCCAAGATTTCCATCGGAGAAAGTAGGACAAGAACGTGTATCAACCCCTATGCATAGATTACCCCAATGTTACCTCAGGAATCTGCGAGTTGGGTACCAAAACATATATCAAGTGAATCAATAGAACACCTTATTGTCACCATGGGTATCCACATGCAAGACATACATCTAGTGATCTCGAATCCAATATTCAATCCGACATAACAAAATCTCAAAGGGAAAAATTCAATTCATCACATCAAGATAGCAAGGTACAAACACCATATGATGCAAATATATTAACAAAGCCCGTGATACATCAAGATCGTGACATCTCAAGAACCCAAGAGAGAGAGATCAAACACATTGCTACTGGTACATACCCCCAGCCCCAAGGGTGAACCACTCCCTCCTCGTCATGGACACTATCGGGGTGATGAAGATGGCCTGCGGTGATGTTTGCCCCCTCCGACAGGGTGCTACAGTAGGGTTATGGATGAGTTTTGTTCAGCACATAGGCTTGCGGCGGCGGAGCAGAAGTTCTAGGTTTATTTCTAAGGATTTTAGGGTTTTTGAGCGTCGGAATGACGCTAACCGGAGCCACGAGGGAACCACACGCTATCAAGCCACGCTCAGGAGGTGGACGCGCCCTGTTGGCTTGTGGCCAACAAGTTCCCCCTCTAGTGGTTCTTCGCTCCACTATTTCTCATATTGTCCAGAAAAATCATCAAAAAAATTCGGGCGATCCCAAGAACTTTTATTTTCTCGATAAAAAAACACCATGATAATTCTGCTCAAAACAACATTAGTACGTGTTAGTTCTAATTAAATTATATAAAATGCATCAAAACCATATAAAACTATTGTAAACATAGGTAAATATGGCATGGATACTTCATAAATTATCAATACGTTGGAGACGTATGACGTAGGCTCCTATAAGCATTGTTTTGTTCATGCCTCGCTCAATGTAAGCATTGTTTGTTTGTGCCTCGCTGAGAACTTGACTTTATAGCTGTTTTTGACTCGTATACATGTACCTAAGAATGAAATAATACACAACCAATTCGCAACGGCAAAGGATAATAATTGTCTTATACATTCGGAATAATAAAAATGCCACATGCGGCAACTCCCCAAAGAAACAAGGGAAAAAGAAGAAGGAAGAGGCATAATAAGGAAGATACATACAATGATCTCGTCTGTTGCTCTCTAATTCTTGATGGATTGATGGGCACAAAGTTCCTCGATCTCCTTCTTCATTGCTGTCACATCCCTGACACCTTAATAGAGTTAGCTTTGTGCTCATGTTTTCTTTGCATTGCATCTAGGAAATTTTCAACAAGAACAAAGTAAGTGGTGAAGGAAAATTCAACAAACCCTAGCCACTTCTCAAATTAAGGGAAATTCCAAACTAGTTAAAATCAATGAACCCAAAATGGCCTCAAGAAAAGTTCAATCTTTCTAATAATTCTTGAAAACAAATAAGCAATAAAGGAAACCATTTATTTTATACTCTTGGCATTTTAAATAAATGCAAAAGCTACTGGTTTCAAGTTTTAAATTTGAAATCAGAAACTGTAAGTTCTCAAAAATGTTGAAAACTTTAGGAATGATTGGATACTTTCCAACTAATATTTTGGTGTGTTCAAAATAGTTTTTACAAACTATTTTGGGAGCTGAAATAAATAGCAAATAAATACTTGTCAAAACAGAAACAAAACAGAAAAGAAAAGAGAAAGAAAAAAAGGAAAAATCTTACCTGTCGCCGGCCCAGCCAACCAGGGGCTCCCCGGTCATCTTCCTCCTCCTGCCAGTAGGCAGGGGAGAAGTTGAGCACGGCGGCCGAGCCCGGCCACCTCCTGCCTGCCTGCCCGCTGCTGGAGGCCTCCAGGAGCGCCAGCGTGACGCCTGCGCCTTCTTATCCTCCTCCCCGCGGCTCTATCCTCTTACCTAAGCCTCGATCCCCTTTTCCCCTCTCGGATCTCTCTCCCCGAAGCTCCGGTCGCCGTCGATCCGTCGTCTCCCGGTCCTCCCCGACCCTGCCGGCAGCCTCACAAGATCCGCCGTGAGCTCCTCTTCCTGTTCTCCCTCTTCCCGAGGCTTTCCCCCTCCTTTAACCACGTTAGCCACCGGAGCCCGAAGGACCTCGTCTCGGCCATGTCATTGTCGCGAGGCCGAGCTCAGGAATGAGCTCCTCGAGCTCTGTAGATGCCGTAGGGCCTCTCTCCCAGCTCGCTAATCCCCTGCATCGGCACTCCCGTCGATGCCCAAGCCGCAGCCGCTGCTGACCTCATCGTCGGCGTGGATTCCGGTGACCACCGGGTCCAGCTCCACTCCCTTTAGATGTGGCGTTTCACTAGCTGCCCGTAGCACTATTCTGCGCCCAAAACCGACGGCCGTAGCGCCGTTTAGCTCTCTCCGGCGAGCCCTCCACCGCACCCGTGGTCGCCGCCGGCCATATTCCGGTGGGGGCCGACGTGGCCAACCTAACCCAGTAGTTTAAAGTCTAATCACTCACTGACAGTGGGCCCAAGGCCAAGTCAAACTCAGTTAGGGGCTGGTCAGCGCGGGATTAGCCCCTAAGACGCTGACCAGTGGTTCCTCCCCTGTCAGGTTTGACCTGAAAAGGTCAGTTGAACTGCTGATGTCAGGCCGACGCAATAAAGGGGTTTTCCAGTATAAAAATAATTCCAGAAATGTTTAAAACTTCTAAAATTCATAGAAATTAATATGTAACTCCAATGAAAATAATTTATATATGAAAAAGTATCAGAAAAATTCACGAAATCTGAATATGTCATTTTCAAACATGTTTGAAAATGTTACAAAACCCAAACATGTAGATTAATGAATAATTTAATTCTTATAAATACTTTGTAGATGTAATTTGGAAAATATTTAAATTTCACTATAAATGACATGATCAAACACTGTCCTAACTACAAACCAACAACCTAACATGTCATCCCATGCATGTTAACATCAAGTTGATCTGAGCATCAGGTCGAATCAAGTAAAATGGTATCCGAGAATACCTCGTTTTAAGTGGTATTTGAACTTGATTCAAATCAACTTCAAACCTAATACTTGTTAGCTATAATAATTTAACATCTTGTATTCTCATGCCATGCTCATGCATCATCTTGATTGCATATGTTTGATATTGGTTGTTGTCATTCCTTTCGGTAGGCTCCGCTCCCCCGGATTCCACCGAATATCCGTCTAACGGATATTGTCACTCCTCTGAGCAACAAGGCAAGCAACCATTTTGATCATCCCGATAAATCCCATGTTCTTGCTCCTGCACTTACTTATTGCATTAGGATCAAATGCTTCAAATGCTTTTGCCACGTTAGTTGAACCCACTTCCTTTGCATGACCTATCCTTGTCGCAGAAAATAGCTAAATCTTGCAACCTAGCATACCTGGTAGTTTGCTTGAGCCATGATGTGTCGTATCCTGCTATGCATGCTATGCTTAGAGTTGTGTATGGTCTGTCATCTGGGAGATGAACAGAATTAAGAGAATGTGTTCGGAAAGCAAAGGTTGCGTGTTGAACCTGATTTGGTAAAGGTACCGGTGAAAGGCTGTGTAGGAGTACATGGCGGGTTGTTTCATTGGAACCGTCCTTAGGAACTGAGTTCCGTGTATGTAATCCAAGACTAGATACTACCACACGTTGGGATACTTAATTGACCCTCTCGACTTATTAATCGCTTAGTATTCGGTCCAGGAGTTGCAAGTAGTTTCTGGTGTTTATAGTCATGCTGGAGGCCGTGCATAGCGCTGACCTGAGAGGTGGGCTGTGATGCGGTAGTCAGTGGCACGGTGTACCAACTGGCACCCGGATGGTGGGCTTGGGAACCCTGCGCACATCACTTTGAGGCCGTGGCGGAAACCTCGGCCGGACTTCCGTACGGGTTACTCTCAGATAGGCGATAAACCTGGACTAGGTACTAGTGTGGTTAACGGTCGTGGCCGACTCCCTCGCTAGGCTTCCGCTTGAAGGTTGCCGAGGTGCATGATGTGCACATGGCGATAAGTGGCGAGAGCGTGTGTGACGAAGTACACCCCTGTAGGGTTATGATCAATTCGAATAGCCGCGTCCGCGGATATGAACTACTTGGAGACATATGTTGTATACAGATAACTTAAATGGCTACTCATAAAGTTGTCAAGATAAGCGTGAGTGTCGCGGACGGCATTTCCGTATGGAGACGGAATGATTCCACGATGGTATATTGTTGTAGTGTTAGTGGACTCGTGTGCGAGAAATCAAGTTGTCAAAATTATTTAAAAATGCAAGTTGTCTAGCCACGAGTCAAATGCTGGCTTTTCGCATGAAACCCCACCATACCTTATTGATACATTGCATGAGTAGTTAGTTATCCTAAAGTCTTGCTGAGTACCTCCGTACTCATGTTTGCTTAATAAATGTTGCAGAGGTTGCTAATGACCCTAATGGTGGGTTCTTCATAGACATCGACGACGACGAGTAGCTGGTGTCCCAGCTACGATCTAGCCCTAGGTTGGGTCTGTACTATAGTCACGCCATGTGCCTTCTAGTTGCACGTGTCTGTACTCAGACAGTTTTAAACACTTCCGCTGGCTTGTAATTGAATGACTGCTATTATGGGTCGTGAGACCCTTACTGTGTAATATTATGTGTGTGGCTCTTCCGAGCCTCTGAAATAAAGATTGTATGTTTATGGTTATGTTGTGATGCCATCGATGTATCTATACATATCGGTATGCCATGCGTACATGTGTCGTACTTGATATGTATGGGGTTCGACTACCTAGCCGTGAACTTTTGTAGCGCTCCTTACAGGGAAATGCCCCTTTGTGATCCAACGAGCCATGGTAGTTCGCTACTGCTCCAGACACATTGGTTGACCGGCATGTGTCCTTCTTAGCTGTTGTGTCTGTCCCCTTTGGGGAAATGTCACGCGATGTAATGGAGTCCTTGTAGCTTGCTACGACTCGTCTACATTCGCTGGTAACCGACACCTGCTTTGTTGGGTCATGTATGCCTGTCCTTGTGCGGTACTGCCACTTTGGTTTATGACTAGACTTGTCGATCCGGGTTCTTTGACATTGGAATGCTAGCGACACAATTGCATACGTGAGTCAAAAGGCGCAAACGGTCCTGGCTAAGGTAAGGCTGCAGCCGTGGAGTTAACCGTGCGTGAGACCGCAAAAGGATGCGATGTGTTACAGGCTGGATTCCTATGGCTTAGGATCGGGGTCCCGACAGCGTTGGTATCAGAGCCTGGCTGACTGTAGGATTACTAAGCCAAACTGGTCGGAGTTGAGTCTAGAATTGCTTTAGTTATATATACGGGAATTGTTTGTGGAAGGGAACGTAAGACTCTTGTTCTCTCCTCAAGTTATTCTATTCTGGTCATCCTCGTCTTTTCTGTGGGAATTAAGGACTAGGTTACTCATCATCTTCTAGGCTTGTGTTTCTGATCGGTAGATTATACGACTACGGGTCAAGAGATATTTGGGTTTCTTTCATTCCTAGGAAAAGGGAAGTAAGTTTGATGATCAGAGAATTGAACTTGATAGGTGAGTGGTTACACTATTCCATTTTGGGTTGTCTCAAAATTTGTTTTTGAGCATTTACAGCGGTTATGCTGCCCAATTTTGCATTCGGAGCTCTAATGCTTTTGCATTACTCTCTATTTACAGATGCCTGGCCATCCTTCTCGTCAGGTGGTACGTCTGACCAGGTGCATTGATGTGCCGGGTCATACGGCCATGCTGGTCAGGGTGATGTCGGTGTGCGGTTACCGCTGGTACCCCGAGTACACAGTGGAGGAACAGTACCGAGACTTCAACCAGAGCCAGTACATCTGCACTGTTAGGGTATTTCCAGACTACCCTGGAGCTGAGGAGCCAATCCATTGGTCCTATGGGTTGGGAGTCACTGTTGACATGGCAGTACAAGATGCTGCCTATTCAATGCTGACCATTATGAGGGCGAGTCATGCACCGCTACAGAATTCAGAATTCTGCTATGTTCCGGCCTCTCAGCCTGGTGAAGAGGGATACCTCAGTGGAGTCTATTTTGATTCTTCTATGGAGGATCCACTACTGCAGTCCACTGTTGAGATGCTAGAGAACAGAGACAGGGATGCTCGTGCTCTCCGCATGGAGCTTTATGCTACCCGTGCCCGTCTGTGGACGGCTTTGACGCAGCTGGCACCGGTAGTCCAGACAGGGTACGGAGATATGAATATGCTGAACCCTGTTAGGACCCATCTTCCGGCCCACGTTGACTGGCCAGCTATAGGAGGAGTCACCCCTCTTCGGGGACCCCTCTTACCACCAGTCAGGGGACCAAGGCCACATCCGTGTCCTTACGGATCCCAGGGATCTCAGGCCAGAGTGTTTCCTGATCCGCAGGTTGAGGTTCCAGGTCATGGAGGTAATCTCTATGAGATGTTCTATGCGGATGCCTGAGCTGTGAGCGGAAGGATAGTATGGTAGTAGCCGTACGTTCACAGTCCTGCGTGACTTGTGAAGTATGCCTGTGATGTGAAATGAATTCCGGAGGCCTAGATAAATAATGTATAGGAAGCTTGTAAGCCTCTGATGAGTAGTTTCATAATTTCAGTAGTTTGCTCTTCGGTTAAGGTTGTACTGAACTATGTAAGGGTGTGTATGAACCATGGTGTATATATAGCAGTTGCTTGTTACCATGCTGTTTGGATATTCATTTCCGCATTCCGTGTGTTCAGTACATTCTTAATCCATAGCTAGTGTTGATATGATATTGGTCTAAGCTGTGAGTTTGTTTGTTAGGATGGTGTTCACCAGGTTGAACCGTGCCCCTGCTCATGAGCAAGGCGAGGGTAGTCAAGCGTCGCAGGAAGACCTGCCTCACCCGCCCTCTCTCGCGGAAGTTATGCTAGAGGCAGAGAGAAACAAAAGAGAGACCAACCGAATGTTAGAGCGTATTGAGCAGAATATGGCTCATCAGCCTAGGAATGCTGCAGTGTCCCTCAATGATTTTGTGAAGCTGAATCCTCCAAACTTTCATCATTCCGTCGATCCCCTCGACGCTGATGACTGGCTGTGCAGCATCTCATGCAAGATTCCCTCTGCGAATGTTTCTGAGGCCGATAAGGTGACCTTTGCGGCGTATTTCCTAGAAGGATCCGCCAATCTGTGGTGGGAGAATTTTGAAGCTATGCGTCCTGCTGAACCAGCAGCCACATGGGCAGACTTCAGTGCAGCCTTTCGTCTGCACCATATTCCGGAGGGCCTGATGGACAGAAAGAGAGAGGAGTTTTGTGCCTTCACTCAGGGCAAGTTGACCGTGGATGCCTATAGCCGCGAGTTCGGTAACCTCGCCGGCTATGCAACACAGGAGGTGTCTACTGATGCCAAGAAGCAAGCAAGATTCCGTAAGGGTCTGAGCCCTGAGCTTCGTCGTGATCTGCGCCTCTACGAGTGTGCAAGATTTCAAGCCCTGGTCAACAAGGCGATCAGTGCCGAGACTGGTCATACTGACTTTGAAGCTACAAGGAAGCACTCCCGTGACTTTGGCTCATCTTCTGGTTCCGCGTTTCCCAAACGCAGGCTGTGGGTTCCGAACAGTTCTCTGCCGCCAAGATACACTCCGAGGCCATCCTACATGGCGCCTCAGACGAATCAGACCAACCCTCCAGCAAAAACTTATGGTGGTCCAGCTAGCAATGCTGCACCACGTGCCAACCAAGTGATATGCTACAAGTGTGGAGAACCAGGGCACTACTCCCGTGAGTGTCCTCAAAATGTGGGTGCCAAGCAACCCGGAAAGTCTGTCGGGCAAGGCAAGTCGGGCAAAGCTTACTATGTGAAGCCAACTCCTGCACATGGCCGTGTGAACTATGTGTCAGTAGAAGAAGCTGAAGAGGATCCCGACGTCATACTGGGTACGCTTCTTGTTAACCATCACCCAGCATCCGTTCTCTTTGACACTTGGTCTTCTCATTCCTTTATTTCAGAAAGTTATGCACACTTGCATAACATGTCTTTTTGTGATATGCCAATTCCATTGGTTGTCCAAACTCCTGGTAGTAAATGGCAAACCTCTAGGATAACCTATGACAATGAAATTCTAGTAGACATGCTAGTTTTTCTAGCCTCATTGATAGCCTTGAAATCTTCGGATATTAATATCATCTTGGGTATGGACTGGATGTCAGCTCACTATGCCAAGATTCATACTTATTCTAGAAAGGTCCAGCTTACCCATCCCTCGGGTGAGATAGTCAATGTCTCTACTCGAGGTTCCAAATGCCAACTCTATTCCCTAAATGCCAACCCTCTTCCGGAACTTGAATACATTCCGGTTGTCTGTGACTTCCCGGATGTTTTTCCAGAGGAACTGCCAGGAATTCCACCTGACAGAGATGTAGAGTTTGTGATAGATCTTGTTCCGGGAACCGTCCCAATAGCCAGAAGACCATATAAGATGGCACCCCTGGAGCTAGCCGAACTTAAGAAGCAACTAGATGAGGCCTTGAATAAAGGTTTCATTCATCCTAGCTCTTCTCCTTGGGCTTGCCCCGTCCTCTTCGTCAAGAAGAAAGACGGAACGGATCGGATGGCTGTAGATAATCGACCAGTTAATCTGGTCACCATAAAGAACAAGTATCCGCTCCCCAAGATCTACGATCTGTACGATCAACTCACTGGGTCCTCAATCTTCTCCAAAATGGATTTGAGGTTGGGATACCATCAAATCAAGATCAAGAACGGGGACATTCCAAAAACAGCTTTTGTTACTCGTTATGGCCAATACGAGTACACCGTCATGTCCTTCGCTTTAATCAATGCCCCAGCCACCTTCTCTCGTCTGATGAATTCAATCTTCATGGAGTATTTGGATAAATTAGTCGTGGTATACCTCGATGATATTCTCATCTACTCGAAGAACGAACAAGAACATGCCGAGCATCTAAGGCTGGTATTGATGAAACTTCGAGAGCATCGCCTTTATGCCAAGTTTTCAAAATGTGAATTTTGGTTACCAGAAGTGACCTATCTAGGTCACGTAATCTCTGGTAAGGGTATTGCTGTCAATTCCGAGAGAGTTCAAGCTATCCTTGATTGGACTCAACCTGAATCGGTTAAGCAAGTAAGGAGTTTTCTTGGTCTAGCGAGGTATTGTCGCTGCTTTCTCGAGAATTTCTCCAAGGTTGCAAAGCCTCTAACTGAACTCCTCAAGAAGGATAAAAAGTTCGAGTGGACACCACAGTGTGAGCATAGTTTTCAGGAACTGAAAAGACGCCTGACTTCCGCACCTGTGTTGCTACCACCGGATTTTTCTAAGGACTTAGTTATCTATTGCGACGCCTCGCGACAAGGATTAGGTTGCATTGTCATGCAAGATCGTCATGTGATCGCATACGCATCTCGACAGTTGCGTCCACATGAGGATAATTATCCCACACATGACCTTGAGCTTGCAGGCGTGGTCCATGCACTAAAAACCTTGAGCTTGCAGCCGTGGTCCATGCACTGATCACCAAAGTCTGAAATATATCTTCACCCAGCCGGATTTGAATCTCAGGAAAAGACGGTGGGTTGAGTTGATCTTGGATTACGACTTAGGGATAACTTACACCCCGGGGAAGGCCAATGTTATGGCCGATGCACTAAATCATAAATCTTATTGTAACAATTTGATGCTACATCAAGGTCAACCACATCTCTATGAGGACTTTCGGAAGTTGAATCTTCATATTGTTCCTCAAGGATTCCTTTCTACCCTGGTGGCGAAGCCTACTATTAGGGATCAAATCATAGCCGTGCAGGCTTATGATAAGGGTATATCCCGGACCAAGGAGAATATTGCTAGCGGTAACGCTAGGGATTTCTCCATCAATGAGAAAGGTGTTGTGTTCTTTCAGAACCGTTTAGTGGTTCCTAAGAGCAAATGTCTGCGGCAATTGATCCTTAAGGAGGCTCATGACTCTCCTGTCACCATTCATCCCGGTAGTACTAAGATGTATCAGGACCTACGTTAGAGGTTCTGGTGGACTAGGATGAAGAGAGAAATTGCTGAGTTCGTTGCTAACTGCGACGTTTGTCGTCGAGTTAAGGCATAACATCAAAGGCCTACTGGCACCCTTCAACCTCTAGCTATTCCTGAATGGAAATGGGATAAAGTTAGTATGGATTTCATTACCGGATTTCCCAATACCAAGAAAGGAAATAATGCTATCTTTGTGGTCATTGACCGTCTTTCCAAAGTGGCTCATTTTCTTCCCGTTCGTGAGAGTATCACAGCTAGCCAGCTAGCAGAGTTATATATCTCTCGAATATTGTCTCTTCATGGTGTTCCCCTGGAGATTAACTCAGACCGTGGGAGTATCTTTACTTCCCGCTTCTGGGAAAGTTTTCAGAATGCCATGGGGACTCACCTATCTTTTAGCACTGCTTTCCATCGATAATCAAGTGGTCAAGTAGAAAGAGTGAATCAAATCCTAGAAGATATGCTCCGAGCTTGTGTTATATCGTTCGGTTTGAATTGGGAGAAGTGCCTTCCATTCGCCGAATTCGCTTATAGCAATAGTTATCAATCAAGCTTGGGCGAAGCTCCTTTTGAAATTCTCTATGGACGAAGATGTCGAACACCTCTTAATTGGTCAGAAACCGGAGAGAGGCAACTCTTTGGCCCGGATATGATCCATGATACAGAAGAGCAGGTTCGCATTATTCGTGAAAAGTTGAAAACAGCCCAGTCTCGTCAAAAGAGCCAATATGATCGTCATCATAAGGTTGTGACCTTTGAAGTTGACGAGAAGGCTTACCTTCGGGTTGCACCTTTGAAGGGTACCCATCGATTCGGTATCAAGGGCAAGTTGGCTCCTCGTTACATTGGTCCTTTTCGCATTCTTGCCAAACGAGGAGAAGTTGCCTACCAGTTGGAACTTCCTCCGCATCTTTCCAAGGTTCATGATGTCTTCCACGTCTCGCAACTCAGGTGTTGCTTTTCGGATCCTATCCGTGAAGTGGACCACGAAACGCTTGATCTCCAAGATAACCTTTCATACCGAGAATACCCCATGCGTATTCGTGATCAAGCTGAGCGTACCACTCGAAGTCGAAACCTCAAGTTTCTTAAAGTTCAATGGTCAAATCATTCTGAAAAGGAGGCAACTTGGGAAAGAGAGGATCGGCTCCGACTTGAGTATCCTGCGTTATTTCCGACGACTTCTAAATCTCGGGACGAGATTCTTTTGAGTGGGGGTGAGTTGTCACATCCCTGACACCTTAATCAAGTTAGCTTTGTGCTCATGTTTTCTTTGCATTGCATCTAGGAAATTTTCAACAAGAACAAAGTAAGTGGTGAAGGAAAATTCAACAAACCCTAGCCACTTCTCAAATTAAGGGAAACTCCAAACTAGATAAAATCAATGAACTCAAAATGGCCTCAAGAAAAGTTCAATCTTTGTGATAATTCTTGAAAACAAATAAGCAATAAAGGAAACCATTTATTTTATACTCCTGGCATTTTAAATAAATGCAAAAGCTACTGGTTTCAAGTTTTAAATTTGAAATCAGAAACTTTAAGTTTTCAAAAATGTTGAAAACTTTAGGAATGATTGGATACTTTCCAACTAATATTTTGGTGTGTTCAAAATAGTTTTTACAAACTATTTTGGGAGCTGAAATAAATAGCAAATAAATAGTTGTCAAAACAGAAACAAAACAGAGAAGACAAGAGAAAGAAAAAAAGGAAAAACCTTACCTGTCGCCGGCCCAGCCCACCAGGGGCTCCCCGGTCATCTTCCTCCTCCTCCCAGTAGGCAGGGGAGAAGATGAGCACGGCGTCCGAGCCCGGCCACCTCCTGCCTGCCTGCCCGCTGCTGGAGGCCTCCAGGAGCGCCAGTGCGACGCCTGCGCCTTCTTATCCTCCTCCCCGCGGCTCTATCCTCTTCCCTAAGCCTCTATCCCCTTTTCCCCTCTCGGATCTCTCTCTCCCCGAAGCTCCAGTCGCCGTCGATCCGTCGTCTCCCGGTCCTCCCCGGCCCTGCCGGCAGCCTCACAAGATCCGCCGTGAGCTCCTCTTCCTGTTCCCCTCTTCCCGAGGCTTTCCCCCTCCTTTAACCATGTTAGCCTCCGGAGCCCGAAGGACCTCGTCGCCGGCCATGTCATTGCCGTCGTTGTGGTACTCAGCTCGCGAGGCCGAGCTTAGGAATGAGCTCCTCGAGCTCTGTAGATGGCATAGGGCCTCTCTCCCAGCTCGCTAGTCCCCTGCATCGGCACTCCCGTCGATGCCCGAGCCATAGCCCCCGTTGACCTCATCGCCGGCATGGATTCCAGTGACCAACGGCTCCAGCTCCACTCCCTTTAGATGCGGCGTTTCACTAGCTGCCCGTAGCACTATTCTGTACCCAAAACCGACGGCCGTAGCGCCTATTAGCTCTCTCCGGCGCGCCCTCCGCCGAGCCCGTGGTCGCCGCCGGCCATATTCCGGTGGGGGCCGACGTGGCCAACCTAACCCAGTAGTTTAAAGTCTAATCACTCACTGACAGTGGGCCCAAGGCCAAGTCAAACTCAGTTAGGGGCTGGTCAGCGCGGGATTAGCCCCTGAGACGCTGACCAGTGGGTCCCCCCCTTTCAGGTTTGACCTGAACAGGTCAGTTGACCTGCTGATGTCAGGCTGACGCAATAAAGGGGTTTTCCAGTATAAAAATAATTCCAGAAATGTTTAAAACTTCTAAAATTCGTAGAAATTAATCCGTAACTCCAATGAAAATAATTTATATATGAAAAAGTATCAGAAAAATTCAAGGAATCTGAATATGTCATTTTCAAAGATGTTTGAAAATGTTACAGAACCCAAACATGTAGATTAATGAATAAGTTAATTCTTATAAATACTTTGTAGATGGAATTTGGAAAATATTTAAATTTCACTATAAATGAGATGATCAAACACTGTCCTAACTACAAACCAACAACCTAACATTTAAATTTCAAGATAAGCGTGAGTGTCGCGGACGGCATTTCCGTATGGAGACGGAATGATTCCACGATAGTATATTGTTGTGGTGTTAGTGGACTCGTGTGCGAGAAATCAAGTTGTCAAAATTATTTAAAAATGCAAGTTGTCTAGCCACGAGTCAAATGTTGGCTTTCCGCATGAAACCCCACCATACCTTATTGATACATTGCATGAGTAGTTAGTTATCCTAAAGTCTTGCTGAGTACCTCCGTACTCATGTTTGCTTAATAAATGTTGCAGAGGTTGCTAATGACCCGACTGGTGGGTTCTTCATAGACATCGACGACGATGAGTAGCTCGTGTCCCAGCTACGATCTGGCCCTAGGTTGGGTCTATAGTGTAGTCAGGCTATGTGCCTTCTAGTTGCACCTGTCTGTACTCAGACAGTTTTAAACACTTCCGCTGGCTTGTAACTGAATGACTACTATTATGGGTCGTGAGACCCTTACTGTGTAATATTATGTGTGTGGCTCTTCCAGCCTCTGAAATAAAGATTGTATCTTTATGGTTATGTTGTGATGCCATCGATGTATCTATACATATCGATATGCCATGCTTACATGTGTCGTACTTGATATGTATGGGGTTCGACTACCTAGCCATGAACTTTAGTAGCACTCCTTACAGGGAAATGCCCCTTTGTGATCCAACGAGCCATGGTTGTTCGCTACTACTCCGGACACATTGTTTGACCGGCATGTGTCCTTCTTAGCTGCTATGTCTGTCCCCTTTGGGGACATGTCACGCGGTGTAATAGAGTCCTTGTAGCTTGCTACGACTCGTCTACATTTGCTGGTGACCGACACCTGCTTTGTTGGGTCATGTATGCCTGTCCTTGTGTGGTACTGCCACTTTGGTTTATGACTAGACTTGTCGATCCGGGTTCTTTGACATTGGAATGCTAGCGACACAATTGCATACGTGAGTCAAAAGGCGCAAACAGTCCTGGCTAAGGTAAGGCTGCAGCCGTGGAGTTAACCGTGCGTGAGACCGCAAAGGGATGCGATGTGTTATAGGCTGGATTCCTATGGCTTAGGATCGGGGTCCCGACAATTGCCTCCCTAACTTCCTTGTCATGTTGCCTCTCCTCCGCCATCTTTCGCATTGTGTCCATGGTGCATGATTTTTGCTAGAGAGCATCTATGCTCTCCTTTACGTACGCATGAAGTTCCTCGACATGAGCCACATATTCCTTCACCGATGCCTCTTGCTAGATGTGTAGCTTCGCCAATTCTTCCCAAAGATCAACAATGGGGTCTTTCATCTTTCCCGCCAAGGCACTTTTCTTGTCAAGCAACTTCTTTCATGCGGTGGTCAGCTCCTTCTGCTCGTCGCGCTTGTTGAGGACCTTTGCCTTCTTGCGCGTAAGTTTCACGATGAAGCCAGTCGCCTTGATAAGAGAGGCGTTGCTCTTCTCCATCAGCTTCACGAAGCCATCAATCACCTCCTCCTTCTTATAGATATCAAAAAACATGTCGTTGCTGGTTGAGGAATTCGCCTCTGAGGCAAATGCGTTTGTGATTGTGAGAGCCCTTGCCTCTCCACGAAAGATCCTCAGAGGCTTCCACTGCATCGATGGACATCTGTGTTGTGGAAAACAAAGCGTGGCTGGAACTATCTAGCGCTTCCGCGACACTATGGTGGGACCTCTCTGTTGCTTCCACGGCCTTGGTATTTCTTCCCTTGTTATATCTCGAGCCAGAACCCCGCTCGTACCGCCATGGCAGACGCAAGGAATGACTAACAAGAAAGGCCTATTTTTTGGTGATGAGGAGAGGAATGTGCATGCGGTAATTTTCGTGTAGGTATTTTTATAGCCTACTACTACACAATTGCTAAGTTGGAACACGTCTAGGTTTGGTAAGTTTGAACAGATTTCCAATAAATTAGTGTGTGGTAATTTGGAATGTGATGGGAAAAAGGCTGAAAATTTATTCATGTTTTTTATTCCACAGGCCGAATGAGTTCATGGTTTTTAGAAACCGTGTGTGATGGGTACGTGGGCCCATGTTCTCGGATGTGTGTACGTGTGTGACCATTATCACACATAGTACACACATCCTCATCATGCCCAATGGATGGTCCGGCACTCCTCATATGGGTGCCAGACAACGGTTGACAAGAACTGGCGCCCTTCCCACAGATCCATGGTGTACAGGTGATAAGCATGTCACATAAATAAAAAAATGACATGGCACAACAATTATGGAGGAGAAAAAGCACTTTGGACACTAACATAACATGGATTTGAATTTAATTAACCTAGTTAATTAATTCCTACAAAAAGGTCAATATGCTACATTTCCATACAATTACAATAAAACAGACAAAAAAGGAAGCGCTGACGGCCTTCCGAGGGCGGTCTGCTCGGACTCCATGGTCGGCACACATTAGCACCCTTGCAGCCAATCACTCCGAGTGTCCGGACCGGCGTCCACGGTCCTGTCTCCACCCGGGCAGCTGTTA
Source organism: Hordeum vulgare subsp. vulgare (assembly GCF_904849725.1). Classification (NCBI taxonomy): domain Eukaryota; kingdom Viridiplantae; phylum Streptophyta; class Magnoliopsida; order Poales; family Poaceae; genus Hordeum; species Hordeum vulgare. The sequence goes on from NC_058522.1 coordinate 226,344,003, forward strand.
GCGCTGCTGATAGGCTCTTGGGGCTGCTAGGCAGCCTGGGTCTCATCCAATAAAGCTTGAAAGTATGCAATCACACGCAAGACATCACCGTTGAACCGCTCCATCTCCATGTATTCTCACTGGTAGCGAATTTCACCCATTTGACCTTCCTCCACAATATTTGATGTTGGTATACCTCTACTTTGCTGGGGACCTCATCTTCGATGACACGATCGAGCGTGGCCACATAAAATTCAGCATCAACAATGACTCGACCATCGCGGAACTTGACGAACATGCACATAAACCCCCTCGTCATTGAATCGCATAAAGATTTTTATCATTCTTGACAGGACATCATGATACTGAAGGGTACTGGTGACGACGTTTCTTCAGGTGGCTCGTCGACCATGCCGACAAGAAAATCTAGATCTTCTGTGTGGTGGATGGCAAGTATCTCTTCATACTTCCTTGATAGGTAGATATTCATGTGCTCATGGAACGACACGGCGAGAGCTGTGCCGATGGGCCACGACACGTGCACCAGCTCGTCCTCCTCCTTGAAGATGCAATGAATGAAGGGGCTGCCGTCGAACTCCGAGCTTTTGTTTCCTGGCAAGGCGCCAACGTCAACCTCCAACCTTTGGTTGCATCGCAAGGGGCCGACATCAACCAACGAGCTTTGGTTGCCTAGAAAGGGTGAAAGCACATATGCTCCCTTGGTGGTTTTGATAATTCATGACAACATACATTGTCTCTTGGACTAACACTTTTACCTAGATATTTCAGGTTTAGTCCATGGAGAGCTTTGGCTAAAGGTTTATGTGGAGATGCCCCTTGATGCAAGAAAGGAACAATACTGGCTCAAGCCTCAAGCTAGAAGACTCTTCATCTTATATTTGTGACAAATAACTTTTGAGTCCACGTGAAAGCCAATACTATTAAAAGGGGGTGAGGTAGTAAAATGAACTGATTTCTCAAAGTGCTCAAAGTTAGCCTCCGAAATACTTTATCATTTTTCCCACATATCCATTCTGTCAAATTCCACATACTCAAATTCGGTGTCACCAACTTCCACATTTCGGACTCACCGAGTTTGACCTCAGACAGAAACACTAGCCATTCCCACCAAATCGGTGCAACCGAATCCATATCGGTGCTACCGAGTTCAGTGTGACCAACATTCTGTTGCCTCGGTATACAAAATCAAAATTTCTGAGTTTGAGTATCGGTGCCACCGAGTTTGGGCATCTCACCATTTGCCACCGTTTCGTACCCACCGAGTTGTGTATATCTGTCCCACCTAGATTCAAAAGTTCTGCCTTTTGTGCTAATCGGTACCATTGAATCTGTAACTTCGATGTCACCAAGTTTGCCACTTTAGGTGTAACGGTTGGATTTTGTGTGATAACTATATATACCCCTTCACCCACCTCTCACTCGTGGGAGAAGCATTCAGAACACACACTTCATTGTGAGATACATTTTCTGAGAGAGAACCACCTACTCACGTGTTGAGACCAAGATATTCCAATCCAACCATTTGAAACTTGATCTCTAGCCTCCCCAAACATATTTCCACCAAATCTATCTCTCCTACCCATGCATATTCTGTGAGAAAGTGATTTCGTGTTGAGGAAACTATTTTTAGAAGCACAAGAGCAAGGAGTTCATTGATATACCACATCTATTACCTTTTGGAGGGCGGTGCCTACTATATTGGTTAGGTGTCGCTTGGGAGCCTCCTATTTCGTGTTGTGGAGTGGAACCAAGATGTTTGTAAGGGCAAGGAGATCGCCTACTTCGTGAACATCTATCGTGAGTAAGGCTAGTCCTTCGTGGGCGGAACCCGTGGTGGAATAGACAAGGCCGATTCTTCGTGGACCCCTTGTGGTGGCGCCCTCCGTGGACTCTCGCAGCCGTTACCCACCGTGGGTTGAAGTCTCCACTAACATGTTCATATGATAGCACCACCTATCGGATCCATGCCAAAAATCGTTGTGTCAACCTCTTTATGTTTGATCTCCTAATCTATACTCCTTTACATGTGCAAATTCTTTATTTTTCCTCTGCCATATATGTTGACTAGCATGTGTAGGGTGCACTAGACTTGTTAGAATTGCTAAATTTTTGCCTTCCTTGAATTTTGGTTAGGCTAGAACATTTATCTTGACAAGCAGTCTATTCACCCCCCCTCTAGATACATCTTCTACCCATCACTCAATTGGTATCAGAGCAAGGTCTCCAAGACCTTGGTTTAATTACCGTTGGAGGAAGATGATTCTGACTAGTTCCAGGATTTTTAGTTGTAGAGTGACTATTCTTGATGGGGATTTCTTTAGACAATGGAAAAATGAAATTCCTGATATATTTGATGAGTTCCATTTGCGCAAGTATGTTGAATATCCCTATGCGCCTCCCATTGATCCCATACATCCTTCTCACGATGTTGAAATTGATATGCTTGGTAATCTTAACAGTGTCAACCTACTCATTATAGGATTACCAAGAAATGTGCTTAATCAATTGCAAAACTTCGAGTGTGCTCATACCTTGTGGAAAGATTTAGAGAAAACATATCCAAGTAATTCCTTGAAAAATCTTGATATCCTTGTCCATAATTGCATTGCTTTTCACAAAATGAAGCCAACCGATCCTAACTTTGATAAATGCCTATTTGAGCTTCGTGACCTCATGTGTGCCAAAAGAGATGTCATTTCTATTAACAATATCATTGTTGAAGCCATTTGAATGCATAAACATGAACATTGTCATAGTCAAAATTCTGATGAAACTCTTATTTCTTATGAGGGAACTTCATCCGATCATGATTATGTGGAGCATGGCTACTACGATGAAGATGAGGACTTTGACATCGAGTGTGAGAACACCATGAGGAATATTAGTCTTATGGTGAACCTTAGAGACTACATGGCCGGTGGAAAGGAGTGGGTTCTCAATAATGGATGCACCGATCACATTACTAGAGATACAAACATGTTTGATGAGATCACACCAAACCGTGGACCTCGAAGGTGTGACTTTTGGAGATAACTCCAAGGGTGAGGTACTTCGTCTTTGTAAGGTGGTTGTATCTCGATAGTTCCATTCAAAATGTCATTCTTATTGAATCCCTTGGCTACAATCTTCTTCCCATATCTAGACTAGCAGACTTTGGTTTCGATGTGCCATTTACGACAGTTAACTGCCGAGTGTTTCATAGCGACAATCATATCACTGTCTTTACTGGTTTCCATAGAGGTGATCTATACATTGCCGACTTCTCTATGATATCCAAACCCCGTACATGTCTTATTGCAAAATCTTCTAAAGGTTGGTTATGTCATAGAAGGCTAGGACATGTTGGTATGCGTAATCTTGACAAACTTATCAAAGGTGATCATATTCTTGGTGTTAAATATGTTATCTTTGACAAAGATAGACTTTCTAGTTCTTGTGAAGTAGGATAGCAAGTTGATGGAAGTCATCCCATGAAGAACATCATGACTACTAGAAGACCACTCGAGCTGCTTCACATGGATATTTTTGGTCCCAATGCTTACAAGAGTCTCGGTGGAAATTTTTGTGGTTTAATCATTGTTGGTGATTTTTCCAGATGTACATGGGTATTCTTTCTTAATGATAAGTCGCGGGTACAAATGATCTTCAAGAACTTTGCTAGGAAAACTCGAAATCAGTTTGAAGTGTAGATCAAGCAGGTTCGGAGCGACAACGGAACGGAGTTGAATAACACGAATTTGGATACTTTTCTTGAAGAAGAAGGTATCTCACATGAGATCTCGATGACGTACACACCTCAACAAAATGGAGTTGTTGAGAGGAAGAACCAGACTCTCATAGAGATGGCAAGAATGATGCTTGACGAATACAAGACTCCAAGACACTTTTGGGCAGAGGCCGTGGAAACGGCTTGCCAAGCCATAAACCGACTCTACCTGCACAAGCTTCTCAGTAAAATGGCTTACGAGCTACTCAACGGTAACAAACCCCAAGTTGGATACTTTCAGGTATTTGGATCTAAGTGCTATATTCTTGATAAGCATCGTCGATCTAAATTTGCACCTAAATCTTATGAAGGTTTCCTACCCAGTTATGGGTCAAACTCTCACACTTACCGTGTATACAACAACTTCACTCGAAAAGTTGAAGAGACGGTAGATGTGAAGTTTGATGAGACTAACGATTTGCAAGTCAAACAATTGCCAAATTATGTAGGAGATAAGGAACCTTCAGAAGCTATCAAAGACTTGTCCATTGGCAAGATTCGTCCCATAGAGTTGAAGGAAAACACTTCATAAATTCAAGTGGAAGCTCCTACTTCGCATCAAGGCGAACCACAAAACGACATGGAAGCATCCACGAGTTATACACGACATGATGAAGAAGAGGAAGAAGAACATCGTGTTGATGCACCTCAACTTTCTTCACCACCACCTCGAGGAGATGACAACGTCAACGACAACATGCAATATGATGATGAATAAGAAGCTCCACCATCCAACCAGAAGATGTCAAGAGTTAGAGGAAGAGTGGACATGGATCATCCGTTGAATCAAATCTGTGACGACATAAAAACCAGGAGAATCACTCGCCCTAAAACTTGTTTAGCTAACTTTTGTGAACATTATTATTTCATATCTAGCATTGAACCTTTGAAGGTTGAAGAAGCCCTTCAAGATCTGGATTGGGTGAATGCCAAGCACGAAGAGCTACATAACTTAGAGATGAACCAAGTATGGACACTTGTTGAAAAAACCAAAGGCGAGCAGAATATGATTGGTACAAGATGGGTGTTTCGGAATAAGCAAGATGGAGATGGACAAGTTATATGCAACAAGGCAAGTCTCGTAGCCCAAGGATACACGCAAGTTGAAGGTATGGACTACGGTGAGACATATGCTCTTGTTGCTAGACTTGAAGCCATTCACATTCTTTTAGCTCATGGCAATCACCATGATATAACTCTTTACCAAATGGATATCAGAAGTGCCTTTCTTAATGGAGAAATTGAGGAGGAATTTTATGTTAAACACCCTCCTAGATTTGTGAACCCTAAGAAACCTAATCATGTTTACAAAGTTCATAAAGCTTTATATGGTATTAAACAAGCCCTTAGAGCTTGGTACAAATGCCTAACGAAGTTTCTCATTGAAAAGGGTTTTGAGATTGGTAAAATCGATGCAACCTTATTCACTAAAAGAGTTATTGGATAACTATTTGTCTGACAAATATGTGTGGATGATATTATCTTCGGTTCTACTAACACACATTTTAATGAAAAGTTTGGAAAGTTTATGTTAGAGAAGTATGAGATGTCCATGATGTGTGAACTGAAGTTCTACCTTGGATTGCAAATCAAGCAATCGAGAGAAGGTCCATTTATCTCTCAAACCAAGTACACCAAAGATTTAATCAGAAAGTTCAACATGAAAGAATGCAAAGGTATGAGGACCCCCATGCCTACTAGTGGACATCTTGACCTCACTAAGGAGGACAAACCAATTGATCAAAAGGTTTATTACTCAATGTTTGGTTCATTTCTATATTTATGTGCCTCCCATCCTCACATCATGTTGAGCGTTTGCATGTGTGCCCGATACCATGCAGTACCAAAAGAGTGTCATCTATTGGATGTAAAGAGGATAGTGAGATACCTTATACATACACCAAACTTTGGCATGGTATCCCAAGGGATCTTGTTTTAATCTTGTTGGCTATTCTGACTCGGACTATGCTGGAGACCAGGTTGACAGAAAATCCACCTCGGGTACATGTCAATTTCTTGGGAGATCTCTTGTGTCTTGGTCATCCAAGAACCAAAACTCAGTATCCTTATCTACTGCCGGAGCTGAATACATAGCTACTGGATCATGTTATGCACAATTGCTTTGGATGACACAAACACTTAAGGATTATGGCATTCATGTTAGAAAAATTCCATTTTTATGTGACAATGAAAGTGCTATTAAGTTTGCCTATAATCCCGTGCAACATTCTAGAACAAATCACATCCAAGTGCGACACCATTTCGTTCATGATCATCTTGGTAACGAAGATATAAATCTCAAGCATGTTCGTACTGACAAACAACTAGATGATATCTTTACAAAACCACTTGATGAGAAAGTTTTCTATCATTTGAGGAGTGAGTTGAATATCATTGATGCTTCAAACCTAAGCTAGACTCACCCGGATGCATGCAAGGGCATGAGCTTGATTGCCCATTCCATGATGCCATTGATATGATTATCCTATCTTGGAAACTATGCTCCCTTGTATTGCATCTATCCTTTTGTAGGTAGTTGGAAGAAATACACTCCACAAGATTGAAATCAACTCACATCAAAAGCAATCTTGACATGGCCAAGTATGAACAATCTTTTCTTCGGAGATGGAGGAAGAAGACAACAAAATCATATCGTTGACAACACCATGCCATTTGGATATAGTATGTTCTTTCTTGCATGACTAACCATTGTAGGTGAAAAGTTAAGTAAAACGACATGGATAGCTCCCAACTCAAGATGATCTTCATCAACTTTGAGCATCCACAACAAGTTCACCTACACGCCACGTCATCAACACCATTCGAAGGTATGTACTCATATCCTTGATAAAGCTCTACACCAATTCGTGGTATATAGCAACTCAACTGATATGAAGACATTGAAATACTTAACCGAAAAATGGTAACCCCATTTCGTCTTTAACGATGAGTATGACCTATGATCTAGCATCCTTGCTTGACTCCTCAAATCTAATACTCTAATATAGGTGACCTAGTCACCGCCCCACATCTAGATGGAGATTATTGTATGGTTCACATTTGACCTTTCATATTCTTTTGTAACCATTCAACTCTCATGTACATGTATGTATACATTTCAAAATAAAAACTTGTCATTACCGTATGTCTCTCTTTTACTTTTCTTTTTCTTTTTTACTTTTGTTTTCGTTTTCAATCGGCATCTTGAAACAACTCTTTGAATCACATCTACCTATTTTCTGTTAAGGAATTGATTTTCATTGTGACTCGGTCTCACCGATCTGGGAAACTCGGTCCAAACGATTTCTCCGAGAGGCCTGAATCTCATTCTTGATTCTATCGAACCACTTTGTCTCGGTGACTCCGATATTGTAACTGCCTTAGCTTTTCTGATATATTCTTATGGATTTTTGCCTTGGGGGAATAAAGTCTATCAACGATTCCATAACTCATTGCCTCCTAACATCTTATTTAATATTTTTGAGACAAAATCCATTTTAGCTTTATTTTTCTAGGGGGAGGAAACTTCCCTTGGGAGAGAAAAATCTCAGTGATCCCATACAATATAAGAGGGAGAATCATCTAGGATCCCTACCTTAGGGGAGATAGTTCAAGGAAATCTTATCCATATCAAAGGGGGAGAACATTTGATGAACCATACAAATTAACTAAGGGGAGAAAAGACAAATACAAGTAACCCTTATGAAAGAGAGAAGTATCAAGGACCCCTTTCTTTCAATGAGCCCTTACCCTTTGACCTTTTTTGGGAATTTATGCCAAAGGGGGAGGAATATCGAAGATTCCATTCAATGAACCTATTTATAGGGGAGAAATATCAACCGGGGAGATGTATGTTCCTAAAGGAAGGTCTACCTAAAGTGAAATCTACCTGAAGGCAGATATATCAAACCTTGCATATTAAGGGGGGGAGAGATAAAAATTGTTTTACTACTTTGAACTTATCTTACCCTACATAGTCCCAATATCCAATGCTATGATTCAGGGGGAAAGGAAATTATCACATATTCATCCTTAGGGGAGAAAGTTCTTACTTCTCTTGGAGACATATTCTTTCATCAAATCTTATCTTCAATATGTCTTCAATATCTTGGTACTTTTGAAGCTCTTTGCATCTTTACAACAAAGTACTTTTGTGTTATCTAACATTTGTTTTCCCAAGTGTACTGCTATGTTAATACGCTCAAGATCCTCAAGGTAAGTATATGCATCATATCCTTGTTCATGATGACCACTTTTTTCTTGCACTTATTGTTTGCAAGAGAGAGTCTTGAACATGGAAGCCCTTCATTCACACATGTTTGATGCATATTGTGACGCCCTCGATTTAATCGTACGCTAATCAGACACGCAAATGCGTACGATCAAACCCAAGGACTCACGGGGAGATATCACAACACAACTCTAGACACAAATAAAATAACATCAGCTTCATATTACAAGCCAGGGGCCTCGAGGGCTAGAATACGAAAGCTCGATAAACACACGAGTCAGCAGAAGCAACAAATATCTGAGTACAGACATAAAACATGGGGTGCCTTAGAGAAGGCTAGCACAAAATATACAACGATCGAACGAGGCGAGGCCTCCTGCCTGGGAACCTCCTAACTACTCCTGATCATCAGCGGCCTCCACGTAGTAGTAGGCACCGTCGGGGTAGCAGTCGTCGGTGGCGGGGACCTCCATCTCCTGGGCTCCATCATCTGGTCGCAGCAAACGGATCAAGGGGACAAGGGGGGAGCAAAGCAGCGGTGAGTACTCATCCAAAGTACTCGCAAGTCTTACATCAGAACTATTCTAATTATGCATCAGTATCAAAGAAGGGGGTTATATGTGGACTGACTGCAGCAATGCGAGAATAGAGAGAGAAGGCCTAGTCCTATCGAAGACTAGCATCTTCAGGGTCTTGCAGCAATAGACGAGAGTAGAACAGGGTAACACATTAATAGTCATATTGTTGCAGCAATATTAAAGTGAGGTCACGCCTAAAGATCCTCCCTCGACTCCTTGCGAGGAAGCAATCCCAAGGAAAACTAATTCCAGTTAAGTAACAATTGTAGTTGTATAAGATCGGGGCACAACTCCAAGTCGTCCTGTAACCGTGGACACGGCTATCCAAATAGTTAATTTTCATCCCTGCAGGGGTGCACCACATGTCCCGTCACGCTCGATAACACTCTGGTCGGACATACTTTTCTGGGTCCTGCCCGGCCTCGGAATATCGACACGTCGCAGCCCCACCTAAGACTAATCAGAGAGGCCAGCCCGCCGGTCTAAATCCTAAGCACAAAGGGTTCATGGGCCCAGTTCCCCTTCACGCTCCTGCACGTGGCATGGGCGGCCGACGTCAGTCCTAGCATCCCTTAATCACAAGCGCGATGCATCTCGGGACCACTCGGGCACGCGCCGCTACATTGCTGGCATCTGAAAAGCTTCGGCTGATACCGCGACGCCGAGTACCCATAATTCTTCCCGCGTAGCCGGTTAGTGCGAAAAGGTCTCCGACCAACCCAGATCAAATACCCAAATCCATTAGCATTTTAATTAGGCCAACAACACAGTCTCACGGGAATCCACCCGGCTTACAACTAATCACCAATGATCCCAGTAACATGGTCGAGTAACTGTGTGGTCGTAACATCGGGGGGAATCCGAGGTATCACCCTCGTTGGATCCCGAATGATGTACCCGTCAAGGTGGGCTTAGAGGAATCACCCTCGGGGGTCCCACACTCGCGGGGTTGCACGACAGAGGCGTCATCGGGAATGGTGAAAGAGGAATCACCCTCGATAACCACGACCAACTAGCTATACTACAGAGATATCATTAGGAGTACTTAGCGAGGTGTCACCCTCGGTACCCGATAGTATCTCTGTAGCGTCGTACAACGAAGGGGGGTGAATGTGCTGTGTCGGGTCTGGCTCGTCGATCAAAGATCGAGATTTCAAAACAAGCGGGGCAACTGAGCTACGGGGTCAGAGGGGATGACTGCTCCACCTATACTAAGCATATTAAAAGTACAGGACTGAAAGTAGCAGTTCATCAAAAACAGGCTATGCATCAGATATAGGAGCTAACTACAACAGTAGCAAAATACTAATGCAAGAAGTAGGAAGAAAGACATAGGCGATCTAGGAATGATCAAGGGGGGTTGCTTGCCTTGCTGCTCTGCGGCAAAGGACTGATCGGCAGGGTCGTAGATGTACCCGGCAGCAGCGCCAGTCTCGGGGCCTACCTGTAAGAAGAGGGGGAAGAAACAATAAATAATAGCACCGATGCAACACAAAGCATGACATGGAAAGATGCAGGCTAGACATGAGCTAACGCAGCAACTTCCGTCATAGACGGGTCGGAAGAATATCTGACGATATTTTCCGGGTCTCGGGCTCCTACCGGTTATACTGGAAACGATGGAAAAGTTCCATGTTTGCTATGCTAGGGACGCGTGACAGACGAACGGACCGTGTATCCGGGTTCGTCTGGCTTTGCTGATCAACTTTCATGTTGAAATTATTTTGATCTGACTTACAGATTATTTAATACTAATTTTCAAAGTTTTATTAATTATTTAGGAATTAAAAACAGATTAAAATGATTTAATAAAATCCCATTATGACATCATCGCGATGTCAGGCTCACAACAACATTTGACCGGTCAACTGACCAGCGGGTCCCGAACGTCATAGGCACAAGTTTTATTTAAAATTAAGTATTAATTAATCAGATTAAATCTTGTGGGGGACCCACGTGGCATTCTCTCATTAGGTTAATTAATTATTTAAACTAATATATCTTTTTTTTATTTAATAAAAACATTATTTTTATTATTTATATTAACTATCGCGTGGGGCCTCCCTGTCATAGACAGCGGGTGCATTGGCCCCACCGGTAAGTGACCTAAGGCTATTTACTCATCTTTTTATTTATAGATACCTAACCGTGCAAATACCGTATTCCTCTAAATATCCATATACAAAAATACATACATCACATCTCATACATACATACATACATACGCATCTAATACATCATTTGTTTTTTTTTCTCTCAAAACTCTCATCTCCCTTTGTGTCAACAGACAACAGAGAAACAACTCTCTGCTAACTCAACATAGAAGAACCCAATGTTCAATCCTTCCTACCGGAGTCTACCGTCGACGGATCGTGGCCTCGTTTGCCGGAACAGAACCGGGGCGGTGAGGAGATCGACATGGTGGGAGGAGCCCGAGGAGGGGCTCACCGACGGTGACGAGACGGCCCGATGAAGCCGGAGTTCGCACGAAGATGAAGGTGACGACGGTGACGCGGTTCCGGTGAAGACGGGCGTGCCGGCGAGGAGGAGCCGGCCGGAGGTTCGTCGAGAGGGGCCCCGGTGAGGAGGGGCCCCCGGAGATGGATCCGCCGACGGGGAGGGGCTCGGCCGGCGGGGCTCCCGGGGTCGGTCTCCAGGGGGGGTGCCGTGGTGGGAGAACCAGGGACCTCGGCCGGAGGGTTGGAGGCCGAGGGGGTGGGCTCGCCGCGGGAGGATGAGGTCGTGGGAGGGAACCCGCCGCCGGAGGAGGAGGAGTGGTGGCCGGCGGTTGGAGGAGCAGGGGCTCGCCGGCCGGGAGAGGGGAGGGGCTCGCCGGCCGGAAGGAGGGGGGCGACGGGAGGGGAGATGTGTCGGTGGGGTGGGTGGGGGCGAGAGGTGGGGAGAGGCTGGCGGCGCTTAGGGGGAGAGGGAGAGGTGGCGGCTCCCTCGCCAGGGGGGGGGGGGGGCTGGCTAGGGTTTGCGGGATGGGGGTAGCCGGCTGGGCCTTTTGGCCCAGTTGGGCCGGTTGGTTTCTTTTTCCCATTTTTTTATTTTATTATTTAATATACTATTTAACTTTCTTTTTAAATACTTTTCTTATACTTTCTTTTACAATTTATTATACATACTTCTAATTCTCTCTTTCACATACATATTCTTTTAATATTTAACATGAATTTATAAAATACTTTTTCTTTTGTTTTCAAATTTTGGATCCGGACAGACTCGAATCAACGCGGGTCTGAGATGGGAATTCGATGACGTGGCATCATTAGCGATTGATAACTGTAACCTAATTACAATAATTACTGTAGCAAAAGTCGAGGATGTCACACATATAGCAAGGATGTCTACGACTTGTCTGGTCCTTCTACCTTGTGTGTGTCCATGCATTCCAAAGCAACTATCCATTAAATGAATTCCACACGCATTTAGGGGGAGCTTGTACCAGTCATGTTACCTTCAAAGGTGTCAGATTCTAATACTTATCTTTATTTGAAGATTTGATTGTATGTTGTCATCAATTACCAAAAAGGGGGAGATTGAAAGGACATATGCTCCGTTGGTGGTTTTGATAATTCATGACAACATGCATTGTCTCTTGGACTAACACTTTTACCTAGATATTTCACATTCAGTCCATGGAGAGCTTTGCCTAAAGGTTTATGTGGAGATGCCCCTTGATGCAAGAAATGAACAAGATTGGCTCAAGCTATCAGCTAGAAGAGTCTTCATCTTATATTTGTGAGAAATCACTTTTGAGTCCATAGGAAAGCCAATAATATTAAAAGGGGTGAGGTATTAAAATGAACTGATTGCTCAAAGTTAGCCACCAAAATACTCTGTCATTTTCCCACATATCCATTCTGTCAAATTACACATACTCAAATTCGGTGTCACCAACTTCCATATTTCCGACTCACCGAGTTTGACCTCAGACAAAACCCCTAGCCATTCCCACCAAATCGGTGCAACTGAATCCCTATTGATGCTTCCGAGTTTAGTGTGACCAATATTCTGTTGCCTCGGTACGCAAAATTGGAATTTCCGAGATTGAGTATCGGTGCCACCGAGTTTGGCATCTGACGGTTAGCCACCGATTTGGTCCCACCGAGTTGTGTATATCGGTCCCATCGAGATTCAAAAGTTCTTCCTTATGTGCTAATTGGTACCACCGAGTGTCTAACTTCGGTGTCACCGATTTTTCCACTTTAGGTGTAATGGTTGGATTTTGTGTGCTGCCTATATATACCCATTCAACCACCTCTCACTCATGGGAGAAGCACTCAGAACACATACTTCATTGCTAGATTCATTTTCTGAGAGATAACGACCTACTCATGTGTTGAGACCAAGATATTCCAATCCAACCATTTGAAACTTGATCTCGAGCCTCCCCAAATATCTTTCCACCAAATCAATCTCTCCTACCCATGCATATTCAGTGAGAGAGTGATTTCGTGTTGAGGTGACTATTTTTAGAAGCACAAGAGCAAGGAGTTCATTGATCTACCACATCTATTACCTTTTGGAGGGTGGTGCCTCCTAGATTAGTTTGGTGTCGCTTGGGAGCCTCCTACTTCGTGTTGTGGAGTGAAACAAAGATGTTGGTAAGGGCAAGGAGATCGCCTACTTTGTGAAAATCTACCGCGGGTAAGTCTAGTCCTTCATTGGCGGAAGCCGTGGTGGAATAGACAAGGCCGCTTCTTCGTGGACCCCTTGTGGGTGAGCCCTCCATGGACTCTCGCAGCCATTACCCTCCGTGCATTGAGGTATCCACTAACATGGACGTATGATAGCACCACCTATTGGAACCATGCCAAAAATAGTTGTGTCAACCTCTTTGTGTTTGATTTCCTAATCTTTACTCCTTTGCATGTGCAAAGTCTTTACTTTTCCTCTGCCATATATGTTGAGTAGCATGTGTAGGGTGCACTTGACTTGTTAGAACTACTAAATTTCTGCCTTCCTTGAATTTTGGTTAGGCTAGAAATTTTATCTTGACAAGTAGTCTATTAACCCCGTCTAGACACATCTTCTACTGATCCCTCAAAGGGCCACCTTCGACCTCCAAAATTTGGTTCTCTGGCATGCTTACAATATTTAATGGAAGATAGGTGTGGACTAGATTTGTGCACAGTGTCGCTGTGTTGCTGCAAGTGTCATGTAGAGCTAGCTACTCGCTGGTGGTGGGAAATTAACGGAGGAAGAGGTGGTAATCCTTGGCATGGAGTGTGGGACATGCGTATACTGATAACCCACAAGTATAGGGGATCACAATAGTTTTCGAGGGTAGAGTATTCAACCCAAATTTATCGATTTGACTCAAGGGGAAGCGAAAGAATATTCTCAAGTATTAGCAGTTGAGTTGTCAATTCAACCACAACTGAAAGATTTAGTATCTGCAGCAAAGTCTCAGTAGCAGAGTAGTATGATAGCAGCAGTAGCAACAGTAACCAGTAGCAGCAAAGTAACAGCAGTAGCAACAGAGTAACAGCAGCAGCAACAATAGTAGCGGTAAAGTAACGTAGCAAGGACCGGTAGGAAAAACTCGTAGGCATTGGATCGGTGATGGATGATTGTGTCGGATGTTATTCATCATGCAACAGTTATAACACGGAGAGATATGTAACTAGCTCCCGTTCGTCAATCTAATGTTGGCATGTATTCCGTATGTAGTCATACATGCTTAGGGAAAAGAACTTGCATGACATCTACTGTCCATCCCTCCCGTGGCAGCGGGGTCCTAATGGAAACTACGGGATATTAGGGTTCTCCTTTTAATAAAGAATCGGACCAACGCATTAACACTTGGTGAATACATGAACTCCTCATACTATGGTCACCTCCGAGAGTGGTTCCGGCTATTGTCACTCCGGGGTTGCCGGGTCATAACACATAGTAGGTTACTACAACTTGCAAGATAGGATATAAAACACACATATATTGGCGAAAACATAATAGGTTCAGATCTAAAATCATGGCACTCGGGCCCTAGTGACAAGCATTAAGCATGGCAAAGTAGTAGCAACATCAATCTCACAACATAGTGGATACTAGGGATCAATCCCCGTCAAAACTAACTCGATTACATGATAGATCTCATCCAACCCATCACCGTCCAGCAAGCCTACGATGAGATTACTCACGAACGGTGAAGAGCATCATGGAATTAGCGATGAAGGAAGGTTGATGATGACGATGGCGACGATCTCCCCTCTCCGGAGCCCAAAAGAGACTCCAGATCTGCCCTCCAGATGAAGAACAGGAGGTGGCGGCACCTCCGTATCGTAAAACGCGATGAACTCTTCTCCTTGATTTTTTTCCGGACGAAACGGAATAAATAGAGCTGGATTGAGAGGCGGTGGAGCTTTGTGGGGCCCTCAAGCCTGCCAGGCGCGGCCAGGGGTGCCCGCACCTCGTGGGCTTGTGGGCTCACGGCTCCACTCCCTCCGCTGATTCTTGTGCCAGTATTTTTCATAAATCCCAGAAAAATTCTCCGTAAATTTTCAGGTCATTCCAAGAACTTTTATTTCTGCTCAAAAACAACACCATGGCAATTCTGCTGAAAACAAGGTTAGTCCAGGTTAGTTCCATTCAAATCATGCAAATTAGAGTCCAAAACAAGGGCAAAAGAGTTCGGAAAAGTAGATACGGCGGAGACGTATCATATACCACCATTCATTTCTACACTTCGACATCTCTATTCGTAGGTACCAGCTGGTGCACACCTTCACTGGTTGTAGTGGGCCTGCTTTGGGGTTTCTCCTTGTTTATTATGCATGTAAATAGTTTATTGAGGTAGTCGGTTATGCAATTGCATGTTTAATTTGGTTGTGCAACTTGTATTGTTTTTTTTGAAATACACAAAGCTTGCGAATCATTGCATTGGTTATGCGTCTTGTATTTGTAAGCATTTATCTTGTTGTCTACATCACAAACGATTTAACCAGAACACACGACGGTGATGATTTGAACAATCACAAACAAGCCTTCACCAGCAAGCGTTTGCCCACACCACACACAACTTACTAGGAGAAATCATGTGTAATATTATCGGTCTTCACACATAATTTAGATAACTAACCTATTTGCCCGGTATCACACACATCTATGCCAAAGTGTTTATGTTATTTTGGCTCATCGCACACAGTTCATCTGAGTAACTGCTACTGCGACAACAGGCCTTCCATGACAACGGCGCCAGGAATCCTGCTACTACGGGCTACGCCTTCAGGGACTTCCTTGGCAAATATGCAAAGGATTTCCCCGCGGCCTTGGAGCCTTGCGTTGGTGTTCCCTTGAAGAGGAAAGGGTGATGTAGCACAGCGGCGGTAAGTATTTTCCTCAGTTTGAGAGCCAAGGTATCACGTCGAGTCACAAGTACCTGCAAAAAAACAAAGAGCTTGCACCCAATGCTATGAAGGGGTTGTCAATCCCTTATAGGTTGTTTGCAAAGTGAGAACTGAAAGAAAAAAGTAAACAAAGCAAAGTAAAAGTGAAAGTGGAGACGATAGTTGTGAATAGACCCGGGGGCCGTAGTGTTCACTAGTGGCTTCTCTCATGAAAGCAAGTAGACGGTGGGTGAATGAATTACTGTCGAGCAATTGATAGAACCGCGCAAAGTTGTGACGTTATCTATGGCAATGATTATATCTATAGGCATCACGTCCAAAACAAGTAGACCGATACTTTCTACATCTACTACTATTACTCCACACGTCGACCGCTATCCAGCATGCATCTAGTGTATTAAGTTCATAAGAACAGAGTAATGCCTTAAGCAAGATGACATGATGTAGATGGACAATCTCATATCTATGATAAAAACCCATCTTGTTACCCTTGATGGCAACAACATGATGCGTGCCTTGCTGCCCCTTCTGTCACTTGGAAAGGTCACCACACGGTATGAATCCAAAACCAAGAACTTCTCCCATTGCAAGAATCATAGATCTAGTTGGCCAAACAAAACCCAAGACTCGAAGAGACTTACAAGGATATCAAATCATGCAGATAAGAAATCAGCAAAGACTTAAATATAATTCATAGATAATCTGATCACAAATCCACAATTCATCGGATCTCAACAAACACACTGCCAAAGAGGATTACACCGGATAGATCTCCATGATGATCATGGAGAACTTTGTACTGAAGATCCAAGAGAGAGAAGAAGCCATCTAGCTACTAACTACAGACCCGTAGGTCTGAAGTGGACTACTCACGAGTCATTGGAGAGGTGATGATGTTGCTGTAGAGGCCCTCCAACTCCAAAGTCCCCTCCGGCAGGGCACTGAGAAGGGTCTCCAGATGAGATCTCGCAGAGACGGAAGCTTGCGGCGGCGGAAATGTGCTTTCGAGCATGCCCTCATTTTTTCTAGGATTTTAGGGAATTCATAGGCGAAAGAGCTAGGGCAGGGGAGCTCCAGGGGGGCCACAAGCCTGGTAGCCGCCGCCCCCTGGTGGCGGCTACAGGGCTTGTGGGCCCCTTGTGGCGCTCCTACCTTGGCCCTCAAGTCCCCCGATCTTCTTCTGTTCTGGAAAATTTTATTTCGGGGATTTTATTCCGTTTGGACTCCGTTACAAAATCAGATCTGAAAAGAGTCAAAAACACAGAAAAAACGGGATCTGGCACTTGGCACTGAATTAATAAGTTAGTCCCAAAAAGCTATAAAAGGTACATAAAACATCCAAAGTTGACAAGATAAGAGCATGAAACCATCCAAAATTATAGATACGTTTGAGACGTATCAAGCATCCCCAAGCTTAACTCCTGCTGGTCCTCGAGTAGGGAAGTGATAAAGAATGAATTTTTGATGCTTTCATGCTACCTAGTATAGATGTCCTTTGTAACTCCTCTTATGTGATGTGAATGTTCAAATCCATTAGATTCAAAACAATAGTTTGCTATTGATGTGGAGACAACAATACTTCAAGAAAACTAGCAAGGTAATCATCAACTTTCAAAATAACGAGGCCAAAAGAAAGTCATCCCTAAAAAATTATATAGTCTGGCTATGCTCTATCATCCTTGCACAACGAATTTAAATCATGCACAACCCCGGTATTGGCCAAGTAATTGTTTTCACACCTTTACTTTCTCAAACTTTTTTCAACTCTCACGCAATACATGAGCTTGAGCCATGGTTTTAGAACTATAAGTGAAATGGAGTGTGGTGGAGGTTGCAAGACAAACAAGGAGAAGATGGTCACATTAACTAGGCATATCAATGTGCTATGGAGATGCTCATCAAGATATATCGATGTGAATGAGTAGGGATTGCCATACAAATGATGCACTAGAGCTAAGAGTATGTGAAAGCTCTTAAAGAAAACTAGTGGGTGTGCATCCAACTTGCTTGATCACGAAGATGTGAGGCAAATTTGAGGAAGCCTGTCATTGGAATATACAAGACAAGTTATATAAGGAAAATTTCCCACTAGCTATATGGTGGTGACAAAACGAGAGGCTCTCAATCATGAAGATCATGGTGCTTAATAAGCACAAGTGTGGAAGGATAGTAGCGTTGTCCCTTCTCTCTTTTTCTCTCATTTTTTTGGTGGGCTCTTTGGCCTCTTCTTTATTATTATTATTTTGGTGGGCAGCTTTGGCCTCTTTTATTTCCTCACATGGGACAATGCTCCATCAATGATGATCATCACACTTACAACTCAAAACTTAGAGCAATGATGACTCTATATGGAATGCCTTCGGTAGTGTACCGTGACAATGATCTAGCATGGCATAGACATTAATGGAAACATCATGCTAGCTATCTTACGATCATGCAATGGCAATGTAGAAGATGTGGCACATGTCATGGTGGTAGTTGCATGGCAATATATCTCGGAATGGCTTTGAAAAATCCATAGTAGGTAGGTATGGTGGCTGTTTTGAGGGAGGCTAATGGCGGGTTTTGTGGACCGGCAAAGTTGCACGACACTAAAGAAGATAGTGATGGTGGAAGGTGAAAGTGCATCTAAACCATGGACTCAACATTAGTCATGAAGAACTCATATACTTGTTGCAAACGTTTTAGTAGTAATCGAAACAAAGCATTCAACGCATACTCCTAGGGGAAGGGTTGGTAGGTATAAACCATCGCGCGATCCCGATCGCCACACAAAGGATGACAATCAATAGACTAATCATGCTCAGACTTCATCACACAGCGGTTCACCATACATGCATGCTATGGGAATCACTAACTTCAACACAAGTATTTCTAGATCCACAACACCATACTAACATGACTTAAATATTACCACAACCACAACTCAAAACTAATTGAGAGGAATCAAACTTCTCTAACTATTCAATGCACATGAAGGTGGAAGTTTTCATATCCCTTTGGATAACTACCCCTGTTGAGACTACTATCATAGCATAGATCAACTACCAAGCCACGCGCTTCCATGCTCTAAAAGATATAAGTGAAGAATATAGAGCAAAATCAACTAGCTCAAAAGATATAAGTGAAGCACATGTGAGCTGAATTGTCTAACCAAAGGATATAAGTGAAGCTCGACAAAATCACGGTGAGTGCATGTCTCTCTATCTAGGTGCGCAGCAAGGAAGATTGTGACACGACAAAAATAAAAGACTCGTACGATACAAGACGCTCCAAGCAAAACACATAACATGTGGTGAATAAAAATATAGCCCCAAGTAACGTTACCGATGGATTGAAGACGAAAGAGGGGATGCCTTCGCAGGGCATGCCCAAGCTTAGGCTTTTACGGCATCCTTGAATCAACTTGGGGTACCTTGGGCATCCCAAAGCTTGAGCTCTTGCCGCTCTTTATCTGTTTGTCCATAAGAACTTCACCCAAAACTTGAAAACTTCACAACACGAAACTTAAACAGAAACTCGTGATATCATTAGTATAAGAAATCAAACCACCACTTCCTTAGGTACTGTAGCAAACTTAAATTCTACTTATGTTGATGTTGGGTTACTGTATTTTCAATCTTCCATGGCTAACACCCCCCCGATACTATCCATAGTTTCATCAAAATAGGCAACCAACTCAACAAAAACAGAATCTTTTAACAGCAGACCAATCTGTAGCAATATGTATACTTCGTATACTTCTGGTAATTCAAAAATTCTGAAAAATTACGAAACTCTGAAGAATTTGCGTAGCAATCAGCAACAAAAAGAATCAACTCAAAAGCTCGTACAGAAAAAGAAAATATTGTCGTGAGCAGAAAGTTTCTGTCTTTTCCAGCATGACCAAACGATCATCCCCAAGACTAATCATAACGGTTTCACTTGGCACAAACGCAAAAAGAAACACAAAAAACACAATCATAACAGAATTATGAAAGTGTGGAAAACACAGAAAAGAAAGAAAAAGGATAGATTCGTTGGGTTGTCTCCCAACAAGCGCTATTGTTTAACGCCCTTAGCTAGGCAAAAGGTGATGGAATCACGTATAGTCATCTTTGGTGCTCAAACCATAATTAGCCCTCATCATAGATTCATAAGGCAATATTATTTTCTTTCTAGGAAAATGCTCCATGCCCTTCTTTAGAGGAAACTGAAATCTAATATTCCCTTCCTTCATATCGATGATAGCACCAATAGTCCTTTGGAAAGGTCTACCAAGAATAATGGGACATGAAGGATTGCAATCTATGTCAAGTACAATGAAATCCACGGGTACATAGTTCTTATTTGCAAGAATAAGAACATCATCGATCCTTCCCATGGGTTTCTTGACATTAGAATCCGCAAGATGCAAATTAAGAGAACACTCTTCAATCTCATGAAAACCAAGAATATCACAAATACTTTGGAATCGTGGAAAAACTAGCACCCAAATCACACAAATAACTCCATTCATAGTTTTTTATTTTGATTTTTATAGTAGGTTCCCACTCATCATGAAGATTTCTAGGTATAGCGACTTCTAATTCGAGTTTCTCTTCAAGAGATTTCATCATAGCATCTACGATATGTGCGGTAAAGGCTTTGCTTTGGCTATAAGCATGTGGAGAGTTTGCAATGGATTGCATCAAAGAAATGCATTCAAATAAGGAGCAACTATCATAATTGAATTCCTTGAAATCCAAAGTGGGAGTTTCATTACTACCCAATATTTTGATTTCTTATACTCCACTCTCCACACCTTTATCATCAAGATAGGTGAACCCCGAATCATTGGGGCGTTTTTCAACCAAAGTGGATTCATGTCCAGCCCCTTCATCAATAGGTTTGACACGCCAAAACAAATATTCAAGAGGAGTCACACCAAGCACTTTAAGATCTTCGTGATTTGCATCACTAGAACACACCCTTTTAAACCATTCATGCCTAGCGCGAATTTGGGCGGTTCTTTCTTTGCTCTCATTCATGGAGACACGCATAGCTTTTAAAGTTTCATCCAAGTTGACCTTGGGAGGAGCACATCTAACTTTCAACGCATCAATATCACAAGACATCCTATCAACGCTCTTAGCCAAATCGTCTACTTTGAGTAGTTTTTCCTCTATGGACGCATTGAAAATCTTTTGAGAGTTGATGAACTCTTTGATACTACTCTGTAAATCAGAGGGTAATTTGTTGTGATTTCCATAAGTGTTGTGGTAGGAATTGCCATAATTGTTAGAGGAGTTACTAGGAAAAGGCCTAGGAACATAGTTTCCTCTAAAAGCATTGTTGTTGCCAAAATTGTTCCTACCAACAAAATTAACGTCCAAACTAGCGTTGCTACTCTCAATCAAGGAAGATAGTGGCATGTCATTAGGATCTAAAGGAGCATTTCTACTAGCAACCAAATTCATCAACTCGTCCATCTTAGCACTAAGCGAGTTAATTTCTTCTATAACATGTACCTTTTTGCTAGCAGGTGACCTTTCAGTGTGCCACTGAGAGTAGTTGGTCATGATATTGCCTAGGAGTTTTGTAGCGTCTCCTAACGTGATTTCCATGAACGTTCCACCTGAGGTGGAGTCCAAGATATTGCGAGAAGCGAAATTCAAACCAGCATAAAAGAGTTGTATAATCATCCACAAACTCAAGCCATGAGCGGGACAATTTCTAATCATTAACTTCATCCTCTCCCAAGATTGTGCAACGTGTTCATGATCAAGTTGCTTGAAATTCATGATATCGTTACGTAGAGAGATAATCTTAGCCGGCGGAAAATACTTGGATATGTAAGCATCTTTGCACTTATCCCAAGAATCGATACTATTTTTAGGCAAAGAAGAAAACCAAGTTTTTGCGCGATCTCGCAATGAGAAAGGAAAAAGCTTCAACTTAATCACGTCATTATCCACATCTAATTTCTTTTGCATATCGCAAAGTTCAATGAAGGTATTGAGATGGGATGCGGCATCTTCTCTAGGAAGGCCAAAGAATTGCTCTTTCATAACAAGATTCAGCAAGGCAGTGTTGATTTCATATGATTCCGCACTAGTGGCGGGAGCAATCGGAGTACTAATAAAATCATTATTATTGGTACTCGAGAAGTCGCAAAGTTTGGTGTTTTCAGCCATGATGACTTCAACAAACCAACAAGAGCACAAGCAAGAAAGAAAACTGGCAAAGGAAAATGGAAAAAGGCAAAACAAAACAGCAAAGGAGAAAGGCAAATGAAAACGGCAATCGAGAAAGGCAAATGAAAATGGCAAATGTGAAGTGGGCGAGAGGAAAACGAGAGGCAACTGGCAAAAAAGGTAAATGCAAGAGATGAGTTTGTGACACCTACTTGGATAGATCTTGACTTGTTCTCCCTTCCCAGCGCCAGAAATAGGAGTGTTGACGGGAGATTATTCTTGCCTTGATCTCCTCGGCAAGCGATCCTCCTCCCCGGCAACGGCGCTAGAAATCCTTTTGCTACTGGGACAACAAACCTTCCGTGACAATGGTGCCAGGAATCCTGCTGCTACGGGCTACACCTTTAGGGACTTCCTTGGCAAATATGCAAAGGATTTCCCGGCGGCCTTGGAGCCTTGCGTTGGTGTTCCCTTGAAGAGGAAAGGGTGATGTAGCACAGCGGCGGTAAGTATTTCCCTCAGTTTGAGAACCAAGGTATTGATCCAGTGGGAGGATCACATCGAGTAACAAGTACCTGCACAAACACAAAGAGCTTGCACCCAACGCTATGAAGGGGTTGTCAATCCCTTATAGATTGTTTGCAAAGTGAGAACTGAAAGCAAAAAGTAAACACAACAAAGTAAAAGTGAAAGTGGAGACGATAGTTGTGAATAGACCCGGGGGCCGTACCATTCACTAGTGGCTTCTCTCATGAAAGCAAGTAGACGGTGGGTGAACGAATTACTGTCGAGCAATTGATAGAACTGTGCAAAGTCATGACGTTATCTATGGCAATGATTATATCTATAGGCATCATATCCAAAACAAGTAGACCGATACTTTCTGCATCTACTACTATTACTCCACACATCGACCGCTATCCAGCATGCATCTAGTGTATTAAGTTCATAAGAGCAGAGTAACACCTTAAGCAAGATGAGATGATGTAGATGGACAATCTCATATCTATGATAAAATCCCATCTTGTTACCCTTGATGGCAACAACACGATGCGTGCCTTGTTGCCCCTTCTGTCACTGGGAAAGGTCACCACACGGTATGAACCCAAAACCAAGCACTTCTCCCATTGCAAGAATCATAGATCTAGTTGGCCAAACAAAACCGAAGACTCGAGAGACTTACAAGGATATCAAATCATGCATATAAGAAATCAACAAAGACTCAAATATAATTCATAGATAATCTGATCACAAATACACAATTCATCGGATCTCGACAAACGCACCGCCAAAGAGGATTACATCGGATAGATCTCCATGAAGATCATGGAGAACTTTGTATCAAAGATCCAACAGAGAGAACAAGTCATCTAGCTACTAACTACAGACCCGTAGGTCTGAAGTGGACTACTCACGAGTCATTGGAGAGGCGATGTTGTTGATGTAGAAGCCCTCCAACTCCAAAGTCCCCTCCGGCAGGGCACCGGGAAGGGTCTCCAGATGAGATCTCGCGGGGACGGAAACTTGCGGCCGCGGAAATGTGTTTTCGAGGATGCCCTCATTTTTTCTGGGATTTTAGGGAATTCATAGGAGAAAGAGCTAGGGCAGGGGAGCTCCAGGGGGCCACAAGCCTGGTAGCCGCCGGCCCCCTAGTGGCGGCTACAAGGGTTGTGGGCTTCCTATGGTGCTCCTGCCTTGGCCCTCAAGTACCCCGATCTTGTTCTGTTCTGGAAAAAAATATTTCGGGGATTTTATTCCGTTTGGATTCCATTCCAAAATCAGATCTGAAAATTGTCAAAAACACAGAAAAAACAGGAACTGGCACTTGGCATTGAATTAATAAGTTTGTCCCAAAAAAGATATAAAAGGTACATAAAACATCCAAAGTTGACAAGATAACAGCATGGAACCATCAAAAATTATATATATGTTTGAGACGTATCAGTAACATGTATGTTATATACCATCACAACTTGATATGAGCGACCGATTGTGTTATTTTGGTTCGTCGCAAATAGCTCATCCGGGCAACGTATTTGTGGTCTATCGCACACATCTTGATCTAGGTAATATTTTGTGTTAGTTTATGTCATCGCAAACAGTTCTTCCGGCTAACCTGTATGTCGTCTATTGCATACATAATCATCTGGACAATTGTTTGTATTCTGCTTGATCAGCGTCTATATACCATCACACTTGTTTTTAATTAACAGTTTGCTTTAGTATGGATCAACGCAAATAGTTTATCCAGGTGAACTATATGTTGTACATTGCACACGCTTGTTTTTAATTAATGGTTTGCTTTATTTTGGTTCATCGGAAACAGTTTATTTGGATCAGCTATGTGCTGCAGGTCGTATACACAACTCTTTTCGGAATCGTATTTTATGAGTGCGCCATCGCACACAGTTCATGTTGTTGGCGAAGGACCTTGAAATATACCGTTTGTGATTTATGTACCGCATATAGTTTTGTCGAAGGGTCTCTGGTTGATGTGTCATCTTAGGTCCTTCCTGCAGTAGTGAATGCCACCATGGACCTGAAATCACAAAGGTTCCACCATGCAATTGTATGTGCTATCGCCAATAATGCACGACGTAAGATAGCAAGGGTAGGGGCTCTGGAACCGTCTCCCTGC
The DNA here is from genome assembly GCF_904849725.1 of Hordeum vulgare subsp. vulgare. Taxonomy (NCBI): domain Eukaryota; kingdom Viridiplantae; phylum Streptophyta; class Magnoliopsida; order Poales; family Poaceae; genus Hordeum; species Hordeum vulgare. The sequence goes on from NC_058522.1 coordinate 226,368,726, forward strand.
TCCATAGTAGTTGAACATTTTCCTATAAATAAAGCAAAGTAGTGCACATCACGAAAATGCAAACTGGTGGCTTTGGCGTTCGGTACGCCCCTAGTTTCTCGCACCATTAAGGTGAGGAGGAAGTCTCGGAATTCCTATGGCACTGGCTCATTTAATCCCCCTTTAGAGGGAATGAAGCACATTTGGCAAAACTGGGTGAATGGTATTTAAAAATGTTCCGTGCATAAATCAAAATGTACCATGGGAATATCTAGCCTATGCATGTAATAGAAATTTTGCACGAAAGTATTCATGAGGATGTAGTATTGATCACACTCATCGATGAAGTTGGTTATGCCAACATTTACAATGAATTGCATGAACTCTTGGTAGAAACCCTCTTCGCTCATGAATGGTTTATTTGTCCATTTGCATGGTGGAACCTTTGTGATGCGAAAGAGGTTGATATCCTGATCTCGAGCACTCCTAATGGTTCCTTTAGAACTCCGTCTTGAAGAACCTCTCCTAAAGATTTTCATTTTCCTAGGAACAAAATTTCTGAAATTTGTGGGCCACAAAATTATGTCAACAAAACTTTGTAAGATTGATAGCAACTACTCATATGAATGTCTAGAGGCTATATCAAGCATTCAAACTACTTGGAACTTAAAGAATTCAACATGCAAGCTCATTTTAAGTAGCACCAAGAGCAACAAAATATGCAAAATATAAGTCACTAAAACAAAAACTAATTGGAGCAATGGTAGGGTCATATACGAATGAGCAATCCCACAAAACAGTTTCAGAAATGGAACTCCGAGCAAAGACATCGAAAATCTAAGGTTTAGGAGCAAGAACACAAGGGAGAGAGCAACCAAAAAACAATTAGAGGTAGGAGAAGGAGTGGGCTAAAGAGATAAGTGAGGGGGGGCCTATGGGCCCCCCAAGCCATCAGGGGGCGCTCGGGGGGTGGGCGTGACCTATTGGCTTCGCAACCACATGTGCACTCCCATGGGGTGTTTTTAGCTCCATTTTTTAATATTCTAGAGAAATTCTGTTCAAAATTTTGTGACATTCTGAGGACTTCCATTTTTGGGCCATTTTTTATTACACGTATAAATCAGAAAACATGATAATCATGGCATTTTATTTTATTTAAACTAAAAGTAACACACGGTAAAGTTTAGGTATCGAAAGTTGTGCTTACTAGATTCGTCGACCACATGCCTTTCAAAAAGGGTCCATTAAGAAGGTTGAGAAAGTCTTATTAACAAACCATTTCCGATTGACATCTAACCGAAGAATTTCGTATAAAACTTAGTTACCTTAATGGGGATTTGCGTCTCCCCAAAAATAAGAATATAATATTTCTTCTTGGTGGTAGGAAGAGGAAATTTGAATCCTCCAATAGTAATCGTGGCCACTTGCCCAATGATATTAATACTATTTAACGAAGCTTCTTTCTTAGGAAAGTTCAATGTATGTTGTTTCCCACTGACATGAAATGTAACCTTGCTCTTGTTGCAATCAATAACATCCTCTCCTGTATTTAGAAACAGTCTACCTAGGATAATCGACATGTTTTCGTCCTTGGGCATCTCAAGAATAACAGAGTTTGTTAAGATAGTAATGTTTGCAACCACAACAGGACATCCTCACAAATTCCAATTAGTGAAGGAGTGGATTTATCAACCATTTGCAAAGATATTTCTGTAGGCATAAGCTTGTTCAAATAAAGTCTTCTATATAAAGAGAAAGGCATAACACTAACACTAACTCCTAGATCACATAAAGCCGTTTTAACATAACTTCGTCTAATGGAGCAAGGTATATATAGTGGGTATACCCGAATCTCCCAACTTCTTAGGCACTCCATCATCAAAATAATAATGAGCAAGAATGGTGTTTATTTAGTTTCAGGTATATTTCTTTTATTGGTAATAATAATATCTTTCCTATACTTAGCATATGGAGGCATTTGCAAAATATTAGTCAAACGAGTGCGCAAAAAGACATGTCTAATCATTTCAGCAAAGCGCTCAAAATCCTCCTCGCCCTTACTGTTAGAAGGTTTATGAGGTAATGGCATGGGTTTATAAACCCATGTCTCTCTTTCCCTACCATGTTTTCTAGCAACAAAATATCTCTTATCATAATGTTTATTTTTAGAATGTGAGTTATCAAGATATTCAGGAGGTTCAATTTCCACATCATTATCAGGTTCTTTATCATTATCCGGTTGAGCATCTGCATGAACATCATTGTTGACATTGTCATCATGATTATCACCCAGGGAATGTTCACTACGAGATTGTGCCTTAGCATTAGAAACGGAAACATCATTATGATTCTCAACAGGTTTTTCAATAAGAGTTTCACTAGAAACATGCATAGTCCTATCATTTTTCTTTTTATTATTATTTTTTGAGGACTAGGTGCATCATCATTAACTATCTAAGAATCATGTTCGATTATTTTAGGGTGACCTTGTGGATAAATAGTGTCCCGAGTCATTCTACCTCCTCTAGTCATTACTATAACAATATGTCATTCATATTATCATTTATTTCAGCAAGCAAATCATTTTGTGACTTAGCAACTTGATCTAGTTGAGTATGAACCATGGAAGCATGTTTACCTAAACCTTTAACATCATTAGCAATTATAAACATTAAGTCACTCAAGCGATCAATCATCATAGAATTTCATTATTATTGATCTTTAACATAATTATTAAAATGCTCTTGCTTAACAATGTAATTATCAAATTCATCCATGAATTGACTAGAAGTTTTAGTGTAAGGTATATCGCCTTCATCAAATCTATAGAGGCAATTTACCTCTACTACCTGTGTAGGGATATCAAGTCCATGTACTTCTTCACTGGGTGGTAAAGTCTTGAAATCTTTAGATTTAATACTTTGTCTTTCATAGTTCTCTTGGCTTCTTGCATATCTTCTGGACTGAGGAATATAATACCTCTCTTGTTTTGAATAGGTTCCGGCGGTAGTTCAGTAAGTGTCCAATCGTCATAATTTCTCAATTTATTATTAAATAGTTCTTCAGTTTGTCCAATAGTTCATTCCCTAAAAACACAACCAACACAACTATCTAGGTAGACCCTAAAGGAATCAATTATTCCATTATAAAAGATATCAAGTATTTCATTTTCTTAAGAGGATGATCATGCAAAGCTCTTATTAGCCAGAGAAGCCTCCCCCAAGCTTGAGGGAGATTCTCTTATTCAATTTGCACAAAGTTAAATATATCGTGTAAAGTAGCTTGCTTTTATGTGTAGGAAAATATGTTTTAGAGAACTAAGATATCATATCCTGGGGGCTACGCACACAAACAGGGTGTCGGTGTGAAAACCAAGAGACCTCGGGGTAGGGGGTTCCGACTTGTGCATATCTGATTAATGGTAAGAGGAACAAGGAGACGATTTTTACCCAGGTTCAAGCCCTCTTGATGGAAGTACAACCCTAATTCCTGATCTTGTTTATATCATTGGAGAAGTATTGAGTACAGAGTTGATCTACCTCAAAATTGTCACATACGTTCTAACTCTAGGCCTAGGAGAATGATTTGTGTTGATTCCCCTTCATGGTCTAAACCCAATGGCTTATTGATAATCCCCAAGTGCAAGAAATCATCATATCACTTTACGAAGATGAAATGATAAGTAGGGAGTGTCAAACCCACAAGGAGCTAAAGGAACGATCAATATTCTCTCAAGTCCTATCTGCCACCGATATGACTCTGCATACACCGAACATTTGCTTCTATCTAGTAATGGGAAATAGAAGTGAGTTTTGGGTATAAAGAGGATAACTTTGCATGATACTGGAGAACTAAAATATGAAAAATAGCAGCTGCACTAAATAGAGATGGATTATATGACAATATATTACAAATAATAAGTGTGGAATAACGATAGTATGGTGTGCGGAATCATCCTAGGCAATTGATAACAAGATCGTAATCATTCTTGCAATTTTATATGAGGGAGAGGCATGAGCTAACATACTTTCCGTACTTGGATTATATGAACTTATGATTGGATCTCTAGCAAGCATCCGCAACTACTAGAAATCATTAAGGTAAACCCAACCATAGCATTAAACATCAAGTACCCTTTACTCCCATACGCACACAACTCCCTTACTCGGGTATAAGTTTCTATCATAAGCAAATCATACGCACACAACTCCCTCTATCCACCCACTATAAGAAAATCATGAACATATTGCAAACCCTATAGCGAGAATTCCCTTATTAGTGCATGACACAAAGGGCACCATAAGAAAAAACCAAAATAAAGCATACACACAAATCAATAAAAATCATCAATCAACCCAAAGGACAACATAAATCCACTCAAACATCATAGGATGACAACACATCATTGATTCATAATATGTGGCATGAAACACCATGTTCAAGTATGGGATTACAATGGGGTGCGGGAGAGTGTACCTCCATAGATAGATGGGGGAAGGTGATGGAGACGGTGATGTTGATGAAGATGATCACCGTGGCGATGGTTCCTCCAGCGGAACTCCGACGCCATCGGAAGAGAGGGGGAGAGATTCCCCTCCCTTAGGCTTCCTCCTTCATGGCCACTCTCTATATGGGGAGAGGTTTTCCCTCTGCTCCTTGGATGCCATGGCTTCCGGAGGGGCGGGAGCCCCTTCGAGATTGGACATTTCTCTCCATTTCTCTGATGTTTTCACTGTTGTTTTCCGGCCCTTCACCGTTTCTTAAATATCTAGAGATCCATATCTTTGATCGGGCTGAAATGTTGAGGACGTTCTTATCAGAAAAATATATTTCTTGCGGCAAAAGAAGGGACCCAACCAACTTAAGGGAGAGCCACAAGCCAACAGGGCACTGCCAACCCCCTGACCGTGCCATCCTGGCTTATGCGTCTCACAACCCTAGAATTTGATTGTAAATAATATTATTAATTGCATCAGTGGCATCCGTGCATGATGTTTAAATTAAAATGAATTTGAATTGGGGATTGATCAAACCTTAGCAGATAATTAATTCAACGAGAGTCCAAATTTAAAACTTTTCAAAGAACCCAAAGTGGTAATAAGAAATTTTCATGACTTTTGGTTAATGTTGAGAACAACAACCACAGATGATGGATAATTTTCCTAGCTATCTTGGATTTTTGAATCACGCAAATAATATTTGAATTGGAGATATAAAATGGTACATATAATTTTAAATGCTCCAATAATTCTGAAACTGGCATGGGGCTCTATAATACTTCACATAGCTTGCCAAATAAAAATTTAGGATTTATTGAAGTGATTTCGTATTTTACCCAAAGCAAAAAAATTGAAAAAAATAGAAAAACAGAAACAAATTAGAAAAGATAAAGAGAGAAGGTTACTTTGCTTACCTGGCCCGTCAATCGGCCCAGCCCAACAAAGCCCACGCGTGAGTCGTCTTCCTCATTTGCGAGGACGAGGACGACGTGTCACACGCACGGGAGGCAAGGCCACCTCCTGCTTGCCACCTCCCTGTCTCCCCTGAAGCCTATCCTCTCGCTCGAGGACGCCCGTGCCCAAACCTCTCACTCTCTCCCTCCCTCGCTCTCTCCTGCGCTCTCTCCAGGCCATGACCGAGAGCCACCGGAGCACGTCACCGTCGCTACCGCAACCTCCAGCCACCTTTAGCCTCCCCACCCATGCACCAGAGCCCTACCTAGTCGCCCTAAAGCTCTCTGTAGACGCACACAACCACAAACGGTGTCCATCATCGCCATGGCATCGTCTTCTACATAAGACCCGTAGGATGCCGCCATGAAATTCGTCGCCTCCGGGGTCATCAACGAGCATGTTGTGCCTCTCCTAGGTCTCCCTATGAGCTTACGTTGCATATCCCCCTAGCCCTTGGTTGAATTCATCCTCTAGCCTCAGTTCTTCCATGACCGGAGCTTACCGCTGCCGGCCATGAAGCCATCGTGCCTAGAGCATCCGCAGCTTGCTTGTGAGCACTCGGTAGAGCACCTGAAGGTCCTACGATGTCGTAGAGCCTCTTAGCTTGCCTCCCCACGCATCGAAGCCCTTCATTTCCCGATGTCATACTCCGGCCATCGTGGGACAGTACGTCGTCATTGAACTAGGCCTTCCCCAACAAGGCCAACTGCTCCATTCGATGCGTGGGATCGCCAACTTTACGCAGATGCTCTCGGTCGCCCAAATGGTTGTCGACGTGGAGTTCCGACTACCTCCACCATGTCTCGTGACGCTCGTGGCTCCACGCCGGCGAAGCCAACCATTTGACCATGGTTTGACCCCCTAGGTCACCTACACATGGGGCCTAGCCCATTGTCAAATTTGGTTAACCACCAAAATTAATTAATTAACTTAATTAACCTAATGACTCACTAATAGTGGGCCCAGACCCATAATAAGTAATAAAAGGTAAATTAAACTCTGTTTAGTGCCTCTGTCATTGACTAGTGGGACCTATTGGTCATGTTTGACTTGGCAACATTCTGCTGACCTACTGACACCATGTTGATGGAGTGGTAACGCAAGAAAGGGTTTTTTTGATTTATAACTATTCACGAAATTCCAAAAAATACTTAAAACTTCTAAAAATCATAGAAAATAATCTTTAACTCGGATGAAAATAATTTATATATGAAAAATGATCAGAAAAATCTAACGAATTTGTTTATGCGTTGATCGTGCATGTTTGAACAAGTTAACAGGACCAACTAGAATATTTTATGATTAGGGCAATGTATGAAATATCATTGGACTCAGAATTCAAATTTGTTTGAGTTCCACTTCAGTTAACTTGGTTAAATTTTCTCTAGGTCAATTCCGAACCATAACATGCCATATCATACATCATGTTTGTTGCATCACATTGATTGTGTTCCTTCTTTTTGTTTCTCGGTGTTGTTCCTTCTCGGTAGACGATGGTTCTGACGTTATGATCGTTGACACTAAAGAGAAATGCTATCTTCAGAACTATTAGGCAAGCAATCCCCCTCTCGAGCATTCGGATACAATCCCACTTTCTTGCTCCTACTCTCTTTTAAATGCATTAGGAGAATAATGATTCAACTGTTACTTGTTCTCTGTAGTAGAACCCATCCTTTGCATGACATGTCCTTCTTACATTAAATAGTTGAAATCACTTAGCATGAGTAGCAACTTCTGAGCCTTCTTGTGCTTACTCATCCATGCTTTCTTACATTGCCTTCTATGCTTAGAGTCTTGTCGGGTTTGATCCATCTGGGCGATGAATCAGAATGGTTGCGAACATGTCCTGTTGTGTGAGAGCTAAGTGTGTGAATCCGATTTGGTAAAGGTATCGATGAGAGGCCATGAAGAAGTGCATGGTGGGTTGTATCATTGGGACCGTCCTTAAGAACTGCATTATGTGTATGTTATCCAAGACAAGATACTACCACACATTGGAATACTTAATTGACCCTCTCTGCTTATTAATCGCCTAGATCTATATCGAGAAGTTGCAACTAGTTTCTGGTGTTTGTAGGAAATGTATTGGCGGTTGTGTTTATCTCTGCTAGACGAGGTAGGTTTCAGCACAGTTGATACACAGTGGCACGCTGTGCCAAGTGGCACCCGGATGGTGGGCTTGTGGAACCCTGCACACATCATTTGAGGCCGTAACGGAAACTTCGGCGGGACTTCCTTGCGGGTTAGTCTCAAATAGGTGATAAACCTAGACTAGGGTCTTGTGTGGTTAATGATCATGGCCGATGCCCATGCCAGTGCTTCTGCTTGAAGGTTGCCGAGATGCATGACATGCATATGGTGATAAGTGGAGAGAGCATGTGTGAAGAAGTAGACCCCTGCAGGGTTATGAATCTGTTCGAATAGTCGCATCCTCATATATGGACTACTTGGAAATATTATGTGGTACATATGCAACTTGAAATGGATACTGTAAAATGGTCAAGATAATTGTGAGTGCTATGGATGGCCTTCTCGTAGGGAGACGAGAGTGAATCCATAGTGGTGTATTGATGTGGTGAATATGTTGACTCGTGTGCGATGTCCCACCTTTGTTGACAAGATACTTCTTGTAGTCGCCGTACAGGTTAGCCAAGAGACAAAGTTGGCTTGCTGCAATAAACTGCACAACCCCTTTGTTGACAATGATGCATATGTAGATAGTTCTGATGTAAGTCTTGTTGAGTACCTTTTTACGCATGGTTTCTTAATTTATGTTTCTGTAGAGGAGACATTAGTCTCACTATTGGTTCTACACGATGTGTTCGATGTTGACTGACATGGCTTGGAATCCCAAATAAAGGTTTGGCTTGCTGCAATAAACTCCACAACCCCTTTGTTGACAATGATGCATATGTAGATAGTTTTGATGTAAGTCTTGTTGAGTACCTTTGTACTCAAGGGCTTATTTTATGTTTTTGCAGACGAGACATTAGTCTCACTATTGGTTCTACGCGATGTGCTCGATGTTGACCGAAGTAGCTACGAATCCCACACAGAGGTCTAGCTCCTTTAGTAGGGTCATTGTAGATTTGAGGATCCTCTAGCCACTTTTAGTAGATGTGTGTACCCAGACATGTTATGTTTCCTCTTGATGCTTGTATGAATTGACTGTTGGGTCATGTGATCCCTGTTTGTAATAACACACTACGTTGACTCTTATGAGTCTTTAATAAATGCTTGAGTCGTAGAGTTGTGTTGCGATGCCATGATGTATCTACACATATCGTGCATATTGTGTGTATGCTTTGAAATGAATTGGTATATGTGGGATTTGACACCTAGTTGTACGCTTTTAGTAGCCTTCTATATGGGGAAATGCCACTTTGTGCTTCCACTGAGCCTTGCTAGCTTGCTACTGCTCCGGACACATTGATTCACCGACATGTATCCTTATTTGTTGTTGTGTTTGTCCTCATGGAGAAATGTCATGCAGTGTAATGGAGGACATGTATCTTGCTATGACTCGTCTACACACGCTAATGACCGACACCTCCATTGTTGGGTTATGTATGCATGTCCCTGTACGATTGTGCCACTTGGGATCTATAACCAATCATGTCAACCCAGGTTCTCTGTCATATAATTGCCAGCAACACATTCATATACGTGAGCCAGAAGAGGCAAACGGTCCCGAGAAGGTTAGGTGGCAGTCATGGAGTTTACCATGCGTGAGGTCGCAAAGTGATGTGATTGTTACATGTTGGATTCATATGGGTAGGGATCAGCGTCCCCACAACATTGGTATGAGAGCTTGACTACGTGTAGGATAACCAAGCTAAACTGGCTAATGTCGAGTCTAGCAATTCTTTAGATATATAAGGGAACATAAGATTATTTTTACTCCTTTCCTCGTGTCATACTTATTCTAAGTCACCCTCTTCTTTATTCTATGGGGATTAAGAAACTAGGATTTCTTATGTATCTATCAGGATGACGAGTTACTAAGCTGGAGACTTATAGGAAAGTCGTTGTCTTTCTAGATCAGTGTTTCTATAAGAGTTCATTTGTTATGTTGTCAGTTCCATGCAGGTTGCCTCATATTTCATACCCGTGCAGCCGTTATGCTGTCTGAGTAATCCAGGGTTTATAAATAATCTAATGCATTGGCAAATCCTCTCATCCTGAGTTAATGTCTTTTTGGCCAAACAAAAGACACTAATTATTGTGTTGAGGTACTCTATTACCTTGATGTATTTGTTAAAGTGATAGAAAACCATGCTATCCGAGAGAACCACCCAATAGTCTAGCTGTGTTTTAGTTTCAAGTGCGATAATTTTGGGCATCATTATCAAAAACATCATGTGATGTTATTTAGTCAGTAAGTATTCTATTTCCGGGTTCTTGAACCCATGATTCTTTATGCTCACTCCCGTTGATAGTGTTTCTCGTTCCTTTACGATGATTAGTAACTTTGCTCTAGTCCTCGATGTCCGTGGTATATCATTCTTCCAATACCATGAACTAACACGGGAAAAGTTCTGTGTGAACCAAATGATCAAAATAAGAGTGCTCGATGAGTTCTCCATTCTAATTACGACTCTGCTAATCCTGCTTTTCTACATGGATTATGCGGAAGAATTATGTTTAACTCATTCAACATGCTAATCTATGCATCCACAACTTAGAAAAATTATATGCTCTCTGAGTTGTCCCTCCTGAGTTGTATTATGACCTTAAGCTATCAGCGGATAGTCAAGAGTATTGTTCGTCCATATTCATTGATGCATATTATTCTTGTGGTCCTTCAAGTCATTCTATTTTAGGATGTCTAGGAGAAGAAAACTCCAGTGCCTCATCCATTTATAGGATTGGATCAAAGTAGTTGTATTCCGTAGATCAAAATGCCAATCTAGCTTTGATGTGTTCTACCTTGGAGTATTACCCTCTTATGTCAAGAGTGTTATGAGAATTGCACCATCTCTTACGAACTCTTGATGTAGTGATACTTACTACCATCATTATTCATTCCTCGGTCTCCGTGTTGGTTGTAAGCGGAGTATCGACAAATGAACCATGATGTGTTTAATCAATACTCCTAGCAACCCAGTTTCTTGGAAGTTAATGGATAATAAATTCATTCTTAGTGTGTTGGTTATTGAATCACCATTCCGAGATTGATTGTGCTACCTAGTCCGTCTTTCTTGGTGCACTCTTCGATCAGTGGGTTAGGATTTTGTTAATCCTTCGCTCTTTTGATCATATCGTCTTATCTCAAAAGCAAGATTGTTCTCGAACTTAGTAACATATCGGTGGTTCTTGATATTCTGAATAACTTCTGGAAAGTATCACCAGAGGTTTTCCTTAACCGTTATGTTAAGTTTGTGACCAAGTGGATTTTCTTTAAACCACCCCTTCTCCAAGAATCTGTGTTGGATACGCCTGGGCGAGTTGCTTAAGCTAAACAACAACTTAGAGATTTGGAAAATAATATCCTTGCCTAACTTAGTTCATTCCAAAGGGGTATCTTTGTGTGCACATGTGTGAGTGTTGAAGAAAGATGATATTTTCAACGGCTGATCCGTGTGGCCAATTGTTGCATCTATTATCTTGTCCAATTTCTGATTTGAGTATGGGCTATAGTCAAATTAAACTCAGAACCAAAGATCATTATAATGGTGTCATACTCGTGGATTTCCTTGAACATACACCATTAAATTCTTTGATCTAACCCATGTTATTATCATGCTCACATAGTTGTGGATATCCATTTATATGAATAACTCGATGAATTGTTGTTGAGACCATCGGCAACAGTTTCATTGTTCCATGATTCATGATGAACATAGTTAGTATTGGAAGCTTTGAAGGGAATATCTTTGTATCTCGTACATGAAGTGTATGTTTGGTGTAAGAAGTGACTTACTCAAAGTTCACATGCAATTGATGCGAGTTGCCGCCGTGACTTTGATAAAAGATATTTTGTTTCTTTTAGAATCATCCCAAGTCAGTCATGCATGTGTGAAGTATGGAATGGCTTGATAGGTTGGATGCCTCCATTCCATATGTATCACCTAACACACCAAGCCACTAATTTACTTGTTCATGGCAAACATGTTCTTTCATAAGAGCTAATCCAGACTTATGTAAGGACCTCGTTATCCTCCAATGATGGTTCCCAACCTGAACTTAGTAGTGTTTTGTTGAAAGATTTTCCATGTGTCATCATTGTCTTGGACGGTGTGTTCATGTGGGTCTTGTAATCCAGCTCATGTTTTGGAGTTGACTTCCACATTTCATCTACCGATAATCCCGCAACACCATCTCGTCGATTTATGTTGCAAACTTTCTTTTCACACGTGTAGTGTCTGAAACATAATGTCAGCAAATAGATATGAAGCTCAGGCGGACATGATGGTTGGAACATTTCCTCAGAACTATAATATTGGTCTCTTTGTAACCCGGTAAAGCGATGTCGTGGCTAACACACCTAGCCATAAGTCCTATTATTGTAGTATTTTGTGTCAGCAACCTTATCCATTTACCAAGAGGATTTCTTATGACTTATTTTAGAAGTTGTTTCTCATGGACCCCCTTTTAGACCCCGAAGTCCGACCTTCTACTTCATGTTTTGGATACCAAAAATTAATTGGATTATGCTATTACATCAAGGAGAGCATTAGAAGCAGAGTGCTAAATGTCTCTCGGACGATCATCCAAATTTCGTTCCCTTGGCATAGCTAAGGTGAAATTTGAGAAAGCGTTGTCATCCTTTGCATCTGAATCCTCCATCATTATTCATCATGGTAGTATGATGTGTTTTCAGAATCATTAACAGATGTTGGTAAAACTTTGATGAATGTGGGAATGCTCAAGTTCTTGAGAGCATGCTCAGAACTTGTGTTATACCCTGAGTATCAATTGGAATGTGCCTTCTATTGGCTGAGTTGTTTTATAACCCCACCTTCCTTCCAAAGCTGAGTATGCCATTCTTTTGAATTCCTTCTAACGATCGTTCTGAATTGCCTTAACCTGGTACGAATGGTTTCAATGAACCCTGTATCAGAAGTAATTCTTTTTTCCACTTAAGGGAATAACTCTACGAGTCACCTCGTAAGGTGCCCCATTATGGTATGAAGGGCAAGTAATTCCTTGCTACTTTGAAACCCATGCTCCATTCTAGGTAAGCGTGGAATTTTTCCCAACCATTTGAACCTTTCTTTTCCACATCATTCCATCATTTTTGATGTGTGTTTTGTGTCTCGGCTCAAGAGACGTTTTTACTTCTCATTCCATGAGTTGATCACGAGTCGCTCGATCTTTGTGAAGATCGATTCTTGTAGAGCTCTACGTTCCTTTGTCATCTTGTTGAGTGAAGGTCCTGAAGGAAAAGATGTTGAGACAACATGATGCAATGAATCAACATCTTCGAGAAGGGCAATTGGATCAGAAGATCATGATAGTTTGTTGTTCCCTCTTCCTCTTACCCTACACCTGAATCTCGGGCCGAGATTCTTGTTTAGTGGGGGTGAGTTGTCACAACCCTAGAATTTGATAGTAAATATTTTTGTTAATTGCATCAGTGTCATCCATGCATCATGTTTAAATTCTAATGAATTTGAATCAGGGCTTGATCAAACCCTCGCAGATAATCAATTCAACTAGAGTACAAATTTAGAACTTTTCAAATAACCCAAAGTGGCCATAAGAAATGTTCATGACTTTTGGTTAATGCTCAGAACAACAACCAGAGGTGATAGATCATTTTCCTAGCCATGTTGGATTTTTGAATCAATGCAAACAATATTTGAATTGTAGATATAAAATGCTATATATAATTTGAAATGGTCCAACAATTCTGAAACATGCATGTGGCTTTATAATACTTCACATAGCTTCCCAAATTAAATTTCAGGATTTATGGAAGTGATTTGGTATTTTATCCAAATAAAAAAAATGAAAAAATAGAAAAAGAGCAACAAAATAGAAAATAGAGAGAGAGAGAGAGAGAGAGAGAGAGAGAGAGAGAGAAGGTTACCTGGCTTACCTGGCCCGTCAACCGGCCAAGCACACCAGATCTGAGGCGCCAGTTGTCTTCCTCCTTTGCGAGGAGGACAAGGGTGTGTCACAGGCATGAGAGGCGAGGCCACCTCCTGCTTGCCACCTACCGGCCTCCTGTGAAGCCTATCCTCTCGCCTGAGGACCCCAACCCTCTCACTCTCTCCCCCCTCGCACTCTCCCCCGCTCTCTCCAGGCCATGACCGAGAGCCACCGGAGCACGTTGTCGTCGCTACTGCACCCTCCAACCACCTTTAACCTCCCCACCCGTGCGCAATAGCCCTGCCTCGTCGCCATGAAGCTCCCTACAGATGCATCCAACCACAAATGATTTCCATCGTCACCATGGCGTCGTATTCTACCTCGGATCCGTTGGATGCCGCTATCAAATTCGTCGCCTCCGGGTCGACAACGAGCATGTTGTGCCTCTCCTCGGCCTCCCTGTGAGATTAAGTTGTGTATCCCCTTATCCCACGGTCTATTTCGTCCTCTAGCCTCGAGTTCTTCCACGACTGGAGCTCCCTGCCGCTGGCCATGAAGCCGTCGTGCCTAGAACATCCACAACTTGCTTTTGAGCACTTGGTCGAGCACTTGAAGATCCTATGATGTCGTAGAGCCGCTTATCTTACCTTCCCATGAACCGTAGTCCTACATCGCTTGATGTTGTACTCTAGCCGCCATGGGAGAGCACGCCGTCGTTGAACTGGGACTTCCGGAGCAAGGCCAACTGCTTCATTCGATGCGCGGGATCGCCAACTTTGCGTATATGCTCTCTATGGCCAAAATGGTCACCGGAGGTGGAGTTCCCACTATCTCCGCCGTGTCTGGTGACGTTGGTGGCTCAACACCGATGAAGCCAACCCATTTGACCATGGTTTGACCCCGTGGGTCACCTACAGGTGGGACCTAGCCCCTGGTCAAAATTGGTTAAACACCAAAATTAATTAATTAGGTTAATTAATCTAATTGACCACTAATAGTGGGCCGAGACCCCTTATTAGTAATAGAAGGTTAAATTGAACTTTGTTTAGTGCCTGTGTCACTAACCAGTGGGACCTACTAGTCATGTTTGACCTGACAACAGTGTGCTCACCTTCTAACGCCATGGTGGTGTTGATGCAATAAAGGGGTTTGTTATTTATAATAATTCAGTAAATTCGAAAAATAATTTAAATCTTCTAAAAATCAAAGAGGATAATCTATAACTTGGATGAAAATAATTTATATATGAATAATGATTCTAAAAATCCAATGAATCTGTTTATGCCATGATCATGCATGTTTGAACAGGTTAACATGACCAACTAGGACATTTTATGTTTAGGGCAATGCATGAAATATCACTTGGAGTTGGAATTCAAATTTGTTTGAGTTCCACTTCAATTAACTTGGTTAACTACTTCTCTAGGTCAATTCAGATCGTTAACATGCCATATCAGAGATCATGTTCATTGAATCACATTGATTGTGTTCCTTCTTGTTTCTGAGTGTTGTTCCTTATCGGTAGATGATGGTTCTGACGTTATGGTCATTGACACTGACGAAGAGAAATGCTATCTTCAGAACTGTCATGCAAGCACCCCCCCCACTTGAGCATTCTAATACAATCCCACTCTCTCGCTCCTACTCTCTTTTAAATGCATTAGGGAAACAACGATTCAACTGTTACTTGTTCTTAGTAGTTGAACCCATTCGTTTGCATGACCTATCCTTCTCACAGTAAATAGTTGAAACCACTTAGCATGAGTAGCAACTTCTTGAGCCTTGTTGTGCTTACTCATCCATGTTTTCTTATTGTGCCTGCTATGCTTAGAGTCGTGTCGGGTCTGATCCATGTAGGCGATGAATCATAATGGTTGTGAACATGTCCTGCTGTGTGAGAGCTAAGTGGGTGAATCCGATTTGGTAAAGGTAGTGACGATAGGCTATGTAGGACTACATGTTCGGCTATCTCATTGGGACAATCCTTAAAAACTGAATTCTGTGTATTTTATCCAAGACAAGATACTATCGCACATTGGGATACGTAATTGATCCTCTCAGCTTATTAATCGCCTAGATGTCTGTCGAGTTGTTGCAACTAGTTTATGGCGTTTGTAGGAAAAGTAGTGGTGGCCGTGTTTAGCTCTGCCTGACAGGGTAGGCTTCAGTGCGGTAGATACACAGTGGCACGGTGTATGAATTAGCACCCAGATGGTGAGCTTCTGGAACCCTGCGCACATTGTTTGAGGCCATAGAGGAAACTTCGGTCACACTTCCTTGCGGGTTAGTTTCAAATAGGCGATAAACCTGGACTAGGGTCTTGTGTGGTTAACGGTTGTGGCCGACACCCACGCTAGTGCTTCCGCTTGAAGGTTGCCGAGATGCATGACATGCGTATGGTGATAAGTTGTGACGCCCTCGATTTAATCGTACGCTAACCATACACGCAAATACGTACGATCAAACCCAAGGACTCACGAGAAGATATCACAACACAACTCTAGACACAAATAAAATAACATCAGCTTCATATTACAAGCCATGGGCCTCGAGGGCTAGAATAATAAAGCTCGATAAACATACGAGTCAGCGGAAGCAACAAATATCTGAGTACAGACATAAAACATGGGGTGCCTTAGAGAAGGCTAGCATAAAAGATACAACGATCGAACGAGGCGAGGCCTCCTGCCTGGGAACCTCCTAAATACTCCTGATCATCAACGGCCTCCACGTAGTAGTAGGCACCGTCGGGGTAGCAGTCGTCGGTGGCGGGGACCTCCATCTCCTGGGCTCCATCATCTGGTCGCGGCAACGGATCGAGGGGAAAAGGGGGAGCAAAGCAGCGGTGAGTACTCATCCAAAGTACTAGCAAGTCTTACATCAGAACTATTCTAATTATGCATTATTATCAAAGAAGGGGGGGGTTATATGTGGACTGACTGCAGCAATGCGAGAATAGAGAGAGAAGGCCTAGTCCTATCGAAGACTAGCATCTTCAGGGTCTTGCAGCAATGGACGAGAGTAGAACAGGGGGGGGGGGGTAAAACATTAATAGTCATATTGTTGCAGCAATATAAAAGTGAGGTCACGCCTAAAGATCCTCCCTCGACTCCTTGCGAGGAAGCAATCCCAAGGCAAACTAATTCCAGTTAAGTAACAATTTTAGTTGTAAAAGATCGGGGCACAACTCCAAGTCATCCTGTAACCGTGGACACAACTATTCGAATAGTTAATTTCCATCCCTGCAGGGGTGCACCACATGTCCCGTCACGCTCGATAACACTCTAGCCGGACATACTTTTCTGGGTCCTTCCCGGCCTCGGAATATCGACACGTCGCAGCCCCACCTAAGACTAATCAGAGAGGCCAGCCCGCCAGTCTAACTCCTAAGCACAAAGGGTTCATGGGCCCAGTTCCCCGTCGCGCTCCTCCACGTGGCGTGGGCGGCCGACGTCAGTCCTAGCATCCCTTAATCACAAGCGCGATGCATCTCGGGACCACTCGGGCGCGCGCCGCTACATTGCTGGCATCTGAAAAGCTTCGGCTGATACTGCGACGCCGAGTACCCATAATTCTTCCCGCGTAGCCGGTTAGTGCGAAAAGGTCTCCGACCAACCCAGATCAAATACCCAAATCCATTAACATTTTAATTAGGCCAAAAACACAGTCTCACGGGAATCCACCCGTCTTACAACTAATCACCAAAGATCCCAGTAACATGGTCGAGTAACTGTGTGGTTGTAAGATCGGGGGGGGGGGGGGGGTGGAATCCGAGGTATCACCCTCGTTGGATTCCGAATGATGTACCCGTCAAGGTGGGCTTAGAGGAATCACCCTCGGGGGTCCCACACTTGAGGGGTTGCACGACAGGGGCATCGTCGGGAATGGTGAAAGAGGAATCACCCTCGATAACCACGACCGACTAGCTATACTACAGAGATATCATCAGGAGTACTTAGCGAGGTGTCACCCTCGGTACCCGATAGTATCTCTGTAGCGTCGTACAATGAAGGGGGGTGTAGGTGCTGTGTCGGGTATAGCTCGTCGATCAGAGATCGAGATTGAAAACAAGCGGGGCAACTGGACTACAGGGTCAGAGGGGATGACTGCTCCAACTATACTAAGCATATTAAAGGTACAGGACTGAAAGTAGCAGTTCATCAAAAATAGGCTATGCACCAGATATAGGAGCTAACTACAACAGTAGCAAAATACTAATGCAAGCAGAAGGAAGAAAGGCATAGGCGATATAGGAATGATCAAGGGGGGTTAGCTTGCCTTGTTGCTCTGCGGCAAAGGACTGATCGGCAGGGGCGTAGATGTACCCGGCAGCAGCGTCAGTCTCGAGGTCTACCTGTAAGACGATGGGGAAGAAACAATAAATAATAGCACCGATGCAACACAAAGCATGACATGGCAAGATGGAGGCTAGACACGAGCTAACGCAATAACATCCGTCATAGACGGGTCGGAAGAATATCTGATGATATTTTCCGGGTCTTGGGCTATACCGGTTATACAGGAAATGATGGAAAAGTTCCATGTTTTCTATGCTAGGGATGCGTGACAGACGAATGGACCGTGAATCCGGGTTCGTCTCGTTCTCGTGATCAACTTTCATGTTGAAAATATTTTTATGTGACTTACGGATTATTTAATATTAATTTTTAAAGTTTTATTCAATAATTAGGAATTAAAAACAGATTTTAATAATTTAATAAAAAGCTATTATGACGTCAGCATGATGTCATGCTCACATCAACAGTTGACTGGTCAACTAACCTGCGGGCCCGGACGTCATAGGCACAAGTTTTAATTAAGATTAAATATTAATTAATCAGATTAATTTAGTGGGTGACCCACGTGTCATTCTCTCATTCTTCTAATTAATTAATTTAACTCATATATCTATTTATTTATTTAATAAAAACATTAACATTATTTTTATTTTTTTAATTATCACGTGGGGCCTCCCTGTCATAGACAGCGGGTGCGTTGGCCCCACCAGTAAGTGACCTTAGGCCAAATACTCGATTTTATTCACAGATACATAATCATGTAAATATCGTATTCCTCCAAATATCTATATACGCAAATACATACATCACATCTCATACATACATACATACGGCATCTAATACATATTTTGATTTATTTTATTTAACTCTCAACACTCTCATATCTCTCTCTGTTAACAGAGAGACAGAGAACAACTCTCTGCTCTAACTCAACATAGAAGAACACCTTCTTCAAATCCTCCTACCGGTCAGTACCGTCGACGGATCGGAGTCCCGTTTGCCAGAACGGAACCGGGACGGTGAGGGGAACGCGACGGTGGGAGGAGCCCGAGAAGGGGCTCACCAACGTTGATGGGACGGCCTGGTGAAGCCGGAGTTCGCGGGAAGGTGGAGGTGACGGCGGTGATGGCGCGGTGGTGACGATGGTGCCGGTGACGGTCGTGCCGGCGAGAAAGAGTCCCTCCCGGAGTGGGCGGCTTTGAAGGAGGGGGCCGGCCGGATCCGGCGAGGTGGAGATGAGGTGGGCCTCGGTCCCTCCGGTGGGAGGAGGAGCCGAGGGAGAGGAGGGGGAGGCCATAAGGGGGGGCCGCCGGCGGGAGGTAGAGGGGCACACGGGGGGCTGGTGCCTCGGTGGGGAGGGACTGGGAGGCTCGGGAGGGAGAGGTGGATCTGAGGGAGAGAGGAGGTTAGCGGTAGGTGGTGGAACCAGATCGAGAGCAGGGCGAGAAGGGGCTTGGTCTCGGGTGGGAGACCAACGGCAGTGTGTGTGTGGCGGAGGGTCTGCGGGATCTACGGCTGGGTTGACGGTCGCGTGGATGGAGGCTGGGATCGTGGGGGGGGGGGCTCGATGGAGGGAGCCCCTGGCGGCGGGCTGGGGGGATGGGGAGCCGAGGGGAGCCAGGGGGTCGCTAGGGTTCGGCCCCCCCGTTAGGCCGGTGGCTGTCGGCCAACTGGGCCACCACGCCCAGCTGGGCCACGGAGGGGGGGGGGGGGGTTGGTCTCCTTTTTTGTTTTTTTGTTGTTTCTTTTTCTTTCATTATTTTTATTATTATTATTATTATTATTATTCTCTTACCACTTACTATTTTTTTATACTTTCTTTTATTCTATTATATATATAAATATATATAGCTTTGTGTTTTAATTATATGGTTATTGAAATAAATCTTAAGAAGCCCGATTTAGTTATATAATTCATTTGGGAATTTTTATATAACTCCCCCGACATTTTTATTTCAACCCTATAACTTTTCTCGTTTTATTTTAAACTTAAGTCTTAAATTTGAACTGACTCAAACAATCGTGAGATCAATGATAGGAAACACGGTGACGTGGCATCCTTTGCATAGGTTTACCGTAGTTCAATTACGGGGATTACTGTAGCCTAATCCGGGGATGTCACAACTCTCCCCTACTAACAAGAATTCTCGTCCCGAGAATTAAGAGGTAGAGGGAAAAATCCCGGGGTATTCATCACGAAGATGATCCTCGCGTTCCCAAGTGGTTTCATCTTCAGAGTGATTTGACCACTGCACTTTAAGGAACTTGGTGACTTTGCGACGAGTCTTACGTTCACCTTGGTCGAGAATGCAGACCGGTTGCTCTTTATAAGAGAGGTCTTGTTGCAGCTCAAGCATACCATGATCCACTGCCCGAATAGGATCCTTGAAGCAACGACGGAGCTGTGAAACATGGAAGACATCGTGAACCTGAGAAAGGTTCGCCGGCAGTTCCAACTGATAAGCCACTCTTCCACGCCTTTCAAGAATAATGAAAGGACCAATATAGTTTGGGGGTTGATTTTCCCTTGATCCCGAAACGGTGTGCACCTCTCATTGGTGTGACACGAAGATAAGCCTTTTCGCCAGGTTGATAGACCATATCCTGAGGATGACGGCCATACTGACTCTTCTGACGAGACTGAGCAGCCTTCAGATTGTCGTAATTAATGCGAACTTGGTCTTTAGCATGTTGGATAACATCTGACCAAGGAGTGATCAGTCCATTGAACGGTGGCTCAGGAATTCCATATGAGCCAAGTGCAAAGGATACATTGGAGTCAAAGATGTACAGGAGAGCCAGGTTTCAATCCTGTGGAATTTTGGGTTATGGGTCCACCATGTGGGCCGGGAGTATGTAGAGGGGTGACATACTATACGGTCTTGGTAGCAAGACATGTCAGAGGATAGCCTGTCAGTTATGTTGGAACAACAGCGGTACCAAGGGCGGGGAACAAATAGAACCATTTTCTTGCTCGTTGAAACGAGGCGGACCAATAGGCAAGGTTCTCGTCCACCGGCGGCTACCGGAATGTTATCCACAATAGTAACAGGGTTTTACTGACAGATTTATATACCAAGAATTTTTACCTAAGAAGGGAATTAACACAGCTTAGATAAGTTAAGCCACAAGAAAGGTCAAATAGACCAATGAGAATGAGAATGTGTGCACACACACAAGAACTTAAAGTATACCATTCCTGAGGAGAACATAGAGTATGGTATACATGATAGGTCATCAAGTACTTAACCATTTAGATAAAAAGGCAAGAAGAATCATCATGTTTATACATACCATGCGGTTTGGATAATTGATCAGGAACAATTTAGCATTGCGCTTACAATGTTCCTGTTGAAATTTGGAGTACCACATCCATGCTTCGAGGTAGCATCGACACGGTCATCCGATAAAGGTCGGACCAATGGGCACACAAAGAGGATTCATGAGGGTCAGCTTATGAAATAAGTCATATAGTTTCCACATGAAAGGATGGCGAATCTTACATATGGGAGATTTGAGAACAATAGGTCCTTCGGCCCGGTGTGCCACACAAGACATCACTGTACCGGTTACATAAAGGCCAAAGTGATAATTATTGGGAAAATGTCACAACCATCATATCTGCCCGAGATTCCGATCTGATTGGTGTCGGGACACCTCAGACTCAAGATGACTGAGAAGAAAAATGAAGGCGCAAGATTCTCATGATATGAACTACACAAGCAATTCTTAAACTATGAGTGTGGTGGTAAGGCACATGAACACCATGTCAAGACATTCGTGCCCACGTGAAATTCTTATCTCAAAATGCAACTGTGTTCTCATTTGGGAACCATCATCGAGGACGACAAGGTTCCATGGGTAAGTCTGGATCAGCTGTTATGAAAGAACTTCTTTTCCTTGATCAAATCAGTCAGTAGTTTGGCGTGCTAAGAGAAATTATATGGAGTGAAGATAGTAAATCTTCAAAACATTTAACACTTCGCACATGCATGAATGATTTGGTATTTCCTGAAAGGAAGCGAAACAAAACTTTCACATATTCACGGTGGCAAGAATGCACATAAGGTTGAGGGAAACATTTCTGATATCAAGCACATTCTTCATGATCTAGGCACAAGTATAATCCTTTCAAGAGTTTCATCGTGGAACATGGAGAAGTGAGGGTGTGGCTGATGGGCTCAACAACAATCCCTCAAGATTTTGACAGGGATGAATTTACAGGATTATAATATCAGGGAGATAGCATTTGTCAAATCAAATGGTATAATGTCACATATTCGAGGGATCAACAATAATTAAACATTGGTCAAAGGATGCACCTGGGAATACGGACGGAGTAGCACAACCAATGTCAAAAATGATGAGTCATCACCCAACACACTAAAATTGAACAATCAGTTGTTAACCTCAACGCAAAAGGGTTGCCAGAAGTATTGGAATCACACATCAGGGTTCACTTGTTGGTATTCCGGTATGAAACAACACGGCACCAAGAAATGAATCGTGATGGCGAGAAGTATTACTATATCAAGAATTCTTAAGAGGTGCACAATTCTCACGACATCCTTGACATAAAGATGGTAATACTCCAAGGTAGAAGATAACATAAGCTGAATAGCAAGGAACTTAAGGGACAACACCAAACACGAACATGTTTGTGTTGGAGGGAAGGCAAAAAGGTTGTTGATGAAAACAGAAATCATCGAGGGGCAACGATGGCATTTCTCATCATGCATCCAGTCGGTGCCCTGGAAGAGCTCAGAATGCTAATGATGATCACGACACAATTGTCGAGAACTTCACGAAGATGTAATCAATCAGCGACGACATCAAGCAAGGGAATGGTGAAGCAAGAGGTTGTCGGAATCACAGATAAGACTGCTAGCTTAGAACTGAGATTGCCTTTCAGGACAACCAACATGATGTGGAAAGCTCGATGCAAGCTTAACACACAGTTGGAATTGTGTTCGAGGGATGAAGGTTATAGATAGCATGGTCGAGCTCCAACATGACGATGATGACGTAGCTTAGCAGCTTGGAATGACATGATCGAGTACAAACTCGTAAACAAGGAAGATTACTAAAAATTGTTGAATCGCAATGCGTATTCGATTCAGATATCGATGTACTCGCTTGTCCAACAACTCAAACACGAGGCAACTGGAATTAAGGAAAATATCATAGTTGATGAGGAGATCACAAGAAGTTCCATAGCTCCGCGATATCCTCGAGCTACAATGAATAATACTCGGAGGTAGATCAACTTTATGGTTTCGACCGGCGTGTCGATCTGAAGAAGACAAGTACTTTAACTCGTCCGAGAATGAAATCAAGGTACGACAACATGGTCAGAACCACGACTGAAAAGGATAAGATCACAGATCCCATATTTAAACTACAGAATGAATTGATTATTTATACGAGAAGTTTCTATGATAGGATCAACGTCGTTTCCATGGGCATGAACACAAAGTTCAATGTCGACTCCCACTTCATCAATGCATCACCTGCCATTTATTCCTCGACTTTGATCAAGTTGTAGTTTTGAAAGAACATTTGGCAAAACACCAGAAGAGTAAGAATCGTGAAAACTCTTCGAATCATATTGATTTAGTAAGGCATAGGTTCAACCCATAGGGGCATCTTAGGAACATATACCATACACTCCAAGAGTAATTATCACATGCTTGACAACGGCGCATGGCCGACAAAAGTATAGGCTAGAATTTATCAGAGGGAGAAGACACAATTTACCAATGGCATCATGTGTCAGGGGAAGCATTCACAAGAATTTTCGAAAGAAAAAGATGTCGTCGGATAATAACCCAGAATGAGTCTGGCAGTCCACAAAGATCTGATGTGAGTATCGGGATATAGGATGCAATGCATCATGTTAATAGAACATCTGAAAAATATCGATACTTAATTACCAAAGGAATTTAAGATTCCCAGATTGGTGTATCATAAACAGATGCTCTGGTCAAATACCAGTAGGTTGAATGGACTTAGATGGACAGCCAACCAAAGTTGATTTTTCGAGAACCCGCCCCGTCTGAAAGGACATCTGAGCCAGAAGATAACTCATGAGTATCATCAGATGATTGTGTGCATTCACCCAAAGGTAGAATCAATAAGATCACAGGAAAATCACAAAGAATTTTAATGAATGCTGCTAGACATTTTGATTTAACCATAATGCAAGTAGGTGAGAAAGGTCATGAACTTTAGGCTACGGAGGATTTCAGAAGACCGAAAAGTAAGTCGAAGAACTTTCGAAACCCATGACAACTAATGATGGACGAGTCCCCAATAAGATAATTCGTTGCATCTCGTAAAACAAGAGCAATTGGAAAAGAAAGTATGGACGACATTTGTATGTCGTCATCCATAGGGGTTGATGGAGGAAGGGAAAACTGCAGAAGCAATGAGCACAACAGCTCAAGAGAACATTGAAGAGTAACTGCAGTTCTTCTGAGGGATAAAACCATCGTCTGGAATACGGGGCTCTCCAGGAGGAAATATTTACGTGAACCTAATGTTAGAGTTAGTAAAATATTTAACCCGAAAGAGAAGAGAGAGTAGAGCCCAGAGTATAGGAAAGGAGTAAAAGATGCTAATACCACCCCATTGAGATGTGGGCCCGTAACCCACAACATCAGTGTTAGTAAAGTTTTTTGAAACACTAGACTCAACTTCGGCCAAGGAGTTGGAAAGGGGGCTACCTACAGGCAGTTGGCTCTGATACCAACTTGTGACGCCCTCGATTTAATCGTACGCTAACCATACACGCAAATACGTACGATCAAACCCAAGGACTCACGGGAAGATATCACAACACAACTCTAGACACAAATAAAATAACATCAGCTTCATATTACAAGCCATGGGCCTCGAGGGCTAGAATACGAAAGCTCGATAAACATACGAGTCAGCGGAAGCAACAAATATCTGAGTATAGACATAAAACATGGGGTGCCTTAGAGAAGGCTAGCACAAAAGATACAACGATCGAACGAGGCGAGGCCTCCTGCCTGGGAACCTCCTAACTACTCCTGATCATCAGCGGCCTCCACATAGTAGTAGGGACCGTCGGGGTAGCAGTCGTCGGTGGCGGGGACCTCCATCTCCTGGGCTCCATCATCTGGTCGCAGCAACGGATCGAGGGGAAAAGGGGGAGCAAAGCAGCGGTGAGTACTCATCCAAAGTACTCGCAAGTCTTACATCAGAACAATTCTAATTATGCATCAGTATCAAAGAAGGGGGGGTTATATGTGGACTGACTGCAGCAATGTGAGAATAGAGAGAGAAGGCCTATTCCTATTGAAGACTAGCATCTTCAGGGTCTTGCAGCAATAGACGAGAGTAGAACAAGGGGGGGGGGGTAAAACATTAATAGTCATATTGTTGCAGCAATATAAAAGTGAGGTCACGCCTAAAGATCATCCCTCAACTCCGTGCAAGGAAGCAATCCCGAGGCAAACTAATTCCAGTTAAGTAACAATTGTAGTTGTAAAAGATCGGGGCACAACTCCAAGTCGTCCTGTAATCGTGGACACGACTATCCAAATAGTTAATTTTCATCCCTGCGGGGGTGCACCACATGTCCCATCACGCTCGATAACACTGTGGCCGGACATACTTTTCTGGGTCCTGCCCGGCCTCGGAATATCGACACGTCGCAGCCCCACCTAAGACTAATCAGAGAGGCCAGCCCGCCGGTCTAACTCCTAAGCACAAAGGGTTCGTGGGCCCAGTTCCCCTTCACGCTCCTGCATGTGGCGTGGGCGGCCGACGTCAGTCCTAGCATCCCTTAATCACAAGCGCGATGCATCTCAGGACCACTCGAGCGCGCGCCGCTACATTGCTGGCATCTAAAAAGCTTCGGCTGATACCGCGACGCCGAGTACCCATTATTCTTCCCGCGTAGCCGGTTAGTGCGAAAAGGTCTCCGACCAACCCAGATCAAATACCCAAATCCATTAACATTTTAATTAGGCCAAAAACACAGTCTCACGGGAATCCACCCGCCTTACAACTAATCACCAAAGATCCCAGTAACATGGTCGAGTAACTGTGTGGTTGTAACATCGGGGGGGGGGGGGGGGATCCGAGGTATCACCCTCGTTGGATTCCGAACGATGTAACCGTCAAGGTGGGCTTAGAGGAATCACCCTCAGGGGTCCCACACTTGAGGGGTTGCACGACAGGGGCATCGTCGGGAATGGTGAAAGAGGAATCACCCTCGATAACCACGACCGACTAGCTATACTACAGAGTATCATCAGGAGTACTTAGCGAGGTGTCACCCTCGGTACCCGATAGTATCTCTGTAGCGTCGTACAACGAAGGGGGGTGTAGGTGCTGTGTATGGTCTGGCTCGTCGATCAGGGATCGAGATTGAAAACAAGCGGGGCAACTGGACTACGGGGTCAGAGGGGATGACTGCTCCACCTATACTAAGCATATTAAAGGTACATGACTGAAAGTAGCAGTTCATGAAAAATAGGCTATGCATCAGATATAGGAGCTAACTACAACAGTAGCAAAATACTAATGCAAGCAGTAGGAAGAAAGGCATAGGCGATATAGGAATGATCAAGGGGGGTTTGCTTACCTTGCTGCTCTGCGGCAAAGGACTGATCGGCAGTGTCGTAGATGTACCCGGTAGCAGCCTCAGTCTCGGGGTCTACCGGTAAGAAGAGGGGGAAGAAACAATAAATAATAGCACTGATGCAACACAAAGCATGACATGGCAAGATGCAGGCTAGACACGAGCTAACGCAACAACATCCGTCATAGACGGGTCGGAAGAATATCTGACGATATTTTCCGGGTCTCGGGCTACTACCGGTTATACAGGAAACGATGGAAAAGTTCCATGTTTGCTATGCTAGGGACGCGTGACACACGAATGGACCATGAATCCGGGTTTGTCTCGTTCTGCTGATCAACTTTCATGTTGAAAATATTTTGATCTGACTTACGGATTATTTAATATTAATTTTTAAAGTTTTATTCAATAATTAGGAATTAAAAACAGATTTGAATAATTTAATAAAAATCTATTATGACGTCAGCATGATGTCATGCTAACATCAACAGTTGACTGGTCAACTAACCAGCGGGTCCCGAACGTCATAGGCACAAGTTTTAATTAAGATTAAATATTAATTAATCAGATTAATTTAGTGGGGGACCCACGTGTCATTCTCTCATTCTTCTAATTAATTAATTTAACTAATATATATATTTATTTATTTAATAAAAACATTAACATTATTTTTATTTTTTTAATTATCGCGTGGGGCCTCCCTGTCATAGACAGCGGGTGTGTTCGCCCCACCGTAAGTGACCTTAGGCCAAATACTCGATTTTATTCACAGATACATAATCATGTAAATATCGTATTCCTCCAAATATCTATATACGCAAATACATACATCGCATCTCATACATACATACATACATACATACGACATCTAATACATATTTTGATTTATTTTATTTAACTCTCAACACTCTCATCTCTCTCTTTGTTAACACAGAGACACAAAACAACTCTCTGCTCTAACTCAACATAGAAGAACACCTTCTTCAAATCCTCCTACCGTCACTACCGTCGACGGATCGGAGTCCCGTTTGCCGGAACGGAACCGGGACGGTGAGGGGAACACGACGGTGGGAGGAGCTCGAGGAGGGGCTCACCAACGTTGATGAGACGGCCGGGTGAAGCCGGAGTTCGCGGGAAGGTGGAGGTTATGGCGGTGATGGCGCGGTGGTGACGGTTGTGCCGGTGACGGTCGTGCCGGCGAGGAAGAGGCCCTCCCGGAGGGGGCGACATTGAAGGAGAGGGCCGGCCGAGGTGAGGCCGGCCGGATCCGGCGAGGTGGAGATGAGGTGGGCCTCGGTCCCTCCGGTGGGAGGAGGGGCCGAGGGAGAGGAGGGGGAGGCCGTAAGGGGGGCCGCCGGCGGGAGGTAGAGGGGCCGACGGGGGGCTGGTGCCTCGGTGGATAGGGACTGGGAGGCTCGGGAGGGAGAGGTGGATCTGAGGGAGAGAGGAGGTTAGCGGTAGGTGGGGGAAACAGATCGAGAGCAGGGCGAGCAAGGGCTCGGTCTCGGGTGGGAGACCGACGGGAGTGTGTGTGGGGGGGAGCGTGTGCGGGATCTGGGGCTGGGTTGACGGTCGCGTGGATGGAGGCTGGGATCGTGGGGGGGGGCCTCGACGGAGGGAGCCCCTGGCGGTGGGCTGGGGGGATGGGGAGCCGAGGGGAGCCAGGGGGTCGCTAGGGTTCGCCCCCCCGTTGGGCCGGTGGGTGTCGGCCAACTGGGCCACCACACCCAGCTCGGCCACGGAGGGGGGGGGTTGGTCTCCTTTTTTTGTTTTTTTGTTGTTTCTTTTTCTTTCATTATTTTATTATTATTATTATTATTATTCTCTTACCACTTATTATATTTTTTTGATACTTTCTTTTATTCTATTATATATATATAAATATATATAGCTTTGTGTTTTAATTATATGGTTATTGAAATAAATCTTAAGAAGCCCGATTCAGTTATATAATTCATTTGGGAATTTTCATATAACTCCCCCGACATTTTTATTTCAACCCTATAACTTTTCTCGTTTGATTTTAAACTTAAGTCTTAAATTTGAACTGACTCAAACAATCGCGAGATCAATGATAGGAAACACGGTGGCGTGGCATCCTTTGCATAGGTTTATCGTAGTTCAATTACGGGGATTACTGTAGCCTAATCCGGGGATGTCACATAAGTGGTGAGAGCGTGTGTGATAAGTACACCCCCTGTAGGGTTATGAATCTGTTCGAATAGCCATGTCCTTGGATATGGACTACTTGGAAACTTTATGTGGTAGATAGACAACTTGAAATAGAAACTCTAAAATGCGCAAGATAATTGTGAGTGCTATAGATGGACTTCTCATAGCGAGACGAGAGTGGATCCATAGTGGTGTATTGATGTGGTAAATATGTGGACTCATGTGCGTTGTCCCACCTCAAAGATACTGCTTGTAGTCGTAGTACATGTTAGCCAAGAGTCAAAGCTGGCTTGCTGCAATAAACTCCACAAACCCTTTGTTGATAATGATGCATATGTAGATAGTTCTGATGTAAGTCTTGTTAAGTACCTTTTTACACATGGTTTATTAATTTGTGTTTTTGCAGAGAAGACATTAGTCTAACTATTGGTTCTACGCGATGTGCTCGATGTTGATCGAAATAGCTTGGAATCCCAAACTGGGGTCTCACTCCATTGGTAGGGTCGTTGTAGATTTCAACCTCCTCCAGCCACTTTTAGTAGATGTCTGTACCAAGACATGTTATGCTTCTAGTTGATGCTTGTATGACTTGAGTGTTGAGTCCTGTGACCAATGTTTGTAATATCACACTATGTTGACTCTTATGAGTCTTTAATAAATGCTTGAGTCGTAGAGTTGTGTTGTGATGCCATGTTGTATCTACACATATTGTGCATATTGTGTGTATGCTTTGAAATGCATTGGTATGTGTGGGATTCGACACCTAGTTGTACGCCTTTAGTAGCCTTCTTTACAGGGAAATGCATGTTTGTGCTTCCACTGAGCCTTGGTAGCTTGCTACTGCTCCGGACACATTGATTCACCGGCATGTATCCTTCTTTGCTGTTGTGTTTGTCCTCACGGGGAAATGTCACGCGGTGTAATGGATTCCTTGTATCTTGATACTACTCATCTACATGTGTTGTAAATTTATACCGTGTTTGGAATTCGTTTGATATGGAATTTTTGTGAAACGAAAAACACATAAAGAGCAAGAACTGGCACTAGGCACTCGGTAAGTAAGTTAGTCCCAAAAAATAATATAAAGTGTTGCCAAAATTATATGAAAGCTGTAGAATATTGGCATGAGTGCTTCATAAATTATTGATTCGATGGATACGTATTAGCATCCCCATGTTTAATTCCCGCTCGTCCTCGAGTAGGTAATTGATAAAAGATATAACTTATTAAGTGTGAACGCTAGCATAGTATATAAGTTTAATCAATGTTACTTCCAATCACTTTTTCTAGCAACATAAAACAACAGCTCTTTTCTCATAGAACTTCTCATGATCAAGTAACAAGCTATCACATGTTAAAGTATAGACCATAAACTTTCTTGAAAACTTGCAAACTATGTTTTTAGTCATCAAAGAGTTACAATTCATCTTATTTTCACGAAGGGTGTATGTAGGAGCTTTGATTTTGCTTTTTAGAACAAACAGTTTCAAACAAACACATAGGAAGATATGGGCTCAATGTCCCACCTCCCAACTTATTTATCTGAGGGATAATGTCAACAATAATGAATCATGATCACTTATATCCAACTGGATATTTCTGCACCGATCTTTCCCCACCACATGCTGCTTGCCAACTAAAGAATTAATAGATTGGAATAGGGACGAACATTATTGATCTTTCATAAAAGTAAATGTAGAGAAGTAAAAGATAGGACCTACGTAGAGTGAAGTAGAGGTTTTCATGCACTTTTTATTGTTGGATGTGCAATCTCTTAACCAAAAGAAACATCACTTTATATTTGCCCTTGTGATAGCAAACTTTATTATGCAGTTCGTCGCTTTTATTTCTTTGCCATCACAAGATCGTACAAAGCTTATATTCCCTTACAATAATCGATCATGCATGTTTAGGAGCAATATTTATTGCTTTGTGCATCGATGAAAACTTACCTGAAGGATCTTATTCAATCCGTAAGTAGGTATTGTGGACTCTTATGGCAAGAAACTGGGTTTAAGGGTTGTGGGTGCACATGTAGTATCTCTAATTAGTGCAAATTTTTGGGCTAGCAAAAGATCCTAAGCAAGCACCACATCTTAGAGGATCCATGACAATATAACTACTCTGTGAATATAAGCAAACATAACCATTACGTTGTCTTCCTTGTCTAACATCAACTATTTGATCAAGTTTGAAAATAACTAGCATGGTGACCCGTGCATTTGCGTGGCTAGATTTACAATATATTATGTTATATATTGGCACCTATCCTACCTATTTTATTGCATTTGATTTGTCACTAAAGCGCTAACTATAAATATGTTTCTTCGTCTTCTAATTTTAAATTAATTTTCTATATGACGCTCCAACATAAACGAATGTAACCTGTGTATAGCTTGACTTTTGGTAGTGCCAATTTATTTTGGCTTTCATTGCGTCTTCAAAAGAAAAGTAAATTATTCATTATGAAGTTTCTATGAATTGGTGCTTATGTTTTTTTTGCAAAAACATCTTCTATCATTTATTCAAGTCTTATATTTATATTCAAAAAAAAATCTCACCCACTAACTTCCACTCTTGCAAAAACCAAAATGTGTTGAATGTACAATTTTTCTCAGATAGCATTGATATAGTATTTAAATTGTAGAAAAAGTTAAAATCCCAAAACATGTGTCTCACGGAAACATGATATGACTTTACTGTGAATTCAGAGTCTAGTTGTACTACTGTTTGCAAACTCATCGATATGCGATAAAGATTACAACACTGCGATAAAGATTACAACACTACAATGCAGATAATCCCATTCCAAGTCCTCATATCTTTCTCTTCTACTTCTCTTCCAAATCCTCATATGTTTCTCTTCTACTTCTCTTCGTCACTGGCTATTTTTCCCCACACGCAAATGCTACCATTGATATATATATTTATTTATAGAAGAAGGTGGTAGTAGGAATGTGCGTCATTAGGAAACATGACAAAGCACTAGCTAAAACCTTACTTTTATTAGTGACATCATTGGTAAATACAAATACACGTGACAACAGATGACTAATAGCACCGAGTGTAGCATCCTACCACATGAAACCTTTTCATTAATAACTAAATGCATAAATTGTAGTCCCCTAGTTTCTTATGTCCCCATTGCCGTTATGTGTGTTGCAAACTGGGATTTCCTAATAATAGCAGTCCCATAGCTAAATTTATACAACAAAACTGATTTATTAAGCTTAACTTCATATTTAAATCCGATTGCATTGTTTGTCCATCTAATAATATGTGTATCTAGTATTGTTATTTGGATACTTCTTTGATGGACTACGTGTTTATAGATTCTAACTTCAAAATACAAATTAAGTGGTTTCGTTTCTATGAGTTAAATGCTATCTCGGCAGTGTTTATCATCAGTTCATTTTTTGGGAAGTGTATGTATTGTTTTGGATTAATTGCATGTATATTTTTTAACACACTATAGACGTAAACGTCAATATACATACACATACACTCATCTCTATGAACGCATACACATAAACCCTACCTCTATGAGCACCTTTGAGAAACTGAGCTGATATATCATTTTGAGAATTACA
The DNA here is from genome assembly GCF_904849725.1 of Hordeum vulgare subsp. vulgare. NCBI lineage: Eukaryota > Viridiplantae > Streptophyta > Magnoliopsida > Poales > Poaceae > Hordeum > Hordeum vulgare. Next base: position 226,400,869 of record NC_058522.1, read on the forward strand.
AAGTCACCGTAGCATATCATCGAAAAATTTGAAATAAATCAATGAATAATGCGAGCACTAGGACTTGACCCCCGGTGCCCGAAAATACCACTATCTCTCTAACCATCCAATAACAAGTTGGTTCGCATGCATGTTTTTCTTGCACGTATGCTTTCTTGGAAAGACCTACTCATAAGTTTTTTTGTATGAAAGTGAACTGTTATATTTAGTATCTATGCACGACTAGGTTTACGTGTTCTTGTCCCTATTTTTTTAAGAGAACTATTTTTGTTATTGCTGCAAAAAACAGAACTTTTTTTATTCTCGTTGGATCGTTGAACGTCGTTCAATTTTGCATGCATGTTTTTTTTGAAATACTCTTGCACGTTTTTTCCACATTGGTACGTGACCTAGAGCCGCAAGTGTGCTTGGTGTACATACTTTGTACTTGTCATGGATGAACTAATAAACCTACATCATATGTAGCACCTTTTTAATCTTTTCACAAAAGAATACCTATTTATCTTTTAATCTCCACCGTTATAATCAGAATCAGTGGAGAATATGGTTTTAGCAGTGGAGCATATGGTTTTAGCTTATATAGACAAATTTGCTGCATTTTTATTATATTGTTTTAATTTATATAATAGATATTTTTTAATAAAAATGGTTCATTGTTTATTATAGATAAATAATGGATGTATGAAGCTATATATATGGATGAGTGTCCGTGTGATTCTTCAATTGTATATACATGGTGTGCCCAAAATCAATCAACTGAACGGATTGATGCCTGTGTCCTTCTATACTTCTGCATGAAAACTAATCAACTGTGCACATGTCTTGCCAGAAATCTATATTGCCTTTTACACGTACATACGTACACATGTATGTATACATTATTTATTCTTGCACGTGGAATTTTGCTGCCTTGTCAGAAATCTGTACCTCGCTAATGGTGGTGCGTATTGCGTGTGCTAATGGTGGTGCGTATTGCGTGTGCCAACCGGACAACTTGTTTTTCCCATGTTAATAGTGTTTGGCTCCCGTGCGACTACTTCCTCCTTTTTTTATTAAAATCTTGTGGATCCGGTCTAAACATTTATCTGTTTGTACTTGACAGATTAAACTATTTTAACGTAAAAAATTTATATGCATGTAATGCTTCTTATTTTACTTTTAATAATATAATAGATCTCAGCCGTTGAGATGTCAGAACTTTATATAGATAAATCTTTGCCGCTTGTTTTCTAATGTTTTAATTATATAATAGATAGATAGATTGATGGGAGATCACAATCATAGAAGATGTCCAAGATAATATAATTATATGAAAAATATCCCTTCCTTCAATATTATGTCATTAATTGTTCAAGTGACAAATGTTATGTTTGCTAACCTTCAATAAATTTTATTGCTTATACTCTTAGTATGTGAAGTCACTACTCCCCATGGAACAAGCATGTGAATAATATATAATTTCATGTTTTATAGCATTTAATTCATTCAAAATCTTCTCTTTGGATATTAGTGAAGCACAAGAGTGATCATCAAACTACTCTCAAGAAGATATACGTGAAGTTCATGGACCATTCTTCAATGAATATAGAGAGACCAATATCCAAGATCAAAATATATAAGTGAAGCACACGAAGCATTCTATAAAACCATACCCAAAAGATCTAATTAAAGCACATGAAGCATTCTATGAATCAACCAACGATTATCTGATGCCAACATGGTGCATATAATAAAAGGGAATAGTAAACGCAAAATATGCACCAAGAATAGCACATGTGAATGAATGAAAACTTAGGATCAACATTGGCTAACAGATAATTGTTGACGAAGAGAGGTGGGATGTGTGGCATCCCCAATCTTGGATGCTTGAAACTCTTCTAATATTTACTTGGGGTGCCTTGGGAATCCCCGAGCTTGAGATTTTGTATCCCGTTCAATCAACACATATTCCAGTTTCACCTAAGTCTCAAAAACTTCATCCACACAAAAACTTGAAAAGAACTTGTGAGATAGGTTAGTACTTATAAGAATAAAAGAACACTTCATGTGCTGCCAAGACAAGTTGCATAATAATTTTACAGCATTAGCTATTGAATACTATCATTTCCACAATTTACATTTACCAGTATAAGCCATGAAAACTCTAGGATAAGTATATAACAAAACTATGACAACAATCTGTCCAAACAGAATAGTTTCTAGTAATATATTTAAACAGTGTACTTATGTATCTCTAAAAATTCTGAAAATTTAATACAAACTAAATAATTTGTATGCGAGTACTATGTAATTTTTTAGAAACTTTCCACGTCCCAGTAAGATCACATAATTCAAATGCTACATTTAAAGTTTCTATTTTTATACATCAGACCTCACACAAGCAATTCAAGCATTCTAACGGGAATTCTTGGAACTTTTTATTGAAAATCAATGTTACAAATAAAATAAAGCAAATACTAAAAAATAAAATGACGTTCGTAGAAAATACATATTATGTGATGAATAGAAATATTGCTCCAAGTAAGATATACTCATAGTGTTGAAGACAAAAGAGGGGATGTCATTGGGGCATCCCCAAGCTTAGACGCTTGAGTCTTCCTTGGACATTATCTTGGGAGTGTCTTAAGATCCACAATCTTAGGTTCTTGACGCTCCTTATTCTCCTCATATAGGTATCTCACCCAAAACTTGAAAACTTCAATCGCACAAAACTTAGGAGAAACCTCATGACATCCGTTAGTATAATAGGCAAATCATAAACTTAGGTATTGTTATAGATTGATTAATATATAATTATTGCATAAGGTACTGTATTCTAACTGACCATGGCTTATACTGTCATGCCCAAGATGCGACCCTATCCTCAATTTGCCATGAGGGCCTCGTCAGGGATAGAAGCGCATCTCGTCGTGTCGCAAGAATGGATATCGTTACAAGTACATGTACAGAAAAGAAGAGATATATATATATATAGAATTGGCTTACACTCGCCACAAGGTACATCAGAGTCACAGTAGTACAATACATAAACATCATGAAGAAGAGCAGGGTCCGACTACGGACGAAAACAAACGAGAAGAGAAGAACGACGTCCATCCTTGCTATCCCAGGCTGCCGGCCTGGAACCCATCCTAGATCGAAGAAGAAGACGAAGAAGAAGCAACTCCAAATGAACAATCAACGCGCTCGCGTCAAATATCCTTTAGCTGTACCTGCAACTGGTGTTGTAGTAATCTGTGAGCCACAGGGGACTCAGCAATCTCATTTCCAAAGGTATCAAGACTAGCAAAGCTTAATGGGTGAGACATGGTTAAGTGGTGAGGTTGCAGCAGCGGCTAAGCATATATTTGGTGGCTAAACTTCCGAGTACAAGAAATAAGAGGGGGAAGATCTACGCATAGCGGACGTGACTACTGTTGATCAAATGAATGATCCTGAATACCTACCTACGTCAGACATAACCCCACCGTGTCCTTGATTGGAGAAGGAACTCACGAAAGAGACAGTCACGGTTACGCACACGGTTGGCAAGTTTTAACCCTGTAGGGGTGCTCCAACTCGTCCATCACAAATTACCACAAGCCGCATAGAAATCCTCGATCACGACACTCGCGATCTCGTCGGATTCCTTAGTGGAAAACCTCAACTCTAAGATTACCCAAAGCATCACCGGAATCCGGATGCACAAGATATCTCGTCAAAGGTAAAACTAATCCAGCAAGGCCGCCCGACATGTCGACGATCCCGATAGGAGCCGCGTATCTCATTCTCAGGACACGACGGATGGAACTAGCTACGGGTGCCAAACCTCGAGTTTCCTCGCGGTGGCCCCGCAGGCAGACCGTTTCGGAACAACACCATCAGCATTGGCCCCTCCTATTTATGTAGAATTACTCCTCGGGTAGCGCAAACTCCCTATGCATTTCAGTATTATCAAAATTATTATGTTGGGCAAATGTAGAACCAATGTTGGGCCTTGCCAGACCAGCTTTAATCTAAAACGAATTATCAAGGGGGTCCCCATAACAAGCCCGATCGTGTTAGGAGCGCTCAATTATGGAACATAACAACGGTAGCCGAAACTAAGGGGGCAAAGGTGGAACAAAACACCAGGCTAGGAAGGCCGAGCCTTCCACCTTTTACTAAGTATATAGGTGCATTAAATTAAATAGCATTAATATGGTGATATAACAAGGAACCCATGTTATCACATGGAAGCAAGTGCACCTGCAACTAGCAACGCTAACACAGGGTTAAGCAAGCGGTAACGTAGCCAATCGGTGGTTTGCTAGGTTGAACAGGTTGAAGGTTTTCATGGCATTGTTGAGAGGCTGATATTTAACATGTGGTAGGCAACGAGACATAATCGACAGAAGCGATAAAACTAGCATGGCAATGATAGTAATGGTATCTGGGGAAATGGTCATCTTGCCTGAGATCCCGCTTGGAAGAAGAACGACTCCGTGAAGCAGACGAACCGACGTAGTCGAACGGGTCCTCACATCCGACACGCTTGCGGAGCTCTATCGAGACGGGGGAAACCGGAAACAAGCATCAACACACGACATTCACCACAAGATGCACAACACAAAATACAACCCACATATGATGCATGAGCAGCTGAATACAAGCAAGTCACGGCATGTCAATTCACAATAACCAAATACTACACATTAAGTGAAGTTCAATATGCAACGAGTTGCATATTGACGAAACTCCACATACGAGTTATTTAGTTCTATCCTGATTAGGTACACGATAATATTAAATGAGGTTACACATGGCAAGAGGTGAAGCGCAATTAAACTACCTATCTAGGCATTTTAAATAAGGTCGGAAATGACTTATAGCACCTCCGAGACGACCTCACATGTTAATTTACCATTCTGTCCAGATCTGAACTAACATGTTTAATTTGTTATTAAACAGTAAAACAAATAGGTTCGCGTGATTCTACGCATCGTTACAAGCAATTTACACATAGAGATCATCTCCAACGGAGCTACGGATCAAAAGATACGGACACCGCAAGATATGATGGCATGAATGCAATATGTGTGCACCTACGGTCACGAGCACTTCGAAACATACAACCAGCAAGAGAAAATGAAACTACACGATATTCTAAGAAAGTTTCATATAGGACACGATCAAAACGGAGCTACGAATCAACAACTACGAGCAAAACAAGGAATCACTACAATCTGCCAAAAACAGCCACATAGCACTTTCTACGCCCCACAACTACGAGCTCCAAAATTCCAACATGCTCGACCAAGGCATGAGACGAGAGAGGGATAGAAGCACTACAACAAACAACTAACAACAACTAGCATGGAAGCATGAATCACTAGGAGAAGAAGTCACAAAATGGCTTCTCACACACAGTTTCAGACTTAGTGAAAATAGCAGTTTATGAAGCTGCAGTTTTCAATCTGAAGGCATATTAACAGCAGATAAACCATAATCTACAGGACTCCAAATGGCATGAAAATTCACACCATGCTAGAGAATCACAAAGTCTACAACTAACTCCATTGCACCAACCTCAAAAGAGCTACAGAACACAAGATAGAAGCAAGACAAGACATCAACAAAATATAACAAATTCAGACTTAGAAATATTTCAGCATCTCTAAAACAACACTATTTCCTAGCAAGTAAAGAACAAGAAAACCACACCTAAACATGGATTTCTATTGCAACCAAAAATACCAGGGGCTAGACTAAACATCAAAGGGCAAAACTCTAATTGACAACTCCTTCAAACGAAGCACGGAATAAATCCTACGAAATAGACAAGAGGGCAACATGGCAAAATATCGTGCAAACTAACTTGCTCAAAAGCTAAAACTAAATGCACAGAAAAATCCTATGGATTTTTCTACCCCGGAAACATATAAAACATGTGGGGTTGCACAACAAAAAAATATTACCACACGTAAATGCGAGATAATGTCCTAAGCGTGGGAAATAAACTAGCAGCAAATCCCTGCACGCAAAAATACCAATGACTACTCTAAAATACATGGCAAAGGGATTCCTAAAACATGGACATTTCTATTACGACATTCGAGCTATTCGAACACGCACGGAAAATAAATGCGGGCACTATCCTATCGAGACTGCACGTAAACCTAGGCATAAGGCAGCTCAAACTACGTCAAACAAATATGCAAGTTATAAATTCGGATTCTATGCAAAATTTTACACCAAAACCATATACAAAACGCCTCGTTCCAACTTACGGATTAAAAGATACGGTCGATTAAATATCCATGTAATTCCAGAAAACAATTTATTCTCAGAAAAATCCTAAGCTAAATTGGCCTAACAACGGGCGCAACTTAGCACATCTTTCCACGGGCGAGGGGAAAAGGTTCAGGCACGGGCTCTTACCTTGCGGGTCTTTCCCAGGAGGAGGAGCTGGGCCGGTCGTGGCCTCGGCGTGGCAGAGGCGAGCGAGCTGGGCCACGCGGGGCGCGCGGGAGGAGGTCGATCTGGGGCAAGGGGGCGTTGGCCGTTGTGCTCCTTGTACACAGGCTGCCAGCAGCCATGGAGGCGGCGGCCGGAGGCGAGGGCGGCCGGCCAAGGCGCGGAGGCGGCCGGGAGGCGGAGGGTCCGGGTGGATCCGGGGCCTCCGGTCCCATTCCCGCCGGTGGCAGCCTGAGCCGGTGGCCGGTGGAGGAGATCGCCGACGGCATAGCTCCGGTCAGGGAGGCGAGCACGCGGGGCGGCACGGATGCGAGCAGGCGGGGCAGCTCGCGAGGTCTGCAGGTGGGGCGGCGCGCGAGGCTAGAAAGGCTCCGGCGGGATGCGGCGGCACCGGCTGCCGGATGTGGCACGGGCGGCTTCGGGGCGCTCGGGGGTCTGCAGGTCGGGCAGGCGGCGGCGCTCGCCAGATGGGCCCAAGAGGGCCCAATCCGGGCTGGGGCGGGCCGCCGGCTGCGCAGAGGAGGGAGGGAGGAGAGAGAGAGTGGTAGAGTCTAGGGTTTCACACGGATTTCGAGGAGAGAGGGGGTTGGCTGCCTCAAAAATAGGAGGGGGTCTATTTATAGACAAGAAGGGGGGCTAGGTTAACCGGAAATTCGTTCCGGATCCAACCGTGCGGTCGGATTCGGATGATTCCGCACGCGGGAACGGGTAAGTGGCCGAGTAGTGTAGATATCCGGAGACGAGAGGGGAAACGGACGACGCGGCAACGATTTTTAAAACACCGATAACCGTCCGACGGTAGAACGAATACGGTGCCGCTACGATCGACCATTCGGGTACCAAACGGTCTCCGATCTTGACGAAATTCGACACGCGGCCTAGCTATATTAAAATAAGACCGCACGTCAAATCTCAACCCGATCATAGAAAGTTTTACGCACACTTTTGAAAACAAGGTTTGACGATGCCGCGGACGCGTGCGAGCGCGGTCGGGCTCAGAACGGACAACGACGAGAACCGGCAACTAACAACGGATGCAAGTTTGAAAACTGGCGGCAACGGAGATGCCGATGCAATGCAGATGATGCGAATGATGCGATGATGATGCGATAAAAGAAAATAGACACACGAAGAAAACGAAATAGAAGGGGAATCTTCTGGAACGTCGGCATCGGGCTGTCACATATAACCCCCGATACAATCCATAGCATCACTAAAAGAAGCAAACTATGCGAGTAAACATAGAATCTATCTAAAATAGAACTTTATGTAATGATCAACCCAAACTCCATAGTTCTTTAACTCCAAAAATTCTGACAACTTAGGATGAGCTGGGGGATTTGTGAAATAATTATGTGTAAAAATTCAAATAAAATAGACATTCCAGTAAAATCACAGAAATTCTGCACTAGACGTCAAAGTTTCTATTTTTGCATCGTATAAATTCTATTTATCATCAAATCATCCCGAACGCTTTACTTGGCACATTATTGAAATAAGAGACACAGAAAATGATTACTACAAGAGCTTAATCATGTGAACACACAAAAATAGAAATTATAAGTATTGGGTTGTCTCCCAACAAGCGTTTTTCTTTAAAGCCTTTTAGCTAGGCATGATAATTTCAATGGTGCTGACATAAGAATGGTAGATGAAACGAGCATCATGAATATTATGAAAAGCACAATATGTTTATGGTACAGTGGTATAAACAAGGGGATAATTATTTTTATGAGACACTTCCATGAAAAAATCTACATTCTTTCCATGAGCATGAACACAAGTGTTCGAGGTCGACCCTCACATCTTCAATGCATAACTTTCAAATCGCTTTTCTTCTAAGAGGCAAGTAATTTTTTTGTGTTTTATACTTTTAATGTTTTTTTGTTTAACCCACAACTAAAGAAAGAAAACAAGAAAATATAAACAAAATAAAAACAAAATGTACTTAGTGACAAAAGCAAACAAGCGTACATGAAAATATTAACCCCGCGCTTTTGCTCCCCATGAACGGCGCCAAAAATGGGCTTGATAATACCCAAGTGGAAGGAATCATCATAGCATTTTCCAAATATGGACGTGACTAGTACGGAGTGTCGAGCCCACAAGGAACTAAAAGTATGTTCAATATTCACTCAAGTGCTATCTACCACAAATACGACTATACATATACCAAATGTTTGCTTCTATCTAGTAACGAAAAATAAAATTGCGTTGTGGGTATAAATAGGATAGCTTTGCATGAAATTGGAGAACAAAAATATGAAAAATAGTTGCTGACTAAATATATATAGAATATATCACAATATATTACAAATAACAAGTGTGGAATAATGAAGGTATGGTGTGCAGAATCATCCTAGGCAATTGACAACAAGATCGGTAATCATTCTTGCAATTTTATATGAGGGAGAGGCATGAGCTAACATGCTTTCCATACTTGGATCATATGAACTTATGATTGAATCTCTATCAAGCATCCGCAACTACTAGAAATCATTAAGGTAAACCCAACCATAGCACTAAACATCAAGTCCCCTTACCCCCGTACGCAAACAACTCCCTTACTCGGGTGTTAGCTTCTGTCACTCTAGCCACCCAATATAAGTGAATCATGAACATATTGCAAACCCTACAACAAGAATCCCCTCACGTGTGCACGGCACGAAGAGCACCATAGGACACCACAAAAATAAAGCATAAACTCAAAACAATCAAGATCATCAACCAATCCAAAGGACAAGATAAATCTACTCAAACATCATAGGATGGCAACACATCGTTGATTAATAATATGTGGCATGAAACACCATGTCCAAGTAGGGGATTACAGTAGGGTGCGAGAGAGTGGACCGCCATAGATAGATGAGGGAAGGTGATTGAGATGGTGATGTTGATGAAGACGATCACCACAGTTATGGTTCCTCCGAGGGCACTCCGGCGCCATCGAAAGAGAGGGGTAGAGAGAGGCTCCTCCCTTAGGCTTCCTCCTCCATGGACTCTACCTAGATGGGGAGAGGTTCTCCCCTCTGGTCCTTATCCTCCGTGGTCCTGGAGGGGAAAGAGCACCTACGAGATTTGATCTCTTTCTCTGTTTCTCTCCTGTTTTTGCTGCTATTTTCTCGCCCATCATTATTTCTTAAATATCTGGAGATCCATAACTCCGATCGGACTGAGAAATTGAGGGGATTGTATCCGAAAAATATATTTCTTGCAGCGAAAGAAGGGTCCTAACTGACTTAAGTATAAGGGCAAACTGGTTATTTCCACTATGTGAACACATAGTGAAAATGATACCAACTTGACGGGCTCGATGACACGAAGACGTGGGATTTGCAATCACCGGAATCGGAGTTATGGATAAAAAGGTATAAGGATTTTGGTGTGAGGGACTTGTCTGCAATAAAAATATTCACAACTGGGTCCCTGACAGCTGAGCTGGTCGCGCATTCAGATAAATACGCTTCCCCACGAGTAAGACGTATTCAACGCAAAGCGCTTTCACTTAAATGATGTGGCCTCCTCCACTCGCTGACGGCCAGGGCCCACGGTGCCTTATCTCTCCTCCCTCTCCTTCTTCCTCCTCTCACGCGTGCTTGGCCGGCCAGAGGAGCAGCTCCTAGCGGCGATAGCCATCGCCACAGGGGGTCTCCGGTGACGCTCGGCCCATGGACGAGCTCAGTGCAAGGTGCCGCATCCAACGGGGCTCGACACGGCAGCCGGGGAATACTGAGGCGACGACGGCGTGGTCTCCGCAGAAGTGGCCTTCGGCTGGACTTGACTTTGAGCCGAGCAGCTTCCCAGGGGCTAACCGAGGAGATGGGGGAGCTCTACCGGGATTTGATGGCTCCTCAAGTGAAGAAAGGAGGCGAGAGGCGCTCCGTCTCGCCTGAATTTAGGCGGAGGCCCACGGCGGCCATGGCGGCGATTGGAGGGCAAGGCGGCCTCCAGCGATGGAGGTATGGGCCGGAGAGGATCATGAGAACGGGGTGGGGAGGATGGTGCGGTTGGGGCTCCTCGAAACAACTTTAAATAGACGACACGGCTCAGGGTTGGACCACGGCCGCGGCGACACGTGCCGGAGCTTCGGGATTGCCCATGGAAGAGGCATCGAGAGAGGTCACACAGGGGCTGAGGAAGCTCGGGAGTTCTCAGGAGGGCTCAAGAGATCTCGGGGGAAGAAGACGACATGGAGGTCATGGGAAGAACATGACGGAGCTTGTTGTAGCGTGGCGAGGAAGAATCTGGAGGGGAGTGGGCTCTAGAGAGAAGATAACGACGAGGGGGAGTTGATGGACACGACGAGGCGCGCGGAAACGGCGAGCAGAGGAGGGGCCCGAGCTAGCAAGGACACAACTCACGTCCATGGCATGCCAGGGCGGTGGTCACCCCGTGAACTCAGCGATGCCACATACTCTGGTCGTCCCAACCATGTCTGGTCGATTGGTCATTCATCAGATAGGGACAAGAAGGAAAGAAACGAGCACAGGGATGCAGGAATTGACTAGAGAGAGGTGGGAGACAAGGTAACAACAATGTGTTTGATGCTTGCTGAGGAAGACTAGTCTGGTGATTGACTCTGATCTTTGGCTTAGAGGTATCACACCCTAAGATGATCACTACTGATGAGTTTCTGATCATTTAGATGGGTAAAAGTGGCACTTGTTGTAGAATAGACCCTACTGGCCAGAAATGCAAAGTATGAAGTGGCACTCACGTACTTGCTTGGATGGAGCTGAAATTGGGAGGAGATGAGTTATTTAGGCATGTGAGGATGCTGTATAAATTTCATGCCGTGTGTATAAACCAAAGTGGTACTTCCTTCACACAGCATCCCACTGGACAGAATCTTAGGAAAATTACTCAAGGGAAATGGCTAGATAAAATGAGCTCAAATTTTGTGGAGAGATGTTTTATAGGTAGGAGAATGTCCTGGTAAAATTACAGAAATTATGGAGCAACATAAAGTACAATTTCTTCATAATCGAAAATAATGACCAGAGACAAATATTTGACGTTGTGCTCATATAGTTCATGAGGTGATGCTCAAATTTGGTGGGGAGTCATGATTTGAGCATATTTAGATCATGGAAAAATTTCAACACATTTGAATACCCTTGGATATCACTTGCTTTACAAAGCTTCCTGTGGATCACGAACTTTGGAAATTTGCCAAGAAATATTTACTAGCCAAATGAGGTTGAATTTTGGCATCAGGAAATGACATGGATAGGAAAGAGTGAACACAAATTTTGAGAGCAAGCAAGCAGATAAAAAGTGTACTTGCTTCACAACTTGACAGCTTGGACAAAATCAAAAAAAGGAATATTCGAGGAATATTTTTGAATATGGCAAGGAAAGACTTTGTCATATCTGTGGAAGATATGACCCAAGAAATTTATGAGATTTATTTGGGAATTTTTGGAGACATACAAATGTGGGTTGCTTCACAACCCAAGGCAACAGGGTTATTCCTTTAATAGAAAAAGGAATATTCCCAGGGAAAAGATTATGGGATTGGCTCAAGATGGAATTGGCATGGTCCTGGGATGGTTTGGAGGTTGGCAAGCTACTAGGGAATAGGAATTAAGGGTGATCCCTTTAGGTTCCAAAACTATCAAGCCACGGAAAAGCAAAACCAGACCAAAATCAAAAGAAAAAGAAATGGGCAAAATCGAGAGTGTTACAAACCTACCCCCCTTAAAGAAATCTCGTCCTCGAGATTTGGTTGCTCAGGGGTCAAGCATGAATATCCCCACTTGAGGAAACCGTTTCCAACTCGGGTTTCCTTTTTGCCTTGGTATGATGCTCCTGCTAGGTTATCTAACTCACTGCGTGGCTTTGAGGTGGTTTCTTACACTGGATCCTCATATGTTACTCCGACTTCCATATATTTATGTATGTTGACTAGTCTGACGGAGGTTCTGGCAGAAAGATCTTGTTCACGGCAGGCTATCCTTTGCCTGATTCCCAAGCATGCTCCGAGGTTGTCGTCCAACATTCTGGTTGTTCCGTTTGTCGGCATCTTTAAATGAATAGTAGGATGTGTAATGGTTTAACACTATTGCTGCAATCGAACTGTTGAGTCGTCCTCACAGATTTGAACATCCCCTTCTAATGATTCCGAGCATATTTGGTTGCACTAAGCTGTTCATTCGATATATGGTCCTTGCAAATGGAATAGACCCCATGGGTGTGTATCGACGGTGATTGGTATCAAACCAGACTGTTTTGAGTATATGTACCATGTTGATCTTGCACCATTATCATACTTATATGGCCAATCTAGCTCCTTCATTATGGTTCTCTTTGCCTGGATCCTTAGCTGAAAGAGCTTGGCCTCATGTGTTCTTGATTCTTTGGATGACCATGGGTGCTGCCAGGTACAATATTCCGGCAGGCATATTACTTAACAAATTGTAGCTGTAGGGTAACGACCGTCTAAACCCTTGGATAAAACTTGGAAATAAACCAGTGGCCACCAGAACGGTCTTTACAACTCAGATCTCGGACATTACTGGAGTAGCTCAACCCCGACTCAAGACGGTTGAAAAGCATCTCAGAGCATGAGCAATGTCGATAAGTAGAAAGTAGTAGTCCCCTCAGACGACCGAGAAACAGCTTAGAGAAAAGGGTCACTGCTATGGAGAGAAATTCAACACCTGCTCAAGATGGCCAAAAACATCTCAGAACTGGGGCTAGTTACCGACAAGAGAAAGAAAAGTCGGCATCCACCCCAGACGGCCGAAAACAGCTCAGAACATAGAAGTGGTGCCGTTACCAAAGGAAGATAGGCAAGGGTTCATCTGTGTCCCATACAGCTTATCCATAGGTTGTTGGTCATCTCACTCAGGTGTGTTACTAGCATTCTCCTTCTTATATAGCTAATGCAATAGTTGGATTCTCACCGTGCTAACATCATCGTATGATTGACTTATATGGACTTGGTAGCATGTACACCATATATATTGAGTATATGCGGCTGAGCACTTGATTCCTGAAGCAGGCTTGTGTTCTTACTGACTTTTTGCCTTCTGACCAACTGTTGCTGATCTGATCCTTGCAATGTATGGTCATAAGCTTCCAACTTTCGGTGGAATAACTTGTACTAGTGAAAATGCGATGCCTTCCCGACAAAGTTTACTTAGCTTGTCTTGTAAGTGGTCAAGAGTATTGTGTCAAGGAAGATAGGATAGCTTGTGCTCGAATATTCTACCGGGGTAGCTTCCTGAAGAAGATTGGGTACCATATCTCAAATGCTTTCCCCCTTAAATACTCATTAGGTAGGACTCGGTACCTTATGCCGGAAGCTTGCTGTGATAAATTACTGTAGAAGCATGGGTGTCTTGTATGCGCAAATATCTGTGTGTCACATTGAGGAAGTCACAGGAACCTTGTGTCATAAGTTGTTCTGGTATCTTGCGGAGAAAGACTGGGTTGCTTAGACCTGAAGCTTTCTTTTTTCCATATGCAAGCTAAGTGCATATATACATGTCCTTAATGTTCCTGTTGTCGGTCACTTGTTGTATGCAACAGGGTATTCAACTATCCTTCTTGCTGAACACCAAGTTGATAGCACATTCTCGCTTCCTTCCGTAGTATAGCATATTTCAAGTTGTATTCATAATATACTCAACCGCGTATATGAATCATACCTTTGACTCAAAATGTACACATCCTTGCCTTCTTGCTGATTCGATGATTGCTGCTGCGAGGGTTGCACTGACGTATACTTGATGCTGATAACCCATCCAGTCACGATATCATTTACATTCAGGCCCGATATTCCCAATATAATGCAGTTTGCCAAAAAAAAATATTGCTGAACTGAGCTTCCAAATGGCTGTCTCTTCACTGATTCCTTGAGTCCAGTGTCGGTAAGCAACTTCCGTAAGGGTAGAATAAGGTAACACCAAGGGTCCAAAGAAAGAACCAAGATAAAATACTAACACACACAAAGCAGCAAGATCACCAGCAATAGCACATATTCTACAACTACTCACAGGAATGATATGCATGCCTACCTAAGCACACAAATCTCGCAAGAACTCTGGTACTCTGGTCTAACATGCTGTGGCGGCGTGCACGAAAGTGGATCACTGTGTGGAAGAAAGCTGATGAGGACGAACTTGGTGATCGTGGGTGAGAACACGAGGGTCACGACCGCATCACTATCAAGCGTACGGAAGGGAACCGTACTCGTCTAGAGGATGGATGGAAGGGAAGGATGGCGATGAAAAGAAGGCTTGCGGGCATTGCTCTTTTCTGATAAGCAAGATTAGTAAGGGTTGCCAACGCGGCTAGAGGGATGGGCAAGATCCGGGATAGAAGCATGTCTATCACCGAAACAATAGGGTGGCTGAAGAGAATGCGTTGGTGTGGTACCGGTGCATCAATTTCGTCAAGAGATCGACGCCACCAAGCACCTTGGCATCACTCCGCTGGGGCGAAGATAACACCACACCAAGGGACAAACATGCGAACTGGAGAGCGCATGTAGTGAATCGAAACCGATGCCACCTACACTCACCAGATCCATCATTAGTGATAATACATCTAGTCTATATACATGCTATGCACAAACAAATGCAACAACCCGGTGCAGCAAACCAACTAGATCCTATACTGCTGGTTACTAATGCTCGTGCGGTCTAGGGCGTCCTACAGCCAGCCCTGCTCTGATACCAACGCTTGTGGCACCCCGGCTCACAGGAAACCAGAATGCCCCGTATTCCAGCCCAAGGACAAGTCTTCTGGAATACGACACCGTTGGCACAGAACAAATCAACTCTTTATTATTATGGAGAAGGTTACAAGGGTATATGAATTACAACGATACTACACCTGCCTACAGTAAACTCTACGCTAGCAGCGGAACAACGACCGTTGTGATGAACTCCACTCCGAAGGGACTCTGTCTGGAATGTGTATCCTAGGTCGCAACTCGGGATCCTCGACAAGCAAGCAATCATGGCATGACCTACAAACTGGCATGACACGCGAGGTTAGTACTTTGAATGTACTCGCAAGCTCACAACAAACATCAGCATTAAGGCAAGACAAAATCATAGAAATAAATACTAGGTAAATATTTATCATCACCGAAGGGATAGTTGAAATAAACTATACCAGGCTACTCTCACCCTACTCTGGTGACAAACTCGTGATCTCACCAAGAACCTTGAGTGGATGTCCTCGAGACTAGTCATCGGCATGATGCCCAACTGCTATCATACTCAAACGAGTTCTTCCATCATTATTATCACTACTATGGTTATGGTTGACCACCTAGTGAGGTCTGGACGGGCTGTACAATACCGTGGACTCGGCTATTCGAATAGATTTTACACTCTGCAGAGGTTGCACACTACCCACATCATGGAGCACTGACCTCGTCATCCCATTCGGGTGGACCAGTGTTGCTCCAACGGAACCTGCCTGACCCGTGACTCGCCCATCGTACCACCAGCAATCATCCTCCCCCGGAGTCCTGCCCTGGGTGGCCCGTGTGTCCTCATGGCACCTGCCACCGTCGTGGCCAAACTAAACCATCCCAAACGGGGACGGGCCCAAAACAACTCAACTGGGCTCACATGGTTATCGCCGCCTACCGGGCCAAGGTAGCATGCGCGCATAACTCCCTCTTTGGTGGTACCGGTGAAAGAACACGCGATCAGCCCAAGTCACGGTCGTCCCATACCGGCAAATGTGGCTGCACGAATAAGCCCGGATAGGTGACTCCCGATCAACCAACTAAGTATCTTATAACCGAATAATATTTCTGTCATACCTGATACTCCGATATCATAGAAATCCAATAATCAGTAAGCTCAAGACAATGCTATTGATTCATATCCACAAACTGTCGGATGGAACCCAAAATAATCATAGACAGTAATCTTCAATTTCATGGCATCAACTAGTGGGCAAAATACTAGCTACTAACAATCCCGTACTCAACATGGGAGTCACCTATTCAAGAATTTATTCAAACATTGCCTACTCTAATCCAGACTATAAATATACTTGCGATTAAAATAATTGGTTAAACTATGATAATGCAATGCATTAATCAAATGAGAGTTGTGGCTTTCCTGGGATGAGGGATCCACCGGGAAGAAGTGCGAGAAGCTCGCACAAGGAATCACCAGAAACAGTTCTCTCACGGAGGGGGGTTGTTTACGGCAAGGAAAAACTGGTTATTTCCACTGTGTGAACACATAGTGAAAATCATACCCACTTGACGGGCTCGATGAGATGAAGACGTGGGCTTTGGAATCACCGGAATCGGTGTTCTGGATAAAAAGATATAAGGGTTTTGGTGTCAGGGACTTGTTTGCAATATAAATATTCACAACCGGGTCCCTCACAGCTGAGTTGGTCTCGCATTCAGATAAATACGCTCCCCCACCGGGAAGACGTATTCAGGGTAGAGCGCTTCCACTTAAATGACGTGGCCGCCTCCACTCGCTGACGGCCAGGGCCCACAACGCCTTCTCTCTCCTCCCTCTCCTTCTTCCTCCTCCCGCGCGTGCTTAGCCGGCCAGAGGAGTGGCGATAGCCGACACCACAAGGGGTTTCCGACGACGCTTGGCCCATGGACGAGCTCAGTGCAAGCTGTTGCATCCAACTGGGCGCGACACGGCAGCCGGGGAATACCGAGGCGGCGACGGCGTGGTCTCCCGATGAAGTGTCCTTCGGCCACACTTGACTTCAAGCCGAGCGGCTTCCCAGGGGCGGACCGAGGAGATGGGTAGCTCTGCCGGGATTTGGTGGCTCCTCCGGTGAAGAAAGGAGGCGAGAGGTGCTCCGGCTCGCCTGAATTTAGGCGGAGTCCCACGGCGGCCATGGCGGTGATTATAGGGCAAGGGGTCCTCCGGCGATGGAGGGATGGGCCGGAGAGGATCGAGAGAACGGGGTGGAGAGGATGGTGAGGTTGGGGCTCCTCAGGACGACTTTAAATAGCTGGGGTGGCTTAGGGTTCGACCACGGCCGCGGCGACGCGTGCCAGAGCTTCGGAAATGGCCATGGAAGCGGGGAAAGGAATCCAGAGAGGTCAGAGAGGGGCTGAGGAAGCTCGGGAGTTCTTAGGAGGGCTCAGGAGAGATCGGGAAGGCTCGAGAGAGCTCGGGGAAGAAGACGACATGTCGGTCATGGGTAGAAAATGAAGGAGCTCGTTGCTGCACAACGAGGAAGAATCTCGAGGAGGAGAGGCCTCTAGGGAGAAGAGGACGATGAGGGGGGAGCTGATGGACACGACGAGGCGCGCGGAAACGACGAGTAGAGGAGGGGCCCGAGCTAGCAAACACGAAGCTCGCGTTCATGGCTTGCCAGGGCGATGGTCACCGCGTGAACTCAACCATGCCACGTACTATGATCGTCCAAACAATGTCTGGTCGACAGGTCATTCATCAGATAGGGACAAGAAGGAAAGAAACGAGCACATGGATGCAGGAATTGACTAGAGAGAGCTGGGAGACAAGGTAACAACAATATGTTTGATGCTTGCTAAGGAAGACTTGTCTGGTGATTGACTCTGATCTTTGGCTTAGAGGTATCACAAGCTAAGATGATCATTACTGAAATTTTCAGATCATTTAGATGGGTAAAAGTGGCACTTGCTGTAGAATAGACCCTACTGGCCAAAAATGCAAAGTATGAAGTGGCACTCACATACTTACTTGGATGGATATGAAATTTGGAGGAGATGAGTTATTTTGGCATGTGAGGATGCTGTATAAATTTCATGACATCTGTATAAACCAAAGTGGTACTTCCTTCACACAACATCCCACTAGACATAATCTTAGGATAATTACTCACGGGAAATGGCTAGATAAAATGATCTCAAATTTTGTGGAGAGATGGTTTATAGGTAGGAGAATGTCCTTGTAAAATTTCAGAAATTATGGAGCAACATAAAGTACAGTTGTTTCACAATCCAAAATAATGACCAGAGACAATGATTTAATGTTGTGCTCACACAATTGATGGGGTGATGCTCAAATTTGGTGGAGAGTCATGATTTGAGCATATTTAGACGATGGAAAAATTTCAACTCATTTCAATACTCTTAGATAGAACTTGCTTCACAAAGCTTCCTGTGGATCAGGAACTTTGGATAATCGCCAAGAAATATTTACTAGCCAAATGAGGTTGAATTTTGGCATGAGGCAATGACATGGATAGGAAAGAGTGAACACAAATTTTGAGAGCAAGCAAGAAGATAAAAAGAGTACTTGCTTCACAACTTAATAGCTAGGGAGAATCAGAAAAGGAATATTTGAGGAATATTTTTGAACAAGGAAAGGAAGGACTTTGCCATATCTGAGGAAGATATGACCCAAGAAATTTATGAGAACTATTTGGGAATTTTTGGAGACACAGAAATGTGGGTTGCTTCACAACCCAAGGCAACATGGTTATTCCTTTAATAGAAAAAGGAATATTCCTAGGGAAAAGATTATTGGGATTGGCTCAAGCTGGAATTGGCAAGGTCCTGGGATGGTTTGGAGGTTGGCAAGCCACTAGGGAAGTGGAATTAAGGATGATCCCTTTAGGTTCCAAAACTATCAAGCCACGGAAAAGCAAAACGAGACCAAAATCAAAATCAAAAGAAATAGGCAAAATCCAGGGTGTTACACGGGCCAAGCCTCGCGAGGAGGGACATCATCAAGACCCGCAGGGGGCCTCGCCAGGATCCTCTAGAGCGGTGGATATTTGGAGGCAAAGCCCAGCCTCACGAGTCAAGGATGACATGGGGAAAGGACAGGCGAGCAGCAGACAGCAGGGCGGAGCAGTTTCCCCTTTAGTGCAAAGGGGTTAAGGACGTACCGGGGTTCCCAAGGCATATTTCAAAGGTTTCCCTTCTGCTGAAATAAAGCCACCGCCACCCGCCAGCAGCACAGATGTCATCTCTGGACCCGCCCATCTAGCGCGGGCAGCCACTTTGGAGGCGAAGACCACCTTTGGGCAGGAGAGCATGTTCCCCTGTTCCCCTTCAAAATTGGCAATTGTGGGTTCCCTTCCCGCCAAAACGATACGGGAAGAGGACCCGGGCCGCCACTATATATAGATGATAGGATACTTCGTAGAGGAGGAACCCCTATCCATACATTCGCACACTCACACCACACAAAGGGCACTAGCCTCCGGAGACCCTCGAACATTGTACTAGTTCATCCACAAACCTTCATGAGAGGCAATCCACCAAAGCAGGAGTATGGTATTACGCTTCCCAGCAGCCCGAACCTGGGTAAACTTCAATGTTCTGTGTCCTTCTCACCATCGAGTGAGTTCTTTGCCATCCACGACGAGTAGCGGGTTACATGAGGCGAGCCCACGAGAAATCTTCGTACACGCCCCTGAGTACAAACCTTAAGGGTTTTGCGGAGCCCGAAGTCCGACATTTGGGGCGCCGGGTAGGGGGCGTGTCAAGGTTTCCTCCAAGCTCCGCCTTCATCAAGCTTAGCGGCTCCGATGGCTGACACTCGTCGAGCTCGCACCAGCGCGTTGCTCAGACGAGGCCCACATGCCCCGCCGGCATGCGCCGGTCACCACCCGAGTTGCTGAGACAACAAGGTTCCTCCCAGCCGGCTACCAAGCAGGCCGATGGCCGCACCGCCACTCCATCACTCGTCCGGGATTCCGGGTCGGCCTCGGGCGCCCGGCCGGAGATGCCGCATGGCTGGCGCGCGCTTGCCATGGTCACAGAGCTGCTCCGTTACCGACCCGCCCCTGACCACCACAACGTATGGCTCCAACGCATTGCGGAGCTCGTCACTACTGTCGGTGACTTTGCTGTGTTCTCTTGCTCGCTTCGACCCCAACCGTCCAAGGTGAACGACGAGGAGAAATACGCGCCACCCCCACCTCCGTGGCCTGGCGCGAACCACAAGCCCAGGCATGAAGCGTGTCCCCGCGACCGGCCTCGCAAATCCAGGGAAGGGCCGAGAGACGAAGCAAGATGTCAAGTGGTTCCTTGGCCGCATGCCGACGCGCGCGCACTCCCAGCACTACAAGTCCCGTGCCGCGAGTGTGACCCGCTCAAAGCAGACCCAGTAGAGCACTAGGACCAGGTCGTCCCCGCGCCCGCTGCACCTGTCGAGCCGATGGGGTGGCTCGTCATCACCTCTGAGCTCTACCCAACTGCGTGGCCCTCCAAGTTCAAGCCCGATCTACCCCCACGCTACGACGGCACCCTGGAGCCGGCCGAGTTCCTGCAACTCTAGATGTTGAGCATCAGGGTGGTACGTGGAGGCGACAATGTCATGGCGTGCTAGTTCCCCAAGGTTCTCAAATGCGGCGCGCTCTCTTGGTTCCTCAACCTCTGAAAGGCGTCCATCACTTCCTGGGATGGTCTGCGCGAATGCTTCATCACCAACTTTGAGGGCACCCGCGACCGCGCTCCCACCGTGAACGACCTACGGCGCATCAAGAAGTAGGAGGGGGAGACCCTGCAGAAGTTCATACAGCGCTTCACGGTCATGCGCCTCAAGATCCCCAAGGCGTCGCACGAGGCCGTCATCTCGGGCTCCTCCGACGGAGTCACCGACCTCAAGATGAAGTAGGAGCTCGCCATGAGTGATGAAATAAGTACTGCACTGGAGATGTTCAATCTGGCAAACAAGTGTGCCAGGGCTGAAGAAGGTCGCTTGTCACTCCTCGGGCCTCAGGCTGCGGAACCAGAAGAGAAGAAGGCCAAGGCTAAGGAGGCGAAGTGCAAGGCTCCTGCGGTACTCCCAGCCGAGCCTGAGACGAAGTACGGCCAAGGAGGAGAGCGTCCGTCAGAAGGGGGGGCAATGTGCGTCTTCCATGGCACCAACGGCCATGATACCTCCGAGTACCAAGAGCTCCGATTGGTCTGTGCCGAGCACTTCAGCAGGTGCCGCGGACGGGGAGACAGAGGCCCTGCGCATGACGGTTGTCGCAGTGGAGGCCGCTCGGGTGACTGGGATCCGAGTTAGGGTGGCTTGAACAACCTCATGAAGACCGTTGGCGCGGCCAGCCTCAAGAGGACCGCTGGCGTGACGACCCTCAGGAGGGGCAACAACGCGGTCCGCCTCGTGAGGCTCGCCCCCATGAGGATGGGCTGCCTCCGTCACCCAGAAGGAGGGATGAAGACAGGCAATATGATGGGGCTGGGGGCTTCTAGGAGGTCAAGGCGGAGGCCTCCATCCTGGGGGCGCCCAGACCCCGGCCTCGAACCGCGCCTTCAAGCAGTTTGTACGGGAGGTGAATGCCGCTCTCCCGAAGCCTGAAGCGATGCGCCCCCTCAACTGGTCCCAAACCACCATCACCTTCGACCCAAGTGATCATCTCAGGTGCTCGTTCATGGCTGGCAAACTCCGCATGATGTGCACCCCGACCATCAGCAACGTCCTCCTTACCAAGATCCTTATCGATAGTGGAGCAAGGCTCAACGTCCCCTTGGTCGAGACCTTAAAAAAACTCCAGCTGCCGTACGAACAACTCATGCTTACCAAGCCCTTCTCAGGAGTTACGGAGGAGTCCACCATGCCCATCGGGTAGGTGCATCTGCCAGTCACCTTCAGCGAGCGCAAGAACTTACACACCGAGATCATCGTCTTCGACGTCGCTCACGGCCACCTGTCGTACAACGCGATCCTTAGGTACCCGACTCTCGCCAAGTTCATGGCCGTGACCCACCATGGCTACAACGTCCTCAAGATGCCAGGGAGCGGCAGCGGCATCACCATCGCCTGCAACGAGAAGGATGTCGTCTGTACACTCGAGCGCGCTTGCCGCCCAACGGAGGCGGAACACTAATACGACGAAGAAGACGAACTACCTCACGAGGACCCACGCAAGAAGAAGAAGCAGCTCCTAGGGCCTGACCAGTGAGACGAGGGTGGCGCTCGAGCACAACCCAAGGGCACACTCCGGCACGCTGAGTGTGTCATCAGAGCAATCCAAGAATTTCGAGAGGCCTAGGTTGTGCGAGGCGGGGACTGCCCTGCACCACCAATCACAGTCGCCGTCATCGGCACGGTCGGTCGGCCCGCATCTGCATCAACACCCTCACAATCGACAGAGCTGCGGCTCAAGGCCCCTTTTGGCCCGCGCGAGGTGACCATCTGTGGGTGTGCCCAGGCGCTGGCACCCTCGTACCCTTCGGGCTGGGGAACGCGGCTGCCACCTACCGGAGCCGCCAGTAGGCCATGTTCATGCCTTGCCTGCTGGGGCGTGGTGAGGAAGAGGAGGAGATGCTCGGGCCAAGCGAAGGTCCCGAACCTCGGGGGAGGGCCCCGTCAGGGTCGCGATCGTGGAAGCAGGAGATCGGGCGAAGGCGGCGCCCTCGGCACTTCAGCGGCATTGTTGCGAGGTGACTTTTGGTTGGCTGCTGCCAGGTAACTTTTTGGCTCATTCCGTCTGAGGGCACTCACAGGGCCGCATGGCCTCCAGGAGTTCAGGGCATTCCCTAGCTGCCACTTTCATTTAAGTAGTTTCTGTCGCACCCATTTCGAATTCTAACATTCTACCTTGCTTGCGTTTTTGGGCGGTCGACCCCCGGTTGTGGGCTCCAGTCGAAGCTTATCCTTGCAGGCCTCCTAAGGCAGCAGACACCATGTCTCACTCCCGAAGAAGAAGAAGTCAGCAGGGTTTACCAATGACCCGAAGTGAATAAGGCGCCAATGCCTCGGGGGTAGGGACACTTGCGAGGCCAAAGCATCCTCGCGACCTCCTAGATAGACCCCCACCGTGACACTCTCACGAAATAACGAGCAAAGGCTGTATACGACCAGGGCCCCCGAGGGTGCGGAGGGGTCCATCCCACGCCTAGTGGTAGCCTTACGCTCCACGCTGAGGAGAAGACTCAAAAGAAGCAGGTCCCAATGCCTTGGGGGTAGGGACACTCGCGAGGATAGCGCGTCCTCGCGACCTCCCAGATACACCCCCACTGTGACACTCACGTAATACCAAGTCGAGGCTTTATACGCCCAGGACACCCCGAGGACGCGGAGGGGTCCATCCCACGCCTAGTGGCAGCCCTACGCTCCGCGCTGGGGAGAAGACAGAGGCAATCAACTCAGTCCACCAATGACTATGCCCACAGTTGGCAAGGAAATCAACATAGTCCACCAATGACTATGCCCGTAGCTGGCCAGGAAGTCAACCCAATCCACCTGCAATCACACCCATGCCCAGTGCGGGGGACAGACAAGTGGAGGTACGGAGCCGCTCGTACGTCAAGTGGGACCCCTGAGCATCGCAACTCACGGGCCTAACTGCGCCCGTAGCCCATCCCCTTTTGGGCCGTCCTGGTTTACAGTCGGTTCAACGGCGATGGAGGTACGCGCGGGGTGGGCCTTACCGACGCAGAGCCTAGTGTGCTCAACAAACCACTAAAATCTCTTAGGGAGAACACTAGAGTCACTCGCACGTCAAGGGGGACTCGTGAGCATCGCGACTTAGGAGCCTCAACTGTGCTCGTAGCCCCTCCCCCCTTTGGGCCTTCCTAGTTTCCGGTCCGTTCAATCATGGCGGAGCTACGCACGGGGAGGGCCCTGCCGACGCAGAGTGCTGAAGGAGTTCGGGAATCTGAAATTGTCATTTTCTTAGGAGGGACATTGGAGTCGCTCGTACGTCAAGGGGGACTCCCGAGCATCGCGACTCAAGGGCCTGAACTGCGCCCGTAGCGCCTTACCCCTTCGGACCGTCCTGGTCTCCGGTCGGTCCAATCGCGATAGTGGTACGTGCGGGGAGGGCCTGCCGATGCAGAGTGTTGAAGGTGTTCTGAAGTTTCAAAATCCTCGCCCCCTTCCCCTCATGGTGGCTGCTCGCACGTCAAGGGGGACCCTTGAGCATCACGACTACGGGGCCTAACTGTGCTCGTAGCCCCTCCCCCTTTGGGCCGTCCTGGTTTCCGATCGGTTCATTAGCGGCGGAGGTACGTGCGGGGCGGGCCCCGTCGACGCAGAGTATTACAACAAACATAAAAGAAACGAGGCGAAGAAACCATTCAAGCAGTTGGCCGGTTATTACGAGCCTCAACAAGTTCTTGAAAACGCAAATAAGTTTGACGCCTCCACGAGGCACGATGTGCATTTAAGGGAAAAACCAGGGAGAAGAAATCAGGAGGAGATGCCACCGCCGGTCGCTCCATCTTCAGGGTGCTTGCCGTCGGCATCAGGAGCATCGTCTTCCTCGTCTTTGGGTTTAGCAGCATCAGGAGATGAAGGAGCTGCAACGCGGGCAAACGTCTTCACCAACACCTCCTTGGGGCCCTTCACCGCCTCCGCAGCGTTACGGCGGGCCTCAGTGGAGACCGGCTGGATCACGGGTCCGAAGTCAAATCTAGTCTTGCAAAGATGAAGGTGACTGAAGATGCGTGTCGCGGCCTCAAATAAGAGGTCACGACACTCGCTGTCCAAGATCTTGTCCACCTAGACGATGGCGTCCTCCAACGCCACTACAAGCTCCGCCGTGAGCACGGCGAAGCCGCTCTCTGGGGTGGCCAGAGGCTCATCGAACCCGTCCCGGCAGAGGGTGTGGAGCACTGTGCGAAGCCTAAGCTCAACGTCAAGGAAGCCGACCAGCTCCGTGGCCTCCTCCTTATCGATCACGGCGAGAGCATCCCCCTTGGCATCGAGAAGGGTCTTCCTTGAGGCGATCTCCTTCTCCTGCTCGTCCAAGCGCGCCTGCATCACGCCCAGCCGATTTTCCTCCTGGGACAACTCTTCTTCCCGGGCGGCCAGCTTGGCCTCGCGGGCCGCGAGTTCCTCCTCCCGCAGGAAAAGATGCTCGGTTAGCTTGGCTTGTTCTGCTTGGAAGGCCTTCAAGCGAGCCTCCACCTCTTTGCAGCGTTTGGTAGCTGTCGCGGCTTCCTCCAGCGCCACCTTGCGCGCTGCACGAGCGGCCTTGGCCTCCTCCTCTCCCTACGACATCATGACCACGACCCTGCCCCAATGCAGTGAAGGCGTTGTTCAGGACGCCCTGGGTGAATACCGAAGTCTTCAGGATCTCCTCCTGAGGAGCCTCTATTGCTGTCGCGGGCGGTGCCATCAGGGAGCCATCATCAAGAAAGACATGGGGCTTCGGAGGCTGCTCGGAGACTACGAGCATTGGTGCATCGGTAGACCGAGGGGCCTCAAGAGCCTGCCCCTCAGGCAACAACACCGCCGTGTCCACCTCAGGATGCTTGGGGCTCGGGGGGCTCGGCGACCAAGGCCAGAGAGGTCGCCCCGCGAGCCTCCCCTTCTTCATCGGTAGGCTGCGACGCGTTGGGGAGAGCCGACGATGCGTCAGGAGTCGCCTTCAGCTTGACGCCCGCCTTCTTCTTCTTCGCCTCCGGCGAAGCAACGTCTCTAGATATCAGGATAAGAGAGAATCAACCATGCACGGACAATGAGCGCGCAGAGTATGCCAAGACGAGCCATTTACTCTTCAAAGTCGTGCCACCTCTTCTTCCTCTCCGCCCAGGAGACGGTAGGGGCAGTAGGGCCCCCCATGTAGGGGGGCGAGCCCGATGCCTCAGACTTCCTACTGGTAGAGGCAGGCAATGCCGAGGGCGGCTCAGCCCCCCTCTGGGAGCGATCACGCACGCGGACCGCGTGGTGCATGGGGCCGACACGGGTCCTCTGGAGGTCCTGGATGGGCGTGAGGAGATCACCACGGAGACCTCGCCCGGTGGCATCATCATCTCCAAGCTCGCGCAGAAGGATGGCCTGCGATGGGGGAGGCGCATTCGCGGGGCAGTGTTCGACGGTCTTCTCTGAATCCTCCACGCCGGAGGCATCATCCGACGATACCTCCATTGGACTAGAGCCCTTGGCCGGGAAGAGCCCCCGCTCATCGAAGATACGCAGCGCGGTGATCAGATCGACCCGGTTGTCGAGATGGTATAGCGTACCCAGAGACCGGGGCATCTCATCAGGGTCACCACCCAGCAAGATCGCCACGGCCCTGTTTAGCCCGGAGCCTGAGCTCATCGTCACCAGCCCTGTAGTCCCACAGGGGCCTGGAGTGGGCCTGAAGGGGCACCAGACGCTGCGCCAAGAATTCATTCACTATCATTCCTCCAGTCAGCATCCTGGCACTGATGTCATGGGAGAAGCGCTCCAGGATGGGCACGGCCCAAGGGTCGGAGAGCTTCACCGAGCTCCATGCAAAAGTCTTCTCCAGCAGCCCCTTGGGCTCCTCCAGCCGAGGGTTGGCATCCCTGAGACTCATGAGAACCCAGCGGTGCCTAAGTTTTCCACTTTCCCGACCTTCAGGAGCAAATTAACGCTATAGGGCCGCTACGAAGGAGACACACACCAACAAATGGGCGCCGTCGTGCACGCGTAGACTGAAGAAATGACGAAGGAGGGCTACTAAAGGCCGCACGCCCACGAAGGCATCACAGTAGAAAGCAAAGACAGACAGGAGCAAAATGGAGTTGGGCTAGAGGTGAAGGGCCTGGATCCTGTAGTGGTTTGGGATGGCGGTGAAGAATGAGGAGACAGGCGGCACTATCCCGGCGAAGATGCTATGAAGGAAGAAGGGGTATACCATCTTCAACGCAGGCCACCTCTCTACGGTGCCAGGCTAGATCAGGGTCCGCCCGTGCTCATTGTACTCGGTCGTAGTCCATGGAAGCACGGGGGCGAGATCCACATCCTTGGAGAGGGTGCACTCCAGGAGTGGAGGAGTCGGGGCAGGATCTTGCGCCTCTGGCTTCTGCTTGCCAGCGGGCGCCATCGCTAAACTGGCAAGGGAGCGGCGCGGTACTGGATCTGGGAGACGCCGGTTGGAGTTGGAGACCGAGGAGGAAGAGTGATTGTGGGAGAATGGAAAGCAATAATGGACCAACGCAACAAGTCAGACTCGTGATAACTCGAGCGGTGACAAAAGGCTAGGGGTACATGACACGAGCTGCGTGACGCGCGCCAGACCTGGCACACATGCGTTAAGGGCCCGCGGTGCTTTGGGCCGCCTTCAAGGCTTTGCCAGGAAGACAGACCAACCGCGCCTTTGGCCGGGGGCTACTGTCGGCGTTTTGGAAATGGGGGTAACCAGACCTGCCTGCGTGTGGCCCAGGGCTGGCCCACTTCACCAAGCAAGCACTATTGGGCGCGATACCTCTCAAAGCAAGTCCATCGCGAAGAGGAACAACATCAAGACCCACAGGGGGGCTCGCCAGGACCCCTTCGGAGCGGCGGATATTCCGAGGCAAGGCCCAGCCTGAGGAGTTAAGGATGACGTGGGGAAAGGACAAGCGAGCAGCAGATAGTAGGGCGGAGCAGTTTCCCCTTTAGTGCAAAGGGGCAAGGACGTACCGGGGTTCCCAAGGAATCTTCCAAAGGTTTGCCTTCTGGTTAAACAAAGCCACCGCCGCCCGCCAGCAGGATAGACGCCATCCCTGGACCCGCCCGTGTAGCGGTGGCAGCCACTTTGAAGGCGAAGACCACCTTTGGGCAGGAGAGCATGTTCCCGTGTCCTCCGTAAAAATTGGACATTGTGGGATCCCTTCCCGCCGAAACGATAAGGGAAGAGGACCCGGGCCGCCACTATATATAGAGGATAGGATACGTCGTAAAGGAGGAACCCCGATACATTCATTCGCATAGCCACACCACACAAAGGCCACTAGGCTCCGGAGGCCCTCGACCACTGTACTAGTCAATCCACCAACCTCCACGAGAGGAAATCCACCAAAGCAGGAGTACGGTATTATTCTTCCTAGCGGCCCTGACCTGGGTAAGCTGCCGTGTTCTGTGTCCTTCTCACCATCGAGTGAGTTCTTTGCCATCCCCGACAAGTAGCGGGTTAGGTGAGGCGAGCCGACGAGAGATCTTCGGACACGCCCCTCAGTTCGAATCTTATGCGTTTTGCGGAGCCCGTAATCAGACACTACCAGCGGGGGAGTGTGAAGGGGAAATAGGAGGAAAAAACTAGGTTAGAGGGGCCCGACCCCCTTTTATCCGAGGGATTGAGTGTGAGGTGTGGGCCGGATGGGTGGGGGCTGGATGGGCCGACCTCGCCAGCCAGCTCGGCCAAGGCCGGGGGGGGGGGGGGTTGTGCAGGTTTTCCTTTTTTATTTCTTGTACCTTTTCATTTTTATGGTTTTATCTATTTTAGTGAGAAAACACTTTCCGAAAAATATGCCACCTGGCCAAATATTAAAGTTATAATATTTGATGGTGCCACGAAAAGTTTCTTCCTTTTTGAATTTATTGGGAATAGTTCATAATTTAAAAAGGAGATTTAATAGTTAATTTGGTCTCTGTTCTATTTATTTTGAGGCACGAGAAGACTTGATGAAATATGGTGTCATATTTTATAATTGCCATGTGAATATTTGCAATCCAACCATGATTTTTATTTACACGTTTGCAAAAAATTTAAATCCACATTTCAAACGAATTTGAATTGCAAAGCAAAATGAATTTGGATTTGATTCCCAAGGTGATCACACATGGATTAGCAAAATGGATTAGATTAATCCTCTTGTTACTGTAGCTTAATTACATTGATCACTGTAGCATAATCCAGGAATGTCACAACTCTCCACTTCTACAAGAAATTCTCGTCCCGAGAATTAAGAGGTAGAAGGAAAGAGCTCAGGGTATTCATGACGAAGATGATCCTCACGTTCCCAAGTGGCTTCGTCTTCCGAATGATTTGACCACTGCACCTTGAGGAACTTGGTGACCTTCTGACTAGTCCGACATTTAATTTTATCGAGAATGCGGACCAGATGCTCTTTATAAGAGAGGTCTTGTTGCAGCTCACGTATATCATGATCCACTTCTCGGACATGATCCTTGAAGCATTGGCGGAACTGAGACACATGGAAGACATTGTGAACCTGAGAAGGTTCTACGATAGCTCCAATTGATATGACACCTTTAATTGTCTTTCGAGAACGGTGAATGGACCAATATGGTGAGGAGTTAGCTTGCCCTTGATTCTGAAGTGGTGTGCACCTCTCATTGGTGTGAATCAAAGATAAGCCTTTTCGTCGAATTGATAGATCATATCTTTGTGATGACGGTCATACTGACTTTTTTGACGAGAGAGAGCAGGCTTCAGATTCACACGAATAATGCGGACTTGATCTTCGGCATGTTGGATAATATGCGGACCAAAGAGTGATAGTTCTCTAGTTTATGACCAATTCGAAGGAATTCGACACCTTCGTCCATACAAAACTTCAAAGGGGGCCATCTTAAGACAATCTTCATAACTATTGTTGTAGGAGAACTCGGCATGCAGGAGAGATTCCTCCCATTCCTTACCGAAAAAATGACATAAGCTCGAAGCATATCTTCGAGAATTTGGTTGACTCGTTCAACTTGTGTGTGGTATTGAGGGTGAAATGCGGTGCTAAAAGAAAAATGAGTTCCCATAGCTTTGTGGAAACCTTCCGAAAATTTTGAGATGAACAAGTAGCCATTGTCTGAGCTGATTACCAAAAGAATACCGTGGAGTGTGACAATTCTGGACATATATAGATCTACTAGCGGACTAACGGTGCTTGTTTCCTTGGCGGCCGGAAAATGTGCAAGTTTGGACACGTGGTCAATATAATGATGACAAGAATAGCATCATTACCTTTCTACAATCTGGGAAAACCAGTGACAAAGTCCATTTCAACATGGTCCCATTTCCATTCAGGAATAGAGATAGGTTGCAGAGTTCCAGCAGGCCTTTGGTGTTCTGCTTTGATTTATCGGCAAATATCACAATTTGTAACATAGCAAGCAATGTCTTGTTTCATATTTGACCACCAGAATCTTTGATGGATCTCACAGTACATCTTGATAATACCCGTATGAATAGACAACGGTGTATCATGAGCTTCTTTCATCACCCTTCGAGTCATACTCAAGTTTTCCCTCTTACTTGGTACGTATAGACGACCCCTGAAATACAAGGCGCCATCATTAGCAAGAGTGAAGCAAGAGGGTTTACTTTCTGCAAGGTAGCCTTTAATATTAGCGACTTTAGTGTCAAAGAGTTGAATAGTTTTGATGCAGCTCACGAGAGCTGGTTCAACAACCAGGTTACTGCGGGAACCTTGTTTAACAACACGGAGGTTCATCTTGCAGAACTATTCAGGAGGTGAACAAGATAACCCTGAGGAACAATATCGAGGTTCAAGTTACTGAATTCTTCTTTGATACGGTCGTGAACGTTATAAACCGGGAGGTGGTTGTAGTATGACTTGTGGCTCAAGGCATTAGCCATTACATTGGCCATGCCAAGTGTATAAGAAATACCCAAATTGAAATCTGCTATGCGCTCCATCCTTCTCCGTTGATGGAGTTTTAGATCTGGTTGAGTAAACAAGTACATCACACTTTGATGATCGGTGTATATCTAACAATGATTAGCAACAATGCCGCCACCCTTTCAATTAATGTACTATTCCATCAAGTTCGAGGTCATGAAATGGATAGTTCTCTTCATGAGCATGCAAATGACGAGAGGCATAAGCAATCACTTTGCGCTTTTGCATTAGGACGCAACCTATTCCTTGACGGGAAGTGTCACAATATTTGACGAAATCCTTTTTAGTATCTGGAGGAACAAGTGCTGGAGCATATGTCAGTTTGTCCTTGAGTGCCTGGAGACTTTGTTGACATATATCTGTCCACTCATACTTAACCTTTGTGAAGCAGATTGGTTAAGGGCTTTGCCATCTTGGAGAAGTTCTCAATGAATCGACGGCAATAGCTGGCGAGTCCGTGGAAACTTCTAACTTTCTTGACAATATTTGGTGGAGTCGAGTCAAGAATAGCTTGAACTCATTTGGGTTGACAGCAATACCATACTTGGAGATCACATGACCAAGGTAAGTCACTTCGTCCAGCCAAAATTCACATTTGGAATACATTGCATAAATTTGATGCCCCCGAAGCTTTTCCAGCACAAGACGAAGATGTTCGGCATGTTCTTCTTTATTCTTGCAGTATACCAAGTATCATCCAGATAAACCACGATGAATTTGTCGAGGTAGTCCATGAAGATATAATTCATCAGACACGAGAAGGTTGCGGGAGCATTGGTTAAGACGAAGGACATGCCAGTGTACTCGTATGATGCATATCGAGTAACAAAGGCGGTTTTTGGGATATCCTCTTCGCAAAGACATATCCGTTGGTATCCCAACCTCAATTCGAGCTTATAGAATACCAAGGAACTAGCAAGTTGATCATACATATTGTTTCTGAGGAAGAGGATATTTGTTTTGAATACTCGCGTGATTCATACGATTGGTTAAGAGGACTTTTGTAATCACCTTCTACGGGGAATTGGACCACTTTAGGGTGAAACACCTAAGTGTCAACCTCTTTCACTTTTTATTAGCAAACCAGGCGTGCGAATTTAGCACGCACCCTTGACTCCTTTCAAGAAAATTGTGCAAGCACTCTTATTATCCCAAGTCCATACTCAAGAGTTCTTCATGGCGAGCGACGCCGGTTCTTTGAGGCATACCCATGGCCCGGTTGTAGGTGACTGGGGAAGTTATGCCATTTCACGCCTTCAACTGGAGCGACTGGGAGGCAAGGATATTTCCAGATTCCGGTCTTACAACAAACCGCTCCGACTTGATATCCGTGGGTGGACAAGTGCACGCAGAGAATCACGCATCTCCTCAAGAGGCTGAAAGGGTATGCTTTATTTCCTTCCTATTGTGTGCCTTAGGGCTTCCCATTCACCCCTTCCGCCGAGGCCCGCTAGAGTCTACGGGCTGCAACTTCATTACTTCACCCCTAACTCGATCATACATATCGCGGGGTACGTCGCCCTTTATGAGATGCACCTCACATGCGAGGCACACTTCGGGCTATCGAGAAAGTATTTCTGTGTAATGCCCCTTTCTCCTGCCAAGAAGTTGTATGAGGCCGGGGCAGGTGAAGTCTGTTGTATCGAGGGGACAGAGTAACCATTGGGGACAACTTAGGAGGACCATGAAATTTAGCCAACCGAGTAGTTCTATATTGACAACGTATCTCTCTTCGACCCAGTTCGGCCTGGACTCCCTTTGTTTTCCATGGACCCCCAAGGAGGCGTTATAGGTGTAGGCAGTAGGGCCCTTCTCAAGAGAAAAGTGTTGAGGTTACCAAGTTGGCATCTCAAGTGAAGAAATTAACAAGCACCGTCCTTACTATAATAGATGTAATGGCCATGACGATGGATCGAAAATTCCAGCCACTTCGGCAACGCCCTCCTCCGTTGTGTGAGTTCAACAGGACCAACGACTTCTCATGAAGAATCCAGGAGGATTTCTTTCACGAAACATCCTTTGGATTTCGCCAAGTGGCAATTTCGGGACGACTGTCCAACTACAATCCCACCGACATCGTAAGTTTCTCCTATTGCCGTCGTCCATCAAAAGTATTTGATAATTTGTCTAACCAACCATGTTGTGGTTTTGAAAACAGATGGAGGCATTGGGTTGAAGCTAGAAGCTGCCCAACACTCGAGCCAGAGTTGCACCGCTGAGTTGAGGATTCCCTCCTTAACAAAGATGAGGACCTATCCCTTATCTATGAAGGGCGAATTTTTTTTGGAGAACCTTGATGGCTCAAGGGTGGCCATTGCAATCAACGTTCCTGGTATGAGGCCAGCTTCATTGGTAATACTCCCTTCCTCTAAAATAAAGTCAGTTGCTCAAACTCCAACTCCTAGCCACCTGACTCCTCCTTCAAAGGGACGGCATTCCAAACGTCCATGCAGAGAGGCGGCTTTACATGGGAGGTTTCCGTGGGAGGTGCAAGACACAAAGGCTAAGGTCTTGGGGCACGCGAAAGTGCCCCCTCAGTTATCAGATGACTTCTTAATTATGATATGTGTTAAGGGTA
Source organism: Hordeum vulgare subsp. vulgare (assembly GCF_904849725.1). Taxonomy (NCBI): domain Eukaryota; kingdom Viridiplantae; phylum Streptophyta; class Magnoliopsida; order Poales; family Poaceae; genus Hordeum; species Hordeum vulgare. Next base: position 226,434,120 of record NC_058522.1, read on the forward strand.
CCATGCCAAGCCCTGTCCACCTTCGATTATTCGGAGACAATCCTCACCTTCTTCCACATCATTGAATGCGGGGGCCAAGGGAGTGGCAACCTCGCATAAGGAAGCGGAGACACACCCTAATGTAGGAGTTACTTTTGAGGTTCATCTGCCGAGGACTAGTCGACCAGTTCAGCTACTCCCTCCGAGAATGAATGTGCCACAAATTATCGATGGTAAAAGGCTTCATACCTTGGGTATCGGGAATTCAGCCTTCTCGAATCGGGAGTTCAATGCCCTCAGTGTGGTGGATGCATACCTTGGGAAGACCCGAGGTGGTTCTGGTTAATCGCTAGACGTCTTGTCTCAAGGGTTACAAGTGAGGCTTGACACTTGTGATCTACGTTGAGCTTTTTCCCGAAGAGGATGGGATGATGCAGCATAGTATAGATAAATATTTCCCACAGTGAGAACCAAGATTATTGAATCAATAGGAGGACCACACAAATTCCTGTCTTCAGCATTGACACATAAAGGAGCACAACCTTGCACCCAACGCGGGCAAGAGGGTTGTCAATCCCCTTGAACTCGTTACATGCATGCAAATGAGTAGTGTGGTTGATAGTTGATAAATATAAAATAGAAAACCAATAAAAAGTAAATAAAGGCAGCAAGGTATTGATAGAATTTGGAAATATATATGTGAATATACCCCGGGCTATAGTGTTCTCTATTGGCTTCTCTCTCAAAGAACACAGACGGTGGGTAAACAAATTACCGTTGGGCAATTGATATAAGAGTGCATAGTTATGCAATATTTTTTCATGACAATGATCATGTGTATATAGGCATCATGTACTTAAGAAAGTAGACCATCTCCTGCCCGCATCTACTACTATTACTCCACCCATCGACCGCTATCCAGCATGCATCTAGAGTATTAAGTAAAAATGAGTAACGCTTGGAGAAGAATCACATGATGAAGAAAAAGAAAATCCAATTAATATGAATTAACCCCGTCATTTTATCCTTAGTGGAAGCAATGAAAATATTTGTGTTGTCCCCTAATTTTTCACTGGGATATAGACCACCGCAAGATTGAACCCACTACAACGCACCTCTCTCACTGAAGATAGATCAATCGAGTTGGCCAAACCAAATAAATAGATCAGAGAGAAATACAAGGTTATAATAGTCATGCAAATAAAAATCAAATAGTATTCCAGAGAAGACTCAAATATTTATCATGAATAACCTAAACATAAACCCATAATTTATCGGATCCCAACAAATGCACGCACAAAGTGATTACATCGAATAGATCATAGTGAAGAACCGTAGATCTATGGTTAACTACTCACACATTAGGATGGGAGCAGCAAGGTTGATGTTGAGGCCCTTTGTGATTGACCCCCACTCCGACAGGGCGCCAAAAAAGGGATCGAGATGGGCACACAGCGGAACGCACACTTGTGGCGGCGGAAAAAGTGTTTCAGCAGCTCTCTAGGCTTTTTGGAATATATGAGAGTTTCTAAGCCAGAGTACGAGGTCGGGAAAGCCGAGAGGGGGCCACAAGCTAATAGGGCGCGACCACCCCCCGAGTGTGCCATGTTGGCTTGTGGGGCCCTCATGTGGACGTGAGTCTTCTCCTAGGCTTTCAAGTCTTCTTTTGGTCCAGAAAAAATCATCAAAAACTTCCATGGTATTTTGACTCCATCTGTGGTGGCGCATTGAACCATTCATTCCAAGATGATACGGAACATGGTCATGATGGTCAATGGGACTTTCTAGTGCCAAATTGTTGCGCTGCCTTCCTTGATGGATATCTCACCCCTGTTAAACTTCATGCGCTAGCCAACACATCCAAAAGTCTGAACTGATGGAAAGGGCTAGGCAATCCACCTATATACACTTCAACACCCCCTCTCATGTGTGATACAGAAAGTCAACATGTGAGTAGACTTAGAGCTATGGCTCCAGAGGCCTATACGTGGACACAAAGAGTGGGGCAAAAAATTTCTGATAAATTGCAAAAGTCAGGACTAGAACTCAAGACCTTAGCTCCGATACCATGTTAAGCTCCATGCACTAGCCAACGCAACCAAAAGTCTGAACTGATCGAAAGGGCTAGCCACTCCACCTATATTTCAACAACCCCGACCATCACCAAGGAGCATCACCAAAGCTTATCCACATTCATCAAGGCTTCAAGAATGTTGACCACACCAATGTTGGAAATATGCCCTAGAGGCAATAATAAAAGGGTTATTATCATATTTCCTTGTTCATGATAATCGTCTGTTGTTCATGCTATAATACATGTGTGACTAAATAGATCACAATGAGTCCCTAGCAAGCCTCTAGTTGGATAGCTCATTGATCAATAGAAGATCATGGTTCCCTGATCATGGACATTGGATGTCATTGATAACGGGATCACGTCATTAGGAGAATGATGTGATGGACAAGACCCAATCCTAAGCATAGCACTAGATCATGTTGTTCGTATGCTAAAGCTATTCCAATGTCAAGTATCTTTTCCTTCGCCCGTGAGATTGTGCAACTCCCGGATACCGTAGGAGTGCTTTGGGTGTATCAAATGTCACAACTTAACTGGGTGACAATAAAGGTGCACTACGGGTATCTCCGAAAGTATCTGTTGGGTTGGTACGAATCGAGATCAGGATTTGTCACTCCGTGTGATGGAGAGGTATCCATGGGCCCACTCGGTAGAACATCATCATAATGAGCTCAATGTGACTAAGGACTTAGTCACGGGATGATGTTCTACGGAATGAGTAAATATACTTGCAGGTAACGAGATTGAACAAGGTATAGGGATACCGACGATCGAATCTCAAGCAAGTTCTATACCGATAGACAAAGGGAATTGTATACGGGATTGATTGAATCCTTGACATCGTTGTTCATCAGGTGAGATCATCATGGAACATGTGGGAGCTCCAATGGGTATCCAGACCCCGCTGATAGTTATTGGACGGAGATGTGTCTTGGTCATGTCTGCATGCCTCCCGAACCCGTAGGGTCTACACACTTAAGGTTCGATGACGCTAGGGTTATAGGGAATTGTTGTACGAGGTTACCAATGGTTGTCTGGAGTCCCGGATGAGATCCCAGACTTCACGAGGACCTCCGGAATGGTCCGAAGGTAATGCTTGATATATAGGATGGATGGGTTTGGACGCTGGAAATCTTTCGGGCACAACCGGCAACGTGCCAGGACCACCGGAAGGGTTCCGGAGGCCCACCTGGAGGGCCCACCAACCCCGGGAGGCTACATGGGTCAAGTGTGAGAGGGAACCAGCCCATGGGTGGGCTTGTGCGCCCCCACACCCAGCAAAAGGCCACCAGAGAGGGCAGGGGGGAAAACCCTAGCACTGGTGGGCCTAAGGCCCACCTAGGGGTGCGCCACCCCCTCTCCTCCCCCGGCCGCCGGCCACCCCTCCCATCTAGGGATGCCGCACCCATGGGGATGGGAACCCTATAGGGTGTGCCCCCTCCCCTTCCCCATATATAGTGGAGGTTTTGGCCATTGGAGATACACAATTCTCTCTCTCTCGACGCAGCCCTGCTTCTCTTCTCCCTCCTCTCCCACGGTGCTTGGCGAAGCCCTGCCGGGAGACCTTGTCGCTCCATCGCTACCACGCCGTCATGCTGCCGGAGCTCTTCCCCAACCTCTCCCTCCTCCTTGCTAGATCAAGGTGCGGGAGACGTCATCGGGCTGCACGTGTGTTGAACGCGGAGGTTTCGTGGTTCGACACTAGATCGGAATCACGCGGCGATCTGAGTCGCAACGAGTATGACTCCATCAACCGCGTTCTAGCAACGCTTCTGCTTAGCGATCTTCAAAGGTACGAAGATGCTCTCACCCCTCTCTTGTTGCTGGTTTCTCCATAGGAAGATCCATGTATGGCGTACGAAAATTTTGAATTTTTGCTACGTTACCCCAACAGTGGTATCCGAGCCAGGTTTTCTATGCGTACATTATTTGCACGAGTAGAACACAAAGGTTGTGGGCGCTGATTTTGTCAATTGCTTGCCACTACTAGTCTTATTCTTTTCCGACAGTATTATGGGATGAAGCGGCTCGGACCGACCTTACACGTATGCTTACGTGAGACAGGTTCCACCGGCTGACATGCACACAGTGCATAAGGTGGCTAGCAGGTGTCTGTCTCTCCTACTCTAGTCGGATTGGATTTGATGAAAAGGGTCCTTATGAAGGGTAAATAGCTTTCGCATATCAATGTTGTGGCTGTCATGTAGGTAAGAAGGCGTTCTTGCTATAAACCCAAATCAGCCACGTAAAACTTGCAACAACAATTAGAGGATGTGTAACATGTTTTTGCAGGGTTTGACATGTGATGTGATATGGCCAAAGAATTTGATGTTACATGTGTGATGTATAAGATGATCATGTTCTTGTAATACGATTCGCGACTTGCATGTCAATGAGTAAGACAACCGACAGGAGCCATAGGAGTTGTCTTAATTTATTGTATGAGATGCAAGGCCATGTGTTTACTACTTTTACTTCATTGTGAATGGTTAGCTATAGTAGTAGTAGTAGTTGGCGTGACAACTTCACGGAGACACGATGATGGAGATCATGGTGTCACACCGGTGACGATGATGATCATGCGATGCCCGAAGATGGAGATTCAAGGAGCAAAGATGATAATGGCCATATCATGTCACTATATGATTGCATGTGATGTTTATCATGTTTTTCATCTTATTGCTTAGAACGCCGGTAGCATAATAAGATGATCCCTCATAAAATTTCGAGAATGTATTCCCCTAAGTGTGCACCCTTGCGAAGGATCGTTGTCTCGAAGCACCACGTGATGATCAGGTGTGATAGATTCTAACGTTCGCATATAACGGGTGTAAGCCAGATTAACATACGCGAAACACTTAGGTTGACTCGACGAGCCTAGCATGTATAGACATGGCCTTGAATACGAGAGACCGAAAGGTCGAACATGAGCCGCATGGTTGAATGCGATTAGCATGAAGATGCTCACCATCGATGACTAGTCCGTCGCACGTGATGATCGGACACGGGTTAGTCGACATGGATCATGTAACACTTAGATGACTAGAGGGATGTCGATTTAAGTGGGAATTCATGCATAATTTGATTAGATGAACTTAATTATCATGAACTTAGTCTAAAAGTTGTCTTTACAAATATTGTAGATCCAATGGCCAACGCACCTGTCAACCTGAATTTCAACGCGTTCCTAGCGAAAAACAAGCTCAAAGATGATGGTAGCAACTATGCGGACTCGGTCCGTAACTTGAAGCTCATCCTCATTGCATCCAAGAAGGCCTATGTCCCTGATGCGCCGCTAGGTGACCCTCCTGTTCCCGCGGCAGCCCAAGACGTTCAGAACGTCTGGCAAACACAGAGTGATGACTACTCTCTGGTTAGGTGTGGCATGCTATACAGTTTAGAACCGGGGCTCCAAAGGCGTATTGAGCAACACAGAGCATATGAGATGTTTGAGGATCTGAAACTAGTTTTTCAAGCTCATGCCCGGGTCGAGAGATATGAAGTCTCCGACAAGTTCTTTAGATGTAAGATGGAGGAGAACAGTTCTGTTAGTGAGCATATACTCAGAATGTCTGGGTTGCATAGTCGTCTGACTCAGCTTGGAGTCGAACTTCCAGATGATGCTGTAATTGACAGAATCCTTCAGTCCCTCCCACCAAGCTACAAGGGTTTTGTGCTAAACTACAATATGCAAGGGATGGAGAAGACCATTCCCGAGTTGTACTCGATGCTGAAATCTGCAGAAGTAGAAATCAAGAAAGAGCATCAAGTGTTGATGGTCAATAAGACCACCAGTTTCAAGAAGGGCAAGGGTAAGAAGAACTTCAAGAAAGATGGCAAAGCCGTTGCCGTGCCCGGTAAGCCAGCTGCTGGGAATAAGAAAAAGAATGGACCCAAGCTTGAGACTGAGTGCTTCTATTGCAAGGGAAACTGTCACTCGAAGCGGAACTGCCCAAGTAGTTAGCGGATAAAAAGGCCGACAACGTCAAAGGTATATATGATATACATGTTATTGATGTGTAACTTACCAGCGCTCATAGTAGCTCCTGGGTATTTGATACCGGTGATGTTGCTCACATTTGCAACTCAAAGCAGGAACTGCGGAATAAACGGAGGCTGGCCAAGGACGAGGTGACGATGCGCGTCGGGAATGGTTCCAAGGTCAATGTGATCGCCGTCGGCACGCTACCTCTACATCTACCTTCGGGATTAGTTTTAAACCTTAATAATTGTTATTTCGTACCATCTTTGAGCATGAACATTGTATCAGGGTCTTGTTTAATGCGAGACGACTACTCATTTAAGTCAGAGAATAATGGTTGTTCTATTTATATGAGTGATATGTTCTATGGTCATGCTCCGCTCGTGAATTTTTTATTCTTGATGAATCTCGATCATGATGTTACACATATTCATAGTGTGAATGCCAAAAGATGTAAGGTTGATAATGATAGGCCCACATACTTGTGGCACTGTCGCCTTGGTCATATCGATGTCAAGCGCATGAAGAAACTACATTCTGATGGACTGTTAGAGTCTCTTGATTTTGAATCATTTCACACATCTGTAGCGTGCCTCATGGGAAAGATGACTAATACTCCGTTCTCACGAGTAATGGAGCGAGCAACCGACTTATTGGAAATAATACATACTGATGTATGCGGTCCAATGAACGTTGAAGCTCGCGGTGGCTATCGTTATGTTCTCACTCTCACTAATTATTTGAGTAGGTATGGATATATCTACTTGATGAAGCACAAGTCTCTAACATTTTAAAAGTTCAAAGAATTTCAGAATGAGGTTGATAATCAACATGACAAGAAAATAAAGTGTCTACGATCGGATCGTGGAGGAGAATATTTGAGTCACGAGTTTGGCACACACCTAAGGAAATGTGGAATTGTTTCACAACTGACGCCGCGTGGCACACCGCAACGTAACGGAGTGTCTGAATGTCATAATCGCACTTTATTAGATATGATGCGATCTATGATGTCTCTTACCGACTTACCCCTATCATTTTGGGGATATGCATTGGAAACTGCAGCATTCACTTTAAATAGGGCACCATTTAAATCCGTTGAGACGACACCGTATTGATTATGGTTTGGCAAGAAACCTAAGCTGTTGTTTCTAAAAGTTTGGGGCTGCGATGCTTATGTGAAGAAACTTCAACCAGAAAAGCTCGAACCCAAAGCGGAGAAATGCGTATTCATAGGATACCCTAAGGAAACTATTGGGTATACCTTCTATCTTAGATCCAAAGGTAAAATCTTTGTTTCCAAGAATGGATCCTTTCGAGAGAAAGAGTTTCTCTCGAAAGAAGTAAGTGGAAGGAAAGTAGAACTTGATGAGGTAATTGTACCTCCTCTCAAACCGGAGAGTAGCGCAGCGCGGGAAAATGTTCCTGTGGCGCCTACGCCAACTGAAGAGGAAGTTAATGATGATGATCATGAAGCATCGGATCAAGTTGCTACTGAACCACGAAGGTCCACGAGGGTACGGTACGCACCAGAGTCGTACGGCAACCCTGTGATGGGGATGATGTTGTTAGACAACGATGAACCTTCAAACTATGAAGAAGCAATGGCGGGCCCGGATTCCAGCAAATGGCTTGAGGCCATGAAATCCGAGATAGGATCCATGTATGAGAACAAAGTATGGACTTTGGTGGACTTGCCCGATGATCGGCGAGCCATAGAAAATAAATGGATCTTCAAGAAGAAGACTAACGCAAACGGTAATGTGACCATTTATAAAGCTCAAATTGTCGCAAAGGGATTTCCTCAAATTCAAGGAGTTGATTACGATGAGACTTTCTCTCCTGTAGCGAAGCTGAAGTTAGTCCAAATCATGTTAGCAATTGCCTGTTTTCATGATTATGAAATTTGGCAAATGGACGTCAAAACAGTGTTCCTTAACGGGTATCTTAAGGAAGAGTTGTATATGATGCAACCAGAAGGTTTTGTTGATCCTAAGAGTGCTAACAAGGTATGCAAGCTCCAGCGCTCCATCTATGGGCTAGTGCAAGCATCTCGTAGTTGGAACATTCGCTTCAATGAGGTGATTAAAGCGTTTGGGTTCATACAGGTTTATGGAGAAGCCTGTTTGTACAAGAAAGTGAGTGGGAGCTCTGTAGCTTTTCTCATACTATATGTGGATGACATATTATTGATGGGGAATGATATAGAGTTATTGGAAAGGATAAAGGCCTACTTGAATAAGAGTTTTTCAATGAAGGACCTTGGAGAAGCTGCATACATATTAGGCATCAAGATCTATAGAGATAGATCGAGACGCCTCATAGGTCTTTCACAAAGTACTTACCTTGACAAGATATTGAAGAAGTTCAATATGTAAAACTGGAAGAAGGGGTTCTTGCTAGTTTTGCAAGGTATGAGATTGAGTAAGACTCAGTCACCGACCACGATAGCAGATAGAGAGAAGATGAGTACTGTCCCCTATGCTTCAGCCGTGGGATCTCTAATGTATGCCATGTTGTGTACCAGACCTAATATAAACCTTGCCATAAGTTTGGTAGGGAGGTACCAAAGTGATCTCGGTATGGAACACTGGACAGCGGTCAAGAATATCCTTAAGTACCTGAAAAGGAGTAAGGAGATGTTTCTCATTTATGGAGGTGACGAAGAGCTCGTTGTAAAGGGTTACGCTGATGCAAGCTTCGACACAGATCCGGATGACTCTAAGTCACAAAGCGGATACGTGTATATTCTGAATGGTGGGGCAATGAGCTGGTGCAGCAGCAAGCAAGATGTCGTGGCAGCATCTACATGTGAAGCGGAATACATAGCTGCTTCGGACGCAGCTCATGAAGGGATTTGGATGAAGGAGTTCATCACCGACCTTGGAGTGGTTCCAAGCGTGCCAGGTCCGATGACACTCTTTTGTGATAACACTAGAGCCATTGCCATAGCCAAGGAGCCCAGATTTCACAGGAAGACCAAGCACATCCAACGCCGCTACAACTCCATCCAGGACCAGGTCCAGAGAGGAGTCATAGATATTTGTAAAGTACACACGGATCTGAATATTGCAGACCCGTTTACTAAACCTCTTCCACGAGCAAAACATGATCAACACCACAATGGTATGGGTGTTTGATTCATCACAATGTAACTAGATTATTGACTCTAGTGCAAGTGGGAGACTATTGGAAATATGCCCTAGTGGTAATAATAAAATGGTTATTATCATATTTCCTTGTTCATGATAATCGTCTATTGTTCATGCTATAATTGTATTAACAGGAAACAGTAATACGTGTGTGAATAAATAGATCACAATGAGTCCCTAGCAAGCCTCTAGTTGGCTAGCTCGTTGATCAATAGATGATCATGCTTTCCTGATCATGGACATTGGATGTCATTGATAACGGGATCACATCATTAGGAGAATGATGTGATGGACAAGACCCAATCCTAAGCATAGCACTAGATCGTGTTGTTCGTATGCTAAAGCTTTTCTAATGTCAAGTATCTTTTCCTTCGACCGTGAGATTGTGCAACTCCCGGATACCGTAGGAGTGCTTTAGGTGTGTCAAACGTCACAACGTAACTGGGTGACAATAAAGGTGCACTACGGGTATCTCCAAAAGTATATGTTGGGTTGGTACGAATCGAGAACGAGATTTGTCACTCCTGTGACGGAGAGCAATCTGTGGGCCCACTCGGTAGAACATCATCATAATGAGCTCAATGTGACTAAGGAGTTAGTCACGGGATGATGTGCTACGGAATGAGTAAAGAGACTTGCCGGTAACGAGATTGAACAAGGTATAGGGATACCGACGATCGTATCTCGGGCAAGTTCTATACCGATAGACAAAGGGAATTGTATACGGGATTGATTGAATCCTTGACATCGTGGTTCATCCGATGAGATCATCATGGAACATGTGGGAGCCACCATGGGTATCCATACCCCGCTGATGGTTATTGGCCGGAGAGGTGTCTCGGTCATGTCTGCATGCCTCCCGAACCCGTAGGGTCTACACACTTAAGGTTTGATGACGCTAGGGTTATAGAGAATTGTTGTATGAGGATACTGAAGGTTGTTTGGAGTCGCGGATGAGATCTCGGACGTCACAAGGAGCTCTAGAATGGTCCGAAGGCGCATGCCTCCCGAACCCGTAGGGTCTACACACTTAAGGTTCGATTACGCTAGGGTTATAGGGAATTGTTGTACGAAGATACTGAATGTTTTTTGGAGTCTCGTATGAGATTCCGGACGTCACAAGGAGCTCTAGAATGGTCCGAAGGTAAAGATTGATATATAGGATGGATGGGTTTGGACGCCGGAAATGTTTCGGGCACCACCGGCAACGTGTCGGGACCACCGGAAGGGTTCCAGAGGCCCACCGGGAGGGGCCACCAGCCCCAAGAGGCTATATGGGCCAAGCGTGAGAGGGGAACCATCCCCTGGGTGGGCTGGTGCGTCCCCCACACCCAGCCCAAGGCGCACTAGAGAGGGAAGGGGGGAAACCCTAGCGTTGGTGGGCCTAAGGCCCACCTAGGGGTGCGCCACCCCCACTAGTGGGGACGAGGCCTTTAGCCCCGGCCCGTAAGGGGCTTTAGTCCCGGTTCACCAACCGGGACTAAAGGGGCGGGACTAAAGGCCTAACCTTTAGTCCTGGCCCTGTTACAATCCGGCACTAAAGGTGCTCCACGTGGGCGCCTCGTAGCGCCCCAGGGGTAGGCCCTTTAGTCCCGGTTCATTACACGGACCGGGACTAAAGAGTTTCAGATTTTGCTTATTTTTGGGTTTTTTTTGAATGAAATTATTTTTGGGTTTTAGGGTTTTAGGGTTTAGGTGTTCGGGAGATTAACGTGATGCCTCGTTTGGTGTTCGGGAATTAGTTTTCATATAATTTAAATAGAAATAATTATGCATATATATATAAGATTAACTTATCTTACAAGCGAGCATATATATACAATTATATGGAGATCTGAATTATCGGGACTAGAGCCCGTCTATTCGATTACATGGACGAACATCAGTAATGGCCCCTAGCTACACTAAATCGTCCTTTGTCATCTATAGCTTCCGTCCTCAGAAATCCCGCAAGCTCCTCTGCAACAGCAATCACGCGTTGCTCTGGTAGGACCTTCGTCCTCATGGTCGTGTGCTATATAAGAAGAGGAGATGAATATGAATATAAATCATGATAACAAAGAATGACGGGTAAAAATAGAGGTGTGAATGTTCATTGCTTACGTCGAATCTGTGATCCTTGTGCTCAGAGGTAAACGTGCGAATGGCCTCGCAAACATAGTATCCGCATAGATGCGTTCCCGGTGGCTGCTGGTCGCACTTTATGAGAATAGAATATATATAATCAAAATAATAATCTAGCGTCATAAATGTATTGAAAATAGAAGTATATCATACTACTACTTATCTGAGCCGCTCTAAAGGTCAGCTTCTTAGAAAAGTTACCGGGAGTCACGCACTTGAACCGCTTCCAAACCCTACCCGACAAGGATAATGATTTGCTAAGTTTTTCATTAATTGATATATCAGAAAATCATCGAAAGAGACCGATAGAGCGCAAGAATGATTGAAATTACCCTTGGAGCATGTCCTGCAGGCTTTGGAACTGTTCCAAGGGTCTCGATAATGGGTCGAAGGCATCAACTCTTCCCTTATCAATTTGAATGTCCAACAGAATCCAATGGAAGCTGCACATGTATATATATATATATATATATATATATATATAAATATATATATATATATATATATATATATATGTCAGTAACTTATCAATTACACTTATAAGTGAATGGACACAACAGAGTAAAGACCCTCACCTGAAGTTGTATGGAAACAGTATGTGGTCACAGAAATTTTGATCTATTAGAAACCTTAGAAGGTTTTCCTCCGTCTCCTTGGGTTTATCAGTTAGCGTCACTATATGTATTTTATCTGGGTCAATAAACCCAATATTTAGGATGTTCTTACTTTTACAATCCGGAATCTTCATTCTGCATAATAGAGTACAAGTTATATATAGACAATGAATTGAAATAACTAAACAAGTTATATGTAGACAACGAATTGAAAAACTTACAGACAATAGCAACTAATAAGCGATTTGTCGAGGGCGTCGCCATTGTACATCTGGAAGAGTTCATCAAAGTCGATATGGATTTCTTCGGGGTGGCCGTAGTACTCCCATGGGACTCTCAGCACGATCATCGTTCTCCCATTCTTTGATTCACTTAAGTACCATTGATGCAAGTAACACATATTTGTTGGGAGATCATCTTTGCTGACCAAAGGCTCTCCCATGACAAACTATGGCTTAGGGGCTGCCACAGCCTTGGGTATCCTGTCGTCTTGGGAAGCCAGCAAATCTTCAACCGAGACATCACATTCAGCCGCCAACTCCTTTGCTATTTCAAAAGCTTGCCCCTGCATCGGAGGGGGAACATTCTCAGTTAACACCTTGAGGGGTGGGATCGACTGTTTGGCCTGTTGACCAAGCTGAGGAACGTCTGATTTTTTCTTGCTTGTAGTTGAACTTGATTTCTCCCACTTGCACTTGCACGTGATCTGCTCTTTTTCACTTCCTTCTGCAATGTGCGTGTATAGTCATCAGGCTTATGGTGTAAGTCATACTGTGATGGAAGGGTCATGAAGTCTTTTGCCCATACTATTTGCTTCTCGGTGTATTTCGAGCGGGGCTCGGGTTCCTTCTTTTTCATCTGCGCATCGTGATGTTCGTTTGCTATCCTGGCGTTTTCCTCGGGGGTACGATCATAAGGTCTGATAGGAAGATTAGCATGCGGTACCTTTGGGAGGGGCGACCATCTGCGCTTTGGGGGGCTCCGTCGCTTAGGAATCGTCGGCGGAGCGTTCTTGGTGGCACGCTTCCGCTTAGTATCCTGTGCGGGCGGTGGTGGAGACGGATGACCCAAGTCCGGCGGCGGTGATCGAGATGGACTCGTGTTGTGCTGGCCGACGTCATGTGGAGGGCTTGGAGGTAATGGAGGTGTAGGTGACCTGCGACGACTCGGAGGCGGTGTTGTCCTTGGGGCCGAGCCTGGAAGCTTGATGTAGTTCTTGTCCCATAGGATGACTCCACCCAGTACTTCTCCGAGTGTCCTCTCATCTTCGGGTCCAGCTATGTCGAGCTCCATATCATGAAACCCCATCATGATTTCATCCACCCCGACTTTAGCAAAGCGAGCTGGAATCTCACGGCCATGCCAGCGTGGATCAGGGCCAGAAGGTAAAGCTTGTCCGACGGCCACCTTCATGGATATGTTCTTGAATTTCTGATGGAGTTCACATGATGTTGACTCCTTGATTCCATCCACGGGGTAGCCGGGACCGCCCTCTATCATTCTTCGTGCATCGTCGGGTGGGGCCTCAGATTCAGCCACGCTGCTTTTCTGCTTAGATGGGGCACCGGTAATATCAAGTGCAGGATCTTCCTGGCGCGCTACTCCTCTAAGCTCATCAATCTGCTTCTGTTGCTCGTTAATCCTGGCAAGCAACTGGTTGAACTTGTCATTCTCCTCATCCTGCTGCCGCTTCTTTGCTCTCTCTCGGCTTGTGTAAGTGTCTTGGTCTCTGGCAAACGCAAGCCACCACGGGTAAGAAGGACCGAAGCCTCGCGTTCGTCCTCCATGTTCGTCATTGCCGAGGACCAGTGTGAGCAAATCTTTCTCTCTATCTGCAGTGAACTTACTTTTTCCCTCTTAATTTCTTTAACTATCCTTTTCCAATTCTCCCTGGGTATCCTAAGACCATCACTGCAGATGAGGTCCCCTGTTTTTTCGTCGTACGACCCACCATGCGCAAGGAACCAATTTCTTGCTCTCAATTCCCACTCATCACGGAGTGGTTCAGGTACGATTCCTTTATCTAGAAGATCTTGCTCTTTCTTATCCCACTTTGGGATGGCAGTCTCATAGCCCCCTGGCCCCAGCTTGTGGTGATATTTCTTCTTGTCGGCATTTATCTTGTTCTTTTCTGATAATGCCTCGGCATCTTCTAACTCCTTGTACTCTTGAAATGCCTTCCAGTGATTTTCCTGCTTGGCTAGATACCCCTGGAATACTGGCACTTTCTTTGTCTTCAGATAGTTTTTCCATAGCTTCTTCTTCCAGCTACGGAACAGTTCGGGCATCTTCTTTAGAGTCCACTGCTTGACTTTGGCCCTCAGTTTGTCTGTGGCGTCTTTATTCTCACATTCTGGCAGGTTGAAATGTGACATGAGATCATTCCAAAGATTATCTTTGTACCTTTCGGCGACATAGTCACTATCGGCTGCCCCTTTGCACTTGTTCCACTCCCGAACGCTGATCGGGACGTGATCCCTAACGAGAACTCTGCATTGCTTCTTGAATGTGTCAGCAGCATTCTTAGGAAGCTTGGGTTCGCCCGTAGGCAATATCACCTCAAAGGTGTAACGCGTCCGTGCATCCAGCTTTCTAGTCGGGCCTCGTTTCATAGTTTTGCTCGATGTGGAGGCCTAAGAGGAGAAACATTCGTCAAATGAATGTATATGTATACAATATAGAGCTATCTCCAATATTTTTCACATATTACAAGTGATTGTCGAACTTCATATGTATACCTCGCCGGACTTTATTATTTCTTCACCGTCTTCTCCACCGGCTTCTCCATCAGTAGAGCTATCACCTTCTCCGTCATTGGACCTATCTCCTGCCCCATCGGCATCATCTTCGTGTCGCTCGACCTCCATTCCAACGTCGGGGTTTAGATATGACGACGGAGATTCGGCTGGTTCAACGTCGGGGCCGTCTTTGATTATATCTTCGAGAAGTTCTTCCTCTTCGAGGTTCCTTATATGTGGATCCATAGTCCTGCAAAAAACGGATTCTCTTCACCTTTGTACCAAAAAAAGAATTATTCTATGAGGAACTCCGTTCCAAAACAACTTTAGTCCCGGGTCGTGGCTCCACCCGGGACTCCTAGATTTCTGCGTAGTATTCATAGTAGGAGTACTTTTCCAATTTGAGCATTCAATAAGCAAAACCAAATCGTAAAATAAAGTAGTATTCAAATTAGCATGCATTCAATTATAAGCAAATACATCATCTCTTTTGTCCGTACATCGTCGAATATTATCACTAATACTCCTCGAATACTATCATACATATAGCATCACTGATACATCTAGAACCGTAGCGCCCGATGGGTATCGGCGCGGGCGGTGGACACCCAAAGAGAAGGAACCATCACAGGATCATAGCTCCAGTGAGATCCCCGAAGAACCTTCCAGGTATGCTCGAACCTGCCCTCCAACGCAACCATGTAGCGACGGACGTGCTCATCATCCTCGCTCACACGGTGACGTACCACCTCTGCGGTGTCCGGAAGCCTCGGCACCCTCACTGGCCCACGCGACCACCACCAAACAAGGATCG
Organism: Hordeum vulgare subsp. vulgare; assembly: GCF_904849725.1. NCBI lineage: Eukaryota > Viridiplantae > Streptophyta > Magnoliopsida > Poales > Poaceae > Hordeum > Hordeum vulgare. The sequence continues at coordinate 226,449,600 of NC_058522.1, forward strand.
GGTCAACGACAGGCTGGCTCCTCACCAACCTACGCCCCCCGGAAGGTAGCACCTCCCAATACCAGCCGGGCGGAGCCCAGTCCCGGACAGGGCCCCTCTCATCAAGCAGGTGTCCTCCGCCGAGTCGACGACGAGGATGCGGGATAGGCATCGTAAAATGAACTAAAAAAATAAACTACTTCTATTAATTTTCTTGCTAAAAATAAACTATTAACACTTAAGCATATACAATAGCAAAATTAAACTATTAACACTTAAGCATATACAATAGCAAAATTAAGCAATAATCTAAGAAACACTATTAACACTTAAGCATATACACTATACAATAGCAAAATTAAATGACAAAAAAATATATTTCTTCTTCTTGTAACCGTAAACTAATTTTTCCTCTTCTTCTATTTCTCCTCTTCTTCAACTTCTTATTCTACTTCTACTTCTCCTCCTCTTGTAGTACTTCTCCTATTCTCTTCTTCTACTTCTCCTCTTCTCCTCTTCTAATTTTTTCTCTTCTTCTACTTCTCCTCTTCTTCTATTTTTCCTCTTCTTCTCCTCTCCTCCTCTTCTTATTCTCCTTTTTCTTCTTTTCTTCTCCTCCTCTTCTTATTTTCATTTTTCCTAATCTTATTTTCTTATTTTTGTTCATATTTCTTCTTCCTCTAACCCTAACCTAATTCTAAATATTACTAACCCTAATAATCTAGCACAAACCTAATAACAATAGGAATTAAATGACAAAAAAATCTTTTTCTTTTTCTTCTTTTCTTCTCCTTTTTCTTCTTTTCTTCTCCTTTTTCTTCCTTTCTTCTCCTTTTTCTTCTTTTCTTCTCCTTTTTCTTCCTTTCTTCTCCTTTTTCTTCCTTTCTTCCCTTTTTCTTCTTTTCTTCTCCTTTTTCTTCTTTTCTTCTCCTTTTTCTTCTTTTCTTCTCATTTTTCTTCTTTTCTTCTCCTTTTTCTTCTTTTCTTCTCCTTTTTCTTCTTTTCTTCTCCTCCTCTTCTTATTCTCTTCTTCTACTTCTCCTCTTCTTCTATTTTTCCTCTTCTTCTCCTCTCCTCCTCTTCTTATTCTCCTTTTTCTTATTTTCTTCTCCTCCTCTTCTTATTTTCCTCTTTCCTAATTCTAAATATTACTAACCCTAATAATCTAGCACAAACCTAAATATTCTAAATATTTTTCTTTTCTTCTCCTTTTTCTTCTTTTCTTCTCTTTTTTCTTCTTTTCTTCTACTGGCCGGAGTGTTGGGGAGGAGGGGGCGGGGGGCTTACCGGCCGGAGGTGTCGATGGCGCGCGGCGAGGAGGACCGCGGCGCTCGGCGAGGAGGAGGGCGGCGCGCGGCGAGGAGGGCGGCGCACGGCGAGGAGGACGTCGGCGGTGAGGAGGACGACGGCGACGGCGAGTAGGACGGTAGGCGGCGGCGAGCAGGACGGCGGGCAGCCTGACGGCGTCGTTGAGATCGTCGTTGTGCCGCGCGGGGCAGGAGAACGAGAGGAAGAAGAAGAGAAATGGACGATTTGGGTTGGAATTTTCTAACTCCCGCTTATATAGGTGGATCTTTAGTCCCGGTTCGGGGCTAGATCCGGGACTAAAGACCCCCTTTAGTCCCAGGTGGAGCCACGACCCGGGACTAATGTCCCTTTTTCGGCAGACCAGAAGGCGGGAAATCAGGGGCCTTTAGTCCCGGCGCGGCGCTCCAACCGGGACTAAAGGGGGTCTTTAGTCCCGGGGCGTGGCTCCACCCGGGACTAAAGCCCCTCCTCGGTTGCACGATAAGTTTAGTCCCACCTCGCCCAGCGAGGGGGACTAACACTTGTTTATAAGCCCCGTCGCAGCTTCTCCATCGAGCTCCTCTCTAAACCAGCTTACGGGCCTAAACTCACTGAAAATTGAAACTATATTCGAAATTATGGAGAAAATTCAACCTGAATTCAAAGTGAACTCACTTTGAATTTAGATTGAATATTCTCTATAAATTCTCATATAGTTTCAATTTTTTTTCTATTTTCATAATTAATAATTTTGACTATCCAAACTATTATCTATTTTGTTATTTTCAATTAAAAACTATGTTTATTAAAAATTCTTTTTGCATATTTGAGAATTTGAAAAAACTATGATAATGAAAAGTGTTTGAAATTGAATAAATAATGCAAAACTATTTTCTATTTTCATAATTAATAATTTTGACTATCCAAACTATTATCTATTTTGTTATTTTCAATTAAAAACCATGTTTATTAAAAATTCTTTTTGCATATTTGAGAATTTGACAAAACTATGATAATGAAAAGTGTTTGAAATTGAATAAATAATGCAAAACTATTTTCTATTTTCATAATTAATAATTTTGACTATCCAAACTATTATCTATTTTGTTATTTTCAATTAAAAACAATGTTTATTAAAAATTCTTTTTGCATATTTGAGAATTTGACAAAACTATGATAATGAAAAGTGTTTGAAATTGAATAAATAATGCAAAACTATTTTCTATTTTCATAATTAATAATTTTGACTATACAAACTATTATCTATTTTGTTATTTTCAATTAAAACTATGTTTATTAAAAATTCTTTTTGCATATTTGAGAATTTGACAAAACTATGATAATGAGAAGTGTTTGAAATTGAATAAATAATGCAAAACTATTTTCTATTTTCAAAAGTAATTATTTTGACTATCCAAACTATTATCTATTTTGTTATTTTCAATTAAAAACTATGTTTATTAAAAATTCTTTTTGCATATTTGAGAATTTGGCAAAACTATGATAATGGAAAGTGTTTGAAATTGAATAAATAATACAAAACTATTTTCTATTTTCATAATTAATAATTTTGACTATCCAAACTATTATCTATTTTGTTATTTTCAATTAAAAACTATGTTTATTAAAAATTCTTTTGCATATTTGAGAATTTGACAAAACTATGATAATGAAAAGTGTTTGAAATTGAATAAATAATGCAAAACTACTTTCTATTTTCAAAAGTAATTATTTTGACTATCCAAACTATTATCTATTTTGTTATTTTCAATTAAAAACTATGTTTATTAAAAATTCTTTTTGCACATTTGAGAATTTGGCATGATATCATCATTTCACCCACATAGCATGTGTTAAAAAGTTGAGAGGGCTACGACAAAAACTGGATGCACTTCGTTTACAAAACGGACAATCTCTCTCGAAGTATCAGCGTTTCACAAGGAGAAAAAGGAGAAACGACCCCCCAGAGCAACAGTCGACATTCTTCTTCTCTCATGTATGGTGGACACTCCCTCACCTGATTTTTTGACCGTCGATGATAGTCGTTATTCCTTCTTTCCCTAATGCATAACAAATATCTAGCACAAGGAGAAGAAGGAAAAGCGACCCCCACAACAAAAGTGGTTCCGCGGCATGCCACGTGGTTCCGCTGCACGCCACGTGGGACTAATGGTCTTTCATTTTTAAATGACAGTTTTAATCAAAAACAGATCTGTTACAAAAGGGATTTCATTTTTTGAACTTATTTGAACTGAAGACTTTTTGTATATATATGTGGTCGAAATGCATCATACCATGAAGTTAGAAAGGGCTAAACCATTCAAAAGTAGCAAATGAAGTTAGAAAGGGCTAAACCATTCAAATTTGGAAACTATAATGGCACAAACAGAAACTAGACATATATAAATTGGTCCAAGCAGTACATGATACTAGTCCAAACAGTACATAATAATAGATACCATAGATATATGTACAAGTGTTTGACGTTGAGAACACTACTCGTCTGAATCGTCTGAATCAGAATGTCCACCTTCCTCGAGGTGACGCTGGCCATAGTTGACGACTCGAATCTTGCGGTACAACTCGTATGAAACATATGCATCTTTTGCTGCATACTCAATGTTGATACGATCAAGTGGGGCCTTCTCCCAAAGTTTGTGCTGAGACTTTTGGAAACTGGTGTTCATATCACCATATTCCTCGTGGATCAAGGCAACTGCCATATGAGCCATCGAAGTCCTGACATGTCGAAGCCTGAATACCGTTTGGAGATCAATGAGGCAACCAGTTGGTATCTCAATACCGAACCTGTAACTCATCTTTAGCTTGTCGTTCCTTATGTCAACGGTAGCAAAAGTGATGCCACTGCGAAGGAAGTCCATGAGTTCTGGACAATGCTTGTCACTACTACAATAGAAACAAATTAAAATGGAACAAATGTTACATACTGCTGCAATAAGGAAACATGTTTCACTACAACTAAAGAGAAAATTATCTTTAGGATTCAAATAGAACATATGCAATGGAACCTAGAGAGATCAATATAGCTATCCAATGGAACCTAGAGAGATCACTAGCTATATGCAATTTTCATGACTATGACATATCATATTGCTATCCAATGGAACCTAGAGATATCACTAGCTATATGCAATTTTCACAACCTTGGATCAAAGAACACCGCATAAAATTGTATCACTACAACTATGATTTCAATGGAACATATTGAACCAATAAGATTTTTCAGATTGTGGAACACTATTCCAATCAGATTGTGTTCCCTTCAACTAATCAAAATTGTTTCACTACAACTATTTGAAGCGAACCAACTATGATTCCAATGGAACATATTAAACACTAGTTGATTCTAATACGATTTTTTAGATTATGGAACACTATTCCAATCAGATTGTGTTCCCCTTCAACTAATCAAAATTGTTTCACTACAACTATTTGAAGGGAACCAACTATGATTCCAATGGAACATATTAAACACTAGTTGATTCTAATACGATTTTTCAGATTATGGAACACTATTCCAATTAGATTGTGTTCCCCTTCAACTAATCAAAATTGTTTCACTACAACTATTTGAAGGGAACCAACTATGATTGAAACAAATAAACTTACAATGTCATTATCTTGGATCAAAGAAAGCCTCAAAACTTACCTCGCCCATTGGAAGATCAAGACATGGTGTGCGAAGCATAGTTGGATGACGGCAACACCGCGTTGATCGACCGTGTACTCCAAATCAATCCTCAAGAACTTCTCATGATCCATTGCGGCGTCAATCCATCGTTCCTTCAACTATTCAAGAAAAAACGACATCTCCCTGCTCTCGTTCGTGTACACGACATCGAGCATGGTCGTGCCATGTGCGAGCACCTCTTCAAAGCGAGTTGGCATGGTGGAAGAAGAGAAGGGAAGAAGAGAGGAGAAGAACAGAGAGCGAGAGCGAGAGAGAAGAAGAAACAGAGAAATGGCGACTCTGCTTCGGTTCGTGCTTTTCATCGCCCGAAACGACGCGGGATGCAAACCGTTTGGGCCTTTAGTCCCGGGTTGAGCCACCAACCGGGACTAAAGAGGTATACCAACGGTTACCACCACTACGGCAGGCCACGTGTTAGGCCTTTAGTCCCGGGATGAGCCACCAACCGGGACTAAAGGGGGATACGAACGGTTGCCACCACCACTACCCACCGCGTAGCCCTTTAGTCCCGGTTTGGGACACGAACCGTGACTAAAGGCTCCTTACGGGCCGGGACTAAAGCCTCGAGGGAGGCATTGAGAATTGGGGCAACGTGGCCGGGCCTTTAGTCCCGGCCCAGAGGCAGGCCGGGACTAAAGGGTCCCGGCCAAAGGCCCGTTTTCCACTAGTGCCCCTCTCCTCCCCTAGCCGTCGGCCACCCCTCCCATCTAGGGATTCCGCACCCTTTGGGGGTGGGAACCCTAAAGGGTGCACCACCTGCCGTTCCCCCTATATATAATGGATGTTTTGGCCATTGGAGATATGCAATTCTCTCTGTCTCGGAGCAGCCCTGCTTCACTTCTCCCTCCTCTCCCATAGTGCTTGGCGAAGCCCTGCCGGGAGACCTCGTCGCTACATCGCCACCACGCCGTTGTGATGCCGGAGATCTTCCCCAACCTCTCCCTCCTCCTTGCTGGATCAAGGTGCGGGAGATGTCACCGGGCTGCACGTGTGTTGAACGCGGAGGTGCCGTGGTTCGGCACTAGATCGGAATCACGCCACGATCTGAATTGCAACGAGTACGACTCCATCAACCGCGTTCTAGCAACGCTTCCGCTTAGCGATCTTCAAAGGTACGAAGATGCTCTCATCCCTATCTCATTGCTGGTTTCTCCATAGGAAGATCCAGGTATGGCGTAAGGAAATTTTGAATTTTTCCTACGTTACCCAAACAACCAATACATCAAGAGTAGTGCCCCCACACAAAATTTAGTGACCCAGAGCCACAAAGAGGACTTTGTTGACTTCGGCTCAAGGGGAGTCTTATAGTAATGGATTCGTCCGTACTCAAGGTCCCACACCCTATCCTACATGGCCAACCATATCGAAAGTCAACAAATGTCATGGCCATTCAACACAAGTCATGAAGGCCAAGCATGGTTCAAGACAACCATCCTAGTCAACAAAAGTCCAAGCAAGACTTCATGGTCAAGAGGTCAAAGCAAAAAATATCACATCGAATAATAAGTTAAAGATGAAGGCAAGAGATCAAAAAGGCCCAAGCTCAAGCAAGGAAGCCCCCCGAATAGTGTAGGTATTCTCCTTTTAATGTACGACAACCACCTCCTAGACCAATTATAGGCATATGCGTCTGATACTTCTGATCTACATTGCGTTTTCTGTGAAGAGGAACGGGTTATCGCAACACAATGTGGATAAGTATTTCCCTTAGTTATGAAACCAAGGTTTATTGAAAGAATAGGAATATCAACCACAACCGTCTTCAGCGTTTGCACACAAAGGAACAAACAACTTGCACCCAACACGGGCACGAGGGTTGTCAATCCTCTTGTCTTGTTATTTGCAAGAAAGTGAGGTGTGTAGATAAGTAGATAGCAAGATAAAATAAAATAAGTCAATCACAACAAGGTATTTAAGGTTTTAACAATATTTTGTGAATAAACCAAGGGGCCATAGCTTTCCCTAATGGCATCTCTCATGAAGAATAGCATACGATGGGTAAACAAATTACTATAGGGCAATCGACAGAAAAACGGATAGTTATGCAATATCCAAGGCAATGATCTTGTGTATATAGGCATCACCTTCCATAAACAAATAAGCCGACTCCTGCCTCCACCTATTGCTATTACTCCACTCATGGACTATTATCTAGCATGCATCTAGAGTATTAAGTAAAACAGAGTAATGCATGGGGAACAATGACATGATGTAGACAAAGTAAACTCAAGCAATATGAATAAACCCCATCGTTTTATTGTTAGTAGCAGCAACAAAAGGACACATCTTTTCCCCTTTTGTCACTGGGATATAGAAATTCCCCAGGTTAAACCTACTACAACACACCTCTCTCAACGAAGAAATATCGATCTAGTTGGCCAAACTTTTTCAATGGATCAGAGAGAATTACAAAGCTATCATAATCATGCACAAAAGAACCATGTAAGTATTCAGAGGATACTCAAATATTTATCATGAATAATCTGAACATAAACCTAAAATTCATTGGATCCCAACAAACGCACTTCACAAAAGGAATTACATCATATGGATCGAAGCGAAGATGCAATGATCATTGTATTGAAGATCAAAGAGAGAGATATTTCCATCTAGGTATTGTCTATGGACCTTAAGGTCTGTGGTGAACTACTCACACATCATCGTGAGGGCAGCAAGGTTGATGAAGAGGCCCTCCATGATCGATCCCCCTTCGGTACGGTGTCGAAATGGAGCTCCACATGGCCTCCCATCGGAACAGAGACTTGTGGCAGCCTAAAAAGTTTTAGGGATTCCCTCTGGTGTTATTAAAGTAGATGAGAATTTATAAGCCAAAGAACAAAGTCGGGAGGGCTATGAGGGAGGTACAAGCAATCATGGAGCCCCCAGGCCGTGCCCTATTGGCTTTTGGGCCCCTCGTGAGGCCTCCAGCCTTCTTCCGATACTCGTTGGCCTTCTTTTGGTCCGGAAAAAGTCACCAAAAAATTTCAGGGAAATTGGACTTCGTTTGGTATGGAAAACCTAAGAAGTGAAAAAAGCACAGAAAACAACAACTAGGATTAGGCACTGGGTCAATAGGTTAGTGCTAAAAAATAATATAAATTGGTAAATAAATACCCCAAAAGTATTCTATAATGATAATATATCAGCATGGAACAATAAAAAATTGTAGATATGTTGGAGACGTATCAAGCATCCCCAAGCTTAATTCCTCCTCGTCTTTGAGTAGGTAAATGATAAAAAACAGAATTTCTGGTGTGACATGCTATCCATGATGTAACCTTATGCATGTATGCTCATTGAGAAACGATGAAATAACAAATATTTACACACTGATACTTATATGTATAAGCACCGAATTATTAATTTTTCAAAGTATACGATCCTTAAAGATTGTTTTACCCCCCATCCATCTTTATTATATTAGCAAGGCATGGATCCAGCTTCACCACATTAATACAAATGTCAAGCACCATGGTGTCCAAGTCAGGCAAGTGGATCATAATTTTTCAATATGCATCAACTTTTTATTCTTCACGGAATACATGACAGTGAACCATTGGACATAGCATGAAGGTGGCATAGAATATTGTGGTAGGTTTCAAAGGTGTAGAAGTGGAGAAGATAGTCTCACATCAACTAGGCATACCAATGAGCTATGGAGATGCCCGTCGATAGATATCAGTCGTGAAGCTAATTAGGGTGTGCATCCAACCTCCTTGCTCATAAAGACCTCGAGCATTTGAGGAAACCTATTATTGGAATATACAAGCCAAGTTTATGAAAAAGTGAGTCCCACTAGCATATGAATGATATAACATGAGACTCTCTATATGAAGAACAAGGTGGCACTTGGAGGCACAAGTGTGGTAAAGGATAGTAGCAAAGTTCCTTCTCTCTTTTTCTCTCATTCATTTTGTATTATAGTGGTCTCATTTGGTCTCCCCTATTTTTATTTTCTCACTGGAACAAATGTCTAATAATGATGATCATCACACTTTTATTTACTTACAACTCATTATGAAAATTGATAGGACAATATGAATCTGAATGAATGCCTCTGGAAGTGTACCAAGAGGTGCAAAGACTTAGCATGACATGTATCAAAAATATGATGAACGGTGGCTTTTCCACAAATACTATGTCATCTCTATATGATGATGCAAAGCATTATGATGATGAACGAACTAGTCATGTGAAGTGACGATGGCATTTGCATGGCAATATATCTCGTAATGGCTATGGAAATGCGATGATAGGTAGGTATGGTGGCTATTTTGAGGAGGATATAAATAGGTTTATGTGCAAAAAATCATGTCATGTCATGGGGTTTGGATGTACCATCAAAATATGCACCAATCCTCAAGGTGAGAACGGACGATGCACAGTGCCGAAGAGGCTAGCAAATATGACAAGGTGAGATTGCGTATGTCCATGGTGTCACATTAGTCATGAAGAACTAACAAACTTACTGTAAACTTTTATTGGTTTTCTCACAAATTAAAGTACTACTCGCATGCCCTGAGGGAGAGGGTTGGTAGGAATTAACCATCACGCTACTTCGACTCAATAAACACTAGGATTTCAACGAGGAATAAAAATGCTCACTCATCATCACCATACCTTTTTAATTTTTTTGATGAACAAGAAGTTTAACATATATTAATATCGACACCTTTATGAAGTAATAATAATGCACAAACACTTTTTTCATATTGCCACATCAATATCATTAACCACAATTTCTCTATATGTGCTACATTATGGTTTTAATTATCATTCATTGAATACTCATTATTTTTTATCTAGTCTTATGACCCATGAAAATTACGGTCACTATTTTTCCATATCTCAGACAAATATAAGTGAAGAATGAGAGCATAATATTTCTATAAAATCTACACGCCATCGTGCTCAAAAATATATAAGTGAAGTACTAGAGCAACTGGTATGCTCAAAAGATATAAGTGAGGCACATAGAGTATTCTAACGAATTGTGATGATGTGGTATCTCTCAAAAATATGTGTTTCCAGGAAACAATGATTGTGGTAAACTAAAGGTAAAAGAAAAGAAAAGCAAACAATGCTCCAAGTAAAACTCTTATCATGTGATGAATAAAAATATAGCTCCAAGTAACATACCGGTGGATTGAGCCGAAAAGAGGGGATGCCTTCCGGGGCCACCCTAAGTTTAAAGCTTGAGTATTCCTAGGATATTACGTTGGGGTGCCTTGGTCATCCCCAATCTTATGGTTTTGCTTCTCCTCAATCCTTTGTCCATCGGGACAAAACCCAAAACTTGAAAACTTCAATCACATAAAACTCAACAGAACTTTGTGAGATCCGTTAGTATAAGCAACATATCAAATACTTTCACGTGCTGTTACAAGTTGATTCTTATTTTTAGCATAGGATACTGTATATTAACTCCTCCAAGGCTTATACCCCACCATACAATCTATAGCATTATCAAAACAAGCAAACTACGCAAGCAAAAACAGAACCTCACTGAAACAAAACAATGTGTAGTAATCTGTAATGAACCTATACTTTTGTAACTCCAAAAACTCTGAAACATTAGTAAGATCTGATGAATTTTTATATAAATACTATATAAATATTAAGCTTAAAAAGATGTTCCAGTAAAATCAGAGAAAATCTGCACTAGGTGTCAAAGTTTCTGTTTTTGCGCCATATCAATTCTACTCATCATGAAAATCATCCCAAAGGATTTACTTGGTGCAACACTAATTAAATCAGAAAAACACAATCATTACAGAGGCACTAATCATATTATCATGAAGTAACAGAAAGTAAAAAGAAAAATAAAGATAACTATTGGGTTTCCTCCCAACAAGCGCTATTGTTTTACGCCCCTAGCTAGACATATTGCATAGTTTCAAGTGTTGGGTCCCTTCATATCTTTCAAAATCAGTTCCTCCAAAATTTTACTTAATAAATCACCCTTGTACAACCTAGTTTAAGAACACAAGTAATCAAAGGGATTGGTACAATCATTCCTAATATCACCATCATCTAAGGGTGTTGGTGCACTAGAGACCGGGTCCCTTGTGCCCTAGACTCACGGGCATCGGCGACGCCCCTCACAGCACTTCACCGGGAAGAACAACAGGAAGGCAATCCAAGACCCACCAGGGCCACACCTTTCCCTCTCTTCAGGGGCGTGGCGTACAAGGGCTCCAGATGCAAGGCCCCGGCAAGCCCTCCTTGCCGGGAAGATTCCCAAGGCCCTAGCAAACCCACTTCGCCGGGAAGACTCCCGAATGATAGCGAGACCCCGGCAAGCCTCCCTTGCTAGGAAGGCTCACACAGACTGGCGAGGCCCCCGGCAAGCCCTCCTTGCCGGTAAAGTATTCAAGCCCCCGTCAAGTACCCCTTCCTGGGAAGGTGACCAAGTCGTCCAACAGAGACTCCAGGCCAGCGAGCCCCTTTTGCTCGCCAGGTGTCCTCCCCCGTTTCTACCATAATCCGACCGCTCCAACACATCCCTCGTGTGCCAGCACAAGACCGAGGTGTCGATTGACCTGGGTACGTGTCGCAACCACCTTGCGGCATGTCAGGGGTTAGACAAGGCATTTACTGCCCCTTACACCATCGAAGAAGAAGAGAGGTGAACACTGTTCACTATACACCCCGTGAGCACACTGTTGGTGACCCCTTTGCCTATAAAAGGAGGCCCAAAGCTCATTCTTAGAGGTGGGACTTTTTGGGATCGGAGACTCCCTAATCACTTACTAAGTTAGTGTAGCAAATCACTCTACAGTAAGCACATAATACAAACTAAGAAGGACTAGGGTTTTATGCGCCAAGCGGCCCGAACCTCGGTAAAAGACCTTGCCGGTGTTGGTCGCTAGCTCCGCTCTCGACGCCGTACCTCTCTCTCCCCGCCGAACAATCAAGGGACTCGTCGAGTTTCCCATAGGTGTCGGTTTCCCCGACATCTTTGGCGCGCCAGGTAGTGGGGAGTGGTGGTTGAGAGCTGTTTCATGGATTCAAGCAAGTTCTGCGTCACATCTTGGGAAGTAGCACGCACCACTGCGGCCCCTCGAAGCAGGGCGCACCGGTGGTCTCTCTACTTCGCCACGGCCTCCTAATGCATGCGCGGGCACCTCACTGCGCGAGCGCATGCTAGGGTGACGGAGACCTCGAGCTAGAAGGCATCAGGCTAGTGCGCCGCTCCGGGACAATGCGCTGCTGTCGAGCGTGTGCGTGGGGGCTTCGACGAGGCCTCCGGTGCATGCTCCAGCCGATGCACCTCCGCGAAGAGATGCATAGCCATCGAGAATGTGCCTATAGGTCCCGGAACCCAGGCACGCACTCCAGCCGAAGCGCTCCCCCCTCGTTGAAGCACCATGTCTTCGCCAAAGGTGCGCTAGGGGGCTCCGTTAGCACGGCCCGGCAAAACAGGAAAATGAGTTATGCTCCGGCAACCCCTTTCTGTACGATAGTTAAGAATTATCGGCAAGTATCTTGCCGGAGGGGGAGTTGTCCAGAAAGTATAGTCTCTTGCTTGCCGGAGATCTGAGGCCCCGACAAAGGACCCAAGTGCCGCGGGGAGAAGTGCCACGGCACGACAGATAAGTGTTAAATATTTTAGATGGGATTTCAGATTAGATAGGTTCTTTCCTTTCTGGAAGATCCCAAAACTAGTTTGAGAAACCTGTGCGTAGATGGAACCTTGTCAGGATCGGTGCACCTTAGTTCTGTTTCAAACTAGTTCAACGACCTGAATGGCGACAGAGCGCCTTCACATTGTTTTGAACCTGTTCAATAGACTAAGCGGCTACGCATCACCTTATTTCTCCTCGAGCCGCGCTCTACGATCTAATTGTTGCACTGAGTGCGGCAAGGGGCCTTGCCGGCAACGACCCCTCAAGCGAACCGCTAAGGTCACGCCGGCAAGCTTCCGGAAAATGCAAAAGGCGTATCATACAAGGGGAAGGATCAGACGCAAGGGAAACAACATTTCATTCATTTGTTTGAAACAAACTCAGACATATTACATGAATGATTTTTTCTACTCTAACCTATGGTACTGTCTTTTGGCGAGGGACATGCTCGCCGGACAAAAGTTCAAGAAGAGAAAAAGCGGGACAACCCCCGGTGCAACCCAGGCTGGTTTCTCCTGGACCAGCACTACGCGGAGGAGGACAGGGGCGGAGGACAGGGCGACCGGAGGGGATGAAGAAGCCATAGCCCGCGATCGCGCCTCCTCAAAGACGAGGCATCGATGCCGGCTCCTTCATAGTAACTCCACAGGGAGGGGGAGAGGCGTGAGCGGGCCTCGGCGGCAGGGCCGGCAGTCAATCGGAGCTCGGGGTGTCGTACTCCAACTTGACCCCCGAGATCCTGACCTGCCAAGAGCGCCACTACCGTCGATGTCCTCCTCGTCACTATCGCTCGAGGAGGGACATTCGGCGCCACTCGAGCTCTCTTCGCAGTAGCCGAGACGCATAACTGAGCGCCCATAATACTTGATGGATAGCATATTATCCTTCGGTAGCTTAAAGCGGAGTATATGCCCATCCACGAGGCTATGGGCGCTGGCGAAGGATTTCCAACACTGCTCGAGGATACTGGAGCGGCATTTCGGGTACTCCACGTGCACCTGCATAGCACCATGGGAGCAATCGTACGCCGACAACCACAAGATGGGGGGGGGGGCTTGGCGGCCTCCATCGCCCTAGAAAAAGGGCGAGGGAGGTGCAAATGGCCCCGAGGGACGCCGTGCAGTTCCACGACGAACTCCAGCTCCGTCCCGTCCAAGTGGCCGTCCCGCAGAGGAGAAGACGAAGGTGCTGGAGTAGCACTCCGCCTCCCCCGGTGACGGCCTCCGTGGTGACCGCGGCGCCCCTCCGTCACCACGTACACTCGTGTCGCCCTCCGCAGCTGCGGCCCCTGAAGTTGTGGCATGATCCTAGTGGGATCCCCTTGTCACCCTGGCGGCTGATGGTGGACTCCCTCATCCCCTAGCCATGGTTAGGGGCGAGTGCCACCTAGAACTAGAGAAGATTCTACAGATGCAAGCTGGGGGTGGTGAATGTTTCAGGAGTTGATGGATGACCCAAAACCCCTTTCAAACTTCCTGATTAATAGGGCGAGGCGCGTGGGGGGGGGGGGGGGCTAGCTCCCCTCACTCCATAAACCGCCGCCCCTCTTGCCCAATCACCCATGATCACGGGCGAACAGGGAACCGCCCTGCTGCACCAATGCATGTGGGGGCGGGTCCTGCCACGACTGCGGCCTTTATGGTCATGAACGCCACTTGCCTCACCGTTATTGCGCATGCTTCACGTGTGGCAGTAACGCGTCGGGAGGTGGGGAGGCTACTGTGCGTGCACTTCTCCACCTCGCGTGCTTGATGCGCGACGTGGGGAAGGGCCGTCTACAATGGCTTCGAACCTACAGAGTCTCCTGCCAAGGAAGCCCGTGCACTACTTTGACCGAGGCCCAGCAACGCCTCGTGCGCGTGCGTCTCCCAGGCCCGGGGGCTCCTGTCGGGGCACTAGAGACTCGGGTCCCTTGTGCCCCAGACTTGTGAACGGGCATCGGCGACGCCCCTGACAGCAGTGCACCGGGAAAAACAGCAGGAAGGCAATCCAAGACACACCAAGGCCACGCCTTTCCCTCTCTCCAAGGGAGTGGAGTACAAAGCAAGGCCCCGACAAGCCCTCCTTGCCAGGAAGATTACCAAGGCCCCGGCAAGCCCACTTCACCGGGAAGACTCCCGAAGAATAGCGAGACCCCGACAAGCCTCCCTTGCTGGGAAAGCTCGCACAGACTAGCGAGGCCCATAGCAAGCCCACCTTGCCTGCAAAGTATTCAAACCCCCCGGCAAGTACCCCTTGCTGGGAAGGTGACCAAGTCGTCTGACAGAACTCCAGGCCAGCGAGCCCCTTCCGCCCGCCAGGTGTCCTCCCCCATTTCTACCACAATCTGACCGCTCCAGCACATCCATCGTGTGCCAGCACAAGACTCAGGTGTCGATTCACCTGGGTACGTGTCGCGACCACCTTGCGGCATGTCAGGGGTCAGACAAGGCATTTACTGCCCCTCACACCACCGAAGAAGAAGAGCGGTGAACACTGTTCACTATACACCCCATGAGCACACTGTTGGCGAACCCTTTGCCTATAAAAGGAGGCCCAAAGCTCATTGTTAGAGGTGGGACTTTTTGGGTTTAGAGACTCCCTAATCACCTACTAAGTTACTGTAGCAAATCACCCTACAGTAAGCACATAATACAAACTAAGCAGGAGTAGGGTTTTACGCGCCAAGCGGCCCGTACATGGGTAAAAGATCTCGTCGGTGTTGGTCGCTAGCTCCGCTCTCGATGCTGTACCTCTCTCTCCCCGCCGAACGATCAAGGGACTCCTCGAGTTTCCTATAGGTGTCGGTTTCCCCGACAATGGCTTCTTCATATAATACATGTATTTCATCACAAATATGTTCCCTAATATTGTTTTCTTGCCAATGGTCACTAAACCCTTCATTGATTCCTTTAGTAATCCATACAAATTTATCACAAGTGTGGAGAAACAAAAATTGAGTTAATTCTTCGGGAAGCACATTCCTCCTCATATTCATATCAAATCCGTGATAGTCGTTAGATTCCAACCTACGCATGTCACCTTTATTATGGAGGATAGCTTATATGCGAGGACATTCAAATTTTATTCCACAAAACATAAATATTTCCTTTGCTTTACTCAAAATATAATCAAATTCATGAATAAGGATGGTGGTGCCAAATTACTTAATGTCGGGGTCATTCAAGCTAGGGAGTCCCAAGACTATAATTTCAAGCATAGGATGGAGATGCACAAATTTTCTTTCCATTTTCAAAATAAGCATAGTGATAACATCCACTTAACAATTTGTTTCATCAAGTATAGATATTTCAATGAGAGGAGAATATAATGAATACTCAAAGAATTTTTGGATGACATTCTTTTCAATAATGTTCCCACTGCCCACATGATAAATTTTAGAATTTAGGGTTGTGTGAGTGTTAATACACTACTGGAATTAGAGATTTTGCCGTCTGCCTATTCTTTGTCGTCTGCTAGCTGACGGCAAAGACAATCTTTGCCATCAGCTTCAGCAAAACTGACGGCAAAGAACTGGCTGATGGCAAAGAAGGTCTTTGCCAGCAGTTAGCTCTTTGCCGTCCGTGGCTGATGGCAAAGAAGGCGCTAGCAAACGGCAAAGAAGCTCATCTGGCCGGGGGAACCTTAGGTCAACCTACTCCCTTCTTTGCCATGTGCTGGCTGACGGCAAAGATGCCACACGCAGACGGCAAAGAGTATAGACCCCTTTGTCGTGTGCCAGCAGACGACAAAGGTCTTGAATCTAGTAACGGATGTCCCGCCCCCACCGCGGCCCTCTCTCTCTCTCAAACGGCCCCTCCCTCTCTCTCTCTCCTCCCCCGACGCCCAACGCCGCCACCACTGTCGCCCGGCCACCCCCGGCGCGCCCCGGTTCCCCTGGTGCCGCCCCGAAGCCCCACAACCCCCCCGGTGCCCCCTGGTGCCGCCCCTCAAGCCCCACCACCGGCGCCCCGTGGTGCCCCTGGTGCGCTCCCGCTGCCCCAACCCCGGCGCCCCTGGTACCGCCCCCGCAGCCCCACCACCGGTGCCGCCGGTCCAGCCACTGCCGCGCAGGCCTCGGCGCCGCCCCCGCAGCCCCACTGCCGGTAAGCCCATCCACCCCCGCCCCCTTGATTTTTTATTTTTTGGTATTTAGTTCTTTGGAATTAGATTATAAATACCGGCATGATTTTTTGTTGTTGTTGTAGTAGTTGTTCTTGTTATTGTTGTTGTTGTTGTTATTATAGTTGTTGTGGCATATATAGTTTAGTTGGTAGGTTAGTTAATTAGTAGTTTTAGTGGTAGTTTAGTTAGTTGGTAGATTTAGTTAGTTAATTAGTAGATTTAGTAGGTAGTTTAGTGGTAGATTTTGTTTTGTTATTTAGTGGTAGCAAGATTATTTTTTAGTTACTTAGTGGTAGATTCTGTTATTATTATTTTTTTGCTATTTAGTGCTATCTAGGTTTAGCGATAGGTTTAGTTAGCTTGGTTAGTTAGGTTAGTTAGTTATTTAGCTTACTAGAAAGAATAGGAAGAAGAAGAAGAGGAGGAGGAGGAGAAGAGGAGAAGAGGAGGAGGAGGAGAAGAAGAAGAAGAAGAAGAATAGGAGGAGGAGAAGAAGAGGAGAAGGAGGAGGAGAAGAGGAGAAGAAGAATAGGAACAAGAAGAATAGGATGAGGAGGAGAAGAGGAGAAGAGGAGGAGGAGGAGGAGGAGAAGAAGAAGAAGAATAGGAAGAAGAAGAAGAAGAATAGGAGGAGGAGAAGACAAAAAGGAGATCACATGTTTGGTATATTGTTTTTTGGAATTAATTAGTCCATTTAGCTCCAAAATACCATAATAAGCTCAAAATGGCATAAGAACCTTGGTTAGCTCATTAATATTATATACTTAGCTTGTTTTCCTGTAAAATGGGATAATTAGCCCATTTAGCTCAAAAAAGACATAATTAGGTAATTTAGCTCCAACAAGAGGAGAAGAGGAGAAGAAATAGGAAAAATGAAAAGAAAGAAGAAGAAGAAGAAGAAGAAGCAGGAGGAGGAGGAGGAGGAGGAGGAGAAGGCCAAGGACCTTCTATCCTTCCCCTCCTCCTCCTTCTCCTCCTCCTCCTCCTTCTTGATTTCTTCTTCTTCTCCTCCTCCTCCACTTTCTTCTCCTGTTTCATATTATCCTTGCTTTAATTAACCCAACAATGACATAATTAGCCCATTTAGCTCCAAAATACCATAATAAGCTCAAAATGGCACAAGAACCTTGGTTAGCTCATGAATATTATATACTTAGCTTGTTTAACTCTAAAATGACATAATTGGAACATTTAGCTCAAAAAAGACATAATTAGATAATTTAGCTGCAATAAGAGGAGAAGAGGAGAAGAAATAGGCAAAATGAAAAGATAGAAGAAGAAGAAGAAGAGAAGAAGAAGAAGAGAAGAAGGAGAAGGAGGAGGAGGAGGAGGAGGAGAAGGCCAAGGACCTTCTAGTCCTTCTCCTCTTCCTCCTTCTCCTCCTCCTCCTCCTTGATTGCTTCTTCTTCTCCTCCTCCTCCTCTTTCTTCTCCTCTTTCATATTATCCTTGCAATTGCTTTAATTTCCCCAACAATGACATAATTAGTCCATTTAGCTCCAAAATACCATAATAAGCTCAAAATGGCATAAGAACTTTGGTTAGCTCATTAATATTATATACTTAGCTTGTTTTCCTCTAAAATGGGATAATTAGCCCATTTAGCTCAAAAAAGACATAATTAGGTAATTTAGCTCCAACAAGAGGAGAATAGGAGAAGAAATAGGCAAAATGAAAAGAAAGAAGAAGAAGAAGAAGAAGAGAAGAAGGAGCAGGAGGAGGAGGAGGAGGAGGAGGAGAAGGCCAAGGACCTTCTATCCTTCTCCTCCTCCTCCTTCTCCTCCTCCTCCTCCTTCTTCTTGATTTCTTCTTCTTCTCCTCCTCCTCCTCTTTCTTCTCCTGTTTCATATTATCCTTGCTTTAATTAACCCAACAATGACATAATTAGCCCATTTAGCTCCAAAATACCATAATAAGCTCAAAATGGCACAAGAACCTTGGTTAGCTCATGAATATTATATACTTAGCTTGTTTAACTCTAAAATGACATAATTGGAACATTTAGCTCAAAAAAGACATAATGAGATAATTTAGCTGCAATAAGAGGAGAAGAGGAGAAGAAATAGGCAAAATGAAAAGATAGAAGAAGAAGAAGAAGAGAATAAGAAGAAGAGAAGAAGGAGAAGGAGGAGGAGGAGGAGGAGGAGAAGGCCAAGGACCTTCTAGTCCTTCTCCTCTTCCTCCTTCTCCTCCTCCTCCTCCTTGATTGCTTCTTCTTCTCCTCCTCCTCCTCTTTCTTCTCCTCTTTCATATTATCCTTGCAATTGCTTTAATTTCCCCAACAATGACATAATTAGTCCATTTAGCTCCAAAATACCATAATAAGCTCAAAATGGCATAAGAACTTTGGTTAGCTCATTAATATTATATACTTAGCTTGTTTTCCTCTAAAATGGGATAATTAGCCCATTTAGCTCAAAAAAGACATAATTAGGTAATTTAGCTCCAACAAGAGGAGAATAGGAGAAGAAATAGGCAAAATGAAAAGAAAGAAGAAGAAGAAGAAGAAGAGAAGAAGGAGAAGGAGGAGGAGGAGGAGGAGGAGGAGAAGGCCAAGGACCTTCTATCCTTCTCCTCCTCCTCCTTCTCCTCCTCCTCCTCCTTCTTCTTGATTTCTTCTTCTTCTCCTACTCCTCCTCTTTCTTCTCCTGTTTCATATTATCCTTGCTTTAATTAACCCAACAATGACATAATTAGCCCATTTAGCTCCAAAATACCATAATAAGCTCAAAATGGCACAAGAACCTTGGTTAGCTCATGAATATTATATACTTAGCTTGTTTAACTCTAAAATGACATAATTGGAACATTTAGCTCAAAAAAGACATAATGAGATAATTTAGCTGCAATAAGAGGAGAAGAGGAGAAGAAATAGGCAAAATGAAAAGATAGAAGAAGAAGAAGAAGAGAATAAGAAGAAGAGAAGAAGGAGAAGGAGGAGGAGGAGGAGGAGGAGAAGGCCAAGGACCTTCTAGTCCTTCTCCTCTTCCTCCTTCTCCTCCTCCTCCTCCTTGATTGCTTCTTCTTCTCCTCCTCCTCCTCTTTCTTCTCCTCTTTCATATTATCCTTGCAATTGCTTTAATTTCCCCAACAATGACATAATTAGTCCATTTAGCTCCAAAATACCATAATAAGCTCAAAATGGCATAAGAACTTTGGTTAGCTCATTAATATTATATACTTAGCTTGTTTTCCTCTAAAATGGGATAATTAGCCCATTTAGCTCAAAAAAGACATAATTAGGTAATTTAGCTCCAACAAGAGGAGAATAGGAGAAGAAATAGGCAAAATGAAAAGAAAGAAGAAGAAGAAGAAGAAGAACAGAAGAAGGAGAAGGAGGAGGAGGAGGAGAAGGCCAAGGACCTTCTATCCTTCTCCTCCTCCTTCTTCTTGATTTCTTCTTCTTCTCCTCCTCCTCCTCCTCTTTCTTCTCCTCTTTCATATTATCCTTGCTTTAATTAACCCAACAATGACATAATTAGCCCATTTAGCTCCAAAATACCATAATAAGCTCAAAATGGCACTAGAACCTTGGTTAGCTCACGAATATTATATACTTAGCTTGTTTTCCTCTAAAATGACATAATTGGAATATTTGTGTTGATCAAAGGATTTACATGTGATAGTTGTCTCGTCGCTGTGAGGTCTGCTATGCGAAGACCTGCCCGTGCGTTGTACGAGCTCCGCCCCTGCATTCGTGGGTCAGTACAAATTTCATCTCCTCCCCGCCCCCCTTCATTTACTATGGCTCGGTTTCCGGATGAAACTTTCTAGATTTAGGTAATTCAATTAATTTATCAGTATGCGTGACCAGTATGCGTCTCCCGTTCGAAAGGGCGACATCTATAAATATGCATGTCTTTGCATATTTATAACCACCATCCTTTCGAATTGTCCAACATTATCCATGGATAGCTCGAGTATGTGTAGATTGGGTTCGTTCTCCCGTATGTTGTGCTCTGGATCCGATGCGGAATTTCGTCAGTGCCTCCCTGTTGTTCTCCGGATGCACATCCTCTTTGTTTATTGCGGAGACGTGTATCAGGAGAACAACGGGGAGGTGCTGCCGAAATTTTGCATTGGATCCGGAGCAGAGCATGGGAAAACGAACCCAATCTACACATACTCGGGTGGGATTAGGACCTATCTTTACCTATTAGCGTGTAGGTTGCCTGGACGTAATAAAAATGGCGAACCTGATTAACCGATGAATATAAATGCTAAATTATATATAAATATATTTCTTCTGTCTTTAGTAGCTATGCAAGATGAGTGATCGTGCGTGGATGTATACCGGTCACCCTAGTCAGAAAGAGATGACGAAAGAATGGTTTTTGAAAACAAAGGAATTTGTGAAAGCCGCATTCGCAAATGGCCAGGAAAGAAACGGTTGCCCCTGTCCTGGATGCGACAACTATAAAAAGACGACAGAGGCTGTAATGATTAAACACCTGCAGAGGAGGGGTTTTAAGCCTAATTATACGGTGTGGACATTTCATGGTGAGTCTATCCAACGAACAAGAGCTGAGGTGGTCCGTCGTCGCACGGACGAG
Source organism: Hordeum vulgare subsp. vulgare (assembly GCF_904849725.1). Taxonomy (NCBI): domain Eukaryota; kingdom Viridiplantae; phylum Streptophyta; class Magnoliopsida; order Poales; family Poaceae; genus Hordeum; species Hordeum vulgare. The sequence continues at coordinate 226,470,862 of NC_058522.1, forward strand.
CATGGTACTGGGATCGAAGACATGGTGCAAGACTTTGATGATGCTCGGGATTCGGAAGATGAGATGGAGGAATCTGCATAGGCCTTTTATGAAATGTTGGAGTCTTCAAAAGTCCTCTCCATGAGCACACTGAGCTCTGTTAGCTGGATGCAATTGCACAAGTAATGGCTCTAAAGGCTCAGTTCAACTTGGGAAGAGAATGCTACGACGCGATGATGACACTATTTGGACGTTTCCTACCCAAAGGCCATGTCATGCCTGCAAACCTGTACCAGTCGGACAAAATACTTCGTGTACTTAAGATGCCCTATGAGAAGATAGATGCATGTGAGAAAGGATGTGTCTTATTTAGGAAGGAGTATGCACACTTGGACTATTGTCCCAATTGCGAGTCTTGCAGGTATCTTCTGGTAGACAACGGTATGGGTGAGAAGAGGCAGACCAAAATCGCAGTTAGTGTTCTTCGGTATATGCCAATCGTACCAAGACTTCAACGTCTTTTCATGGTCGAAGAGACAGCCAGACAGATGACATGGCACAAATTGGGCAAAAGAACCGAACTAGATGCGGATGGGAATAATATGATGGTACACACATCGGATGGGGAAGCGTGGAAACATTTCGATGGATTGCATCAGGATAAAGCGGCAGATCCAAGGAATCCTCAAGTCTGCGCCGCCACGGATGGTTTTAATCCCTTCGGCATGACGGCAACCCAATACAGTTGTTGGCCTGTATTTGTCATTCCACTCAATCTCCCCCCCCGGGCAGATTATGCAAAGAAAGAACATATTTCTGACGTTGATAATTCCAGTTCCCAATTATTCGGGGAAGAATTTGAATGTGTACCTGCAACCTCTTAAGGATGAATTGGAAAATGGGGTCAAGACATACGATGCCGCTACAGAAGAAAACTTCAAAATGCATGTGTGGTACATGTACTCTATGCATGACTTGCCAGCGTATGCGCTATTCTCTGGATGGTGTGTGCACGGAAGGTTCCCATGCCCCCAATGCAAGGCAGCTCTTCAGTTTCATTGGTTGTAGGAGGGTCGGAAGTATCGACATGATGCACACTGAAAAGAATATCGGAGAGGCTATTTTCGGTACATCGGTTCAGAAAAGACAAGAACTTTACCAAAGATAAAGTTGTCAAAAACTTGACACCACCTGCGTTCACAGGCCAACAGATCCTGGATCAGTTAAACGCCCTCGAGCCTGATCCAGAGCGTCCAGGGTATTTCAAGGGGTATAATTCAAAACATGCCTGGACTCACAAGCCATGCTTGCGGGATCTGCCTTACTTCAAAGACCTCCTTCTTCCACACAATATCGACATGATGCACACTGAAAAGAATATCGGAGAGGCTATTTTCGGTACATTGTTCGACATAGATGGGAAGACAAAGGATAATATTAAGGCTAGAGTCGATCAAGAGACACTATGTCATAGACCGTTACAAAACATGCGAGAAGGCAAAGGAAAGCAGAAGTGGTCGAAGCCAAAGGCCTCGTTCAATCTTGGAAGGCCAGCTATGAGTGAAATTATCTTGTGGGTCAAAATGCACTTGATGTTCCCCGATGGGTATGCAACGAATCTAAAGAGGGGAGCGAGTCTTGAAAAATTAAAAATCTTTGGTCTCAAGAGTCATGATTGGCACATATGGCTAGAGCGGGTAATGCCGGTGATCTTACGTGGCTTTATTCCTGAGGATGAATGGCTAGTACTGGCGGAGCTGAGCTATTTCTTCCGTGTTCTTTGTGCGAAAGAATTGTCGCCTGGCGTGCTAGAAGACATGGAGGAGTTTGCACCGGAGTTGTTGTGCAAGTTAGAGAAGATCTTTCCACCGGGCTTCTTTAATCCAATGCAGCATTTGATTTTACATCTACCGACCGAGGCAAGATTGGGTGGGCCCGTGCAAGATCGTTGGTGCTATGCAACTGAGAGGATGCAGAAGACCCTTCGAGCTAAATGTAAAAATAAGCGTAGAATTGAAGCATCGATGGCTGAGGCATTCATTACTGAGGAGGTGGCAAACTTTGTGACAGCACACTACGAAGCCAAAAATCATCATTTGCATAATCCGAAGCCTCGGGACAATGATGAAGACCCTAAAAAAGGTGGGTCCAACCTCAGCCTATTCAAAGGGAAGCTCGCACCAGCCGGTGCTTCGAAACCAATAACGTTGGATATCAAAGAATGGTGGAACATTTCGTTGTATATCTTCAACAACCTAACAGAAGTGCGGCCGTACATCGAGTGAGTTCTCGGCACATTTTCCCGTAACTTCTAATTCATTTGAACTACTCTTATTCTCGGATATTTCAAACAGTCGTTACATCGTCAAATTCTCGGATGGAGCGGTGATCGAAAATGATTCCGTCGAAGAGTATGAGCTTCTGTCAAAGACAGGAGGCGGCTATCCCGTTTTCATCTCTTGGTTCAAACAAACGGTACTTATCAATAATGGACCATTTCATTCTTGGTCTAACTTGCGGCTAATGCAACAACTGTTTCGTATTAAACTTGTAGGCTAATTCAGAGTCTATGGACGCCAAATTGAGACAAGTCGCTAATGGTCTTGACTATAAGGTCCGTTCATTTGAGAAATACAACATTAACGGGTATCTCTTTTGTACCTTTGGCAAAGAGCTATCTATGCCCGACCGGAATTCTACAAATTGTGGTGTCTCTGCTATCGGTGAAGGTGTTATCGAGTATTATGGAGGAGTTGAAGCCATTTATGAACTTCAATTCTATGGTGAAAACCCACCGAACGTTGTAGTCTTCAAATGTTATTGGTTCCAGCCGAAAAAGACTAGAAGGACTCATGAACATATAGGACTAGTCGAAATCAATCCAAACACCCATTTAGATGTTCCCGATGTCTATATTACGGCTCAACAGGCGACCCAAGTTTTCTATCTACCGTGGGCATGCCAAACGGATAAGAATCTGGAAGGTTGGTATGTTGTTTATGAAGTGCCGCCACATGAGAGACCACCTCTCCCAAATGAACAGGATTATGAACGTCACATTAACCCAGACACATATGATGGAGAATTCTTCCAAGAAGCACGTCTTTCCAAGAAACGTTTCAAGAACCGCCATGCTTCATCGAAGAACATGGAAGTAGACAGCGACAATGAATCTGACTCCAGCCCTGAGCCGGAACCAGAAGACCTGGAACTCGTAGAGGTTACTGATGCGGATGACCTGTCAATGCTTCAACGATTAAAGGAAGGCCTTTCACAACTTCACGCCGTTGAACCCGATGAGCACGTCATTCATGAAGACATGCATGATAGTGATGATGATGATGCATTTATTGATGATGATTATTAGTTTCTAAGATTCACAACTTAAATTATATATATTTTAATCTTTATTATTCATGTACATATTATTATTCATGTCAGTCATTCAATTTTTTTTATGTTGTACTAATTTCTTTTAATCTTTATCATGGCAGGTGTTGAAAGATGGTGGGCGCGGGTCCAGAGCGCTCGACGGGTTCTTCCCAGGCGCCCCGCACGAGGGGTGGTACTTCCCTTCCACCCCTATCTCTCCGTAGAGCCTTGGCAGACAGTCTTTCGACACTAGCCGGGGGTTCTTCTTCGTCGGCGGCATTGCCCACTGGGAGAGGTGTTGGTCGGGTAGGGAGGAAGGGGAAGGGTACAGGGAGAGGTGGTGGCCGTGGAAGATCCAGGAGGACTGTTGAGCCGTCCTCGCCACCATCACCAACTCATTCACCCGAGCATAGGACTAGTATGGTCGGCCATTTGCGGAGGAGGCTACGGGGACTCCGGTCCAGCCTCGGGTCGAGGTGCATTCGGCCCAGAAGCAGCCAGAGGCTTCACCCGACGTGGAGAGGGCCGGATGGGAGCCTTGGCCGGATCGTACCGAGTTGCCGGATTGGACCGAGGATCCGGGTGGCTCAGGGGGCGGGGATGGCGGGGATGAGCTTACGGATAGTGAGGGCGATGTGCAGGTGGACGGGGCCACCGTGTACAAGCGTGGTAGTACACGTCTCCCGGTCGCCCCGGCTACCCGCGAGCAAAGGCCGGTGATTAAACCTGAAGGAGATAGGTAAGTACATTTACCCTTTTTGAGCTTTTTCCTTCAAGTTTGTTCAAATATCTAATGCGCTGACCTTATCATACTATAGGGGATGGGTACACCCTCTTGGAGTCCGCAGGCCGAACTCCGTCCTTGATGTGCTTTGCCGGACAAATTTCCCGGGGTTTGTCACGTTGCCTGGTGAGGGTCAGGTTCCTACACTAGGATTTACCTGGGAGCACTACCAGGCTGCGCAGGCCCCGCCGGAGGATATTATAGATGGTGTCTTGTGCCACACGAGGGGCGAGATGGTGATCAGGAGCTTTTGGGTAAATTATCCTTTTACAGAATCTAAAATTAACAATATACCTAATTATTGTACTAATCGGTGTTTTCACGTTTGATTGCAGACCTTCTATAGGTGTGAGGATGGATATGAGGAGGAGGCGGCCAGGGTTCTCAAGGTCGAGTGTAGGCGGTTACTACAGAACTTGCACCATGAGGCTTGGCCGCAGGCTATTCGAGATTACTACGCCACGCGTGGTATTAAGAAGGAGAAGAAGGATTGCCGCGGGAAGTTTCTGAAGAAGGAGCAATACATGAAGGTAATTACCTATTCTTAAGTCCTTCTACGTAGTTTTCTTGATTTCATTCATAGGCGTAGCGCTGAAAATTCTTTCTAATAACTTACAGGTGCCCCAAAGATGGTGTGCGGATAAGATGGATTGTTGGGAGGCGTTGGTTGATGAGTGGTGCACAGGCAGCTGGCGAGCCGTCCACGAGAATGCGAAGGATCGGCGTAGCCAAATGGTTGGTGTGCCACACCATCAAGGCAGCGCCAACTTACTTCAGTTTGGACGAAACTTGGTATGTGATTTGCTTCATGATTCATGCAATTCATTCTTGATGCTAATATTTTGTTCCTCTCTTTTAGGCGCATCACAATAAGACTGAGATGCCACACTTGTACGACCTTTATGGCATGGCCCATACTGCCTCGTACAAGAAGGCGAAGGCATTCTCTGAGTCTAACCTGGATGATCCCAGTAACTTCACCAACATATCATCCCACCAGAAGCTCGTGGCATACAGGGACGCGGGGAAGGCTACGAAAGGGGATGACTTTAACCCTAGCCAAGAACCTTTGGATCCAGAGCTGGTGATGATATCTGGTGGCGGGAGGCCCCATGGCTCGATAGCCATTGGAGATGGGATAATACGTTGTCCACTCACTCTTCCGGAGATCAAGGCGCGCCAGTCGAGCAGATATCCTGAGATAACGCCTCATCCACGGCCAGTCGAACTTGCCATCGAGGTTAGTTGTACGGACTAAGAACACTTTCATCCATTTCATTATGTGTGTCACCATAGATCATTACTGTGGTAACGAGGAATGGTTTTTCAGGCTTCTCTTCAGAAAGAGAGAGCAGCAAACCAGGCTGCTCTTGAGAAAGAGAGATTGGCAAGCCAGGCTGCTCTTCAGGCTGCTCTTGATGAGAGGGACCAGACCACGACACGATTGCTTGAGGAGGAGAGGGCCCGGAATGAGGCGGGTCAACAGGCCCTGTACGAGCTTTTTGTGGTATGTTTTTTTTCACATTAGCCAAATCATGTGTGTAATGTCTGTTTCAATACTAACTAATACGACCCACTCTTCAGGGTCTGTGCGAGAAGAGCGGTCAAGTCCCTCCGCCGATGCCCGTCTTCTCTTCGATTGGCACGGTGAGAATTATTATAAACTAGTATTAATAATTGAGTGTCATCATGCTAACTGAGACATTGCAAAATATCTTTTCTGCAGAATAACTCCCGAGCGGCATCGCACGACCCTTCTCCAGGGCAACCGTCTCCAAACGAAGCCGGCGCGAGCAACCGTGGTGTTTCTCCTCCTTGATGACCACTACGGTAAGTTTCTCCTCCAAACTTAGCTTGTTTTCCTCTAAAATGAGATAATTAGCCCATTTATCTCGAAGAAGACATAATTAGGTAATTTAGCTCCAACAAGAGGAGAAGAAATAGGAAAAATGAAAAGAAAGAAGAAGAAGAAGAAGGAGGAGGAGGAGGAGGAGGAGAAGGCCAGAAGGTCCTTGGCCTTCTCCTCCTCCTCCTCCTCCTCCTTCTTGATTTCTTCTAATTCTCCTCCTCCTCCTCTTTCTTCTCCTCTTTCATATTATCCTTGCTTTAATTAACCCAACAATGACATAATTAGCCCATTTAGCTCCAAAATACCATAATAAGCTCAAAATTGCACAAGAACCTTGGTTAGCTCATGAATATTATATACTTAGCTTGTTTTCCTCTAAAATGACATAATTGGAACATTTAGCTCAAAAAAGACATAATTAGGTAATTTAGGTCCAACAAGAGGAGAAGAGGAGAAGAAATAGGCAAAATGAAAAGATAGAAGAAGAAGAAGAAGAGAAGAAGAAGAAGAGAAGAAGGAGAAGGAGGAGGAGGAGGAGGAGAAGGCGAAGGACCTTCTAGTCCTTCTCCTCCTCCTCCTTCTCCTCCTCCTCCTCCTTGATTTCTTCTTCTTCTCCTCCACCTCCTCTTTCTTCTCCTCTTTCATATTATCCTTGCAATTGCTTTAATTTCCCCAACAATGACATAATTAGTCCATTTAGCTCCAAAATACCATAATAAGCCCAAAATGGCATAAGAACCTTGGTTAGCTCATTAATATTATATACTTAGCTTGTTTTCCTCTAAAATGGGATAATTAGCCCATTTAGCTCAAAAAAGACATAATTAGGTAATTTAGCTCAAAAATAAGGAGAAGGAAGAAGAAGAAGAAGAAGAAGAAGAAGAAGAAGAGAAGAAGAAGAGAAGGAGAAGGAGAAGAAGAAGAAGGAGGAGGAGAAGAAGAGAAGAAGAAGGAGAAGGAGGAGAAGAAGAAGGAGAAGGAGCCCTCCTTCTTCTCCTTCTTCTTCTCTCCTTCTTCTCCTCCTTCTTCTCCTTCTTCTTCTCTTCTTTTTTCTTCTTCTCCTCGTCCTTATCCTTCTCCTTCCCCTTCCCCTTCCCCTCCTCCTCCTCCTCCTTCTTGTTTTTCTTCTCCTTGTTCTCTTCTTGCTTCTTCTCTTTCTTCTTCAGTTTAGATTATTTGTCATATATATGTTGTTGTTCTTCTTCTTCTGACTTTCTTATTCCCATTTTGCAGATTGGATGTACTACATGCATGGATGCTGGCGTTGGAGTGCTTTAGTTTCCGTTTTTATTTGAGTTGATGAACAATGTGTTGGTTCTTTGTATGTGTTGATGAACAATGTGTTGATGAACAATATATGTGCAACTACATGTATGTATATATGGACGAAACTTTGTATGTGTTGGTTCTTTTGATATATGGGATGTACGTTGATGAACAAATGGCATTGATGAGCTTTATATGTATATCATATATGTGTTGTGATCTATTTATGATATATGTGCTATGAATTATATGTATATGTGCTGTGAAATAGAAAAAATAAATAAAAATGTGACAATATAGGCTCTTTGCCGTCTGCCAGCTGATGGCAAAGGCCTTTGCCGTCAGCCAGCCGACGGCAAAGGTGCCACGTGGCGCCCAGCTGTGCAACCTGGGCAGTAGCAGCTGGCCATATAGTCTCTTTGCCGTCTGCTTCCAGGGGCAGACGGCAAAGAAGAGGGCACAGAGGAGGAGGCAGACGGCAAAGAGTGGAGAGAGGGGGGAGGGGAGGACCCGGCAGACGGCAAAGATGGAGGGGAGGGGCGGGGAGGAGAAGGCAGACGACAAAGATTGACGGGGAGGCAGACGGCAAAGATTCACGGGGAGGCAGACGACAAAGGCTCTGTTAACCCCTAACGGAGGCAACGCCTGTCGGCTGCCGTCTCAAACGCTTTGCCGACTGCTCCTAAGGAAAGCTGACGGCAAAGCTCTTTGCCGTCCGCTTTGGGGGGGGGGCAGACGGCAAAGAAGGTCAGATGCCGTCGTAGGCTGACGCAGAAATTTTGCCGGCCGTGACAATCTTTGCCGTCTGTGGTATTGTCTTTGCCGTCCGGGATATTGTCTTTGCCGTCTGTGATGGCAGACGGCAAAGAAGGTGATTCCTGTAGTGATAGTAGGGACTTGATCCATAGAAGGGTCATGAGTGGAATCAACAAATTTTAATCCCGCTTCATCCAGTTCACTAGTGCTATCTTCAATAGCACTTTTAATAATAACTTTCTGAAATTAAGACATGATAGCAACTTTCAAGCAAACTAGAGAGCAAAGATGCAATCTAGTGGCGGGCAAAAAAACAAATATAAATATTTTTGTATCTTTTTATGAGACAAACTTAATATACCAACAACAAAAAAGAGGAACAAGTGAATGGAATTTTGTGTGGAGTTACTTGGTAGTTAGGGATGGTATTCCCCGGCAATGTTGCGAGAAATGCTTCGTAATAATTGTGATCCACATTGGGTTTTCCATGAAGAGGAATGGGTTGTCACAATACAATGTGGGTAAGTATTTCCCTCAGTTATGAAACCAAGGTCTATAGATCTAATAGGAATATCAACCACAACCATCTTTAGTGGCTACACACAAAAGAACAAACAACTTGCACCCAACGCGTGCAAGAGGGTTGTCAAACCTGTTGTCTTGTTATATGCAAGCAAGTGAGGTGTGTAGATAATTGTAGATAGCAATATAAAATGAAAACAAGTAATTAACAACAAGGTACTAAAGGTTTTATCAATGTGTTGTGAATAAACCGGGAACCACAACTTTCCCTAATGGCATGTGTCATGAAAAATAACATACAGTGGGTTAACAAATTACTGTTTGGGCAATTGAAAGAAAAGCCGATAGTTATGCGACATTCATGGAAATGATCATGCGTATATAGACATCACATGCAACAAAAATAGGCTGAGTCCTGCCTGCACCTATTACTATTACTCCAACCATCAAACGCTATCAATCATGCATTTAGAGTATTAAGTAAAACATAGTAATGCATGGAGAACAATGACATGAAGACAAAGTAAACTCAAGCAATATGGATAAACCCCATCGTTTTATCCTTAGTAGCAGCAACACAAAGCCACATCTTGTCCCCTTCTGTCACCGGAATATATAAGTTCGCGAGGTTGCACCTACCACAATGCACCTCTCTCACCGAAGAAATATCGATTTAGTTGGCGAAACTATTTCCATAGATGGGAGAGAATTACGAAGCTACCATAATCATGCACATTAGAATCATATAAGTATCCAGAGGAGACTCAAATATTTATCATGAATAATAAAAAATAAATCCACAATTCATCGGATCCCAAACAAACACATCGCACAAAAGGAATTACATCATATGAATCAAAGCGAAGATGCGCTGATCATTGCCATCTAGGTACTCACTATGGGCCCATAGGTCTGTGGTGAACTACTCACACATCATCACGAGGGCATCAAGGTTGATGAAGAGGCCCTCCATGATCGATCCTTCCTCCGACAGGGTGTTGAAACGGAGCTTGAGATGGCCTACCATCAGAACAGAGACTTATGGCGGCGAAAAAAAGTGTTTCGGGACTACCTCTCGTGTTTTTAGGGTAGATGAGAATTTATAAGCCAAGGAAAGTAGTTGGGAGGGCCGCCAGGGAGGCACAAGCCATCAGCCCCCTGGCCAAGCCCTGTTGGCTTTTGGGCCCCTCGTGAGGCCTCCGTCCTTCTTCCGATCCCGGTTGGTCTTCTTTTGGTCCAGAAAAATCACCAACAAGTTTTAAGGAAATTCGAGTTCTTTTGGTATGGAAAACCTGAAAAGTGAAAAACACGTAGAAAAGAACAGCTGGCAATATGCACTGGGTCCATAGGTTAGTGCTCAAAAATAATATAAATTGGTAAATAAATGCCCCCAAAAATTGTAAAATGATAATATATCATCATGGAATAATCAAAAATTGTAGACACGTTGGAGACGTATCATCGTCTAGTTCTACCTTTCCATCTCTTTATTTCAAGTATAAACTTGGTCATTTTCAAGGACCTCTAGGCTATATAAGGCCCCCATAGACATGTCAATCAGTCATTCCCACTTGAATAAACTCGAGGGGAGGGCCACTCTCCCGTATTTGCTCTCTTACGAGTGTTAGGGCGGTCAAGATCCGGAGTTCGAGGGACCTTCAAAGGCCTGGATTAGTTGGGAGTCCTAGGACTAAAAAAGTGGCACTCTTAAGTGTTTCGTGCATCAGGCACCAATTTGATGATCCTTTCATAGGACGTATGTCGTGCTCCCACGAGGTGTGCGAACCTATTTAAAAAACATCGTTGTGTCACTCTATCGAGTGTGTGGCAACCTTCTCTATAAGGCTTCCATACCCATCAACGCCTACTCACCTCCAACCACGTGACTAAGGATAACCCTAGTTGAAACTTGTTTTTTGAATGTCAACAACGATGGTATTAGATTTGTATTATGATGATATTGGATTTGTATTATAGATGTTGATATGATTTGGTGAAAGAACATCAACTCTATCTTCACACTCAGATTATATCACTATTTTAGTTACATGTTGTTTATAAGCTGATGTTCTCAAATACTTTGCAAAATACTATATTATTTCAAAAATTAAACTTAGTTTATGATCAAGTTAACGGGGGCCTACTATAACTAGCCTACGCTCCGACTCACTCCGGGTACCAGCATGCCTTTTAGTTAGCACAACTAGCCCAAGAGCTCAACCAAAAAATGAGATGATTGGGATAGCACACGTGGCTGACAAATTGATCGTAATTAGCCATCCATCCAGGATAACTGAAGCAGGACAATAGTAGTCCAAACTAGCTAGCAATATAACTTGTGTACAAGGAGCTAGTAACCCAGTTCATTCATTACCATGTTTGCCCACTATTTTGTTGGTATTAGCAGGCTGACGACCCATTATTTTCATTACCATGTTTGCCAACTATTTGGTTGGTATTAGCATAGTGATAACCCATTATTTTCATTACCATGTTTCCTAGTAATTGTTACTATGCTACATTATAGTAATTGCTTTATGATGTCATTTACTTGACTAATGTGCAAACATTATATTAATGGTTTTATGAGATGAATTTCAAAAATGAAATACTCCGACGTACAATTATGTTTGCACTTTAGTATGGGTTGACTGTTTTTCCAGATCAAATATCAATTATTTACTTCCTTTGAATTTTCCTAGAATCAATTGTAATGCATATTAAGACACGAGAACAATTACGTGGATGCATCTGTACATAATTCTTTCCCACTCTGATATGACGTGACCTCTTAGGCAACACTTATAACTAAAACTAAACTCCTATACTAAATTGTGTTTTTTCGAGAATTTACTAGAGGAACAATATTTTTCACTAGAACATTACTATGTGCATAAATTATTTTATGAGCATGAATAAGAAAGAAAACCCAGTTGGCCTTATATGAGGGTGGAGAAGTGATGGTGACCTATGGTAACCAATTTAATATTATAACTTTGTTTTCAAGTAATTTTATCTTCTTTTAACACGATGCATGCATTTGCGAGGTCGAGGGTTGTCCTTGCATCCACAGTACTGGATTAAATTCCATTACTTTTGTGGGCCGTCGCTTTTACCCTCATTAGCATGTCAAGGCAACCTCATTGGCTGAGCCAAACGCGTGCAGTAGGCGGAGCATAGAATTAGTACTTTGCACTCTCGCTTGCTATAGCGCTACCGTGCTCTACTAGATAACACCTCCTTGTGGTTCCTCACGACCATACTGAATGTACTCATGTGACTTGTTGATTTGGCTAGACATGTGAAGAAGACAAGATTATGATAACAAATGTGAAACAAGGATGCAATTCCAGTGAGACGCGTATGGAGTACCCGATGGGTCTACTTGATGCATTTGAAATTTTTGCTAAAATTTTGAACTAGTGTTTGATACGTCTCCGTCGTATCTACTTTTCCAAATTGTTTTGCCCTTATTTTGGACTCTAACTTGCATGATTTGGATGGAACTAACCTGGACTAACGCTGTTTTCAGCATAATTGACATGATGTTGTTTTTGCGCAGAAATAAAAGTTCTCGGAATGACCTGGAAATTTACGAGGATTTTTTGTCGAATATATAAAAAATACTGGTGCAAGAATCAACCGGAGAAGTGGAGCGTGGAGCCCACAAGCCCACCATGTGCCCCCTGGCCGCGCCTGGCAGGCTTGTGGGGCCCACGGAGCTCCATCGCCTCCAATTTCAGCTCTATTTAGTCCCATTCGTCCGGAAAAAAATCGAGGAGGAGAGTTCATCGGGTTTTACGATACGGAGGCTCCGCCACCACATGTTCTTCCTCTGGAGGGCAGATCTGGAGTCCGTTCTCGGCTCCGGAGAGGGGAGATCGTCGCTATCGTCATCACCAACCTTCCTTCATCGCCAATTCCATGATGCTCTTCACCGTTCGTGAGTAATCTCATCGTAGGCTTGCTGGACGGTGATGGCTTGGATGAGATCTATCATGTAATCGAGTTAGTTTTGACGGGGATTGATCCCTAGTATCCACTATGTTCTGAGATTGATGTTGCTACTACTTTGCCATGCTTAATGCTTGTCACTGGGCCCGAGTGTCATGATTTCAGATCTGAACATATTATGTTGTCGCCAATATATGTGAGTTCTTGATCCTATCTTGCAAGTTGTAGTCACCTACTATGTGTTATGACCCGGCAACCCCGGAGTGACAATAGCCGGAACCACTCCCGGAGATGACCATAGTATGAGGAGTTCATGTATTCACTAAGTGCTAATGCGTTGTTCCGGTTCTCTATTAAAAGGAGAACCTTAATATCCCGTAGTTTCCATTAGGACCCCGCTGCCACGGGAGGAATGGACAATAGATGTCATGCAAGTTCTTTTCCCTAAGCACATATGACTATATACGGAATGCATGCCTACATTACATTGATGAACTGGAGCTAGTTACATATCTCTCCGTGTTATAACTGTTGCATGATGAATATCATCCGGCATAATCATCCATCACCGATCCGGCATAATCATCCATCACCGATCCAATGCCTACGAGTTTTTCCTACTGGTCCTTGCTACGTTACTTTGTCGCTACTGTTGTCACTGCTGCTACTGTTACTCTATCGCTACTGCTGTCACTATTGATACTGGTTACTGTTGCTACTGTTGCTATCACACTACCTTGCTACTGATACTTTGCTGCACATACTAAATATTTCACGTATGGTTGAATTAACAACTCAACTGCTAATACTTGAGAATATTATTTGGCTTCCCCTTGTGTCGAATCAACAAATTTGGGTTGAATATTCTACCTCAAAAACTGTTGCGATCCCCTATAGTTGTGGGTTATCAAGACCTTTTTCTGGCGCCGTTGCCGGGGAGGCATAGCTATATTCTCTGAGTCACTTGGGATTTACGTCTGCTGATCACTATGAGGAATCCGAAAAATCCAAAAACTAAAGTCTTGCCCTCAACCACGAGGGAAGGTAAGGAACTGTCATCTAGCTCTGCACTTGATTCACCTTCAGTTATGAGTAAGTTTGCGACACCACCTCCTGTTAAAATTTTGATGTGTTGCATGTGCTTGATGATGATACTTCTACTATCCATGATGCTTGTGATGATGCTATGCTTGATACTACTTTGCCACTAGGTGCATTCCTTGATGCACAAATTGCTAGAGTTGCTACTAGATGTGATGATACTTCTAAAACTGCTGAGATTATTGCAGTAGAACCTGCTATTTCACCTGTTAGAACTAGCTCTCCTAGATATGAATTGCCTGATACGCCTGAGGGTTATGTTATGGAGGGAGAGATAGCTGAGGACTTTCTTGCTTGTAAGGATAGCTATGATGTTGAGAAATTATTGCGCAAGTGGAAAGAAAAATCTTTGAACGCTAGGATGAAATACGACCCGAAGTTTGCTACTTAGCCTATCTTTGTGACTGATATGGATTATGAATTCTCTGTCGACCCTGAGTTAATCACTCTGGTCGAATCTGATCCGTTTCACGGTTATTAGTCTGAAACGGTTCTAGCACATCTTACCAAACTGCACGATATAGCCACCTTATTCACTAGTGAGGAAAAGATCCGCCACTACTATATCCTTAAGCTGTTTCCTTTCTCGCTAAAGGATGATGCTAAGACCTGGTTCACTTCTCTTGCTCCTGGTTATGTGCGTAGCCCCCACGATATGATCTACTACTTCTCCGAAAAATATTTCCCTGTCCATAAGAAGCAAGCTGCCTTGCAGGAAATATACAACTTTGCGCAAGTTAAAGAAGAGAGCCTCCCACAAGCTTGGAGGAGGCTTGTCCAGTTACTGGATGCTTTGCCCGATCACCCTCTTGAGAAAAATGAAATACTTGATATCTTCTATAATGGACTAACCGATGCTTCTAGAGACCACCTAGATAGTTGTGCTGGTTGTGTTTTTAGGGAACGAACCGTAGAACAAGCTGACATCCTATTGAATAATATCTTGTGCAATGAGAATGCTTGGACTATTCCCGAACCACCTCCGAAGCCAACTACTAAGAAAATAGGTATCCTATTCCTCAGTCCTGAAGATATGCAAGAAGCTAAAAACTCTATGAAAGAGAAAGGCATTAAATCTGAAGATGTTAAGAATCTACCACCTATCAAAGAGATCCATGGTCTTGATAACCCGATACGGGTAGTAGAGGTAAATTCTCTTCGTAGATTCAATGAGAGTGACATTCCTTTTGATAAACCTGCTAGCTTATGCCTGGATGAATTTGATAACTTTGTTGCCAAACAACATAGTTTCAATGATTATGTTAGCAGACAATTGGAACAGAATGCTCGTATGCTTAGTCATTTAAGTGCTTGTGTGGACAGAAATGCCATTGATCTTAAGCTCTTGAGTAAACATGCCTCTATGGTTACTACTCAGGTAGAACAAGTACTTAAGGCTCAAAATTATTTGCTCAGTGAGTTGAATGACAATTCTGTCAGAGTCGTCACTAGAGGCGGTAGAATGACCCAGGAACCTTTGTATCCTGAGGGTCATCCTAAGAGAATTGAACAAGATTCTCAAGGAGTTAGCACTGATGCACCTAGTCATCCTAGGAAGAAGAAGAAAGATGATAGGAACCTGCACGCTAGCAACCCTGTTGATGTTACACCCGAGAGTCCAAACGATGTCTCTGTTTCTGATGCTGAAACACAATCTGGTGATGAACATGAGCCTAATGATAATATTGATAGTGTTCTTCATGTTGATGCTCAACCTAGCAATGATAAGGATGTGGAGATTGAACCTGTTGATCTTGATAACCCAGAACCTCAGAATAGGAGATATGATAGGAATGACTTCATTGCTAGGAAGAATGGTAAAGAAAGGGAACCATGGGTTCAGAAACCCATGCCCTTTCCTCCCAAACCATCCAAGAAAAAGGATGATGAGGATTTTGAGCGATTCGTTGAAATGATTATACCTGTCTTTCTATAAATGCGTTTGACAGATATGCTCAAAATGTCTCCTTATGCTAAGTACATGAAGGATATTGTTTCTAATAAGAGGAGGATACCTGATGTTGATATTTCCACCATGCTCGCTAATTACACCTTCAAGGGTGGATCTCCTAAGAAACTAGGTGATCCCGGAGTGCCCACTATACCTTGATCCATTAAAGGCAACTACGTTAGAACTGCTTTATGCGATCTTGGAGCCGGTGTTAGTGTTATGCCTCTCTCTCTTTATCGTAGACTTGAATTGGACAAGTTGACACCCACTGAAATCTCTCTGCAAATGGCGAACAAATCAACTGCTTTCCCTTTCAGCATTTGTGAGGATGTGCCTTTGTGGTTGCTAACATTACTATCTTAACAGACTTTGTTATTCTGGATATTCCCGAGGATGATGCCATGGCGGTCATCCTTGGAAGACCCTTTTTAAACACTGCAGGGCCTGTTATTGATTGCAACAAAGGCAATGTCACTTTCCATGTCAATGGTAATGAGCATACGGTGCACTTTCCGAAGAAACAATATCGAGTACATTGCATCAATGCCATCGAAAAAACTTCATCGATTCTTATTGGGAGCTTTGAATGCCCTATACCTACTGTTAAGATGAAGTACGATTTTCTTGTTGGAGATATGCACATCCCCATTGAGGTAACCTAGTGACTATTCAAAAATTCTCCGTTCCTTTTTATGCGATTCGAAAAAGTTTGTCAAGGAGACTTGATCAACCTCATTGACGGATTTCTTTCGATGACCATGGGATGGACGAATCAAGGAGTCACAAACCTATGTTCCAAGCTTTCACCTTCGGTTGCTTAGAAGAAAAATGATAGATTTAGCTTTAGTTTTCCCTGTTTTCTGCTTTTTGCGTCCGTAGAAAAGTGTCCCGAAAATAAAAGTTCTCCGAATGCCGTGAAAATCAAGTATGATTTTTTCTGGAATTTTTGAAAAATTCTGAGACTGAGAGCTAGTCAAGGGTGTGCACTAGTGGGCCACATGCCCTCGAGGCGCGGGCACCCCCTTGGCCACGCCTACCAAGCTTGTGGGGCCCACGTGTCCCCCCTCCACTTATTCCAGCTCCCATCTTCTTCTCCTACCTCTAGAAAAAATCGTCTCGCGCCTCAAACCCGTGTTCTTGCTCTTCTTGCTGCGATTTTTGATCTCCTTGTGCAAAGCCCCATTCACCAAACTGTTTTGGGGAAATTATTCCTTGGTATGTGACTCCTCCATTGGTCCAATTAGTTTTTTGCTTTAGTGCCTTATTCGTTGCGTATTTTTGCTGCCTTGGTGACGCTGTTCTTGAGCTTTGCATGCTAATTTTAGCTGGTCCCAAGTAGGTTTGATGCGTGATATCGCCTCTAGGCACTTGAAGGAGTAATTGCTACGAGTTTCGTTGGGCCTTGTTCACTTTTTCTTAGAGTCACTAAAAATTTCAGAAATTTTCAGAGAAAGAAAAAGGAAAAGATGAGGAGGTTCTTGAGAGGCTCTTCAAGCCGTGACCCCAAGGATGGTGAAAATGAGAAGAAGAAACCCAAGTATTCGGTCCCCCGAGTTGCAGAAGTTCGAGCGTGCAAGTGGCCAATCAATGTGTTCCTACGCGCCGCCGGACTTTATGAGGACTTTTACTACTTGGTGGAAAACGGAGGCCTTACCGCCTTCGTTGAAGATAAGTGTCCCAATACCTCCTCCTCACTAATATTTTCGTGCAAAGCTTTAATTTCTATCCAAGGAAGAGTCCTCCTATGGTTGAGTTCAAATTATATGATATCCCCCAGCGCATGTCACTTCAGGATTTTTGCAATGTTTGCAAATTAATTTATGTTGGTGATATTCACGAACCTCGTCCACGGGACTTGGAGGCTTTCATAGATACTATTGCTGTAGGAGAGGAGATAGGAGTGTCTTGCACTAGAGCTGCTAGCATACATTTTCCTGCGCTTCGGTACTTCTCATTATTGGTGGGAAAATGTTTGATTGGCCATGGGAAAGCTGGGGCCATTAGCTCCCCAGATCTTGCGGTTTTGCACGAAGCCCTTTATACTGATAAAACATGTAGCTTGGGCGCTATAGTAGCTCAACGGTTGAACACAAACCGTTCTAAAGGCATTATTTATGGAGGTATCTATGCTACCCGTCTTGCTAGACATTTTGAGATACCTATTAGACTGCACGAGGAAGAAGAGATTCTTCTTCCTAAGAGATATCTAGATTATGATAGCATGGTTCGCCATGACTTTCTTGATGAATATATAAATAAGAGGATGATTTATAACCTGGTATTTAGTCAGGGTACACGTGAGACTATTACTTTGCCTGCTCCTTCTTTGTTCAATCTTCATCTAGGCAGGTACATTATTATGCCCTCAGACATCTACGCATATTGGGGCATAGCACCAACACAGGCGCCCGTGCCCGAGCTACCAGTCGAGTACCAAACGCCAGTTTATCAGTGGGAGCCAGAGGAGCTCACACATCACTGGCACCCTCAATACATTCCGGAGTACCCCGGAGACGGTTACTTCCCACCTTGGGAGTAGACCAACTTAGGCCGAAAGCCTAAGCTTGGGGGAGTACGTGTTTCTCATCGACTTTATATTCATGCTTACGCTTTCACTTTGTTAGTCGGTGTTCACACTTTGCCACTGTATCATCCATGCTATTTTATTTCTTTTTCTTGCTTTCTTCTCGTGTGTTTGTCTAGTTTGAGAAAACGCAAAAATATTTCTTGTTCTTCTTTTGCTTGTTGGGAGCTTTCCCGTGTAAATAGTTTTGTTTTTCTTTGGGTCAAGGTAGAAGACCATGGTTATAATTTTTAGTGGCTCTCGCATGCATATCTGTTTATCTGTCAAAGAGCCATATTACTTTGTCTTCTCGTTCGTGTTTGCTTGCAAATTCCAGCTTAGTCCAATGCACGAGCACTCTTATTATTGTTCACATCATTCGGTCGTGCAAGTGAAAGGCAATAATGACGATATATGATGAAGTGACTGAGCCTGGAAAAGCTGATATGAACTGGATCTATTTTGTTTTTGTGAATATGACTAGCTCATTATTCCCAATTCAGCTTTGTTGTGAGAGAAACATGTTTGCAATGACAACTTAGAGATCATAGTTTGTGATGCCATGCTTAATTAGCTAGGAGCTTATAATGGTTTGTCTTGGATACCAACATGAATTTCAAGATGATTATGATGTAGTATGATAGGATGGTATCCTCCTTTGAATGATTCAAGTGGTTTGACTTGGCACATGTTCACGCATGTAGTTGAAACAAAATCAACATAGCCTCTATGATATTCATGTTCATGGTGATTTATGTCCTACTCATGCTTACACTCAATGTTGGTTAATCTCAAAGCATTTTGATAACTATTATTGTTCTCTAGTTAGTCGCGTCCCAGTCTTTTGCTAGCCTTCACTTGTACTAAGCGGGAATACTGCTTGTGCATCCACTTCCATAAACCCAAAGTTGTCCCATATGAGTCAACCATACCTACCTATATGCGGTATCTACCTCCGTTCCATGTAAATTTGCATGTGCCACTCTCTAAACCTTCAAGAAATAATATGTTTTGCATGCCCGAACCACTCATGTGGTGACAAGGGGCGATCAGAATCTTCCGTGCTAGGCGTGTTATCCTCGATATGTGTTTATTCACTATCACTCACGAGAAAGGGGCCGGTAATTGGAATTCCCAGTTCCATGCTCAAATCAAAAAGATAATTGCAAACAAAACTCCCCCTCGGTTGTTGTTGGTATGGACGGCACCCGAGTATTCGGCTACTCGTGGAGTGTGATTGATCGTTGATGGGGGAGTCAAAACTTTACTTTTCTGTTTGGGAACCGCGTATAGTATGTGTAGCATGGTAGATGGTGAAAACTCTTGGTCATTGTGTTGACAATGAAAGCATGCCACCCAAAATTATTTATCTCTGTCTTCAAAGCTTGAGCTCTGGCACCTCTGCAAATCAATGCTTCCTTCTACGAAGGGCCTATCTATTTATGTTTCTGTTGAGTTATCCTCTTCTTACAAAAGCACCAATTGGAGAGCACCTCTGTCATTTCTATGCTTTGCTTTTAATTGTTATTTACTATGACTGTGACTGGATCTTCTTTGCCATGAATTACAATGTTTCGTTAGCCCTTGGTCTTTGAAGGTGCTGTGCATTTATGTTTTGCGGTCTCAAAAAGAGCTAGCGAGATACCATATGTTCATATTGCTTCATGATTGTTTTGATTGAAGTGTTGACATTTGAAACTCATCATTATTGCTCGCTAGTTGATTATGCCATTGATATGAGTTCCTCTTGAGACGTAGATGTCACTGCTTATGTGGTTAGCTTATGATCTTGCTGAAAATCTGAATATGAGTTGGACATAATTGCAACAACAAGATCAAACAGAGTTTGTAAAAGTTTTTCTTTTGTCTCTTTCAGTTTGTCAACTTAATTGCTTGACGACAAGCAAAGCTTTAAGCTTGGGGGAGTTGATACGTCTCCGTCGTATCTACCTTTCCAAACTCTTTTGCCCTTGTTTTGGACTCTAACTTGCATGATTTGAATGGAACTAACCCGAACTAATGCTGTTTTCAGCAGAATTGACATGGTGTTGTTTTTGCGCAGAAATAAAAGTTCTCGGAATGACCTGGAAATTTACGAGGAGTTTTGTGGAATATATAAAAAATACTGGCGCAAGAATCAACCGGAGAAGTGGAGCATGGAGCCCACAAGCCCACTAGGCGCGCCCCCTGGCCGCGCCTAGCAGGCTTGTGGGGCCCACGGAGCTCCACCACCTCCAACTCCAGCTCTATTTAGTCCCTTTCGTCCGAAAAAAATCGAGGAGGAGACTTCATCGCGTTTTAAGATACGTTGGCGCCGCCACCACCTGTTCTTCCTTTGGAGGGTAGATCTGGAGTCCGTTCTGGGCTCCGGAGAGGGGAGATAGTCGCCATCGTCATCACCAACCTTCCTTCATCGCCAATTCCATGATGCTCTTGACCGTTCGTGAGTAATCTCATCGTAGGCTTGCTGGACGGTGATGGGTTGGATGAGATCTATCATGTAATCGAGTTAGTTTTGACGGGGATTGATCCCTAGTATCCACTATGTTTTGAGATTGATGTTGCTACTACTTTGCCATGCTTAATGCTTGTCACTAGGGCCCGAGTGCCATGATTTAAGATCTGAACTTATTATGTTGTCGCCAATATATGTGAGTTCATGATCCTATCTTGCAAGTTGTAGTCACCTACTATGTGTTATGACCCGGCAACCCTGGAGTGAAAATAGCCTGAACCACTCCCGGAGATGACCATAGTATGAGGAGTTCATGTATTCACTAAGTGCTAATGCGTTGTTCCGGTTCTCTATTAAAAGGAGAACCTTAATATCCCGTAGTTTCCATTAGGACCCCGCTGCCACGGGAGGAATGGACAATAGATGTCATGCAAGTTCTTTTCCCTAAGCACATATGACTATATACGGAATGCATGCCTACATTACATTGATGAACTGGAGCTAGTTACATATCTCTCCGTGTTATAACTGTTGCATGATGAATATCATCCGGCATAATCATCCATCACCGATCCAATGCCTACGACTTTTTCCTACTGGTCCTTGCTACGTTACTTTGTCGCTACTGATGTCGCTACTGCTACTGTTACTCTATCGCTACTGTTGTCACTATTGCTACTAGTTACTATTGCTACTGTTGCTATCACACTACATTGCTACTGATACTTTGTTGCAGATACTAAATCTTTCTGGTGTGGTTGAATTGACAACTCAATAGCTAATATTTGAGAATATTCTTTGGCTTCCCCTTGTGTCAAAGCAAAATAATTTGGGTTGAATACTCTACCCTCGAAAACTGTTGCGATCCCCTATACTTGTGGGTTATCAGTGTTCACAACCGCGACCAAATGGTCACAACTATGTAAGTAAAATCTTGGTACACATGGAAATTCTCTTGATAGCATTTCAACTATGGAAGCAACAAAATGATCATGGGATCGTTGTAGGATGTAGAGGGAGTCTTAACTCAGCTAGGCTGAGGTACCCACAATATGTTTATGCATTGTGTACGTTTGATGGTGTAGCGGGATGCCAAGTTGATCAATATGGATCATGTAATGGCGTGCATATAAGGCTTGTGGAGTCTGGAGGTTGTCGTGCTGTTGAACAATTCTAGGTGTGGTCAGACATACAAGGCCTATGACATGGACAATTTGTTGGATCGACACAATCAAAATAGAAGATGATCATGATATCGCCACGATGACATAGGAGCATGATGCTGATAATGACATAATTCTACACGTGGAAACAGGTGTTGTGTATTGAGGGCTTGTGCGACTCGACATGGAAATTATGTGGGATTGATTCAATAGTGTACATAGAAGTGTTTGTAGTCGACACGCACGGTGGCTCGTACAACCACCGTGCAGTCATGTTGACAGTGGAGATAGAGTCTAATGAAGGACTCCACTCGACCAATAAAGGGGCTACAGTGTAAGGAGATAGAGAGTTGAAAGACAATTTTAGCGGGAAAAGAGAGGGACATTGTTCGAGCTAGGATCAAATTGTCCGAGTGGTACATGAAACTCAACATTGATGGCGATGATTGGTGGTTCTATGTAGTGGGTGTTGAGCTGGTGTCGATTCATGACCTAGTATACTTGACCAGGAAAGGAGAGGCTCGACACGATAATAGCGACAAGGAGTGCGGTAAGCTTGAGACATGGTCTCAAACCAAGGCACTGATGGTTAGACATGTTGTGAGACAAAATGTGTACAGGGAGATGAAGAAGTGCTGGCGAGTTCCAAGTTGAAGTTGATGACTAGGTCTATCAGTACTAGGAAGATGGAGCGCTGTTGACCATGTCGAATCTGAGAAAGGATGGAAAGTCTATGTGGGATCCCAGACTTACGAGTCGAGATCGCCGAATGAACATGCTTAGTGATCCCAGAGATCAATGCTCATCGAACACATAGTAACTGAATAACAAGAGTCTTACATCCATACATACCATTTGATACAATAAATGACCATCATGGTCAATTCTTACATATTTTAGGGCCTTGAAGGCCAGCACATCAAACTGGACAATAGCGGAAATATTGGTCGAAAGCGTGAATCCATGCCATCAGCCTTAACCTACACGCATTCTGACTGGGAAGCGTCCTAGCTCGCAGGAACGTCACCAAGTTACTCTTCACCATATCCTGATATCTCATACCTTGTCCATGAAATAACCAGTGTCAAGCATGTGCGCAGGGCGCTGGAAAGCGAGGTGGGCCAGCCCAGCAGCTCCCAGGCACCAGCAGAGGGCTACGTCGAATATGTATTCGCTGAAAACCGCTTAGGCCGCAGGGGAGACGGCTTTGGGAGGAATGCGCCTCCACTTATGGGGCTGGGCCCAGCCGACAAGGTCCCAGCTAACACGGGCTTCTTCCTCCTTTGGCTCAACCAGAGAGGGAGCATGGAGGAAGGGCCGGCCGAAGGAGGGGCTGCCCAGGCGGCTCCGGCCACCCTCCGGCGGTGCGCCGGCCACCAGCGCACTCGGGGCAACCAACTGCCTCTGCCCGCGGCCCCCATTCCCACAGGGGAACCACGGGGGCGAGCAGGGCTTTGGACGAGGCGTAGCTAGCTTCGGCTGCTGAGGAGGAGGGCGCCCCGGACACCTGAGATGAAGGAGGTAGAGAGGGGAGGATTTGCGCCGGTTTGGAGGGACCCCAGGGGGCTAGAGGCGAGGGCAAACCCCCTGGTTGGTCTAGCTCGCGTGGAGGCCGCCAATTGAGCTTCGGCCATTGGAGGGGTTGGGAGGAGGAGGATGCTTGGGGAGGAGCGCATGGCTCTAAAGGGAGAGCCCTGGAGGTGCACAAGGGAGGGGCACGCAAGAGGCTCAGGGGAGAGGAGATAAGAGAGGTGGAGGTAGAGGGAGAGCCCGAGAGCTCTCGGGAACTCCCTGTGCATGGCAGCCACGCGCCCTAGATGGTTCTTGGAGGTTAGCTGATGATGGGGAGCGCACGGAACGATCGAAAGGAGATGCTGTGACATGCTGAGACAAGGTCTGGCTGCTAGATTCAAGCCGTGGGGCAAGGTTAAGGTGCAGAGCACTAGTTCTGCATGCCAGGGTGGTGGTCACCATGGCCACCCCTGCCTACACCATTAGCTTGACCAGTCAAAGGCGTGTGGGATGTGGGGCATGTTAGCTGGAGTATGAGTGAGGAGTTTGGTCTCTAGTGGAGTTAGTTTGAATGGTCTTTGACAGAGGTCAAGTTTGCAACATCAAACTTGGAGCTAAGAAAAATGATTTTTATATGGGGAGTATTGGGGAAAAATTATGTCTCGCAGTGTTAGCTACGCAAGGACTACAATAGTGCCATGTTTGAAGTCAAGCAAAGGAGGGTAGCTAGTACTTGCTGTACAAACCTACATTTTAGCCAGAAATCTAGTTGTAGATGTGCTGCTCATTTTCTCCACATAAGCATGCCATATCTTGGTTTGAAATGATGCCTTTGGATTCTAGGGACTCTCTCGAAAGAGGTGGTAGCTTTGGCTTAAGGAGAAGTGGGACAAGAGGGGTAAAATGGTGATCCAAGGTTGAAAATGAGAAGTAGTTACATGGAGCGTCTCTCCAATAATTGACCAGAGATCATGGCAATTCAACTAGAGGTAAAATGTAACTATATAAAGTTGTGGTAGAAATTTGAGATCAAGGGTAAAAGTGGAAGGGGCCAAAGTAGCCAATTTGGTGACTCCACACAAGGTGTTTGATGAGTGTCAGAGCTACCAGATGGACTTGAATTGAGATGAAACTTAACAGGATCAAATAATAGATGAAAATAATCTTGGGAACCAAATTTAGGATTTGGTGGAGAAGGTTTCCAATGTAGACTTGGAAAACCCATGAAATGGGCAAAAATGGCTTTCTGCTTACAAAACTATTCAAATCAATTCCCACAAATCCAATATTGGGTGTGGGGGCATTGTTTGAGCATTAAAGCATGCCAAAAAGTTTTGGGTCAATTGGATAAACTTTATAATGTAAAGTTTCCCAAAGTAAAAAATCAACACAGAGGGTTTTGAGGGGCTTGGGACAAGTTTTTATATTCTCCTTGATGCACCACTTGGTGTGGATGCATTGTTGGAGTATGAGAACATGACCACGAAATTTGAGCACAATTGGAGACACTTGGCATTGTAGAGTTGTTCATGCTTGGATCTGGACACATAGGGTTTTAGAATAACTAGGGGAGCCAAATCAACTTGGATTGAGATGAAACTTGGCAAGATCATCACATATATCATATGTGACATGCTAGAATTTCACATGAACTTATTGAGTATATTTCTTATAGAAATATTCCAATAGCTTGAAATAGGAAGGAAGGGTTTTGAATTGGTTTGCTCAATATTTTGAACGTGACCATGTGTTGGAACTCATTTATATGGAATATATATGTCCACTGAGTTTTCCTAAATTTTATTAAATATTTTGAAGGCAATAAAAATAACTTTCCTTCATAAGAGACCATTTCTTGCCTCACAGGAAGGCATTTAAATACAATAACAAAATAACTTTTAAAATAATAATATTGTGGTTTTGGAAAGTAATTTTGATAATAGGTTTTAAATAAAATAATTGGTGCAAAATAAATTCCCTAATTTGAAGACATGTAGTACAAATCCCATCTCACGGGTTTTGAAAGCTTAATTCAAAGAAATGCTTTTTGGTGAAAATAATATTTGGTAAAAATAGTTTTTGGTTCTACACACATGGCTTGATCATTAGGCAAGGGTTTGGGTCAAGGAGCTGAGTCTGGAGAGTAACACACGCATGCAAGCAAGCAAGCAAACAACAATCACTTCAAGCATCACAAGCACTCCTAAAAAATTTAATTGGTCCTAATTTTTTGGGAAAAGTCAAATCACTCAGGACGGTTCAAAATAGGGTATTACAGTCTAAAATTTTCAAAATCTCGAAATTACATGTTGTATATTCTATGGTGTTCGATGCACATGACAAAGTGTGTGCGAACAATGTCGAGGCACGCATAGTGTTATAGTTGCAGGACACATAAACGACTATTCGGAAAAAGGTACAAGAGAACTGCAAGTTTGACTCAAGATGACTAAAGGACAATAGAAAATTCCTTAATTGTTGCGGGAGAATTAAGTGTGTTGAAGAAAGAACACATACTACAGGTGAAGTTATGTGAAGTCAAGGAAGTAGCAGCGGAGTTCATGCTTCATTATTCAATTCCAAGGTACATGGAGATTCATGCATGGTGGCTTCAAGATGGCGAGCGCACATTCGCCAAGGAGGATTACTAAAATATGTGTGAAATATTGTGTGTAGGAGTTAGATAAAATTGGACTTGTAATTAGCAAAAGGTTTTAATAAGCCCAAATACTTATTAGTGCAGCTATACTATTTGGTTGCAGCAAGCGCATCTCTCAGACACTTGTAACCCGTATCTATTATATAAAGGCATCGGGCGTTGTCGGTGGTCGGAGGCGTGCTTATCTTCAAGTTTACTATGTTGATTTAGTATATGGGAGGTGCGTCCATACTCATACCCCGGAACGTAGCCATATCGGCAAACCTCATTAACAAATATTGGTGTCGTTTATTGTGATTGTGTGACTCTAGTACGGATTAGATATTAACTACTAGAAACTATCCAACTTCGGCATCGAATACACCAGCATCTTCTCCGACTCGGTGGCCTCGCGCGCCACATGGGAGACATGAATGGCCGTTGTCCGCGCCGCTGTCCGCGACTCCATCCACACGTTGCTCTGCTCCTGCCGTCATCGCGTTGATCCAATCGGGCTCCTCCACCAACAACTGGCCTACAACCACCTCGACACCAGCCACCCCTGACTCAACCCCGAACACGGCTACCTCAACTTTTTCACAAAGGGCTACCACCTTTGTTGAGCAACCTTGTCAGTTTAGAAATCAGCCACAACATCCGCTATGTATCCACCATTATGACTGTGGGTGGATGCCCGTAGGCTTACAACCTTCAAATTCTTCTCTAGTCTCACATTCTGCATCACTACTGTTGTGACTACGAGGGGATGCTCAGTATCTTGATTGTTTAGGAAATATAGGAGAGTAAGATTTATTCTACATTGTATTGTACTTTAAGAAAATCATGTACTCCTACATATTCGTCCACGATGCTCAAGTAATACATCATCAATTCCAGCAATCTCTCCTCTATTCCTCGTAAAGAAGCCACTATGAGTTGTAACTTTGTAATCTATGTCCAGTCAGGTATGGTACATAAGCACATACATTTTAGAAGCGACAACTTGTTGCTTGCGGCACAAAATACTTTTGGTAGACTATATTCATATTATCTTACTGCATTTTATGACAAAGAGGAGAAGAGCCACGTACAAACCACACAAGCAAGATACATAGATACAAAGAAGAGAAGAGCCACGTACAAACCACACAAGCAAGATACATAGATGGGACTGCTCGAGACGGAAGGCGAGGGAGGTGGTGACCCAACTAATTCGCAATCGCAAGCGTGACGTTGTATTAGTGAGTGGATACTTACTGATGTGGTCGACGAGCTTCATTACTATTTTGGGCTTGATGATGGGGATCATTGCCTCCCTCTCCATACGCACCACCTCCCTCGCCACCCGCACTTCCTATCATCCACACCTCTACCCCCAATCGCCAACTCGGCCTCTGCCTATTGCTTCTTATGGTTATCCTCCGCTGCCGACGCCATCACGCAAGCAACAGCAGCACAAGCATACACAATGATGGTTTAGGATAATCGTAATCCGACGACGAGCAGAAGCGGCGGAGGAAAAGAAATCTCGAAGGGTTTTGGGAATGCTACGAGGAAGGGGAAGTGGTTGCTTGGGCAATTGCTAGGCGCACCCAATGTATGGTCCATGCCATTGTGTGAGCGAATAAACAAAGGTGGCGTGGTGCACCACATGTTGGACCTACCTAAATTATTGTTCCTCGATGTGCACATGGCGACAACACATTTGTCAGAGTGTGCTTGATGATCACATGCTTGTGTGACATGTACTTAATAAAAAAAGAGGGGTTTAAAGTAACATAATATTAGTGTGATTTGCTATGTTCTTGGTTTATTGGTTTTTCTAAATGATAATGTCCACATGTGTGACACGAGGAAACATGGTCCACACATCTTCATAACCATTCATCTTGTCACATCAAACATAGGACAACACCGAAATATTTTTGGTCTTTTGGACTTGAAATGCTTTATCTATTAAATAAAACATTGAATCAAAAATCTGTTTTAAACATTAAATTTTTGTCGATGATGTAACATCCCAAATTTTGGAATGTTATATTAAATAATTGAATGATTATTTGTTTGACTCATTGATTGCATTTGAGTGAAATTTGAAACTTTTTGAAAACCTTTGAATGAGAGGGAATAAAATGACTTTCCCCTTTGCGTTTGATTCCAAATTCATGCATCAAAAACCATAGAGACAAGATGACATGACTTCTTCAAACAAAGAATTTGAAATGGGAGTTGAAAGTTTTTTATTTTTCCATTTGGAGTATTTCCAAA
Source organism: Hordeum vulgare subsp. vulgare (assembly GCF_904849725.1). NCBI lineage: Eukaryota > Viridiplantae > Streptophyta > Magnoliopsida > Poales > Poaceae > Hordeum > Hordeum vulgare. Next base: position 226,498,995 of record NC_058522.1, read on the forward strand.
TCTGGTCCTTTCCAATTTAAACATACAAATGAATTCAAATGCCGTCATCAAATTTTCAAAATATAGAGAGGAGCAACGTGACACTCCGAACCAGAGGCAAACATTTGAGTTTGATTTGAATTTCTAAACTCAAAAAAATAGTTGTAGAATATTTTTTCTTTGGATCAAAATCATTTTTGATTTTTTTGAAAACAACATATTTTTAAAGTATTTCAAATGTGTGTGAAAAAGTGTTCAAGTTGTAGGGTATATTTTTCTGATCATTTTAATATATAACACTTCTATTTTTGGAATTTTTTCAATTTCCTTTTTAGCATTTCATTTCTACTTCTAAATAAAAGGAAAATAGTTTTCTTTAGGAAAGTGCCGACGTGGCCCACCAGAGCGAATCAGGCATAGGATCCCCTCCCGATATCAAATCATGAACGGATCAGTCAACCGATCATCTCTCCCTGCCCACGCTCTCCGTGATCGATGAGCCCCATCGCTCGATCCCAAAGACCCCGCAGTCTCCTTCTTTTTTCTTCTCCTCTTTCCTTCCCGAGTTCGCCGGACTCTGCCGCCGCTCCTATCCTCTGACGTCCCCTTCCCCACGGCACCTCCAATATAAAGTGCCCCCTTCCCACACGCGACCCCCCTTAAATACCCTATTCGCATCGCCCTCAACCGCCTCAACCATTCGCCGGAGCCAGGCTCTCCCGCCATTCACCCTCTCTCCCACCGCTCGCCTCTGCCACCTCGAGCTCCACCTACACCACCAATAGCTGCACTGTCGTCGTCCTCATCCATTCCTGCCCTCGCTGTCACTGTAGAACCCCCGCAACACTCTGTCACCCTCGCCAGAGTTTTCTGCCACCACAGCAACCCCATTCGCCGACTTTGTTGTGTCCCCAGCCCTGCAACCATCTTCGTCACCATCCTTGGAATCCGTCATCGACCGGTGTCCTTAGTTTTGACGGAGACCCCCCCCCCCAGAGTAGTCTGCATCTCTACCCCGACACTCCTGCCTCGCCGTGGACCTCGTCGGACTCCAACCCGACCGCTATGATCACCCCATCTCCAATCCACCATTAGATCCCGAATCAACAGTTGAGATTACTTCATTTAAATAGGCAAAGAATTTTCTTTTAAATACTGGTCGTTTGCTCGATAGCTCCAGCAACACACACCCGTAGCAAGTCAGAGCCTGCCAAGTGTTCAGTGTCCGCTCTGTAGGCTTTTAATGAGTTTTTTTTAATTTCAAAATTAGTTCTCTTTTTAGAATTGCTATATCTTCTAGGTTTTTAATTGTTTTGAGCAAAAGTTTTGCATTGTGTCACATATTTTATATAGTTTATGTATATACTAAGTTTGACCATATTTGTAAACTTTAATTTTGAATTCAAATAGATTTGATTCAAACACTAATTTGCTTAAAATCTTGAGTTTAAAAATAGGTTTTGGGTTGATTATTTATGCTACTAGTCACTTGGGACTTTATTTATCATAAGGTTTTAATTTGAGAAATTTTAGAATAATTTAAATTAGGGTTTACACCAAAAAGAGTATTCTTTAGTTATGTTTGTTTTTATCCTTCATTTGTTTGTCTTCAATAGTTTTAATTTTATTCCTTTTGTTACTTGGGCCAAAAAATATTAAGTTTTTGTTAGTAAGTAGTAGCTCCTCAACAAAACTATTTATTTTTATTTTGGGTTATTCTAACCTTGATTTGCATGCAACCAATTCTTGTTCAATAAATAACTTGAAATTGATTTCAATGCTAACTAAATGCTTTTGGAAAAATACTGTCTATCAACTCTTTTATAAGTTTTATTTCTATTAAATTAAATTTACATCGGGAATAATTTGTGGTCAAGTTGAAATTGTTTTTGGTTCAATTCAGGGTTACTCTTGTTTTGATCATAAGTAGAGTTAAATAAAAGCTTTTCAATTGCCTATTTTGTTAACAAAGTTTTATGAAAAAAACTTTTTGTTAGCTTAGTTGTTTTATATTTTTTTTTCTGTTATTTAATTATTATTTGTGTTTTATTTGCTGTTAATTTTAATTAGGACAAAAACTATTTTGTGTTAGTAGAAAACTCCATAGATTTGTTTATATTTTTTGTTTGAAGTTTCCTTTGGATGCTTATTGGATTTTTCTTATTGGTTTATTGGGTCAATTTTAATTGTTGTTTGTTATATAGATTGTTAGATTGATTGCTAGTATGATTTCTTATATGAATGCAATGTTGATTATATAGATTTTCATCGGAGAGTGACGAATAGTTCTACCATGTTATTTTCTTAGAGCGATATATTATTTTCGTCAGCTTACCACACAAGTTCACTTTGACCATTTAATTGAAACCTATGTGAAAGGATGTGGATGTCACCTCGAGGGAGGGGTAAATAGACGCTTTAAAATAATTACGGTTTAGGCTTGAACAAATGCGGAATAAAAGTAACGTTTAATTTGTCAAGCACAAAACCTACAACAACTAGGTTCAGCTATGTGCACCAAAAACTTATGCTACGCAAGATCAACAACTAAGTGATAGCAAGATACATGACAATAAACAATATGGCAATCACAAAGTAAAGTGCATAAGTAAAGGGTTCGGGTAAGAGATAACCAACGTACGTGGAGACGATGATGTATCCCGAAGTTCACACCCTTGCGGATGCTAATCTCCGTTGGAGCGATGTGGAGGCAAAATGCTCCCCAAGATGCCACTAAGGCCGTCGTAATCTCCTCGCGCCCTCGCACAATGCAAGATGCCGTGAGTCCACTAAGGGACCCTTGAGGGCGGTCACCGAACCCTTACATATGGCAACCCTTGGGGGCGGTTACCGGTACCCGTACAAATTTCTCAGGGCAATCTCCACAACCTAATTGGAGACCCCGACGCTTGCGCGGAGCTTTAGACCACAATGATTGAGCTCCGAGACACCACCAAGCTTCTAGGATGCCAAAGCATCCACGAAGAACAATATCTATGGTAGTAAGTACCAAAGGTAATAAGCTTCTCAAACTTCACTTCCACGTATCACCGTGGAGAACTCAAACCGATGCAACTCATGCAATGGCAAGAACACACAAAGTGGTCAATGCCCTCACACTCAAATCCCTCCACAACAACAAAAGCTATGGAGAAATATGAGAGGAAGAACAAGGAGCTCACAAAGAACTCCAAGATCTAGATCCAAGGGGTTCCCTCACATAGAGGAGAAAGTGATTGGTGGAGATGTGGATCTAGATCTCGTCTATCTTTTCCCTCAAGAACTAGCAAGAATCATTGGAGGGATTGAGAGTTAGCAAGCTTTAAGAAGGTCAACAACGGGGGTAGAACATGAGCTCAACGGATAGATGAGACCAAGGGGGAAGAAGACCCCCTTTATATAGTGCTGGAAGGAATCCGACCGTTACCCCCACATACAGCACGAGCCCAGCGGTACTACCGCTCGGTGCAGCGGTACTATCGCTAACCCTCTAGCGGTACTACCGCTCGCTGTAGCGGTACTACCGCTGAGCCCATGGTAGCGCAAAGATACTACCAGGCCAACCACCGCCAAGAAAGTCTTCGCAAAAAGTCCGACGTAGTACATCCGCAAGGATGACGGTACTAAAGTCCTGGAGCGGTACTATCGCTGACCAGGGGCGGTACTACCACTGGCCAACGGTACTACCGCCAGATCTAGCGGTACTACCGCTAGGGCCAGCGGTACTACCGCCAGCTCTAGAGGTACTACCGCTAGGTTCAGCGGTACTACCGTTAGGACTAGAGGGGTACTACCGCTCGCCACTGAAACAACCATAACTTTCGCATACGAGCTCCGAATCGAGCAAACCCAAGCTTGTTGGATTCAGGACGACAAGAGAAATCTTAAGACCATGGAGATATGAAAATGCCAATGATATAGAGATGTGAGGCCTCTATGAATGAAGAATCGGCAAAAACTCCAGCATCGAAAACATCATAGAAGATGCATATGGAATCAGTTTTCGATGAACTCGAGCTTGTCATGAAGATGACCATAAGCTCTAGAACTCACAAAGAGGAACACCAAACAAGAACCAAGAAGTATGATGCAAGGATGCAAATGGTTTGAGATCTCAACGAATGATACGATCAAGCTACTCACTTGAGAGCCCCCCTTGACAGTACGACAATCTATCCTAAAACAGAAAACCTATCAAGGGCAAACCTATACCTTGCACCTCGTCCTCTTAAGCTAGATGATGATGATCTTGGCTTCCTCAAGATGTACCACCTTTCTTGATTGCATTGGCTTGATGAAGACTAGTTGATTGGTCCCCCGTACTCACTATGGGTGAGCCACTCTTCAGCATATCTTCACAAGTCCATTGCCACCACAATGGACGGCAAGCGCTTCAAGCATGATATATTCGTGCTGATCCACTTGAACTTGCACACCGCAATCTTGATGACGATCACCACTTGACGTCATCCTTCATGGGATGTATGAGATCTTCCTCTAGACGCAAGCCCATGGAGACACACCTAACCCCTCATAGAACTCTCACGAAGACCATTGGTTAGTACACAAACACGTAATGGACAATGCTTACCATACCATGGGATCACTTGATCCCTCTCGGTACATCTTGTACGCTTTGTGTATTGATCATCTTGATTTACTCTTTGTCTGAGACCTTGATCAACCTTGTGTCTCTATGACCATACTTTGGATAATACCTTGAATACCATCTTGGTCATCATATAAACTTTTTGAACCCAACAGATGGACTTCAAGAAGTGCCTATGGACAACCCCTATAAATATAACTTAAGGCAACCATTAGTCTATAGGAATTGTCATCAATTACCAAAACCACATATGGACAAATATGCTCTAACACTATGTTTTATTGCATTTAGTGACATCAACCAACAAATCCCTCCCGTATTGAGACTGGTAGTTTGAGTAGAATCATGAGGTAGGAACCCATACCCTTGTCACCAAGCCCCTGGAATCATGGTTAAGTTAGTCACAAATATGCTTCAGTAGATGTGGATTGGTATGAGTGTTTCATTTGATATGTGAGTGTGATAATAATATCTGGGTCAACCTCAAGACTACAATACTTCAAGATTTCAATACACCTCTAGGTGGACTGCCTGCAAGAAGAGGGGATCCTAGGGATTGACTAGTGATCACCCAGTTCAAGAAGGGATCTTTCGGATTGACTAGTGATCACCCGGTTATACAGACTCAAGAGGGGGTCCTAGGGAGCGACTAGTGATCACCGAGTGCTTCACACTCAAGAGGGGATCCTTGGGATTGATCAGTGACCACCCAGCTTTACCAGGGGATCCAGGGGATTGACGAGTGATCAACCTGTTTTACGGAAGGCTACCTAGGCCGAAAGAGATTGATGGATCATTCAAGAATAGAAGCTTCCATGTGCAGCCGCAAGCTATTATGAGCTATAGCATAGTTGAGTACTTCGGAAAGACTATGTCTCGATCATTCTGTTCTCAAACACCACGAAGTGTGAGGACTTCTAAGGAGGCGACCGAGTCTTATGGGAAAAGTGCGCAAACCTCTACAGAGTGTCAAACTGATCGATTAGCCATGTCCCCAGTTATGGACAGTTTGAGCGACCGGAATTGGATTATGTAGATATTCTCAACACTTGATACATTAATTGAATTTGGGATTAATGAAAACTTTGGGATATGAGAATTTGATTGGCGGAAACATCTCATTAATGACATCATCTTTGTAGAAAGCAATCTGATTAACTTTGAGTTAGGACAAAACTGGCCTTTATGCAATAAAAACTCGAACTTAGAGCTACCACAACCATATTGCATATAGAATAGACTTATTGACTGTTTCTGTTGTGTCCTTTCTAGTACATTCAATGTACTGACCTACACGGCTGCAAGTTATCATGTTGCAGGATTTCTAAAATGAGTAAGACTTGAGATTTTAGGGTTATGGTCTACATTCAACCTGTTGTTGGTGTTGATGGGACTTCATTCCCGTTTGACTGTTTCCACTGGGACTCATGAGGTATATATCACTTTTACTTCTATTACATGTGATTGCACTTTGATATATATGTTGATGTATTGTGAGTGCGAGCATACTGATCCAGAGATGGCACAAATACACACAGGCTTGACTCGTTTTAAGTCTGGTCGCTATAGATGAGATCTTCAAAACAAGATCCTATATTGATATGTTTCGTTGATCTTTCTTTTTTGCCAAAAGTTTCCATGATGTTTACACTGAAGTTGTCATAGTGTTTACAATAATGTTACCACAACATATTTCATCTAAGATTTTTTTCTAATTTAAAGCTACCATTGTATTACAACTACTTTTCATGCTAATTTATATTAATTGACCATGCAAATTTTGGTAATTAATCACGACTAATTTAATTCATGGATTTTGGTATATTTTAGTAATTCATCATGACAAATTGATTTTATAGATCATGACAATTTGAGTATTTTGACCATCAAAATTATAATATTTTGAAATGGAAAATGTTTTTTGTATGAATCATGGCAAATTTTAGTGCATGTATAATGAGAAATTTAAGTAATTCACCATGACAAATTTATTTTATGGTTCATGGCAACTTTGAGCCATTGACCATGCCTTTTTAAGATAATCAACGGCGTATTCTTTTTTACTTATGAACATTGTCAAAATTATTTCATGGATCATGAGAAACTTTAGTAATTCATCATGACAAGTTTAGTTTCTTAATTCTTTTTTATAACATGTCAAAATTTAATTTTAATAGAGAAGAAAAAGTAGTTGAATTATATCATGACAAGTTGAGTGTAATCATGAATGAAAATTTATGTACAATATACATGACAACTTTTAACCCAAAAAAGAGTCATCGAAACATACCAATATGAGATCTAATTCCGAAGATCTCATCGCGGCGGATTTAATAGTGAAAAGGTTTCTCAATTGGATTTCCTATTTAACAGATAAAACATTTTAAAAACTGAAAGGATGGAAGATTTCTCCTGGAATCATCAGTTTCGTCACTTGTACATGCATGCGGTGACATGACCCAATGTGCTGTCATGGGTGTGTGGCCGGATGTTGCTCCCACCACAAGTGTGTTTAATATCACAACCCTTGTTTTTTCTTAATTTTTTTACTCTTTCTATTTCAAAATATTAGGTGGATTAGTCCTTGAAAAGTCAATCATCTTTAAATTCGATGAAATTTATAGAGAAATATATCAATATCCATAGTACCAAATCGATTTCACTAGATTTTTCATGAAATGAATTTCCATTTTGTATTTATTTGGTGTTGTAGTTGTCGATATTTTTGCCTCCGAACTTGGTTATCTTTAAAAGAAACCAATACACCTTATATTTTAGAACCGAGGGAGTTTGGTTTGGTTTGGTGAGTTTTTTGTATTGAGAAGAACCATATATTCATTCATAATGGTATAAAACATAATTCATAGTTTGGAGAAAAAGCACATAAGGAAATTTACATCACCATCGCAAAAGAATCCAGCCACCATCATCATTGAAGCGTTCGCCAGAGGATAGAAACATAGGCCTCCAACTCACCAAGATCCAAGATAGTGCCATAGCAACCAAGTTGTGTTATGAGCCTTTGCACAAGCACCGTCACGAGTGGCGACACATATGCCGATGTGGTTCTATTTTTTTGCATAATAATGAAGTGTTTTGGTGGATCTTTCGTGGTGTGGTTTTGAGTTATCTACTAATTAGTTCAAACTTATGTGGGAAGATTGTCTACGTTAATGAATCCATGTACTAAATTGATTCTATAATATCACATGCTTGTATTTCTTTTTCTAGATGGCGACAAGGTACGTCGGATTGTTATGTTTTTATAGTTCGCTTGCTATCAGTTGATTTTAAGAAAATCTTTGACCTTGTCAAAATGTGAACCAAATCCAAAATTGAATACCTCAGTCAAATGGAAGAGTTCAAAAATTAGAGAGCATAGTGAACTAAAAGAATAAAATGAGAGCTTCTAAAGAAAGTACTAACCCGATCGAAATAGAGTCACCCAAATTCAAATTGGAGACCTAAACTGAATGAGATGTGTCTAATCTTGGGGATCATAGTGTATTAGATAATGTTACTATCGCATAACACTTCCCCAAGGAAAAATTAGTCTACAAGCTAATAAATACAACCACCTATTACACTATCTCTATATTACCTCCCACTATGAAGATAGTAACATACAATATTGTAAGTGCATCTAGTGCCCCTCAGTGATTTTGGTGTATTGAAGACTTATAGGTTAAGAGCCTGATATGTTTGTGAGTGTACACATGCTCTATAAGTCGCTGAGGAGTTTGAGTTATTTGAGGAATATCGACCCCTAAAAATGTATGTCTTCGGTTCAAGACTTTGCTATTTCCTCTAGAGACTTTGAAAGTGAGGAAATTGGTGTGTCCGTGAAGATATCAATGTGAAGACTATGAAGCGTGAAGTCTTTTGTTTTCATTGTTTCATTTTATATATTTTGTGTCATAGAAACACCATACTGTTAAAGGAAAAGTTTCCAAGTTATGCTCATCTCAAAGCCTACACATTCAAACCCTTGTAATGAAGCCTTTGGTAATCGTCAACAGCTTAGTCAAATTCTTTAGTGACAAAGACGAAGATCTTCTGGTCTCTGAGGAATTTTATTTAATTGAGGAGATAGGTATTCACGAGTGCGAAACACCTACCTGTGAGGAACATGAGTGACATGAGGACTATCACAGTTGAAAGGTTCCGACCGTTGTTGTGTTGCGCGCCAACTGTCCCCAACTTTATCCACCTAACAGTCATATCATTAGGGAATTAATGTCAATTCATGTCAGGATTGCTCCTTAACTATAAATAGCCATACCCATAACCACTAGTTGGTTGGCTGCTCCACGAGAGAAACTGACACTTGTCATTTGAGAGCAACCCAATCCTCGAAGACTTTGAGATAAAATCATCAGTGAGGAAAAACCCTAAACACCCAAACCAAAACCCAAAACCCAAAGTGATTGAGCATCATGAAAGAGATTGTTCCTGTGTGGAACCGATGCTTGTTACCTTTGAGGACCATGCATCCTCCACACGGTTAGGCATCATGGCCTACAACATCCAACAATACATTGTGGATCATCGGGTGACCAAGTTTGTGAAGGTTTGGAAGTCTACCCTGAAGACTTACCACGAGTGTTGGGCGAGGATGCGTGTCCTTGGCTCAAGGAGATTACGATAGAGACTGCGTGTCTTGAGACTATGTGTCCTTTGGTTTAAATACCAAGCCGCTCGAAATGAGATGTACGACGGTCACATCAGTTTGAACTAGGTCATCAAATCACTGTGTTCATCGAGCAACGGGTTCTAATTCCTCAACCCTTTCATTTCCTGAATCGTATGTTGACGACTTTGATCTTTACTGTTTGAATAATTTGAATGAAGACTTTCTCTAATTCCTCACCTCATCTTCACTTAAGTTATTCATCACCTACTTATCCTGATCAAGAAACTTGTGCAACCTGAACATTTCATTTCACTCTGATGATTAAGTTGTAGCTATTTTTGCACGTCTGTTTGAGTACTTATTCCGTTGAACTCAATTTGTGACTGAGGACTATCCTCACTAGGAATTTCCTCAATGACAAATTTTAAAAAACCTCCTATTCACCCCCTCTGGTCGATATAACACACTTTCAATTGGTATCAAAGCAAGGTACTCCCTTGTTCTGTGTGATTTTGGTTTAACCACCTAGAGTTTTAGTTATGTCGACTGCAGGTATGATCAAGGTTAATGTGGGTTGTCCCACCTTTGAAGGAAAGGACTTCCCCTACTGGAAGAACAAGATGCGCATGCACCTTAAAGAAATTGACAATGATCTCTAGAATGTTGTGGAAAATGGTGTTCCCTCTGTCACTTCAACTATCAGAGCCGCTAATGTGAAGAGATTCAAGCAACCCGACTCCCAAGCGAGGAATATCATCTGTGGCCATCTGAGCAAAGGTCAGTATGGTTGAGTGAGTGCTTTGGGCTCTGCAATGATGTTATTCACAATCTCTTCAACCGCTTCAAGAGACTTAATAATGAAAGCTGCCAATAAACCTTCGATCACCTCACTAACATCTCCAATGAGCTTCAGGCCCTTGGATCCAGAGACATCACTGACCATGAAGTGGTGAAGAAACTGCTACAATCTCTTGATTCTTCATTTCATGCACTGCTACTGATGATTCAACAATGAAGAGACTAAAAGCTACTTGATCCTGCTGATATACTTGAGAGACTAAATACTCATGAATCCCAACAAGCTCGGAAGGGAGACCTTTATGGACCAAGCTATTCAAGACCTTGTGCGCTTAAGGCAAAGGTTGTTTCCTCATCAGAAGAAGAAGACTCTGATTGCAGTCTTGTAGATCTTGAAGAACTTGGTCACGAACTTGCTATGCTTGTGAGGATATTTCAGAAGTTCTCAAGGCGAGGCTAGTTCGGAAAATTTTCAAGGACACATAGGAGAAAATCAGAATCTACATCTAAGGATTACAAGAAAATAACCTGCCATAAATGCAATAAATCTGGTCACTACATTGTTGACTGTCCTCGTTGGGTGAAGGAAACAAAGAAGAAGAAGTACAAGTATGAGAATTCTGATGATTCGAAGAAAAATATGAAATCATCAAAGTCCTCATCCTCAAAGTCATCATCGCACAAGAAGACCAGCTTCAGAAAGGTCAGACACTTATTGGTAAAGAAATGGATTCTCACGAAGAATATGAAGAATGTGATGCAGATGACGGTTTAGAAGTGGAGTCAGAGTCTGGTGTGGCAAGCCTATCCCTTTCTACCACATTCGTGAACAATTCCATCTTCGACCTCGAAGAAAATTACCACGTCAACAACACTGATGATTGTGACGACGACTTTTCTCCCACCTATTGCTTCATGGTAAAAGGTTCAAAGTTACCAAGCCACACTTCCTCTTCTAACTCTAGTGACCGTGAACCTGATGACTATCAAAAACGCAGTTACAATAAACATGCTAATATTGCCACTAATCAACAAAACTCTATTGAAAAGCTTCAGAAACTGCTAGACAAAAGGGATAACTTGTTGAGTGAGGACATGAATCAGACTCAAACCCTCACTTATGATGTTCAAAGTTTTCAGTCTAGGTTTGATAGTCTTCAAGAACATCATGGCACACTCTTGGCTAATCATGTGAAGCTTTCTTATGAATTTCTTTAAGGAAAGAAAGATCTTTAGAAACTAAGAATCTCTCATGATGATCTTTGAATTTAAAATGATTCTTTGCTTGCTCAATAGATTAGTACCTCTCGAATTCATTCCACCGTTTTTGAAATGCATCAAACGTGAATCTACTAATTCTTCACCTGAAGCTTCAAATGCTTCTATTGCTAAAAATTCTTCAACTATATTTGTGGCAATAAATTCCTCACTTAAGGAAACCATAAATGTCAATGAAGACAATGCAGGGTTGAAGGAATTGTATGTGACTGGCATATACAGAAGTCCAAACGAGCACCAAAGTCTTTACGATGTGCTCGAAAAGCAGACTTTGAACAGAAACCCTAGGAAAGAGGGTATTGCCTTTGAGAATAAGTTGAGTGTTGATGGGTCATACTAGAAACCTAAGCAGTATCCCAAAACCTCATGGGTTGTTGCAAAAGGACCTCCTGTTGATCCATATACTCTAACAGGCTTTGCATTTGAAATGTCATATTCCTCTGATGAGTCACTTGACTCAAACTATAAACTGTTCAAAAATCAGGCTGGTGAAGTATTTGCTAGATATGTTGGAATGCAGGAATGGACCACCCTTGAGGAAAATCCGGGTTCCCAAAAGCAGCTTCAAAAGTCTTCAGGTGAATGTCCTCATGACACCATCAGTGAAGAACAGGAACCCCAAATCAGATTTCTCAAGTGTACCAAAGTCTTCACAAGGAACAAATACCTCATATGGTCAAAACTATGCTCGTACTCGCATTAACGCTTCTGATATTCAAGGAACGTGCAAGGGACATGAATATGTGCATTATTCCTTAAATCACTATGTTCATAAGTCCTCAAAGAATTTCTATGCCTAATCATTGGAGTACTCTAACCCCCTACTATGGAACGAAGTGTATTAACTTCAATGCCTCAATTTTCATATGGTGCTTGCGGGATGATAAACTCTTTACCACCCCTTCAGATGTGGGTGGTGAAGAAATTTAATTAATCACTTCTATAGGTCAGGTCTCCAGATGAAAGTCATCATCTGAAGTATTTTTTGGATGTAAGTGCATCTACCGCCCCTTCGTAATTTTTGTGGTTTGAAGACTTATAGGTTAAGAGACTGATATGTTTGTGAGAATACACAGGCTCTATAAGTCACTGAGGAGTTTGAGTTATTCGATGAATATCGACCCCTAAAAATGTATGTCTTCGGGTGAAGACTTTGGTCATTCCTTGAAGACTTTGATCACGAAGAAATTGATTTTTCTCATGAAGATATTGAAGATGAGGAATTCGTTGTGTCCTGAACAAAACACTCTGAAGACTTTGAAGCTTGAATATTTACTCTTTTTGTTTCATTTTCTTAACACTTGAGTCATAGGAACACCGTACTTTTAAAGGGCGTCGAGGCAAAACAGTGGAACGAATTTCCTCATGATGCTCAACCCAAACCTACATGTACCAAATCCTCAGAATGAGGAATATGAGAGACATGAGGACTTTCACAATTGAAAGTTCAAACCGTTGCCGCGCCACGCGACACCTGTGACAGATCTTATCCACCCAACAGTCATATTATTAAAGGGCATTTATGTCATATCATGTCGGGATGCTACCAGACTATAAATAGCAGTCCCCACAACCACTAGTTGGCTGGTTGCTCCGCGAGAAATTGACACTTGTCATTTAGAGCAACCCAATTATCAAGTGAGGAAATACCCCAAACACCCAAACCAAAAACCAAAAAAATAATGATTGATCATCACTGAAGAATTTATTCCTATGTGGAACCGACGCTTGTTACCTTTGACGACTATTTATCCACCAGACGGTTAGGCGTCATGGTCTAGAGCATCCAGTAGTCAATTGTGGATCGCCGAGTGACTGCGTTTGTGAGGGTTTCGAAGTCTACCCTGAAGACTTACCACGAGTGTTCGGCGAGGACTGTGTGTCCTTAGCTCAAGGAGAATACGGTAGGGACTGTGTGTCGCGGGACTGTGTGTCCTTTGGTTTCAATAGCAAGCCGCTCCGAACCAGACGGACAACTGTCATAGCAGTTGGAACTGGGTCATCAACAACTGTCTTCATCGAGCTACGGGTTCTATTTCTTCAACTCTCTCATTTCCTAAATTGTATGTTGAAGACATTCATCTATACTGTTTGAAGAATTTGTGCGAAGACTTTTTCTGAATTTCCTCAACCTCAAATTCTTCACTTGAGTTAATCTTCACCTACTTACTCTGTACTTGGGAACTATGCAAACTGAATCTCTGAAATCTCATCGAGTACTTTGTTGTAGACATTTTTGCACACCTAATCATGTACAACTTCCGTTGCACTCAGCTCATGACTGAGGACATTCCTCACAAGGAATTTCCTCAGTGATGAAATTATAAAAATCTCATATTCACCCCCCTCTAGTCGATATAACGCACTTTCAATTGGTATCAGAGAAAGGTACTCCCTTGTTCTGTGTGATTCTGGTTAAACCACTTTAGTTATGTCTACCATAGGTATGATAAAGGTTACTCATTGGAAAGGAAATGGATTATGAAGAAAAATATGAGGAATGTGATGAAGATGAAGGTTTTGAAGTGGAGTCGGAGTCTTGTGTGGCAAGTCTTGCACTGGCTACCACATTCGTCAGCAAGTCAATCTTCAACCTTGAAGAATATGTCAATGCTATCTGCACCGATGAATATGCTAATGACTTTGTTCCAACCTATTTCTTCATGGCAAAAGGTTCAAAGGTACCAAATCGTACTTCATCCTGTGATTGTAGTTACTGCGAACCCGATGTTTATCAAAAACCCAGTTACTATAAACTTGCCAACATTGCTACTAAGAAATAAAGGTCATTGAAAAGCCTCAGAAACTTCTAGACGGAAGCGATGATATGTTGAACGATGAAATGAATCGTACTCAAGTTCTCACTGAAGATTTAACATATCTTCAATCTAGAATTTCTTCAAAGGAACCTTGATCTTGAGAAGTTAAGAATGTCTCATGATGATCTTCGAATGGAAAATGATTCATTGCTTGCTCAACTGATCAGTACCTCTCAAGTTGAATTCATTCCACCATGTGTGAAATGCATAGACCGCGAAAATGCTAATTCTTCACCAGAATCATCAAATGCTTCTATCGCTAGAAATTCTTCAATTGTTCCTGTGGTATCCAATTCTTCACTTGAGGAAACCACAAATGCTACTGATAAAATGCAGGGTTGAAGGAAATGTATGTGACAGGCATATATAAAAGTCTCAAAGGGCATCAAACCCTTTGGGATGTGCTCAAAAAGCAGATTGTGAACAGGAACCCGAGGAAAGAGGGCATTGACTTTGAGAGGAAATTGAATGATGATGGATCATATTGGAAACCTGAGGAGTACCCCAAAACCTCATGGGTTGCTGCTAAACGCCCTTCCATTGATCCATCCACTCTAACAAGCTTTGCATATGAAATGTCATATTCCTCTAATGAGTCATTTGACTCCAACTATAAACTATTCAAAAATCAATCTGGTGAAGTATTTGCTCGATATGTTGGAACTAACTGCAGGAACGGACCACCCCTGAGGAAAATCTTGGTCCCCAAAAGATGCCTCAAAAACCTTCAGGTAAATGTCCTCATGACACCATGTATGAAGAACCAGAACCCCAGATCAAATTCCTCAGGCGGACAAAAGCCTTCACGAGGATAAAATTCCTCAAATGGTCAATATTATGCTCGTACTCGCACTAATGCTTTTGATATGCAGGGAAAATACAAGGGACATGAATATGAGAGTTATTCCTCAAATCATTATGTTCATAAGTCCTCAAACAATTTCTCTGCCTATTCATTTGAGAACTCTAACCCCCCTACTGTGAAAAGAAGTGCATTAGCTTCAATGCCGCCATTCTCATATGGTGGTCGTAGGATGATGAACTCTTTGCCACCTCTTCAGATGTGGGAGGTGAAGAAAACGAACTAATCACTTCTACAGGTCAGGTCTCCAGATGAAAGTCATCATGTGAAGAATTTTCTGGAGACCTAAGGAAATTGCTTGATTGGACACAAGCTAAAATGATGAAATGATAACATTTGACATGTCCTTAAAATTTACTATTTATGATGAAATTCTTATCTGATGAAATTGATATCATATTCTTCAAGTCTCAAGCATATGA
Source organism: Hordeum vulgare subsp. vulgare (assembly GCF_904849725.1). NCBI lineage: Eukaryota > Viridiplantae > Streptophyta > Magnoliopsida > Poales > Poaceae > Hordeum > Hordeum vulgare. Next base: position 226,514,395 of record NC_058522.1, read on the forward strand.
GATGGTAAGTTGTACTAATTAATCTACAGGATAACGAACCCAAGAATACAGAGTGGGTTTTTGAAAGTGGTTGCACAAATCACATGACTAGTGATAAAAGCTTGTTGCAGAATATGCCACTAACTCCATCACCACTTAAGCAAATCAGTTACGCTGATAAACGTAAAAGCAAGGTATTGGGACTCGGTAAAGTGGCTATCTCCAAGGACCGACACATGGACAAAGTCATGCTTGTCGAATCCCTTGGGGTTAACCTCATGTCAGTTGCAATGCTTTGTGATACTGACATGATTGTCATCTTTGGAAAATATAGATGTGTAGTCATGGAAATTGAAAAATCCAAAGTCTTATAAGGCTTTAGGAGAGGAGATCTGTATATTGTTGATTTTTCCACATGTCATCAACCAGCCACATGCTTACTAGCAAAAACCTCAGAAGGATGGCTATGTCATCGATGACTTGGTCATGCAAGCATGTGGAATTTGCACACACCGGCGAAGAGGAAGCATGTCATTGGCATCGAGTGCGTCAAATTCTTCAAGGACGGTCTATACGGTGCTTGTGAGTCTGGAAAAAGAACCAGATCCAAACACCCCTCGAAGACTATCATGACTACTTCTCGTCCGTTTGAATTGCTTCACATGGATTTGTTTGGACCTATTCATTATGCTACTATAACCAATGTAGCATCTTTATATGGTTTTATCATCGTTGATGACTACTCTCGCTATACTTGGGGGCACATCATTCTGTACAAAATTGAAGTGCAGGAAGTCTTCAAACAATTTTCCTCAAGGGACTCGACGAACTTCGGCGTCAAGATCAAACACATCACGAATGATAATGGAACATAATTCAAAAATGCTGGTCTTGATGATTATCTTGATGAACTTGGTACTACTCACGAATTGTCTGCTCCTTATACTCCTCAACAGAATGGCATCGTTGAACACAAGAATAGGACTCTGGTTGAAATGGCATGGACTATGCTTGAAGAATATCAAACTCCTCGTTGCTTCTGGCCTGAAGCAATTAACATTGCTTGCCACATCATTAACAGGGTATATCTTCAAAAATTCCTCAAGAAAACCACATATAAACTCCTCACTAACAAGAAACCCAATGTAAGTTATTTCAAACTCTTTGGTGCAAGATGCTGGATTAGAGATCCTCACCATAGCTCAAAGTTTGCACCTAAAGCACATGAGGGTTTTATGCTTGGTTACGGAAAGGACTCGCACACCTACAGAGTCTTCAACACCTATCACAACAAGGTTGTTGAAACTATAGATGTGTTGTTCGATGAAACTAACGGCTCGCAAAGAGAGAAACTACCTCTTGTGCCAGATAAATTGCCTCCTGACGAAGCCATCAAGATCAAGGCAACAGAAGATATCATTCATACGGATGAAGAACCCCTTGTTGAAGAAGTTTTCCCCAACACTGAGGAAATTAATGCAGGTACACCTGAGGAAAATTATACAGATTAAATGCTTCAGCCCAACCAAAGTCTTCAACCGGCTCATCCGAGGATTGCAAATGAAGTGGAACTTGACAAATTCCTCGATGACATCAATGCGCCAGGTCCTCTCACTCGTTCAAAAGCTTCACATTTAGTTAACTTTTGTGGGAATTCCTCGTTTGTGTCTATCATAGGACCCTCAAAAGTTGTTGAAGCCTTCATGGAACCTGAGTGGATTCAAGCCATGCAAGATGAACTTCTTCAGTTCAAGCTAAAGGACGTATGGGAACTTGTCAAAAGACCAAATCCTTGCAAGCACAATATAATCGGCACCAAGTGGATCTACCGACACAAGCAAGATGAGGATGGTCAGGTTGCGAGGAACAAGGCACAACTTGTAGCCCAAGGTTACACAAAAGTTGAGGGAATTGACTTTGATGAAACTTTTGCACCTGTTGCTAGACTTGAAGCTATTAGAATATTACTTGCTTATGATAACCATCACAATATTACTCTATATCAAATGGATGTGAAAAGTGCATTCCTCAATGGTAAGCCTGAGGAAGAAGTATATGTTGCTCAGCCCCCGGGTTTTGAAGACCTGAAGCACCCTAACAAAGTCTTCAGACTCAAAAAGTCACTCTATGGCCTCAAGCAAGCCCCTCGGGCGTGGTATGATACATTGAAGGAATTCCTCATGAAGAAATTCTTCAAACCCGGTTCACTTGATCCTACTATTTTCAAAAATCCTCTAACAATGAACTATTTGTGTGCCAAATATATGTTGATGACATTAATTTTGGTTGTACTGACAAACATTGTAGTGACGAATTTGCCTACACGATGGGTGAAAAATATCTAATGTCCATGATGAGGGAGCTGAAATTCTTCTTGGGTGTGCAAATTCATCAACAATGCAATGGCATCTTCATATCTCAGGAGAAATTACTCAAGGATGTTATGAGTAAATTCGGCATGCATGAATGCAAAGGCTTCAAGATTCCTATGCCTACCAACGGCCACCTCTGCAGTGACAAAAATTGTATAGATTTCGATCAACAGGTTTATCGTTCTATGATTGGCTCTTTATTGTACCTATGTGCATCTTGGCCAGATATTATACTTAGTGTTGGCATTTTGCTCGTTTTCAAGCAAAACTGAAGGAATCACACCATAAGGGTGTGAAACATATTCTTCGATATGTAGCTCACACACCAACACTAGGATTATGGTACCCCAAGGGCTCAAATATTCACCTCGTTGGATATTCTAATTCTGATTATGCTGGTGACTATATGGATCGCAAGTCAACGTCAAGCACATGTCATTTCCTCGAAAGATCATTAGTCTGCTGGTCCTCAAAGAAGCAAAACTGTGTATCAATCTCCACTGGTGAAGATTTATACATTGTTGCTGGATCTTGTTGTGCTCAACTGCTATGGATGAAGAAAACCCTGAGAGACTATGGCATCAACATGAAGAATGTGCCCCTCTACTGGGACAGTGAGAGTGCAATCAAGATCTCCTACAACCCAGTACAACACTCCAAGACCAAGCACATCCAGATTCGTCATCATTTTCTTCGAGACCATGCCCTCAAGGGCAATATCATCATCGACCATGTGAAGACTAATGATCAGCTAGCACATATCTTCACAAAGCCCTTGGATGAGAGAAGGTTTTGCAACTTCTGGTGTGAGCTAAATATGCTAGAATCTTCAAATGTCTTGTAAACATGCACACATACTAACAGTTATGAAAAATTGATGACTTAGATGTGCAACACACAGAGTAACGATTTTCTTCAATCAATGAAGAATATCACTCTAAGTGTGAAGAAATCAATGGAGAATTTTGTTCTGAGGGCCCTACTGCAATTGTACGTGGCGCCTGAAATCATCTTTCTTATACGGTGGGTCACGCCACCACCCAACTTTGAAATTCTTCAAGTTGGAAATTCTTCTGAGTTGAAATTCTTCAATCTTAGACTATTCACAAATTCCTCAAAATTTTGAAAATCTTCAAAATGTTCAATTTCTTCAACACTTTCTATGACGATCTTCATTCGACTATATATATATATATATTATAATGAGCTTTCAATGTCCTCAACAACATTCACTTATTGCTCAGTATTCAAGTTGGTATTTCTTCTAAGTGAATGTGATCGGACCCGGCTCCCCTTTATGCTAACCTCAACCCAGTCTATCCTCAATTCTTCATATGCGGTCTATTTGACACTTGTTCAAATCCTCACTCAGTCCTTGTCAGCTGAGGACTTCGAAACACAATCCTCAAATTCAAAATTTTATTTTTAGTGTTACCACAGTAACCGCACCCACTACTCACGAACGGATAACCACGATCTCCACCGCTTTGATCGTTTGTATCACGTGTCATGCGGAGACGAAAGTTTCGTCTGGAACCGTTTTCACCCGAGCTATAAATATCCCCTTACCCCCACCCCACCCATAGTCAAAACTCTTCTCTCCCTCTTGCCTTCTTCGCTCGAGCATAAAACCTAGCGCCGCCGCTAGCATCTTCGTCGCCGGTGAGGAAAAACTTCACTGCCTCGCCCTCGCTGTCGTCGGACTCACACCGACTGCGGAACATCTTCCTCCGCTGCCACCGTAGCTGTCTTCAGTCGCTAAGTTAGGGCACTAAAGATCTGGACCGAAGAACTTCAACTTTTACCTCCCCAGTTCACCGTGTTCTTCGCACAGGGTAATTAAAATCCTATTTTACTGCCCCTGTTGATCTCTTTACTCTCTTAAGATTTGTGAAATCAGTTTTTCCTTCGAAAATCCCTCAGCTGTGCACACCCATGTCTAGAACACTTGATGAATTTCACTAAGCCACTAAATTCTTCACGAGATTCCTCAATTGTGTAAATTTTCGAATCTGCACAACTCTGGAACACGAGAACAAAATGCTTAGTCAAATTCCTCAACTCACTGGTCAAATTCCTCAACTTAAGTAATTTTTCAATATCCTCAAATGTGAGAACGCATATGACCTCTCCAAATTATTCGCACCTATACTATGTTCACAGGTACAAAATGTCAGCTGAGGAATCACTAGGTTCTCATCGACTTAACTCATTTGTAGCATTTTTAGAAGAAACATTACTTGTGTTCTCAGAATCATCAAGAATACAAATTTGTCAGCAAAAACCTCACCTGAAGAAAATGGAGGAAAACAGAAAATAGAAGGGTGGCAAAAAGCTAGAACAGAATACTTCCTTTGAGATACGTGAAGAGATATATGCTGAGTACTGCACGCCAGATGAAGAAATTCATGACAAAGAGACTATGGCTAAATGCAAGATAAGGCTTCAAAAGATTGAACACAGATGGTTGAAGGAGGGGAAGGAATATACATATGTCACTCCAAAATAAGCCAACAAGTTTGCCCTCAAACCTCCATGCACAAGGTTGCCACAAGGAGATCAACAAGCAGCACATCCCTCAAGTGTAGCCACAATTGAGGATTATCCTGATGAAAAAGACAAGTATTTGTCAAAGATGAAGAAAAAGGCTAAAGCTGTTGTCACAAAATTCAATGATGACTCTGCTGCTGCACCTACTGCTGCCACTTCTTCTGCTGCTGAGGCTTCTACTACAGAAAGACCTCAGAAGAAGGCTCTGTTCAAGAAACCAAGTCTCAAACCAAAAGCCTCATCAACAGTATCAAAAGAGCAAATTCCTCAGAAAATTGCAATAGCTGCCAAGTCTTCACCTTCTCTGCAGTCTTATCAGACTCAGAATTCAGGTTCCTCTGTACCATCAGCCACATGATCAGCTTCAAAATCTTCACCTAGTCAGTCGAAGACTAAGATGACGGTTGGTAGAGGTACGAGACCAAGTCGAAGGAAAGTAACCAACATTCCTTCTGCATCAGAAGGAAGTGAAGAATATGATGATGAAACTCGTCAAGCCATCATCAGGAACAAGCAATAAAGAGTTGCACAAGCTACTGGGAGCTCCATTCCCCTCGCAGTGGATCCTAAAGTACTGTTGAACTTCATCGATCTCTAGTATGAGGATCCAAACACTCCAATTGATGACTTGAAGCTTCCTCCTGGAGTAAGCCATATGGTTGATACATTCATCAATGAAGCAAAATGAAAGGACCAGCAAGCCAGACAAGTAAGGCATGCGAAAGTTAAAAAGGACAAATACTTGAAGCAAAATTTCCTTAACCTGACGCCTGAGAAACTTGTTTTTACTCAGGCATAACTGAAAACCCTCACTCACGGGTACACAAGTCTTCATGCTGATCAAAAGGGTGTCAAAGTGCAATTTGTCAAAGCCGCATGTGTTGCAATTGATGAATACAATAGTAGAGTTGCCACTCAAAAGCAGCCAACAAATCATCAGCCAAGCTATACTGTGCAAATGACTAAGGCTGATGAAAATGAAGAACTAGCTGCTGAAGAAATTCCTCAGAATATTTGACCTGAAGAACCTACGATGCCTAACAATGATAAAGCAGTGCCTGATGAAAATGCACCTTCACCTAAGTCTTCAAAGGTGAAGAAAGTGACTCCTCCATCTGCAGCAGACGTGAATAAAACAAAGGCTTCTAAAAAAGAAGCTATGAATAGAAAATCTTCAACTACTTTAGAGTCTTCAGAGGCAAAACGCCTGAAGACTATGCCTACCTCATCATCAGCCCCAGTGGATGCTACTCCCCTCAATGTAGCACCATCATATACAATTGTTCCATTCGGTGAAGAATACATCATTCCAGAAGAGGATGAGCAAATGGATGACAATGGCTCTGGTGCATCCACACCAATGGATGAGGAAATTCAAGCATATCAAATTCCTCAAGTCACAACACCTCCAATGACTGCTGAAGAAAAGGAGGGTGATGAAGACATTGGATGCAGCACACGTGTTATCCATGATGAGTTCTGTGAAGAGGCTCACCCAAACTCACGCAGAATAGCTCCAATTCCTCAAAATCCTATAGCCACTGAGATTCTGACTGGCTCTGAATAAAAGAGCTCACATGTGGAATCTGCACAAGAACAAGAATCTACTGCATCAGCTGAAGAAATTGAAAAGGAAACTGGAGCACCAAAACCTGCATGTGCTCCCTCGGGTTAGTAAATTCCTCAAGCTAAAGAAAATGCTCCTGCTCAAAATGCAGAAATTGCAATTGTAGTGGTCAATCCTGAAACCGCAATTGTGGTGGCCACAACTCCTCAAAATGAACATCATCATGATCTTCAACCAAAGCCTCATCAGCCCTTCTCCAAAAAGCCAAAGTTTCAGAAGAAAGACTTCTATGATGAATGTCATTTCTTCGCAGGAGAAAATCCTTACGATAGGCTTCGCATCAGGCACAGAAAGTTCTGGACCAGAACTCAACTTAACTATTATGCTTCTGTGCTCTGTGGGAGAAGGAAGATATTTCATCACACCCATATTCGTCATTGTGACATAGAGGAAATTCCTTGCTTCACCCCAGTACTAAGTGTTCTTCACGATGTAGGGTTGTTGCCTTTCTGCTCATATATTGGTGACTGGAATACTGACATTATTCTTCAGTTCTATGCCACACTGCATATATTTGGTGACCCCAAAGACATCAACTCATGGGTTCTAGACTGGATGACACAACACACACACTACAAAGCTCCAGCCACATAATTTCTTCAAGCCATTCCTATCCCAATTCCTCTATAAGATGCAGTCAAGTTGTATAATGAAAGAGAACTAACAAATCATCTCATGGAGGCCCTCATGAAAGCATTGGCTCCGGGCCAACCTCCAAGGACTAGATTCCTTGTGAAGGAATTGAAATATGTGCCTAGAACTGTTTATAGAATTTTGGCATATTCTATTGCACCTATCAAAGGGCATGACAAGGAAGAAGATGTCGTTGGGGTCATTTAGAATATCCTGTTCGATGTTATTCATGGAAGAAAATTGCACTTTCATGATTTCTTCTTGAGGACTTTGGCTGATAATGGTTTGTCACCATTTGAGCTGAAGGTTTATGTGCCTTGGATCATGAGATTAATCAGAAACAGATCCACCATCAACTACCAAGCTGACTATCAGAATCACCTCTGTTATCTGCCGCCTCTCAAAGTCATCAAGAAACCTTTTGAACTTGTGAAAGGCAAAGGAAAGTCAGTGATTGATGAAGGAAATGGGCCTCTGGATGGTCAATTTCGCAAGGCTGCTTCTTACTCCTCATATGATGACACTGCCACTCCAGAATCTGATGGAAGAGCAATACCTCCAAGCCCAACTGCCCCATGGTGATGAATTACAGAGAGCTTCTCCCAAGTCTTCACCAGAAAGTCGATCGCAATCACAAGTAGGTGAAACGCCAGTTTGGCTCCATTGTGAAAACCCTCAACGAGACTCGAAATGCAGTGAAGAAAAATCACTATTATCTTCATGAGGTATTCGATCGCACTTGGGCCATATTATCTCACCTGAAGACTCCCGAGGAACTTGAAGAAATAGAATTTACTCAAGACTTTGACTAGTCGTGGCCTCCAAAGAAAAAATACAAGCCAATTCCAGTTCCTGACTTGAAGGGCAGCTCATTTTCTTCATTCCTCACTGCAGAATGAGATGAAGAACTTGAGGATACTGCAACTAGTCCAACGAAGAAGTCTTCCTCCAAGGATGCTCATGCCTCTACATCAACACAAGGTGAAATTGTTCAACAGCGTTAGTCCTCAGTTTTGTCCCTTTTCTTCACTTGGTGACAAAGGGGGATAAATCTGAGAGCTAGTCTTCAAGCGGGTTTAATTTATGGGCTTATAAACTTCATTAAGTTACAAACTCTTGGCTCTACTGAAGTTTTTGATGTAATGAGTTTTAACTTAAGCCTGATGGTGTTCTGACACTTTTTAACGTTTTTCCTCTCATGCTTATTCATCAACTTAATCAATGCATGCATGCTGAAATTTGTCAGACACCATTTTTTATCATGCATTTCAAATTCCTCATAAAATATGTCAAATGCATGCATAAATTGCAAGATACAAGGGGAGATCTCCATGATATACATCATCAATGTGCATCTGCTCTTCAAACAAATTCCTCAAAACATGCACATCTTCAGGGGGAGTTTCTCTATATATTAACTTCAAATTGCTCAAACTCTGTACTTACATTCCATATTATTATCCCCGTTGAAAACTTAACCTATTTCTCATCAACCACCAAAAAGGGGAGATTGTAAGTGCATCTAGTGTCCCTCAGTGGTTTTGGTGGCTTGAAGACTTATAGGTTAAGATACTGATATGTTTGTGAGTATACACGGTCTCTATAAGTCGCTGAGGAGTTTGAGTTATTCGATGAATATCGACCCCTAAAAATGTATGTCCTCGGGTGAAGACTTTGGTCATTCCTTGAAGACTTTGATTGCAAGAAATTGCGAAGAAACTGATATTCCTCATGAAGATATTGAAGATGACGAATTTGGTGTGTCCTCAAAAAAACACTGTGAAGACTTTGAAGCTTGAAAATTTACTCTTTCCATTTCATTTTCTTTACACTTGAGTCATAGGAACACCGTACTGTTAAAGGGGGTCGAGGCAAAACTATGGAACAAATTTACTCATGATGTTCAACCCAAAACTACATCTACCAAAGCCTCAGAGTGAGGAATATGAGAGACATGAGGACTTTCATAGTTGAAAGTTCCGAGCATTGCTGCGCCACGCGCCACATGTCACGGATCTTATTGTTGGGGAATGTCGCATGGGAAAGAAAAAAATTCCAACGCACACGCAATACCTATCCATGGTGATGATCATCTACGAGAGGGGAGAGTGCATCTACATACCCTTGTAGATCGCTAAACGGAAGCGTATATAATGTGGTTGATGTACTGGAACATCTTCGCGATCCAAATCGCAGCCCATCCCTCAATCTCATCACGATTCGTCCCGCGGTCCCATCACTATCCATCCCGCTCTAGTGCCGAACGGACGACACCTCCGCGGTCAGCACACGTACAACTCGATGACGATCTCCGCCTTCTTGATCCAGCAAGAGGGGCGAAGAGGTAGATGAGTTCTCCAGCACGGCGGCATGGTGGTGGTGGTGGTGGAGCTATTCCAGGAGGGCTTGGCCTAAGCACCGCTGAAACTAGACTAGAGGAGAAACAGATCTAGAGAGAGGGCATCACGTGGCAGTTTTTCTGTGTCTCCAAAATCCTCAATACTCTAGTATATACAGGATGGAGGGAGGGGAGGAGGCAGCCTAAAACCCTCAAGGTTTGGCCGAAATTAGAGGTGGAGGAGTCCTTCTCCAATCCTACTAGGAGTAGGATTCATCCTTTCTAGTTGGACACGCTTTCCACCTTTTCCACCTTTGGGTTTTTTGCCTCTCAAACCTCATGGGCCTTAGTGGGAGCTTATGTCATCCCACTAGTAGCTGGTTTGTATCCACCCACAACCCATAAGTCCCCTCGGGGCGTGACACCCCTCCGTATAGTCCCCGGTACCCTCCCGGAACTCCCGGTACACTACCAATCAGCCCAAAACTTTTCCAGTGAACAAAACATGACTTCATATATATCAATATTTACCTCGGACCATTCCATAGTTCGTCGTGACATCCGAGATCTCATCCATGACTCCGAATATCTTTCAGTTACCAACACCTATAACTCAACTATACCGAAACGTCACCGAATCTTAAGTGTGGAGACCCCGCGGGTTTGAGAACTACGCAGACATGACCTGAGACAATCTCCGGTCAATAACCAATAGCGGGACCTGGATGTTCATATTGGCTCCTACATATTCTATGAAGATCTCTATCGGTTGAACCTCTGTGTCAAGGATTCGGTTAATCCCGTATGTTGTTCCCTTTGTCATTCGGTATGTTACTTGCTCGAGTTCGATCGTCGGTATCGCTATACCTAGTTCAATCTCGTTATCGGCAAATCTCTTTACTCATTGCGTAATACAATATCTCATGGCTAACTCCTTAGACACATTTCTTACAAAGCTTATTGTGATGTTGTATTACCGAGTGGGCCCCAAGATACCTCTCTGTCATACGGAGTGACAAATTCCAGTCTCGATTCACGCCAACCCAAAAGACACCTTCGGAGATTCCTGTAGAGCATCTTTATAGTCACCCAGTTACGTTGCGTCGTTTGTACACACAAGGTATTCCTCCGGTGTCCAGGAGTTGCATGATCTCATGGTCATAGGAACAGATACATTGACATGCAGAAAACAGTAGCAATAAACTGAAACGATCATATGCTATGTTTATAGTTTCGGTCTTGTCCATCACATCACTCTCCTAATGATGTGATCCCTTTATCAAGTGACAACACTTGTCTATGGATAGGAAACCTTAACCATCTTTGATCAACGAGCTAGTCAACTACAGGATTACTAGGGACAGTGTTTTGTCAATGTATCCACACATGTATTTGAGTTTCCAATCAATACAATTATTGCATGGATAATAAACGATTATCACGAACAAAGAAATATAATAATAACCATATTATTATTGCCTCTAGGGCGTATTTCCAATAGTCTCCACTTGCACTAGAGTCAATAATCTAGTTCACATCACTATGTGATATTGATGAATCTAACACCCCTACAATACTGGGGTTTGAACATGTCTTGCTTGTGAGAGATGTTTTAGTCAACGGGTCTGAATCTTTCATATCTAAGTGTGCTTTACAAATCTCTATGTCATCCCGTAGGTGCTCCTACCAACGTGCCATTTTGGAACTATTCCAAATGACTGCTCCACTATACGAATCCGGTTTACTACTCTTTGTTTTCCGGATTAGTGTCAAGGCTTGCATCGGTGTAACCCTTTATGACGAACTCTTTTAACACCTCCATAATCAAGAAAATTTTCCTTAGTCCACTAGTTAGTAAGGATAACTTTTGACCACTGTCCAGTAATCTATTCATGGATCATATTCGTACCCATTGACAAATTCATGGCAAGGCACCCATCACGTGCGGTACACAACATAGCATACTATAGAGCCTATGGCTAATGCATAGGGGACGACATTTGTTGGGGATATTACCTGCGGTATGACCCGCCCTGTTGGGCCAAGTCAGGAAAGCGGCGACTCATACATACATGGTCAGTATAAGCCTTGGCTCAGGTCGTGAGGTGCGCTGGGAGATCTTCGATAAACGGCTGCCAGGGCCCGTGAGCTAGATGGTTGTTCAAGATTGATAGAGAAGATAAGTCGCCAAGGAGGTTTCCTGGCTTGGAAAACACGGCGATTTAGAGATATGGAAAGCCACGGTTTGTAACGTAACCCCTAGGGCCTTGACCTGTATATAAAGGCGAGTCTCTAGGGAAGATAGGCTAAGTTAGAATTCATCGAGAGCTAGGTCAGGCGAGTTACGCCCTCCTTGTAATCGAATCCACCATCAATATACACAAAGCAGGACGTAGGCTTTTACCTCCACAGGAGGGGCCGAACCTGGGTAAACCTGAGTATCGCTTCCACTCACCCTATTTGAGTCGCCACCAAGGTGTGATGGCTCCATCACTAAGTCCTTTCACGAGGACATCTGCCGTGACAAAACCAGGACAGTTGGCGCCCACTGTGGGGCCTGCGCACGGTGGAGTTGAGTTCTCAAAGGGAGCCCTTCCGGGGTTAGGAAGCTACACGGTCGGCATCATGAGAAAGAGCCGCCGCGGGAGGTACTACATCGACAACTCTCAGTGGGGACCCGAGACCGATTCGATCGAATCTGGATACAGGGTCCCCTTCGGCAAGATTCATGTCTTCGTCGGCAAGATTGGGGCTCCTGTACCCGAGCCGAACACCTTCACCGACATCGTCGGGCCGGCCCGGTACATCCATCCCGCCAAACATCAGGTCAGGAAACACCATGCTTTCATTGGTTTTACACAAGGAACCAACCTACCGGACGAGCCGGTGATCCAGGATATCACACCTATCAACTCGGACGACGAGTCGTCCATAGGCGACACAGATTCAATCTACCCTCTCCATGAAGGACAGCTCGGGGGGTTGCCCAAAGCAATAATCTCTGAGGATGTTGAAGGTCCCCACTATCAAGTCGCCATCTACATGGCGGGAGCAGCGCCGCCTCAGCCAAACGCGGCGGATAACAATGAAGCCAGCGGATCGAGTAAGACTCCAACTCAAGCTATGGCAGATCTGGTAGCACAGATGGCCAAACTCATGGCGATCACTGTGATGGCGGAGAACCAGGAAGTGGCCAACGCCGAGTTGACAAAACTAAGGGAAGAGATGGCCAAAATCCAGCGCGACATAGAAGGAGAAGCCGCCAGGATGGCAACACAGTGGGCCGAGATCACTTCAGAGACAAAACGGCTGAATACTGAGGGATGGCGGCTTGACGGACAGCATCGCGCCTCCGATGAAATCCACCATAGGAGGCATCACAACCGTCTGTCGGCCGATTAAAACCCAACTCAGCTCTTTGACAGCCCACACACCCCTGGGATGGAGCCCAGCTGGCCATGGCAAGTCGCCCGGCGAGTCTATCCGGCTCAGCCGCCGCCTAACCCACGGGCACCTCAGTCGACAGCGGCTCATGCGCCCCATTTCCAAACGATGCGGGGTCACTTCTCAAACCCCGTCGACAACATGTTAGCAGCAACCCGCCACCTTGAATCTCTCCTCATTCACGAAAACTCTCTGACTCAGGTAGAGGCAAGAAACGCCATTGAGATACTGAAAATCGCGGTAGTGCAACAGGCGCAGTACTCATATAGCCGCGAGCGGTTGCACTCCACACCCAAGGCGAGTCACACCAGGAGTCGCCATGATGATCCGCCCGCAGTGTCCAGCGAACGACGACGGTTACCGCCGATCAATCCTCCCGGAATCCCCGACACACGGGCTCAAGACCTTGTGGATGCGGCACGAGCCGCCCGCTTGATGGAGAGAGTGGCCGGGGCGGGTCAGGGTTATTCGGCTTATACCTTGCCTTCCACCGCGCGGGCCGAGACAGGTGGGAAGAACATTGGGATACCTTTTCTGGCACCCTCCCTTCGCAATGAGTGTATGCCGAAAGATTTCAAACATACGCGAAAGGTCCCCAATTACACGCCGGACCTAGAGCCAGGTGCATGGATTGAGAGTTACGAGCTTGCAAAGGATATGCTCGATGTAAGTGAGTCGGTCTGCACCAAATATTTCACGATGATGCTTGAAGATACAACACGCACATGGCTGAAGAACTTGCCACCCAACTCCATCAACACCTGGGCCGAGTTGAAGGAACGTTTCGACAAAAATTTCAGAGGGACTTGCAAGCGCCCGATGACGATCGTCGACTTACAACATTGTGTCCAGCGTCCAGATGAGTCGGCCCACCACTGGACGCGGTGAGTTCCAGAAGTGATCCATTCATCACATGGCATCTCGGGGGCTCAGGCTGTGCTGATCTTGGAGAAATATTGTCACTACGAGCCTTTGGTGCTGAAGCTTGGGCGACTCAAACGTAAGGTGCGGGACATGGGGGAATTGACGACACCAAAGATCACGGGGAGGATGACAACAAAGTTAGCACCGCCAGGAGAGGCGAGTCGTGAAAAGGCCACCCTCAGTTCCAGGGGCGAGGGAACCACAACCCCACGGGACAAGGAAAAAAGAGGCAGCAGGTAGGCGTCACGGATTTCGTTGCTAATACTAATGTTGGGAACGGGAACCATCGTCAGAAGAAAAGGGGCTTCAGCGGGAAGAAGCCACGCAACTGTCATGAGATGTTCAAGGGCCCCTGCCCACAGCAGGCTAACGCGGAAGGTCCGTCTACCACTCTTGGGAGGATTGTTATGTGATGCAGGAATTCCGTGCTGAAGCACTCAAAAATTGGCAAGGAGGCAGCCATTGCGGACAGTAGGATCAATTTGGTATGGGCGGCTCACACAGAAACCCGTTTGGTGGATTTCCAAACCCGTGCCCGCAGGGCGGGTCACACGCTAATGATGGGCAGTATGAGGTTCAGAACAGTCAACAATACAATGCGCAGGGCATTTTTCAGCAGCAGCCTCCGCAAGGCGGCTCCCAGCGACAGGATGACAACAGCGGCTTCCAGAATAATCCTAATTAGTTAAACAGTGGGCAATATCATGTGTTCACCACCAGTACGTGCAAAAAGGACCAAAAGGTGAAGCACATAGCCTTCATTGTGATTGACCAGGCGCTCCCCACATACCTCAACTGGTCTGAACAACCCATTGTTTGGAGTAGGGAAGATCATCCACCCCGAGTTGACAACCCTGGCGACTTAGCTTTAGTCGTGGCGCCCCAGGTTGGGGGTTATACCCTTTCCAAGGTCCTTATGGATGGAAGCAGCATCATTAACAACTTATATTCCGATACCTTTCGGCGGATGAATTTCTCAGAGGTTGATTTGATGCCATCCTCCGCGGTCTTCCACGACATTGTCCCAGGTAAGTCGGCATACCGTGTTGGACGGATCAAGCTTAATGTGGCCTTTGGCACAGAGTCTAATTACAGGAGCGAGTCCCTTATGTTTGAGGTGGTCAAAATCAAGAGTCCTTACCACGCGCTTTTAGGAAGGCCGGCTTACGCTCGTTTCATTGCCCGCCCATGATATGTCTACCTTCATCTCAAAATGCCGGGCCCTAAGGGAATTATCACGATCAACGGGGACCAGAAGATAGCTCAAGAATGCGAGGAAGGAGACGCAACTTATGCTGAGTCGGCTTGCGCAGCTGAGGAACTCAAGTTTCATCAAGCTAATGTTGACCCGGCAGATATGACACCGCTCAAGAGACCCACAATCGATTCAGAGCCGCCCCTCAAGTTTAAGCCAACAGATGACGCGAAGTTGATAGATTTCACGCCTAGCGACTCCTCCAATAAATTCACCATTGGGACGGGTGTGGATCCCAAATAGGAAAGCGCGCTCATCGAATTCATCCGTGAGAATTGGGACATCTTCGCATGGAAACCTTCTGACATGCCAGGTGTACCGAGAGAATTTGCTGAGAACCACCTTAACATTGACCCTAAGATAAAGCCGGTTCGGCAGTATCTTTGCCGGTTTAACGAATAAAGGAGTAAAGTGATTGGGGAGGAAGTCGCCTGTCTCTTGGCCGCTGGATTCATTGTTGAGGTTATTCATCCCGAGTGGTTGGCCAATCTGGTCTTGGTGCTCAAGAAGAACGGTACCTTCCGTATGTGCATTGACTACACCGACCTCAACAGGGCCTTCCCAAAGGACCCTTTCGCCCTCCCTCGTATTGACCAAATCATTGATTCTACGGCGGGTTGCGAGCGACTGTGTTTTTTGGATGCTTACTCAGGAAATCACCAGATCAAGATGGCCCTGGCGGATCAGGAGAAGACGTCATTTATATCTCCCTTTGGAGCCTTTTGCTATGTGTCTATGCGGTTTGGGCTCAAGAGCGTGGGGGCGACTTATCAACGCTGCGTCCATAATTGCCTGCACAGTCAGATTGGGCGCAATGTTCCTGCTTATGTTGATGACATAGTGGTCAGATCCATGAAGAAAGAGTCACCTTTGGATGACCTCAAGGAGACCTTTGACAATTTGCGCGTGTATCAGATGAGGCTTAACCCGACCAAGTGTGTTTTCGGCGTTCCTGCAGGAAAATTATTGGGCTTCTTGGTGTCAAAACGAGGCACCGAGGCTAACCCGGACAAAATCAAAGCAATCACTTCGCTTGGCAAGCCGGCCAATGTCAACCAAGTTCAGCGCATGGCGGGTCGTATTGTGGCCCTAAGCCATTTCATAAGTTGCCTTGGGGAGAACGCCATCCCTCTTTATCAGCTGCTCAAGAAAACTGATCGTTTTGTGTCGACGGATGAAGTCAATGAAGCTTTCGAGGCCTTGAAGAAATAACTGGTTGAGCCGCCTGTCTTAGTTGCTCCAATTCACAAAGAGCCTATGCTCTTGTATATTGCTATCAACTCTAAAGCAGTAAGCTTAGAAGTGGTCGTCGAGCTCAAAGAGGAAGGGAAGGAATACCCGGTTCAAAGACCAGTCTACTTTGTCAGCAAAGTCTTAACCCTCTCCAAACAGCGTTACCCGCACTGGGAGAAGTTAGTTTTTGGGATCTTCATGGCGAGTCGAAAATTAAAACATTACTTTCAGGAGCATCCAATCACGGTGGTCAGTTCTGCGCCGCTTGTTGATATTATACACAACCGTGATGCAACCGGGCGGATTTCTAAGTGGGCTATTGAGCTTGGACCCCATCATGTGAAATATACACCTCGCACGACCATTAAGTCTCAGGCCTTAGTGGATTTCATCAACGATTGGACCGAGTTACAAATTTCAAAGGACAAACCTGACCACACGTATTGGACTATCCATTTTGATGGGTCTAGGCAGCTGGAAGTGAAAGTGCGTTATATCGACTAGAGGGGGGTGAATAGGAGATTTTTAGAATTTCATCACTGAGGAAATTCCTTTTGAGGAAATTCCTCACTAATGACTAACTTACAGCGGAAACAGTAAATGATCAGAAGTGCAAAGTTTCACACCAGCAGTTTTTCAGACTGAGGAATGTGAAAACATATTGCACAGTGAGCAGGCATGTAGAAAATAGATGAGGATTAACTAGAGTGAAGAATTTGGGGTTGAGGAATTTCAGAGAAAGTCTTCAGCAAATTCTTCAAACAGTAGCAGTGAAAGTCATCAACACATAATCTAAGGAAAGTAAGGAGTTGAGGAATTAGAACGCGTTTCACAACGAAGACAGTAGTTGATGACCCAGTTCCAACTGTTGTGACAGTCGTACATCTGGTTTGGAGCGGCTTGGTATTGAAACCAAAGGACACACAGTCCCTACCGTGTTCTCCTTGGGCTAAGAACACACCGTCCTCGCCCAACACTCGTGGTAAGTCTTCAGGGCAGACTTCCAAACCCCCACAAACTTGGTCACCCGGCGATCCACAATTGACTGCTGGAAAGCTCTAGACCATGACGCCTAACCGTCTGGAGGATGCACAGTCCTCAAAGGTAAAAGGCTTCAGTCCCACAGAGGAACACCTTCTTCAGTGATGCTCAATCACTAGGTTTGGTTTGTGGTTTCGGTGTATGGGGTATTTCCTCACTGATGAATTACTCTCGAAGACTCTGAGGAATTTGGGTTGCTCTTATGACAAGTGTCAGATCCTAACGGAGCAGCCAACCAGCTAATGGTTGTGGGGGGGGCTATTTATAGCCTGGGAGCATCCCGACATGATTTGACACTAATGCCCTTAAATAATATGACCGTTGGTGTGGATAAGACCAATGATGTGGCGTGGCTATCGAAACGGTCGGAACCCTCAACTGTGAGAGTCCTCATGTCACTCGTATTCCTCACTTGAGGCTTTTGGTAGGATTAGGCTTGGGCTGAGCATCATGAGGAAATTTATTCCAAAGTGTAACTTCGACCCCCTTTAACAGTATGGTGTTCTATTACTCAAGTGTGAAGAAAATAAAACAGAAATAATAAATCTTCATGCTTCAAAGTCTTCAGAATGATTTTCTTCAGGACACACCGAATTCCTCAGTTTCAATATCTTCATGAGGAATATCAATTTCATAGCACATTCTTCGCGATTCAATTCTTCATCTTCAGACCAATTTCTTCAACTGAAGATATACATTTTTAGGGGTCGATATTCATCAAATATATCAAACTCCTCAGTGACTTACAGATCCTGTGTACACTCATAAACACATTACATACTTATCCTATAAGTCTTCAACCCACCAAAATCACTAAGGGGCACTAGATGCACTTACAGGAAGACTCGGGGGCTGGCGTGGTATTGACTTCACCTCAGGGTGACAAGTTTTGCCATGTCCTCCGACTCATGTTCCCGTGTACGAACAATGCGGTAGAATATGAAGCTTTGCTCCATGGTCTTAGAATCGCCAAAGAGGTGAACCTCAATCGAGTCAGATGCTTGGGCGACTCAGACCTGGTGGCACAGCAAGTCTTTGGCACATGGGATTCTAGAGATCCCCTGATCGCGTCTTATATACGTGCTGTGTCCGATGTGGCAGGTCATTTTCATGGCTATTAGGTTGATCATATTGATCGTCGACTCAATAAGGCGGCTGATGCTCTTTCACGACTAGAATCACAGAATAAGCCGGTTCCCCCTAACGCATTTTGGATATATTGCATAACCCGTGAGTAAAATTGCCTCCGGAGGAGGACTTAGTGGTTCCTGACCCTGAGTCTCAACTTGTGGCGGCTCTCCGTGCTACCCCGGATTGGGCGGTCCCTTACATGAGCCTCAAGTTTTTCAAAATCTTCAAAATCTTCAAAACACTTGATGATTTTCATTCGCCTATATATATATATATATATATATATATATATATATATAGACTATGATTTCAAAGTCGTCAACAACATTCACTTACAGCTAATTCTTCAATTTGATACTTCATCTAACTGAACGTGATCGGACCCTACCCCCTTCGATGCTATACTCACTCAGTCTATTCAATTCTTCATATGCGTTTTACTTGAAACTTGTTCAAAATCTTTACTGTGTCCTTGCCAGCTGAGGTTTTTGCAACGAAATCTTGAAATCTTCAAAAATGAATTTTATATTGTTACACAGTAGCTGAAACCCACTTCCCACGATCAGATAAGCACGTTGTCCACCGCTTTAATCTCAGGCTACACGTGTCGTGCAGAAACGAATGGCCAAGGGCTATTCGGTCCGAAAGTTTCGTCGAACCGTTTTCACCAAAGCTATAAATAGGTCCACCACTAGCAATCTCGTCGCCGGTGAGGAACAGCTTCACTGCCTCGACCTCTCCTTCGCCGAACTCACGCCGGAAGTGGAACATCTACATCCACCGCCGCCATAGCTGTGTTCTGCCCCCAAGTTAGGGCGCAGCAGACTCAAACCGAAGAGCTTCTTACTGTTACTACCTCTGTTCTTCGTGTCCGTCTCACAGGGTAATTAAAATCTTATTTTACTGCCCCTTTTGATCTACTATTTTATCTTAGATTCGAGAAATGTGTTTTTCCTCAGTGTCTGTCAGCTTCGCACACTCAATTCCTCAAACACTAGATGAATTTCACTAAGCCACTAAAATTCTTCATGTGATTCCTCAATTGTGCAAATTTTTGAAAGTGCACAACTCTGGATCCCAAGATAAAATGCTTAGTCAAATTCTTCAACGCATTAGTAAAATTCCTCAACCCACTGGTCAAATTCCTCAACTTTTAAAATTTCAATTTCTTCAAATCTAAGAACGCATATGACCTGTCCAAATTCCTCGCACCTATACTCTGTTCACAGGTACACAATGTCAGTTGATGACTCTCTAGGTTCTCATCAACTTAACTCATTTGCAGCGTTCCTCAAAGAAACTTTGCTAGTGTCATCAGAATCTTCAAGAGTGCAAATTCCTCAGCAAAAGCATCAGTTGAAGAAAATGGAAGATGACAGAAAGCAAAAGGGTTGAAAGAAACATGAACAGAACACTACTGTTGATATCCGTGAGGATATATACCTTGATTACTGCACGCCAGATGAGAAAGAACTTATGGTGAAGCGAAAAAATAGGCTTCAAAAGATAAAACGCGGGTGGACTAAGGAGTGGAAGGAATATCGCTTCGTCACTCCAAAGTATACAAAGAAATTCGCCCTGAAGCCACCTTGCAAAAGGCCTCCTCTTGGTGATCACCAGGTTGCACATCCCTCAAGCATCAAAATAGTTGAGGATTACCATGAGGAGAAAGGCGAACACTTGTCTAAACTTCAGAAGAAAGAAGAAGCTGAAGTGAAGAAATACAATGAGGGATCTGATGCTGCCACTGCAGCCACCTCTTCTGCTGCTGAAGCTTCTGGTAAAGCTATTCCTTAAGTGAAGTATGTGCCAAAGCCTAAAGAGGAATTGCCTTGGAAGGCTGCACCTGCACCATAACCTTCAACAGCTACACATTCCTCAAAGCCTGAACAAAAGCAGATTGTCAAGCATCAGCCTAGTCACTCCAGCTCCTGTGTACCATCTGCCACGAGCTCACAAACAAAATCTTCACCAACACCCTTGAAGACTAAAATGACTTCTAGAAGGGGCATCAGGCCCAGCCCAAGCAAAGTCATCAACATCCCTTCTGCATCAGAAGGAAGTGATGAATTAGATGATGAAACTCTTCAAGCCATCATCAGAAACAAGCAGGAATGAGTTGCACAAGCCTCGGGCAGCTCCATTCCTCTTGCAATGGACCCAAATGTTCTGCTGGATTTCATCAATGTCTTGTATGAAGACCCAAACACTCACATTGATGATTTGAAGCTTCCTCCTAGTCTCAGCCACCTGGTTTCCACAATCATCAATGAGGCTAAATGGAAAGAGCAGCTAGCCAAGCAAGCAAAGGATGCAAAACTGAAAAAGGAGAAATTCCTCAGGGAGAATCTCCTAAATCTGACGCGTGAAGCTCTTGTGTCCATCTAGGCTGAACTTAAGACTTTGACTGATAGGTACACAAACCTATCTGAACGTCAAAATCTCAAGGTGAATTTCATCAAATTTGCAACTGATGAAGTTGATGAATACAACAAGAGGGTTGCTCCTCCTGTGAAACAAAAGCTGCCTGAGTCCAGCTATTCGGTTCAGCTGACCGAAGAAGATGAGGCTGATGAACCTTTTTTTGAGGAAATGCCTTAAGATATTCCAGCTAATGAACCTTTTATTGAGGAAATACCTCAAGATACTCCAGCTGATAAATCTGCTCCAGCTGATGAACATGCTTCAGCTAAGGAAACTGCCAGGACTCATACTGCACAAGCTCCTGAAGAGAAAATTCCTTCACCTCAACCCTCAAAGGTGAAGAAGATGGTTCCGTCTACATGAGACGTGAAGAAAACCAAGGTTGCTGAGAAAGAAGTGAAGAAAAGAAAAGCTTCAATGACCTTAGAATCATGAGAGGCCAAGCGCCTCAAGTTAACTCAGACAGAGTCTTCAACTGCTCCAGTGGATGATGTGCCTCTGAAGCTAGCTCCATCATATGCACTTATTCCCTTCGTAATTGACTGTGTCATTCAACAAGAAGATGAGGAAATTAAAGATGCTAAATCTGAAGAAACCATGGATGAGGAAATACAAATTGATGATATTCATCAGTCCTTCATTCCTCACAAGACATTTGATGAAATTGCTCAAGGATCAGCTGCAACAGCTGAAGATTTTGCCTCCTCCACCAAGAAAGTTCCTCAAGCTGAGGAAAATCCTCAACCAGAGGAAAATCCTCAAGCTGAAGAAAATCCTCAACCTGAAGAAAATCCTTAACCTGAGGAACAGGCTGAAGAAAATGCTCCTGCACCCAATATCGAAACTGCTATTGTCGTGGTCAACAATTAAACAACAATGATAGTATCTCCTCAAGAACAGGAGCATAATCTTCAACCAAATCAATATAAGCCTTTTTCGAAGAGGTCAAAGTTTCAGAAGGAAGCGTTCTATGAAGAACGTATGTATTTCATTAGCGACAATCCATACGACAAGTTTCGCATCAGGCATAGGAAGTTTTGGATAAGGACTCAGCTTAACTACTATGCCTCTGTGCTCTATGGGAGGAACACAATATTTCAGCACAAGCATATTCCTCATGTTGAGATGGAAGAAATTCCTTGCTTCGCCCTAGTCCTAAATTTTCTTCATGAAGATGGATTGCTGCCTCTCTGCAGTGATATAGGTGATTAGAATAGTGATATAATTCTTCAGTTCTATGCTACTTTGCACATCTCTAGAGACCCGAAGGATATCAACACTTGGGTGCTAGACTGGATGACTCAGCACACTCACTACAAAGCTCCTGCCACTGAAATGCTGCGAGTGCTTCCAGTTTCAATACCCTCAGAACAAGCTGTGCTGATGTATGATGAACGGGAGCTGCCCAACAAACTGATGGAAGTCCTCATGAAGCCTTTGGCTAAGAATCAACCTCCACAGACTAGCTTTCTGGTGTTTGATGTATGATGAACGAGACTCGGAATGCAGTGAAGAAAAATCACTACTATGTTCATGAGGTGTTTGATCGTACCTGGGCCACCCTGGCTCATCTGAAGACTCAAGAATAACTTGATGAATTGGAGTTTACTCAGGACTTTGACTGGTCGTGGCCTCCCAAGAAGAAATTCAAGCCAATTCCAATTCCAGACTTTGAGGACAGTTCTTTTTCTTCATTCTACAGCGCAGAGTTTGATGAAGAACCAGAAGACACTGCTACTTGACCAAGGAAGAAGCCCGTCACCAAGAATCCTCATGCCTCTTCATCAACCAAGAAGTGAAAGTCTTCATGGGGCGTTAGTCCTCAGTTTTGTCCCTTTTCGTCACTTGCTAACAAAGGGGGAGAAACCTGAGTTAGTCTTCACGCGGGATTTATTTTTGGTCTTATGAACTTTATTAAGTTATAAACTCTTGGTTCTTGTGAAGTTTTTTATGTAATGAGTTGTAACTTATGCCCGATGGAACATTTTTCTTCGCATGCTTATTCCTCAAAATTTTAATGCACACATGCTGAAATTCGTCAGATACCATTTCTCATCATGCATTCTCAAATTCTTTATATTATATGTCATATGTATGCATGATTTACAAGATACAGGGGATATCTCCATGATATAAATAATCAATATGCATTTGCTGTGAAAACAAAAATCCTCAAAATATGCACATCTTCAAGTGTAGTCTCTCAGTATCTTGATATCAAATTCCTCAATCTAAATATTTACACTTTATATTTCTATCCCCGTTGAAAACTTAACCTAATTTTCATCAACCACCAAAAAGGGGGAGATTGTAAGTGCATCTAGTGCCCTTAGTGATTTTGGTGGTTTGAAGACTTATAGGTTAAGTATCTAACGTGTTCATGAGTGTACACAGGATCTATGAGTCGCTGAGGAGTTTGAATTATACGATGTATATTGACCCCTAAAAATGTATATCTTCGGCTAAAGAAATTGGTCTTCTGTTGAAGACTTTGATCGTGAAGAAATTGCGATGAAATTGATATTCCTCATGAAGATATTGAAGTGAGAATTTGGTGTGTCCTGAAGAAAAATAATCCGAAGACTTTGAAGTGTGAAGATTTATTTTTGCTATTTCATTTTGTTCACTCTTGAGTCATAGGAACACTATACTTTTAAGGGGGTCGAGGTAACACTAGAGAATGAATTTCCTCATGATGCTCAACCCAAGCTTAATCCTACAAAAGCTTCAAGTGAGGAATATGAAAGACATGAGGACTCTCACCGTTGAGGGTCCTGACCGTTGCCTCAATTCACGCCACATCACCGATATTATCCACACCAACGGTCATAATATTTAAGGGCATTTATGTCAAATCATGTCGGGATGCTCCCAAGATTTAAATAGCCGCCCCCACAACGATTAGCTGGTTGGCTGCTCCACGAGAAACTGACACTTGTCATTTGGAGCAACCCAAATTCCTGAGAGTCTTCGAAAGTAAATCATCAGTGAGGAAATACCCCAAACACAAAACCACAAACCAGAAATCAAGTGATTGAGCATCACTAAAGAATTTGTTCCTGTGTGGAACTGAAGCCTTTTACCTTTGAGGACTATGCATCATGTACACAGTTAGGCGTCATGGTCTAGAGCTATCCAGCAGTCAATTGTAGATCACCGGATGACTGAGTTTGTGAGGGTTTGGAAGTCTACCCTGAAGACTTACCACGAGTGTTGGGCGAGGACTGTGTGTCCTTAGCTCAAGGAGAATACGGTAGGGACTGTGTGTCCTTTGGTTTCAATACCAAGCCGCTCCAAACCAGACGTACGACTGTCGCAGCAGCTGGAACTGGGTTATGAACAACTGTCTTCATTGTGATACGGGTTCTATTTCTTCAACTCTTTCAATTCCTCAATATTGTATGTTGAAGATTTTCATTGTCTCTGTTTGAAGAATTTGCTGAAGACTTTTTCTGAATTTCTTAAACCTCAAATTCGTCACACTAGTTAATCCTCACGTGCTTACTCTGTGCCTGCGTACTGTGCAAATTGCTTTTCGTAATCCTCATCGAGACAACTGATGTAGTAATACTCTGCACTCCTGATCCTTTGTTGTTTCCCCTGCAAGTTATTCATAAGTGAGGAATTTCCTCAAAAGGAATCTCCTCAACGATAAATTCTAAAAATCTCTTATTCACCCCCTCTAGTCGATATAACGCACTTTGAATTGGTATCAGAGCAAGGTATTCCCTTGTTCTGTGTGATTTTGGTTTAGCCACCTGGAGTTTTAGTTATGTCGACTGCATGCGTGATCAATGTTACTACAGGATGTCCTACTTTCGAAGGAAATGACTTCCCCTACTCGAAGACCAAGATGCAGATGCATCTACAAGCAATTGACAATGATCTCTGGTATATTGTGGAACATGGTGTTCCCTCCATTGATGCTATTGTCTCTACCGCTGATGTGAAGAAATTCAAGCAACTTGATTCTCATGGAAAGAATATCATATGTGGCCATCTGAGCAAAGGTCAGCATGTCAGTGTGACATCCTCGACTTTTGCTACAGTAATTATTGTAATTAAGCTACAGTGATCAATCGCTAATGATGCCACGTCATCGAATTCCCATCTCAGACCCGCGTTGATTCAAGCCTATCCGGGTTCAAAATTTGAGAACAAAAGAAAAGTATATTATAAATTCATGTTAAATATCAAAAGATTATATATGTAAAAAAAAGGAAAGTATTAAAAAATGATAAAAGATAGAAAAGAAAATTGAAAGAAAGTAATAATAAAAAAGGGCAAAAGAAAACAAAATAAAACAAAGCAAAAGAAAAAAAAAAGCAACCCCCACCCCCTGGCCGAGCTGGGCCAAAGGGCCCAGCTGGCCAGCCCACCTCGCCCCACCGGCCTAACCACCCAAACCCTAGCGCCCCTCCTGGGCGCCGCCAGCCCCTCTCGCTCCCTCCCCGTTTTCCCACGCCGCCGCCAGCCTCCCCCTCGTGGGGGGCCCCACCCCCCACCGACAGCGCCCTCCCTCTCCTCTCGTAACCCCTCCCCTCGCGTCTCTCCCTGCCCACGAGACCCCACCCCCCTCATCCCACGACGCCAGGCCCCTTCCCATCTCTCTTGCAGCCCCACCTCCGTCCCAGATCCCTCCTCCTCCTCCCTCCCGTCGGCCCTCCCGTCGGCGGCCTCCCCCACTCCACGAACCCTCCTCCCGCCGGCGAGCCGCCACCTCCACCGCGCCGGCCAGCCCCTCGGCCTCCACCCCGCCGGCAGGGGGCCCCGGCTGCCTCGGCCTCCACCTCGGCCGGCCACCCCTCGGCCCACCATCGGCCGCCCCCCCCCCTTCACCAACTCCGGCAACCACCACCACCACGGCCACGGCGTCCCGGCCACCTCGGGCTCCTCCTTGCCGGAACCGCGCTGTCACCGTCACCGTCACCGCCTCGTCCGCCTCCACGCCGTCTCCACCGTCACCTTCGTGCGAACTCCGGCTTCATCGGGCCGTCTCGTCACCGTCGGTGAGCCCCTCCTCGGGCTCCTCCCACCATGTCGATCTCCTCGCCGTCCCGGTTCCGTTCCGGCAAACGGGGCCTCGATCCATCGACGGTAGACTCCGGTAGGAAGGTTTGAATATTTGGTTCCTCTAGGTTGAGTTGGAGTAGAGAGAGTTCTCTCTCTCTCTGTTAGCAGAGAGAGAGATGAGTGTGGAGAGAGAAAAGTCAATAAAAACAATAAATGATGTATTAAATGCGTATGTATGTATGTATGTATGAGATGTGATGTATGTATTTGCGTATATGGATATTTAAAGGAATACGGTATTTGCACGGTTAGGTATCTAATAAAAAAGATGAGTAAATGGCCTAGGGTCACTTACCGGTGGGGCCAATGCACCCGCTGTCTATGACAGGGAGGCCCCACGCGAGAGTTAATATAAATTATAAAAATAATGTTTTTCTTAAATAAATAAATAAATAGATATATTAGTTGAATTAATCTGATTAATAAATTAGAGTATGACACGTGGGTCCCTCGTTGAATTAATCTGATTAATAAATAATTAATCTTAATAAAAACTTGTGCCTATGACGTTCGGGACCCGCAAGTCAGTTGACCGGTCAAATGTTGATGTCAGCATGACATCGCGATGATGTCATAATAGGATTTTACTAAATCTTTTGAATCTGTTTTTAATTCTTAAATAATTAATAAAACTTTGAAAATTAATATTAAATAATCCGTAAGTCACATCAAAATAATTTCAACATGAAAGTTGATCAGCAAAACGAGACGAACCCGGATACACGGCCCGTTCGTCTGTCACGCGTCCCTAGCATAGCAAACATGGAACTTTTCCATCGTTTCCAGTATAACCGGTAGTAGCCCGAGACCCGGAAAATATCGTCAGATATTCTTCCGACCCGTCTATGACGGATGTTGCTGCGTTAGCTCATGTCTAGCCTGCATCTTGCCATGTCATGCCTTGTGTTGCTTCGGTGCTATTATTTATTGTTTCTTCCCCCTCTTCTTACCGGTAGACCCCGAGACTGACGCTGCTGCCGGGTTCATCTACGACCCTGCCGATCAGTCCTTTGCCGCAGAGCAGCAAGGCAAGCAAACCCCTCCTTGATCATTCCTATATCGCCTATGTCTTTCTTCCTACTGCTTGCATTAGTATTTTGCTACTGTTGT
Organism: Hordeum vulgare subsp. vulgare; assembly: GCF_904849725.1. Lineage (NCBI taxonomy): Eukaryota > Viridiplantae > Streptophyta > Magnoliopsida > Poales > Poaceae > Hordeum > Hordeum vulgare. The sequence continues at coordinate 226,541,529 of NC_058522.1, forward strand.
AGTTAGCTCCTATATCTGATGCATAGCCTGTTTTTGATGAACTGCTACTTTCAGTCCTGTACTTTTAATATGCTTAGTATAGGTGGAGCAGTCATCCCCTCTGACCCCGTAGATCAGTTGCCCCCCCTTGTTCCCTTGATCCGTTTGCTGCGACCAGATGATGAAGCCCAGGAGATGGAGGTCCCCGCCGCCGACGACTGCTACCCCGACGGTGCCTACTACTACGTGGAGGCCGCTGATGATCAGGAGTAGTTAGGAGGTTCCCAGGCAGGAGGCCTCGCCTCGTTCGATCGTTGTATCTTTTGTGCTAGCCTTCTCTAAGGCACCCAATGTTTTATGTCTGTACTCATATATTTGTTGCTTCCGCTGACTCGTGTGTTTATCGAGCTTTCGTATTCTAGCCCTCGAGGCCCCTGGCTTGTAATATGAAGCTGATGTTATTTTATTTGTGTCTAGAGTTGTGTTGTGATATCTTCCCGTGAGTCCTTGGGTTTGATCGTACGCATTTGCGTGTATGATTAGCGTACGATTAAGCCGAGGGCGTCACAAGTTGGTATCAGAGCCGACTGCCTGTAGGTAGCCCCCTTTCCAACTCCTTGGCCGAAGTTGAGTCTAGTGTTTGAAAAACTTTACTAACACTGATGTTGTGGCTTACGGGCCCACATCTCAATTGGGTGGTATTAGTATCTTTTACTCCTTTCCTATACTCTGGGCTCTACCTTCTCTTCTCTTTCGGGTCAAAGATTTTACTAACTCTAACATTAGGTTCTCGAATCACATCAATCCGGAGCGCTGGACTATCTACTCTTTTTCTCCTGAATATGTATTACACACACTGTCATTGACATCCGTCAATCTTATTTTTAGATGCGTCCCGCAAGACAGAACGTGCGCCTGACGCAGGCCACTGAGACGACTGGGTTCCCGGCCATTTTGGTCGATCTTCTGACCAGGCTGGGATATCGCTGGTACCCCGAGTACACTGTGTTCGAGGATTTTCGCGAGTACAACCAGTACCAGTACCAGGCTGAGGTTCGCATCTTCGACCAGAGGGGCGGCGAGACCCTCGAGCGCCACGTGTTCTGTGGTATTGGATTGTCGGTCGAGATGGCCGTCCATGATGCGGCCTACATCGCCATCACCCGTCTCCGTGGAGCGTACCCTCACCTGGAGGAGAGCCCTTTCAGATACATCCCGCATGCTCCTGCTGGGGATGAGACTGGGTCTGATCTCACTGCCTACGCTTCTGACGTTCGGGAGCGCAGCGACCGTTCCTACGTCGCTGTCTGCGCCCCCTACGTGACGCGTCGCTACGACGCGCGGATTCTGGTGCAGTACATTGAGGCAATGGATCGTGCTTTCCGAGCTCTGACTGTGGAGTTGTATGCTAAGCGCGCTCGTCTTCACGACGCGTTGACAGAGCTGCAGCCATCACACTGTCCGAGGGTTCCACCTATGCGCATCCGCGAGCCGAGCAGGACAGAGCTACCATCAGCTCTCGAGTGGACTGATGTTGGGGGTAGAACCCCTGCACTTGGACCTCAGCTGCTCGACTGGATGCGGTACCCTCACCAGAGTCACAACGGGACACAGGGTCCTGTCCCTACCTTCTATCACCGCCAGCTACCAGGATTCGATCGTCCTCTCCGACGTTGATGTAGCCTTATCGCTACATCTCGTTGTGGTACTCTTCCACCGCGTGCCTGCGCGCCGCCTAGTGAGTCCAGGGTATCGTCAAATGCGTCCGGGCTATCGCCAAATTTCGAGTTTTTAATCGTTAGTCTATAATCGAACTTATTTATGGGTCTGTATGTCGAACTCAACTACTATGGAGTATCTATCGCATTTCCCTTTCATTATGCTTGATTACTTCATGAATGCGTGCGATGCCTTTCAATTACTTTAAGCTAAACTACCCCTGCTAAATATTTAACAGGATGGTTAGACCAGTTGGCCGCCCGCATGGCCCTGCCAACGATGCACCACCCCCGCCTCCTGAGTATATGGCGGGGATGATCCAACAGTTTGATCTGAACCGCCAGTTTATGCAAGGGCTCATGGATCAGTTCCAAAGGCCGAACATGAACCAACCACAAGGCGTGACACTGCAAGACTTCTGCCGTCTCAACCCTGCGATCTACCGCAGCTCAACTCAGCCTCTTGATGCTGATGACTGGCTCCGTGACATTTCTTATGAGCTGGAGTCTGCCAATGTGCCCCTGGCGAGCTATGTCAACTTTGCCGCCTACTTTCTGAAGGGTCCCGCTGCTCAATGGTGGGACAGCCACAGGCGCTCTTAGCCCGATGGAACTATCATCACTTGGGCAGAGTTCAAGGCTGCTTTTCGTGCTCGATACATTCCCCAGGGAATCATGGACCGGAAGAAGCGTGAGTTCCGCAACTTGGTCCAGGGCAACAAGACTGTGGATGCTTATCAGCGGGAATTTCTGGAATTATCTCGCTATGCTAAAGAAGACATTGCGACTGATGCACGCAGGCAGGAGAAGTTCCGTGAAGGCCTCCACCCTGATATCAAGCTGACACTCCTCGTTCAGGACTATGCTGACTTCGCCACCCTCGTGAACAAGGCTATTCAGGTTGAGACTGGTCTGCAGGAATACAAAGATAGCAGCAAGCGCAACCGTGACATGGGCTCATCTTCGGGCTCGTCTGCACAGAAGCGGAAGATCTGGATTCCCAACAACATGTACCATGCACCTGCTCCTGCTCCGAGGCCGTCCTATGCTGCACCTCGCCTGCCTCCTCCACCACCTAGGCAGCCGAGGCTTCCAGCTCCACCGCCTCGAGTTCCTCCTTCCCGTCCTGAGGACGGGTTGTGCTTCAAGTGTGGCCGTCCAGGTCACCGTGCTAGAGACTGCAGGCAGAATCAGAATCAGCTGGCACTTCCCGCAACTGGCCGTGGCAACAACTAGAACCGCAACTTCAACACTAAGCCTGCTTATGTTCGTGGTCAGGCCAACAACATTGATATGGGTCAAGCTCAAGACCAGCATGCTATCGTGATGGGTACACTTCTCGTTAACTCAGTACCTGCTTCTGTATTGTTTGATACAGGAGCATCGCATTCCTTTATGTCGGAAAATTTTGCATACATGCATGACATTAGGAGCGAAGAGATGAACATCCCGATAGTGGTAAACACCCCTGGGGGCGAATGCCGAACCTCTGTGGTTAGCCCCCATGTTCCAGTTGAAATTGAAGGATTAGAATTCCTTGCCAACCCCATCCTACTAAAGTCATCCAACATTGATCTCATATTGGGGATGGACTGGTTGAAAGCTCATACGGCATCGATCGTTTGTGCCACCAAGACCGTCCACCTCCTACACCCTTCAGATGAACTAGTAAGCTACCATGCTCATCTCGTCTGTAATGCTGAGGCACGGCTGTATGCTTTGAATGCATTAAATGCGTCGCCTCTCGAAGGGATTGAAAACACTCCAGTGGTCCGAGAGTTCCAAGATGTCTTTCCAGAAGAACTTCCGGGGATTCCCCCTGCTCGAGCTGTCGAGTTTGTCATTGACTTGGTACCCGGTACCACTCCTATAGCCAAGCGTCCTTATAAAATGCCACCACATGAACTCCTTGAACTTAAGCAAGAAATTGACAACTCGCTCCGTTTGGGTTTCATCCGTCCGAGTTCCTCTGCTTGGGGAGCACCTTCTCTCTTTGTTAAGAAGCAGGATGGGACAAATCGATTGGTTCAAGACTATCGTCCTATCAACCAGGCCACTATTCAGAACAAATATCCTCTTCCTCGGATAAATGATTTGTATGATCAACTTGCTGGTTCCACCGTTTTCTCTAAGCTCGACTTGAGATTGGGATACCACCAGATCCGTGTTCGCAAGGAGGATATTCCAAAGACCGCCTTTGTTACTCGATATGGATCATACGAGTACACCGTCATGTCCTTCGGCTTAACCAATGCACCGGCAACCTTCTCTCGACTGATGAATTATATATTCATGGACTACCTCGACAAATTTGTCGTGGTATATCTGGATGATATTCTGGTGTTTTCGAAGAACAAAGAAGAGCATGCTGAGCATCTTCGTCTTGTACTAGATAAGCTTCGGGAGCATAAACTCTATGCGAAGTATTCCAAATGTGAGTTCTGGCTAGACGAAGTGACTTACCTTGGTCATGTGATTTCCAAGGATGGTATTGCGGTCAACCCCGAACGAATTCAAGCTATTATTGACTGGACTCCCCCGAAGAATGTCAAGCAAGTCAGAAGTTTTCTCGGACTCGCCAGCTATTGTCGTCGATTCGTCGAGAACTTCTCCAAGATTGCGAAGCCCTTAACCAACCTGCTTCACAAAGGTGTTAAGTATGAATGGACTGATAAATGCCAGGAAAGTTTCCAGGCACTCAAGGACAAACTGACGTCCGCTCCAGTACTTGCTCCTCCAGATACGAAACGGGACTTCGTCATATACTGTGATGCTTCTCGTCAAGGAATAGGTTGTGTCCTAATGCAGGATCGCAAGGTGATCGCTTATGTTTCACGTAAACTGCGTGCTCATGAAGAGAACTACCCAGTTCATGATCTCGAGCTTGCCGCAGTCATTCATGCATTGAAGGAATGGCGACAATACCTTGTCAGTAATCGCTGTGAAATCTACACCGACCATCAAAGTCTGAAGTACTTGTTCACTCAACCGGAGCTGAACCTACGTCAACAAAGATGGATGGAGCGTATAGCAGATTTTGAATGTAGTATATCATATACCCCTGGCAAGGCTAATGTAATGGCTGATGCCTTAAGTCGCAAGTCATACTGCAACCACCTCCAGGTTCATCAGGTTCACGATCGTCTGCAAGAGGAATTCCGTAAGCTGAACCTCCACATTGTTCCTCAGGATTACCTTGTTCCGCCTCCTGAAGAGTATCAAAAGATGAACCTCCGTGTTGTTAATCAGGGTTCCCTCAGTAACCTAGTGGTTGAACCAGATCTTGTGAGCTCCATAAAGAATATACAAAACTTTGACGATGATGTCGACAGGATTAAGAGCTATATTGCAAAGGGTAAACCCTCCTTTTTCACTGTTGATGAAGGTGGCGCCTTGTATTTCAAGGGTCGCCTATTCGTCCCAAATAAGAAGGAAAATCTCAGGATGACTGGGAAGGTGATGGAAGAAGCTCATGACACACCATTGTCTATTCACCCGGGTAGTACCAAGATGTACCAAGACATCCGGCAAAGATTCTGGTGGCCCAATATGAAACAAGACATTGCACGCTATGTGGCAGAATGTGATATATGCCGGCGTATCAAAGCAGAACACCAAAAGCCTGCTGGAACTCTGCAACCTTTCTCTATTCCCGAGTGGAAATGGGACCATGTTGAAATGGACTTTGTCACTGGTTTTCCCAGGTCTCAAAAGGGTAATGATGCTATTCTTGTCGTCATTGATCGACTGTCCAAAGTTGCACATTTCCTGGCCGTCAAAGAAACGATTAATGCTAGTCAACTGGCAGATCTTTATATGTCAAGGGTTGTTTCACTTCACGGTATTCCGTTGGTAATCAGTTCGGACCGTGGCAGTTTGTTCACTTCAAAATTCTGGGAAAGTTTTCAGAAGGCTATGGGGACTCATCTGTCCTTCAGCACTGCATTTCATCCTCAATCCCAGGGACAAGTTGAACGAGTCAACCAAATTCTCGAGGACATGCTTCGAGCTTGTGTCATTTCTTTCGGTAAGAAATGGGAGGAATCTCTCCCGTATCCCGAGTTCTCTTACAACAATAGCTATCAAGCTAGTCTGAAGATGGCCCCTTTCGAAGTATTGTATGGGCGAAGGTGTCGGACTCCTCTGAATTGGTCAGAAACTGGGGAACGATCACTCTTCGGTCCGGATATTATTCAACATGCCGAAGATCAAGTCCGCATTATTCATGAGAATCTGAAGGCTGCTCAGTCTCGTCAGAAGAGTCAGTATGACCGTCATCATCAAGATATGGTCTATCAACCTGGCGAAAAGGCTTATCTTCGTGTCACACCAATGAGAGGTGCACACCGTTTCGGAATCAAGGGCAAGTTAGCTCCTCGTTATATTGGTCCTTTCACTATTCTCGAAAGGCGTGGAAGAGTGGCTTATCAATTGGAACTGCCGGCGAACCTTTCTCAGGTTCACGATGTCTTCCATGTTTCTCAGCTCCGTCGCTGCTTCAAGGACCCTATTCGAGCAGTGGATCACGATATGCTTGAGCTACAACAAGACCTCTCTTATAAAGAGCATCCGGTCCGCATTCTCGACCAAGCTGAACGTAAGACTCGTCGCAAGGTCACCAAGTTCCTTAAGGTGCAGTGCTCAAATCACTCTGAAGATGAAGCCACTTGGGAACGCGAGGATCATCTTCGTGATGAATACCCCGGGCTCTTTCCCTCTACCTCTTAATTCTCGGGACGAGAATTCTTGTTAGTAGGGGAGAATTGTGACATCCTCGACTTTTGCTACAGTAATTATTGTAATTAAGCTACAGTGATCAATCGCTAATGATGCCACGTCATCGAATTCCCATCTGAGACCCGTGTTGATTCAAGCCTATCCGGGTTCAAAATTTGAGAACAAAAGAAAAGTATATTATAAATTCATGTTAAATATCAAAAGATTATATATGTAAAAAAAGAAAGTCTTAAAAAAAATAATGATAAAAGATAGAAAAGAAAATTGAAAGAAAGTAATAATAAAAAAGGGAAAAAGAAAACAAAATAAAACAAAGCAAAAGAAAAAAAAAAGCAACCCCCACCCCCTGGCCGAGCTGGGCCAAAGGGCCCAGCTAGCCAGCCCACCTCGCCCCACCGGCCTAACCACCCAAACCCTAGCGCCCCTCCTGGGCGCCGCCAGCCCCTCTCGCTCCCTCCCCGTTTTCCCACGCCGCCGCCAGCCTCCCCCTCGTGGGGGGCCCCACCCCCCCCACCGACAGCGCCCTCCCTCTCCTCTCGTGACCCCTCCCCTCGCGTCTCTCCCTGCCCACGAGACCCCCCCCTCATCCCACGACGCCAGGCCCCTTCCCATCTCTCTCGCAGCCCCACCTCCCTCCCAGATCCCTCCTCCTCCTCCCTCCCGTCGGCCCTCCCGCCGGCGGCCTCCCCCACGCCACGAACCCTCCTCCCGCCGGCGAGCCCCCACCTCCACCGCGCCGGCCAGCCCCTCGGCCTCCACCCCGCCGGCAGGGGGCCCCGGCTGCCTCGGCCTCCACCTCGGCCGGCCACCCCCCGGCCCACCATCGGCCGCCCCCACCCCTTCACCAACTTCGGCAACCACCACCACCACGGCCACGGCGTCCCGGCCACCTCGGGCTCCTCCTTGCCGGAACCGCGCCGTCCCCGTCACCGTCACCGCCTCGTCCGCCTCCACGCCGTCTCCACCGTCACCTTCGTGCGAACTCCGGCTTCATCGGGCCGTCTCGTCACCGTCGGTGAGCCCCTCCTCGGGCTCCTCCCACCATGTCGATCTCCTCGCCGTCCCGGTTCCGTTCCGGCAAACGGGGCCTCGATCCGTCGACGGTAGACTCCGGTAGGAAGGTTTGAATATTTGGTTCCTCTAGGTTGAGTTGGAGCAAAGAGAGTTCTCTGTCTCTCTGTTAGCAGAGAGAGAGATGAGTGTGGAGAGAGAAAAGTCAATAAAAAGAATAAATGATGTATTAAATGCGTATGTATGTATGTATGTATGAGATGTGATGTATGTATTTTCGTATATGGATATTTAGAGGAATACGGTATTTGCACGGTTAGGTATCTTATAAAAAAGATGAGTAAATGGCCTAGGGTCACTTACCGGTGGGGCCAATGCACCCGCTGTCTATGACAGGGAGGCCCCACGCGAGAGTTAATATAAATTATAAAAATAATGTTTTTCTTAAATAAATAAATAAATAGATATATTAGTTAAAATAATTAATTAACATAATTAGAGTATGACACGTGGGTCCCTCGTTGAATTAATCTGATTAATAAATAATTAATCTTAATAAAAACTTGTGCCTATGACGTTCGGGACCCGCAGGTCAGTTGACCGGTCAAATGTTGATGTCAGCATGACATCGCGATGATGTCATAATAGGATTTTACTAAATCTTTTAAATCTGTTTTTAATTCTTAAATAATTAATAAAACTTTGAAAATTAATATTAAATAATCTGTAAGTCAGATCAAAATAATTTCAACATGAAAGTTGATCAGCAAAACGAGATGAACCCGGATACACGACCCGTTCGTCTGTCACGCGTCCCTAGCATAGCAAACATGGAAGTTTTCCATCGTTTCCAGTATAACCGGTAGTAGCCCGAGACCCGGAAAATATCGTCAGATATTCTTCCGACCCGTCTATGACGGATGTTGCTGCGTTAGCTCATGTCCAGCCTGCATCTTGCCATGTCATGCCTTGTGTTGCATCGATGCTATTATTTATTGTTTCTTCCCCCTCTTCTTACCGGTAGACCCCGAGACTGACACTGCTGTCGGGTTCATCTACGACCCTGCCGATCAGTCCTTTGCCGCAGAGCAGCAAGGCAAGCAAACCCCTCCTTGATCATTCCTATATCGCCTATGTCTTTCTTCCTACTGCTTGCATTAGTATTTTGCTACTGTTGTAGTTAGCTCCTATATCTGATGCATAGCCTGTTTTTGATGAACTGCTACTTTCAGTCCTGTACTTTTAATATGCTTAGTATAGGTGGAGCAGTCATCCCCTCTGACCCCGTAGCTCAGTTGCCCCGCTTGTTTTCAAATCTCGATCTCTGATCGACGAGCCAGACCCGACACAGCACATTCACCCCCCTTCGTTGTACGACGCTATAGGGATACTATCGGGTACCGAGCGTGACACCTCGCTAAGTACTCCTGATGATATCTCTGTAGTATAGCTAGTCGGTCGTGGTTATCGAGGGTGATTCCTCTTTCACCATTCCCGATGATGCCTTTGTCGTACAACCCCTCAAGTGTGGGACCCCCGAGGGTGATTCCTCTAAGCCCACCTTGACGGGTGCATCGTTCGGGATCCAACGAGGGTGATACCGCGGATTCCCCCGATGTTACAACCACACAGTTACTCGACCATTCTACTGGGATCATGGGTGATTAGTTGTAAGACGGGTGGATTCCCGTGAGATCGTGTTGCTGGCCTAATTAAAATGCTAATGGATTTGGGTATTTGATCTGGGTTGGTCGGAGACCTTTTCGCACTAACCGGCTACGCGGGAAGAATTATGGGTACTCGGCGTCGCGGTATCAGCCGAAGCTTTTCAGATGCCAGCAGTGTAGCGGCGCGCGCCCGAGTGGTCCCGAGATGCATCGCGCTTGTGATTAAGGGATGCTAGGACTGACGTCGGCCGCCCACGCCACGTGCAGGAGCGTGAAGGGGAACTGGGCCCATGAACCCTTTGTGCTTAGGATTTAGACCGGCGGGTTGGCCTCTCTGATTAGTCTTAGGTGGGGCTGCGATGCGTCGATATTCCGAGGCCGGGCAGGACCCAGAAAAGTATGTCCGGCCAGAGTGTTATCGAGCGTGACGGGACATGTGGTGCACCCCTGCAGAGATGAAAATTAACTATTCAGATAGCCGTGTCCACGGTTACAGGACGACTTGGAGTTGTGCCCCGATCTTTTACAACTACAATTGTTACTTACCTGGAATTAGTTTGCCTCGGGATTGCTTCCTCGCAGGGAGTCGAGGGAGGATCTTTAGGCGTGACCTCACTTTAATATTGCTGCAACAATATGACTATTAATGTGTTACCCCTGTTCTACTCTCATCTATTGCTGCAAGACCCTGAAGATGCTAGTCTTCGATAGGACTAGGCCTTCTCTCTCTATTCTCGCATTGCTGCAGTCAGTCCACATATAACCCCCTTCTTTGATACTGGTGCATAATTAGAATAGTTCTGATGTAAGACTTGCGAGTACTTTGGATGAGTACTCACCGCTGCTTTGCTCCCCCCTTGTTCCCTTGATCCGTTTGCTGCGACCAGATGATGAAGCCCAGGAGATGGAGGTCCCCGCCGCCGACGACTGCTACCCCGACGGTGCCTACTACTACGTGGAGGCCGCTGATGATCAGGAGTAGTTAGGAGGTTCCCAGGCAGGAGGCCTCGCCTCGTTCGATCGTTGTATCTTTTGTGCTAGCCTTCTCTAAGGCACCCCATGTTTTATGTCTGTACTCAGATATTTGTTGCTTCCGATGACTCGTGTGTTTATCGAGCTTTCGTATTCTAGCCCTCGAGGCCCCTGGCTTGTAATATGAAGCTGATGTTATTTTATTTGTGTCTAGAGTTGTGTTGTGATATCTTCCCGTGAGTCCTTGGGTTTGATCGTACGCATTTGCGTGTATGATTAGCGTACGATTAAGCCGAGGGCGTCACAGTCAGAGTGAGTGCTTTGGGCTAAGCAAAACAAATCTGGGAAAGGCTGTCCAAAGTGAAGGAATATCAACTCAGCGTGAGTCTCGTGTTGATGTTCTTTGCAATCTCTTCAATGGCTTTAAGAGGCCTCACAATGAAAGCTGCCAAGATACCTTTGATCGTCTCACTAACATCTCAAATGAACTAAAAGCACTGGGAGCTCGAGAAATTACTGACCATGAAGTTGTGAAGAAACTCCTAAGATATTTGGATTCATCATTTGATACTTCGGTTCTCATGATTCAAGAAAGATCATACTATAAGATGCTTGATCCTGCTGATATACTCGCAAGACTAAATACTCTTGAATTCCAACAGGAAGAAAAGAGAGATATGTATGGACCAAGCTATTCTAGAACTCATGCACTAAAGGCCAAAGCAATTTCATCATCTGAAGAAGAAGACTCGAATTGCAACATTGGTGATCCTGAAGAACTTGGACAGGAGCTTGCAATGCTCGTGAGGAAATTCCAGAAGTTTACAAGACGTGTCCAATTTGGCAATTCTTCAAGAAGAGATATGAGGAAATCGGAATCTTCATCTGAGGACTACAATAAAAGAACCTGCCATAAATGCAAGAAATCTGGTCACTATATTGCTGATTGTCCTCGATGGGTGAAGGAATCAAAGAAGAAGAAATACAAGTATGAAAGTTCTGATGACTCGAAGAAAAAGAAGAAATCTTCACAATCCTCATCCTCAAAGTCCACATCGCACAAGAAGACTAGTTTTAGAAAGGCTCGGGCACTCATTGGCAAGGAAATGGATTCTGAGGAAGAATCAAAGGAATGTGATGAAGAGGAAGGATCTGAAGAAGACTCAGAGTCTGGTGTGGCAAGTCTTGCACTGGCTACCACATTCATCATCAAGTCAATCTTCAACCTTGAAGAAAACGACAACGCCATCTACACTGATGACTATGCTGATGACTTCGCTCCAACCAACTACTTCATGGCAAAAGGTACAAAGGTACCGAATGACACTTCCTCCTATGATTCTAGTCACTGTGAACCTGATGATTATACAAAACCCAGTTACAGTAAACTTGCCAACATTGTAACTAAACAACAAATTGCCCTTGAAAAGCTTCAAAAATTGCTAGACAGAAGCGATGACCTGTTGAATGATGAAATGAATCTTACCCAAATCCTCACTAGAGATATGAAAAGTCTTCAGTCCAGATTTGATAAACTTCAAGAACGTCATGGCACACTCTTGGCTCATCATGAGAAACTTTCCTATGAATTTAATCAAAGGAAACTTGATCTTGAGAAGCTGAGAATGTCTCATGATGATCTTCGAATGGAAAACGATTCATTACTTTCTCGACAGATTAGTGCCGCTCAGTTTGAATTCATTCCACCATGTGTGAAATGCATCGAACGTGAAACTGCCAATTCTTCACCAGAATCACTACAAATTCTTCAACTCCTCATGTGGTATCAAATTCCTCACTTGAGGAAACCACAAATGTTACTGATGAAAATGCAGGGTTGAAGGAGTTGTATGTGACAGGCATGTACAAAAGTCTCAAAGGGCATCAAACGCTTTGCGATGTTCTCAAAAAACAGATATTGAACAGGAACCCGAGGAAAGAAGGAATTGCCTTTGAGAGGAAGTTGAATGCTGATGGATCATACTGGAAACCTGAGCAGTATCCCATAACCTCATAGGTTGCTGCTAAAGGACCTACTGTTGATCCATCTAATCTTACAGGATTTTCATTTGAATTATCCTATTCCTCAGATGGGACATTTGACTCCAACTATAAACTGTTCAAAAATCAATCTGGTGAAGTATTTGCTCGGTATGTTCGAACTAACTGCAGGAATGGATCACCCGTGAGGAAAATCTGGGTCCCCAAAAGTTGCTTGGAAAATCTTCAGGTGAATGTCCTCATGACACCACAAGTGAAGAACCAGAACCCTAGATCAAATTCCTCAGGTGTACCAAATTCTTCAAGAGGATCAAAATCCTCAACTGGTCAAAACTATGCTCATGCTTGTGCTAATGCTTCTGATATGCAGGGAAATTACAAGGGATATGAATATGAGCATTACTTATCCAATCATTATGTCCATAAATCCTCAAAGAATTTCTTTGCCTATTCATTTGAGTACTCTAACCCCCCTACCGTGAAGGGAAGTGCATTAGCTTCAATGCCCCCTTTCTCATATGGTGCTCTCAGGATGATGAACTCTTTGCCACCCCTTCAGATGTGGGTGGTGAATAAATTGAACTAATCACTTCTCCAGGTGAGGTCTCCAAATGAAAATCATCATCTGAAGAATTTGCTGGAGACCTGAGGAAAATGCTTGATTGGACGCAAGCTAAACATTGATGAAATGACAACATTTCACACGTCCTAAAATTTACTGTTTATGATGAAACTCCTATTTGATGAAATTGATATCATAGTCTTCAAGTATGAAGCATATGAGATGGTAAGCTGTACTAATTCATCCGCAGGATGACAAATCCAAGAGTACTGAGTGGGTTCTTGATAGTGGCTGCATACACCACATGACCGGTGACAAAAGCTTGCTGATGAATATGCCACTGACTCCATCACCACTGAAGCAAATCAATTATGCTGACAAAGGTAAAAGCAAGGTATTGGGACTTGGCAAAGTGGCTATTTCCAAGGACAGGCACATGGACAAAGTGATCCTTGTCGAATCCCTTGGGTTTAACCTCATGTCAGTCTCAATGCTTTGTGATCTTGATATGGTTGTTATCTTTGGAAAATATGGATGTGTAGTCATCATGGAATCAGACAGATCCAAAGTCTTCGAACGTGTTAGACGAGGAGATTTGTACATTGTTGGATTTTTGACAGGTCCTCAACCAGCCACATGCTTACTAGCAAAAACCTCAGAAGGCTGGCTATGGCATCGAAGACTTGGTCATGCAGGTATGAGGAACTTGCACACGTTGGCGAAGAAAAAGCATGTCATTGGCATCGAACCAGTCAAATTCCTCAAGGACCACCTCTGCGGTGCTTGTGATTCTGGAAAAATGACCAGATCCAAACACCCCTCGAAGACTATCATGACTACTACTCGTCCATTTGAATTGCTTCACATGGATCTATATGGACCTACTCATTATGCCAATCTAACAAATGTAGCATCTTTATATGGCTTTGTCATAGTTGATAATTATTCTAGATATACTTGGGTGCATATCATTCTGTATAAAATTGAAGTGTAGGAAGACTTCAAATGATTTTTCTCAAGGGCCTCGACGAACTTCAGCGTCAAGATCAGACACATCAAGAGTGATAATTGGAAAAATTCAAAAACACTGGTATTGATGCTTATCTTGATGAACTTGGTATTACTCACGAATTGCCTGCTCCTTATAATCCTCAACAGAATGGCGTCATCGAAACAAAGAACAGGACTTTGGTTCAAATGGCATGGACCATGCTTGAAGAATATCAGACTCCTCGTCGTTTCTGGCCTGATGCGATCAACACTGCTTGCCATATCATCAACAGGGTATATATTCACAGATTCCTCAAGAAAACCTCATATGAACTCCTCACTGACAAGAAACCCAGTGTAAGTTATTTCAAAGCCTTCGGTGCAAAATGTTGGATTAGAGATCCTCACAATAGCTCAAAATTTGCACCTAAAGCACATGAGGGTTTTATGCCTGGTTATGGAAAGGATACGCACACCTACAAAGTCTTCAACACCTATCACAACAAGGTTGTTGAGACTGTAGATGTGCGGTTTGATGAAACTAATGGCTCGCAAAGAGAGCAATTGCCTCCTGATCCAGATAAACAATCTCCTGAGGAAGCAATCAAGTTCCAAGCTACTGAAGACATTGTTCCTAGTGAGGAAATTGCTGAAGAAATCATCCCCAGTACTGATGAAATTCAAGAAGATGCTCCTCAGGAAATTGCTCCAGAAAAAATTCTTCAGCCGAGACGAAATCCTCAACGAGCTCATCCGAGGATTGCAAATGAAGTAGAACTTGACAAAATCCTCGATGACATCAATGCGCTAGGTCCTCTCACTCGCTCAAAAGCTTCACACTTACTTAACTATTATGGGCATTCTTCTTTTGTGTCTATCAGAGAACATTCAAAAGTTGCTGAGGCTTTCATGGAGCCTGAGTGGATTGAAGCCATGCAAGATGAACTTCTTCAATTCAAGCTGAATGACGTGTGGGTGCTCGTCAAACGACCAGATCCTCGCAAGCACAATATCATCGGCACCAAGTGGATTTTCCAAAACAAGCAAGATGAGGATGGTCAAGTGGTGAGGAATATGGCCTGACTTGTATCCCAAGGCTACACACTGGTTGAAGGAATTGATTTCGATGAAACTTTTGCAGCTGTTGCTAGACTTGAAGCTATTCGAATTCTACTTGCTTATGCTAATCATCATAACATTACTTTATATCAAATGGATGTGAAAAGTGCATTCCTCAATGGTAAGCATGAGGAAGAAGTATATGTTGCTCAGCCCCCAGGATTTGAGGATCCGAAGAATCCATACAATGTCTTCAGACTCAAGAAGGTGTTGTATGATACATTGAAGGAATTCCTCATGAAGAAAGGCTTCAAACCTGGTTCACTCGATCTAACTCTTTTCACAAAATCCTATGATGATGAACTATTTGTGAGTCAAATATATGTCGATGACATCATATTTGGTTGTACTGACAACTCTTACAGTGATGAATTTGCTTACATGATGAGTGAAGAATATCAGATGTCTATGATGGGGGAGCTGAAATTCTTCTTAGGTATTCAAATTCGTCAATGACGCAATGGCATCTTCATATCATAGGAGAAATACCTCAAGGGTGTTCTGAGGAAATTCGACATGCATGAATGCAAAGCGCCAAGACTGCCATGCCTACCAACGACCACCTCTGCACTGACGAAAATGGTAAAGAATTCGATCAATAGGTATATCGCTCAATGATTGGCTCTTTACTGTATTTATGTGCATCTAGGCCAGATATAATGATTAGTGTTTGCATGTGTGCTCGTTTTCAAGCAAAACCGAAGGAATCACAACATAAGGCTGTGAAACATATTATTCGATACTTAGCTCACACACAAAACACTAGGATTATGGTACCCCAAGGGCTCAAATCTTCATCTCGTGGGATATTCTGATTGTGACTATGCTCGTGACCATGTGGATCGCAAGTCAACTTCTGGCACTTGTCATTTCCTCAGAAGATCATTAGTCTGCTCGTACTCAAAGAAGTAGAACTAGGTTTCTCTCTCCACTGCCGAAGCTGAGTACATTGCTGCTGGATCATTTTGTGCTCAATTTCTATGGATGAAGCAAACCCTCAAGGACTACGACATCAACATGAAGAATGTGCCTCTCTACTGCTAAATGAGAGTGCAATCAAGATCGCATACAACCTAGTACAACACTCGAAGACTAAGCACATCCATATTCATCGTCATTTTCTTCGGGACCATGTCCTCAAGGGCAATATGATCATCGACCATGTGAAGACTAACGATCAACTAGCAGATATTTTCACTAAGCCCTTGGATGAGAAAAGGTTTTGTAAGTTGAGGTGTGAGCTAAATATCTTAGAGTCTTCAAATGTTTTGTGAAAACATGCACACATCCTAACACTTATGCAAAATTGATGACTTAGATGTGCAACACACGAAGAATCAATTTTCTTCAATCCATGAAGAATATCACTCTTAGTGTGAGGAAATTAATGAAGAATTTGGTTCTCACGGCCCTACGACAATTGTACGTGACGCCTGAAATCATCATTGTTATACGGTGGATCACGCCACCACCCAACTTTGAAATTCTTCAAGCTGTTTTTGCTTCAAAGTTGAAATTCATCAAGCTGACACTTTGTCACAAAATCCTAAAGTTCTTCAAAATCTTCAAAATCTTCAAAACACTTGATGATTTTCATTCGCCTATATATATATATATATATATATATATATATATATATATATATATATATATAGACTGTGATTTCAAAGTCCTCAACCGCATTCACTTATAGCTAATTCTTCAATTTGATACTTTATCTAAGTGAATGTGATCGGACCCTACTCCCCTCTATACTATACTCACCCAGTCTATTCTATTCTTCATATGTGTTCTACTTGAAACTTGTTCAAAATCTTCACTGTGTCCTTGTCAGCTGAGGATTTTGCAAGGAAATCTTCAAATCTTCAAAAATGAATTTTATATTGTTACGCAGTAACTGAACCCCACTTCCCATGATCAAATAAGCGCGATCTCCACTGCTTTAATCTGAGGCTACACGTGTCGTGCAGAGACGAATGGGCAAGGGCTGTTCGGTCCAAAAATTTCGGCCGGACCGTTTTCGCCTGAGCTATAAATAGGTCCTTACCCCCCTCGGTCAAAATTAGTCGATCTCTCATCCTTCTCTCCGCTCGAGCTCAAACCTAGCGCCACCACTAGCAATCTCGTTGCCGATGAGGAACAGCTTCACTTCCTCGATCTCTCCTTCACCGAACTCACGCTCGAAGTGGAACATCTACATCCCCTGCCGCCGTAGTTGTCTTCTGCCACCAAGTTAGGGCGCAGCAGACTCGAACCGAAGAGCTTCTTACTGTTACTGACTCTGTTCTTCGTGTTCGTCTCACAGGGTAATTAAAATCTTATTTTACTGCCCCTTCTGATCTACTATTTTATCTTAGATTCGAGAAATGTGTTTTTCCTCAATTTGTGTCAGCTTCGCACACTCAATTCCTCAAACACTTGATGAATTTCACGAAGCCACTAAAACTCTTCATGTGATTCCTCAGTTGTGCAAATTTTCGAATCTACGCAACTCTGGAACCCAAGATGAGAATGCTTAGTAAAATTCTTCAACCCACTAGTCAAATTCCTCCACCTGCTCACTCCAGCTCCTCTGTACCATCTGCCACGAGCTCAGAGACAAAGTCTTCACCAACAACCTTGAAGACTAAAATGACTGCTGGAAGGGGCATCATGCCCAACCCAAGCAAAGTCATCAACATCCCTTCTACATCAGAAGGAAGTGATGAATTCGATAATGAAACTCTTCAAGCCATCATTAGAAACAAGCAGGAACGAGTTGCACAAGCCTCACGCAGCTCCATTCCTCTTGCAATGGACCCAAAGGTTCTGCTGGATTTCATCTATGTGTGGTATGAAGACCCAAACACTTCCATTGTTGATTTGAAACTTTCTCCTGGTCTCAGCCACATGGTTGCCACATTCATCAATGAGGCTAAATGGAAAGAGCAGCAAGCCAAGCAAGCAAAGGCTGCAAAACTGAAAAAGGAGAAATTCCTCAGGTAGAATCTCCTCAATCTGATGCATGAAGCTCGTATGTCCACCCAGGCTGAACTAAAGACTTTGACTGATAGGTACTCAAACCTATCTGACCTTCAAAATCTCAAGGTGAATTTCATCAAATTTGCAACTAATGCAGTTGATGAATACAACAAGAGGGCTGCTCCTCTTGTGAAACAAAAGCTACCTGAGTCCAGCTATTCGGTTCAGCTAACCGAAGAAGATGAGGATGATGAACCTGTTTTTGAGGAAATGCCTCAAGATATTCCAGCTGATGAACCTGTTATTGAGGAAATCCCTCAAGATACTCCAGTTGATGAATGTGCTCCAGTTGTTGAACATGCTTCAGCTGAGGAAACCGCCAGGAGTGATACTGTACCAGCTCCTGAAGAGAAAATTCATTCTCCTCAACCCTCAAAGGTGAAGAAGATGGTTCCATGTACATCAGACGTGAAGAAAACCAAGGCTGCTAAGAAAGAAGCGAAGAAAAGAAAAGCTTCAATGACCTCAGAATCATGAGAGGCCAAGCGCCTCAAGTTAACTCAGAGACAGTCTTCAACTGCTGAAGTGGATGTTGTGCCTCTGAAGGTAGCTCCATCATATGGACTTATTCCCTTCGTAATTGACTGTGTCATTCAAGAAGAAGATGAGGAAATGAAAGATGCTGAATCTGAAGAAACCATGGATGAGGAAATACAAATTGAGGATATTCCTCAGTCCTTCATTCCTCACAAGACATTTGATGAAACTGCTCAAGGATCAGCTACAACAGCTGAAGATTTTGCCTCCTCCACCAAGCAAATTCCTCAAGCTGAGGAAAATCCTCAACCAGAGGAAAATTCTCAAGCTAAAGAAAATCCTCAACCTGAAGAAAATCCTCAACCTGAGGAACGGGCTGAAGAAAGTGCTCCTACCCCAATACCGAAACTGCTATTGTTGTGGTCAACACTGAAACAACAATGATGGTATCTCCTCAAGAACAACAGCATAATCTTCAACCGAAGCAAAATCAGCCTTTTTCGAAGAGACCTAAGTTTCAGAAGGAAGCGTTCTATGAATAACGGATGTATTTCATTGGCGACAATCCATATGACAAGCTTTGCATCAGGCACTGGAAGTTTCGGACAAGGACTCAACTCAACTACTATGCCTGTGTGCTTTGTCAGAGGAACAAAATATTTTAGCACAAGCATACTCCTCATGTTGAGATGGAAGAAATTCCTTGCTTCGCCCCAGTCCTAAATGTCCGTCATGAAGCTGGACTGCTGCCTCTCTGCATTGATA
Source organism: Hordeum vulgare subsp. vulgare (assembly GCF_904849725.1). Taxonomy (NCBI): domain Eukaryota; kingdom Viridiplantae; phylum Streptophyta; class Magnoliopsida; order Poales; family Poaceae; genus Hordeum; species Hordeum vulgare. The sequence continues at coordinate 226,560,548 of NC_058522.1, forward strand.
TAGGTGATTGGAATAGTGATATAATTCTTCAGTTCTATGCTACTTTGCACATCTGTGGAGACCCGAAGGGTATCAACACTTGGGTGCTGGACTGGATGACTGAGCACACTCACTACAAAGCTCCTGCCACTGAAATGTTGTGAGTGCTTCTAGTTTCAATACCCTCAGAACAAGTTGTGTTGATGTATGATGAACGGGAGCTGCCCAACAAACTGATGGAAGTCCTCATGAAGCCTTTGACCAAGAATCAACCTCCAAGGATTCACTTTCTGGTTCAAGACTTGAACTATGAACCTCGAACCGTCTACAGGATCCTGTGCATTGTCATCGCTCCAATCAAAGACCATGATGATGAAAAAGATGTAGTAGGCATTATGAAGAATATCCTCTTCAACATCATCCATTGCATACCTATAAATCTTCATGATTTCTTCCTGGGGACTTTGGCTCACAATGCAATGTCACCATTGGACATGAGGATTTGTGCTCTGTGGATCATGACATCAAACGCAGGTCAGGCACAACTATCATGCTGATTTCAACAATCATATTGGATATCTGCCTCCGATCAGAATCATCCAGAAGACTTTTGAGCTTGTCGAAGGAATTGCAAATCTTTCATAGATGAAGGAAGTCGGCCCCTTGATGGCCAGTTTCGTGAAGCAGAATCATATTCTTCATATGATGACACTTCTACTCAGGATCCGCCTAGCCCTGTTGCCCCAAGGATAATGACTAACAGAGAACTACTCCTCAGTCTTCATCAGAAGGTCGATCGGAATCACAAATGGGTAAAATGTCAATTCAGTGCCATTGTGAAAACCCTCAACGAGACTCAGAATGTAGTGAAGAAAAATCACTACTATCTTCATGAGGTGTTTTATCATACCTGGGCCACCCCGGCTCATCTGAAGACTCAACAAGAACTTGATGAAATGGAGTTTACTCAGGACTTCGACTGGTCGTGGCCTCCCAAGAAGAAATTCAAGCCAATTCCAGTTCCAGACCTTGAGGACAGTTCTTTTTCTGCATTCCGTAGTGCAGAGTCTGATGAAGAACCAGAAGACACTGCTACTGGACCAAGGAAGAATCCCGTCACTAAGAATCCTCATGCCTCTTCATCAACCAAGAAGTGAAAGTCTTCATGGGGCGTTAGTCCTCAGTTTTATCCCTTCTCGTCACTTGATGACAAAGGGGGAGAAATCTGAGTTAGTCTTCATGCGGGATATATTTTGGGGCTTATGAACTTTATTAAGTTACAAACTCTTGGCTCTTCTGAAGTGTTTTATGTAATGATTTGTAACTTAAGCCCAATGGTACTATGACGCTTTTGAACGTTTTTCTTCGCATGCTTATTCCTCAAAATATTAATGCACGCATGCTGAAATTCATCACATACCATTTCTCATCATGCATTCTCAAATTCTTAATATTATATGTCATATGTATGCATGATTTACAAGATACAGGGGTAGATTTCCATGATATAAATCATCAATGTGCATTTGGTGTGAAAAGCAAAATCCTGAAAATATGCACATCTTCAGGGGGAGTCTCTCAGTATCTTTATTTCATATTCCTCAAACTAAGTATTTACACTTCATATTTTTATCCCCGTTGAAAACTTAACCTAATTGTCATCAACAACCAAAAAGGGGAGATTGTAAGTGCATCTAGTGCCCTTAGTGGCTTTGGTGGTTTGAAGACTCATAGGTTAAGTATCTAATGTGTTAATGAGTGTACACGGGAACTATAAGTTGCTGAGGAGTTTGAATTATACGACGAATATCGACCCCTAAAAATGTATATCTTCGGCTGAAGAAATTGGTCTTCTGCTGAAGACTTTGATAGCGAAGAAATTGCGATGAAATTGATATTCCTCATGAAGATATTGAAGATGAGGAATTCATTGTGTCCTGAAGAAAAACAATCCGAAGACTTTGAAGCGTGAAGATTTATTCTTTTTGTTTCATTTTCTTCACTCTTGAGTCATAGGAACACCGTACTATTAAAGGGGGTCGAGGTAACACTACATAATGAATTTCCTCATGATGCTCAACCCAAACCTAATGCTACAAAAGCCTCAAATAAGGAATATGAGAGACATGAGGACTCACACAGTTGAGGGTCCCGACCGTTGCCGCAATTCACGCCACATCAGCGATCTTATCCACTCCAAAGGTCATAATATTTAAGGGCATTTATGTCAAATCATGTCGGGATGCTCCCAGGCTATAAATAGCCGCCCCCACAACCATTAGATGGTTGGCTGCTCCGCGAGAAACTGACACTTGTCATTTAGAGCAACCCAAATTCCTCGGAGTCTTCGAGAGTAAATCATCAGTGAGGAAATACCCCAAACACCAAACCACAAACCAAAAACCAAGTGATTGAGCATCAGTCAAGAATTTGTTCCTGTGTGGAAATGAAGCCTTTTACCTTTTGAGGACTGTGCATCCTCCAGACGGTTAGGTGTCATGGTCTAGAGCTATCCAGCAGTCAATTGTGGATCGCCGAGTGACCGAGTTTGTGAGGGCTTGGAAGTCTGCCCTAAAGACTTACCACGAGTGTTGGGCGAGGACTGTGTGTCCTTAGCTCAAGGAGAATACGGTAGGGATTGTGTGTCCTGCGACTGTGTGTCCTTTGGTTTCAATACCAAGCCGCTCCAAACCAAACGCACGACTGTCACATCAGTTGTAACTGGGTTATCAACAACTGTCTTCACTGTGATATGGGTTTTATTTCTTCAACTCTTTCAATTCATCAATATTGCATGTTGAAGATTTTCATTGTCTCTGTTTGAAGAAATTGATGAAGACTTTCTTTGAATTTCCTCAACCTCAAATTCTTCACACTACTTAATCCTCACCTTCTTACTCTGTGCCTGCGTACTGTGCAAACTGTTTTTCATAAGCCTCATCGAGAAAACTGCTGTAGTAATACTTTGCACTCCTGATCCTTTATTGTTTCCGTTGCAAGTTATTCATCAGTGAGGCATTTCCTCAAAAGGAATCTCCTCAGCATTGAAATTCTAAAAATCTCCGAATCACCCCCCTCTAGTCTATATAACGCACTTTCATCAAGTGTTTTGTTAGGATGTGTGCATGTTTTCACAAAAAATTTTAAGAGTCTAAGATATTTAGCTCACACCTCAACTTGCAAAACCTTTTCTCATCCAAGGGCTAAGTTAAAATATCTGCTAGTTGATCGTCAGTCTTCACATGGTCGATGATGATATTGAAAAAAAGATGATGAATTTGGATGTGCTTAGTCTTTGAGTGTGATACTGGGTTGTATGCGATCTTGATTGCACTCTAATTGTCGTAGTAGAGAGGCACATTCTTCATGTTGATGTCGTAGTCCTTGAGGGTTTGCTTCATCCATAGCAATTGAGCACGACATGATCCAACAGCAATGTACTCAGCTTCGGCAGTGGAGAGAGAAACGCAGTTCTGCTTCTTTGAGGACCAGCAGACTAATGATCTTCCAAGGAAATGACAAGTGCCAGAAGTTTAATTGTGATCCACACACTCACTAGCATAGTCAGAATCAGAATATCCCACGAGATGAAGATTTGAGCCCTTGGGGTACCATAATCCTAGTATTGGTGTGTGAGCAAAGTATCGAAGAATATGTTTCACAACCTTATGGTGTGATTCCTTTGGTTTTTCTTGAAAACGAGCACACATGCAAACACTAAGCATTATATCTGGCCTAGATGCACATAGATACAGTAAAGAGCCAATCATTGAGCGATATACTCGCTGATCGAATTCTTTACCATCTTCGTCAGTGCAAAGGTGGTCGTTGGTAGGCATGGGAGTCTTGGCGCCTTTGCATTCATGCATGCCGAATTTCCTTTGAACATCCTTGAGGTATTCCTCCTGTGATATGAAGATGTCATTGCGTTATTGACAAATTTGAAGACCTAAGAAGAATTTCAGCTCACCCATCATAGACACCTGATATTCTTCACTCATCATGTAAGCAAATTCATCACTGTAACGGTTGTCAGTACAACCAAATATGATGTCATTGACATATATTTGACACACGAATAGTTCATTGTCTTACCAGGTTTGAAGCCTTTCTTCATGAGCAATTCCTTCTATGTATCATACCACGCCCGAGGGGCTTGCTTGAGGCCATAAACTGCCTTTTTGAGTCTGAAGACTTTGTATGGATTCTTCGGATCCTCAAAACCTGGGGGCTGAGCAACATATACTCCTTCCTCAAGCTTACCATTGAGGAATGCACTTTTTACATCCATTTGATATAAAGTAATGTTATGATGATTATCATAAGCAAGTAGAATTCGAATAGCTTCAAGTCTAGCAACAGGTGCAAAAGTTTCATCAAAATCAATTCCTTAAACCTGTGTGTAGGCTTGGGATACAAGTCGTGCCTTATTCCTCACCACTTGACCATCCTCATCTTGCTTGTTTCAGAAAATCCACTTGGTGCCGATGATATTGTGCTTGCGAGGATCTGGTCGTTTGACAAGCTCCCACACGTCATTCAACTTGAATTGAAGAAGTTCATCTTGCATGGCTTGAATCCACTCTGGCTCCATGAAAGCCTCAGCAACTTCTGAAGGTTCTGTGATAGACACAAAACAAGAATGCCCACAAAAGTTAACTAAGTGTGAAGCTTTTGAGCGAGTGAGAGGACCTGGCGCGTTGATGTCATCGAGGATTTTGTCAAGTTCTACTTCATTTATAATCCTTGGATGAGCTCGTTGAGGATTTTGTCTGGGCTGAGGAATTTGTTCTGGAGCAATTTCCTCAGGAGCATATTCTTGAATTTCATCAGTGCTGGGGATGATTTCTTCAGCAATTTCCTCTGTAGGAACATTGTCTTTAGTAGCTTTGAACTTGATTGCTTCCTCAGGAGATAGTTTATCTGGATCAGGAGGCAATTGTTCTCCTTGCATGCCATTAGTTCCATCAAACCGCACATCTACAGTTTCAACAACCTTGTTATGATAGGTGTTGAAGACTCTGTAGGTGTGTGAGTCCTTTCCGTAACCAAGAATAAAACCCTCGTGTGCTTTAGGTGCAACTTTTGAGCTATGCTGAGGATCTCTAATCCAGCATTTTGCACCAAAGACTTTGAAATAACTTACATTGGGTTCTTTGTCCATGTGCGTGTCCTTGGAAATAGCCACTTTGCCAAGTCCCAATACATTGCTTTTACCTTTGTCAGCATAAGTGATTTGCTTCAGTGGTGATGGAGTCAGTGGCATATTCATCTGCAAGCTTTTGTTAACAGTCATGTTGTGGGTGCAGCCACTATCAAGAACCCACTTAGTACTCTTGGGTTTGTCATCCTGCATATGAATTAGTACAGCTTACCATCTCATATGCTTCAGACTTGAAGACTATGATATCAATTTCATCAGATAGGAATTTCATCATGAACAGTAAACTTTAGGACGTGTGAAATGTTTTCATTTCATCAATGTTTAGCTTACATCCAATCAAGCATTTTTCCTCAGGTCTCCACTAAATTCTTCAGTTCATGATGTTCATTTGGAGACCTGACATGCAGAAGTGATTAGTTCAATTTCTTCACCACCCACATCTGAAGGGGTGGCAAAGAGTTCATCATCCTGCGAGCACCATATGACAAAGGGGGCATTGAAGCTAATGCACTTCTCTTCACAGTAGGGGGCTTAGAGTACTCAAATGAATAGGCGGACAAGTTCTTTGAGGATTTAAGAACATAACGATTTGAGAAGTAATGCTCATATTCATATCCCTTCTATTTTCCGTGCATATCAAAAGCATTAGCACGAGTACGAGCATAGTTTTGACGAGTTGAGGATTTTGATCCTCTTGAAGACTTTGGTACACCTGGGGAATTTGATCTGGGGTTCTGGTTATTCACTAGTGGTGTCATGAGGACATTCACCTGAAGATTTCCCAAGCAACTTTTGGGGACCCAGGTTTTCCTCAGGGGTGGTCCATTCTTGTAGTTAGTTCCAACATATCGAGCAAATAATTCATCAGATTGATTTTTGCATAGTTTATAGTTCGAGTGGAATGACTCATCTGAGGAATAGGATAATTCACAAGCAAAGCCTGTTAGATTCGATGGATCCATAGGAGGTCCTTTAACATCAACCCCTGAGGTTTTGGGATACTGCTTAGGTTTCCGGTATGAATCATCAGCATTCAACTTCTTCTCAAAGGCAATTCCTTCTTTCATCGGGTTCGTGTTCAATATTTGTTTTTTGAGCACATCGCAAAGGGTTTGATGCCCTTTGAGACTTTTGTACGTGCCTGTCACATACAATTCCTTCAACCCTGTATTTTCGTCAGTAACATTTGTGGTTTCCTCAAGTGAGGAATTTGATACCACATGCGCAGTTGAAGAATTTGTAGCAATAGAGGCATTTGATGATTCTCGTGAAGAATTGGCAGTTTCACGTTCGATGCATATGAGACATGGTGGAATGAATTCAACCTGAGCGGCACTGATCTGTTGAGCAAGTAATGAATCGTTTTCCATTCGAATATCATCATGAGACATCACGAGCTTCAAAAGGTCTAGTTTCCTTTGAAGAAATTCATAGGAAAGTTTCTCATGATCAGCCAAGAGTGTGCCATGACGTTCTTGAAAATTATCAAATCTGGACTGAAGACTTTTCATATCTTCAGTGAGGATTTGGGTAAGATTCATTTCATCATTCAACAGGTCATCGCTTCTGTCTAGCAATTTTTGAAGCTTTTCAAGGGCAGTTTGTTGTTTAGTTGCAATGTTGGCAAGTATACTGTAACTGGGTATTCTATAATCATCAGGTTCACAGTCACTAGAATCAGAGGAGGAAGTATCATTCGATACCTTTGAACCTTTTGCCATGAAGCAGTAGGTTGGAGAGAAGTCATCATCATAGTCATCAGTGTAGATGGCATTGTTGTTTTCTTCAAGGTTGAAGATTGACTTGCTGACGAATGTGGTAGCTAGTGCAAGACTTGCCACACCAGACTCTGAGTCTTCTTCAGATCCTTCCTCTTCATCACATTCCTCAGATTCTTCCTCGGAATCCATTTCCTTGCCAATGAGTGTCCGAGCCTTTCTGTAACTAGTCTTCTTTTGCGATGAGGACTTCGAGGATGAGGATTTTGAAGATTTCTTCTTTTCTTTGAGTCATCAGAACTTTCATCCTTGTATTTCTTCTTCTTTGATTCGTTCACCCATCAAGGACAATCAGCAATATAGTGACCTGATTTCTTGCATTTATGGCAGGTTGTTTTCTTGTAGTCCTTAGATGAAGATTCTGATTTACTCATATCTCTTCTTGAAGATTTACCAAACTCGCCACGTCTTGTAAACTTCTGGAATTTCCTAACGGGCATTGCAAGCTCCTGTCCAAGTTCTTCAAGCTCACCAATGCAACAATCCGAGTCTTCTTCTTCAGATGAGGAAATTGTTTTGGACTTCGGTGCATGAGGTCTAGAATAGCTTGGTCCGTACATATCTCTCTTTTCTTCCTGTTGCAATTCATGAGTATTTAGTCTTTCGATTATATCAGCGGGATCAAGCATCTTATAGTGTGATGTTTCTTGAATCATCAGAACCAAAGTATCAAATGATGAATCCAAAGATCTTAATAGTTTCTTCACAACTTCATGGTCAGTAATGTCTCGAGCCCCCAGTGCTTGTACTTCAGTTGAGATGTCAGTGAGGCAATCAAAGGTATCTTGGCAGCTTTCGTTGTCAAGCCTATTGAAGCGATTGAAGAGATTGCGGAGAACATCAACACGAGACTCACGCTGAGTTGATATTCCTTCATTGACTTTGGACAGCCATTCTGAGGTTTATTTTGTTGAGCCCAAAGCACTCACTCTGCCATACTGACCTTTGCTTAGATGGCCACAGATGATATTCTTCACTTGAGAATCAAGTTGCTTGAATTTCTTCACATCAGCGGCACACACAGTAGAAGCAATGGAGGGAACACCATGTTCACAATATACCAGAGCTCATTGCCCATTGCTTTTAGATGCATCTGTATCTTGGTCTACCAGTAGGGGAAGTCCTTTCCTTCGAAAGTAGGACATCCTGCAGTAACCTTGATCATGCGTGCGGTCGACATAACTAAGACTTTAGGTTGTTAAACCAAAATCACAGAGAGCAAGGGAGTACCTTGCTTTGATACCAATTGAAAGTGCGTTATATCGACTAGAGGGGGGTGGATAGGAGATTTTTAGAATTTCATCGCTGAGGAGATTTATTTTACGGAAATTCCTCACTGATGAATAACTTGCAGCAGAAACAACAAATGATCAGGAGTGCAAAGTATTACTACAGCAGTTTTCTCGATGAGGATTATGAAAAACAGTTTGTACAGTCCGCAGGCACAGAGGAAGCAGGTGAGGATTAACTAGTGTGAAGAATTTGAGGTTGAGGAAATTCAGAGAAAATCTTCAGCAAATTCTTCAAACAGAGACAATGAAAATCTTCAACATACAACATTGAGGAATTGAAAGAGTTGAAGAAATAGAACCCGTATCACATTGAGACAGTTGTTGATAACCGAGTTCCAACTGCTGTGACAGTCGTACGTTTGGTTTGGAGCGGCTTGGTATTGAAACCAAACCACACACAGTCTCGGGACACACAGTCCCTACCGTATTCTCCTTGAGCTAAGGACACTGAGTCCTCGTCCAACACTTGTGGTAAGTCTTCAAGGCAGACTTCCAAACCCTCACAAACTCGGTCAACCGACGATCCACAATTGACTGATGGATAGCTCTAGACCATGATACCTAACCGTCGGGAGGATGCACAGTCCTCAAAGTTAAAAGGCTTCAGTTCCACAGAGGAACAAATTCTTCACTGATGCTCAATCACTATGTTTGTGGTTTGTGGTTTGGTGTTTGGGGTATTTCCTCACTGATGATTTACTCTCGAAGACTCCGATGAATTTGGGTTCCTCTAAATGACAAGTGTTAGTTTCTTGCAGAGCAGCCAACCAACTAATGGTTGTGGGGGGCAGCTATTTATAGCCTCGGAGCATCCCGACATGATTTGACATAAATGCCCTTAAATATTATGACCGTTGGTGTGGATAAGATCGGTGATTTGGCGCGAATTGCTGGAACGGTCGGGACCCTCAACTGTGAGAGTCCTCATGTCTCTCATATTCCTCACTTGAGGATTTTTTAGGATTGGGCTTGGGTTGAGCGTCATGAGGAAATTCATTCTGTAGTGTTACCTCGACCCCCTTTAACAGTACCGTGTTTCTATGACTCAAGAGTGAAGCAAATGAAACAGAAAGAATAAATCTTTATGCTTCAAATCTTCGGATTGTTTTTCTTCAAGACACACCGAATTCCTCATCTTCAATATCTTCATGAGGAATGTCAATCTCATCGCAATTTCTTTGCAATCAAAGTCTTCAGCCGAAGAACAATTTCTTCAGCCGAAGATATATATTTTTAGGGGTCGATATTCATCGTATAATTCAAACTCCTCAACAACTTATAGATCCTGTGTACACTCATGAACACATTAGATAATTTACCTATAAGTCTTCAAACCACCAAAATCACTAAGGGCACTAGATGCACTTACAGCGTATCTAGCGCGTGCCGAGTTACCTACTGATGAGTTGCTGGCTCGCCAATTTATCCGTCGGTGCAAGTCTATGATCATACATAAAGGCGAGTTACACAAGCGAAGCACTTCTGGAATCTTTCAAAGGTGTGGCTCATCTGAGGAAGGGTGTGCAATTCTCAACGAGATACATGCAGGCGATTGTGGTCATCACGCCAGGTCACGATCTTTGGTGTCTAAAGCCTTTAGGCATGGATTTTACTGGTTGACAGCCCATGCAGATGCTGAGGATATAGTACGCAGATGTGATGGATGCCAAAAATTTGGGCGTCAGATGCATGTGTCGGCTCAAGAATTACAAATTATCCCAATTACATGGCGTTTTGCGGTCTGGGCGCTGGACATGGTTGGTCCTTTCAAAATGTCATCTAATAAGAAGACTCACCTATGGGTGGCAGTTGACAAGTTTACCAAGTGGGTTGAAGCAGAACCAGTCAACAGTTGCGATGCACAGACGGCCGTGAAGTTCCTCAAAAAGTTGATTTTTTCTTCGGGTATCCTCATAGTATTATTACTGATAATGGTACTAATCTATCCAAAGGCACCATGCAAGAGTTTTGCGCAAGGGAGCGCATCCGGCTTGATGTTTCTGCAGTTGCACACCCCCAATCTAATGGACAGGTAGAGAGGGCAAATCAAGAAATATTGCGGGGAATCAAGCCCCGTCTTATGGTACCTGTGGAACGTACTCCGGGATGTTGGGTTCAAGAGTTGCCTTCGGTTTTATGGAGCATCTGAACCACCCCTAATCGGTCTACTGGTTACACGCCCTTTTTCTTGGTCTATGGAGCAGAGGCAGTGTTACCGAGTGACATCAGACACGACTCGCCACGAGTCACCGCTTATGTGGAACAAGACAATGAGTTGGCGCGTCAAGATTCGTTGGATGCTCTGGAGGAAGAATGCGACTTGGCCACGTCACGATCGGCGATTTATCAACAGGACTTACGACGCTATCATAGCCGCCGAGTCAAAAGCCGAGTCTTTCAGGAGGGCGACTTAGTGCTCCGGTTGATTCAGGATCATACCGGTATGCATAAGTTATCCCCTCCATGGGTAGGACCTTTTGTCGTCAGCAAGACTCTTCACAACGATTCATACTACCTGGTGGATCTTCGCCTAGATAGGCCAAGAACAGAGGTTGAGACGACCCGGCCATGGAACATCGCCCACTTAAGGCCATACTATACTTAGACCCACTGGCTCCTTATCTACGTATAGAATTTAGTCTTTCTAATCTCTTTTCATATATATAAAGCAATAAAGCCGGCGCCCACGAACTTTGGGTTTTTTGCCGTTTCAGCTTCTTGAAAGCATGAGTCTTATTGTTTCATAAGTCGTCCAAGCATGGACGCTATCATCATCAAAAAGCATAAGTTGCCACGCTGCACTTATTTCAAAACTGGATGTTGGTACACCAAAGAGGACCAAAGTTGCCATGTTGCACAGTTCAAATATGGGCACCCTATATGGTTTTGAGAATTAAGCCGGCTTACTTGGGGGCTACTCGCTCCCAAGTCGTTTTTCAGTAAGACCGTACACGCTTCTGCAATCCTACGCCCAACTTTTCCCTAATCATAGGTCACTTGGGGGCTTCTTCTCATTGAGTTCAACCTGAATACCCTCTTGGCTAGAAAAAAATTAACGCATTACAATGATTATACTAGACTGTGTGTTTGGCGACTCGCCATATGGTCCCATGTACTCTTGGCGATTCAATCCACTTTTTCGACCCTGAACTTGCCTTGGTTAAAACATGAAGGGTGCTAGCGGGTGCCAGCACATGAAAAATAGAGAAACCATGGGTTCACTGAACCTACTTCACTGAAGCTTGACTTGCGCCTGATCAGCCGGTCTAAACAACTCACGCTGTTGCAAAAGCCTTCCTGGGGTAGTACTAGAGTCTTGCAAACTCGTCCTATCCTGTCGTAACTCATCGAGCCGACGAACTTTATGACTATCTTTGTGGCATAGCCCAAGGGTTTCATAGAAACTCCATCATAAACCGCCGCGACTCATTGAGCCGGCTTATTATTTTTCTCAGATATACAGGGAAAGAAGTTTTTCTAGTCAAACATGGCAAAAACACGGGGCAAGGTGATTCACATTAATAAAAGGTGAAGACTTTAACACCATCACAAGGTAAATTTTTTGATTTCAAAATTCTAGACTATTACATGGCTTAGCATGCCATACCAGGGAACATAACCCGACCATCAAGGATCAAAGTATTCTCTGCTAGGTAATCTTCATATCAGTATGACTCAGGCCGCCTCCGAGTTATCCGGCCTTGAGCTTTCGCCATCTTCGATCTGTAAGTCGTCCAATTTCCAATTGCAATTGGTCAAGGCGTGGAACTCGTCTTCGTCAGCCAAGATGGTGGACAAATCGACATCAAAGTCAAAAGGACTCTTACGGCGCCGATGAGTGAGGACAGTGATTTCATATGAAGGAGGAGTAACCAGTTTGATGTGCTCATCATAAGCCGCCTGATATTTGCCTAAATCCAGGTCGGTCGCTAGTTGAGTCGCCGCAAAGCGAGATTCTTTAACACATCGGTAATAATCCTCTTCGGTGAAATCTAAACCCTCGTCTTTCAGGTCCGGGAATCCCCCAGTCACTTCTTCCGGCTTAAGTTCTGGAACATAAGCCAAGCACCGGCTTAGGGCAGTTAGTGCTCCTTTGTGGGCGGTTGACCTCTTCAGTTCCTCTATCTGGGGTGGCAGTGTTGACAAGCAGCCCAGCATATGCTTGATGGATTTTATGGGTTCTCTGTTCCCCATGACAGCCTTCATGGTCATCACACTACCAGTGTACAACTATTCTGTCAAAGTGTAGATCGCCTTTAGCTTTAGAATACAATCATTCTGCAGAGTGGAGGATCAGGTACCTACATATCAAAAGCAGGATCATAAGTTGTGCAAGGACGTGCAATACACTTTCAGAAGGAAGTAATTGATACTTACCAAACACAACCTGAGTCATCTTGGATATGTGATTTTTCAGTCCAGAGAGCCCTTGTACGACGGCATTTAGTTTCTCTTCAGCTGGTTCCGCCCTTTTCAAAGCGACAACTTTCTCAGCATGGGCCTTGTCTTCAAACTTTTTGTGCTCTGCTTTCATCTTTTCCAAGTCAGTTAGAGCAAGGCCAAGCTTTTCTTCAAATTTAGCTCGAGCGTCCTGCTGCTCTGCCAGGCTTTGTTTCAAGTCGGCCACAGTTGAGTCGGCCCGAGTCCATGATTCCTGCAACAAATATTGGGAAATCAAGTTTCAGGATCATTTAAAGTAACATCCCTTACACTTGGGGGCTAATGTATGATTCAATTCTTCTAAGGTCAAACTTTCAAACAAGACCCGACTCATCTTTAAAAAGATGTCCCGTCCCTTGGGGGCTATAGGTTGAAGATTTTCGTCAAACTACAAGTTAAAGACCCGGCTCATCCTTAAAAAGATGATCCGGCCCTTGGGGACTGCAGGTTGAAGATTTTCGTCAAAGTTCAAGTTAAAGACCCGACTCGTCTTTAAAAAGCTCACCCAGCCCTTGGGGGCTACATGTTGAAGATTTTCGTCAAAGTACAAGTTAAAGACCCGGATCATCATTAAAAAGCTGACCCAACCCTTGGGGGCTATTCGTTCAATCTTTTGTTCAAATACAAGTTAAAGACCCGATTCATCTTTAAAAAGATGACCCATCCCTTGGGGGCTCCTGGTTGAAGCTTTTCTTTACATACAAACTACAGAGCCAACTCATTTTTCAAAAGATGACCCAGCCCTTGGGGGCTACAAGTTGAAGATTTTATTCCAAGTTTTAAATTAAAGTCCCGACTCATCTTTACAAAGATGACCCGGCCCTTGGCGGCTACACGTTGAAAGATGACACAAATGCATGATTCGTGATGGATGACTCGTCCTTTGGAGGGCTAATGGGAGGACATGTCAATAAGGTTAAAATATATCATACCTCATGTTTTATCCGCATCATGTTGGCCAAGCTCTTTTCCATCTCATGGCTTGTCTCCAGGCAGCTCACAAAACTTCAGTATAATTCCTCAAACTCCAATTTTTCATAATTGGGAAGCTTCAGCTTGGTAATATCTTTCTCTGCAAAGACTTGGGCATCTTTTGGTGCGTGTTTGGTTAACACCACGGTTGCAGGCTTAGAATAGTCGGTACCAGTAATGACAACTGACTCTGGGTTTTCAAGCGCCTTAGAAGGACTGGGCGGATTGATGTTTTCAGTCACTTCCTTTTGAGGGCTTGAAGGGTTGACCCGGTATCATGAAAATCATCAAAAGTATCGTCACAAATTTTAGCTGGATTTTCTTGAGCCTCTGGGATGGAGGTACTCATACCAAGCACTTCAGCCGCTTTGGGAGCAGACGATGAGTCACCGGTTTTCCTTTTCTTTGCTTGTGCCCTGAGGAACAACGGCACCAATGTTGAGATGGAAATATTGACATCCGAAATAACATGTTAGTAAAGGAACTTACCCCTGAAGACGAATCATTGGGGAGAGTCCACATAACTGAGTCGCCAGATGAAGGAGGTGAAACCTGTTGGGTAAGGATTCGAAGATTGGGTAAATCATGATAATATCTTGCACAAGAAGAAAATGATGCTTGCAGTAACGTACCTCGTTCTGTCGTTTGCGACCAGTTGTTTTCTCACGCAAGCCGCACACTAGGTCCCCAGAGTTGCTTCGAGTATGACGTTTGGGTGTATAACTCGCCTTCTTCAAAAGGAAATTTGGATCCAGATAAGCATCTGGGTAAGACATGGGAACTTTCCTACAGATTCGCCTGGCCGGCTTGGGGAGAAGAAGTTGAGTCGGAAGAAATGGAAATTACCTCGACATCTTCATCCTGTCTCTCAAATTCATCATCCTATAAACAAAGGTAGCAAAGCATGAGTACAAGCCAGATTAAAGCAATAGAGACAAGAGAGTTATACCTTTGATTGTTCTTCGATGGCCCGAGACTCTCCAACGATGGATGACTCTTTTGCTGCGGCTTTGCCTTTCTTCTTCTTCGTCGTCTTAGGGGCTGGTTTGGTCGTTTTCTTGATGATTGTCTTGGGCCTTCGGGACCAGAAGGTTCAATCCCTCTCATTGACATGATGAAAAGCTTAGATCAGAAACGTGAATGAGTACGTTAAAAAGCTAAAAGGGCGACTTGGATTGTTTACCTCTGGAGCCGGGTTGGAAATGCAAAAAGGTTTAAGCCCAATTTTTGGAGCAATTCTCTATGGGCTCGCCACTTAGTTTTTTCACAATCTCGACAATGTCTTCTTCTTTAAACCTCACATTGTTAAAGCATTGGGGGTACATTAAGTCGCCATTGTATTCACACATCAAGCCGTTCCAACGGCTTAAGGGCATGATTCTCAACTCCACCCAGCAGCGGATCAGATCGATCCCGGTAACACCATTGACGGTAAGAGCCTTCAGCTTTGCAAAGATAGGGAGAAGCGTGATTTCTTCTTCTTCAGTTAGTTTTTCCGGCAACTTGAAGTCCATGGGCAGACGTTCTTCCCTGAAGCCTGGTAAAGGGTTCTCATTGGATGGAGAGGTGTCGTGGTAGTAGAACCAAGTCTTTGCCCGACCTTTGGGATGACTAGGCAATGTGACGGTCGGAAACCCACATTCGCGACGTTGCTGGATATTTTCTCCCCCAAGCTCTAGGCAAGGACCATTGGCAAATTCAATCTGGTGGTTCAGATAAAAAAACTTCCTGAACAACAGTATAGTGGGCTCTATTTGCAGATAAGCCTCACATAACACTTGGAACTGACAAAGGTTACTGATGGAGTTTGCCCCAAGTCTTGGGGATGGAGGTAGAAGAAGTGCAAGGCGTCTCTGAAGAATTTTGAGTCGGGCGGTGTGAACACTCACTCAAGGTGATCAGCAAAAACAATTACTTCCCTTTCGGAGGGTTGAGGGGTTGGTTCCCCAAAGGCGGTTCGCCAGCCATTGATTTCCTTGGGCGCAAGATTGCTCACTTTCACAAATTTTTCAAGGTAAGCGTCATTGACTTCTGTTGGCAGCCAGTTACATTTAGAGATGGTACCCATGACTACAAAAAAATATTGGCGGGTTTTCAAGACCTACGGAATGATAACTCGCCAGCCAACGGTTGGAAGTTTATCTACAAGGGAGTTGTAACTCGCCATACAATTGAGGGTGGATTGTGACTCTAAAGGTTTCCTTAAGGATATTCCCAATTGAGGACAAACATGTTTCGAACACCGAGAGATAATTTAGGGATCTACGGTTGTTCTATTGGAGAAATAATTCTTGCCGAAAATTCAGGTGCTAAGAACACAAAACACTTCAAAAGCAATGTGTGGATCTATAGAGCAATGGAGGAAGAATAAAACTTGCTGGGGAGTGTGATGGGACTACCAGAGTTTATTGCTACGAGGAAGGATCTAAAATACCATGCTTAGACGGGTTGATGGTAAGAGGACCTAGCATTCATGGAGTTTCGGTGCTACCCTAAGAGATATGAGGGTTCAAGATCTAGCCCTAATGGAGAAAGGGAACTTACCCGAAGAGTGAAGGCGACGACGGAAGGAGGTCGCGGAAGTTCTGTGCCAGAGACCGCGCCCCCAACCAGCCTGAGAAACGGTTGGCCCGCGACAGAGGTTCAATGATGGCGAGGTGGTCGAGATGCGAGATCGAAGAAGACGACGCAGCTGAGGAGATGGAATGGAGGTAGGTGGGGATGCCCCCCACTCCCCTGCAGCTATTTAGAGGACTAGGGCAGGGTTGAAACGGCAGGTGCGGGAATCAAGGCGAAAAATTGAAAACCAGAAATAATGGCGCCTAGATTTTTGGGATAACATAATAAAGATGAAAAGATCCGTTGGAAGTGATGTCATCAAAATCCCGGGAATAGTGGAGAAGGTGATGTCACCAATAAATGACCTTGCGACTCAAGCAATTTGTAAAAAGTTGGCGGCTCGTCAGTTATTGAAGAAAGGATGAAGATAATATGAGTCACCGAAGACAAGCGTAAAGGTTTATTGGCATGAATGAATTCAAGTCAATCTAGGGGCTAATGTTGGGTATATTACCTGCAGTATGACCCGCCCTGTTGGGCCGGGTCAGGAAAGCGGCGACTCATACATACATGGTCAGTATAAGCCTTGGCCCAGGGCCTGAGGTGCACTGGAGATCTTCGATAAAGGGCTGCCAGGGCCCGTGAGCTAGATGGTGGTTCAAGATTGATGGAGAAGATAAGTCGCCAAGGAGGTTTCCTGGCTTGGAAAACACGGCGACTTAGAGATATGGAAAGCCACGGTTTGTAATGTGGCTGGGACTTTGTAACCCCTAGGGCCTCGACCTGTATATAAAGGCGAGTCTCTAGGGCAGATAGGCTAATTTAGAATTCATTTAGAGTTATCTCAGGCGAGTTACGCCCTCCTTGTAATCGAATCCACCATCAATATACACAAAGAAGGACGTAGGATTTTACCTCCACAGGAGGGGCCGAACCTAGGTAAACGTGAGTCTAGCTTCAGCTCACCCTCTTTGAGTCGCCAACAAGGTGCGATGGCTCCATCACTAAGTCCTTTCACGAGGACATCTGTCGTACAAAACGAAAACAACCTTTGTCCTTTCTCTTTCTTCTAACGTGGTCGGGCTTTGGGTCTTACTCAAATTCACACCTTACAAACAGCCAAGAACTCCTTCTTTGCCAATCTATTTTGAACTCCTTCAAAAACTTGTCAAGGCATGCATTTCATTGAAAGTTTTATCAAGCGTCTTGATCTATCTCTATAGATCTTGATGCTCCATGTTCAAGTAGCTCAATCCAGGTTTTCCTCTAAAAACACTTTTTCAAACAACCATGTATGCTTTCCAAAAATTCTACATCATTTTCAATCAACAATATGTCAACCACATATACTCATCAAAAATTCTATAGTGCTCCCACTCACTTCCTTGGAAATACAAGTTTCTCACAAACTTTGTATAAACCCAAAAGCTTTGATCATCACATCAAAGCGCATATCCAACTCCGAGATTCTTACTCCAGTCCTTAGAATAATCGCTAGAGATTGCATACTTGTTAGCATCCTTAGGATCGATAAAACCTTCTGGTTGTATCACATACAACCTTTCCTCAAGGAAACAGTCGAGGAAACAATGTTTTGACATCCATCTGCAAGATGAAGCAACTGTTAACATAATTCCAACAGACTTTTAGCATCGCTACGAGTGAGAAAGTCTCATCGCAGTCAACTCCTTGAACTTGTCGGAAACCTCTTTGCAACAAGTAGAGCTTTCTTAAATGGTGACTTTCACCATCATTGTCTGTCTTCTTTTAAAGATTCATCTGTACTTAATAGTCTTACAACCATCAAGTAGTTCTTCCAAAGTCCACACTTTGTTTTCATACATGGATCCTTTCTCGGATTTCATGGCCTCCGGCAATTTTCGGAATCCGGGCCCACCATCACTTCTCGATAGCTCGTAGGTTCATTGTTGTCCAGCAACGTCACCTCCAAGACAGGATTACCGCACCATTCTGTAGTAGCGCGTATCCTTGTCAACCTTGACGTAACCCTTTACAACAAACTCTTTAACCACCTCCATAATCAATAAAAATTCCTTAGTCCATTAGTTACTAAGGATAAATTTCGACCGCTGCTAGTGATTCAATCATGGATCACTCTGTGTACCTCTCAACATACTTTGAGTCAAGGCACACTTCAGGTGCGGTACACAGCATGGCATACTTTAGATTCTACGGCTAAGGCATAGAAGACGACCTTCGTCTATTCTCTTTATTCTGCCGTGGTCGGGTTTGGAGTCTTACTCAAATTCACACCTCACAACGCAACCAAGAACTCCTTCTTTGCTGGTCTATTTTGAACTCTTTCAAAAACTTGTCAAGGCATGCATCTTGTTGAAACTTCTATTAAGCGCTTTCGATCTATCTCCATAGATCTTTGATGCTCAACGTTCAAGTAGCGTAATCCACGTACTCCTTTGAAAACTTCTTTCAAACAACCTTGTATACTTTACAGAAATTCTACATTACTTCTGATCCACAATATGTCAACCACATATACCTATCAGAAATTCTATAGTGCTCCCACTCACTTCTTTGGAAATACAAGTTTCTCATAAACCTTGTACAAACCCAAAATCTTTGATCATCTCATCAAAGTGTATATTCCAACTCCGAGATGCTTGCACCAGTCCATTGAAGGATCACTGGAGCTTGCATACTTGCTAGTATCTTTAGGATCGACAAAACCTTCTAGTTGTATCACATACAATGTTTGCTCAAGGAAACCGTCGAGAAAACAATGTTTTGACATCCTACGTGCAATATTTCATAAATAATGCATCAACAACTAACATAATTCTAACAGACTTTTAGCATCGCCATGAGTGAGAAAGTCTCATCATAGTCAACTGTTTGATCTTATCGAAAACATCTTTGCGACAAGTCGAGCTTTTCTTAATAGTGACTTATCACCATCATCGTCTGTCTTCTTTTAAAGATCCATTTTTTACTCAATAGTCCTATGACCATCAAGTAGTTCTACCAAAGTCTACACTTTGTTTTCACACATGGATCCTCTCTCGGATTTCATGGCTTCCAGCCATTTGTCGGAATCTGGGCCCACCATCGCTTTCTCCATAACTCGTAGGTTCACTGTTGCTCAACAACATGACCTCCAAGACAGGGTTACCGTACTACTCTGCAGCAGTACGCGACCTTGTCGACCTACGAGGTTTGTAGTAACTTGATTCGAAGCTCAAGGATCATCATCATCAGCTTCCACTTCAATTGGTGTAGGCGCCACATGAACAACTTCCTGCGCCCTGCTACACACTGGTTGAAGTGATGGTTCAGTAACCTCATCAAGTTCTACTACCCTCCCACTCAATTCTTTCGAGATAAACCTTTCCTCGAGAAAGGATCCGTTTCTAGAAACAAACACTTTGCTTTCGGATCTGAGATAGGAGATGTACCCAACTGTTTTGGATATCCTATGAAGATGCATTTATCCGCTTTGGGTTCGAGCTTATCAGACTGAAACTTTTTCACATAAGTGTCGAAACCCCAAACTTTCAAGAAACGACGGTTTAGATTTCTCTAAACCTCAGTCTATACTGTGTCATCTCAACGGAAATACGCGGTGCCCTATTTAAAGTGAGTGCGGTTGTCTCTAATGCATAACCCATAAACGATAGTGGTAATTCGATAAGAGACATCATAGTATGCACCATACCAAATAGTGTGTGGCTATGACGTTCAGACACATCATCACACTATGATGTTCCAGGTGGCATGAACTGCGAAACAATTTCCCCATTGTCTTAACTGTGTACCAAAACTCGTAACTCAGATATTCATTTCCATGATCATATCGTAGACAGTTTATCCTCTTGTTACGACGAACTTCACTCTGAAACGGAATTGAACTTTTCAACATTTTAGACTTGTGATTCATTAAGTAAATACTCCTGTATCTACTCGAATCGTCAGTGAAGTAAGAACATAATGATATCCACTGCGTGCCTCAGCACCCATTGGACTGCATACATCAAAATGTATCACTTCCAACAAGTTACTATCTTATTTCATCTCAATGAAAACAAGGCCTTGCACATGTCGTATGATTCGCATGTCACTAGTGATTCGAAATCAGGTGAGTACAAAGATCCATCAGCATGGAGCCTCTTCATGCAATTTATACTAACATGACTCAAGCGGTAGTGCCACAAGTAAGTGGTACTATCATCATCAACTCGTATCTTTTGGCACCAATATCATGAACATGTGTAACACTACGATCGAGATTCAATAAACCATTGAAGGTGATTATTCAAGAAAATAGAGTAACCATTATTCTCTTTAAATGAATAATCGTATTGCAATAAACACGATCCAATCGTGTTCATGCTTAACGCAAGCACCAAATAACAATTATTTAGGTTTAACACCAATCCCAATGGTAGAGGGAGCATGCGACGTTTGATCATATCAATCTTGGAAACACTTCCAACACGTATCGTCACCTCGCCTTTAGCTAGTCTCCGTTTATGCCGTAGCTTTCATTTCGCGTCACTAATCACTTAGCAACCGAACCGGTATCCAATACCCTCGTGCTACTAGGAGTACTAGTAAAGCACACATCAACATCATGTATATCAAATACACTTCTTTCGACTTTTGCCAGCCTTCTTATCTACCAAGTATCTTGAGTTGCTCCGCCTCAGTGATTGTTCCCCTCATTACAGAAGCACTTAGTCTCGGGTTTGGGTTTAATCTTGGGTCTCTTCATTAGTGCAGCAACTGTTTTGCCGTTTCACGAAGTATCCCTTCTAGCCCTTGCCTTTCTTGAAACTTAGTGGTTTTACAAACCATCAACTATTGATGCTCCTTCTTGATTTCTACTTTCGCAGTGTCAAACATCGCGAATCGCTCAAGGGTCATTGTATGTATCCTTGATATGTTATAGTTCATCACGAAGCTCTCACAGCTTGGTGGCAGTGACTTTGGAGAACTATCACTATCTCATCTGGAAGATTAACTCCCACTTGATTCAAGCGATTGTCGTACTCAGACAATCTGAGCACATGCTCAACGATTGAGCCTTTTCTCCTGTGCTTTGTGGACAAAGAATCTTGTCGGAGGTCTCGTACCTCTTAACAAGGGCACAAGCATGAAATCACAATTTCATCTCTTTAGAACATCACTTATGTTCCGTGACGTTTTACAACGTTTTCGGCGCCTTGCTTCTAAGCCATTAAGTATTTTTGTACTAAACTATCGTGTAGTCATCAGAAATGTGTATGTGGGATGTTCAGAGCATCCACAGACGACGCTCGAGGTGCAGCACACCGAGTGGTGCATTAAGGACATAAGCCTTCTGTGCAGCAACGAGGACAATCCTCGGTTTTACAGACTCAGTCTGCAAAGTTTGCTACTATCAACTTCAACTAAATTTTCTCTAGGAACATAGAAAACAGTAGAGCTATAGCGCAAGCTACATCGTAATTCGCAAAGACCATTAGACTATGTTCATGACAATTAGTTCAATTAATCATATTACTTAAGAACTCCCACTCAAAAAGTACATCTCTCTAGTCATTTGAGTGGTACATGATCCAAATCCACTATCTCAAGTCCGATCATCACGTGAGTCGAGAATAGTTTCAGTGGTAAGCATCTCTATGCTAATCATATCAACTATACGATTCATGCTCGACCTTTCGGTCTCATGTGTTCCGAGGCCATGTCTGCACATGCTAGGCTCGTCAAGCTTAACCTGAGTGTTCCGCGTGCGCAACTGTTTTGCACCCGTTGTATGTGAACGTTGAGTCTATCACACCCGATCATCACGTGGTGTCTCGAAACGACGAACTGTAGCAACGGTGCACAGTCGGGGAGAACACAATTTCGTCTTGAAATTTTAGTGAGAGATCACCTCATAATGCTACCATCGTTCTAAGCAAAATAAGGTGCATAAAAGGATTAACATCACATGCAATTTATAAGTGACATGATATGGTCATCATCACGTGCTTCTTGATCTCCATCACCAAAGCACCGGCACGATCTTCTTGTCACCGGCGTCACACCATGATCTCCATCATCATGATCTCCATCAATGTGTCGCCATCGGGGTTGTCGTGCTACTCATGCTATTACTACTAAAGCTACGTCCTAGCAAAATAGTAAACGCATCTGCAAGCACAAACGTTAGTTATAAAGACAACCCTATGGCTCCTGCCGGTTGCCGTACCATCGACGTGCAAGTCGATATTATCTATTACAACATGATCATCTCATACATCCAATATATCACATCACATCGTTGGCCATATCACATCACAAGCATACCCTGCAAAAACAAGTTAGACGTCCTCTAATTTTGTTGTTGCATGTTTTACGTGGTGACCATGGGTATCTAGTAGGATCGCATCTTACTTACGCAAACACCACAACGGAGGTATATGAGTTGCTATTTAACCTCATCCAAGGACCTCCTCGGTCAAATCCGATTCAACTAAAGTTGGAGAAACCGACACTTGCCAGTCATCTTTGAGCAACGGGGTTACTCGTAGCGATGAAACCAGTCTCTCGTAAGCGTACGAGTAATGTCGGTCCAAGCCGCTTCAATCCAACAATACCGCGGAATCAAGAAAAGACTAAGGAGGGCAGCAAAACGCACATCACCGCCCACAAAAACTTTTGTGTTCTACTCGAGAAGACATCTACGCATGAACCTAGCTCATGATGCCACTGTTGGGGAACGTCGCATGGGAAACAAAAAATTTCCTACGCGCACGAAGACCTATCATGGTGATGTCCATCTACGAGAGGGGATGAGTGATCTACGTACCCTCGTAGACCATACAGCAGAAGCGTTAGAGAATGCGGTTGATGTAGTGGAACGTCCTCACGTCCCTCGATCCGCCCCGCGAACAATCCCGCGATCAGTCCCACGATCTAGTACCGAACAGACGGCACCTCCGCGTTCAGCACACGTACAGCTCGACGATGATCTCGGCCTTCTTGATCCAGCAAGAGAGACGGAGAGGTAGAAGAGTTCTCCGGCAGCGTGACGGCGCTCTGGAGGTTGGTGATGACCTTGTCTCAGCAGGGCTCCGCCCGAGCTCCGCAGAAACGCGATCTAGAGGAAAAACTGTGGAGGTATGTGGTCGGGCTGCCGTGGAAAAGTCGTCTCAAATCAGCCCTAAAATCTCCGTATATATAGGTGGGAGGGAGGGGGCCTTCCCTTGGGGCTCAAGGAGCCCCAAGGGGGTCGGCCGACTCCAAGGGGGAGGACTCTCCCCCCCCCCAAACCGAGTTGGACTAGGTTTGGTGGGAGGGAGTCCCCCTTCCTTCCCACCTCCTCCTTTTTTTTCTTTCTCTCTTGATTTTCTTCTCCTTGGCGCATAGGGCACTTGTGGGCTGTCCCACCAGCCCACTAAGGGCTGGTGTGTCTCCCCCAAGGCCTATGGGCTTCCCCGAGATGGGTTGCCCCCCCCCCCCCGGTGAACTCCCGGAACCCATTCGTCATTCCCGGTACATTCCCGGTAACTCCGAAAACCTTCCGGTAATCAAATGAGGTCATCCTATATATCAATCTTTGTTTCTGGACCATTCCAGAAACCCTCGTGACGTCCGTGATCTCATCCGGGACTCCGAACACCATTCGGAAACCAACCATATAACTCAAATACGCATAAAACAACGTCGAACCTTAAGTGTGCAGACCCTGCGGGTTCGAGAACTATGTAGACATGACCCGAGAGACTCCTCGGTCAATATCCAATAGCGGGACCTGGATGCCCATATTGGATCCTACATATTCTACGAAGATCTTATCGTTTGAACCTCAGTGCCAAGGATTCATATAATCCCATATGTCATTCCCTTTGTCCTTCGGTATGTTACTTGCCCGAGATTCGAACGTCAGTATCCGTATACCTATTTCAATCTCGTTTACCGGCAAGTCTCTTTACTCGTTCCGTAATACAAGATCCCGCAACTTACACTAAGTCACATTGCTTGCAAGGCTTGTGTGTGATGTTGTATTACCGAGTGGGCCCCGAGATACCTCTCCGTTACACGGAGTGACAAATCCCAGTCTTGATCCATACTAACTCAACGAACACCTTCGGAGATACCTGTAGAGCATCTTTATAGTCACCCAGTTACATTGCGACGTTTGATACACACAAAGCATTCGTCCGGTGTCCGTGAGTTATATGATCTCATGGTCATAGGAACAAATACTTGACACGCAGAAAACAGTAGCAACAAAATGACACGATCAACATGCTACGTCTATTAGTTTGGGTCTAGTCCATCACATGATTCTCCTAATGATGTGATCCCGTTATCAAGTGACAACACTTGCCTATGGCCAGGAAACCTTGACCATCTTTGATCAACGAGCCAGTCAACTAGAGGCTTACTAGGGACAGTGTTTTGTCTATGTATCCACACAAGTATTGTGTTTCCAATCAATACAATTATAGCATGGATAATAAACGATTATCATGAACTAAGAAATATAATAATAACTAATTTATTATTGCCTCGAGGGCATATTTCCAACACTTTGATGGGTCCAAGATGTTAAATATGCTAGCCGGGCAAGACGGAGTGGATCTTCTAGAAGAAGAGCGAGATGGCACTGATCCGTTCAACAATTTATCAACAAGATCTGCAGCGATTCCACGCGCGGCACGTCAGGAGCCACACATTCCAAGTAGGCGACCTGGTGCTCCGAGTGGATCAGCAGAGACCACACAAGTTGGCTCCCGCCTGGGAAGGACCGTTCATCATCTCTAAGGTGCTGAACAACGGAGCATATCGACTCTACAAGCTCGACAGGGAAACGGACGAGCCGCGAGAATAGAATGGAGATCTACTGAAGCGCTTCTACACATAACTGCCGACGGAGACAATGTAAAGAACAAGTACCATTGAAGTAATACAGAGCAGAATGATTTCTTGCCGATTCAAAATTCTTCCGCGTTTGCACACTCCGGTCTTAAAAGAAAAGAAAAAACTAACTCCGAGTGTGCACTAAAGTCACACTCGGGGACTTAGCTACGACCCAGAGTCGCCTATGTACAAACTCGCTCTGAGTGTGCACTAAAAGTCGCACTCGGACACTTAGCTGCGACCCAGAGTCGCCTAAGTACAAACTCGCTCCGAGTGTGCACTAAAAGTCGCACTCGGAGACTTAGCTGCGACCCAGAGTCGCCTAAGTACAAACTCGCTCCGAGTGTGCACTTAAAGTCGCACTCGGAGACTTAGCTGCGAACCAGAGTCACCTAAGTACAAACTCGCTCCGAGTGTGCACTAAAAGTCACACTCGGGGACTTAGCTGCGACCCAGAGTCGCCTAAGTACAAACTCGCTCCGAGTGTGCACTAAAAGTCGCACTCGGTGACTTAGATGCGACCCAGAGTCGCCTAAGTACAAACTCGCTCCGAGTGTGCACTAAAAGTCGCACTCGGAGACTTAGCTGCGAACCAGAGTCGCCTAAGTACAAACTCGCTCCGAGTATGCACTAAAAGTCACACTCGGGGACTTAGCTGCGACTCAGAGTCGCCTAAGTACAAACTCGCTCCGAGTGTGCACTAAGAGTCGCACTCGGAGACTTAGCTGCGAACCAGAGTCGCCTAAGTACAAACTCGCTCCGAGTGTGCACTAAAAGTCACACTCGGGGACTTAGCTCCGACCCAGAGTCGCCTAAGTACAAACTCGCTCCGAGTGTGCACTAAAAGTCACACTCGGAGACTTAGCTGCGACCCAGAGTCGCCTAAGTAAAAACCCGCTCCGAGTGCGCACTAAAAGTCACACTCGGAGACTTAGCTACGACCCAGACTCGCCTAAGTAAAAAAGCTTCCTCCGAGTGTATACTCGAGATACACTCGGAGGCTTAGCAGACCCTCATTGAGACTCATGTGGATGTGAAGACAACTGACAACTACATGAGTAACAACTCACTCCGAGTGTGCATGAAAAGTCACACTCAGGGACTTAGCTGCGACTCAGAGTCGCCTAAGTAAAAAAGCTTCCTCCGAGTGTATACTCGAGATACACTCGGAGGCTTTGCAGACCCTCATTGAGGCTCATGTGGATGTGAAGACAACTGACAACTACATGAGTAACAACTCGCTCCGAGTGCGCACTAACAGTCACACTCGGGGACTTAGCCGCGACCCAGAGTCACCTAAGTAACAACTCGCTCCGAGTGCGCACTAACAGTCACACTCGGAGACTTAGCCGTGACCCAGAGTCGCCCAAGTAAAAGCTCGCTCCGAGTGCGCACTCGGAGGCTTAGCAGACCCTCATTGAGGCTCATGTGGATGTGAAGACAACTGACAACTACATGCTCCGCATGTTTTCCATTGGCTTCACCAAGAAACGCCAAACAAGAACCACGAGCAAAAATCATGTCAAAAAAAATCCGATTCGAATTCAAAGTTGGATCTATGATCAGTCGGCTCGGTGTGAATCAAGTTTTTCCACACCGAAACATGAATGTGATGGCCAACAGCAGCGGCCAAAGTGTAATACACATACCACTCGGCATACCGAGGTAAATGTGCGTTCACCATAAAGTTTTTTCAAGCGTCGCTGGGACTGGCAGGCTCCACAAAGGTGTCGAGGTCGATTCCGTCTGCAATGCGAGTGGTTGTGTCGAGGAAGGTCTCCATGAAATCTTCGAATCGAAGCTTCTTGGTGTTGGCGACCTGCAACATCTTCAGCTTTTCTTCGCGGGCTTCCTTGCAATGCACTCGGACCAGAGATAGCGCCACGTCCGCACCACAACGAGCGGCAGACTTCTTCCATGCCTGCACTCTGCTTGGGACGTCCTCCAGCCGAGTCATCAACCCATCTATTTCATTCCGGGAGTCGTCTTCAGGCCACAGCTCCTTATCGATAGGCCGACAACTTTTCTCAGGCGTCCAATGAAAGGGCCCACCTTGTTAAGGCGAGAATGCGCTCGGAGCATGTCCCGGTTAGCTTCATCGCCGAGTGGAACATTCGGAACAAGCAACCGCTCAATTTCGGCTGCTTCAGCCTCAACGTCCCGACAGAAGTCTGCAAAGAAAAGACAAGCAAAAAGTAAGCGCGGAGTGAACTCCAAAGTCAAGAAGCACTCGGCAACAACTTACCACCAAGCAGTGCGACCATCTTCCTCGCCCAGTCACTCACGTAGTTCTCCTGCGCCATGCACCGAGTGTTCATCACCTTCAGCTGGCCCATCCATTCGGATCTCTCCCTCTTCATTTTTTCTACTTCGGCTAGCAATGCCTTGTTGGTCTCCCGAGACTCCTCCAAAGATTTCTCTCGGTCAGCAAGAGCCTCCTTCACGCCAGCCAGGTCATTCACAGCCACCTCCAAGTCCGCAGCAAGCTGAGTCTTCTCAGCCTTCAGAGCATTGTACGCAGATCCCATTTCGCAAGTCTTCTGCCAAAGAGACACAAAGGGAGGATCAGCGACATTCAACAAGGAAAAAGTCTCGACAGATACGACAAAACAATCAAAGATCAAAATTCTTCAGACCCCTGCCGATGCAAGCAATCGACAGCGGTCTCGGGGACTACACCCAGTGTGTTCACTGAGAGTGACCCCACTGGTATGAAGCTCGAACAGGTCGGCCCTATCAAGCTCCATAGCAAAAAAACAACACTATGAGATTACTATTACTCAACCCGAGTAACACTACTCTCGGGGACTACACCCAGTAGGTGCACTCGGAGTGCCCCCACTGGTACCATTCGGGCAGATCAGCTCTAATCTATTCAGATTATGGAAAATACATATAAAGACAACTGCCGGTGCAAGCACTCGGCGGAAGTCTCGGGGACTACACCCACTGGGTTAACTCGGAGTGAACCCACTGCAAAATCATCCTGCTGTATCCGAGTGTATCGCTGAAACCCCCAGTGGGTACCAAGAGGAATGTAAACACTTACTAGCGCACTTACTCGGATGTCATCCCTAAGCTCCAAGCTCTTCTTATACAGAGACGCGATTGAGTCATACGCTCCCTTGGCGTCACCCACCATCTGCTCCACCTGCACCATGGCGTCCTTGGCAGCCCCCACCTGGTCTTCCGGGAGGCGTCGGGCATCATATTGAACAGCTGACGTACCCGGCGCGCAGAGGACTCCCTTGGCATCCCGAGCTCCGCTCCAGTCGGTTCCGCCATGAGGGGCACCATCTCAGTCGGCGGCACGTTCTTGGTGGGAGCGGCAGTAGATGGGATAACCCCAGGCACAGGCGCCAAAGCTAGCTCCGGCCTCCTTTGGTCGTCATCGTCCAGATGGATCACCTCCGAAGGCAGCCCGACTGAACAAAATAAAATTACAGAAAAAGATCAAGATCAAAGACAGCACTCACGAAACAATAATACAGCTCTCGGAGTCGTGACAACGTACCTTGCTGGGACGTGGCGGCATTATCCGTGTCCATGGGATCATCGTCCTGGCGCGGCAGAGAGGTGGTGGAGGTAGCAGCTCTATTGAGTGAAATCCACTCGACAGACAAGCATGAGTTCCCAAAAAGAGGAGTTCAATCGGATACTGAAGGAAGATGGAAGAACAAGATACTTACGCTGAGGCGACCGGAACAGCGATCCTCATCCGAGGCAAAGCTTTCCGAGGCTTAGGCCCACTAGGTTTGGCCACCTTGGACGGCTGGTTCATGGGCTCGGCAGCAGCGTCCCTGGTCCTCTTCACACTCCGAGCACTCGGAGCCACGGGAGGAGCTGGCGGAGCACTCGGGGCCGCTGGAGGAGCCGGCGGAGCAGCGGAGTCATGACGGCGCTTGGTTCGGTGCTCTAGTGGTGAGGGTGGTGAGCTCTGGTCCCCATCCTCCTCCTCCTCCTCTTCCGTCTCCTCCTCCGTCTCCCCACTGTCGGAGACGTACTCGGCGCTATCCACGCTGCCCTCCTAGCTGCCCTCCTCTTCCTCGGCTGGATTCCCGTTCGAGACTGCAGAATGCCAGTTATTCCACTCCTGCACAAAACACAGTCGGCAACGTCAGTCAGTGGGACAAGAAAAGAAATAAAGCTAAGAAGATTAAAAGCACTCGACAAGATGTACTCACCTCATTCGAGGAGGATTTTTGGCGCGGAAGGGCTTCACCCGCCGGGCTCCCACAGGGTTATCACACGCGCCTGTAATGCCACGGACCCACGCACTCACAGTCTCCCCGCTCACGTCCTCTGGATGAGACCGAGTGGAATCCGAAGGCCCCGCGTAGTGCCACATGGCGTGGTGTCGGGCCTGCAGCGGCTGGATGCGCCGACCCAGAAAAGTCTCCAACAGGTCCGTGCCAGTGACTCCCTTACGGACGACGGCTATAAGCGCGTCGACCAAAGGCTGGATCTGGATCCTTTCCTCCTTAGAGAGCGCAAGCTTCCTGGGAGTGCACGGATGGTCTAAACTAAAAGGTGGCAACCCACTCGAAGCATTCGGACAAGCAATGTCCTGGCAATAGAACCAGGACGATTGCCAGTTCCTAACTGACTCGGACAGCTGGAGGGAGGGATAGCCACTCTTTGTTTTCTTCTGGAAGCCTAAACCCCCGCAGAGCTGGAGGATATGGGTCTTATCGTCCGACTGGCTAAGCTTTTTGACGGTTTGGGATCTAGCAGAGAAGACATACTTAAAGAGCCCCTAGTGAGGGGGACATCCAATGAAGCACTCGCAGAGGGTGACGAATGCAGCAAGGTGGGCTATTGCGTTCGGAGGAAAGTGATGGAGCTACGCCCCGAAGTAAGTCATGATACCTCGGAAGAAAGGATGGGGAGGCAAGGAGAAGCCTCTGAACACATGGCTAAGCAGCAGAACACGCTCCCCCTCCTTCGGCGCCGGCTCCGTCTTGCCTTCCGGCAGCCTCCAGGACTTGTTGACGATCATGCCATGCTCCACCAGCTCCAGCACGTCGTTCTCCGTCACCGAGTAGGGGCCGCCCCCTTCTTCTTCTTCTTCTGCGACTCGAGCTTGCTGGTCTGCCCCTTCATCATTGCGAAGGCGACGGATCCGCGGTGGAGGAGGAGAAGGAGGAGGCTTGAGGTGTGCAGAGAGCTGCGGGAGGAGCGAGATTAATGAGAGGAGGATGAGCAGCGCAACAGGAAATCCCGTCGGGGAGGCTTTAAATAGGCTTTTGACTGGGTCACTAACAGGTGGACCCAATATCTTATCCCCCCAACTGGCCGCTGCGAGGTTAGTGGAGAAGATAAAGGCGCGGTAATCGAGGAGGCAAAACCTACTCGATGGCGATGTCGTCATCCCCGCTGAGCGCGCGGCAACCGAAATTTGAGGATCCCGGAAAATCCGGCGCTGTCAGTTTGACCAGTCACGTCGAAAGATTCCGCGGAAGCACTTGGTCCCTGACGGTTCCTTTCACTGGTATATTCACTCGAATCACTGGTTGAAAGGGTAAAATGGATCGAGGCAAACAACGCTAAAGTCACCTCCATACCAGTCGGTTCCATACTCCAGACATCACTTCATCGTTCCAACCCCGATCCATTCGGGGACTAATGATGGGGTTATAGTCCCAGGGTAGGGTCATAGGCCTGCCCTGTAGGTCCTATGTGAAGCCCTCGATTTAATTGTATGCTAATCATACACGCAAATGCGTACGATCAAATCCAAGGACTCACGGGGAGATATCACAACACAACTCTAGACACAAATAGAATAACATCAGCTTCATATTACAAGCCAGGGGCCTCGAGGGCTAGAATACGAAAGCTCGATAAACACACGAGTCAGCGGAAGCAACAAATATCTGAGTACAAACATAAAACATGGGGTGCCTTAGAGAAGGCTAGCACAAAAGATACAACGATCGAACGAGGCGAGGCCTCCTGCCTGGGAACCTCCTAACTACTCCTGATCATCAGCGGCCTCCACGTAGTAGTAGGCACCGTCGGGGTAGCAGTCGTCGGTGGCGGGGACCTCCATTTCCTGGGCTCCATCATCTGGTCGCAGCAAACGGATCAAGGGGACAAGGGGGGAGCAAAGCAGCGGTGAGTACTCATCCAAAATACTCGCAAGTCTTAAATCAGAACTATTCTAATTATGCATCAGTATCAAAGAAGGGGGTTATATGTGGACTGACTGCAGCAATGCGAGAATAGAGAAAGAAGGCCTAGTCCTATCGAAGACTAGCATCTTCAGGGTCTTGCAGAAATAGACGAGAGTAGAACAAGGGTAACACATTAATAGTCATATTGTTGCAGCAATATTAAAGTGAGGTCACGCCTAAAGATCCTCCCTCGACTCCCTGCGAGGAAGCAATCCCGAGGCAAACTAATTCCAGTTAAGTAACAATTGTAGTTGTATAAGATCGGGGCACAACTCCAAGTCGTCCTGTAACCGTGGACACGGCTATCCGAATAGTTAATTTTCATCCCTGCACGGGTGCACCACATGTCCCGTCACGCTCGATAACACTCTGGCCGGACATACTTTTGTGGGTCCTGCCCGGCCTCGGAATATCGACACGTCGCAGCCCCACCTAAGACTAATCAGAGAGGCCAGCCCGCCGGTCTAAATCCTAAGCACAAAGGGTTCGTGGGCCCAGTTCCCCTTCACGCTC
Organism: Hordeum vulgare subsp. vulgare; assembly: GCF_904849725.1. Lineage (NCBI taxonomy): Eukaryota > Viridiplantae > Streptophyta > Magnoliopsida > Poales > Poaceae > Hordeum > Hordeum vulgare. Next base: position 226,592,289 of record NC_058522.1, read on the forward strand.
CTGCACGTGGCGTGGGCGGCCGACGTCAGTCCTAGCATCCCTTAATCACAAGCGCGATGCATCTCGGGACCACTCGGGCGCGCGCCGCTACACTGCTGGCATCTGAAAAGCTTGGGCAGATACCGCGACGCTGAGTACCCATAATTCTTCCCGCGTAGCCGGTTAGTGCGAAAAGGTCTCCGACCAACCCAGATCAAATACCCAAATCCATTAGCATTTTAATTAGGCCAGCAACACAGTCTCGCGGGAATCCACCCGTCTTACAACTAATCACCAGTGATCCCAGTAACATGGTCGAGTAACTGTGTGGTCGTAACATCGGGGGAATCCGAGGTATCACCCTCGTTGGATTCCGAACGATGTACCCGTCAAGGTGGGCTTAGAGGAATCACCCTCGGGGGTCCCACACTCGCGGGGTGGCACGACAGAGACGTCATCGGGAATGGTGAAAGAGGAATCACCCTCGATAACCACGACCGACTAGCTATACTACAGAGATATCATCAGGAGTACTTAACAAGGTGTCACCCTCGGTACCCGATAGTATCTCTGTAGCGTCGTACAACGAAGGGGGGTGAATGTGCTGTGTTGGGTCTGGCTCGTCGATCAGAGATCGAGATTTGAAAACAAGCGGGGCAACTGATCTACGGGGTCAGAGGGGATGACTGCTCCACCTATACTAAGCAGATTAAAGGTACAGGACTGAAAGTAGCAGTTCATCAAAAACAGGCTATGCATCAGATATAGGAGCTAACTACAACAGTAGCAAAATACTAATGCAAGCAGTAGGAAGAAAGACATAGGCGATATAGGAATGATCAAGGGGAGTTTGCTTGCCTTGCTGCTCTGCGGCAAAGGACTGATCAGCAGGGTCGTAGATGTACCCGGCAGCAGCGTCAGTCTCGGGGTCTACCGGTAAGAAGAGGGGGAAGAAACAATAAATAATAGCACCGATGCAACACAAAACATGACATGAAAACATGCAGGCTAGACATGAGCTAACGCAGCAACATCCGTCATAGACGGGTCGGAAGAATATCTGACGATATTTTTCGGGTCTCGGGCTACTACCGGTTATACTGGAAACGATGGAAAAGTTCCATGTTTGCTATGCTAGGGACGCGCGACACACGAACGGGCCGTGTATCCGGGTTCGTCTCGCTTCGCTGATCAACTTTCATGTTGAAAATATTTTGATCTGACTTACGGATTATTTAATATTAATTTTCAAAGTTTTATTAATTATTTAGGAATTAAAAACAGATTTAAAAGATTTAATAAAATTCCCATTATGACATCATCGCGATGTCAGGCTGACATCAACATTTGACCGGTCAACTGACCTGCAGGTCCCGAACGTCATAGGCACAAGTTTTTATTAAGATTAATTATTTATTAATCAGATTAATTCAACGAGGGACCCACGTGTCATACTCTAATTATGTTAATTAATTATTTTAACTAATATATCTATTTATTTATTTATTTAAGAAAAACATTATTTTTATAATTTATATTAACTCTCGCGTGGGGCCTCCCTGTCATAGACAGCGGGTGCATTGGCCCCACCGGTAAGTGTCCTAAGGTTATTTTCTCATTTTATTATTAGATACCTAACCGTGCAAATACCGTATTCCTCTAAATATCCATATACGCAAATACATACATCACATCTCATACATACATACATACATACATACGCATTTAATACATCATTTATTTTTATTTACTTTCTCTCAAAACTCTCATCTCCCTCTCTGCTAACAAAGAGACAGAGAACTACTCTCTCTAACTCCACCTAAAAGAACACAAACTTCAATCCTTCCTACCGGAGTCTACCGTCGACGGATCGAGGCCCCGTTTGCCGGAACGGAACCGGGACGGCGAGGAGATCGACATGGTGGGAGGAGCCCGAGGAGGGGCTCACCGACGGTGACGAGACGGACCGGTGAAGCCGGAGTTCGCGGGATGGGGCGGAGGAGACGGCGTGGAGGCGGACGAGGCGGTGACGGTGACGGTGACGGCGCGGTTCCGGCAAGGAGGAGCCCGAGGTGGCCGGGACGTCGTGGCCGTGGTGGTGGTGGTTACCGAAGTTGGTGAAGGGGGGCCGGCCGATGGTGGGCCGGGGGATGGCCGGCCGGTGGAGGCCGAGGCAGCCGGGGCCCCGTGCCGGTGGGGTGGAGGCCGAGGGGCTGGCCGGCGCGGTGGAGGTGGGGGCTCGCCGGCCGGGAGAAGGAGAGGCCGCCGGGGGAGAGACCACCGGCGGGAGGAGGTGGCCGTGAGAGGGGGGACCGCCGGGGGGGATGAGAGGCCGTGAGGGGGGGCTGCTCGCCGCCGGGGGGGAAGGCGCGCCGGCCAGGGAGGGGCGCCGGCCGAGGTGGGCGAGGTGGAGAGGAGGGGGCGACGGGATGTGGAGGGGGGATCTGGCGTGGGGGTGGGGGGGTTACGGGAGAGAGAGAGCGTGGCTGGTTGGGGGCTCTCGTGGGGGTGGGGGCTGGGACGAGGGAGTGGCGGCGCTCGGTGGGAGGAGGGAGTAGCGAGGGAGGGGTGGCCTGCCGCCAGGGGCTCTAGGGTTTAGCGGGAGGGGGCGCGGGGGGGGCCTGGCCGGTTGGGCCTCTTTTTGGCCCAGCTCGGCCAGGGGGGTGGGGTTGTTTTTTTTTTTAGTTTGTTTTCTTTTTCCCTTTTTATTATTTCTTTCTTTCAGTTTTCTTTTCTTTCTTTTATCATTATTATTTCTTTAATATTTTCCTTTTTTCTTTACATATATATTCTTTTAATATTTGCAATGAACTCATAACTACTCTTCGTTTGTCTTCAAATTTTGAATCCGGACAAAACTCGAATCAACGCGGGTCTGAGATGGGAATCCGATGACGTGGCATCGTTAGCGGTTGATCGCTATGGCTTAATTACAATAATCACTGTAGCAAAAGTCGAGGATGTCACAATTCTCCCCTACTAACAAGAATTCTCGTCCCGAGAATTAAGAGGTAGAGGGAAAGAGCCCAGGGTATTCATCACGAAGATGATCCTCGCGTTCCCAAGTGGCTTCATCTTCAAAGTGATTTGACCATTGCACCTTAAGGAACTTGGTGACCTTGCGACGAGTCTTACGTTCAGCTTGGTCGATAATGCGGACCGGATGCTCTTTATAAGAGAGGTCTTGTTGTAGTTCAAGCATATCGTGATCCACTGCTCGAATAGGGTCCTTGAAGCAGCGACGGAGCTGAGAAACATGGAAGACATCGTGAACCTGATGAACCTGGAGGTGGTTGCAGTATGACTTGCGACTTAAGGCATCAGCCATTACGTTAGCCTTGCCAGGGGTATATGATATACTACAGTCGAAATCTGCTATACGCTCCATCCATCTTTGTTGGCGCAGGTTCAACTCCGGTTGAGTGAACAAGTACTTCAGACTTTGATGGTCGGTGTAGATTTCACAGCGATTACCGACAAGGTATTGTCGCCATTCCTTCAATGCATGAATGACTGCGGCAAGCTCGAGATCATGAACTGGGTAGTTCTCTTCATGAGCACGTAGTTGACGTGAAGCATAAGCGATCACCTTGTGATCCTGCATTAGGACACAACCTATTCCTTGACGAGAAGCATCACAGTATATGACGAAATCCCTTTTCGTATCTGGAGGAGCAAGTACTGGAGCGGACGTCAGTTTGTCCTTGAGTGCCTGGAAACTCTCCTGGCATTTATCAGTCCATTCATACTTAACACCTTTGTGAAGCAGGTTGGTTAAGGGCTTCGCAATCTTGGAGAAGTTCTCGACGAATCGACGGCAATAGCTGGCGAGTCCGAGAAAACTTCTGACTTGCTTGACATTCTTCAGGGGAGTCCAGTCAAGAATAGCTTGAATTCATTCGGGGTTGACCGCAATACCATCCTTGGAAATCACATGACCAAGGTAAGTCACTTCGTCTAGCCAAAACTCACATTTGGAATACTTCGCATAGAGTTTATGCTCCCGAAGCTTATCCAGTACAAGACGAAGATGTTCAGCATGCTCTTCTTTGTTCTTCGAAAACACCAGAATATCATCCAGATATACCACGACAAATTTGTCGAGGTAGTCCATGAATATATAATTCATCAATCGAGAGAAAGTTGCCGGTGCATTGGTTAAGCCGAAGGACATGACGGTGTACTCGTATGATCCATATCGAGTAACAAAGGCGGTCTTTGGAATATCCTCCTTGCGAACACGGATCTGGTGGTATCCCAACCTCAAGTCGAGCTTAGAGAAAACGGTGGAACCAGCAAGTTGATCATACAAATCATTTATCCGCGGGAGAGGATATTTGTTTTGAATAGTGGCCTGGTTGATAGGACGATAGTCTTGAACCAATAGATTTGTCCCATCCCTCTTCTTAACAAAGAGAGAAGGTGCTCCCCAAGCAGAGGAACTCGGACGGATGAAACCCAGACGGAGCGAGTTGTCAATTTCTTGCTTAAGTTCAAGGAGTTCATGTGGTGGCATTTTATAAGGACGCTTGGCAATAGGAGTGGTACCGGGTACCAACTCAATGACAAACTCGACAGCTCGAGCAGGGGGAATTCCTGGAAGTTCTTCTGGAAAGACATCTTGAAATTCTCGGACCACTGGTATGTTTTCAATCCCTTCAAGAGGCGACGCATTTAATGCATTCAAAGCATACAGCCGTGCCTCAGCATTACGGACGAGATGAGCATGGTAGCTTACTAGTTCATCTGAAGGGTGTAGGAGGTGGACGGTCTTGGTGGCACAAATGATCGATGCTGTATGAGCTTTCAACCAGTCCATCCCCAATATGAGATCAATGTTGGATGACTTTAGTAGGATGGGGTTGGCAAGGAATTCTAATCCTTCAATTTCAACTGGAACATGGGGGCAAACCACAGAGGTTCGGCATTCGCCCCCAGGGGTGTTTACCACTATCGGGATGTTCATCTCTTCGCTCCTAATGTCATGCATGTATGCAAAATTTTCCGACATAAAGGAATGCGATGCTCCTGTATCAAACAATACAGAAGCAGGTACTGAGTTAACGAGAAGTGTACCCATCACGGTAGCAGGCTGGTCTTGAGCTTGACCCATATCAATGTTGTTGGCCTGACCACGAACATAAGCAGGCTTAGTGTTGAAGTTGCGGTTCTGGTTGTTGCCACGGCCAGTTGCGGGAAGTGCCAGCTGATTCTGATTCTGCCTGCAGTCTCTAGCACGGTGACCTGGACGGCCACACTTGAAGCACAGCCCGTCCTCAGGACGGGAAGGAGGAACTCGAGGCGGTGGAGCTGGAAGCCTCGGCTGCCTAGGTGGTGGAGGAGGCAGGCGAGGTGCAGCATAGGACGGCCTCGGAGCAGGAGCAGGTGCATGGTACATGTTGTTGGGAATCCAGATCTTCCGCTTCTGTGCAGACGAGCCCGAAGATGAGCCCATGTCACGGTTGCGCTTGCTGCTATCTTTGTATTCCTGCAGACCAGTCTCAACCTGAATAGCCTTGTTCACGAGGGTGGCGAAATCAGCATAGTCCTGAACGAGGAGTGTCAGCTTGATATCAGGGTGGAGGCCTTCATGGAACTTCTCCTTCCTGCGTGCATCAGTCGCAATGTCTTCTTCAGCATAGCGAGATAATTCCAGAAATTCCCGCTGATAAGCATCCACAGTCTTGTTGCCCTGGACCAAGTTGCGGAACTCACGCTTCTTCTGGTCCATGATTCCCTGGGGAATGTATCGAGCACGGAAAGCAGCCTTGAACTCTGCCCAAGTGATGATAGTCCCATCGGGCTGAGAGCGCCTGTGGCTGTCCCACCATTGAGCAGCGGGACCCTTTAGAAAGTAGGTGGCAAAGTTGACATAGCTCGCCAGGGGCACATTGGCAGACTCTAGCTCATAAGAAATGTCACGGAGCCAGTCATCAGCATCTAGAGGCTGAGTTGAGTTGCGTAGATCGCAGGGTTGAGACGGCAGAAGTCTTGCAGTGTCACGCCTTGTGGTTGGTTCATGTTCGGCCTTTGGAACTGATCCATGAGCCCTTGCATAAACTGGCGGTTCAGCTCAAACTGTTGGATCATCCCCGCCATATACTCAGGAGGCGGGGGTGGTGCATCGTTGGCACGGCCACGCGGGCGGCCAGCTGGTCTAACCATCCTGTTAAATATTTAGCAGGGGTAGTTTAGCTTAAAGTAATTGCAAAGGCATCGTACGCATCCATGAAGTAATCAAGCATAATGAAAGGGAAATGCGATAGATACTCCATAGTAGTTGAGTTCGACATACAGACCCATACATAAGTTCGATTACAGACTAACGATTAAAACTTCGAAATTTGGCGATAGCCCGGACGCATTTGACGATACCCTGGACTCACTAGGCGGCGCGCAGGCATGCGGTGGAAGAGTACCACAACGAGATGTAGCGATAAGGCTACATCAACGTCGGAGAGGACGATCGAATCCTGGTAGCTGGCGGTGATAGAAGGTAGGGACAGGACCCTGTGTCTCGTTGTGACTCTGGTGAGGGTACCGCATCCAGTCGAGCAGCTGAGGTCCAAGTGCAGGGGTTCTACCCCCAACATCAGTCCACTCGAGAGCTGAAGGTAGCTCTGTCCTGCTCGGCTCGCGGATGCGCATAGGTGGAACCCTCGGACAGTGTGATGGCTGCAGCTCTGTCAACGCGTCGTATAGACGAGCGCGCGTAGCAAACAACTCCACAGTCAGAGCCCGGAAAGCACGATCCATTGCCTCAGTGTACTGCACCAGAATCCGCACGTCGTAGCGACGCGTCACGTAGGGGGCGCAGACAGCAACGTAGGAACGGTCGCTGCGCTCCCGAACGTCAGAAGCGTAGGCAGTGAGATCAGACCCAGTCTCATCCCCAGCAGGAGCATGCGGGATGTATCTGAAAGGGCTCTCCTCCAGGTGAGGGTACGCTCCACGGAGACGGGTGATGGCGATGTAGGCCGCATCATGGACGGCCATCTCGACCGACACTCCAATACCACAGAACACGTGGCGCTCGAGGGTCTCGCCGCCCCTCTGGTCGAAGATGCGAACCTCAGCCTGGTACTGGTACTGGTTGTACTCGCGGAAATCCTCGAACACAGTGTACTCGGGGTACCAGCGATATCCCAGCCTGGTCAGGAGATCGACCAAAATGGCCGAGAACCCAGTCGTCTCGGTGGCTTGTGTCAGGCGCACGTGCTGTCTTGCGGGACGCATCTGAAAATAAGATTGACGGATGTCAATGACAGTGTGTGTAATACATATTCAGGAGAAAAAGAGTAGATAGTCCAGCGCTCCGGATAGATGTGATTCGAGAACCTAATGTTAGAGTTAGTAAAATCTTTGACCCGAAAGAGAAGAGAAAGTAGAGCCGAGAGTATAGGAAAGGAGTAAAAGATACTAATACCACCCAATTGAGATGTGGGCCCGTAAGACACAACATCAGTGTTAGTAAAGTTTTTCAAACACTAGACTCAACTTCGGCCAAGGAGTTGGAAAGGGGGCTACCTACAGGCAGTTGGCTCTGATACCAACTTGTGACGCCCTCGATTTAATCGTACGCTAATCATACACGCAAATGCGTACGATCAAACCCAAGGACTCACGGGGAGATATCACAACACAACTCTAGACACAAATAGAATAACATCATCTTCATATTACAAGCCAGGGGCCTCGAGGGCTAGAATACGAAAGCTCGATAAACACACAAGTCAGCGGAAGCAACAAATATCTGAGTACAGACATAAAACATGGGGTGCCTTAGAGAAGGCTAGCACAAAAGATACAACGATCGAACGAGGCGAGGCCTCCTGCCTGGGAACCTCCTAACTACTCCTGATCATCAGCGGCCTCCACGTAGTAGTAGGCACCGTCAGGGTAGCAGTCGTCGGTGGCGGGGAACTCCATCTCCTGGGCTCCATCATCTGGTCGCAGCAAACAGATCAAGGGGACAAGGGGGAGCAAAGCAGCGGTGAGTACTCATCCAAAATACTCGCAAGTCTTACATCAGAACTATTCTAATTATGCATCAGTATCAAAGAAGGGGGTTATATGTGGACTGACTGCAGCAATGCGAGAATAGAGAAAGAAGGCCTAGTCCTATCGAAGACTAGCATCTTCAGGGTCTTGCAGAAATAGACGAGAGTAGAACAAGGGTAACACATTAATAGTCATATTGTTGCAGCAATATTAAAGTGAGGTCACGCCTAAAGATCCTCCCTCGACTCCCTGCGAGGAAGCAATCCCGAGGCAAACTAATTCCAGTTAAGTAACAATTGTAGTTGTATAAGATCGGGGCACAACTCCAAGTCGTCCTGTAACCGTGGACATGGCTATCCGAATAGTTAATTTTCATCCCTGCAGGGGTGCACCACATGTCCTGTCACGCTCGATAACACTCTGGCCGGACATACTTTTGTGGGTCCTGCCCGGCCTCGGAATATCGACACGTCGCAGCCCCACCTAAGACTAATTAGAGAGGCCAGCCCGCCGGTCTAAATCCTAAGCACAAAGGGTTCGTGGGCCCAGTTCCCCTTCACGCTCCTGCACGTGGCGTGGGCGGCCGACGTCAGTCCTAGCATCCCTTAATCACAAGCGCGATGCATCTCGGGACCACTCGGGCGCGCGCCGCTACACTGCTGGCATCTGAAAAGCTTGGGCAGATACCGCGACGCCGAGTACCCATAATTCTTCCCGCGTAGCCGGTTAGTGCGAAAAGGTCTCCGACCAACCCAGATCAAATACCCAAATCCATTAGCATTTTAATTAGGCCAGCAACACAGTCTCGCGGGAATCCACCCGTCTTACAACTAATCACCAGTGATCCCAGTAACATGGTCGAGTAACTGTGTGGTCGTAACATCGGGGGAATCCGAGGTATCACCCTCGTTGGATTCCGAACGATGTACCCGTCAAGGTGGGCTTAGAGGAATCACCCTCGGGGGTCCCACACTCGCGGGGTGGCACGATAGAGACGTCATCGGGAATGGTGAAAGAGGAATCACCCTCGATAACCACGACCGACTAGCTATACTACAGAGATATCATCAGGAGTACTTAACAAGGTGTCACCCTCGGTACCCGATAGTATCTCTGTAGCGTCATACAACGAAGGGGGGTGAATGTGCTGTGTTGGGTCTGGCTCGTCGATCAGAGATCGAGATTTGAAAACAAGCGGGGCAACTGATCTACGGGGTCAGAGGGGATGACTGCTCCACCTATACTAAGCAGATTAAAGGTACAGGACTGAAAGTAGCAGTTCATCAAAAACAGGCTATGCATCAGATATAGGAGCTAACTACAACAGTAGCAAAATACTAATGCAAGCAGTAGGAAGAAAGACATAGGCGATATAGGAATGATCAAGGGGAGTTTGCTTGCCTTGCTGCTCTGCGGCAAAGGACTGATCGGCAGGGTCGTAGATGTACCCGGCAGCAGCGTCAGTCTCGGGGTCTACCGGTAAGAAGAGGGGGAAGAAACAATAAATAATAGCACCGATGCAACACAAAACATGACATGAAAACATGCAGGCTAGACATGAGCTAACGCAGCAACATCCGTCATAGACGGGTCGGAAGAATATCTGACGATATTTTCCGGGTCTCGGGCTACTACCGGTTATACTGGAAACGATGGAAAAGTTCCATGTTTGCTATGCTAGGGACGCGCGACACACGAACGGGCCGTGTATCCGGGTTCGTCTCGCTTCGCTGATCAACTTTCATGTTGAAAATATTTTGATCTGACTTACGGATTATTTAATATTAATTTTCAAAGTTTTATTAATTATTTAGGAATTAAAAACAGATTTAAAAGATTTAATAAAATTCCCATTATGACATCATCGCGATGTCAGGCTGACATCAACATTTGACCGGTCAACTGACCTGCGGGTCCCGAACGTCATAGGCACAAGTTTTTATTAAGATTAATTATTTATTAATCAGATTAATTCAACGAGGGACCCACGTGTCATACTCTAATTATGTTAATTAATTATTTTAACTAATATATCTATTTATTTATTTATTTAAGAAAAACATTATTTTTATAATTTATATTAACTCTCGCGTGGGGCCTCCCTGTCATAGACAGCGGGTGCATTGGCCCCACCGGTAAGTGTCCTAAGATCGACATGGTGGGAGGAGCCCGAGGAGGGGCTCACCGACGGTGACGAGACGGACCGGTGAAGCCGGAGTTCGCGGGATGGGGCGGAGGAGACGGCGTGGAGGCGGACGAGGCGGTGACGGTGACGGTGACGGCGCGGTTCCGGCAAGGAGGAGCCCGAGGTGGCCGGGACGCCGTGGCCGTGGTGGTGGTGGTTACCGAAGTTGGTGAAGGGTGGCCGGCCGATGGTGGACCGGGGGATGGCCGGCCGGTGGAGGCCGAGGCATCCGGGGCCCCCTGCCGGTGGGGTGGAGGCCGAGGGGCTGGCCGGCGCGGTGGAGGTGGGGGCTCGCCGGCCGGGAGAAGGAGAGGCCGCCGGGGGAGAGGCCACCGGCGGGAGGAGGTGGCCGTGAGAGGGGGGACCGCCGGGGGGGGATGAGAGGCCGTGAGGGGGGGCTGCTCGCCGCCGGGGGGGAAGGCGCGCCGGCCAGGGAGGGGCGCCGGCCGAGGTGGGCGAGGTGGAGAGGAGGGGGGGGCGACGGGATGTGGAGGGGGGATCTGGCGTGGGGGTGGGGGGTTACGGGAGAGAGAGAGCGTGGCTGGTTGGGGGCTCTCGTGGGGGTGGGGGCTGGGACGAGGGAGAGGCGGCGCTCGGTGGGAGGCGGGAGTAGCGAGCGAGGGGTGGCCTGCCGCCAGGGGCTCTAGGGTTTAGCGGGAGGGGGCGCGGGGGGGCCTGGCCGGTTGGGCCTCTTTTTGGCCCAGCTCGGCGAGGGGGGTGGGGTTGTTTTTTTTTTAATTTGTTTTCTTTTTCCCTTTTTATTATTTCTTTCTTTCAGTTTTCTTTTCTTTCTTTTATCATTATTATTTCTTTAATATTTTCCTTTTTTTCTTTACATATATATTCTTTTAATATTTGCAATGAACTCATAACGTACTCTTCGTTTGTCTTCAAATTTTGAATCCGGACAAAACTCGAATCAACGCGGGTCTGAGATGGGAATCCGATGACGTGGCATCGTTAGCGGTTGATCACTGTAGCTTAATTACAATAATCACTGTAGCAAAAGTCGAGGATGTCACATCCTACCCAAGGACTACCCTTCATAGAGGACAAGGCCCTAAGACAGTTCCGACTAAACTAAGGACGCCCCCATCATCCAGTCAGCGAGGAGCACTCGGAGCATATTTAACGTACCGACTGGAATCCACTCTGTACATTGTAACCTCCCACGAGGGCAACGGTCATACATTTTCATACACCATTATTAGCATTTAAGGCTTACGTTACCTGTAACGTAGGCATTTATTCGCCACTATTCCACCCTTGTCCACCGGGCCATTATGAAGGGCAGCGCACCCTATATAAGCCGCCCTTCCCCACTGGTGCAAGGGTTGGCACTTGCTGTAATCCTATAATCCACTCGACACTAAGCTCCCAAGAGCACTAAGACGTAGGGCTTTTACCTCCACCGTAGAGGGGCCTGCAGTCATACATCCCCGCCGTAGCTAAGGATCTGCCCATCCTTTCGTACCCCATACATCTATTGTCAGACTTATACCCACGACATTGTCTGTGTTTTTCCCGCCATCCCGCCCTTTTCTTCGGTGATTGGATTTCATCCAAGTGCATTCATTTCATTGTTGCTTCTGCTACCTCTTCTTCCTTTCGTAGCCAGTGATTCATTGTGAAGATTCTCAGGACTTCTAGTTCATCATTCCTTCAATCAGATTATCTTTTTCCGGTGCATTGAATTCAGTTGTCAGTGTTCATCGTATCATTTTTCATCCTCTAATTCTTTCTTGTGTTGGAAATTCTTATCAGCCTATCTTGTTATTCATTCCTCTCTTTTATATCCGGAGTGCTGATGTTGTCTCAGAAATTTCTTATTGTCAATTCTTTTAATTATTTCGAGGTTCTCAACCTCATCAAGTTTTCTTATTCCGGTGCAATATCTCTCTTCTAAGCAATCTTTTCAACGGTGGTCTCTTTGAGTGGGCCCATAACCCACACGTTCTTTCCCAGGATCTTTTCCGGCTCTTGTAATCTTTTCCGGAGATCTCTTAATCTTTTCAGGTGTGACATAAGTATGGATTCCATCAGTCATATTCCTTCTTCAAGATCTATTCAATTTTTCTCATCATTGGCTCAACCTTGCATTCTTCTTTGTTCTGGAGTGTCTCAGTTATTCTTGGTGGTGTTCTCCTCCTCATTTTCATCTTGGAAGACCGAAGGAGTGTTTCTCTTAAATCTTGGTCCATTCTCTTGAAGATTCATCATTTCAGCTTCATGCCATCATCTTGAATTATTCCCAATCATGAGTAATCCCTTTCTTGCTATCCGGTGCATTTCTCAGTTGTTTTCATTCTTGATCCTCCGAAGGCCATCATTTTAGAAGATTCTTCGTTCTCAGCTTTCAGCTTTTGTCCTCAATTCTTCTCAATTGTTGTCTCGTCGTTCGTCTCTCAAGCATTCCGGTGCCTCATTCAAGTTTTCTGTTAGTTGGCTCATGATCTTTTCGTCCTCATGTATCTTCATTCATTCTGGTTATATCCCCATTCAATTCAGTTCTTACCAGTGTCTCCTTCAAGACTTGTTCAAGTTTGTGCTCATATCTCTCCGCCATCTTTTAATAAGAATAAGTGGGATGCTAAATCCGTTGCTTGTCATCTGTTAAACTTGATGAAGGATAAGCATAAAATAATTCTTATTCTTGTCATAGTGATTTCAATTCTTCTTCCGGAGTGGCTCATGATATCAATTCTTTGTCTCAAGTTGTTCTTCAAGAATCTAGTGGAAGTAGTTCTCAATTTCTTCTTCGTTCTTTTCTTGCCAAGAGCTAGTTTCTATTCTTTATAACGGAGGCTTGTGATGTTGCTCATTTGGGTCAATCATGTTGCTCTATCAAGATCATGTTGGTTCCTTAATCAATTTAGTTGTTTGTTGTGAATCTTGTCTAGTTCTCCTATCTTATCGAATTTTTGTCCCCTTTTCCTACCGAAGTGCTGTGAACTTTTCTATGAATTCTTCCTTGTTTCTCATATCTTGCCTCATCTTTTTGCAACCTTCAAGGATCGTTGGTTTCACTCGTTTGTCAAAGAAGCGACTAAGTTTTACCTCTTGCGTTCTCATCCTCTTCCCCTTCCATTCTTAGATCTCAGGTCGAGATCCTCTTGTAGTGTAGGAGAGTTGTGACAGCCCGAGACTGACGCCCCAGAAGATTCCCCCTTTATTCCATTTTTGTCGTGTGACTTATTTCTTTTGTCGCATCATCATCGCATCATGCACATCATCTGCATTGCATCGGCATCTCCGTTGCCGCCAGTTTTCAAACTTGCATCCGTTATTAGTTGTCGGTTCTTTGTGTGTTCGTCGTTGCCCGTTCTGAGCCCAACCACACTCGCACGCGCCCCCGACAGCGTTTACATATTGTTTTTAAAAGTTTATGTAAAACTTTATCTGATTGGGTTGAAACTTGGTGTGCGGTCTTATTTTAATATAGGTAGGCCGCGTGCCAATTTCTGTCGCAATCGGAGCACGTCTGGTACCCGAACGGTCGAACGTAGCGGCACTGTCTTTGGTTATTTGTCGGACGTTTTTCGGTGTTTTAAAAATCGCGTTGCCGCGCCACACCGTTTCCCTCTCTTCCCCGGCTAACCTACTCTACACGGTCACTTAGCCAACCCCGCGTACGAGTTCGTTCGGTTCCGCTCGTGTGGGCGAAAACGGGGCCGGATTCAGATAACCCTAGCCCGTTTACTCTATAAACACAGACCTAGCCTCCAAACCCTAGTCGTCGCCTCGGGATCCGCGCCCCACCTACCCCCAGCCGCTGCACTCCCTCTCCTCTCTCCTCAGCCGCCGGGCCCGCCGAGCCCATCTGGCAAGCCACCGCCCGAGCCGGCTCCCTCCTCCTCCCGATCTGCAACTCCCGTGCTCCCCGAGCCACCGCCGCGCGCCGCCTTGCCTGCGCTTGCCGCCTTGCTGCCTCCCCTCGCCGCCTGCACCTCGAGCCGCCCTGCCCCGCCGCCTTGCGCCGGTCCCCGCCGCTGGAACTACGCCGCCTCCCCGCGTCGGCCGATCCCGCCGCCGCCGCGACCCCTCGCTCGTTCTGGATCGGGATCCAGATCGGGGAGCGCCCCGCTGTCGTGCCTCGCGTGGGCCGGCCTCCTCCAACCACGTTGACCAGCGCCCTGGACGAGCCTCGATCTCGTGGCCCAGGTCCACCCCGCTCCAGCCGGCCAGCGCGTCGGGCCCGAGCTCGCCCCTCGCGTGGGCCCCACTCCCCAAGCCCAGCTTTGCATCCCCCCAGCCGACCTGTTAGGCCCGAGGTGAGCGCCCCATCCTACCCAACGCTCCATGCACATTTTATTACCCTACGCCCATGCCTTGTTAGCCCAGTTCAGTCAGATTCGGCCCATTTAGATTTAGTATTTTTCCGGTCATTTATTTAATTCCAGAAAAATGCATGTTTTAAAACGCGCGTAGAATTTAATCCGTGTATCGGATCGCGACGTATTCTATACGAAACTTGATTAGTTTTCCGCGTATATTATTAATTTGCAACTTGCATGCATGTTTGTAATAGTTTGACCCGCCGAATGCCTAGTTTTGCGTTCTGTCCTATTATGTTAGTTGTCCCGTATTAATTTTCGTGCATGTCTGGATTGCTCAAATGCCGTAGATGAAATGCTCATGTTTTTATGGACCTAATGCCATGTATTTTAGAGTAGTTGTTTGTATTTTTGCATGTAGGATTCCGTCGCTAGTTCGCTATACCGTGTTTAGGATATATTCTCGCATATATGTGTGGCGTTATTTTATTCTTGCAACCCCACATGTTATATATGTTTTCGGGATCGAAAAATCCATAAAATTTAACTATGCATTTAGTTTTAGCTGTTGAGCAAGTTAGTGCGCGTGATATTTTGCCATGATGCCCTTTGTTTTATTTTGTGGGATTTAATCCGTCCATGATATGATTGAGTTGTCAACTAGAGATATGCCCTTGGATGTGTAGACTAGCCTATGGTAATTTTGGTTGCAATAGAAATCCATGTTTAGGTGTTATTGGCTTGCTCTCAACTTGCTAGAAAATAGTGTTGTTTTGGAGATGCTGAAATATTTCTATGTCTGAAATCTATTATATTTTGTTGTTGTCTTGTCATGATTTTCTCTGGTAATATGTAGCTCTCTTGAGGTTTGTGCAATGGAGTTAGTTGTAAACTTTAAGATTCTCTAGCATGCTGTCAATTTTCATGCCATTTGGAGACCTGTAGCATATAGTTTTTTTGCCGTCAATATGCCTTCAGATTGAAAACTGCACTGTCATAAACTGAAATTTTCACTAAGTCTGAAACTGTGTGTGACAAGCCGTTTTGTGAGTTCTTTTCCTCGTGATCCATGCTTCCATGCTAGATGTTATTTGTAGTATGTTGTAGTGCATGTTTACCTCTATTGTCTCATGCCTTGTTTGAGCATTTTGGTTTTATGTAGTTCGTAGTTGGGGGTGTGGAAAATGCTATGTGGCTGATTTTGGCAGATTATGTTTATTTCTTGTTTAGCTCGTAGTTGTTGAACCGTTGCTCCGTTTTGTTCGTGTCCTATATGAAACTTGCTTAGAATCTCGTGTAGTTTCATATTATATTGCTGGTTGTGTGTTTTGAAATGCTTGTGACTGTCGTGGCACACATATTGCATTCATGCCATCATATCTTGCAATGTTCGTATCTTTTGAACCGTAGCTCCGTTGGAGACGTTCTCTATGTGTAAATTGATTGTAAGGACGCGTAGAACCACGTGAACCTATTTATTTTTGCTATTTAACAAACATTTAACCGTGTTAGCTCAGATCTGGACAGAATTATAAATTAACGCATGAGGTCATCCCGGAGATGCTATATGTCATTTCCGACCTCATTTAAAATGCCTAGATAGGTAGAATAATTACGCTTCACCTTTTTCCATGTTTAATCAAATTTAAATTTGTCAGGTAAGTAATCAGGATAGAACTAAATAATTTGTATGTGGAGTTTAGTCAATATGCAACTCGTTGCATATTGAACTTCAGTTAATGTGTAGTGTTTGATTGTTTTGAATTTCCATGCCGTGTGATGTCAGCTATTCTTCCCATTGTAACGGCACCAGAAGAATGTTGCTAGCACTCTCTGGCAATCGAAACTAGAAGAATGTTGTTGACGACCCACCAGCGCGTGGGATCGTAGCAGTTTTCAAGGGTAGAGTATTCGACCCAAATTTGTTGACCACCAAACAGGAGGTGAGAGAATACTCTCGAGTATTAGCAGTTGAATTTGTAAGATTCAACCACACCTGAAAGATTAGTATCTGCAAGCAAGATAGTAACAGCAAAGTATTATGATAACAACGGAGTGAGAAACGATCTGTTGACATGGCAGACTATTTCTAACGATTGTATCAATGGCGCCAAGTTGCCTCGTTGACGAAATTTGTCAGTTCCCGTCAACCAGCGAACCAAAATTGTAACAGGTAGTAGCAGTGTAACGAGCAATAGCAGCTGCAAGGAATAGCAGTAGTGACAGCAGTAGCAAGTAGCAACAGTAGCAAGCGACAGTAGTAGCGACAGTAGCAGCAGAGCAAGACAAGTAACAGCAGTAGCAGCAGTAGTAACAGCAGCAGAGCAAAACAAGTAACAGCAGGAGTAGAACAAACTCGTAGGCAATGGGTCGGTGATTTGTTTGGATGATATTCATCATGCAACAGTTAAACACGTAGAGATATGTGGCTAGCTCCTATTCGTCAATGTGATGTAGGCATGCATTCCGTGTGTCGTCATACGTGCTTAGGGAAAAGAACTTGCATGACATCTATTGTCCATCCCTCCCGTGGCAGCGGGGTCCAAAAGGAAACTACGGCATATTAAGGTTCTCCTTTTAATAAAGAACCGGACCAACGCATTAGCACTTGGTGAACACATGAACTCCTCAAACTATGGTCATCACCAGGAGTGGTTCCGGTTATTGTCACTCCGGGGTTGCCGGATCATAACACATAGTAGGTAACTACAACTTGCAAGATCGGATCTAAAACAAACATATATTGGTGACAACATAATAATTTCAGATCTGAAATCATGGCACTCAGGCCCTAGTGACAAGCATTAAGCATGGCAAAGTAGTGGCAACATCAATCTCAGAACATAGTGGATACTAGGGATCAATCCCCATTAAAACTAACTCGATTACATGATAGATCTCATCCTACTCATCACCGCCCAGTGAGCCTACGAATATATTACTCACGAACGACGAAGAGCTTCATGGAATTGGAGAGGGAAGAAGGTTGATGATGACGATGGCGACGATTTCCCCTCTCCGGAGCCCAAGACGGACTCCAGATCTGCCCTCGAGATGAAGAACACGTGGTGGCAGCGGCGCAGTATCACAAACGCGACAAAAACTTCTCTTTTTATTTTTCTGGGACGAAAGTGAACTTATAGACCTGAGGTTGGGGCGGCAGAGCCGTGTGGGCCCCACAAACCTGCCCTCCGCCACCAAGGGGGTGGTGGCGGAGCCAGGGCATGTGGCCCACTGGCCCACCCCCTTAGGTGGAACTTGGCGTAGATATTTTTCATATTTTCCATAAATGATCTCCGTAAATTTTCAGGATGTTTGGAGAACTTTGATTTCTGCACAAAAATAACACCAATGCAATTCTGCTGAAAACAGTGTCAGTCCAGGTTAGTTCCATTCAAATCATGCAAATTAGAGTCCAAAACAAGGGCAAAAGAGTTTGGAAAAAGTAGATACTATGGAGACGTATCAACTCCCCCAAGCTTAAAACCTTGCTTGTCCTCAAGCAACTCAGTTGACAAACTGAGAGAGAAAGAAAAACTTTGACAAACTCTGTTTGATCTTGTTGTTGCAACTATGTCTAACTCATAACCAGAATTTTAGCAATATCACAAGTTAACCACATAAGCAAGTGACACAAAGGTCTCACGGTAAACTAATATCAATGGCATAATCAGCTAACGAGCAAATAATAATGAGTTTCAAATACCAACACTTCAATCAAAACAAGCATGAAGCAATATGAATAGGTGGTATCTCGCTATCTCTTTCTGAGACCGCAAAACATAAATGCAGAGCACTTTCAAAGATCAAGGGCTCACTAAACATTGTAATTCATAGCAACGAAGATCCAGTCATAGTCATACTCAATATCAATCAAAAGCAAAGCATAAAATGACAGAGGTGCTCTCTAATTGGTGCTTGTAAAAGAAGAGGATGACTCAACAGGAAAATAAATAGACAGGCCCTTCACAGAGGGAAGCATTGATTTGCAGAGGTGCCAGAGCTCAAGCTTTGAAAACAGAGATAATAATTTTGGGTGGCATGCTTTCATTGTCAACGCAATGACCAAGAGTTCTCAATATCTTCCATGCTACTCATGCTATAGGTGGTTCCCAAATAGAAAAGTAAAGTTTTAACTCCCCCACCACGAATCAATCACACTCCACGGCTAGCCGAATCCTCGGGTACCATCCATACTAACATCAATCCGGGGGGAGTCTTGCTTTACAGTTATGTTTTCGATTTAAGCGTGGAACTGGGCATTCCAATTACCAGCCCCTTTCTCGTGAATGATAGTGAATAAACACATGTCGAGGATAACACTCCTAGCATGGAAGATACCAATAGCCCCCTGTCACCACATGAGCGGTTCGGGCATGCAAAACAGATTATTTCTTGAAGGTTTAGAGAATGGCACATGCAAATTTACTTGGAACGGCAGGTAGATACAGCAAATATGTAGGTATGGTGGACTCTCATGGAAAAACTTTTGGGTTTATGGAAGTGGATGCACAAGCAGTATTCCGCTTAGTACAAGTGAAGGCTAGCAAAATACTGGGAAGCGACCAACTAGAGAGCGACAATAGTCATCAAGATGCAATGAGTTTGACTAACATTGAATGCAAGCATGGACAGGATATAAATCACCATGAACACGAACATCATAGAGGCTATGTTGATTTTGTTTCAACTACATGCATGAACATGCACCAACTCAAGCCACCTGAAACATTCAAAGGAGAATACCATCCTATCATACTACATCATAGTCATCTCAAAATCTATGTTGGCATTCAAGACAAACCATTATAAGCTCCTAGCTAAATAAGCATGGCATGAGAAACTATGATCTCTAAGTTGTCATTGCAAACATGGTTCTCTCACAACAAAGCTAAATCTGGGTCAACAAGCTAGTCATATTTACGAAAACAAAATAGATAGAGTTCATACCAGCTTTTCAGTCTCAGTCACTTCATCATATATCATCATTATTGCCTTTCATTTGCACGATCGAACGATGTGAACGATAATAAGTGCATTGGACTAAGCTGAATATGCAAGCAAACACGAAGGAGAAGACAAAGTAATATGGCTCTTTGAAAGCTAAACAGGTATGCATGCAAGAGCCACTAAACATTGTAACCAATATCTTCTACCTTGACCCAAAGAAAAGGAAAACTATTTACACGGGAAAGCTCCCAACAAGCAAAAGAAGAAAGAAAAAAAATTGGGTTTTCTCAAAAGGACACAAAACAAGAAAACAAGAAAACGAAAATAAACTAGCATGGATAATACAGTGGCAAAGCGTAAACACCGGCTAACAAAGTGAAAGCATAAGCATGAATGGAAAGTCGGTGAGAACACGTACTCCCCCAAGCTTAGGCTTTTGGCCTAGCTTGGTCTACTCCCAAGGATGGTCTTGGCGAAACCCAAAATCATAATGGGTGTTATACGGGAGTGCTGCAGCCACTGCCTGAATAGCTGCCTCACGAAGTCGAGCAGCAGTCGCCTCCCTCTCATACTCCTTTGCCTCTCCTATGGTTATGTAGTATCTTCGTTTTACCTGAAAGTCAAAGAAAGCAGGAGCAGGAAGGGTAATATGGAAAACACGCTGCCGGTTAAATATCAAGCGGTATAGGAGGGATCCATGATCTCTCTCAAGGAACTGGTAGCGTGTTAGAGCAACACGATCAAGGTAGGCTGTATGGAGAGGAGGGTCTTCTGGAAGGATGGATACTCCAAGAAAATTTGCTAAGCGTGTAGCATAAACTCCACCAAAGAAATCCCCCTCACTAGCATTTTTATTCAGGCTCCTTGCTATTATAGCTCCCATATTGAAGCTCCTGTCACCTGTTACTGCGCTCTTAAGGATACTAAGGTCAGAAGCGCATAGGTGACAATGTGCACCCTTGCCGTTAATGCACCTACCTATGAAGAGGGCAAGGTAGTGCAAGGCAGGGAAATGGATGCTTCCTACGGTGGCTTGCGTGATATCTCTGGTTTCTCCAACAGTTATACTGGAGACAAAGTCTCTCGCCGAAGACTTAGAAGGATCGTCAATACTACCCCCATCGGGTATCTTGCAAATCCTATTGAAATCCTCCAAATCCACGGTATAGGATTTATCGTACAGATCAAACGGTATGGATGAGTCACGGCCAACTGAAAATTTAAATCTACGCACGAAAGAGGTTGTGAGCATAGCATACTATTCACATTTATCTCATAGGAACACTTCTAACCCGGCATTGCGGACAAGTGTATCAAACTCATCCTTGAAACCTGCTTCGATCATGAACTCATCGGAAGGCCATTCACATGGTTGTACCGGTGTGTCCCCTAGTTGATAAGGTTCGGGCTCCCGAAAAGAAAGACGGGGACCCTTCTTACTTGAGGAACCACCATAAAACTTCCTCCTGAACATAATTTCCTTTTGCTGAAATTTTTGAAGTTCAAGAGAAAAGTGAATAAAGACCAACCACACCTTGTAGCAATTACTCCTACTAGTACCTAGAGACCGTATCACGCGCTAAAACTACTTGGGACCAGCTAAAATCAACATTTCTAGCTCAAGAACAGGGTCACCAAGGTAGCAAGAATACGCGAAGGATAAACCACTAGAGCAAAAACTAATTGTACCAATGGAGGAGTCACTTACCAAGGAGTAATTTCCCCAAAACGGTTCGGAGAATGGTGCTTTGAGCAAGGAGATCAAAAATCACAGCCAAATGAGCAAGAACACGGGTTTGAGTTGCGAAACATTTTTTTCTGGAGGTGGAAGAAGAGGCTGGGAGCTGGAATGAGTGGAGGGGGTCCCTGTGGGCACCACGAGCTTGCACTCCGCCACCAGGGGGTAGGCGGCGGTGGCAGGGCTTGTGGCCCACTGGTCTGGCCCCCAGGCCAGCTCTCAGGCCGAGTGATTTTCAAAAATTCCAGAAAAATCATACTAAATTTTCAGGACCATCGGAGAACTTTTATTTTCGAGGTATTTTTCTCCGGGACGTTAAAACAGAAAACAGGAAAAACTAAACTAATTCTATCATTTTTCTTCTAAGCAAAAGAAAATGAAAGCTTTAAAACACAGGTATGTGACTCTTTGATTCATCTGTTTCATGGTCATCGAAAGAAATCCGTCAATGGGATTGATCAAGTCCTTATGACAAAACCTTCTCGAATCGCAAGAGAGAAGGAGAATTTTCAAATAGCCACTAAGTCACCTCAATGGGGATACGTATCTCCCCAACAAGAAAATCATACTTCATCTTGACACGGGGAATAGGGCATTCAAAGCTCCCAATGAGAATCGATGAAGTTTTTTCGATAGCATTGATGCAATGTACTTGATTCGTTTCTTCGGAAAGTGCACGGTATGCTCATTACCGTTGACATGGAAAGTGACATTGCCTTTGTTGCAATCTATAACAGCCCCTGTCGTGTTTAAAGAGGGTCTTCCGAGGATGACAGCCATGGCATCGTCCTCGGGAATATCCAAGATAACAAAGTCTGTTAAGATAGTGGTGTTAGCAACCACAACAGGCACATCTTCGCAAATGCCGATAGGGAAAGCAGTTGATTTGTCGGTCATTTGCAGAGAAATTCCAATGGGTGTCAACTTATCCAATTCAAGTCTACAATAAAGAGAGAGCGGCATAACACTAACACCGGCTCCAAGGTCACATAAGGCAGTTCTTACGTAGTTTCCTTTAATGGAGCAAGGTATAGTGGGCACTCCGGGATCACCAAGTTTCTTAGGAGTTCCACCTTTGAAAGTTTAATTAGCAAGCATGGTGGAGATCTCAAGATCTGGTATCTTCCGTTTATTAGTCACGATATCTTTCATGTACTTGGCATACGGAGACATCTTGAGCATATCAGTTAACCGCATCTGCAGAAAGATGGGTCTTATCATCTCAACGAAGCGCTCAAAATCCTCATCATCCTTTTTCTTGGATGGCTTAGGAGGAAAGGGCATATATTTCTGAACCCATGGCTCCCTTCCTTTACCATGCTTCCTAGCAATGAAGTCATTCTTATCGTATCTCTTAGGTTGTGGGTTATCAGGATTAACCGTAGGTTCAATATCCACATCCTCATCATTGCTAGGTTGAGCATTATTATGAACATCACTGTCCATATTGTCACCAGGTTCATCTTCATCACCAGATTGTGTTTCTGCATCAGACGCAGAAATATCATTAGGTTCTTCCGATGTGACAGTATTTGGTAAACTGGCATGTAGGTTTCTATCATCCTTCTTCTTCTCCTTAGGATGACTGGGTGTATCAGCATTGATTCCTTGAGAATCTTGATCAATTCTCTTAGGATGACCTTCAGGATACAAAGGTTCCTGAGTCATTTTGCCTCCTCTAGTAATGACTCTGACAGAGTTGTCATTTAATTCATTGAGCAAGTCATTCTGAGCTTTAAGTACTTGTTCTACCTGAGTAGTAATCATAGAGGCATGTTTACTCAGAAGCTTCAGATCATTGACATTTCTGTCTACACAAGCACTTAAATGGCTAAGCATACGAGTACTTTGTTCCAAGTGTCTGCTAACATAATCATTGAAACTCTGTTGTTTGGCAACAAAGTTGTCAAGTTCATCAAAGCATCTGCTAGCAGGTTTATCAAAAGGAATATCACTCTCATCAAACCTACGCAGAGAATTCACTTCTACTACCTGTATCGGGTTATCGAGACCATGGATCTCTTCGATAGGTGGTAGATTTTTGACATCTTCAGATCTAATGCCTTTCTCTTGCATAGATTTCTTGGCTTCTTGCATATCTTCGGGACTGAGGAATAGAATACCTCTTTTCTTAGGAGTTGGCTTAGGAGGTGGTTCGGGAATAGTCCAAGCATTATCGTTGATCAAGATGTTATTTAGTAGGGTCTCAGGTTGTTCTACAGTTTTTCCCTAAAAACACAACCGACACAGCTATCTAGGTGGTCTCTAGAGGCGTCGGTAAGTCCGTTATAGAGGATATCAAGTATCTCGTTCTTCTTAAGAGGGTGATCAGGAAAAGCATTCTGTAGCTGGATGAGCCTCCCCCAAGCTTGTGGAAGACTCTCTTCTTGGAGTTGAGCAAAGTTGTATATTTCCTGCAAGGCAGCTTGCTTCTTATGGGCAGGGAAATATTTCTCACAGAAGTAATAGACCATCTCCTGGGGACTACTCACACATCCAGGAGCAAGAGAGGTGAACCAGGCTTTAGCATCATCTTTTAGAGAGAAAGGAAATGGCTTAAGGATATAGTAGTGACGGATCTTCTCCTCATTAGTGAAAAGGGTGGCTATATCGTGTAGTTTGGCAAGATGGGCTACGACCGTCTCAGACTCATAACCGTGAAAAGGATCAGATTCGACTAGAGAGATTATCTCAGGATCGACAGAGAATTCATAATCCTTATCGGTGATAAAGATAGGTGAAGTGGCAAACTTCGGGTCATATTTCATCTTAGCTTTCCGAGATTTTTCCTTCCACTTGAGAAGTAATTTCTCACCGTCATAGGCATCCTTACACGCAAGAAAATCCTCAGATATCTCTCCCTCATAACGTAACCCTCAGGTATATCATGCAATTCATATCTAGGAGAGCTAGATCTAACAGGAGCAAAAGCAGGTTCTACAATAGTATCGGCGGTATCAGAAGCATCACGAGCATTGGCAGTAACTCTAGCAATATGAGCATCAAGGAACACCCCTAGTGGAACATCAGGCAAAGTAGTATCTCTATAAGTATCAAGCATAGCATCATCAGGCAAAATAGCATCTCTAGCTTCATCAGGCAAAGCAGTATCAAGCATAGCATCTCTAGCAGTATCAAGCATAGTAGTATCAGGCATAGCATCAAGCATAGTATCAAGCATAGTATCATCAGGCATAGTATCAAGCATAGCATCTCTAGCAGTAGTATCACAAGCATCATCAAGCACAGGCGACATATCAAGATTTCTAGCAGGAGGTGACGTCGCAAACTTACTCATAACTGAAGGTGAATCAAGTGCAAAGCTAGATGGCAATTCCTTACCTCCCCTCGTAGTTGAGGGCAAGACTTTGGTTTTTGGATCCTTCAGATTCTTCATAGTGATCAGCAGATATAAATACCAAGTGACTCAGAGAATATAGCAATACCTCCCCGGCAACGGCGCCAGAAAAATGCTTGATGTCAGTTGTTCTTCCCCTTGTAACGGCACCAGTAGAATGCTGCTAGCACTCTCCGGCAATCGAAACTAGAAGAATGTTGTTGACGGCCCACCAGCGCGTGGGATCATAGCAGTTTTCGAGGGTAGAGTGTTCAACCCAAATTTGTTGATCGCCAAACAGGAGGTGAGAGAATACTCTCGAGTATTAGCAGCTGAATTTGTCAGATTCAACCACACCTGAAAGATTAGTATCTGCAAGCAAGATAGTAACAGCAAAGTAGTATGATAACAACGGTGTCAGAAACGATCTGTTGACACGGCAGACTATTTCTAACGATTGTATCAATGGCGCCAAGTTGCCTCGTTGACGGAATTTGTCATATCCCGTCAACGACCAGCGAACCAAAATTGTAACAGGTAGCAGCAGTGTAACGAGCAATAGCAGCGGCAAGGAACAGCAGTAGCAAGTAGCAACAGTAGCAAGCGACAGTAGTAGCGACAGTAGCAGCAGAGCAAGACAAGTAACAACAATAGCAGCAGTAGTAACAGCAGCAGTAGGACAAACTCGTAGGCAATGGGTCGGTGATTTGTTTGGATGATATTCATCATGCAACAGTTATAACACGGAGAGATATGTGGCTAGCTCCCGTTCGTCAATGTGATGTAGGCATTCCGTGTCTCGTCATACGTGCTTAGGGAAAAGAACTTGCATGACATCTATTGTCCATCCCTCCCGTGGCAGCGGGGTCCAAAAGGAAACTACGGGATATAAAGGTTCTCATTTTAATAAAGAACCGGACCAACGCATTAGCACTTGGTGAACACATGAACTCCTCAAACTATGGTCATCACCGGGAGTGGTTCCGGTTATTGTCACTCCGGGGTTGCCGGATCATAACACATAGTAGGTAACTGCAACTTGCAAGATCGGATCTAAAACACACATATATTGCTGACAACATAATAATTTCAGATCTGAAATCATGGCACTCGGGCCATAGTGACAAGCATTAAGCATGGCAAAGTAGTAGCAACATCAATCTCAGAACATAGTGGATACTAGGAATCAATCCCCATCAAAACTAAATCGATTACATTATAGATGTCATCCTACTTATCACCGCCCAGCGAGCCTACGAATAGATTACCCACGAACGACGAAGAGCTTCATGGAATTAGAGAGGGAAGAAGGTTGGTGATGACGATGGCGACGATTTCCCCTCTCCGGAGCCCAAGACGGACTCCAGGTCTGCCCTCCAGATGAAGAACAGTTGGTGGCGGCGGCTCCGTATCGCAAACGCGACGAAAACTTCTCTTTTTATTTTTTCTGGGACGAAAGTGAACTTATAGACTTGAGGTTGGGGGCGACAGAGCCGTGTGGGCCCACAAGCCTGCCCACCGCCACCAGGGGGTGGTGGCGGAGCCAGGGCTTGTGGCCCACTGGCCCACCCCCTCAGGTGGAACTTGGCACGGATATTTTTCATATTTTCCATAAATGATCTCCGTAAATTTTAGGACGTTTGGAGAACTTTGATTTCTGCACAAAAATAACACCAAGGCAATTCTGCTAAAAACAGCGTCAGTCCAGGTTAGTTCCATTCAAATCATGCAAATTAGAGTCCAAAACAAGGGCAAAAGAGTTTGGAAAAGTAGATACGATGGAGACGTATCGTCGTGTCTTGCATATATTCAACTGATCATGCATCATATGTGGATTGCATCTTGTCGTTCATATGCTGTGGTGAATATTTGTGTTGATGCTTGTTTCCGGTTTGCTTCGTCTCGATAGAGTTCCACAAGCGTGTCGGAAAGTGAGGACCCGTTCGACTACATCGGTTCGTATGCTTCACGGAGTCATTCTTCTTCCAAGCGGGATCTCTTGCAAGATGACCATTTCCCCAGATACCATTACTATCATTGTCATGCTAGTTTTACCGTTTCTATCGTTATGTATCGTTTCCTACCACCTATTAAATATAAGCCTCCCAACATTGCCATGAAAACCTTCAACGTGTTCACAACCTAGAAAACCACTGATTCGCTATGTTACCGCTTGCTTTACCATGTGTTAGCGTTGCTAGTTGCAGGTGTAGTTGCTTCCATGTGATAACATGGGTTCCTTGTTATATCGCCCTATTAAATGCTATTTTATTTATTGCACCTATATACTCGGTAAAAGGTGGAAGGCTCGGCCTTTCTAGCCTGGTGTTTTGTTCCACCTTTGCCCCCTTAGTTTCGGCTACCGGTGTTATGTTCCATATTTGAGCACTCCTAACACGATCGGGGTTGTTATGGGGACCCCCTTGATAATTCGATTTAGATTAAAGCTGGTCTAGCAAGGCCCAACATTGGTACTATATTTGACCAACATAATAATTTTGTTAATATTGAAAGCATAGGGCGTCATGAACCCGAGGAGTAATTTTACATAATACACGGGGGCCAGTGCTGATGGTGTTGGTCCCAAAAGGGCAGCCTGCGGGGCCACCACGGGGCAACTCGAGTTTTGGTACCTGTAGCCTTTCCCATCCGGTCGTGTCCTGAGAATGAGATACGCGGCTCCTATCGGGTTCGTCGACACGTCGGGCGGTCTTGCTGGATTAGTTTTACCTTTGACGAATGTCTTGTGCATCGGGATTCCGATGATGCTTTGGGTAATCTCAGAGTTGAGGTTTTCCACTAAGGAGTCCGACGAGATCGCGAGTTTCGTGATCGATGATTTCTATGCAGCTTGTGGTAATTTGTGATGGATTAGTTCGAGCACCCCTGCAGGGTTAAATCTTTCGGAAAGCCGTGCCCGCGGTTATGTGGCAACGTGGAAACTTTGTTTAACACTGGTTCTAGACAATTTGAAGTTAACTTAATTAAAATATGCCAACTGAGTGCATAACCGTGACTGTCTCTTTCGCGATTTCCTTCTCCGATCGAGGACATGGTGGGGTTATGTTTGACGTAAGTAGGTGTTCAGGATCATTCATTTGATCATCAGTAGTTCACGTCCGCTATGCGTAGAACATCCCCCTCTTATTCTTGTACTCGTAAGTTAGATACCTCACATATGTTTAGTCGCGTGCTGTAGTCTCACCACTTAACCATGCCTCACCTATTAAGCTTTGCTAGTCTTGATACCTTTGGAAATGAGATTGTTGAGTCCCCTGTGGCTCACAGATTACTACAACACCAGTTGCAGGTACAGGTAAAGGTTACTTGACGCGAGCGCGTTGATTGTTCATTTGGAGTTTCTTCTTCTTCATCGATCTAGGATGGGTTCCAGGCCGGCAGCCTGGGATAGCAAGGATGGACATCGTTCTTATTTTCTTGTTTGTTTTCGTCCGTAGTCGGACCCTGCTCTTCTTCATGATGATTATGTATTGTACTGTTGTGACCCTGATGTAGCTTGTGGCGATTGTAAGCCAATTCCATATACTCTTCTCTTTAGTACATGTACTTGTAACGATATCCATTCTTGCGAAACGACGAGATGCACTTCTATCCCTGACAAGGCCCTCGTGCCAAATTAAGGATAGGGTCGCATCTTGGGCGTTACAGTAGTCAACTCTTTGAACTTGTCGGAAACATCTTTGCGACAAGTCGAGCTTTCTTAATGGTGACTTTTCACCATCATCGTCTGTCTTCCTTTTAAAAATCCATCTATAGTTAACAATCTTACGACCATCAAGTAGTTCTTCCAAAGTCTACACTTTGTTTTCATATATGGATCCTCTCTCGGATTTCATGGCCTTCAGCCACTTGTCGGAATCTGAGCCGACCATCGCTTCTCCATAGCTCGTAGGTTCATTGTTGTCTAGCAACATGACCTCTAAGACTGGATTACCGTACCACTACGGAGTAGTATGCGTTCTTGTCGACCTACGAGGTATGGTAGTGACTTTATCTGATGCTTTGTGATCACTATCATCAGCTTCCACTTCAATTGGTGTAGGCGTCACAGGAACAACTTCATGTGCCCTGCTACACTGTGGTTGAAGTGATGGTTCAATAACCTCATCAAGTTTCCACAATCCTCCCACTCAATTCTTTTGAGAGAAACTTTTCCTCTAGAAAGGACCCGTTTTAGAAGCAAACACTTTGCTTCTGGATCTGAGATAGGACGTATACCCAACTGTTTTGGGCGTCCTATGAATACGCATATGTCTGCTTTGAGTTCGAGCTTATCAGCCTGAAACTCTTTCACATAAGCATCGCAGCCCCAAACTTTTAAGAAACAACAACTTAGGTGTCTCTAAACCATAGTTCATACGGTGTCGTCTCAACGGAATTACGTGGTGCCCTATTTAAAGTGAATGCGGTTGTCTCCAATGCCTAACCCATAAATGATAGTGGTAATTTGATAAGAGACATCACAGTATGCACCTTATCTAATAGGGCACGACTATGACATACTGACACACCATCAGACTATGGTGTTCCAGGTGGCCTGAGTTGTGAAACAATTTTCACATTGTCTTAAATGTTTACCAAACTCGCAACTCAGATATATATGTTTACCTCTACGATCACATTGTAGACATATTATCCTTTTGTCACGATGATCTTCAACTTCACTCTGAAATTACTTGAACCTTTCAATAATTCAGACTTGTGTTTCATCAAGTAAATATACTAGCATCTACTCAAATCATCTCTGAAGTAAGAACATAATGATATCCACTACGTGCCTCAGTACTCATTGGACTGCATACATCAAAATGTATTACTTCCAACAAGTTACTTTCTTGTTCCATCTTACTGGAAAACGAGGTCTTCAGTCATCTTGCCCATGTGGTATGATTTGCATGTCGCAAGTGATTCAAAATCAAGTGAGTCCAAACGATCCATCTGCATGGAGTTTCTTCATGCGTTTATACCAATGGACAAGGTTCGCATGTCTCAAACTTTTCAAAACCGAGTGAGTCCAAAGATCCATCAGCATGGAGCTTCTTCATGCGTCTTATACCAATATGACTCAAGTGGCAGTGCCACAAGTAAGTGGTACTATCATTACTACTTTATATCTTTTGGCATGAATATTATGAACATGTGTATCACTACGATCGAGATTCAATAAACCATTCATTTTAGGTGCAAGACCATTGAGGGTATTATTCAAGTAAATAGAATAACCATTATTCTCTTTAAATGAATAACCGTATTGCAATAAACATAATCCAATCATGTCTATGCTCAACAAAACACTAAATAACAATTAATTAGGTTTAACAGCAATCCCGATGGTAGAGGGAGCGTGTGATGTTTGATCACATCAACCTTGGAAACACTTCCAACACACATCATCACCTCACCTTTAGCTAGTCTCCATTTTCTCCGCAGATTTTATTTTGAGTTACTAACACTTAGCAACTAAACCGGTATTTAATACCCTAGTGCTACTAGGAGTACTAGTAAAGTACACATCAATATCATGTATATCCAATATACCTTTGTCGACTTTTCCAGCCTTCTCATCTGCCAAGTATCTAGGGTAGTTCCTCTTCAGTGATTGTTCCCCTCATTATAGAAGCACTTAGTATCGGGTTTGGGTTCAACCTTGGGCCTCTTCACTAGAGCAGCAACTGGTTTGTAGTTTCATGAAGTCTCCCTTCTTGCCCTTGCCCTTCTTGAAACTAGTGGTTTTACTAACCATCAACAATTGATGCTCCTTTTCGACTTCTACTTTCGCACTGTCAAACATCGCGAATAGCTCAAGGATCATCATATCTATCCCTGATATGTTATAGTTCATCACGAAGCTCTAGTAGCTTGGTTGCAGTGACTTTGGAGAACCATCACTATCTCATCTGGAAGATTAACTCCCACTCGATTCAAGCAATTCTAGAACTCAGACAATCTGAGCACACGCTCAACGATTGAGCTTTTCTCCCTTACTTTATAGACAAAGAATCTTGTCGGAGGTCGCATACCTCTCAACAAGGGCACGAGCATGAAATCCCAAATTCATCTCCTGGAACATCTCATATGTTCTGTGACGTTTAAAGCGTCTTCGACGCCTCAATTCTAAGTCGTTAAGCATTACGCATTGAACTATCACGTAGTCATCAAAAACGTGTATGTCAGGTGTTCACAACATCCACAGACGACGCTCGAGGTTCAGCACACCGAGCGGTGCATTAAGGACATAAGCCTTTTGTGTAGCAATGACGACAATCCTCAGTTAACGGACCCATTCCGCATAACTGCTACTATCATCTTTCAACTAAGTTTTCTCTAGGAACATATCAAAAACAGTAGAGCTACAGCGCAAGCTACAACATAATTTGCAAATACCTTTTGACTATGTTCATGATAATTAAGTTCATTTAATCAAATTATTTAATGAACTCTCACTTAGATAGACATCCCTCTAGTCATCCAAGTGATACATGACCCACGTCGACCAGGCCGTGTCCGATCATCACGTGAGACGGACTAGTCATCAATTGTGAACATCTCAACGTTGATGATATCCACCATACGACTCATGTTCGACCTTTCGGTCTCCCGTGTTCCGAGGCCATGTTTGTGCATGCTAGGCTCGTCAAGTCAACCTAAGTGTTTTGCGTGTGTAAATCTGGCTTACACCCTTGTATGCGCATGTTAGAATCTATCACACCCGATCATCACGTGGTGCTTCCAAACAACAATCCTTCGCAACGGTGCACACTTAGGGGGAACAATTTTCTTTAAATTTTAGTGAGTGATCATCTTATTTACTAGGGTCGTTCTAAGCAAGTAAGATATAGAAACATGATAAACATCACATGCAAATCATATAGTGACATGATATGGCCAATATCATCTTGCTCCTTTGATCTCCATCTTTGGGGCACGACATGATCATCATTGTCACCGGCATGACACCATGGTCTCCATCATCATGATCTCCATCATTGTGTCTTCATAAAGTCGTCTCGCCAATTATTACTTCTACTACTATAGCTAACGGTTAGCAATAAAGTAAACTAATCACATGGCGTTGCATCTCATACAATAAATTAAGACAACTCCTATGCCTCCTACCGGTTTTCATACTCATTGACATGCAAGTCGTGAATACTATTACAAGAACATGATCAATCTCATACATCACATATATAACATCACATCCTTTTGGCCATATCACATCACATAGCATACCGTCCAAAAACAAGTTAGACGTCCTCTAATTGTTGTTTCAAGTTTTACGTGGCTGATTTGGGTTTCTAGCAAGAATGATTCTTACCTACGTGACAGCCACAATGTTGATATACCAATGCTATTTGCCCTTTATAAGGACCCTCTTCATCGAATCCGATCCGACCAAAGTGGGAGAGACAGACACCGCTAGCCACCTTATGCAACAAGTGCATGTCAGGCGGTGGAACCAGTCTCACGTAAGAGTACGTGTAAAGTCGGCCCGGGCCGCTTCATCCCACGATGCCGCCGAATCAAGATAAGACTAGTAACAACAAACAATTGACAAAATCATCACCTACAACTTTTGTGTTCTACTCGTGCATAGAATCTACGCATAGACCTTGCTCGGATGACACTATTGGGGAACATAGTAATAATTCAAAAAAAATCATACGCCACACCAAGATCATCTAGGAGAGACCAACAACGAGTGAGGCAGAGCATCTTCATACCGTTGAAGATTGCATAGCGGAAGCGTTACTATCAATGCAGTCGATGGAGTAGTACTCGCGGCGATTCAAATCATGGAAGATCTGGTGTGAACATCGAACGTACGGTGCCTACGCGTTCAACACACCTACAGCCCGAGGACATCTCCCCCTTCTTGATCCAGTAAGGAGGGAGGATAAGTTAAGGCAGAACTCCGGCAGCACGACGGCATGGTGGCGATGGAGTATGTGGCTCTCCGGCAGGGCTTCGCCAAGCACCGCGGAGGAGGAGAAAGAGGTGGAGAGGTAGGGTTGCGCCGAGGTTATTCAAATCAGGTGTCTGCAGCCCTCCCAAATCATCCACTATATATAGGAGGGAGGGAGAGGGGGTGCGCCACCCCTAGGGAAACCTTAGGAGGTGCGGTAGCCCAAGGAGGAGGAGGGGCGGCGCCCTAGGTGGGTGGCTTGCCACCCAAGGCAGCCCCCACGCCTAGGGTATGACCTCCCTTGCGCCTTGGGCCTCCTACCCTTGGTGCACCAGCCCACCAGGGGCTGGTTCCTCTTTCCTTTCAGCCCATGTGGCCCTCCGGGACAAGTGGACCCTCCCGGTGGACCCCCGGTACCCTTTCGGTGGTCGTGGTACAATACCGATAAACCCCAAAACTTTTCTGGCGATCGAAACTGGACTTCCCATATATAAATATTTACCTTCGGACTATTCTGGAACTCCTCGTGTCGTCTGGGATATCATCCGGGACTCCGAACAACCTTCGGTAACCACATATACGATTCCCATAACAACTCTAGCGTCACCGAACCTTAAGTGCGTAGACCCAACGTGTTCGGGAAACATGTAGACATGACCGAGACACCTCTCCGGCCAATAACCAACAACGGGGTCTGGATATCCATGTTGGCTCCCACATGTTCCACGATGATCTCGTTGGATGAACCACGATGTCGAGGATTCACTCAATCCCGTATGCAATTCCCTTTGTCTACCGGTATGACACTTGCCCGAGATTCGATCGTCGGTATCCCTATACCTTGTTCAATCTCGTTACCGGCAAGTCTCTTTACTCGTTCCGTAACACATCATCACGTGACTAACTCCTTAGTCACATTGAGATCATTATGATGATGCATTATCGAGTGGGCCCAGAGATACCTCTGTGAAACATGGAGCGACAAATCCGAGTCTCGATTCATACCAACCCAACAGACACTATTGGAGATACCTGTAGTGCACCTTTATAATCACCCAGTTATGTTGTGAAGTTTGGTACACCCAAAGCAGTCCTACAGCATCCGGGAGTTGCACAATCTCATGGTCTAACGAAATGATACTCGACATTAGAAAAGCTTTAGCAGACGAACTACACGATCTTGTGCTATGCTTAGGATTGGGTCTTGTCCATCACACCATTCTCCTTATGGCGTGATCCCGTTATCAATGGCATCCAATGTCCATGATCCGGAAACCATGACCATCTATTGATCAACGAGCTAGCCAACAAGAGGCTCACTAGGGACATGTTGTGGTCTATGTATTCACACATTTATTATGGTTTCCGATTAATACAATTATAGCATGAGTAATAGACAATTATCATGAACAAGGAAATATAATAGTAACCAATTTATTATTGCCTCTAGGGCATATTTCCAACACTCGAAACCCAACACCACCACCCATGCCGAACCCTCCACCACCCATGCCGAAGCCACCTCCACCAACATTGCCGAAAGCAAAACTCCATCCAAACGCAACACCGCCACCGGCCATAAGATTTTGAAGCTCCATCTTCCTTCGGCACATGATCACCATTTTTTTCATCTCCCAAAATACTGTTATCACTTCATCCATGGACCGGTCCTCCTCGGCGGTCCTCTTGTCCTTCCCCTTTTGCTCCTCTAGGGCGATCTTGCGCTCCTCGAAGGCACACCTCTTCATCCACTTCTCCTCCTTGTGCTTCTCTTTCTTCATGTCCATCGCCAGTTTAACATCCCAATGCTTGGCTGGCATTGCCTCTTCCATCTTCACCAACTCACAAATTTGATCCCTCAACGTGATTGCCTCGGCCGTCCACTTGACTCTTGCTTTCTCCTTCTTGTTTCCATCTGGTTTAGCCTTGTTTTTCCTTCTCTTGGTGCATAATCACTATCATCACCATCCTCATCTTACAATTTGACGCTTTTATTCGGGGAGCATTCTTTGTCCCTCACCCTCCACTTCTCACTATCCCGGAGCCATTTCCAACAAGGATGAAGATTGAATGACCGGTCGTTAGTGCCCGAGGTTTGCTTGTAGTACTCATTAGCGATGTGACCCTACACGTAAACATTGAGACAAGTATGAGCTCATACTCTTCATATCAACAGGACCAAAGACACCAAGATGAAGAAATACTCACATAATCATCAATAGTGACGCCACTTGGAGGTGCACTCCGCACTTGCTCCAAGCACCCACTCCAACGGTTGCAAACTTTGTTGATGGTGTCCTGAGGTCACTTCAAGGTCCGGCCGGAAGGGACAGGGGCGAATCCACATTGGACTGAGTGGGATCCTAGGCACCCACTCAATTTCTGGTTTTCTAGTTGTGAAGCCTAGTTTTTCTACTACTTGGGCCCCACTTAGCAAAATAAGTGTGCCCCTATTAAAATATTGGCATGGGTCCGCCCCTAGGAAGGGAATGGCATGATTTGTTAATATTTTTCCTCGATTCTTTGTCAATAATTTTCATATCTTTGATCTTTGCAGACCACGGCGTTAAGAGACATACTCTCCCATGCTTTAACTAAGAACACATCCTCCATCTTCGTGTAGTTGCCCGTCCTCCCTGTGCTAGCATCATAGTCGACCTCACTAATCACTTGCATGTCATCGTCACCGTCATTCTCTAGATCCACCTCGACCTCAACGTGAGTCGCATTGAAATCACCAAGGGAGCACTCAAATCCACCTAGCTCTTTGCCAACATCTCGCTATATGTGGACAGCACACTTCGGCTACAAAATTTAATGGGCAAAGATCACACAAGTGTTCTGAATGGCGAAAGCATAGATCCTCGGATCAAACCCAGCAAAAGAAAGAATTTTATACCTCCCGACAATTTCATCGAACATGTTGTAGGCATGACCGGTGCAGTAGTTATGAATGTGGATTTCGTGAGCGGTCGGATGCGGAGGAGGATCCTGGACCCTTGTCGCGAGTGCCTTCTTCCTCGGGGCCTTCGCTCGCGTAGCAGACGGGATCGTGGAGGGGGTCTTCTTCCTCCCGCCCGCGGCCTTGACGGGTAGAATCAGAGCGGGGTCGAAAGAGGATGGTGTCACGCCGGCTACACCCCCTTGGACGAGGTGGCTCCTCTGCCGCTTCCTCTTGATGGCGGCGACAAAATGAGTTTGGGTGGCGCCGGCATGATCGACCGTGAGAGGCTCGAGCGGACGGAGCGACGGCGGTGGCGCATGATATGGGGCGGTTGATACTCCATTTGGTTGAAATCCGGCGCCGCGAGGCCGGACGGCGACGTCAGGATGGGATTCGAGGCGGCGGTGGCGCGGGAAGCGGGAAGTGAAGCTCTTGGAAGTTGGTTCGCGCCAAGGGAAAGGGGAACTGACAAAAACAAAGGGAATCCCATAGATATGAAGGAAATGAGTCGGTGGATCCGGGATCCCACAAAAATATTTCAAACACAATCGGATTTAGAACATCTCTAGCAGATCCCGTAAAAATGGTCAAACCTCAGTATTTGCAGTATAAGCTAGAAAAAATGCTCTTAATAGATAGCATATCCCTAAAAAATAGCACGCTCCCCTATATTCAAGCTTCCATTCGTCATATCTGGAGGATTTCAACCGTTTTTGGAGGATCTGTAAAGTCGGTCAAGCTGAAGCACAGGAACCTCACGACGCCACACATGAGCAGCGAGCAAGCGGAGGAGCTCGTGGGGCGGGCGGTCAGGGCATCATCGGAGCGGGTCGGAGCATCCTCAGAGCATCAGTGAAGCGTCATCGGATCAGGCAGTGGCTCAAAGCGGCACCGTTTTGGTCGGCTAGAGTTCAAGTTCGTCCATGCCTGCGTCCGAGGGAAGAAGCGTGAGGAGGGGAAAAAACGTTTACGGTACGGTTTTACGAACATGTTCCTTGATGTCCTAAATTCGATTTAGGGAAGCACATATATATATTGATTTTTTACACGTGATGTTTTACGGCATCTGCTAAAGATGACTTTAAGGGATTCTTTTTAATGGTAAAATGGCCTCCATCCCATAAACTGATGGTTATTTTATCAGTTGGCCCGTTTATGGGATCTATTAGAGATGCTCAGCAACGTTTTCCTATTCCATTGGGTGCTATAAAATGATCCGCATGTACAGTGTTTTATAGGAAAATACTTTCTCAAGGCTTTCATGGCCATCACTTTCTTTGTACAGATATCCATGAATATAACAAAAAAAAAGGTTACTGCATGAAGTTTTTCAACTTTCAGATCCGTTGAAGTTGAGTTGTACCATAATGTAAGGGTCCGTACATAAACTCACAAAATGTCATGATTAGGACACGCTACATCATAAAAAGAAATGTTCGATTAGGTGTCTCGTCTGGACCGATATGATTATGTTTAACTAAGTAAACATTTCTTGGTTTCCCTCTGAATGAAAAAAAAACCTTCATGTATTGTTGGCGTGAATGATAACTCCCTCGGATTCTAAATATAGGTTTTTTAGAAGTTCCACTAAAAGACTACGTATGAATGTATATAAATATATTAAAATGTAGATTCATTTATTTTGCTTCATATGATGTCACATGTTAAAAACTGATTTATATTTAAGAACAGAGGAAGTGAACTTATTCTTTTGTTTTCAGGGAATGCAGTTGCCGTTTTGTACTTTGTGATTATGTGGTAACCCTAATCATAACTTCTAAAACAAAGGTGTTAACCCTAATCATTGCATTGTCGGTCATGTTTATAGTTCCAAATCCACAAGCAACCGTTGTTGACAGGGCTTTGGGGCCCCTTTAACAATTCATGGGGATTAGTAGGAACGTAAAGCATTGTACTTCCTCTATTCTTAAATATAGATCTTTTTTAGAGATCTCATTACGAACTAAATACGGATATATATAAACATATTTATAAATATGAATTCACTTATCTTGTTCCGTATGTAGTTCCTAAAAAAATCTTTGTAAAATCCAGCACCACATGTGGTTGCACAAGCATATGAATGATTTGATCATAGGGCCCCATGGGGAGGCGATGCCTTGGATAATAGGATCCTAGGGGGGAACCAGACAAAGATGCATATTGCAGGGAGTACAGGTAATTTGATTATTTTTGTGATCATTCTCGTGGCTTCTCTTCATTGGAAAAATCAGTTTACTGCACCAAGAACTTCTTTCTTAGAAAAAACCTATATGAAGTAAGAAAATTGATCTTTTGTACGAGTTCCTTTCACAGAAATCCAAGTCTTGTAGGTGAAACATCAGTGCTTTCATGCATTATTGCTCCCCCAAGTGTTCGGCTGCACAATAGGAACAGATCACTAAATCAACTGGGGCCTCCAACAGGATGCAACAACAATGATGTCATGGACTTTGATTGTTCCTTTTAATTAGGAAAAGTGATCTATTAACGGGAAAAGTGATCTATTAACCATGTACAGACAGCCCCAGCCTTTACCTACTCAACAGAAAAATTGTAGACTATCTGCAGAAATTGTGCTAAACTGTACCAAGACCTCACTAAAAAACTTCAAATTCCAGCTCCTCGGCGCTCCTGAAGTCCAGACACTTGCCTTCTTTCTTCTTCCGCACCGTCGCAAGAGTCACGACATCGCAAGGCCGTGTCTCTGGTGGGGCAACAGATCGTATCAAGGCCCAGTTCAACCCTTCAAAGAATGGGTGTTGCTTGATTTCAGCTGCTCCTCTCAACGTTCCCAGCCTGTTCTCCGGCTCCTTGACTAGCAATCCTCTGATGAGATCCTTTGCATTGCTGCTGACAACCGGGTTATCCGGGAACCGGAGATTCTGGGAAACAACATTTGCCAATGTTTCATCATTCCCAGGACCTCTGAAGGGTGTCCTACCATACAAAAGTTCATAAAGAAAGACACCAAATGTCCACCAGTCAACAGCACTCCCGTGACCATCCCCTTTGATGATTTCTGGTGCAAGATACTCATGTGTGCCAACAAAGGAATTGGAGCGTGCTTCCGTAGGCTCTACAACAAGTTGTGGCAGCCTCTTCAAGGAAGATTTAGGCTTCCTAGGCTTCGGTACCCAGGGGCGTGGCTTGAAACAAGACGTCTGGGCACAAGAGGGCTGGAGGCACGACGAATTGATGCAGTAGCTCTCTGCACAAGGGCTTGTAAGCTTCTTTGGTTGGTGATTTGCTGCTACCGAGGATGACCGGAGGAGCACGGCGCTAACAGAGCACCTTAGTGAGAGATCAAAATCTGATAGCATGATGTGACCATCATCACGGACTAGGATATTCTCTGGCTTAAGATCACGGTATATGACTCCCAGCATGTGAAGATATTCCAGCGCAAGGAGAACTTCTGCAACATAAAACCTGCAAATCAATGATTTTATTAGTACAAACAGATGGCGACTACACAAGTGCAAGCTAGAGTTATTAGTACATACAAAAAATGTACAATGATGTCACCAAATACGCCTCTTTAAAGTGGCACCCTTAAAGTTGAAAAGTACACTCATAGATGAAATAATAATATATCAGTCTTGTTAGAATGGCATGTTGTGTTTGCAAATTATGTTTGCAGATTTTAGAATGCATAATAAGCAAGAAATTTGGAACACCAAGAACTACTGTCATAAACCCAGCCAACATGCAGTGGTGCAATAGCAGCTCGGTCAGGGATTGTAATAACTAGGTGAGTTCAGATTAGCAAACTGATTAATTCGAGTAAAGAAAATAAATGCACAATCATGCAGGCTTCTGTAGTATTGAATGTCCATGTCTGAAGTTATAAGTACTCAATGAAACGTACCTCGCAGATGGCTCTGGGAAGCTTCTACCGGGTTGTCTTTGACGAAGAACATGCAAATCACCACCCGGACAGTACTCCATGACTAAGCATGAGAGATTGTCCGTCGTAAAATGGGCATAAAGAGTAGGAAGAAAAGGATGATCCAGCATTTCTAGTATCTCTCTCTCAGCCTGTGCTCGTAGCATCTTCTTCCTGCTAATCAGGTACTCAATATCCATAACCTTCAAAGCAAACAAGCAATGTGAATCAACCAATTCTGCAAGATACACAGTCCCGATATCCCCACATCCAAGCCTCTTCAGAAGCCTAAAGTTGTCGAGTCCTAAGGGTCCCTGTTGCAACGCCAACTGGCGAATGGTTATCCAACAGAGATCCTTCACCATATGGGGCCTGTTGTTATAGCCATATAAGCCAAATTGGCTCTCATCGCTGATACTAGTGCTACATCCGTACTCGCTAATGCTGCTCTTTGAATTCTGGGAGCGCTCACCTTTTTCCAATGTTAACCATTCAGACGACCTCTCATCAGATTTTTCTGGGCCTGGATTTATCTCCCCTTCTGCACAGCTGGTGGTATTAGTAATGCTGGACGCCGAAGAGGAGCTGGTTGATACATGGGAAATGGATTCCTTTGAAGAGCAAAATTTAGTACTATTGGAGGAATTACCAAGTGAAGGTTGTTCTTCTTTCATTCTACTCTTATTACTGCTGGTTTTGCATCGGAAAACTGGCTTCACGAGCCGGGATGTTGAGATGGGTTTGATCAATATGGGGATTCTGGATGAACTATCATCAGTAGCCGCAGAAACTTGTTTATGTGTTTTTCCATTTTGCACAATGGAGCTCTCATTTTCTACAGGGTCACCATTGATGACATCTTGGATCCTGACCTTTTGTATATCAGTAGAGGGAGAAGATGCAGAATGCATGGAGGTGACTGCACTTCCATCAGCTGTCTCAAAATCACAGTCTTCACTAAAGCCACTTGTTCCTCCAGATAAATTCTTACTAATCCTTTCTGGAGTGATTGATATTTCAATCAAGTTCTTTCTATCATCATGCACAAGGCTTCCATCACTGCTCTGAACCATCAAGGAGGCATAAAGCCTGTGGATAGTCCCTGCTTCAGATGAACTTGATGACCCAGGCGACATCGACAACCTTTTCATTGCAGCCATTTCTGACGCCTGGGAAATGCAATGCCTTCTCAGTGCCTGCTTCATATTAACAGGTTTGGAGCATATTCCAGTGACTGCAATTTGAGATGACAGTGATCTAGGAGTCTTTTGAGCATGCTTCAACAAAGAATCCGCCCCGGCCTGGCCAGGGCTAAGTGCTCGACGGTAAGTCCTGCTATCAATCGCCTTAAGAAGCTGATCGAGCTCATCTTCCACAGGATGACCACGACGTCTTCCATCTTTCTCCTCGGTTTTCACATTAATATGCAGCAAGCTGGAGCCACTAACGGGCGCATTGTCCAAGTCTTCGTTGGACTCAACTATCTCAGAGCTGCAACCGGACGACTCCATCACCCTCCCAGTTGAGAAATTCAACAGAGAGAGACAGTATGGCAACTTATGTAGCCCACCGCGGCAAAGGCATCGAAGGCAGGCAGGTCAAACTATTGCAATTGTGCCTTTTAGGGAGACATCATCCAAGATGGAAGCCTCCGGGGCTCAGAGACTCAGCCAAAAAAACAACTTTTTTTCTCGCCACTGACCACCCTGCAAAGATCAAGGGTTAGTGATAGAGACATGGCAATAGCAACATTTCTCGAAGCTGCTGATAAATTATTAAAGAAAAGGAGAAATCTAAAGGTAACTCATAAGCAAGAGACCACGAAGTACAAATACAATCAGATGTATTCCTGTCACGACTGGGAAGCATATAGGTAGCTCAAATCAAGAACTCTGCGCCAAAATCTTGGGAGAAGAAGGCAAGATTCCCAACAAGAGGCTATTTTACTATCTCTCACCCATTTCAGCTCAATTCTCCCGGCAGATGCAACGCAAGCGACAACCGAGAATAAAAAATTGCGAGAACGACACCTAAGTCAGCGAAATTTCGGGAGTGTGGGGGAAAATAAGAACTTTTTGCATTCCAGGCAACAGCACACGAAGCTGACTTCCAGATCCAGCGACGGTGGAACTCCTGCGAGGCCACATTCCGCAGGAGCCTCCACGAGCTCCACAGCAACAGCAATCTTCGCGATTAATTCGTCCGCAGCCGCGGATAGCTCGAGAGGAGCCGGATTTGGGATCAGAGAAGTACCTCCAGAGCAGAGACGACGACGCTTACCAGGAAAAATGCCAGTCCGGATCTCCAAGCTGCGACTAGGATCCGAGCGGAGTGGAGTGTCTCGCCAGCTGGCGATCGGCGGGCTCCAGGGAGCCGAGCTATGGCGTGAACTAATCTCGGGAACGGCGGCCTTGGAAGGTAGAGAGAGAGAGAGAGAGAGCAGAAAGGTGAGAGGGGTTGCGTCCCACGAAGACGAGTCGACCTAAAAGGGACCAAGTAAGGGGTCGCCTTATCGTCCCTGCAGCGAACACGGAGTGGCACATCCGTGTGTCCGCCATGGTTTGCGCTGCCGCTGACGGTTAAAGAAGTACAAATGCCGGTTTCAACCGAGTGGTTGGAGAAAAACAAATTCGACCTAAAAGGGATCAAATCGACAAACAAATTTAGACTAACCTATAATGAAAAATAACATGGAATAATAATATACATATCTTATTAGGCTAAATTATTGTTTTCATAATGGATGGTACTTCCTTCATAAACTAATTTAAAAACATTTAGAACACAATTTTAACAATCTAAACATTCTTATATTAATTTACAATGAGAGTAACATAAATATCGTAACATAGATGTTTCATCTCCACTAATAAAAGCAAGAGAAGGCAGATCCAACTCTGCATCTGGACTGTTTAAATATTGATCAACGTTCTGGATACCTCGTTTACGAAAATGGTTTTCATTAGGGCTAAACTAATCGCACGCCCCCACCTCGTCTCGTCAATCCCGGCCGCAACCTCTCGCTATCTCTCCCCGCTCGGCCCGTCCCCGCTCGCCAGGCCGCCGCGCCGCGCCGCTCGCCAGGCCGCCCCGCCGCGTCGCGCCGCTCCCCCAGCCGCTCGCCGCACTCGTCCCGCCGCGTCGCGCCGCTCCCCCCGCCGCTCGCCGCACTCGTCCCGCCGCGTCGCGCCGCTCCCCCCGCCGCTCGCCTCGCTCGCCGGTCGGGCCGCACTCGCCCCGCCTCCCCCCGCTCGCGCCGCTGCCGCCGCTGGTGTTGGAGGGGCCACTGCCGCCGCCTACCTGTCGGAAACAAGGCATCTGCGTCGCCGTCGGACCCGCCTCACCGGCCCAGTACTAGGCGTCGGACCCATCCTCTCCCCTGCTGCTGCCTCCCGCCGCCTCCCCCCTTCCTCCTCTGGATATCGACGCTGCCGGCCATCCCTCGGCCTCTTCTGGACACAAACGTCGGGCGTCGATCCCTCTCCTTCAAGCGAACCAGCCGCCGGTGCTCTCCTTTCCTACAACCCACGGCGAGCATCCCTCTGTTCCTCTTTTTTTTTGTACGCTAATTTGCTAGATGGATGGATGGATTGATGCCTTCTCTATGCTGTTAGATGGATGTATAGATGGATTTCTGTATGCTGTTAGATGGATGAATCATGATGTTAGATGATGCTACTAGATGCATACTACGTATATGCTATTAGATGGATGGATAGATGTCTTTCTGTATGATGTTAGATGGACGAATGATGATGTTAACATACACTACATGCTATTAGATGTTGCTACTGTAGAAGTTTTTATGAATGACGTTGTTAGATGAACACATGTTATTCCTCTCCTTCTCCTGTCTTTGCTACTGTATGAATGATGTTGTGAAGTTGTGCATAGTGGACCAATCCGATTTCTCTATGCTGGTTCTGTCCACTGATGGTTGCTCGGCTGGTGAACCATAACTTAATGCATCCATGATTGACTATCAAAATTAGGCAGAGCCAGAAGGCAACAATGTTATGTTGATCTGCATAATTTAATACATTATCACTTTATTTTATAGTTGCAAGTGTGCTCATACTCTTTGTATAGAAATAAAAAGCATTTTTCTGCAAAAAGGATTGCAGTTCTTCAATGTCAATGCTCAGAAATGTTTCTGTACTAATTCATGAGTATAATCTACTCTTTTGACAGACATATTTGACTATTTTTTGCAGCAAAATATGGGATGCACTAACAGGAAATGAGCTATATTCATTTGAGCACAAGCATATAGTCCGTGCATGTGCCTTTTCTGAGGTAATGTTTGTTGACACAAAGGGCATGCTTGGTTTGCTACCCAAAATCATCTAGCCATTGTTTTTGTAAAAATCGGCAACTTTTTGGGAGATTGGCAAAACAATTTGGTTGTCAATTTTTTGGCTTTGCCCAATTATTGGCAAGCTAAGTTTTGTCTTCAAGCCAAGCATGTCATTAGTTTTCCCCTCTCTTCCGACATCTGTACACCATGGTTGCTGGTTATTCTGTCTTTCTTCTCCCCCTTAAGATGATATGTGTTGTATTCTTCTCCCTTCTGTCATTTTTTGGTCCCTCCAGACTTTCTGAACTAAGGCCTGCCAGTGCTACTTCTTGCAACCTGCCACAAAATATGAACTATTCAACAAGTATATTAGCTCTGTTTTTTACATCCATCAGCGCATCCCATTGGCGTGAAATCATGTCTATGATAGTTAAGGTGCTTTGTATGCTACAGTAGTCAGTTAGAACTTTCCTCCATAACGTTCTAAACCTAATCAAACCGCCGATGCAACTGCAGGATACACACATGTTTCTCACTGGAGGTGTGGAGAA
Source organism: Hordeum vulgare subsp. vulgare (assembly GCF_904849725.1). NCBI lineage: Eukaryota > Viridiplantae > Streptophyta > Magnoliopsida > Poales > Poaceae > Hordeum > Hordeum vulgare. The sequence goes on from NC_058522.1 coordinate 226,636,361, forward strand.
GATTTTGCGTATATATACGATATGAATCGTCCAGATGCAGCTCCAAGGGAACTTGACAAAACACCTGGTTCTGTACGAACTGTTGATTGGCTTCACAGTGACTAATCTATTCTAAGTTCCTACTCTGATATGGGTGGAGTGAGGTTTGTCTGGAAAATATCTTTAAAATTTGAAGTTAGTATGAAAACACATGCTGCTTCTCTGTGCAAGCTTATTATACTTGTTCTCCTTATTACACAAGTTATGGGATGTGAGAAGTGGAAAAATTGTTCAAACTCTTGAAACCAAGGCACCTGTCACCAGTGCAGAAGTAAGCGAGGACGGCAGGTTCATCACTACAGCTGATGGCTCAAGTGTTAAATTTTGGGATGCAAATCAGTAAGTTCTTTCCTGTACGACCATTGTTCTGCATCACTTGCATTATTTGGTTCCTTAATATATATTTCTTTTGGTAATTTTGCAGTTTTTGGCTTGTTAAAAGCTATGATATGTCATGCACTGTGGAGTCAGCTTCACTTGAACCAAAGTCTGGGAGTAAGTTCATCACTGGAGGGGAAGATATGTGGGTTCATGTATATGATTTCTTCACCGGTGAAGAAATAGGTAAGTATTTTATCATATTTAATATTTTGATTTCTGCAAGACTGAAACATTGGTGCAGTTATGCGTTCCCAAAACAAGAGCAGTAGCTAGCATAATGTGCTTGTTAAGCTTTCACTATTGTGAGTTGTAGAGTGTTTAAAATTCTTGTTTTTATTTTTCTAGATGCCCTTATGAATCAGGAACAAATATAGTTTAAGTATTTTGAAGTGATATGCGCTATTATTGTTTCGTTTTCTTTAGTTGTTTACCACATGGTTTTCTTTCGGGATGGGATAATGAAATGGTAAAAAACAGTTTCCCTTATAGGTATGAATACCGATGCCACCAAGTGCATACATACTGATGATTTGTCAAAAGATAGCAAACATTATGTCGTGTCTAGATATGATTGGAAAACATGCTATGTAGTGCTACTATACCAGCCGAAGTACGAATTATAGTCCCTCCTTAATTCGGACACTAACGAACTAGCTTTTGCAATTCACTCTAATCATTCAATATGTTGAAAACAATTCTTTTAGGCCAAAGATATGAGTCCGGAAGAGTTAGTTTCTGAAGTTATTTAGAGTGTTAACCTCCCGTTGGAGGGTTTGGCACTTAGCCTTTGCTGCTGTACAGCCGAGCTGACTTATTGAAATCCTCCAAATTTCCTTTCTACTTTTTAAATCTTGTTATGTTGCCTCTTGGTAGGTTTCAACCTGTTTCCTGTAGAAAAAATAAGATTGCAAAAATACATTATTAGTATGTATCAATGGTAGTGCATAACACATCACATTGTACACAATGATGGCCCTTTGTATGGAAGAACAAGTGAACACATCAACATGTATTTTTGTGTTTGTACCTTCAATGTGGGTATCTTAATTGAAACCCGAAAATAGATTTTTTTTCCATTTTTCGTTTTTATTATGTTTCAAATACTTAGGCCATGTACGGAGAACCTCCACTCCACAAGTCCACTTCCAGAGCAGGTGGAGTTCCTGTTGAAAGTCGCGGATTAATGTACGTGAATTTTTATCTATATATATTATTGATATACGTGAATAACTTATACAGATTATTACTATCTTAAAAATAGAATAAGGAATTTTTTATGTTATAAATAAATTTGATGCATATGATTATACGTGCATTTGCACGTGCACCATTACTAGTTTATTAGGTTAGACTCATCTTGTCTTATACTCCCTCCGTCCCATAATTCATGTCGCAAGCATAGTGTAAAGTATTTTTTCCAAAAAAAACTTATATCTTCTAATTGTTTACAAAAAAGTCATTCCGTCTTCCTCCGCCCGACCCAGCTTCCGCGCGTCGGGCCAAGGCCGTTGCCAACCAATTCGCCGACTGCGCCACCCAAGGCTTGTTCCTCTGCCACCAGTGTGACGTTCTCGATTTAATTGTACGCTAATCATACACGCAAATGCGTACGATCAAACTCAAGGACTCACGGGAAGATATCACAACACAACTGTAGACACAAATAAAACAATATTAGCTTCATATTACAAGTCAGGGGCCTCGAGGGCTAGATTACGAAAGCTCGATAAACACACGAGTCAGCGAAAGCAACAATATCTGAGTACACACATAAAACATGGGTGCCTTAGAGAAGGCTAGCACAAAAGATACAACGATCGAACGAGGCGAGGCCTCCTGCCTGGGAACCTCCTAACTACTCCCGGTCTTCAGCGGCCTCCACGTAGTAGTAGGCACCGTCGGGATAGCAGTCATCGTCGGCGGGAACCTCCATCTCCTGGGCTCCATCATCTCGTCACAACAACGGATCAAGGGGACAAAGGGGGAGCAAAGCAACGGTGAGTACTCATCCAAAGTACTCACAAGTCTTACATCAGAACTATTCTAAGTATGCATCAGTATCAAGGAAGGGGGTGCTTATATGTGGACTGACTGCAGCAATGCGAGAAAAGAGGGAGAAAGCCTAGTCCTATCGAAGACTAGCATCTTCAGGATCTTGCAGCAATAGACGAGAATAGAACAGGTGTAACATAATTAAATAGTCATATTGTTGCAGCAATATTAATATGAGGTCACGCCCAGAGATCCTCCCTCGACTCGCTGTGAGGAAGCAATCCCGGGGCAACTAATTCCAGTTAAGTAACAATTGTAGTTGTATAAGATCACGACACAAGTCCAAGTCGTCCTGTAACCGTGGACACGGCTATTCGAATAGATAAGTTCTTCCCTGCAGGGGTGCACAACATATTCCCCGACGCGCTCGATAACACTCTGGCCGGACACACTTTCTGGGTCATGCCCGACCTCGGAATATCGACACGTCGCAGCCCCACCTAAGCTCAGCAGAGAGGTCAGCCTGCCGGTCTAACTCCTAAGCACAAAGGGGTCGTGGGCTCACTTGCCCTCCACGCTCCTGCATGATCTGACAGCGGCCGATGTCATTCCTAGCACCCCTTAATACAAGAGCGATGCATCTCGAGACCACTCGGGCGCGAGCCGCTACATCGCTGACGTCTGAAGAGCTTCGGCTGATACCGCGACGTCGAGTACCCATAATTCTTCCCACGCAGACGGTTAGTGCGTAATCATGCCTTCCGACCAATCCTGATCAAATACCCAAATCCATTATCATTTTAATTAAGCCATCGACACAAACACGCGGGAATCCACCCGCCTAACATCTATTCAGCAAAGATCCCAGTAACATGGTCAAGTAACTGTGTGGTTGTAACATCGGGGGAATCCGAGGTATCACCCTCGTTGGATTCCGAACGATGTAATTCGTCAAGGTGGACTTAGAGGAATCACCCTCAAGGGTCCCACACTTGAGAGGTGCACGACAGAGACATCGTTGGGAATGGTGAAAGAGGAGTCACCCTCGATAACCACAACCGATTAGCTGTACTACACATATATCATCAGGAGTACTTCGCGAGGTGTCTCCCTCGGTACCCGATAGTATCTCTGTAGCGTCGCACAACTGGGGGTGTAAGTGTTGTGTCGGGTCTGGCTCGTTGATCAGGGATCGAGATTTGGAAACAAAGCGAAGCAACTAGACTACGGGGTCAGAGGGGAAGACTGCTCCACCTATACTAAACAGTTTAAAGGTGCAGTACTGAAAGTAGCAGTTCATAAAAAAATAGGCTATGCATCAGATATAGGAGCTAACTACAACAGTAGCAAAATACTAATGCAAGCAGGAGGAAGAAAGACATAGGCGATATAGGGATGATCAAGGGGGGTTTGCTTGCCTTGTTGCTCTGCAGCAAAGGGCTGGTCGTCAGGAGGGTAGGTGTACCCAGCAGCAGCGTCAATCTCGGGGTCTACCGGTAAGAAGAGGGGGGAGAAACAATAAATAATAGCAACAGGTGCAACACTAAGCATGGCATGGCAATATGTAGACTAGACATGAGCTAACGCAGCAACATCCGTCATAGACGGGTCGGGAAAATATCACATGATATTTCCCGGGTCTCTGGCTACTACCGGTCACACTCAAAACAATGAGAAGTTCCACGTTTGCTATGCTAGGGACGCGTGACAGACGAATGGACCGTGTATCCGGGTTCGTCTCGTTCTGCTGATCAACTTTCATGTTGAAAATATTTTGATCTGACTTACGGATTATTTTATATTAATTTTTAAAGTTTTAGTCAATATTTAGGAATTAAAAACATATTTAATTAATTTTATTAAATGCAATTATGACATCAACATGATGTCATGCTGACATCAGCAGTTGACTGGTCAACTGACCAGTGGGTCCCGTGCGTCATAGACTCAGTTTTTAATTAGGTTTAATATTAATTAATCAGATTAATTTAGTGAGGGACCCACGTGTCATACTCTAATAGGATAATTTAATTATCCTAATTAACAGATTATCTAAATAATCTATTTAATTAATTAACTAATTAATTAAAAAATAATTCTGATTATTTATTTATTTAATAAAAACATATATTTTATTTTTATATTTTAACAGTGCGTGTGGGGCCTCCCTGTCAGTGGGAGTGGGAGTGTTGGCCCCACACGTAAGTGGCATTGGCCACATACACACAAAACACATATACACATATTCATACGCACAATGTATTCTTTTTACATGCATGCATATATACCCAATACATACACACATACCTACATGATACATACATACGTATAATACATTCATAATACATATTTCATTTTTTCTTTTCTTCTTTCTCTCATCTCCAACCTCTCTCTTTCTGAACATCTCTTTGTGTTAACTCTCTTTCAACATAGAAAGAGAAACTCCACCTCCACCTCCCGGAGCTCAACGGCGTCACAACGCGACGGTGATTGATCGGGTTATAGTCCCAGGGTAGGGTCATAGGCCTGCCCTATAGGTCTTACCCAAGGACTACCCTTCATAAGGGACAAGGCCCTTAGTCAGTTCCGACTGAATTAAGGACTTCCCATCATCCAGTCGGTGACGATTCCTCCATCATCCAGTCGGAGATGGGCATTCGGAACGTATCAAACTTACCGACTGGATTCCACTCTGTACATCGTACCCCCCCTGGAGGGCAACGGTCATACGTTTTCATGTACCATTATTAGCATTTAAGGCATACGTTACGTGTAACGTAGGCATTTATTCGCCACTACATCACCCCTGTGCACCGAACCATTGTGAAGGGCAACGCACTCTATACAAGCCGCCCTTCTCCACTGGTGCAGGGGTTAGCATTTTCACTGCAATCCATATTCCACTCGACATCAAGCTCCCAAGAGCACTGAGACGTAGGGCTTTTACCTCCACCGTAGAGGGGCCTGAACTCATACAACCTCATCGTAGCTAAGGCTCTGCCCATCCTTTCGTGCCCTACACATCTACTGACTGACTTATACCCACGACAGTTGGCGCCCACCTTGGGGCAGGCGCCTAAGCAACTTTCGGCGAGTTTGCGATTACATCTTTTCATCATGTCATCCGGTGGAGATTTGTGCATGGGTCATGAGATCCTCTTCGGCGCTCTCTCCTTCGTCATCGACGATTCGGCATGGCTTCGGGATGCCCCTCCCGACGTCGAGGCACTCCCCAGTCGCGGGGCTATGCACTTCCGTGCCGGCGCCCGCGGCATCCTTCTTCTCCAGCAGTCGGCTCCGGTGTCGATCTACGCCCCCGTCACGCGCCGCAACAAGCGGTCTCGCCGTCCGCGGCTCCAGCATTGGGTGCAACACGCCCAGGCGCGCTAGAACGCGTCTTCACAAGTGGCGGTCCTCAAATCGGTTGTAGTTGCGCCGCCGTCCCAGCGCTTGGACTCAGTTCCGACTAAGTTTCCTTCCGAGTACTTGGGTCGCGGGCCTGCAGCCGAAGTGCACATGGCCAATTCCCATGAAAGTCCCTGCCAAACCGGTCGAAACGAGCACGAGGTCGGCGAAACATCCGACGCTCGCCGTTAGCCCCGTCGTTCTGCCAGTCGGCGCACTCGTCAGAGCAACGTGGAGGTGTTCCGCACACCGTCCTCAACCTGGCTGCCACCGCCAAGATAGCCGATTCCCTCCAGCCGACTGATTCAGAGGCTGGCAGAGGGATCGAGCAGATCCATGCCCTGTTGCACACGGCGCAGCAGCAGAATTCGGCGCTCTCCGAGTCGCACAACAGGATCCACAACAGTTCTATTCACGCGAACACGCATCGGTCAGTTTTCAGCCCCGATTCTCATCAGCGACACACAGGAGGTAGCTGTTCCATGAATCCCGAAGATCGTCGCCGTTCACGCACCCCTCCGCGGGGTGGGCCCTACGGGCCCCGACATCATGATGATCGGCGTTAAGTCGGTGACACTTATGATCCAAGGCCCGACGCAAGAGGATACATCGCCTAGAGGAAGGTCGACAGGAGCCGAGCCCACCGTGATGGTCACGATAGAGACCGTCCGAGTGGAAGAAGGACCATCATCTCTGGCCCCGAGTGTTTCAGTCGGGCCATCCGTTCGGCTGACATCCCTCCCAACTTCTGATTGGCGACGGGGATCAGCAAGTTTACAGGAGAATCCAAGCCAGAAACGTGGTTGGACGACTACCGAGTGGCAGTCCAGATCGGTGGTGGGGACGACCAGGTCGCCATGAAACATCTCCCCCTGATGCTCGACGGCTCGACACGAGCGTGGCTGAACCAGTTGGCTCCTTCAAGCATCTACAGCTGGGCAGATCTGGCCCGAGTCTTCATCAGGACCTTCGAGGGGACGTGCAAACGCCCTGCTGGTCTCGTGGAGCTCCAGCACTGTGTCCAGAAGCAGAATGATCCCCTGCGCGATTTCATCCAGCGTTGGACAACCCTCTACCACACGGTGGAGAACGTCACAGAGCACCAAGCAGTCTGTGCCTTCAAGGCAGGCGTGCGGTACAGAGATATGTACCTGAAGTTCGGTCGGACAGGCGACATCTCCATGAGCAAGATGATGAAGATAGCGGCACGCTATGCAAATGGCGAAGAAGAGGACCACATTCGTAGCGGCAAGCATAAAGCAGTCGCCAATGGAGATGGGAACAGCACTCGGAAGCAGAAGCAGAAAGCACCGTCCACTCCGCAGGCAGAGGCCGCAGCCGTTACCAATGCCAAGTTCAAGGGCAAGGGGAAGGCTCAGTTCACCCCCAAGAAGAAGCAGTTCGGAAACCACATCCTGGATCAGCCATGTCCAATCCACACGAAGATGGATGAAGAAGGCAACGCCATATTTCCGAAGCATACCACTCGGCAATGTCGCCTCCTGATCCAAGGGTTCGGCGAAGGGCAGCCGAGTGAAAAGGACAATGAACAGGATGAGGAGGACAAGGAGGATCCGTTCCCCCAAGTCCATGCAACACTGATGATTTTTGCTGACGTGGAAAGCAAGAGTCGACTGAAGCTGGTGAACAGGGAGGTGAACATGGCCACCCCAACCAACCCGACGTTCCTCAAATGGTCTCAGACTGCGATCACCTTTGACCAGTCGGATCATCCAGCACACGTGCCCACCCCAGGGAGGCAGGCTCTGGTCGTCGACCCGGTGGTGGAAGGAGTCCGACTGCGCAAAGTCCTCATGGACGGCGGCAGCGGCTTGAACATCATGTACGCCGACACTCTCAAGGGGATGGGCATTCCGATGTCCAAACTTAGCGAGAGCAGCATACAGTTCCACGGAGTCGTCCCTGGACGAAAGGCCAAGTCACTCGGCCAGATCGCGTTGGACGTCGTTTTCGGCTCCGACAAGAACTTCCGCGAGGAAAAGCTGACGTTCAAGGTGGTGGACTTCCAGAGTGCATACCACACGATTCTGGGCCGTCCGGCGTATGCACGTTTCATGGCCCGTCCATGTTACGTGTACCTGAAGCTGAAGATGCCAGGTCCCAAAGGTGTGATCACTGTCACAGGCAATCGGCAGCGGGCCGAGGAGTGTCTACAGCAGGGGTCGAGGATCGCCGATCAGCAGATGGTTGTCCTCGAGCTCGACGAGTACAAGAAGACAGCCGACCCCGCTGACTTGATGCGTTCGGAGAAGCCAGCTTCGGAGTCCGCATTCCAGTCAGCGGGAGAAACAATGAAGGTCAGCATCCATCCGACGGACGATACCGCTGCCCCGACGAACAACTCCACCACCCTCGATCCAAAATAGGAAGCCGAGCTCATCCAATTCCTCCGTGAGAACTAGGACATTTTTGCATGGAAGCCCGCTCACATGCCAGGTGTATCCAGGGAGTTGCCTGAGCAACGACTGCATGTGGATCCTGCTGCTCGGCTTGTCCGAGAACGCCTGCGTCGGTCCGCCGCGCACAAGAGGAAGGCAATCGGAGAGGAGGTGGCTAAACTTTTGGCAGCCAACTTCATTCGCGAGGTACACCACTCCGAGTGGCTCGCCAATGTTGTTATGGTGCCCAAGAAGGACAAGTCTCTCCGAATGTGCATGGACTTCAAGCATCTCAATAAGGTCTGCCCGAAAGACCATTTCCCGCTCCCCCGCATTGATCAAATTGTCGATTCGGCTGTGGGTTGTGAGTGTTTGTCATTCCTTGATGCCTACTCGGTCTATCATCAGATCCGTCTGTATGGCCCCGATGAATTAAAAACAGCCTTCATCACCCCATTCAGGTGCTTCTGCTACATCACTATGCCATTCGGTTTGAAGAATGCAGAGCAACTTTTATTCGCATGATCCAAAAATGCCTCCTTGACCAGATCGGTCGAAATGTGGAGGCGTATATGGATGATATCGTAGTCAAGTCACGCAAAGGTTCCGACCTGCTGACTGACTTGGCAGAAACATTCGCCAACCTTCGTAGGTACGATATCAAGCTCAACCCAGCCAAGTGTTCATTCGGTGTTCCCAGCGGGAAGTTACTCGGTTTCTTCGTTTCCGAACGAGGGATCGATATCAACCCCGAAAAGATCGGGACCATCGTCCGAATGGAGCGGCCGGTCAGAATACACGATGTTCAAAGGCTCGCAGGTTGCCCAGCGGCTTTGAGCAGGTTTATCAGTCGACTCGGCGAGAAGGCGCTATCTCTGTACCGACTGATGAAGAAATCAGATACTTTCGAGTGGACAGACGGAGCCCAAATCGCATTCGACGACCTCAAAGTCCTACTTTCTACCCAGCCGGTTCTTACTGCTCCGCTCGGTAAAGAACCCCTTCCTCTGTACATCGCGACTACAAATCAAGTCGTCAGCATTGTTCTCACAGTCGAACGCGAAGAAGAAGGCAAAGCATACAAGGTTCAGCGGCCAGTGTACTATGTCTCCGAAGTCCTGACTCCTTCCAAGCAGAGGTATCCCCATTATCAAAAACTTATTTACGGGATTTACATGACTGCGAAGAAGGTGGCTCATTATTTCCAAGACCACTCGGTGTCTGTCATTTCTGATGCTCCGTTGTGGGAAATCCTCCACAATCGGGACGCATCGGGCCGAGTGGCGAAGTGGGCAATGGAGATGTTATACTGCGACATCAAGTTCGAGGCCAAGAAAGCTATAAAGTCTCAAGCTCTGGCTGACTTCATAGCAGAATGGGTAGAACAACAGCAACCGACTCACATCTACTTGGCTCATTGGACAATGTTCTTCGATGGGTCCAAGATGTTGAATGGCTCCGGCACTGGCGTTGTGATCATATCGCCAAAAGATGACAAACTCAATTATGTGTTGCATATACACTTCGATTCCTCCAACAACGAGGCAGAGTATGAAGCTCTCCTTTATGGATTGCGCATGGCCATCGCACTCGGCGTCCGTCGCCTGATGGTCTATGGAGATTCAGATTTGGTGGTTAATCAAGTGATGAAGGAGTGGGACGTAAGGAACCCCACCATGACCACATAATGCAACGCGGTGAGGAAGCTCGAGAAAAAGTTTGAAGGTCTGGAACTCCACCATGTTCCCCGACTGAAAAACCAAGAAACTGATGAATTGGTGAAACTTGGATCCACTCGGAGACCAGTCCCGAGTGACGTCTGCCTCGAGCACCTTCACCTTCACTCAGTTAAAGAAGATCCTTTCACAGAGGAACCAGTACAACCAAAGAGCTCGACAGATCCGACTGAAGTCGAAGTCCATGCTGTGGTTGATTTGATCATGGAGATTCTTGCTATCATCCCCGGTTGGACTATGCCGTTCATTGCGTACATCCTGAGGCAAGAATTACCAGAAGACGAAGTCCAAGCCAGACAGATTGTCCGCAGGTCGAAGTCGTTCACCGTCATTGATGGCCAGTTGTACAAAGAAAGTGTTTCAGGCGTCCTTCAATGATGCATCTCCCCTGAGGAGGGACAGTTAATCCTGGAAGAAATTCACTCGGGAACCTGCGGTCACCATGCCTCCTCAAGGGCAATCGTCGCCAAAGCATTTAGAGCTGGCTTCTTCTGGTTGCAGGCAAATGAAATGGCGAAGGATATGGTCGACCGATGCGAAGGCTGTCAGTTCTACTCGAACAAGTCCCACAAGCCAACATCTGCGTTGAAGACAATCCCTCTTGTTTGGCCGTTTGCAGTGTGGGGATTAGATACAGTCGGTCCATTCAGGACAGGCCAAGGAGGATTCACTCATCTGTTGGTGGCCGTCGACAAGTTCACCAAGTGGATTGAAGCCAAACCCATCCAGAAGCTCGACGCCCTTATGGCCATCAAGTTTGTCAGGGACATCATCTCCAGATTCGGGGTACCGCACCGCATAATCACTGACAATGGCACAAACTTTGACTCGGATAGATTCAAAGGTTTCTGTACAGGCCAAGGTATCCGAGTGGATTTTGCATCTGTGGCGCATCCCCAAACAAACGGGCAAGCAGAGCGGGCGAATGGAATTATTCTTCAAGGGTTGAAGCCTCGACTCCTGCGAGAAGTGGGACATGCTGCCGGCGCATGGGTCACCGAGCTGCCTTCGATGCTGTGGGTTCTCCGCACAACCCCAAATAGATCTACAGGGCGATCCCCATTCTTCCTCGTTTACGGAGCAGAGGCAGTCCTTCCGAGTGACTTGCTTCACAACGCTCCACGAGTCGAACTCTTCTCCGAAGCCGAAGCAGAGCAAGCCAGGCAAGACGGAGTGGATCTTCTAGAAGAAGAGCGCGAGATGGCACTGCCTCGCTGAACCATTTATCAACAAGATCTGCGGCGATTTCACGCGCGGCACGTCAGGAGTCGTACATTCCAAGCAGGTGACCTGGTGCTCTGAGTGGATCAGCAGAGACCTCACAAGTTGGCTCCCGCCTGGGAAGGACCCTTCATCATCTCCAAGGTGCTAAACAACGGTGTATATCGACTCTACAACCTTGACAGGGAAACGGACGAGCCACGAGCATGGAACGGAGATCTCCTGAAGCGCTTCTACACGTGACCGTCGACAGAAGCAATGTAAAGAACAAGTATCGTTGAAGTAATACAAAGCAGATTGAGTTTTTGCAGATTCAAAATTCTTCCGCGTTGGCAGACACCGGTCTAAAAAAAAAACTTTCTTCGAGTGTGCACTAAACGTCGCACTCGGGGACTTAGCTGCGATCCAGAATCGCCTAAGTACAAACTTTCTCCGAGTGTGCACTAAACGTCGCACTCGGGGACTTAGCTGCGATCCAGAATCGCCTAAGTGCTAACTTTCTCCAAGTGTGCACTAAACGTCACACTCGGGGACTTAGCTGCGATCCAGAATCGCCTAAGTACAAACTTTCTCCGAGTGTGCACTAAACGTCGCACTCGGGGACTTAGCTGCGATCCAGAATCGCCTAAGTACAAACTTTCTCCGAGTGTGCACTAAACGTCGCACTCGGGGACTTAGCTGCGATCCAGAATCGCCTAAGTACAAACTTTCTCCGAGTGTGCACTAAACGTCGCACTCGGGGACTTAGCTGCGATCCAGAATCGCCTAAGTACAAACTTTCTCCGAGTGTGCACTAAACGTCGCACTCGGGGACTTAGCTGCGATCCAGAATCGCCTAAGTACTAACTTTCTCCGAGTGTGCACTAAACGTCGCACTCGGGGACTTAGCTGCGATCCAGAATCGCCTAAGTACTAACTTTCTCCGAGTGTGCACTAAACGTCGCACTCGGGGACTTAGCTGCGATCCAGAATCGCCTAAGTACAAACTTTCTCCGAGTGTGCACTAAACGTCGCACTCGGGAACTTAGCTGCGATCCAGAATCGCCTAAGTACTAACTTTCTCCGAGTGTGCACTAAACGTCGCATTTGGGGACTTAGCTGTGATCCAGAATCACCTAAGTACAAACTTTCTCCGAGTGTGCACTAAACGTCGCACTCGGGGACTTAGCTGCGATCCAGAATCGCCTAAGTACAAACTTTCTCCGAGTGTGCACTAAACGTCGCACTCGGGGACTTAGCTGCGATCCAGAATTGCCCAAGTACTAATATTCTCCGTGTGTGCACTAAACGTCGCACTCAGGGACTTAGCTGCGATCCAGAATCGCTTAAGTACTAATTTCTCCGAGTGTGCACTAAACGTCGCACTCGGGGACTTAGCTGCGATCCAGAATCGCCTAAGTACTAATTTTCTCCGAGTGTGCACTAAACGTCGCACTCGGGGACTTAGCTGCGATCCAGAATCGCCTAAGTACTAACTTTCTCCGAGTGTGCACTGAACATCGCACTCGGGGACTTAGCTGCGATCCAGAATCGCCTAAGTACAAATTTTCTTCGACTGTGCACTAAACGTCGCGCTCGGGGACTTAGCTGCGATCATCAATCGCCTAAGTAAAAAGCTACCTTCGAGTGTATCCTAGAGATCCACTCGGAGGCTTAGCAGACCCTCATTGAGGCTCATGTAGATGTGAAGACAAATGACAATTACATGAGTAGCAACTCGCTCCGAGTGCGACCTTACAGTCGCGCTCGAAGACTTAGCTGCGATCACGAATCGCCTAAGTAAAAAAGCTTCCTTCGAGTGTATCCTAAAGATCCAATCGGAGGCGTAGCAGACCCTCATTGAGGCTCATGCAGATGTGAAGACAACTGACAACTACATGCTCCGCATGTTTGCCATTGGCTTCACTAAGAAACCACAAGGCAAAATCGTGTCAAAAAAAATCGCGAAAGAAGAGCAAAATATTCGATTCGAATTCAAAGTTGGTTCAACGATAGTCGGCTCGGTGTAGATCAAGCTTATCCACACCGAACCACGAATATGACGGCCAATAGCAGTGGCCAAAGTTTGATACAAATACCACTCGGCATACCGAGGTAAAGTTTTTTAAGCGTCGTCACGACTGGCACTGGGACTGGCAGGCTCCACAAACGTGTCAAGGTCGATCCCGTCTGCGATGCGAGTGGCGGTCTCAAGGAAGGTCTCCATGAAATCTTCGAATCGAAGCTTCTTGGTGTTGGCGACCTGCAACGCCTTCATTTTCTCTTCGCGAGCTTCCTTGCAGTGCACTCGGACCAGCGACAGCGCCACGTCCGCACCACAGCGAGCAACAGACTTCTTCCACGCCTGCACTCGGTTCGGGACGTCCTCCAGCCGAGTCCTCAACCCTTCTATCTCCCGCCGGGACTCGTCTTCGGGCCACAACTCCTTGTCGATTCGGCCGACGACTTCTCTTAGGTGACCGATGAAAGGTCCCACTCTACCAAGGCGAATGTGCGCTCAGAGCATGTCTCGATTGGCTTCGTCGCCGAGTGGAACGTTCAGAATAACCGACCGCTCAACGTCAACTGCTTCAGCCTCAGCGTCCATACAAAAATCTGCAAAGACAAGACGAACAGAAAGTAAGCGCAGAATGAATACAAAGTCAAGAAGCGCTCGAAAAAAAACTTACCACCGAGCAGCGCAATCATCTTCCTTGCCCAGTCACTGACGTACTTCTCCTACGATATGCACAGACTGTTCACCAATTTCATCTGACCCATCAGCTCAGTTCTTTGCTTGCCCATTTTCTCAATTTCGGCCACCAATGCCTTGTTTGCCTCACGGGACTCCTCCAAGGACTTCTCTCGGTCAGCAAGAGCACCCTTCACACTAGCTAAGTCATGCACAGCTGCCTCCAGTTCCGCAGCAAGCTGAATCTTTTCAGCCTTCGGAGCATTGTACGCTGATCCCATCTCTCAAGTCTTCTGCAAATCAGCGCGAAGAGAAGATCAGACACATTCAACAAGGAAAACAATAAAAGTTCAAAGTTCTTCAGACCCCTGCCGACGCAAGCAGTCGACAGCGGTCTCGGGGACTACACCCAGTGGGTTCCCTAAGAGCGACCCCACTGGCATGTAGCTCGAACAGGTCCGCCCTATTGAGTTACATAACAAAAAACAAGCCTACGAGGCTACTGCTACCCGACCTAAGTAAAATTACTCTCGGGGACTACTTCCAGTAGGTGCACTCGGAGTGCCCCCACTGGAGCCATCCGGACAGATTAGTTTTGATCCGATCAAGTCAAAGCAAATGTATATAAAGACAACTGGCGGTGCAAGCACTCGACAGAAGTCTCGGGGACTAGACCCACTGGGTTCACTCAGAGTGAACCCACTGCAAAATAACACTACTGTATGCGAGTATATCGTTTAAACCCCCAGTGGGTTACAAGAGGGAAGCAAATACTTACTAGCGCACTTACTCGGATATCGTCCTGGAGCTCCAAGCTTCGCTTGTACAAAGATGCGATGGAATCGTACGCACCCTTGGCATCACCCGCCATCAACTCCACCTGCACCATGGCCTCCTTGGCGGCTCCCACTTGATCTTCCGGGAGGAGTTGGGCGTCGTATTGGACGGTCGACGGACCTGGCACGACAAGAGACTCCTTGGGCATCCCAAGTCCTGCCCCAGTCGGTTCATCCACGATGAGCACCGTCTCAGTCGACGGCATCGTCTCGGTCGGCGGCGCGTCCATGGCGGGAGCGGTAGCAGATGGAACAACCTCAAGGATAGGCACCGAAGCTTGCCCGGACCTTTTCTGGTCGTCCTCCTCCAGATGAATCACCTCTGAAGGAAGCCTGACTGAACGATGTGAGACCACGGAAAAAAGGGCAAGATTAAAGACAGAATTTGCGAAACAATAATGTAAGCTCTCGGAGTCGTCACGACGTACCTTGCTGGGATGTGGCAACATTGTCTTTATCCATGGGATCGTCTTCCTGGCGTGGCGGAGAAGTGGCGGAGGTAGCAGCTCTGTCGAGTAAAATCCACTCGACCAATAAGCATGAGTTCAATCAACACTGAAAGAAGATAGGAGAACAAGACACTTACGCCGAGGCAACGGGAACGACGATCCTCATCCGAGGCAAAGTTTTCTGAGGTTTGGATCCACTCGGTTTGGCCACCTTGGAAAGTTGGCCCGCAGGTTCGGCAGCAACGTCCCTGGTCCTCTTGGTGCTCCGAGCACTCGGAGCCACGGGAGTAGATGGAAAGGCACTCGGAACCACGAGAGGAGCTGGCGGGGCACTCGGGCCGCTGGAGGAGCCGACGGAGTCACGGGTTCGTGATGGCGCTTAGTTCTAGGCTCTGGTGGTGGGGGTGGCGAACCCTGCTCCCCAACTTCCTCCTCCTCCTCTTCGGACTCCTCCTCCGTCTCCCCACTTTCGGAGACGTACTCGACGCTCTCCAAGTTGCCCTCCTGGCTGCCTTCCTCTTCCTCAGCCGGATTCCCATTCGAGACGGGAGAAAACCAGTTGGTCCACGCCTGCACGAGATATAGTCGACAACATCAGACGTCAGACAGTGATACAAGAAAAAGCGATAAATCTAAGACAATTGTAAGCACTCGACAAGATATACTCACCTCATTCGGAGGAGGGTTGTCCGCGCGGAAAGGCTTCACTCGCTGGGCTCCTCTAGGGTTATCGCAGGCGCCTGTGATGCTGCAGACCCACGCCGTCACAACCTCCCCGGTCACGCATTCGGGGTGAGTCCGAGTGGAGTCCTCAGGCCCCGTGTAGTGCCACATGGCGTGGTGTCGAGCTTGCAAAGGCTGGATGTGCCGACCCAGAAAAATCTCCAGCAAATCTGTGCCGGTGACTCCCTTGCGGACGACATCTATCAGCGCTTCGACCAGAGGCTGAATCTGGATCTTTTCCATCTTCATGAGCGCAAGCTGCCTGGGCGGAGCCGGTCAGTCTAGGCTAAAAGGTGACAGTCCAGTTGCGGCATTCGGACAAGCGACATCCTGGCAATAGAACCAAGTCGACTGCGAGTTCCTAACGGACTCAGACAACTGAAGAGCGGGATATCTACTTTTGTTTTTCTTCTGGAAGCCTAAGCCTCCGCAGAGCTGGAGGATATGAGTTTTGTCGTCCGACTGGCTAAGTGTTTTGACGGTTTGGGATCTAGCGGAGAAGATGTACTTAAAGAGCCCCCAATGGGGAGGACAACCAATAAAGCACTCGCAAAGCACGACGAAGGCAGAAAGATGAGCTATTGCGTTGGGAGGAAAATGATGGAGCTGCGCCCCGAAGTGGTTCATGATACCTCTGAAGAAGAGAGAAGCCTCGGTACACGTGACTGAGCAGCAAGACGCGCTCCCCCTCCTGGGGCGCCGGCTCCGTCTCGTCCTCCGACGGCAGCCTCCACGACTTGTTCTCGATCATACCTTGCTCCACCAGCTCCAACATGTCGTTCGTCGTCACCATGGAGGGGAGGAAATCCCCCTGGATCCAACCCGCCGGCAATGCCCGCTGTCGCCGCTGAGCAGGAGCCGCCGCCTTCTTCTTCTTCTTCTGCGCCTCGAGCTTGCTCGTCTGCCCCTTCGTCATGGTGGAGGCTGCAGATCCGCGGGTGAGGAGAGGAAGGAAGAAGCTTGGGGTGCGCAAGAAGCCACGGGAGAAGCGGGGCGAGTGCGAGTTATCAGGCGAGCGCAACGAGAAACACTCACTTGGGATGTTTAAATAAGGTTCCGACTGGGTCACTAGCAGGTGGCCCCAAAATCTTATCCCCCGACCGACTGCTGCGATATTAGTGGAGGAGATGGAGGCGCGGTAATCGAGGCGGCAGAAACTACTCGATGACGATGTCGTCACCCCCGCTGAGCGCGCGGCAACCGAAATTTGAGGATCCCTGAAAATCCGCCGCTGTCAGTTGACCGGTCACGTCAAAAGATTCCGCGGAAGCACTCAGTCTCTGACGGTTCGTTTCACAGACATATCCACTCGGATCGCTGGTCAAGAGGATAAAATGGATCGAGGCAAGCAACGCCAAAGTCGCATCCATACCAGTCGGATCCGTACTCCAAGTATCGCCTCGTCGTTCCAACCCCGATCCATTCGGGGACTAATGATGGGGTTATAGTCCCAGGGTAGGGTCATAGGCCTGCCCTATAGGTCCTACCCAAGGACTACCCTTCATAAGGGACAAGGCCCTTAGTCAGTTCCGACTGAATTAAGGACTTCCCATCATCCAGTCGGTGACGATTCCTCCATCATCCAGTCGGAGATGGGCATTCGGAACGTATCAAACTTACCGACTAGATTCCACTCTGTACATCGTAACCCCCCTGGAGGGCAACGGTCATACGTTTTCATGTACCATCGTTAGCATTTAAGGCATACGTTACCTGTAATGTAGGCATTTATTCGCCACTACATCACCCCTGTGCATCGAACCGTTGTGAAGGGCAGCGCACTCTATATAAGCCACCCTTCCCCACTGGTGCAGGGGTTAGCATTTTCACTGCAATCCATATTCCACTCGACATCAAGCTCCCAAGAGCACTGAGACGTAGGGCTTTTACCTCCACCGTAGAGGGGCCTGAACTCATACAACCTCGTCGTAGCTAAGGCTCTGCCCATCCTTTCATACCCTACACATCTACTGTCAGACTTATACCCACGACAGTGATCTCCGAATGGAACCGGGAGAGGGAGGAGGAGAGGATGGCGGGGGCCCGGAGCTCACTGGCGTTGACGGGAAGGCCCGGAGTAGCCGGAGTGCACGGGGAGTCGGCGCGATTCCGGCGAGGAGGACTTCCCGGTGGTGGTGGCGACGTTGGAGGAGGAGTCTCAGCCGAGGTGAAGGCCGGGGCCGGCCGGATCCGGCCCGGAGGAGGCGAGGCGGCCGCCAGAGGCCGCCGGAGGGAGGGCCGCCGATGTGAGGGAGCTCCGGCCTGTTAGGTGGGGATGAGGGGCTCGACCGGCGGATGGGGATGAGGGGCTCGCCGGGAGGTACTCGATCGGCCTGGGCAGTGGGTCGCCGGAGGGGAGGCTGGGGGTCGAGCGGTAGGTGGGGGGCAAGCGGTGTGGATGGGATCTAGGGCTCGCGCGGTGAGGGGAGTTGGCAGGGGCGCGGTTGGTGGGGGCTAGCGAGGGAGGCGCAGGCGGTAGGTGGGGCGAGGGGGTTTCCCTCGTCCTAACTGGCGGCGGCGTGGGGAGAGAGTGGGAGGCGGGGGCCGACGCTAGGGTTCAGGGGGGCTTTATACCCCCCCCCTCGGTGGAGTGGGATGGATTGGGGGCCTCGTCGGTTGGGCCACTTTGGCCCAGTTGGGCGAGGGACTTTTTGTTTTAAATTACTCCTTTTAAATTGCTCATGTTTTAAATATATAGTGATAACAAATAATCTTTAAACAGCCATGTTCACTTTTATAATTCATTAGGGATTTTTTAATAACTTCCCCGACAATTTTTATTTTAAACATTATAAAACTTTTCCCGTTTGATTTATTTTTAAACTTCAAATTTTGACTCGGTTTCAACTAACACGAGATCAACGATATAATTTATGATGACGTGTCATTCATATCATAGATTTACTGTAGCTTAATTACATCCAACACTGTAGCAAAAGCTGAGGATGTCACAACGAGTACGTGTGTCGCCGCCGTCCAGTACGTGCTCCTCCACCCCCAGTACGTGTGCCGCTGCCACCCAGTGCGTGTGCCGCCGTGATCCACTCCCGCCGCTGCCGCCCAGGACCTACGCCGCCAACATCCGGTCGATCTCGTCCTCATCAAGCCCCCGCGCATGCCTGGATGTCCAAGCTGCTGCTACTAGTCCTCCTTCTTCTCTGGTATCGCGAGGCTCGTGATGTTGCTCCCCTGATCAAGCTGCCGTCGGAGCTCCCCTGCTGCCCGCTTCCCTTGTTGCCGTCGGAGCTTTAGTGTGATTTACTCCTCCTCTCCATGACCAGGTGCTCCTCCTCCTCCACGCCCAGCACCTCACTGCTCACCCAACAGTAGATCCTCTACTTCTCACCTGCAGATCAAGTGGAGATCAGTTAAGACGATTATGAGCAGCACGTCAATTTATCAATATAGAGGAGTATCATCTATAGCGGTAGTATCTGTAGGAGCAGTATCTTCCAAGATGTACATATGCACAATACTATAAAATTAGGATGACCAATAATGTAAAATTTCAGAAACTGGATTAGAATTTTCCAAGATGTACATATGCATAATATTGTGAAAGTTTAGTATAGTCTGATATGTACTTGAAATTAGGATGGACATAATGTGTTACTGATAATGACAGTAAACTGTAATTTGTTACAGAAATTTTCCTACTGAAAATATAATTGAATGGACAAAAAATGGGTTAAAAGATAACTGAATGTGCATAGTCTGAATTTCACTGAATTTACTGAATGTGCATAGTGTGAATGTGCATATTCTGAATGCTAGGCTAAAATGGACAGTAAACTGATAATGACTATTGCCAACAAGAGTAAGAAAATAGACAATAAACTGAGAATGACTATTATCGACGATGAGGTTGTACAGATCAGAGATGTAGCAGCTGTTGTTGCCGCAATGAAAACACAACCATTGCTACGACAAGATCTCTTAGCTGTCGATCAAGACCAAAATCATCCAGGGGCGAGGCGCCGCTAGCTGTTCTTCAGGCTACTCGCACATTCAGTAAATATGCTCAGACTATGCACATTCAGTAAATATGCTTAGATTATGACCCACCCTACCCAACCTGAATATATACTGGTTTCAGGTTGCTACCTTCTCTTAACTGCTAGACCAGTATGTGCTCATGTTTGCTCGTGAACGTGTTTGGCTTGTGGCAACCAAAATAGAAATGGTGCCATGGTAGCATTTCTTGTTTGGCTGTCGTGGCAACCAAACTAGAAATGATGCCATGGCACCAATTTCTTGTTTGAATTAAATATTCTTTTTACGTGTGTGTATATATTCTTGTTACGCACTTACGGTACCATGACGTACTCATCTTTTGTCATTGATTGTAGGAGTATGGATTTGAACATGGTACATCAAGAGGAAGAGGATGAAGGTACAAATTTGAACATGATGCCTCAAGAGGAAGATGAAGAAGCTCAAGAGGGAGAGGATGGAGGTATAGATTAGAACATAATGCCTCAAGAGGAAGATGAAGAAGTTCAAGAGGGAGAGTGTGAAGCCCTCGATTTAATCGTACGCTAATCATACACGCAAATGCGTACGATCAAACTTAAGGACTGGCGTGAAGATATCACAACACAACTCTAGACACAAATAAAACATACAAGCTTAATATTACAAGCCAGGGGCCTCGAGAGCTAGAATACGGAAGCGCGAAAAACACACGAGTCAGCGGAAGCAACAATATCTGAGTACATACAGTAAACATGGGGTGCCTTAGAGAAGGCTAGCACAAAATATACAACGATCGAACGAGGCGAGGCCTTCTGCCTGGGAACCTCCTAACTACTCCTGGTCTTCAGTGGCCTCCACATAGTAGTAGGCACCGTCGGGGTAGCAGCCGTCATCGGCAGGATACTCCATCTCCTGGGCTCCATCATCTGGTCACAGCAATGAATCAAGTGGGCAAAGGGGAGCAAAGAAACGGTGAGTACTCATCCAAAGTACTCGCAAGTCTTATATCAGAACTATGCTAAGTATGCATTAGTATCAAAGAAGGGGGTTTATATGTGGACTGACTGCAGCAATGCAAGAATAGAGAGAAGGCCTAGTCCTATCGAAGACTAGCATCTTGAAGGTCTTGTAGCAATAGACGAGAGTACAACAAGGTAACACAATTAAAATAGTCATATTGTTGCAGCAATATTAATATGAGGTCACGGCCATAGATCCTCCCTCGACTCCTTGCAAGGGAGCAATCCCGGGGCAACTAATTCCAGTTAAGTAACCATTGTAGTTGTATAAGATCAGGGCATAACTCCAAGTCGTCCTGTAATCATGGACATGACTATTCGAATAGATAAGTTCTTCCGTGCAGGGGTGCACAACATATTCCCCGACGCGCTCGATAACACTCTGGCCGGACACACATTTATGGGTCATGCCCGGCCTCGGAATATCGACACGTCACAGCCCCACCCAAGCTCAATAGAGAGGCCAGCCCGCCGGTCTAACTCCTAAGCACAAAGGGTTCATGGGCCCACTTGCCCTTCGCGCTCCTGCACGATGTGTGGGCGGCCGATGTCAGTCCTAGCACCACTTAATACAAGAGTGATGCATCTCTGGACCACTCGGGCGCGCGCCGCTCCATCGCTGACGTCTGGAGAACTTCGGCTGATACCGCGACTTCGAGTACCCATAATTCTTCCCACACATATGGTTAGTGCGTAATAAGGCCTTCCGACCAACCCAGATCAAATACCCAAATCCATTCTCATTTTAATTAAGTCATTGACACAACCACGCGGGAATCCACCCGCCTAACATCTATTCATCAAAGATCCCAGTAACATGGTCGGGTAACTGTGTGGTTGTAACATCAGGGGGAATCCGAGGTATCACCCTCGTTGGACCCCGAACGATGTAACCGTCAAGGTGCACCTAAAGGAATCACCCTCGAGGGTCCCATACTTGAGGGGTTGTACGTGAGAGGCATCATTGGGAATGGTGAACGAGGAATCACCCTCGATAACCACGACCGACTAGGTGTACTACAGAGATATCATCCTGAGTACTTCGCGAGGTGTCACCCTCTGTACCCGATAGTAGTTGTGTAGCGTCATACAACTAAGGGGGTGTAAGTGTTTCGTCGGGTCTGGCTCGTCGATCAGGGATCAGGATTCGACAATTAAGCGGGCCAACTGAATTAAGGGGTCAGAGGGGATGACTGCTCCACCTATACTAAGCAGATTAAAAGTACAGTATTGAAAATAGCAGTTCATCAAGAATTAGGCTATGCATCAGATATAGGAGCTAACTACAACAGTAGCAAAATTCTAATGCAAGCAGTAGGAAGAAAGAATAGGCGATATAGGGATGATCAAGGGGGTTTGCTTGCCTTGTTGATCTGTGGCAAAGGGCTAGTCGTCGGGAGGGGAGATGTACCCGGCAGCAGCGTCAGTTTCGGGGTCTACCGGTAAGAAGAGGGGGGAGAAACAATAAATAACAGCAACAGGTGCAACACTAAGCATGACATGGAAATATGCACGCTAGGCATGCGCTAACGCAGGAACATCCGTCATAGACGGGTCGGGAGAATATTAGATGATATTTCTCGGGTTTGTGTCTACTACCGGTGAGACTGAAAACGATGGAAAAGTTCCATGCTTGTTATGTGATACGTCCATTTTGCATCATGCTTTCATGTTGATATTTATCGCTTTATGGACTGTTATTATACTTTGTGGAACCTTACTTATGCCTTTTCTCTCTTATTTTGCAAGAATTATTTGAAGAGGGAGAATACCGGTAGATGGAATTCTGGACTGGAAAAGGAGCAAGTTTGAGTCCTCTATTCTGCGCAACTCCAAATGCCCTGAAAATCAACGTGGATTTTTTTGGGAATATATAAAAAATACTGGGCGAAAGAAGTGTCAGAGGGGAGCAACCAGGGGCCCACAAGCCTGGTTGCCGCGGCCTACCCCCCTGGTCGCGGCAACAGGGCTTGTGGGCACCCTGGTGGCCCACTGGCCCCCCTCTTTTGCTATATGAAGGGTTTCGTCTAGAAAAAATCACGGTGGAGCTTTTTCGTGGATTCACCGCCGCCACGAGGCGGAACTTGAGCATATCCAATCTAGAGCTCTGGCAGGACGATCCTTCCGAGGAAACTTCCCTCCTGGAGGGGGAAATCGTCGCCATCGTCATCACCAACACTCCTCTCGTAGTAGGGGAGGCATTTCCATCAACATCTTCATGAGCACCATCTCCTCTCCAAACCCTAGTTCATCTCTTGTAACCAATCTCCGTCTCGCGACTCCGATTGGTACTTGTAAGGTTGCTAGTAGTGTTGATTACTCTTTGTAGTTGATGCTAGTTGGATTACTTGGTGGAAGAGTTTATGTTCAGATCCTTGATGCTGTTCATTACACCTCTGGTCATGATTATGATTATGCTTTGTGAGTAGTTACTTTTGTTCCTGAGGACATGGGATAAGTCATGATAATAATAGTCATGTGAATTTGGTATTCGTTTGGTATTTTGATATGATGTATGTTGTTTTTCCTCTAGTGGTGTTATGTGAACGTCGACTACATAACACTTCACCATATTTGGGCCTAGAGGAAGGCATTGGGGAGTAGTAAGTAGATGATGGGTTGCTAGAGTGACAGAAGCTTAAACCCAGTCTATGCGTTGCTTCGTAAGGGGCTGATTTGGATCCACTAGTTTAATGCTATGGTTAGACGTTGTCTTAATTCTTCTTTCGTAGTTGCGGATGCTTGCGAGAGGGGTTAATCATAAGTGGGATGCTTGTCCAAGTAAGGGCAGTACCCAAGCACCCGTCCACCCACATATCAAACTATCAAAGGAACGAACGCAAATCATATGAACATGATGAAACTAGCATGATAGAAATTCCTCTGTGTCCTCGGGAGCGTTTTTCCTCTTATAAGACTTTGTTCAGGCTTGTCCCTTGCTACAAAAGGGATTGGGCCACTTTGCTGCACCTTGCTACTACATGTTACTTGTTACTTATCGCTTGCTACGTTTCACCTCACTAATCCATCACTTGTTACCGCTACTTTCAGTTCTTGCAGTTATTACCTTGCTGAAAACCGTTTATCAGAGCCTTCTCCTCCTCGTTAGTTTCGACACTCTTACTTATCGAAAGGACTACGATTGATCCCGTATACTTGTGGGTCATCAAGACTCTTTTCTGGCGCCGTTGCCGGGGAGGGAAGCGCCTTTGGTAAGTGGAATTTGGTAAGGAAACATTTATATACTGTGCTGAAATTTATTGTCACTTGTCACTATGGAGACTGTTCCTTTAAGGAATTTGTTCGGGGTATCTTCACCACGAACGGAAGCACGAGGAGTTGTTCCTCAACATGAGGTACCTACTGAAAATATCTTTTATGAAATTCCTTCGGGTATGCTTGAGAAACAGCTGGCTAATCCTTTTATAGGAGATTGATCATCACATCCAGACTTGCATCTAATCTATGTAGATGAAGTTTGTGGTTTATTTAAGGTTGCAGGTTTGCCTGAGGATGAGGTAAAGAAGAAAGTCTTTCCTTTATCTTTGAAGGATAAGGCGTTGACATGGTATAGGCTATGTGATGATGCTGGATCATGGGACTACAATCAGTTGAAATTGGAATTTCATCAAAAGTTTATCCTATGCATTTAGTACATCGTGATCGGAATTATATTTATTACTTTTGGCCTCGTGACAGGGAAAGCATAGCTCAAGCTTGGGGGAGGCTTAAATCAATGCTATATTCATGCCCCAATCATGAGCTCTCGAGAGAAATTATCACTCAAAACTTTTATGCTCGGCTTTCTCATGAAGATCGTACCATGCTTCACACTTCTTGTACCGGTTCTTTTATGAAGAAGGATATTGACCACAAGTGGAATTTATTGGAAAGAATCAAACGCAATTCTGAAGATTGGGAGCTTGAAGAAGGTAAGGAGTCAGGTACGAATTTCCAGTTTGATTGCGTTAAATCTTTTGTTGAAACAAACACTTCTAGAGATTTTAGCGCTAAGTATGGACTTGACTCTGAGATAGTAGCTACTCTATGTGAATCTTTTGCTGCTCATGTTGATCTTCCCAAAGAGAAGTGGTTTAAGTATCATCCTCATGTAGAAATCAACATAGTTAAAGCCAATCTAGTTGAGGAGAAAGTCATTGCCTTTAGTGATCCTATTTTTCCTTGTGCCTACGCTGAGAAACCACCTTACCCTGCTAGGAAAAAGGATTATTCTAAAGCTCCAACTGTGATACCTAGGGGTTACATTAGACCACTTGCACCCCCTGAGGAAATTAGAGGTGAACCTAGTGTTGCTATTATCAAAGATCTCTTAGCCGAAGACATAGACGGGAATGTTATCAACTTCTGTGAGGACTCCGCTAGAATAGCTAAACCTCACACGAAAGACAAATACAGACATGTAGTTGGCCTGCCCATTGTTTCTGTCAAGATAGGAGATCACTGTTATCATGGTTTATGTGATATGGGTGCTAGTGTTAGGGCAATACCCCGGTCCCTATATGATGAAATCAAAGATGAGATTGTACCTGCTGAGTTAGAACCCATTGGTGTCACTATTACGCTAGCTAATAGAGATACTATCTGCCCCCTGGGAATTGTGAGAGACGTAGAAGTCCTGTGTGGTAAGACGAAGTATCCTACTGATTTCCTCGTCCTTGCTACTGCACAAGATAGCTTTTGTCCCATCATATTTGGTAGAGCCTTTCTCAACACTGTCAATGCTCACATTGATTGCATTAAATAGACTGTCACTCTTAGTTTCGAGGGTGTGTCTCATGAATTTAACTTCTCCAAGTTTGGAAGACAACCCCATGAAAAAGAGTTGTCTGGTAGGGATGAAATCATTGCTATTGCCTCTATTGACGTACCTCCTACGGATCCTTTAGAGGAATATCTGCTTGAGCATGAAAATGATATGCATATGGATGAAAGAGATGAGATAGATAAAATTGTTTTAGAACAATACCCTATTCTCAAGAATAATCTTCCTGTTGAACTGCTTGGGGATCCTCCCCCACCAAAGGGTGATCGTGTGTTCGAGCTAAAACAGTTACCAGATACTCTTAAGTATGCCTATCTTGATGAAAAAGAGATATATCATGTTATTATTAGTGCTCACCTCTCGAATCACAAGGAGAAGAAGTTATTAAAAACATTGAGGAAGCACCGTGCTGCTATTGGATATACTCTTGATGATCTTAAGGGTATTAGTCCCACTCTATGTCAGCACAAGATTAAAACCGATCCTGATTCTAAGCTAGTTGCTGATTATCAACGGAGATTAAATTCGAGGATCAAAGAGGTCGTGAGAAAAGAAATATTAAAGCTTCTGGAAGCAGGAATCATCTATCCTATTGCTCATAGTGATTGGGTAAGTCCAGTACATTGCGTACCTAAGAAGGGAGGTATCACCGTCGTTCCTAATGATAAGAATGAACTAATCCCACAGAGGATTATTACTGGCTATAGGATGATGATAAACTTCCGGAAACTGAACAAGGCAACCAGGAAAGACCATTATCCTTTGCCGTTTATTGACCAAATGCTAGAAAGGCTATCTAAACACACACACTTCTGCTTTCTAGACGGTTATTCAGGTTTCTCGCAAATACCTGTTGCACAATCTGATCAAGAGAAAACAACCTTCACATGCTCCTTCGGTACCTTTGCTTATAGACGTATGCCTTTTGGCGTGTGCAATGAACCTGCCACCTTTCAAAGATGTATGATGGCTATATTCTCTGATTTTTGTGAAAAGATTGTTGAGGTTTTCATGGATGATTTCTCCGTCTACGGTTCTTCCTTTGATGATTGCCTCAGCAACCTTGATCAAGTCTTACAGAGATGCAAAGATACCAATCTCGTCTTGAATTGGGAGAAGTGCCACTTCATGGTTAATGAAGGCATCGTCTTAGGACACAAAATCTCTGAGAAAGGCATTGAAGTTGATAAGGCTAAGGTAGATGCAATTGAGAAAATGCCTCGCCCCACAGATATCAGAGGTATACAAAGTTTCCTAGGTCATGCTGGTTTCTATAGAAGATTCATTAAAGACTTCTCTAAGATTTCTAGGCCTCTTACCAACCTCTTGCAGAAGGATGTTCTTTTGTTTTTGATGAGGATTGTGAGGAAGCTTTCGAAATACTTAAGAAGGCCTTAATAACCGCACCTATTGTTCAACCACCTGATTGGAACTTGCCCTTTGAAATCATGTGCGATGCTAGTGATTATGCTGTTGGTGCTGTTCTAGGAGAAAGAGTTGACAAGAAGTTGAATGTCATTCACTACGCTAGTAAAACTCTAGATAGTGCCCAAAGAAACTATGCCACTACGAAGAAGGAGTTTTTAGCAGTAGTGTTTGCATGTCAAAATTTCAGATCTTATATAGTTGACTCCAAAGTCACTATTCACTGTGATCATGCTGCTATTAAGTACCTCATGGAGAAGAAGGGCGCTAAGCCTAGGCTAATCAGATGGGTTCTCCTGCTACAGGAATTTGATTTGCACGTTGTTGACCGAAAGGGTGCTGATAACCCTGTAGCAGATAACTTGTCTAGGCTAGAGAATGTCCTTGATGACCCACGACCTATTGATGACAGCTTTCCTGATGAGCAATTGAATGTCATCCGCACTTCACATAGTGCACCGTGGTATGCTGATTACGCAAACTATATCGTAGCCAAATACATACCACCCAGTTTCACCTACCAGCAAAAGAAGAAATTCTTCTTTGATTTGAGACACTACCTTTGGGATGATCCTCACCTTTATAATGAAGGATTAGATGGTGTTATTAGACTTTGTGTGCATGAACATGAACAGGGATAGATCCTGCAGAAGTGTCATTCCGAGGCCTACGGAGGACACCATGTTGGAGACAGAACTGCTCATAAGGTATTGCAATCAGGTTTCTATTGGCCCACTCCCTTCAAGGATGCCCGTAAGTTTGTCTTGTCGTGTGACGAATGCCAAAGAATAGGGAACATCAGTAAGCGTCAGGAAATGCCTATGAACTATTCACTTGTCATTGAACCATTTGATGTCTGGGGCTTTGATTATATGGGACCTTTCCCGAGTTCCAATGGGTATACTCACATCTTAGTTGCTGTGGATTACGTCACTAAGTGGGTAGAGGCTATCCTCACTAAAAATGTTGATCACCACACCTCTATTAAGATGCTTAAAGAAGTCATTTTCCCAAGATTTGGAGTCCCTAGATATCTGATGACCGGTGGCGGTTCACACTTCATTCATGGTGTTTTCCGCAAGATGCTCGCTACGTATGATGTCAACCACAGAGTTGCATCTCCTTATCATCCTCAGTCTAGTGGTCAAGTGGAGTTGAGTAATAGGTAGATCAAATTGATCTTACAAAAGACTGTCAATAGATCTCGAAAGAATTGGTCTAGTAAACTTGACGATGCACTATGGGCTTATAGGACTGCTTATAAGAATCTCATGGGCATGTCGCCGTATAAAATGGTTTACGGTAAGGCCTGTCATTTACCCCTTGAGCTGGAGCACAAAGCTTAGTGGGCAATCAAAGAGCTCAACTTTGATTTCAAACTTGCTCGTGAGAAGCGGTTGTTTGATATCAGCTCATTAGATGAATGGAGGGCCTAGGCATATGAGAATGCCAAGTTGTTCAAGGAAAAGGTTAAGAGATGGCACGACAAAAGAATACAAAAACGAGAGTTCAATGTAGGTGATTATGTCCTACTATACAATTCTTGTTTAAGATTCTTCGCGGGCAAGCTTCTCTCAAAATGGGGAGGTCCCTGCGTTGTCGAGGAAGTATATCGTTCCGGTGCCATCAAAATCAATAAAACAGAAGGTAATTTTCCTAGAGTGGTAAATGGGCAAAGAATCAAGCATTATATCTCTGGTACTCCCATAAATGTTGAGACCAATATCATCAATATCATAACTCCAGAAGAGTACATAAGGGATGTTTATCAGCCTGTTTCAGACCCTGAAAACGAAGAGGTATCTGTTTCGGTAAGTAATTGGACTCCGAAACTTTTCCAATAGGAAATTTTCTCCATTTTGGAATTTTTGGAAAATGAGAAAAATAAAAAGCAGTCCGGAGAGCGCACGAGGCAGCCACAAGCTTGGTTGTCGCGGCCTTCCCCCCGGCCGTGGCAACAGGGCTTGTGGGCACCTCGTGTGCCTCCCGGACTCCGTTTTCTTGCGGAGCACTCCTTCTGGTACAGAAAAAAATCATTATATATACGCCCGAGGGTTTTGATCTCCGTATCGTGCAGTTTTCCTCTGTTTTTGTTTCGAGCCTGTTTCTACTGCAGATCTAGATCGTCATGACTTCCCCAAAATTTCCTAAGGACAAGATCTTCGAGAAGGTCATCAATCCCTACCTCATGGAAGTATTGCAACACCCCCAATCTATCAATATGAGCGAGGGGATGTTGCACATTCGTGATGTTGAGGGGCCTAAGAAGACCGGAAGCGTGGAGGCGAGGCTCGAAACAATGGAGCAACAAGTCTTCAAGTGCCAAGGGATGGTGGAGCGTGGACTCAACGCCAACCACATGATGATCACGGAGTTCACCAGCAATCACAAGATGGATGCCATTGACATTGGGAAGCACCTCTCCAGGCTCTATGACAGGGTTGATCAACTCCAGGGCCAGATCTACGACCTGTAGAACCAAAACTGTGAGTATGAGTATAGATTTAAATCAATACGGTTGGCTGCAGATTTGAGGATTCCGGTGACTCGTTCATCCTGCCATGATGGAGCACCTATGCCTTGGAAGACGGAGGATCATACTACTTCAACAACTCCACCACCATCACCACCAAAGGAAGAAAATTGAGCATCGGTATGGGAAATCCCCTGGCTTATGCCAAGCTTGGGGGAGTTGCCCTGGTATCGTATCACCTTTATATCTTTTGCTTTTACCTTTGTTTTAGTTCTTTTCTTTTCAGTTTTATTTTCTTCTCTTAGTGGAATAAGTCTTTAGTGTTTGGTTTGAGTCTTTTGCCTTGTGTCTCCCCCGATGTATTCGAGCTTGTGAGCTATATAATAAAGAGTATCTTAGTCAAGGGCTTTGTTTTGTGCCGTGATCAAAACTATGAAAAGAACGATAGCATGAGAGATCATGAGATGATCCTATGGAAAGTGATAGCCTCACATATAAAAAGTATGATGATTGAAACTTGTTGAGAATAGACCAACATAGACCCGAGTCATTATTGCAATTAATAAGAAGTAATAAGGAAAGAGAGGTTCACATATAAATATATCATCTTAGACACTTTCTATAATTGTGAGCACTCACCAAACTATTACATGCTTAGAAGTAGATGTTGGACAAGGAAGACAACATAATGAATTGTGTTTGCTTGGTTCCAAACAATGTTATATGATTAGAGATCCCTTAGCATGTGACGGTTGCTTCCACCTCATATTAGCCAAAACTCCCACACCAAGTAGAGATACTACTTGTGCATCCATAAACCTTCAACCCAGTTTTGCCATGAGTGTCCACAATACCTACCTATGGATTGAATAAGATCCCTCAAGTAAGTTTTCATCGGTGCAAGCAATAAAAATTGCTCTCTAATATGTATGATCTATTAGTGTGTGGAAAATAAGATTTGTACGAACCTGTGATGAGGAAGACATAAAAGCGAAAGACTGCATAATGAAGTTCTTTATCACAAGAGGCAATATAAAGTGACGTTCCTCCGCACTAAGAGGACACGCATCCAAACCTCAAAAGCGCATGACAACCTCTGCTTCCCTCTGCGAAGGGCCTATCTTCTATTTTTACCTTTTTCCCTTGTAAGAGTCATGGTGATCTTACCAATTCCTTATTTAGCCTTTTTCTTGGTGAACGTCATATGCTTGGGAAAGATATATATTCATATATCAACTTGGAGATGAGTACTTATGCTTTATTATTGTTGACTTTACCCTTGAGGTAAATGGTTGGGAGGCAAAACTATAAGCCTCTATCTTTCTTTGTGTCCAATTGAAACTTTGATATCATGAGTACCACGTGAGTTGTAACAATTGTGGAAAAAAAGAGATGATTGAGTATGAGGATTTGCCTTACAAGCTCTTATTTGACTCTTTCTGATGTTATGATAAATTGCAATTGCCTCAATGACTATGGACTGTTGTTGGCTACTTCTCGGTAAGGTTTTTGTTCCATACTTTGCTTTGTGAAGGAATTGTTACTTTCCCATAAGAATCTCTATGATGTATTGCTGTTCTATGTGTGATCATGATACCCTCATGTCTGTATTATGTTTTATTGACACCTTCATCCCTAAACATGTGGACATGTTTTGGGTCTTGTTGTTCGCTTGAGGACAAGCGAGGTCTAAGCTTGAGGGAGTTGATACGTCCATTTTGCATCATGCTTTCATGTTGATATTTATCTCTTTATGGACTGTTATTATACTTTGTGGAACCTTACTTATGTCTTTTCTCTCTTATTTTGCAAGGTTTATTTGAAGAGGGAGAATACCGGCAGTTGGAATTCTGGACTGGAA
This sequence comes from Hordeum vulgare subsp. vulgare, assembly GCF_904849725.1. Classification (NCBI taxonomy): domain Eukaryota; kingdom Viridiplantae; phylum Streptophyta; class Magnoliopsida; order Poales; family Poaceae; genus Hordeum; species Hordeum vulgare. The sequence goes on from NC_058522.1 coordinate 226,667,749, forward strand.
AAGGAGCAAGTCTGAGTTCTCTATTCTGCGCAACTCCAAATGCCCTGAAAATCAACGTGGATTTTTTTGGGAATATATAAAAAATACTGGGCGTAAGAAGGGTCAGAGGGGAGCAACAAGGGGCCCACAAGCCTGGTTGCCGCGGCCTACCCCCTGGCCGCGGCAACAGAGCTTGTGGGCACCCTCGTGGCCCAGTGTCCCCCTCTTTTGCTATATGAAGGGTTTCGTCCGGAAAAAAAATCAGGGTGGAGCTTTTTCATGGATTCGCCGCCGCCACGAGGCGGAACTTGAGCAGATCCAATCTAGAGCCCCGGCAGGACGATCCTGCCGGGGAAACTTCCCTCCCGGAGGGGGAAATCGTCGCCATCGTCATCACCAAGACTCCTCTCGTCGGAGGGGAGGCATCTCCATCAACATCTTCATCAGCACCATCTCCTCTCCAAACCCTAGTTCATCTCTTGTAACCAATCTCCGTCTCGCGACTCCGATTGGTACTTGTAAGGTTGCTAGTAGTGTTGATTACTCTTTGTAGTTGATGCTAGTTGGATTACTTTGTGGAAGAGTTTATGTTCAGATCCTTGATGCTATTCATTACACCTCTGGTCATGATTATGATTATGCTTTGTGAGTAGTTACTTTTGTTCCTGAGGACATGGGATAAGTCATGCTAATAATAGTCATGTGAATTTGGTATTCGTTCGGTATTTTGATATGATGTATGTTGTTTTTCCTCTAGTGGTGTTATGTGAACGTCGACTACATAACACTTCACCATATTTGGGCCTAGAGGAAGGCATTGGGGAGTAGTAAGTAGATGATGGGTTGCTAGAGTGACAGAAGCTTAAACCCTAGTCTCTCCTAACAGGAGATCAACGGTGCCGGAACGAGAAGATGAGCTCCGGAGCGGAACCGGTGGGTGAAGGAGAGGGAGAGGCGGTGTTCTCACCCACGTTGTAGGGGGGCGGGTTCGGCGAAGCTCGATGGAGCCGTTGAGGAGGAGGACGGGGACAGGGAGGCGGTGCGGTTCCGACGAGGAGGAGCTCCCGGTGAGGTGGCACCGGTGTTGGAGGAGGGGCCTCCCGTGGAGGGCCAGCATGAGGTGAAACCGGTTAGGCACGGAGCGCGGCGGTTGGCAATGCTGGAGACGTGGGGTGAGGCAACGGGATCCGGGGCAGTGGGGTGGGGCGACGGGATCCAGGGGAGAGGAGGGCCTGTGGCGCGGGGCCGGCGCAGGATGACGGGGCGCAGCGTCGGTGAGGGGAGGCGCGAGATCGTGTGGGAAGAGGAGCGAGGCGGCGGTGAATGGCTGGGGAGAGGGCGACGGGCGAGGCACAGGGAACCAGGGGGTTCCCTCATGGGGTTGGTGGCGATGGGTGACGACGGAGTTTCCCTCGTCTTTGGCGGTGGAGAGAGGAGCGCTGGGGGTGCTAGGGTTTCCCTCGGGGGGGGGGATGGTTATACCCCCCATAGTATAGGTGGGCTGGTGGGTGTGGCCGGCTCGGCCACTTTGGCCCAGTTGGGCCAGGGGCTTTGTTTGTTTGTTTTTGTTTTTTTACTATTTCCTTCTATTTATTTATTTTTTGTATAGTTTCAGTTTTAAATATATATGGATTATAAATAATTTCAAAAATGCCCGATTCACTTTCATAACTTATTAGGGAATTTTAATAATTCATCCAAACATATTATTTTTGCATTCAAAACTTTTATCACTTGACTTTAATTTTAAATTTAAATCTGAATTGTTTTGAAATAACGAGAGATCAATGATAGGAAACAAGGTGACGTGGCATTCATTGCATAGGTTTACTGTAGCTTAATTACATACAATACTGTAGCAAAAGCTGAGGATGTCGCAACTCTCTCCTACTAATAAGAATTCTCGTCCCGAGAATTAAGAGGTAGAAGGAAAGAGTTCAGGGTATTCATCACGAAGATGATGCTCGCATTCCCAAGTGGCTTCATCTTTAGAATGATTTGACCACTCCACTTTAAGGAACTTGGTGACCTTGTGATGAGTCTGACGTTCAGCCTGGTCGAGAATGCGGACCAGATGCTCTTTAGAAGAGAGGTCTTGTTGCAACTCAAGCATACCATGATCCACTGCTCGAATAGGATCCTTGAAGCAACGACGGAGATGAGACAGATGGAATTCATCGTGAACCCGAGAAAGGTTCGTCGAGAGTTCCAATTGATAAGCCACTTTTCCACGCCTTTCGAGAACAGTGGAAGGACCAATATAGCGAGGAGCTAACTTTCCCTTGATCACGAAACGGTGTGCACCTCTCATTGGTGTGACACGAAGATAAGCCTTTTCGCCAGGTTGATAGACCATATCTTGATGATGACGATCATACTGACGAGACTGAGCAGCCTTCAGATTCTCATGAATAACACAGACTTAATCTTCAGCATGTTGGATAATATCCGGACCGAAGAGTGATCGTTCCCCAGTTTTAGACCAATTCAGAGGAGTTCGACACCTTCGTCCATATAATACTTCACAAGGGGTCATCTTTAGACTAGCTTGATAGCTATTGTTGTAGGAGAACTTGGCATACAGAAGAGATTCCTCCCATTTCTTACCGAAAGAAATGGCACAAGCTCGAAGCATGTCCTCGAGAATTTGGTTGACTTATTCAACTTGTCCCTGGGATTGAGGATGAAATGCAGTGCTGAAGGATAGATGAGTCCCCATAGCCTTCTGAAAACTTTCCCAGAATTTTAAAGTGAACAAGCTACCACGGTCTGAGCTGATTATCAACGGAATATCCTGAAGTGAAACAATCCTTGACATATAAAGATCTGCCAGTTGACTAGCATTAATTGTTTCTTTGACGTCCAGAAAATGTGCAACTTTGGATAGTCGGTCAATGACGACAAGAATAACATCATTACCTTTGTGAGATTTGGGAAAACCAGTGACAAAGTCCATTTCAACATGGTCCCATTTCCACTCAGGAATAAAGATAGGTTGCAGAGTTCCAGTAGGCTTTTGATATTCTGCTTTGATCCGCCGACAAATATCACATTCTGCCACATATCGTGCAATGTCTTGTTTCATATCGGGCCACCAGAATCTCTGACGGATGTCTTGGTACATCTTGGTACTACCCGTGTGAATAGACAATGGAGTGTTGTGACCTTCTTCCATCACCCTACTGGTCATTCTGAGATTTTCCTTCTTATTTGGAACAAATAGGCGACCCTTGAACTACAAGGAGCCATCTTAAACAACAGAGAAAAAGAGGGTTTACCCTTCGCAATATAGCTTTTTAATCCTGTCGACATCATAGTCAAGGCCTTTTAATAACACGAAGGTTCATCTTTCGATACTCTTCAGGAGGGGGTACAAGGTAACCCTGAGGAACAATATGGAGATTCAACTTACGGAATTCCTCTTGTAGATGATCGTGAACCTTACGAACCTAATGGTGGTTGCAATATGACTTGCAACTCAAGGCATCAGCCATTATGTTAGCCTTGCCGGGGGTATATGATATACTACAGTCAAAATTTGCTATACGCCCCATCCACCTTTGCTGACGTAGATTCAGCTCCGATTGAGTGAACTGATACTTCAAACTTTGATGGTCGGTGTAGATTCCAAACCAATTACCGACAAGGTATTGTCGCCATTCCTTCAGTGCATGAATAACTGCGCAAAGTTTGAAATCATGAACAGGATAGTTCTCTTCATGAGCACGCAGCTGACGTGAGACGTAAGCAATCACCTTGCGATCCTGCATCAGGATACAACCTATTCCTTGACGAGAAGCGTCACAATATATGACGAAATCCCTTTTCGTATCTGGAGGAGCAAGTACTAGAGCGGATGTCAGTTTGTCCTTGAGTGCCTGGAAACTTTCCTGACATTTATCAGTCCACTCATACTTAACACCTTTGTGAAGCACATTGGTTAAGGGCTTCACAATCTTGGAGAAGTTCTCGATGAATCGACGGCAATAGCTCGCGAGTCCGAGAAAACTTCTGACTTGCTTGACATTCTTCGGGGGAGTTCAGTCAAGAATAGCTTGAATTCGTTCGGGGTTGACTGCAATACCATCCTTGGAAATCACATGACCAAGGTATGTGACTTCGTCTAGCCAGAATTCATATTTGGAATACTTCGCATAGAGTTTATGCTCCCGAAGCATATCCAGTACAAGACGAAGATGTTTAGCATGCTCTTCTTTATTCTTCGAAAATACCAGAATATCATCCAGATATACCACGACGAATTTGTCGTGGTAGTCCATGAATATATAATTCATCAATCAAGAGAAGGTTGCTGGTGCATTGGTTAAGCCGAAGGACATGACAGTGTACTCGTATGATCCATAATGAGTAACAAAGGCGGTCTTTGGAATATCCTCTTTGCGAACACAGATCTGTGGTATCCCAACCTCAAGTCGAGCTTAAAGAAGATGGTGGAACCAGAAAGTTGATCATAGAGATCATTTATCCGAGGGAGAGGATATTTGTTTTGAATAGTGGCCTGGTTGATAGGATGGTAGTCTTGAACCAATCGATTTGTCCCATCCTTCTTCTTAACAAAGAGAGAAGGTGCTCCCCAAGCAGAGGAACTTGGACAAATGAAACCCAGACGAAGCGAGTTGTCAATTTCTTGCTTAAGTTCAAGAAGTTCATGTGGTGGCATTTTATAAGGACGTTTGGCGATAGGAGTGGTACCGGGTACCCAGTCAATGACAAACTCGACAGCTCGAGCAGGGGGAATCCCCGGAAGTTCTTCTGGAAAGACATCTTGGAATTCTCGGACCACTAGAATGTCTTCAATCCCTTCAAGATGTGACACATTTAATGCATTCAAGGCATATAGCCCTGCCTCAACATTTCGGACGAGATGAGCATGGTAGCTTATTAACGATCGATGCCGTATGAGCTTTCAACTAGTCCATCCCCAATATGAGATCACTGTTGGGTGAATTTAGTAGGATGGGGTTGGCGAGGAATTCTAATCCTTCAATTTCAATCGAAACATGGGGGCAAACCACAGAGGTTCGTCATTCGCCCCTCGGGGTGTTTACCACTATCGGGATGTTCATCTCTTCGCTCCTAATGTCATGCATGTATGCAAAAATTTCCGACATAAAGGAATGTGATGCTCCTGTATCAGACAATACAAAAGCAGGTACTGAGTTAATGAGAAGTGTACCCATCACAGTAGCAGGCTGGTCTTGAGCTTGACCCATCTCAATGTTGTTGGCCTGAGCACGAACATAAGCATGCTTAGCATTATAGTTGAAGTTCTGGTTGTTGCCACTGCCAGTTGAGGGAAGTGCCAGTTGATTTGGATTCTGCCTGCAATCTCTAGCACGGTGACCTGCACGGCCACACTTGAAGCACAACCTGTCCTTAGGGCGGGAAGGAGGAACTCGAGGCGGTGGAGCTGGAAGCCTCGACTGCCTAGGTGGTGGAGGAGGCAGGCGAGGTGCAGCATAGGACGGTCTCGGAGCAGGAGCAGGTGCATGGTACATGTTGTTGGGGATCCAGATCTTCTTCTTCTGTGCAGATGAGCCTGAAGATGAGCCCATGTCGCGGTTGCGCTTGCTGCTATCCTTGTAATCCTGCAGACCAGTCTCAACCTGAATAGCCTTGTTCACCAGGGTGGCGAATCAGCATAGTCCTGAACGAGGAGTGTCAGCTTGATATCAGGGTGAAGGCCCTCACGGAATTTCTCCTGTGTGCGTGCATCAATTATAATGTCTTCTTCACCATAGCGAGATAAGTCCAGAAACTCCCGCTGGTAAGCATCCACAGTCTTATTGCCCTGGACAAGGTTGTGGAATTCACGACCTTAGCAAAGGAACCACGGTTTCACAAGAAGACCAGACACATCAAACGACGCTTCAACCTCATCCGCGACTACGTCGACGAAGAGGACGTAAATATATGCAAAGTGCACACGGATCTGAATGTAGCAGACCTGCTGACTAAACCTCTTCCACGACCAAAACATGATCGACACCAGAACTGTATGGGTGTTAGATTTATTACAATGTAATTCACATGGTGATGTGAGGGCTGGATTATTGACTCTAGTGCAAGTGGGAGACTGTTGGAATTATGCCCTAGAGGCAATAATAAATATGGTTATTATTATAATTCCTGTATCAAGATAATAGTTTATTATCCATGCTATAATTGTATTGAATGAAGACTCATTTACATGTGTGGATACATAGACAAAACACCGTCCCTAGCATGCCTCTAGTTGGCTAGCCAGTTGATCGATGATAGTCAGTGTCTTCTGATTATGAACAAGGTGTTGTTGCTTGATAACTGGATCACGTCATTGGGAGAATCACGTGATGGACTAGACCCAAACTAATAGACGTAGCAAGTTGATCGTGTCATTTTGTTGCTACTGTTTTCTGCGTGTCAAGTATTTATTCCTATGACCATGAGATCATATAACTCACTGACACCGGAGGAATGCTTTGTGTGTATCAAACGTCGCAATGTAACTGGGTGACTATAAAGATGCTCTACAGGTATCTCCGAATGTGTTAGTTGAGTTAGTATGGATCAAGACTGGGATTTGTCACTCCGTGTGACGGAGAGGTATCTCGGGGCCCACTCGGTAATACAACATCACACACAAGCCTTGCAAGCAATGTAACTTAGTGTAAGTTGCGGGATCTTGTATTACGGAACGAGTAAAGAGACTTGCCGATAAACGGGACTGAAATAGGTATGCGGATACTGACGATCGAATCCCGGGCAAGTAACATACCGAAGGACAAAAGGAATGACATACGGGATTATACGAATCCTTGGCACTGAGGTTCAAACGATAAGATCTTCGTAGAATATGTAGGATCCAATATGGGCATCCAGGTCCCGCTATTGGATATTGACCGAGGAGTCTCTCGGGTCATGTCTACATAGTTCTCGAACCCGCAGGGTCTGCACACTTAAGGTTCGACGTTGTTTTATGCGTATTTGAGTTATATGGTTGGTTACCGAATGTTTTTTGGAGTCCCGGATGAGATCTCGGACGTCACGAGGGTTTCCGGAATGGTCCGGAAACGAAGATTGATATATAGGATGACCTCATTTGATTACCGGAAGGTTTTCGGAGTTACCGGGAATGTACCGGGAATGACGAATGGGTTCCGGGAGTTCACCGGGGGGGGGGGGGGCAACCCACCCCGGGGAAGCCCATAGGCCTTTGGGGAGACACACCAGCCCTTAGTGGGCTGGTGGGACAGCCCACAAGTGCCCTATGTGCCAAGGAGAAGAAAATCAAGAGAGAAAGAAAAAAAAAGGGAGGAGGTGGGAAGGAAGGGGGACTCCCTCCCACCAAACCTAGTCCAACTCGGTTTGGGGGGGGAGAGTCCTCCCCCTTGGCTCGGACGACCCCCTTGGGGCTCCTTGAGCCCCAAGGCAAGGCCCCCTCCCTCCCACCTATATATACGGAGGTTTTAGGGCTGATTTGAGACGACTTTTCCACGGCAGCCCGACCACATACCTCCACGGTTTTTCCTCTAGATCGCGTTTCTGCGGAGCTCGGGCGGAGCCCTGCTGAGACAAGGTCATCACCAACCTCCGGAGCGCCGTCACGCTGCCGGAGAACTCTTCTACCTCTCCGTCTCTCTTGCTGGATCAAGAAGGCCGAGATCATCGTCGAGCTGTACGTGTGCTGAACGCGGAGGTGCCGTCCGTTCGGTACTAGATCGTGGGACTGATCGTGGGATTGTTCGCGGGGCGGATCGAGGGACGTGAGGACGTTCCACTACATCAACCGCGTTCTCTAACGCTTCTGTTGTACGGTCTACAAGGGTACGTAGATCACTCATCCCCTCTCGTGGACGGACATCACCATGATAGGTCTTCGTGCGCGTAGGAAATTTTTTGTTTCCCATGCGACGTTCCCCAACAATACTATCCGCCCTGTGGGAATTGTTAGGGATGTTGAAGTCTTGTGTGGTAAAACAAAGTATCCTGCTGATTTCCTCGTTCTTGCTACCACACAAGATAGCTTTTGTCCCATCATATTTGGTAGACCTTTTCTCAATACTGTCAATGCTCATATGACTGTGAGAAGCAAACTATCACTGTTGGCTTTGAAGGTGTGTCACATGAGTTCAATTTCTCCAAGTTTGGTAGACAACCTCATGAAAAAGGGTTGCCTAGTAAGGATGAAAATGTTTCCTTAGCTTCTATTGCCGTGCCTCCTACTGATCTTTTAGTGCAATACTTGCTTGAGCATGAAAATGATATGCATATGGATGAAAGGGATGAGACAGATAGAGTTGTCTTAGAACAATATCCTATCTTCAAGAATAATTTGCATGTTGAACTGCTTGGGGATCCACCCCCACCAAAGGGTGATCCTGTGTTCGAGCTTAAACAGTTGCCTGATACTCTTAAGTATGCTTATCTAGATGAAAAAGAGATATATCCTATTATAATTAGTGCTAGCCTCTCAGAGCATGAATAAAAGAATTTACTAAAAACTCCGAGGAAGCACCGTGCTGCTATTGGATATACTCTTGATGATCTTAAGGGCATTAGTCCCGCTCTATGCCAGCACAAGATTAAAACATATCCTGATTCGAAGCTAGATGTTGATCATCAATGGAGATTAAATCCTAATATGAAAGAGGTAGTAAGAAAAGAAATACTAAAGCTCATGGAAGCAGGTATTAGATCATGTTGCTCATAGTAATTGGGTGACTCTCGTGCATTGCGTCCCTAAGAAGGGAGGTATTACCGTTGTCCCTAATGATAAGGATGAATTGATCCCATGATTATTACTGGCTATAGGATGGTGATCGATTTTAGGAAATTGAATAAAGCCACTAGGAAAGATCATTACCCTTTGCCTTTTATCGACCAAATGCTAGAAAGACTGTCCAAACACACACACTTCTGCTTTCTAGACGGTTATTCTGGTTTCTCCCAAATACCAGTTACACAAGCTAATCAGGAGAAAACCACTTTCACCTGCCCTTTCGGTACCTTTTCTTATAGACGTATGCCTTTTGTCTTATGTAATGCACCTGCCACCTTTCAAATATTGATGATGGCTACATTCTCTGACTTTTGTGAAAAGATTGTTGAGGTTTTCATGGATGACTTCTCCGTTTACGGGTCTTCTTTTGATGATTGCCTCAGCAACCTTGATCGAGTCTTGCAGAGATGTAAAGACACCAATCTTGTCTTGAATTGGGAGAAGTGCAACTTTATGGTTAATGAAGGCATCGTCTTAGGACATAAAATTTCTGAAAGAGGTATTGAAGTCGATAAGGCTAACATTGATGCAATCGAGAAAATGCCATACCCCATAGATATCAAAGGTATAAGAAGTTTCCTTGGTCATGCTGGTTTCTATAGAAGGTTCATTAAATACTTCTCTAAGATTTCTAGGCCTCTTACCAATCTCTTGCAAAAGGATATTCCTTTTGTTTTTGACGATGATTGTGAGGAAGCCTTCGAAATACTTAAGAAGGCTTTGATAATTGCACCTATTGTTCAACCACCTGATTGGAACTTACCTTTTGAAATCATGTGTGATGCTAGTGATTATGCTGTTGGTGCTGTCCTAGGGCAAAGAGTTTATAAGCAGTTGAATGTTATTCACTATGATAGTAAAACTCTAGACAGTGCCCAAAGAAACTATGCCATTATGAAAAAGGAATTTTTAGCACTCGTGTTTGCATGTGAAAAGTTCAGGTCTTACATAGTTGATTCCAAAGTCACTATTCCCACTGATCATGCTTCTATTAAGTACCCCATGGAGAAGAAAGGCGCTAAACCTAGACTCATCAGATGGGTTCTCTTGCTACAAGAATTTGATTTGCACGTTGTCGACAGGAAGGGTGCTGATAACCCCGTAGCAGGTAACTTGTCTAGGTTGGAGAATGTTCTTGATTACCCAGAACCTATTGATGATAGCTTTCCTGTTGAGCAATTGAATGTCATCAACACTTCACGTAGTGCATCGTGGTATGCTAATTATGCAAACTATATTGTTTCCAAATATATACCACCTAGTTTCACTTACGAGCAAAAGAAGAAATTCTTCTTTGACTTGAGACATTACTTTTGGGATGACCCTCACCTTTATAAGGAAGGAGTAGATGGTGTTATTAGACGTTGTGTACCTGAACATGAACAGGGACAGATCCTACAGAAGTGTCAGTCCAAGGCCTATGGAGGACACCATGCGGGAGATAGAACTGCACACAAGGTATTGCAATCACGTTTCTATTGGCCCACTCTCTTCAAGGATGCCCGTAAGTTTGTCTTGTCTTGTGACGAATGTCAAAGAATAGGTAATATCGGTAAACGTCAGGAAATGCCTATGAACTATTCACTTGTCATTGAACCATTTGATGTTTGGGGCTTTGATTATAGGGACCTTTTCCAAAATCCAACGAGTATACTCATATCCTAGTTGCTGTTGATTACGTCACTAAGTGGGTAGAAGCTATCCCAACCAGTAGTGCTGATCACAACACTTCTATCAGTATGCTTAAAGAACTTATTTTCCCTAGATTTGGAGTCCCTAGATATCTAATGACCGACTGTGGTTCACATTTCATTCATGGTGCTTTTCGTAAAAAGCTTGCTAAGTACGATGTCAACCATATAATTGCGTCCCCCTATCACCCTCAGTCCAGTGGTCAAGTAGAGGTAAGGAATAGGGAGATTAAACTAATACTGCAAAAGACTGTCAACTGGTCTAGAAAGAATTGGTCTAAGAAGCTCGATGATGCACTGTGGGCTTATAGAACTGCCTATAAGAATCCCATGGGCATGTCTTCGTACAAAATGGTGTACGGTAAAGCATGTCATTTACCTCTTGAGCTAGAGCATAAAGCTTATTGGGCAATCAAAGAGCTCAACTTTGACTTCAAACTTGCTGGTGAGAAGAGGTTATTTGATATTAGCTCGCTTGATGAATGGAGAACTCAGGCATATGAAAATGCCAAGTTGTTCAAACAAAAGGTTAAGAGGTGGTATGATAAAAGGAAACAAAAGTGTGAGTTCAACGTAGGTGATTATGTCTTGCTATATAATTCTCGTTTAAGATTTTTTGCAGGAAAGCTTCTCTCTAAATGGGAAGGTCCATATATTGTTGAGGAAGTATATTGTTTCGGTGCTATCAAGATCAACAACACAGAAGGTAATTTTTCGAGAGTGGTAAATGGGCAGAGAATCAAGCATTATATCTCAGGTACTCCCATAAATGTTGAAAGCAATATTATCAATACCATAACTCCAGAGGAGTACCTAAGGGATATTTATCAGCCTGTTTCAGACTTCGAAAACGAAGAGGTATGTGATTCGGTAAGTAAACACACTCCAAAACTTTCTAAGTAGGAATTTTTCTCCGTTTTGGAATATGTGAAAAAATAGAAAAATTTGAAGTAGTCCGGGAAGCGCACGAGGAGGCGACAAGCTTGCCAGGCGCGGGCCACCTCCCTGGCCGTGCCTGGGGGGCTTGTGGCCACCTCGTGTGCCTCCCGGACTCCGTTTTCTTGCGGAATACTCCTTCTGGTCGAAACAAATCATTATATATTCTCCCGTAAGGTCTGACCCTCGTATCACGCAAATTTCCTCTGTTTTCGTTTCGAGCCTGTTTCTGCTGTAGAATTAGATCGCTATGGCGTCACCAAAAGCTCCAAAGGACAAGATCTTCGAGAAGGTCATCAATCCCTACCCCACGGGAGTGCTGCACCACCCTCAATCTATTGAGATGCATGAGGGGATGTTGCACATCCGTGATGTTGAGGGGCCCAAGAAGACCGGAAATGTGGAGGCGAGGCTCGAAGCAATGAAGCAACAAGTCTTCAAGTGCCAAGGGATGGTGGACCATGGACTCAACGCCAACCACATGATGATCACGGAGTTCACCAACAAGCACAAGATCGATGCCAATGACATCGGGAAGCACCTCTCCAGGCTGTATGACAGGATTGATCACCTCCAAGCCCAGATCTATGACCTGCAGAACCAAAACTGTGAGTATGAGTATAGATTTAAATCAATACAGTTGGCTGCAGATTTGAGGATTCTGGAGACTCGTTCATCTTTCCATGATGGAGAACCTATGCCTTGGAAGACGGAGGATCAAACCCATGTTGCAACAACTCCACCACCATCACCTCCAAGGGAAGACAACTGAGCATGGGTATGGACAATCCCCTTGGCTTGTGCCAAGCTTGGGGGAGTTGCCCCGGTATCGTATCACCATCACATCTTTTGCCTTTACCTTTGTTTTAGTTGTTCCTTTTCAGTTTTATCTTACTCTAGTAGAATAAAGGTCTTAGTGTTTTAGGCTTGAGTTTTGCTTTGTGTCACCCCCAATGTATTCGAGTTCGTGAGCCATATAATAAAGAGTGTCTTAGTTAAGGGCCTTGCCTCATGCCATGATTAAGAGAATGAGAAAAGAACAAAAGCATGAAAGATCATGTGATGATCTTATGGGAAGTGATGGCTTCACATATAAAAAGAACGATGATTGAAACTTGTTGAGGGTAGACAAACGTAGACCTTGGTCATTGTTGCAATTAATAGGAAGTGATAAAGAAAGAGAGGTTCACATATAAATATATCATCTTTGACACCATCTATGATTGTGAACACTCAGTAAACTATTACATGCTTAGAAGAACATGTTGGACAAGGAAGACAACATAATGAATTGTGTTTGCTTGGTTCCGAACAATGTTATATGACTAGATATCCCTTAGCATGTGACGATTGATTCCACCTCATATTAGCCAAAACTTCCGCACCAAGTAGAGATACTACTTGTGCATCCATAAACCTTCAACCCAGTTTTGCCATGAGAGTCCACCGTACCTACCTATGGATTGAATAAGATCCCTCAAGTAAATTGTCATCAGTGCAAGCAATAAAAATTGCTCTCTAATATGTATGATCTATTAGTGTGTGGAAAATAAGCTTTGTACGAACCTGTGATGAGGAATACATAAAAGCGACAGACTGCATAATAAAGTTCTTTATCACAGGAGGCAATATAAAGTGGCGTTCCTTCACACTAAGGGGACACACATCCAAACCAAAGCGCATGACAACCTCTGCTTCCCTCTACGAAGGGCCTATCTTGTACCTTTACTTTTTGCCCTTGAAAGAGTCATGGTGATCTTCACCAATTCCTTGTTTCGCCTTTGTCTTGGCTAACATCATATGCAAGGGAAAGATCTATATTCATATGTCAACTTGGAAGTAAGTATTCATGAGTTATTATTGTTGACATTACCCTTGAGGTAAATGATTGGGAGGCAAAACTATAAGCCCCTATCTTTCTCTGTGTCCGACTGAAACTTTGATCTCGTGAGTAACACGTGAGTTGTAGAAATTGTAGAAAATGAAAAGATGATTGAGTATGTGGATTTGCTTTACAAGCTATTATTTGACTCTTTCCGATGTTGTGATAAATTGCAATTGCTTCATTGACTAAAGGCTATCAGTTGTTAATTCTCGGTAAGGTTCTTGATCGATACTTTACTTTGTGAAGGAATTATCACTTTAGCATAAGAGTTGATATGATGGTATTGCTGTTCTGATCATGATCTTGATGCGTGGATGTCCGTATCTTGTTTTGTCGACACCGCTCTCTCTAAACATGTGGGCATATTTATTGATCTCGGCTTTTGTTTGAGGACAAGCGAGGTCTAAGCTTGGGGGAGTTGATACGTCCATTTTGCATCATGCTTTCATGTTGATATTTATCGCTTTTTGGGTTGTTATTACACTTCACGGTACAATACTTATGCCTTTTCTCTCTTATTTTGCAAGGTTTACATGAAGAGGGAGAATGCCGGCAGATGGAATTCTGGCCTGAAAAAGGAGCAAGTTTGAGATACCTATTCTGCGCAACTCCAAAAGCCGTGAAAACCAACGAGGATTTTTTTGGGATTTATAAAAAATATTGGGCCGAAGAAGTGCTAGAGGGGCGCCAGCAGGAGGCCACAAGCCTGCTAGGTGCGACCTCCCCCTGGCCGCGCCAAGGGGGCTTGTGAGCTCCCTGATGGCCCACTGGACCCCCTCTTTTGCTACAAGAAGGGTTTCGGTCTGGAAAAAAATCAGGAGGAGGCTTTTCGGAGGATTCGCCCCCGCCACGAGGCGAAACTTGAGCAGAACCAATCTAGAGCTTCGGCAGGACGATCCTACAAGGGAAACTTCCCTCCCGGAGGGGGAAATCGTCACCATCGTCATCACGAACCCTCCTCTCATCGGAGGGGACTCATCACCATCAACATCTTCATCAACACCATCTCATCTCCAAACCCTAGTTCATCTCTTGTAACCAATCTCCGTCTCGCGACTCCGATTGGAACTTGTAAGGTTGCTAGTAGTGTCAATTACTCTTTGTAGTTGATGCTAGTTGGATTACTTGGTGAAAGAGTTTATGTTTTCAGATCTTTGATGCTACTCATTACCTCTCTGGTCATGAATATGATTATTATTTGTGAGTAGTTACTTTTGTTCCTGAGGACATGGGATAAGTCATGCTATAAGTAGTCATGTGAATTTGGTATTCGTTCGGTAATTTGATGTGTTGTATGTTGTTTTTCCTCTAGTGGTGTTATGTGAACGTCGACTACATAACACTTCACCATTATTTGGGCCTAGAGGAAGGCATTGGGAAGTAGTAAGTAGATGATGGGTTGTTAGAGTGATAGAAGCTTAAACCCTAGTTTATCTGTTGCTTCGTAAGGTGTTGATTTGGATCCACTAGTTTAATGCTATGGTTAGACTTTGTATTAATTCTTCTTTCATAGTTGCGGATGCTTGCGAGAGGGGTTAATCATAAGTGGGATGCTTGTCCAAGTAAGTGCAGTACCTAAGCGCCGGTCCACCCACATATCAAACTATCAAAGTAACGAACGCGAATCATATGAACATGATGAAAACTAGCATGACAGAAATTCCCATGTGTCCTTGGGAGCGTTTTACCTCCTATAAGACTTTGTTCAGGCTTGTCCCTTGCTACAAAAGGGATTAGGCCACTTTTCTGCACCGTTGTTACTTTTTTTTACTTGCTACTTGCTATGAATCATCTCACCACACAACTACTTGTTACTGATAATTTTAGTGCTTGCAGATATTACCTTGCTGAAAACCACTTGTCAGATCCTTCTGCTCCTCGTTGGGTTCGACACTCTTACTTATCGAAAGGACTATGATAGATCCCCTATACTTGTGGGTCATCAAATCCCGGGGCAACTAATTCCAGTTAAGTAACCATTGTAGTTGTATAAGATCAGGGCACAACTCCAAGTCGTTCTGTAACCGTGGACACGACTATTCGAATAGATAAGTTCTTCCCTGCAGGGGTGCACAACATATTCCCCGACGTGCTCGATAACACTCTGGCCGGACACACTTTTCTGGGTCATGCCCGACCTCGGAATATCGACACGACGTAGCCCCACCTAAGCTCAACAAAGAGGCCAGCCCGCCGGTCTAACTCCTAAGCACAAAGGGTTCATGGGCCCACTTGCCCTCCGCGCTCCTGCATGATGCGTGGGCGGCCGATGTCACTCCTATCACCACTTAATACAAGAGCGATGCATCTCCGGAACACTCGGGCGTGCGCCGCTCCATCGCTGACGCTTGAAGAGCTTCGGCTGATACCGCCACATCGAGTACCCATAATTCTTCCCACGCAGACGGTTAGTGCGTAATAAGGCCTTCCGACCAACCCAGATCAAATACCCAAATCAATTATCATTTTAATTAAGTCATCGAACAACCACGCAGGAATCCACTCGCCTAACATCTATTCATCAAAGATCCCAGTAACATGGTCGGGTAACTTTGTGGTTGTAACATCAGGGGGAATCCGAGGTATCACCCTCGTTGGATCCGGAACGATGTAACCGTCAAGGTGGACCTAGAGGAATCACCCTCGAGGGTCCCACACTTGAGGGGTTGCACGTCACAGGCATTGTCAGGAATGGTGAAAGAGGAATCACCTTCGATAACCACGACAGACTAGCTGTACTACAGAGATATCATCCTGAGTACTTCGTGAGGTGTCACCCTCGGTACCCGATAGTAGCTGTGTAGCGTCATACAACTAAGGGGGTGTAAGTGTTGTGTCGGGTCTGGCTCATCGATCAGGGATCGAGATTTGACAATTAAGCGGGGCAACCGAATTAAGGGGTGAGAGGGGATGACTGCTCCACCTATACTAAGAAGATAAAAAGTACAGTACTGAAAATAGCAGTTCATAATAAATTAGGCTATGCATCAGATATAAGAGTTAACTACAACAATAGCAAAATTCTAATGCAAGCAGTAGGAAGAAAGGATAGGCGATACAGGGATGATCAAGGGAGTTTGCTTGCCTTGTTGCTCTGCGATAAAGGCCTGTTCATCGGGAGGGGAGATGTACCTGGCAACAGCGTCAGTCTCGAGGTCTACCGGTAAGAAGAGGGGGGGGGGGAAACAATAAATAACGGCAACAGGTGCAACACTATGCATGACATGGCAACATGCAGGCTAGGCATGAGCTAATGCGGTAACATCCGTCATAGACGGGTCGGGAGAATATCAGATGATATTTCCCGGGTATGTGGCTACTACCGGTCAGACTGAAAATGATGGAAAAGTTCGATGTTTGCTATGCTAGGGACACGCAACAGTCCAGTCTCGAAAAATTCCATGTTTGCTATGCTAGGGACACGCAACAGACGAATGGACGGCGTATCCAGGTTCGTCTCGTTCTGCTGAACAACTTTCATGTTGGAAATATTTTGATCTGACTTACGGTTTATTTTATATTAATTTTTAAAATTTATTCAATAATTAGGAATTTAAAACAGATTTAATTAATTATTAAATGCTATTATGACATCAGCATGATGTCATGCTGACATCAGCAGTTGACTCGTCAAACTGACGAGTGGATCCTACGTGTCATTGACACAATTATTAATTATGGTTGATTATTAATTAATCAGATTAATTTAGTGAGGGACCCACGTGTCATACTCTAATAGTATATTTTAATTATCCTAATTAAGATATTATCTAATTAATCTATTTTCCCATAATCATCATTACTAATACTTCATTCTCTAATTAATTAATTCACAAATTAATTAATTAATTAACTTAACTAATTAATTACTTATTTATTTTATTAATAAAATCATATACATATTTTTATATTTAGTTTTAGTATTTATTTTTAACATTTTTGTAGGGGGAGTTTCCTCGACCCCCTTGCTAGTGGGAGTGGGCGTTGGCCCCACATGAAAGTGAGCCAACGGTCTTACCACAGCTCAACACACACATATATACATAATGTATTTTCTTGTACATACATGCATACATACCCAAATACATACATAATACATACATACATACATGCATCTAATATATCCATTTTCCTTCTTTTCTCTTTTTTTTTCTATCCTATCGCTCTACACATCTCTCTGTCCCTTTCTCTCAACAAAGATACAGAGGCAACCTCCACCTCCTCTCCTAACAGGAGATCAACAGCGTCGGAACGAGGCGATGAGCGTCGGAACGGAACCGGAGGGTGAAGGAGAGGGAGAGGCAGTGTTCTCACCCACGTTGTACGGGGGGCGGGTTCGGGGAGGCTCGATGGAGCCGTTGAGGAAGAGGACGGGGACGGCGAGGCGGCGCAGTCCCAGTGAGGAGGAGCTCCCGGTGAGGTGGCGCCGGTGTTGGAGGAGGGGCCTCCCGTGGAGGGGTGGCGTGAGGTGAAACCGGGGAGGTAGGGAGCGCTGGCGGTTGGCGGTGCTGGAGACGTGGGGTGAGGCGACGGGATCCGGGGCAGTGGGGTGGGGCAACCGGATCCAGGGGAGAGGAGGGTCCCTGGCATGGTGGCGAGGCCTTGGCGCGGGGCTGACGCAGGATGACGGGGCGCAGCGGCGGTGAGGGGAGGCGCGGGCTCGCGTGGGAAGAGGAGCGAGGCGGCGGTGAATGGCTGGGGAGAGGGCGACGGGCGAGGCAGAGGGAACCAGGGGGTTCCCTCATGGGGTTGGTGGAGAGGGGTGACGAAGGGGTTTCCCTCGTCTCTGGCGGCGGGGAGAGGAGCGCTGGGGGCGCTAGGGTTTCCATGGGGGGTTTTATACCCCCATAGTATAGGTGGGCTGGTGGGTGTGGCCGGCTGGGCCACTTTGGTTGAGTTGGGCGAGGGGCTTTTTTTTCGTTTTTTACTCTTTCCTTTCATTTTTTATATTTTTATATAGTTTCTGTTTTAAATATATAGGGATTATAAATAATTTAAAAAATGCCCGATTCACTTTCATAATTATTAGGGATTTTTTATAATTCATCCAACCATATTATTTTTGCATTCGAAACTTTTATCGCTTGACTTTAATTTTAAATTTCAATTGAATTGTTTTGAAATAACGCGAGATCAACGATAGGAAACACGGTGACGTGGCATTCATTGCATAGGTTTAAAGTAGCTTAATTACATCCAACACTGTAGCAAAAGCTGAGTATGTCATAGAGAGGATGGAGGTATAGATTTGAACATGATGCCTCAAGAGGAAGATGAAGAAGCTCAAGAGGAAGAGGATGAAGCTATGAATTGGATGCCTCAAGAAGATGAAGAGGAAGAGGATGAAGTTATGAATTGGATACTTCAAGAAGATGAAGAAGGTCAAGAAGGTGTACCAGGTAAACAGGAATAAAATAATTGTCAAATAAGGAGAGGCATGGTGTTTACTTCGCTCTGCTAGTAATCGAGCTCAGAGATGGATCTTTTCAACCAGACGACAAGCTGCTAGTCTCAATCCTGTTGAACAAAAAGGAAGAAAAGGAAAGAGATTGAAAGTGTATGCCTTGTGTATGTCTTATGCATTGGATTGAATTACTTGGATTAATTTGGAATATTTCGATTTAATTGAAATATTTGGAATTATTTGACTTTATTTGGAACAAATTTGATTTAAAATTTGTTTACTGAATTTAAATGACAGAACTGAAAAAAACTTGTTTACTAAATTTAAATGACATGACTAACAGAATTTTGTTATGATATGCTAGCGGAGTATAAGTTTGAACATTTACTAATTCTACACAAGTGCAAAAAAATAAAGACACATAATTTATGGGCATTTAATAATTCAATCTTTAGCAAAGACTGAATATTCAATGTCTAAAAAGAGACAACATGGAACTTAGAAAATGAACATTTCCAAACGTGCAATCACCAACAGATTTGCAATTGCTATTATTGCCATCATCTCCAGCAAAATGAATTACTGGAAACAAATGCCCATGATTCAGACAAGTACTCGTGTGAAATCCTAAGGTCCTGCGATTCAATACATCATCCTCCAAATACGTGAAACCAATTTGCTAGTGAACAAACCGTTTCAAAACAAAGCATGGTTTCAAAACAAATCAATTGTAAACTTGAGCTAGTGAACAAGAAATAGACTTATTTGTTTTAGTTATTTGGACAATTTGGACTTATTTGGATTTATTTGAATTTTTTTGCTGTGATTCACAACTTTGTTTTCATAGTACTCATCTCATGCAAAGTACTACCAAGATGGAAAGTTTTTATCAACTAGCCTGAAAGTCAAAACTGACACTTCACGACAAGATTTATGCAAAGTTAAGATGAGTACTGAAAGTTTTCATCTCTCAAAGTACTCATCTCATGCAAAGTTGACAATTCACAGTACTCATATTATAGGATTAAATTGACAGTTTTGATAGTAAACTTTAGTTTGAATCAAACTAGAAATGCCCACACCATGTTTGACAGTACGTACTCCTATTAGAAAGTGCACAAGATGAGGACTCCGACATAGTGAGACTAGTTAACAACGAACTTGAGTTGCTCCATACACATAGAACAATGTAAACTTGTGTATTTCTCCATTTGAGCAGTGCACACAGAACAAAACAACTCACTCCTTGAGAAGAGGGGAAACAATGATTGGCATACATTTTTTATGCAGTGAGGTGGAGAAGATGCTAGTGTCGGCTCCTCGAAGGCCATTGGGCTGGTTGTTGGTCAGGGGTGGCGCCGGATGGACTCCCCAAGGGTTGTTGTAATCTTGTGCATTTAGATACAGATGGAGGAGCATAACACACAACAGAGGGAGCGCGGATAAAGGGAAGATGGGGGGAAGACCCGACCTTGAAGGGGGAAGTGCAGCTGTTGTGGGATCGGAGCTCCATGGCGACTTGGAGGTCTTGGATCTCCAAGTCAGCCGTGTTGCAATGCATCTCCACTGCCCGCTACCACGGCGCCGCAAGCCTCGATGCAACAATTGCATTTTTTCTTCTCCTGCTCTCCCCTCTCGACGGTGGCCAGGGTTTGTGGTGGGGGCAGCAAATCGACGGGCAAGGCAGGGACTCGACGAAGGTAGAGGGAGGAGGGGGTGTCTGCAAAGGTCGACAGGGTTGGGACTGGCCGGGATCTGGACGGAGTTGGTCGTCCACGGTGGTGGTGGAAAGGGGATGTGACATGAGGTGCAAGACGACCGAAGAAAGGAGCGCGGGTTGTGTCGAGGAAAACTGAAGGGGCTTTTTTTTAAATGTCGCTGCGACATGAATTTCGGGACGGAGGGAGTATGTGTTATGTTACTCAGGCTTCTTCCAATGCAAAGGAGCTTATAGGAGGTGCTAAGTGCATTAAATAGCTTAGCAACTCAACTCCCCAATGTATATGTGCTTAACTTGTTGTTGCTAAGCTCACTTTATTTAATGATTGAGCACCTAAACTCTTCCATACATTGGCTAGTTTTCTCTCATTTAAATGGTTTGTACAGGTTTACGTGCTTGGCATTGGTTCTTCCTGGATCACCAAAGTGTTCTCTTTCCTCTTTAATTACTTTGCCATGTCATTTTTTCCCTTATGTGGCATGCTTAGTACTTGTCCATGGTGGAGCACTCGGAAGGGCCTCATAGTATGAGTAACTACCTATGTTACTCAATTTGTCTCTCTCCTGATTTATTAGCCGTCACATCATATTTTTCTTAGGTGGCATCTATGGTAATACTTATGTTACTCTCACTATGGGTAGTCTCAGGGAAAGATGCGCTACGTGCCGGCCCATTGATCGAAATTTGGGCAGCACGGTAGCATTGGATACAAGCGCATGCAACCATTTGATCAAGAAAAAAAACTTCCTACCCGCATTGCTGGTGCACGACTCCATGACCTCCTCTCGCCTCCCAATGGTAGCTCTGGCACCGCTCGCTAGTTGCAACATCGGTACTCAATGGTTCGCTCGACACAGTAATTAATGGTGTGGGTTCCAGGGAAATTAACCGTGGGTTGCAACACTGGTGTTCACTGGTCTGACCCTACACACCAAAAGGTTGCGCCAGGTCTAGCAAAACGATCGGTGGTTCTAGCTTCTCACTGGAAGTCGTCATTGTAGTCAGTTGCGGATGGTCGCCATGGTAGCACCCAGTGTCATGGATGCAGCATCCCTGAGTCGCCATGGTAGCATCCCATGACCGCGATTCTAGCACGCGGTGGTCGTGGATGTAACATCTGGAAGTTTCGTCATTACATAGTTTGGGAGTCAACCCCATTGCATTCAGTAAAAAAACTCGCCACTTCCGGCACCTGTGGCAATGTCATCCCCGGTGCGGGTCACAACATCGCCATGGATGGTTGTTGTATTTGCTGTCACTGGTCACAGCCATCGACATCGACGGTTGTAGTAGCCAACAAGCAGTAACTGTTGGCAGCGTCATCGCGCGCTGATCTTAGCAGGCCGTGTGCCGGTTGTAGCACCTCTGCGCGTCCGTACCAGCTTCACGCGCATGCGGTTGCAGCCCTCCCTGGTACTTCGTGTCACCATTGATCTCCCCATGCCTCCCTAACGGAATTGAATCCGATAGATCTCGGGTAGAGGGCCTGGAACTAGTAGCCTTGGCATGATGGTAACATTACACAGAGGGGGCATGGTGTTTACCTAGGTTTGGGATCCATTGAGTAGGGGGAGTTCAGGTGAAAAACATTGTGCGGCCCATTCGAGTTGTTTCTTCTTTAGTGTTCGGTTTTGTAGGCGAGTTCAACAAACCTGATATCCTTGTTTTCAAAGTTAGCACTATATTCAGGAACATTCCTTGATCTGAAGTCTTTGTATCGAAGTGGGTGCCTTAAAAGCTAAGTAATTTTCTGCCGAGGACAAATCGTAGGTCCATTCTGATAGTTTTTCAAGCCTATCGTCTAGGCATGGGGCCACTGTCGATATGTGCAATGAGATGAGTTGTAACAGGCCCTGAGTCTTGCCTAAGAGGTAGCATTATTCTATTTCCTCGATTCATGTGCGCATGTAAAGCACAACGCCTAAGAAATATGTGGATTTACCATTGTGGGACTCAAACGTCGCATCTGCCCACGACTAGAGACCTTTATATATGGCTACGAGAAAGAAAACAAGACATTGTACCGCCTCCCTCTACCACGTGTAAATCTCATCTACCTCCTCGGCTCCATCGCCTTCCAAGAGTTCGTCGCCATGGAGAGCTGATACGTCCATTTTGCACCATGTTTTCATGTTGATTATTTATCGCTTCTTGGGCTGTTATTTCACTTCACGGTACTATTCTTATGCCTTTTCCCTCTTATTTTGCAAGGTTTACATGAAGAGGGAGAATACCGGCAGCTAGAATTCTGGCCTGAAAGTGGAGCAAGTTTGAGATACCTATTCTACGCAACTCCAAACGCCGTAAAAATCAACGAGGGTTGTTTTCCCGATTTATCAAAAATACTGGGCCGAAGAAGTGCCAGAGGGGTGCCAGGGGTGGCCACAAGTCTACACGGCGTGGCCACCCCCAAGCCATGCCATGGGGGCTTGTGGGCACCCCGCTGGCCCACTTGCCCCCCTCTTTTGCTATATGGAGGGTTTCGTCCAGGAAAAAATCAGGGAGGAGCTTTTTCGTGGTTTCGCCGCCGCCACGAGGCGGAACTTGAGCAGAACCAATCTAGAGCTCCGGTAGGACGATCCTGCCGGGGAAACTTCCCTCCCGGAGGGGGAAATCACCGCCGTCATCATCACCAACACTCCTCTCATCAGAGGGGACTCATCACCATCAACATCTTCATCAGCACAATCTCATCTCCAAACGCTAGTTCATCACTTGTAACCAATCTCCGTCTCGCGACTCCGATTGGTACTTGTGAGGTTGCTAGTAGTGTTGATTACTCTTTGTAGTTGATGCTAGTTGGATTACTTGGTGGAAGAGTTTATGTTCAGATCCTTGATGCTACTCTTTACCTCTCTGATCATGATTATGATTATGCTTTGTGAGTAGTTACTTTTGTTCCTGAGGACATGGGATAAGTCATGCTATTAGTAGTCATGTGAATTTGGTATTCGTTCGGTAATTTGATATGTTGTATGTTGTTTTTCCTCTAGTGGTGTTATGTGAACGTCGACTACATGACACTTCACAATTATTTGGGCCTGGAAGAAGGCATTGGGAAGTAGTAAGTAGATGATGGGTTGCTAGAGTGACAAAAGCCTAAACCCTAGTTTATGCGTTGCTTCGTAATGGGCTGATTTGGATCCACTAGTTTAATGCTATGGTTAGACTTTGTTTTAATTCTTCTTTCATAGTTGCAGATGCTTGCGAGAGGGGTTAATCATAAGTGGGATGCTTGTCCAAGTAAGGGCAGTACCCAAGCGCCGATCCACCCACATATCAAACTATCAAAGTAACGAACGCGAATCATATGAACATGATGAAAACTAGCATGACAGAAATTCCCGTGTGTCCTAGGGAGCGTTTTTCCTCCTATAAGACTTTGCCAGGCTTGTCCCTTGCTACAAATGAGATTGGGCCACTTTGCTGCACCGTTGCTACTTTTGTTACTTGTTGTTTGCTACGAATCATCTCATCACACAATCACTTGTTACCGACAATTTCAGTGCCTGCAGATTTTACCTTGTTGAAAACCACTTGTCAGATCCTTCTCCTCCTCATTGGATTCGACACTCTTACTTATCGAAAGGACTATGATTGATCCCCTATACTTGTGGGTCATCAAGACTCTTTTCTAGCGCCGTTGCCGGGGAGTGAAGCGCCTTTGGTAAGTGGAACTTGGTAAGGAAACATTCATATAGTGTGCTGAAATTTGTTGTCACTTGTCACTATGGATACTAATCCTTTGAGGGGCTTGTTCGGGGTATATTCACCTCGAACGGAAGCACAAATAGTTTCTCCTCAACCTGCTGCACCTATTGAAAATATTTTCTTTGAATTTCCTTCGGGTATGCTTGAGAAACTGCTGGCTAATCCTTTTACAGGAGATGGAACATCACGTCCAGACTTGCATCTAATCTATGTAGATGAGGTTTGTGGTTTATTTAAGCTTGCAGGTGAGCCCGAGGATGAGGTCAAGAAGAAGGTCTTTCCTTTATCTTTGAAGGATAAGGCGTTGACATGGTATAGGCTACGTGATGATACTGGATCATGGGACTACAATCGGTTGAAATTGGAATTTCTACAAAAGTTTTATCCTATGCATTTAGTACACCGTGATCGGAATTATATTTATAATTTTTGGCCTCGTGATAGAGAAAGCATCGCTCAATCTTGGGGGAGGCTTAAATCAATGCTATATTCATGCCCCAATCATGAGCTCTCGAGAGAAATTATCATTCAGAACTTCTATGCTCGGCTTTCTCATGATGATCGCACCATGCTTGACACTTCTTGTACCGGTTCTTTTATGAAGAGAGATATTGACTTCAAATGGAATTTATTGGAGAAAATTAAACGCAACTCTAAAGATTGGGAGCTTAAAGAAGGTAAGGAGTCAGGTATGAATTTCACGTCTGATTGCGTTAAATTCTTTGTTGAGACAAATACTTTTTGTGACTTTAGCGCTAAGTATGGACTTGACTCTGAGATAGTAGCTTCATTGTGTGAATCCGTTGATGCTCATATTGATCTCCCCAAAGAGAAGTGGTTTAAATATCATCCTCCGTTAGAAGTCAATGTAGTTAAACCCACTCCAGTTGAAGAGAAAGTCATTGCCTATAATGATCCTGTGGTTCCGAGTGCTTACATTGAGAAACCACCTTTCCCTGTTAGGATAAAGGATCATTCTAAAGATTCAACTATGATATGTAGAGGTTACATTAGAACACCTACACCCCCTGAGAAAATTAGAGTTGAACCTAGCATTTCTATTATCAAAGATCTTCTGTCTGAAGAAGTTGAGGGACATAATATTCACTTCTGTGAAGATGCGGCTAGAATCGCTAAACCTCACGCTGGAGACAAACATAGGCGTGTTGTTGGCATGCCTGTGGTTTCTGTTAAGATAGGAGATCATTGTTATCATGGTTTATGTGACGTGGGTGCTAGTGTTAGTGCAATACGTCAATCCATATACGATGAAATCAAAGATGAGATTGCACCAGTTGAGATAGAGTCTATTGATGTCACTATTCAGCTTGCCAATAGAGATACTATCTGCCTTGTGGGAATTGTTAGGGATGTTGAAGTCTTGTGTGGTAAAACGAAGTATCCTACTGATTTCCTCGTTCTTGCTACCGCACAAGATAGCTTTTGTCCCATCATATTTGGCAGACCCTTCCTCAATACAGTCAATGCTCATATTGATTGTGAGAAGCAAACTGTCACTTTTGGCTTTGAAGGTGTGTCACATGAATTCAATTTCTCCAAGTTCGGTAGACAACCTCATGAAAAGGAGTTGCCTAGTAGGGATGAAACTATTGCCTTAGCATCTATTGCCATGCCTCCTACTGATCCCTTAGAGCAATACTTGCTTGAGCATGAAAATGATATGCATATGTATGAAAGGGATGAGATAGATAGAGTTGTCTTAGAACAATATCCTATCCTTAAGAATAACTTGCCTGTTGAACAGCTTGGGGATCCGCCTCCACCAAAGGGTGATCCTGTGTTCAAGCTTAAACAGTTGCCTGATACTCTTAAGTATGCTTATCTTGATGGAAAAGAGATATATCCTGTTATTATTAGTGCTAGCCTCTCGGAGCATGAAGAAAAGAAGTTACTAAAAACTCTGAGGAAGCACCGTGCTGCTATTGGATATACTCTTGATGATCTTAAGGGCATTAGTCCCACTCTATGCCAGCACAAGATTAAAACCGATCCTGATTTCTAACTAGTTGCTGATCATCAGAGGAGATTAAATCCTAAGATGAAAGAAGTAGTAAGAAAATAAATACTAAAGCTCCTGGAAGCGGGTATTATCGATCCTGTTGCTCATAGCGATTGGGTGAGTCCGGTGCACCGCGTCCCTAAGAAGGGAGGCATTACCGTTGTCCCTAATGACAAGGATGAATCGATCCCACAGAGGATTATTACTGGCTATAGGATGGTGATCAATTTCAGGAAACTGAATAAAGCCACCAGGAAAGATCATTACCCTCTTCCTTTTATCGAGCAAATGCTAGAAAGGCTGTCTAAACACACACACTTCTGCTTTCTAGACGATTATTCTGGTTTCTCCCAAATACCAGTTGCACAATCTGATCAGGAGAAACCCACTTTCACCTACCCTTTCGGTACCTTTGCTTATAGACGTATGCCTTTTGGCTTATGTAATGCACCTGCCACCTTTCAAAGATGTATGATGGCTATATTCTCTTACTTTTGTGAAAAGATTGTCGAGGTTTTCATGGATGACTTTTCCGTTTACAGGTCTTCCTTTGATGGTTGCCTCAGCAACCTTGATCGAGTCTTGCAGAGATGTAAAGACACCAATCTTGTCTTGAATTGGGAGAAGTGCCACTTTATGTATAATGAATGCATCGTCATAGGACATAAAATTTCTGAAAGAGGTATTGAAGTCAATAAGGCTAAGGTTGATGCAATGAAGAAAATGCCATACCCCATAGATATCAAAGGTATAAGAAGTTTCCTTGGTCATGCTGGTTTCTATAGAAGGTTCATTAACGAATTCTCTAAGATTTCTAGGCCTCTTACCAATCTCTTGCAAAAGGATATTCCTTTTGTTTTTGATGATGATTGTGAGGAAGCCTTCGAAATACTTAAGAGGGCTTTGGTAACTGCACCTATTGTTCAACCACCTGATTGGAACTTGCCCTTTGAGATCATGTGTGACGCTAGCGATTATGCTGTTGGTGCTGTTCTAGGGCAAAGAGTTGATAAGAAGTTGATTGTTAAATACTACGTTAGTAAAACTCTAGACAGTGCCCAGAGAAACTATGCTACTACGGAGAAGGAATTTCTAGCAGTCGTGTTTGCATGTGAAAAGTTCAGGTCTTACATAGTTGATTCCAAAGTCACTATTCACACTGATCATGCTCCTATTAAGTACCTCATGGAGAAGAAGGACGCAAAACCTAGACTTATCAGATGGGTTCTCTTGCTACAAGAATTTGATTTGCACGTTGTCGACAGAAAGGGTGCTGATAACCCCGTAGCAGATAACTTGTCTAGGTTGGAGAACGTTGTTGATGACCCACAACCTATTGATGATAGCTTTCCCGATGAGCACTTGATTGTCATCAATGCTTCACGTAGTGCACCATGGTATGTTGATTATGTAAACTATATCGTTGCCAAATACATACCACCTAGTTTCACGTACCAGCAAAAGAAGAAGTTCTTCTTTGACTTGAGACACTACTTTTGGGATGATCCTCACCTTTATAAGGAAGGAGTAGATGGTTTTATTAGACGTTGTGTACCTGAACATGAACAGGGACAGATCCTACAGAAGTGTCACTCCGAGGCCTACGGAGGACACCATGCGGGAGATAGAACTGCACACAAGGTATTGCAATCAGGTTTGTATTGGCCCACTCTCTTCAAGGATGCCCGTAAGTTTGTCTTGTCTTGTGACGAATGTCAAACAATAGGTATTATTAGCAAATGCCCGGAAATGCCTATGAACTATTCACTTGTCATTGAACCATTTGATGCCTATGAATCCGTTGCTACTTTTGTTACTTGTTGGTTGCTACGAATCATCTCATGACACAATCACTTGTTACCGACAATTTCAGTGCCTGCAGATTTTACCTTGCTGAAAATCACTTGTCAGATCCTTCTCCTCCTCGTTAGGTTCGACACTCTTACTTATTGAAAGGACTACGATTGATCCCCTATACTTGTGGGTCATCAAGAGTGCCACGGTTTCTTGTTCTCACCCTTCTCGTACCCTCAAAGGATATTACAAGACCTACTCAGTGAGACACGGGCAGCTGCACCGGATCTCCACCTCTAGATATTTTCCCGAGCCAGAGTTCGCACATGCTCACCCAAGACTTGTTTCCTTGGGTGACCATGTTTTTCAAGGCAACTTCCCCACACCGCAGTCGGCCCATGAGGTATGCTTTACTCCCTTTCTCCACGGCTAGGGCAACCCATCCATCCTTTCCTTAGGTGTCTTCTACACTTTTATGGGATCCAACTCCACCATCTATCGCCCAACTCCGTTCTTCACATAGCCAACTTTGTAACCTTATTTGAAGAATTCCTCGAATGCGAGGCGCATTTTGATCTTTGGCGCATATATTTTTGCATGCTTCCTCATGGACAGTACGAGACACTATTTGAGTGTGAAGGAGCCGAGGTCTGAAGAATCCCAGGCTTTGGCTATCTTCATGGTACCCCGAAATAGGACAAAGAAACATGGCACAGGGGGTGGTTTTCTATCCCCGACGTGCTGCTCCAGGATTCTAATGACCCAAAAGTATAGGGGACCGCTATAGCCTTCGTGGGAATCATTTACCCAAATTTATTGATTTGACACAAGGAGAACCAAAGAATATGTATAAGCCTTAGCAGCAACGATAGTAATTTTGTAGAAGTTGTGATAGTAGCAGCAATAGTAGTAACTTAGCAAGATTCAATATATGTAAAGCATAGGAACGTGGGTTAGAGATGGATAGATATGGATGACATTCATCATGTAATAGTTAAACACTAGAGCGACACAGAACTAGCTCCAATTCATCAATATAATGTAGGCATGTATTCCGCATATAGTTATACGTGCTTACGGTAAGAACCTGTATGACATCTTTTGTCCTACCCTCCCATGGCAGTGGGGTCCTAATGGAAACTAAAGGATATTAAGGCCTCCTTTTAATAGAGAACAGGAGTAAAGCATTAACACATAATGAATACATGAACTCCTCATACTACGACAATCACCGGAAAGAATCCCAATTATTGTCACCTTGGGGAATGCAGGTCATAACACGTAGTAGGTGTATACAACTTTAATATTTGAAGATAACATAATAAGTTTAGGTCTGAAATCATGGCACTCGGGATCTAGTGACAAGCATTTAGCATAGCAAAGTCATAGAAAAATCAATCTCAGAACATAATGGATACTAGGGATCAAGCCTATCAACTCAACTCGATTATATAATCAATCTCATCCAAACCTCATCACCATCCAGCGAGCCTACAAATGAATTACTCACTACCAGTGGTGAGCATCATGGAATTATTGATGGAGAAGGGTTGGTGATGACAACGGAGAAAGAATCCCCCTCTCTAGCGCCAAAAACAGACTCCAGATCAGCCCTCCGGAGGAAGAACGGGAGGTGACGCTGGCTGCGTCTCATAAAACATGATGAAATACTCTCTCTTATTTTTGTCTCCGAAGATGTGAATTTATAGGACTAGAATTAGGGTCGGGGGATACACGTGGGGCCCACAAGATATCAGGGTGTGCCCATGGGGGTGGACGCGTCTTGATGTGTGCTGGCCCATAGGCAATCCCCTTCTGGTACTTCTTCGCTTCATAATTACTCAGATATTCCAGAAATAATTGACAAAATGTTTCATCCAATTCATAGAACTTTTATTTCTTTTCAAAATAACACCACGATAGTTGGCTGAAAACAACGTCATGCCAGGTTAGTTCCATTCAAATCATGCAATTTAGAGGGCAAAACGAGAGCAAAAGTGTTTGGAAAAGTAGATACGTTTGCGACGTATCAACTTCCTCAAGCTTAAGTCATTTCTTGTCCTCTGGCAATTTTAGTTGATAAACTGAAAGGGATAAAAGAAATGTTTTATAAACTCTTTTGTTCTCGTTGTTATACACATGCTTAGCTAGTGTCCAGGTTTTCAGCATAAATCATAAATAACCATATCCATGAAAAAAATCAACCATCATATTTCCTCATGGCAATACCTAAACAACTAGCAAGCAATAATAAAGTATCTCACATGCCAACAATTTGTCCAAACAATCATGATATAATATCATGATATGGTATTTCTCTAGCCCTTTCTGAGACCGCAAAACATAAATGTATAGCACCTTTGAGTTTCAAGCAGCGACTAAACTTATAATTGATGGTAAAAGAGATCCAGTCATGCCCACCTCCAACATTAACTAGACTCAGTTAATAAGAATGACAATAATGCTCTCAGATCAGGTGCTTAAAAAGGTGATGACTCAAGAATAACAATCAAAGTAAATAGACATGCCCTTCGCAGAGGGAAGCATTGATTTGCACACGTGCCAGAGCTCAAAGTTGTAAAACAAAGATGAATTATAATTTTCTGGGGTGTTGTGCTTTTCCTGTCAACATCACAATAGATTTTTCAGTATCTTCCATGCTAAACACATTATTGGTGGTACCCAAGCGAAAACATAAATTTACTCCTTTGCCACCTTCCATACACAAACCATGGCTAACCGAATCCACGGATGCGTGCCAACATATCAACTGCCCCAAGAGTTTTATTTAATTATATTTTGATTATGCAGGATTGGGCATCCTTTTTACCGGCCTTTCTCGTGCAATGACGGGCGAATAAACGCCTATCTTGACAATAACCCACTTAGCATGGAATATACCGACCGCCCCATCACTCCATGAGCGGCACGAGCACACAAAACAAATGTTTACTTGAATATTTAGAGGTGGCACATGCAAGTTTACTTGGAATGGCAGGGTAATACCGCATATAGGTAGGTATGGTGGACCCATTTGGCATAACTTGGGTTTATGGAGTTTGGATGCACAAGCAGCATCCCCGCATAGTACACATGAAGCCTAGCAATAGGTTGAGAAGCGGTCATCTAAAGAGCGAAAATGCTCATAATCATGCATTGCAAATAATTAACATTGAAAATTATCACGAGCAGGATATAGACACTCTGAATTTAAACATCATGATGAATGCATTTGTTTCCATCTACATGTTTGCACATGTGCCAAGTCAAACTGCTCGAATTACTCAGAGGGAAATACCATACGACCATATCACATCATAACTATTTTAATGCATGTTGACACATAAGATAAATCATTATTAACTCTTGGCTATTGAAGCATGGCATGAGAAGCTATAATCTCTAGTTGTAATCATAAACATGTTGACTCATGATATGCTGAATCGAGATCAAACGAGCTAAACATATTTACAAAAACGGGAAACAAGAAGAGTTAATAATAGTTTCCTTTACCATGATCACTTCATCAAATATCGTCATTATTGCCTTCCACTTGCATGACTGAATGGTCTAAAAATGATAATTGTGCAAGTGTGCCATGGACTAAGCTGGAATATGTGAAACAGTTTATACAAAGGAGGAGACAAGGTAATATTGGCTCTTTTGTTAGATCTACAATAATGCATATGATAGCCACTCAACCTTTTCATCATGGTCTTCTCCTTATAATTACTCAAAGAAAATAAAAGAAATTCATAGAAACACACTGAAATATTTTTTGGAGTTTATTTTGAAGAAAGCAACCAAACAAGGTAAAACAAAAACTAGAAAAACTATTTACACGGGAAAGCTCCCAACAATTAAAGGAAATATTTCTGGGTTTTCTTTTAATAGTACAACTAATTAAGATGAAAGATAAACTAAAAATAAACTAGAAGTATTTTTGGATTATTTCTTCAATGTTTTTTCGAACACACAACAAGAAAGTAGAAAAATAAAGTTAACATGGATTTACAATGAAAGAGGAGGAACGCCACAATTTACATGAAGCGTGTGAACATGAATGTAATGTCAATGGGAAATATGTACTCCCCCAAGATTAAGCATTTGCCTAGCTTGGTGATCATCATGCATAGTAGCCATCTGGTTCAGAAAAGTACTGAGGCCGGGGCACATGAGCATCCCATGCCTGAGCAATGGCTTCCGCCTCATCCAACTCGTTTTGGTAAGAGATTATGTCTACTCACATGATGGTGTATCCATTCCTGTCATAATAGTCAAACAAATAGGATGCATGCAACACAATAACACCACGAGTATTCTTGTTGTATATGAAGTTATAAGTAATATCCTATGGATGTTTAGGTTCATTAGTAAACTGATGCTCTATCATTGACTGATGATTAAGATAAACCTTAGGAAATATGTAATCAGTTGGGCGTCTGGCGACACTAAAGTGCCTTGCTAAGCGAGTGGCATAAATACCACCATGAACTTTGCCATTGTTTCGGTTTAGGTGCAAGCAGCATGCAATAGTAACTCCTGAGTTGTAAGTGTTATCGCCATATAGTGCGCAACGCAATATAGCAAGGTTGGGGACTCTTAGACCACCACCCTGGCTCATATCAGTTATACATTTGCCTATGAATAAAGTGAACTAATGGATGGACGGGAAGTGTAAACTGGTGCGCCTACCATTTTATAGGTGGGGATGAAATGTTCGAAATCCTGTGGTGTAGGGTCACACATTCCCCCGTCAGAAGGAAGGAAGCACATTTCACAAAATTCAGAGAGTGGTAATTCATAATGTCCTGCATATAAATTGAAACGCGCCATGGGAGCATCGTGCCTATTGTTGAAATAAAATTTTTGCACAAAAGAATTTGTAAGGAGATAGTATTGGTCACACTAATCTGCGAGGAAGTTGATTAGCCTGGCATTTGCAATGAATTGCATGAATTCTTGATGAAAACCCGCCTCGCTCATGAAAGGGACATGTGGCCATTCACATCGCCTAACTTCCGCGTTGTGAAAGATATGGATGTATTGGTCCTGGTTCCTCCTAACAAATCCTTTGGGACTTAACCGTGAAGAACCTCCCCTCAAGAAAATCATTTTCCTACAAAAAAAATTCTGAAATTTTTGGACCACAAAATTATGTCATCAAAACTTTGCAAGACTGGTAGCAACTACTCATATAGATGCCTAGAGGTCATATGAAGAAATCATACTACTTGGAACTCAAAGAATTCAACATGCAAGCTCATTTCCTATAGCACCAAGTGCAGGAAAATAAGCAAAGTATAAACCACTAAATAAAAAAACTAAATGGAGGAATGGGAGAGTCACATACAAAGCAGCAATTCCTCAAAATAGTTTCGGAAACGGAGTTCCAAGCAAAGAGATCGAAAATTTTAGTCTCATGAGCAAGAACACGAGAGAGAGGGAGAGTGTGTTATTTTTTCTGGAGGTAGGAGATGACATGGGCTGAAAAGATAAGGCAGGGAGCCTGTGGGCCCCACAAGCTATCAGGGTGCGCCCAGGGGGAGTGGGTGTGCCCTGTTGGATTCTGGCCCACAGGTGCTTCCCCTAAACTGTTTTTAGTACCAAAAAATCTTAAATATTCCGGAAAAAACCATGTTCAAATTTTGTGGCATTCTAATACTTTATTTCGGGGTCATTTTTATGGCACGAGAAACACACCAAACAGGATAATCATGGCATTTTATTTTTCTAACTAAGAAAGACGGGGAGTAAACTAATAATAGGGTGAGTTGTTATTACTAAATTCATCAACCACATGTCTTTTAAAAAGATCCATTAATAAGGTTGATCAAGTCTTATTAATAACCGTTTTCGATTGACATGAAACTGAAGATTTTTCATAAAACACTAAGTTAACTCAATGGGGATATGCGTATCCCTGACAATAAGTGTATAATATTTCCTCTTGGTAGTAGGAAAAGAAATTTAAAACCCCCCAATGGTGACTATGGAAATTGTCTCAATGATATTAATATTATTATTAATCATCTCAGGTGCACTCCAACGTTCTCTTACGTGGTCGTGCATGGCTCGCATGGCTGGTTCCACGTTGGATCTGGATTTTTCTCCTGGTTTGGCCTTCGCGGATGAGGTTTATCGCAACTCTGGTTTTCCGATGCACCCAATGAAGCATCGACGCCCTTTCATTATGGTGGTCTCCTTTGGACGCCATGCTTTCCGCCTTTCTGAGGAATCTGTCGCCGCCGCGCTTGAATCGGCCATTGGTGGTTCTGCCATTGAACTGCGAGTTTCCCAAGTCACAGACTTGGTTTTCTCCTTCAAGGTTTCTTGTCAACAAGTTGGTTTTCACATTTTGGCTTTACGTTCTTACAAATGTTCAAGCTTTAAGTGCTATTTTCATCTATGGGGTTATGGTGGTCCTAATTGGCGTTGAGAATTTACGTTATGGAAGAAACAATGCGATGCAGAATGGATCATTGTGAGCCCACCCAAATGAAGATCAGCACTAGGTCTGATGGCAATGCATTCCAGACCTCTTAAGTCATCTATTAAGTCGGGATCTTCTGCTTGCAAGAAATTATCCTTTGCAACCCTGCATCAGTATGATGTTCGCAGAGGCTACAGATGCCCTGTTTCTCACGATGAGCTCATTACACTCTCGAAGGCTGGTTATTCGATCCCTCCATAGGAACGGGTTATTATTAGTGCACCGTCGTCGGCGGAGCTCGGGTGGACGTCGGCCTCGCCGCACATCACTTTTGGCTCGGTTCGTCAGCACGTATCTCCTCCGAGATCATCCGGTACCCAACTTGAAAAGTGCGATATCAGTTGGATTTCTTCCTCATCTTCCGTAGATTCGGCTAATCCTTCCATGCAAGGCGGGATTTCAAATAATTTCAAAACTTATTTGTTGGATAGCTCAGATAGTGGGCCTCTTTCTAACCCCATTAATGAGTCCTTGGCGATGACATCTAAAGATGGGCCAGATACTTGTTCACAGCCAGATATTCCTTCTTCGCAGGAGGCCCACCAGCTCTTCGACGAGTTGATTAATGGAATGGTTCAAGAGATTTTTTCTTGCACGATTTTCTCGTCTCATGGGCATCTAGCTTCCAACTGCACCGCCACGCTGATTTGCTCTGCCTGCGGCAGCATGGGCCATGCCAAATCTGCATGTACTTCCTTTATGCGCGATAATTGTCTCACTTGGAAACGCAAGAGTCGCACCACCTCCCCTGTAGCCGATATCTCGGGAACCTCTGCTAATCTTGGGGAAACTGCAAAGCCTGCCGAGCAGTTCCTCACTATCTCGTCACACCCATCGTCTCCCCGGACTCCTTCTGAGACGCCTCCATTGACGCCTGCTTCTCCTGTTTCGTCGACTGCGATGGCCAACTTCGAGCTCGACCCTCTGGGCTTCATCCCACAGGGTCATTACATCATCAATGGAGGCCTTGATCGCCTCCCGCAGACCTTCATCATGCCGGCCATCCCCATTACTCGCAGGCATGAACAGTACATCATCGCCGAAGTGATGCCAGCCCCTCCAGCCGAGTTGGCCGCTGAGGTACGACAAGAGGTTGTCGCCCTTCTGCTTAATAGGGGTTTTCATGTTCGCTCAGCACAACCATGGATTGAGGGGGTTGGTATGTTTGATCTCCGGGATGCCGCGGAGAGTTTTGCTACTGTTCAGATGGTCCCCCAAGCACTGGGGAACGACACCTTTGTTCGTTTCATGCGGCACAGCGATGGTGCAGGTTCCCGAGGGCAAGCTGGTTTTCGTCAGGGCTGCGTGATGCTTCTAGGGGTCCCTTTGGACTTCCGCAATACTAATGATCTCTGGGCTGCTATCAACACATTTGGTGAGTTCCACCATTGGGTCAGTGATGACCCATATTTGGTTCGATCCATTGTCTTCGCATCCTTTCCAGATGATATGCTGGTGCCACGGAGCGTCACCTTTTCTGAATATGCCGCCTGGGGAGGTGCTAAGGTTTCCTGGTCTGCGTCGGTGTACATCTTGGGAGCAACTTTTGCTGAGCAGATGCCCAACGATGAAGACCCCATGCCCCTCAATGGCAACCCACATCCGCTTCATGGGCAACTAATCAATGATGGTCTGTTATTTGCATTACCACCATATTCTTCTATGGGGTGGAACGCGGTGCTGCCACAACCCCGAGAGCCAGAGCCACAAGTCCCGGAGGCCGGAGGATGGGGTTGGGAACCCGAAGCCCCAGAAGCTCAGCTTGATGCACCTGCACAAGATCAAGAATCTATGGTCATTGATCAACCAACCTCCTCTGACTCTGTTCATGAGCTGGTGGTTCTAGATCCTCACCCTACTGCTGCTGAGGCCGATGCATGTGGAGATGGCTGCTGCTAATCCTGCTGCTGATGAGGTGGCTGCTGCTGATCCTGCCCCTCCAACTGGTGGCTCTGCAGCGGAAGTCGGCAATGCTGAGGACGAAGTGCCAGAGGAAGAAGAGCATGCTGAGGACGCTCCTGTGTTTAACCCCCTGGTGATCGCCCCCTACCAACGGCCTCTGATTCAGCAAACTAACCTAGTGGTTGGTGTGGCCAGGGTTTTTATTGGTCCGCCACTGCCACCTGTGATCTCCTGGGCCAGGTCTTTTGAATCCCTTATGGGCGCGGCCTGCACTATGCATGTCCCTCGCCATCTTCAGATGCCCTTGGTGTTGCCGATCATGATCCCCAAGCGATCATGGTCATCTGATTTCGATGCTGAGGCTGCAGGGCCAAGCTCGGCGTCTGTAGATAACACCCCTGCTCCTTCCCCTGAGGTAACACATGTCAACTCTCTTTCAACAGCAGAGGCTTTCTATTTTACATCACCTGCTGTCAAGAAGAAGGGGCCCCGCAA
Organism: Hordeum vulgare subsp. vulgare; assembly: GCF_904849725.1. Taxonomy (NCBI): domain Eukaryota; kingdom Viridiplantae; phylum Streptophyta; class Magnoliopsida; order Poales; family Poaceae; genus Hordeum; species Hordeum vulgare. Next base: position 226,704,561 of record NC_058522.1, read on the forward strand.
GCAGGCCACACCCATCGTCAACTCATCTATTCTCCGCTGCACGAGGGGTTCTATCAAGCGAGATGGCTTCAAGCCTGTGCTGCAGGAACTCCCAATGCACGTACCTAAGAGGAGGAAGCCCAAGGCCAAGCCCATGCAGGACACTGTGGGCGAACCATCAGCTCAGGAGGAGGTACCACCGGCAAGGCCAATCGTTGTGCTTCAAGCAACTGGTTAGAAGCTCGGGATTGCTGCTGAGAATCTCTCTGTGGATCGTCTTATGGAAGATCCTGCTGCATCCAAGACCCCGTCTGCTGATGTTTAAACCAATGTTGCTATTGCCTTGTTTTGCTGGTTGTTCAGCTCGTCAGACTACTGCTCGTTTCTTGTTACAGTTTTCTGAACCTTGATTGTGTGGGTTATTATGTAACTCCACTTTTGCTATATCTCATAGTTGTCATGGATAATCGAATGACGCGAAGTTGGCGCGTTCTTTGCTGGAATGGGCGTGGGCTCAATTCAAATCATAGGCAACATGCTGTTCGTAACAAAATTGATGAGAATTTGGCCTCAGTAGTTTGCTTGCAGGAAACCAAAATGCAGTCCACTGATTTTCGATCAGCCAGAAGTTTTTGTCCTAAACGATTCGACCAATTTGCATACTCCCCCTCTCGTGGTGCCTCTGGTGGACTTATAACTCTGTGGAACTCCTTTGTTCTTACTGGTACCTTAGTTGAGTGCCAACCTTTTGGCCTAATTATATCTTTTACCTCAAATCATACTGCATAATCTTGCACCCTGGTAAATGTATATGGCCCTTGTCAGGGGGAGGCTCGAGATCTTTTTGTCAGCTGGCTCTATAAGCTCAACATCCCTGCCGATGCTAATTGGTTGTTGCTTGGGGATTTTAATTTTATTTGCTCACCAGCTAATAGAAATCTTCCTGGGCTGAAGTGAATGATATGTTCATCTTTAATGAGATCATTGGTCACCTTGGCCTACTTGAATTACCTATTAAGGGCAGATCTTTTACCTGGTCCAATATGCAAGATTGACCTCTGCTAGAACAATTGGATTGGTTTTTTACATCTGCTACTTGGATTTCATCATATCCTCTGACACAGGTCCTCCCTTTGGCAAAAACTGCATCTGACCATGTCCCCTTTGTAGTAATAGTTAACACTCCCATCCCAAAATGCAATCTCTTTAGATTTGAAAACTACTGGGTTGAGATGGATGGTTTCATGGATTGTGTCAAGGACTCTTGGAAAATTCCATCCAGGAAAGGTCATATCGCTGCCATCATCATGGACAAGTTGTAACACTTACGTCAGGCCCTAAAGAAATGGCAAACCATCCTCTCTCAACTGAAGCTCCTTATTGCTCGATGCAACTAGGTTGTGCTTTGCCTTAATGATCTCGAAGAGCTCAGACCGCTATATAGACCTAAAGTTAACTTCTGGGTGATTGTAAAACTACACCTAGATCATCTATTACACTTACAGTTCCTTTACTGGAAAAAGAGCCACAATCCGTTTCATCAAAGTTGGAGAAGAGAACACTAAGTTTTTCCATGCCATGGCAACTGAAAGATATAGAAAAAATTCTATTTCCTCTCTTAATCTGAATGATGGTTCTATCATCTCTGATCATGAGGAAATTCCTGGATGTTTCTGGACTTCCTTCAAGGACAGGACGGGATCCTCTTAGGGTATTAATATGGCTTTTGACCCGCAGTCCCTAATTCAGAAGATGGATGGGCTTGATGTGCTAACAGAGCCTTTTACCAAGACAGAAATGGATCAGACTGTGCAAGAAATGCCCACTGACAAGGCCCCTGGTCTAGATGGTTTCAATGGTCTATTTTTTAAGAAATGCTGGTCCATTATGTGCTCTCAATTTTATCAACTTGCAGCTGATTTCCATGCTGGCAATGCCAAGCTCGAAAACATGAATTCATCTTATATTACTTTGATACCCAAAAAGAGTTCACCTGAGCAAGTTGGTGACTATCAACCTATCTCTCTGACAGGGCTGGGGCTTAAGTTTTTATCTAAAATAGTGGCCAACAGACTGCAATTGCAAGTTATGAAATGCATACACAAAAATAAGTATGTCTTTATCAAATCTAGAACCATCCAAGATTGTGTGGGCTGGACACTAGAATATTTGCACCAATGTCATCAGTCCAAACAACCCATTGTCATCCTCAAACTGGATTTTGAAAAGGCTTTTGATTCTGTGGAACATGAGTTCATTTTTCATATTCTCAGGTATAAGGGCTTTAATGATAGATGGATCCTCTGGGTGCAAAAATTACTCACTTCTGGCTCTTCGTCAGTGCTTCTAAATGGAGTTCGTGGAAGGAAGTTCATGTGTAAGAAAGGGGTCAGATAGGGGGACCCCATGTCCCCTCTTCTCTTTGCAATTGGTGCAGACTTCCTTCAAACCTTGGTTAATAAACTTTTGGAGGATGGCCTCATTCAGCTACCAATTCCCTATCATGACAGAGACTTCCCCATAGTGCAGTATGCTGATGACACTCTCATCATTCTACCTGCAGAGGAATCTTAGTTGCTTGAATTCAAAAAAATGCTACTTCTGTTCTCCCAATCCACTGGTCTTAATGTGAATTATCATAAATCTTCTCTGCTACCCATCAACATTGATCAAGGGGAACTCCAAATGTTAGCTGATGCTATTGGTTGCAAGGTTGGTTCCTTGCCCTTCACATATCTTGGCTTGCCAGTAGGAACAACCAAACCAAGGATAATTGATCCCATGCCCTTAGTGGATAGTATGGAAAGAAGGCTCAGGGCTAGTTCTTCCTTCCTAGCTCAGGGGGGCCATTTACAATATTTGAACTCAGCTCTGTCTTCAATCCCTATCTTCTTCCTCTGCAGCTTAGATATTCCTCGAGGGATTCTGAAGCAGCTAGAGAGGATCCAAAGACAATGCCTATGGAGAAAGAATGGTCAGGATCATGCCCCCTCCCTTGCTGCCTGTGATCTTGTGTGCAGACCTAAGATGAAATGTGGGCTGGGGATCATGAATCTTGCTGTCCAGAATGAAGTCCTGTTGCTCAAACATGTGGACAAATTTCTGAACAAAGATGATATACCCTGGGTCAAGCTAATTTGGAACACATATTACCACAACACAGTTCCCCAGGGTACTTCACTTTGTGAATCTTTTTGGTGGAACGACATCTGCAAGCATCTGGATAATTTCAGAGCGGTTACATATGTTCAACCCAACAGAGGTGATACCTTCTTGTTCTCGTCTGATTCCTGGTTGATTGGGAATTCTACCAGGCCTTTGGCTTCTAGATTTCAGAGGCTGTTCTCTTTTGTCATTGATTCTTTTTGCACTACTGAGGAAGTTTTCCATGCATTCCAAGAGAGCAGTATGCTTTCCATGTTCCACTTGCCTGTCTCTGAACAAGCCTATCAAGAATTAGGTACCGTGAACACTCTGCTCCAGGACCTTGCTATAAATCCTACGCTAATAATATCTGGCTCTGGAGTAAAGATTCTAGGGCCTACACTGTCAAGAAATATGATAGCCATATCCACCAGCCGATCATGCCAAACCCGTTACTCAATTGGATCTCGAAGAGTTGATGTACTATGAAAATCAAGATGTTTGCCTGGCTGCTGAACATGGACAGACTCAACACTCAGGATATGCTGGAGAGGCATCACTCGAAAGTATCTGATTCAAATCTATGTGTTCTATGCCATGCCAGGACCAAAGAGGATAGAGATCATATGTTTTTCAACTGTCTTTTCAGTACCAGGGTCTGGAATTACCTTCAGATATCATGGCAGGGTCACTCCATGTGGACTACTTCTTTAGTTGCAAGAAGAGACTTTCAACATCCGTTCTTCCCTAAAGTAGTCTTCATTGCTTGTTGGAACATCTGGATTGTGAGAAATGCCAAGGTTTTCAACCATCAGCAACCCAAGTTCAGAAAATGGAGGTCTAGTTTTATTCATGATATTTCCCTTTTAGCTCATAGGATTAAACCTAGTTTTAGGGATGATCTCCTTAGATAGATTGCGTTTTTACCTCCTCGAGGTTTGTATGTCAACCCCCTCTATTCTTTTGTACATTCTTTTGCTCTCTTGTACATACAACCTCTTGTTATGTGAATAAAAGAAAAGGCTGTGGAGTGATTTCCTACAGTAGCCGGTCAAAAAATATATTAATATTATTAACCAAAGTTTTCTTCTTCAAAAAATGCACGGTATGTTGTTTGCCATTTACATGAAAAGTGACTTTGCTTTTGTTGCAATCAATAGAAGGCCCTGAAGTGTTTAAAAAAGGTCTATTAAGGATAATCGACATGTTGTCATCCTCGGGCATATCAAGAATAAAAAAGTCGGTTAATATAGTAACATTTTCAACCACAACAGGAACATCCTCGCAAATTCCAATAGGTAGAGAAGTCGATTGTGAGCCATTTGCAATAATATCTCATTAGGTGTAAGCTTACTTAAATCAAGTCTTTTATATAGAGAGAAAGGCATAACACTAACACCGACTCCTAAGTCACACAAAGCAGGTTGAACATAATTTCTTTTAATGGAAGAAGGTATTATTGGTATACCCAGGTCCCCAATTTTTTATGCACTCCACCATCAAAGAATAATTAGCAAGCAGAGTACCAATTTTAGTTTTATGTATCTTTCTTTTATTGGTAATAATATCCATCATACATTTAGCACATAAGGGCATTTTGAAAATATCAATCAAACGAGTGCGCAAAAAGGTAGGTCTAATCATTTTAGCAAAGCGTTCAAAATCTTCCTCATCCTTATTTTTAGAAGGCTTACGAGGGAATGGCATGGTTTTTTGGACCCATGGCTCCCTTTCCTTACCATGTTTTCTAGCAACAAAGTCTTTCTTCTCGTACCGTTTATTTTTGGGATGTGAGTTATCAGGATCCTCTGCAGGTTCTATTTCCACATCATTATCATTTTCTTTATTAGTATCCAGTTGAGCATCTAAATGAACATCATCATTATCATTATTGTTTTTGTTATCACTAGGTGAATGTTCATTGCATGATTGTGTCTCAACATTAGAAATAGGAACATCATTATGATTCTGAGCAGGTTTTTCTATAATGGTTCACTAGAAGCATGCAAAGTCCTATCATTTTTATTTTTATTTTTTATTAGATGGACTAGGTGCACTATCATTAATTCTCTCGGAATCCTACTCAATTCCTTTAGGATGACCTTCGGGTTAAAGGGGTTCCTGCATCATTCTTCCCGCTCTAGTCATTATTCTAAGAGCATGATCATTCATATTCTCATTAATCTCGGCAAGCAAATCATTTTGTGACTTAGCAACTTTATCTAGTTGAGTATGAACCATGGAAGCAAGTTTACCTAGACCCTTAACATCATTAGCAATTCTAAACATCAATTCTAAACATCATTAATTGATCTTTAACATAGTTATTGAGATGTTCTTACTTAACGTTGTAATTATCAAATTCATCCATGCACTGACTAGGATTCTCAGTATAAGGTATATCACTTTCATTAAAGCTACGGAGAGAATTTACCTCTACTACCTGCGTCGGGATGTCAAGTCCATGTATTTCATCAATAGGTGGTAATTGTTTAACATCTTCAGCTTTAATACCTTTTTCTTTAATAGATATTTTGGCTTCTTGCATATCTTCTGGACCAAGGAATAGAATACCTCTATTCTTTTGAATAGGTTTCACTGGTGGATCAGGAAGTGTCCAATTATCAACATTTTGTAATATAATGTTTGACAATTGTTCAGCTTGCTCAATCATTCTTTCCCTAAAAACACAACCAGCACAACTATCTAGGTAGTCCCTAGAAGCATCGACTAGTCCATTATAAAAGATATAAAGTATTTCATTTTTCTAAACAGGATGATTGGGAAAAGCTCATAGTATCTAGAGAAGCGCCCAAGCTTGAGGGAGATTCTCTTCTTCAATTTGCACAAAGCTAAATATTTCCTCCAAGGCAACTTGTTTCTTATGATCATGAAAATATTTTTGAGATAAGTGATAAAGCATATCCTGGGGACTATGCATACAACTAGGAGCAAGAGACATGAACCATTATTTAGCCCACCTTTCAGCAAGAAAGGAAAAAAGCTTAAGGACATCGTAGTAACACATTTTTTCCTCTTGAGTAAAGAAAGTAGCAATATCATTCAGTTTTGTTAGGTGACCAACAACAGTTTCGGTTTCATAACTATGTGAAGGATCAGATTCTACTATAGGGATTAACTCAGGGTCTACAGAGAATGCATAATCCTTACCAGTAACAAATATAGGAGAGGTAGTAAATTTAGGATCATACATTATTCTTTCATTTTGCATAGTAGTTTCTTCAAATCATCTCTATTTCCACAAGCAAGAAAATCCCTAGCTACATCCCCATCCATAACATAGCCCTCGGGTACGTAAGGCAAATCATATCCATTGAGAGAGCGAGGCGTAAAACGTGATTCAAAATCTTCAACATTTTCAACATTTTCAAGTTCTTTAGCTTTAGCAATATGAGCATCAAGTAATTCACTCGGTGGCACAGTTTCAGTTTCATCAAACATAGCGGTAGTATCATCATTAATTTCAAAAGCAGCAGCATCAAGTTCAAATGATAATTTAGAACGAGCAAAAGGCGGTGGTGTTATAAGCTGATTCATAATACAAGGTGAATCAAAAGCAGAGCTAGATGGCAGTTCCTTACCTCCTCTCGTGCGAGAGGGGATGATCTTGGATCGAGTGTCTTTCATGTTCTTCATAATAGAAATTGAATATCCTCAAGTTAACACAATAAATATAGATGTTATCCCCGACAATGGCGCCAGAAGAATGTCTTGATAACCGACAAGTGTAGGGGATCGAGACAATCTCTGCGTGTAGTATTTCGCACTGACTTATTGATGTGATACATGGGGAGCCAAAGGATATTTATCGACCTTAGAAGTTGAGTTGTAAATTCAACCATACCTGGGATATCTCTCTGCAATGAATATTTTAGTGGCACAACAAGTAATAGTAGTAATAGTAACAGTGATAGCAGTAATTTTGTAGCGACAGTAATGGTAGTAATTTTGTAGAAGTTGTAATAGTAGCAGCAATAGTAGTAACTTAGCAAGATTCAATATATGTAAAGCATAGACACATGGATTAGCGATGGATAGATATGGATGATATTTATCATGTAACCATTGCACACTAGAGCAACCCAGAACTAGCTCAAATTCATCAATATAATGTAGGCATGTATCCCGTATATAGTCATACGTGCTTGCGTAAGAGCTTCTATGTCATCTTTTGTCCTACCCTCCTCTGGCAGCGGGGTCCTAATGGAAACTAAGGGATATTAAGACCTCCTTTTAAAATAGAACCGAAACAAAGCATTAACACACAGCGAATACATGAACTCCTCATACTACGACAATCACCACAAAGAATCTCAATTATTGTCACCTTGGGGGATGTGGATCTTAACACGTAATAGGTGCATACAACTTGCAAGATATGATCTAAAAACTTTCATATTCAGAGAGAATATAATAATTTCAGGTCTGAAATCATGGCACTCGGGCCCTAGTGACAAGAATTAAGCATAACAAAGTCATATCAACATCAATCTCAGAACATAATGGATACTAGGGATCAAACCCCATCAACTTAACTCGACTACATGGTCAATCTCATCCAAACCCCATCACCATCCAATGATCCTACAAAGTAATTACTCACTCCCGATGGTGAGCATCATGGAAATATTGATGGAGAAGGGTTGGTGATGACGACAGAGAACGAATCACCCTCTCCGGAGCTGAAAAGAGACTCCAAATCAGCCCTCCGGAGGAAGAACAAAAGCTGGTGGCGGACCCATCTCATAAAATGCGATGAAATCTACTCTCTTACTTTTTTCTCCATATATGTGAATTTATAGGACTAGAATTAGGGTCCGGGGAGCCACGTGGTCCCCACAAGCTACCAGGACGCACCGAGGGGGTGGGTGCGCCCTGATGTGTGGTCGCCCACAAGCAGCTCCCTCTGGTACTTCTTCGCTCCATAATTCCTCATATATTCCAAAAATAATTCACAAAAAGTTTCATCTGATTCCAAGAACTTTTATTTATGCACAAAAATAACACCATGGTAGTTTTGGTGAAAACAACGTTAGTCCATGTTAGTTACATTGAAATCATGCAAATTAGAGGGCAAAACTAGAGCAAAAATGTTTGGAAAAGTAGATACGTTTGAGATGTATCAATAACTTAGTGAAAAAATATGAGAAAAGTGTAAGCATGGAGTGGCAATGGATATTTGAATACCACTGATCATGTAACATTGACAACCTAGAGCGACAGAGAACTAGCTCCAATTCTTCAATCATATGTAAGCATGTATTACAGATATAGTTATACGTCCTTATAATAAGAAGTCACAACATGTTTTGTCCAACCCTCTCGTGGCAACGGGGTCCTAATGGAAATCTGAGGGTAATTAAGGTCTCCTTTTAATAGAGAACCGGAGCAAAGTATTAACAAATAGTGAATACATGAACTTCTCATACTACGATCATCGCCGGAGTGAATCCCTATTTTTGTCACCTTGGGGTATGTGGTTCATAACACATATTAGGTGCATACAACTTGCAAAATAGGATCTAAAACACACTTATATTCATGAAAACACTATAGGTTCAGATATGAAATCATGGCATTCGGGCCCTAGTGACAAGCATTAAGCATATCAAAGTGAAAGCAACATCAATTTTAGAGGATAGTGGATAGTAGGGATCGAGCCCTAACAAATTGACTCGATTACATGAGCAATATCATTCATATCCATCTACTACAGTATGCATACAATGGAATTACTCACACTTCTTCATATCAATGCACAATCAACTAGCGAGCGATAATACTATATCTCAAATCCTAACAATTTGTCAAAAACAAATCATGGTACAATATGATATAATGGTATCTCGCTAGCCCTTTTTGAGAATGCACAAAAAATTAAGAGCACCTCCAAATTTCAAGAAACAACTAAATATTGTAATTAAGGGTAGAAGAGATCCATTCATGCTCACACCTAACATAAACTAGACCCGATTCATAAGAATGACAATAGCGCTCTCAGTATTGGTGCTTCAATGAGGAAATGATGACTCAACAATAAAAGTAAATGACATAAAAGTAAAATAAAGTCCCTTCGTTGACGGAAGCAGAGGATTGCAGAGGTGCGAGAGCTCAAGGCATAAAATAGAGATGAAAATATTTTGAGTGGTGTACTTTTCCTGTCAATGTTACGACAAATGATTTCAGTCCCTAGTGGTTTTGGTGATTGATGACAATGCATTCGCGGACTAATCCTGTGCATTAAGCCTTTCATATATTTCATCATATGGCACAAGACGATTTTTGCCCCTCGGTGGATTAGAGTGAAGGCAGTTTCTTCTGCGTGTTTCATTTTCGATGGATCCGAGTCATAGGAAAATCTTACTATTAAGAGGGGGCCTGCATCAGAAAGGTTTGGGTGGAATCAACACGTACACATTCATTTGCACCCATGTTCCTTTCCCGCATCTTTGGAGCTCCAACATTGTCTTTATTCTGATCCAAAAACAACCAAGAGGTAGTACCACTCCGGGCAACAGTACTACCCCTAATCTGTGGTAGTACCGCCCTGGGCAGCGGTAGTACCGCTTTGGGTGGTAGTATCTTTGCCTAGTGCCATGTGATGTACCGCTAGTTTTGGGGTCTTCACATTTTTGTGTCAGACTAGGGGATTTCTGGCCGGTAGTTCAGCGCGGTAGTACTGTTTCCGAGCGGTAGTACCGCCTATTACTATCGCGCCACTCCCGCCCTTCTTTCTAGGTCTGGAATCCTCAGCAGAATGAAAGCAGAAGTAGGAGCAAGTACTACCTCTTATCCGTGGTAGTACCACTCCGGGAAGCGGTAGTACGGCTCTGGCGGAACTATCTCCACTCGTGCATCCACCATGTCCATGGGTTGCTACACTCCAACCCCAGCGGTAGTATCACTCGGGCGAGCGGTATAGTACCCCTCCGGCAGCACTACCGTACCGTGGCCTCGTGCCATTGCACTGTGTGTCTAGCTCTGCCACCCTAGCAGTATTACAACCCTCAAGAGTTGTAGTACCGCTTATGTGGGGGCTGATTGGGGATAATGGTTGGATTTGTCCCTCCACTATATAAAGAGGGTCTTCCTCCCCAAGAAGATTACCTCTCCCAACCCTAAACTCCATTGCTACTCCAAGCTCCATTTTCACCTGATCTCTCTCACGAGCCAACACTTCGTGTTGATATTCTATGTTTGCTTGAGTGGGCCTTGATCTACACTTCCACCAATAGAAATTTTATACCCCCACTAATCCCTTGCGGATATGCTTACTCTTGGGTGTTACGGCACCCTAGACGGTTGAGGTCACCTTGGAGCCACAATCCATTATATTGAAGCTTCATGGTGTTGTTGGGAGCCTTCACTTAAGTTGTGGAGATTTCCCCAACCTTGTTTGTAAAGGTTCGATCGCCGCCTTCAAGTGCACTTCTAGTGGAATGACGACATCTCGCAATGTGTGAGGGCATGAGGAGAATATTGTGGCCTTAGTGGCATCTTGAGGAGCATTATGCCTCCACACCGCTCTAACTGAGACGTACTTCCCCTCAAAGGCAAGGAACATTGGTAACACATCCTCATCTTCATCGGTTCCAATTATGGTTACTTCTTACCTTTACTTTGTGGTTATTACTTGCTTGTTACTGTTAGCATCATATAGGTTGTTCACTGATATGTCTCCAACGTATCTGTAATTTTTTATTGTTCCATGATCTTATATTATCATCTTAAGATACTTATTGGGTCATAACACACCAATTTATATTATTTTTGAGAACTAACCTATTAACCCACTACCCAGTGCTAGTTGTTGGTTTTTGCGTGTCTATTGCTTTTTAGGTTTTTCGTACCAAACAAAGTCCAATTGCCAGGAAACATTTTTATGATTTTCTCTGGACCAGAAGAAGACTTGTAAGCTTTGGGAGAACACTTGAATCCACATGAGGAGCCCACAAGGCAATATGGCGTGGCCAGGTGGGTAGCCATGCCCTTGTGCCTTGTCGCCTCCCGCCGGACCCTCTTGCCTCATTCTCTCGCCTATAAATTACCAAATATTCCAGAAGCCCTAAATAAATCCACGGAACACTTTTTACGCTGCCGCAAGTCCGTGTTCCACGGTGACCCCATATGGAGCTCAGTTCCGCCACTCTGCCGGAGGGGGGATCGATCACAGAGGGCCTCTTCATCAACCTTGGTGCCCTCATGGTGATGTTTGAGTAGTTCACCATAGACCTATGGGTTCGTAGTTAGTATCTGGATGACTATATATATATATATCTCTTGATCTTAGATACAATGATCATCGCATCTTCGCTTTGATATATCCGACGTAATTCTTTTGTATGGTGTGTTTGTTGGGATCCGATGAATTTTGGGTTTATATTCAGATTATCCATGAAAAGTATTTGGATCTTATTTGAGTTTTATGATTCTTATTTGCATGATCATCATAGCTTCGTGAATCTATCCAATGTATTCAATTGCTTTGGCCAAATAGTTTAATATTTCTTCAATGGTAGATGTGTACCGTAGTGAGTTAAACTTGACGAATTTCTATATCACAGTGATAAAAGGGGACAAGATGGGTATTTGTGTTGCCGCCACTAAGGGTAAAACGATGTGGTTTATTCATATTGATGGAGTTTACTTTATCTACATCATGTCATTGTTCCCCAAGCATTACTCAATTTTACTTAATACTCTAGATGCATGCTGGATAGCGGTCGACGGGTGGGGTAATAGTAGTAGGTGCAGGAAGGAGTCGGCCTATTTTCTTATGTACGTGATGCCTATGTACACATGATCATTGTCATGAAAAATGTCATAATTATTCGTTATTCTATCAATTACCCAACAGTAATTTGTTTACCCATCATATGTTGCTTTTATGAGAGATGCCACTAGAGAACACTATGGCTCCCGGGTCTATTCACTTATATCTTCAGAAAACTTATAATTTCCTTGTTGTTTTTATTTTATTTTGTTTTGCAAGTCACAACTATCTACAATTATCTACACTCCTCATTCGCTTGCAAATAACAAGATCAAGGGGATTGGCAACCCTCTTGCCCGCGTTGGGTGCGAGTTGTTTGCTCCTTTGTGTGCAGCCGCTGAAGACGGTTGAGGATTGATATTCCTATGTCTTGATAAACCTTGATTTCTTAATCGAGGGAAATACTTAACCGCATTGTGCTACGATAACCCATTCCTCTTCACGGAAAACCCAACGCAGATTGCAAGCATCACAAAGGATTTCTCGCGCCATTGCCGGGGAATACCATCTCCAACTACCAAGTAACTTCACACAAAATGTCCTTCTCTTGTTCTCGTTTTTAGTTTCTGTTATGTATTGCTTGCTTCAAAAAAGAAAATACAAAATATTAACATTTTCTTCCTTGACTTGTCACTAGTTTGCATCTTCGCTCTCTAGTTTGCTTGAAAGTTGCTATCATGTTTGACTTTCAAAGTAGTGATGTTTCCACCTCTAGTGCTGAAGCCTTTGATTTTCAGTCTTAATCTTGTGATGAGAATTCTATTAGAAATTTTGATGGAGTTTCTAATGAAAAACTTGATAATCTTGCGGATGATGATCCTTCTAAGGTAGAACCTATTATGCAAACTAAGAAACTCCACATAGGTAGTGGTAATACTATTAGAAAGAGTGTGATTTAAGATTTTTTTCACTTGTGCAGGATCATTACCATTGAGAGGAGGTTATATTGTTTCTAGAACTACAAGTTATGCGGATGTTATATCTTTTCTTATAGTACAATTGGAAAGACAATTTGTGCACATGCATCCTTTCATACAATGGTTGTTTCTAGAATTCTCTAATATCCATGAAGATTCCACCAAACGTCTAGCTACTATATTTATTTGTCAAGAATTTAGTAATATGATGCAAGAAGCTAGAGATATATTTGATCATTATAGGTTTAACGGTTCTTTATGAGTTGGAAGAAATAAGAAGACTAAGATCCACACACTATGTTGCTTATGATTAGAATCTTAGAAAGAAGGTTCCGCCTAATGTCTTAGTTGATAAGATTTCTGAACACAATGATCAATTTTCTATACCAAAACTTGGATTGTGTTATGATCTTGAAGTGAAATTAATAAAATACCTCTATCAGAACTTATACAACGAGGAGCCAACTACCACTTACGAAAAACCTAATGAAGAGCCTCATGTTCCTCCCGAGGTAGATCTTCTGGATCCTTGTGTTGAGCTATTTAGTCCTTCAAATTATTTTGCTTACCAATCATAAAACTTGCTTATTAAAGGAGGAAATATTATTATAGCATGATGGGTCATTCTCGAAAAGAAGACAACACTTGATCATATGCATTATGCCTAGCTAGGGGCATAAAACAATAACGCTTGTTGGGAGGCAACCCAATAGTTATCTTAATTCTTTCTTTTTTTACTTTATGTTTTGGTGTGATGACATGATTATTTTTTTCTGTAGTTATTGTGTTTTTATGTTTAAATTAGTGTTTGTGCCAAGTAAAGGCTTTGGGATGACTTGTATGATAAGTATAATTGATACGATGCAAAAATAGAAACTTTGACGTCCAGTGCAGAATTTCTCTGATTTTACTGGAACATCTTTATAAGCTGAATTTCTTAAAAAATATTTCTACACGAATTCCTCAGGTCTTACTAATTTTTCATACTTGTTGGAGTTACATAAGTATATGTTCATTATATATTACTATAGTCTGTTTTATTTTATACAGATTCTGTTTTTTGCTTGCATACTTTGCTTGTTTTGATGATGCTATGCATTGTATCGGGGGTACAATCCGTGGAGAAGTTAGAATAAAGTAAATATTATGCAATAATGAAATATGAATCAATTTACAACAGTACCTAAGTATTTGTTATGTTGCTTATACTAACAGATCTCACAAACTTTTGTTGATTTTTGTTTGATTGAAGTTTTCAAGTTTTGGGTGTTATCACGATGGACAATGGAATAAGGAGCAGGAAGAGCCTAAGCTTGGGGATGCCAAGGCACTCAAAGGTAATATTCTAGAAAGACTAAAGCATCTAATCTTGGGAATGCCCCGGAATGCATCCCCTCTTTCGTCTCAATCCATCGGTATGTCACTTGAAGCTACATTTTTATTCATCACATGCCATGAGTTTTGCTTGGAGCGTCATTTGCTTTAGTTTAATTTTTTACTTTTAGTTTTCCACAATATATCATCACATGCCATGAGTTTTGCTTGGAGCGTCATTTGCTTCAGTTTGATTTTTTTACTTCTAGTTTTCCACAATATATTCTTCCGTACTCACCAACCTGAGATGGATACACATCTATCACGATTTGTTAGAATACTTTGTGATTCACTTATATCTTTTGAGCTAAATAATTGCTCTAGTACTTCACTTATATCTTTTTGAGCACGGTGGCGTGCAGGTTTTATAGAAATATTTGAACTCCCATTGTTCAGTTATATTTGTTTGAGATATAATAAAAACTAGTAGTAATTTGCATGGATCATAAAGCTATTCCAAAAATAATAAGTATCCAAGCGATGATAAGCAAAACCATCGTGTGTTAATGATATTGATGTGGTAACATGAAAAAGGTGCGAGTGCATCATTGTTGATTCGTATAAGTAGCAGTATTAAGAGGTGTTAATTCCTTATTTATCTATATTAAGAAGGCGTGGAACGGATGTGTGAGCATTTCTATTCCTCGTTGAAATCCTAGTGTTGTTTCGAGTCAGAGTTGCACGATGGTTAACTCCTCCCAACCCTCTACCTCGGGGCATGCAAGTAGTGCTTTGATTTGTGATGAAATTAATAAAACTTTGCAAAAGTATATGAGTTCTTCAGGACTACAGTGAAACCATGTACATACGCAATCACACCTCCTCATATTTTCCTAGCCTCTTTGGTACTGTGCATTGCCCATTCTCACCACGAGGATCAATGCGAACTTCTTGGGTGCATCCAAAACCCGTGGCATGATATGCTCTGTCACACATAAAACTTTCTTTATCTTCCTCAAAACAGACATCATACCTACCTATCATGGCATTTCCATATCCATTCAGAGATATATTGCCATGCAAATTCCACTCTTACATCATATGACTAGTTCATTCATCATCAGATTGCTTTGCATGATCATACAGAGTTGACATAACATTTGTGGCAAAGCCACCATTCATTACATTGATGATACATGTCATGCTAGATCATTGCACATCCTGGTACACTGCTAGATGCATTAAAATTGAGTCATATTGAGGTTCCAAGAGTTGTGCGTAAATAAAATTGTGCTATCATCAGTATTAGAGCATTGTCCTAGCGAGGAGAAGATGAAGGAGACTATGACCCCCCCCACACAAGTTAGGAGGAGACCTTGGATGAAAAATTAAAATTGGGGGAGGCCAAATGAGCCCACCATAAACAATGATAAATGAATGAGATAAAAAGAGAGAAGGGACTTTGCTACTATCCTTCACCACACTTGTGCCTCAAAGTGGCACCATGTTGCTCATGTAGAAAATCTCATGATATGTTATTTTAATATAATAGTGGGAATCATATTATCATTACTATAAACTTGGCTTGCATATTCTGATGACGTGCTTCCTCAAATGCCTGAGGTCTTCATGAGAAAGCAAGTTGGATGCACACCCCACTTAGCTTCATTTGAGATTTCATACACTTATAGATCTATTGCATCATTTGCATGGAAATTCCTACTCGTTGCATTGACATCTACCGATGGGCATCTCCATAGCCCGTTGGTATGCCTAGTTGATGTGAGACTATCTTCTCCACTTTTACGCCTTTGATATCTACCACCATATTCTATTCCACCATATGTGATGTCCATGGCTCACACTTATGTATTGCGTGAAGAATTGATTCACTTTGAAAAAGTATGATCCAATTGCCTGACCTGGACACCGTGGTGCTTAAGATTTGTATCAATGTGGTGAATACAAATCCATAGTTTGCTAATATGAAAGATTAATGGGGATAAGCATTATTTTAGGATCATATACTTTGAAAGATTGATGATTTTGTTGCTTATGCTTATAATTATTACTATGTTGATGTTTGTTAATTCATCATTTCTTAATGAGCATACATGCAAAGATTACATATTGGATATCATGTCACATAAAAAATTCTGTTTTTAACATTTACCTACTCGAGGACGAGCTGAATTAAGCTTGGGGATGCTTGATACGTCTCCAATGTATCTATATTTTTTGATTGTTCCATGTTGTTATGTTATCATCTTAAGACACTTTTTGGGTCATAATGCACCAATTTACATTATTTTTGAGCACTAACCTATTAACTCGGTGCCTAGTGCAAATTGTTGTTTTTTTGTGTATTTTGTTTTTCAGGTTTTTAGTACCAAACAAAGTCCAGTTGCCACGAAACCTTTTTACGATTTTTTCTGGACCAAAGCCACACGGGGAGCCCACATGGCAACATGGCGTCTCCAAGGGGGTGGCTACGCCCTGATACCCTGTCGCCTCCGTGTGGCCCCTCTTGCCTCGTTCTCTAGCCTATAAATTCCCAAATATTCGAGAAACCCTAAAGAAATCCATGAAACACTTTTTACGCCACCACAAGTCTCTATTCCACGGTGACCCCATCTGGAGATTCGTGCTCGCACTCTGCCGGAGGGGGGCCAATCAGAGAGGGCCTCTTCATCAACCTTGGTGCCGTCATGATGATGTGTGAGTAGTTCACCATAGGCCTACGGGTCCGTAGTTAGTATATAAATGGCTATCTCTCTCTCTCTCTCTCTCTCTCTCTCTCTCTCTCTCTTGATCTTCAATACAATGATCATCGCATCTTCGCTTTGATCTATCCGATGTAATTCTTTTGTATGGTGTGTTTGTTGGGATCCGATGAATTGTGGATTTATGTTTGGATTATTCATGAAAAGTATTTTAATATTCTTTGAGTTTGATGATTCTTATTTGCATGATCATCATAGTGTCATAAATCTATTCGATCTATTGAATTGCTTTGGCCAAGTAGTTTTATCTTTCTTGAGTGGTAGATGTGTGTTGTACTAGGTTCAACTTGGATATTTTCTATATCCCAGTAACAAAAGGGGCAAGATGCATCCTTGTGTTGCTTCCGCTAAGGATAAAACGATGTGGTTTATTCATATTAATTGAGTTTACTTTGTCTACATCATGTCATCGTTCCCCAACCGTTACTCTATTTTACTTAATACTCTAGATGCATGATGTATAGCGATCGATGGGAGGAGTAATAGTAATAGGTGCAGGCAAGAGTCGGCCTATTTTCTTATGGACGTGATGTCTATATACACATGATCATTGTCGTGAAAATCGCATAACTATCCGCTGTTCTATCAATTGCCCAACAATAATTTGTTTACCCACCATATGTTGTTTTCTTGAGAGATGCCACTAGAGAGCACCAAGGCCCCGGGTCTATTCACTTATATATATAGAAAACTTCTAATTTCCTCTCTCATATTATTTGTCTTTTATTTTGTTTTGCAACAACTATCTACAATTATCTATACGCCTCATTTACTTGCAAATAACGAGATCAAGAGGAATGACAACCCTCTTGCTCGCGTTGGGGGTAAGTTGTTTGCTCTTTTGTGTGCAGCTTCCGAAGATGGTTGAGGATTGACATTCCTATTTGTTCGATAAACCTTGGTTTCTTAATCGAGGGAAATAATTACCCACATTGTACCGTGACAACCCGTTCCTATTCATGGAAAACCCAGCGCACACCGCAAGCATCATTCTCCTAGTTGAATATCTAGACAACCTATTTGTTGCTAAACCTAATTTGTTAAAGAAAAGCTAAAAATGGTAGTTTCCTATTCACCCACACTAGTCAACCATATCGATCCTTTTCAATTGGTATCATAGCTATGTCTGTTTATTAAGGGTTTTACCACCAAAGAGTATGGTTGACGACGTGGATCGGAATGTGGACTTACCCGAGTTCATGGATGTGAACACGTTCTCTCGTGAGGATCTAAATGAGGAAAATGCCTCACTTAAATCTTTTATGGAGATCCAGGTCAAATCCTTGTTCAAAGAATTCCTTGATGGTCTCAAACTCTCTAGCGATCCATTGCGAGTGGTTAACCCCACTACCTCGAGAGTCGGATGCCAACTCTAGTAAGGAGGGGGCTAGTAGTGATAAGAGTAAATTACCTCAAGGAATGAATGGGACTGAAACCTTTGCCTCGGTTCCCCCTCTCGTGGTCTATGGTGGACCGTTCCGCCCACCGCATATTATCAACCTTGGTCCTCCTCCTAAACTTGTGAAGAATAATTTTGCTAATTGTGTTTTTCGTATCAAGTCTCATTTGAATCACAACTTAACACAACTTTGGAGAATCATTGATAAAGGGTACTACCCACATGATCCAAGCATCCTCACCCCAAGATAAGAGGCCGACAATCAACTCAATCACCGTGCCTTATTCATTCTTCAGTCTGAAGTCCTCATTGAAGATCTTGCTCACTTGTGTCCCTTCACTCATGCAAAGGATTGTTGGGAACACATTTTCTCCCTGTATAAGGGAAACTCGAGTATTCAACAATCAAACTTTGGGGTGGTTATTGATGAGGCCGATGAGTTTGTGTTAATTTATGATGAAGATCCTTGTGAGGTTAACCGGAGAGTGCCAACTCTGGCAGTCACTCTTCAAGATCATGGGAGTAAGGATACGAATGCCAATTGGATGAAGCATAAGTTTCTCAAGGCCATCATGCCATTCAACAAGGCCATGTCCTATCTTATACGTCAAAGATCGTACTTTCACTCCTTGTCCTCAAGTGATGTGTTGGATGAATTTATTGCCATGAATATCTTGAACAAGACCGCCGACATCACTCTAGCTCGTGTCCAAAGGTCAAGCAAATCCACACCCAGTGCAACCTTGATTTGAAGGCCAAGGCTATTCCCGAAAAAGAATAATAAGAAGAAAAAAAGAAAGTTGTCTCGAAGATAACAAATATGCTTACCACAAGCACATGGTTCTTGAATCAAGGCAATTTTGGGGCAACAAGAGAAACTCAAGGCCCAACTTATCCAAGAACAATTCAAGTGGGTCAAAGGGCAAGCATCGTCTGAGGACTTGCTATAATTGTTGCAATGTGAGTCACTTTGTGGTGGATTGTCCTTATGAGAAGAGGGTAGACAATGGTGGGAATACCATTCAAAAAGACAAAGGCAAGTCCTTCCCCAACAAGAAGAACTCCCCAAGAAGGTGCCTCAAAAGGTGTTGGTGTCTCAAGAAGAGTACTTAGCCGATGATGATGTGATGATGATGCAAGTGGTGAAGGAATGGAGATGGCCACCGTGGCCACTTCTACCTCTTCTCCAATCAAGATGTCTCTCTTTGACTCCCCCAACGAGAACCGCATTGGCAAGTGCCTTATGGCCAAGGCATCCAACAAGGTAACCTCCAACATCAAATCTACTATTTCCACTACCCCTTCTACTACAGATAATGGAGATGAAAAAAAGGAGGTAAAAGTTGATGAAAATTCCTTTGATAAATTCATGAGAAAAATAGAGGGTGAGATCAAGGGGCATTTTTTGCTCTCTTGGAATAACTAGGTGAGGCTAGTGACCTCACTAAGCCTCACGAAGAGACCATCTCTAATTTAGAGGGGCATAGTCATGACTATGCCGATGATATAGCACACTGATCTTGAGAAAGAGTGAGGTCTTCCTTTGACTCTTGAGGAGTCACACAATGATGACCTTGCTAAATTACGAAAAGATAATGATCATGATCTTATTCTTACTCATATGCTCCAATCCGAAAATGTAGCACTTGGGGTTGACAATGATAGATTCAATGAAGAGTTTTTCATACTTGACAAGTCTCACAAGGCTTTGAAAAGTGCTGATGCTTCTCTAAGAGAGTCTCATATCAACTCCAAGTAAAGATTACTAAGGAATTATCCATGTGCGCTCTGTTTGTGCTAATTGATAATGCCAATGCTACTAACCCTTGTTGTGAGCGTGTGCACCTTGTGGAGGAAAATTCCAAGTTGAAAGAGCAACTTGAGAAAGGCCTTATGACATGCATCCAAGGTGAGAAGAACCTCAATGATATTTTGATCAATCAAAAGGAGGTTGTTGCAAATGAAGGAATTGGGTTTGCACCCAAGTCTAAGAAGAACAAGAAGGTCAAGACCAAGCAACCTCCCCCGCTCAAGGAAACCTTTGTCAAAGCTGGTAAGATTACCCATGAGAATAAGAAGGACAAGGTTTTGGGTGGTAATGCTAAGAAGGGAAAAACTACCCCGTCTAATAAAGCCGACGACTTAAACCCCTCTTATGTTTTATGCTGCGCTAGTGTTGGGCATGTTTACGTAAAATTTGTTGGTTCTTCTTATGAATACACTGAATGGTCTATTTGGGTTCCTAAGACCCTTATCACTAAGATTAAAGGACCTATTATATAATGGGTACCTAAATCCAAGCATTGATTTCTTGTAGGAGTTTGCTTCCGGAGGAGTGTCATGGTTGCTTGATAGTGGAGCAACAAACCGTATGACCGAAAGCAAGGAGTTGGCGGTGTACATTCAAACTAACTCTTCTATGGCCACTCAAGTCTCCTTTGACGATGATACAATTTCAAAGGTATCGGGTCCTGGCATGGTGGTGATCTCTCCGAAATTAACCATTGGGAAAGTCATGCTTGTTGTCACCCTTGTATACAATTTACTTTCCATTTGCCAATTTGCACTCATGGGTTTTAGTAACTTCTTTGATGTTGATATCATGTCCATTTTATGGAGCACGAATCTTAAAGTAGCTTTTTTGGGCATGTCTAAAATAGTCTCTATGTGGTTAACTTTTCGGAGCGACCCACTAAGACTGCGACTTGCCTAATGGCTAAAGTTGACGTGGGATGACTTTGGCATCACCGGCTAGCCCATGTCAATATGAGACCTTTGCAAAGCCTCCTAAAAGGGGAGCACATTCATGGACTAACAAATGTGAGTTTTTCCGAAGATCGTGCTTATAGTGCTTGAATTGAAGGAGAGCTACATGAGACGACTCACCGACCCATTACTACTATCTACTCGAAGAGGCCCTTGGAGATCCTTCACATGGATTTCTTTGGTCCTCCATCTTTTGATAGTCTTTGGGGAAGAAAGTATTGCTTGGTGATTGTGGATGATTACTCAATAGATACTTGGGTATACTTCTTCAAGAGGAAGAGTGAGACCCAACAAACCGCCATCGACTTTGACAATGAAGCTCAATGTCAACTTGAGGAAAAGATATTGATGATTAGAAGTGACTATGTCACCGAGTTAAAGAAATATACCTTGGATGAGTTTCTTAGTGATGAGGGGATCAAGCATCAATACTCCTCACCATATACCCCTAAACAAAAGGGTGTTGCAGGATAAAAGAACCAGCCATTGATGGGCGCGGCAAGGACCGTGAAGAAGAAATTCAAATCTCCGTACAACTTTTGGGACGAAGCCATCAACATCACATGTGCTTCATCTAATTGTATCTATCTCCACAAAGGCTTGAACAAGACTCCTTATGAAATTCTTACCGGTAACAAGCCCAACCTCAAGTACTTTTGGGTGTTTGATTATAAGTGTTTGATTCTCAAGAAAGGTGATGTTTGCCTAAATTTGAACCTAGAGCTCAAGAGGGCATATTTGTAGGTTATGATACAAACTCTCATTATTACCATGTCCTCAACAAGTCTAATGTACTCATTGAGCAGACATGTAACATGGAGTTTGGACAATGTTCGACGCAAGCGGAACCATCATCGACGCAAGACCCACACGCTTCCGAAGAACAAATTGAAGGCCCTCAACCGAGTGAACAAGATCAAGGGAAATAGCAACCTCATGATGATGGTGATTTTCCAAGGGATTCCTAACATCAAGTTCATACCCCTGAGAAAGCTCAAGATCAAGATCATGCTCAAGATCAAGAGCAATTTCATGAAAAAACTCAAGATCATCAAAATGATGCTCCTCAACCTTCCATGGAGGATATTTTAGAAAGATGAACCGCTAATATTACTTCCAAGCTTAAACATAAACAACATGTTTTGGAGAACATCCATAGAAGCTTGAATAAAGGGGTAACCACTCGTAGTCAATTAACAAAAATTTGTGCACATCACGCATTTGTTTCTTGCACTGAACTCCTAAATGTACAAGAAGCGCTCGAGAACACGGAGTGGCTTGAAGTCATGCATGATGAACTCAATTACTTCGAGCGCAACAAAGTGTGGCGGTTGGTGCCAAGACCAAAGGAGAATCACAATGTCATTGGAACCAAATAGATCTTTCAAAATAGGCAAGATTTGAACGGTGTCGTCATTCGCAACAAGGCAATATTGGTGGCACAAGGCTACTCCCAAGTTGAGGGTATCGACTATGATGAAAACTTTGCTCCCATTGCACACCTTGAATCTATTTGCGTGTTGCTTGCGTATGCATCTCATCATGATTTGAAATTATATGAAATGGATGTGAAGAGTGCATTTCTTAGTGGTCCTCTTAAGGAGTTGGTATATGTCAAGCTACCACTGGGGTTTGAGGATCCCAAGTTCCCAAATCATGTATACATGCTCGATAAGGCACTATATGGCCTTAAACAAGCCCCACATGCATGGTATCAACACCTTACTGAGATGTTGCAAGACCGTGGGTTCGAAATTGGAAAAAATGATTCCACTCTTTTCACGAAGAAGGTTAAATGGAACTTGTTCATATGCCAACTATATGTTGATGATATGATCTTTGGTTCGCCTAACAAAGCTTTGAATGGTGAGTTGTCGCCCTAATGACCAAAGAGTTTGAGATGTCTATGATGGGAGAGTTGAAGTTCTTCCTTGGATTCGAAGTCAAGCAACAAAGTCAAGGAACCTTCATCAACCAAGCAAAATACACTCAAGACATGCTCAAGAGGTTCAAGTTGGATGATCTCAAGCGAGCCAAGGCTAACACTCTCATGCCACTCAAATGCCAACTTGATAGTGATCCCAATGGTAAAGCCGTGGATCAAAAGGTATATCGCTCCATGATTGCATCCTTGCTTTACCTTTGTGAATCTAGACCGGATATTATGTTGAGTGTTGGAATTTATGCATGATTTCAATCCGCACCTAAGGAAAGCCACTATGTGGCAGTCAAGCAAATCTTTTGGTATTTGGCTCATACCCCAAACTTTAGCTTACGATACCCCAAAGGTGCTTCATTTCATCTCATAGGATATTGGGACTCAGATTGGGCGGGAGATCATGTGGAGAGGAAGTCAACTTCTGGGGTTGCCAATTCCTCGGTCGCTCTTTGGTAAGTTAGTCTCCAAAGAAAAAAAATTGTGTTTCTTTCTCGTCCACCGAGGCCGAGTATGTAGGTGCCTCAAGTTGTTGTGCACATTTTCTTTCATGTGGCAAACTTTAAAGGATTATGGTGTCACTTGTGGCAAAGTGCCTCTTTACCATGACAACAAAAGTGCAATCTAGATCTCCAATAGCCTAGTTCAACACTGCAATACAAAGCATATTGAGATTCGTCATCACTTCACACGGGAGCATATCAAGCGTGGGGATATTAATCTTATTCACCTCAACACTCATGATCAACTTGCAGATATATTCACGAAGCCACTAGATGAAGCTAGATTTCGCGAGTTAAGGCATGAACTAAATATAATTGATCCGGGCAATGTGGATTGAAGTATTACACACCACACTACACTCACCATCTTATCTTGTTTAGATGCATGCATGGACCTATGGGGAGTGTTGTTCTCTCAATAAACTCTCCCTCCCCTTATTATGCATAAATCGATCAAGTCTTTCACATTAGACATTTTTTATGGTACTTGTGCTTCAAATATGAGTTTTGGTCATAGGCCCGACGTTAAAAATCTTCACGGTGCCATAATAATTGACTCAAACATTGGTGGCTTTGGCCACTATCCCCTCCTAGTGAGACATTCGCTTTTGAGAGCTTATTTGTGTTTTGTGTCACTCCAAGTTTGTCTTTCTTTGTTTTTGACTCTTTAAAACTTGCAGTGTCCCCTCCCATTTGCTAGTTTTTGAGTATCCAACCAAAGCCACCACCCATATTTACTCTCAAAAAAGCATAATCCGCTTTTCGGAGTGATGTTTTGCATGATGGTCGTCTTAACAGGTACTACTAGGGGCACCTGGAGTACTACCTCTAATTTGCGGTACTACCGCCACCACCAGTCGTACTACCGTTGGAGTGGTACTAACCGGCCTACTACCATGCAGTAGTACCGGGGCAGCACTATTGCTCCTACGAGTGGTACTACCGCGTGTGCGGGCACACGAGAGGGTTATGGGCCAGGCAGTGGCAGTTTCCATTCCCCCATACCCATTCACCCCTTTCCTATCCGTGGCCCTCTCTCTGCAGGCTACCCAAGTGCTCCGGCGTTTGGCGCCGGATCTCCGTTTTCGCCTGTTCTTCCGCGATTCCGACCGCTAGACTCGATCCCCACCCTCTCCTCCTGCCATGTATGCATGTATTGCCCTAGTTCTTCTCCCCTATAGTTCTATTTCTTGGATCTAGGTTTTAGGGCAATATGTAACATCCAAGATGCGGCTCTTTCCTTATTTGGGGGCGATGCCTTAGAAGGGGAAAGGGGCGCATATAAGCGTTTCGCAGGAATGGTAAACATTGCAATACATACAAGAGGGATGAGTAATAATATTTGGCTAACACTCGCCACAAATTTAAGTACATGTTTCACACAATATTTATTGAAGTCCAGAAGGCAGGGTCCAACTACGGACAAGATAAATCACAAAAGCAATGTTCCTTCCTCGCTAGGCCCATGATCACGACCAAGGACCTCTAGTCATCGGTACGTCACGTACATCCGACCACTGTCCTCGTCAAACTCCCACTTCAGCCGGGTATCCTCGTAAGCGTCTGTATCTGCGATACGTGTACCTGTGAATGGTTGTAGTAATTCGTGAGCCACAAGGACTCAACAATATCACGACCTTGGTATTGAATCTAGCTAAGTTGTTGGGTAAGGATGGGGTATGTTTTTGAGTTTGCAGCAACCTAAGCATTTATGGTGGCTAACTTACGAAGAACAAGAAGTAATTTAGTGCTCTATGCATGACATTCGTGACTAATAACAATCATTAAATGATTCTAAACACCTACTTACGTCAGTCGTAACCCCACCGTGTTCTCGATCAGAGAAGGAAGTCTGAAGGA
Organism: Hordeum vulgare subsp. vulgare; assembly: GCF_904849725.1. Classification (NCBI taxonomy): domain Eukaryota; kingdom Viridiplantae; phylum Streptophyta; class Magnoliopsida; order Poales; family Poaceae; genus Hordeum; species Hordeum vulgare. Next base: position 226,729,956 of record NC_058522.1, read on the forward strand.
AACAATCACGGTTACGCACACAGTTGGCAGGTTTTAGTTAAGTTACTTCAAGTTATCTAGAACCGGATGTTAACAAAGTTTCCATGTTTAACACATAACCACGGGCACGGCTTTCCGAAAGATTTAACCCTTCACGGGTGCTCCAACTAATCCATCACAAGTTACCACATGCGCATAGAAATCCTCGATCACGAAACTCACGATCTCGTCGGACTCCTTAGTGGAAAACCTCAACTCTAAGAAACACCCAAAGTCTCACCGGAATCCAAATGCATAAGATATATCGTTAAGGTAAGAACAAGTCTAGCAAGACCACCCGACATGGTGACAACCCCGATAAGAGCCGCGTATCTCAGTCTCAGGAAACGTCGGATAAGCACAGTGTATAGTGTCCTTATAGACATCTCCCGGGTTGCCCCGGGTTGGCCTTGCAAATGGCTCTAGGTTGTTCCAACACTCATGAGGAGCATTGGCCCCGGGGTTGGTTAAGTTTCCTCGGGGTAGCTATTCCCTATGCTTTAATTATTAAGTTGTTAGCAAATTTAACACCAAAGTTGGGTCTTGCCAGACATGCCTTAGACTAAAGGATTTACCAAGGGGATCCCCATAACAACCGCGAACGTGTTAGGAGTGCTCAGCTATGGAATAAAACAACGGTAGCCAAACTAAGGCGGAAAAAGCGAAACAAATCACCTAGCAAAAGGCCAGGCCTTCCGCATTTTACCAAGTTTATAGGTGCATTAATTAAAGAGCATTTCAATTAGATGATAATCAAATTGCCCATGTTATCACATGGACCAGCTTGCACCTACAACTAGCAATTTTATCAAGTGGTGGAGCAGGCACTAACTAGTCCAATCAATGTTTGCTAGGAGGTGAAGGGTTAGAGGTTTCATGGCTTATTTATCAGGTGGTATACAACGCTAAGTAATGATGGAAACGATTCAATTAGGCATACAAAGCTAGACACGGTGTCAAGGCCATGATCATCTTGCCTGTGAGATCTTCAGACTCGAATTGCTCTTGATCTTCCTGAACGTACTCAACGGAATAGTCGAACTCATTCTCAGCACCCATTTCTACCCAAAAGAAATATGCAACCAATAAACACGAGCAAGTGACAATGCTACAAGCAATATGATGCATGTGTGGCATGAAAGGAAGCATGGCATTGCTATACTAGTTATCTTTCATGCATTACTTGAGTTATTAACATTCTGGACAGAACCTCAAGTTAACTTATTTAAACATGCATGATCATGGAAGGAATGGATGCAACACGAGAAACAGTGCAAAACATATAAAGAACGTCGTAAACCGAGTTAGGAACTCCCGGAAACTACAAAACAACATAAAGAAGCCTACAGAGAGAAAACATCAACATACCAGATTCTATGGGCATCCACTTGGAATTACAAGGTTGCCACTGGACTAAGAACAAAATTCTAGGTGGAATAGAGCTAAAGATCATGCAATTCCATCAAGCACAACTCACACAAAGGGCAAAACAAAATAGCACACAATCTGTCCACTAAGAGCATCTTACCACTTTACTCACAAGAATTAAGGTAGCTACAACCATCCAACTATTTCAACCAAGGCATGAAATCAAAGCTATGAAATAGTACTACAACACCCAACAAATAGATAATACACCAGGTACAAGAATCAATGGCTACCAAGCCCTAAACATAGCAAAAATCATAACGCATAGATTTTCACTAGCAGTTATAACCTGAAGTATTGTGACAGCAATAAACTAGCAAGTTACAACAAGCTTAAAGGCTTGGAACCTAACAGGGTTATAGAGGAACACAAATGACAACATTCACTAGTTCAATGCTTGGGCTAAAACCCCATAGGAAACTTACTAGCATCAAAGTAACATGGCAAGAAAATAATAACATAATCCTCAGACTTACTGAAAATCTTGCTGCCATTTCCAATAGAATAGCAACTTTGACAAGGAATAAAACTATGATTGAAAGTCCTATGAATAAACTTGTGGCACCAAGTTGTAGAGGGGTTCAACCACTACAATTCATGCCATTGGTGCACACACCAAAGATCAACACATCCATGGGAACAATGCCCACAACAGGAAAAGAAGATAACAGTTCCCACACTTAGAAATTATTCTAGCAATGCAAACAACAATATTTTCTACACATGTTAACATCAAGGCAACCACTTATCTACAGGAGCATCATGCCAAACAAAAATAGCAGGCTGTAGTATTCACAAAATGCTAGAACTTTCATGTTGGCACAAACTTCAAAGCATGCACACATTAAATACTCTACAAATGACAAAATGCCACCTCATCACAAAATGGCACTTTTACAAACTTGCTCAAAAGTGAAATCCAATGTCACCATTGGATTACTTGGGTCTTTCTACCCCAAAATCATATATCACACCAGTATAAACACAAGTATAAATCTGCCAAAAACAGAAAAGAAAACTTACTCCAAACTCTATTTGACTTATAAGTCACATCACACATAGACGTGGAATATGCCAGATTTGGCAATTTCCAATTCTATAAATATTCCAATTCTCGAATGTCCACACCAAAATTAAACAAAAACAAATAGTAAATATATGAGAGGGGGTCCCACTAGCACAGACACCAGGCTCCTAGTACATGACATGTGGGCCCTGTGGCCCACTTGTTAGTGGCACTGCTACATCTCACATGAATAAACACGGAGGAAATATAAAAGAGGGAGAGGGGGATCAAACGCACCACCTCCCTGGTGGAGAACACAACCCCATCACCGGGGTACACCGGCATGTCTGCTAGAGCTAGGGACTAAACAGACATAAGCAGAGATCCATCTCCTACCGCAACACAGAACAAGCAAAGAAATAAAGATACCACTTCACGCGCGCGGGGGCGGGGGGGGGGGTATCAAACCCGCAACTTCTCGGTCACACGCGCTAAGTTCAATCAGTCGGGCTACTACGAGGGTTCTGCTAGGAGGGGGGAATCACACTAGTTATTACACAAAAGGACCACCTTCCCTGCTGCAACAGAGAGCCGACGACGGTGACTCTGCTCAATGGTACCCTTTAATTACCCTTATATGTCTTAGTATGTATGTTTTGCTTATCTTGTGCCATATGTTTATGCTCACATGTCACTTCTAGCACTTATATTTTTCTCCTATTCTCTTAATGCAAGTAGTGCTTGTCTGTAAAATATAGGGGGAGTGTTGATCCTAGTGTGTGCACTTTGAATTCCAAAAGCATATCGAAAATAGTGCACACATCTAGGGGGAGCCCGTCTATATTTTGTAGATGTTGGAGTTTGCTTTCCTTCTCATTATATTATTTGTGCAAATCCCGTGTTGTCATCAATCCAGTAAAAAGGGGGAGATTGTAAGGGCATATTTCTACCTTAGTGGTTTTGGTGATTGATGACAATGCCTTTGCGGACTAATCTTGCGCATTAAGCCTTTCAAATATTTCATCATATGGCATAATATGATTCTTGCCCCTTGGTGGATTAGTGTGAAGACTATATCTTTCATGTGTTTCATTTTTTATGGATTTAAGTCATAGGAAAACCATACTATTAAGAGGGGGTCCGGATCGGAAAGGTTTGGGTGGAATCAACACATACACATTTTTTTGCGCCCATGCTCCTTTCCCGCATCTTTGGAGCTCCAACATTGGCTTTATTCTGGTTTAGAAAAAACCGAGCGGTAGTACGGCCCCGGGCAGTGGTACTACCCCTTATATGCGGTAGTACCGCCCTGGGCACCGGTAGTACCGCATATGGATGGTGGTGCCCTTGCCCAATGCCGTGGGCTGTACCACTAGATTTGGGGTCCTGACATTTTTGGGTCGGACTCGGGGATTTTTGGCCAGTAATTCACCACAGTAGTACCTCTTCCCAACAGTAGTACTGCTTATTACTACCGCACCACTTCCGCCCTTCTTTCCGGGTCTCAAATCCTCAGCTGAAACGATGCGGAAATAGGAGGCGGCACTACCTCTTATCTATGGTAGTACCGTTTCGGGCAGCAATAGTACCGCTCTGGCGGAACTACCTCCACTCCTGCTTTCTCACCGTGGCTATGGGATTCTACAGTGCAACCCTAGCCGTAGTACCGTTGGGGCGAGCAGTAGTCTCGCTCCAACGACACTATCGTCCCGTGGCCTCGTGCCATTGTGCTCTATGGCTGGCTCTGCCGCCTCAGTGATAGTACTGCCCTCAGGAGCGGCACTACCGCTTATGTGCGGGTTGGGTGGGGATAGCGATTGGATTTGTCCCCTCACTATATAAAGGGGCTCTTCTTCGCCAAGAAGACTACCTCTCCCAACCCTAAGCTCCATTGTTGCTCGAAGCTCCATTTTTGCTTGATCTCTCTCCCTATCCAACACTTGGTGTTAATTTTCTAGGATCTGCTTGAGAGGGCCTTGATATACACTTGAACCAAGAGAAATTTGATTCCCCCCACTAATCCTTTGTGGATCTTGTTACTATTGGGTGTTTGAGCACCCTAGTCGGTTGAGGTCACCTCGACGAAACAATCCATTGTGGTCAAGATTCATGGTGTTGTTGGGAGCTTCCAATTAAGTTGTGGAGATTGCCCTAAACTTGTTTGTAAAGGTTTGGTCGCCGCCTTCAAATGCACCGGTAGTGGAATGACGACATCTTGCATTGTGTGAGGGCATGAGGAGAATACGATGGACTTAGTGGCATCTTTTGGAGCATTGTGCCTCCGCACTCCTCTAACGGGACGTAGATCCCCTCAATGGGAAGGAACTTCGATAACACATCCTCATATTCATCAGTTCCACTTGTGGTTTCTTCTTACATTTACTTTGTGTTTATTACTTGCTTGCTTGCTTTTTGTTGTTAGCATCATATAGGTTGTTCACCTAGTTGCATATCTAGACAACCTATTGTTGTTAAACCTAAATTGTGAAAGGAAACCTAAAAATTGGTAGTTGCCTATTCACCCGCTCTAGTCAACCACATCGATCCTTTCACTAAACACATTAATAGAGGTTCCCAAACGGAAATGATTTTTTTACTCCCCTCCACCATAAAAACACTTCCATGGCTAGCCGAATTCATGGGTGCCCTCCAAGCAATCAACTTTCTAGGGGATATTTTTGTTGTTATTTTTTTGTACTAAGCAGGGCTCGGCATCTTTTTTACGAGCCTCCCTCGGAGTTGAAGATCGAATAAACACCTGTCATTATTTAAGCACACTTAGCATGGAATATACTGACCACCTCCATCGCTCCATGAGCGACACGAGCACACTAAATAGATATTTGTTTGAATGTTTTAGAGTTGGTGATGGGGTTATAGTCCTAGGGTAGGGTCATAGGTCTGCCCTATAGGTCCTACCCAAGGACTACCCTTCATAGAAGACAAGGCCCTTAGACAGTTCCGACTAAACTAAGGACGCCCCCATCATCCAGTCGGCGACGATCCACTCGGAGCATATCTAACATACCGACTGGAATCCACTCTGTACATCATAACCTCCCAGGAGGGCAACGGTCATACGTTTTCATACACCATTATTAACATTTAAAGCTTACATTAATTGTAACGTAAGAATTTACTTGCCACTATTACACCCCTGTCCACCGGGCCATTATGAAGGGCATCACACTCTATATAAGCCGCCCTTCCCCACCGGTGCAAGGGTTGGCACTTGCTGTAATCCTATAATCCACTCGACACAAAGCTCCCAAGAGCACTGAGACATAGGGCTTTTACCTCTACCGTAGAGGGGCCTGAACTCATACATCCTCGCCATAGCTAAGTCTCTTGCCATATACTTTCGTACCCCATACTTCTACTGTCAGACTTATACCCACGACAGTTGGCGCCCACCGTGGGGCAGGCGTCTAAGCGACTTCCGACGAGTTTGCGATTGCATCTTTTCGTCATGTCGTCCGACGGAGATCTGTGCATGGGTCAAGAGATCCTCTTCGGTGCCCTCTCCTTCATCGCCACGCTTCGGCATGGCTTCGGGATGCGCCCCTCGACATCGAGGCGCTTCCCAGTCACGGGCTACGCACTTCCGTGCCAGTTCCCGCGGTGTTCTTCTTCTCCAGCCATCGACCCCGGTGTCGATCTTCGCCCCTGTCATGCGCCGCAACAAGTGACCCCATCGTCCGCGGCTCCAGCGTTGGGTGCGACACGCCCAGGCGCGACAAAGCGCGTCCTCTCAAGTGGCGGTGCTCGAATCAGTTGTGGTCCCGCCGCCATCCCTGTGCTTGGAGTCAGTTCCGACTGAGCTACCTTTCGAGTATCCGAGTCGTGGGCCTACAACCGAAGTTCTCATGGCCGATTCCCACGAAAATCCCCTCGGGACTGGTCGGAAGGAGCGTGAGTTCGGACAATCATCCGGCGCTCGTCAACAACACCATCGTTCTTCTAGTCAACGCACTCACCAGAGCAACGTCGAGGTGTTCCGCACGCCCATCCTCAACTTGGTTGCAGCCGCCAGGATAGCCGATTCTCTCCAGCCGACTGATTCAGAGGCTGGTAGAGGAATCGAGCAGATCCGTGCCTTGTTGCATACGGCGGAACAACAAAATTCGGCACTCTCCCAGTCGCACAACAGGATCCACAACAGTTCTGTTCAAGCGAACACGCATCGGTCGGTTTTCAGTCCCGACTCTCACTAGCAACGCAGAGGGGGCAGTTGTTCCACGGACCCGAGTCGGAATCCGCTTCCCATTCGGTCTCATCTCGAATATCGTTGCTGTTCGCGTACTCCTTCGCGGAGTGGGCCTTACGGGCCCCGGCATTACGATGACCGTCGTTCGGGCGATGGCGCGCATGATCCAAGACCTGATGCAAGAGGGTACATCACCGAGAAGAAGGTCGACAGAAGTCGAGCCCACCGTGATGGTCACGATAGAGACCGTCCGAGTGGAAGCAGGACCGTTGTTTCTGGCCCCGAGTGCTTCAGTCGGGCCATCTGCTCAGCTGACATCCCTCCCAACTTCCGATTGGCGACGGGAATCAGCAAATTCACAGGAGAGTCCAAACCAGAAACTTGGTTGGACGACTATAGAGTGGCGGTCCAGATCGGTGGCGGAGATGACCATGTCGCCATGAAACATCTCCCACTGATGCTCGACGGTTCGACGCGAGCTTGGCTAAACCAGTTAGCTCCGTCAAGCATCTACAGCTGGGCAGATCTGTCCCGAGTCTTCATCAGGACCTTCGAGGATACGTGGAAACGGCTTGCTGGTCTCGTAGAGCTCCAGCACTGTGTCCAGAAGCAGAACGAGCCCTTGCGCGATTTCATCCAGCGCTGGACGACCCTCTACCACACGATGGAGAATGTCACAGAGCACCAAGCAGTCTGCGCCTTCAAGGCAGGCATGCGGTACAGAGATCTGTACCTGAAGTTCGGTCGGACAGGCGACATCTCCATGAGCAAGATGATGGAGATAGCCGTGCGCTATGCAAATGGCGAAGAGGAGGACCGCATACGTAGCGGCAAGCATAAGTCAGTCGCCGATGGAGATGGGAACATCAATCGGAAGCAGAAGCAGAAAGCTCAATCCACTCCGCAGGCAGAGGCAGCACCTGTTACAAATGCCAAGTTCAAAGGCAAGGGGAAAGCACAATACACCCCCAAGAAGAGGCAGTCAGGAAATTCCATCCTGGATCAACCTTGTCCAATCCACACGAAGACGGATGAAGACGGCAATGTCATATTGCCGAAGCATACCACTCGGCAGTGTCGCCTCCTCATCCAAGGATTCGGTGAAGGACAACCGAGTGAGAAGGACACCGAGCAGGATGATGAGGACAAGGAGGATCCGTTCCCCCAAGTCCATACAACGTTGATGATTTTTGCTGATGTGGAAAGAAAAAGTTGACTGAAGCTGGTTAACAGGGAGGTAAACATGGCAACCCCATCCACTCCCACGTTCCTCAAGTGGTCACAGACTGCGATCACCTTTGATCAGTCAGACCACCCAGCACACGTACCCACCCCACGGAGGCAAGCTCTGGTCGTCGACGCGGTGGTGGAAGGAGTTAGGCTGCGCAAAGTCCTCATGGACGGCGGCAGCGGCTTGAACATCATGTATGCCGATACTCTCAAGGGAATGGGCATTCCGATGTCCAAACTTAGCGAGAGCAGCATGCAGTTCCACGGAGTCGTCCCTGGACGAAAGGCCAAGTCACTCGGCCAGATCGGGTTGCACGTCGTTTTTGGCTCCGACAAGAACTTCCGCAAGGAAAAGCTGACATTCGAGGTGGTGGACTTCCAGAGTGCATACCACGCAATTCTGGGTCGTCCGGCGTATGCGCGTTTCATGGCCCGTCCATGTTACGTGTATCTGAAGCTGAAGATGCCGGGTCCCAAAGGTGTGATCACTGTCACAGGCAATCGGCAGCGGGCCGAGGAGTGTCTGTAGCAGGGGTCGAGGATCGCCGACCAGCAGATGGCTATCCTCGAGCTAGACGAGTACAAGAAGACAGCCGACCCCGCTGACTTGATGCGTTCGAAGAAGCCAGCTTTGGAGTCCGCATTCCAGTCGGTGGGAGACACGAAGAAGGTCAGCATCCACCCGACGGACGACACTGCTGCCCCGATCAACATCTCCACCACCCTCGATCCAAAATAGGAAGCCGAGCTCATCCAATTCCTCCGTCAGAACTGGGACATTTTCGCATGGAAGCCCGCTGACATGCCAGGTGTACCCAGGGAGTTGGTTGAGCACCGACTGCATGTGGATCCTGCTGCTCGGCCCGTCCGAGAAAGCCTGCGTCGGTCCGCCGCGCACAAGAGGAAGGCAATCGGAGAGGAGGTGGCTAAACTTTTTGCAGCCAACTTTATTCGCGAGGTACACCACTCCGAGTGGCTCGCCAATGTTGTCATGGTGCCCAAGAAGGACAAGTCTCTCCGAATGCGCATCGACTTCAAGCATCTCAATAAGGTCTGTCCGAAAGACCATTTCCCGCTCCCCCGCATTGATCAAATTATTGATTCGACTGCAGGTTGCGAGCGTTTGTCATTCCTTGATGCCTACTCGGGCTATCATCAGATCCGTCTGTATGGTCCCAATGAATTAAAAACAGCCTTCATCACCCCATTCGGGTGTTTCTGTTACATCACTATGCCATTCGGTTTGAAGAATGGAGGAGCAACTTTTATGCGCATGATCCAAAAATGCCTCCTAGACCAGATCGGTCGAAATGTGGAGGCATATATGGATGATATCGTCGTCAAGTCACGCAAAGGTTTCGACCTGCTGACTGACTTGGCAGAAACATTCGCCAACCTACATAGCTACGCTATCAAGCTCAACCCAGCCAAGTGTTCATTCGACGTTCCCAGCGGGAAGTTACTCGGTTTCTTCGTTTCCGAACGAGGGATCGATGTCAACACTGAAAAGATCGGGACCATTGTTCGAATGGAGCGACCGGTAAGAGTACATGATGTTCAAAAGCTCACAGGTTGTGTAGCGGCTTTGAGCAGGTTTATCGCTCGACTCGGCGAGAAGGTGTTACCTCTGTACCGACTCATGAAGAAGTATGATACCTTCGAGTGGACAGACGAAGCCCAAATCGCATTCGAGGACCTCAAAGCCCTGCTTTCCACCCAGCCGGTTCTTACTGCCCCGCTCAGTAAAGAACCCCTTCTTCTGTACATCGCGGCTACAAATCAAGTCGTCAGCACCGTTCTGACAGTCGAACATGAAGAAGAAGGCAAAGCGTACAAGGTTCAGCGGCCAGTATATTATGTTTCCGAAGTCCTGACTCCTTCCAAGCAGAGGTATCCCCATTATCATAAGCTTATTTATGGGATCTACATGACTGCAAAGAAGGTGGCTCATTATTTCTAAGACCACTCGGTATTTGTCATATATGATGCTCCGTTATCGGAGATTCTCCACAATCGGGACGCATCAGGCCGAGTGGCAAAGTGGGCAATGGAGATGCTATACTGCGACATCAAGTTCGAAGCCAAGAAAGCTATAAAGTCTCAAGCTCTTGCTGACTTCATAGCAGAATGGATAGAACAACAGCAACCGACTCACATCTACTCGGCTCATTGGACCATGTTCTTTGATGGGTCCAAGATGTTGAATGGCTCCGGCGCCGGTGTAGTCCTCATATCCCCAAAAGGTGATAAACTCAAGTATGTGTTGCAGATCCATTTTGATTCTTCCAACAACGAATCAGAGTACGAAGCTCTCCTTTACGGGTTGCACATGGCCATCACACTCGGCGTCCGTCGCCTGATGGTCTATGGCGACTCAGATCTAGTGGTTAATCAAGTAATGAAGGAATGGGATGTAAGGAACCCCACCATGACTGCATACTGCAACGAAATAAGGAAGCTCGAGAAGAAGTTCGAAGGTCTGGAACTTCACCATGTTCCCCGACTGAAAAACCAAGCAGCAGATGAATTGGCAAAACTTGGATCCACTCGGAGACCGATCCCGAGTGATGTCTGCCTCGAGCACCTACACCTCCCCTCGGTAAAAGAAGATCCTTTTACAGTGGAACCACTACAACCGAAGAGCTCAACAGATCAGACTGAAGTCGACGTCCCCGCTGCGGTTGATTTGATCATGGAGATTCTAGCTCTCATTCCCGAATGGACTATGCCGTTCGTTGCGTACATCATGAGGCAAGAGTTACCAGAAGACGAAGTCCAAGCTAGGCAGATCGTTCGCAGGTCAAAGTCCTTCATCGTCATTGATGACCAGTTATACAGGGAAAGTGTTTCAGGCGTCCTTCAGCGGTGTATCTCTCCTGAGGAGGGGCAGTTAATCTTGGAAGAAATTCACTCGGGAACCTGCGGCCATCATGCCTCCTTAAGGGCATTCAGAGCTGTTTTCTTCTGGTTGCAGGCGAATGAAATGGCAAAAGATATGGTCGACCGTTGCGAAGGTTGTCAGTTCTATTCAAACAAGTCCCACAAGCCAACGTGTGCGCTGAAGACAATTCCTCTTGCTTGGCCATTCGCTGTGTGGGGATTAGATACAGTCGGACCATTCAGAACAGGCCAAGGAGGATTCACTCATCTGGTGGTAGCAGTCGACAAGTTTACCAAGTGGATTGAAGCCAAGCCCATCAAGAAGCTTGATGCCCTTACGGCCATCAAATTTATCAGAGACATCATCGCCAGATACGGGGTTCCGCACAGCATAATCACCGACAATGGTACAAACTTTGACTCGGACAGGTTCAAAGGTTTTTGCACAGGCCAAGGTATCCGAGTGGATTTTGCATCCGTGGCGCACCCCCAAACAAACGGGCAAGCAGAGCGGGCGAATGGACTTATTCTTCAAGGGTTGAAGCCTCGACTCCTGCGAGAAGTTGGACATGCCGCCGGCGCATGAGTCAACGAGCTGCCTTCGGTGTTGTTGGGCCTCCGCACAACTCCGAATAGATCGACAGGGCGATCCCCATTTTTCCTAGTTTATGGAGCAGAGGCAGTCCTTCCGAGTGACTTGCTTCACAATTCTCCACGAGTCGAACTCTTCTCCGAAGCCGCAGCAGAGCAACCAGGCAAGACGGAGTTGACCTTTTAGAAGAGGAGCACGAGATGGCGCTGATCCGTTCAACAATTTATCAACAAGATCTGTGACGATTTCATGCGCACACGTCAGGAGCCGCACGTTCCAAGCAGGCGACCTGGTGCTCTAAGTGGATCAACAGAGACCACACAAGTTGGCTCCCGCCTGGGAAGGACCGTTCATCATTTCTAAGGTGCTGAACAACGGAGCATATCGACTCTACAACCTCGACAGGGAAATGGACGAGCCGCGAGCATGGAATGGAGATCTACTGAAGCGCTTCTACACATAACCGCCAACGGAGACAATGTAAAGAACAAGTATCATTGAAGTAATACAAAGTAGATTGATTTCTTGCCGATTCAAAATTCTTCCGCGTTTGCAGACTCCGGTCTAAAAAACTAACTCCGAGTGTGCACAAAAAGTCACACTCGGGGACTTAGCTACGACCCAGAGTCGCCTAAGTACAAACTCGCTCCAAGTGTGCAGTAAAAGTCACACTCGGAGACTTAGCTACGACCCAGAGTCGCCTAAGTACAAACTCGCTCCGAGTGTGCACGAAAAGTCACACTCGGAGACTTAGCTGCGACCCAGAGTCGCCTAAGTACAAACTCGCTCCGAGTGTGCACTAAAAGTCACACTCGGAGACTTAGCTGCGACCCAGAGTCGCCTAAGTACAAACACGCTCCGAGTGTGCACTAAAAGTCACACTCGGAGACTTAGCTGCGACCCAGAGTCGCCTAAGTAACAACTCGCTCCGAGTGTGCACGAAAAGTCACACTCGGAGACTAAGCTGCAACCCAAAGTCGCCTAAGTACAAACTCGCTCCAAGTGTGCACTAAAAGTCACACTCGGGGACTTAGCTGCAACCCAGAGTCGCCTAAGTAAAAACTCGCTCCGAGTGTGCACTAAAAGTCACACTCGGAGACTTATCTGCGACCCAGAGTCGCCTAAGTAACAACTCGCTCCGAGTGTGCACGAAAAGTCACACTCAGCGACTTAGCTGCGACCCAGAGTCGCCTAAGTACAAACTCGCTCCGAGTGTGAACTAAAAGTCACACTCGGAGACTTAGCTGCTACCCAGAGTTGCCTAAGTAAAAACTCGCTTCAAGTGCGCACCAAAAGTCACACTCGGGGACTTAGCTGCGACTCAGAGTCGCCTAAGTAAAAAGCTTCCTCCGAATGAATACTCGAGATACACTCGGAGGATTAGCAGACCCTCATTGAGGCTCATGTGGATGTGAAGACAACTGACAACTACATGAGTAACAAATCGCTCCGAGTGCGCACCAAAAGTCACACTCGGGCACTTAGCTGCGAACCAGAGTCGCCTAAGTAAAAAGCTTCCTCGGAGTGGGCACTCGAGATACACTCGGAGGCTTAGCAGACCCACATTGAGGCTCATGTGGATGTGAAGACAACTGACAACTACATGCTCCGCATGGTTGCCATTGGCTTCACCAAGAGACGCCCAAACAAAAACCATGAGCCAAAATCGTGTCAGAAAAACTCAGTGAAAGAAGATCAAAAGATCCGACTCGAATTCAAATTGGTTCTACGATTAGTCGGCTCGGCGTGAATCAAGTTTATCCACACTGAGCCACGAATGTGCCGGCCAACAACAGTGGCCAAAGTTTAATACAAACTCCTCTCGGCATACCTAGGTATATGTGCGTTCAGCATAAAGTTTATCAAGCGTCGCCGAGACTGGTAGACTCCACAAAGGTGTCGAGGTCGATTCCATCTGCAATCCGAGTGGCTGTGTCGAGGAAGGTCTCCATGAAATCTTCAAATCGAAGCTTCTTCGTGTTGGCGACCTGCAACGTCTTCAACTTGTCTTCACGGGCTTCCTTGCAGTGCACTCGGACCAGAGACAGCGCCACATCCGCACCACACCGAGCGGCAGACTTCTTCCATGCATGCACTCTGCTTGGAACGTCCTCTAGTCGAGTCATCAACCCCTCTATCTCGTTCCGAGAGTCATCTTCAGGCCACAGCTCCTTGTCGATTCGACCGACAACTCTTCTCAGGCGACCAATGAAAGGGCCCACCCTGTTAAGGCGAGAATGCACTCGGAACATGTCCCGGTTAGCTTCATCGCCGAGTGGAACATTCGGAACAAGCGGCCGTTCAATTTCGGCTGTTTCGGCCTCAACGTCCTGACAGAAATATGCAAAGAAAAGACAAGCAGAGAATAAGCGCGGAGTGAACTCCAAAGTCCAAAAGCACTCGGCAAGAACTTACCACCAAGCAGTGCGACCATCTTACTCGCCCAGTCGACGACGTAGTTCTCCTGCGTTCTTCACCGAGTGTTCATTACCTTCAGCTGGGCCATCCAGTCAGATCTCTCCTTCTTCATTTTTTCTACCTTGGCCACCAGTGCCTTGTTGGTCTCCAGAGATTCCTTCAAAGATTTCTCTCGTTCAGCGAGAGCCTTCTTCATGCCAGTCACATCATTCACAGCCACCACCAAGTCCGCAGCAAGTTGAGTCTTCTCGGCCTTCAGAGCATTATAGGCCGATCCCATTTCACAAGTCTTCTGCCAAAGAGACACAAAGGGAGGATCAGCCACATTCAACAAGGAAAAAGTCTTGACAGATATGACAAAACAATCAAAGCTCAAAATTCTTCAGACCCCTGCCGATGCAAGCAATCGACAGCGGTCTCGGGGACTACACCCAGTGGGTTCACTGAGAGTGACCCCACTGGCATGAAGCTCGAATAGGTCGGCCCTATTGAGCTCCATAGCAAACCAACAACACTAAGATTACTATCTCTCGACCCGAGTAACACTACTCTCGGGGACTACACCGAGTGGGTGCACTCGGCATGCCCCCACTTTGTACCATTTGGGTAGATCAGCTTTGATCTGTTCAGATTACAGAAAATACATATAAAGACAACTGCCGGTGCAAGCACTCGGCAGAAGTCTCGGGGACTACACCCACTGGGTTCACTCGGAGTGAACCCACTGCAAAACCAACCTCTTGCATCCGAGTACCTCGCTGAAACCCCCAGTGGGTACCAAGAGGAATGTAAACACTTACTAGCGCACTTACTCGGATATCGTCCTGAAGCTCCAAGATCTTCTTATACAGAGACGCGATTGAGTCATACGCTCCCTTGGCGTCGCCCACCATCTGCACCACCTGCACCATGGCGTCCTTCGCGGCTCCTACCTAATCTTCTGGGAGGCCTCGGGCATCATATTGAACAACCGACAGACCCGGCGCGGCAGAAGGCTCCCTGGGCATCCCGAGCTCCGATCCAGTCGGTTCCGCCGTGAGGGCCACCGTCTCAGTCGGTGGCACCGTCTCAGTCGGCGTCACGTTCATGGCGGGATTGGCAGCAGGTTGGATAACCCAGGGATAGGCGCCAAAGCTGGCTCCGACCTCCTTTCGTCGTCGTCGTCTAGATGGATCACCTCAGAAGGAAGCCTGACTGAACAAAATAAAATTACAGAAAAAGGTCAAGATCAAAGACAACACTCGTGAAACAGTAATACAGCTCTCGGAGTCATGACAACGTACCTTGTTGGGACATGGCGGCATTATCCGTGTCCATGGGATCATCGTCCTTGCGCGGCAGAGAGGTGGCGGAGGTAGCAGCTCTGTTGAGTGAAATCCACTCGATGGATAAACATGAGTTCCCAAAAAGAGGTGTTCAATCGGATACTGAAGGAAGATGAAAGAGTAAACATACTTACGCTGAGGCGACCGGAACAGCGATCCTCATCCGGGGCAAGGCTTTCCAAGGTTTAGGCCCACTAGGTTTAGCCACCTTGGACGACTGGTTCACGGGCTCGGCAGAAGCACCCGTGGTTCTCTTCACACTCCGAGCACTCGGAGCCACGGGAGGAGCTGGCGGAGCACTCGGGCCCGCGGGAGGAGCCGGCGGAGCAGCGGGGTCATGACGACGCTTGGTTCGGTGCTCTGGTGGTGAGGGTGACGAGCTCTGCTCTCCACTCTCCTCCTCCTCCTCTTCCGTCTACTCCTCCGTCTCCCCACTGTCAGAGACGTACTCGGCGCTATCCGCGCTGCCCTCCTGGCTGCCCTCCTCTTCCTCGACTGGATTCCCGTTCGAGACTGCAGAATGCCAGTTTGTCCACTCCTGCACAAAACATAGTCGGCAACGTCAGTCAGCGAGACAAGAAAAGCAATAAAGCTAAGAAGGTTAAAAGCACTCTACAACATGTACTCACATCATTCGGAGGAGGATTTTCGGCGCGGAAGGGCTTCACCCGCCGGGCTCCCACGGGGTTATCACACGTGCCTGTTATGCTGCGGACCCACGCATTCACAGTCTCCCCACTCACGTCCTCTGGATGAGACCGTGTGGTATCCGAAGGCCCCGTGTAATGCCACATAGAATGGTCTCGGGCCTGCAGTGGCTGGATGCGCCGACCCAGAAAAGTCTCCAGCAGGTCCATGCCGGTGACTCCCCTCCGGACGATGTCTATCAGCGTGTCGACCAAAGGTTGGATCTGGGTTCTTTCTCCCTTAGAAAGCGCAAGCTTCCTGGGAGGGCCCGGACGGTCTAAACTGAAAGGTGGCAACCCACTCGAAGCATTCGGGCAAGCAATGTCCTGGCAATAGAACCAGGACGATTGCCAGTTCCTAACTGACTCGGATAGTTGGAGGGAGGGATAGCTACTCTTTGTTTTCTTCTGGAAGCCTAAACCCCCGCAGAGCTGGAGGATGTGTGTCTTATCATCCCACTAGCTGAGCTTCTTAACAGTTTGGGATCTAGCGGAGAAGACATATTTAAAGAGGCCCCAGTGGGGAGGACATCCTATGAAGCACTCGCAGAGGGTGATGAATGCAGAAAGGTGAGCTATCGCATTTGGAGGAAAATGATGGAGCTGCGCCCCGAAGTAATTCATGATACCTCGGAAGAAGGGATGGGGAGGCAAGGAGAAACCTCTGGCCACATGGCTGAGCAGCAGAACGCCCTCCCCCTCCTTCGGCGTCGGCTCCGTTTCACCTTCCGGCAGCCTCCAGGACTTGTTGACTACCATGCCATGCTCCACCAGCTCCACCACGCCGTTCTCCGTCACCGAGGAGGGGAGGAAATTCCCCTGGATCCAGCCCGCTGGCAACGCCCGCTGCCGCCGCTGAGTAGAGTCCGCCCCCTTCTTCTTCTTCTTCTGTGCCTCGAGTTTGCTGGTCTGCCCCTTCGTCATGGCGAGGGCGACGGATCCGCAGAGGAGGAGGGGAAGGAGGTGGCTGGAGGTGTGCAGGGAGCTGCGGGAGGAGCAAAATTAATGGGAGGAGGATGAGCAACGCAACAGGAAATCCCGCCAGGGAGGCTTTAATAGGCTTCCGACTGGGTCACTTACACGTGGGCCCAGGATCTTATCCCCCCAACTGGCCGCTGCAAGATTAGTGGAGAAGATAATGACGCGGTAATCGAGGAGGCAAAACCTACTCGATGGCGATGTCGTCATCCCCGCTGAGCGCGCGGCAACCGAAATTTGAGGATCCTGGAAAATCCAGCGCTGTCAGTTTGACCAGTCACGTCGAAAAATTTCGCAGAAGCACTCGGTCCCTGACGGTTTGTTTCACTGGTATATTCACTCGGATCACTGGCTGAAAGGATAAAATGGATTGAGGCAAACAACGCTAAAGTCACCTCAATACCGGTCGGTTCCATATTCCAGACATCACTTCATGTTCCAACCCCGATCCATTCGGGGACTAATGATGGGGTTATAGTCCCAGGGTAGGGTCATAGGTCTGCCCTATAGGTCCTACCCAAGGACTACCCTTCATAGAAGACAAGGCCCTTAGACAGTTCCGACTGAACTAAGGACGCCCCATCATCCAGTCGGCGATGATCCAGTCGGAGCATATCTAACGTACCGACTGGAATCCACTCTGTACATCGTAACCTCCCAGGAGGGAAACGGTCATACGTTTTCATACACCATTATTAACATTTAAAGCTTACGTTACTTGTAACGTAAGCATTTACTCGCCACTATTCCACCCTTGTCCATCGGGCCATTATGAAGGGCAGCGCACTCTATATAAGCCGCCCTTCCCCATCGGTGCAAGGGTTGGCACTTGCTGTAATCCCATAATCCACTCGACACAAAGCTCCCAAGAGCACTGAGACGTAGGTCTTTTACCTCCACCGTAGAGGGGCCTAAACTCATACATCCTCGCCGTAGCTAAGGCTCTGCCCATATACTTTCGTACCCCATACTTCTACTTGTGAGACTTATACCCATGATAGTTGGCACGTGCAAATTTACTTAGAACGGCGGAGTGATGCCTTATATATGTAGATATGATGGACTCTTTTAGAACAACTTTGTTTTAGGGATTTGGATGCATAAGCATTATTTTCTCTTAGTACAGGTGATGACTAACAAATAGGTTGACAAGCGGCCAACTAGAGTGCAACAAGGGTCATATCATGCATTGAGAACAATTAATATTGAATATGAGCATGTGTAGGATGTAAACACCCTCAACATAAATTCATAGAAGCTAAATTGGATTTGAATCTATTACATGACTTGAACATGCGCCAAGTCAAGCCACTTAAATTCCTCAAAGGAGGATGATGTCTACTACAAAACTTTATTATTGTAGACTATGTTGGGCCTCCAAGTGTAGAATTTTGTAGGATAGTAGCTATTTTCCCTGAAGTGGATGACCTAAGGTTTATCAATCCATGAAAGGAGTAGGATGAAGATGGTCTCTCTCAAAGAACCGTGCAATCAAATACAAAATATCTCTTGTTCCCCAACACACCCAATACAATGGAAAATTGTATAGGTGCAATAGTTTGGCAAAGAGATGGTGATACAAGTGCAATATAGATAGTAGATATATGCTTTTGTAATCTGAAAATATAAAAACAACAAGGTAGCAAGTGTAAAACAGCGAGCAAAATGTTGTATAAATGCTTGGTAATAAGGCCTAGGGTTCATACTTTCACTAGTGCAAACTTTATTATTGTAGACTATGCTGGGCCTCCAAGTGTAGAATTTTGTAGGATAGTAGCTATTTTCCCTGAAGTGGATGACCTAAGGTTTATCAATCCATGAAAGGAGTAGGATGAAGATGGTCTCTCTCAAAGAACCGTGCAATCAAATACAAAATATCTCTTGTTCCCCAACACACCCAATACAATGGAAAATTGTATAGGTGCACTAGTTTGGCAAAGAGATGGTGATACAAGTGCAATATGGATAGTAGATATATGCTTTTGTAATCTAAAAATATAAAAACAACAAGGTAGCAAGTTTAAAATAACGAGCAAAATGTTGTATAAATGCTTGGTAATAAGGCCTAGGGTTCATACTTTCACTAGTGCAATACCTCAACAATGCTAACATAGTAGAATCACATGATCATCCCTCAACGTGCAACCAAGAACCACTCCAAAGTTCCTATGCAGTAGAGAACAATAAGATGAAATTGGTGTAGGTACTAGAACCACCTCAAAGTTATTATTTTTGAACAATCTTTTGAGCTATTCCTACAAGTGACAAAAACAACCCTAGATTTTGTACTAGAATAACACCCATGATACATATCAATCAACCCTAATGTCACCTATATACTCCAATGTCACCTCAAGTATCCGTGGGAAAATTATACGACATGCATCAAACAACTTTAGATCTATCATTTTCAATCCAACACAAAGAACTTCAAGGAGCACCCAAGATTTCTATCTGAGAACATAGTATGAAAACGTGCAATCAACCCCTATGCATAGATCCCCAAGGTCACCGGAATCCGCAAGTTGATGCCATAACATATATCAAGTGAATCACTTGAATACCCCAATGTCACTACGATTATACGCATGCAAGACATACATCAAGTGTTCTCAAACTTGAATATTCAATCCAACATAATGAGATCTTAAAGTGAACGATTCAATTCTTCACAACAATAGCAAGGGATAAACACCATATGATCCAACTATATTAAAAAAGCCAGTGATACATCAAGATCATGACATCTCAAGAACACAAGAGAGAGACAGAGAGAGATTAAACACATAGCTACTAGTACAAAACCTCAGCCTCGAGGGTGAACTAC